>NC_064920.1:1082153927-1084653927 GCF_023897955.1 Schistocerca gregaria | reverse complement strand
CTGCTAGATTTGTTTCCGATAGGTTCGAACAACACGGGAGTGCTACGGAGATGCTTCGAGAAGTCAAATCGGAAACGCTGCAGGCACGGCAACTTTCTTTTCGAGAAAGACTATTGATAAAATTTCGAGAACCGGCATTTTAAGCTGACTGGTCAACGATTCTAGTGCGACCTTTAAACATTGCGGACATTGCACGTAAGGACCAGCAATATACGCTACGAGAAATTGGGGCTTTTGCAGAAGCACATAGTCATTTTTCCCTCGCTCTATTTGCGAATGGAACAGGGAGGAAATGATTAGTAGTGGTACGGTTTACCCTCCGCTACGCACCGCACGGTGGATTGTAGGGTATTTATGTAGCTGTTAGAGTATATATGTAGCTGTTGAAATGCTATCTGATTTAATAATCAACTCTTATGCAGCAAATTTCGTGGAAAAAATTGGAGCCCAACGTAACCAGTCATATGGGGTAGGAATTTAATTTTGTGTCGCTTTGTCTGTTGAGCTGAAGCTATATGTTCGTATTTACGTACTTCCAGCATTCCGTCAGAGTTGGATGTAATATTTTATTAGTCTCTAGTTTAGAGCATTTTCGTTTATTCTCAGACCATTACCAGCGTTAAAAGTTGGAATGTTATTAGCATAACATGAAAAACAACATTTTCGAAGATTTGTGTGCACTGATTATAATAGCACACTACATCTTTTATGATATAGTTCCATTTTTAATGTTACTTATCTGTTTATCGGTTGTCTTGGTACATCATTTGCGAAGCACAGATCATACAGCAGGTGGTACTGAAAAGAGTACGAAAATTTTACACGTAGCATCTAAAGCATGCCGGCCGGAGTGCCCGTGCGGTTCTAGGCGCTACAGCCTGGAACCGAGCGACCGTTGCGGCCGCAGGTCCGAATCCTGCCCCGGGCATGGATGTGTATGATGTCCTTAGGTTAGTTAGGTTTAATTAGTTATAAGTTCTAGGCGACTGATGACCTCAGAAGTTAAGTCGCATAGTGTTCAGAGCCATTTTTTTCAACCTAAAGCATGAAGCTACACATATCTGAAGAATAGGAAATACATAAACGGAAGATGGAGGGGCCGGAGAAATTGGCCGAATTGAAGTATAATTCATTTTTTTCTCTGTTTAAAAATGAGTCGTGAAACAATAAAGCTGTTAGTCGATGACGTATCAGTGAATTATAAAATAACGACGAAGTCTGAGACCTTTATAAATACAGCGTCTGTGTATTTAGTTTTACCATTATGATCTTTGGGAGACGGAGCAAATGAACACATAATAAACAACTAAGAGCTGTCACATTTTTATATACGAATCAACTGAAGACGCTTATCGAATTTTGATTGTACCAATATAACCGTAAAACAGTCAAATAGCATTTTGCTATATTGATCTGATGTAAAATTAGGTCTGTTATGTACAGACATACATTGAAAACGTAGTTATGTCATGAATGATGCATTGTTCTACTCTAATATGTGCCCACAAAAAATTAAAAAATTTTGCGTTCAGTGTTTTGTTATAACATTGTAAATTCTAATATAGGTCATAGTTTAAGAATGAACGAAAACATTCGAGACTTATCACCAATGAAAATATTCGTACATCCATATTTGAAATGGAGAACAGTGGGACGTCAGCTGATATAAATTTATATTAAAAATGAAGAAATTCCTCCAGCTGTATTTAAGGTGTCGATTTAATTTTGGCAACGAGTTTCAACGTTGTAACAACGTCATCTTCAGGCCAATACACTTGTTGACGTCAGCTGCGTGCGGCTGATATTAGAAGTCAGTGGTGAGATACGGACGTGCTCCGTGTGGTAGGTGGTTAGAGTTAGACGTTGTTACAACTTTGAAACTAAAATAAAATCGGCGCCTTAAATACAGTTGGAGGAATTTCTTCATTTTTAATGTAAATGAAAATATTACAACTAACCCTGCCGAAAAACTTAATAATTATCTTTGAGGTAAATATGCAGACCGAAGCGACGAATGAATATGTATCATAGATGTTTCAGATTTGAAAAGGTCTCTGGAACCATACAGTTTCATTTGAGTATTATCTTAATCTGCCTGATTAGTAAGTGCGCTCAATAGCGTAACAAGTATTGATGGAGCATGTTAGTTTAAATGCACACACTGTAACATGCTCGTACCTGGCTGGTTGTCATTTTATGAACGAAACTCCACAAATGTGGATTTGCGACGTACTGTTATTTTGGAAATTTTGTGCTGTTCGGCGTACTCTACTCCGCTACGACATTAGCGTAAGATCTATATCTAATAGGAATCACATGGTCAACTGTATTTATAGGTTGTTGTTGTTGTGGTCTTCAGTTCAGAGACTGGTTTGATGCAGCTCTCCATGCTACTCTATCCTGTGCAAGCTTCTTCATCTCCCAGTACCTACTGCAACCTACATCCTTCTGAATCTGTTTGGTGTATTCATCTCTTGGTCTCCCTCTACGATTTCTACCCTCAACTCTACCCTCAAATACTAAATTGATGATCCCTTGATGCCTCAGAACATGTCCTACCAACCGATCCCTTCTTCTAGTCAAATTGTGCCGCAAACTTCTCTTCTCCCTAATCCTATTCAATACCTCCTCATTAGTTATATGATCTACCCATATAATCTCCAGCATTTTTCTGTAGCACCACATTTCGAAAGCTTCTATTCTCTTCTTGTCCAATTATTTATCGTCCATGTTTCACTTCCATACATGGCTGCACTCCATACAAATACTTTCAGGACAGGCTTCCTGACACTTAAATCTATACTCGATGTTAAAAAAATACTCTTCTTCAGAAAAAATTTCCTTGCCATTACAACTCTACATTTTATATCCTCTCTACTTCGACCATCATCAGTTATTTTGCTCCCCAAATAGAAAAACTCCTTTACTACTTTAAGTGTCTCATTTCCTAATATAATTGCCTCAGCATCACCAGACTAAATTCGACTACATTCCATTATCCTCGTTTTGCTTTTGTTGATATTCGTCTTATATTCTCCTTTCAAGAGACTGCCCATTCCGTACAACTGCTCTTCCAAGTTCTTTGCTGTCTCCGACGGAATTACAATTTCATCGGAGAACCTCAAAGTTTTTATTTCTTCTCCATGGATTTTAATACCTACACCAAATTTTCTTTTGTTTCCTTCACTGCTTGCTCAGTATACAGATTGAATAACATCGGGGAGAGGCTACAACCATGTCTCACTCCCTTCCCAACTACTGCTTCCCTTTCATGCCCCTCTAATCTTATGACTGCCATCTGGTTTCTGTACAAATTGTAAATAGCGTTTCACTCCCTGTATTTTACCGCTGCCACCTTCAGAATTTGAAAGAGAGTATTCCAGTCAACATTGTCAAAAGATTTCTCTAAGTCTACAAATGCTAGAAACGTAGGTTTGCCTTTTCTTAATCTTTCTTCTAAGATAAGTCCCATTTCGTCTTTATCTACATCCTCTTCCATTTCCATAATATTGTCCTCAAGTACATCGCCCTTGTATAAACCTTCTATATACTCTTTCCACCTTTCAGCCTTCCCTTCTTTGCTTAGAACTGGGTTGCCATCTGAGCTCTTGATATTCATACACGTGGTTCTCTTTTCTCCAAAGGTCTCTTTAATTTTCCTGTAGGCAGTATCTATCTTATCCCTAGTGAGATAAGCCTCTACATCCCTACATTTGTCCTCTAGCCATGCCTGCTTAGCCATTTTACTCGATCTCATTTTTGAGTCGTTTGTATTCCCTTTTGCCTGCTTCATTTACTGCGTTTTTATATCTTCTCCTTTCATCAATTTAATTCAATATTTCTTCTGTTACCCAAGGATTTCTACTAGCCCTCGTCTTTTTACCTACTTTATCCTCTGCTGCCTTCACTACTTCATCCCTCAGAGCTACCCATTCTTCTTCTACTGTGTTTCTTTCCCCCATTCCTGTCACTTGTTCCCGTATGCTCTCCCTGAAACTCTCTACAACATCTGGTTTAGTCAGTTTATCCAGGTCCCATCTCCTTAAATTCCCACCTTTTTGCAGCTTCTTTAGTTTTAATCTACAGTTCATAACCAATAGATTGTGGTCAGAGTCCACATCTGCCCCTGGAAATGTTTACAATTTAAAACCTGGTTCCTAAATCTCTCTCTTACCATTATATAATCTATCTGAAACCTGTCAGTATCTCCAGGTTTCTTCCTTGTATACAGCCTTCTTTCATGATTCTTGACCCAAGTGTTAGCCTTGATTACGTTATGCTCTGTGCAAAATTGTGCCAGACTGCTTCCTCTTTCATTTTTTAGCCCCAATCCATATTCACCTACTATGTTTCCTTCTCTCCCATTTCCTACTGTCGAATTCCAGTCACCCAAGACTATTAAATTTTCGTCTCCTTTCACTATCTGAATAATTTCTTTTATTTCACCATACATTAGTTCAATTTCTTCGTCATCTGCAGAGCTAGTTGGCATATAAACTTGTACTACTGTGGTAGCTGTGGGCTTCGTGTCTGTCTTGGCCACAATAATGCGTTCACTATGCTGTTTGTAGCAGCTCACCCGCACTCCTATTTTTTATTCATTATTAAACCTACTCCTGCATTACCCCTATTTGATTTGTATTTATAACCCTGTATTCTCCTGCCACCGAACTTCACTAATTCCCACTATATCTAACTTTAACCTATTTATTTCTCTTTTTAAATTTTCTAACCGGATTAAGGGATCTGACATTCCACGCTCCGATCCTTAGAACGCCAGTTTTCTTTCTCCTGATAATGACGTCCTCCTGAGTAGTCCCCTTCCGGATATCCGAATGGGGGACTATTTTACTTCCGGAATTTTTTACCCAAGAGGACACCATCATCATTTAACCATACAGTAAAGCTGCATGCCTTCGGGAAAAATGACGGCCGTAGTTTCCCCTTGCTTTCAGCCGTTCGCAGTACCAGCACAGCAAGGCCGTTTTGGTTAGTGTTACAAGGCCAGATCAGTCAATCATCCAGACTGTTGCCCCTGCAACTACTGAAAAGGCTATATGTATCGCTGAGGCACGCAAGCCTCCCCACCAACGGCAAGGTCCATGGTTTAAAGGGGGGGGGGGTATTTTCGAGATACCTACATATATTTCTATATGTGGCATAGGTGATCTGGTTTTCTTCTTTGTAGTGGAGCAGAAATTATTTTCCTTATTGCTCACGAACCTCAGTAAGCTCCACAAATTCTCCGGCAGTTGTGGTGGAATATATAATACCACTCATTTGAGAAAATCTGTAAAATCATTACATTTGCTGATGTCCATAAACTGATTTCTATGGCTGTTGATCTCCTATACGTTTCTTCTACACGTCAGCTCTAATCAAATAAAGTAAATTGTTTGATAAGTAATTGTATTAGTTCCCATGTGGGAAAGTACAAATACTGCCACCACGTTCGTACTAGATAACTTGTACAGATACACAGTTTTTGGTGTACGTTGATATTTGACAATATCATTTACGGTTAAGTTCACTCGTTCCACACACAGCCACCGACAGCATTCACGTAGAACAAACAATCTGCTGTTTAGGGAAGGAAACAAAATCTGTCTGCTAATAGTCAAATGCAGAATGAGAGTGTTTGGAAGGTATGAGACGGATACTGGCAGAAGTAAAGCTGTGAGTACCGGACGTGAGTCGTGCTGCGGTAGCTCAGTTGGTAGAGCACTTGCCCGCGAAAGGCAAAGGTCCCGAGTTCGAGTCTCGGTCGGGCACACAGTTTTAATCTGCCAGGAAGTTTCAATAGTCAAATGTTTCGTAGCTCCCCTTCCAGGAAACCTCGAAACATCGGCCGTCCTCAGATCATGAAGTACGGGCCTTACTGCAGTCCCAGCAATGCGGAAACCGCATTCTCACTCTAATCGGTAATTTTGTTGTGCCACATAGTTAAATTGTTTCCGTTCATTTCTCCTCAGTGAGGTACTGTCCTTACGCGAAAGTGAACGACTGTGGATACAATGAGGTTCAGCGCCGTCGGGCGTGGCTACTACTTGGATGGCTGACCGCCGGGCAAGATGCGTGGTGTTGTGTATGTTCCCTTTGCCTTACGTCAGAGGCGACAGGAGGGGTGGTGGCGTGTAGTCGCTGGTCACCAGTCTCTGCGCCAATGTCCTGAATTAAATTTCGAACCTCTCCGCAGTGTGTCATGACACTGTTTATGGTGATCCGTCCTTCAGAAGGGGACGTCTAGTGTGGCGGCCCCCTAGGTGCTCCTCGAGAGTAATTTGCTACTTGCCGGTATCGGGTTTCACCGTCTCCATCGTCTCGTCGTCTCCAACACGAACGTGACACTACGATATAGACACACGCCCATTAATGTCACCT
Organism: Schistocerca gregaria; assembly: GCF_023897955.1. NCBI lineage: Eukaryota > Metazoa > Arthropoda > Insecta > Orthoptera > Acrididae > Schistocerca > Schistocerca gregaria. The sequence continues at coordinate 1,084,647,546 of NC_064920.1, read as the reverse complement.
ACACCTATGCAAACAGCTCTCGTAATTGCCGAAGGGAAGACCCCTCCAGGCGCAGAGGATAGGTAAAACCTTTCCAACTAGGCGGTAGAACCTACCCTTCGGGCGCTCCCAGACTTTCACGCCATACGACTTTACTTTTGTTATGCGAGAAGTTGCACAATACGTTACACGTGGTTACGCGCTGCAGTAAATATGCATTTTTGAGTTTAGCCGATAGAACACTGAGAGTAAACGCCCATATTTTATAACAGTGACCACGTCTGCTTTTATACCGCCCGCTACCACAGTACTTCCAACACGTTTCTTAGTGTTTTGGGGGAAAAAACGAATTCGAACAGTCGAATGGTGCAAGATGTTTAGCCGGCCGGTGTGGCCGAGCGGTTCCAGGCGCTTCAGTCTGGAAGCGCGCGACCGCTACGGTGGCAGGTTCGAATCCTGCCTCGGGCACGGATGTGTGTGATGTCCTTAGGTTAGTTAGGTTTAAGTAGTTCTAAGTTCTAGGGGACTGATGACCTCAGATGTTGAGTCCCATAGTGCTCAGAGACATTTGAACCATTTTTTGCAAGATGTTTAGACTTGGGGAATTCTCTCCTGTCCACCTGGGTGACGTCGTAAACTGTTCACTATGCTTCAGGAAACAGACTCACTGGTATCTTCAGGCCATCCCTGATAGCTGGAACCAGCTGATGATGCCAACGACTCTATTTGTCGAAACATCAAGGACAACCCGAGAATTCTACAAGTTAGAAATGCGCCGGGAAAGCATCAGGCCCAACAAGGTGTTAAACGTTCTCAGAATAGTAGCAGTAAACTGTAGCGGCAGTCGTTAATATACAATATACACAAAAACCAAGAGGGGGAAAAAAGAATGTCTAGAACGAAATTCTCGGATTAGAAGGGGCGTAAGTCTGGGCTGTATGTTTTCTCCTGCTACTGTTCTATCTACACACCTACACCTTGAAGAAACAATGACGAAAATAAAAGAAATGCTGAAGCGTGGCGTTAAAATTGGGAGTGAAAGCATATCATTGATAAGATTCGCTTATGACACTGCTATCATCAGTGGAAACGAGGAAAAACTACAAGACTTGTCGAATAGAAGTAACATTTTAATGAACACACACTCGAGATAGAAAAAGAAAGACGACGGTAATGAGGAAAAGAAGTTATGTAGTTAGCGATAAACTTAACATGAATATTAGGAACATCCAAGAAGACAAAGTGAAGAAACTCTGCTACCTTGGAAGCAAAATAGCACATGACGGACGAAATGAGACCTAGACAGAAAGGAGACCAGCACTGGCGAAAGAAATGTACTGGTATGAAACATAAGTCTTAATCTGAAGGAGAAATTTCGGAGAATATACGTCCGGAGAACAGCATTGTACCGTAGTGAGACATGGAGTGTGGGAAAACCTGACAGGAAGAGAATAGGAAGCATCTCAGATGTAGTGATACGGAAGAATGTTGAAAATTAGGTGGACTGATAAAATAATGAATTAAGAGGTTCTCCTCAGAATCTGCAGAAACCTACAGAAAACGTCGGCACGAAGAAGGGACATGCGTTAAGACAGCAAGGAATAACTTTCATGGTAATTGATAAAGCTGTTGAAGGTTCGGAAAGAGATAAGTTGGAATACATCCAACAAATAACTAAGAATGTTAGCTGCAAATGATACCATGACATGAAGAGGATGGCACAGGAGAAGATTTTGTGGCGGCGTCATCGAACCAGCCAAAAGATTGAAAAGAGAGAAAGAGAGAGTAATAAGAGACGTGTCCTTTCTCTACGAAAACGACACTATTGGCCATTAAAATTGCTACACCAAGAATAAATGAAGATGGTAAACGGGTATTCATTGGCCAAATATATTATACTAGAACTGACATGAGATTACATTTTCGCGCAGTTTGGGTCCATAGATCCTGAGAAATCAGTACCCAGAACAACCACCTCTGGCCGTAATAACAGCCTTGATACTCCTGTGCATTGAGTAAAACAGAGCTTGGATGGCGTGTACAGGTACAGCTGCCCATGCAGCTTCAACACGATGCCACAGCTCATCAAGAGTGGTATCTGGCGTATTGTGACGAGCCAGTTGCTCGGCCACCGTTGAACAGACGTTTTCAATTGGTGAGAGATTTGGACAATGTGCTGGCCAGGGCAGCAGTCGAACATTTTCTGTATCCAGAGAGGCCCGTAATACGGTCGTACATTATCCTGCTGAAATGTAGGGTTTCGCAGGGATCGATTGAAGGGTAGAGCCACGGGTCTTAACACATCTGAAATGTAACGTCCACTGTTCAAAGAGCCGTCAAAGCGAACAAGAGGTGACCGAGACGTGTAACCAATGGCACCCCATACCATCACGCCGGTGACACGGCAGTATGGCGATGACGAATACACGCTTCCAATGTGTGTTCACCGCGATTTCGCCAGACACGGATGCGACCATCATGATGCTGTAAACAAAATCTGAATTCATCCGAAAAAAATGACGTTGTGCCATTCGTGCACCCAGCTTCGTCATTGAGTACACCATCGCAGGCGCTCCTATCCGTGATACAGCGTCAAGGGTAACCGGAGCCATGGTCTCTGAGCTGATAATCCGTGCTGCTGCAAACGTCGTCGAACTGTACCGGCAGATGGTTGTTGTCTTGCAAACGTCCCCATCTGTTGACTCAGGGATCGAGACGTGGCTGCACGATCCGTTACAGCCATGCGGATAAGATGCCTGTCATCTCGACTGCTAGTGATACGAGGCCGTGGGGATCCAGCACGGCGTTCCATATTACCCTCCTGAACCCGCCGATTCCATATTCTGCCAACAGTCATTGGATCTCGACCAACGCGAGCAGTAATGTCGCGATACGATAAACCGCAATCGCGATAGGCTACAGCCCGACGTTTCTCAAAGTCGGAAACGTTATGGTATGCATTTCTCCTCCATAGACGGGGCATCACAACAACGTTTCACCAGGCAACGCCGGTCAACTGCTGTTTGTGCGTGAGAAATCGGTTGGAAACTTTCCTCATGTCAGCACGATGAAGGTGTCGCCACCGGTGCCAACCTTTGAATGCTCTGGAAAGCTGATCATTTGGATATCACAGCATCTTCTTCCTGTCAGTTAAATTTCGCGTCTGTAGCACGTCATCTTCGTGGTGTAGCAATTTTAATGGCCAGTAGTGTACATCTCCACTTCTCAGTAGTTCCTTCTCACAGCCAGTGTTCAGTATCCAACAAGTGAGAGTGCGCAATCCCTTCTGATTGGCCGAGAGAAGCTGAGTGAGCGCTCTATCTCCCCTTGTCTAATTAGGCACTTCCCCAGTTCGGACAATCAGAAGCCTTTAATTTCAGTATTGCAATAACTGGGTGTTGAAGAAAGACAAATCAGCCTTTAGACGTCTAAGGGCCGAACTAAATACACTACTTTCAGTATATAAATATCTGCTTGTGTTAGAATTCATACACTCCTGGAAATTGAAATAAGAACACCATGAATTCATTGTCCCAGGAGGGGGAAACTTGATTGACACATTCCTGGGGTCAGATACATCACATGATCACACTGACAGAACCACAGGCACATAGACACAGGCAACAGAGCATGCACAATGTCGGCACTAGTGCAGTGTATATCCACCTTTCGCAGCAATGCAGGCTGCTATTCTCCCATGGAGACGATCGTAGAGATGCTGGATGTAGTCCTGTGGAACGGCTTGCCATGCCATTTCCACCTGGCGCCTCAGTTGGACCAGCGTTCGTGTTGGACGTGCAGACCGCGTGAGACGACGCTTCATCCAGTCCCAAACATGCTCAATGGGGGACAGATCCGGAGATCTTGCTGGCCAGGGTAGTTGACTTACACCTTCTAGAGCACGTTGGGTGGCACGGGATACATGCGGACGTGCATTGTCCTGTTGGAACAGCAAGTTCCCTTGCCGGTCTAGGAATGGTAGAACGATGGGTTCGATGACGGTTTGGATGTACTGTGCACTATTCAGTGTCCCTCGACGATCACCAGAGGTGTACGGCCAGTGTAGGAGATCGCTCCCCGCACCATGATGCCGGGTGTTGGCCCTGTGTGCCTCGGTCGTATGCAGTCCTGATTGTGGAGCTCACCTGCACGGCGAAAAACACGCATACGACCATCATTGGCACCAAGCCAGAAGCGACTCTCATCGCTGAAGACGACACGTCTCCATTCGTCCCTCCATTCACGCCTGTCGCGACACCACTGGAGGCGGGCTGCACGATGTTGGGGCGTGAGCGGAAGACGGCCTAACGGTGTGCGGGACCGTAGCCCAGCTTCATGGAGACGGTTGCGAATGGTCCTCGCCGATACCCCAGGAGCAACAGTGTCCCTAATTTGCTGGGAAGTGGCGGTGCGGTCCCCTACGGCACTGCGTAGGATCCTACGGTCTTGACGTGCATCCGTGCGTCGCTGTGGTCCGGTGCCAGGTCGACGGGCACGTGCACCTTCCGCCGACCACTGGCGACAACATCGATGTACTGTGGAGACCTCACGCCCCACGTGTTGAGCAATTCGGCGGTACGTCCACCCGGCCTCCCGCATGCCCACTATACGCCCTCGCTCAAAGTCCGTCAACTGCACATACGGTTCACGTCCACGCTGTCGCGGCATGCTACCAGTGTTAAAGACTGCGATGGAGCTCCGTATGCCACGGCAAACTGGCTGACACTGACGGCGGCGGTGCACAAATGCTGCGCAGCTAGCGCCATTCGACGGCCAACACCGCGGTTCCTGGTGTGTCCGCTGTGCCGTGCGTGTGATCATTGCTTGTACAGCCCTCTCGCAGTGTCCGGAGCAAGTATGGTGGGTCTGAAACACCGGTGTCAATGTGTTCTTTTTTCCATTTCCAGGAGTGTATTTCAAAAAGCGTGTGTGATCCTTTACATGATTGCACAGTGCTACGTACATCCTCATAGACACTACAATACTCACAATTTTAAGCTTCCACTCTTCATTCACGTCACAAAACTTTCTAACGGTGTAATCAATGTTTGTTATTAAGCAAATATATCATCAAACGAAAAGAATGTTACGAAATATGTGCAATAACATTATTCTTCATTTTTTGTACAAACCCGTATTTAGGCAGTTTGATTGTATATTATTTGGCTATACTTATCTCAATAATAGCTATGCAATGACATACGAGTTTATCAGGAAGTTATACCTTGTGGAAAGCTGATCATTTCGAGCTTTAACAAAATGTATAGGAAGTTTCTCAATACTTGAAGTGTCAAACTTAATAACGCATGCACTTGTTTTTTGTTGTATGAACGTAAACTTACCACGTGTTCTTACGTCAGATTACACATATAAAGGACAGCCGCGTTTGCCACCGCTGGTAGCACCGTGCCGTAAATTTTATAGCGATTTCTTTTTGCCAAGACCCTAAGCTGCAAAACGACGCAAAGATATTACATGCAGTTTCTCAGAAGTATTGACGGAGAGACAAGATAACTATCTACAACACAAACTTTCCATTCTTGAAAGCCTTCTAGTCAGACATTGTCTGCGAAGAACACTTCACCTCTCAGTTTAGCGCCAATATCTTCCTTTTTTATCTTAGACTGCCGTCTTTGATCCTGTAACTTGACTCTCTTCCTTGAACGTGTTTCATTATTTTCTATTCCCTTGCAAAGTATCCTCTCTTCAATAAAATAACAATTCGATGTATGTTTTAAGAAGAGAGCAGGCAAGATTATAGACAGATTTCTCTGATGAAGCTCTGTAACGTCTTTTTATAGAAATACCTCAGTACTAACAGTAAGTTAGTTGTAACGCTTACCGCTGCATTAATTGTTTTCGCTAGTGAGGTATGATGGCTTCAAGTGGGTCGATAGCAGTGTACTATATGAGCACAAGCTTTTGGCAGCTAAAGACAGTAATTCTTTCTGTTGTAAAATGTACGGGTAATAAGCACTTCTCATTACGCAAGATATATCAATGGCACGGTATTTCTCTCTAACGATGAAAATCGCTAAAATTCATCAGACAGGCTAATGAAATTCAAAAACGCATCACCAACACAGCCGAGTAGGAGAAAAACCTACTCATGAATTACACCTTAAACCTTATAAGTGCATAATCAGATCAACGGCCAACGAAACACGTAAGCGTTCACTCTGTCTTTGACAGCTAACCTGAGCAAACGAATGTGGCATCACACCATCTTTTAACAACGCTGACGTCACGGAAATATTAGCCAAACACTGTTAGCACTAACTTTATTCTTCTGAAGCTCATATTAAGCTTGACAGTAGCCTTATGAGATCGAATTTTGGCTCACTTTAATTACACCTAACTGTGTGACGTGCTCCGGCCTTAGGTGGCAGAGCGATTCTAGGCGCTTCAGTCTGGAACCGCGCGACCGCTACGGTCGCAAGTTCGAATCCTGCCTCGGGCATGGATGTGTGTGATGTCCTTAGGTTAGTTAGGTTTAAGTAGTTCTACGTTCTAGGGGACTGATGACCTGAGATGTTAAGTCCCATAGTGCTCAGAGCCATTTGAGCCATTTTGTGTGTCGTGCAAGATGCATTGTCTTCATTTCCTCCTTTTTCCATTCAACTCGTAAGTAGTGTACGGTATACTATACAGTCTTTGATTATAATCTCCAGTTTCTGAACTTGCTTGATGGCGTCTTCCTTTTATTCCCATCTTGCACTATTCCATTCATACCTAGATAATGCGCATCCCACATCGTACTATTCTTTAAATTCCCATCATCTACTGCTCCTTCTGTTAACGTCTGCCTTAGTAGAAGTTCGGAAACCGAGTTTCTTGTTTTGGCAAGGATTTTTTATCCTCTGCTTCCCTTGCCTATTACTTCTAGTTCCTAACCAGTACGTATTTCATCGATACAGTCAATAATTTATCATTTTTGTGCTAACATATTTAAATTTCTATCCGTAACATTCAGACTGCCGTAACGAACACGTATGCTGTGCCCTCCATGAACTGTTTAAGCAATGTTTCTCGCTGTCTTGGGACCGCTTTTATATAAAAAACTTTTCTTTGCCTGCCTGCACAGACTTATGAACTTTTTCTTTTCTTCCTGCATGAATTCTTTTATGCTTCACAGTATCTCCCAGAAACTTGGTATTAAGGGCGTCACAAAGCTCGTGTCTGCTATTTTGCTTCTCTTTAGTTGCATAGCTTGATTTATTCTCAACGAACGTTCCACACAAAATATGATGTCTATGCGACAATTTCTGTTAGAAGTATATCCACATCTACATCTAATAGATATTGTGCACATCACATTTAAGTGCCTGGCAGAGGGTTCATCGAATCATTTTCACAATTCTCTATTATTCCAATCTCGTATAGCGCGCGGAAAGAACGAACACCTATATCTTCCTGTACGAGCTCTGATTTACCTTAATTTATCATGGTGATCGTTTCTCCCTATGCAAGTCGTTATCAACAAAAGATTTTCACATTCGGAGGAGAAAGTTGGTGATTGGAATTTCGTGAGAAGATTCTGCCGCAACGATATACGCCTTTGTTTACGTTATGTCCACCCCAAATACTGAATCATTTCAGTGACGCTCTCTGCCCTATTTCGCGATAATACAAAACGTGCTGCCCTTCTTTGAACTTTTTCGATGTACTCTGTCGATCCTATCCGGTAAGGATATCACACCGCGCAGCAGTATTCTAAAACAGGACAGGCAAGCGTAGTGTAGGCAGTCTCCTTAGTAGATCGGTTACGTTTTCTAAGTGTACTGCCAATAAAAGGGAGTCTTTGATTAGCGTTTCCCACAACATTTTCTATGTGTTCCTTCCAGTTTAAGTTGTTCGTAATTGTAATTACTAGGTATTTAGCTGAATTTACGGCCTTTACATTTGACTGATTTATCGTGTGACCGAAGTATAACGGATTCCTTTTAGCACTCGTGTGGATAACGTCACACTTTTCGTTATTTAGGGTCAAATTCCAATTTTCGTACCATGCAGATATCTCTTCTAAATCGTTTTGCAGTTTGTTTTGATCTTCTGATGACTTCACTACTGGACAAACGATAGCGACATCTGCAAACCTAAGACGGCTGCTCCGATTGTCTCCCAAGTCGTTTATGTAAATACTGATCAGCAAAGATCCTATAACACTACCTTGGGGAACTCCAGAAATCGCTGCTGTTTTACTCGATGACTTTCCGTCAATTACTGCATACTGTGACCTCTCTGACAAGAAATACAGTCACATAATGAGATGGTATTCCATAAGCACTCAATTTCATTAAAAACACCTTGTGTGGTACAGTGTCACAAGCCTTCCGGAAATCGAGAAATACGGAATAAATTTGAAATCTCTTGTCAAAAGCACTCAATACTTCATGCGAATAAAGAGGTAGTTGTGTTTCACAACAACGATGTTTTATAAATTCGTGTTGACTGTGTGTCAATAGACCGTTTTCTTGGAGATAATTCATAAAGTTCGAACACAATATACGTTCCAGAATCCTGCTGCATATCGACGATGATGACATGGGCCTGTGATTTAGTGGATTACTCCTAATACCTTTCTTGAATATCAGTATGACCTGTGAAACTGTCCAGTCTTTGGGTACGGATCTTTCGACGAGCGAACGGTTGTATATGATTGTTACGTATGGAGGTACTGCATTAGCATACTCTGAGAGGAACCTAACTGGTATACAATCTGGACCAGAAGACTTGCTTTTATTAAGAGACTGAAGCTGCTTCACCATTCTGAGGATATGTACTTCTACGTTACTCATGTTGGCAGATTTTCTTGATTAGAATTCTGTAATATTTTCTTCATCTACTTTTTTGAAGACATTTCGGAAGGCTGTGTTTAGTAACTCTGCTTTGGCAGCACTGTCTTCGATAGTATCTCCATTGCTATTGTGTCGAGAAGACATTGATTGTTTCTTGCCGCTAGCATACTTTACATATGAGCAGAATCGCTCTGGATTTTCTGCCAGGTTTCGATACGCAGCTTCGTTGTGGGAACTAATGTAAGAATCTTGCTAGGAAATCGGCGCTTCGAACTCGTGTAAAAGATCGCCAATCTTTGTGACTTTGCGTCTGTTTAAATTTGTTGTGTTTGTTTCGTTGCTTCTGCTGCTGTGTTCTGACCCGTCTTGTGTATCAAGGAGGATCAGATCCGTCGTAGATTAATTTATTTGGTATAAATCTCTCAACTGCCGCCGATACTGTTTATTTGAATTCAAGCCACATTTGGTCTACACTTATATTGTTAATTTGGAAGGAGCGGAGGGCGTCAAGTGAATTGTTATCTGCTTTTTTGGTGTATTTTTGAAGGATTTGGGGGGTTACGATATTCAATACCATTACGACAACCCTGTGTTCACTAATTCCTGTTTCCGTTTTGATACTCGTTATGAACTCAGGATTAATTGTTGCTAAGAGGTCAAGTGTGTTTTCACAACCGTCCACTATTCACGTGAGCTCATGAACTAACTGCTCGAAATAATTTTCAGAGGATGCGTTTTGCACAATTTCGGATGATGTCTTACGCGCACCTCCATATTTAAACATATGTTTTCGCCTACATATCGAGGGTAAATTAAAGTCACCACCAGCTATAATCGTATCAGTCGGGTACGTGTTTGAAATCAAACTCAAGTTTTCTTTGAACCTTCAGCAATTGTATCATCTGAATTGGGAGGTAGGCAAAAGGATACAATTATTGTTTTACTCCGGTTGCCAACAGTGACCTCTGCCTATACTAACGCACAGGAAGCTACAAACACGCCACCGCCAACCTTGTTTCGCCTATCCTTTCTGAACACCGCTAGGTTCTTCGCAAAAATTTTGGCTGAGATTATCTTCTGCTTTAGCCAGACTTCAGTGCCTATGACGAATTGAGCTTCAGTGCTTTCTATTAGCACTTGGAGCTCTGGAACTTCCCCAACACAGCTACGGCAATTTACAACTGTTAGAGCGATGGTTCCTGTATCTATGTTTTTGAAAAAAAATCTTTGGAGAAAAGTAATCGACGTATTACACACTTCTTAATTTACACATAATCACAGAGCATAATTGTAAGCATTATCACTTTTGATCATATAAGGGTCTTCTTTAGAGTCAACAAGTATCTGACACATCTGTAGAATCTTCAATATCCTCCTATTTTCTTTTATCATGCCACATTCTCTCCTAATTCTATATTTGTGTCATTACCCACTACTGCACTACAATCACCCCAGCAATAAGATTTCAGTCACGCACTTTATTCACATATTTTATGTATCATCATCATCGGCATTTGAAGCAGGCACCTTAGACTGACAAGCGTTGACTCCTCGTCAATTCCGAGAAGAACGATTACGTTATTTCGTTTAATGTAGTAACTGACTTTGGTGCTTACATTCAAGATTAGAATTTGCAAAAGGTGGCAGAATGAAGGCTTTTACTACAGGATGAAAATGACGCTGGTAAAACTTTCGGAGTATAAGGTCGTGGTCCACGAAACTCTTCTGTTCCCAGCGTTTCGCCCAGAACTGCGCTGGACACCTTCAGAGGCGTTGATCGGCAAGACTCAACGGAGAATCAACGCCTCTGAAGGTGTCCAGCGCAGTTCTGGGCGAAACACTGGGAACAGAAGAGTTTCGTGGACCACGACCTTATACATGGAAAGTTCTACCAGCAGCAAAAGGTGTTAGCCCGACGCTGATACGTTGGTTATTGCGTTAATAACGTCTGCCCAGGAAGATTCTTGTTTCGTATTTTACTTGAGGTTATCGAATAAAATCCATTCGTAACCTATGGGTATTTTTCTTCAGATTTTACATTTTTCTATGCAATTCAGGAACTTAAGATTTGGCACGCAACGATTAGTAGAAGACAGTCTCATTCACTACACTCCAGATACCTGCTCAAGCCAAAGGGTGGCTAGTGTGCCTTTATCATTTTTTACAAAGACATGGCACCTTCAGAACATTCTGGAAGATGCCGCGTGCTTCTCGACAGGTGACACTGACCGCGACGCTTAAACGACGGTTGTACCCTCAAACAACACGAGGTTATCTCAGCTGGTTATCGGCATTACCTGCCACACACTCACATTTTAAGGATACGTAGCAACACTGACAGGATGATTCGATTATTTTCCTATTTCTTTATATCCCAACAGCATTCCTAAAGTGGGATATGCGAGGGTTGGAATTTAAGTAGTGGCAACTATTTATACACAACCGATACAAAAGAGTTACATGTTTACACCTGTTGCTGTCCTTCAAATTAATCATCAGATTTGTGTAGAACCCGTTGCCAGCGATGTGGAAGGCGTAGTATATTGTTAGGAGAGCCTGTAGTGTTGATGGTATGAATGGAGCGGTCTACTGCCAGGAACTGGTTCCTTCATTTTTTGAATTGAATCGAAGTCGCAAGGACTTAAGTCGGGGGAGTATGGTGGATGGTACAGTACTTCCCAGTCCCGTCGACAGAGCAGCTACACTTTACGCTGTATGCCCCCGCGCATTGTCGTGCTAAATGATGGCTGGGTTGCGCAGAAAGTGTCGCCTCTTCTTTCGCAAAGATGGTCGCAGGTGATGCTCCAAAAACGAACAGAAATAATGGGCACTGACGGTCTGTCATGGAGGAACGTAATGCGTTAGGGTATCACCATCACAGTCGTACAAGAGAATCACCATAACTTTCACCATACTGGGTCTCTGACGCACTTTCGACTTCCGCGACGACCCGTTCCATTCGTTGGATTTGCGTTTCAGTTTTGTCTCGTACGATGTGGCCCATGTCTCATCCAGTGTTTCGATACGGCGTACGAAAGCCTCTCCTCCGCGCTCATAGCGCCCCAAGTGCGTCTGAGCAGCGTAGTAACGCATCCATTTCTGCATTTCGGTCACGTCATGCGGAACCGATCGTGATCCAATTTTTAGCATGTCCAGGTGTTCCTTCAGGATGTGAAGCACAGTCGTATGCGCCAATCCGATTTCGTGGGCGAGCTCACGAATCTTATGGCGTGGATCACTGTTCAATACCGCGGGAACAGCATGCACTTCATCTTCAGAGACGCTAGGACGACCTGCCCGATGCATATCTGCCACAGTTTGCCGATCTCCGGTGAAAGCTTTTACCCAACGTGCCACTGTTCTGCGTGGCAATGCCGATTCCCCACACACCTCTTGAATACCTTGATGACACTGTCGTGCTGTACGACCTCTGGTACATTCAATCTCGATTCAGCTGCGTTGTTCCTGTTTGAAAACATAGTGACACCGTTTAGTTCGACAGCTCGCTCACAAGTGACTGCTCTTTCTTCGACTGTGCTGACGTCGGTGTCGTGGGAGGGCCGAGTCCACTTGTTCGGAGGTAAGGTAGGTATGTCAACAACGTGTGCCATCAGCGACAGTAGTAGATTCCAGTGCAGTAGTAGTAGCAGTAGAGGTAGTAGGGGGGTTTTGGGCGCACGACAGCAAGGTCTTCAGCGCCCGTTCAGTAACATAGTGAGACGGGTGTCAAGAAAAATCCCAGAACAGGAATATAAAACGAAACAGAAAACATGGGTAACAATCGTTGAAAAACATGTGCTCGCCCTCACCAAAGCGTGGGTTGAAGCAGAGCGTCAGCAGTCAAACATGGACAACACAGGAAGAAAATGATAGAGGGAGCTCAAACAATGTAGCAGATGGAAGTGGCTGGCTGACCGCAAGGGAAAAAGAGGAGGAGTCAGCCACTCTACAATACACTAAAACCTCCAGCCTAAAAGTTTAGGCCAGAGTAGAGACACATCACAAAACTTAAAAACCCTAGACACACACGTCTCATCATTAGTGAAAACAGAAGGCAGATCCCCATCAACTTGTGCTTCCGCCCGTGCATCACGGTATAAAATGCAGTCTGTTAAAATGTGCCGGACAGAGATGTCCACACCAGAAGCATCACAAAATGGAGGGTCCTCCCGCCGCAATAAAAAGCTATGTGTGAGAGGACAGTGCCCGATCCAAAGACAATTGAGGGCCACCTCCTCCCGCCTGAACAACCGGCAGGAGGAACGCCACGGCCGAGTGGTTGACTTTATGCATAGTGTCTCCACAGCAGTGTTGCCTTTATTTAAGTTCCAACCAACGTACTTGTATAACATAATGTCAACGGCGAACAACGTTAGAGGAATATTAACGTTGTCTCCTGGAAATTGCACATTTCGTATTGACACTCTTCTGGAGGTTGTAGAGGGGCACGCACTGATGACCAAAACATTACGACCGCCTGCTGAACAGCACGTTGTTCCAACTTTGCAACGCAACACCGCAGCAACTCAAATCCTCGGCAGGTTTCCGGACGTAGCACCACATGCCGACGCAGTTCCCGTAGGTAACTGGCCAGCACTCTCTTGGTGCGGGGCTGGTACCGCACAGCGTCCCAGATGTGTTCCATCGGGTTCAGATGAGACAAATTTGGTGGTCGAGGTGTCAACAACGAGAAGTTGTAACCACATCAGTTCACTACCACGGTCCTCAAACCACTGGAGCACGATTGTGGTCTTATAATGCTGACAGTTGTCTGCTGGAAGATGACATCGCCGTCGCAAGACCGTGAAATGATGCAGGTGGCCCGCAATAATATCCAAGTATTTCTTCATTACTACCAGACTTCCCAAGGAAGCCCAGGTGAATGTCCCCCACAGCATCACACTGCTCACCACCGGCCTGGGATTGTGTCTAGCAGGCAAAGCCGGGATGACGGAGAGCGTGCATCGAGTTAGTGTAGACAGATACGTGATTCATCAGATCAGGGGATGTTGTTGTTATTGTCGCAGGTTCGAATCCTGCCTCGGGCATGGATGTGTGTGATGTCCTTAGGTTAGTTAGGTTTAAGTAGTTCTAAGTTTTAGGGGACTGATGACCACAGATGTTGAGTCCCATACTGTTCAGAACCATTTGAACCATTTGTTGTTGTTTTCAGTCCTGAGACTGGTTTGATGCAGCTCTCCATGCTACTCTATCCTGTGCAAGCTTCTTCATCTCCCAGTACTTACTGCAACCTATATCCTTTTGAATCTGCTTAGTGTATTGGTCTCCCTCTACGATTTTTACACTCCACGCTGCCCTCCAATGCTATATTTGTGATCACTTGATGCCTCAGAACATGTTCTACCAACCGGTCCCTTCTTCTTGTCAAGTTGTGTCACAAACTCCTCTTCTCCACTATTCTATTCAATACCTCCTCATTATTTACGTGATCTATCCTTCTAATCTTCAGCATTCTTCTGAAGCACCACATTTCGAAAGCTTCTATTCTCTACTTGTCCAAACTATTTATCGTCCACGTTTCACTTCCACACATGGCTATACTCCATACAAATACTTTCAGAAACGACTTCCTGACACTTAAATCTATGCTCGATCTTAACAAATTTCTTCAGAAACGCTCTCCTTGCCATTGCCAGTCTACATTTTATATCCTCTCTACTTCCACCATCATCAGTTATTTGGCTCCCCAAGTAGCAAAATTCCTTTACTACTTTAATAAGTGTCTCATTTCCTAATCTGATTCCCTCAGCATCACCCGACTTACTTCGACTACATTCCATGATCCTCATTTTTTTTTTATGTTCATCTTATATCCTCCTTTCAAGACACTGTCAATTCCGTTCAACTGCTCTTCCAAGTCCTTTGCTGTCTCTGACAGAATTACAATGTCATCGACGAACCTCAAAGTCTTTATTTCTTCTCCATGGATTTTAATACCTACTCCGAACTTTTCTTTCGTTTCCTTTACTGCTTGCTCAATATACAAATTGAATAAGATCGGGGAGAGGCTACAACTCTGTCTCACTCCCTTCTCAACCACTGCTTCCCTTTCATGCCTCCTCGACTCTTATAACTGCCATCTGGTTTCTGTACAAATCGTAAATAGCCTTTCGCTCCCTGTATTTTACCCCTGCCCCCTTCAGAATTTGAAAGAGTGTATTCCAGTCAATCGACAAAAGCTTTCTCTAAGTCTACAAATGCTAGAAACGTAGGTTTGCCTTTCCTTAATCTTTCTTCTAAGATAAGTCGGCGGTCAGTATTGCCTCACGAGTTCCAACGTTTCTACGGAATCCAAACTGATCTTCTCCGAGGTCGACTTCTACCAGTTTTCCCATTCGTCTGTAAAGAATTCGCGTTAGTATTTTAGCAGCTGTGACTTATTAAACTGATTGTTCGGTAATTTTCACATCTGTCAACACCTGCTCTCTTTGAGATTGGAATTATTATATTCCACTTGATGTCTGAGGTTATTTCGCCTGTCTCATACATCTTGCTCAACAGATGGTAGAGTTTTGTCATGACTGGCTCTCCCAAGGCTGTCAGTAGTTCTAATGGAATGTTGTATACCATGTCAGGGGATGCCATTAATGTACGATACAATCTCGATGTTCCTGTGTCCACTACAATCGTAACTGACGAAGTCCTTAGGTCAACGTGGGAAAACGTAGGGGTCATCTGCAGAGTATACTGCTCTTCAGTAATCTAGCGTACTCCTAAACACCTGTGTCTGCACCAGCGGTGTCGTCAAATCTGCCACAGATCGCCCCCATCGGGACCTACAGAGCCAGAAAACCTCTCCGACAGTCACATTTTGTGATGAAATGTGACCGTCCAACTTCTCGTCACATACTCGTCGTGTCACCATCTTTCAGCCACTCTCCACAGATGCTTATGACAGCAGCGCAGGAACAGCCGACCAACTACACTGTTAGCGAAACATTCGTTTCCAGGCCCAGGGCTATAAAAATCCACCTTCCGTCCCGTATTGTTACTAGAATGATTAACTAAACTTTTTTCTTTATTGTTGTTTCATCCACTTCTCCCCTTATGGGAGAGGGCTAGACACTCCGCGGTACAATTATCATATGTTTCAGCCAAAGAGCTACACATACATGCATCTGAAGGTGAAATATTTTCACACGGTTTAAAAACTTTCAGAAGGATGGATTTAGTGAAGTATTTTATGCAAATAAATTTAGTGTTCTTTATTAAAAAAATAAAACAGAAAAAGTTGAAAGATAAAAGAAAAAATAATGATGAATTTAAAATAAATTATGCTTTTATAACCATAATCGTAAAAAAAGCGGAACTGCGCTTTCGCTAAAAGTTGAACGACCTGTACAGGGACAAAAAAATCTGGTTTAGAGGGAATAAGTATAAAGGTCTGTCGGGTAATATCGACGCAGAAGTTGCTGTATTGGATGTTGGAGAGACGGAGTAGAGATATGGTTAGGACTATAATATGAAAGGCAAAAGTGGTAGTGAAAGATGGGGAGCGAAGAGAAAAGGGGCTAAGAAAAGATGAGGAGGGAAGGGAAAAGGGAGCAGCTCGATAGGTGGGATGCATTTGTTTGGAAGGATGGGTAAATAATAATTTTTCACATGTCCCTGCTCCAGTGATATACGAGTGTTGGAACTTAAATAGTGGCAAATATTTATTCGCAACCGATACAAAAGAGATACATGTTTGAACCTGTTACTGTCCTTCGAAGTAGTCACCAGCGTTGTGTAGAACCCGTTGCCAGCGATGAGGAAGGCGTTGTGTATGGTTAGCAGAGCCTGTTCTGTTGATGGTGCGAATGGAGCGGTCTACTGCCTATCGAATCTCTGGAACAGTTCTGAAGCGAATGCCACGAAGTGGTTCCTTCATCTTCGGAGTCAAATCAGAATCACAAGGACTTAAGTCCTGGGAGTATGGTGGATGGTACAGTACTTCTTAGTCCCATCGACCGAACGGAGCAGCCACAGCTTGCGCTGTATGCGCCAGCGCATTGTCGTGCAAAACGACGGGTGGGTTGCGCAGAAAGTGTCGCCGCTTCTTTCGCAAAGCTGGTCGTAGGTGGTGTTCTAAAAACGAACAGTAATACTGTGCAATGAGGGTCTGCTGTGGAGGAAAGTAATGCGTTACAATAACACTGTCACAATCGTACACGAGAATCACCATAACTTTCACCATACTGGGGCTCTGACGCACTTTTGACTTTCGTGGTGACCCATAATGACGTTCTGTTTTGGCTCGTACGATGTTGCCCATCTCTAATCCAGTGTTACGATACGGAGTACGAAAGCGCATAAAGCGCAAGCTGTGTCCGCTCTATTTGGTCGATGGGACTAAGAAGTACTGTACCATCCACCATACTCCCATGACATAAGTCCTTGTGATTCTGATTTGACTCCGAAGGTGAAGGAACCACTTCGTAGCATTCGCTTTCTACACATTCATGGTGGTGTCTGTTTGTCTTATATCGTGTCCCCCTACCACTTTCGCGCAACGACGCTCTGAGCGTGTTTTTTTAGGGAATTGACTAGTTTGAACCTGGGTCCTGTTGCTCGTTGCTGAGTTCCGTGAGACTAGCGATGATATAACCAAATACTAAATGATCTCAGCGTCAGCTCCACTGCACTTCCTGTAAAAGAATCTTAATACTAACTAAATTTAGTGGAAAGGATTCAAGGCTTTCCTATTTTTAGTTAGCTGGTAAAATAACGTCGAAAAAGCAGTTAAGTTTACCATTGCAAATTTTATTCTACTCACAAAACATCGTTTATAAATTGCACTATTGATAAAAGGAAATGTTTTAATACAGGATGGTAAAAACCAACTGCGTTCAACAAAAATGTGAACGAATATTCCCTGAATGGGTTTCCAAGTTATACAATGGATCGAAGGATGACCTATGCCATATCACATCTATAATCTAGGTTTAAATTAAGTTTCACAAAATAGAAAACTATCAAAATGGTCTACAGTGACCCTCAATTATCTTTAATTACTTATCTAACTTGTCAGCTGATGTGGCTTCTCAATAACTATAAAACAGAAAAATCATCGCGTTTCAGATCTTTACTTCAAGTGGCAAATGTGAACACCATGAGTTTTAATTAACGATCGACACTAGTATTACGCAAAAAGGGGGTGTAACAGATGAGACTTCTGCAGTTCTGATTGAAGCCTTATGCGCTCAAAAATGCGGCATCGCGTGCGTTCATTACCTTGTCGGTATTTAGGCAGCGTCAGGACGGCGGCCGGCAGCACAGCTCCGCTCACCTCGCCATCTGGGAAGCAACTCTACTCTAACTTCTCCTTACTTCATTTACCGAAGTTGGTTTAAAAAAAAAATATCTGGCTGTGTTTTCATCTGACCAATCAGGGTCTCAATGTTAACCTTAAGCTCCGCCTGCAAAAATTGTGTCTATCCAATGAGAAACGTTATACTTTTCGTAGTGGGGCAATGTTTTTAAAGTTTTCAACGTAACAGAGACGCGAAAAAGTCTCACGCTAAAACTTGCGGGTGGTAGTGGCCCTTTTTGTGTTATCGTAAGATCTATACTGTTTTTCTGGAGGGCTCTAGCTTTTAACATGGGCTGGGGGGTGGTCCTTGACGTAACACAGACGCGAAAAAGACTCACGCTAAAACGTGCGGGTGGTAGTCTTAGAGGTAGGCTGGTGACGTGGGTGTCCAGTCCGTCCCTTATCGTAGGGCCTTCTAGCTTAACACGGTTCTACTCTCGGCTTCTGTTCTCGTTTCTCCCCTCGGAACTTCGTCGGTCTCACGGTGGGAAGGTACGACACGCATTTAGGCATTCTGGTGTTAGTCTGTGGTATTCCATTTGCTCACTCGTTACTCGTATTACTTTGGTTAATTTAATGTCACGATTTATTTGGAGCTATGTGACATACTACTGGATTTGCTTATCATGTCAGGGTTTTCATGGAAGGTGTTGGATTTGCCTGACACCTTACAGCTTCAGAACTGTTCCAGAGATTCGACAGGCAGTAGACCGCTCCATTCGCACCATTAACTGAACAGGCTCTGCTAAAGGTATACTACGCCTTCCACATCACCGGCAACGGGTTCTACACAACGCTGGTGACTACTCCGAAGGACAGTCACAGGTGAAAACATGTAAATCTTTTATATCGGTTGTGAATAAATAGTTGCCACTATTTAAGTTCTAACCCTCGTATTAGGTGCTACTGAATAAGTTCGGTAAATGGTCTCAGTAAATAAAGGAAACAAGATTTACAAACGATATACCTTTACTCTTCCCCATGAACAATGGACCTTGCCGTTGGTGGGGAGGCTTGCGTGCCTCAGCGATACAGATAGCCGTACCGTAGGTGCAACCGCAATGGAGGGGTATCTGTTGAGAGGCCAGACAAACGTGTGGCTCCTGAAGACGGGCAGCAGCCTTTTCAGTAGTTGCAGGGGCAACAGTCTGGATGACTGATCTGGCCTTGTAACAATAAACAAAAAAGCCTTGCTGTGTTGATACTGCGAACGGCTGGAAGCAAGGGGAAACTACGGCCGTAAATTTTCCCGAGGGCATGCAGCTTTACTGTATGGTTAAATGATGATGGCGTTCTCTTGGGTAAAATATTCCGGAGGTAAAATAGTCCCCCATTCGGATCTCCGGGCGGGGACTACTCAAGAGGACGTCGTTATCAGGAGAAAGAAAACTGACGTTCTACGGATTGGAGCGTGGAACGTCAGATCCCTTAACCGGGCAGGTAGGTTAGAAAATTTAAATAGGGAAATGGGTAGGTTAAAGTTAGATATAGTGGGAATTAGCGAAGTTCGGTGGCAGGAGGAACAAGACTTTTGGTCAGGTGAATACAGAGTTATAAACAAAAAATCAAATAGGGGTAGTGCAGGAGTAGGTTTAATACTGAATAAAAAAAATAGGTATACGGGTAAGCTACTTCAAACAGCATAGTGAACGCATTATTGTGGCCAAGATAGACACGAAGCCCACGCCTACTACAGTAGTACAAGTTTATATGCAAACTAGCTCTGCAGATGGTGAAGAAATTGAAGAAATGTATGATGAGACAAAAGAAATTATTGAGGTAGTGAAGGGAGACGAAAATTTAATAGTCATGGCTGATTGGAATTCGACAGTAGGAAAAGGGAGAGAAGGAAACATAGTAGATGAATATGGATTGGGGCTAAGAAATGAAAGAGGAAGCCTTCTGGTAGAGTTTCTCACAGAGCTAACACTTGGTTCAAGAATCATGACAGAAGGTTGTATACGTGGAAGAATCCTGGAGATATTAGAAGATATCAGATAGATTATATAATGGTAAGACAGAGATTTAGGAACCAGGTTTTAAATTGTAAGACTTTTCCAGGGGCAGATATGGACTCTGATTACAAGCTATTGGTTATGAACTGTAGATTTAAACTGAAGAAACTGCAAAAAGCTGGAAATTTAAGGAGATGGGACCTGAATAAACTGAAAAAACCAGAGGTTGTACAGAGTTTCAGGGAGAGCATAAGGGAACAATTGACAGGAATGGGGGAAAGAAGTACAGTAGAAGAAGAATGGGTAGCTCTGAGGGATGAAGTAGTGAAGGCAGCAGAGGATCGAGTAGGTAAAAAGACGAGGACTAGTAGAAATCCTTGGCTAACAGAAGAAATATTGAACTTAATTGATGAGAGGAGAAAATATGATAATGCAGTAAATGAAGCAGGCAAAAAGGAATACAGACGTCTCAAAAATGAGATCGACAGAAAGTGCAAAATGGCTAAGCAGGGATGGCTAGAGGACAAATGTATTGATGTAGAGGCTTATCTCACTAGGGGTAAGATATATACTGCGTACAGAAAAATTAAAGAGAGCTTTGTAGAAAAGAGAGCTTTGTAGAAAAGAGAGCCACTTGTATGAATATCAAGAGCTCAGATGGAAACCCAGTTCTGAGCAAAGAAGGGAAAACAGAAAGGTGGAAGGAGTATATAGAGGGTCTATACAAGGGCGATGTACTTGAGGACAATATTATGGAAATGGAAGAGGATGTAGATGAAGATGAATTGGGAGATACGATACTGCGTGAAGAGTTTGACAGAGCAATGAAAGACCTGAGTCGAAACAAGGCCCCGGGAGCAGACAACATTCCATTAGAACTACTGACGGCCTTGGGAGTACCAGTCATGACAAAACTCTACCATCTGGTGAGCAAGATTTATGAGACAGATGAATTACCCTCAGACTTTAAGAAGAGTGTAATAATTCCAATCCCAAAGAAAGCAGGTGTTGACAGACCTGAAAATTACTGAACTCTCACTTTAATAAGACACAGGTGCAAAATACTAACGCGAATTCTTTACAGACGAATGGGAAAACTGATATAAGCCGACCTCGGGGAAGATCAGTTTGGATTCCGTAGAAATATTGGAAAACGTTATGCAATACTGACCTTACGACTTATTTTAGAAGAAAGATTAAGGAAAGGCAAACCTACGTTTCTAGCATTTGTAGACATAGAGAAAGCTTTTGAAAATGTTGATTGGAATACTCTTTCAAATTCTAAAGGTGGCAGGGGTAAAATACAGGGAGCGAAAGGCTATTTGCAATTTGTACAGAAACCAGATGGCAGTTATAAGAGTCGAGGGGCATGAAAGGGAAGCAGTTGTTGGGAAGGGAGTGAGACAGAGTTGTAATCTCTCCCCGATGTTTATCAATTTGTGTATTGAGCAAACAGTAAAGGAAACAAAAGAAAAATTGGGATTAGGTATTAAAATCCATGGAGAAGAAATAAAAACTTTGAGGTTCGCCGATGACATTGCAATTCTGTCAGAGACAGCAAAATTTCTGGGAGAGCAGCTGAACGGAATGGACACTGTCTTGAAAGGAGGATATAAGATGAACATCAACAAAAGCAAATCGAGGATAATGGAATGTGGTCGAATTAAGTCGGGTGATGCTGAGGGAATTAGATTAGGAAAAGTAGTAAAGGGGTTTTGCTATTTGGGGAGCAAAATAACTGATGATGGTGCAAGTAGAGAGGATATAAAATGTAGACTGGCAATGGCAAGGAAAGCGTTTCTGAAGAAGAGAAATTTGTTAACATCGAATATAGAATTAAGTGTCAGGAAGTCGTTTCTGAAAGTATTTGTATGGAGTGTAGCCATGTATGGAAGTGAAACATGGACGATAAATAGTTTGGACAAGAAGAGAATAGAAGCTTTCGAAATGTGGTACTACAGAAGAATGCTGAAAATAAGATGGGTAGATCACACAACTAATGAGGAGGTGTTGAATAGGATTGGGGAGAAGAGGAATTTGTGGCACAACTTGACAAGAAGAAGGGACCGGTTGGTAGGACATGCTCTGAGGCATCAAGGGATCACAAATTTAGCATTGGAGAGCAGCGTGGAGGGTAAAAATCGTAGAGGGAGACCATGAGATGAATACACTAAACAGATTCAGAAGGATGTGGGTTGCAGTAAGTACTGGGAGATGAAGAAGATTGTACAGGATAGGGTAGCATGGAGAGCTGCATCAAACCAATCTAAGGACTGATGACCACAACAACAACAACAACAACAACAACAACATACCTTTACTGGCCTTCAAAGCAATCACCAATAGCTACGGTACACTTCTGACATAGGCTGTGAAGGTGTGTGAAAGTGTCAGTGGAATTTCTCGACGGACCATGGTTTCCTTTTGATGGATTCGACATCCTTGACATGAGGCCTGGTACCACCGGTACGGTCCTGTGACCGATCTGCAATCGGTGGTACAGTGTTGATCGTCTTCTCCGCCACCGTCGGGTACAAATTCGTCATGAATCAAGCCCTTGCTTTCAAAAATGGCAATCGACGTCGCTTCAATCTCGCATTTTGTCAGCTGACTTTTATGGAAGTAGGGGAAGACGATGAATACCATGCCACTTGGTCTCCAGATCGTCTTGTTAGTCCCAGGCCTCACATCCTGGAATGGTGCGGATATCCAGCAACAGGAGGACCGCGCCGCTTCGAGCGATTCCACTGCCACTGTCCCACAGGTTTACAGTCGATGTCAGAAGAGTGTCACAGCTGATGGTGGTTACTTTGAAGGCCAGTAGTGGTATTTTGCCCGCAGCTCTTGTTTACTTAATTTCCTGAGATTATTCGCCGAACCTTTCAGACGCAAACTGGTTCATTCCTTACCATGCCACGAGCCCCTCCAATCACCAGGACACCTTTACTCTCACGTAATAAAATGGGACACCTAAAGCCGTCCTTCCGATCTTAATTGTTACATGGATATCGGTTTCGGTGCTTCAGTACACCATCTTCAGACCGTAACTGCCAGTGAGGTGATATAGATTATTCTTCAGTGGTCAGCATCTATGAACTGGTTTTCGCAGACTACCTGTACCAATGATGTTGTGCCTCCAATCATCAGCTAGTTGATAGTTGGTGGTTGGAGACACAACATCATTGTTACAGGTAGTCTGCGAAAACCAGCACATAGATGTTGGCCTCTGAAGAATCCTGTAAGCGACTGGAGTTAACCCCCCTCAGCGTCAGTGTACTGGTGTACTGAAGCACCGAAATCGATAGCTATGTAACGAATAACATCGAAATGACGGCTTTACGTGTTCTATTTTATTACATACATGAACGGCAGAAGTTCCTCAAAGCTACAGTCGGAAGGATAGACATACAAAAAGTTTACTTTCCCGGTGGACTGTGGTCTAATGTTTTCGCTCAGTATTTTACGTCCTGAAGACGTCAGTTTCTGTCTCAAACACAACGAACTCTCGCGATAACACTGAGGTTACTCCCTTAATATGTCATTAGTAGGCAACAGGTCGAGACGAACCATATTCGTTGCCATTAAGGCCCCAGATTTTGACTCTTTTAGATATTTACTTGTGGGTCTACACAAGACGTTTCTTTGCATGTCCGCATCACAGTAAGCGAAAGTTATGTTTATACCTGTTAGGTGCAGCGATTGCTGGTTCTAGGTGTTCGTAATTTTGAGCGTGTTCGTTACAGTACGAATTGCAGAAATAAAATGTCATGTAACGAGAATGTAATTGTAGGTAGTGATATTGTACATTTTTGCTGTTGTTAGTTGCATGATAAACATCAATATTAGCGCAGCATATATTAAGTCCGCCAGTCGTTTTCCTTTTCGAAACATTATCAGAATAAATAGACGAGCTCTCAAGTCTCAGCTCTTGGGCGGGGTGCTAAATGTCACTTGGTTGAGGGGAGGGGGTGAGGGGCAGGCGGTGTGGGTCTGCTGAAACGTCTGGCTGACGCCGAACATTACCTGTCAAAGCGCCAGCACTCGCCCCTTTTGAGACCTCTCCAGACCTATGAGCTATAAAGGCAGCAGAATTTTGAATTAGAACAGTAAGGAAGAGCGCTAAAGATACCACGCATCTCGAAGAACCCTGCACGATCCATTAGGAAAGAAAAAAATTGCACTCGGACGCATTAACAAAAAGCACGGACTCTGCCGAAAAAAAATGAAATAAACACGAAAAACAAAGCGCCAAAAGATATGAATCATAAAATACTGTTCTTAGTTCGCTAAAGCTGTTGTCATAACATTAATGTTTGTAGTTTCTGTCTAAAAAACGGATCTCGTAATTGTCAACGTCATATACAAGTTTGTTGTTTAACTAGTCGATGAACATCAATTAATATCAGTACAACACACAGGAGAAACAATTAGCTAGTTTCAGTTTAAAAACATGACGAAAACTATCTCGTTCTTCTTGCAGCCATGATCTCTCCCTAGCGTGACAGCAAAGTTATTTAGTGAAGTGGTGCACTATGCATGGAGAAAAATACTTCTTCGTAGTCATTACGCGTCCCTAGTCTAGGTCACTATTTCGGTGCAAGAGAGTAACACAGCGCTACCACATTAGATTCCATAAATGTTGACGTAATAATCCTTCTCCTCGGCATGGCTTCAATCTCAATAAAGTTTTAATTTCATTGGGTAATTCTCATAATGTTTTTGAGGGTAGTGTTTTTGAGTGGTAAGAGAACAAGGAACCTAGTTCGACAAATGATTGAAGGTGTCCGTGTAGCGCAATGGATGCACGGTGTGTCGTTACACTGAAAAATACTGCAAATGTAAGGTGTCAATCTCGTTAAATTTTAAATGGAGAAGAAAAGTAAATATTTGAAGGGTGTTACAATTTTATTTTGTATTGATTTATTCTTTACAATGAAGCTCATTGTTCTGTATCTTAAATGGGCCAGGTACTACAAAATATAACCCTCCTTTAATTACAGTATTAGGCAATGTTTTCTACATTTATATTGATTCTGACTGGAACCAGAGGACTTCCCACTATATTATACTCTGGTATGCGAAACGTAAGGACGAAAGCAACTTTCACATCATGTGTCCCTTCCAAGTAAAATGAAAGTCAGACCAGACTTAGAAATAACTGCTGTACTGTACTACAGAAGGTAACTGAGTCAAATACACGATGACACAAACAGAAACGATACTTCAGTTGAAAGACAACTATACTGAAGTCGCCGCGACTCAAGGCGACACATGGTTCTTAAGAGGGTATGTGATGACCACGGACGATAAGCCCATGCTCTGCGGCGTGCTGCCATGCGGGATGAACGGTTGGCGAGGAATTCTTACGGCAGGGCGTTCCATTCCAACGTCTACATCTACATCTGCATGGTTACTTTGCAATTCACACTTAAGTGTCTGGCATAGGGTTCATCGAACCATTTTCATACTACAAAATATTTTCTCTTTCGGGAGAGAAAGTTGGTCATTGAAATTTCGTAAATAGATCTCGCCGCAAAGAAAACCGCCTTTGTTTCAGTGACTGCCACCCCAACTCGCTTATCATATCAGTGACATTCCTCCGTCAATCCTACCTAGTGAGGATCCCACACCGCGCAGCAATATTCCAGCAGAGTACGGACAAGTGTGATGTAGGCTGTCTCTTTAGTGGGTTTGTTGCATATTCTTTCTGACAACAAAGCTCAGTCTTTGTTTCGCCTTCCCCACAATATTATCTATGTGGTATTTCCAATTGAAGTTGCTCGTAATTGTAATTCCTAGGTATTTAGTCGAATTGACAGCCTTTAGAATCGTACGATTTATCGTATACCCAAAGTTTATCGGATTTCTTTTAGTATCCATGTGGATGACCTCGCACTTTTCTTTATTTAGTGCCAATTGCCACTTTTCGCACCATACAGAAATTCTCTCTAGATCATTTTGTAATTGGGATTGATCGTCTGATGATTTTACTAGACGGTAAATTACAGCGGCCTCTGCAAACAATCTAAGGCGGCTGCTCAGATTATCACCTAGATCATTTATGTAAACCAGGAACAGAAGAGGGCCTATGACACTACCTTGCTGAACGCTAGCTGGAAATAAAGCGTTTCCGGACACATGCCCTCATAACACCTTTTCTTTATTTGTGTGTGTGGAATGTTTCCTGAAAGTTTGGCCGTACCTTTTTGTAACACTCGGTATAGGCAACTTGAGATTGGCATTCCATTTTAAAAGTGAACATTTTAGGTTAAGCTTTACTATGACTGTTATTGACACTTTACCTGATTGTATAAACGAGTATGAAGTTAAAGCTATTTTAACATTTCACTTGATTGTGTAAACAAGTATGAAGTTTAAGCCATTTTAATTTGTCGAAATCGTATTTATATATCACCTGAAGTATTTATTTTAACGCATGTATTAGACACCTCAAAAGAAACACCACCAAATACTTAAAAAAAAGCTATTGTGTAATAATGTTGTTACGATGTATATTCTTTGTACTTTTTACATCTCTTCTGCTATACGACCCTTGTACCCAATAGTTTCCAGACGCCACATTTGCTTACAAAATATGAGAGCATACATGTGACGTGTTACGACAGTGAAAGGAACCTGTAACCACTGGAGGTTCTCTGATTTACTTATTTTATGCTTCTAATTTTGGTCAAAAAGAAACCCAAAGCCATGTTCTGAAATAGTGTTTTGTTTCTCCACTAAACACTGCCACAAGTTCCTTAAAAAATCGTAACTCAACACACATTCAAATGTCATACTAACAAATATAAATCCACCTGATGATGGAGGTTTAAACCTTTGAAGCGCGCCGGCCGCGGTGGTCTAGCGGTTCTAGGCGAGCAGTCCGGAACCGCGCGACTGCTACGGTCGCAGGTTCGAATCCTGCCTCGGTCATGGATGTGTGTGATGTCCTTAGGTTAGTTAGGTTTAAGTAGTTCTAAGTTTTAGGGGACTGATGACCTAAGAAGTTAAGTCCCATAGTGCTCAGAGCCATTTGCCTTTGAAACGCGTCGTGGAGATAAATAAACAGTGACTGGTTACAGTAAATTAATTCATTTAATAAGTATTCCAGCCTATATCATAAATCGTAAGTGTGGTTTATGTAAGTTGGGTTTCCAGTCTTAGAGTGTAGGAAATATTTTCTGGGAGAGTTTCATTTCGCCCACAGTGCATATAGCAGAGTCGAAACGCCAGAAAATTCTAGTGGCATGCAGAAAGCTGACATACGATCGTTACTTGACACAGAAAAGAGCATCTGACTTTCAAAATAAGCGTAAAGGGTGCTCTAAAATTCTCTTTACAGACTTCTGACACTTGTAGAGGGGACTGAGTGAATAACATTCTGACTGGAAGCCATGTCCGGAAACGTACCGTTTCCGTGCTAAAATAATTTGAAAACCAGTTTGATAGGTAGGTATGCAACAGGGTAGTCGTGGTGAAAGGTGGTTACGTCGGGTCTCCTGACGTCTGCCCTACCTCTCTGACCTGGTTCGAACCTCATTCATATGTCTGTGACAGCTAAGAACAATATGACTGAGTAAACGTTTGTAGAGCACACCGACATGAATCTTCTATATAGCGAAGCTCACGGTAACGGAGGATCTGCTCGTCGCCTTTATAAAGAGTGGGTGCACTGAATTTGATTGTCGCTGCATCCAACCTTACTTGTTGCAGATCAGAATGCTAACACTCCTTTGTGAAGAACAAAAACGGATTAAGTTTAGATATAAACAACAGTGTTTGTGAAAACTGATTATATTTTCTTTTTGTTTCTTTGGTTATTAATGAATGTAGTTGCAAAACAAATGCTGTATTCGTAAAAATAGTCGCGTTACCAACATGCTTTCAAGTGAATGTAGCTCGTAAACGATACGTTTGTGAACATGGATTCCAATTCAAAATACGGGGGTAAGTCATTTATTATCCGCAATTTAGTTATATTTTTGTTTATTTTGGTAGTACTGTCGTTTTACGTTGATGACGCATGCTTTCTTGATTTTTTGTTATATCTTTGCAATTATCAAGCTCCTAGGTTAGTTTCGTTATCGCTGACGTGCTGTTAATCATGGCTGCGCTGTCTATTTGCATCAAACAAGAGCAACGTTCGGTGATCCGTTTTTTGTGGTCGAAAGGCGTATCACGGGCCGAAATTCATAGAAGACTCTCGGTACAGAACGGGAACACTGTTTCGCCGCAACGGAGTGTCTACCAATGGATTGAAAAATTCCGAAATGATCGCAGAAGTGTTAGGCACAATGAAGGAGCCGGACGACCGTTTACCACGACAAATGAAGAAACCATTGAGCGTTCACGTGAACTGATTCTCTTAGACAGATGATAAACTATTGACGAATTCGCACATATTCTACAAATTAGCCACGGGTCTGCCTACGAAATCATCCACAACAGACTTGGGTTTCATAAAGTTTGTGCAAGATGGATCCCAAAACAACTGACACAGTTGCATAAACAAAAGCGCTTGGACATCTGCAAAAAACATTTGGATCGCTATGGTAACTAAGGGGACAAATTGTTAGACAGGATCATTACTGGTGACGA
Organism: Schistocerca gregaria; assembly: GCF_023897955.1. Lineage (NCBI taxonomy): Eukaryota > Metazoa > Arthropoda > Insecta > Orthoptera > Acrididae > Schistocerca > Schistocerca gregaria. Next base: position 1,084,618,903 of record NC_064920.1, on the reverse strand, counting down.
AACATGGATCCATCATTACGAGCCGGAGAGTAAACGGCAGAGTATGGAATGGAAACATCCAAATTCGCCGTGCAAGAAAAAGTTCAAGACCCAACCCTCAGGAAAACTGATGCTTACAGTTTTTTGGGACGCACAAGGTCCAGTACTGGAACGTTATGGGGAAAGGGGCACAACAGTAAACAGTGTACGTTACAGGGAGATGTTTACTGCCAGGCTAAAGCCTGCAATTCGAAGCAAACGCCGATGATTGCTGTCAAAAGGTGTTGTGTTGTTGCACGACAATTCGCGTCGGCATTCTGCTGCCCACACTGCTGAAACCTTCAGAAACTCAAATTTGAAGTACTGGAACATCTTCCATATAGCCCCGATCTGGCCCCTTCTGGCTATCAAATGTTTGCATCACTCAAACAGGCAATAAGGGGCCGTCGATTTGCCTCGGACGAAGCAGTGAAAGAAGCGGTGCACTCTTGGCTCGCAGCTCAACCGAGAACCTTCTTTTATGAGGGCATCAGGAAGCTTGTACTACGATGGACCAAGTGCGGTGAAACGCAAGGAGACTATGCCGAAAATGATTACAGTAAAATATTATAGCTACTTTGTGCATAATAATTGACTTCCACTCGTATTATCGACGCAGACTCATATACGAGTCCTAGAAGTTTGTAAGAGGATTTTTACGGCACCTTGTATCTTTGTAAAACACAAAAGTATCGTTCGTAAATAAGGAGAAAAACAAATGTTTGTTCGAAAACACTATTGGGAAAACAGTAGAAATCGTTAAAAGTCCGTTAATTATCCGTCTGGATCGATCCTGAAATGAGACGAGAAGAAACTAATTGTGAGAAAGCCAGACGATAAGCTGCGCCTCACACTTGTGTTTACAAGGAACTGTTTTACCCTGTGAAGAGATGGCTTACAAGACATTCAAGTCAAAGTAGTCTTATGGACAAGGAATGAGCTCAGAGGAGCAAATGCATGAATACTTCACTGCCGTTCTTGGCAAGCTCCTAGTGGAGGTGTTTTTTCACTGCCTCCCTTCAGCCTGTGATGAAGTGTCGAGCGCGTATCTGTGGCGTACGGATGTTTGTGATGTGTGATAGTAAAGTGTAGAGTTGGGTTCGTACTGTCATAGATGAAAGGAACGTGTTACCTGCTTGCACTCTCCGGTAATTAACGACACATTTACCTACTGTTCTGTAACTTTCAGAAAAGGCATTAATTCCAAAGAAGACGCTAACAAAATATGTTGCTCTAATAACGATCGACAAGAAAATTAGATTTGTTGCTGTATTTTAATTAGCTAACGAAAATGTTATTTATTAAGAACTTCAAATAGAGGAAAACCGTAGTTTTTGATGAAATAATGCGGCCGCAAATCTCTGTAATGCTAGAAGATATGATACTGATGAGTGTTGGCTTGAAAATGAATTTAAGGAACAATTACTGAATCTTCTGGAAGCGACAACGGTCAGCGTACGTACATGAACTCGACTGAAAATGCAAGAACTTATAAAATGTTATCGTGAAACTGACTAGTTTGCAGTAATTAAAAATCAACGTAATTTAGTAACTGCAACACGTAAATCGGTCATAGTTGAGAAACGATACTTCACTACAATGTTCATTATTCTTAGGTTGTGCTAATCAGTTCTTTCTAATAACGAAACTCTCAACCAGAAACATAACTTAAGACTGAACAGCTCAAAATTAGCGTCAGTTACAACAGCTAATATCGAAAACGCCTTAGACAAGATCTCACAGAATACGAATACATACGTAAAATTACATAATATTGTTGAATTACGTTTGACAGACAAATTACATACTTTTCATGTTTGATTAGTTTCTTTCTCAAGGAAGTAATGAATGTAATTAAAACTGTAAAACTGAAATAGTACTTCGTGTGCGGTCTCCCGTACCATTGATGTTAGTGTCATTTCGACAGTGTCTTTGGTTAAAGATCCTTGTCATACATTGCAAGGACCCTGATTTTACCAGCGTGTCTTACAACTCGCTTTTAATACTTTGTAATAAGTTTACTTTAAAATCCTCTACGTAATTATTATTGCAAGAACAATCTGAAAATAACGATGAAGATGTGAAAAGAATTCATGTTATAATTATGAAGTACTGTGGTGTGGTGATATAAACGGAGAGGGTGAAATCGGATGCCGGCACATAGCTACTCCTCACGTATAGCACCAAAGAGGACGCCGAGTGCAATCTCCCCATCCGAGGGAAGGTTCACCACCAACAGTAGCTCATCCCGTCACTTCATGAGACACTGCGGAGAGGTTTGGAATTTAATCCAGCACATTGGCCCGAAGACTGGTGATCAGAAATTTTATGTCACTACCTCACCTCCACTTTCGGCCAAATGCTGGCAGTCAAAATTTCATCTACAGCCACGATTCGAACTGGCTTATCTTCAACACAAGTGTCACCCCAGGAGCGTCCTTTAGCAACCCAGATTAAGGAGGCGAGTTGCAACATGTTCGTTCGACCGATTCCATAGTATTTTTTGTCATTGTGTAGGCCATCCCAGGTTTAATATGTTATAAAAATGTTGGACTTCGTGGCCTAGAGTCAGCGTCTTTGCCTGGTAACCAAAGTATCCGGATCTGATACCAGCCACAGCTTAAATTCTGGGTACGAATCGTCAGCAATGGCGTCCGAAGACTTCCGGTATAAGGATTCAAAGAGGACGAATGAGAGGACAGAGGTTTTGGGCTCCCTCTTCATGTGGAAGGTGGGAGAATAGGCGATGGCTACACGGGAGCCAATGGAAACCACTGCACTGAAGAGAGATACGGAGAGTAGGATGATGATGATGATGATGTCCCATACTCCTTGACAGAGCGTAGGGGACGATGCGGGAGACTCGCACCGCTGTACTAGGCAAGCTCCTAGCAGAGGTGTTTGCCATTGCCTTCCTTCGACCTTAATGGGGAAGAATGATAATGATGAAGATGACACAACAACACACAGTCATCTCGAGGCAGGTGAAAATCCCTCACCCCGCCGGGAATCGAACCCGGGACCCTGTACTCTAGTAGCGAGAACGCTACCGCGAGACCACGACCTGCGGACATGGAGAGTATGCGACGGAACTAAACGGGTAACTCTGTATGTGAAGGGAAATGAGTTCTAGAAACAGGACTTCGTGCTAGTAATCTCTGCGATTTCGATGTCAATTACTCCAATACTTTCAGTTTCCAGACTTTTATTTTTCCGCAGGTAGACAGTTGCATTACCTCACTGTGGTATTAATGAGCTTGTCCGACTGTCTGACGTATGTCTAGTTGAGGCGTATTTACTTACGTGGCCCAGCATATCAATCAAAGATAAGGTCGAGTGGAATGTTGTGTAGCATTTCCCTAACATAGCGCACGTTCTCACGCGACTTTGTGGTAGCTCCATTTATACTTAGTTGCAGCATTAATAATTTGACGTACACTGATAATACTGTCACCTACTTTACACTTAGCAGTTTACTGTTATTAATGTTACACACGATAGGATTTTCGTCATCCTATTACTTGAGTGTCCGACCGCCTGCAGGGTAGAGTAATTCAAAACTGTGTACGTTTAAAAAAAGTTATACGTCCCCTTAGAAAAATTGAGAATGACACTGCTGGAAAAACTCTTACGTTATTTGATACAGAAACAGCTGAGTAAAGCTCAACGTACTCAGACAGCTTTCTCTTGACTTATTCTGGTTAACACTAAACAGACACACAATATTTTTTTTAGCGCAACGCAATCTCACTTTCAATAATTCCTACAAAAGAATGGCCCTGATATACAATAATCTATACCTTTCATGAATCACTTACATCACAAAAATCTTCGATACTCAAACTACTGCAATACAGCGAGCGCCAGTACTGCTAGCCAAATAAAAGATTCTAACTACTGAAGGCTCTAACTACTGATAGGCATAGAATATATATAAAATTTTGTGACATCAAATTTTTGATGTCACAAAATCAATTTTTGACGGACACACGTCCAGATCGTCCTCTCAAAACTCTGGCACAAAACTCTGCCCACATCCCCCACTGCTGGCAGCTCACCCCCAACTGCCCAACGCTACACGCTGATCTGATCACATCCAACTGCCCAACACTGCACAAGCGAATATTCCAACAATGAGTCCAACCAGACACATCCTGCACACAGCGCAGTCAGCGATTTTCATACAGAGTAGTACGTGGCGTTACCAACATCAAAACCTAAACAGCCTACTGACAAAAGGACAAAGGAATGAATGAGAGTAAAACACTGCGTATTTGGTGTAATGATAGATTTTGGGGCTGTTTGTAAATCTGATTGGAGGTATCTCCGTCTGTGATTGACAAATGTGATTTCAGTAAATGAAAGTTGATTGAGGCGCGCTGCAGCGGTTGATGTACTGGACTTTCACTAACTAGTAGTCTGTCTGCACATTGTCTGGTGAAAAGCATCCGGAAGTCCCTACCACTAGGTGCGAGGAGAAAGGAAGACGGGGTTTAACGTCCCGTCGACATCGAGATCAATACAGACGGAGAACAAGCTCCGATTGTGCTGAGGGTGGGGAAGGATACAAACCGCGTCCTTTCAAAGTAACCATCCCGGAATTAGCCTGGACCCGGTTGGGGAAATCACAGAAAAAATAATTCAGGATAGTCGGACGCGGGTTTGAAACGCCGTCCTCCCGACTGCGAGTCCAGTTGGTAAACACTGCGCCAGGTGCAGCATCAGGGACATTTAAGTTATCCTAAAGCGTCCCAAGTCGACTACTGGTGATGCGATATTAAAGTGGAACGCGGAGGAGTATGGGTTGCAGAACGCTACCTGCCGTTTTGTGTTGTTTCAACAGTGAAGTACATGGGAGGTTTACCATGGTCTGGCTTAAATGGCTCTGAGCACTATGCGACTTAACATCTGTGGTCATCAGTCGCCTAGAACTTAGAACTAATTAAACCTAACTAACCTAAGGACATCACACACATCCATGCCCGAGGCAGGATTCGAAACTGCGACCGTAGCAGTCACGCGGTTCCGGACTGAGCGCCTAGAACCGCGAGACCACCGCGGCTGGCTACCATGGTCTGGATTTCGTCCTCTCACTCCACTTAAGTAAACGCTAAATGAGAAAGGGTAAGAACTCATTTTGCAACACTGAGTACTGCGTACAGTAGAGGAAGTTAGAGGAGGATGACTGTTTGTCGACTACAACAAACATGAAATGCTATATTGCTGTTATTTGATTCATGGGCATAATTAAGAGAAACGTGTGTTGGACTACGGCCGAACACACATAAACCAAATATCAGCACAAATACCGGCCGTGAAAGCCTGCACTATACATTTGCTCCAGACGCCAGCGTCCAGCATCTCTATCTTCCTCCAGTTTCGGCTCTTGAGGAAGAAACACGAAAACTGAGGACGGCCCGAAGACCGGTCTGCTGACCACATGCCCTCCGTACCTGCATCCAGCGACTCCTGCGGGCTGAGGATGACACGGTGGCCGGTCGGTACCGTTCGGCCTCAAGGCTTATTCGGACGGTGTTCTTTTTAATATTCATCCAGTTACTGAGAACGAGAGAAATTACTGACCTCCAATACAACCCGTGCGAAAAAATTTTTCCCGCCGATATCCCAAAAAAATGATGAAAGGGGACAAAGTTTATTGCTTACTACCTTTACACGTACCCTCAGACTTCAAGAAGAATATAATAATTCCAATCCCAAAGAATGCAGGTGTTGACAGATGTGAAAATTACCTAACTATCAGTTTAATAAGTCACGGCTGCTAAAATACTAACGCGAATTTTTTACAGACGAATGGAAAAACTGGTAGAAGCCGACCTCGGGGGAAGATCAGTTTGGATTCCGTAGAAAAATTGCAACACGTGAGGCAATACTGACCCTACGACTTATCTTAGGAGATAAGTTAACGAAAGGCAAACCTACATTTCTAGCATTTGTAGACTTAGAGAAAGCTTTTGACAATGTTGACTGGAATACTCTCTTTCAAATTCTAAAGGTGGCAGGGGTAAAATACAGGGAGCGAAAGGCTATTTACAATTTGTACAGAAACCAGATGGCAGTTATAAGAGTCAAGGGACATGAAAGGGGAGTAGTGGTTGGGAAGGGAGTGAGACGGGGTTGTAGCCTCTCCCCATTGTTAATCAATCGCCATATTGAGGAAGTAGTAATGGAAACGAAAGAAAAATTCGGAGTAGGTATTACAATCCATGGAGAAGAAATAAAAACTTTGAGGTTCGCCGATGACATTGTAGTTCTGTAAGAGACAGCCAAGGACTTGGAAGAGCAGTTTAACGTAATGGACAGTGTCTTGAAAGGAGGATATAAGATGAACATCAACAAAAGCAAAACGAGGACAATGGAATGTAGTCGAATTAAGTCGGGTGGTGCTGCAGGAATTAGACTAGGAAATGAGGCGCTTAAAGTAGTAAATGAGTTTTGTTATTTGGGCAGCAAAATAACTGATGATGGTCGAAGTAGAGAGGATATAAAATGTAGACTGGCAATGTCAAGCAAAGCGTTTCTGAAGAAGAGAAATTTGTTGACATCGAGTATATATTCAAGTGTCAGGAAGTCGTTTCTGAAAGTATTTGTATGGAGTGTAGCCACGTATGGAAGTGAAACATGGACGATAAATATTTTGGACAAGAAGAGAATAGAAACTTTCGAAATGTGGAGCTGCAGAAGAATGCTGAAGACAACATGGGTATATCTCATAACTAATGAGGAGATATTGAATACAATTGGGGAGAAGAGGAGTATGTGGCACAACTTGACTAGAAGATGGGATCGGTTGGTAGGACATGTTCAAAAGTATCATCGGATCTCCAATTTAATATTGGAGGGCAGCATGGAGGGTAAAAATCGTAGAGGGAGACCAAGAGATGAATACACTAAGCAGATTCAGAAGGATGTATGTTGCCATAGGTACTGGCAGATGAAGAAGCTTGCATCAAACCGGTCTCAGGACTGAAGACCACAACAACAACAACAACAACACCTTTGCATTGTTCATGCAGTCAAACCTCAGCATCCAGCATGATGTTTTAATACGTTATTTCTTTACTGTTAACTCCATTCGCACCTGGAAAATAATATCATTTTGTGACATGTAGTTCAGATGATATGACGTCACATTGGTTGAAGTGCGTGAAGAACTAGCTTTGCTTTAATTGGAGGCAAATTTCCCAAACCGTACTCATCCAGTGTTTGATTATGAGACCACTTAGCGATCTCCAACAAATCTTAAACAATTTAGAACCTCTTTCCGACTTTTTCTCACTTACATGCTTGACGTCAAAAATTTACCGTATTGGCTCATTTGTAAAGTAATCAGAAATCTGAAGCTGTGTTATATATGGGAGCACAATTGTTAAGAGAGTCGGGGTTTAATGGTCTAATACTGACAAAGAATTGGAGGTCAATCGTTTTTATTATTTCACATACAAAGCGTGGCGTTTTATTTGTGTCAGCTCGATGTTGGTGGTTGCCCCAGTATGGTTGACGTGGAAAAGTGCCCGTCGATCGCGACGACTCCGATCTGTCACTGTTAAAAACAAACACTTCGCTTGGTTGATTAGTTTCAGACACTATGTCCTTTAGACTGATAGCAGCGTATCGATGTAGCAGCACGCCGGAATGTGTAAGCAGCCCTTGCTTAAACGTGAAGAATTGGTGGTAGAAGTCTGTCGGTCTTCTTTACTTCGAACCCACAGCGACTGCACCACTCGCTACCGCAACCACTCCCTTGATCTGAAATAATTAACGAAATATGCTTCGCGTGTTCGCGACAGGCTGATAACCTTACACGAACTTGATATCTGTAGTTCTTATAACCGGTTAGCGAATGAGTGTTGAGACGCAGATAATAGGATTTCTTGAATTATAAAGTCGATCACTCAAGCCGATGCCCCATCAGAGTTTTTGTGAGGCGTCGTTACGGTGTTAATTCAACAACTAATAGGCCGTAATTCCAGAGATAAAATACTCTTTTGACAACGTAGAGGAAAGGTCGTATTTCGGTGTAAACTTGCTGTTCACTGTTAATAAAACCACTAAATCACCTTTAACTTCTGCGTTTTCTCAAGAAATAGTTAATTTCACAATTACACAGTAAAATTCCATTAAATGGCGTAGCCGACACGAAGTATTGAGATTATATTGGAGTTTGTTGAACTTTATAATTATTTAAACCTGCACTGAAAACACACCGATCTGTCATTCAAGGTGTTGAATCTATTTGCATCAGCAATTCTGACATTGATTACAGCTTTCGGCAACAAGGCTTAACTGTAAGTTCTTCGTGATCGCGTGTGTTTCCTACTCAAGGCTAATAACAGAGTTTATGTCGGCGGTTGGTATATCGCTGTGTCCCTTGACGTTCGTGACAATCACAGATCACGTAGGCTAAGTCCCAGCGTTAATCAGGTATCACACGATTTACTTTCCTTTCACATATTATAACTGCTCCGTTGTCAGGCTAAACCGTAAATGTTATTTTACTTCAGTTCGAAATTCTGACTAATACGTTAAATCATTACTGGAAACTTTTAAAACCTAATATCGGTTTGAAACAATCTAGTAGCGTTCAATAAGCTTACTACTACTGCGACGTCTACAAGAGAGACTGAAATAACACTTCTATTGCAGTGTTACATTGTAGTCGCAGCGAACTTACAGCTCGATGCGGCTACAACTCTCTTCTTGGACAAATGTTATCTCTGATCTGTTTATGGTCTGGGCTTTAACCTTCATAAAGAATATATTTTGAATCGTTTATTTAAAGTTTCAGGCTTCGCATCATCTGATAATCTTTCATTCAGCCAAACTTGAAATTGTGTTAATTTTGTTGTCAGTAGCTCCCGTCAATGTCAGGATCAATAATTTGGCTATTTCTTTTACTACCAAAGGGCTTTCATTAGGCGTTCCATATTTGGGGCGTTACAAAAGACGTATTTTGCGTTCGAAAATTTACTCTGTTCTCTCCCACGTGCTGCACACCGACATGCTTCCCAGCCCACTGACATCCTGTCACTGATAGCACGTTTCAAATGTAGCTTACGTCCCCTGATACTGAACTGGATACTTCTGTTTATGATCTCGACACTGATAAGTTTTGTATTTAGTTCCGCCGTACGACAGGCAATTAACTGAACTGATTACTACTCTTCATGAATATTTCTGACATGTGTGTCCACTAATCGCTGTGTCCCACTTTTTTTATATAAAAAAAAAGACCTCTAGTTGTACGCACGTACCATCTAAGAAATAGTGTTTACTACTGCATTACTGGACTGATAAAAATCAGAATATAGAGAAGATGTATCTACACCGAGAATCGATCTACCAAAGTCGAGTATTCTACCGAGCGAGCTGGCACAGTGGTGAACAGAATGGAGTCGCACTCGGAAGAACGACAGTTCAAATCCGCGTCCATTCATCTAGATTTAGGTTTTCTCTGATTACCCTAACACGCTCCAGGCAAATGCCGGGGGGCTACTTTGAAAAGGGAACGGCTGATTACCTTAGCCATCCATTCGTAACTGTAGCTTGGGCAGAAGACGCAATGTTAAACTTCTAATCATCCTTCCTTCGAATGTTTTATAGCTGAAATTCACCCCCTACACTAATTGAGCTACAGAGGTACACAGTATCAATTACGCTGTTGCCAAACTGCCTTTCTTCGACTTCCATCGTCTGTAGAAAATAAAAGGTACTGAACGAAATTTGGATAGAAATATTTTTGTATTGTTAGTATGAAAGGAATCTCACTGTGGTGCAAAAAAATCGTTAACCTTAATCCACCCTGTATAAATACACACCTCAGGTAGATTTTGCGCCTGTAGGTTTGTTAAGAGTCACCGTACAACAAAATTATGGTTTATTTAGTATCATGAATCGTGGAAGATACCCATGGAAAAGTTTTAACGTATCTGGAATTAACGTTGTCTGTTACGTTCTTATGTTTGACCAATAACAAACCGCATACTTCTTTAATTTCGTTATAATTAAGAAGTGTGTACATGTAGAACTTAATGCGTAAAAGAAATGAAAAGCACCAGCTTGCACTGAGAGAGGATCACAGCTACCAGCCAGTGTCCCGTGTACTTCACCAAGCAAACAAAGGCCATGAACTCAACCTGCTGGAAGCCCTGGAAGTTAACAAACATCTTGCTCACAGTCCAGATATAATCCTAAACGACCAGACGCAGCTGAACACTTCCCCTCTCCTAAACTTCATACAATCATCTCTGTTGTTCATTACTTTCCACACGGTCTGTTCCTACATATTCACATTTCCCTGTATTCATGAAGTTCTTTTGATTTATTGAAGTTGTCTATGTACTCCATATAGACTATAGTTTCAATTGTTAAGGCTTTCTTGTAACTAGTGCTTGTATTACTCTCCATGTTTGACACCTCTTGTAGTTGTCTCATTAAATAGTGTTTATATTTTAGCTGGTTCATTTATTTAATGCAAACACTTACAAAGCCACAGTTTTGAATATAATGTTAATGTTAAAGTGCAGTACCACCACAGTCTCAAAGATTGCATTTACTGAATTGTTCCTCAGACGCCTCCATTTTCTTATATTTATTTATTTCTGTTTATCTTATTCATATTGCTTAAGTTCCTTTCGTATTCTGTAGTTACACTGACAGTTTTTTCTTCTTTTAGATGCTTTGTGTACCACTCTCCTTGTTTTATACCTTCTGATGTAGACTTGTCAAGTACTAATTTTATTTTATTTTACTAGTCTAGTTTATTAACACAAACTATTATTTAGGCATGCTGTTTCTATTTTGTGTCAAAGTTATTCCTGTCTACTCCATTTTTATTTATTTACTGTTCAATTTCTTAATTTTTCATTTCATTACCACCACAGTGTCAAAGATGTTACTTACTGTATGTTTCTGCTTCAGTCTAGACGTGTTACTTCTTTTCCAATGTTGTTTGTAAATATTGTAACTTCTTTTGTGACAGTACTCAGTAAACGTCTGAAGATGGCTTTGTAAGCCAAAAACCGGTTAACACAATAAAAGTAATATTGTAGAACAAAAGCAAACTGCTGCCTTTCATTTATTATACTATTGTTCTACCAAGAACCGACGGAAGATTCTGTTAACGTAATAATGTGTAAAACTTTAAACACAACGGTTAGAAGAAGTTAGCTACGGTGTGGTGCAGCAGCTGTCGTCATATGTAGGCTGAACGGGAGCAGAAATGATCAGCCAACAAGATGACACAGTAAACATGAGATTTATTTAAATTGTATGTGGAGGCTTGGCTCATCATGCACGCATCATTGGGTCCATCAGATTCTGTGCGACTGCTATTGGCGTCAGGCGGAAACTTGCTATTCCGTAGCCAACTGCGGGACGCCAATAGGGTGGTATCGATACGTGATTTCACAGAACTAACACGCTGCTGCTAAACCAGTTCCACATAATGGCTGTTATGTTTCTATTCTCTTTATTATGATTTGGATAATATAGCAGCTGTAAGTTGTTTGCAATGAGGAACATAGGTTTGACACGAGAAAATGTACTGACTTCTCTTTACAATTTTTTATGTGTCACTTTATATAAATGTAAATACTAAAGGTCCTTAATTTTCTTAAATAACTCGATGATTCTATGAATACTAACGTGATGTTGAAGTAGAAACAAGTGAAAATTTTTTTTGCTATTCCTTTGGCTGACACATTCAATTTATTGTCTTTTGTAAAATTACCTAAAAAACACCTGTGCCGTTTAGTCATGATTGTCTACTAATATAAAATACATTAGTGTATTTCATAACTGCAGGCACTTTATTAGCAACACTTTTACAGACCTTCCTGGGAATGTATCAATTGCAACAAGCATATTCTTGTCTGCTGCATATGATACGACTGTTGTATACTTCTGGCACATGGCGCTATGTGAAATAACCGTTCTTTACGACTAACAAGGAGACCACAAGGCCGTGGGATTTTTGTAACTTTTTATATTCACGGGGTGTGAAGTTCAAACCCACACCCCCACAACATTTCGATACTGCTCTCAAAAATTCTCGAGAAAATCGACTTTGAAGTTTTCCAAGCGTTTTTATTACCCTAAAGTAAGGGCAGCTATTTCAATAGGCAGATTGTCGCTATGGTACAATGCTCTCCTTCACTGTGACGTCTCATATTCGATATGTGGCTGTGGTCCATTTGCAACAAAAGGTGAAAGTCACATGAGCATTTCCTTGAACTGTAAAACACATAAGTATTAAAAATCATTTGCAATGTTTTTTTTAAATTTAAACAACTCCTATAAAAATATTTTATAAAAGATCAGTAATTAAGAATTTATGTTCGCGATGAAAACTGAATTTTTGAGTGAAACATAAATCTACAAATAAGAAGACGTGAATTTTCCACACAAAATAACAATTACATACATGTTAATCATTTATTATATTTAACGAATTTTATATTTAAATGACGTAGATATTCGATCTGCACGAAAAAATAAAAAACTATTTACTGAATCGAGACTCGAACGAGCACTTGTCAATCTCAAGCACTACCGGTTTTTTTTCGATCTGTTCGTATTTTATGGTTCACGGAAATGCTAGTACAATACGTGGCAGGTGAGCGTTCTGCCACATAGCCACCCAGCCCGTCGAGAAAAATCGATCTTTTTTTTTAGGGTATTAAAGGACCTCGGCAAACTTCAGAGTCACCTTTCTCGAGAATTTTTAGAGTTGCTCCGAGCTACTATACTCACTCATATTCGCGTTCTGAAATTCAGGTACAACAAATATAGAAAAAAGTTACAAAAATCCGATTGCCGTGTAGCCTCATTGTAAGGATGGGCTGGCAGAGGAAAAACAAGTTCCATGGCAACAAACCTCCCCCCCCCCCACATACACACTCAGTAATTGGCACTTAACTGTCTGCGAAGCACCCAAATCCAGTGAAACGGCTGTTCTAACAAGAGAGACGCTTCAACAAGTCCTGAAAACCTGTCAAACTAATTAACAGTGAGTTGTTGAAACGTCGTTAGCTTTATACAGGGTGGGGGAAAATAAAACTTGCATGGAAAAATGTTTCATTCGCCTTAAAATAGGCAACCGAACTTACATCATCCGCCCCAGTTGTGGATGATACAAGCTGATTTGCCTATCTTAAGGTACAGCTTTAATTTGCGCATTCTGTATGTGCACAGGTGTGCCAGGTTTTAAACATAACTATTTTCTAATTTGAAGACTTGAGAAAACCCTTTTTGTTCGTAATGTACCATTATGTCGGCTGATTCAGAAAGAAAGATCAGATAATAGTTGTTTATAACAGAGGAACTATACACTCCTGGAAATGGAAAAAAGAACACATTGACACCGGTGTGTCAGACCCACCATACTTGCTCCGGACACTGCGAGAGGGCTGTACAAGCAATGATCACACGCACGGCACAGCGGACACACCAGGAACCGCGGTGTTGGCCGTCGAATGGCGCTAGCTGCGCAGCATTTGTGCACCGCAGCCGTCAGTGTCAGCCAGTTTGCCGTGGCATACGGAGCTCCATCGCAGTCTTTAACACTGGTAGCATGCCGCGACAGCGTGGACGTGAACCGTATGTGCAGTTGACGGACTTTGAGCGAGGGTGTATAGTGGGCATGCGGGAGGCCGGGTGGACGTACCGCCGAATTGCTCAACACGTGGGGCGTGAGGTCTCCACAGTACATCGATGTTGTCGCCAGTGGTCGGCGGAAGGTGCACGTGCCCGTCTACCTGGGACCGGACCGCAGCAACGCACGGATGAACGCCAAGACCGTAGGATCCTACGCAGTGCTGTAGGGGACCGCACCGCCACTTTCCAGCAAATTAGGGACACTGTTGCTCCTGGGGTATCGGCGAGGACCATTCGCAACCGTCTCCATGAAGCTGGGCTACGGTCCCGCACACCGTTAGGCCGTCTCCCGCTCACGCCCCAACATCGTGCAGCCCGCCTCCAGTGGTGTCGCGACAGGCGTGAATGGAGGGACGAATGGAGACGTGTCGTCTTCAGCGATGAGGGTCGCTTCTGCCTTGGTGCCAATGATGGTCGTATGCGTGTTTGGCGCCGTGCAGGTGAGCGTCACAATGAGGACTGCATACGACCGAGGCACACAGGGCCAACACCCGGCATCATGGTGTGGGGAGCGATCTCCTACACTGGCCGTACACCTCTGGTGATCGTCGAGGGGACACTGAATAGTGCACGGTACATCCAAACCGTCATCGAACCCATCGTTCTACCATTCCTAGACCGGCAAGGGAACTTGCTGTTCCAACAGGACAATGCACGTCCGCATGTATCCCGTGCCACCCAACGTGCTCTAGAAGGTGTAAGTCAACTACCCTGGCCAGCAAGATCTCCGGATCTGTCCCCCATTGAGCATGTTTGGGACTGGATGAAGCGTCGTACGCGGTCTGCACGTCCAGCACGAACGCTGGTCCAACTGAGGCGCCAGGTGGAGATGGCATGGCAAGCTGTTCCACAGGACTACATCCAGCATCTCTACGATCGTCTCCATGGGAGAATAGCAGCCTGCATTGCTGCGAAAGGTGGATATACACTGTACTAGTGCCGACATTGTGCATGCTCTGTTGCCTGTGTCTATGTGCCTGTGGTTCTGTCAGTGTGATCATGTGATGTGTCTGACCCCAGGAATGTGTCAATAAAGTTTCCCCTTCCTGGCACAATGAATTCACGGTGTTCTTATTTCAATTTCCAGGAGTGTAGAAGATAGCACAGTGCTCATGTCACTGGCTAGAAGAAGGCTCAAAGTTTTCAGACAGCTGCACTGTTGTTTGTTTCTAGCAATATGGCGACTTCACCACAAGAGGAGTCACTTTGTGTGTTGGAATTTGCGCGAAGTCAATCCTGTGTCCTGGTGCAACCTGCATTCCGGCGTCGATTCGGCAAGGAGCCGCCTCTGCACAAGCAGATTTACGACCGGCGTTCAAAATTCTTGGAAGTCGGTTGCTTACGCAAAGGGAAGAGCACTGCTCGGCCAAGCATGTCTGTTGTAGATGTCGAGCGAATCCGAGATGCGGTCACGCGGCTCCTTTGAAAGTCCGCAAGACGGGCAGGCAAGGAATTTTAGATACCTGAACGAACAGTGAGGGGTGTGAAACTTCTAAATATATTTTTTCTTGGACTTAAATAACTGAGAAGGTGAAACTTCTACGTTATTACTAAAATTGCTTAATGGAACTGAACCTTCTAAAACTACTGAGTGAAACAGAACGTACTGAGACTTTGCTTGTCTTTATCGTTTCAACACTGACTTACAGAATTTTCCCTGCCAAGTACAATTCAATATTATCCTATTCATTTATTGCCCACAATACACAAGGATAACGCAATGTGACTGCTCAGATAATTAACACAAAAGAATGGCCCTGAATTAGACGGAATCCTAACAATAACCTACACTTTTTCATAACACACTTACCTCACAGAAAATCTTCTTGACACAAACTACAGCAGGTACAGCAAGTATACAGCCAGCTAAATAAGATTCTAACTGCTGACAGGCATATGGTTAGCGAAGGAAATATTTTGTTGCAGAGCAAACAATGTATTTAGCAGATTTTACCTCAATAATGTGACCTTTAGTTCCAAAAATTATATAATCGTCAATAATTCCATTACCCACATTTTACAATCCATGTCCAACCAATAATAAATCTCCATTACGGACACACGTACAGACCTTCCGTTCACGCTAACACTGCTGCTAACCTCC
Source organism: Schistocerca gregaria (assembly GCF_023897955.1). Taxonomy (NCBI): domain Eukaryota; kingdom Metazoa; phylum Arthropoda; class Insecta; order Orthoptera; family Acrididae; genus Schistocerca; species Schistocerca gregaria. Next base: position 1,084,603,107 of record NC_064920.1, on the reverse strand, counting down.
ATCACTGCTAACTACACTACTGACTCTTAGAATTGCTACACCACGAAGATGACGTGCTACATACGCGAAATTTAACCGACAGGTAGACGATGCTGTAATATGCAAATGATTAGCTTTTCAGAGCATTCACACAAGGTTGGCGCCGGTGGCGACACCTACAACGTGCTGACATGAGGAAAGTTTCCAACCGATTTCTCATACACAAACATCAGTTGACCGGAGTTGCCTGGTGAAACGTTGTTGTGATGCCTCGTTTAGCGAGGAGAAATGCGTACCATCACGTTTCCGACTTTGATAAAGGTCGGATTGCAGCCTATCGCGATTGCGGTTTATCGTAGCGCGACGCGTTGGTCGAGATCCAATGACTGTTAGCAGAATATGGAATTGGTGGGTTCAGGAGGGTAATACCGACCGCCATGTTGGATCCCAATAGCCTCGTATCACTAGCAGTCGAGATGACAGGCATCTTATGCCCATGGCTGTTACGGATCGTGCGGCTACGTCTCGATCCCCGAGTCAACAGATGGGGACTTTTGCAAGACAACAACCATCTGCACGAACAGTTTGACGACGTTTGCAGCAGCAAGGGCTATCAGCTCGGAGACCATGGCTGCGGTTACCCTTGACGCTGCATCACAGACAGGAGCGCCTGCGATGGTGTACTCAACGAAGAACCTGGGTGCACGAACGGCAAAACGTCATTTTTTCGGATGAATCCAGGTTCTGTTTACAGCAGCATGATGGTCACATCCGTGTTGGCGACATCGCGGTGAACGCACATTGGAAGCGTGTAATCGGCGTGATGGAATGGGGTGCCATTGGTTACACGTGTCGGTCACCTCTCGTTCGCACTGTCGGCACTTTGAACAGTGGACGTTATATTTCAGATGTGTTACGACCCGTGGCTCTACCCGACATTCGATCCGTGCGAAACCCTACATTTCAGCAGGATAATGCACGACCGCATGTTGCAGGTCCTTATCAGGCCTTTCTGGATACAAAAAATGTTCGACTGCTGCCCTGGCCAGCACATTCTCAAGACTTCTCACCAACTCAAAACGTCTGGTCAATGGTGGCCGAGCAAGTGACTAGTCACAATACGCCAGTCACTACTCTTGATGAACTGTGGTATGGTGTTGAGGCTGCATGGCAACTGTACCTGTACACGCCATCCAAGCTCTGTTTGACTCAATGCCCAGGCGTATCAAGGCCATTATTGGGGCCAGAGGTGGTTGTTGTGGGTACTGATTTCTCAGGATATATGCACCCAAATTGCTTGACAATGTGATAACATGTCAGTTCTAGTATAACATATTTGTCGAATGAATAGCCGTTTATCATCTGCATTTCTTGTTGGTGTAGCAATTTTAATGGCCAGTAGTGTATTAACTTCTAACTGCGGGTCCGACCAGCCACACAGTCCCTTACAGAGGGAGCCCAGCGCTGTCAGTGATACTAATGGAGTCTAAGGCGCTGCCAACATACAAGCATATAAACAGGCTATTTACACGTGTTCTGAAACGATAGTTGCAAATGAAGCCTTACAATGCTGTTACTGCAGTAATTGCGTCCCGGCGATAATAACAAAGGGTACGAATTTAGCATTTCATTTGTCCAGGATATGGCAGAGGACACATTTTCCGAACCACTCATCTCTTCGGCCGAATCGACGTTTCATCCATCGGGTAAAGTAAACCGCCATAATTCTGAAATTTGGGGGTCGCAAAATTCTGACATCGTCGTCGAACACGAAAGAGATTTCCCGAAAATAAATGTGTTTTGTGCCGTTTGTGCTCACAAAGTTCATGCTACTTCCTTTTTGCGAAGGAAACAGTGACAGGGATGAAACTTCCTGGTGGATTAAAACTTTGTGCCGGACCGAGACTCGAACTCGGAACGTTTGTCATTCGTGGGTAAATGCTCTACCATCTGAGCTACCGAAGCACGACTCACGCCCTGTCTTCACAGCTTTACTTCTGCCAGTACCTCGTCTCCTTCCTCCCAAATGGTAGAGCACACAGTTTTAATCTGCCAGGAAGTTTCATATCAGCGCACACTCCGCTGCAGAGTGAAAATCTCATTCTAGTGACAGGCATGTCATCCCTGGACGTGCTTCAAAATTTATTGTTTCCTCAACTTCACGATGATTCCAATGGTTTGATTTTTATGCATGACGTCATCCAGCCTCACTTTCACCCTGAAGTGCGGCGTTATCTTAACATCATCATCCCACGGTGTTGAATCGGAAGAGGTGGACAACAAGATCTTCGTCATTGCTTTTGGCTTGCCAAGCCACCAGACCTCACACCTTGAATTTTTTTCCTGTGAGGGTGCATAAAATGCAGAGTCTTTGTCCCATTTAAGGCAGATACTCTGCGAAAACTGAAAATTCGGGTTGTTGACGTCGTCGATTCAGTAAACAGATTCGTGTGTGGAATGAAATAGAGTACCGTTTCGATGTTTTTCGAGCAACTCTCGATGCACGTGTTGAGTGTATGGTACGGAGTCTCCACCAACAGTAAACTTCGAAATTTACTCTGTCCAGTGACATGTGAAATTTATTTCTCTCTTTCATGGTTTGCCTGTAATAAGCAACTGAAATCTGTTCTTTCTTTTTCAATCGCTCTGTACAGTGCTCTTAGAGTAATACCTAATAAAAGGGATGCCCTTCGAATAGTATCTTGATTCCCTAAATTTTTTGATACACCGTGCGTATTATGTAGTGTTAAATCCAACAACGTATTAAGAGCTATATCAGTATAAAATCTGTAACATTTTTGTGGTTTCGTTCATGTAATTCATTGATACGGTTTCGGGTCAAAAACATGCGGGCGTTGTTCGTATTAATAGATACAAGTTGAGGAGGCTGGGGCGGCTTACAGAGGAAATTCATTTCCTTATGAGTTGCCAGCAGCCCTCCAGGAAATTGCAATTCATAGAGTGCCCTAGCAATCTCATGAATGGGAACTGCTTCGTGTCCTCCTTCTTTAAATTTTTCTGTTCCGCTTGCCACACTTTCATAAAAGGACATGATAAAGCGGAAAGCTCCCGTACTCCGAATTCCGTTCCGCACTTTTTTAAAATGCAACTTTCCGCAGCGGCGACTGCAGCGGATGTTTTCGGCAGGTGGAGACGCGTTCAGTTTCCTGTCGTATTCGCCGCCGACAAAGCAGGCCGCCATCATCAGGGTTTAATGCTCGCACCCATTCCAGCGGACTCTTGTGTTCCTTAATTTAATAAGCCCTGCGCCACGATAAAAGTATTACGGTGACCCCCGCCTCGATGGTAATGGGGTATTATGGCAACTTAAAACATTCGCCTACTGCGAAGGTTCCGAGTGGAGAGGCTATTAAATCGGACGTAACACGGCTCTTCATTTGGCTAACTGCGGCATTACGCGCGCTGTAATTTGTCGGCTGCAATCCGCCGCAGTCTTAAAGATGGCGGCGGCTGTCTCCCGCGGCGCCTTATCGCGATCTGACTCCAGAGGTCTCCGAAGACTAGGCGGGTGTGGGGGGGGGGGGGGGGGGGGTGCAGCGAGATGGCGAAGATGGGCGAAAGAGAGGGAGGAGGAATGCGACGTACCCGCACAGGGCAGATGATGGCGGAACCGTTATAGAGGGAAGCATTTGGTCGTAAGAGAGTGATAGACGTAAAAAGGCGACGTCTGGGAAGCATCGTTATTGTACAGGAAGGTGAAGCAGTTTAGTGACAGCTGCAAAAAATTTTATGTACGTGTACGTCACGTTTCGGAGCTAAACATAAAGTCGTTTAGCGTGAACGTACTACGGGAAATCCATATTTAATGAAGCAGGCGCGAAGAAGTTCAACAGTCACCTTTTTTTACTCTAGAAAATAATGAAAGAATTTTTTTTATGAAAAAAGCCTATGTGAAGCTAAGGTATTACGATAATGAGCAATTGAATTAGGTCGGCCAATCCGTACGTATTAGCGTGAAGATGCGCAGAAATCGATACGTATGACAAAGATGGAAGTGTGTACGTGTGTGTTGACACATCTCTTCCTAAACCACTAGACAGATTTCAACCGGTATACTTATCTCTAGCCGCGCGGGATAGCCCCGTGGTCTGGGCCGCCTTGTGGCGGTACGTGCGGCTCCCCTCCGTCTGAGGTTCGAGTCCTCCCTCGGGCATGGATGTATGTGTTGAAAAATAGCGTAAGTTAGTTTAAGTTAGATTAAGTAGTGTGTAGGCTTACGGATCGATGACCTAAGTAGTTTGGTCCCATAAGACCTTACCACAAATTTCCATATCTCTAGCGTCAGGCAATAATCGCCATGGGGGTAAGAACCACCATCACAGTTCAAGAGACGTGAGGCATAAACAATGAAATGCCTTAAGTTTTAATACATTTATTCCTTATTACAAAGCCACTCCTCCAGTTGAATCAAATCCTGACAGCTAGCAGAGCTTTTGACTGCTTTCAACTGCGAGAAGCTAACGGCCGTAGCCGAAAACAGTTGCCGTATATAGAACTAGAAAAATGCATTGTCATATACGCGTTTATAACATCGCATTGTAGACACGCGAAGCAGCTGTACTTATACATTTGCGGATTATGCCTATTTCTTTACATGATAGTTTCATAATTTCAAAGGTGTTTTCTGTTTTCACGTATACAACGAAATGAATTTTTGTCGATATTGCACTACATATTATGTTTTCTTTTCTAATAGAAAATTGGCAAAATGCAATGTCCAGTTTGTCACCTAGTTGATACGGAGATTTGATACATCTACTGGCAGCTCAAAAAGTCCCAGTACACAACAATTTTCCACTTCGCAATTTATTTCAAACTTCTTGCCAGATTAAACCGGTGGGCCGCATCAGGACTCAAATCTGGGATCTTTGCCTTTCGCGGGCAAACTCTCTACCGGCTCAGTTAATCAAACACGACTCACAATACACCCTCACACCTTTGTTTCCGCCAGTACCCCAACCACTGTGAAGTTTGGAAGTAAAGCTTTGAGGGTGTACTGCGAGTCGAGTTTGCATAGCTCAGCCGGTAGAGCAGTAGCTCGCGAAACGCAGTGATCTCAGATCTGAATCCCGGTCCAACATGCGATTTTATTCTGGCAGGAAATTTCAGTGCTCGTGTTCCCTAAGAAAATGGCGGCAGGGAACGTGTGCAGCTGTCTCTCTATCAGTTGAGAAGTCTCCAATGAAATCCATTGGAAAAAGACTAATTGAACCTCCGGTACTGCGGTGAACAGTGCATAACTACGCAAAAAATGGGTTTGAAAGTGGAAGGAATAGGAGCAGTGTTTGTGAATGAATTATCCGGAAACTGAGGCTAGCGAGATGAAGGCTGCTGTGAATTGCGGCAGCAGTTTCCAAACGCTGTGTCTCGATCAACAGTGCTACATTTGGTCCAAAAGGAATCCACAATATCTGCAAGATTAGGATAGAACATTGCCTCATGTTATGAGTGGGTATGTAATTAGGATACCAGCCAGGACTTACCACGCCAGGCAACTCATTATGGGGAATAGTGAAGTCCCAATCAAGCTATCTACTGCTTCTTAATAACTATAGCCGACATATTCGTCTTGAGAGATTCAACAACTGTATTGATATTTAAGATAGTTATTATTCCGTCTCAGTTACGCATTTTTAATTAGATTACATGTTTCGGTCTTTCAGGGTCATCTTCAGATATGAGTAGTTGCATCAGTAATCCGTCTTGTCTACTCAGAACCACATATCAGAATACTCAGAACAACAACTCACAGTACTCTGACATGTCGTTCTGAGTAGACAAGACGAGTTGCTGACGACACTGCTTATCTCTGAAGATGATCCTGAGCGATCGAAACATGTAATATGGTTAAAAATGGGCAACTGAGACGGAACAATAAATGAGAATTTTCGTAATCATTGGCACTTTCATAATTTAATTAAGGTACTTGTTTTCTAGTTCAACATGTGAGAGCCACACTGCTTTCTCCCTCCATCGTCGTTCCTTTTTATTTTTACGATTTCCGAATAAACCCATCAGGACAACGCAAAGTACTTAGAGGCAGACATTTGCCATTCTTTGCACCCATACTCATTTCATTCTATTCCTGTGGCCTTCCTTCCTCTCTCTAAACGATATTTTTTCAGTCTCATATGGTTTTCCCTCGTAGTCATCTTGCCATTTGTGAATTTTGGACGCCAAGATTTCACGATACGTGCCAGTTTCTGATCAGTTTCGATCTCGCCAGATCACTTCATCTCATCCCTTTTGACTTTAATTCTTTGACAACAGGAGTAAAGTCAAAAGGGATGAGATGAAGTGATCTGGCGAGATCGAAACTGATCAGAAACGGGCACGTATCGTTAAATATTGGCGTCCAAAATTCACAAATGGTAAGATGACTACAAGGGAAAACCCAGATAGAATTAGAAAGCAAATAGTCTAATTCTTTGACAATAGGAGTAGACTATTTGTTTTCTAATTCTATCTGGGTTCGTTCTTTAAGGTATGCTTAGAACCCCAACCTGCGTTTTGTAGTGTCACTGTGGATTTTTATGTATTGTTTCATTCTCCGTTTGTCTCTTATTTGGTATTGTTTGTCGACAAGTTTCGGACGAACAATTTTTCTTACGATCTTCCGTTCTTTTTATCCTCAGTGTCCCCAATCTTTATTTTCCTGCGCAAAATTACCTAACGAGTTTGTGCAGTGATTAGTACTCTGGACTCGCATTCGGAGAACAACGGTTCAAATCCGCGTCCGGACATTCTGATTTAGGTTTTCTGTCATTTCTCTAAATCGTTCCCAGAAAATGCCGGGATGGTTCCTTTGATGGGTCACGTCCAGTTTTCTTCCCCATTCTTGTTGTTGTGGTCTTCAGTCCAGAGTCTGGTTTGATGCAGCTTTCATTGCTAATCTATCCTGTGCAAATTTCTTCATCTCCCAGTACCTACTGCAACCTAAATCCTTCTGAATCTGTTTATTGTATTAATCTCTTGGTCTCCCTCAGGGCTGCCCTCCAATACTAAATTGATGATCCCTTGATCCCTCAGAATATGTCCTACCAACCGATCCCTTCTTCTAGTCAAGTTGTGCCACATTTTTCTGTTCTCCCCAATTCTATTTTATGCCTCCTCATTAGTTATGTGATTTACTCATCTAATCTTCAGCATACTTTTGTAGCATCACATTTCGAAAGCCTTTGTTCTCTTTCTGTCTACACTATTTATCGTCCACGTTTCACTTCTATACATGGCTACACTCCATACAAATACTTTCAGAAAAGACTTCCTGACACTTAAACTTATACTCGGTATTAACAAATTTCTCTTCTTCAGAAACGCTTTCCTTGCCATTGCCAGTAAATTTTATATCCTCTCTACTTCGACCATCATCAGTTATTTTGCTCCCCAAATAGCAAAACTCCTTTACTACTTTAAGTGCGTCATTTCCTAATCTAATTCCCTCAACATCACCCGACTTAATTCGACTACATTCCATTATCCTCGTTTTGCTTTTGTTGATGTTCATCTTACACCCTCCATTCAAGCTGCAGCTATAAATTGCTAGAAATGGTTCAAATGTTCCAAACATTGACATGAGGGATCGGAAGGTTACATTCAATAATAATAATGAGCGTACGGCATTGGTGGCCGGGAGACCCCTCGCGGGGCGGTTCGGCCGCCGCTCCACAAGTTCTTTAACGCCACTACGGCGACTGACAAGTGAATGAGGATGAAATTATAATGAAAAACACACAACACCCAGTCATCTCGAGGCAGAGAAAATCCCTAACCCCGCTGGGAATCGAATCCGGGACCCCGTGCGCGGGAAGCGAGAACGCTACCACAAGACCACGAGCCGCGGGCGTTACTTTCAATAATAACAAAGCTAGCGTTTTCTACATATATTAACAATTACAGGACCGATGACTCATAGTTTGGTCACTTCCTCCCTGTTTTAAACCAACCATCCACCCAACAATTACAGCATAAACACCTCCTCAACGTGAATGTCTCTCACTCCAAAAACAGCGAAAACTAAACTAAGACACAAAAAACGTAGGGGCAGTTACCAATGCTTCTTTTATAGAACAAGAAGAGATATTATTTATAATTGCAGTTGTCAGGGATGATTGCTATATTGTTCAGATTATGTTTCGGATGAAAAATGACTAGTGTACACTTCAGACATTTTAGTAATAAGTTATAAATATCACGCAGTCTTTAATGTCCAGACTTGGAGGCGCTATATGCTATTTACCACGTGTACCATTTTGATGTTAACATTTATTATTTTCTTATTCTTTTTTATTGTTTTATGCTAAATTTTCGTAGTGCTGTCTGTAATTTAAATTTCATTATCGATAAATGAGCTCTAACGACAGCAGTGGAAAAGGAGACAATAGACTATAAAATCCGTGGCACACAGAAATATTCTTCCACTGTTTGGACTCTGGTTATTTTGCACAGTGTGTCGCAGATGAAATTGTGGAGACTTCAATAAAATTTCTTAACTGAAACATATTTAGAACAGTAAATTGTGTCGGTTAGTCAGTTTGCTGTTGAGGATATTTCAGTGAATTTATAGCCTGTTCACCAGCTAATTTATTGATCCATTGAATTTATGGTGCAATGTTATCCGCTACTGTGGTATCGAGTCATTTTATTAATTCAACTTAATAACTTGTGTTGATCAACAGCCAAAAGTTTAGTGAATAATTAATTGGACAATAAACTATCTGTGAAGACGTGAATCATATTTAGTTGGGTATGTACGTACAACCTAGCACATACTGGAGTTCTGAATAGTCATCACTAACTATTTCACAGTTTTTTTTTTTAATTTAAAGCGTCGCAACGTAGGAAGAAGAAGTATGCCCCATAGTAACATAGCGAGATCGCCGCTGTTTCCACTGTTCAGTTTTTTAATAAGTTGCGTCGCACCCCCTGTAATGTGGAAGTTTTGGGCTCGTTACTGAGCTGGCAAAAGCAAAAGCATACTCAGTCTGTAGCTGTGATTACGAAAGATGTATACATTCTCTGTAACTAGCTTTCGCGACGCTACGAAGAGCTTTAAACGCAAACCTGTAAAACCCGTACACCGAGAGGAGTTGCATTTCCTTTTTGGTCTGGTCTTCCAGTAACAAATTTCCGTGTCGGCTAGGCGTGGCAGATTAATGACGTTCATTCCCGAAGGCGGATTGCGCGCAATTACTCATGTGATCGATTGGACAGGCAGTTGCTCGCGCACACAGGCAAGCCGACCTGTTTAGCCACACAAAACGTTTAAACGGCGCGTCGGGCGATTCATGCCGCTGGGAAACAAATGAACCGCTCTGTGCCATCTCTCACCCAAAGATATCGCCCTACAGCATCCGAACTACGATCTGTGAGCGTGGCAGTATTCCAGCCTGTCGCGAGAGTTCAACAAAGGCGTACGTCTTTTCCCGCCTTATCATAAATTACGGTTCTTCGTATTGCTTATGTTAGAAATTTCTGTTGCCTCAGCTGTCTGGCTGAGTTTGTGCAGATACCTGGGAAAAGGATGCATGGAACGGCTCTGTTTTATTTCATTCGAAACTAGCAACCCCTTTTCTTGATCTTACGCGCGCGGGCTGTCTGCCTCTACGATACGGATGCGTGGGTGAGTGTTTTTCAAATGTAGCGGCGTAGATTAGAGAGGTTTAATTGGTTCAGAGCGCAGAAATATCAACCTAAATGTTTGCGGTTCACAGATGTGAGAGAGGGGAGAGAATAATTGAGTTCTACAATAAATTTCAGTTACTAATAGTGAAAACTGTCTTCAAGAATTCAAGAGATTCCGAAATCAGATATTAAATTGAAAGGTGTACCCAGGAACAGATAAAGACCCAAATAACAATCTGGTAGTGATGGAGAGTAGACTGAAGTTTAAGAGATAGTAAGGAAGAATCAGCATTCAAAGAAGTGGGATACAGAATTACTAAGGAATGACGAGATACACCTGAAGTTCTCTATGACTGTAGAGACTGCGATAAGGAATAGCTCAGTAGGCAGTTGAGTTGAAGACATAACTAAAAGAAGCACTCACAGAAGCTGGAAAGAACATAGGTACACCTAAGGGTACGCTGAGGAAAACATGGATAACAGAAGAAACACCTCATCTGATCGACGAAAGAAGGAAGTATAAAAATGTAGAAGGGAAATTCAAGAATACAGAAATGCAAGTCATTTTGAGATGAAATAAATAGGAAATTCACGGAAGCTTAGACGAAATGGCTGCATGAAAAATGTGAAGAAGTCGGAAAAGAAAGGATTGTCGGAAGGACTGGCTCAGCACATAGAAAAGTCAAAACAATCTTCCGTGAAATTAAAATCAAGTGCTGTAACATTAAGAATGCAACGGGAATTCCACTGTTAAATGCGGGGGTGGAAAAGTGGAAAGAGAACACTCAAGGCCTCTATGAGGGGAAAGACTTGTGTGATGTGATAGAAGGACAAATAATTGTGTATAGGGAGAAAATAGGAGATCCTGGATTAGAATGAGAATCTAAAAGATCTTTGGAAGACCTAAGATCAAATAAGGCAGAAGGGATAGATAATATTCCATCGTATTTTCACAGATGATTGCGGGAAGTGGCAACAAAACGACTGTTCACGTTGGTGCATAGACGGTATGAGACTGTCAATAAACCATCAGACTTTCAGAAAAACATCATCCATACAATTCCGAAGATAGCATGAGCAGACAAGTGCAAGAATTATCGTACAATCAGCTTAAGAACTCATGCATCCAAGTTGCTGGCAAGAGTAATATATATAAGAATAGAAAATAAAATTGAGACGATAGGTTTGTTTATAAATAAATCTTCTGCTAGCAGTCACGATTTTTCTTTATTCTACTTTTCGCACGACGCGTTTCGGGAAATGATTCCCATTATCAAGTGCGTTTTTAGTGTCTATTAAGCCATTTCTACAGATGTCAGTGCGTGAGAGTCTGCTTCATTTCGTCGACTTTTACTGCAATATATAAGAAATACGCGATTTTTTAGTTGGGTATCGATTCTTTTGGTGAAGTTAATGGCGAAATTTAGAGAATCTGTACTTACAGTTTTATAATAGTCCATTTGTGCAAAGTCTCACACACACTAAACGTCACACACAACTTGTTGTACACTTTACACGTCGAAAATATCTTATATATAAGTCTTCCATAGATTATGATATGCTTTTGTACAGATGTTACAATGTTTCCATGGTTGACACAAACCATTTATAATGGATCAAATCAGGCACTTCAGGAAGTGTTAGATGACGATCAGTGTGGGTTTAGGAAAGGTAAAGCCACCAGAGAGGCAGTTACGACCTTGCAGTTGATCGAGGAAGCAAGACTGAAGAAAAACCAAGACACTCCTATGCAAGCAGGTATTCGGCTCAGTATTGATCGCCAGAGTTGTTTGATGTATTCATGAGGGGTAACGACCCAAATTCTATCCAACTGGCACGTTGGTTGGACGGCCCTGCCAATAATGCTCCAAACCTTTTCACTTGGACAGAGATCCGGTGATCTTGCTGGCCAGGATATGGTTTGCCAAGTACGAAGACAACCATCATCAAAACCGATATAGGGATTAGTGAACACAGGATTGTCGTAGAGAGACTGAATACTGCAATCACCACATCCTCGAATAATAAGCGAAAAATATACAATCTCCACTCATTCCAAATTAATAATATAAGTGTAGACCAGATGTGGCTTGAATTCAAAGTAGTAGTATCGGCAGAAATTGAGAGGTTTATACCAAACAAACTAACAAACGACGGAGCTGATCCTCCTTGGTACACAAAACGGGTTAGAACACTGTTGCAGAAACAACGAAACAAACATGCCAAATTTAAACAGACGCCAAATCCCAAAGATTGGCGATCCTTTACAGAAGCTCGAAACTTAGCGCGGAGTTCAATGCGAGAAGCCTATAACAGTTTCCACAACGAAACTTTGTCTCGAAAGCTGGCAGAAAATCCAAAGAGATTTTGGTCGTATGTGAAGTATGTTAGCGGCAAGAAACAATCAGTGCGATAACAATGGAGATACTATCGAAGACAGTGCTGTCAAAGCAGATTTACTAAACACAGCCTTCCGAAATGCCTTCACAAAAGAAGATGAAGCAAATATTCGAGAATTGGAATCGAGAACAGGTGTCAACATGAGTAACGTAGAAATAAATATCCTCGGGGTAGTGAAGCAACTCAAATCACTTAATAAAAGCAAGTCTTCTGGTCCAGACTGTATACCAGTTAGGTACCTTTCGCAGTATGCTGATGCATTAGCTCCATACTTAACAATCATATACAACCGTTAGCTCGACGAAAGATCCGTACCCAAAGACTGGAAAGTTGCACAGGTCACACCAATATTCTAGAAAGGTAGTATGAATAATCCTCTAAATTACAGGCCCATGTGGTTAGCGTCGATATGCAGCAGGATTTTAGAACATAAATTCTGTTCGAACATTATGAATTACCTCGAAGGAAACGGTGTATTGACACACAGTCAACACGGGTTTAGAAAGCATCGTTCCTGTGAAACAGAGCTAGCTCTTTATTCACATAAAGTGCTGAGTGCTATTGATAAGGGATTTCAGATCGATCCCGTATCCCTGGATTTCCGGAAGGCTTTTGACACTGTACCACATTTGCGCTCGTAGTGAAATTGCGTTCTTATGGAATATCGTCTCAGTTATGTGACTGGATTTGTGATTTCCTGTCAGAGAGGTCACAGTTCGTAGTAATTGGAGGGAAGTCATCGAGTAAAACAGAAGTAATTTGTGGCATTCCCCAAGGTGGTGTTATAGGTTCTTTTCTGTTCCTTATCTATATAAACGATTTGGGAGACAATCTGAGCAGCCGTCTTCGGTTGTTTGCAGATGACGCTGTCGTTTATCGACTAATGAAGTCATCAGAAGATCAAAACAAATTGAAAAGCGATTTAGAAAAGATATCTGAATGGTGCGAAAAGTGGCAGTTGACCCTAAATAACTAAAAGTGTGGGGTATCCACATGAGTGCGAAAAGGAACTCGCTAAACTTCAGTTACACGATAAATCAGTCTAATGTAAAAGCCGTAAATTCAATTAAATACCTAGGTATTGCAATTACGAACAACTTCAATTGGAAGGAACACACAGAAAATGTTGTGGGGAAGGCTACCCAAAGGCTGCGTTTTATTGGCAGGACACTTAGAAAATGTAACAGAAGTACTAATGAGACTGCCTACACTATTCTTGTCCGTCCTCTTTTAGAATACTGCTGTGCAGTGTGGGATCCTTACCAGGTAAGACTGACGGAATACATCGGAAAAGTTTTTAAAAAAAAGGCAGCACGTTTTGTATTATTGCGGAATATGGGACAGAGTGTCACAGAAATGGTACGGGATTTCGGCTGGAAATCATTAGAAGAAAGGCGTTTTTCGTTGCGACGGAATCTTCTCACGAAATTCCAATCACCAAATTTCTCCTCCGAATGTAAAAATATTTTGTTGACACCGGATACATAGGACGGATCGATCACCACGATGAAATAAGGGAAATCAGAACCCGAACGGAAAGATATAGGTGTTCATTCTTTCAGCGCGCTATACGAGATTGGAATAAGAGAGAATTGTGAAGGTGGTTCGATGAAGCCTGTGCCAGGCACTTGAATGTGATTTGCAGAGTATCCATGTAGATGCAGAAACGTTGGAACCTCTCACCGTGTGTGGGCGGGCATTGTCTTGCTGAAACGTAAAGCCAGAATGGCTTGATATGAGGAGCAACAAAATTGGCAGCCGAAGAGCGTACGTGCCGTAAGGGTGCCGCGGGTGGAGGTCCTCCTGTGAAAAGAAATGGTGCCGCCAGCCCATCACTCCTGCTTGTCGGGCCGTGCAGCAGGCGACAGTCAGGTTGGTATGCCACCGCTGTGAGTTCACTAGCACATCTTTGGCCTAGGATCTCGTTGGAGTAGAACTGTTTTCAGTGATGAGTCCCGCTTCGAACAGAGCCTCGACGTCCAGCGAAGGCGTGTCTGGGAACGCTCCGAGCAGCAGTGGGCTACCAAACTGTCACTCGTCATACGGCCCGTCAGCTAGGAATGATGGGGTTCGATTTCTTTTCATAGGAGGATCTCTTTGGTTACATCCGCGGCATCTTTACAGCACAGCGGTACGTCGACGATATTCGACACGCCTTTTTATTGCCATTAGTGCCAAGCCACAATCCTGGGCTTAAATTTCAGCAAGATAATGCCCGCCCGCAAATGACGAGGGGTTTTACTGCTTGTTTTGTCCAGCAAGTTCGTTGGATGTCTTCCAAATTGAGAATGCTTGGTGCATTATGGACAGGGTCCTCCAACTAACTCGGTATTTTGACGATCTAATGCTGCTTTTGAACAGAACCTGACACGATATTCCTCAGGTGTTCGTCCAACAACCCTGCCAATCAATTCCAAGCCGAACAACTGCTTTGACAAGGGCCAGAGTTGGACCATGTAGTGTCCTTTTTGCAATATTCACCATTATCGAGGTGAAACATAAATGAAAATGATTGTATGTGACTCAAAATGAACTGCGAACATCGATTTATCTGCGAAAGGTAATAACACTTACTGTAAAAATATACAATATAGATCGATAGATGCAGAAAATTACATTTTTATTGTTTGAGATTATAATGTGTAAGTAATTAAAAGAAGTATTATTATCTTTGTAAGAGTATAAAACACAATACAATGCTCATTCTTCTGTCTAGTCTGTTTTGTTCTGTTCGTTCTGTTGTTAGCTGGAATAAGGTACGCAAGCTATTGTGCTGCACTAGCATTTGTTTCTGTCGTAACGTAATTGCAAATATTTAATGATGTAAACTGTGTCCTAGTAAGAATATATTAGTATAAAGTGTGTTATTTCAATAACCTACGCCACATTCATCTTATGAAAAGAATATTCAATGAAAATTATTTAGCATGTTTCCAGCTGCTGCGGAGCGCGTAACAGTGATCTCTGACTGTTAGAAATTAGCCGCCATTAACCTTTACATTTAAAAATATTTTTTCACAGCACAATGTCTGATAGCCGGAGCGGAAGAAATTATGTAAAAATATTCCGTTAGATTAATTGAAGGAATCCAGTGAAATAATTTTACTGAAACTTGTCTATTTTCTGTGATAGTAATGATTTCAGATCATTGAACTAGAGCTGAGTAATACTACGCTATTGCATTTACAGTAATTTGTAGGGAGCCTGGCGCTCGATAAAACCAGGTATAATACGTAACTGACAACCTACGAAAGTCATTATTTTGCTTATTATATCTCTTATATTTTTCTGAAAGCTAAACGTAAGAAACTAACTTCACTAAAAATCAGTAACAGATCACGATAAAACAAAGGACAAACAAATTTACTAGGAGAGTGTTTCCTCTAAAATATATTTATTGCACATTATTTTTTAAGAGATATAATAACCAGTGCATTGTTGACTTGCTCAATTCGGGAAGCACTTTCACTTGAATAGATCATCCACTATTTCTGAGATTGTAATTATTTGTTTGTCTGTACATGTGCAATACATCTGATTTTCGTCTCATTCGGTATAGTCCTTCTTGGTGCCTCGTTTTTTTTGTCTTAGTGTGTTTAAGAAGACAGGAAGTTTTAGTTTAGGAGCTATGGCTGAGCTACCGAGGCGGAAACTACCGGGAAGCCACAAAAGGCTGACAAAGGGTATGGAGAAAGCAGAGCTGATCCGCATATGTAGCCCGGTGGAATACTGCTTGGAGGAGACCAAAGAAGGGCGGGTGCCTGGAGAAGCAGCTGATCAACTTGGGGTGGGAGCCAATCGTCGAGGCCGCCTCGCACCCTTCTATATCTGCATCTACATGGATACTCTGCAAATCACATTTTACTGTCTGGCAAAGGGTTCATCGAATCACCTTAACAATCCTCTATTATTCCAATCTCGTATACCGTGCGAAAGAAACGACCACCTATATCCTCCAGTACAATGACTTATTTTTTCATGGCGATCGTTTCACCCTATGTACCTCGACGCCAACAAAATATTTTCGCATTCGGAGGAGAAATTTGGTGATTGGAATTTCGTGAGAAGATTGCTCCGCAACGAAAAATGCCTTTGTTTTAATGGTGTCCACCCCAAATCCTGTACCATTTCAGTGACCCTCTCCCCATTTCAAGATGATAGAAAACGTGTTGCTCTTCTTTCAATATTTTCGATGCATTCCGTGAATCCTGTCTGGTAAGGAGCCCATACCGCGCAGCAGCATTAGTGTAGGCAGCCCCCTTGGTAGATCTGTTACATTTTCTAAGTGTCCTGCCAATGAAACGCAGTCTTTGGTTAGCCTTCCCTACTACATTTTCTATATGTTCTGTCCAATTTAAGTTGTTCGTAATTGTAATACCTAGGCATTTAGTTGAATTTACGACCTTTAGAGTTGACTGAATTATCGGGTAGCCTAAGTTTAACGGATTCCTTTTAGCACTTACGTAGATGACGACAGACTTTTCGTTATTTTGGGTCAATTGCCAATTTTAGCACCATTCAGTTACCTTTCCTAAATCGTTTTGCAATGTGTTTCGGTTTTCTGGTGACTTTACTAGTGCAAAAGAACAGTGTCATCTGCTAATAACCAAAGACAGCTGCCTAGATTGTCTCCCAAAACGTTTAAGAAAATATGGAACTGCAAAGGGCCTATCCCGATACCTTGTGGAACGCCAGAAATCACTTCTATTTTACTCGATGACCTTCCGTCAGTTACTAAGAACTGTGACCTCTCTGACAGTAAATCTCGAATCCAGCCACATAATGTGACGATATTCCATAAGTTACGTTGGGTTGTTTTGGGGGAGAAGACCAGACAGCGAGGTCATCGGTCTCATAGGATTAGGGAAGGACGTTGAGGAAGTCGGCCGTGCCCATTGAAAGGAACCATCACGGCATTTGCCTGGAGCGATTTAGGGAAATCGCGGAAAACCTAAATCAGGATGGCCGGACGCGGGATTGAAGCGTCGTCCTCCCGAATGCGAGTCCAGTGTCTAACCACTGCGCCATCTCGCTCGGTATTCCGTAAGTACACACGCAATTTCACTATAAGCCACTTGTGCGGTACAGTTTCGAAACCCGTCCGGAAACCCAGAAATATGGGATACATTTGAAATCCTTTGTCAATATTACTCTACACTTCATGCGAATAAAGAGCTAGTTGTGTTTCAGAAGAACGATGTTTCCTAAATCCGTGTTGACTGTCTGTCAATAGACCGTTTTATTCGAGGTAATTCATAATGTTCGAACACAATATATGTTGCAAAATCCTGTTAATGATATGATATGACCCTTAAATGGTTCAAATGGCTCTGAGTACTATGCGACTTAACTTCTGAGGTCATCAGTGCCCTAGAACTTAGAACTACTAAAACCTAACTAACCTAAGGGCATCACACACATCCATGCCCGAGGCAGGGTTCGAACCTGCGACCGTAGCGGTCGCGCGGTTCCATACTGTTACGCCCAGAACCGCTCGGCCACTCCGGCCGACAATATGACCCTTAAAAATTATCAGAGTCTGCCAAAAACTGTACCAACACATCACAGTCCTGCATTTAAAGTGTGTGTGGCCTTATTAACATAAAAATGTTTCCTACATTTTAGACATGTAGACAAAGATATTCGGTCTCACACCAAGTCGTCTGAAAACATGAATTACTTTCTGAAAGCTGCTATTAATACAAAATGACATCAAAATGGTTCAAATGCCTCTGAGCACTATGGGACTCAACTTCTGTGGTCATCAGTCCCCTGGAACTTAGAACTACTTAAACTTAACTAACCTAAGGACATCACACACATCCATGCCCGAGGCAGGATTCGAACCTGCGACGGTAGCAGTCGCACGGTTCCGGACTGCGCGCCTAGAATCGCGAGACCACCGCGGCCGGCGACATTAAAATCTTAAGAGGCGTGAGAGCAGTTACCAGCTCCGTAGAATGGGGTGAAGTGAGACAGATTTTCAGGTTTTCTAAATCCGTGTTGACTATGTGTTAATAGACCGTTTTCTTCGAAGCAACTCATAATGTTTGAACACAATATATGTTCCAAAATACCGCTGCATATCGACGTCAATAATTTGGGCCTGTAATTTAGTGGGTTAGTACTACAACCTTCCATGAATATTGGTGTGACCTGTGCAACTTTCCAGTCTTTGGGTACGGATCTTTCGTCTTCAGATGGCAAATATCTTCGTCACATAGATGTTCTGATCAACAACATGTTGTTGGTTCCACACTACACAAGAATATTTGAGTGTCGAGTGCTAATTTATCAGTTGTTCCACTGACTAAAAATTTGCTAAATTGCTTATATGCATCAAGAGGAGTATCCATCACCTTTAGATGTGTTACGGATTATTTTAGTCAGATAAGTATTCAGAAGAACGTGAACTTACGACGCCACACATCATGCGACAGATTTCTTGCGTCGGAAACTGTTCTGATCTGGGGGCAATTCGACAGCACTGCCTCGCATCTAAGGAGCGGAGGATTTCCCTTTACGACCTACAGTTGACAGCCGCGGGTGAAACAATTTTCTTTCCGGCAATTGCATTTATCAGCAACAATGCTTGGAATGTCGAAAAAACAACTTGAGGAGTAATTTTTCAGAGCGCAAGACGAATAGCGTATCAGATATAGTGGGAGGCAATTACTGGAACCCGGAGGGGGACAGACGTTGCCGAGCGGTTAAGTCTTTAATTCGGATGAAATTACGACACATCGGCTCAGCGTGAGATTTTGCGGACTTTAATCTCTTTCCGCTGCGTCGAAATAGAGTTATTTCTATGCGCCAAAGTTACGGCAGTGCATCTCTGGTTGATGAAACTTGTTTCGTTCCAGGGATTAGCTTCCGTGTTACGTTGATGGAATTTTCCGTTGGTGGTCGTTTCTTAAAGGTAACACAATATTTCCCATAAACTACCAAACCTCTTGCGACTACATGTGGCGGACGTTAGATTACGTTCTTAGGTTTGTTTCGTGTTTTACATAATATAATGAATTTTTCCGAAACAGTTATTAGAAACAGAGCAAGCAGTACATTAATTGCTGTTCAAGGACTTCCTAGAGTTATCTATATTTTTAATTAACCAGCGAATTTGGTTACGGTTCATATTTACCTCTGCGTAACTACACTCCTGGAAATCGAAATAAGAACACCGTGAATTCATTGTCCCAGGAAGCGGAAACTTTATTGACACATTCCTGGGGTCAGATACATCACGTGATCACACTGACAGAACCACAGGCACATAGACACAGGCAACAGAGCATGCGCAATGTCGGCACTAGTACCGTGTATATCCACCTTTCGCAGCAATGCAGGCTGCTGTTCTCCCATGGAGACGATCGTAGAGATGCTGGATGTAGTCCTGTGGAACGGCTTGCCATGCCATTTCCACCTGGCGCCTCAGTTGGACCAGCGTTCGTACTGGACGTGCAGACCGCGTGAGACGACGCTTCATCCAGTCCCAAACATGCTCAATGGGGGACAGATCCGGAGATCTTGCTGGCCAGGGTAGTTGACTTACACCTTCTAGAGCACGTTGGGTGGCACGGGATACATACGGACGTGCATTGTCCTGTTGGAATAGCAAGTTCCCTTGCCGGTCTAGGAATGGTAGAACGATGGGTTCGATGACGGTTTTGATGTACCGTGCACTATTCAGTGTCCCCTCGACGATCAGCAGAGGTGTACGGCCAGTGTAGGAGATCGCTCCCCACACCATGATGCCGGGTGTTGGCCCTGTGTGCCTCGATCGTATGCAGTCCTGATTGTGGCGCTCACCTGCACGGCGCCAAACACGCATACGACCATCATTGGCACCAAGGCAGAAGCGACTCTCATCGCTGAAGACGACACGGCTCCATTCGTCCCTCCATTCACGCCTGTCGTGACACCACTGGAGGCGGGCTGCACGATGTTGGGGCGTGAACGGTAGATGGCCTAACGGTGTGCGGGACCGTAGCCCAGCTTCATGGAGACGATTGCGAATGGTCGTCGCCGATACCCCAGGAGCAACAGTGTCCCTAATTTGCTGGTAAGTGGCGGTGCGGTCCCCTACGGCACTGCGTAGGATCCTACGGTCTTGGCGTGCATCCGTGCGTCGCTGCGGTCCGGTCCCAGGTCGACGGGCACGTGCACCTTCCGCCGACCACTGGTGACAACATCGATGTACTGTGGAGAACTCACGCCCCACGTGTTGAGCAATTCGGCGGTACGTCCACCCGGCCTCCCGCATGCCCACTATACGCCCTAGCTCCAAGTCCGTCAACTGCACATACGGTTCACGTCCACGCTGTCGCGGCATGCTACCAGTGTTAAAGACTGCGATGGAGCTCCGTATGCCACGGCAAAGTGGCTGACACTGACGGCGGCGGTGCACAAATGCTGCGCAGCTAGCGCCATTCGACGGCCAACACCGCGGTTCCTGGTGTGTCCGCTGTGCTGTGCGTGTGATCATTGCTTGTACAGCCCTCTCGCAGTGTCCGGAGCAAGTATGGTGGGTCTGACACACCGGTGTCAATGTGTTCTTTTTTCCATTTCCAGGAGTGTATTTCTAGCGTGGCAGTTAGAAATCGTTAACTGGAAGTGAAACTTTTAGAAAATTATGATTCTGGAGAGTTTGCCAACCGTGTTGTATGTAGGCTTATTCACGGTAACTCATTTCCGTTTTTGGGTGTAACGATTTTGATTCCAAAACCAGTTACACTATTCGCTAAAACTACTAATGGTATTCTATAGTCGCCAGACTTTTCCTTTCCAATAGACTAATCCTCACTTGTTTCAGTCCATCAGTGTGTTCAGATACCACAGTTTCCTGTAACATCATAACGTTCGATTCACCTATTTGCTCTAAGTTATCATTTTTTATTTGTTTTACATACCTAAAGGTAGCAACCCTGGATTTACCAACAAGAAGCAATTTGCCTTCGCGGGTATTGTTAAAGGGGCTCTGCTGTTGAATTTTTAATGCATCACCTTTGAACTCTTATAAGTCATGTCCTGTCATTTTACTAAATTTTGATCGTGAGTATGTTGCCAATGATATGTTTACACAGCCGGACTCAAAGTTAATTATTCGTCTTCGAAACACACCATATCAGTAGGCAATAGAATGTGAATTGTGAAACGTGTCTGTTGGATTACAAAGACCTGTTGTTATTGGTTGTTGCTAGGTAATATTACCGTTGGCAGTCCAAACATTTTAGTAAACAAGGTAACTGAAAACTTTAAACACGAAATTTCAATATGTAAGTAAATTTCTTCAGTAATGCTTTCAAGAAAAAAACTATTTCTTGGAACGAACTTTGCTTAGTAGTACTGATTTTGAACTTTACTGTAGGTCATTAGTAAACAAGAAAATCACTCTCACTCATTAGTGATTTTGAAAATGATCTGGATGGACCTGGATAAATTATCTTCTAAACTTATCACGGAAGTTAAACTGCAGGCATACTTTCTTTAGATTGGTATTCTGTTAGCATAAGAACACTTGTCACACACAAAATAATGAAATGGTAAAGAAAAATTAAAAATTTGTGTTAAATGTTTGCTGAGTAGAAGTGACAGAATCAAGTTATAATCAAACTGATAATTAACTATTTACGAAATTTAAATTTTATTTGATTATTTTACAATAGCTCACCTGAAACCTTCCTTCCTGGTTAAATCAGTTCTCAGGCATTTAGTAACGTCTCACAGTCTTTCTTAGGATAAATAAGACCATTTTTACATTACAATTACGACCCTAACGTATATTTTAGGAATCATACGAGGATCCTAAAATAAGTAAAGTGACTTGAGTCAATATCTGTCTGGCTACACAGTTAAATTAAATTTTGTGTATATATTCATAGAAGAACACTCAATAAACACTGGCCCATGTGCTTGTACAATACCAAAGGAAACACTACTTTGCCTGAAGACGTTGCTTTAGCGTCGGCGAGTATTACAAAGTACACTATTACATAACAATAAGCATTTACGTAGCTGATACACGGCTCTTCTTCTAATTACGAATTGCCATGGAACACTATATAATCATTCCACATCTTTAAATACAGACGCAACATCGATCCGAAACTGCAATGGCTTGTAACTGGAGATACTTTAGCGACATACCCACACCAGGATGTCTACCTTATGCGGACTGGAAGCTGTTAGGGTGCACTCTTCACGCAGTCCCCATGCTCCGTTGGCGCTCTTCTGTCTCCCTAACACAGAGGGGCTTCCCTTCCTATTCTGTTTACCCTGTACATGGACCTGTAAACTACAATGGGTGATTTTTTTCACTGTGTACAAACTCTAGGGTTTGATCGACGAGAGGATACGAAACAAATGGTCTAAGAACATATTCCCGGAAAGGCGTGCTAGAGACCCTTTATTGAATCATACATTGTGACAAAATCTGTACAGAAACCAGATGGCAGTTATAAGAGTCAAAGGGCATGAAAGGGAAGTAGTGGTTGGAAAGGGAGTGAGACAGGGTTGTAGCCTATCCCCGATGTTATTCAATCTGTATATTGAGCAAGCAATAAAGGAAACAAAAGAAAAATACAGAGCAGGTATTAAAATCCATGGAGAAGAAATAAAAACTTTGGCGTTCGCCGATTACATTGTAATTTTGTCAGAGACAGCAAAGGAGCTGGAAGAGCAGTTGAACGGAATGGACAGTGTCTTGAAAGGAGGATATAGGATGAACATCAACAAAAGCAAAATGAGGATAAAGGAATGTAGTCGAAGTAAATCGGGTGGTGCTGAGGGAATTAAATTAGGAAATGAGACGCTTAAAGTAGTAAAGAAGTTTTGCTATTTGGGGAGCAAAATAACTGATGATGGTCGAAGTAGAGAGGATATAAAATGTAAACTGGCAACGGCAAGGAAAGCGCTTCTGAAGAACAGAAATTTGTTAACATCGAGTATAGATTTAAATGTCAGGAACTCGTTTCTGAAAGTATTTGTATGGAGTGTAGCCTTGTATGGAAGTAGTTTGGACAAGAAGAGAATAGAAGCTCTCGAAATGTGGTGCTACAGAAGAATGCTGAAGATTAGATGGGTAGATCAAATAACTAATGATGAGGTATTGAATAGAATTGGGGAGAAGAAGAGCCTGTGGCACAACTTGACTAGAAGAAGGGATCGGTTGGTAGGACATTTTCTGAGACATCGAGGGATCACCAATTTAGTATTGGAGGGCAGCATGGAGGGTAAAAATCGTAGAGGGAGACCAAGAGATGAATACACTAAGCAGATTCAGAAGGATGTAGGCTGCAGTAGGTTCTGGGAGATGAAGAAACTTGCACAGGAAAGAGAAGCATGGAGAGCTGCATCAAACCAGTCTCAGGACTGAAGACCACAACAACATACTGTTTAGGTTCCTAGTAACATTTTTAGCCCCTTACACTACTGCCTGTAGTGGGCTATTGTGGCTACTTCTAACATTTTGATATAACTCCCACTTTGTTGTGCGTGATATCCTTATCCCACTAGTCGTTGGGAAAGAGCGTAGGAGCGCTGTCACCTAATTCCCACAAATTCCGGGGGGGGGGGGGGGGGCGATGAACTCTGACGCCACGTTAAAACACATTTCAGGTGCGTTCGATCCGTTTCAGATCTGGCGAGTTGTAGGGGGGAGGGGGCTAGCACATCAATTGCAACTCGGCCCTGTGTTCCTGGAACCACTTATCCACACGTCTGGTCATGTTACATGGCGCATTATATTGTTGAAAAATGGCATGGACATTGCAGAACATGATCGTCATGAATAGGTGTACATGGTTCTGTAACCAGTCTATGATATGCCTTGGCCGTCATGGTGTCTTTCACGAGCTCCACTGGACCCATAGATGCCCGCGTGAATGTTCCCCAGAGCTTGTCCTCATCCTGCAGTACAGGTGTCAAGGAGCTGTTCTCCTAGAAGATGATGGATTCGCGCACTCCCATCGGCATGATGGGGAAGGTATTAGGATTCATCAGACCACGCAACACTCTGCCACTGCGCCAACGTCCAGCGCCGATGGTCACGTGCCCATTTCAGTCGCAGTTGCCATTGTCGTGATGTTAACAATGGCGCATGCAAGGGTTGTCGGCTGTGGAGGCCCATCAGTAGGGGTGTTCGGTGCGCTGTATGTTCAGACACACTTGTTCTCTGCCCAGCATTACAGTCTGATGTTAGTTCCGGCCACAGTTTGCCGCCTGTCCTGTTTTACCAGTTTGCCCAGCCTATGGTGACCGACATCTGTAGTGAGAGATGGCAGCCCAATCCCACGACGTCTGGATGTGGTTTCACCTTGGTTTCAGTATGTGTTGAAAACATTCACCAAGACACTCCTCGAACACCCGACATGCTGAAGATTAGATGGGTAGATCACATAACTAAAGAGGAGGTGTTGGTAAGAACTGGGGAGAAGAGACATTTATGGCACAACTTGACTAGAAGAAGGGATCGATTGGTAGGACATTTTCTGAGGCATCAAGGGATCACCAGTTTAGTATTGGAGGGCAGCGCGGAGGGTAAAAATCGTAGAGGGAGACCAAGGGATGAATACACTAAGCAGATTCAGAAGAATATAGGTTGCAGTAGGTACTGGGAGATGAAGAAACTTGCACAGGATAGAGTAGCATGGAGAGCTGCATCAAACCCGTCTCTGGATTGAAGACCACAACAACAACAACATTCTTGAATGAGATTTTCACTCTGCAGCGGAGTGTGCGCTGATATGAAACTTCCTGGCAGATTAAAACTGTGTGCCCGACCGAGACTCGAACTCGGGACCTTTGCCTTTCGCGGGCAAGTGCTCTACCATTTTTAATCTGCCAGGAAGTTTCAACAACATTCTTACAGAGACTGCCGTCTAATACGCGCCGTACCACGCAGCCGCAGTTACAGTATGTGTTGGAAATGGTTTACAAGTGCCGTAATGCATGCGTGTGTGCACCGTAGTATGCTCTGTTTCACACTGTCACGTTGGCCAGGCTGCAACCGAACAAAGGCTGCATGAATAGGTTCCTTTGAAAGGGCACGGCCGACCTCCTTCCCCGTCCATCCCTAATCCGATGAGACCGATTACCTCGCGGTCTGGTCTCCTCCCCAAAACAACCCATCTCCAACCCCCACAATATGAATACGCTGCTAAACTGTCTCGGCATCTGGAATGAGCTCTGCATACACGATACTTTTGAGATGGCCCCAAAACCAGAGACCGCACGGGTTGAAATCCAGTGAAGGAGTAGGCCAAGCAACTGAACCCCCTCCTTCGATTCATTGACCATGGAAGACACGATTGAGATGTGTCCGCACGTTAACGGCGAAGTGAGCTGGTGCACCATCATGTAGCACCCTCATAACCCTCCCAATCATCAATGGCATTTCTTTCAGCAGATGAGGCAAAGTCACCCAGCAAGAAACGCCGATAGCTCCGGCCTGTTAGGCGACATGGAACTAAGACTGGTCCCCCAAATATGGTCATCAATTATCCAAGTCCACACATTGCGGCTGCACCGATGCTGATGATTCGCTGTCTACATCTACATTAACGTTTATACTCCGCAAGACACCCAACTGTGTGTGGCTGAGCGCTGTCATTACCTCCCTTTCCTGTTCCAGGCTCGTATGGTTCGTGGGAAGAACGAATGCCGGAAAGCCTCCGTGCGCGCTCGAATCTCTCTAATTTTACATTCGTTATCTCCTCGGGAGGTATAAGTAGGGCGAAGCTATATATTCGATACCTCATCCAGAAACGCACCCCCTAGAAACCTGGACAGCAAGCTACACCGCGATGCACAGCGCTTGTCTTGCAGATTCTGCCACTTGAGTTTGCTAAACATATCCGTAACGCTATTACGCTTACCAAATAACCCTGTGACGAAACGCGCCGCTCTTCTTTGGATCTTCTCTATCTCCTCTGACAACCAGACCTGGAACGGATCCCACTCTGATGAGCAATACTCAAGTAGGTATAGATCGATTGTAAGGCACCTCCTTTGTTGATGGACTACATCTTCCAAGGACTCTCCCAATGAATCTCAACCTGGCATCCTCCTTACCAACAATTAATTTTATATGATCATTCCACTTCAAATTGTTCCGTACGCATATTCCCAGATATGTACAGAAGAAACTGCTACCAGTGTTTGTTCTGCTGTCATATAAACATACAATAAAGGATCCTTCTTTCTATATATTCGTAATACATTACATTTGTCTATGTTAAGGGTCAGATGCCACTCGCTGCACCAAGTGTCTATCCGCTGCAGATCTTCCTGCATTTCGCTGCAATTTTCTAATGCTGCAACTTCTCTGTACACTACAGCATCATCCGCGAAAAGCCGCACGGTACATCCGACACTATCTACTTGGTCATTTATATAGGTATATTGAGAAAAGCAATGGTTCCATAACATTTGCCTGTGGCGCGCCAGAGGTTACTTTAACGTCTTAAGACGTCTCTCAATTGAGAAGAACATGCTGTGTTCTGTTTGATAAAAACTCTTCAACCCACCCACGCAACCGGCCTGAGTGGCTGAGCGGTTCTAGGCGCTACAATCCTGCCTCGGGCATCGATGTGTGTGATGTCCTTAGGTTAGTTAGGTTTAACTAGTTCTAAGTTCTAGGAGACTGATGACCGCTGAAGTTAAATCCCATAGTGCTCAGGGCCATTTGACCCATTTGACCACCCACACAGCTGGTCTGTTACCTGTAGGCTCTTACTTTGTTTATCAGGCGACAGTGCGGAACTGTATCGAACGCTTTCCGGAAGTCAAGGAAAATAGCATCTACCTGGGAGCCTGTATCTAATATTTTCTGGGCCTCATGAACAAATAAAGAGAGTTGGGTCTCACACGATCGCTGTTTCCGGAATCGATGTTTCCTACAGAGTATATTATGGGTTTCCGGAAATGACTTGATACGGGAGTAATAAACATGGACTAAAATTCTACAACAGATCGATGTCAGAGATATAGGCCTATAGTTTTGCGCATCCTCTCGACGACCCTTCTTGAAAACTGGAACTACCTGTGCTCTTTTCCAATGATTTGGAACCTTCCGTTCCTCTAGAGACTTGCGGTACACGGCTGTTAGAAGGGGAGCAAGTTCTCTCGCGTACTCTGGTATCCCGTCAGGTCCAGTGGACTTTCCTCTGTTGAGTGATTCCAGTTGCTTTTTTATTCCTTGGACACTTATTTCGATGTCAGCCATTTTTTCGTTAGTGCGAGGATTTTGAGAAAGGACTGCAGTGCGGTCTTCCTCTGTAAAACAGCTTTGGAAAAAAGTGTTTACCATTTCATGGTCACTGTGCCATGGGGCTTCTGAATACTGTCCCACAGACGGCTGTTATGAAAGCTGAAGATATCACACCGCCTAAAGATGGCCTCATCTGTGAGTAGGATGGATGACACAAATCCCGGAATCTTGGTTGTCTGGCGAAGAAACCAATGCAAAAACTACTCCCGATGTAGAATGTCTGTCGCCAGGAAGCCCTGCAGACGCCCTGAGTGATAAGGGCAGTAACAGTTGTGATGGAGAACGTTCCACACGTTAGTCTGGCTTATCCCGTACTGGCGAACCAACTGTCTGCTATTGACACGGCGATCGCCTTCCACAGTGTTAACCACATTTTCCTCCAAGTATGGTGTCCGAACACTTTGGGTCTATCCTTCATGATTTCCTGCTTCCTGAAACGATCCAGTCTCAGACAAACGGCGAAACACTGTTGCGAACATTGAATGCTGTGATGGTTGTCGCTGGGGACAGGTCTCCTGATACAACCTTGCTACCAGCCACCGGTTTCCGTTTGTCTTTCCCTAAGTAAACACCATGCCGGCAAGCATTGTGTACAACGCTGTACCACATACACTACAAAGTGAGTCAGCAAGAGAAATGAATCGGACACAACATTACCAATAACTATGGGAAGAGAGGGTGCTAGGGCATGGCGTATGCGGAACAGTACCACCCTTTAGGAGGGAACCATGCATATTCTAACTGTGGCCGCATAGTACAGCGCGTATTAGACCGCAGTCTCTGTAACAAAATATGTTTGAATAAAAGGTCTCTGTCATGGAAGCCATGCATTTCCGGACATAAGTTCGCGTTTATGATCACGGTGGTGCAAACTGGTTTTCTGTAAATTCTGAAAATATGTTTATCTTGTTTTGTGGTTACAACTAAGTCCAGAAAGTTTTCATGCTCCAGATCAAGAGTGAACATGATTGTCGGGTGCATGCAACTTACGTTTTGTACAGAGTTATCTGTGTTGTCCTAACTGCCTTTAATGAGGAGAATCGTAACATCTACATACCATTTGTAAGACACGTTTTTTTAGATTATTATATTTCTCAAATAACGTATTCTCCAGATCACTGATGAATATTTCTGCCGGTGTGCCAGCTAAGCTGTTGCATCTACAACTACATTTATACTCCGCAAGCCACTCAACGGTGTGTGGCGGAGGGCACTTTGCATGCCACTGTCATTATCTCCCTTTCCTGTTCCAGTCGCGTATGGCTCGCGGGTATAACGACTGCCGGAAAGCCTCCGTGCGCGCTCGAATCTCTCTAATTTTACATTTGTGATCTCCTCGGGAGGTGTAAGTAGGGGGAAGCAATATATTCGATACCTCATCCAGAAACGCACCCTCTCGAAGCCTGGACAGCAAGCTACATCGCGATGCAGAGCGCCTCTCTTGCAGAGTCTCCGTAACGCTATCACGCTTACCAAATAACCCTGTGACGAAACGTGCCGCTCTTCTTTGGATCTTCTCTATCTCCTCTGTCAACCCGATCTGGTACGGATCCCACGCTGATGAGCAATACTCAAGTATAGGTCGAACGAGTGATATGTAAGCCACCTCCTTTTTTGATGGACTACATTTTCTAAGGACTCTCCCAATGAATCTCAACCTGGCTCTCGCCTCACCAACAATTAATTTTATATGATCATTCCACTTCAAATGGTTCCTGTCGTAAGACCCTCTTTCTGGTGACACACCTTACCACTGACGGTGAAACAATTAAAATATAAAACTAGTTCTAAAGGCTCAAATAGTTCAGTTATTTGTCCAGAACTAATCTTTTTTGTCTATGATTGCAGTTGTTTCTTTCGCTGTCATGTTACTGCATGGATTTTCTATGTCTAAAAACGCTAATATTGCATCAAATTTTCCAGCTTGTTACTCAAAAGCATGCTAAGCTTGTAACACGGACATGACATATGATTCACTGCAAGGTGAATATATTTTTCTTACTTGTGAATTTTAATGTGGGATCTCAGTTCCGGAATCTGTGTCTTCTCTTTACTCCCAGACACCGAAACAGTATCTTCTAAAGTAAACGTGTTTTCACATATAAGCATGAAAACAGTTGCGAGTTTGCTACAGCTGTCGAGAACACAGAAATTCCAGATGATGGCAATGTTAGTGTCTGTAGACATAGCAAATTTATATACCAATGTGCCAATGAAATAAACTATTTAACTCATAGAGAGAAACTTATTAAAACAGAGGAAGATGAGTACCGCAGAAATAACTGAACTAGTTGAGTTTATAGAACTGCTAAGACAGTGCAGTTTGAAATAAGTTTACCTGAACATTGCAAAAACAGACATAATGTCTTATGGGATAACAGCAATCAATGATTTTATAATGTTACTTAAAAACCGTCTTGATTGCAATAGATTACTTAGATTTAACACTAATAAAGAAAGATGGCAAGCATGAATTTAGCATATTCAGAAAACCTACGTGTACAGATCTAGTTATCAATGAGCGCTCTTGTCACCCACCGCAATACAAATGGGCATATTTTACTTCGATGGTATACAGGCTATTAAGATTGCCACTAAGCCAACAGGAAGTAGAAAAGGAGTTAAGTGTTTTAAAACAAGTGGCCGTAGCGAACGGATATAAGTGTAAGCAGGTGGTGAATATTTATAGGAAGATAAAGAAGAGGCAAATGGAACAAATAAAAGGAAGTCAAGTAGCAGTTAAGAGGAACAACAAGAAAAAATATGTAGCTCTCACTTACAATGGAAGAATTACAGATAAAATTAAAAGATGCTTTCGTAAATCCGACATTAAAATAGGGTTCCGAACAAATAACACGTTAAAATTGAAGCTCCGGCATAGAATATGTAATAGTAGGAATAAATTTCAGGATTCAGGTGTATATAAGATCAAATGTAATGACTGCTGTAAACAATATATGGGGCAGACTGGTAGGAACTTTGAAACCAGATTCAGGGAGCACACCTACTCTCAAAACAAAACAGCTTTTGGGGCGCATATGGCTGCGACAAAGCACTCAGTCACGAACATTGAACACAATTTAGACATCCTGCATAGAGCTCATAAGGGACGGTTTCTTAACATTTTGGAAGAAATTGAAATATACACCCACAAAAATAAATATCCGGATTTAATCCTCAACGAGCAAAGCGAATTCAGTCATAACGCCTATTTTAGCATTTATGACGACCTACTAAGATGACAACTGTTGCGTGTGGAGATCTGGGCCGAGGGATGAGAGATGGTGCGCGGTGGAGGAGCCGGAATACGCGTGCAGTGCCTGGCGTCGTTGACGGGGCCCTCCTGTGCGGCCCTCTTGCCCGCGGCGATGGACATCAGACGACTGAGCGGACCGAAATGGCGGGAACTACGGAAGCAGACCGTAGAGGAAAACAAGTTCACACCGTCGCCATAGATACATAAATCGCCCTATGTTTTTTAGATCGTATAAAAATGATAATTTTACTGTTTTCTTTTTTCTTTTTTTTTAATGCTGACAAGTACAGATTTTAACCTTGATATCTACATATTTTAATTAAGTATTTTTAATTAAAAAAAGATCTACTGAATACAGTATGTGCAAATGGAATGTAACAAAAGTACCAGACGCCACCTGTCGGTAATAGTGTTATAATTAATATAAATGACCTGCACTCTGCCAACCAATTTTATGTGACGTAGCATGTGAAAACTGCTGGATTTGGACGGGTTACTCCTGTAACTGAAATATCAGGTACGCTCTGGTACTTTTCATGTTGATTAGATAGGATGAAAAAGATTTGCTTCCGTGAAATACTAAATTAGTATAATTATTTTTACAGATCTGAAGATGGTTCTGAATGAACCGAAACTGGTCATATGAATAAAAAAATTGCAATCAAGACGGTTTTTAAGTAAAATTTACCTAAACAGTTAACAATCTTTGGGACGTGGATCTGGTACAAAATTTTTAAGCGATGACGATGTGTCTGTTACTGTGCTCTGTGTGTACAGTGCACTGATAGGTGTGGAGTGTATTGAAAAAAAAAAAAAAAAGAGGTGAACACCGGACTAGAACGGGTACAGAAAGATGCTGGGAAAACAGGACTCGATGGTGAGGCTTATGTTCCAAACACATCCTGCCTGGGCTGGAAACTGTTCAAGATGATAATGATGATTGTATCAGAGTCAAATAAGTTTCCTGCGAAGATGTACGTGAAGACGTTAATGACTTGTTTTTAAATATCGAACTCTTTAGGGTATTCAATAAAGTAAATGAATTGTGGTGCACTTAAATTTTGGTGCATAGCTTAACTGACGCAGAGAGCTATCATTTCTCATCACACTTCAGATTAATGTAACTGTAACTGTAACGCACCTGATGATGACAGCGTGTAGCAGCAACAGTGTTTCATAAAGTTGTAACAGTTTACTGACTCAGTCAAATCCATACCAGATGAACACATTTAAGTGAACTTTTGGTATCTACGTCAAGCAGACCAATTTGGGAAGGTTTCTGACTTGTCTTATTTATAAGCCAGTTGTGCCTATTGTGAAATTTTGCGTCTCTGTCATTTTCTTCTTCTTCTTTTGTATACAATACAGCCAACTGTGGACAAGCTAAAAGCCACAAAGGAGTTGTTCTTTCGGATGAAAGTCTTCTTCCTGTAGTGTGAGCATCTTTTTGTTCGCTCCCGGGTGAAGATCCCTCCACATTTCCCTGCTTTTTTTTCTCGAAAGCCGTTGATTTTATTTTGGGTCAGATATTTTTCATTGTTGTGAACGTTTTATTCAGTTAACTTCATATCTTCTAGGTCCTTTTGAGTATCTTTGATCTACAGATATCTGTTAATTTGGTTACTGAACTACTGGAAGATAATTTAAGTTAATTTGATCCATCATTCTTTTCAAATGACCAAAGAATTATATACAACCACTCGCTCACAGAAGGATACGTACCTAAATACTGGAAGATTGCTCAAGTCTCACCAATACCCAAAAAGGGAAGTAAGAGTAATCCGCTGAATTACAGGCTTATATCACTAACGCCGATTTACAGTAGGGTTTTAGAACATATACTGTATTCGAACATTATGAAGTAGCTCGAAAAAAAACGATTTATTGACATATAGTCAGCACGGATTCAGAAAATATCGTTCTTGTGAAACACAACTAGCTCTTTATACTCATGAAGTAATAAGTGCTATCGACATAGGATGTCAAATTGATTCCATATTTTTAGATTTCCAGAAGGCTTTCGACACCGTTCCTCACAAGCGTCATCTAACCAAACTAAGTGCCTATGGAATATCGCCGCAGTTGCGCGACTGGATTCGTGATTTCCTGTCACAAAAGGTCACAGTTCGTAGTAATCGACGGAAAGTCATCGAGTATAACAGAAGTAATATCCGGCGTTCTCCAAGGAAGTGCCATAGGCCCTCTATTGCTCCCGATCTATATTAACGATATAGGAAACAATCATAGTAGCCGTCTGAGGCTGTTTGAGGATGATGCTGTCATTTACCGTCTTGAAAAGTCATCAGATGACCAAAACTAATTGCAAAATGATTTAGATAAGGTATCTGTATGGTGCGAAAAGTGGCAATTGTCCCTGAATAAAGAAAAGTGTAAAATTATTTACATGAGTACTAAAAGAAATCAGATAAATTTCGATTACTCGATAAGTCACTCAAATCTCGAATGCTGTAAATTCAACTAAATACTTAAGGACTACAATTAAACGGCACATAGATAATATCGTGGGTAGAGCAAACCAAAGACTGCGATTCATTGGCAGAAAACGTAGAAGGTGCAACAGCTCTACCAAAGAGACTGCTTACACTACGCTTGTCCACCCTATTCGGGAGTATTGCTGTGCGATGTGGGATCAGCTTCAGATGGGGTTGACGGATGACAACGAAAAAATACAAAGAAGGGCAGCTCGTTTTCTATAGGGGAGACAGTGTCACAGACACGATACGTAAATTGGAGTGGCAATCATGAAAACAAAGGCGTTTCTTGTTGCGACGGGATCTGCTCATGAAATTTCAATAACCAGTTTTCTCCTCCGATTGCGAAAACATTCTTTGGCACCCACCTACATAGGGAGAAATGATCATCACGATAAAATAATAGAATTCAGTGCTCGCACGGAAAAATATAAGTGCTCGTTTTTCCCGCGTGCCGTTCGAGAGTGGAACGGTAGAGATACAACATGAAAATGATTCATTGAACCCTCTGCCAGGCACTTTATTGTGAATAGCAGAGTAATCACGTATATGTAGATGTAGAAACTAACCTGCGTTCTCCGGTTTGTGTCTGAGGTTCGCGTACTTTCTAAACCACAGATAATTTGTTTAGTAACGGTGTTACAGCAGATGAGTTCTTAGCTATTTACAATATTAGTCATGCGTTTACTATTTAAATGTTAATAAAAACGAAGCCTAACACAAAATGTTGCACTAACTTCCGCCTGGTCCTTGTGAAAGTTACCGCATTACGACGATAACTTTGTCTTCGAGGACAGCAAGTCCGTCCGGTTTATTTCTGTGGACACTGTCCTTGAGAAGGGCCAAAGAAAAAAAAGCAGTGGCCGAGAGATCCGCATTTCGCGACGGCCAACTAATGTATCCGTTACGAGACGTGAACCGAACAGAAGGCATTTCTTGAAGAACTGCCGTGGTTTTTCGAGCAGTATTGCAGGCCGCACAGTCTTCCTCATACCGTAATTAACCCTTTTTCATAACCAATAATGGTCTCCGAAAAGTGTGCTACATCTCCTCGTACAAATACAACATATCTAGAAGTATTCAGTATTGAGTATCTCATGTTAAATCAGTTTTGTAAAGTGCTTCGCCACAGAATTACTGGACGCTGTGAGGCTCATGAATTACGGTTAGATGGAGACGATATCTGGTGTCATGATGGTAGACAATGATAGTGAATTACCTCACTTCTGTTTACTATTTTGCTATACAAGCGAAGGGATTAGCGGCCACAAGGCAGTTGGTGATAGGATGAATATTGTAACTCATACAATTATCAACAAGGAACGCAAAGTATATCTATTTAAAAAGCTGATAAAAATGCTCATAACGCCGTTTTAAGATACAGTCTTCACTCCTTCACATCTGGTCATGTGAGAGTAGAAAAGTCGTGGAATGATTTCAAAGAGATAGTTCCGACAGCAATTGATCGGTATATACCACATAAATTAATAAATGATGATACTCACCACCATGGTACATAAAACGGGTCAGATCGCTGTTGCAGAAGCAGCGAAAAAAGCATGCCAAATTTAAAAGAACGCAAAATCCCCAAGATGTGTAGAGTTTTGCACAATTTCAAAATACAGCGCGTACTTCAATGCGAGATCCTTTTAATAATTTCCATAACGAAACTCCGTCTCGAAATCTGGCAGAAAACTCAAAGAGATTCTGGTCATACATAAAGCACACAAATAGTAAGACGCAATTAATCACTTCACTGCGCGATAACAACGGTGAAGTCACTGATGACAGTGCTACTAAAGCAGAATTATTAAAAAAGGTTTTCCGAAACTCCTTCACCAGAGAAGATGAAGTAAATATTCCTTAATTCGAGTCAAAAACAACTGCCAAGATGAGAAACATAGCAGTAGATATCCGCGGTGTCGCAAAGTAGCTTAAATCACTTAATAAAGGCAAGGCTTTTGATCCAGATTTTATACCAGTCAGGTTTCTCTCAGAGTATGTTGATTCAGTAGCTGCATATTTAGCAGTTATATACAACAGCTCGCGCACAGAAAGATCCGTATCTAAAGACAGAAAATTTCTCAAGTCACAGCAGTACCCAAAAAGCGAAGTAGGAGCAATCCGCTGAATTACAGTAATCCGCTGAAATCACTAACGTCGATTTGCAGTAGGGTTTTGAACATACACTGTATTCAAACATTGTGAAGTACCTCGAAGAAAACGATTTATTGACACATAGTCAGCACGGATTCAGAAAATATCGTTTTTGCAAAACACAACTAGCTCTTTATACTCATGAAGTAATGAGTGCTATCGACATAGGATGTCAAAATGATTCTATATTTTTAGATTTCCAGAAGGCTTTCGACACCGTTGCCCACAAGCGTTTTCTAACCAAACTAAGTATCTATCGAATATCGCTGGATTCGTGATTTCCTGTCAGAAAGGTCACAGTTCGTAGAAATAGACGGAAAGTCATCGAGTAAAACAGAAGTAATATCCGGCGTTCCCCAAGGAAGTGTCATAGGCCCTCTATTGTTCCCGATCTATATTAACGATATAGGAAACAATCATAGTAGCCGACTGAGACTGTTTGCAGATGATGCTGTCATTAACCGCCTTTAAAAGTCATCAGATGACCAAAACTGATTGCAAAATGATTTAGATAAGGTATCTGTGTGGTGCGAAAAGTGGCAATTGACCCTGAATAAAGAAAAGTGTGAAATTATTTACATGAGTACTAAAAGAAATCAGATAAATTTCGATTACGCGATAAGTCACACAAATCTGAATGCTGTAAATTCAACTAAATACTTAGGGACTACAATTACAGATAACCTAAACTGGAACGATCACATAGATAATTTTTTTTGTAGAGGAAACCATAGACTGCGATTCATTGGCAGAACACTTAGAAGGTGCAACATGTCTACTAAAGAGACTGCTTATACCACGATTGTCTGCCCTATTCTGGAGTTTTGCTGTGCGGCGTGGGATCCGCATCAGGTGGGAGTGACGGCTGACATCGAAAAAGTACAAAGAAGGGAAGCTCGTTTTCTATTATCGCGAAATAGGGGAGATAGTGCCACTGACATGATACGTGAATTGGAGTGGCAATCATGAAAACAAAGGCGTTTTTTGTTGCGACTGGATCTTCTCATGAAGTTTCAATCACCAGTTTTCCCCTCCGATAGCGAAAACATTCTGTTGGCACCCACCTACATAGGGAGAAATGATCATCAAGATATAATAGGAGAAATCAGGGCTGGCAGAGAAAAATTTAAGTGCCCGTTTTTCCCGCGCGCCTTTCGAGAGTGGAACGGTAGAGAGACAGCTTGAAAGTGGTTCACTGAACGTTCTGCCAGGCACTTTATTGTCAACTGTAGAGTAATCACGTAGATTAGATGGCCTGTTAATGACTGGAACTACCCGTGTAATAAATTCATTAATACGGCTGTGTGCAACCGTGATTTTTCAGCAGTTTTAGAAAAGTGTTTAACCTGTCGTGGCAACATTCACCTTTCTCAGCGACAGTAAGCCATGCGGAATTTTAAAACAAATGTGCGTACACACGATGTGACATTATTCGATACCACACTGTAAGACTTTGCTCTTCTCCGTGGATACTTAATGGCAATTATGTGGCCAAAATGTGGCTTTTTTGTTTATTGATAAAGCCACTGATGCCAAAATAGGTTTCATGTGCAGTTTATAAGTCTGTCGTGGAAATTGAGTTTTTCTGCTAAGGGCAATATTCTTCGGGATATCAAAATGTTATAGAGATATTTGTGCAGATCAGGTTTCATAAGTCAGTGTAACGAGGATTTACATGTGACAAATTTTCGAGACCGACGCCCAAATGAGTTTCCGAGCCTCCATGCACCCGTCTCCGGCCATCCTGATTTAGGTTTTCCGTGATTTCCCTAAATCGTTTCAGGCAAATGCCGCGATGGTTCCTTTGAAAGGGCACGGCCGATTTCCTTCCCAATCCTTCCCTAACCCGAGCTTGCGCTCCGTCTCTAATGACCTCGTTGTCGACGGGACGTTAAACACTAACCACCACCACCACCACCACCACCGAGAGTGCATGCAACCGATGCGTGGGTGTTGTCGACAATCACTGCGTTTCGCGACGATTTTGGATGTCTCACATATGAGTCTACGGGTAATCTTACCGGAGTCACGGAACAGATTCAGGTGTCTTCTCATGAGAGTTTCTGATGATAAAGTGAAAACATTAAATTTTCTTTTGTTTGCCGCTAGGCTCGCACAACACTTTGCATCACAACACTTTTTTTCACATGCAAAGTATAGTTTGACCGTAGCAAGATGTTCTTTATTATTCCACCTAGCCAATATTAATCTCCTAGTTCACAGCAATAAACTGCTACCAAAGAAAAGTTTATAATTAGCGTATTAATGTGCAAAACTTAAGGAAGAGAGCAAGTTCCGCGTGATGTGTCACTGCCAAGTAACACAGCTCCATAAAACTTGGCCCATAGACAGAAAGAAATGCTACATTAAAGGAGGTAACCGAAAGAAATACGCAATGAGGAGAACAGAAATGGAACTTTTAATCAACGACTGTAAGTACATTGAACTCACCCTGATTCATCATGGTCCTCTGAACGTTGCAAAAAGGCGAGAAATGGTTCTTAATAGCGTGTTACGACCGTACTGATTGTATGGGAATGTGCTTGAGACGTGGACGACGAAATAAAATACAATCTCTCTCGTCAGCTCGTAGAAAATCAAAGCTCTAAACTTCTCACAAGTTCTATATCTACTTGGAGACCCCACGTGTTACTGCAATAAAAGATTTACCCAAATATTACACATCACACACACTTCAACGGTTCCCAGTGAATGTGGTTGGACTTAAAAGTTTGGCTACATTTCGTCTACGCGGTGCCAACTCACATTCGTCGCAATGTACCGAATATTCTAGAAAAACATTTAATACAAATGCAGGCAAAAATAACGTAAGGACTCAAACATTTTTAAAGTTTCGCAAATTCGAGTTCGTTTCCAACAGGAACATAGAAAAATCGAAAGTCACAGTTCACAATAAATTAATTTCCGCCTGACCGAGTTTCTTAAGATCTTGGAGACGGTTGAATAAACCACAGTTAATTGCATGAGTTATCTGTACAAAACCGTTATAGTTCCACAGTATGTCAAACTATAAATTTCACACGTTCCAAGTGCGACTTGCATCACACGCAACTTGAACAATAACAAGTTCGAAAGTAGGAACTCTGAATAATCCCATTGCGTGAATGAGAGGCTGTTTCATTGTTCATCGGACAAAACTTTCTTGAAACAGAGGCTAACACCGCCTGACCGCCTCCAACAGCATCCGAACGTAGACCCTCCCCCATCCAAATGCAACTGTTCACACAGGAATCCTCGGTCTAGCACAGCTGAAGACAAACTACTAAACATGAAAATTCCTGAAATTCCCTTCACTTCTTTCCTGAAATTCTTAATTTTAACTTTTTATACACTTATGATACACGGAAATTTTCCGAGAAATATTATGCTGTTGCCTGTTTTCTTTTGTTTATCATTATTTATTTAAAAGCAATAAATTATATGGTTTTCCCCATTTTCGGATTTATAAATGTAAATATTAACAAACAATTTAAATTACATATTAAATAATTTTCCTACATATCTAACGTTTACATTACTGACGCTGCTTTTAATGTTCCTCTACTTATTTAGTAAGAGAGCTGTTTTTAATTGCAAGAAATCCAGTTTGCGGCCTCTCATTTCAGTAAATCTACTATCACAGTCCGATATAGTCCTGCGAGATGTATCCATAGACATCTTGTTTGTTGCAATCTGACCGCTACGGTCGCAGGTTCGAATCCTGCCTCGGGCATGGATGTGTGTGACGTCCTTAGGCTAGTGGGGTTTAAGTAGTCCTAAGCTCTAGGGGACTGATGACCACAGATGTTAAGTCCCGTAGTGCTCAGAGTCATTTTGTTGCAATCGCATAATGCGTTTCCTAAATATTCGCTTTTATAGTTCAGGCTTTATTTTCATTATTGTTATGTTGCACCTTATACAAGGTGGGCTGGCAGCGGAAAAGTTCTAATCCGCTCTTCAGCCACAACCAGTACAATAAAAGAGAAAACCAATGAAGACAGAAGAGTAACATAAAGGTGGTTAAAAAACAGTAGATACAAAAAGTAAAAAACATGAAGCCGTTCACACGCGACGAAAAACAAGAAGATTGTCGGCACTGTGCACAAACACTGATGATTGAGATGACACACGTGAACGAAGGAGCGTGGGCGGCGAAAAACACGAAACCACAAGCACGGTGGCACACACGCAAAAAACTGATGGCGATGATCTCTGGTGCGCGAATGTCCACTGAACGTGTGCGAGTCTATAGTTCAGTAATTATTTATAACGTTTAACTTACAGTAACTTAAAAGCTAATGTGGGTATCGATGGCGCGTTTTCTCAAGCGTAACACTCCATGTTTTCCGCTTAAAATGAGCCCACTGGCTAGTGACGCATGTGGTTCAATCGTCATTAATTTTGGGCTAAGCTTTAATTTTGCACTGGACGCTAAAAGCGGCCATGAGAAACGTGCACCGATTGTGCTCCCAACGGGCGAGTTTCCCCATTGACACGTTCGCCTTAGAGACCAATGGAAGTCCAGAGACAACCACGTCTGCGGAGCAAAGTGGGAAACTGGCCCTCCATGTGCTCCTGTCAAGCTGATTTCAGCTTTCAACACGAATATGAGCCGATCTTAGCCGCCGCCGGTGCGTCCACGGTTTCGTGCTTGTGACTGAGTAAAGTGTCTTACCTATTCAGCAGGCTACCGTGTTACATTGAGTAATCACTGCAACGTGCTCCCATGTTAGTCACAATGTTCGTAACGAGCTACTGTGGTAGAGCGTTCCTTTCCTCCACTTCTGCGGCTGACAAGTGCTGGGTGATCATTGGTGCATGGGGGCGACCTATTATGCGTCTCTGCAACGCAACCCACACGTGCTCGAGGTGATTTAAGTCGGGGGAGAGTGCAGGCAGGTCCGTCCGCCGAATATCCTCTCGTTCCAACAGCTCCTCCAGCTGCTCTCTTCGAAGCATTGTCATCCATAAAAAGGGGAATAAATGCCGAATGCACCCCTGAAACGACATAGATGCGGCAATAGTAGAGTTGTCACAATAACATTGCTTGGTGAATCTACTGTGTTCGAAGAGCTGAAGGCCAGTACACCCGTGCTACATTACGCCTCCCCACACTGTAACATCTGGACCACGAAAACGAACACGTTCTACAATGTTCGTGGACGCATTATGTGACCCCACCTCTATGAGGGTACGTCCAGAATGACTACTCAGACTGAATCTGCTCTCATCCAAGAAGACGACGAGACGTCACTCCACGTTGGTCCACTCCCAGTAGTCTTGGCATCATTACAAACAGTGCTGCCGATGTGTGAGTGTCAATGGAACATAACGTACTGATCGAGGGGCAAAGAAACCAGCATCACGTAACGCCACTCCTGAGTATGAGATTGCTTGTGTTGCAGTCCCGCTGAATGTGGTTCGCCGGCCGGAGTGGCCGAGCGGTTCTAGGCGCTACAGTCTGGGACTGCGTGACCGCTACGGTCGCAGGTTCGAATCCTGCCTCGGGCATGGATGTGTGTGACGTCCTTAGGTTAGTTGAGCTTAAGTAGCACTACGTTCTAGGGGACTGACGACCTCAGAAGCTAAGTCCCATAGTGCTCAGAGCCATTTGAACCTTTTGAATGTGGTTCCAATTGCACCCACTGTGTGACGTGGGTGCCTTCTCATCTGTTATACTATGTGGCGTTCGCCTGCTGCTGTAGTTGACCGACGTCGACCACTTCCTGTTCTTCGTGCAGCAGTGGCTCTGGTTCAGAACGCTCTCCATAAGCCTGAAACATGGCTGTGACTCACTCCAAACACCTGGGCTGCACTCGGCGCTCTTGTCTGATTTCTGTTTCGCAACGACTCTTTCTTGCATGAAGTAATCCAAATGTCCTTTCTGGACAAGGTGGTAGATTGGCATCGTGTAATAGGGATAGTGGCGTCTCGTTTTCTTCTCGTGTCTACTGGCGCCACTACGTTTGCCAGCATTATATGTCCACGAGTGGCAGCAGCAGGTGCTATCTTTGGAAGGGCATCATGTGTTTTCCGGATCGAAGCATGTCGGGTGGTTCAGCTGGGACGGAGCAGCAGTGAGCTGCAGCAGCACAAGGGCCGCCGGCGGCACGCGTGCATGTCGGATCGAGGGGCTGTAGTTGCGAGGGCGACAGCCTCTTTCTGCACCGGTCCCCGGACGTTTAGGTTGAGTCAACATTACACCAGTAGTGAAACCTCCACTATTTTGAGATCACGCCATTCGTTCGCGCGTTGCTGCTACTAGGGTTGCTGAGTGTTTGGAGTTGGTAAAATTAGTTAGCCATCCTCCACTTCTCATTATTAATCATTGAATTCCATGTGCTTATTGATGAAGTTCAACCAGTGGTATTTTTCTGCCTAGTGACCGCTAACGCCCCAGATACCTGCCCTGGAGGTTAGCGCATTTTCGCGGCAGCGAACCTTTCTTCGCCTTGCCGCTGCTGTCCGGTAAGGCGTGTAGGTCGACAGCCTCTTTGATTGTCGTTGGGATATTTTGTTTCTTTTGGACTACCTTGGTCGTAGTGGTTCATTCTGCTTCTGGATGTTCTAAACACCGGATTCTGAAGACGCAGTGCTGTCCGCCGGTTCAGCCTTGCCGGGGTTATTCAATCATTATGTTGGTTATCAGACGTTAAGTATATGTTTCAATAGTGTTGGCCTGTGTTTAGACTGTCACTAGTCTTGAGTTGACATCCAGTTAAGTGAATACAACTCTTGGCTATCTGTCTCATCATTTACGGAGTTGAGCGACTTTGCCAGGTCGATCCCTGGAACAATGTCTGAGGCCCAGTTCTCTCTTGATTTGCTCCGATTGTGAAAATTGTCAATAAGACCTTCAGCCGTGAAAGCAATTTGTCTTAAGAATTTTTAATTAGATATAATATCTTAATAGTCAAAATTTGATGACTGTCCTTTTTTATAATATTTTAGTATCTCTTGAACAAGTTTAATTCGTTCTTAAGAATTTGCTATTCAGGCCTTCAGCCGTCAAATTTTTTTTTGACTATTACTATTGGAGCCTTCAGCCGACAAAGAAGTTGAATTTCTGCTCAATAAGACCTTCAGCCGTGAATGCAACTTGCTTAAGAAATTATTTATTACACGCTGTGTATTAACAGCCAAATTTGGTAATTGTTCCTCATTGTCAACCTTATTTGCAATTTTCAAATAAAGTGTACG
Organism: Schistocerca gregaria; assembly: GCF_023897955.1. Lineage (NCBI taxonomy): Eukaryota > Metazoa > Arthropoda > Insecta > Orthoptera > Acrididae > Schistocerca > Schistocerca gregaria. The sequence continues at coordinate 1,084,560,710 of NC_064920.1, read as the reverse complement.
TGATTTTTTTTTAAAAAAAAAAAAAACAACATCTGAGCAACCAACGGTAACTGAGTACGGCGCCGTCCACACTGAATCCTGCCTTTCCCTAAGTACCACGTTTCGACTACTTAGTGATAGAGACACACGCTGTTTTGCCCGTTCCTTCAACTACGACTTTTTGGGGGGACAGCTGCACTGTCTGCTGTAGGCACCCTACGATAACGCTCTATTACGAGGGTCGCTCCAAAAGAAATGCACACTATTTTTGTAAAAATACAGTTTTCATTTTGCATGTGTGAAAGTTTTACAGTGTGTAGATACATCCTTCCCGCTTGTTTTCAAACTTCGTTCAATCTGTTCCCGTGAGTGGCGCCGTCACAGCATGTCTTCAAGATGGCTGCTACACTTGACGTTCGTCAGAAGCAACGTGCTGTCTTAGAATTCCTGTGCCGTGAAAACGAGACAGAGGGAAACATCCACAAAAGGTTGAAAGAGGTGTATGTAGATGCTGCTGTCGATCGCAGTACAGTTAGTCGGTAGGCAAGCAGGTTATGTGATGAAAGCGGGCACGGCAATATTGAGGATTGTCCTCGTAGCAGCTGGCCTCGTACTGCACACACTCCAGAAATTGTGCAGAGAGTTAACGAATTGGTGACTGCTGACAGATGCATCACAGTGAACGAATTGTCACGCTACGTTGAGATAGGGGAAGGAAGAGTCTGCAGAATACTGAAAGTATTGGCGTTGAAAAAGGTTTTTTCCAGGTGTGTTCCCAGAATGTTGACAGTGGCTCACAAAGAAACAAGGAAAACGGTATGCAGAGAACTTTTGGAACGGTACGAGAGTGGTGGAGATGAATTTCTCGGAAGAATTGTGACAGGTGATGAAACATGGCTCCATCATTTTTCACCAGAGAAGAAGAGGCAATCAATGGATTAGAATCATGCAAATTCACGCAAGTAAAAATTTTCAAAACCACACCTGCTGGAAAAGTTATGGCTACGGTGTTGCTCGATTGCAAAGGACTCTTGATTATGGACATCATACCAAGTGGAACCACCATAAATTCTTATGCATATGTGACGACACTGAAGAAAATTCAAGCTCGACTGAGTCGTATTCGACGTTTTGCTGTTGCACGACAATGCACGGCCACATGTCAGTCAAAAAACCATGAAAGCGATCACAAAACTGGGATGGACAACACTGAAACACCCGCGTTACAGTCCTGACCTGGCTCCATGTGACTGTCATCTCTTTGGGAAACTGAAAAACCCTCTTCGTGGATCAAGGTTTGAAGATGATGACTGCCTTGTGCACGCTGCCAAATAGTGGCTCCAACAGGTTGGTTCAGAATTTTACCGTGTGGGTATACAGGCGCTGGTTCCAAGATGGCGTAAGGCAGTTGAGAGGGATGGAAATTATGTGGAGAAATGAAAATATTGTTCCTAAAGGATGTATCTACACACTGTAAAACTTTCAGACATGTAGAATAAAAGACGGATTTAAAAAAAAAATAGTTTGAATTTCTAGAATGAAGTTTTCACTCTACAGCGGAGTGTGCGCTGATATGAAACTTCCTGGCAGATGAAAGCTGTATGCCGGACCGTCACCCTCATACATCCACCTTCCTGTGCATGAGTGGGAGGCCTGTGGCAACATGCTTCTGCACTTTCATTCACTTCCACCGAGTAGTTAAAATGTTATGTTACTTTATCTACCACATCCATAAATATTGAATATCGGTGTTACTTGCGTTTCAAATTGTAACCTCCCATCAGTAAAAATAATTATAATTATACAAGTGTAACCTCCCAACAGTTTAAAAAATGAATATAATATTCACATTCAGTGAAACCTCCCAACAGTTTATTATTCCGTAACCTCGCAATAATAACATGACTAAACTCCCAATAAAAAATGTGACTCATATGTAACCTTTCAATAATTAACTGACTGTGAATCTAAACTGGTAAATTTGGATGTCAGCAGTGCTGCGTCATGGCCCTGACAGATCATTCTGAATAAACTGAAAATTCTTACCTCAATGAAGTCGCCCGATAACGCGTATATATCTGCTCCTATAAGAAATTTTTCTGGCACAGCCCAGTGCAATGCTGGCCGCTAGATTTGTTATGTATAAAAAGAAACAACTGATTTTTCTTTATGATAATCGGGATGACCATGGATTGCAGAAATTAGTAAATTCTTTAAATTCAGATGAATGATTGTCAAAGAGTTAATTTTATAAAAAAGATTATTAGTAAAAGATTTTTTTGTTTAAACATTTACATGGGACTTGATACAACAATAGCACATATTTAGTTGTAACTAACTACATGTGCGCTCAGGCAACGCCATCGCTCCCCGCGACCGGCTCCACCACCTCCATACACCCGACTGCTAGCTGCTACTTACTCCCACTGCCGGAGCTGCAATTACTATTGCTGCCGGCACTGCTCTCTGGTCTGCGATTCTCTTATGGCTTACATATCGCAGGCAGCGCATGAGCAGTCCATCGAAATTACATCTTCTAGAGTGCGCTAGGTATAATTTCCTTAGTCATGGACCACTTAAAAAATACTTTAACTATTTTTGGGCACCCTTTAATATTTTTGCATGGGATCTAAAATTTAAAAAACCTCTCTCACACCGGCCAGATTTAGCTTCACTGATCAAGATAGTAAAAACTTGCGTATGTTAAGGGAATTTTCATTCACAAAGCAGGCTTATCACATTCACACAGTTTAATACTGTTCTCTCCTGATTAAATTGAGATTAACTTCAATTCCATAAGGCAGTGAAGCAATTTCGAAGTCTCGGTGCGACGAAAATTGTCAGTCAATCTCCTGAAAACATTTGTAATAATTATTAACTTTCGGTGACCACATGGGGAAGACCGGAGATCTGGTGGTAAGACCGTGTTAGCCTATTTATTGGAAGTAATAAACTGGATAGCTTGAGCATACAAAACGGCAGGTTCGTCCAGTGTAAATCAGACGTTCCCCACTGATCCCGTGCAACACAGCGTAGTAAGCAGACACTGTCAATAACAATCAGTTAAATAATACGCGAACACACTTACTTTAGTTTAGTTCATGTATTAAATTCCTTCTCATCAAGATGGCGACTAGCTCAACAATACATACATATACATCCTCCTTCTTTTCCGGCTAATCTGCAAGCTTTGCCTCATTCTTTTCATAAGAGTAAACAGGTAGCAGAGAAGCTATTCCATGGAGTAAATGGACGCTCCAAGGAATAATAGGACTTGAAACTGCTTTGCACTGATAATCATCGTATATTAAAGTTTAGGAATCGGTAAGATAAGAAGAGATATTTCGAGATATGTACTGAGTTATATAATTTATAAAATTTCTGAAAATATCGTGGACAGACCGCTGCAAGAGACATTACAACCCTCTAGTCGCCACATCCGTCTACGTCAGCTGGCAGAATTTTTCGAAGGATTCTCGTTTCCTTTTCTTCTGCTGGCTTTTTACTTTGCCCGGCAGCGTTCCTTGCAGCTGCGAGCGGCACGTGGCCAGATTAGCTGCAGCCAGACTCCCCCGGCTTTCTCGGCCGACTTAATTCTTATTCCGGCGCGCGGTAGGCACCCCCTTCCGCCCCCGCACGCCACGCCCGGGTTGTCGGCTCATCCCGTATGTGTGGGGCGGCGCGACGCTGGACCCACCCACCCCCACCCCACTGCCAGCCACCTCCTGATAATAATTCGTGGCGGCGCGCGGTTCGCCGCCGGCGAAACTCTGCTGTGGACTGCCCTGCCGCGCGCGCTCCCAAGTTATCCCTCAAGCCCACCTCCCTCGGACGAGCCAGGGGCACGAATGTTTGCCCTAAGCCGGCCTGCGATGAAAAAGAATGGGGGATTACCGTTAGCCGACCCTTCGGCGACGAGGTCTGCATCTTCATCTACAGGTATGCTCTGGAAGTCACCTATTGGTGTGGGGCGGTGGGTACTAGTGCATCACTGTCACTACTTCCTTCCGACAAAAAAAAAAAAAAAAAAAAAAAAAAAAAAAAAAAAAAAAAAAAAGACCCTCGTGTACGTTTTGTGGTGGCACAAGTCACGGAGCACAAAATACCCAAACAATTTTTATCCAGTATTTGAGAATGAGAACACTTGCTGACTTCTGATTTGAAATCCTTTTCTCGCTGACTCCCTCCTCCTCCACCCTGCACGAAATCATGAAAGGAAGAAAACTTACTATATTTTTGCTTTTCAGACGGTAATAACGTTAGCATCACACTTGATGTTGTAAGTTATTACTTCCTCGTTGCTAGCTCCTGTCACAACACATTTTGCAGACAGTACCCACATTTACCACTGAACGTACCTGCAAAATTATATCATTATACGACACATTGTAACTGAAGAAAGGCAAAGCTACACTTATGGCATCTGTTGATTTAGAGAAAGTTTTTGACAGTATTGACTGGAATTCACTGAAATTGTGAAGTTAGCAGGAATAAAACGCAGAGAGTAGTTTACAAATTGTTGAGAAACCACACTGCAGTTATGAAGAGTCTGATGACATGAAAAGGAAGCTCTTGTCGAGAAATGAGTGAGACAGATTTGCGACCTACCCTCGATGTTATTCAGTATCTGTCCGTTGTGCAAGATTCGAATGAAACCGAGGAGAAATTTGGAAAGGGAATAAAAGTTCACGGAGAAGAAATAAAAGCTCTGCTGCTGGCATTGTAACTCTGCCAGAGACACGAAAGGATTTGGAAGAATATCTGCATATTATCCTTGAAAGAAGGTTGTAAGGTGAACAGTACCAAAAACAAAACAAATATAAGGGAATATCGCAGAATTAAATCAGGCGGTACTGAGGGTATCAGATTACGGAATACGACACTAAAAGTAGTTGATAACACTACACAGTTTCAAATGGATATAGGTTCCGTAAAGATGAAGCAAGTGTTAATACTGAAGACCACAAAACAACAAAACGTTTGCACGTTTGAGTACTACAGTGCACACAATTTTTACATATATTGGTACACTTACAAACTAAGTAAACGTATCCACTTCTAAAAGAAACAATAACTGAAATTCTGTGCACATTTTCACGGTTTTCAAGCGCATTTTCAAAATGACGTTATCACGAATCTTTGAAAAATTCCGTATTGGCACCAAATAAAAGTTTACACTAATTCATTTTGTCACCTTTAAAACCTGGCACTTTATTCTATTTTATCAGTTGTATTTTTAGTGGACTAATATTGTTTTCATTGTTCCATTTTTGTTGTTAGTTAACTAGTATTGCTTCATTGTTCAATTATTATTGTTGGTGAACTAGTATTGGTTTCACTGCTTCATTTTTATTACTTTAGAGAGATATGTTAGTCATTACTGAAGACTTTTATCTTTTAATGTCAATCACATATGTTTCACCAGACTAATCTATGTCGTTTGTTTGCAGGTAATCGTCTACGATGTCTTACTGGAACTGATGCGCTGTTCAGGTATTACGACAACGGCCCCTAAAAACTCGTTAACGGTAAGAAGAGATAAATGATATTTCAGAAGGTTAATGCCTGTGAACAACAGTAGATTGAATAACACGGGGATAAGCAACGTAATTTACGTGAATAATGAGGTAGAAATGACCGAAATACTCGTAAAGTAATAGCGGAAATTTCACAGTAACTACGATGTAGTCATATAATAAATCCACAGTGAAAAGTGATGTCATAGCCCTTATATTCACAGATTTTTCGTTGATGCCGGTGATTTAGACAACATACCTAAATTTTATAGGGACAAGATACAATGTGGATAATGTAATATAAACTGTACCTACTGCACATAAACTGCTCGTTCAGAAGTAAATCCAAACATTGAATCGAATGTGCAATGAAATCTGCGTAGATCGACGTCAAGAAAAATTGGAAGTTCTTTCTATTCTTGTGTATTACAACACTACACTTCCTTTTGTGGAATGTTAAGCTTGTAACAATACATTGTGAAGTCTATAACAATACATCGTTAAATCTACAATTCATTATCCATAAACTCCAATTACTTTCTCTTCCTAGCACTTGTACTTTGAGCTCAAATTTCTCGTCATATTCCAGAACAGGAAAATGAATTCAGCGTTTACTGAAAAAGAACGTCAGTCATCCTCTATAACGAAAACAAAGTATCTCATCACAAGCGTACTACACTGCCGGAAAAAAATAGTACTCCTTTTTAGGGATTTTCAGTTCACTTAAGATTTATCATTGCAACAGTACGTACGGATTACATGAAATGATTACATTTACAGAACAATAGCACAAGCGGTCCTGAGGTACCAGGTATCCACATATGGTGAAACACCCATGCTAATACGTGGTGGAACCTCCACAGACGACAGTGCTGGAGCTGTTTCTGGCATTCAGTCAATCGAGCACATGGCGAACACAGTCCTGGGATACATTATTCCAAGCTATCGCGTAACTTTTTGAAAGAAGAGAAAAATGTTCCGTTAATCTGGAATGAAAATGTTTTGTTAAAGAAAATCTCTTTTAAGTTCATTAAAAACTACGACTAAATATTATTTCTCAGGGTGCTATCGCAAGAAACATTATACGCATTCCAACGAGAAGACATCCGTCTTACTCACGATGGATAAATAAAAAAGTCTTTCTTTAGTGTTGCGTGATAAGGAAATTAAATATGATACTCAAATAATTATTTTTCTCTGTGAGCTTTGATGCTCCAGAATAGCTGTCCACGTGCAAGGGCAGTGTACACAATTAAAGTAATTCTTTTAAATAAAACTGTACCTCTGACCTAACATGAAATATAAATTATTATGAGACGCCGTTTTACTTTTATGAACATTAAGTCTTTTCAAAACTTTAAAAATTAAACGACTATTGAGAAGTTTTTGTCAATTTTAACAGCAACGGCGTCGCTTCAACAATGCAATTACAAATGGCCAGGGCAACATTTAATTGTTACATAATTAATCAAATAATAGGGACAGGGAAAGTACTTTCTTGCCACTAACGAAAACACATTGCATTAGATACTGACATACACTCCTGGAAATTGAAATAAGAACACCGTGAATTCATTGTCCCAGGAAGGGGAAACTTTATTGACACATTCCTGGGGTCAGATACATCACATGATCACACTGACAGAACCACAGGCACATAGACACAGGCAAAAGAGCATGCACAATGTCGGCACTAGTACAGTGTATATCCACCTTTCGCAGCAATGCAGGCTGCTATTCTCCCATGGAGACGATCGTAGAGATGCTGGATGTAGTCCTGTGGATCGGCTTGCAATGCCATTTCCACCTGGCACCTCAGTTGGACCAGCGTTCGTGCTGGACGTGCAGACCGCGTGAGACGACGCTTCATCCAGTCCCAAACATGCTCAATGGGGGACAGATCCGGAGATCTTGCTGGCCAGGGTAGTTGACTTACACCTTCTAGAGCACGTTGGGTGGCACGGGATACATGCGGACGTGCATTGTCCTGTTGGAACAGCAAGTTCCCTTGCCGGTCTAGGAATGGTAGAACGATGGGTTCGATGACGGTTTGGATATACCGTGCACTATTCAGTGTCCCCTCGACGATCACCAGAGGTGTACGGCCAGTGTAGGAGATCTCTCCCCACACCATGATGCCGGGTGTTGGCCCTGTGTGCCTCGGTCGTATGCAGTCCTGATTGTGGCGCTCACCTGCACGGCGCCAAACACGCATACGACCATCATTGGCACCAAGGCAGAAGCGACTCTCATCGCTGAAGACGACACGTCTCCATTCGTCCCTCCATTCACGCCTGTCGCCACACCACTGGAGGCGGGCTGCACGATGTTAGGGCGTGAGCGGAAGAGGGCCTAACGGTATGCGGGACCGTAGCCCAGCTTCATGGAGACGGTTGCGAATGGTCCTCGCCGATACCCCAGGAGCAACAGTGTCCCTAATTTGCTGGGAAGTGGCGGTGCGGTCCCCTACGGCACTGCGTAGGATCCTACGGTCTTGGCGTGCATCCGTGCGTCGCTGCGGTCCGGTCCCAGGTCGACGGGCACGTGCACCTTCCGCCGACCACTGGCGACAACATCGATGTACTGTGAAGACCTCACGCCCCACGTGTTGAGCAATTAGGCGGTACGTCCACCCGGCCTCCCGCATGCCCACTATACGCCCTCGCTCAAAGTCCGTCAACTGCACATACGGTTCACGTCCACGCTGTCGCGGCATGCTACCAGTGTTAAAGACTGCGATGGAGTTCCGTATGCCACGGCAAACTGGCTGACACTGACGGCGGCGGTGCACAAATGCTGCGCAGCTGGCGCCATTCGACGGCCAACACCGCGGTTCCTGGTGTGTCCGCTGTGCCGTGCGTGTGATCATTGCTTGTACAGCCCTCTCGCAGTGTCCGGAGCAAGTATGGTGGGTCTGACACACCGGTGTCAATGTGTTCTTTTTTCCATTTCCAGGAGTGTATATATTTACCAGAAATTCTAAATACACTACATACACTACTGACCATTAAAATTGCTGTACCAAGAAGAAATGCAGATGATAAACGGGTATTCATTGGACAAATATATTCTACTAGACCCCGACATTTGATTACATTTTCACGCAGTTTGGGTGCATAGATCCTGAGAAATCAGTATCCAGAACAACCAACTTTGGCCCTAATAACGGCCTTGATACGCCTGGGCATTGAGCCAGAGCTTGGATGGCGTGTACAGGTACAGCTGCCCATGCAGCTTCAACATAATACCACAGTTCATCAAGAGTAGTGACTGGCGTATTGTGACGAGCCAGTTGCTCGGTCACCATTGAACAGACGTTTTCAATTGGTGAGAGATCTGGAGAATGTGCTGGCCAGGGCAGCAGTCGAACAATTTCTGTATCCAGAAAGGTCCGTACAAGACCTACAACATGCGGTCGTGCATTATCCTGCTGAAATGTAGGGTTTCGCAGGGATCGAATGAAGGGTAGAGCCACGGGTAGTAACACATCTCAAATGTAACGTCCACCGTTCAAAGTGCCGTCAATGCGAACAAGAGGTGAGCGAGACGTGTAACAAGTGGCACCCCATGCCATCACGCCGGGTGATACGCTTCCAACGTGCATTCACCGCGATATCAGCAGACACGGATGCGACCATCATGATGCTGTAAACAGAACCTGGATTCATCCGAAAAAAAAAATGACGTTGTGCCATTCGTGCACCCAGGTTCGTCGTTGAGTACACCATCGCAGGCGCTCCTGTCTGTGATGCAGCGTCTAGGGTAACCGCAGCCACGGCCTCCGAGCTGATAGTCCATGCTGCTACAAACGTCGTCGAACTGTTCGTGCAGATGGTTGTTGTCTTGCAAACGTCTCCATCTGTTGACTCAGGGATCGAGACGTGGCTGCACGATCCGTTACAGCCATGCGGATAAGATGCCTGTCATGTCGACTGCTACTGATACGAGGCCGTTGGGATCGAGCACGGCGTCCCGTATTACCCTCCTGAACCCACCGATTCCATATTGAGCTAACAGTCATTGGATCTGGACCAACGCGAGCAGCAATGTCGCTATACGCGATACGGAAACGTAATGGTACGCATTTCTCCTCCTTACACGAGGCACCACAACAACGTTTCACCAGTCAACTGCTGTTTGTGTAAGAGCAAAGGGTTGGAAACTTTCCTCATGTCAGCACGCTGTAGGTGTCGTCACCGGTTCCAACCTTGTGTGAATGCTCTGAAAAGCTAATCATTTGCATATCACAGCATCTTCTTCCTGTCGGTTACATTTCGCGTCTGTAGCACGTCATCTTCGTGGTGTAGCAATTTTAATGGGCAGTAGTGTATAATACTCAAATAATTATTTTGTAAGTAGCCTGTTTAGTTTTTTTATTGGTAACGCCACATTGCGCTCTGTATGAAAAATCACTGTCTGTGCTGTGTGCAGTCAGTGGCTGGTTGGCATTGTTGTAATACTCGCCATTGTAGTGTTGGGCGGCTGGATGTTAACAGCGCGTAGCGTTGCGCTGTTGTAGGTGTATGTGGGGAGAGCGATCGCGGAGTTTTGGAATTTGTAAGACTGGATGTCATGAACTGCTATATACATTATGACTTTTGAACACTATTGAGGTAAATACATTGTTTGTTCTCTATCTAAATATTTCATTTGCTAACTATGCCTATCAGTAGTTAGTGCCTTCCGTAGTTTGAATCTTTTATTTAGCTGGCAGCAGTGGCGCTCGCTGTATTGCAGTAGTTCGAGTAAACAAGATTTTTGTGAGGTAAGTAATTTGTGAAACGTATAGGTTAATGTTAGTTAGGGCCATTCTTTTGTAGGGATTATTGAAAGTCAGATTGCGTTGCGCTAAAAATATTGCGTGTCAGTTTAAGCACAGTCTTGTATAATTTTTCTAAGGGGACGTTTCAATTTCTCTATGTGAGGCTTGATGCGCCAGCATAGCTGCCTATTTGAAGTAGCAGCGTACACAATTAAAATAGTTCTTTTCAATAAAACTCTACCTCTGTCCTAAAATGAAATGGAAATTATTGTGAGACGAGGTTTTACATGTATTAAGATTAATTCCTTTCAGTACTTCCAGAATTAAACGATTATTAAGAAGTTTTTATCGGTTTTAACAGCAATGGCGTCGCTTCAACAATGCAGTTACAAATGAACAGGGCAACATTTAATTGTTACGTAATTAATTAAATAAAGGGGGCAGGGAAAGTACTTTCAAAAATGGTTCAAATGGCTCTGAGCACTATGGGACTTAACATCTATGGTCATCAGTCCCCTAGAACTTAGAACTACTTAAACCTAACTAACCTAAGGACATCACGCAACACCCAGTCATCACGAGACAGGGAAAATCGCTGACCCTGCCGGGAATCGAACCCGGGCGCGGGAAGCGAGAACGCTACCGCACGACCACGAGCTACGGACAGGGAAAGTGCTTTCTTGCCACTAGCAAAAACACGCACTGCATTAGATAGTGGCATATATATTTAGCAGAAATTCTAAATACACTGCCTGTGAGTACACATACAGTGATATATGTGCTACCTTCAACTACGACGTCAGAACCAAGAAGACGAAAGAACAGCAGAGAGAACAAAGAAGTTCCATTCTTTTATACTATTTGACAAAGATCATGCTTATTATAATTGTCAGAGCGCATATACCGCTTTCATTTTCGTTTAATATCGATTATTGTATTATATATTCCTTTTTTGAAAAAGCGATGCTATAAAGCCTGCTAAACCTGTTCTTGTAGTTCTGTAAGAGTTGTTGGTTGACGAAGTGCACGAGTCACTCCTCGTGCCATCATATCCCACAAGTGCTCGATTGGAGACAAGTCTAGAGATCGTGCTGCCAGGAAACTAGCTGCACGCTGAGTTTCACGGGCTGTGTGTGGGCGAGCGTTATCCTGCTGGAGCAACACCTCACCTTCCTCTTGCAAGAACGACAAGAGAATGGGTCTAACAACATTCTGCACATACCGAGCGTCCCCTCCATAAACATCACCTGCGCCAAGGCAGAATCTGCTTTCATCGCTGAAGACCACGGCGCGCCATTCCACTTACCAAGCGTCACCGGTCGACCCGTAAATGTCGCTGCTGTGGCGCGAGTGGAAGACAGGATAGACTGGCTAGCTCTGAGCACTATGGGACTCAACATCTTAGGTCATAAGTCCCCTAGAACTTAGAACTAATTAAACGTAACTAACCTAAGGACATAACACACACCCATGCCCGAGGCAGGATTCAATCCTGAGACCGTAGCAGCCCTGCGGTTCCGGACTGCAGCGCCAGAACCGCACGGCCACCGCGGCCGGCGACAGGTTAGAGGTGTGTGAGCTTGTAGTCCCACTGCTGATAATCGGCTCGCAGTAGCTCGTGTTGACACGTCTGGGCGGACAAGCCCTGTTACCTGTGCAGTGCTAGCCGTATGATCTGCCACTGCTGCCCTAACAATACGACCATCCTGTCGGATGTCTGTGCTGCCAGAACCTCGTCTACGGGTATCAGAATGTTAACGTGACCACAGATAGCAGCATCGTTGGACAACTGACGCAGCACGTCCAGCTTGTGTGGAAGGTCACAAAATGACCCCTTTAAAACTCGCTGAGTTGGCTGTAGGAAGCACGAGTGCGTCTTCGTGGCATAGCTTACTTCACATGTTTTCTCCAGACTGCGTGTGAATGGTTTGGTCCAGACACTTCAAGTTAGGTTGTCACGTGATTTTGCAAGAGGTAACTATCATACATTTATTAGGACCCCAAATGCGTAATTCACATAGAAATAAAAGCAATTATGATGTACTCTACTTACAGTCCTGGTGTTGGCGCATTTTATTCTTTTCATCTGTAATTGCTACACCGAAAGCCACTAGTGTAATTAGTCCGACCGGTTGAAATTTCCTACTCGTGAAGTGCACTAACTGTAAACAACAAGCAAAATTAACGGTAATTATTAAAGTCCGCCAGCTAAACAACGCAATAAGTCCAACACATCGATTTGCATGCGTAACAAGTTGTTCAGTAAAAGCTTTTTATTACTTCCTTGATCAAAACTGGTGTAGAACGCTTTCTCCAAAAGAAGGATATAATCTTTAATTTGTTGTTCTACTTCCAATTTTTCTGTAATCTCCGAAAACCTTCACTTTAAAAAAGAACTCCACTATTTTCTGCAAATTGGATCATTAATTACATTCTATGATCACAAATATTGTTGTCAAACTATCGACTTCGGTCGATAGTGACGATCTTCATATACGTTAGGAATAGATAAGCGAAACAGAACTTCTCGGCAAGCTGCACACTGTAAACAATAAAATTCGAAATAATGATGAAGTAGTTATATGGACATTGAAAATATAACTTTAAAAATCTTATGAAACGTATCTGATTAAAACAGACAAGGGCTTACTCTATCATAATGTGATTAGATAAAAGGTGATTATATCTACTGACGATGCCAGTTTTGGTCAAGGCTCGATCTGCTTTATTCGGGTATGTTTTACCACATTTTTCAGTTCATATTTCCACATACATGGTGATTCACGAAGGTATGCAAATATTTTAATAAGTTATTCTACGAGTAAGACTAAAGAAAAAAGTTCATATAAACGTGAGTCCGCAAGTGTTTAGTTACGAAGTTAGGCTAATAAAAGATTTTGCCTGAAATGTAGAAACTTCGGTAATATGAAGCTATCGCAAAACTGTACGAGGTTTAGTAAAGTACGATTTCCATTTATTATTGGTCTGGTGAGTCTAATAAACATGTTCCAGACGTGTATCTACAGTAGTTTTCCAGGACACCCAGAAAGGTAAATATTATTATGGAAGTAAATTTGTTTACTTTCCATTAAGAATGTAGAAACGTTTATGTCATTGTTGGCAACCGTTAGTGAGTTGTTTCAGTCGTTTTCTAACCTTGAAACGAGTTACTTTTCTGTATTGTTCAGTGAAAGAACATAATAACGACTGTGTATTTAAGTGAAACCACGTAGTGACTGTTGTAGTTGGTAGATTATTTATGGAATAGGGACGCCTTTCACATTTACGAGAGAGGAACAGCCCGATATGGTGTTCATTTATGGCCCAACTTAACACCAATGGATTTTTGTGCATAGGGATGGATGAAAGACATAGTTTATGAGGAAAAAGTCAACACACGTGAGGCAGTGCTTGGTCGCAATAATGAATGCAATAGGCAAAATTAAGGACAAAACTGTGAAACTGTTCATACATGTGCAGCTAAATGCATTGAACTCGCATTGAACGCGGTGGAGACAGTGTTAAACATTTATTGTGGAAGTATTGTGAAATTGTATGTACACTGTACACTGGGCAACTTCCTTAACACTGAGTTTTGTTTTTTGCGGTTTAACATGAATTAACATGTGTTATGGTATTAATAGAAGCAGATTATCTGACATATTCATACAGGTTCAGTTAACGTTATTCCCATGATTTTTCCAAAATTAAATTATCTACAATTTCTGTTGAAAACTTTGTGCAGTTGTCTGGAATTAAAAAAAGAAACTGGCCAAGTAGTTAATAAATTAAAAATTTTACGGAATTGCTTCTCAGAAAAACCATTGCAGATACACGTGTGGGACATGTTTTAGTAAATTCACCAGACCAATAACAACGAAATAAATGGAAAACGTACTTTAACGTCGTACAGTTTTGTGATGGCTTCATATTTTCAGGCAAAATTTTTTATTAGCCGTAACTCCGTAACTAAAAATTTGCGGATCTGTGTTTATATGAACTTTTTTCTTTAGTTTTACTTTTAGAATAACCGTACAGTTCTAGGCGCTTCAGTCTGGAACCGGGCGACCGCTAAGGTCGCAGGTTCGAATCCTGCCTCGGGCATGGATGTGTGTGATGTCCTTAGGTTAGTTAGGCTTAATTAGATCTAAGTTCTAGGCGACTGATGACTTCAGAAGTTAAGTCGCATAGTGCTCAGAGCCATTTTGAACCATTCTTCACACACAAATAAAGAAAAGATGTTATGTGGACATGTGTCCGGAAACGCTTAATTTCCATGTTAGAGCTCATTTTAGTTTCGTCAGTATGTATTGTACTTCCTCGATTCACCGCCAGTTGGCCCAATTGAAGGAAGATAATGTTGACTTCGGTGCTTGTGTTGACATGCGACTCATTGCTCTACAGTAGTAGCATCAAGCAGATCAGTACGTAGCATCAACAGGTTAGTGTTCATCACGAACGTGGCTTTGCAGTCAGTGTAATGTTTACAAATGCGGAGTTGGCACATGCCCATTTGATGTATGGATTAGCACGGGGCAATAGCCGTGGCGCAGTACGTTTGTATCGAGACAGATTTCCAGAAAGGAGGTGCCCGACAGGAAGACGTTCGAAGCAATTGATCGGCGTCTTAGGGAGCACGGAACATTCCAGCCTATGACTCGCGATTGGGGAAGACCTAGAACGACGAGGACACCTGCAATGGACGAGGCAATTCTTCGTGCAGTTGACGATAACCCTAATGTCAGCGTCAGAGAAGTTGCTGCTGTACACGGTAACGTTGACCACGTCACTGTATGTAGAGTGCTACGGGAGAACCAGTCGTTTCCGTACCATGTACAGCGTGTGCAGGCACTATCAGCAGCTCATTGGCCTCCACGGGTACACTTCTGCGAATTATTCATCCAACAATGTGTCAATCCTCATTTCGGTGCAAATGTTCTCTTTACGGATGAAGCTTCATTACAACGTGATCAAATTGTAAATTTTCACAATCAGCATGTGTGAGCTGATGAGAATCCGCACGCAATTGTGCAATCACGTCATCAACACAGATTTTCTGTGAACGTTTGGGCAGGCATTGTTGGTGATGTCTTGTTTGGTCCCATGTTCTTCCACCTACGCTCAATGGAGCACGTTATCATGATTTAATACGGGATACTCTACCTGTGCTGCTAGAACATGTGGCTTTACAAGTACGACACAACATGTGGTTCATGCACGATGGAGCTCCTGCACATTTCAGTCGAAGTGTTCGTACGCTTCTCAACAACAGATTCGGTGACCGATGGATTGGTAGAGGCGGACTAATTCCATGGCCTCCACGCTCTCCTGACCTCAACCCTCTTGACTTTCATTTATGAGGGCATTTGAAAGCTCTTGTCTACGCAACCCCGGTACCAAATGTAGAGACTCTTCGTGCTCGTATTGTGGACGGCTGTGATACAATACGCCATTCTCCAGGGCTGCATCAGCGCATCAGGGATTCCATGCGACGGAGGGTGGATGCATGTATCCTCGCTAACGGAGGACATTTTGAACATTTCCTGTAACAAAGCGTTTGAAGTCACGCTGGTACGTTCTGTTGCTCTAACATGGAAAGTAAGCGTTTCCGGACCCATGTCCACATAACATATTTTCTTTCTTTGTGTGTGAGGAATGTTTCCTGAAAGTTTGACCGTACCTTTTTGTAACATCCTGTGTACATGAAATTCGAATTTAGTCTCTTCATAACTTATTGTTTGCAACATGCAGACTCAGCTTGGCTTCTCTTTTCATGACGGATCTGAGGACGGTCATCATTGCCTAAAGTCGATAATATGACGACAGTTTTAGTGATGATCGATTGGAACTAAAGAATAAATTCTGTACTTGCTGGATCACTGTTTTTATTCGAGACTATGTCACAGCTTGTATTTCCTGAAATTGTTTTCTTTTAAATTACGTCATCATTAATTTTACCTTTCTTCCGGCTTTAGACGGTATTTTCCTATTCGTATAGTTTCCATCTGAATCGCACCGCACGCTGTGAACCAAGGACTGCGCCCATTGCGTCCTCCACAGCGAAGCCATTTCCACGCACGCTGCAGCACTATGCTCTAGAGCGCTCGCCGGAGCGAGCTGGAGCGGCCACCGCCGGGTGCTGCCAGGTGATACGTCTGTCCCGCAGTAAGCACGGAGGACAGCCGCACGCGTCCACGGCACGGCGGACGCCGCCGCACTTACGCCGAACCGTCCGTCCAATCGAATGCAACGGCGAGCCGGAGGGGAAATGTGCTCATTTGTGCGTAATGCTGCGTTTCGTCAGTCGCCAGGTTTCGCTTGCGACAGTTGCACCACACACGTGTTGCCATTTCACTCTACACTTCTCGCTACCCACGCTTGAAGCCGTGCATGGAACTTTCAGTGTTACTCATCGCATGTCAGGGCCACCCTCCAAACGTACTGCATAGGATACTCTCGTTAGGCGTCCTTCTGGACGAGTGACGAAATAATAGTGTGCACATGTGAAAGAAATAATCAAGAGGGACAGAGTAACACTGCGAACAAATCTGTTACTCTAGCGTGTTATGATTACGTCTACATTTACATCTACATCTACATTATCGCAAATAAATCGAGGGAAAGCGACTGTCTGTCTGCCTCAGTACGAGCCCTGATTTACCGGGTGATCAAAAAGTCACTATAAATTTGAGAACTGAATAAATCACGGAATTATGTAGACAGAGAGGTACAAATTGACACACACGCTTGGAATGACGTGGGCTTTTATTAGAACCAAAAAAATGCAAAAATGCTTCATCTGATCGGATAGCAATAATTAGAGTAACAATGTAAGACAAAGCAAAGATGATGTTCTTTACAGGAAATGCTCAATATGTCCACCATCATTCCTCAACAATAGCTGCAGTCGAGGAATAATGTTGTGAACAGCACTGTAAAGTCTGATACTGATGCTGCCGGCCGCGGTGATCTAGCGGTTCTAGGCGCTCAGTCCGGAACCGCGCTACTGCTACGGTCGCAGGTTCGAATCCTGCCTCGGGCATGGATGTGTGTGATGTCCTTAGGTTAGTTAGGTTTAAGTAGTTCTAAGTCCTAGGGGACTGAGGATCACAGATGTTAAGTCCCATAGTGCTCAGAGCCATTCGAAGCACTGTAAAGCATGTCCCTAGAGATGTCGGTCGATCACGATACACTTGCACTTCAGGTAACCCCAAAGCCAATAATCGCACGGATTGAGGTCTGGGGACCTGGGAGGCCAAGCATGACGAAAGTGGCGGCTGAGCACACGATCATTACCAAACGAGGCGCGCAAGAGATCTTGCACGCGTCTTGCAATACTTTTTATTGTTCTAATAAAACCCCATGTCATTCCAAGCATGTGTGTCAATCTTTACCTCTCTATCTACTTTATTCCGTGGTTTATTAAGTTTTCAAATTCATATTGACTTTTTGATCACCCGGTATATTATCTTCGTGGTCGTTAGGTGAAATGTAGGCCTACGTGTGGAGCAGTAGAATCGTTCTTCAGTCAGCTTCAAATGCTATTTTTCTAAACTTCCTCAGTACTCTTTCTTCCAGTGATTCCCACCAGAGTCCACGAAGCATCTCTGTAACACTCGCGTGTTGTTCGGGCCTACCGGTAACAAATCTAGCAGCCAGACTGAATTGCTTCGTGTGTTCCTTTAGTCAAACATGGTGGGGATCCTAATCACTCGAGTAGTACTAAAATATTGGTCGCACTGATGTTCTACTCTTAGTCTCTTTATAGATGAGCTACACTTCCCTAAAATTCTCCCATTAATCTGAAGTCGACCGTTCGGCTTACCTAGTACTATCCTTACGCGTTCGTTCCATTTCATATCGCTCTGTAACGTTACGAGTGTCTGCCCCCGGTAGCTGAATGGTCGGCGGCGCGGTAGCTCAGCGTGTTCGGTCAGACATTTAGCTGCCCTCTGTTATAAAAGAACTGAGTTAATGGATTAACAACGAACCTAAACGGATGCCTTACGACGTCCGACCCGAGCAGATGCAACGAACGAAAAGGAACAAAATGAAAGAGAAAAAAAAATGTGGTCAGCGTGACAGAATGTCAATCTTAAGGGTCTGGGTTCGATTCCCGGCTGGGTCGGAATTTTCTCCGCTTATGGACTGGGTGTTGTGTTGTCCTAATCATCATCATTTCATCCCAATCGACGTGCCAGTCGCCGAAGTGGCGTCAAATAGAAAGACTTGCGCCCGGCGAACTGTCTACCCGACGGGAGGCCCTAGTCACACGACATTTATTTTAACGTTACGTGTAGATATTTAATCGACATGACTGTATGAAGTAGCACGCTACGAGTACAGATATTTTTAAAAATATCAGGTAGCCAATATATCGGTAGTCTGTATACCGAGGAAACGTATCGATATTTATTGACACAAGTAACGTCGACGTGTCGGCCTGTAAAAATTTCGGCTGCACCTTGTAAATATAGGCCGATTCTAGAGCTGTATGTTTAAGTATTGATTTATTATTAGATAATATGTACCTTAACATGCTTGTATGAACATCAAGAGCTCAGATGGAAACCCAGTTCTAAGCAAAGAAGGGAAAGCAGAAAGGTGGAAGGAGTATATAGAGGGTCTATACAAGGGCGATGCACTTGAGGACAATATTATGGAAATGGAAGAGGATGTAGATGAAGATGAAATGGGAGATATGATATTGCGTGAAGAGTTTGATAGAGCACTGAAAGACCTGAGTCGAAACAAGGCCCCCGGAGTAGACAACATTCCATTGGAACTACTGACGGCCTTGGGAGAGCCAGTCCTGACAAAACTCCACCATCTGGTGAGCAAGATGTATGAAACAGGCGAAATACCCCCAGACTTCAAGAAGAATATAATAATTCCAATCCCAAAGAAGGCAGGTGTTGACAGATGTGAAAATTACCGAACAATCAGTTTAATAAGCCTCAGCTGCAAAATACTAACACGAATTCTTTACAGACGAATGGAAAAACTAGTGGAATCCGACCTCGGGAAAGATCAGTTTGGATTCCGTAGAAACACTGGAACACGTGAGGCAATACTGACCCTACGACGTATCTTAGAAGAAAGATTAAGGAAAGGCAAACCTACATTTCTAGCATATATAGACTTAGAGAAAGCTTTTGACAATGTTGACTGGAATACTCTCTTTTAAATTCTAAAGGTGGCAGGGGTAAAATACAGGGAGCGAAAGGCTATTTACAATTTGTACAGAAACCAGATGGCAGTTATAAGAGTCGAGGGACATGAAAGGGAAGCAGTGGTCAGGAAGGGAGTAAGACAGGGTTGTAGCCTCTCCCCGATGTTATTCAATCTGTACATTGAGCAAGCAGTAAAGGAAACAAAAGAAAAATTCGGAGTAAGTATTAAAATCCAAGGGGAAGAAATAAAAACTCTGAGGTTGGCCGATGACATTCTAATTCTGTCAGAGACAGCAAAGGACTTGGAAGAGCAGTTGAATGGAATGGACAGTGTCTTGAAAGGAAGATATAAGATGAACATCAACAAAAGCAAGACGAGGATAATGGAATGTAGTCGAATTAAGTCGGGTGATGCTGAGGCAATTAGATTAGGAAAAGAGACACTTAAAGTAGTAAAGGAGTTTTGCTACTTGGGGAGCAAAATAACTGATGATGGTCGAAGTAGAGACGATTTAAAATGTAGACTAGCAATGGCAAGGAAAGCGTTTCTGAAGAAGAGAAATTTGTTAATATCGAGTGTAGATTTAAGTGTCAGGAAGACATTTCTGAAACTATTTGTATGGAGTGTAGCCATATATGGAAGTGAAACATGGACGATAAATGGTTTGGACAAGAAGAGAATAGAAGCTTTCGAAATGTGGTGCTACAGAAGAATTCTGAAGGTTAGATGGGTAGATCACATAACTAATGAGGAAGTATTGAATAGGATTGGGGAGAAGAGAAGTTTGTGGCACAACTTGACCAGAAGAAGGGATCGGTTGGTAGAACATGTTCTGAGGCATCAAGGGATCACCAATTTCGTATTGGAGGGCAGCGTGGAGGGTAAAAATCGTAGAGGGAGACCAAGAGATGAATACACTAAGCAGATTCAGAAGGATGTAGGTTGCAGTAGGTACTGGGAGATGAAGAAGCTTGCACAGCATAGAGTAGCATGGAGAGCTGCATCAAACCAGTCTCAGGACTGAAGACCGCAACAAACAACATCATGCTAGCACCCAACTAATCCCCGTTAGAGCAAGTATTGAAAGGAAAACGATGTACGTTCACACTTGGCGATAGGCATTTGGTTTCGTCACGTATAGCATTTGTCCAGAACACTTCACGTGGTCTTCCTTGTGTTTTTTATTTCTGCAAATGCCAGCGACCTAGCTGTTGTAGTGTCAAAATTGAGTGTGACGTTAAACGTTGCACTTTTATTTACGCAAGTCCGTCTTTATGACATAGATTTCTTTACACTTGGTGACCGGTTTCGGCTTATCGGTATCGTCAGATCATTAAAATATTCTGATATATCATCGTCAAGTTAAACATGTAACGATGATTTATATCAGGATATTTTAACGATCTGAAAAGTGCCAAATATAAAATGATCGCGGACTCATATACAGACTTTGTCTTCAATTGTTAAACGTTGCAGTTGTTATTGGTAGCGCCGAGCGCCGATTACCTCAGCATTTCCCTTCACACGCTCCACCCACCGCAAAGATCAATGTTGTCATTTAGACTTCTGTTCATCATTTTCGGCAGCTGTTTTTGAAGAATGCCGATATGAAGAAACAGCACACTAGTTGCATTAAAAATTGATATTTAACGCAACTGGAGTGCTATTTCTTGACATCTAATATCTTGTTATTCCAGTGTAATCGCGTTTCTTTCGCGCCAGATATATTTGCTTCACACAGTCAAAGAGAGAGACTGAAAGTGAACGTGACGAAAGCACAAAAGGTAGTAAGGCTCCTTCACACAGCGAAAGTAAAATAATGTTCTACTACGATTTCGAAAGAACAATTTCAAGTATTTACCGAACATTGCAAAAAAACATAATATAAAATAAAAATATCGGGACTCGATATTCCCATTTCGATACCGATGTATCTATGTACCGTGAAAAATATCGTTTCTGAAAAAAATATTGATGTGTCGACAGTTTGTCAACAGCCCTAATGAATGCTGTATCCGAACATTACAAGATTGTGATTCCTATTCATCTGCATTAACCTGGAGTTTTCTGCATTTAGAGCAAGCTGCTGTTTTTGTCAGCAACTAGGAGTTCTGTATATGCCATGCTGCATTCTCCTACATCCACTCAACGATGCCACCTTCCCGTACACCATAGCGTCGTCAGGAAATTACAGACAGCAAGAACGTATCCTAAGTCCTAACTGCTGTCGTCGCATACTGTGCGAGTTCTTGGGACACACACTTTACTTGTAATTACAGTGCAAGTGTAACGCGGAAGGCTTCTTTGGTTGACGGGAGTTTTTGGCACTGTGTCAGAAGCGGCGGTCTCCAGATACGAAAAAAAGCAGCGATGTATTGGTTGAAGAAAGAAGAACATTACGAAGTGTATAATATACTAGGAATACGGGCAACAAACGAGCAGAAAATTCGTAATCAGATCCTCTTCTTACTGCGGAAACGATGGGATCATGCCCAAACAGCGAGACGAAGCTATGGCTTTCTCCTGGACATTTAACAAGGACTGGAAATGCCGCATGTGAATCCCTCAGGAAGCCCGAAACGTTTCGTGAATGGTAATGGGTGTTAAGCCACATACCGACATGGAACTGAGCGAAGACAAACTACCTGATGTTACGAGCCAGAACACACTGCCTGGGGGTGTTCGCACTGTGCGAATGTTGTCGTAGCCGATGGTTGTTAAGCCACATACCGACATGGAACTGAGCGAAGACAAACTACCTGATGTTACGAGCCAGAACACACTGCCTGGGGGTGTTCGCACTGTGCGAATGTTGTCGTAGCCGAACGGGCAGCTGTCGAATCGCACAGAACACTCGACGTCAGGGAGATAATAAAGATATTGCGTTGAAGGACAACATAGCAGAACTTTGGCAGTACCGCTGACGCTATTTCACGACAGGCTTTCTTTTATCTCATTTTGTTCTGTACTGTTCGTTGAATTTGTTCGTGGCGGACGACCTATGATACCCATTCAGGTTGTTCGTTGATCCGTCCACTCATTTTTTTTTATTACAGAGGGTACTTAAACCCTCTGACCAAACACGCTGAAACTTCCTGGCAGATTAAAACTGTGTGCCGGACCGAGACTTGAACTCGGGACCTTTGCCTTTCGCGGGCAAGTGCTCTACCATCTTTTTTTTATTATTTTTATTATTTGATTTAATTTTATTATTTTTTGCCAGGAACAGGGTAAATGAACAAAATATCTTTATTGGTACAAGCCTAAATACAACAGAAATGCTGTCCTTCCGGAGGAAATAACACGAGATATTACACTCGTACAAGGAGAGCAATTTTTTAATTAACAAGATGTAGGAAAAAAGAATAATAATACTGATATAAGCTAAGAGGTGTGAAGCAATAGACAGTGGAGTGGGGAAAAAACCAGTGTGTTACGGTATAGTGCATAAAAGAAAGGAGGAGCGTGTCCATGCGCCTACCCCACTGTGGGTTACAATATACACTCCTGGAAATTGAAATAAGAACACCGTGAATTCATTGTCCCAGGAAGGGGAAACTTTATTGACACATTCCTGGGGTCAGATACATCACATGATCACACTGACAGAACCACAGGCACATAGACACAGGCAACAGAGCATGTACAATGTCGGCACTAGTACAGTGTATATCCACCTTTCGCAGCAATGCAGGCTGCTATTCTCCCATAGAGACGATCGTAGAGATGCTGGATGTAGTCCTGTGGAACAGCTTGCCATGCCATTTCCACCTGGCGCCTCAGTTGGACCAGTGTTCGTGCTGGACGTGCAGACCGCGTGAGACGACGCTTCATCCAGTCCCAAACATGCTCAATGGGGGACAGATCCGGAGATCTTGTTGGCCAGGGTAGTTGACTTACACCTTCTAGAGCACGTTGGGTGGCACGGGATACATGCGGACGTACATTGTCCTGTTGGAACAGCAAGTTCCCTTGCCGGTCTAGGAATGGTAGAACGATGGGTTCGATGTCGGTTTGGATGTACCGTGCACTATTCAGTGTCCCCTCGACGATCACCAGAGGTGTACGGCCAGTGTAGGAGATTGCTCCCCACACCATGATGCCGGGTGTTGGCCCTGTGTGCCTCGGTCGTATGCAGTCCTGATTGTGGCGCTCACCTGCACGGCGGCAAACACGCATACGACCATCATTGGCACCAAGGCAGAAGCGACTCTCATCGCTGAAGACGACACGTCTCCATTCGTCCCTCCATTCACGCCTGTCGCGACACCACTGGAGGCGGGCTGCACGATGTTGGGGCGTGATCGGAAGACGGCCTAACGGTGTGCGGGACCGTAGCCTAGCTTCATGGAGACGGTTGCGAATGGTCCTCGCCGATACCCCAGGAGCAACAGTGTCCCTAATTTGCTGGGAAGTGGCGGTGCGGTCCCCTACAGCACTGCGTAGGATCCTACGGTCTTGGCGTGCATCCGTGCGTCGGCTGCGGTCCGGTCTCAGGTCGACGGGCACGTGCACCTTCCGCCGACCACTGGCGACAACATCGATGTACTGTGGAGACCTCACACCCCACGTGTTGAGCAATTCGGCGGTACGTCCACCCGGCCTCCCGCATGCCCACTATACGCCCTCGCTCAAAGTTCGTCAACTGCACATACGGTTCACGTCCACTCTGTCGCGGCATGCTACCAGTGTTAAAGACTGCGATGGAGCTCCGTATGCCACGACAAACTGGCTGACACTAACGGCGGCGGTGCACAAATGCTGCGCAGCCAACACCGCGGTTCCTGGTGTGTCCGCTGTGCCGTGCGTGTGATCATTGCTTGTACAGCCCTCTCGCAGTGTCCGGAGCAAGTATGGTGGGTCTGACACACCGGTGTCAATGTGTTCTTTTTTCCATTTCCAGGAGTGTAGAAAGTAGCGGGGAGAGTCTCAGTGTCAACGGGGGTAGGAGGGGGAGGGGGGAGTGCTGTCGACGTGTGTCACCATCCAACTGAGCGGGGCTGTCGTAAAGATCGCGTGTAGGTTAACTGGCGAAGAAGGCGCGGTAGCGCGGTCGGTGCTCAACTTCACTGTCGGTGGTTTGTACGTACTGCTAGAAATCAAGGCGTGATTTGTCGACCTCATTATACATGTAGGTGATCGTCCATCCCTTGCCCCATACAATCACATGATTTTTGGTAGCGGGGAATAAGTATCCTCAGGATGGATAAAAGTTCATGCGTCAATCGAATCCGGCGGAACGCAGAGGTAACAGGCAAAGAACTGTCTGCCAAGTTTCCAGACGTCACTGGTGGCAGCACAAGTCAGTTGGTGGACATCGTCATCCATGAAGTGGCAAATGGAACAAAGTGGAGACTCCGTTAGTCCGATGGCGTGAAGACGTTGATTTGTGGCGAATTTTGCACTTGCGACTAGGTACCATGTTGCCCGGACGTTGGAGGGAAGAAAAGGCTGGTGGATATGGCGCCAAACCGTGAGCCACCACTTGGACGGATGTCTGAGTTCGATATTGTTGCTGGATATGGAACAAAGCAGTGGGGTGTAAAAATCTTTAGGCCGAGGAGAACGCGTGGTCGGTAAGTGTGTGTGGGCATAACTAAAGTCGACGATGAGAACAGAAATGTGCGTCAGGTGGTGGTTGATGTGTCCGACTGGTACTGGTAGCGTTATGGTTGCGGGCACAAGGATTCCCAGCAAACTGCGATTAAGGGAGGGTCCCCCGTGCCACTGCTTGTGCATGGTGGGCATGTACAATGACGCCGCGGGGAGTCGCACATTGACAAGGCCGCGGGGGAAGGGTGAGCGTGTCGTAGCGGACCTTGAAGAGCATACCGGCTGTAAGAAAGTATTCGAAAGCAGCTTGGAGGCTGCGTCCAGTAGTTGATGGCAGCGGGAGGACCTGTGCGATGTGGACCATTCTGGACGCCACATGTTGATTGAGGTATTGGACACGTTGTAAAGAATCGATTCGGCGGAGAAGATTTTGTCGCACCGTTGTGCGGATAGTTTGGAATGCACGCTGAAAATTGATAGCAGCGGAGCGGCGCTCGGCGGAGGTGAAAATGATACCGAGGTATCGTAGTTTTTGTACACACGGGAGAGGTGCTAAGTCGTCGTGTGAGAGGCCGCGTCCAACGGACATCGCCGCGGATGTTGCCACATTCATGTTACTGCCCGCTGCAGTTCCGTACGTTGATATCAAACCAAGCACCTTTTGTGTTTCACTCCGTGAGCGGAGCATGAGGAGGAGGTCGTCCGCATACGCACGACATCGAAACCTGTGCTGTCGCAAAGTGAGACCAGAAAGGTGGCTCGTCAGGCTCCAGGCTGATGGCATAGAGTAGGGTCGAAAGTGGGCAGCCTTGCCTTACGGAACGCCGGATCGCCACTGGTCCCGCCACACGGCCTTTAACCTGAATCAGCGATTCGGCGGCGCCGTACAGGTGCCGGATGACATCGATAATGGTTGGTGGAAAACCCATGTGGTTCATCACTGAGAACAGAAAACGATGCTGCATCTTGTCGAATGCGCTGTCAAAATCGATGGCAACCCCCGCGGCGTGGAATCTGCACGTCGGTGCCAGTGCAATTAAATCGCGACATTCTCCTGTGGCTGTTTGTATATTAACTGAACCACCTGGTCTTGTTATCCAGGGATAGAATACTAGGCAGAACCTTGCGGCATCGCGTTGCCAGTAAGCGTGTAAAAATTTTATAGTCTGTGTTATGCAGAGAGCAGGGGAAGGTAATGTGCTTGCGTCACACCTGGTGTCGGTTTGTGGATGGGTATAATAATCCCCGTGACAAAGGACGGCGGTACGGCGTTCCCCATCGTCATCAGTTCATGAAACATCGTCGTTCACCGTGACGCCATTAGTGTGAAGAAAGCGCGATAAAATTCTATCGGCAATCCGTCGACACCAGGTGACTTATTCAGAGCACCTTCGTTGATGGCATCGTGGACTTCGTCACGCTTAATTGGCTCCATCAGCTCGTCCGCTTCGTCGCTGGCGAGGGTGCGAGTTACGTGTGGCAACACAGAGTCCTCAGCGTCGTTGTTGGTAGTCTCCTATCTGAGCTACCCAAGCACAACTTTGGTAGCGTGTTACCTTATCAAACGACCCCTGTCAAACGCGATGCGGGAGTGGAAACATAATACCACGAAGGACTGCAGCGAAGACAGCTGAGGTCAACAGTTGGCGCAGACGAACGCCAACAGCGCATGTTCTGCGATCGTAACAAAAATACTAGAGTCGAATCATAGCCCTGGGCAGTGAATTTGGTAGTTTTAACAACAAAACTTTGTCTTGAAATGTCGATAAAACCAAAAGAGATTCTAGTCGTATGTAAAGTTCTTCAGTGGCGAGGCGCAGTCAATACCTTCACTGTGAGGTAGCAATGGTAATGTTAATGATGACAGTGCCACTAAAGTAGAAATATTAAACACGGTTTTCTGAAATTTCTTCACCAAAGTAGACGAAGTAAATGTTCCAGGATTCGTGAATAGCTTAGCTAAAGCTACCGTAATGCAGCGATTACGCTCCTTTCAGAGTATGCTGATAGAAGAGCTCCATACTTAGCAATCATATACAGCCGCTCGGTCGCCGATAGATCTGTACCTAAAGACTGTGAAGTTGCACAGGTCACACCAATACCGAAAAAAGTAAATAGGAGTAATCCGATGAATTACAGATACATACCACTAATGTCGATTTTCAGTAGGATTCTGAAACATATACTGTATTTGGACGCAATTAATTACCTCAGAAATAAGAAGATTAAATGACATATAACCGACGCGCATTCATTTGTGAAACACAACTAGCTCGTTGTTTCCCCGAAGTAATGATTGCTATCCACGTGGGATCTCCAATTGATTCCATATTTCTAGATTTTTCACAATACTTTTGATATCGTTCCTCAAAAGCGGCTTCTAATTAAATTTCGTGGCTATAGAGTGTGGGATCAGTGGTATTCGTGATTTCCTGTTAGAAAGGTCACATTTCGTACTAACTGAAGGAAAGTGATCGAGTAAAACAAAAGTAACACCTGATATTCCCAAAAGAAGTGTTATAGGCCCTATGCTGTTCCTGATACATAAACGGCATAAGAGACAACCTGAGCAGCCGTCTTAGATTGTTTACAGATGATTCTGTTCAAATGGCTTTAAGCACTATGGGACTTAACATCTGAGGTCATCCGTCCCTCAGACTTAGAACTACTTAAACCTAACTGACCTAACGACATCACACACATCCATGCCCGAGGCAGGATTCGAACCTGCGACCGTAGCGGTCGTGCGGTTCCAGACTGAAGGGCCAAGAATAACTGGACCAAAGAGGCCACAGAGGCCGGCTGAAATGCTGTCATTTAACGTCCTGTAAAGTCATCAGATGACCAAAACCAACTGCAAAATGATGTAGATAAGATACCTGTGTGATGTGAAAAGTGCAATTGACTCTAAATAATGAATAGTGTGACGTCGTCCACGTGAGTATTAAAAGGAATACGCTAAATTTCTGTTGCATGATAAATCACTCAAATTTAAAGGCTGTAAATTCATCTAAGGACTCACGGATTACACTTACGATTAACTTAAATTGAACGATAACATGGATAACGTTGCGGGAAAAGCAAACCAAAGACAGCGATTTATTGTCAGAACACGTAGAAAATGGAACAGGTCTGCTAAGGAGACTACCTACTGAACGCTCCCCTTCCGGAGCATTGCTGCACAGTACGAGTTCTTTACGAGATAGGACTGACGGAGGACATCGTGAAAGTTCAAAGAAGGGCAGTTCGTTTTGTATTATCGCGAAATAGGTGAGAGATTGTCACTGATAAGATACGTGAATTGGGGTATCAATCAGTAAAACAGAGGCATTATTCGATGTGGCAAGATCTTAAATATTTTGTTGGTCTCCACCTACGAAGGGATAAATATTCATCGTGAGCTCGCACGTAAAGATGTAAGCGTTCGTTTTTCCCGCGCTTTGCTCGACAGTGGAACGGCAGGAAAGTAGCCTGAAGGCAGTTCGATGAATCCCCTCCCAGGCACTTAAGTGTGAATTGCAGAGTAATCATGCAGACATACGAGGGGCGTTTGAAAAGTCCGTGCAAAGTTCAAGAGATGAGTCTACCGGTGCGTATCGAGGTCATGTTTAGTTAGTAGCATCTTTGGAAAGTACGCACACCAAGTGTCAGCCATATTGCTCTATTTCTTTGTGTCCGGCATTCTTGCGAATCAAGGAAGTCGAGTGATTGTCAAAAAATGGATGAAAAAGAATTTCGTGTGGTGATTAAACATTACTTTATGAATGGCAAAACGCGTCAGGAGACTAAAGAGAAGCTTGATAAACATTACGGTGACTCTGCACCTTCGATTAGAGCAGTTTATAAGTGGATTCAAAATTTTCGGAGTGGCCATACGGGCACAAGTGATGCTGAACGTTCTGGACGCCCTGTGGAGGTTACAACTCCAGAAATCATTGATAAAATCCATGATATGGTGACGGATGACAGAAGAGTTAAGGTGCGTGACATTGTTAGTGCTGTGGGAATCCAGAATGAACGGGTACATAATATATTGCATAAACATTTGGACATGAGAAAGCTATCCGCAAGATGGGTTCCGCGATTGCTCACGCTTGACGAAAAACAGAATCGTGTGAAGTGTTGCAAGGATGGTTTACAGCTGTTCAGGAAGAATCCACAGGACTTCAAGCGTCGTTTTGCCACTGTGGATGAAACATGGATACATTACTATACTCCTTAGACTAAACAACAATCTAAACAATGGGTTACCAAGGGAGAATCTGCACCAAAAAGGCGAAGACTATTCCTTCGGCCGGAAAGGTTATGGCGACTGCCTTTTGGGATTCGCAAGGGATAATCCTCATCTACTATCTGGAAAAGGGTAAAACTATTACAGGTGCATATTATTCATCGTTATTGGACCGTTTGAAAACCGGGGTGCAAGAAAAATGCCGGCGATTGGACAGCAAAAAAAGTCCTTTTTCATCACGACAATGCATCAGCACACACCAATGCAGTTGTGGTTGCAAAATTAATGGAAACAGGGTTCCAACCCATTTCACATAGACTTGGTTGCCTCGGACTACTATTTGTTCCCCAATTTGAAGAAACGGTTGGTGGGACTAAGATTTTATTCAAACGAGGAGGTGATTGCAGAAACTAATAACTATTTTGCAGACTTGGACTATTCATATTATTCGGAAGGGATCGACAAATTAGAACAGCGTTGGACGAGATGTATAAGTCTAAAACGAGACTATGTCGAAAAATAAAAACGGTTTACCCCAAACACGTAAGTAGTTTTTATTTTTGCACGGACTTTTCAAACGCCCCTCGTAGATGTAGACTCGCCGCCCAAGGAAATGGAAGCAGCAGTGAGGCGACTTGGCCGGCTGGTGGCTACAGTTCTCACTGGAACAAGGGAGTCGAGTCGTTCGTCCTATGTGGTCAGGGAACCGACAGACAACGGTAGAGGTGGACACAACCGTCGCGACCTCCGTAGCGCACGAGGAACCGATAAGGCGTGCCCGCGGACCCGGCAACGATAGAGTGGTCGCGGAATGACGTCACCGATCATAATCTACTAACCGACAAACTCAGCATTGACCGGGTATTTACTTTGTCAATTTCCTGCTAAAAAGGAAAAAAAATGATCTGCGTTTGTACATAAACATCGAAAGATTCCACTTTTATGTATTCGTCAAAACAGCTTTGAAATTAAGAAACAGTCGTACAAAGAAATATGCATAATGTAGAAATGTATAAGTAAAGTACTGCGACGCTACCTAACGGTTACTGCTCTTCTAACAGCATACCATACTAGCAGATCAGTTGCGTCTGTATTGTGGTTACTCGTACTTTAGGTACTGAGGCTATGCACGGTTCTGTTTAAAAAGAATAGCTCAATGTTGTCTGCTTTTCATGCCCCCCCCCCCCCCCAGCTAATTCGCTGCAGTTGACAACCTGTAGCTGTGATCCTGCAGTCAATTAATCTATGGCTCTGACCACTATGGTACTTAACATCTGAGGTCATCAGTCCCCTAGAACTTAGAACTACTTAAATCTAACTAACCTGAGGACAGCACACACATCCATTCCCGAGGCAGGCTTCGAACGTGCGACCGTAGCAGCAGCGCGGTTCCGGACAGAAGTGTCTAGAGCAGCTCGGCCACAGCGACCGGCTGACCCGAAGGCATCGTGAGTATTTTGAAGTCCACACAAACTATCCATTGATGGTCATGATATTTGATTTTTTCCAAATCGTTATAGTTTTCGTCCATATGGACAGAATGTCCAATCTGAATCGATGCAAATTTATTTCCATTGTGCAATTATACTATTTTAAGACTAGTTTTGGATGAATCAATGAATAGGCGC
Source organism: Schistocerca gregaria (assembly GCF_023897955.1). NCBI lineage: Eukaryota > Metazoa > Arthropoda > Insecta > Orthoptera > Acrididae > Schistocerca > Schistocerca gregaria. The sequence goes on along the minus strand of NC_064920.1, from coordinate 1,084,529,867 downwards.
TATTCAGATGAGTCATACTGCATATCAAAGCAATGCATGAGTCATTCTACATCATTACAAAAATCTAAATTTCCTTCTTTTGAGAAAAACTGCGTAAATTCTTTTTCTCGGTATCTGTACCATGAAAATAATGTGCCAGATGATAAAGGTTTTTATTTTTTAATCCGGAACCTAACAGTTCGGATGCATCTTTTGAAAGACCTACATCTCTTCCTAGATCATTGAGCTCACTTCGAGAAAGTAGTTGAGGCCTTTCATCTTCGCCTGAAGAAAAATCTGAGCTTGATTCACCCTGAGGAGGTAATGTAACTTCGTCCTCCAACTCATTCGGGTAGCTGTGGGGTAGGTATTTCAGAGCTATGGGGCACTTGACGTATACTGATTGAAGGTTAGTATAAATTATGCTTCTTTTGTTTCTCCAATTGAATCCCTTTATGTCAACTGAACAGAAGTAGAAATCAGTGGTATGGTTTTCCTGCTCACGCCATATCATAGGAATTGCAAATCGAAATGCATTTCTCTTACCGTTAAACCACAAACGAAGATCTTCACATCTTCTACACACCATTATGCGGGCCCATTGGTTGCCTTGATGACCAAGCTTCAATTTAAAGTAAGCAAAAATAAACTTTCCTAACAAAATCACTTACGTTTCTCTGTTGGCTTTTAATAGTGTATTCACCACATATATAACAAAAACTGTTTGGAGAAATAACACAACCTCTTGTAGCCATGATTATAAAGAAACAACAGTACTGTTCACTTGGATAGCAATATGTCTACTGAGAGTTTCTCTTCATTTCATGCGAGATACAAATCTTCTTTTGACTTGTCGCAACACGATATAACTGAACAATAAGATTGTTTGCATTTGCTTCTGGCACCCAGGAGTTCAACAAGTGGTGACAAAGAATAGTTAACATTGTAATTTTTTTAAAAAAGTTTATTTTATCAATTATAATAATATAATTTTTAACAATTATTAAATTACAAAACACATATGTTTATTACTAATGAACATAAATACTGCAATATAGATAAAAACCTATGTGATAAAATTGTTTGAATATTTTTCTTGTTTCTGGGCGGTTTCTATATGAAAATGTTAAAAAATCCTATGCAGCATTTCAGCCACAGACCTGTGATATTATTCGTGCTTCTCTTCCATAGTCTTATGAAGACACATGAAAATAGACTCCAAGGCCTGAAATAAGGCCTTTGTGTCCACAATGAAGAACAGTTTTAGCAGCCGAGGTAGTTTCGTTTACCAACATCTCTTGCTTAAATTTACGTGCTGCTCACGGCGTACCCCTGTGATGTGGTTGGGCCGAGAGAGGAAGGCGTACAGGTAGTGCGCAAAAGAAAGTGTTGCCGAGACGTACTTGCGTTTGTACTGCGTTCCGTCCCGCGGGCAATTGGCCTATATCACTGCAATCCCAATCTCCTCGTTAATAGTTAAGAACGTCCACGCGAAGTGCTCTCTCCGTTACAGAAACGACTGAGGCATATCGAGTACTTTACTTAGGAGGAGATTTTTTAAAGTAGCCAAATGCCACGATATTTAAAAAGAAGCTACATGTAACTAGAAGTGCGATACCTTTATAAAGCAATATGTAACAGAATAGGCACCTCCCCACTTACAGAACACTTCACCTCTCCCTGGCACCAAAGCGGATGGAGCCGAACTGACCAAAATACCTTCCCACACTCTGCATCTACATCTACATGGATACTCTGCAAATCACATTTAAGTGCCTGGCAGAGGGTTCATCCAAGCACCTTCACAATTCTCTATTATTCCAATCTCGTGCAGCGCGCGGAAAGAATGAACATCTATATCTTTCCGTACGTGCTCTGATTTCCCTTAATTTTTCCTGGTGGTCGTTCCTCCCTATGTAGGTCGGTGTGAACAAAATATTTTCTCATTCCGAGAAGAAAGTTGGTGACTGGAATTTTGTGGAAACATTCCGTAGCAACGAAAAACTCCTTTCTTTTAACGATTTCCAGCCCAAATCCTATGTTCATTTGTGTGACACTCTCTCCCATATTTCACTATAATACAAAACGTGTTGCCTTTGATTTAACTTTTTGATGTTCTCCGTCAGTCCTAAATGGTAAGGATCCCACACCGCGCAGCAGTATTCTAAAAGAGGACGGACAAGCGTAGTGTAGGCAGTCTCCTTAGTACCTCTGTTACATTTACTAAGTGTCCTACCAATAAAACGCAGTTTTTGATTAGCCTTCCCCACAACATTTTTTATGAGTTCCTTCCAATTTAAGTTGTTCGTAAATGTAATACCTAGGTATTTAGTTGAATTTACGGCTTTTAGATTAGACTGATTTATCGTGTAACCCAAGTTTAACGAGTTCCTTTTAGCACTCATGTGGATGACCTCACACTTTTCGTTATTTAGAGTCAACTGTCACTTTTCGCACCATTGAGATATTATTTTGAAAATCGTTTTGCAGTTTATTTTGATCTTCTGATGACTTTATTGGACGATAAACGACAGCTTCATCTGCAAACAACTGAAGACGGCTGCTCAGATTGTCTCCCAAATCGTTTATATAGTTAAGGAACAGCAAAGGGCCTATAAAGCTACCATGGGGAACGCCAGAAATCACTTCTGTTTTACGCGATGAATTTCCGTCATTTACTACGAACTGTGACGTCTCTGACAGGAAATCACAAATCCAGTCACATAACTGAGACGATATTCCATAAGCACGCAATTTCAATACGAGCCGCTTGTGAGGTATAGTGTCAAAAGCCTTCCGGAAATCCATAAATACGGAATCGATCTCAAATCCCTTGTCCATACCAATCAACACTTCATGTGAATAAAGAGCTAGTTGTGTTTCACAGAAACGATGTTTTTTAAACCCATGGTGTCTGTGTGTCAATAGACAGTTTTCTTCGAGGTAATTCATAATATTCGAGCACAATTTATGTTCTAAAATCCTGCTACATCTCGACGTTAACGATATGGGTCTGTAATTTAGTGGATTACTCATACTACCTTTCTTGAACATTGGTGCGACCTGTGCACCTTTCCAGTCTTTGGATACGGATCTTTCGTAGAGCGAACGGTTGTATATGATTGTTAAGTATGCAGCTAATGCATAAACGTACTCCTAAAGGAACCTAATTGGTATTCGGTCTGGACCAGAAGACTTGCTTTTATTAAGTGATTTAAGTTGCTTCACTACTCCTATAATTGAACTATCAAGGCGGCACAAATATCTGTACCTTTGTAGAGCAATTGATAAATGTAAGGAAATACTCACCTGAAAGTGGATGTAACAAATTTACACAAAAAACAGTCTTTAATATTTGGAAAATAAAAGTTAGTCACGCAAACATCATCTAATAAAAATTGGAAATATATATCAGGTTACTCTTTCATGATTAAGTTTTCCTATCTTGGATCATTACGCAAAAAGTTACGCAACCAGCAAACGATGTAGAGTGAAGTGTAGGGTTTGACTCACCATCATACTAAAGGACGGTTAAGGCACCACAATAAATGAAGTAAGGTTTGAAATTAACAATTTTTGCTGCCGTACTCAGTACATTTCCAGTAATGGATATTCTGTTAGCTTAGGTTCCTAACTTTATTGACTGCTGGCGGCAGCTACGGTGGACTGAATACAAAACGTCAAACGTTGAACGCGCGTGCCATGTTGGGCGATTTTCAGGTAACATTGACCCTGATGGTAACTTACACCACGGTCACTTGTTTATGAGGAGATGGCTCTGAGCGCTATGGGACTTAACATCTGAGGTCATCAGTCCCCTAGAACTTAGAACTACTTGAACCTGACTAACCTTAGGACATCTCACACATCCATGCCCGAGGCAGGATTCGAACCTGCGACCGTATTGCGATGCGGTAGTAAACACTACACGACCATGTAACAAAAGAGTTCGTAAGGGCAGCTGCTGCCGTTGACCGCCGAAACTTCAAATGCTTTTTATGGAGGACTCAAATCAGGTGCAATAGCTGACCACGCTTAACCAAGTACGAACTTCTCTCCCCCCTGTCTCTCTCAATCTCTCCCTTCCCCCTGTCTCTCTTGTGTGTGTGCGCGCGCGAGAGTTTGTGTGTGTGTGTGTGTGTGTGTGTGTGTGTGTGTGTGTGTGTGTGTGTGACAGAGAGAGAGAGAGAGAGAGAGAGAGAGAGAGAGAGAGAGAGTCATTGTATTTTGATTGTCTGTTCGTTAGCAACCACAAGCGTACGCAATCCAGCACTGTTATAGACCTGGAGACATACAGTAACGTCGGAATGGCAAACATTTCTCGTACATGTTAGCCTACGGGACGCAACACAGAATAGGCATAGATTCGGTATCAACAGACATTTGCAAGTCCGTGGATATGGATATCTGTGGGAAAACAGTTGCGCTAGATCGGAGCGTTTTCTGTGAAATGGTGCGTGACACTCGAGCCCACAAAGCAGACAGCTTCCAGGAGTAATTGCAGCGCATCGCCACTGTGGCATCAATTAGAACGCCAGGGGACTGTCGCTCAGAGCGTGGGAGCCACAGAAATGTGCCGAGTATCCTCACCGCAAAATGTCTGTAATCGTCCTTTCATGCGTGAGGCAGTGTACTAAATCCTTTCCACGCAAATGTTAATTATCTACTTATGAGTTAGTTTGGTATAGCAGCTAAGAGGTGTTGTGGGAACATTTCTTTGTCATTCGAGTTCTTAGGATTTTCGTGAGGTGGGCACCACTAGAACTAGACTACATTTGTCTGTTATTTCCTCCAAATAATACAGTCGGTTTCTAAATGTTGATAAAAGCTTTGTTTTAGGTGCGTTAGTTACACCACACCCGCTTATGTTCTAAATGAACATCTTCAGGTGACCTGTAGTTCAACGAGGCAAGTGAAAGGCTTATAGAAAGTATGCGTGATATATCATATGTAGCTCACCAACAGTCTACGTAACTAGTTCTATCAAAGTGGCAGAAATGTGCCGGCTCATGGCTCATAAATGTACAACCGCCATCCCAAATGCTAAAAGGCACATTCTGGAACACGACAAGGACACTGAATCACTTAGCCGACCCAGAACATTTACGTTATTCAGCTGTGGAGGCACAAAATGATCAGGATGACAGTTCATGTAATTGGCCATTAACCAATGGTACGAGTTTTGGCTGACCGTTCTTGGAAGAGCGTTTCTTTGGCATGGTTGCAAACTGAAAAAAAAAATGGCTCTGAGCACTATGTGACTTAACATCTGTGGTCATCAGTCCACTAGAACTTTAGAACTACTTAAACCTAAATAACCTAAGGACATCACACACATCCATGCCCGAGGCAGGATTCGAACGTGCGACCATAGCGGTCACGCGGTTCCAGACTGAAGCGCCTTGAACAGCACGGCCACACCGGTCGGCGTTGCAAACTGATGAAGATTCCGAAAACTAATATACTGTGAGGTTTCACATCTGTCTGTTATGGAAGATGACTAACTTGGACTATGCTAAGAAAATTCAGTTTACCTGCCTAATGGTAGGTAAACTGAGACACCTCATTAAGACATCTCATGTGTAAGCAGCTAGAACTATGTTATTGTTATTCTGGAATTCGACGTTTTTTTGTAGGTAACCAAGATTTAATTTACTGTTTTGATCTTCTAATAAACACTTGCACAGTACAACGTCAAAATGTTTACTACTGCTGTCAAGGTGCATGGCGAAAGAGATACAAAGAGAGAGAGAGAGAGAGAGAGAGAGAGAGAGAGAGAGAGAGGGAGGGATAAAGACAGACAGACAGATAGACAGAGAGAGAGAGAAAGAGAGAGAGAGAGAGATAGAGAGTGATAGAGGGAGAGACGGAGAGAGAGACAGATAAGAATGAGAGAGAGAGAGACAGGCAGAGAGAAAAAGAATGAGAGAGATATGGGGAAAACTGTGGATACACGAATATTCTGCTTTGGGGAAGTTGGCAAGAGTGCCTGCGAGCAGACCCCTCATCACGGGGAGTCCCCGGAGCCCCTGAATGGGCCGTGTCACCTCCTGGGGGAATCACGGCCCCACCGCGCCCGGTCGATGGTGCTCGTGTCTCTCGCTGGGATCTGGACGTCCGCAGTGCAGCGCAGACAACGCTAAAAAGGACCGCTACGTTTAGCTGCAGCAGTGCGATATTCATCTCTATGTTCCATTTCATGTTCTCCAAAGGGTTTCTGATTCTGAACTCGGTATCTGGATGATATTTATTCTAAAACTATACCTGTAATTTTGTGTTACGACCGGAACCAGAAAATGGTGTCAGTGATTGTCAGATGTATTAATCGTTTGTAGAGGAGACTGTTATACCTGGAGGATAGTACATCAAGAAACACAAAATACGAAGACTATTCGAAAAATAAGGTCCGATCAGTCGCGAAATGGAAGGTCCGATCAGTCGCGAAATGGAAACCACAATGAATATCAAAAATTATTTTATTTGCGACAGTTTAGTCCACCTCCCAGCTACTTCTCTACAAGGTCGCTGGTTCGTCTTAGACATTTGTCATGGCGTTGTACCAAATTTCCAATACCCACTTAATAGAAAGCAACCACCTGTGCTCTCTGTCCCATCTCCCCATTGGTCCTAAGTTTATTGTCTGCGTCAAAATTTTGTCTTAGTAGCGAGTAGTTCATGAGAACAGAGATGAACATCAGAGGGAGCCAAGTCCGCGCTGTATGGGAAGCGTTTTCCCATCGAAAACGCTGAAGGGATGTCCTCATTGCTCGTGCAGTGTGTGGCCGAGATGTGCCAGGAAGTAGGAAATGCCTGACAGGTATGTTATGTGGGATTGCAGGAAATCAGGTGAAACCTCGCGGGGGTAACCATACTTGGCGGGAGACGCTATTGTCCTAGGCATTCACGGTGACACTGGTTACTCAGAACAGAGAAGAGTGACGTGACAAATTCGTCAGGTATACTAGAGATACTGCCAAACACATCTGTGCAAAGCTTGACTGGTTTTACACTGTCATTTCCATCTCCCGATCTATCGGGTCTTAATTTCCGAATAGGCCTTGTATTTTCTGGTCGGTGCTGTAATCTAGTGACTGATTTTAGGTTCTCATAAACGAAGGCACACTATAGACCGCCATAATTTGTTTCCAACATTTTGTACTCTTTTGGTGTTCTACATCTACATCTACATCTACATCCATACTCCGCAAGCCACCTGACAGTGTGTGGCGGAGGGTACCCTGAGTACCTCTATCGGTTCTCCCTTCTATTCCAGTCTCGTATTGTACGTGGAAAGAAGGATTGTCGGTATGCTTCTGTGTGGGCTCTAATCTCTCTGATTTTATCCTCATGGTCTCTTCGCGAGATATACGTAGGAGGGAGCAATATACTGCTTGATTCTTCGGTGAAGGTATGTTCTCGAAACTTTAACAAAAGCCCGTACCGAGCTACTGAGCGTCTCTCCTGCAGAGTCTTCCACTGGAGTTTATCTGTCATCTCCGTAACGCTTTCGCGATTACTAAATGATCCTGTAACGAAGCGCGCTGCTCTCCGTTGGATCTTCTCTATCTCTTCTATCAACCCTATCTGGTGCGGATCCCACACTGCTGAGCAGTATTCAAGCAGTGGGCGCACAAGCGTAGTGTAACCTACTTCCTTTGTTGTCGGATTGCATTTCCTTAGGATTCTTCCAATGAATCTCAGTATGGCATCTGCTTTACCGACGATCAACTTTATATGTTCATTCCATTTTAAATCACTCCTAATGCGTACTCCCAGATAATTTATGGAATTAACTGCTTCCAGTTGCTGACCTGCTATTTTGTAGCTAAATGATAAGGGACCTATCTTTCTATGTATTCGCATCACATTACACTTGTCTACATTGAGATTCAATTGCCATTCCGTGCACCATGCGTCAATTCGCTGCAGATCCACCTGCATTTCAGTACAATTTTCCATTGTTGCAACCTCTTGATACACCACAGCATCATCTGCAAAAAGCCTCAGTGAACTTCCGATGTCATCCACCAGGTCATTTATGTATATTGTGTTGTGCGACATAAGGCCATATTTTGTGCAATGTTTGTAAATATTACGAGTTCTTTATGTTTAAGAGCTGTATAATGTATAAATGCTGTTTGAAGGATATTATTAATTCTTCAGTTACAGAGTTACCTAATAAGTAAAATTATCTATATTTTTAAAACTACATAACGTTCGTACATTTAAGCCATTCGTCAGTTGAGCACCATCTTGTACATTGAAATGGAAAGTTCTTTCATTATGGAACATGTGAGTTCCTTTACTATCTTAACGATTTTCCCCAACTGGAAAACGGAAATTTGTGTTAGTTGCCAATAGCATCTGTTTCAAAAGGTTTTTAACTATTAACTGGTTTTGACAATACTTATTCATAATTTGATTTCACGTACTCTTTACTTACTATTAAATACAGTGTCGGCACAGTTTTCTGAATTATAACACCTTTATATTTGATAAGCATACCCGTTCTTAGCTAGAGGGCCATGCTGTAGCGCCGGCCAGAGTAGCCGAGCGGTTCTAGGCGCTTCAGTCTGGAACCGCGCGACCGCTACGGTCGCACGTTCCAATCCTGCCTCGGGCATGGATGTGTGTGATATCCTTAGGTTGTTGTTGTTGTTGTCTTCAGTCCTGAGACTGGTTTGATGCAGCTCTCCATGCTACTCTATCCTGTGCAAGCTGCTTCATCTCCCAGTACCTACTGCAACCTACATCCTTCTGAATCTGCTTAGTGTACTCATCTCTCGGTCTCCCTCTACGATTTTTACCCTCCACGCTGCCCTCCAATGCTAAATTTGTGATCCCTTGATGCCTCAAAACATGTCCTACCAACCGATCCCTTCTTCTAGTCAAGTTGTGCCACAAACTTCTCTTCTCCCCAATCCTATTCAATACCTCCTCATTAGTTACGTGCTCTATCCACCTTATCTTCAGTAGTCTTCTGTAGCACCACATTTCGAAAGCTTCTATTCTCTTCTTGTCCAAACTAGTTATCGTCCATGTTTCACTTCCATACATGGCTACACTCCAAACAAATACTTTCAGAAACGACTTCCTGATACATAAATCTATATTCGATGTTAACAGATTTCTCTTGTTCAGAAACGCTTTCCTTGCCATTGCCAGTCTACATTTTATATCCTCTCTACTTCGACCATCATCAGTTATTTTACTTCCTAAATAGCAAAACTCCTTTACTACTTTAAGTGTCTCATTTCCTAATCTAATTCCCTCAGCATCACCCGATTTAATTTGACTACATTCCATTATCCTCGTTTTGCTTTTGTTAATGTTCATCTTATATCCTCCTTTCAAGACACTGTCCATTCCGTTTAACTGCTCTTCCAAGTCCTTTGCCGTCTCTGACAGAATTACAATGTCATCGGCGAACCTCAAAGTTTTTACTTCGTCTCCATGAATTTTAATACCTACTCCAAATTTTTCTTTTGTTTCCTTTACTGCTTGCTCAATACACAGATTGAATAACATCGGGGAGAGGCTACAACCCTGTCTCACTCCTTTCCCGACCACTGCTTCCCTTTCATGCCCCTCGACTCTTATTACTGCCATTTGGTTTCTGTACAAATTATAAATAGCCTTTCGCTCCCTGTATTTTACCCCTGCCACCTTTAGAATTTGAAAAAGAGTATTCCAGTCAACATTGTCAAAAGCTTTCTCTAAGTCTACAAATGCTAGAAACGTAGGTTTGCCTTTTCTTAATCTTTCTTCTAAGATAAGTCGTAAGGTCAGTATTGCCTCACGTGTTCCAACATTTCGACGGAATCCAAACTGATCTTCCCCGAGGTCTGCATCTACCAGTTTTTCCATTCGTCTGAAAAGAATTCGCGTTAGTATTTTGCAGCCGTGGCTTATTAAACTGATAGTTCGGTAATTTTCACATCTGTCAGCACCTGCTTTCTTTGGGATTGGAATTATTATATTCTTCTTGAAGTCTGAGGGTATTTCGCCTGTCTCATACATCTTGCTCACCAGCTGGTAGAGTTTTGTCAGGACTGGTTGTCCCAAGGCCGTCAGTAGTTCTAATGGAATGTCGTCTACTCCGGGGGCCTTGTTTCGACTCAGGTCTTTCAGTGCTCTGTCAAACTCTTCACGCAGTATCGTATCTCCCATTTCGTCTTCATCTACATCCTCTTCTATTTCCATAATATTGTCCTCAAGTACATCGCCCTTGTATAAACCTTCTATATACTCCTTCCACCTTTCTGCCTTCCCTTCTTTGCTTAGAACTGGGCTGCCATCTGAGCTCTTGATATTCATACACGTGTTTCTCTTCTCTCCAAAGGGGTCTTTAATTTTCCTGTAGGCAGTATCTATCTTACCCCTAGTGAGATAAGCTTCTACATCCTTACATTTGTCTTCTAGCCATCCCTGTTTAGCCATTTTGCACTTCCTGTCGATCTCATTTTTGAGACGTTTGTATTCCTTTTTGCCTGCTTCATTTACTGCATTTTTATATTTTCTCCTTTCATCAATTAAATTCAATATTTCTTCTGTTACCCAAGGATTTCTAGCAGCCCTCGTCTTTGTACCTACTTTATCCTCTGCTGCCTTCACTACTACATCCCTCAGAGCTACCCACTCTTCTTCTACTGTATTTCTTTCCCCTATTCCTGTCAATTGTTCCCTTATGCTCTCTCTGAAACTCTGTACAACCTCTGGTTCTTTCAGTTTATCCAGGTCCCATCTCCTTAATTTCCCACATTTTTGCAGTTTCTTCAGTTTTAATCTACAGGTCATAACCAATAGATTGTGGTCAGAGTCCACATCTGCCCCTGGAAATGTCTTACAACTTAAAACCTGGTTCCTAAATCTCTGTCTTACCATTATATAATCTATCTGATACCTTTTAGTATCTCCAGGGTTCTTCCACGTATACAATCTTCTTTCATGATTCTTAAACCAAGTGTTAGGTTAGTTAGGTTTAAGTAGTTCTATGTTCTAGGGGACTGATGACCTCAGATGTTAAGCCACATAGTGCTCAGAACCATTTCGAACCATGTTGCATCTTCGAATAGCTTTTTCGCGATTAATAAAAAATCTTACTTTCCCAGAGCATTTTCTGTAATTTTGGAAAGAGACTGCATCACACACAGTGCGAATGCTATCATTTCAAAATGGAATAAGGAAATTTCTGTCACAGCGTTGGCTAGAGGCAAAACTCAGGAATGTGTTCCAAAGTACAGCGCCCCTTATGTCCAAGCCCACTTTTTTATCAGAGATAAATTGTTTTTGTCACTAAGTTGTTTCTTGCCAGTTTCCAAATGGATACCGGTGGCCTTCTTCTATGTAAAAGAGTTGGAAAATTTGCACGGAACCATAGAGTACACGGAACCATAGAGTACAGGTGAGAATTTGTCTATACTTGCCAGGTTACTGACAAAAAGGACTTTCCTTTATACAAAATAAAGCTTATTTAAGTCAAGTTCTCACATTAACTATTTAAATGGCTACACCGATTTTCACGTGTCATTTGCAATATTCCAAGAAATTGGGCTTTCTCGTAATATGTTGGGCGTCAAAACGTGTGTGAGTCTTCTTCCAGGAAACTGACTGTTAAAACGAGTCTGACGTGTATGGTGATGGTGGACGTGTGTTGATGTACCAAACAATATGGCCGTCTGCTTTATCGCTATGGCCCAGCTGTGGAACACAACACAGTAGCGTCTCTCCACGACAGGCATTCGACAAGTCCCCGACAGGTTTCTGGGACTATTTGGTACCAGGTATCTAGACAGAGGTCACACAACGCTAATAAATTACGGTATTGCAGCTGTTGAAACGAATCTATACGTTTGTATAGATTTTATGACGTTTCTATTTGAAGTAACAGGTGTATAATCGTGTGCAATTAATGGTGGGAACAGTGTGGAATACCGGCAAGAACAGCTAAACGCTGGTGGAAAGGACGGAAGGAAAGAGACTATATAGGGCGGAAAAGAGGAAGTAGACGGCTCCGTGTGTGTACCGCAGTAGATGATCAACGTGTTTTGGCGATTACACGTGCTAATACATTCCTCATTAGCCGTGCCCTGAAAGAGCTATCTCAGTTTCCCGGCAGCGGAAAGACGTCGGATTATATTGTCGGAGAGCTGTTATAAAGCAGCAATTAACAAATTATCAGAGGGCTGACCACATGGCTTTTTCAGCAGAATATATCGACTTTGACTGGAGTAGAGTAATCTTTTCGGATGATAAAATATTTTCTTCCTGTAGCGACGCCCCTGTTCAAGAGAGACACGAAATTTTCTTCATAAAGTTATTAGTTTATGCTGTTAGTGACTTTACATTTGTAGTAGGCATAAGATAATAAACCCTTCCTGACTCCATACATGGAACTCCAAATGTGCAGTGTTCCTGCACTACTACAGAGCATGCATTGCAAGGTATTATCGCATAGACTTACCATAAGGAATGAAACAAAAACTGTAATACACTTTACACCACAGACGCTCATTCTGGCTTCACGAAAACATCCGAATATTGGCCAAAAGTTGCACAAATAATGGACTTCGAAAGGAAAAGAAAGAGGTATGAAGCATTTATATATTCATCGAATGTAGTGAGGTGGTTTAATTTCGTCTAAGTCTGTCAAATTAATTTCGGACCATACGCAGCTCTTGCCGATTAATGTAATACAGTCTTGGACTGTGCGGCTGGTCCCAGCGGAGGTTGGAGTCCTCCCTCGGGCATGTGTGTGTGTGTGTGTTTGTCCTTAGGATGATTTAGATTACGTAGTGTGTAAGCTGATGAACTGAACTGATGAACTTAGCAGCTAAGTCCCATAAGATTTCACACACATTTGAACATTTTTGAATGTAATACAGTGCCCATCTACTAATCAGGGCGTCCGTCTATGTTGCTTTCGAGTGTGAATGGAAATCTTCTATCGAGCAACATTTAATAATAATAAAGCGTTTTAAACTGTCAAAAGCGATGAGCGGTAGCAGGCGCTTTCGATAAAGAATGGGGGAGTGCTGCGCCGCTTCTGTCGCCACGGCCTCTGCCAGTAGCCAGCAAATGGATCCCGCAGCTTTGCCACGTGCGACGTCCAGAGGAGGACCCTCTGCAAGAAATCTGCCGCAAAATGGTTACTGGATAAATGTTTGTTATCGGTGTGTTAGAAAGTGGAATAGATTGAATCTGCATTACCATCACATTCATGTCTTCAGAATTCAGTTGGAAGAGGCTATAATTTTTTTTTTTTTTTTTTTTTTTTTTTTTTTTTTTTTTTTTTTGCGCCAGCTAGTTTCGATCCAGAGACTTCGTACACAGAAACAACGCACTTTTCCGCTATACCACTGTCGTATATACTGTATGGTTTCTCTTATATGGGACAAGACCTCCTCCAGGAAGTGCCGCAGTCTACAGTGTTGCCAGATTGTGCAGATTGCCGGACTTAGAGAATTAGCGAATTGGCCAGTATATTCGTCCCATGTCGCGATCGGCGCGGACTTATCCTCTGCAGCTGCCGGCCGCCGGTCAAGTTTTATGTCAAAGAGTGTACATAATATCCACTGATTTTTATCCCATTCGGAATCCTCCTTCATGGTGGGTCATTTTTTCTCTCTCTGTTAGAGTGTATGGCGCTGCAACCTACAGTATTGGCTAGCTTCTGGTTTTATGTTCAAGCTTGGATTTCTCGCTGAGTTTCCGTATGTTTGTCCAACTCATGTGACACAGGCTGATGAGTCAAATCATTATGAGCCCGGGCTTCGCAGCGTTGCCTTCCAGCGTTGCAGCGCAATGCAGTAAACTAACGATTCGACAAGACAGTCCTCGGTAAGTTTTCGGACGTTCGCACCAGACGGGTCGGTGGTTTGTCGACAACGAGCCGTCTTTCAGTGCCATAGCAGATGCGTTCCACTGGGTTCAAGTGAGGTAGATTTGGTAACGAACGAGATATCTTGTCCAGTTCAGTATCACGCTACTGGAACCACTGTGGCACAACTCTTGACTACATAACACGATCGGTTATCGTGCTGGAACATACCATCGCCCTCGGGCAAGACATTGTAATGTTATGTGTACCCCACTGCTTTTTTATCTTTTACTAATTAGTACCTGATTTTAGTCTGAGAAGTTCAGTAAGGTATGTAAATACCGTAAATGTAAATGTGATTCAAAAAGTACATGAAGTGAAGTGAAGCACAGCTGGAGAGCAAGAAACTCTTTAGCGCACAATCCCCGCAACGATAGTATTAGAGAATCTTTGAGTAGGGACTCTAAATAATAATAAAAAAATGATTTTATTAAAAGAATACTGTTAATATGTATCTTGTGGAAAGAGGACGTGTTGCTAGGCCATCGCTCAGAAGGTATTATTACATTTAATGAAAATTGATATTTTAGTGATAAAACCGAGTGAAGTATGTGTAAGAGGTGCCAAAGATTTGTATATACAAGTATTCTGGAAGTGAAGAATAGAAATATCTTGTTTTTGGAAAAGGAGGTGAACTTCATTGTCACCGCCGTCTATCAATCGACAGAATTGTAATTGTACAAAAATCACTAAAATAGAGGAAAAGAAATGAATTCCCTATAGTTTTCATTCAATAAGTAACAACCTCTCACAATTTCTTAATTGCAGTAATTGGATTATGTTCTTGTACAATAGAATGCTGCTGAAATCCACTGACCAATTTTGATGTAGCAGGCAGTGTAGTTTGAAGGAAGTTTGTGTGCCAAGCAATCTCCTTTTCTCACGAAAAGCAGATTGCTGTTTGATCTTATTTACTTACAACAGTGGTCCCTTAGGTATGAAAAGCTATGAATACTTCGGCTCAAAGCTATCCGCAATACGGCCAAGTAACTAACAGAATCGTATTTTAAACCTTAAAGAACAATAACTTTCTTCAAATTGCAATGCGTCATTTAAGGAGGCAGCAACCAAAATTCAGGTTCCAGTTACGACTTAAAGTAAAAATCGCAATCAGAAATTAATCTCTCTCTCTCTCTCTGTGTCTCTCTTTCTCCCTCTCTCTATCCAAACACATATAAAATTTTTCATATTACTAAGATAAAAGTCATTTTATAACATCAAGCATGAATGGCTGCAGAGGGTCTGGACGGAAGTTCGGGTAGTCTGTGCCTTCATCACTACCACAATTCCAAGATGAAAGTGCCCATAGCAAATAACATAACATGGCCTTCACCAACCTTCTATCTGTATAATTATGTGAAATTGACAATCCCCCTGTCCCTCATTTACCAAAAAAAAAAAGAAAAGAAATCGCGTCTATCGATTTCCACCAAATTCGGATAATTCTTTCGTGGTGTGCCTTTTTTTATTTGGTGTGTTTGGAGTGTAACCTGATACTGAAGCGAGGCGTGCACAAAAGCGTACAAGCAACAAGAGAATAAAAGGTTTTGGAATGTGGTGCGATGCTACTATAGAATAATTATGAAAATTTGATGCGTAAATCGTATAACTAACAAAGATATTCTGAATGGAGTGGGGAGTAAGGTAATTAATAGCACTACTTGAGTAGAAGAAGCTATCAGTTGATAGGACATTTCATGAAGCATTCAGGAACCGTGTTTCATAATGGCGGAAGTGTGCAGTATACAATAGTGGAGGGAGATCAAGGTTCATCTACAGTAAGCGGGCTGAGAGGGATGAAGGTTCCAGAGGTGAAGACTCAAGAAACGCAACAACATCAATAGACTCACAGAGGCTCAAACGTATTATAGAAGACGAACTTTTATACCTGCTGTACATGTATCAGAATCATCATCACGAATTCATTGTTACGATACGGTCTTGTATGCATTGTAAAACTACGAGGGCGTGCTGAAAAGTAATGATTCCGAATTTTTTGGGGGGAAAAGTCTTTAAATAAAAAAATATTATTAACGTTCTACATCCATCATGTCTCCACATTTGCAGCCCTCTGCAGCTACAGGGCTCCGAACTGTAGAGTGTAACATGGCGGTGTGTAGCGTGAATACATCAGTGTACGAGAAACAGCGAACTGTAATCGAGTTTCGAATTCAGAGAGTTAGTCCTTCGGCTTGACAGTGCTATGGCTATACGACCACTGGGACGTCTTCAACAATCCGACACCTGAGGTTCCCTGTCAACGGTCATTCACCATACAATTCCAATTTGGCCCCATTGGATTTTCATCTGTTTCCAGATCTTAAAGAACACCTTCGAGAACTTTGACAATGATGAAGCGGTGCACGTCGAGGTGAGGCTGTGCCTCCGTCAACAAAGTCAAACATTCTACAGTGACGATATCAATAAATTACTCTCTCATTGAGAGGAATACACTACTGGCCATTAAAATTGCTACACCAATAAGAAATTCAGATGATAAACGGGCATTCATTGGACAAATATATTACACTAGAACTGACATGTGATTACATTTTCATGCAATTTGGGTGCATAGACCATGAGAAATAAGTACCCAACTCAACCACCTCTGGGCGTAATAACGGCCTTGATACGCTTCAACACTATACCATAATGAATCAAGAGTAGTGACTGGCGTATTGTGACGAGCCAGTTGCTCGGCCACCATAGACCACACGTTTTCAATTGGTGAGTGATCTGGAGAATGTGCTGGCCAGGGCAGCAGTCGAACAATTTCTGTATCCAGAAAGGCCCGTACAGGACCTGCAACATGCGGTCGTGCATTATCCTGCTGAAATGTAGGTTTTCACGGGGCTCGAATGAAGGATAGAGCCACGGTTTGCAACACATCTGAAATGTAACGTCCACTGTTCAAAAGTGCCGTCAATGAGAACAAGAGGTGACCGAGACGTGTAACCAATGGCACCCCATACCATCACGCCGGGTGATACGCCAGTATGGCGATGACTAGCACACGCTTCCAATAAGCGTTCACCGCGATGTAGCCAAACACGGATGCGACCAACATGATGCTGTAAACAGAACCTGGATTCATCCGAAAAAATGACGTTTTGCCATTCGTGCACCCAGTTTCGTCGTTGAGTACACCATCGCAGGCGCCCCTGTCTGTGATGCAGCTTCAAGGGTAACGGCAGCCATGGCCTCCGAGCTGATAGTCCATAATGCTGCAAACATCCTCGAACTGTTCGTGCAGATGGTTGTTGTCTTGCAAACGTCCCCATCTGTTGACTCAGGGATTGCGACGTGGCTGCACGATCCGTTACAGCCATGCGGATAAGATGCCTGTCATCCTGTCATCTCGACTGCTAGTGATACGGGGCCGTTGGGATCCAGCACGGCATTCCGTAATACTCTCCTGAAACCACCGATTCCATATTCTGCTAACAGTCATTCGATCTCGACCAACGCGAGCAGCAATGTCGCGATACGATAAACCGCAATCGCGATAGGCTACAGCCCGACGTTTCTCAAAGTCGGAAACGTTATGGTATGCATTTCTCCTCCATAGACGGGGCATCACAACAACGTTTCACCAGGCAACGCCGGTCAATTGCTGTTTGTGTATGAGAAATCGGTTGGAAACTTTCCTCATGTTGGCCCGTTGTAGATGTCGCCTCCGGCGCCAAACTTGTATGAATGCCCTGAAAAGCTAATCATTTGCATATCACAGCATCTTCTTCCTGTCGGCTAAATTTCGCGTCTGTAGCACGTCATCTTCGTGGTGTAGCAATTTCAATGGCCAGTAGTGTACGTTCATCGCCAGGGTGACTATATTGAAAAATAAATACGTAGGCATTAAAAATAAACGTGTAGAATGCTAATAACGTTTGTTTTATTTAAAAAGCTTTAAGGGAATTCACGTAAAAATTTCGCATTACCTTTCAGCTCGACCTCGCAGTATTGACGTCATAATTTCACCAAAATACTCCAGCATCAATACCACTGCGCCAGGAGGGCACCATAATCGTAACTTTACCTGTTTCTATCCCCATATTTTACACCTGGAGCCCTTCGTTGCGCCGTTTCTGATGGCTTCTATGTCTGTGTGACGTTAAACCTTAATCTTCCTGAACCGTGATTTATTTTCAAAGAATATTCTTAAGAATTTATTTTATTTACTAGCGATTCATCAAGAACATCAACACATATCATCACACTATGTAAGCATGGAAGTAGTTGCCAGGGAGTAACTGATGAAATCATAACCAAGTTCCTTTTCACAAATTGGAATTTTATTCACTTTAATAGTGCCTAAAAGGTTTTTTTTTAAAAGAAACAGATTTAAAATTATAATCAGATAGCACTCTCTAAATGTCAAAGTTACAATTTATTCAGAAGCAAAAATAAACAAGTTTTGACTGTATGAGCTTTTGGGCAGAGAACCTTATATATTAAAATGATCATTTAAATACAATCCCATGAAATGCAATCTAATATAAAATTTTACAAGTTTGGCCAAACAATAGTTATAATGCTCTACAGGACTCATATACCGCCTCTCAAGCTCATAGGAAATAATATCAAAGTTTCCAAGGATCTAAACATATTTCAGGTATTAGGCCGTTACACTCCAAGCAATAAATTCTCTAACACACCAAATCCGACAAACATGACAGAGACAGCTACTAACGTACGGTAAATTTATAGGGAGATCACCGAACAACCAGAACCGCAGGTTGCTCTAACGCGCCCCTAAGACACAAGGGAAAAACAGACCACCCAATTTATAAACAACCACGTTCCCGCGGGTGGGCAAACGGAGAAGAATGGTGGGACGACCTCAGGGCGAAAAGGCTGGTGACCTCACCAATAAATCAAGCACAGGAAAGCGCGCCGATCTTCCGTCTCATGGCGTCGCAGCTCGCACCGGCCAGACTGCTGTCGTGTGTTGACTCCTGTTGATCTCGTGTCGACCGCGAAGTCACTACCCCTCGCTATACGCCGCGGCCCACTGGACTCACGTGGCGACCTCACATGCGCCGACGCTCAAGATGTACAAGTCATATTGTGTCTCAGTGCGCGATCGACCAACCGATCGATCCAACCGCCAATGACCATTGCCTGCGCAAACTCGAGCAAACTGTTGGCCTAACGCGCAGACTCAGATGCAGGAACTAAGCCCAGACAGTCGACCACTCGCTGAGTTCTCCTATTGGCAAAGTGGAAAGACTCTGATTTTGCCGGCTTTAAAGGTTGATCCGAACGACAGTCATAGTAGCACTCCGGACGTCAGACAGACACTAACTGCCTACCAAATGCGGACGAGAGACAGACTAGCAAGCTGGGGACGAGAGACTGACCCAGACTGACCGACTGCCGAGCTCATAGCGCCCCCTAAATGCACGTGAACAGGCAACCTTTCCCCTTCCCCACCAGAGGGAGACACCAAAGCTGCGATTGCCACAGCGGCGCCACCGCCAGGAACGGAGGGCGACTGCTGCACACTACGCGCTGCGGCGCGCTCTTCAAAACAGCGTTTTTTACCACGGCTCACTTCCTTCTATGTTCCCAGGGGACAGCTTTTTGTGTACCTTCTTTGACAGAACGAGGCAACGACCTTGGCACAGTGGATACACCGGTTCCCGTCCGGCCACCAAAGTTAAACGCTGTTGGGCGTGGCCACCACTTGGATGGATGACCGTCCATGCGGCCATGTGCTGTTGCCGTTTTTCGGGTTGCACTCAGCCTCGTGATGCCGATTGAGGAGCTACTCGACCGAGTAGTAGTGGCTCCGGTCACAGAAAACCACCATAACGACCGGGAGAGCGGTGTGCTGCCCACACGCCCCTCCTATCCGCATCCTGAGCTGAGGATGATACGGCGGTCGGATGGTCCCGATAGGTCACTTGTGGCCTGAAGACGGAGTGCTGCTGCTGCTGCTTTAATAGAACACCATTGTCGAATATTTCTGTAATAATTCGTCTGCTTCGAGTTATTACTGAAACGAGCTTTGCTTCAGTGTGTAAAATCTAGATGGAAGAAGAATACTGTTAATTATCATACGAATAGAAAACACTTTAAAAGCGTGTGGTAATCTTCGACTTTCATTTGTACAGCAGTCTTCTAAAATATTTGCTAGTTACAGACAATCGTTATTGATGATGATGATCCTTCAGATTATGTTATTGTGGTGATCCACAGCCTCCAGATACTTAACGTAAGCTCGGGCCATAGTAGGCTCTAATAGGATGTTTATTTACTCGAGCTATTAGCTAATTTCGACTAAGCGTTTTCGTCTAGCACAAGCTAGACAAGATGTCGTTGTACATAGAGCAGAGTTCAGAATACGACCTTAAAAGGTGTCACTGTAGTGTGAAACCTTTCGTAAAATGACGGAATATGGCTACTGTAACATCCACGACATATATATTTTTTTATTACGAGTGGAATATGAACGTGTGGTAAATGAACTAACTCAATAATATCCATTCAATTATGTAATAATTTCTTAAAAAGATGATAATTATGTAAAACAGAGACAATATCTGTTTCACATTCTTTGTTAATCTATGTCATTCTTTTCTTTGGTTTTGTACCCTTTTGTCGTCTTCTTCTGATATACGTCGCCTTCGCAAGACGCGAATCGATTTGAGGTCTGTTGAATCAAAAACATTTAACGTAAAATTATTGTACTTTTATGTTGATTTGCTGGTAAAAAACCAATAGAGCCAAATGCCTTAAAACTATTTATGGTTAATTATTGAAAAATCACTTCCTCTTTTAGGGTGTTGAATGAAAACCGCTACCAGTCACAATTGAAGGTATTTATTTACAGCACGACCGGTTTCAGGCTTTTGCCCATCTTCAGGTGCTTACATTCAGAAACATGTGACGTTCAATGATGGAGTTCACTGTTTAAATAAAAAGAGAATATGATAACTAATAAAATCGAGCGAAACAAATGCAAATGAGAAGTGGTTTATCCGAAAACTATTCCTGTACTTACATACAGATGGATTATCCATATTGTTGTCACGCTAATCTTGCAGTTTTTGGTCTTTTGTTCGTTCTCCTTCACATAAAACTTTTCAATTTCACTTATTGTTTTGATATTTGCACCACTATAAGCATGAACTCTTTGATTTACAGACGCTACTTTCATTTTTACACTTTTATAAGCGTGAACTCGCGACATTGAACGTCTTTACATTTAGATACAGCTGTTTTGGTCAAAGAGCTTAGATCTAAGAAGTGTAAAGACGTTACACTTACAGAACCAGAAAACGTATTACAAATTACGAAATATAGGTACAAATATGTTACGCATACAGAAACAGAAAGGTATTACAAATTATGAATTATAGGCACAAATATGTTACATAGAAATAAACAGCTATTACAAATTATGAAATTGAGAACTGTTGTATGATTGTGGGACTACACTGACATTTATAATATACAAAATGGTTGTAGGTAAATGATGTTGGGTTCAAAAAGTTTTTAGAGTGAATATAAGCTGATCTGTTTTCAATGTGAATTACTGTAGAGCTGTTACAAATTCAGTGGTCATGATAAAGGGATTAGTTTCTGTTTTGAAATATTTCATGAAAAACGTTTAGGAATGATTTGTTTGCAAGGTCGACTTGTTCATTTAGAATGAGGTGTGGTGAGTTTGAGCTGTAGATGTAAATTTCAAGTTCTTCAAGGAGGTTCATTTTCTTTCCTTTGCTGACAGTGTGTAATATTTGTAAGTTGTCTGTAATGGCTGTGGCTGAGTGGCCATGTTCTTTTAGATGTGCTGCAAAGGTTGATTTGTCAAAGTTGTTTAGGCGGAATGCATCCATATGCTCTCGGTATCTTACTGTGAAACTTCTTCCTGTCTGCCCTATGTAGTATTGTGGACAGTTGTCACATAAGAGTTTGTAAACACCTGACTTGTGATGACACTGGCTGTTGGTTTTGCTACTGTGAATGATATGCTGCTGTAGCTTATTGTTGGTGCTGAAGGATATTTGGATGCCACTGTTACGAAAAAGGTTGGCGATTTGGTATGAAATTTTTCCAGAAAAGGGGATGCAGGCAAATGTTTGTGTTTCAGCTTGTGAATCTGGTTTAGGAGGTGTGCAATGTTTATTTTTGATCTTATTGTTAAGTTTATCAATTATATCTGGGCTGTATCCATTTCTGCCTGCAATTCCTTTTATAATGTTAATTTCTTTTTGTTCATCAAGAGGACTGAGTTGGATTTTGTGTACACGATTAAGTGTAGATCTGAAAAATGCCATTTTATGTTGTACTGGGTGACAGGAAGAGTTATTTATAACAACATCAGTGGTGGTGGGTTTTCTGTAAATTTGGAAAACATGTTTCTTATTTATATTTGAAATATTAAGATCAAGAAAATTAATTCCTTTGTCTACTTGGTGTTCTACGGTGAAGTTAATGTTGTTGTGCATGCTACTGAGGCCATCTGCAAGTTTTTCAATTTCCTCACTCGTACCATTGTACAGGATGATGGTATCATCTACATACCTTTTGTAGTAAATTATTTTATCTTTAAATAAACAGTTTGAGTTGAAGAACTGATTTTCTATGTGATTAATGTAAATGTCTGCTACGATTCCTGCCAAACTGCTACCCATTGCAAGACCATCTTCTAGGTTATAAATTTTATTATTAAAGGTGAAATAGTTATGTGAAAGAATTAGTTCTAGTAGTTCAATTAGTTCATATATCTCAGCTTTGGATAGCTTTTGGTGCTTCAGTAGGTTGTTTTTAATTATCATAATTGTGTCTTGTATAGGGATGTTGGTGTAAAGGTTTACTATGTCCGTTGAAGCAAATATGGCACCTTCTGGTATTGGTATGTTTTTGATGTGCTCTACAAGTTCATAACTATTTTTGATTGAGAAGTTATTTTCAAAAGTATAGAAATTACTGAGAATGTCTTTAAGCTTCTTGCTGATGAAGTATGCTGGACTATTTCTGGAATTGACGATTGGGCGTATAGGACAATTTGCCTTGTGGACTTTTGGTTGTGACCGTAGTTTTGGTGCTGATGGATTCATGACAAGGCATTTTAGGACATCAGAGTCTGACAACAGGAAGTTAGAGGATTTCATCAATTTCCTTAGCTTGGTTTGAAATTTGGAAGTGGGGTCTTTCTGTATTTCATTTATGTTGTTCTTATGGAAAAATTCTAGAGTTTTGTTGATATATTCAGATTCATACATAACAACAGCTGAATTACCTTTGTCAGACTTCACTACAAGGGCTTTGTTTACAGACAGTTTTCTATTAATATTTCTTAACACTTTGGATTCACAGTTGTTTGTCTTTTGGTTTTGCAGGGTTTTGTTTATGATATTCTTAACTTTGAGACCAATGCTAATCTGTTCATTACTGTTCATTTTGGCTGAGTCACATGCTATTTTAGAGTAGACAATTAGATCCTTGATATTGTTATTATTGAGCACTGGTGGAATATTATGCTTAAGACCTTTCTCAAGTAGCTTAGTTTCAGCTCCGTCAAATGTGATGGTGGTGGAGTTTATCACTCTGTCATAAAACATTTGTTCTGATGTGGGAGTAGAGTCTAGGTGTTGTCTATCTGATGTGGGAGTAGATTCTAGGTGTTGTCTATCTGATGTGGGAGTAGATTCTAGGTGTTGTCTATCTGATTTGGGAGTAGATTCTAGGTGTTGTCTATCTGATGTATATTATAAATGTCAGTGTAGTCCCACAATCATACAACAGTTCTCAATTTCATAATTTGTAATAGCTGTTTATCTCTATGTAACATATTTGTGCCTATAATTCATAATTTGTAATACCTTTCTGTTTCTGTATGCGTAACATATTTGTACCTATATTTCGTAATTTGTAATACTTTTTCTGGTTCTGTAAGTGTAACGTCTTTACACTTCTTAGATCTAAGCTCTTTGACCAAAACAGCTGTATCTAAATGTAAAGACGTTCAATGTCGCGAGTTCACGCTTATAAAAGTGTAAAAATGAAAGTAGCGTCTGTAAATCAAAGAGTTCATGCTTATAGTGGTGCAAATATCAAAACAATAAGTGAAATTGAAAAGTTTTATGTGAAGAAGAACGAACACAAGACCAAAAACTGCAAGATTAGCGTGACAACAATATGGATAATCCATCTGTATGTAAGTACAGGAATAGTTTTCGGATAAACCACTTCTCATTTGCATTTGTTTCGCTCGATTTTATTAGTTATCATATTCTCTTTTTATTTAAACAGTGAACTCCATCATTGAACGTCACATGTTTCTGAATGTAAGCACCTGAAGATGGGCAAAAGCCTGAAACCGGTCGTGCTGTAAATAAATACCTTCAGTTGTGACTGGTAGCGGTTTTCATTCAACACCCTGAAAGGAACAGTCACGTAGTTCATCTGCATCCATTATGGATAAAATTCAACTTCCTCTTTTAATTATAATTTTGTATTAATTGTTTTATCATAGCTGCAAGGAGCGCAGCCATTGTTAGTTGCGATTATGTAGCAACTTCGTCTGTACTTCTGGTCGAAATATCAATGGTTTGTGTTAAACTAATTTGCAAAACAGTATTAAGAATTTTTTGCTGGCATCAATTTAAATGATTAATTATTTATTGAGCGAAGGAAGATCTTAATTAAAAAAGAAGTTGTCTATCTTTTGTTGGCCGCCGTCTTAACTTTTATCTCAGCGGCCAATTTAAATTACTTGAAACTGCAAACAGTATTCCGGTGTGTAAGAAATAAATGTGCACCGGTGGTACAGAACTCTATTTATAAAAGAAAAAATTAATCGAATTAGACTGAATTTTCTAAGAACAGTACTCATGGTATTTATTGTTGGACAAGATGTCATTGCTGATGTATGAGGCCAAAATTAAACTACGCACGAATCACGGAGAAAATTATTTCTGGTAGCATACGTCAGTGTTGTATGCGAGTGGTATTCTGTGGTTCCTTTTCATGATCAATTTGCTAAGAATAATTAAATCCATCGAAGACAAAAATTATAAAAGCTCTGATGTACGATCTGAAATTTTAGTGATATGAACACAACTTACAGTCAGCATTATTACACTATGTCATGTGGAATTCTTGTGCAATTTAAACAAAATAATAATCCGAGAGAAGTTGTAGTATGAATAATGCATTATACGTGTGTATAATATTGTCAGTATCATTTACAAAATCAGATTAATGCAACTGCTAAAAATCAGAGTGAATTCAAACCGCAGTATACCGTAGACTATCATATCATCCGTATTCATTGCATTTGTCCATGTTGATGATACGCAAAACAGGCCCACTACTTTTTACTTGTAATAAAGATTGATTTTAAGATGAGATGAAATACAGATATTACAAATGTGCCTGAAAATGACGCTTAGTCGATATTAGCTAATCACACGATTAAATAAACATTGTACTACAGCCTACTACGGACCATCGAGACGATCACTAGATTTTTATAGCATTTGCTACTCAGATACAGTACTTTTAATCTAATGTGAGCCCTAAATTTCGAAAGCTTCCTGCCGGAACTGAAACGTCACTGGAGAGGTTTACAGTCACTAGAATGTGTATTGCGAATATAACCGATCGCACGACTAATTAAAAAGCGAAATATATCGTATGTGAAACGCACAAATTTCAGAAACACATTAGAGAGAGACTGTAATTCCGAAATTTATCGCGATAATGCGGCAAATGATGCAATTCAGAGTTGCTGCAATCAGCGGGAACTGAACGAGGAAAAAAAAAATCCAATACGGTATCCACCAATTAGTTGCATAAAAACGAACTCCACCCATCAAGCACTTTTAAAAGGACGGCTCGATATGAAATATCATTTTGCGCTCGCTAATGGAGGTGGCAATTTTAAATGACCGGTTTCTCTGCACTCGTGATAAAAAATGACTGATGCATTGAAGCCGGCGGTGTTTTGCCTTTCGGTGTTTCAGCTCGGAAGAGACGCATTTCCCTGACAAGCACTCTCGATTCGATTTCGCCATGTTCGCGAATGCTCTTATTACGTTTCGTAACTACCACCAAAGCTGACAGAGCACGAAATATAGCTGGACTCAGTGTCGAAGCGTTTACTGTGAAGGGGATAACGATGCTTCATTGAATTTGTGCGCAGTTAAGCCAGCTGTAATCTGCTTTTCAGTGTCGGTGTTATTTAATACGGAACCAGTACGAAAAATTTCATCTAACAGGTGCTCTTATGAAACAGTACTACCACATTCGCACTCTTCAGTGTCTGCCCTGTTTCTGAGCGGTTCACAACCTCTTAATCTCGAGGAGAGTTCACCTGTAGGGAACAGGTTTTTACATGGTGGGTATTCTGTGCTCACATTTACACCTCTATTTGGTGGAAGGCGGCTCTGGTCACTTCATGTTGATCTGTAGAAGTCTGAGTATTGTCGTCTCCATCACAGTGAGCTCTGGGTATTTCTGTCTCTAGTAATGGCTGGAATGTGACCATTCTTCTCCTGCCCAACAGAACTTCCTGCCTTTTCTTGCCCAAGAGATGCATTTGCTGCCACCGGTGGTTCTGGTACTCACGTTTGCTGTGATCGGATTCTCCACTGTGATCCCGAATTGCTTTGCCTGATTTGCAGAACTTTGAAACGTGCTCTAGAGCGCGGCGTTTGCTACATCTTGATACAATCTTTGACAGAAAGCCAACTGTCATCGGTGTATACCCATCGTGTCATTACAAAAATTCTTGTTTCATTGCGTTATCAACAGTATTTTGTTAAAGTAGTTGGTACATAATACACTCCGGATGCATGGAAGTCGTATCCTCTTACAAAAAAAGTAATGTTCAGGAAAAACAGAACACCTTGAACGCCTAAAGGACGTTGACATTCATAGGACAAATACATTAGTATGCAGAATGAGATTTTCACTCTGCAGCGGAGTGTGCGCTGATATGAAACTTCTTGGCAGATTAAAAATGTATGCCCGACAGAGACTCGAACTCGGGACCGTTGCCTTTCGCGGGAAAGTGCTCTACCATCTGAGCCACCGAAGCACGACTCACGCGCGGTACTCACAGCTTTACTTCTGCCAGTATCCGTCTCCTACCTTCCAAACTTTACAGAAGCTCTCCTGCGAACCTTGCAGAACTAGCACTCCTGAAGGGAAGGAGACAGCGGAGACATGGCTTAGCCACAGCCTGGGGGATGTTTCCAGAATGAGATTTTCACTCTGCAGCGGACTGTGCGCTGATATGAAACTTCCTGGTAGATTAAAACTGTGTGCCGGACCGAGACTCGAATTCGGGATCTTTGCCTTTCGAGGGCACGTGCTCTACCATCTGAGCTACCGAAGCACGACTCA
This sequence comes from Schistocerca gregaria, assembly GCF_023897955.1. Taxonomy (NCBI): domain Eukaryota; kingdom Metazoa; phylum Arthropoda; class Insecta; order Orthoptera; family Acrididae; genus Schistocerca; species Schistocerca gregaria. The sequence continues at coordinate 1,084,502,647 of NC_064920.1, read as the reverse complement.
CGCCCCGTCCTCACAGCTTTACTTCTGCCAGTACCTCGTCTCCTTCCTTCCAAACTTTACAGAAGAACGATGTTTTCTAAATCCATGTTGAGTGTGTGTCAATAGACCTGATGTGGGTTACCAACATAAGTACAAGGATAGCATACCAACAGGGACAAGAAAGGAGGCATGAAGGGCGCAGAAAACTGAAACAACAACCATCCATTTATTGCACAACTACACACGCACATCATGATATATGAGATATTATAATTGCCATACTCAAATCTATTATGACAAAGAATATGTATTACAACGGGCTCACACGATGGAGTTTAAGAAATTACAATGCCACATCGACTCCGCTATGACAAACAGTGTGCATAATGAAGACCGCACAATTTTACCAATGTAAGAAAGTAAAATAATACTAGCATAAAGTTAATTAAATTGCCTTGAAGAAAATGTTTATGAGAAGAACACGACGGGGCCGCAAGGGAGGAGGCAACACAATACTTAAATCAGTTGCACGAAAACAAACAACGCGCACCAGGCCGCGCCAACAACGGACACGTGAGGCACGCAACTACTCTCTCCGCTGCGGTTCCGCGCGTTCCACCCAAGTAATACCTACCTGAAACACTTTAATACTTGCAACAGTAAACCAGTGATTAGCAAATTAAACAAACAATAACATGACATAAAAATACAATAATTTCAGAAAATCACATCATATGACTATGAGCTTACGGTCTTTCGGTAATCAACAGATTACGAAACAGTAAAGGGGCATGTGACACTATTAAATCTTCCGTAATTACACTACTAAACTTCTCAGTACCCAAGCTGCAATTAACGCAACAAGAATTAAATCATTTAAGTGATAATGTTACTTTAAAATAATAATAAAATCATTTCATACAGCAGAGGACCAAGAATGGCCCGATCAGTACTCCCCAGTGAAGCAGTTCACACAAATGGTACTCCACGGCTCCGAGCACACAGCCCCATACAAAGTGCAACACAACCACACCTGGCGTACTACCAGAACCACCAGGCAGTGAACCAAAATCGTACTCAGCCAAAACAAGGACCGACTTATAAAATAACGACACCTAGCCTGGGCCGGACCACAGACCAAATGCCGGGGAATCCACAAGAAACCTCAGCCAACGTAATACCAAAACAACAATTTATGAACAATATGCAAAACACAAGTCCTCTCAGTCCAGAGGCTTCCGTTTAGTCACGAAGGTGGCTCCGACCCGCCTGGTGAGGTGCCAAGCGTCCTACGGAGTGCCTAATCAAGCTGAACCTTCGTTGACGGAAAGAGGAAGCACCACAAGACAAAATAAACTCCAATCTAACTGCGCAAGGCAAACTCTAAGGAGTGCCACTCGAAGACTACGCACTTGAAGATCAAACATATAGCACCCAGACTAACGTGCCGCTCAACGACGCACTTCCATCACCAGCGTCTAGTAGAGTACGGAGAGCAGCGTACCCCATCGATATACATCCATGGGACGGTAAACGAGGATAGCAGTCCCAGCGACGGAGAGACAGGCGGACGAAAAAACATCCCGCCGCACATAGGTGTTTCAAAATCATGCTCGACAAACGCCCCTTGCGAATGAAGTTAAACGGCACACCACGCCGCTGTTCACACTGTTAACCGTAAAATCACGGTCAGGTCTTCCCATCGGGCTCCACTCGCGTCAAGACGCAAACAACTACAGCCAAGCCGAACTGTCTTCACGCCAAGGCAGCCACCTCTTACCTCTTCACACGCCTCCAACTAAGCTCCGGCAAGCGATCACACACGGAAACCACCGCCTCACGCCAAAGCGCCGTCGGAGTGAAAACTCAGCACTAAGATCGATACGGGCTTGGAAATAAGCGAGCACCGTAACAAGACCTTTCTCTTCGAGGTAATTCATAATGTTCGAATACGATAAATGCTGCAAAATCCTGCTGCATACCGACGTTAATGATATGGGCCTGTAATTTAGTGGATTACTCCTACTACTTTTCTTGAATATTGGTGTCATTTGTGCAACATTCCAGTCCTGGGTACGGATCTTCCGTCGAGCTAGCGATTGTATATGATTTTTAAGTATGGACCTATTGTATCAGCATATTCTGGAAGGAACCTAATTGGTATCCAGTCTGAACTGGAAGACTTGCTTGTATTAAGTGCTTCACTACTCCGAGGTTATCTGCTTGTAAGATACTCATGGTGGTAGCTATTCGTGATTCGGATTCTGGAATCTTTACTTCGTCTTCACTGGTGAAGGAATTTCGGAAGGCTGTGTTTAGTAATTTTGTTTTGGCAGCATTGTCATAAAAGAAGGTTGTATACATGGAAGAATCCTGGAGATACTAAAAGTTATCAGATAGATTATATAATGGTAAGACAAAGATTTAGGAACCAGGTTTTAAATTGTAAGACATTTCCAGGGGCAGATGTGGACTCTGACCACAATGTATTGCTTATGAACTGTAGATTAAAACTGAAGAAACTACAAAATGGTGCTAATTTAAGGAGATGGGACCTGGATAAACTGACTAAACCAGAGGTTGTAGAGAGTTTCAGGGAGAGCATAAGGGAACAATGGACATGAATGGGGGAAAGAAATACAGTAGAAGAAGAATGGGTAGCTCTGAGGGGTGAAGTAGTGAAGGCAGCAGAAAATCAAGTAGGTAAAAAGACGAGGGCTAATAGAAATCCTTGGGTAACAGAAGAAATATTGAATTTAATTGATGAAAGGAGAAAATATAAAAATGCAATAAATGAAGCAGGCAAAAAGGAATACAGACGACTCAAAAATGAGATCGACAGGAAGTGCAAAATGGGTAAGCAGCGATGGCTAGAGGACAAATGTAAGGATATAGAGGCTTATCTCGCGAGGGGTAAGATAGATACTGCCTACAGGAAAATTAAAGAGACCTTTTGAGATAAGAGAACTACTTGTATGAACATCAAGAGCTCAGGTGGAAACCCAGTTCTAAGCAAAGAAGGGAAAGCAGAAAGGTGGAAGGAGTATGTAGAGGGTCTATACAAGGGCGATGTACTTGAGGACAATATTATAGGAATGGAAGAGGATGTAGATGAAGATGAAATGGGAGATACTATACTGCGGGAAGAGTTTGACAGAGCACTGAAAGACCTGAGTCGAAAAAAGGCCTCCGGAATAGACAACATTCCATTGGAACCACTGACGGCCTTGGGAAAGCCAGTCATGACAAAACTCTACCATCTGGTGAGCAAGATGTATGAGACAGGCGAAATACCCTCAGACTTCAAGAAGAATATAATAATTCCAATCCGAAAGAAAGCAGGTGTTGACAGATGTGAAAATTACTGAACTATCAGTTTAATAAGTCACAGCTGCAAAATACTAACGCGAATTCTTTACAGACAAATGGAAAAACTTGTAGAAGCGGACCTCGGGGAAGAGCAGTTTGGATTAGGAAAAGTCAAACCTACGTTTCTAGGATTTGTAGACTTAGAGAAAACTTTTGACAATGTTGATTGGAATACTCTCTTTCAAATTCTGAAGTTGGCAGGGGTAAAATACACGGAGCGAAAGGCTATTTACAATTTGTACAGAAACCAGATGGCAGTTATAAGAGACGAGGGGCATGAAAGGGAAGCAGTGGTTGGGAAGGGAGTTCTACAGGGTTGTAGTCTCTCCCCGATGTTATTCAATCTTTATATTGAGCAAGCAGTAAAGGAAACAAACGAAACATTTGAAGTAGGTATTAAAATCCATGGATAAGAAATAAAAACGTTCAGGCTCGCGGATGACATTGTAATTCTGTCAGAGAAAGCAAAGGACTTGGAAGAGCAGTTAAACGAAATGGACAGTGTCTTGAAAGGAGGATATAAGATGAACATCAACAAAAGCAAAACGAGGATAATGGAATGTAATCGAATTAAATCGGGTGATGCTGAGGGAATTAGATTAGGAAACTAGACACTTACAGTAGTAAAGGAGTTTTGCTATTTAGGGAGTAAAATAACTGATGATGGTCGAAGTAGAGAGGATATAAAATGTAGACTGGCAATGGCAATGAAAGCGTTTCTAAAGAAGAGAAATTTGTTAACATCGAGTATAGATTTAAATGTCAGGAAGTCGTTTCTGAAAGTATTTGTTTGGAGTGTAGCCATGTATGGAAGTGAAACATGGGCGATAAATAGTTTGCACAAAAAGAGAATAGAAGCTTTCGAAATGTGGTGCTACAGAAGAATGCTGAAGATTAGATGGGTATATCCCACAACTAGTGAGGAGGTACTGAATAGAATGGGGGAGAAGAGGAGTTTGTGGCACAACTTGACCAGAAGAAGGGACCGGTTGGTAGGACATGTTTTGAGGCATCAAGGGATCACTAATTTAGCATTGGAGGGCAGCGTGGAGGGTAAAAATCGTAGAGGGAGACCAAGAAACTAATACACTAAGCAGATTCAGAAGGATGTAGGTTGCAGTAGGTACTGGGAGACGAAGCAGCTTGCACAGGATAGAGTAGCATGGAGAGCTGCATCAAGCCGGTCTCAGCACTGAAGACCACACAACAACAACAGCATTGTCGTCGATAGCATTTCCATTGTTGTCGCGCAGAGAAGGCATTGATTATGTCTTGCCGCGCGATTACATACACGACGGGAAGCTCATTGTCTCGAAACCTGGTAGAAAATACAAAGTTTCGTCTGCAATCTTCCGATCATAAAGCGCATTATACATCAGTTTCTTGTGCTTTGGTTAATAAGTGATCATTGTAATTTACCTATTCACCTGCATCTATTGTTTGCAAGTGTGTATGACTAAAGCGAGCCATGTTTCATACGAGTGATTTTCTTTGTGTATCCTTGCTATTTTTTCCTCTGGAAAAGTCATAATGTTCGTGCTCGAAATAGTGTTGGCCTGTACTTCTGTGCACCCGATCTTTAAAAGATACCATCAGCTCAGTGACGACTGCGTTGTCATATAAAATTGTTATTTGAAAAAGTACTATTTTTTATGGAAGGTATAAACCTAGCTTCGTTTATGTGGAATGTGAGTGCTCTGGGTAGTTTAGCTGCAGCTCCACTACAGTTGAGATATACTAATGATAAATTCGCACGTCTGTGTGGCACATGTACTGCGGGCAACGCTCCCATTACGCCGACACACGCAATGTGAAATAGTGAGAGGACGTTTTCGCGTCGCCGATACGGTGGATGGGACCCTGCCCAAAGTTACTGTTTTTCTGCCGCCCGCAACGCTGGAGAGCGCCGTCGGACGCGCGTACATTTTCATAAGCTCTCCTATAAATCGGCGCACTGCGTCGCCAGTAACGCCCCATTCGCGCTGCGCGACGCGCGCCTGGATTACCTCATTTGCGCAACGCGAAGCCGTCCGCGTGAAATATCGCAGGGTTGGCAAGACTGTTAGCTGACGCCAGCGCCGCCTGGCGGCGCGGCGCGGCGTTATGAGTGCTAATTAGGCGCGTAATGCGATGTTTCGCGCGTGATCAGGTAATACGCCGGCGCCAGTTGAGATTAATACGTTAATCCCGCATCGCATTGTGAAATATTAGTGGCCTGCGCTCGCAATATATGGCTCTTCCGCTGCTGACGTTGCGGGGCTGCCAACGAAACGATGTTGGCGGTGAGTTGGGCCGGTGGAGTACTTCAGAGTAACACTTTCGCCACGATGTCCTAAATCTGGTTTGCAATGGAGCGAACGCGAGCCAATGAGCGTCAGCGAAGGAGAATTCTTTCTGGTGTAAGCGGTAAGCGAGCAACAACGAACTGCTTTCAGCCGAGATCGGTTCGCATTCGCTAGTGTTCCATTCGCTAGTGTTTTCTCGTGCTGCATTGGTTATCGATCTTTTAGCGAACACTCAAAGGTAGTTCGTACCTTCTCCGCTTTGGCACTATCTAGTCTGCTTCTGTTATTGACATGAGAGGCGTGAACAGAATGTACCAGGTGTACAAGTGTGAAACCGGAATTTGGTTGCAATAAATACACGTTTGTTGTTTGAAACTGAAAAACAATATTTTATTCAAAACAATCTCCATTGTTATTTATACATATCTCCCACCTCTCCCGTAGGCTATGAGTGCCACGCAAAAAAAAAAAAAAAAAAAAAAAAAAAAAAAAAAAAAAAAAAAAAAACCAGATCGTCTTTCGAAGCGAACCAATCAACGAGCCATTTTTGTACATTTTCAGACGAATTGAAGCGATATTCAGCGAGAGCGTGTCCCAGTGATGATATTAGGACGGAGCCAAGTCTGGAGAATAAGATGCATGCCCTAGTATTTCCCAGCTGAACGCCTCGATCGTTTCCCTTACCCGTTTTGCGGTGTTTGATGGGACGTTATCATGGAGCAAGACGACTTTGTGTTGCCTTTTCCCATATTACGGTCGTTTTTCACTTAATACTCGATTTAAATCGATCATTTGCTGTTGGTAGCCAGCAGTGTTTCGTGGCATCACCAGGTTTTAACAGCTCATAATAGATAACACCCTTCTGATCGCACCAAACACAGAGCATTGTCTTCTTTCCAAAGCGACTTGGTCTTGCGGCGGATGTCGCCGGTTGGTCTGGATTCATCCATGATTTATGACGCTTAAGATTCCCAAAATATATCCATTTTTCATCAACTGTCACTATTCGATGGAGAAATGACTTTCTTTTGTACCTGGCGAGAATCATTTCACAAGTGGTCTTTCAATTTGCTTGCTGTCTTTCATTCAGTGCATGCGGAGAATATTTTCCCACTTTCTGCAACTTTCCCATAGCTTTCAACCGAAGAGAAATGGCTTTCTGCGTCACGTTTAATTTTTCCGCGAATTGCTGTTGAGTTTGAGTATCATCTTTATCCAATAAGGCCTGCAACTGGTTGTCTTCGAACTTTTTCGGCTTTTTCGGTGGTTTCCCGCGCTCTTCGTTTCTTACGTCAAAATAAGCACTTTTGAATTTTTTAACCACTTAAAACACTGTGTTTTCCGACGAACATATTCGATGCGACAAATATTCGATGCGTTTCTGCAGCAGTTTTCTTCAAATGATAAGAGAAAACCGATGCTGTCAGGAAATCGTAGTTCGTAAGTACAAAACACGGCATCTTCATGTGTTTGAAACAGATACCGATGTATGGAACTTGTGTTACGTTGTGTTAACATTCGTCGTCAACCGTTACAGGAAGCAGATGGCGCTGCAGACGCGGTCTCAGGAGCCCTACACTGACGGCGAGCACCATCTATAGGGAAATTCCAGTTTCATACTTCTACACCTGGTAATGTTTGCTGACAGAAGAATATGTACAGGGCGTAACAAAAATGTACGGCACATACTGCAGGACGCATTCCTCGCACTTATAGGAAGAGATTATCTTGTATGAACATTGGTCTGGAAATGCTTTGTTTCCATGTCACGACTCATTTTCTCAAATGGGTTTCAGATTGTAAATTTAAAGAGTCGGCGTGTATGAGCACATGTCTTTCCTCACGTAAATGTTGAAGAAACTCACCAACAAACATTTTCTGTCAGTGTTTGGACCGGCATTGTTGGTGACTGTTTGGTAGAGCCTCACTTTCTTCCACCTATGCTCGATGGACAAAGTTATCACAATTTCGCAGAGAATGTTCTACTTGATCTGTTAGCAGATGTGCCTTTAGCTGTTCAACCAAATATGTACCTCATACACGATGGAGTAGCTCCACATTTTAATGTGACATATGGATAGGGAGAGATGGACCAACTGCCTGGTCTCCACGCTCTCCTGACCTAAACCCACTGGACTTTCATTTGAGGGGTCATATGAAAGCTGCTGTGTATGGAACCCCTTCACAAGTTGTTGAGAGTCTCTGTGCCCGTATTATGGAAGGCTGCGAAACCATACGCAATATTCAATTTTTTTTTTTTTCAGTCTACTGACTGGTTTGATGAGGCCCGCCACGAATTCCTTTCCTGTGCTAACCTCTTCATCTCAGAGTAGCACTTGCAACCTACGTCCTCAATTATTTGCTTGACGTATTCCAATCTCTGTCTTCCTCTACAGTTTTTACCCTCTACAGCTCCCTCTAGTACCATGGAAGTCATTCCCTCATGTCTTAGCCGATGTCCTATCATGCTGTCCCTTCTCCTTATCAGTGTTTTCCACATATTCCTTTCCTCTCCGATTCTGTGTAGAACCTCCTCATTCCTTACTCTATCAGTCCACCTAATTTCAACACACGTCTATAGCACCAAATCTCAAATGCTTCGATTCTCTTCCGTTCCGGTTTTCCCACAGTCCATGTTTCACTACCATGCAATGCTGTACTCCAGACGTACATCCTCAGAAATTTCTTCCTCAAATTAAGGCCGGTATTTGATATTAGTAGACTTCTCTTGGCCAGAAATGCCTTTTTTTGCCATAGCGAGTCTGCTTTTGATGTCCTCCTTGCTCCGTCCGTCATTGGTTATTTTACTGCCTAGGTAGCAGAAATCCTTGACTTCATTGTCTTCGTGACCATCAATCCTGATGTTAAGTTTCTCGCTGTTCTCATTTCTACTACTTCTCATTACCGTCTTTCTCCGATTTACTCTCAAACCATACTGTGTACTCATTAGACTGTTCATTCCGTTCAGCAGATCATTTAATTCTTCTTCACTTTCACTCAGGATAGGAATGTCATGAGCGAATCGTATCATTGATATCCTTTCACCTTGTATTTTAATTCCACTCCTGAACCTTTCTTTTATTTCCATCATTGCTTCCTCGATGTACAGATTGAAGAGTAGGGGCGAAAGGCTACAGCCTTGTCTTACACCCTTCTTAATACGAGCACTTCGTTCTTGATCGTCCACTCTTATTATTCCCTCTTGGCTGTTGTACATATTGTATATGACCCGTCTCTCCCTATAGCTTACCCCAACTTTTTTCAGAATCTCGAACAGCTTGCACCATTTTATATTGTCGAACGCTTTTTCCAGGTCGACAAATCCTATGAACATGTCTTGATTTTTCTTTAGCCTTGCTTCCATTATTAGCCGTAACGTTAGAATTGTCTCTCTCGTGCCTTTACTTTTCCTAAAGCCAAACTGATCGTCACCTAGCGCATTATCAATATTCTTTTCCATTCTTCTGTATATTATTCTTGTAAGCAGCTTCGATGCATGAGCTGTTAAGCTGATTGTGCGATAATTCTCGCACTTGTCAGCTCTTGCCGTCTTCGGAATTGTGTGGATGATGCTTTTCCGAAAGTCAGATGGTATGTCGCCATACTCATATATTCTACACACCAACGTGAATAGTCGTTTTGCTGCCATTTCCCCTAATTGTTTTAGGAATTCTGATGGAATGTTATCTATATAGCCTCTGCCTTATCTGACCGTAAGTCCTCCAAAGCTCTTTTAAATTCGGATTCTAATACTGGATCCCCAATCTCTTCTAAATCGACTCCTGTTTCTTCTTCTATCACATCAGACAAATCTTCGCCCTCATAGAGGCTTTCAGTGTATTCTTTCCACCTATCTGCTCTCTCTCTCTCCTCTGCATTTAACAGTGGAATTCCCGTTGCACTCTTAATGTTACCACCGTTGCTTTTAATGTCACCAAAGGTTGTTTTGACTTTCCTGTATGCTGAGTCCGTCCTTCCGACAGTCATATCTTTTTCGATGTCTTCACATTTTTCCTGCAACCATTTCGTCTTAGCTTCCCTGCACTTCCTATTTATTTCATTCCTCAGCGACTTGTATTTCTGTATTCCTGATTTTCCCGGAACATGTTTGTACTTCCTCCTTTCATCAATCAACTGAAGTATTTCTTCTGTTACCCATGGTTTCTTCGCAGCTACCTTCTTTGTACCTATGTTTTCCTTCCCAATTTATGTGTTGGCCCTTTTTGGAGATGTCCATTCCTCTTCAACTGTACTGCCTACTGCACTATTCCTTAATGCTGTATCTATAGAGTTAGAGAACTTCAAACGTATCTCGTCATTCCTTAGAACTTCCGTATCCCACTTCTTTGCGTATTGATTCTTCCTGACTAATGTCTTGAACTTCAGCCTACTCTTTATCACTACTATATTGTGATATGAGTCTATATGTGCTCCTGGGTACGCCTTACAATCTAGTATCATCATGACAGTTCTTCAACTACAGGCCACATGTCCTGTGGACACACGTTACGTGTCTTTAATGCAGTGGTTTCCATTGCCTTCTGCATCCTCATGTCGTTGATCATTGAGGATTCTTCCGCCTTTTGGGGCAATTTTCCAACCCCTAGGACAAGAGAGTGCCCTGAACCTCTATCCGCTCCTCCGTCCTCTTTGACAAGGCCGTTGGCAGAATGAGGCTGACTTCTTATGCCGGAAGTCTTCGGCTGCCAATGCTGATTATTTATCAAAATTTAGGCAGTGGCGGGGATCGAACCCGGGACCGAAGACGTTTTGATTATGAATCGAAGACGCTACCCCCTTTTTTAAAAATCTTATTTTGGTCGCTTTTATTCGTTGCATCTGCTCGGGGCGGACGTTGTAAGACATACATTTATGTTTGTTGTTGATCGATTGACTCAGTTTTTTATTACGGAGGGCAAGTAAAATTTAAATTTAGGCAGTGACGGGGATCGAACCCGGGACCCCTACACCACGGGTACTCCTGGGGTACGTCAGCACAACCCAGATTCACTATGACGGCGAGCTGATGCATTTACCAAAGCGCACACTTGTCTTACTGAACATCTCCTGTGAGAAAGAGTGGTATGTGCTATGTGGGTGCGTTCTGTTCTTGTGTATTTCCAATGGTTAATGTGTTGGAGACAATGAGTTGTAACATGGAGATAAAGCGTTTTCAGACCTATGTCCATGAACAGAATTTCTTCATCTAAGAGTGAGGAATATGTCCTGAAATTTGTGCCGTATATTTTTGTTACATCCTGTATATCGTTCTTCTGAAAGCCAACTGATCCACACTACATTACGTATATAGCTTGCAGGGATTGCCAACGTACTTAAGACTCCATCTGCGGAAGTGACAAACTATACATTTATTAGATGATTAAATCAGCGGTAATGGAGTGAATAAATAGTTTTTTTGTCGGCTCTTTAGCGGATGATTCTAGAACCACTGAAAGAACGTGCTCTTGAGGCAGCTTAAGTAGTTCCACCTATATTCTACAGTTTGCGAGCTAGCATCGCAAAGATGTTCGGGATCACATGCGGTACCTCTTCGTCGAAACGTCTTGTCTCAAACTCCTCTAGGGGTTGAACTGCATTTGTCGCATTACACGCCCTAAATTAGACACTTGTGACCCTTTGGTTAAGTTGTCTGGCTGATGGCAAGTTCGCGAAAATGTATGAAACATACAAAGTTAATGTAACGTATAATAACAGTAATAACAATATCGGGAACTAAATTAATGACTCATAAATGATTTTGGCCACACAGTTGCGATTTGGTTAAAATTATGTTTATTCAGAAAGCAAACTAATAGCGAAAGTTGTCGTATTTAGAGTTACTGTCACACCAGAGCGTATATCCATTTGACACAGTTCGATCATTTACTATCTCATCGCGAATTACAAGCTCAACACTCCACCTCGTTATAGGGGCGAAAAGTTAGAGTTCACACCAGGCCCGCTGCTGCTCACCGCTCAGAAACCAAGTCCCGCGATAACACACAACGCGAAATTTTCTAACAAGGGGAAGGCCTCAGAAACGGCCAACCTATTCGGCTCAGATTTGGCAGGTCACTTGAGTACAACCTAAAACGAAGGAATCTAAAATATTTTGGGTCAACACCCCCGCAATTTTGAGAAGATCACCCCTAAAGGTTATGACGAGGAATCGATTCAAAATTGGAGGGATCGATAGATAATAGTACATAGAGCTTACTTTTCCAGAAATCGAGGTAAGAAACTTTTACAACTGCCGCTTTTGTACCCACATGGTACACGTTTTTCGCCGACAGCGCCCTTAACGCAACGGATAAGGTAACTGGCTGGGAATTGGAAAATCCCTGGTTCGAATCTCGTAGAAACCTACAACTGCCGCTTCTGTACCCACATGGTACACGTTTTTCGCCGACAGCGCCCTTAACGCAACGGCTAAGGTAACTGGCTGGGAATTGCAAAACCCGGGTTCGAATCTCTTTGAAACCTAGCGGATGTTATTCGTTTCGTTTGTATTTTTCCATATTTCAATTGATAGGGATATGAGAGTTAATATGGTAAGTAAATCAATAAGGGATTACAGATAGCCAACCGCGCGACTCTTGTGTCAGCGGGGCACGTGACAGAATACACGTGGGAGAGCTATGTTGTCCCTGTTGCCTCTTCGTCATATCATAGTTGTGAACCTGCAAGAGTGAAGGTGTCCAGCACGAGCCTTATAGAAGTCAATCTGAAAGAGTTGTTCTCCGTCATTAGGCTGCCGCGTACCTCTCGAATAGATGTAGTGATTTTTCCATCGATAATGCGCCGAATGAAATGCGTTTTCAATGAATACAGTGTTCTTCCGTAAGTAACATATGACGAGGGTCAGCCGACGTGCACAGTCAAAGTAATACCGCCAAGCTGCACACTTGTGTGCCAGCTGTGTGATGTTTATTTCTATCGCCAGGTCAAAAACCTTATTTAGAGGCTTCAGAGTTGCAGTGTGCTTCTGGAAACCCACCGGGGATGCAATAACTATTCACAGCATAATTCATAACCAACTTACAGCACCCATTTTTCAGACAATGATATCGCATGCGTGGTAGGCATCAAAATTAATTCCCGAAAAAGACATATTTTTAAATGTGAACCAAGTTTGTTTTCCGCCGACAGTGTAGCTGTCGAAAGATTGCATTTATTATATGTTCTTGGTGCCGTGAGTATATTTATATCGAATACTTATATGACAAGTACTATCCATCTAGTTGTTCGAAGAAAAGTGAGGACGCGTAACAGTGACTGGAAGAGCCATTGTAAAGTGACCTGGAGTAACATTTCAGTTGTTTACTATCCCAAGAGCTTTGAGAAATTTATTTGCCTACCTTATTATTATCATTCCTTATTGATACTTACCTTGTTAACGCTGCTATCCCTACCAATTGAGATATGGAAAAATACCAACGAAAAGAAGAACATCCGGTAGGTTTCCTTGAGATTCGAACCCGAGTTCTCCGAATCCCAGCTAGTTACCTTGGCCGTTTTTTTTTGGTCTCATTTTGTTCGCTTTTCTTCGTTGTATCTGCTCGGAGCGGACGTCGTAAGACATCCGATGAAGTTCGTTGATGATCGATTAACTCAGTTTTTTTATTACAGAGGGTACGTAATCCTCTGACCGAACACACTGCGCTACCGTGCCGGCGGCCGTTGAGCTATCGGTGCTGTCGGTGAACAGCGCGTACCATGTGGGTACAGAAGCAGCAGTTGTAAAAGTTTCTTACCTCGATTTCTGGAAAAGTATGCATTTCGGACCCCATACCTGATGATGAAAAATGCTCTATTTACAATTATCAATCGATCTCGCCAATTTTGTGTCGATTGCTCGTCATAGCCTTTAGGGGTGATTTTCTCAAAAACGCAGGGGTGTTGACCCAAAATATCTTAGATTCCTTTGTTTTATGTTTCCTGCCAAATTTGAGCCAAATCGGTTGGCCGTTTCTGAGGCCTTCCACTTGTAAGTCGATTCACGTCCTAGCTGCCTAGATACCGACTGTCTGCTTTCACGCCTCAATCCGAACTGTACCCTTTGGTGTCTAGACCAGAACTGTCCCTTTGGTGTCTCCAGCCAAACTGTCCGCTTTCGCGTCTTCTCCGGCACTGTCCCTCTCCCCGACTCGGGCCGCGTTTCTCGCGCGCCGAATATCCTCAAAAAATGGTTCAAATGGCTCTGAGCACTATGGGACTTAACATCTGAGGTCACCAGTCCCATAGAACTTAGAACTACTTAAACCTAACTAACCTAAGGACATCACACACATCCATGCCCGAGGCAGGATTCGAACCTGCGACCGTAGCGGTCGCGCGGTTCCAGACTGAAGCGCCTAGAACCGCTTGGCCACATCGACCGTCGAATATCCTCGCTCACCTGACTAGGGCAGTTCCCTTTCCTAAAGCCGTTCATCTTATTGGCTACAGCTTATTCTACAGTATTTTACATTTTAACACAGCTAAATAATGAAAGCCTGACCACTTTCTCGTTCTAAATAAAGTAACAATAATATCCATTACACAATAAACGTTAAATTGTATTGCATAAAACCAATACAGGTGCCTTCTTAACTTTGAAGTCACGGTCTGTAGTCTTGTACCAATGTGCTCTCTGATAAATAAATCAAGAACAAAGGTAACCATTATGCACTAAAGTTTCCAACAAATATTCTGTTATCTAATGATTCAATAAGGTGTTACGCTGTCATCGTTGAATGTGTTTTGTGTGAAGGAAATGGTGATCTGATGCTCAACTGAAAATACTGCTAATTTAAATTTACTGTATCTTTTAAACAAATAAACTTGCGGAATTGATATTTACCACATTTGACGTTTTAATGATTGGCTTCTGTATGAAATGTCGATTGTTAAGTTCGACCGAAGCGTTCAGATTTTAGCGTTCAGGTCATTGTTAGAAAACTTGTTTATTCCACTTTAACAGTAAATCCTAAACTGCTACAGATATTATCAATACGCAAGTATTGTCGGGATCACCATGAAAACTTAATAAAGATGGTTGATTAAAATTACTGTGGCTTCATTCCCTCAATTTTTACAGAATTAAATAGTTTTCATGAATGTTTTCCTTTATGGCAGATCTTACGTCCGCTATATTTAACACTGCTACGCCTCCCTGGGCACAGGCAGCTCCTACGGGGTTTCCCTATGATGTAGATCCTCGTCTGTCTCACTCACACACTACAGCGCTTAGGAGTTTCACAATTCCTGGAAAGCTGTCGCTTTCGGCCATATACTTAAATGAGAGCGAAATGCTCGCTAACTCACACTCCTCCACTTCATATCATGTTGGCGTGCCATAAATGTTATGAAGTAGCACCCAAATTTACGAAACACAAATTCATAATATAATAACATGAATATCCTAAGTGCCAGATCAATAGTGTAATTACTTGTGGTGGTGTTGATGCAGCATGCTTTACATTTAAAGAAACTTATATCTAATATAAATTATGAATTGGGATATTAATTAAATTCCAAATAAAGCTATACATTTTTCAAAATTAACTGTCTGTTGAACTGCCACAGAAATGTCAACGCCACTGCGCTCACTTCCACAGAACTTTTTCGTCACAATGAAGTCCCCAGCGGCGCTCCACAGATTCGGAGCCGAGAACCCCGCCGAAATTCTGTATGGCTCTGCATTTCATTGCCATCGTTTTGGGCTAGCAAATCTGTAGAAAATAGAATCGGGTGTAGATACCAGAAAACAAATATTTTCCGACACCACCCAGGATATGCACTGAACACTTCCCCCGGTGGAATCGGTACAAACAGATCTGAACTACACAGTAAACAATTGATTTACAGTGTTTGCAAGGTGCTTGTAAATTCTTCAATGATTCTGACATGTTATTCAAGCCCCACTAGAGATATGCATGTCGTGACAGATTCCCAATCGACTTCATCGACAAATTAATATTTCCTTTTAATTTAAATAACTCTCTTAGACACAAAACTAACAACAAATGTGAACAAATCTCAACCCTCGGTTAATTCAGTGCAGTGAGCGTTACTCCATACAGCAATAAATTATTCCCCCAAAATATTCTCAGATAAGTAGATAAACATCCACCTGTCTTCCTAGGTAGGCATCATTAATTTTCATTTTCCAAATTTCTCCGACTCCCATGCACCCAAATTTGCGTGTCCTTAAGTTATAATTTGGAAATTATAACAAACATAAAATCATCCAAAAACTTAGGCCTAACACATCCATACACACAAATAAATCCCTTATACACCCCCAAAACCTAATTTATACGCATACTGTGAACTGACTGTTGACTTGGTACCATTCACCAAATAATCGATTTCTCCAACCTTCTCGCACCCAAATGTGCGTCTAAATTATCTCTTTATGGTTGCACAGACCTCGTGTAAAAAAAAAAAAAAAAAAAAAAAAATCCTTATGCGACGAAACAACAAACAAGGTACAATAAATCCTGAAATAAAACATTGCAAATTGCCCCTCCAAATAATCTTATAATGTAAACACAGACACACTCATTTCTTAAACCACTCCCCCTTCTCAAAGTACAGTCTCAGGTCTGTCATATTTCTTAATCCTAGAAGCTGTCCTCAAACAGGATATCTGTGTCGGCAGACATTAGGGTGCGGACACTCTGCCATTACAAATGGCCAATAGTACAGCTCAAACAACTTTTTTATTTCTCCGTCCACTTCGCTGGACTTTTCTTTCGTATTTAATAGGACCTTATCTCTTATTTTGTATTTAATTGGTTTGTATGCTGTTTCTTCCTTGCCGCTGCCAACTTCTCCATACGGGAATTTACCGACTGTTCCCTCTCAGCGGCCGACTCAGCTTGGCGCTGCAGGAAATCCACAGTTTCCGTTAGTACAAATTTAGGTTTGAGTCCCGTTATCACCTCCAACGGAGAATATCCAGTTGCGTTACTTTTCATGCTGTATTCCACCCGCTTTGAGTGTCTATCACTCGCTTAAGTCCGACACAGTCGTCCAGCTTCTCAAATATACCGCTCGCATGGGGTACTCGCCGGGTGTACACGGATATTTTAATGTGTTTTATACCCTGGTCGTTGATAAATTTCTTCCAGATGTTTGATGTACACTAATATTTGTTGTCAGATAACAGCATTTCTGGTTTGATTACGTTTTTAAAGAAATCATTTTCTAACTTGGCTATCAGCATCTTGCTTCTAGCTTTCCGTATCGGATAAAGTTTAGTGAATTTTGAAAAGAGGTCCACAACAACAAATATGTACTTCATACCGCCACGTCCTGTGGGCAGTCGGCCAAATGCAGCGAAATGCAGGAAGATCTGCAGCGTATAGGCACTTGGTGCAGGGAGTGGCAACTGACCCTTACCATAGACAAATGTGGTGTATTGCGAATATATAGAAAGAAGGATCCTTTATTGTATGATTGTATGAAAGCGGAACAAACAATGGTTGCAGTTACTTCTGTAAAATATCTGGGAGTATGCATGCGGAACGATTTGAAGTGGAATGATCATATAAAATTAATTGTTGGTAAGGCGGGTGCCACGTTGAGATTCATTGGGAGAGTCCTTAAGAAAATGTGGTCCATCAACTAAGGAGGTGGCTTACAAAACACTCGTTCTACCTATTCTTGAGTATTACTCATCATTGTGGGATCCGTACCATGTCGGATTGACGGAGGAGAAAGAGAAGATCCAAAGAAGAGCGGCACGTTTCGTCACAGGGTTATTTGGTAAGCGTGATAGCGTTACAGAAATGTTTTGCAAACTCAAGTGGCAGACTCTGCAAGAGAGGCGCTCTGCCTCACGGTGTAGCTTGCTGTCCAGGTTTCGAGAGAGTGCGTTTCTGGATGAGGTATCGAATATATTTCTTCCCCCTACTTATACCTCCCGAGGAGATCACGAATGTAAAATTAGAGAGATTCGAGAGCGCCCGGAGGCTTTAGGACAGTCGTTCTTCCCGTGAACCATACGCGACTGGAAAAGAAAAGGGAGGTAATGACAGTAGCACGTAAAGTGCCCTCCGCCACACACCGTTGGGTGGCTTGCGGAGTATAAATGTAGATGCAGAATTCTCCTACCTTGGTCGGTATTATACTTTGCATTTCCCCTTGTTGAGTTGTAGTGCAATATTTCACTCGTTTACTTGGATCACAAGCAGCCAGCTGTGTACGTACTCGTGTGGCGAGGTTGTTGTTGTTGTGGTCTTCAGTCCTGAGACTGGTTTGATGCAGCTCTCCATGCTACTCTATCCTGTGCAAGCTTCTTCATCTCCCAGTACCTACTGCAACCTGTTTCCTTCTGAATCTGCTTAGTTTAGTCATCTCTTGGTCTCCCTCTACGATTTTTACCCTCCACGCTGCCCTCCAATACTAAATTGTTGATCCCTTGATGCCTCAAAACATGTCCCACCAATCAATCCCTTCTTCTGGTCAAGTTGTGCCACAAACTTCTCTTCTCCCCAATCCTATTCAATACTTCCTCATTAGTTATGTGATCTACCCATCTAATCTTCAGCATTCTTCTGTAGCACCACATTTCTATTCTCTTCTTGTCCATGTTTCACTTCCATACATGGCTACACTCCATACGAATACTTTCAGAAATGACTTCCTAACACTTAAATATATACTCGATGTTAACAAATTTCTCTTCTCCAGAAACGCTGTCCTTGCCATTGCCAGTCTACCTTTTATACCCTCCCTACTTCGACCATCATCAGTTATTTTGCTCCCCAAATAGCAAACCTCTTTTACTACTTAAAATGTCTCATTTCCTAATGAAATTCCCTCAGCATCACCCGACTTAATTCGACTACATTCCATTATCTTCGTTTCACTTTTGTTGATGTTCATCTTATATCCTCCTTTCAAGACGCTGTCCATTTCGTTCAACTGCTGTTCCAAGTTCTTTGCTGTCTCTGACAGAATTACAATGTCATCGGCGAACCTCAAAGTTTTTATTTATTCTCCATGGATTTTAATACCTACTCCAAATGTTTCTTTTGTTTCCTTTACTGCTTGCTCAATATACAGATTAAATAACATCAGGGAGAGACTACAACCCTGTAAACTTCCTTCCCAACCACTGCTTCCCTTTCATGCCCCTCGACTCTTATAACTGCCATGTGGTTTCTGTACAAATTGTAAATAGCCTTTCGCTCCCTGTATTTTACCCCTGCCACCTTCAGAATTTGAAAGAAAGTATTCCAGTCAACATTGTCAAAAGCTTTCTCTAAGTCTAAAAATCCTAGAAACATAGGTGTGCCCTTCCTTAATCTAGCTTCTAAGGTAAGTGGTAGCGTCAGTATTGCCTCACGTGTTCCAACATTTCTACGGAATCCAAACTGATCTTCCCCGAGGTCGGCTTCTACCAGTTTTTCCATTCGTCTGTAAAGAATTAGCGTTAGTATTTTGCAGCTGTGACTTATTAAACTGATAGTTCAGTAATTTTCACTTCTGTCAACACCTGCTTTCTTTGGGATTGGAATTATTATATTCTTCTTGAAGTCTGAGGGTATTTCGCATGTCTCATACATCTTGCTCACCAGATGGTAGAGCTTTGTCATAACTAGCTCTCCCAAGGCCGTCAGTAGTTCCAATGGAATGTTGTCTATTCCGGGGTCCTTGTTTCGACTCAGGTCCTTCAGTGCTCTGTCAAACTCTTCAAGCACTATCGTATCTCCCATTTCATCTTCATCTACATCCTCTTCCATTTCTATAATATTGTCCTCAAGTACATCGCCCTTGTATAGACCCTCTATATACTCCTTCCACCTTTCTGCTTTCCCTTCTTTGCTTAGAACTGGGTTTCCATCTGAGCTCTTGATGTTCATACAAGTATTTCTCTTACCTCTAAAGGTCTCTTTAATTTTCCTGTAGGCAGTATCTATGTTACCCCTCGTGAGATAAGCCTCTACATCCCTAAATCTGTCCTCTAGCCATCCCTGCTTAGCCATTTTGCACTTCCTGTCGATCTCACTTTTGAGGCGTCTGTATTCCTTTTTGCCTGCTTCATTTGCTGCATTTTTATATTTTCTCCTTTCATCAATTAAATTCAATATTTCTTCTGTTACCCAAGGATTTCTTCTAGCCCTCGTCTTTTTACCTACTTGTTCCTCTGCTGCCTTCACTACTTCATCTGAATGATGTGTATGTATTGCTCTACAAGGTCCGTGCACTTTTGGCCCCGTAATGACCGTGACTTACATGGACTTAATTCATTAGCTGTTCCACATATTTGTCTGGGAAGCACGGTCTCCAGTGATCCGTCTTCTCGTCTTTTCTGCGAAACAGCACACCTTTGTGGATCTTGAAATAGCGGGGTACTTTTTTGTAGCCCTTGCTGTCAAAGCTGATTTTGATGTTCTTCAGTTCAGGGTGATCATTTTGCGCTCTCCGCATCTCCCTGCAGACCGCGTGAATTTCCTCCCCCCTCCCCCCCTCCCCCGGGACTCCTTACATGTACAGCAGCTGAAATTCGCTCTTTGTCTCCTCCTCTTCATTTTCTTCCTCTCCAACGGGTAGCCGTGACAGAGCATCGACAATACAATTCTCGGCTCCTTTAGTGTAGCGTATCTGGTAACTAAACTGCTGCAGGAACGTTGCCCAGTGCATCAAACGGTCGTTTAGTATTCTACAGTCTTGCAGAAAGCTAAGGGCCTTATGGTCGGATAGCACTGTTACCACTCTACCTTCCAAATACATACGGAACTTTTTGATCCATTCACGATTGCAAGCAGCTCCTTCTCTGATATCCTGTATCCGCGTTTGTGTTTGTTGATGACGTGGCTGGCGAAAGCCAGACTCTGGTGTTCTATCTTCCCGTCGATTAGTTTTTCCCATAATCTGATCTGTCCGACCACAAACAGAACGGAAGTGTCATGTCAGGATAATAGAGCATCTTACTCGCACACAGTTTATCCTTTACGTTCTGAAACTCTATTCACATTCCTCGGTCCATTTCCAGCATGCGTTTTTCTTTAATTATTTACGTAAATCCCCCAAGAATTTTCGATAAAACCCACATAATCCGGGGTACAATTTTAATTGCTTCATGTTTGTTGGCCTTTTACAATCCGTGATTGATTTTATAGTTTCTCGGTACTCTGTAAAATTCCCTCAGATGTAAGACTGTGTCCTATAAACTAAATTTCTGATGGGGCAAATTTGCATTTGGCTGTTACTTTAGAGATTGGTCGTGATAAAATCGGTTCATCCGGAATCATTCTTTTTGCCCTGTAACACACTATATAGGATATTTCACGAAGCGGCCAATGTGACAGGCCGTATGTATATTTCACATTTCATTGATCATTTTTTTATTGGCATTACCTTCGTTACGCTGTCTTTAGTAAAATTCTTTAAAAGCTTCTCATATGCCACTGCAGACATGTAGCTGTTAGTGAAATGCATAATTATTTTTAACGTAAATGTCTCCAGTTGGTAATAACCATAGTGTAAATGCTCCAGGTTATGTTAGTCCTCAGTAGTTAATGTTCTGCCTTTAAATACATCTACATGGATACCCTGCAAATCACACTTAAGTATTTGCAGAGGTTTCATCGAACCACGTTCACAATAATTCTCTGTTATTGCACTCTCGAGCAACGGCTTTGCCGCAGTGGATACACCGGTTCCCGTCAGATCGCCGAAGTTAAGCGCTGTCGGGCGTCGCCGGTACTTGGATGGATGACCATCCGGGCCGCCATGCACTGTTGCCATTTTTCGGTGTGCACTCAGCCTCGTGATGCCAATTGAGGAGCTACTCGACCGAATAGTAGCGGCTCTGGTCAAAGAAAACCGTCATGACGACCGTGGAGCGGTGTGCTGACCCCACGCCCCTCCTATCCGCATCCTCTTTGAGGATGACACGGCGGTCGGATGGTACCGATGGGCTACTTGTGGCCTGAAGACGGAGTGCTTCCACTCTCGAACAGCACGCTGAAAAAATAAATACTAATATCTTTCCGTACAAGCTCCCCATGTAGCTCGGTGTCAACAAAATATTTTCGCATTCGGAGGAGAACGTTGATGATTAAAATTTCCTGAGAATATTCCACCGCAAAAAAACCACCTTTGTTTGAATGATTTCCATCCCAAGTCCTGTATCATGTCAGTGTCAAACTCTCCCCTATTTCTCGATAATACAGAACGTGCTGCTCTTCTCTGAACATTCCCCATGTACTCCGTCAATCCTATCTGGTAAGTATGCCAGACCTCCCAGCAGTACTCCAAAAGAGAACACACAAGCGTAGTGCAGGCGGTCTTTAGTAGATCTATTGCAACTTCTAAGTGTTTGCCAATAAAACAGCTCTTCGCTTTGCTTTCCCCACAACATTATCTGTGGATTCTTTAGAATTTAAGTTGTTCAAAATTGTAATTCCTAGGTGTTTCGTTTAATTTACGGGCTTTATATTTGAGTTATTGATCATTTAACCGGAATCCTTTTAGCACTCATATGGATGATTCACACTTTTCATTTTTTAGGGCTAACTGCCAATCTTCTCACCATACAGACATCTTTTCTAAATCGTTTTGCAATTTTTTATCTTCTAAAGAGCTTACAAGGCGATAAACGACAAGATTGACTGCAGACAATCTACCACGGCTGCTCAGATAGTCTCCAGAATCCATTATATAGAGAAGGAACAGCGGAGGGCCTATAATACTACCTTGGGGAAGGCCAGAAATCACATCTGTTTTACCGGATGACTTTCCGCCAGTTGCTCTCAATGATACCTCTCTGACTGGATAGTACGAATCCTCTTTATTTGTAATGAGAAGCTAGCGATAAATGGCGGCCAACTTACGTTGGAATAATGCTAAGGAACGTGAGCGTTAAGTCTGCTGCCTCCACGCATTTCTCACCTACATAGGAATTCAGACATCTCAATTCCTACGCCACTTCGCTTATTTCGTCAAGAACAGAGCGCCCCCATTACAAAAAAATCCAGTCCCAATGTCAGATTTTTGCGTCGTGGCTGTAGCTGTCTGTGTGAAGATTTTAATTTTTAAATCATCTGCCTTCTGACAGGTTAATGCGTTCCGTCACGAATTCATCTCCTACGCCAATCTTTTCATCTCAGAGTAGCATTTGCAACCTACAGCCTCAGTTATTTACAGGATGTTTTCCAGTCTCTGCCTTCCTCTACACTTTTTATCCTCTACAGCTCCCTCTAGTACCATGAAAGTTACTCTCTGATGTCTTTAACAGATGCCCTACCATCCTGTTCCTTCTCCTTATCAACGTTTTCCAGATATTCCTTTCCTCTCTGATTCTGCCCAGAGCCTCTTCATTCCTTACCTCATCAGTCCACCTAATTTTGAGCATTCGTCAGGAGCACCATATCCCAAATGCTGCTATTCTCTTCTGTTCCGATTTTCCCACAGTCCATGTTTCACTACCATACAATGCTGTGCTCCAAACATACATTTTCGGGAATGCCTTCCTCTAATTAAGGCCCTTGTTCCACACTAGTAGACTTCTCTTTGGCAGGAATGCCTTTTTGCAGGTGCTAGTCTACTTTTTATGTTCTCTTTTCATGTTTGTTTTCTAGTAGCGGAATCCCTTAACTTCGTGATCCCCAATTCTAATCTTAAGTTTCTCACTGTTCTTATTTCTGCTACTTCTC
Source organism: Schistocerca gregaria (assembly GCF_023897955.1). NCBI lineage: Eukaryota > Metazoa > Arthropoda > Insecta > Orthoptera > Acrididae > Schistocerca > Schistocerca gregaria. Next base: position 1,084,479,360 of record NC_064920.1, on the reverse strand, counting down.
ATTACTTTTGTCTTTTGTCTTTCTTCGATTTACTCTCAGTCCATATTCTATACTCATCTACATCTATAAGGAACCTTCTATTGATTAGTTTTGCATCAAAGTCTTAAAACTTGTTATAGCTCTATTGTTTAATGGGTTTCATTAATATAAATGGTACTTAATCTACTACAAATAAGGACATTACTGCTTCAAATTTTGTTCTCAGTAAATTACTCGAAAACTATTAGAGGTAGCTTAATGGGGTCCCATACTTAATGTTTTTATGTGGAACTGAGGCTTCATACGAATTTTTGACTTTCTAGGCTTACTATTTAGCGCCACTTATTGCTTTCTCAAAACGATGTATTTAGCGAAAGATATTCACCTGATCATTTTGAGTTTTATATTAAATTTCAGCCCCCAGCTGAATAAGCAAAGAAACTTTACCTAGGTTTCGGCTATAATAATGTAGCCTTCTTCCGAAGTGTCACATTATAAAATTAAATTAAAAAATCCAGATCTTAATTTAATCTTATATTGTTTCATTTCTGAAGAAAGCTACATTATTATAGCCGAAACCTAGGCAAAGGTTCTTTTCTTATGCAACTGGAGGCTTAAATTTATTATAATTACATTTTACAGTTGCTGACTCTGTTGCACCATGCTAAAAATATTCAACCTATGAGATTTGACAATTTAAACATTAATATACTGAAGCATATGTTGGCAAAGTTTGGAAAAGTTTCTTCAGTTTTTAATTTCATCCCTTAACTACGGCGCAATACTCGTATTGCGCGTTATGACGACGTGGCGCTAGTAGCAGTGATCTGGGATAAGACCCGGCACTCTCGCTCGCCTCTGTATATCTTAAATGATACAGCGTTTGTTTCGCCACACATGGAGAGATGCTCATACCTCCTTGCACATTTCAGTTATGTGTGCAGTCCAATATATATCTACATTTACAGTAAAAATAGCATGTTGTGAGTAACAACATTGGGAGTCACAAAAAGAGATATTACAAGGCTTGTAACTCGGTTAAAGACGCATCATGGGGCGGTAACAATGACACACACTCCAAGCCACTGGTCTCCTACCTTGGTCAGTGTGCGTCGAGGGAAAGATTCACCAGATCAGCAAACGTCGCACCGAAGCTACTCCGAAAGAGGAACCGAGGGGTGTTCTGCGAAATTACCCGGCTTAGATGCCGAAGATGAATGACTTCTCGGCGGCCTTGCGTCAGCCAAAGTAGTACTGAAGCGGATGTATACAGCACGGCGATTCTCAGGTACGCGACGTGCGGAGGGAAACACTCTCTCAGTGCCTGCAGATCCAGTGTTACAGGAATGTCTGCAGTGGTGGCATCACGAGTTCCCGGAGAAAACAGGCCGCATGGTGTTTGCTGCTGTTGTGCTGGCTAGCTACCCGGAAACTGTTGTAGCTGTGCGGTTAGCGGACAGCGCCTGAAGGGAGGCCGCCCGCGAAACACGCCTGTGCTGCGGTTGCCGTACGGCCGGAGTGTAGGTGCGGATACCGCAGCCATCGTCAGCTAGCTTTCGTCCTCAAACAGGGTACAATATTAGTGAACAGCATTGAAAAAAATATTACAAACTAGACTAAGGTACAAATACAGAGTACATGTTATCTTTAACACTGTAGTGGTAACGTAATTGAAAATGTTCAGCTTGTTGATACTGTACTCATCCCTTACAGCTAATCGTCTTTTACTGTTGATGTTTCTCCAGTTTTTCGCTTTATATTTGTTTACTGCATAACATTTTCACCCCTTCTTCGTAGGTCAATTACGCTTCCTGGGTATTGGAGCAATGCACTTCTTCCTGGGTATTGGAGCAATGCACTTCAGTCTGGTGTCTGTCATTCCTGCAATTAGTGTTATGTAATAATTCCACTTTAATTCTCTCCGTACGCATGATTTCTGATATTTAATGCATATGCCTGTTTCTTGCAACTGATATACAGTCGTGTATCCGACCATTACTGCACAATATGTCACATTCGTTTACGTTGCGGGATGATGTTGTTACTAGCACAAAACGTCGATTCTCTGCATCCCTTTCACCATTTTGCTGTAATTTTCTAGAGCAGTGTGAGGCCCATGACTAAGGAATTTATTGCTAGCGCACTCGAGCAGACGTTAATTTCTATGGATTGCTCACGCGCTGCCTGCGATATGTAATCTATAAAAGAATCTCAGAACAGAGAGCAGTGTTGGCTGCAGTAGGAACTGTGTTGCAGTATGTCGTTAGTCGTAGCTAGCAGTCGTGTGTAGGGAGTTGGCTGTGCCGGTCGTGGGGAGCGATGGCGGAGCCTGAGCGATGTAATATAAGGTAAAATCAGCCGTGCGCATATGTAGTTTGTCAAACTAAATTTGTACTATTGTTATATCAAGTCCCATATAAATGTTTCAAAAAATCTTTTAATAATAATCTTTTTTATACAATTAACTTTTTGTTAATCATTCATATGAATTTATAGAATTTGCTAATTTCTCCAACCCATGGTCATCCCGATTATCGTAAGGAAAAATCAGTTGTTTCTCTTTATACATGACGAATCTAGCGGCCAGCATTGCACTGGGCTGTGCCAGAAAAAAAAAAAATTATAGGAGCCGATATATACGCGTTATCCGGCGACTTCATTGAGGTAAGAATTTTTAATTTATTCAGAATGATCTTTCAGGCTCACGACGCAGCACTGCTGACTTCCAAATTAACCAGTTTAGATTCACAGTCAGTTAATTATTGAAGGGTTGTATGTGAGCCACAATTTTATTGAGAGATTAGTCACACGTTATTATTGCGAGGTTACGGAATAATGATCTGTTGGGAGGTTACACTGAATGTGAATGCTATATAGATATTTTTTTTTCTGTTGGGAGGTTACAGCAGTAACATTTGTATTAATGGGCATCATCTGAAACATCGTCACGAACATTCGGCGTTACCACTGGGTTGTTTATATACTTTGTGAACAGTAATCACCCTATGACAATCCGTTGGGGTACACCGGAAGCTAGTTTCACGTCTGGAGTTTCCATCCAGTAAGAATGACATGCTGAAGTCCATAAGCAAATAATACGTCAATACAATCACAATACTATTCTCATATGTAAACTACTGTTTTGCTGAGTTCTATTATTAAACAGCTAGAATGAAAACCAGTCCAGTTACAGACTGCATATCTAACTTCTTCGAGGATCAACGAAATTTGATTTTCAGTAGTCCATATGTTAATTTCACAGAATTTAAATATTTAAAAGTGCTGTCATAATTTACTCATTAAGAGGTGTAATCATATGTTAAAGGTTGAACAGTATAACGCAATTAGTAAAGTTAGAAAGCGTACGTGTGTCTTAAGGTAATGGTGTTCACGGCGCGCAAAAATACCCAGAGTACACAGATGCACTATTTCAGGTCGAGCGCGCTTTGCGTCTTCCAACACGTTCCACACATTTTCACCCCTTCTTTGTCGGGCACTGACGCTTCCTGAGTATTGGAGAACTGTGCTTTAGTATGATGTCTGTCTTTTAGTTTTATCTGGTCCTTCATATCCAATCCCCCCTCCCACAAAATAATGAAATGAAAAGAAGTTCATTGCTTACTACATTTTTGCTGTTCCTAGAGTAAAACTTGAGCACCAGGAGTGAATTTTGGTTTTATTACTTAGTTACTACTAACTTCACTCCCAGCACGTTGTGCAGGCAGCATTCACTTATACCACTGGATGTGCCTGCAAAAGCTTGACACTGATCGAAATGTAGTCCACGAATGATGATGTCATAAACATTTACATGCGTCGAAATCTTGCTTTTGTTTAAAATGGGGTGCAGATTACGCGAATTATGCTCATCCAGACTTTGATAATAAGAGCACTTAAGATTTCCAACTGACTTCACGAATTCCTCTCCCGTGCCAACCCATTTATCCCAGAGTAGCTCTTGCAAGCTACGTCCTCAATTATTTGCTGGGTGTTTTCCAATCTCTGTCTTCCTCCGCAGTTTTTGCTCTCAACAGCTCCCTCTAGTACCACAGAGGTTATCCCCTGATGTCTTAACAGGTGTCCTATATACTTGTCCCTTCTCCTTGTCAGTGTTTTCCACATATTTCTTTCCTCTCCAATTCTGTGTAGAACCTCCTAATTCCTTTCCTTACCATTCCACGCAATTTTCAGCATTCGTCTGTAACACCACATCTCAACTGCTTCGATTCTCTCCTGTTCCGGTTGTCCCACAGTCCATGTTTCACTACCATACAATGCTGTGCACCAAACGTTCTTTCTCAGACATTTATTCTTCAAGTTAAGGCCTGTTTTTGAGACAGGCAGACTTCTCTTGGCCAGGAATGCCCTTCGCCATGCTAGTCTGCTTTGGATGGCCTCCTTCTTCCGTCCGCCATTGGTCATTTTGCTCTCTAGGTAGTAGAATGTCTTAACGTCATCTACTTCTTGAGCGCCGAAACAGCTGTCAAGCTTCTCGCTGTTCTCATTTCTACTACTTCTCACTACCTTCGTCTTTCTTCGATTTACTCTCTGTCCATATTCTTTACTCATTAGAATGTTCTTTCAGTAGATCTTCTTCACTGTCACTCAGCATAGCAATTTCACCAGCGAATTGTACCATTGATATCCTTTTACCTTGAATTTTAATTCAGCTCCTGAACTTTCTTTTATTTCTATTATTGCTTCTTCGATGTACAGATTGAATAGTAGGGGCGAAGGACAACATCCCTGTCTTACACCCGTTTTAATTCAAAAATTTCGTTCTTGGTCATCCACTCTTATTATTCGCTCTTGACTCTTGTACATATTACCCGTCTCTCCCTAAAGCTTGCACCTATTTTTCTCTGAATTTCGAACATCTTGCATCATTTTACATTGTCTAACGCCTTTTCGAAGTCGACAAATCCTATGAAAATGCCTTGATTTTTCTTCAGTCTTGCTTCCATTATCAATCGCAATGTCAGAATTGCATCTGTCGTGCCCTTACCTTTCCTATAGCCAAACTGATCGTCATCCAACCCAACCCCGGTTTTCCTTTCCATTCTTCTGTATATTATTATGTGCACACAGCTTCTCGCTTACTAAATTTTGATTGGCCGTGTGGTAAAATTTCAACATCAGGAGTAACGTTTTAATTTTTGTCTTGACTCTTTCATTAGTATATGTTTGAATAATACGAAAATAATAAAACATATATGTGGATTTGCGTCATTAACGATAAAGTATTTACATCTACATCTACATCTACATCCATACTCCGCAAGCAGAGGGTACCCTGAGTACCTCTATCGGTTCTCCCTTCTATTCCAGTCTCGTATTGTACGTGGAAGGAAGGATTGTCGGTATGCTTCTGTGTGGGCTCTAATCTCTCTGATTTTATCCTCATGGTCTCTTCGCGAGATATACGTAGGAGGGAGCAATATACTGCTTGACTCTTCGGTGAAGGTATGTTCTCGAAACTTCAACAAAAGCCCGTACCGAGCTACTGAGCTTCTCTCCTGCAGAGTCTTCCACTGGAGTTTATCATCTCCGTAACAGTTTCACGATTACTAACTGATCCTGTAACGAAGCGCGCTTTTCTCCGTTGGATCTTCTCTATCTCTTCTATCAACCCTACCTGGTGCGGATCCCACACTGCTGAGCAGTATTCAAGCAGTGGGCGAACAAGCGTACTGTAACCTACTTCCTTTGTTGTCGGATTGCATTTCCTTAGGATTCTTCCAATGAATCTCAGTCTGGCATCTGCTTTACCGACGATCAACTTTATATGATCATTCCATTTTAAATCACTCCTAATGCGTACTCCCAGATAATTTATGGAATTAACTGCTTCCAGTTGCTGACCTGCTATTTTGTAGCTAAATGATAAGGGACCTATCTTTCTATGTATTCGCATCACATTACACTTGTCTACATTGAGATTAAATAGCCATTCCCTGCACCATGCGTCAATTCGCTGCAGATCTTCCTGCATTTCAGTACAATTTTCCATTGTTGCAACCTCTCGATACACCACAGCATCATCTGCAAAAAGCCTCAGTGAACTTCCGATGTCATCCACCAGGTCATTTATGTATATTGTGAATAGCAACGGTCCTATGACACTCCCCTGCGGCACACCTGAAATCACTCTTACTTCGGAAGACTTCTCTCCATTGAGAATGACATGCTGCGTTCTGTTATCTAGGACACGCATAACGTCAAATATTTGAGCCATTAAATCATTTGTAAAGTAATCAGACGTTTGAAGCCGTTTTACTCGTGGGGAGTTCGATTCTTTAAATACTCAGAGGTGGGGGCTTTAGTTGTTAGGTGATAATGTGGAGCCGTATGGGATGTATTTCCGACCAGAAAGAATTTGAACCAGACGTAAAGACATATTCTGCTCAGGTCTTTTGTATTCTGTACTTGCATCAATACTGAATGCAGCTATATCGTCCTTTTACGTTCACTAATGTGACCTGCCACTGTGGATAAATCTTCTCTAATTCGACAGCGTGTGGGACGCTCGAAATTTTCCTTTATGTGCTTGCAAGTGTTCTTGCCACTTATAAAACAGTCCATTCGCGAAGCATTTAGAAGTACCATTTTTATAGCCGAGGATTTATTCAGTCGGATGCCTCTAGCGGCAATACACCGGAGCGAATGGAAGCGAACTCAGGCGAAGGAACATTCGCAGACAATTCGGCAGTTTTCACTACCATTTGCTTGTATCTGTGAATGTGGGTTTGCGTTAGATGGGTCGGAACATAACATGGGATAGCGAGCACAGGCTCTGAAAGCTGCTTTATTTTTTACTAGCGCTAATAATCGTTGTCGGAGAACGTGACATAAGAAACAGGAGTCGGCAGAGAACAGTTAGAGAATCCAGTATTTGAACCAGAATTTAAAAGAGCTTTAGACGACTTAAGATCAAATTAGGGAGAAGGGATAGATAATATTCCATAGGAATTTCCAAAGTCAGTGGGGAGTGGCAACAAAACGACTAGTCTCGTTAGTGTGTAGAATGTATGAGACCTGGCGAAATACCACGAGACTTTCGGAAAAACATCATTCCTACAACTCCGAAGACAGTAAGAGTCGGTGAATGCGATAATTATCGCACAATCACCTTAACAGCTCATGCATCCAGACTGCTGATGACAATAATGTACAGAAGAAAGGAAAAGAAAACTGAGGGTCTTTTAGACGACAATCAGTGGACTTTAGGAAAGGTTAAGCAACCAGAAAGCAGTTCTGACGTTGTACTTAATAACAGAAGGAAGACTGAAGAAAAATCAAGGCACCTTCTAGGATTTGACGAACTGGAAAAAAAAGTGGAAACGGGTGCAAGACATGTGAAATTCTAAGAAAAATATGAGTTAGCTATGTGAAAAGATGGATAATATATAAAATGTAGATAACTTATTGGAAGACTGGAAGACTAAAAATGAAGTGCTCGGATTAAAAAGGATGTAAAACGGGGATATAGTCTTCCGCCAATACTGTTCAAACTATACATTGAAGAGGCAATAACGGGCGTAAAAGAAAGGTTCAAGAATGAAATTAAAATTGAAGGTGTAAGGATATCAATGATAAGGTTCGTTGATGACATTGCTATCCTTAGAGGAAGTCAAGAATAGCTGCATGATGTGCTGACCGGAACGAACAGTCTAATGTTTCCGTTTTAAAGATTCTGGAAAGCAAATTTTAAATGCAGGCGAGTTAAAACTTTTTTTGTGATTATAGCCATTTTATTTCCATCTATACAAAAATTCGGAAGATTGTCAAATGATACTCAACAGTGTTATAAAATGATGTGTGTCCGAGAAAGCGCCCATTTAGATGCTGCTACTTGGGCATGGAGCGGATGGCGGCAGGTGTTCTCTTCGGCCGTCCGCTGCGCCCATTTATAAATACGGCCTGAGAGGCAGAGAGTGGCACGACCTCACTTCACTTCACATCCAGTTATCAATCGGTTCGCGTGAATGAAACGCCGGGTTACGCGCTGCCCCGGGTGACGTCACAGCCAGACTGCAACTAAACGCCTGTTTTTTGCACAAACAGGAAGTGAAATCGCGAGGACTGTACACCGTCCTGGATCGTGTAGATTTCGCGGAAGTAGCTGCCTGTGTGACGCTCGTAATGCTAACAAAAGTGCATGGCAAGTGGTCATACTATTTTTCCATTTTTGTGGCCAGCAATTAATTTAGATTATCAGAAGTCAGGGCGAAAGATTATTTAATGGGAAACTTACCGTAGAGGTCTTGTTAACATAACAAGAACACCAAGCAACAACAACAAACAGAAAGCCAAAGAAATAAAACATGAGCTAAAGTCTAAAATGTCTCAAGCACAGCCTTCCGAATTTGCACAGAAAATCTCTGCAGCCGAAGTTGTTTCAGCCCTAGATACTCTGAAATCTGGTAAAGCGGCTGGTTGTGATGGTATATACCCGGAGTTCCTAAAACATGCTGGCCAAGGTGCAGTGCTGTGACTAACTGCAATGTTTAATGAAATTCTTGCAACAGGAAGACTGCCAAATCTTTTTAAGAAAACTAAAATAATTGCCATCCTGAAACCGTCAAAATCTGGTAACAATCCTGAAGACTATAAACCCATTGCACTTTTAAGTGTCTGCTATGAACTGCTGGACAGAGTACTCTATAATAGAACTGCACCAACTATCCTGAAAGACATTCCTGTAGAACAGGCTGGCTTCAGACGAGACCGCAGTTGTAGCGATCAAGTGCTAGCGTTGGCAAAATACATAGAGAAGGGCTTCGGAGACCTGAAGAAAACAATGGCCGTGTTTATTGACCTAACATCAGCATATGATACAGTGTGGCGGAAAGGCATGCTTCTTAAGTTCGTAAGAATAATTCCATGTAAAAGAATTGCACAACTACTCAATAACATGCTGTCCAACAGAAAATTCCAAGTTCACCTAAAAGGTCAAGTAAGCAAGGTATACAATTTAAATGACGGACTACCACAAGGATCAGTATTGGCTCCCCTACTTTCCAATTTATATGTCGCTGACTTGCCAGAAACGAAAGCAAGAACATTTATCTATGCTGATGACATAGCCTTGGTGACGCAGGCTAACGATAATTACAACTTCAGAAATGACTCTCACTGAGGATCTGCGAATTCTAGATGAATTTTTAATGGATGGCGACTCAAAGTAAACAGAAATAAAACTGAATCCTCCACCTTCCATCTGAGTAATAGGCATGCTCGCTATAAACCGCAAATTTCATTTAGAAATCAGTTGCTGTTATATAACCCATTCCCAAAATATCTCGGCGTGACCTTGGATCGTTCGCTAACATATAGAAAACACCTAACTGAAACAGCTTTAAAAATGAGAACCAGAAACAATATATTACACAAACTCTCCGGGACAAGCTGGGGAGTAAGGCATCAGTACTCAAAACAACTGCCCTCTCACTTGTATACTCTGGAATATTGCAGCCCAGTATGGCTGAACAGCGCTCACACAGCCATGGTAGACACGTAGCTGAATGTAGCCATGAGAAGCGTATCCGGGACAATAAAATCCACACCCACAGAATGGCTACCTGTTCTGCCTAATATTGCACCACCGAAGTTACGACGTCAAGCAGCGTTGAAAAGGGAATTGGAGAAATGCTCCAAGAATCCCGAGTTACCGCTACACCAGGACTGTGATGCCACTCAAAGGCAACGTCTTAAGTCCAGGAAACCCTCCTGGAGACTTGGAAAAAGGCTTACTTCTGAAGGATTCCAAACAGAAACAGCATGGCGGGAAGAACACTTCGGAGCCAATCCCAATTCTGCAGGTCTCATTGCTGATCCTACACGAGTCCCTCCTGGATTCCACTTACCTAGGAGGTCGTGGACCACCCTAAATCGCATACGTACCAAGCACGGAAGATGCCAGGACTTGAAGCATAAGTGGGGAATCGCTGAAAGCGCCAAGTGTGACTGCGGACACCAATGACAAACAATACACCACATAGTCACAGAGTGTCCCCTACGGAAATATGCTGGAACTCTGACCAGCATACATGAGGTCTCTGAGGAAGCAATCTCCTGGCTGGATACTTTAGATATTAACCGATAGTTTTTATTACAACTTGAAGCTCTGTTTGTCAATATTACTGTTTATAAAAACCACTTTTTTTCTTTTACATGTAACTCATTCTAGTGTTTTTATCCATATGAATATTATTGATTTATCGATCTAATCTAAGACTTTTGTTACCATAAATGAATGTAATCTATTTTATTTGTAGTATATGCGTATTGTGTTACCAGTAACATCATTGCTGTTCAATTCAAGTAATGTATCCTTGATGCCAAACGAAATAATAATAATAATAAACCGTAGAGGTCGCCTCTGAATAGCTCATAGTGCTGTTTGTGATAGAAACCATTATTATTATTATTATTATTATTATTACTATCAGGAATGTTACTATGTTGTGCCTGTGGAATTTTGTTAAATATAAATTTATCAATTATAACTCAAAACTGTTACTGATAACCATAGTTCCTGATCCTTCTGAGTAAATGGAGAGTGGAAACATTTCTTTCAATGAACAAAAGAAGAATATGGACGTGCTGGCTGGAAGCTATGGTCAGTATGTTCTCCATCGCTTTCTGACTGACCACGAAAATATTTTTCAGGCTCTCGTAAAAAGACGGCGCTGTCGCCCCACACATTCCCTACAAAAATATAAAAATCTATTCCCTCTTGACCTGAAAAAGAAACTTGCAAAAACTCTTATACTTCCAGTTACTGATTACAGTGAGGTTATCCTGCAAGGCCTTTCTGAGGAGAGCTGACGGCGCCTGGAACTGGTTGCGAATGCCTGTGTTCGTTATGTCTGTGATGATCGACTCTTTGACTGTATTTCACCATCACATGCACAGCTATCCTGGCTGCGTGCAAACAGCCGTAGCGATTTACACACTCTCTGGCTTCAATACTGTCTCATCTTATCAACGAACACTGTACCCCGTGTCTCTACACGACAAACTTCTCTGAACAACATGGCAGAAACACACGTTCCCGTCAGAGAAAAACCCTTCCTGTCCTAATGCATCGCACAGCCACTTTCTCAAAGTCCTTCTCCAAAGCAGGAACCGATTCTGGAATAACCTCCTGCATTATATCAGATAGCAGAATAACATCTCCAGTGCAGGAGACAATGACATATCTTCTGAAGCAACAATAATGATTACCACTGTCTTGGTACACACTCCTTAATCTCGTAAATCCCTCATTCCAGCCAGAAGATCTTCTTTTCTATGTATTCGTAGCTGGTGGAGTCCCCTACTCCTGTCAGGTGCGCAGACGTGTGTGAGGCCTAGCGTTTATATGGAGAAGATCTTCTTTTATGCAGCGAGGAATCCAGTAGTCACACGCCTTTGAGAACCCCCGTTGGTCGATGGGTGCGTCAGCACTAGCAACAGAGGCGTCCAGTTGAGCAGTGAGGTCTTTCACTGTGATTCGTCGATCAGCTCAGATGAGAGTGTCCGGACGTACTAACACCGGCTGACAGTCGGGAGAACGGACTGGTTTCCGCGACCTTGTTGTGATGATGACAGATAACTCGCCCAACGACTCACCGTGCTTTTGTTCACTACCAGGTCTCAGTGCATTTTCTGGAAGTGCCTATGAATATATGCGCTGCTCTGGTTCTCCACCAAAAGAAACTCAGTGAGGGCTCTCTACATAGTGCGCGTCCCGGTTACAGACGCTATTTTGAAGGCTACGTGTAGTGACGCCACCTATCGACACTTCATGAAACCGTAGGGGATGAAGCGGGAATATTCTTCCATGTCTGACAAGGAATTTCGCATTTTTTACCCGAAATTGGCCAAAAATAAATGTTTGACGCTACTTATTGACCGCTCCTCGTAAATGGTAATCGCGGTTGCATACCGCAATGCAATGTTTGATAATTTTGTTTGCTTATTTCTGACTATATCTGAGAAAGACATAAGGCCGGCTAGCGTTGGAAAAAAGTTTCAGTCCGTCTAGGTGGGAAGCGGATGGGCTGAGTGACCGCGTGGCGGTTCTGACTAGACCCGCAGACCGTCCTCCACAAAAGATGTAGTGGAAGGAAGCAGGTCACGCGGGCACTACTTTTCGCAGAAGCGTTTGCAGTAAGAACCTGGCCGTCCGTTTAAGCTCCGAATGCAACTTTCTCCTTTGAAAGGAGCTGTCGACAACCTCCGGAATTCACCTTCCTGAGCTCTGGTCGCAGAAGAGGCCGGCGCGGCTTCGCTAGCCCACTGAGGCAAATTTGTCGCCTCCGCTCCAAACTTTTGCAGTCCAATTGTATGAATCGTTTCCGAAACCGTGTTTTGGTGCCAAAGGGCTCGAATAATGAGTGGAACTTGATTAGGAGCTAATACCAACCTTCTGCAAATCGAAACGCGTTCTGTGAGTCAAGAGTTGGGAAATTGTGCAGGGTTCTGCTGCATTCTGGAAAAGCAAGCGAAGTTACAGGTGTAGGGGTAGCGTCTTTCATTGGTAATCAGAAAGTCCGCTATTCGCGGTTCGAACTCCGACATCGATTAAATTCTGAATAATAATCATCATTGGCGGCTGAAGACTTCCGGTATCAGAGGTTATCCTCATTCTGCCATCGACTTTGTCAAAGAGGCCGGAGGAATGGACAGAGGTTCAGGGCACTCGTCTGCCCTTTGGGTGGGATTAGATTCGATTAGAGATTAGATTTAATTTCATTCCAATTGATCCGTAGTGAGGAGGTCAATCAGGATGTAGAACATATCAGAAAAACAATAATACATGGCAAATATTAACAACTTAAACAAATAAGCTAATGTACCATTCCACAGGTCCCAAGCTGAATGAGCGTCATTTTTTTATGAACACTATATGAAAGAGTCATTTTACAAACACTAATGTACTGAATTTAAAATAAAAGCAGTTTTATTTATTTATAAGGTAATAAACATGTAATAGAACTACTATAATACATATTTACAATGAACACATTACTTCACTGAAATGGTGCAGAAGTTATATACAAAAATCAGTTCGTTCATTCATCAATGTAGTAGAAGGAGTTGGCAGCCAATAAATCCTTTAGGCTTCTCTTAAACTGAATTTCATTCGTTGTTAAGCTTTTTGTGGCTGCTGGAAAGTTATTGAAAATGTATGTTCCTGAATAATGCACACCTTTTTGTACAAGAGTATGTGACTTTAAATCCTTGTGAAGATTATTCTTATTTCTAGTATTGATTCCATGGTTTGAAAAAGTTATATATTTTTAATGTCAAATTTCATTAAGGTATAAATACATTGGGAAGCAGTTGTTAGTATCCCTAGTTCACAGAACAGGCTTCTGCAGGATGTGTTTGAGTTCACACCAGATATAACTCTTATTGCACGTTTTTGCGCACGGAAAACTTTAGCTTGGCTTGACGAATTACCTCAAAAAATAAACCCACAAGAGATTATGGAATGAAAATAAACATAGGATGCCAGCTTTTTCATTTTTTTATCCCCTATGTCTGACACAATTCGTATTGCAAATAGAGATTTGTTAAGATGCTTCAGCAGTTCTGTGGTAGGCTCCTCCTAGTTGAATATACTATCTAGGTGCAATCCCAAGAATTCAACACTGTCCACTTCTTCTATCTGCTTGATCTGCTTGTACTCGTATGTTAGGCATATACTTGTGGAACACCCCTTACAAGTTCTGAACCGCATGTTGTGTGTTTTTGAAAGTTAAGCAACAAACAATTTTATAGGCATCAGTAATTAATGGCCACAAGTATTTTATTAGCCGATCTTTCTAAGACTACACTTGTTTTGCTATTTATTGCAATGTTTGTATCATCGGCAAATCGGCAAACAGAACCAACTTAACATCTGGTAATGTTACTGATGAAAAGTCATTGATATACACAAGAAAAAGTAAGGGCTCTAAAATGTAACCTTGTCGGACCCCACATGTAATTAGTTCTCAGTTGGATGATGCTTGTCTCTTTCCTAATAACACCCTTTGTTTCCTGCCAGAGATATGAGATTTGAACAATTTTGCAGCATTTCCTGTTACACCATAGTATTCTAATTTACTTAATAGGCTACTGTGATTTACACAGTCAAATTCCTGCGACAGATCACAAAATATACCAGTTGCCTGCAATTTTTTGTCTAATAAATTAAGCAAATTTTCACTGTAAGTGTAGTTAGTCTTCTCAATATTAGGACCAATATCAAAACTGCGACTCTAACAGTATGTTATGTGAGATAAGATGGTTATAAATCCGATTGTACATTACTTATCATCATCATCATTTAAGACTGATTATGCCTTTCAGCGTTCAGCCTGGAGCATAGCCCCCTTATAAAATTCCTCCATGATCCCCTATTGAGTGCTAACATTGGTGCCTCTTCTGATGTTAAACCTATTACTTTCTAAATCATTCTTAACCGAATCCAGGTACCTTCTCCTTGGTCTGCCCCGACTCCTCCTACCCTCTACTGCTGAACCCATGAGTCTCTTGGGTAACCTTGCTTCTCCCATGTGTGTAACATGACCCCACCATCTAAGCCTTTTCATCCTGACTGCTACATCTATAGAGTTCATACCCAGTTTTTCTTTGGTTTCCTCATTGTGGACACCCTCCTGCCATTGTTCCCATCTACTAGTACCTGCAATCATCCTAGCTACTTTCATATCCGTAACCTCAACCTTGTTGATAAGGTAACCTGAATCCACCCAGCTTTCACTCCCATACAACAAAGTTGCTCGAAAGGTTGAACGGTGCATAGATAACTTAGTCTTGGTACTGACTTCCTTCTTGCAGAAGAGAGTAGATCGTAGCTGAGCGTTCACTGCATTAGCTTTGCTACACCTCGCTTCCAGTTCTTTCACTATGTTGTCATCCTGTGAGAATATGCATCCTAAGTACTTGAAATTGTCCACCTGTTCTAACTTTGTTCCTCCTATTTGGCACTCAATCCGTTTATATTTCTTTCCCACTGACATTACTTTCGTTTTGGCGATGCTAATCTTCATACCATAGTCCTTACATTTCTGATCTAGCTCTGAAATATTACTTTGCAAACTTTCGATCGAATCTGCTATCACAACTAAGTCATCGGCATATGCAAGACTGCTTATTTTGTGTTCACGTATCTTGATCTCACCCAGCCAGTCTATTGTTTTCAGCATATGATCCATAAATAATATGAACAGCAGTGGAGACAGGTTGCAGCCTTGTCTTACCCCTGAAACAACTCTGAACCATGAACTCAATTTACCGTCAACTCTAACTGCTGCCTGACTATCCATGTAAAGACCTTTAATTGCTTGCAAAAGTTTGCCTCCTATTCCATAATCTCGTAGAACAGACAATAACTTTCTCCTAGGAACCCGGTCATATGCCTTTTCTAGATCTATAAAGCATAGATACAGTTCCCTGTTCCACTCATAACACTTCTCCATTATTTGCCGTAAGCTAAAGATCTGGTCCTGACAACCTCTAAGAGACCTAAAACCACACTGATTTTCATCCAATTGGTCCTCAACTAATACTCGCACTTTCCTCTCAACAATACCTGAGAAGATTTTACCCACAACGCTGATTAAAGAGATACCTCTGAAGTTGTTACAATCTTTTCTGTTTCTGTTACTTTTTCCAAAATTTTTGAGAATGCTGGTAAAAGTGAAACTGGACGGAAATTTGATGCTATTTCTTTATCTCCCTTCTTAAACAGTGGCTTAACTTCAGCATATTTCAACCATTCAGGAAATATAACACTGATAAACGATTGGTTACACAGATAGCTTAATATGTGACTTAACTCAGAATCACATTCTTTAATTAACTTTGTTGATATTGAATGATACCAACTAGATGTTTTTGATTTTGAAGATTTCTATGATGGACATTTTCTGCTGGGGTAGTGAAGGTCAAATTCATGTTATGGAAGTTACTTGAAATGTCTGGTCTGGTCTGGTCTGTGGAAACTACCCTCAAAGAAGCAAGACTCACCAATGATCTATGGTATGACGATGTAGAGCGCAATTGAAACCACTGCATTAAAGGCACATAATGTATATCCACAGGACGAGGCCTGGAATATCAGAAGCATGAACGTGGTAGGGAGGCTAGAGAATCTGAAAGGGAAAAGGCAAAGGCTTAACCTGGGTCAGTGAAGTGACATGGAAAGAAGACAAAGATTTCTGGTCAGGTGAGTACAAGGTAATACCAACAGCAGCAGAAAACGGTATTACGGGAATAGGATTCGTTATCAATAGGAAGGTAGCCAAGAGAGAGTGTTCAATGGTAGGGTGTTTCTCATCAGAATCGACAGCAAACCAACACCGACAACAATTTTTCAGATTTATGTGCAGACGTCTCAAGCTGAAGAGATAGATAAAGTATATGAGGATATCGAACGGGTAATGCAGCACGTAAAGGGAGATGAAAATCTAATGGTAATGGGGGACTGGAATGAGGTTGTAGGGAAAGGAGTAGCCGAAAGGGCTGCGGAGAAAGGCTAATTTAGTTTTGTAACAAATTTCAGCTAGTAATAGCGAATACTCTGTTTAAGAATCACAGCTGGAGGAGGTATACTTTGAAAATGCCGGGAGATACGGGGAGATTTCAGTTAGGTTACATCACGGCCAGGCAGAGATTCTGAAAATCAGATACTAGATTGTAAGGCGTACCCAGGAGCAAATATAGACTCAGATCACAATTTAGTATTGATAAAGAGTAGGCTGAAGTTAAAGAGATTAGTCAGGAAGAACCAGTACGCGAAACTGCTAAGGATTGAAGAGATACCTTTAAAGTTATCTAAGGCTATAGATATGGCGATAGGGAATAGGTCGGTAGGAGAGGAATGGACATCTTAAAAAAAAAAAAAAAGGGCAGTCACAGGAGTTGGAAAGAAAAACTTACATATAAAGATGGTAACTGCAAAGAAGCCGTGGGTAACAGAAGAAATACTTCCGTTGATAGATCAAAGAAGGAAATACAAAAATGTTCCGGGGAATTCAGGAATATAAAAATACAAGTCTCCGAGGAATGAAACATGCAGGATGTGCAGGGAATCTAAGACAAAATGGCTTCTTGAAAAATACGAAGAAATCGAAAAACAAATGATTGTCGGAAGGACTGACTCAGCATACAGGAAAGTTAAAACAACCCCCGGTGAAATTAAAAGCAAGGGTGGAAACATTAAGAGTGCACCGGGGATTCTACTATTAAAGGCAGGGGAGAGACCGTATAGGTGGAAAGACTGCATCGAAGGCCTCAATGCGGGGGATGATTTGTCTGAAGTGATAGAAAAAGAAAAAGGAGACGATTTAGAAGAGATAGGTGATCTATGTTACAACTGTACTGCCTTATGAACTATTCCTTTCTGCAGTATCTAAACCCCTCGTTGGGGGTTCGAGTCCTCCCTCGGTCATGGATGTGTGTGTTGCCCTTAGCGTAAGTTAGTTTAAGTTAGATTAAGTAGTGTGTAAGCTTAGGGACCGATGACCTCAGCAGTTTGGTCCCATAGGAACTTACGACAAATTTAGAACTTCAAAATAACCTCTTCATTCCTTAGTACTTCCATATCCCATTTATCTGCGTACTGATTGTTCCTTAGTAATCTCTTAAACTTCAGCCTATTCTCAACAGCTTTGGAAGACTTAAGATCAAATAAGGCAGAAGGGACAGATAATATTCCATCAGTCATTAAGGGAAAGTGGCAACAAAAAGACTATTGACGATGGTTTGTAGAATCTATGAGTATGGCCAGAAAATATCTGACTTTCGGAAAAAATCATCCAAACAATTACGAAGACTACGAGAGCTGAAAAGTATGCCGGCCGCTGTGGCCGAGCGTTCTAGGCACTTCAGCCCGGAACCGCGCTGCTGCTACGTTCGCAGGTTCGAATCGTGCCTCGCGCATGGATGTGTGTGATGTCCTTAGGTTAGGTTAGGTTTAAGTAGTTCTAGGTCTAGGGGGCTGATGACCTCAGCTGTTAAATCTCATAGTGCTTAGAATCATTTGAACCATTTGAATCTGAAAAGTATAAGAATTATCGCACAATCACCTTAACAGCTCATGCATCCAAGTTGATTACAAAAATAATATACAGAAGAATGGAAAAGAAACTTGATGATGCGCTAGATGACGATCAGTTTTGTTTTAGGAAAGATAAAGGCACGAGAGAGGCAATTATGACCTCGGAGTTGGCAATGGAAGCGAAACTAAAGAAAAATCAATGCACTTTCATAGGATTTGTCGACATGGAAAAAGCTTCCGACAATGTCAAATGGTGCATGATGTTCGAATTTCTGAGGGGAATAGCAGAAGGCTAGAGGGAGAGTCGGGTGATATACAACATGTAAAAAAGCCGAGAGCGAATAATAAGAGTGAACAACCAAGAACGAAGTGCTCGTATTAAACAGGGTGTAAGGCAGGGATGTACTCTTTCTCCCCTACTGTTCAATCCGTTCTTCGAAGAAGCAATTATGGAGATAAAAGAAAGGTTCAAGAGTGGAATTAAATTTCAAGGTGAATGGGTATCAGTGATACTATCCGCTGATGACGTTGCTGTCCTCACTGAAACTGAAGAAGAATGACACGAGCTGCTGATTGGAATGAGTAGTCTGATGACTAGAGAATATGGACTGAGAGTAAATCGAAGAAAGGCGAAAGTATTGAGAAGTATCAGAAATGTGACCAGGAAGAAACTTAACGTCGGGACTGAGGGTCACGAAGTAGATGACGTTAAGGTATTCTGCTACCTGGTCGGCAAAATAATCAATGACGGACGGAGCAAGAATGACTTAAAAAGCATACTATCATTGGCAAAAAGGGCATTTCTGGGCAATAGATGTCTGCTAGAATCAAACGTAGCCTTTAATTTGGGGAAGATATTTCTGAGAATGTACGTTGGGAGCACAGCATTGTGCGGCAGTGAGACATGTACTGCGGGAAAACCGGAACAGAAGAGAATCGAAGCATTTGAGATGTGGTGTTATAGATGGATGTTCAAAATTAGGTGGACTGGTAAGGTAAGGAATCAGGAGGTTCTGCGCAGAAACGGAGAGGAAAGGAATGTGTGGAAAACACTGAGAAGATTAAGGGACAGAATGAGTGGACATCTATTAAGAAATCGGGGAATAACTAAGGTGATGCTAGAGGGAGCTGTAGAGGGTAAAAACTGTAGAGGAAGACATAGATTGGAATACAGCCAGCAAACAATCGAGAACGTAGGTTGCAAGTGAAAAGGTTGGCACAGGAGAGAAATTGGTAGCAGGCCGTATCAAACTCGTCAGAAGACTGATGTCTTAAAATTGTCGCAATAGCTGGACCTCTTCCCCTCCATGAAGAATTTTTGACAAATTTGGAGTTAGTTTGAGAAGAGATTCTGCTTTGAGGTTTGCCCTGGGGAAACCATCTCGATCTCTGCTGATCCAAAAGACAATGGCGACAGTCTTTCTCTCTCACCACCTCTGCTGTTTTGATTCGGCTCTAGGTTGTGTGTTGTGGTGCACGTTCGCCGACTTCCAAGCAAGTTCCGCATTTCGCAATTAGCGCTGTCCCTTATCTGAGCAGCACACGATATGCGTGATTTGCTCCGCAACTTAGGTTCTTGACTGATTGCGTTAATTCGTGAGTCTTGCGCTCGTTAACTTTACTTCTGCGAACTGTGCAGATTACGAAAGCCTGTAGCACCTCCGAAGCAGTCTTCCAGTTAGATACTATGTATCCCGCAATATAATACCGGCACACTCACATGCAATTAAGCTTCTAGTGAACCACTGTTTGCTGCTAATGTTCAGGGAACTGATGTTCGCAGGCAGGCAACTGCTAAACAGTCTTTTTATTGATTAGTATAGAAAGTGTAAAAATTTGACCAAGATAAATCGATATTGTCCAGAGCACGCTTGCTTTGCTGCTATAGCCCCGATTGTCATACAGCGAATCCTGGCTATGAGGCCCTTAAATAACAATTATAGTCAGTCATTTGCATATCGAACCTGTTGTCTGAGTGTGACGGTGATTCCATTGCAGAACAGGTGTCCTTGCTTCGGAGATTATTGTTAATTTTTTTAACTAGTGTATAACGAGCATTTCAGTCGCTCTTGTAGCGTTTTGATGATAAAGTCGTAGGTATGGTAGGCTAACAGCACACTCAACTGCCAGCCCCAACACGACTTTGACATAACGATTCGATTGATCGCAAGCACAACAAGCGGCAGATTTAAACTGTCACTCTGAATAAAGGTACCACATGTAAGATGCTGCACTACGATCGATTACCTATCCTATTCTTCCCCAACCAAGGCTTGTGATCAGTCTGCATATTTTCCTATGATCAACAAAGAAGCGACTTTTTCGACTGAAATTATAGTGATTTAAGAATGTCTCAATAAGCTCATACAGCGATGAAGAGACAGAGGTTTAATATCTTTGTTGCGTATAGGGGAAAGTTGGGTAGATTCGGAATGTCGCTGTTTCTAAGCTCTAGCGTTAGTGGCAGCTAATCGTGGCGCTGCATTGTGAAATGTGGACCGGCAAGGAAACTTAGATGATCCTGAATCAAAACAATAGCGCGGACCGAGAGGCAACAAGCTGTCGGCCCCTAGTAAGTTTCTCAGTGAATGAACTCTGCACTGAGTCCGCCTCATAGGTGCGCGCATTGCCAATCGAAGTGGTCCGGTCTTCGATTCCCCACCGGATCGGAGATTTTTTCCGCTCTGGTACTGAGTGTTGTATCGTCCGTACATTCGTATCATCAGAATTGGCATTACAGTGTTGATATGGATAAATAGGTACAGACTGAAAGACAAAAAATTAATTTAAAACAAAAAACCTTTTCAGTGTTCTGTTTGTTGCAAGTAAGTTAAATTACGTTTTTATTTTATATTTAGATGCAACTGATATTACACTTTATTTGTAGCTGTAACTATATCTAGTCCAACTGTTAACGGCGACAATGTTAAATTTAAAACAAAAAATCTTTTCAGTGTTGTGTTTTGTTGCAAGTAAGTAAAATTACGTTTTTATTTTACATTTAGATGGAACTGATATTACGCTTTATTTGTAGCTGTAACAATATCTAGTCCAGATGTTTACGACGAGAATGTTAAATTAACATTGTGGTACTTCCGTGTCGCAAGCTGCAAAACAATTTCAGATTGTATCGGAGTAAAGAAATTGCATAAAAACTTAAATTTATACGTTTTTTTTCTTTTTCGTACAAAGATGGAAAAGTTAGAACATAAGTGGGGCATGAAAATAGCATGTAGGCAGTAGCAGAAAAAATTAGACCTTGATAATCGGAGAAGTAAATGAGAAATATTTAGTTCCAAGAAGTCGATAGTCTTAAACTTTCATGAAAAAACAAAGACGTGACAATGAAACCTATTCTAGGAAATAATTAGTCTCTTTCCGAGAACTTTCAGTGATGAACAGGAAACAGTATTATAAGACTGTGTTCAATATGTATGTGGTCAGTTTATGGCTTCGAGGACAAATGAGTTCTTAAATCTGGTACACAGAGCAATAAAGAGTCTTCGTTTCAGTAACATAATTATAAAAGCGGCTAAAAACTTTTACTATCGTTTTATGAAAAGACTCGAACTCTGAAGGCTGAAGTCAGTTGTGTGGACGAGTTTACAGAGAGCACAAGGTTGCAGCAAAGAAAAAGTTGACAGACCCTATGACGTATTAGGTGAACAGAATTTTATAAACATTTACGACCCGATGAAAACTTTTTGCGGCAAAAATTATTTCTTCACACATTAATATTTCACCTCAGGTAGAAAACTTAAAAATGCAAAAAGTGGAAAAAATATTAAAACATCAAAGACCGTGTTGTCATAGTATCGATTTTCATAATTCTGTGAAGTATTGTGTAATAGTACTGTTTAGCGTGAAGCATGTTCCAATATAGCCTTCAGATTACGTAATGATTTGGAGAAAGCTTACGTGTCTGCTACCACCCAGCTTGGTACAATACTTCATCAGCTAAAAGAAATAGCCCTACGCGTTCTTAGCACAGCGTCTAGATTTCCTTGCAGCGGTTATTTTTCGCACAAAGAACTGCAGACCCTGACATCCAAAACGTCTTCTCCACAATGGAGGGGCAACGCGTTGGCTTTGAGACTTCCCGTGCGCTTTATGGTGACCAACCGCTCCGATGTAATGGCCTCTGCCCTATAAACCCTTTTGTGGGGGCGAATAAAAAGGGAGGATCTATCTGCTGGCTATTACGTCACGTCCCTAACTTAATGGCAGTGGGGGAGGGAATGAAAAGACGAGGTGGTGAGACAAGCGGCCAAAAGAACTTGGATTCAGGACTGGGGGATTCCTGTCCAGACGTTACGTTCATACCATCGGCTGGTACGTAAATCATTTGGGATGCAATTCTCAGTGACATGTAGATATGCCACCAGAGTACATAAGCGTTGTTTATGTTAAATGTTGTTACAAGATCTGGTAGGATATACACTGATCAGCCAGAAGAGTACGACCACCGACCTACTATCGATATAAACCCGTCCAGACGATAGCAGCGTCACCTGGCGAGGATTGAGTGTTAGTAAGAAACACGCACGGTGCCTGTAGTATGAGTGGGCGTGCTGTCTGTGTGTAGAATGAGGAAGGCGCGCGATCTATCTCAGTCTGAGCGAGGGTAGACTGTGGTGGTCCGGATGTTCGGCAGGAGCATTTCAGAAACTGCACGACTTGTCGGGTGTTCGAGGAGTGTCTTGATGAATCTTTTCAACGCATACTGAAACCAAGGTGAAACAACATCCAGACGTCGTTTGATTGGGCTGACATCTCTCATTACATATGTCGGTCGCCATAGGCTGGGCAAACTGGTAAAACAGGACAGGCGGCAAACTGTGGCCGGAACTAACATCAGACTGTAATGCTGGGCAGAGAACAAGTGTGTCTGAACATACAGCGCACCGAACACCCCTACTGATGGGCCTCCACAGCCGACAACGCTTGCATGCGCCATTGTTAACATCACGACAATGGCAACCGCGACTGAAATGGGCACGTGACCATCGGCACTGGACGTTGGCGCAGTGGCAGAATGTTGTGTGGTCGGATGAATCCCGACACCTTCTCCATCAAACCGATGGTAGGGCGCGAATCCATCATCTTCTAGGAGAACAGCTCCTTGACACCTGTACTGCAGGATGGGGACAAGCTCTGGGGTACATTCACGCGGGCATCTAAGGGTCCAGTGGAGATCACGAAAGACACCATGACGGCCAAGGTATACCATATACTGGTTACAGAACCATGTACACCACTTAATGACGGTCATGTTCTGCAATGTCCATGCCATTTTTCAACAATGTAATGGGCCATGTCACAAGGCCAGGCGCGTGGTTAAATGGTTCCAGGAACACAGGGCCAAGTTGCAATTGATGTGCTAGCCCCCTCCCCCCTACATCTCGCCAGATCTGAAACGGATTGAACGCACCTGCAATGTGTTTTAACGTGGCGTCAGATTTCATCGCCCCCCTCTCCGGAATTCATGGGAATTAGGTGACAGCGCTTCTACACTCTTTCCCAACGACTAGTGGGATAAGGATATCATGTACAACAAAGTGGGAGTTATATCAAAATGTTAGAAGTAGCCACAATAGCCCCGTACAGACAGTACTGCAAGGTGCTAAAAATGTTACCAGGAAGCTAAACAGTATGTTGTTGTGGTCTTCAGTCCTAAGACTGGTTTGATGCAGCTATCCATGCTACTCTATCCTGTGCAAGGTTCTTCATCTCCCAGTACCTACTGCAGCATACATCCTTCTGAATCTGCTTAGTGTATTCATCTCTTGGTCTCCCTCTACGATTTTTACCCTCCACAGTGCCCTCCAATACTAAATTGGTGATCCCTCAATGTCTCAGAACATGTCCTACCAACCAATCCCTTCTTCTAGTCAAGTTGTGCCACAGGCTCCTCTTCACCCCAATTCTATTCAATACCTCCTCTACCCATCTAATCTTCAGGATTCTTCTGTAGCACCTCATTTCGAAAGCTTCTATTCTCTTCTTGTCTAAACTATTTATCGTCCACGTTTCACTTCCATACATGGCTACACTCCACACAAATACTTTCAGAAACAATTTCCTGACATTTAAATCTATACTCGATGTTAACAAATTTCTCTTGTTCAGAAACGCTTTCCTTGCCATTGCCAGTTTACATTTTATATCCTCTCTACTTCGACCATCATCAGTTATTTTGCTCCCCAAATAGCAGCCGGCCGCGGTGGTCTCGCGGTTCTAGGTGCGCAGTCCGGAACCGTGCGACTGCTACGGTCGCAGGTTCGAATCCTGCCTCGGGCATGGATGTGTGTGATGTCCTTAGGTTAGTTAGGTTTAAGTAGTTCTAAGTTCTAGGGGACAGATGGCCACAGCAGTTGAGTCCCATAGTGCTCAGAGCCATTTGAACCATTTGAACCCAAATAGCAAAACTCATTTACCACTTTAAGTGTCTCATTTCCTAATCTAATTCCCTCAGCATCACCCGACTTAATTCGACTACATTCCATTATCCTGGTTTTGCTTTTGTTGATGTTCATCTTATATCCTCCTCTCAAGACACTATCCATTCCATTCAACTGCTCTTCCAAGTCCTTTGCGGTCTCTGACAGAATTACGATGTCATCGGCGAACCTCAAAGTTTTTATTTCTTCTCCATGGATTTTAATACCTACTCCAAATTTTTCTTTTGTTTCCTTTATTGCTTGCTCAATATACAGATTAAATAACATCAGGGAGAGACTACAACCCTGTAAACTTCCTTCCCAACCACTGCTTCCCTTCCATGCCCCTCGACTCTTATAACTGCCATGTGGTTTCTGTACAAATTGTAAATAGCCTTTCGCTCCCTGTATTTTACCCCTGCCACCTTCAGAATTTGAAAGAAAGTATTCCAGTCAACATTGTCAAAAGCTTTCTCTAAGTCTAAAAATCCTAGAAACATAGGTTTGCCCTTCCTTAATCTAGCTTCTAAGGTAAGTGGTAGCGTCAGTATTGCCTCACGTGTTCCAACATTTCTACGGAATCCAAACTGATCTTCCCCGAGGTCGGCTTCTGCCAGTTTTTCCATTCGTCTGTAAAGAATTAGCGTTAGTATTTTGCAGCTGTGACTTATTAAACTGATAGGTCAGTAATTTTCACTTCTGTCAACACCTGCTTTCTTTGGGATTGGAACTATTATATTCTTCTTGAAGTCTGAGGGTATTTCGCATGTCTCATACATCTTGCTCACCAGATGGTAGAGCTTTGTCATAACTAGCTCTCCCAAGGCTGTCAGTAGTTCTAATGGAATGTTGTCTACTCCAGGGGCCTTGTTTCGACACAGGTCTTTCAGTGCTCTGTCAAACTTTTTACGCAGTATCTTATCTCCCATTTCATCTTCATCTACTTCCTCTTCCCTTTCCATAATATTGTCAAGTACATCGCCCTTGTATAGACCCTCTATGTACTCCTTCCACCTTTCTGCTTTCCCTTCTTTGGTTAGAACTGGGTTTCCATCTGAGCTCTTGATATTCATGCAAGTGGTTCTCATTTCTCCAAAGGTCTCTTTAATTTTCCTGTAAGCAGTATCTACACTCCTGGAAATTTAAATAAGAACACCGTGAATTCATTGTCCCAGGAAGGGGAAACTTTATTGACACATTCCTGGGGTCAGATACATCACATGATCACACTGACAGAACCACAGGCACATAGACACAGGCAACAGAGCATGCACAATGTCGGCACTAGTACAGCGTATATCAGCCTTTCGCAGCACTGCAGGCTGCTATTCTCCCATGGAGACGATCGTAGAGATGCTGGATGTAGTCCTGTGGAACGGCTTGCCATGCCATTTCCACCTGGCGCCTCAGTTGGACCAGCGTTCGTGCTGGACGTGCAGACCGCGTGAGACGACGCTTCATCCAGTCCCAAACATGCTCAATGGGGCACAGATCCGGAGATCTTGCTGGCCAGGGTAGTTGACTTACACCTTCTAGAGCACGTTGGGTGGTACGGGATACATGCGGATGTGCATTGTCCTGTTGGAACAGCAAGTTTCCTTGCCGGTCTAGGAATGGTAGAACGATGGGTTCGATGACGGTTTGGATGTACCGTGCACTATTCAGTGTCCCCTCGACGATCACCAGAGGTGTACGGCCAGTGTAGGAGATCGCTCCCCACACCATGATGCCGGGTGTTGGCCCTGTGTGCCTCAGTCGTATGCAGTCCTGATTGTGGCGCTCACCTGCACGGCGCCAAACACGCATACGACCATCATTGGCACCAAGGCAGAAGCGACTCTCATCGCCGAAGACGAAACGTCTCCATTCGTCCCTCCATTCACGCCTGTCGCGACACCACTGGAGGCGGGCTGCACGATGTTGGGGCGTGAGCGGAAGGCGGCCTAACGGTGTGTGGGACCGTAGCCCAGCTTCATGGAGACAGTTGCCAATGGTCCTCGCCGATACCCCAGAAGCAACAGTGTCCCTAATTTACTGGGAAGTGGCCGTGCGGTCCCCTACGGCACTGTGTAGGATCCTACGGTCTTGGCGTGCATCCGTGCGTCGCTGCGGTCCTGTCCCAGTTCGACGGGCACGTGCACCTTCCGCCGACCACTGGCGACAATCGATGTACTGTGGAGACCTCACGCCCCAAGTGTTGAGCAATTCGGCGGTACGTCCACCCGGCCTCCCGCATGCCCACTATACGCCCTCGCTCAAAGTCCGTAAACTGCACATACGGTTCACGTCCACGCTGTCGCGGCATGCTACCAGTGTTAAAGACTGCGATGGAGCTCCGTATGCCACGGCAAACTAGCTGACACTGACGGCGGCGGTTCACAAATGCTGCGCAGCTAGCGCCATTCGATGGCCAACACCGCGGTTCCTGGTGTGTCCGCTGTGAAGTGCGTGTGATCATTGCTTGTACAACCCTCTCGCAGTGTCGGGAGCAAGTATGGTGGGTCTGACACACCGGTGTCAATGTGTTCTTTTTTCCATTTCCAGTAGTGTATTTTACCCCTAGTGAGATAAGCCTCTACATCCTTACATTTGTCCTCTAGCCATCCCTGCTTAGCCATTTTGCACTTCCTGTCGATCTCATTTTTGAGACGTTTGTATTCCTTTTTGCCTGCTTCATTTACTGCATTTTCATATTTTCTACTTAATGAATTAAATCCAATATTTCCTCTGTTACCCAAGGGTTTCTACTAGTCCTCGTCTTTTTATCTATTTGATCCTCTGCTGCCTTCACTATTTCATCCCTCAAAGCTACCCATTCCTCTTCTACTGTATTTATTTCCCCCGTTCCTGTCAATTGTTCCCTTATGCTCTCCCTGAAACTCTGTACAACCTCTGGTTCTTTCAGTTTATCCAGGTCCCATCTTCTTAAATTCCCACCTTTTTGCAGTTTCTTCAGTTTTAATCTACAGTTCATAACCAATAGATTGTGGTCAGAGTCCACATCTGCCCTGGAAATATCTGACAATTTAAAACCTGGTTCCTAAATCTCTGTCTTACCATTATATAATCTACCTGATAGCTTTTAGTATCTCCAGGGTTCTTCCATGTATACAACCTTCTTTTATGATTCTTGAACCAAGTATTAGCTATGATTAAGTTATGCTCTGCACAAAATTCTACCAGATGGCTTCCTCTTTCATTTCTTAGCCCCAATCCTTATTCACCTACTATGTTTCCTTCTCTCCCTTTCCCTACTGTCGAATTCCAGTCACCCATGACTATTAAATTTTCGTCTCCCTTCACTACCTCATCATATATTTCATTAATTTCTTCGTCATCTGCAGAGCTAGTTGGCATATAAACTTGTACTACTGTAGTAAGCGTGGGCTTTGTGTCTTTCTTGGACACAATAATGCGTTCACTATGCTGTTTGTAGTAGCTTACCCGCACTCCTATTTTTTATTCATTATTAAACCTACACCTGCATTACCCCTTTTGCTTTTGTATTTATAACCCTGTATTCACCTGACCAAAAGTCTTGTTCCTCCTGCTACCGAACTTCACCAATTCCCACTGTATCGAACTTTAACCTATCCATTTCCCTTTTTTAATTTTCTAACCTACCTGCCCGATTAATTGATCTGACATTCCACGCTCCGATACGCAGAACAGCAGTATGTGATACCCACAAGATATCATTAAAAACATATGATCAGTCGTGAAGGAAGTATCTGGTCAGCACCACATGGTCGACGGTATTAAGTCAGTTTGTAGTAACAATGCTTCTCTTACTGGTAAGTCAGATATATGTACAGTATTTAACAATCAGTTTTTCAGCAGTGCTAATGAATTAAATAGAAATATAGTTTCTGCAGGGAATCATATATTTCTTTTGGCAAATGCCTTTCTGATACTGATATCGGAGTTACTCCTCTGTGATATTGATAAGGGGAAGATTGAGTCGAGAATGAAAGCATCGAAGCTGCGGGGGATTAGACGAGCGGTCGAGGGCGCTACAGTCATGGACTGTGCGACTAGTCTCGGCGGAGGTTCGAGTTCTTCCTCGGGCATGGGTGTGTGTGTTTGTCCTTAGGATAATTTAGGTTAAGTAGTGTGTAAGCTTAGGGACTGATGACCTTAGCAGTTAAATCCCATAAGATTTCACATACTTTTTTTTGAAGTCACCGAAGGCTAACGACTCTCATGGATATGATGGAGTACTTAGCACAATATTAAAGTACTGTGCTGCACATGTTAGTCCCGTACTTAGCCATATATGTAATTTTCTTTCAGGAATGGTCAGCTTCCTTGGCGGTTAAAGTACTCAGTAGTAAAGCAGCTTCATAAAAAGAAAAAAAAAAGATAATATTGACAATGTTAAATTATAAAGAATTATGGAATATAGGCAATAGTTCACAATTAGTTCACATCTTACTTTAACAACAGACAGCAAAATGTCTGTTCTCCCCAGTACTGAGACTGACTCTGATGTGGGATCTGAGTGAGACACAATTAAATGAGGGGGGGGGGGGGGAGGGGAAACGGGGATGGTGCCCCAGGGATCAGTGCTGGGGCCAGTCCTGTTCCTTATTTATATAATTGATATGCCCTCTAGTATTATAGGTGATTCTAAAATATTTCTGTTTGCTTATGGTAGTAAAGGATGTTATGTGTAGCACTGGCCCTGTTTCAAGTAGTGCAGTTCAAACATAAGTCCATGGCTTGCAGAAAAAAAACTAACGCTAAATCACAGTAAGACTCGGTTTTTACAGTTCCTAACACACAATTGAACAAAACCTAATGTTTTAATTTCAGAATGGGCACATGATTATTGAAACTGAACATTTCAGATTTCTAGGTGTTCAGATAAACAGTAAACTGCCGTGGAAAGCCCACGTTCTGCATGTTGTTCAAATATTTAATGTTACCATTTTCACTATTAGGAACGATGTCTGAGGCAAGTGATAATTCGACGGGAAAAGTTGCCTATTTTTCTTACTGTTCGCATATGAGGTATGATATTGTGTTTTGTAGCTTTTGCCATTCTAAAAGGGTATTTTTGACTCAAACCCTTTTCATTAGTCCGGGTATTCTGAGATATATATATACTCTTTACTGTCATTTCTTTTAACAATATCAGCTTATTCCCAAGAATTAGGAACTTTCAATCAGTTAATACTAAGCAGAATTCCGGGCTTTATTTGGATCGCAGTTCTTTGACTCTTGTGCAGAATGACGTGCAGTAAACTTCTGCATCCAGTTCCAGTGAGCTACCACAAAAATGTAAAAATCTTAGCAGTAATCCACTCGCTTTCAAATAAAAAATGAAGGATTTCCTCATGGGTCACTCCATCTATTCCGTCGAGGAGTTCCTTCAAAAACTGATTTCTGCGTTATAATGTTGATTACCTTTGCATAAACTTATGGCTTGTCGTTTTTTGGATTCATGAAGATTTTATTTTATCTGCTATTATTTTTCCGTTGTAGTTTCATGTAGCATCTCCATGACATAGGAGATTTGCCCCTCAATTTGGTCCTGCGGTACTAGACGGGTA
This sequence comes from Schistocerca gregaria, assembly GCF_023897955.1. Lineage (NCBI taxonomy): Eukaryota > Metazoa > Arthropoda > Insecta > Orthoptera > Acrididae > Schistocerca > Schistocerca gregaria. Next base: position 1,084,449,328 of record NC_064920.1, on the reverse strand, counting down.
AAATAAAATAAAATTGCTTTTCCTAACGGTATTAACCCAGGATAAATGCATCTTAATACAGAATACACTACTGTCCATTAAAATTGGTACACCAAGAAGAAATGCAGATGATAAACTGGTATTCATTGGACAAATATATTATACTAGAACTGACATGTGATAACATTTTCACGCAATTTGGGTGCATAGATCCTGAGAAATCAGTGCTCAGAACAACCACCTGTGGCCGTAATAACGGTCTTGATACGCCTGGGCATTGAGTCAAACAGAGCTTGGATGGCGCGTACAGGTACAGATGCTCATGCAGCTTCAACACAATACCACAGTTCATCAAGAGTAGTGACTGGCGTATTGTGACGAGCCAGTTGCTCGGTCACCATTGACCAGACGTTTTCAATTGGTGGAGAATGTGCTGGCCAAGGAAGCAGTCGAACATTTTCTGTATCCAAAAAGGCCCATACAGAACCTGCAACATGCCGTCGTGCATTATCCTGATGAAATGTAGGGTTTCGCAGGGATCGAATGAAGGGTAGAGCCACGGATCGTAAGACATCTGAAATGTAACGTCCACTGTTTTAAGTGCTGTCAATGGGAACAAGAGGTGACCGAGACGTGTAACCAATGGCACCCCATACCGTCACGCAGGGTGATACACCAGTATGGCGATGACGAATACACGCTTCCAATGTGCGTTCACCGCGATGTCGCCAAACACGGATGCGATCATCATGATGCTGTAAACAGAACCTAGATTCATACGATAAAAATGACTTTTTGCCATTCGTACACCCAGGTTCGTCGTTGAGTACACCATCGCAGGCGCCCCTGTCTGTGATGCAGCGTCAAGGGTAACCTCTGCCATGGTCTCCGAGCTGATAGTCCATGCTGCTGCAAACTTCGTCGAACTGTTCGTGCAGATGGTTGTTGTCTTGCAAACGTCCCCATCTGTTGACTCAGGGATCGAGAGGTGGCTGCACGATCTGTTACAGCCATGCGGATAAGATGCCTGTCATCTCGACTGCTAGTGATACGAGGCCGTTGGGATCCAGCACGGTGTTCCGTATTACCCTTCTGAACCCACCGATATCATATTCTGCTAACAGTCATTGGATCTCGACCAACGCGGGCAGCAATGTCGCGATTCGATAAACCGCAATCGCAATAGGCTACAATCCAGCCTTTATCAAAGTCGGAAACATGACGGTACGCATTTCTGCTCCTTACACGAGGCACCACAACAACGTTTCACCAGGCAACGCCTGTCAACTGCTGTTTGTATATGAGAAAACGGTTGGAAACTTTTCTCTTGTCATCACGTTGTAGGTGTCGCCACCGGCGCCAACCTTGTGTGAATGCTCTGAAAAGCTAATCATTTGCATATCATAGCATCTTCTTCCTGTCGGTTACATTTCGCGTCTGTAGCACGTCATCTTCGTGGTGAAGCAATTTTAATGTCCAGGAGTGTAATTTTTACAGGTTAGGACACATATTACATTTCCAATTATCAGATAATATCGATAGGTTGACAGAATAAAACCCTACATCATGTTCATAATAAACATAATCAGGGAATTTTTTTTAGGTAGGACATCTTTATTACAGTGTTGCAAGAAGACATATGTTAAGACCGCAGGGAATGATTTCCATGGTAGCAGAGGTAGCTGTAGAGGTTAAAGAGAGGAAAACAACGACTGGAATACATCCAACAAATAATTGTGTCTGTGGTTGCAAGTGCTACTTTGAGATGAAGAGGTTGCCACAGGAGAGGAATTCATTGTGGGCAGCATCAAACTAGTCAGAAGATTGATGACGTGGAAGAAAAATTCAGCCTTACTGTCAAAGACCCCCAGATCAAAATATTTTGGTTTTCATAGTTAAGTAAGTTTGTTAATCTAGACTGTCTCAGTCAGTATTGTCACAAGAGGTCTCATAGTACGTTCGATTACATTAAATGAAGAGCCTTACGTCGCTGGACTCAAAGTATCTAATGGAATATGTTCTTACGTTCATAATTTTAGAAAGTGGAGAATAAAAAGCTTTACTGAGAACAGTCATCAAGGAATCGCAAATTCTATAGATTATTACCGAAGTCATTACTCATCATTTAATTACACCATCCAGTTCCAGAAGCTATCTGCATGACACAGTAAAACCTTAATCGATGCACACTGGAACTTCACGACCGTCACACCGCAGCGTTGGTAGTTATCCAGAAAAGACGTCAGCGAGTACGGCCGACCAGCGATAGGTTGTAGCCAATGCCGCACGCACGCAACACGTGCGTAAGAGGGAAAAGAATCACAGTATCAAAACACATTGACAGCGGGAAAATATGACTCTAAAAGCCAGCAGTAGCTTCAGTAACACAATACATAATCTGCGACGAAGCCAGTCGACAAACTTACAGCACGTGTCACAAGGAATAACAAAAATACGAGCCTCCCAGCGTACACCGCCCATCGTCTTTAGTCCACTATTTACGGCACGCACTGCGAGGAAATAACGGTGTCTTCTGCTCCTGGGAATCGAATTTAATGTTGGATATGAAAGATTTGTAGCACTTGTTGAAAGATATTAATCTCAGAACTTTCCTTGCCTAATGAAAAAGATCTCGTGCTACCTACAGCTCATTTCTAACATTTTAATGAAAAAAGGAGCCTCGAAATTGGTTTTCATTTCAGCGTGTAATGTATCTCTCTCTGTCGCAGGCGTCGTGGATCACTCCGGCCGGCAAGTATTCGTCACAGGTGACCTAAATGGTGGGGACAGCACGAAAAGCAATTTCTTTTCCTACAAAATTTTTCTTTCTCGTTTATTTGCTCTGTTAGTAGCTTAAAATCTTTTGATTTATTTCCTGGGTATATACGATCTCCAGTAACTATCAGTCTCTCTTGTATCATACTTGGTGAATCTACTGCTTTGGCTAGAATGAAAGTCACGTGACTCCTTCGTACGGCGTTGCCACAGCGGATACGGAAAAGTGACACATATAATTCTGTATGTTTGTCATTGGATCACGTAAGGAAGTGGTACGCTTTCGGACATGATTCCCTACTGAAATGGTTCCTGCTGGGTTTCCTGCGAAAGAAAAACACACTGTAGTACCAGCTGACATTAATTTTTATAAGCACTTTTCGAGTAAATATGGAAGAAACTTTTTAAAATGGTTGCATTATAATTTTTATACTTCGAAACAAGTATATACAGCTCTTATGGCTGCATCCTTTCCTCTCTTCAGTGGAAGACTCTGCAAGAGAGACGCTCGGTACGGGCTTTTGTTGAAGTTCCGAGAACATACCTTCACCTAGGAGTAAAGCAGTATATTGCGTCATCCTACGTATGTCTCGCGAAGAAACCATGAGGATAAAATCAGACAGATTAGAGCCCACACAGGGGCATACCGACAATCTTTCTTTCCACGACCAATACGAGACTGGAATAGAAGGAGGAACCGATAGAGATACTCAAGTTACCCTCCGCCGCACCCCGTCAGGTGGCTTGCAGAGTATGGATGTAGATGTAGAAGTAGATGCGTCACGCCGATATTGAAGAATGGACGCTGGAGATCGTTTTGACGAAAATTTCCCAGTAGTTCGTTTCCTTCCCTCCCCCCCAACCCTCACCCCCGCCCCCCTCTTTACTAAGTTAATGAATAGGAAGATTAAACCTGTAACGTTCGGATACAGCATTTGTAGTGTCCTCATTGACACAGTCAACTCTTTTAAATATCTGGGCATAGATTTTCAGAGGGATATGAAATGGAACGAGCATGTGGGAATGGTAGGGAAGGTGAATGGTCGACTTCGATCTATTCCGGATACAGCATTTGTAGTGTCCTGATTGACACAGTCAACTCTTTTAAATATCTGGGCATAGATTTTCAGAGGGATATGAAATGGAACGAGCATGTGGGAATGGTAGGGAAGGTGAATGGTCGACTTCGATCTATTCCGAGAAATCTAGGACAGAGTGGTTCTTCTGTAAACGATACCGCATATAGGACGATGGTGCGACCCATTCTTGAGTATTGCTCGAGTGTTTGTGATCCGCACCAGGTCGGATTGAAGGAATACATCGAAGCAGTTCAGAGGCGGGCTGATAGATTTGTTACCGTTAGATTAGAGCAACACGTAAGTATAACGGGGATGGTTCGGGCACTCAAATGGGAATCCCTGCAGGGAAGGCCAAGCTCTTTTCCAGACACTATTGAGAAAATATTGGTAACCGGCATCTGGAGCTGAGTGCCGAGCGAATCCATTACCACCAACATGTGGAGCGTATGAGGAGGAGCGCCGAGGAAGATGCGTGAAATAAGGACTCTTACGGAGGCATATAGACAGTCGTTTTCTCCTCGCTCTATTTGGGAGTGGATCAGGGAAGGAAAAGACTAGTAGTGGTGTAGAGCACCCTCCACCAAGCACCGTACGGTGGCTTGCGGAGTATCTATGTAGATGTACACTGAAGAGCCAAAGAAATTGGTACACAGGCTTAATATCGTGTAGGGTTCCCGCGAGCACACAGAAGTGGCATGGGGTAGGCTAGTGTCTGATGTAGTGCAAGAGGAAACTGACACTATGAATCCTGCAGGGCTGTCCATAAATCCGTAAGAGAGCGAAGGGTGGGAATCTCATCTGAGCAGCATGTTGCAGGGCATCCCAGATAAGCTCAATAATGCTCATATCTGGAGTGTTTGGTGGCCAGCGAAAATGTTTAAACTCAGAGTAGTGTTCCTGGAGCCACTCTGTAGTAATTATGGACGTGAGAGGTGTTCCATTGTTCTTCTGGAAATGCCCAAGTTCGTCGGAATGCACAATGGACATAAACTGATGCATGCGATCAAGCACGAAGCTTAAGTGCATGTCACCTGTCCGAGTCGTATCTGGACGTATCAGGGATCCCATGTAACTTCAACTACACACGCCCCACACCTTTACAGAACCTACTAAAATGCAGAGTCCATGGATTCATGAGGTTTTCTCCATACCCGTACACGGCGAACACATCGATACACTTTGAAACGAGACTCGTCCCACCAGGCTATATGTTTGCAGTCATTAGTAGTCCAATGTCGTTCTTGACGAGCCTAGGTGAGGCGTACAGCTTTTTGTCGTGCAGTCATCAAGGGTATACGAGTAGGCCTTCGGCTCCGAAAGCTCATATCGATGATCTTTCGTTGAATGGTTCGCACGCTGACACTTGTTGATGGTCCAGCATTGAAATCAGTAACAATTTGCGGAAGGGTTGCACTTCTGCCACGTTGAACGCTTCTCTTCAGTCGTCGTTGGTCTCGTTCTTGCAGGATATTTTTCCAGCGGCATTGATATCGGAGATATGGTGGTTTACCGGATTTCTGATATTCACGGTACACTCGTTAAATGGTCGTACGGGAAAATCCCCACTTCAACGCTACCTCTGAGATGCTGTGTCCCATCGCTCGTGCGCCGACTATAACACCACCTTCAGACCCACCTAAACTTGATAACCTGCCATTGTAGCAAATGTTCAAATGTATATGAAATCTTATAGGACTTAACTGCTAAGGTCATCTGTCCCTAAGCTTACACACTACGTAACCTAAATTATCGTACTGACAAACACACACACACCCATGCCCGAGGGACGACTCGAATCTCAGCCGGGACCAGCCGCACAATCCATGACTGCAGCGCCCCCGGCCGCTCGGCTAATCCCACGCGGCACCATTGTAGCAGCAGTAACCGATCTATGACTGCGCCAGACAGTTGTTGTCTTATATAGGCGTTGCCAACAGCAGTGCCGTATTCTGCCTGTTTACGTATCTCTGTATTCGAATATGCATGCCTATACGAGTTTCTTTGCGGTTCATTGTATAAGTACAGAATTCTATAGCCCGTATCCTTCTCTCGGTTTGTTATCAGTGTTTCTTTTCCTTCAATCTTATGTAAGGGAGAGGGGAAAAAAATTACAAGCGTGGGAGCGTAAAATGGAAACGTACTGTTGATGTGCGTTAAAACCTGAATAATGGAATGGTCGAAGCCCCATTTGGCACAGGTGACAACTTGGGCGGCTGACGTTGTATGAATGCAGGGGGCAGCGTAGCGCCGCGACGCCGCCGTGACGCCGCGACGCTGCCGGGTGGCAGTGACGGATGGAGGGGCCGGCGCCCCCGCGTCGCCGCGCCAGTCCCTCCGTGCCTGGCACAGGTGGTTAGGCTTGGCGGCAGCCCAGCAACACTTCACGTCCCCCGCCTGCCTCCCGCTCCGATGTCAGCAGGAGCACGCTGGGAGCTCTCTTATTGCGTGCAAATACCAACAGCAACATTTCTCTCAGAACTAAGCTTGTCAGTATGCGTTTACCTACATCTCCTGGAGTTTTCAGGGGGATAAAGCACTTCAAACTCTACTATTTCGCAGCCCACCACTCCTCGATCATCGTCCACTGGCAAACGCGACTGACATTTTGTTGAGTGCACTGTCATTATGCAGCCGCGGAAATGGGTTTTACATAAGTTATACCTACTCCATTTTCATTTGAAACACTGTTCTAATTCCTTACTCACTACAGCTGCTCAACCTCATGATGGTTGGTCCCAAGCCGCACACATCTGTAAGGCATCGTCATTAATAAGCTTCCTATCTGTTATTTTAATTTCCATACTGTGGGAAATTTTACCCTGATAAAACTATCCCACCTGGTGTGCAAGATGTATCAAAGTACTACATAGTTAAAGTAGAGTGTAATAGTCCTAGTTCCAAAGAAGACAGCTACAAGTATTAGTAAACTATCAGTTTAATAAAACATGGTTGCAAATTACTGATACACTTAGTATACATATGAACAGAAGTTTGGTAGGAGTCACACTCATGATAGATCAGTTAGGGTTCTGGAGAAATGTAATAGTATTTATAGATTTACAGAAGGCTTTTGTCAATAAAAACTGGAATACAGATTTAAACTTTCCATAGTGATGGAGGGCAGGAATTCAGTCGTATAATGAGTAGAAATTGTAAATAAATAAGCTTCTGGCTGCTGGCAACCATGGAGGTGTCATTTTGGTTTGAGGTTGTAGATACAAGTTTGATGTAGATCCTGAAGAAGTTCCCCTTAGTTGAATATGGTGCAAACTATGCAAGCCAGAGGCTATCAGTTATATATATAATGATGTTTGTAATTGTGTATGTCTGAGATTTCTTCCCAAACCCTTTGATCGATTTCAAACAAATTTGACACAGAAACAGCATGCTACAAGAGTATATTCACTGTGGGATTTATATGCTCCTAGCTCAATTAGAAGCAGAGATGCAGGCAGAAATGTGTTTTTACCAACACCTCATGTATAGGCTGGCCTGCATGATACAAATGTTGTGTGGGAACAGTATCAGCCTGTCATGTCAACCTATGTTGCAAGACAGTCTACAAATCAGGGACAAGAAACAGTTCTCCACACCCTGAGATGCAGGCTCCCCTGTATGATATGCATGTTGTGCAAGAATAGTACTGCCTCCATTATCAACTTGCCTTGCACGATGGCTGTACAACAGGGGCAAACGAATTACATTCAAGCCCCAGATGTGTAGCCTACCCTGCATTAGTGGGAAGCTGTATTAGTAATATTGGTCTGCTTTATTTAGCTTTATTATAGGGGCCATGCAGATGAAGATGGTTGGGGACGGGTTGAGGTAGATAGAAGAGGGGATGGAAAGAGTGAGAGTGAGGAGGAAATGGCAGAGGTGGAAATGGGTACAGAGAGTGATGGGGAGGGGATGCATGAGGCAGGGGAAAGTGTAACAGGGTAGTTGGCAGTTGGCCAAGGAAGAGATAGAAAGAGGGAAGAGAATCTGGTCAGAGGGAGGGGGAGGAACAGATGGTCAAAGAGAGAGAGGGTGGAGGATATAGGCAAAGGGTGGTGGAGGAGGAGATGAAGAGACAGAGCAAATGGGGAGGGGTGACTAACATATTGGAAGATGAGGTGGACAGGCAGAGGAAAAGGTGGACGCAGAGAATGGGACAAGTAGGATTAGGATTGAGGAAGGCAGGAGGAGATGGACAAAGGGAGGGGCAGGAAGTGTAGGCAGATGCGAGCACGGGGTGGAAAGAGGAATGGGCCAGGAGGGGTGGGCAGATGGGAAGAGGGGATGGACAGAGGGAGAGGCAGGAGAGGATGGATATAGAATGGCAAGAGAGGGAGAAGGAGTTGGATAGGGAGAAGAGGAAGGAGGAGATAGATGGAAAGGGAGCATGAAGAGATGCATTTGATAAGGTGGGCAGGTGAAGGAGAAGGAAAAGAAAGAAGAAGTAGGTAGGTAGAGAGATTGGAGCAGGAGCCTCACACCTCAGAAAATAATTCCAGGTACATGTCTCGCGCAATCTGTAGTGTTATAAGGATTCTGCAGATAAAGCTGTGACATTATTTAGATGAGTACAAAGAAAAGCCAGCCACATTTGCAAATTTTTCGTTTTTTATTCACTCAAAAATTGCGAAAACCATATAAAAATGTGCAAACGAAAAGTTTGCACATTCCGTCATGATTTTCGCATTTTCGGAAAATACCAATTTGACTATTTTTTACGATGATTGGAATATGGGTTGCGCCCCGAAACTAGTCATAGAGGGACTAAAAAACATCAACTATTTCTGGTTTTTTTGTTGTACTGATTAACACAAGTTACTGACCTACAATTATTTCAGCATGCTGGAAGTTCGTAAATTACGTATGTGATTTTCCAATTTAAGTTATTGATAACTGTAATTCCTAACTATTTAGCTCATTTCAAGGCCTTTAGATTTCTGTGATTCTTGGTGAAACCGAAGTTAAGCGGATTCCTTTTCGTACTCATGTGGTTAATTTCACACTTTTCATTATTTAGAGTCAATTTCCACTTTTCGCACCACACAGATATCTTGTATAAAGCATTTTGCAGTTGTTTTTGATCTTCTTACGACTTTACAATAGTGAATGACAGCATTACCTGCAAACAGTTTAAGAGGCTACTGTACTAAATCGTGTGTGTAAATCAGGAACCACAGAGGGCCTACAACACTACCTCGGGGAATGCCGCCAGATGTGTTTTACTTGACGGCTCTCCGTCTTCCTTTCTGAAAGGAAATAACGAACCCAGTCGCACAGCTTGGGTGATACTCCATAGCCACGCGGTTAGAAGTAGTTTATGAGGAACGGTGTCAGAAGCCTTCTGGAATTCTAAAAATATGGAGGTAATTTGACATCCCCTGTCGATAGCTAGTGGTGTTTCACTAGCACGATGTTTTGTGAAGGTGTCTTGGTTGTTTATCAATAAACCATTTTCTTGGAGGTAATTCACAGTGTCCGAGCACAGTCTATGTTGCAAAATCTTACCGCAAATCTATGTTAGTGATTTGAGTCTATAATTCAATGGGTTGCTCCTATTTCCTCTGTTTGGTATTGGTGTGACTTTGCGCAACTTCCCAGTCTTCTGGTACGGATCTTTTGACGAGCGAGCGGTTGTATACGATTGCTAAGTATGGAGCTATTGTATCAGCATGTTCTGAAAGGAACCTGACTGGTATACAATCAGGACCAAATGCTTTGCCTTTATTAAGTGATTTAATCTGCATCGATACACCGAGGATATCTACTTCCAAGTTAATCATGCCGGCAGTTCTTTTTGTTTCTAATTATAGAATATTTACTTCGTCTTCTTTGGTGAAAGATTTACGGAAAACCGCATTTAGTAGCTCTGCTCCAGTAGCGCTGTCATAAATGACAGCATCATTGTTATCATGCAGTGAAGGTATCGGTTACCGCTGGTATGCTTTACAAACGACCAGCATCTTTCTCCTTTTTCTGCCAGATTTCGAGACAAAGTTTCGTGGTGGAAATTATTAAAAGCATCTCGCATTGAAGTTCGCGCTTAATTTCGAGCGTTTGTAAAACTTCGCCGATTTTGGGGATTGCGCATTGTTTTATGTATCATGGGGGATCAGTACCATCTATTACTAACTTATTTGGTCGAGTTTCTTTGAATTCAAACTACATCTGGTCTATGCCTACATAGTGAGACTGGATGGAGTGGAAACTCTCTCTTAGAAACGCGTCAAGCAAATTGTTGTCTGCTTAATTCAGCTGGTGTACCTTGCTTTTATTTTTGGTGGTTTTGGATGTCTGCGGTATTCCGTCTAACTACAACAATATTGTAGTCCCTAATCCCTGTATCCGTCATGGTGTTCCTCAATTAAACTTATATTATGATATTACATATATTAAACTTCAGTTACCGTAGTGCCTAGAGGGGGAAAACCTGAAAAGTCTACCAAGGTCTAGCGCTCTCCCCTGCAGGAATAATGGGAAGCAGCAATGAAAGAAGAGGAATCTTAGATGTCACTTGATCCTAGGTGATATAGTGATAAAAAAAACTCTTTAAGTAAATTTGCATTCATGCAAACGCTAGGTTTGTTCACAAAACGAGCCCATCTCCGATTTGCTTCCAACTCACGAACAATCTTTTCCCTGTGTCCAACTGTAGCGATTGCAATGAGTGTTATTCCGGAGCCCAGGTAGCCCCTGAAGGCCGGCAACCCATATTACACCACAGAGGACAAGGTTGTCTATGGCCAAGACGTACCAAACGCACCATGGTAAACACTGGCTATTTACATACAAGATATTGTAACAAACATTCCGAGCACTACTTCCTGCAGGGAGAGCTCGAGCCATGGCCTGCAGGAAGTATCACTACGCCAAAATCTGATTGACTGGCGACAGCTATTTAGGGCTAGAATCAGCCCCAATGTTCATTTCACGCCAGATGCCGACCTCGTGTACTGCGATCGTTGAAGATTACGACTTCGTCTCTGAATTGGACTGTTACTAGTGTGTTTGTGTGTTACCACGAACATTTGTGGAAAATTAGAAGTGATCTTTTGTTTGCCTCAATTATGAGACTTTTACTGTCATCACCGGGTGGAAAGGCCGAGTGGTTCTAGGCGCTTCAGTCTGGAACCGCGGGACCACCACGGTCGCAGGCTCGAATCCTGCCTCGGGCATGGATGTGTGTGATGTCCTTAGGTTAGTTAGGTTTAAGTAGTTCTAACTTCTAGGGGACTGATGGCCTCAGATGTTAAGTCCCATAGTGCTCACAGCCATCTGAACCATTTTTTTACTGGCATCGTTATTGTTACCTTTCGTTTGTTGTTCAGTCATCAACCTTGCGAACTTACATTAATAAAAGTTGTGTTTGCGAAAAATTGCGAATTGTCAGTCACACTAGAGAGGATCCAAATTCTGGCATTCCTACTTGCTCTAACGTTTGTTTTTTACACTGAGGTGAGAAAGTCATGGGGTAGCCATATGCCCATATCCAGGTGGTAGTATCGCGTACACAGGATATAAAAGGGCGGTGCGTTGGCCGAGCTGCCGTTTGTACTCAGGCAACTCATGTGAAAAGGTTTCCAACGTGATTAAGGCCGCACCACGGGAAGTAACAGACTTCGAACGCGGAATGGTAGTTGGAGCTAGTCGCTTGGGACGTTCCATTTCGGAAATCGTTAGCGAATTAAATATTCAGAGGTCCGCGGAATCAAGAGCGTACCGATAACACCAAATTTCGGGCATTGTGTCTCACCATGGATAATGCAGTGATTGAAGGGCTTGACTTAACGACCGAGAGCAGCGGCGTTTGCGGGGAGTTGCCAGTGCGAACAGGCAAGCAACTCTGAGTGAATTAACGGCAGAAATCAAAGTGGGACGTAAGACGAACGTATCCTTTAGGACAGTGCGGGGAAATCTGGCGTTAACGGGGGATTTACTACCTTTGGCCCGAAAAAAGCATGTTCTTTGAGATTTTTTTCTCGGGATATGTTATAGACATTAATGTGAAATTTCCTCAAAATATTTATTCATATTTCCTCTACAAACTGGAAATGTCGAAGAACAAAGGCGGAAGTGGCGACGGAACGAAAGAAAATTTCGATTTAGACCTCCACGCGCGGTATGTCACAGATCAGCCGGCTCGTCTGAAATAAAAATTTAGTTGGCGTTAGCGAAGTATATAAGATTCTTTAGGAGTTGTACCTCGCTTAAGTTATTTGGGCCATAGGAAACAAAATGGCGGCCATTTGAAAAAGAAAACAGGGTTTTTTCATCGATTTTTCCATTTCATCGGCCACGTAACAATATTTGTAGTTGATGGATCGGAATAAAAGTGGTACAACTCCTAGACAATTTAGTTAGCTTCGTCGGAAACAAAGAATCATGCCAAACGGTTCAGTAGATTTGAAGGCACCATACCGCGCCCCCCAAAAAAAAAAAAAAAAAAAAAAAGAAAAAAAATCATTTCGAGAAAAACGCGTTTGAAGTTTTGACTACATATAAATACAATATTAGGCAACTTACATACAATCTGCTATTGCGGGACCATAAACTAGTCCTTCCTCTTCCTCACAGAGGGCGTTCTGCTGGATCTGGGTCATCCTGCGCTGCACCAGAGCCGCTCGTACGGCCGGTGACAAACGGTTTTCGGCCGCTTGAATCCGGTGGTCGTTCGAATGCTTGGCGAACTGCGTCGAATAGAGTCCCAGGGTATCGTTCATCGTTGTCATGGTCTTCAGAATTGCTGAATACCCTTCGTTGAAGCTGCTCACTGTCAGGAAAGTCGCAATCTCCACAGCCTTCGCACCAGTTACACGCATTCAAACTTTCATTTGAATTTTGTGTGTTTCCTCCCAAGCACCGTTACAATGACTCGTCCTCCGAAAGAAAAAAAAAAACTGATGAGTGAAAAAGGCCGATTTCAGGCAGGTGCATTTATTTTGTTCAATCGCGAATAACCAACATTTCCGTTCCGTATTCGCGAAAACCGTTTCCGGGATGGATTCTAAACTCTTTAATGGATCTAAAAATGCAGTTAAAAATCGATTTTTTGAACCAAAATATAGTAACCTTCCCCTTAATGGGCTATGGCAGCAGACGCCCGATGCGACTGCCTTTGCTAACAGCGTGGCATCAAAGGTAGTGCCGCTCCTGGGCTCGCGACCATATCGGTTGGGTCCTAGTCTGCTGTAAATCCTGGTCTGGTGAGATGAGCCCAGATTTCAGCTGGTAAGAGCTGACGGTAGGATTCGAATGTGACGCAGTGGCCAAGATGCCATGGCTCTAAGTTGTCAATAAGGCACTCGGCAAGCCAGTGGTGGCTCCATAATGTCTAAGTTCATATGGAATGGACTGGGTCCTCTCGTCCAATTGAACCGATCATTGACTGGAAACGTTCGGACTTCATCTGCAGCCATTCGTCAACCTCATGTTCCCAACCAATCATAGAATTTTTATGGATTAAATGAGCCATATCACCGAGCTACAATTGATCCGCGATTGGTCTGAAGAATGTTTTGGACAATTCGAGCGGATGATCCGTTCTTCGAGATCGTCCGACACCAATCCCATCGAAAATTTATGGTAAGTAATCGAAAGCACCGGCAACTCTTTCGCAATGTGGACGATTGTACAGGCAGCATGGTTCGATATTTCTGCTGGGGCTTTGACTTCTTGAGGCCATGCCACGTCAAGTTGTTGCAATATGCGGAGCAAAAGAATATATTAGGACTTTTGTTACCTCACTGTGTGTAGTAACATTCCTGTTATGTGTAGCAGAGCTGTTCGCGGCACTGCACCTATTCTGTCGAACATCGTACTGTCACCAGCCTCAGTATAGGTGATGACAAGAGACAGATGGATACAGAGTGCCGGGCAGGGCAGCTGGTGAGTTTTCAACCAGAAGTTTGCTGTCGCATCGCCTCCCTGTCTGCCTCGTGTGGGAACCACTGCCGGACGAACAGCGGTGGGGAACGTTCGTAAGACGGCGCGTCTTGGAAGCTGAGGAAGAAGGAGGAGCAGAGAGAAGGAAGTGAGAAGCAGCGAAAGGAGGCAATAAAGAAGAAGAGGAAGCAGACGAGGCAGCGACAGGAAGGGGGCGCCCAGGGAGCGCTTAGGCGCGGCGGGGCGGAAGCTGGCGGCGATGACGGCGGCCGTGGAGGCGGAGGAGGCGGCGGAGGCAGATCGATGGCCGAGCGGTGACGTCGCGTGCGAGGCGCTGCCGTCCGCCGGCGCTGAGTGGCGTCTCGCTTTAATAACACACACTTAGTGCGCTCATCGGACACTTAGGCGCTGCCGTCGGCTCCTGCTAAGAGGGCGAGAGAGAGAGAGAGAGAGAGAGAGAGAGACAGAGAGACAGAGAAAATTACGCCGCCGTGGCGACACTCGAAGCGGCGCGGGGCGACTTCTTGCGCGCCCCGGCGTTTATTTTAAGCGTTTATTTTAACAGGGAGGCACTGCTGGAAGTGTTGGCAGTGGTGGCACTGCCACCCAGGAGATGCCGCTCTGCCTAAACCAGCGGCGCCTGGCCGTTGTCGGCTGGGTCTCGAGCGACAATGTAGAGAAATCGGCAGTAGATCTCTAGCATATGTCCTTGAACTTTTCCGTTACCACAGTTTCGTCCACAGGTGCGCTCGATACCTTCAGAGGTACCCCTGATTCGTGCTTCTGCTGAGTCTTGCCGACTGACAGGTTGGACGAAGGAGAACGACATTAATACTGTTCCTTTAAGGGACGTGCTTGCCAAAAGCTTACATACCATCGGCAGAGATAATTCTTGTCACAGATAAAATTTAACTATCGAACTATTGTTCGTAAAAGATAAAATTTATTTATCGGTCCTGTAATTCTTTTCTGCTGAAATTAGCCCCATGCTTATGCACTACTGGAAAAATAATTAGTGCAACCCTTTAAAAGTTTCCAATTAACCGAAGATTTATTGAAACTTCCTGGCAGATTAAAACTGTGTGCCGGACCGGGACTTGGAACACTTGCATTTTTCGGGCAAGTGCTCAACCAACTTTTTTTTTGCATTTTGTTCAAAAAATTGTTCAAATGGCTCTGAGCACTATGGGACTTAACATCTGTGGTCATCAGTCCCCTAGAACTTAGAACTACTTAAACCTAACTAACCTAAGGACATCACATACATCCATGCTCGTGGCAAGATTCGAACCTGCGACCGTAGCAGTCCCGCCGTTCCGGACTGCGCGTCTAGAACCACTAGACCACCGCGGCCGGCGCATTTTGTTCGTTATGGTTCGTTGCATTTGCTCGTGGCGGACGTCACTTGACATTCGTTGAAGTTCGTTGTTGATCCCTTCACGCAGTTTTTTTATTTTTATTTTATTTCATTTTTATTTTATTACAGAGAGCAGTCAGCTCTCTGACAGAACACGCTGAGCTACCGTGCCGGCTACCAACTGAGCTACCCAAGCACGACTCACGCCCCGTCCTCACAGCCTTAATTCCGCCAGTACCTCGTCTCCTAGCTTCCAAACTTCACAGAAGCTCTCCTGCATACCTTGCAGAATTACCACTCCTGGAAGAAAGGATATTGCGGAGACATGGCTTAGCCACAGCCTCGAGGATGTTTCCAGAATTAGATTTTGACTGTGCAGCGGATTGCGCGCTCATATAAGATTTATTGTTGCAACAGTACATATGGAGTACTTGAAATGATTACAGTTACATATCAGCAGCACAAACAGTTCTGAGGTACCAGGTATCAAGCCATGCTGAAAGACTCATATTAATACGTCGTGTGGTCTCCATGGACGAGAGTGCAGGCGCTGACTCTGGCATCCAATTATTGGTATAGATGATGATACTGTGCTTGACCACGTTAATCTTCGCCAGACCAACCTGTTCAAGTTCTTGCTATCAAGTCGCCCGAGTCGCTTTTCGTCCCATCATACGCCACACATGCTGGACTGGAGGCACGTCCAGAGATCCAGAAGGCCAGGGAAGTTGCTGCACGTCTTGCAGAGCACGTTGAGTTTCACGCGAGCATTATTCTGTTGGAATGACGCGTCACCTTCCTGTTGCAAGAACGGCATAAGAAAGGGTGTAAGAACAATCATTAAGTACCGAGCCCTGGTTAGCGTCCCCTGTTGAAACACCAAAGATGAACGAGGGTTGTATCCTACCGCATCCCAGACCGTAGGCCTCGGCTGGGGCCACCGTGTCTTGTACGAATGCACCCTACGAGGCAGCGCTCACCAGTTCTACGTCGTACGAGCAAACGAGTATCACTTGCTTCCAGGCACAATCTGCTTTCATCGCTGAAGACCATAGCACGCCATACCATCTTACAAGTGATCCTTTGAGGGCAGCAGTCGAGCAGCGCACGTTGTAGCTGTGGCGTGAGCGGATGACACCCTGGAGGTGTGCGTCCCCACAACAGCAATGATAATAACCGGCTCGCAAAAGTTCGTCTCGACGCTCCTCGGATCACAAGCCGCTGTACGATGTGCTACAGATCCCTAACAATACGACTCTCCTAGGGCGTCTGTATTGCGTGGACGTCCAGAACCTCGTCTGCGTGCGCGAGGATGTTCATGTGACCAGAGAGACAAGCGTCGTTGCACAAGTGACGCAGCATGTCCAACTTGGGCCACATTTGATACCTTTCAAACTCGCTCAGCACGAGTGCGTCTCCGTGGATCGGTTGCCTGCTTGCTTCACACGTTTGCACCGCACTGAGCCTTCTTTCTGTGAGCGTTCCCTACTAAAGGCTAGATATATATGGCGCTCTGGTAGCTATGCCGCCACGCTGTTTGTTACCGGACGACGTTGAAACTACTTTCAATACATTTACTATCCCACAGATGAGATATGCCGTCATCGTGTCGAAATCACCATCGTCTTTCCAGGTACACTAATTTTTTTTCTGGAAATGTGTAGTTCGATGGCTTCTCTACATACACTACGTGATCAAAAATATCCGCATACGTGGCTGAAATGACTTACAAGTTCGCAGCACCCTCCATCGGTAATGCTGGAATTCAATATGGTGTTGACCCACTCTTAGCCTTGATGACAGCTTCCACTCTCGCAGGAATACGTTCAGTCAGGTGCTGGAAGAATTCTTGGGGAATGGCAGCCCATTCTTCACGAAGTACTGCACTGAGGAGAGGTATTGATGTCGGTCGGTGACACCTGGCACGAAGTCGGCGTTCTAAAACATCTCGAAGGTGTTCTAGGTGTTCTATAAGATTCAGGTCAAATTCTGAGCAGGCCAGTCGATTACATGTTATTGTCGTGTAAACGCTCCGTCACAGGCCGTGCATTATGAACAGGTGCTCGATCGTGTTGAAAGATGCAATCGCCATCTCCGAATTGCTGTTCAACTGCGGGAAGCAAGAAGGTGCTTAAAACATTAATTTAGGCCTGTGCTGTAATAGCGCCAAACAAAAAAAAGAAAAAAAAAACACGCCATGACACCACTGCCTCAGAATTTTACTTTTGGCACTACATACGCTGGCAGATGAAGTTCACCGTGCATTCTTCATATCCACACCCTGCCACTGGATCGCCACATTATGTACCATGATTGGTCACTCCACACACACGTTTTTACAAAGCTCAAATGTCCTATGTTTACACTCCTTACACCAAGCAAGGCGTCGCTTGACATTTACCGGTGTGATGTGTGGCTTACGAGCAGCCGCTCGACCATGAAATCCAAGTTTTCTCACCTCCCGCCTAGCTGTCGTAGTACTCTCAGTGGATGCTGATGCAGTCTGAAATTGATGTGTCTTGGTCTGGATAGATGTCTGCCTATTACACATCACGACCCTCTTCAACTGTCGGCGGTGTCTGTTAGTCAACAGGCGAGGTCGGTATGTACGATTTTGTGCTGTTCGTGGCCCTTCACGTTTCCACTTCATTATTACATCGGAAACAGTGGACCTAGTAATGTTTAGGAGTGTGGAAATCTCGCGTACAGACGTATGACACAAGTGATATGCAATCATCTGACCACCTTCGAAGTCTGTGAGTTCTGCGGAGCGCCCCATTCTGCTGTCTCTCGATGTCTAACGACTACTGAGGTCGCTGATATGGAGTACCTGGCAGTAGGTGGCAGCACAATGCACCTAATATGAAAAACGTATGGTTCTGGGGGTATTCGGTTACTTTTGATCACATATTGTAGCTGTGGATGATTGTTTGACATTGTAGATATAATTTTGGTGACGAAAAATTTAATGACTTCATGGCTCAACAGCATACTCTGTTACAGCTGATTTTTTTTACTTTTCTTTGTCGTCAAAGAATTTTGTTTTCCTTCACTCATCCGAGAGATGTCAGTATTTGAACATTGAAGTCGTCGATACAAAATGCCGGGGACGGCGCTGTTGGTACCCGTTTTGAAATTCTGCTTGTTGTATTGTCTGTCAAGAGGCACCAGCTAATTTGGTCTGACGATATGGAACGGATGATTTTTTATGTCTGCCACCAGTGCAACTATGTCACGGCACGTGTTACGAATCGATACCTAAAAAATGATGTACCCACTGGTATGAGTAGTTTTAAGTTTGTTCCATGGATCATTTACTCAACAAATGGTAATGAAGTGTACCATTTTATATGCACATCAGAAACTGTTTTGTAAATGTGCCTGACTTGGGACAATGTTTTTATATCACTGGGTTAGTGATGAAAAATTTTCGTTGTAGCATTGTGCAGCCCTTTATTTTTTACGTAGACGGTACCAGAAGTTGCACAGATTCTTTCGATTATGATGCAGAAGTTCCGCTGCGAAGTCTTAGACACCCTCTATGGAGCCTTTATCTCTCCACATGCTGTTGTCATATCTATGGAGCCCTGAAGAAAGACATTCGTGGCTTCGATTATATATATATATATATATATATATATATATATATATATATATATATATATATATATAAACAGGTATGTCTATTACTTTTGGCCGGCCACAGTGGCCGAGCGTTCCTAGGGGCTTCTAAGTTTTGGGGGACTGATGACCTCAGAGGTTAAGCCCCACAGTGCTGAGAGCCATTTGAACCATTTTTTGATTACTTTTGAAATAAACAGTTCAGTTACTTTTTCCCATCAGTACCATCAGTATCGTTTTCGCTTGACTGCCCCCTATAAACAACCCTGCATTCACTACGGGGCAACGAACATTCCACCAAAATCGAAGCACCGGTTGCAGATTCCATCATACGTTTCGTTACTGGTGTGCTGTCTCATTACATGAAAATTCGTGGCCAGTTAGTTCATACAACAACGTTTCGTTTCTGTGCGCCTAGTGAGTATGGGGCAACGACATGGGACACGCTGTTAATGGTGACTTAGACTAGGTGGCAGCTATAAGGAGTAAGGAATACGTACCACAATGCACGAAGTACTGTAATTAATTACTCTGAAATGTAACACCCACTTCTTCTAAACTTTTTGTCACCAGTAAAGAAGTTACCATAAGAAACAGACGATAATGTCTACCTGCATTTGGTCCAGATAACGTTCCTTTAACACCTGCAACTTATGAAAAGCCTACAGCTGCCTGAAAACTATTTAATGGTACAGAAAATAAATAGCTTCAAGAGTTCAAAAACGAGTCTCGTCTGATATAATAGTCAAAAAATCGTCAGTTCACCATCCACAAATGGATATATTGAATGCAGAGTTACATTCTGTGCTCGCTGCCTCCTTTTACTTCCGCTGCCAAAAGAAAGTATATCATTCTCTGCCTGGTGCTGCCATAACATCTGGATCTAAAAGATATAGAGCTGGTCTGCAAACTTGCTAAGAAGAATACGATATTGCAGTGCCTGTGTTATTTCGAGTTATGATACGAAGTTCCTTCGGACATGTGTGCAGGCCGGCCGGTGTAGCCGTGCGGTTCTAGGCGCTTCAGTCTGGAAACGTGTGACCGCTACAGTCGCAGGTTCGAATCCGGCCTCGGGCATGGATGTGTGTGATATCCTTAGGTTAGTTAGGTTTAAGTAGTTCTAAGCTCTAGGGGACTGATGAACTCAGATGTTAAGTCCCATAGTGCTCAGAGCCATTTGAACCATTTTGAACATGCGTGCATGTATTCACAGTTGCGAATATGGAGAACCATCAGCTGTGTAATGGAATGACGACGACGAAAATTTGTGTCGGACCGGGATGCACGCGTGTGCGGAGGAACATTGCGTCGTAGTTCTGAATAACACAGGCACTGCAAAATCGTATTTCTCAGAAAAAATAAAAAAAAAATTGTTCAAATGGCTCTGAGCACTATGGGACTTAACATCTGAGGTCATCAGTCCCCTAGAACTTAGAACTGCCTAAACCTAACTAACCTAAGGACATCACACACATCCATGCTCGAGGCAGGATTCGAACCTGCGACCGTAGCGGTCGCGCTGTTCCAGACTGAAGCGCCTAGAACCGCTCCGTCATAAAGGCGGGCTATCCGCCGACACCGGGCAAGCGACTTTCAATTAAAATGTCTCCACGACGCATGGAGGTTTGAGTCTGACGGTGAGTCGTGACCGGATAGCCAAATGGTAAGGCAACCGCTCACGACAAGCTGGATATCCGAGTTCGGGTTCCGGTCCGGCATAAATATCCATTGTCGTCATTCCATTATACAGGCAATCGTTGTCCGTATACGCAAATGCGAATGCACTGAATGATAAGAAGAAGATCCGTCTTTGTAACATGTCCATTGTATCGTTCTCTAACCTGAAAATACAACGGCTGATGCTTTCTATATTAAGAAATAAACGTCTTGCCTGCTGAAAGACTTTCGGCGTACTGCTACTTCCGTGATTTGCACGTCGGTTACGTTGGTCTGTATACTAGCGCATTGAGATGCAACTCAGGATACACAGGGGATGCACTGCTATTGCCAGATTCGGAGATGGCCGTGAGGGTCTCGGAAGGTCCTTCCTGGTCCTACCTGCCCGACTGTTTCCAGAGGAAAGTTGTAGGTGGCGCGTCTCGTTATCTTGACGTATTGTCTTTTCTTGGTTTCTCTCAGCCATGTAGGCGTGGAGTTCATAGGCTGATATTTTAGCTGTCATCGAGTTCAGCTTATGCCACAGCTTCGCATTCATTACTATACATGTGCTGGATAAAACACAGTTGATAATTATTATTGATAACACAGTTAACTGACAGATGTTCACCGTATTACATGTTGTCAATTTAATCGTTCGCACATCTCGATCACCGTCTCCCACAGAGATGGAAACCGTCGTGCACCACCAACGTATCCATCTCTGTCAATGTCTTGCGAGGACTACCTTACGGCATCGATGATGTCTTCTCTCGCGTTGTAGCGCGTGCCACGAAGAGGTTCATTCAATTTGTTGAACAGGCTGGAATCACACAGATTCATATTGCTTGAATGTGGTG
This sequence comes from Schistocerca gregaria, assembly GCF_023897955.1. Classification (NCBI taxonomy): domain Eukaryota; kingdom Metazoa; phylum Arthropoda; class Insecta; order Orthoptera; family Acrididae; genus Schistocerca; species Schistocerca gregaria. Next base: position 1,084,428,125 of record NC_064920.1, on the reverse strand, counting down.
GCTGTTCCAATACCTCACACCCACATTACGCAGGAGATCTTGCAAGGGGTCCGCCGTGTGTCATCGTGCATTGTCGTGAAAGAAGATGGGATGCAGTTTCAGAAGGAAACATTGTTGTGCGTTCCCACCAAGTGGCACTTCAGTCCTGACCCATGCACTCTTTTCGTGTTTCCTAAAGATACTCTTAGGGCGTTGGAACTGGCCTACCACATGTTCAGACAGTACTCACAGCCGGCACCGCTCAGTATATTACTTCAACTGACCAAGTGCTACCAGCTGCAGATAGTGGAAAAGCCATGTGACGAACGTTCTTCACGTGATAGCAGTGTTGCCACTCTTCATATCCAATCCATGCCCGTCCCCAGTAGCCGAATGCTCAGCTTGACGGGTTGTCAATCCTCTGGGCCCGGGCTCGATTCTCGGCTGGGTCGGGGAATTTTCGCCACCCAGGCACTGTGTGTTGTGCTGTCCTCATCATCATACTACCATCCTCATCGACTGCAGGTCGCCGAAGTGGCGTCAACTTGGAAGAGCGGCACCCGGCGAACGGTCTGCCCGACGGGGGGCCCTAGAAATACGAATAAATAAATAAATATCCAATCCATGTATTATAGACTGTTGCATTTCCAACTTCTCCACATTGACAGGTGACTGCGCTGTCGTATTTTTGGTAAGTAGTTGGGGTATGGACCATGTCTGTACAGGAAGTACATAGCTCCCTTCTTCGGAAGGAAGTATGTTATTCTTGTTCTTTCTTTTATGGTAGGAAGGAACTGGTAGGTTTTCCTCCCTTTTCCTACCCTGCCCCAGATTTCTTGCCATTCTCTACCACTGCATGCCTTTATTTCCTTATTAGATAAGGCTCTTGTGCCCAGTGTTTCCTAAACCTTATCATATTCGCTTCTTTGAGCCGGTATTGTGCACCCCTGTTCCTTACTACTAGGTCTAGAGGCAACGAGTCTAATATCACCAGCACCGCCTCAGTCGGTCTTTCTATACGCGCCGGTCAGGCGCAGGAGTACAAACGTCTGTGCTCAACCGTAGAGCCAGTGCTGTCCTTATCTTGCTGGCTCTATAAGCCCAAGGGCTCGATCAGTAGCCCAAAATAGCGGGTAAGATTGCGTTGTGGTTCCAATTTAGAAGTTATGACACTGTTCAAAAACGGTTCAAATGGCTATGAGCGCTATGGGACTTAACATCTACGGTCATCAGTCCCCTAGGAATTAGAACTACTTAAACCTAACAAACCTAAGGACATCCAGAACACCCAGTCATCACGAGACAGTGAAAATCCCTGACCCCGCCGGGAATCGAACGCGGGAACCCGGGTGCGGGAAGCGAGAACGCTACCGCACGACCACGAGCTGCGGACTATGACACTGTAAATGGTGTGAACAACACAACTAGTTATTTCAGAATGCAATAAAATGTAGTTATAATCCATTTCTTCCAAACAGAAAAGTACCTAAGCAAAATTAAAAACTGCTATGGAGTCATTACAGCAGTTCTTTTATCAATAAGTAAAGAATACGAAGAATTTCCTGTTTCTGGCATTAAATCATCTTGCATACCAGCACTTATATCATTTCAAACTATCATGGTACATTAGTGCTAACCATTTTTATATACTGCAAGGAATTGAAAGTGCTACGATAGGCAGCTGTTCTCTTAGGTACTTGACACTATTAATGGAGAAGTGTTGGGTAATGGAGGAGTGTTGGGTAACATAAATATTTTTTTAATATGATTGTTGATCGCCAGAGGCTTTATGTTTTGGAATGATTCTTTGTTTTTATCCGTTTTGCATTTTTCTTTGAATTCTTTACGTTTTGCATAATCTTGACATCATTTTTATAGCCTTTAAGCGTAGAATAGCAATATTTGTAAAAGGCTCTACATTCTTGACCAAATGGATGAGGGGTCAACCAATCTGAGAAGCAATGGGAGGGAGAGGAGGAGCTGTTTCAATAAATTATTGGCAGAATTTTAGGAAAAAGGAGAACGCATATAGGACACTAGGGCGACCTGCCAAGTGCCTGGGATCCCTATCAGGTTCGATTGAAAAAGACATCGAAGCAATTCAGAGGCGCACTGCTACGGCTGTTGCCGGTAAGTCTGCATAACACGTAAGTATCTCGGGGATGCTATGGGAACTCAAATAGGAATCCCAGGATGGAAGGCGACATACTTCTCACGGGACACTGGAGGAAATTTAGAGAACCGGCATTTGAAACTGACTGCAGAACGATTCTACTGCCTCCTATGCACAATTCACGTAAGGACCATGAAGATAAGAGAAATTACTGCTCTAATGGAGGCATAAAGACAGTTGTTCTTCCCTTGTTCTATTTGCAAGTTGAACAAGGAAGGGAATGACTAGTGGTGGTACAAGATACCCTCCGCCATGCCTTATGTGGTAACATTCAGAGTACGTATCTAAATGCAGATTTAGGTGTAATTAAAACACATACTGAGCAGTAATTAGTATTTATTTTCACCTATAAAACATTCAGTTAAAACTCTGCAAGTCGAGCGACGTATTCAGGCATTCATTGCAAAATTCAGTTGCGGAAAAATACTGATTTATAATGCTCTGTGCTTTTGTGTTTTATAACAAAATACATACAAAACATACTATGATGTAAACCGTAGCATGTAGGCTACAGAACAAGCTGTACAAACAACGTCACTGAGCAGCTATGCACATAAAATCAGATAAACCGGAGACAAACGTACCTTTAGGCAGGGGTCTGCTTCCCACAGCTTTGTCCGTCTCCGGGCATACCTTTTGCGTCTGGAGGCCAGATTCACTTAATATGTGTACACGTTCACACTTTAAACGTTTTTTAACGTCTGTTCACAAGCTTCACTGCACCGTTCCTTTTTACTGATGGCAGCTAAAAGCTTCTTCGGCCAGTTGGCGCTATTTTCTTTTGCACTTTATTTCCTCTCCGGCAGACGATTTTTACACGTGCTTGAAAGTTTTGCTTTTCGACAATGTTAATTCCGAGGTAGCTACATAATCTACATCTACATCTACATGACTACTCTGCAATTCACATTTAAGTGCTTGGCAGAGGGTTCATCGAACCACAATCATACTATCTCTCTACAATTCCACTCCCGAACAGCGAGCGGGAAAAACGAACACCTAAACCTTTCTGTTCGAGCTCTGATTTCTCTTATTTTATTTTGATGATCATTCCTACCTATGTAGGTTGGACTCAACAAAATATTTTCGCATTCGGAAGAGAAAGTTGGTGACTGAAATTTCGTAAAAAGGTCTCGCCGCGACGAAAAACGTCTATGCTGTAATGACTTCCATCCCAACTCGTGTATCATATCTGCCACACTCTCTCCCCTATAACGCGATAATACAAAACGAGCTGCCCTTTTTGCACCCTTTCGATGTCCTCCGTCAATCGCACCTGGTAAGGAACCCACACCGCGCAGCAATATTCTAACAGAGGACGAACGAGTGTAGTGTAAGCTGTCTCTTTAGTGGACTTGTTGCATCTTCTAAGTGTCCTGCCAATGAAACGCAACCTTTCGCTCGCGTTCCCGACAATATTATCTATGTGGTCCTTCCAACTGAAGTTGTTCGTAATTTTAACACCCAGGTACTTAGTTGAATTGACAGCCTTGAGAATTGTACTATTTATCGAGTAATCGAATTCCAACGGATTTCTTTTGGAACTCATGTGGATCATCTCACACTTTTCGTTATTTAGCGTCAGCTGCCACCTGACACACCATACAGCAATCTTTTCTAAATCGCTTTGCAACTGATACTGGTCTTCGGATGACCTTACTAGACGGTAAATTACAGCATCATCTGCGAACAGTCTAAGAGAACTGCTCCGATTGTCACCCAGGTCATTTATATAGATCAAGAACAGTAGAGGTCCCAGGACGCTTCCCTGGGGAACACCTGATATCACTTCAGTTTTACTCGATGATTTGCCGTCTATTACTACGAACTGCGACCTTCCTGACAGGAAATCACGAATCCAGTCGCACAACTGAGACGATACCCCATAGCTCCGCAGCTTGATTAGAAGTCGCTTGTGAGGAACGGTGTCAAAAGCTTTCCGGAAATCTAGAAATACGGAATCAACTTGAGATCCCCTGTCGATAGCGGCCATTACGTCGTGCGAATAAAGAGCTAGCTGCGTTGCACAAGAGCGATGTTTTCTGAAGCCATGCTGATTACGTGTCAATAGATCGTTCCCTTCGAGGTGATTCATAATGTTTGAATACAGTATATGCTCCAAAACCCTACTGCAAACCGACGTCAATGATATAGGTCTGTAGTTAAATGGATTACTCCTACTACCCTTCTTGAACACTGGTGCGACCTGCGCAATTTTCCAATCTGTAGGTACAGATCTATCGGTGAGCGAGCGGTTGTATATGAGTGCTAAGTAGGGAGCTATAGTATCAGCGTAATCTGAAAGGAACCTAATCGGTATACAATCTGGACCTGAAGACTTGCCTGTATCAAGCGATTTGAGTTGCTTCGCAACCCCTAAGGTATCAACTTCTAAGAGACTCATGCTAGCAGATGTTCGTTTTTCAAATTCTGGAATATTCCATTCGTCTTCCCTGGTGAAGGAATTTCGGAAAACTGCTGAAGGATCTTGCTCTTGCGGCTGACGGTGCACGGAAGGGTGAGCAGCTGTACCGCCCGAGCCTCGACCTGCTGCCCTCCAGGGGTCAGATGAGTAGCATTTGATCACTAAAAGGGAACGGTATAGGGAAGCTTGTGGACCGAGTTCGAAGAGGTTTCAACGGTAAATGAGTACATTTTAAGTGAACTGGCCTTCAGAGACAAAATGAATGCCCAGAGATACACAGAGCTGTGTGAATCAGATCTTCTGCCGAAAGGTACGTTTTCCTCCTGATTGTCTGATTTTTATGTGCATAGCTGCTCAGTGACGTTGTTTATACAGCTAGCCTATATGCTACGGCTTACATCTTAGTACGTCGTACTACAACAGTTTTTTTTATAAAACACTAAATCATAAAATAACAAAAATTAGAATCTTTCCGAAACTGAAATTTCCAATCAGCGCATGGATACATCGTCCGATGCGCAGAGTTTTAATAGAATGTTTTATAGGTGAAAATGAAGACCAATATTGTTCTGTATGTGTTTTAATTACACCTACAACTGGCGGAAGATACACTCCTGGAAATTGAAATAAGAACACCGTGAATTCATTGTCCCAGGGAGGGGAAACTTTATTGACACATTCCTGGGGTCAGATACATCACATGATCACACTGACAGAACCACAGGTACATAGACACAGGCAACAGAGCATGCACAATGTCGGCACTAGTACAGTGTATATCCACCTTTCGCAGCAATGCAGGCTGCTATTCTCCCATGGAGACGATCGTAGAGATGCTGGATGTAGTCCTGTGCAACGGCTTGCCATGCCATTTCCACCTGGCGCCTCAGTTGGACCAGCGTTCGTGCTGGACGTGCAGACCGCGTGAGACGACGCTTCATCCAGTCCCAAACATGCTCAATGGGGGACAGATCCGGAGATCTTGCTGGTCAGGGTAGTTGACTTACACCTTCTAGAGCACGTTGGGTGGCACGGGATATATGCGGACGTGCATTGTCCTGTTGGAACAGCAAGTTCCCTTGCCGGTCTAGGAATGGTAGAACGATGGGTTCGAAGACGGTTTGGATGTACCGTGCACTATTCAGTGTCCCCTCGACGATCACCAGAGGTGTACGGCCAGTGTAGGAGATCGCTCCCCACACCATGATGCCGGGTGTTGGCCCTGTGTGCGTCGGTCGTATGCAGTCCTGATTGTGGCGCTCACCTGCACGGCGCCAAACACGCATACGACCATCATTGGCACCAAGGCAGAAGCGACTCTCATCGCTGAAGACGACACGTCTCCATTCGTCCCTCCATTCACGCCTGTCGCGACACCACTGGAGGCGGGCTGCACGATGTTGGGGCGTGAGCGGAAGACGGCCTAACGGTGTGCGGGACCGTAGCCCAGCTTCATGGAGACGGTTGCGAATGGTCCTCGCCGATACCCCAGGAGCAACAGTGTCCCTAATTTGCTGGGAAGTGGCGTTACGGTCCCCTACGGCACTGCGTAGGATCCTACGGTCTTGGCGTGCATCCGTGCGTCGCTGCGGTCCGGTCCGAGGTCGACGGGCACGTGCACCCTCCGCCGACCACTGGCGACAACATCGATGTACTGTGGAGACCTCACGCCCCACGTGTTGAGCAATTCGGCGGTACGTCCACCCGGCCTCCCGCATGCCCACTATACACCCTCGCTCAAAGTCCGTCAACTGCACATACGGTTCGCGTCCACGCTTTCGCGGCATGATACCAGTGTTAAAGACTGCGATGGAGCTCCGTATGCCACGGCAAACTGGCTGACACTGACGGCGACGGTGCACAAATGCTGCGCAGCTAGCGCCATTCGACGGCCAACACCGCGGTTCCTGGTGTGTCCGCTGTGCCGTGCGTGTGATCATTGCTTGTACAGCCCTCTCGTAGTGTCCGGAGCAAGTATGGTGGGTCTGACACACCGGTGTCAATGTGTTCTTTTTTCCATTTCCAGGAGTGTATATTGTACCTCCACTAATCATTTCCTTTCTTGTAAATAGAGCATGGGAAGAACGGCTGTATATATGCCCCCACTAGAGCCCTAATATCTCTTATCTGCATGGTCCTCACGTGAAATGTGCACAGGGGACAGTAGAACCGTTCTTCAGTCAGCTTCAGATGCCAGTTCTTTAAATTTTCTCAACAGAGTCCCTTGAAAAGAATATCGCCTTCCCTCCAGGGATCCCTATTTGAGTTCCCATAGCATCTCTGTAATACTTGCATGTTGTTCAGACCTAGCGCCAACAGCGGTAGCAGTCCGCCCGCCTCTGAATTGCTTCGACGTCTTTCCTCAGTCCAACCTGGTAGGGATCCCAGCCACTTGGCAGGTAGCATTAGTGCCCTATAAGCAATCTCCGTCTTCCTAAAATTCTCCCAACAGTTTAGTGCATGATCAGTCTCACCCCCCCCCCCCCCCCCCGGGTTGCTGTGCAGATTGGTTGATACCTGATACACCTGGTCAAGAATGCACCCTTCCATTCCCTTTCATTCTGTGAGTAAAGGTCATAAAAATGATCTCGTGATTATGCAACATATAAAAACCTCAGAGAAAATTGTGAAATGGAAGAAAACCGAATCATGACAAAACAATATGCCTCTAGCAATCAACAGCCTTATTTAAAGACCTGTTTATGTTGACCAACACTCGTCCATTAATAGTGTAAGTCACCTGAGAGAACATCCGCCAATGTTAGTACCTTTAACGTTTTTCAGTATCTAAAATTGCATAGCACGAAATGTATCATGATCATTCAAAATGTATTCAGTGCTAGTGTGTAAGATAATTCAATCCTTGAAATTCTCCTTATTCTTTAATTATTGATGAAAGCACCTCTGCGTTTTGCTTAGGTACCTTCCTGTTCGGGAAGAAATACGCTGTAACTACATCTGATTGAATTCTGTAATTAACTGTTTATAATGTTCACACCGTTTACAATGTCCTAAGTTCTAAATTCGAAAGCAATGGTTTTAACATGGAAAATTTGACAATTATTGAAGTAGATGGTACAAGTCTAATGGTAGAAGTCCATAGCTCTGTAACTGCTCTTCTGAAAGAAATGGTTCCTCACTTAATTGTTGTTAAGTGCGTTTGTCATTCTCTTCATCTTTGTACAGCAAAAGCTTCAGCAGCCTTCCCACGCCAACTGCAAATACTTATTACAGAAAGACATAATTGGTTTGCTTATAGTCCTAAGAGACTGGACCAATGCAAAAAGCTGTATAAAACTGTGAATGATACTTGCAATCCTAATTAAATTCACTGTCTCTCTGGTGCACGTTGGCTAGGTAGGTATTTTGTTCTTGATACAATTTTGAGGCAAAGAGAAGTACTGAAGTTATTAATTTCTCTCGCTAATAGTGACGATAAACGCTAGTTGGCTGAAAAACTTTACAAGCAAATGGATTGTTCACCATACAAAATCCAATTCATATTCCTCAGAGACGAACTGAAATCCATATGTTCTCCAGACGTCAACTGAGCAAGAGTGTTGTCTCACTCAGAAAACCAGGATGACAAAATCGCAAATTTTGTTTTTGAAAATTATCTAATACGTATATCAGGCTTGTACCTGTAGTATGATTCAGTCTGTGGCACAAGTTCCTGAGCCAGAAGAACTTTCCGATCACCAGGATAGGTGCAAGAAATTTCTAGTAGAATATTTTAGGAAATTTCAAAAGCAATTCCCAGAATGTATAGCAGTTTTGCAAAAGATGAGTATACTTCTCACTTCCACTGCACCTTCCCAGCAGAGAACAGATATCTGTTCCAGTTTTATAAGTACAGAGATAACTGGTGAAACACATGACATCATTTCAGAATGGAACGCTCTGTCAACTAAACGGAGGAGAAATGTTTCACATATTACTGGCTTCTGGACAGATGTTTTACAAGATACAGATGCAAATGGGAATGCCAGATTTTGGAATATTGGTAGTTTTGCAGCTGGGCTACCGACATTGCCCATATCAAATGCTACGTGCATTTTCAGTATTTTCTTGCACAAAAATTCAGCTCAGGAATAGGCTCTGAATAGTGTTAGTAAATGCTTTGCTAACCACCAGATATTGTTTTAAAATGGAAAATACACTTAGACTAAATCATCCTCCGGAATGTTGAAAAAGTTACACATATCCACGTACGACCAGAAACAAATGAAGCAAAGAAGAAGTAGAAGTTCTGCAAGACCTTGGAGACTTCTGGAGACCGCCAGCTTCCTTTGTGAGCTACGTAAACAGACACGATCGGAATATGGTGCATACTCTCTTGGAATAATGGCAAATGGTGTACTCGAAACACCTCACAACTCTCACAACCACAGTCTAACACATTATACTGATTTCCTGAAATATACGGATTACTGGCGTCGTTGCTATCATAGTATCGTTTCTTGTCTCTCCCATATGTTCAGCACTCTTAGAGAGAGATAGAGAGAGAGAGAGAGAGAGAGAGAGAGAGAGAGAGAGAGAGTGAGGCAGCCTATTAGTTAGAATTTGTATAAATGTACAGTATATTCTAGTATTGTCACAGGCATTATCCCATCTCGTCGGAGCGAGTGAATGTCCCACTCAAAAGCGCTAAATTCCATACTTCCTGCGGTAAATTGCTTTGACTCCATACTGGAAAATCTATTTCCGACTGGAATCTTTTGTGTTCTGTATAGATTTTATCTAAAATGTAACACAAACACATTACAAGATGCTTATAAACAATGTAATTACTTGCGAAAAAATAACGCAACTGCAAGTTCTTTGTAATGATTTAAACATTGAGGCAAATCGTGGTATTTTCTGGCAGAATTTCGATTAATAATTTCACGAGATGTGTTTCACTTTAACAGGGGCTAACCGCAATAAAAAAAAGGAAAAAAAAATAATAGTGTAACCATTTAGTTTGAGAAATTATTCAGGGAATTTTGGACGGACTCAGGGGGATTCAAATGCGATTAAGGGGAAATTATGCTTCAGAGTTGGCAACACTAACATAAAGAGTAGTGGTGTGGAGGTGACTGCCGTGCGTTTACTGCTAGGCAATGTGTTCATGGCTGGTGAAAAATATCAGTGTCTGTACAGTGCAGCACTTATGATTTCGACGTGTACCTCGATTATAGAACTAGTGACTTCACGAGTTGCGTTGCTCATTAGCCAGAACTGCGTTTTGAGCCATTAAGCTTAAAACTTTCACCTACATGCCAGTAAGCTGTGTGCACGTCGTAAACATACCGTTTTCTATTGTCGACAGTACAGACTGCTTTTGCGTACCACTGACAGTGAAATGGAACAAAAAACATGGTAACACATTTACATGTTGTATATTGAGAAAAAGAACTTTGAGTGTACGGTTTGCTGATGGCTGCGATGTTGAAGTGAGACAATTGGGCACAACACCGATTGTTTGGTATAAACCGCGGACTAATGATTTATAGTACACTTAACTTGATATACTTGCGTAGGGTGGACGGAAATAGTGTGAAAAGTGCTGCTCCGGGATCTAATAGTGAAGTATAAATCTGAAAACTGTGCCTAAGCTGTCTAACAAATATCACAAAGTCGAGCAACGTCACGCGTTAATCGAAAGAAACGTATCTTACTTTCGCCATTGCACGCATATATGCAAACCGGGCATAATTACTTCAGATATGGAGCGTTTGTGTCGCATTTGCAACAGGCACCCACAATCAAGTAGATAAACAAAAACTACACAAATTATTGGAATGTACCTTCAAGGCTCATGGCCTAACGACGTGGACATCGACGATTTGCCGGTAACATCAGCTAAGTAGAAACTGAGATATGGAGCGTTTGTGTCACATTTGCAACAGGCACCCACAATCAAGTAGATAAACAAAAACTACACAAATTATTGGAATGTACCTTCAAGGCTCATGGCCTAACGACGCGTACATCGACGATTTGCCGGTAACATCAGCTTAGCAGAAACTGTTTTGAGTGAACGTTGGCTAAGAGAAAAGGAAAACTACATTGTTCTAATCGGTGACATAAAAAAACTCAATGCATAGAAACAACAGAGATCTTATCTTGGTCATTCGTTTTACGTAATACTAAATTATTGTATTGTAATGCTATTCCGATTTCTTTTCGACAATAACATTTAGAGTAATAATTAAATTATGTCTTATGAGAAAATTATACATTTATTTGTGATATGGTCGATTAATTTTGTAGTTGCAGGCTTCTTTTAACGATGTATCCGTAGTACATCGTTAAAAGTATTTTCAGTATCTAATATCCTTACAAGACATATACAACGCTTGATTATTTCTTTGCATAGTCACATCAGCTTTGCAAATACATTAATTTCCAACACAGCCGTTAATGCAAACAATTGCTATGAGTACTAATGAGATAAAAGCTAAACAGTTTTGTTTCTTTTCATTCGCTTTTTAACTGCCAATACCTATTTATTTATGTGTTTTGTAAGTGTTTATCTGCATTTGTATGTTTTATTGTTTTGCATTTAATCTCGTGTGGATTACTGTGATGTGCTGGTGGAGTTGGGGCGCTATGCATTATCTGCCATTACATTAGCAGCCAGCAGCGCGGAACGAGTTGTTCAATTTGTTTAGGAGAATATTTTATCAGTGCTAATCTGTTTGATTTGGGCTAATGGGTGATCACTCGTAACGTTATACTTTTTGGGCATTCACACGTGTGAGTGTACTATTCGGTTAAACTGAGGAGAGTGTATTCCTGGTTTCAGTTAGCTTAAAGTTTCCAGGTGCGAGAAACTGGAACAGACGAATCGTGGTTTTAGCAGTCCCAGTCGTTGAACACGGTCGGTTCTGTCTCACTTGATGTTCGATGAGGCACTGTTTTGGTTGATACAGTTGTAATGTGTGATACCTCTGATACACTATGCAACCAAAAGAATGCAGAAAGTTGTACTTACTAGTAATTCAGCCAACAGAATCCAGGGAGAAAATTCTGACTGGGGAGAAATTACGTATGGGGTTCCCCAAGGCTCAATATTAGATCCACTACTGTTTCTCATACATCTAAATGGTCTACATTCTAATGTATAACAAGCAGAATTAATTCGTTTTGCAGATGCCACCAGTACTGTAATCACTCCCAGTACACATACAGAAATGGAAAAAATGGTGAACAAAGTTCTCAAAAGTATCATTGACTGGTTTTCTGCAAATTGTCTCACCCTGAATTTCACAAGGACATATCGTATTCAGTTCTGCACCTCTATGGGTCCTGCACTAGTGATAGGTGTAACACATGATGATCAAATAATACATGGGGTGGAAACTTCAAACTTCTTAGGTGCCCATATTGATGAGAAATTAAATTGGAAAGAAACACATTTTTTAGCTCCTAAAACAATTTAGTATGGCTCAATTTGCAATTAGAATCATGGAAAATTTTGGGGAGAGATAAATCAGAAAGTTGACATATTTTTCTTATTTTCATTCAGTAATGTCATATGGAATAATGTTCTAGGCTAACTCATTTTTGAGAAAGAAGGTCTTCATTACCCAAAAACATGCTGTAAGAATAATATATGGTGCTCACCCGTGATCAACTTGTAGACATCTGTTTATGGAGTTGGGCATTCTGACTACTGATTGACAGTATATATATTCCCTCATGAAATTTGTTGTAAATAATCCACTACAGTTCAAAAGGTACGATGAGGTACATAATTACAACACTAGAAGAAAAACTGACATTCGTTACTCAACATTAAGGTTGTTTTTAGCACAGAAAGGGGTGCACAAGGCCGCAACAAAAATTTTTGACCACTTGCTCATTGATATAAAATGTTTAACAGACAACAAGGTAAAATTTGAAAATAAATTGAAAAAGTTTCTCCTTGACAACTCCTATTCTGTAGAAGAATTTCTAATTTTTTTTAACGTGAAAAAGGTGGTGGGTAGGAATTTATAACTCAATCTTCAAATCTTCCAGGGAGGAAAATACAAATGGTGATGTTTAGAACACAAATATATGTACAAATTAATTTGCAATACGAATATAAAATGTCTCGTTCCACATCATGAGGATTTATGGAACATGAATGTAACGAACTAACTAACTAACATATTCACTTCCGACAGACTTTATGTAAAATTTCAATCCTTGTTTAAACGTTTTCTCGTTGTTACCTCGGAGAAAATAACGAAAGGAAAAATGTTTATTGTCAACTACATTTTAGCTGTTTATGCAGTAAAACGTCTGCACCAATAATAACGGTTTAATTTGTTACTTCCTTACTATTCGCAACAGATTTTGCAGACATCTTCTACATACAATACCGAACGTACCCTCAAACTCACATCATACTACGACATGTAGTTGAGCAGGTATGACGTCATTTACGTTGGAGTGCGCCAAAAGCTATATCTTCAGCCATAATGGTTTTACATGCTTGATATTTAACACATTAACTCATTCACAACGTAATCAGACGTTTTAAGCTGTTGTGTACACGGGAGTTTCGGTTTTACAACTTCCGTTTTGGCAGAGATTTTCTTCCTTCAAAACAAAACAAGCACACTGCGTTGAACAACGACTGCAGGAGTTCGTTCTATGAGACGTAGCTATGGGAGCGTTCTGTTCAGTGAATAGAGGGGGAACTCCAAGGAGAGCAGGGTTGTAAATCTGCATAAAGGCCGAATTACTGTCCTAGGCTGGCATTATCATATAGACGAGATTTCCATGGAAACCATAATTTCATAAGCGTCGAGAATGACGCGTACCGCTGAATTTACAATCAGGCACGTGATGAACGAAAGCTTGAGGAAATGGTGTCGCTTTCTGAAAGGAGCTGTCAATTTTTAACATCAAAGAGTGTTACGGAAGAGCGTAGCAAACGAGATGTAACAGTTTGCTGATACGATTAATACAGTGCTGAATTTTCCTCAAAAAATAAGTCTTTAAGGACTTATTATTACTATCATCGACGTTTCAGCGTATGTTAAGCAATTACGCAGAGGTTAAACGGCTGAAACCTTAATACTAGACACCCGTTTAGCGCGTCTAACTACTCTATTCCGTTCAGGAAACGTTGTTAGATATCTTCGTGTTCATAGAGACAGGATCAGTTCGAGCCTCTGCCCCAAAGAAAATCGTGAGAAAAAAATGTTACTACTCAAGGGTAGACTTACGGTTTCGAAGACTATGATAAGCTAAAAAGGGGTACTAACTCAGAAAAGGTGAGGAGAAAAGGATACCATGATATGAAAGAGAGTCATTTTTGTTGTTAAAATTTTCCATTTTGAAACGACTTGAGAGACTATCTACATTCGTATTCTAGAACCACTGTGAAGTGTATGGCAGGGTGTACTTCGCACGGTTGCAGTTATCAGGGTTTCTTCACGTTCCATCCATGTGCAGTACACGGAAAGTATGACTGTGTATCACTGTAACTGAAGACCTCTTCTGTAAACAATGAGAGGGGTCAAAATGGCTGTTTTGGGAAGTTCCACTGCAAATCGTCTGTAAAACATTAGAAATGAGACATGTCAAGTACATACAATGTGCTTACACATCCAGTAAACCAGGTCCTCTGTTGTAATAGCACACAAGTGGGTGATTCTTCTTAAATATGTTCTTTATTAGTGGGCAGTTTTTTTTATATACATGTACGAGTGAAACCTCATGATTCAGAGAATTCAGTTTATAAATTCCTCATCCTAACGTCCTATTTGCAAACTGAACGAGCTGCCCATAAGGTTACCATAACTTAGCTACTTAAAAGCTCGGCTAGTATTGTGATAATTTCTGTATTTCGTAAAAGTCAAAAGATCTGGGAATGACGAACTGTTCGTACGAAATCGACATCTATATTTGACAGTAGCATTTTCGCATAATCGTTATTGCCTAACTGAAGTGTTATGAGCAATTTAGTTAGATAAATTTATTTAAGGAGATGGGACCTGGATAAACTAAAAGAACCGGAGGTTGTACCTAGTTTCAGGGAGAGCATAAGGGAGCAATTGACAGGAATGGGGGAAAGAAATAGAGTAGAAGAAGAATGGGTAGCTCTAAGGGATGAAGTAGTGAAGGCAGCAGAGGATCAAGTAGGTAAAAAGACGAGGGCTAGTAGATATCCTTGGGTAACAGAAGGAATATTGAATTTAATTGATAAAGGAGAAAATATAAAAATGCAATAAATGAAGCAGGCAAAAATGAATACAGACGTGAAAAATGAGATCGACAGGAAGTGCAAAATGGCTAAGCAGGGATGGCTTGAGGACAAATGTAAGGCTGTGGAGGCTTATCTCACGAGGGGTAAGATAGATACTGCCTACAGGAAAATTAAAGCGACCTTTGAAGATAAGAGAACCACTTGTTTGAACATCAAGAGCTCAGATGGAAACCCAGTTCTAAGCAAAAAAGGGAAAGCAGAAAGGTGGAAGGAGTATATAGAGGGTCTATACAAGGGCGATGTACTTGAGGACAATGTTATGGAAATGGAAGAGCATGTAGATGAAGATGAAATGGGAGATACGATACTGCGTGAAGAGTTTGAAAGAGCACTAAAAGACCTGAGTCGAAACAAGGCCCCCGGAGTAGACAACATTCCCTTGGAACTACTGACGGCCTTGGGAGAGCCAGTCCTGACAAAACTCTACCATCTGGTGAGCAAGACGTATGAGATAGGCGAAATACCCTCAGACTTCAAGAAGAATATAATAATTCCAATACCAAAGAAAGCAGGTGTTGACAGATGTAAAAATTACCGAACAATCAGTTTAATAAGCCACAGCTGCAAAATACTAACGCGAATTATTTACAGACGAATGGAAAAACTAGTAGAAGCCGACCTGGGGGAAGATCAGTTTGGATTCCGTAGAAATGTTCGAACACGTGAGGCAATACTGATCCTACGACTTATATTAGAAGCTAGATTAAGGAAGGACAAACCTACGTTTCTTACATTTGTACACTTTCAGACAGCTTTTGACAATGTTGACTGGAATACTCTCTTTCAAATTCTGAAGGTGGCAGGGGTAAAATACAGGGAGCGAAAGGCTATTTACAATTTGTACAGAAACCAGATGGCAGTTGTAAGAGTCGAGGGACATGAAAGGGAAGCAGTGGTTGGGAAGGGAGTGAGACAGGGTTGTAGCCTCTCCCCGATGTTATTCAATCTGTATATTGAGCAAGCAGTGAAGGAAACAAAATAAAAATTCGGAGTAGGTATTAAAATCGATGGAGAAGATATAAAAACTTTGAGGTTCGCCGATGACATCGTAATTCTGTCAGAGACAGCAAAGGACTTGGAAGAGCAGTTGAATGGAATGGATAGTGTCTTGAGAGGAGGATATAAGATGAACATCAACAAAAGCAAAACGAGGATAATGGAATGTAGTCGAATTAAGTCGGGTGATGCTGAGGGAATTAGATTAGGAAATGAGACACTTAAAGTAGTCAAGGAGTTTTGCTGTTTGGGGAGCAAAATAACTGATCATTGTCGAAGTAGAGAGGATATCAAATGTAGACTGGCAATGGGAAGGAAAGCGTTTCTGAAGAAGAGAAATTTGTTAACATCGAGTATAGATTTAAGTGTCAGTAAGTCATTTCTGAATGTATTTGTATGGAGTGTAGCCATGTATGGAAGTGAAACATGGACGATAAATAGTTTGGACAGGAAGATAATAGAAGCTTTCGAAATGTGGTGCTACAGAATAATGCTGAAGATTAGATGGGTAGATCACATAACTAATGAGGAAGTATTGAATAGGATTGGGAGAAGAGAAGTTTGTGGCACAACTTGACCAGAAGAAGGTTTCGGTTGGTAGGACATGTTCTGAGTCATCAAGAGATCACCAATTTAGTATTGGGGGGCAGCGTGGAGGGTAAAAATCGTAGAGGGAGACCATGAGATGTCTGTACTAAGCAGATTCAGAAGGATGTAGGTTGCAGTAGGCACTGGGAGATGAAGAAGCTTGTACAGGATAGAGTATCATGGAGAGCTGCATCAAACCAGTCTCAGGACTGAAGACCACACAACAACAACAACAAATTTAGATATTTTGCAAGTGTCATATGAATCGTATTTCTTATAGTTGCCTGAGACCTACATTTGTATGATTTCCAAATAAGTCGTTTTTATTTAATTTCAGCTGTTCATCGTGTGATTAGACCGTCTGTCTATCTTTTAATGTTGTTTGATTATCTTACTGGTAACGCTGGCAATGCCTCGACGGGCTGAAGCAAATCTACAGATTTATTGCTTATTTCAGAAAGGCAATTACAGAAATAAGGAACGAGCTGTTAAATCGCATTGCTACCTTTTTCGATGTGGTACCGGTTTGAAGCAGTGGCATTTCTATAATTAACAGAGGCTAAACTGTTTGTAGTTCTTTCGTGTTGCTGCCGCCTAGTTAGCCAGCAGCCAATAGCTCAGGAAGCGAGGAAACTAAAGCGTCTACAGAATAGCGGGAAATTGTACGTCAATTACTTACGCAGTGTCAGCGTCGATGGAAGGGAAATGAAAGTCCTTATCGACCCCCAAGCATTCTTTTTTTCGCCCAATTTACTAAATTACGGTTCATGGCGCCTTTCATTATCGTGTCCGGGAAACACGAAAATCGTCAACGAATTTGAAACAATTTTCTTTCCGTAAACGCTATGCACAACGCCTGCAAAGTAATGTCAGTGGCAACGTGTTTGGCACATTAAGGCACGTTCGTTGGTTCTGCGATGGCCTTCAGTGTATTTGAGAAATAATAATGTAAATAATAAAGCACGACGTGTTCTAGGACTCTATCCCCAGTTTCATGCGCTGTGAGTGGGTTTGTTAGTACGAATGCGATGTCTGCGTATGTGCTGATTTTCCTTTCTTTCCTTGCAAACGCCTTTTTTATGATCTTACTGTGTTGTGCCTTGTCCATCACAGTAGCTCACACACTCGCAACACGTCATCCAGACCCCTTATGCTACTTGAATGACGTGTTGCGCGTGTGTGATTTTCTGCGTAACTAAAGAGGCACAGCGCACACACATAATGGGCATTAGCAATATTAACGCTCACTGCTTTTGAAAATGGGAATAAGTTCGTGAAATGCGTCGCGCTACGCACGAGAAAAACGTAACAGGTGTGGTGCTTTATTATCGTTTTTATGATGGTGAAATTAGGAAAGACAAATAAAATGTACCTCTGTCGATAATCATGTAAACAAAGTGTATCACATTATTCTTGCGGTTTAATCAGATGGCAAAATTTCACGTTGAACAGCAGAGAATTGACACTTCACTCCATATCTGCTTCCTGAATAACATATAATCAAATTCCCAAAGGCACATGTAGAAGATACCGGAGATGAACTACTTAAGTTACAGTTAATGTAAATAATGAATTAACTTAAAAGACTGCTATTCAACATTACGTAACTAAACTAAATGACCAGAAAAACTGTTTTGAAACAATAGTTACAATAAATTTTTCAGTAGAAGCATTAATAAATCCATTTGGTTGAAAACAAAATAAATTCTGTTCCGAAAAGCGATTGTTAATCATTCTCCTTATTCTTACTAATATTCACGTTCCGGCGCTATTGGAACAAGCGACGAACAACACAGAATATTTCGGCGTATTTTTTTAGCTGTTCGTAATGTGAAAACGTCTCTTTTTCCGGTATTCTGGGGTCTTCGTGGCAGGTCAGCTTCCCAGAAGAGATTTTTTGCCAAACATCTTTTCTGTTGCGGTATTCCTTTGGTTTTCAGATCCTCTGTCACTGCACCGATCAATTTTATTAATTCAGTTGTAGCTTTACTGCGACGTTTGTAGAATTCCACAATCTCCGTCGCTAATGGTATTGGTTGAATTCGTTTCATACGACCATAGAATTTTTGGCTGCGTTATTCTGTGTCCTAGTAAATGATGGAATTCTTACTAATTTCTTTATTTGCTCTTAGTCTGTGTGTTCCTACTTCTGTATTCATTTGGACCTATAATTTTGCTGATTACTATTCGTTATTACTTTCGGGTTTATTCAATGTGTCTCTTTCCGTTTGAAATGAGTAGTGCATCGGCCCGTTGAAGACTGGTTTGATAACTGTGTGGTGCTGTCTCAGTTTTGTGTTTTTGGAGGTTAATTCTTTGTCACATATATCTTTTGTAAATCTGAGCACTAAGGGACTTATCTTCTGAGGTCATCTGTCCCCTACATCTTAGAACTACTTAAACCTAACTAACCTAAGGACATCACACACACCCATGCCCGAGGCAGGATTGAACCTGCGATCGTAGCGGTCGCTCGGTTCCGGACTGTAGCGCCTAGAACCACTTGGCCACCTCGGCCGGCTTATGGAGTGATAATCGTGTATGCGTGTTACATGTCGGTTGTTCACAGTAATATTGAGTCCAGTGGCAGAACAGGGAACAAAATCAGTTATAGGTTACTTTAGGCCGACATTTTAGAAACCTCTATGATGAGCAAAACGTGCTTTAAACGAATTGCGATGTGTTAAATTAGGCAGAAATTAAATAAATGTGACTGGTAGCAGAAAAATAAAAATATTTGCCCCATAGAGTCACAGAGGATATGAAATATAGAATATAGACTGGCAATGACACGGAAAGCGTTTCTGAAGAAGAGAAACTTGTTAACCCTAGCATTACCAACGGGGGGGGGGGGGGGGGGGGGGGGGCGTCGTAGGCCCACTGACTCAGTTTTTCTATGTTGTATCCACACCCTTTGATATATGAACTTGAAAGCAAAGGTAATTGTTCGTTACTGAATGTACTATTGAGTCATTACAGAATTTCGGAATAAAAATGTAATTAAAATTCATTTACTTGATTTAATTCTCTGTGGGCCTTAGAAGCCCACCCATTGGTAATAGCAAGGAAAGATTTACGACGTTGAGTCATTCGTTTCAAATTCTTACCATGAAACGAATTTTGGCATTGTTGCCTTCAGACATATTATTATGAAGCGGACCATTGTTATTTTCAGTGTTTCTGCTGCTGTTGAACCAGCAACATGAGTAGACAACGTTTACGTGATAGTTCCATTGAAAGAGTGCTAGAAGAAGTTTTGAACGAATCAGATTTAGAGGAAAGTGAAGTGGATGATTATGTGGAAGAAATTAGAACTGATTCATCGTCTGAGAATGAAGATGAGGTTGAAGCCAATCCACCAGATGATAATGATACGGAATGTGATAAATTCATTGCAAAAAGTGGACGAGAGTATATTACGAAGCCATCTCGACAATATCGGCGTTCTGTACAAAATATAGTGCGAGAAAGAATGGGGCTAGGACAACAAGGAAGAATTGCGTCTCCGAAAGAGGCTATAGAGCTCTTTTTTACACCTCAAATTATGAATCTAATAAAACTACACTCAAATGAAGAGGCTTCTCGACTAGGTATTCAGCACACAGATGAAGATATTTTGTTACAGAGGACTCTTGCTAATCATGGGTTCAAATCATGACAATAAGATACCTGTCCAAGATTTATGGTCTTTGCTTCAGGGCCGACAAGTGTACTATGGATCAATGAGACGGACCCGATTTTTCGAATTGACTAAAATATTGAGGTTTGATGATAAGAACACTAGAGAAATTCGTCGCCAGACTGACAAGTTTGCTCCAATGAGGGAAATTTTTGAAAGCTTCAATTCTTCACTTCCATTGTATTTCATTCCTGGTCTACATACAACAGTGGATGAGATGTTGTCTTTGTTCCGTGGTCGCTGTCCATTCAAGGTTTTTCTAAAAGAAAAACCTGGAAAATACGGCATGCTAATTCGAATGCTGTCTGATTCTGAGACTAGATATGTGATCAGCATGGACATCTATACAGGCAAGTCAGGAAATACACAGCATTCAAATGGACCGATGGAAATTGTAAAGAGACTAATAAAACCTATTGAAAAATCAGGCCGTAATGTTACCACAAATCGGTACTATACTTCAGTGGAGCTTGCTGAGACTCTATGGACTGATTTTCACCTCACACTTGTTGGCATCCTACAGTATAACAGACGACACATACCTGAAGACCTTAAGACTACAACTGGCCGCAGTTTACACTCTTCCATCTTTGCTTATACTGACCCTCAGACACAGAGGCCACCAGTTACTCTTGCATCAACGCTAGTCCGCGAGAAGCCAAAGCGACTGCTATTGATGCTTTCAACTTATCACTCAGAAGGGGTGTTGAATGAAGACTCAAAAAAGACTAACATAAATCTTTTTTATAATTCTACAAAGGGAGGCGTGGACACCATAGACCAGATGGCAAGACACTACAGCACAAAGAGAGGAACAACAAGATGGCCTTTGTCCCTCTTCTACACACTCATTGACATAGCAGCAATAAATGCATATTCACTCTTCCTCCTCAACTTTCGGAATTGAAAAAAGAATTTGCTAAACCGCAGAAGGGTTTTTATCACTAATTTAGGTCTCGAACTAATAAGATCTCAAGTAGATAAACGGGCACAAAATTTGTATGGACCTCAGAAGCCAGTAATAATGGCAATGGAAAGCATCACACAACGGAAGCTCAGCTGCTCTGTAGAACCATCATCCTCAACAGCAGAATCAGGAACACGTGGACGGTGCCACCTATGCTGCCAAGAAGCTGCATCTAAAAAGATCAAGTACAACAAGCTGGGAAAGTCAACTGTTACCTGCTCTCAGTGCCACAAACACGTCTGTGGGAAACACTGCAGGAAGACAGTGTTGTGTGAAAAATGCGTTGCAGAATGAGACAGTAAATTTTGTTTGCTTCATGTAGTGTATCGAATTAAAAAAGTCGTTTTTATAAGAAAACACTATTTTGAAACATTACTCCAAAAAATATATAAACTGAATCTCGTGATTTGTTCATTTTATTCCTATTATAATAACATCTTTTATTATCCAGAATACAAAAACAATGTCTAAGCATTTTGAATTGTTATTAGAGGTATCAGAAGTAAATAAACTTGATTTATGATAAAATAAATTGTGGTATTCTTTATGGGCCTTTGAGGCCCCCCCGTTGGTATTACATGTAACAAAAAATACGTTGGTAATGCTAGGGTTAACATCGAGTATAGATTTAAGTGTCAGGAAGTCGTTTCTGAAAGTATTTGTACAGAGTGTAGCGAAAAATGTTCAAATGTGTGTGAAATCTTATGGGACTTAATTGTTAAGGTCATCAGTCTCTAAGTTTACTCACTACTTAACCTAAATTATTCTAAGGACAAACACACACACCCATGCCCGAGGGAGGACTCGAACCTCCGCCGGGACCAGCCGCACAGTCCATGACTGCAGCGTCGCAGACCGCTCGGCTAATCCCGCGAGGCTGATTGTAGCCATGTATGGAAGTGAAACATGGACGATAAATAGTTTGGACAAGAACAGGATAGAAGCTTTCGAAATGTGGTGCTACAGAAGAATCCTGAGGATTAGATGGGTAGATCATATAACTGAGTAGCTATTGAATAGGAATGGGGAGAAGAGAAGTTTGTGGCACAACTTGACTAGAAGAAGGGATCGGTTGGTAGGACATGTTATGAGGCATCAAGGGATCTCCAATTTAGTATTGGGGTTCAGCGTGGAGGGTAAAAATCATAGAGGGAGACCAAGAGATGAATACACTACACAGATTCAGAAGGATGTAAGATGCAGTAGGTACTGGGAGATGAAGGAGCTTGCACGGGATAGAGTAGCTTGGAGAGCTGCATCAAACCAGTCTCAGGACTGAAGACCATAACAACAACAACAGAGTCACAGTTCCTAAACTTATCCGGTATTGCCACAATTAATAGTAATAATAATAATAATAATAATAATAATAATAAGGCTGAGGAAATGGTTCAAAGTAATCATCCTGACGCGAATTTTCTCTTAATCGAATTAGGATATCCATGTACCTCGTTAATCAGAATAACAGGACGAAGATACAGGGACAGCAACTCGCTCCTTCTGAAAGGCTGTCCATTGTATCAGCTCTTGGGCTAGCTCGCTCGGTCCTAGGCAAGGATTCCAGTACAGCGTTAGCGTCAGACTAAACGTGTAATGTACTATATTTCTAGACGCCTCAGTCCGTGGCTGTATGTGTCTTGAATATAGAAACAAAATAAAAAACGTGTCTTCCTACGATTTTGAAGGCTGATTTGGACTTTCCGTGCGTGTGAGTAAATGCACGCGAATTCATACAGTAATGTTCCCAAAACTGCAAATAATATCAGCAATTTAACATAGTAATTTCCCGCAACATGCACTAACTGTCCAATGGTAATGGTACTTTATTTTCTTGGTTCTAGTTTAGAATTGTAGCGGAAATATAAAGCGGGGGTAAACATTAGGAGAGCGGGAGGAATATTAGTGATAGACGCAGAGGCCAGGACAGATTGGTGGAAGGAGAGCGCACTGAAAGTCTCTTAGAGTTGTGAACTGTCTGATGAAGCTATAGAAGAAGAAGAGAGAATCGGTATGGCAAACATAGGGTGCATAGGGTCCACTATTAGAATCAAAGGAGGGTTTTGAAGGCTTGAGACAAATTAAGGTGGACGTATTGCATGTATTGTATGTTAAACGGAGACCTAGAAACGACGGAGAGGCTCCGTCCCCGCCGCAGCCGCAGTGGTCCACAATCCCACGACGACTACCGCAGTCCACTTCACCCCTCCGCCGCCCCACACCGGACCCTGGGATATTGCCCGGTTCGGCCCCCGGTGGACCCCCCAGGGAACGTCTCACACCAGACCAGTGTAACCCCTATGTTTCCGTGGTAGAGAACTTGTTTGCCCAGCAATCGCCGACACAGTGTAACTGAGGCGGAATAAGGGGAATCAGACCGCATTCGCTGGGCGGATTCGTGCCGGGGACCAGGCGCTCCTTCCCGCTCGGAAAGCCGTGCGTTAGACCGCACGGCCAGCTGGGCGGGCTAATTAAGGCGGATACCATAGACAACAAAACTTCGAAATTACTAAACGCGTTGGGGGAAGTGGCAACCAAACAAATATGAAAGATGGTCAGTGGAAGCTGTGAGACTGTAAAGTAGACATACCATTGGACTTAGAGAGAAATATCCACACAAACACGAAGACAGGAGAGCAGGTAAGCTTAATACTTCATATATCCAAGTTGCCGCCAGGAAAAATGAACAGAAGACTACAAAAGAAGATTGAGATCTGCTAGGTGGTGATTAGCTTGGCTTTCTGAAATGTAAAGGGACCAATGGAGCAGTTCTCCCTCGGGATCGCGGTTATCGCTGAAGCGACCGGTTACCCGTTACACGGGTTGTTTTCGTCTCCGGTCTAACCTGGCTGTTAAGACCGCTCAAAATAACAGGTTTCAGAAATAACCGATTTTAGGTTTTTCTTTGCTAATAATCCTAGACTTCTAACAAAGATTGAAAACTTCTAATGAAGGTAAACGAGCACTGGATCACGATCGTAATGGAATTGGTGTTGTGGCAGAAATCAGTCTCATTGTCTCCAGCAAAGACTGAGAAAGTGAAGAGATGGGCGCGACTACAGCGGGAGCGAAAGATCACAACTTCATGACTTCCCAGTATCGTTACTTTTGGATGGTATCAACTTTTCTCCGTGACGCTACCATAAAATTAAGGGTTCAGTTATTACCCCAAGTTTCTAGCACATCAAAAAATTATAAGTACATCAATCATTGTGGATGTATTCTCCTCATATGATGTTACAAGTTAGTTGTGCCTCCTTTCGTATTTAATCTTTTAAAGCAAATGGAGCCTTTTACTTTGTTGCTGTCGCACTTCGCAAAATACTTACAAACTAGAAATGGTGTAAATCTGCAATCCAGCTGATATGCGAGGACGATAGCGAGAAGCTTGCCGTATAGATCAGGTGGGGACCAATACATGTATACACACACACACACACACACACACACACACACACACACACACACACACCGTCTAATAGGCTACGCCACTCCGCTGAAGGTACATTATTGTCACTAGAATGCTGTATCGTGTCACGTGGTTGATTCTACTTTCTAACTGTCAGCGTTCTTATTAAAATAATGATGATCGCTTTTTCCAATTTCTATAAAAACCCGGTATTTCAAAGAAATGGATGTTTTACGAATAAGCATTACTCGTCTTTTTCAAAAAAGTTTTATTTAAATCTAGAAATGAGCACTGCACCTACGGAAAATTGACATGTCGGGTTTTTTACCTGGTTATTAGTAAAGCACAAAAGAATTTGTTACAATCGACATAAAAAAATTACTGGAATGTACCAATTATTCAGAACTAAAATACCAGTATCGGTTGTAACCTGTCGGTTTTTCCTATCCCTAGTTCTCAAGTTGCGCTTCATGATGGAAGAAAGAGTTAAGGAAAATCAAGACAAATACATAATGTTTGTTGGATCTAGAAAAAGCTTTCGACAATTTTAAATTGTGGAACATGTTCAGAATTGTAAGATAGTACACTATTTTACTATACAGTATTTACAAGAACCGAGGGTGTAAGACAGGAATGTAGGCTTTCGTCCCTAGTCGTGTGGAAATCGAAGAAGCATTCAGGAATTAAAATTAAAAGTCAGGGTTGGGAATAAAATTCAGTGAGATGATATCAGTGGTAAGATAGGTGCACACCACTATGACGAAGAAAGACGAACGCAAAGAGGAGCGGTAACAATAAGATTAGCGATAAACCTATATAAATTTCGGGCGGTAAAGCAGATCAACTAAAGGGAATCTGTCGCCTTGGAGGCACAATTATACACGATGGACAATCGTGAAGACCGTTGTATTCCAGTCTCTGTCTTCGTCTACGCAATTTTTAACGTCTGCTGCTCCTTCTAGTACCGTGTACCACGCCTTATCACATGTCCTGTCATATTGTATAATGACTTCCACATGTGCTTTTCCTCGCCGGGTCTGCGGAGAAATTTCTCACTGGTTATCGGTCCACCTGCTTTCAAACATCCTTCAATAGCTTTACACTGTAAAATCTTCGATTCTCTCCTTTTACATTTTCCCAACAGTCAATGATTCACTTCCATACAATGCCATCCTCCAAACGTACATTCTTAGAAATGTCTTCTTCAAACTAAGTTCTACGTTTGATACTAGTAGACTTCCTCCGTCAGGAATTCCCTTTTTGCCACCAGTAATGTGCTTATTACGTTCTTGCTTCGTCCGTCATGCAGCTGAGATATTGGAATTCCTTCCCTTCATCTACCTCATGGAACCAATTCTGATGCTAACTTTTTCACTCATTTAATTTCTGCTACTCCTCATTACTTTCGTCCTTTGTCGTTTTACATTCCGTTCCATTTTATACATGGTAAACGGTATCGCTGTTACCACACTTCCTTGGGGTACTTCTGAAATAGACTTTCATGTATTTTGTGAATTTAACCGACTAGGTTTCTTATTAAAATTTCTTTATTTATTATGCCATTTCGATTGTTACCATCGCAAGATGAATCTTAATTACATCAAAGGAACGTAAAGAGAGACACAGCCGTTTGTTGTACAACAAGCTAGCAACACATACTAAATAAAAAAAGTTAAGAAATATTCTTATAGACACACTCATCAAAAAGGTCGGAACTTACAAAAGAAGGTTCTGTGGCAGTATTAAAAACTGAGGTTAATCGGGGCATCAACCAACACCTTGGTTCAAAGAATTTTACATAGATGTAAGTTTTAGAGTTTTGAGCGAAAGATGGGCGAGAAGAAAAATGGAATGGAAATCGTTAGCTGTCATTTACATGTACGGACAAACATATAAATACAATTAATAATTACAACTTCAGAAAAAATTGAATGATTTATTCAAGAGAACAGCTCCACTGATTGAGGTAGTCAGAAACGTGTTGCCCCACCTCTGGCTCTTAAGCAGTTATTCGGCTTCGCATTGATTGGCAAAATTGTTCCATGTCCACCTGAGAGATATCTCGCCAAATTCTGTCCAATTGATGAGTCAGATCGTAAAAATCCCCAGATGGGCCCTGCGCGTACTGCTCCAAACGTTCTTAATTGGGTATAAACCCGGCGGCCTTAGCCAGCCAAGGTGGAGTTTGGCAAGTTAGAAGACAAGTAGTAGAAACTCTCGATGTGTGCGGGAGGGCATTATCTTGCTGAAATGTAAGCCCAGGATGGCTTGTAATGAAGGGCGACAAAACGTGACGTAGAGTATAGTCGACGGACCGTTGTGCTATCAGGATGGTGGTGGATGACAGCCAAAGCGGTCCTGCTACGGAACGAAATGGCACCCCATACCATCACTCTTGGTTGTCAGGTTGATATTCTACCGCTGACCGGTGCACCTCTGTACAAGTCCTCTCTTGTGAGCGGGACTCAGTTCGAAGAGAGACTCATCACTGAAGACAACTCCACTCCGCTAGGTAAGGGCCAGAGGTAGACCAACGCGTTACTGACTTGCTTAATTTATGAAGCTCTTTCTCTTGCAGAAATCATCCAATTTTTTGAGGTTGTAATTGTTTGTCTGTATTTGGTAAATCAAGTGTACCTAATTCCGTCACTTTCGGATAATTCCTTCATGGTGCATCGTTTTTCTTAGGATATATGAATGTGTCTTCATCGCTATAAAAAAAGAACCGATCGTGAAGAATATAACCCTTAAAAATCAAATTATAAAAGACAATGTAAAGGAGTATAATAACATACTTGTCAAATTAGCTATTCAAATAGCGGCAGTTAGCCAAGTTTTTGAGCGAACTGATACTTAACGTCCATGAGACAGGGTATTAGTACTGACACAGAACTTTCTTCTATAAGTTTCAATCTTTTTTGTGAGCGTAACTTTAAAAATATTCTTAAACTTTTTAATTTATTATCTTTTGTTAGCTTGTTGTTTAACAAATGCATGTCACTGTGCGTGTTCCTTCCGTTTTAAATGCAGATATCTTTTGATGGCAGTAGCCGAACGTCATAAAAATAAAAAGTGATTTTTAACTTTTTAAATTATTATCTTTTGTTAGCTTGTTGTATAACAAATGCCTATCGCTCTGCATGTTCTTTTCGTCTTAGCTGCAAATATCTTTTGATGGCAGTAGGCGAAACGGCGTAGTAAATAATGAAACTTTGATAAGCGATGTAGACGGATTTATTCACAAAACGTTCACAGTGATCGCAAATACATAAAGAAAATTTATTTTCTTTATTAATAAGCCTTTACATCTGTTGATTCTGATCTCTTAGCACTGGAAGTACCGGACTTCGCCGTACCTCTAGAAGTACCATATGGGTCATTTTTTTACCCATAGTAGAAAACCACCGTTTTATTCGTATTTGAGTGGTGTTTCGAGTGTCGTCATGTTAATAATAAGTCTCTGAAATGCATAGTACACTGTCAAACATAAATTTTCAGAAGTAAACTTTTTTATTTTAAATTTTACAGAAGAAATTCCACAATCTTTCATCAACCGTCGTTAAAACAAGTACGTAAAACATTGTTATAATGTTTTTCTTTCTAAAAGATTGAAACAGAATCAAAAGACATTGATTATGTGAGTATTAATGGTGTTCTTTACTTTTATAGAAAAATAAGGTAAGTACGAAATATTTGTGAAAGATTCTAAAATGCAGCAGGTGTCTAAATGCTGTGCGTGTTTTCTTGCTTATTGCAATCAAGGAACTGAAACATAAGAGCAATAACTTCAACCCGTAATTATAAATATTGGGAAATATTGAAGAACAAGGACTTGATGAAACGGTCTAACCTGGTATTCAGACATTCAACAAGAGTTTCCGCTCGGCAGCTTTTGCGTACATACTTGTTGTACTTGAAGCACACGCTTTGTCTTTTATTTCCCTTTGTTGTTTTGTTGTTAGCAGGAAACTTGAATTTGACAACATCTTCTACTTCCATACTTGCCAGAGCCGGTATCAATGGTCTGAAAGGGGAGATTGGTTTCTCTCTGCAGTTTGTAAGAGCCAGCGAGCTCATCTGCCACTCTGAGAATAAAGTCCTGAATATGGCAACGTCTTTTCCATATTGGCCAGCGCCGGTATCGATTGCCTGCAAGAGGAGACTGACTCTTGTCTGCAATTTGTAGAGGGCAGCAAGTTCATTTGCTACTCTGAGGATAAAGTCCCGAGGTGATATCTTCTAAGTAACTTAAAAATTGTGTCAGCGTCAAGAATATTGTAAAAAACTCGCACAGGTCATCGGTGGGTGCCAGCTCAGACATTGTAGTGTCGAGCCATTTGGTCAACTACATTGCCTTCATCATTAGTTTCATTATAAAACTTCACAGTTTCTGGAAGTTTCTTCTCAGTATTCTCATTCATCTGGCATCCGGCAAGCATGTTACTCAGGATATGGATAGTTTTTTTTCTTTTTTCCTTGGTATGCTGTGACAAGATTTTCTTCTGACTTGTAAATGCGTTGCATACAATGCGTCGTCTCCACTTCGCGATGTAGGAAGAACCTCTCTGAGTGATCTCCGGAGAGCGCCAACTAAACTTGTTCCTTTTTGTTTCAACTCATCTGCCAGTTTCACGGAGGTGAAGAAGTTGTTAGTTGTGACGTTCCGTAAGTGCGATCTGACATCTGACATCTGCTGTCGTGTAAGAGAACTTGAGCACTGCCCCAGACAGCTGTGTAGAAGAGGACGGGGGGGGGGGGGGGTTCCCCATTGTTTAATATGTTATGCTGTAGATTTCCAGTGCCACTCCCTACGTTTGCATGTCGCTAGTCCACAGAAAACGGAAAGCCGCGCCGATATACAGTGTCGTTCGACCAAAGAATACTTCGTATTGCACTTTCTTTATGGCCTAAAGTATTATAATACACTCTAACATATCGTGAGTAGCGTCGAGGGCCGATACTACTTAGTGTCTGAAAAACGATGTTACTGATATCAAATGTGTTAAAATGCGTATGGGTCAAATGTGACCCACATGGTTCTACTGGTATACCGCGTAAATTTTTTGTATTGTAGGTGAGCTAGGAGGATGAAATTTTGATGAAAAGTCACGGGAGCGTTTGATCCTGCGATGATTATGGAGGGGTTACGGCCCTCGAAAAACCATTGTTGGTCAAAAATAACTCACATGGTACTTCTAGTTTTAAGAACGATTTATTGCGTTCAACGATTGTGGAAGTCAGAAGTCTGGTCCGATACTCCGTGGCGTTCTGCATGTCATGGATTAGCGGCCTCATGGACAAGCGGCAAGTCCGATAAGTGTTGAGCGGCGTGTGTGTGGTCTTGTATTCTCTTGTGGTCGGGCTAACTAGGACGAACTTTGCGATGGGCAGAAAGCCCAGGCTATTGCGGCACTCATGCTGTTGTCCTTTTCTGTTTCCAATCTGAGAGGACGAACTGTCTCTGAGAAAAATGTGGCAATTCAGCTCTGATCTCACGACCTCCTCCCCCCCCCCCCCCCCCCCCATCACAGCCTCCTCCCAAAAAGGCCTACAAAGAGTGCACGGACGCGTAGTCTGCTATGGAAGTAACCGCCTCTTTTACATGTGTCACTTTCCGCAGTTACTTATGGTGTACCTTCTATACATTGCGGATAAGACGCTAAGACACCACAATAATAAGGGACTCCAAGATCGTTTGCCAGCAGGGAGCGCGTTGCAGTGGAAGCACTAAATACCTGGGCAGACGCCTCGTAACGGATCTCTCGCAATTACTCGGAGCCTCCTAAGGATAGAGCTCGCTCACAATTCCGCAACGCCAGAACTAAAGGTACGGCGGCCGGGTTGCCCGCCTGCCAGGCGCAGCCAGCCGGCCGGGACAGTACAGCGCAGAGGTAATCTGCGGTGCTAACACAGCCTTCTCACAGGCCCGTTTAATAACGGCCGCTTAGCGCGCCTGCCCGCTGCCGTAGTCTCGCGACCGTTAAGCTGCTAGCGGAGCAGACGGCCGGTCGTCCATTAAGATAAGGAGGGGGGGGGGGGTCGAGGAGGAGGGGGGGAGGGGGACCACGGAACAAAAGCCATGCCTCGTCACCGCCTTCTGAGGCGGCAACCCGGCCAGTGCCCGGTGTCTCGACAGTACGTCGCCGACACAGGCGCGTTGCCCAGTACATTTACATCTACATCTACCTTTATACTCCGCAAGCCACCCAAAATTGTGTGGCGGAGGGCACTTTACGTGCCACTGTCATTACCTCCCTTTTCTGTTTCAGTCGCGTATGGTTCGCGGGAAGAACGACTGTCTGAAAGCCTCCGTGCGCGCTCGAATCTCTCTACTTTTACATTCGTGATCTCCTCGGGAGGTATAAGTAGGGGGAAGCAATATATTCGATACCTCATCCAGAAACGCACCCTCTCGAAACCTGGCGAGCAAGCTACAACGCGATGCAGAGCGCCTCTCTTGCAGAGTCTGCCACTTGAGTTTGTTAAACATCTCCGTAACGCTATCACGATTACCAAATAACCCTGTGACGAAACGCGCCGCTCTTCTTTGGATCTTCTCTATCTCCTCCGTCAACCCGATGTGGTACGGATCCCACACTGATGAGCAATACTCAAGTATAGGTCGAACGAGTGTTTTGTAAGCCACCTCCTTTGCTGATGGACGACATTTTCTAAGGACTCTCCCAATGAATCTCAACCTGGTACCCGCCTTACCAACAATTAATTTTATATGATCATTCCACTTCAAATCGTTCTGCACGCATACTCCTAGATATTTTACAGAAGTAACTGCTACCAGTGTTTGTTCCGCTATCATATAATCATACAATAAAGGATCGTTCTTTCTATGTATTCGCAATACATTACATCTGTCTATGTTAAGGGTCAGTTGCCACACCCTGTACCAAGTGCCTATCCTTTGTAGATCTTCCTGCATTTCGCTACAATTTTCTAATGCTGCAACTTCTCTGTATACCACAACATCATCCGCGAAAAGCCGCATGGAACTTCCGACACTATCTACTAGGTCATTTATATATATTGTGAAAAGCACTGGTCCCATTACACTCCCCTGTGGCACGCCAGAGGTTACTTTAACGTCTGTAGACGTCTCTCCATTGATAACAACATGCTGTGTTCTGTTTGCTAAAAACTCTTGAATCCAGCCACACAGCTCGTCTGATATTCCTTAGGCTCTTACTTTGTTTATCAGGCGACAGTGCGGAACTATATCGAACGCCTTCCGGAAGTCAAGGAAAATAGCATCTACCTGGGAGCCTGTTTCTAATATTTTCTGCGTCTCATGAACAAATAAAGCGAGTTGGGTCTCACACGATCGCTGTTTCCGGAATCCATGTTGATCCCTACAGAGTAGATTCTGGATTTCCAAAAACGACATGATACTAGAGCAAAAAACATGTTCTAAAATTCTACAACAGATCGACTTCAGAGATATAGGTTTATAGTTTTGTGCATCTGCTCGACGACCCTTCTTGAAGACTGGGACTACCTGTGCTCTTTTCCAATCATTTGGAACCTTCCGATAATCTAGAGACTTGCGGTACACGGCTGTTAGAAGGGGGCAAGTTCTTTCGCGTAGTCTGTGTAGAATCAAATTTGTATCCCGTCAGATCTAGTGGACTTTCCTCTGTTAAGTGATTCCAGTTGCTTTTCTATTCCTTGGACACTTAATTCATTGTCAGCCATTTTTTCGTTTGTACGAGGATTTAGAGAAGGAACTGCAGTGCGGTCTTCCTCTGTGAAACAGCTTTGGAGAAAGGTGTTTAGTATTTCAGCTTTACGCGTGTCATCCTCTGTTTCAATGCCATCATCATCCCCGAGTGTCTGGATATGCTGTTTCGAGCCACTTACTGATTTAACTTAAGACCAGAACTTCCTAGGATTAACTGTCGAGTCGGTACATAGAATTTTGCTTTCGAATTCACTGAACGCTTCACGCATAGCCCTCCTTAACGCTAACTTTGATATCGTTTAGCTTCTGTTTGTCTGAGAGGTTTTGGCTGCGTTTAAACTTGGAGTGAAGCTCTCTTTGCTTTCGCAGTAGTTTCCTAACTTTGTTGTTGAACCACGGTGGGTTTTTTCCGTCCCTCACAGTTTTACTCGGCACGTACCTGTCTAAAACGCATTTTACGATTGCCTTAAACTTTTTCCATAAACACTCAACATTGTCACTGTCGGAACAGAAATTTTTGTTTTGATCTGTTAGGTAGTCTGAAATCTGCCTTCTATTACTCTTGCTAAACAGATAAATCTTCCTCCCTTTTTTTATATTACTATTAACTTCCATATTCAGGGGTGCTGCAACGGCCTTATGATCACTGATTCCCTGTTCTGCACATACAGAGTCGAAAAGTTCGGGTCTGTTTGTTATCAGTAGGTCCAAGATGTTATCTTCTCGAGTCGGTTCTCTGTTTAATTGCTCGAGGTAATTTTGGGATAGTGCACTCAGTATAATGTCTCTCGATGCTCTGTCCCTACCACCCGTCCTAAACGTCTGAGTGTCCCAGTCTATATCTGTAGATGTACACGTGTACATGCGATGGATGTTCAAGAAGTATCGGAAATTTTCATTGCTTGGAACCAATTTTATTTATTCGTCTACATTACTGTTATTTCCTTCAAAGTAATCCCCATTAGGTGTTATACACTAATGCCAGCGCTTCTTCCGATCCCCGAAACACTTCTAGAACAGAGCGGCTCTAGGCGCTACAGTCTGGAACCGCGGGACTACTACGGTGGCAGGTTCGAATCCTGTCTCTGACATGGATGTGTGTGATGTCCTTAGGTTAATTAGGTTTAAGTATTTCTACATTCTAGGGGACTGATGACCTCAGCAGTTAAGTCCCATAGTGCTCAGAGCCATTTTGAACTTCTAGAACTCGGAATAGCGCTTTGTTCAAAGATGAGCTTATAATCTCATCTGAATTTGTAGAACGACAGCCCTTGAAGGTTCTGTTTGTTTTCGCAGCTCGTGGTCTTGCGGTAGTGTCCTCGTTTCCCGCGCATGGGGTCCTGGGTTCGATTCCTTGCGGGGTCAGCGATTTCCCATGCCTCGAAATGACTGGGTGTTGTTATCTCGTCTTCATCATCATCGTTCCCCCCCATTACGGTCAGAGGAAGGCAATGCCAAACCACCTTCGCTAGGACCTTGCCTCGCCGGCGGTGCGGTTCTCCCGTATCGTACCCTACGCTCCTGGCAGTATGGCACCTCATCATCATCTTATTTTCGGAAACAAAATAAAAGTCACACGGAGCCATATCTGGCGAATATGGAAATTGGGGTATCATTACAGTGTTGTTCTTCGCCAATAATTCGCGAACAAGCAGTGCTTCAAGTGATGCTAAGGCCACTATTCCTTCTCAAATCCGGGCGTTATTATTTTTATTTTTTTCCCCTCCCCCATGAACCATGGACCTTGCCGTTGGTGGGGAGGCCAGCGTGCCTCAACGTTACAGATAGCCGTACCGTAGATGCAATCACAACGAAGGGGTATCTGTTGAGAGGCCAGACAAACGTGTGGTTCCTGAAGTTGGGCAGCAGCCTTTTCAGTAGCTGCAGGGGCAACAGTCTGGATGACTGATCTGGCCTTGTAACACTAACCAAAACGGCGTTGCTGTTGTGTTACTACGAACAGCTGAAAGCAAGGGGAAACTACAGCCGTAATTTTTCCCTAGGGCATGCATTACTTTATGGATAAATGATGATGGCGTCCTCTTGGGTAA
The DNA here is from genome assembly GCF_023897955.1 of Schistocerca gregaria. Lineage (NCBI taxonomy): Eukaryota > Metazoa > Arthropoda > Insecta > Orthoptera > Acrididae > Schistocerca > Schistocerca gregaria. Next base: position 1,084,393,919 of record NC_064920.1, on the reverse strand, counting down.
AATATTCCGGAGGTAAAATAGTCCCCCATTCGGATCTCCGGGCGGGGACTACTCAGGAGGACGTCGTTATCAGGAGAAAGAAAACTGGCATTCTACGGATCGGAGCGTGGAATGTCAGATCCCTTAATCGGACAGGTAGGTTACAAAAATGAAAAAGGGAAATGGATAGGTTAAAGTTAGATATAGTGGGAATTAGTGAAATTCGCTGGCAGGAGGAACAAGACTTCTGGTCAGGTGAATACAGGGTTATAAATACAAAATCAAATAGGGGTAATGCAGGAGTAGGTTTAATAATGAATTAAAAAATAGGAGTGTGGGTAAGCTACTACAAACAGCATAGTGAACGTATTATAGTGGCCAAGATAGACACGAAGCCCATGCCTACTAAAGTAGAGCAAGTTTATATGCCAACTAGCTCTGCAGATGATGAAGAAATTTAGGAAATGTATGATGAGATAAAAGAAATTATTCAGATAGTGAAGGGAGACGACAATTTAATAGTCATGGGCGACTGGAATTCGACAGTAGGAAAAGGGAGAGAAGGAAACATAGTAGGGGAATATGGATTGGGGGTAAGAAATGAAAGAGGAAGCCGTCTGGTAGAATTTTGCACAGAGCATAACTTAATCATAGCTAACACTTGGTTCAAGAATCATAAAAGAAGGTTATATACATGGAAGACTTCTGGAGATACTAAAAGGTATCAGACAGATTATATATTGGTAAGACAGAGATTTAGGAACCAGGTGTTAAATTGTAGGACATTTCCAGGGGCAGATGTGGACTCTGACCACAATCTATTGGCTATGAACTTTGGATTCAAACTGAAGAAATTGCAAAACGGTGGGAATTCAAGGATATGGGACCTAGATAAACTGACTAAACCAGACGTTGTACAGAGTTTCAGGGACAGCATAAGGGAACAATTGACAGGAATGGGGGAAATAAATACAGTAGAAGACGAATGGGTAGCTCTGAGAGATGAAGTAGTGAAGGCAGCAGAGGATCAAGTAGGTAAAAAGACGAGGGCTAGTAGAAATCCTTGGGTAGCAGAAGAAATATTGAATTTAATTGATGAAAGGAGAAAACATAAAAATGCAGTAAATGAAGGAGGCAAAAAGGAATATAACCGTCTCAAAAATGAAATCGACAGGAAGGGCAAAATGGCTAAGCAGGGATGCCTAGAGGACAAATGTAAGGATGTAGAGGCTTATCTCACTAGGGGTAAGATAGATACTGCCTACAGGAAAATTAAAGAGACCTTTGGAGAAAAGAGTACCATTTGTATGAATATCAAGAGCTCAGATGGAAACCCAGTTCTAAGCAAAGAGGGGAAATCAGAAAGGTGGGTGGAGTATATAGAGGGTCTATACAAGGGCGATGTACATGAGGACAATATTATGGAAATGGAAGAGGATGTAGATGAAGATGAAATGGGAGATACGATACTGCGTGAAGAGTTTGACAGAGCACTGAAAGACCTGAGTCGAAACAAGGCCCCGGGAGTAGACAACATTCCATTAGAACTACTGACGGCCTTGGGAGAGCCAGTCATGACAAAACTCTACTATCTGGTGAGCAAGATGTACGAGACAAGCGAAATACCCTCACCTTCAAGAAGAATATAATAATTCCAATCCCAAAGAAAGCAGGTGTTGACATATGTGAAAATTACCGAACTATCAGTTTAATACAAAATACTAACGCGAATTATTTACAGACGAATGGAAAAACTGGTAGAATCGACCTCGGGAAAGATCAGTTTGGATTCCGTAGAAATGTTGGAACACGTGAAGCAATACTGACCTTACGACTTATCTTAGAAAATAGATTAAGGAAAGGCAAACTTACATTTCTAGCATTTGTAGACTTAGAGAAAGCTTTTGACAATTTTGTCTGGAATACTCTCTTTCAAATTATAAAGGTGGCGGGGGTAAAATACAGGGAGCCAAAGGCTATTTACAATTTGTACAGAAACCAGATGGAAGTTATAAGAGACGAGGGACATGAAAGGGAAGCAGTGGTTGGGAAGGGAGTGAGACAGGGTTGTAGCCTCTCCCCGATATTATTCAATCTGCATATCGAGCAAGCAGTAAAGGAAACGAAAGAAAAATTTTGAGTAGGAATTAAATTTCATGGAGAAGAAGTAAAAACTTTGAGGTTCGCCGATGACCTTGTAATTCTGTCAGAGACGGCAAAGGACTTGGAAGAGCAGTTGAACGGAATGGACAGTATCTTGAAAGGAGGATATAAGATGAACGTCAACAAAAGCAAACCGAGGATAACGGAATGCAGTCAAATTAAATCGGGTGATGCTGAGGGAATTACATTAGGAAATGAGACACTTAAAGTAGTACAGGAGTTTTGCTATTTAGGAAGTAGAATAACTGATGATGGTCGAAGTAGAGAGGATATAAAATATAGACTGGGAATGGCAAGGAAAGCGTTTCTGAAGAAGATAAATTTGTTAACATTGAGTATAGATTTAAGTATCAGGAAGTCGTTTCTGAAAGTATTTGTGTGGAGTGTAGCCATGTATGGAAGTGAAACATGGACGATGAATAGTTTCGACAAGAAGAGAATAGAAGCTTTCGAAATGTGGTGCTACAGAAGAATGTTGAAGATTAGGTGGGTAGATCACATAACTAATGAGGAGGTATTGAATAGGATTTGGGAGAAGAGAAGTTTGTGGCGCAACTTGACTAGAAGAATGGATCGGTTGGTAGGACATTTTTTGAGGCATCAAGGGATCACAAATTTAGCATTGGAAGGCAGCGTGGAGGGTAAAAATCGTAGAGGGAGACCAGGAGATGAAAACACGAAGCAGATTCAGAAGGATGTAGGTTGCAGTAAGTACTGGGAGATGAAGAGGCTTGCACAGGATAGAGTAGCATGGAGAACTGCATCAAACCAGTCTCAGGACTGAAGACCACAACAATAACAACATCATTTTTTTTCGGACTGCTTCCTGTAAAAGGCGTTGGACTTTTAGTTAATGCTTCGTACTAGTCATTTGACCTTTCGCCAAGAACTAACGATGCACTACGCCGTTAAAATCTAAGAAAACAACGAGCAGAACTTCTACATTCACCCATGTTTGCCAAGCTTTTATCGGTCTTGGTGATCCAGAATGCCTCCACTGGGATGATCGTGCCTTAACTTTGACGTCGTATTCGTACATAAAAATTTCGTCTCCTGTGATGACACGTTTCAGTGGTTTTGCAACGTTGCCGACTTCACTTAGAGACTCCTGAGCCGCTTTCATTCCCCTCTGTTTTTGGTCGAATTCAGCCTTTGGCACAGTTTTAGCTGTTTCACACCCAAAACATCCCAAAACATTTCATGACATGAGTCGGCAGATGCGCAACCATCATCAGAAACTTCTCTGATTTGATGCTCCGATCGTTCCTAACCATTTCTTTCACTTTTTCTACGATTTCATCGGCTATTGATGTGCTGGAAATTCCAGAATGTTCGTCATCTTATGTTTGTTCAAGACCATATTGGAAACTACTAAAAATCTTGTTTTAATCGTAATACACTCATCAAATTTAATGATTTCATGGTTCAATGGCATACTCTGTTACAGCTGATTTTTGTACTTTCCTTTGTGGGCAAAGTTTTTTTATGTTAGTTCACTCATGCGACAGATGTCAGTATTTGAACACCGTCCTACTGTACCCGTGTTACGAATGAAGGAAAACTCATCGTCATCGAACCATGTATGAACGGCAACAGGCGGATTCCATATTCCTACGTTCCCGGAAAGTGTTTGACACGATACTCTGCTGCAGACTGTTAAAGAAGGTCCGAGCATGCGGAATACGTTGTCAGATACATCGATGGCTCTAAGACTTCTTATGTAGTAGAACCCAGTACGTTGTACTCAACGGGAAAAGTTGATCTGATACAAGGATACCGTCAGACGTGCGTTCGTGATATCAGGTATGACAAGACCGTCCTTATTCTGCCCGCTCACGACAGTGCACGGTACCAAAATATTCCACAAAGCCGCGCGGTAAAATGCATTTTTTCAGAGGTTAATATCTCTGGTACTATTGATCTTAGAGACAAGTGGTCAAGTGTTTTGGACAGCCCTTGCCCTATGACCATTTGTATTACTGTCGGAAGAACGAACATACTGTAGCTATTCTACAGTGCAGCGTCAAAACTTAGACACTACACACTTCCTCCAAGGCAGGAAAATTGAGCAAATAGATTGGTTCTTTTGCATTAGATGTGGTCTGGGGCGATATTAGGCAGATTATAAAATCACCATTTATTCATAGGTGCTTGCTGAGAAAACCCGGATAAATCACTTTTTTTTGGTGGGGCGGGGGGGAGGGGGGGGGGGGTGTCCGAAAGTACCAGTTGTGGGAATGACCACTTCTAGCATTTCTATTTACAGCAAGTCGCTGAAATTGTTAACCTATGTTCTTAAGATGATGTTCTCGGGGAATCTTGAAACTTTTTCGGTATCATTAAGCGTTACCGAGATCCATAGGCTCAAAGTTACTGTACTTACGTACGTGAAATATGCACGTAATATCCAGTCTCAGATAGAAACGTAGTTTTAACTGACGTAGTGAAAAATGGCAAAGAGCCTGGAGTCATTGTAAGGGTTCTTAGGTCACCAAATTATATTTTAGTCACCATTTTTAAACCAATAAAACTTTATGATGTGCTGCCTTTGTGTAATGTACGCTTCACATCTATACACACTATCTTGACCTCGTGATAATTCATTGGTGCCATCTACCGTCGTAAGTACCTTACAAAAAATTATTTTGTCATACGAAATTATTTATTTGAATTTTTTCGAGCACAGTAGCCTAAAAATGTTATACATTTCTCTATGAAGTAGGATAAAGTGAACATACTTTGGATGGGGCAACATTTTGTGTTAACACTGTGCATTATATTGTATTTGTTGTTTGTATGTGTCAAAGCACGTAAATGTATCGAGGTATACTAATAAAGTGTCAAAACTTCGCTGACCGACAGAACTTGCTTTATATACTCAGCGTACCCTGCTGTAACAAGAAAAGAAAAGAGAACACGCTGAAAGATGCTTTTGTGCCAGCACAAAGAAGGCGAATACGCTTCTCTTTAAAAGACTCTAATAGAAAAATGGGGAACTAGCTGCGTCAGTCCTCGTCCCACGTTCCTCGCCAAAAATTGTGCCATACATATACATAAATGATCTGCGGCTGTTTGCTGATGATATTGTGGCGTACGGAAAGGTGTACTCGTTGTGTGACTTTAGGAGGACGCAGGATGACATAGACAAAATTTCTAGTTGGTGTGATGGATAGCGCTCTCTCTTCAATGTTCATCCCTGAGGTTGGCTTGCAGCAGTCCTTTATTCAGTTTGCCTTCCTCTTCATTTCCTCGCTTGTAGTGCATCGCACGTCATTTGTAATCTGCTGTGTGTGTGCTATCTATCCTTGGTCGTCCCCGGCGATTTCTTCCCTCATCAACTGTTTATGATATTTCTCTAAAGATATCTCGTAATATGGTAGCTTGCTCCAAATGCAGAAAAACGTAAGTTAATGAAGGTGAGTAAGAGAAACAATACTGCAGTGTTCGAATACAGCATTAGTTGTGAGTTGCTTCACACCGTCACATCGATTACATATCTATACATAACGTTGGAAAGCGATTTGAAAAGCAACGAACTCGTAACGGCGGTGGTCATCGGGAAGACAAATTGTCGACTTCGGTTTGCTGACAGAGTTTTAGGGAAGTGTAGCTCATCTACAGAAGAGACCGCGCATACAGCAGTACTGCGACCTATTTTTGGGTACTGATCGAGTGTTTTAGGATCCCAAGAACGTCGGATTAAAGGAATACTTCGAAGCAGTTCAGAAGCGTGCTGCTAGATCTGTTACCGACAGGTTCGGACAACACACGAGTATTACGGAAAATGGGAATCAACGGAGGGCAGACGGCGTTCCTTTTGCGAAACACTATTGACAAAGTTTAGAGAACCAGAATTTGAAGCCGACGGTAGAACGAATCTATTGCCGCCAACGTACATTTCGCCTAAGGACGGCGAAGATAAGAGAGATATTTCAATTTAATAATTAGATTGTTTTTGTTCTTTACAGTTTGTCATAAAAGGGTACAGAATTTAATTTCCAGAATGAGATTTTCACTCTGTAGCGGAGTGTGCGCTGATATGAAACTTTCTGGCATATTAAAGTTTTGTGCCACACCGAGACTCGATCTCAAGAGCTTTGCCTTTCGCGAGCAAGTGCTCTACCATCTGAGCTACCGAAGCACGACTCACGCCCGGTACTCACAGCTTTACTTCTGCCAGTACCTCGTCTCCTACCTTCCAAACTTTACAGAAGCTCTCCTGCGAACCTTGCAGAAGTAGTTTTTAATACTGATACAGAACCTTCATTTATAAGTTCTGAACTTTTTGGAGGGTTTACCTTGAAAAATATTTTTTGATTTATTATCGATTGTTAGCTTGTTGTTGTATATCAAACACCTATCTTAATTCCTATGTTCCTTTCTCCTTAATTGCAAGTATCAGATGGTTTCGTTCAAAGAACATGAAGATAAAATGCGAGAAATTAGGTCTCTTATGGAGGTTATTAGGTAGTCATTTTTCCCTCGCTCTATTAGTGCGTGTAACACGGGAGAAAATGAATAATAGTACTACTTTGTTTGAGGAAGAGAAACTCTCTCTCAACAAATCAGCGAGTAATATATTCCGTCTGAGTTGCACATTTCTTAAATACATTGCATGTTTCAATCACTCTAGATCCTCTTCGGACCTACAACAAAGTAAAACTAAATATGTATTACCAAATGTTTCACAATAAGCAGAAAGTGAACAACTGTACATAAATGTAGAATTTGCTTAAGTGATTACGTCAGCAACCCGTCTTGTCTACTCAGAAATAAATATCAGAGTACTGTGGTCAATGTTTGTAATAAGTATATATTGGTGGTGGGGGGGAGGGGAAATAGAGTAGGCTGATTGGGGGAGGGGAAAGGAAGTAGGGAGGGGGTGGTGGGGATGCCATGAGTTTAACAAGAGAGCTCATGCTAAAACTACAGACGTATAATTATGGAAAGACTAATAGTGTAGAACAATGGGTATGTAAAATGTAAATGGCTTACAATAGTGAACCTGTAAAGTGGTCCGAGAGAGACTGAGAGGAGGCAAAGAAGTCAAGGGAAGGAGGTTGGTGGGGAGGAATTTGTGGCAGGAATGCTGTGGGTTTAACAGGGGAGCGTCTCATACTAAAATTGAAGAAAGTCGATAATGTAAGGAACCTTGTGTTACGTTACAAGAGTAGATGCACATAACAGTAAAACAGGGATAAATATTACATTGTAAAATTGGAAATAAAGTGGCGAAGCCTGAAAAGGTACCTGAAGATATTCAAAGTGTAAAACTTTGAAAGTATTAAGCCCTAAATTCTTACTCTGAGAATATAAAATAAAATTGTAAAAAGTATTTTTTCTTTAAAATATTAAACGTAGACATCTAGAACAACGAGTTTCTAAATAGTGAAAGACATAAAAATCGTAAAATTACAAAAGTGTATATTATGTAAAGATCCTAGAGCTGCATGAACTGGCATAAAATATTACGAATTTTAAGCAAAACATTGAAGTATAAAGATGTAAAAAATACAAAACAATAAATTATGAAAGTGAAACTAGGATCATCAACTGAAGCCATAGGGATGAGGGTGTGCAAGTTATGCTTAATTACATTTGCTTCTGCTTGGTGGCGTTGTAAGACTCAAGGGTTTCCAGTATGTACGGAAGCCAGTCCGCACGCTGGACCACTGCAAGAGCCATGTGTGAGCCAATGCACTGCTGCTGTCTCTTCTGGGCGACCAGTGCTGCTGATCACACATGCACTGCTATTTAAAACACTGACCTCAGTTGCAAAACACAGTGCTCTGACATGTGGTTCTGAGTAGACGAGACAGATTGCTGACACAAGTACTACTGTAAATTCTTTCATGTACAATTCTTTTTTATTTACTTATAGTAAAATATTTGGTACACATTTACTTTCTTTTTTTTTAGGTCTGAAGATGAGAGAGAATAATCGAACCATATAATCTTAAATATTTATACAAACGTTGAATCTCTCAAGACCATTACGTTGACTGCAGTGAAAAAGTACAACAATGAAACGAATAATTATTTAAATAAAAATAAAATTTTAACATAGCACGTTTTTAAATTGGACTGAAAAGTGTGAAATAATTTGTCGTTGTTCTATACAGAACCCTAACTCCGTTCAGATAATTTTGAGATTTATAACTGTGAATTTTAATAGCTAATAAAATACCTTGTAAGATGTAAATAGGTAAATGTGGGGAACATGTAACAAGTAAGAGTTAGGAGATGAACTATTCATGCACCAGTTAGAAAATAGTACAGTAGTAAGGATTTAAACTATTTATGCTTCGTTTGTTAATGGTGTGCGTCTCATGTTTAAATAGTACAAATATTTTGACAACTAATAAAAATTCACATACACAAATTTTCAGGACCATTTTCTGCTTAGAGGCATGTGTGTGTGAAATTTTTCAATCGATTTCAAACATTTTGATGAGATTACCAGAGACATGTGGTAAATTTCACTGTTATTTCAGTATGTCTTTACACGATTCATCCAGTACATTGCTTCCTCCTACGTATCTTTAGTGAAAATGCCATGAAGGTAAAAATGAGAGAAATTCCAGCACCCACATGGAGATACCGGTAACCGTTCTTCCCATGAACCATACACGACTGGGACAGAAAAGTGGGTAATGGCAGTGGTATACAAAGTACTCTCCACCACACACTAGCGAAGAAAGTGAGTTAATATTGTATTGTCACCCGTTTCTAAGTTATGTTTTAAATTTCAAGTCTCTAGTTCATCAAGAAGTTAAAATCAATTGCAAAACTTTGTACCAAATCAACAGAGAGACAAGAAAGCGATGTCCATCTCCTCTCGCCCCCCTCACTCTGCTCACCCATGCCTGTCTACTCGCATACCTCCTACAATGCACTCCAATACTGCCTGCACAACATGCCAGTCATGCAGGATAGAATAGATGTCAGTTATTACCAAATCTTTTCTCTCCTGTGGAAGCTAGATTCATCAAACAGGCAAGTAAGAGAATTAATATTATATTGTCTTCCGGTTCTGATCTATTTTTAAAATTTTAGGTCTCTAGCTAATGATGAACTTAGTTTAAAATCATTTGCAGATTTTTACCAAACAGATAGGCAGAGAGATAGACAAGGAGCAGCCTATTACAAACATGATAAAAACTCGGCAAAGAGTATATAAGATATGTATTTTCTTGTGTACTTATTAGAAAGGTATAGAAGATGAAAGCTAGCCAGTGAATGAACGGATCTGAGGTAAGGACCGCAATATTTTCTTTTTTATCATGAAATATAAAATCGCGCATACAGGGCAGGTTGGCCTTCCGCCGCAGCCACCTGAGAGATTTAGCGCTGTTTATAGATCCCCTTAATGCCGTCCATAAATTCTGGTGAGCTGACGCCGTAATGTTAGTGCCGCGGGCCGATATGGCGTTGGCCGGAGCATCCGTTCAGTTTACCGCCGAGTATCTCCCGACTCCCAGCTGGTGCAGCCACTGCAGGCACAAAAACCAGCTGAAAGTATCAAACGTTAAACACAGTCAATTAAGATATTTCTATACTTTCATTAATGCTCAGTTTTGACCTCTTCCCACCTGAGTTTGATTTTCCTAAAAACCTATTGTGCCGCAGTCAACAGTACATTTGCCACATTTCATCGATAACAATCTTAAAATTACGAAACATATAAATGCATTTTTCAAATTACAAGGGCTGTTTGGAAACTAAGGTCCGATAGGTCGTGAAATGAAAACCACTGTGAAAATCCGATAGAGCTTTGCACATATGTTTTGGGCAGTGTCTCTAGTTTTCCTTCTTTTTCTACTTCAACTACGACAATGTCTACCAACAACACTAATAATCCACATTTGCTTCTATCTGACTTATGTTGCTCGTCATTCCGAAGACTGATCTGTTGCAGTACTACATGCTACTCCACCCTGTGCAAGCCTCTTCATCTCTGAATAACATCTCTAATCTGTATTTTTCTGAATCTGCTTACTGTTTTCATCCCTTGCCCTCCTACGATTTTTACCTCCCCCACCCGACAGTTCCTTCCAATATTAAATTGGTGATCTCTTGATGTCTCAGAATGTGTCTTATCAACTGATCTCTTCTTTTGGTCAAGTTGTGCCACAAATTCTGGTCTCCCTAATTATGTTCAGGACCCCTCTCAATAATTACGTGATCGACCCATCTAACCTTCGACATTTTTCTGTTGCACCACATTTCGAAAGATTCTATTCTCTTCTTGTCTAAAGTATTTGTCATGTTTCACCCTCATACATGGCTACACTGCATACATACACGTTCAGAAAGACTTCTTAACACTTAAATCTATACTGAATGTTAACATATTTCCTTTCTTCAGAAATGCGTTTCTCGTCAATGTCAGTCTACATTTTATATCCTCTCTATTCCGATCACCATCAGTTATTTTGCTGCCCAAATTACAGAACTAGTCTACTACTTTAAGTGTCTCATTTCATAATCTAATTCACTTAGCATCACCTTATTTAATTTGATTATACATAATTATTCTCGTTTTGGTTTTGCTGTTATTCGTCTTATATCCTCCTTTCAAGACGCGGTCAAACCGTTTACTCTTTTCAGCTGTTCTTCCAGATCATTTGCTGTCTCTGACACGGTTACGTTCTCAAATGCAATTCCCAAACTTTCTTCTCCCTGAACTTTAATTACCACTAAAACTTTTTCCTTGGTTTTCCTTTATTGCTTGCTTAGTGTATAGATTGAATAACATCTGGGATAGGTTACAATACTGTATCACTCCCTTCTCAACCACAGATACCCTTTCACGCCCCTCTATTCTTATAACTGCCGTCTGTTTCTGTGAAAGGTGTAAATAGCCTTACACTTCCTCTATTTAATCCTCGCTAGCTTCAGAATTTCAAAGAGAATATTCCAGTCAACCCTGACAAAAACTTGCTCCAAGTCCACAAATATTATAATGGTTAAGTTTGCCATTCCTTAAGCTTTCTTCTACAGTAAGTCGTACGACCAGTATTGGCCCGCGTATTCCTACATTTCTGCGGAATAAAAACTGGTCTTCTCCGAGGTCGGCTTTTACAAGTCTTCCCACTCTACTGCAAAGAATTGGTATTAATATTTTGCAACATTTACACTTGATAGCAAACTGCTTTCTTTGGAATCGAAACAACTGTAATCTTCTTGAAGTCTGAGGGTATTTCGCGTGTTTCATAGATCTTGTGCACCAGATGGAAGAGTTTTGCCATGACTGCTGGCTCCCCGAAAGGTGGCGTTGCCCAAGATAGTGTTACAGACTCTTTGCTGTCCCTTATCTATACAAACGATTTGGGAGACAATTTGAGCAGCCGTCTTAAGTTGTTTGCAGATGACGCTGTCGTTCATCGAGTTATAAAGTCATCAGAAGATCAAAACAAATTGCAAAACGATTTAGAAAAGATATCTGTATGGTGCGAATATTGGCAATTAGCCCTAAATAACGAAAAGTGTGAGGTCACCCACATGAGTGCTAAAAGGAATCCGTTAAACTTCGGTTACATGATAAATCTGTCAAATCTAAAGGCCATAAATTCAGTTAAATACCTAAGAATTACACTTACGAACAACTTAAATTGGAAGGAACACATAGAAAAAGTTGTGGGGAAGGCTAACCAAACACTGACTTTGATTGGCAGGACACTTAGAAAATGTAACAGACCTACTAAGGAGACTAACTACACTACGTTTGTCCATCCTCTTTTAGAATACTGCTGCCCGGTGTGGGACCCTTACCAGGTAGAATTGATGGAGTGCATCAAAATAGTTCAGAGAAGGGCAGCGCGTTTCGTATTATCGCGAAATAGGGGAGAGAGTACCAATGGAATGGTACAAGATGTCGGGTGGACATCATGGTTCAAATGGTTCAAGTGGCTCTGAGCACTACATCTATGGTCATCAGTCCCCTAGAACTTAGAACTACTTAAACCTAACTAACCTAAGGACAGCACACAACACCCAGTCATCACGATTTAAATGTGATTGGCAGAGTATCCATGTAGATGTAGATGTTTTGGCGTAATATCGTCTACTCTGGGGCCTTGTTTTGATTTAGGTCTTTCAGCGCTCTGTCAAATTCTTTTCTCAGTATCTATCTCCCATGTCATCTTCATCTACGTCCCCTTCCATTTTATAATATTGTCTGCTAGTTCATTTCCCTTGTATAAACCATCTGTGTACTACTTCCACCTTTCAGCATTCCCCTCTTTGTTTAGGACTTAATTTCCCTCAGAGCTCTTTATATTCATACCATTGGTTCTCTTTTTTCCAAAGACCTCTTTAATTTTTCTGTAGGTGGTATCTGTCTTTCCCTTAGTGAACTATGCTTGTAAAACTTCACATTTGTCCTCTAGCCATTCCTGCTTAGCCATTTTGCCTTCCTGTCAATCTCATTTTTAAATGTTTGTATTCACTTTCGCCTGCTTTTTTCCTTTATATTTTCTCCTTTCATCAATTAAACTGAATGTCTTCTGTGTTAGCGAAGAATTTCTGCTACGCCTTGTCTTTTTATCTTTTTGATCGCCTGCCGCCTTCACTATTTCATCTCTCTTATCTACTCATCCGTCTTCTACTGTATTCCTTTCCCCTGCTTTAGTTAACCATTGCCTAAGGCTCCTTCTGAAACTCTCAATAACCTCTGGCTTTTTCAACTTATCCAAGTTACATCTCATTGACTTCCTACCTTTCTCCGGTTTCTTCAGTTCTAATCTACAGTTGATAATAAATAAATTTGGTCAGAATCTACGACTGCCCCTGGAAATGTATTACATTTAAAATCTGGTTCCGAAATCTCTGTCTTACCATCATATAATCAGTCTTAAACGCTCTGATGTCTCCAGGTCTCTCCCACGTACTCAGCCGTCTTTCATGATTCTTAAAGCAGGTGTAAGTGATGATCGTGCTCTACCAGGCGGCTTCTTATTTCATTCCTCCCTTTCCCAGAGTCGATCCCACCTAGTATTTTTCCTTTTCTTTCATTTCATACTATCGAATTCCTGTCACTCATAACAATTAAGTTTTCGTCTCTGTTAACAATTAAATAATTTATTTTATCTCATCACGCATTTGTTCAATCTCTTCTTCATCTTCGGAGCTAGTTGGCATCTTAACTTGTGCTACTTTGGTAGGTGTGTGCGTAGTGTGTATCTTTGTTACAATTGTGCGTTCGTTATGCTGTTTATACACTCCTGGAAATGGAAAAAAGAACACATTGACACCGGTGTGTCAGACCCACCATACTTGCTCCGGACACTGCGAGAGGGCTGTACAAGCAATGATCACACGCAAGGCACAGCGGACACACCAGGAACCGCGGTGTTGGCCGTCGAATGGCGCTAGCTGCGCAGCATTTGTGCACCGCCGCCGTCAGTGTCAGCCAGTTTGCCGTGGCATACGGAGCTCCATCGCAGTCTTTAACACTGGTGGCATGCCGCGACAGCGTCGACGTGAACCGTATGTGCACTTGACGGACTTTGAGCGAGGGCGTATAGTGGGCATGCGGGAGGCCGGGTGGACGTACCGCCGAATTGCTCAACACGTGGGGCGTGAGGTCTCCACAGTACATCGATGTTGTCGCCAGTGGTCGGCGGAAGGTGCACGTGCCCGTCGACCTGGGACCGGACCGCAGCGACGCACGGATGCACGCCAAGACCGTAGGATCCTACGCAGTGCCGTAGGGACCGCACCGCCACTTCCCAGCAAATTAGGGACACTGTTACTCCTGGGGTATCGGCGAGGACCATTCGCAACCGTCTCCATGAAGCTGGGCTACGGTCCCGCACACCGTTAGGCCGTCTTCCGCTCACGCCCCAACATCGTGCAGCCCGCCTCCAGTGGTGTCGCGACAGGCGTGAATGGGGGGACGAATGGAGACGTGTCGTCTTCAGCGATGAGAGTCGCTTCTGCCTTGGTGCCAATGATGGTCGTATGCGTGTTTGGCGCCGTGCAAGTGAGCGCCACAATCAGGACTGCATACGACCGAGGCACACAGGGCCAACACCCGGCATCATGGTGTGGGGAGCGATCTCCTACACTGGCCGTACACCTCTGGTGATCGTCGAGGGGACACTGAATAGTGCACGGTACATGCAAACCGTCATCGAACCCATCGTTCTACCATTCCTAGACCGGCAAGGGAACTTACTGTTCCAACAGGACAATGCACGTCCGCATGTATCCCGTGCCACCCAACGTGCTCTAGAAGGTGTAAGTCAACTACCCTGGCCAGCAAGATCTCCGGATCTGTCCCCCATTGAGCATGTTTGGGACTGGATGAAGCGTCGTCTCACGCGGTCTGCACGTCCAGCACGAACGCTGGTCCAACTGAGGCGCCAGGTGGAAATGGCATGGCAACCCATTCCACAGGACTACATCCAGCATCTCTACGATCGTCTCCATGGGAGAATAGCAGCCTGCATTGCTGCGAAAGGTGGGTATACACTGTACTAGTGCCGACATTGTGCATGCTCTGTTGCCTGTGTCTATGTGCCTGTGGTTCTGTCAGTGTGATCATGTGATGTATCTGACCCCAGGAATGTGTCAATAAAATTTCCCCTTCCTGGGACAATGAATTCACGGTGTTCTTATTTCAATTTCCAGGAGTGTAGTAGCCTAATTGCATTCGTATTTTCTTATTCATTATTAAACCTGCTGCTGCATTAAACCTATTTGATATTGTATTTACGAGTTAACCGTGTATTCACCTGACCAGAAGTCCTCTCCCTTCAGCCACTTAACTTCGCTAGTTCCCAATGTGTTGTCTTTAACCTATCCATTTCTCTTTTTAACATTTCTAGCCTACGTGCCCGATTAAAACAGTGATTTGACAATCCACACTCCGACCCGTAGAAAGGAAGTTTTGTTTCTTCTGGAGATGAGGTTCTCCTGAGTAGCCCCCGTACAGAGATCCGAATGGGGGACTATTTTACGTTCAGAATATTTTACTGAAGAGGATGCCATAATCATTTAGCCACACAGTGCATCTGCATGTGGTGTTACGAGGCCAGATCAGTAAATCATCCAGACTGATGCCCCTGCAACTACTGAAAAGGCTGCTGCCGCTCTTCAGGAACCACACGTTTGTCTGCCCTCTCAACAGATACCTCTGCGTTGTGGTTGCGCCTACGGTACGGCTATCTGTATCGCTGAGGCACGCATGTCTCCCTACCATCGGCAAGTTCCATGACTCTGGAGACGTAACATCGGTAAGACTTGAATCAAAATTATTTACTTGTTAAGACATTGATATAAGACATACATATAACTGATGTTGCCTGGGAACTACGCACGATTGTTTGTGAAACACTATAAGATTCAGCCCAGAATCTCTTAGATTCAGAATCGCTGTCGTAATTAGAGGGGGACGGGAAAGGTTTAATACTCGTGTTCAGTCCCACATTCACTGAGAGAACAGCAAGGACGGCCCCAACACCAACATGCAACGAGCCGGCCGGGGTGGCCGAGCGTTTCTAGGCGCTACAGTCTGGACCCGCGCGACCGCTAAGATCGCAGGTACGAATCCTGCCTCGGGCATGGATGTGTGTGATGTCCTTAGGTTAGTTGTAGGGGACTGATGACCTCAGAACTTGAGTCCCATGGTGCTCAGAGCCATTTTTGAACCAACATGCAACGAAGCTAGGATGTTTGTTCCACTGTGTTGAAAAATCATTAAATGAAAGCGTAAATCTGAATATCAAGGTTGCACTTAAATTTGAACCTCGTTTGGGGAAACCGCCTCAACGACGGCCACACATGCACGCTTACGCGCTTAACATGAAATCACAAACCACAAATTGAAATGAATAATCCTGAGAGGATATATTTAATATTCCAAAATCAGAGCAATACGTAAACTCTAGGACAGAGGCAGGGGACCACCGGAAACATAGGCTCAGAGTTAACTCGTGTGGCCACGTGGTTCGCGTAGACACAATTTCTACGTACCGTGGCCAGATTTTAGCATTAGTAAACCACGCAGCCGCGAACAATTAACATTTTGCAGAGGACACATTTGAACAGACAAAGGGTAGTGGATGGTTTCAGACGGACATAAAGTAATGAAACAATGAAAATTCACAAAGAGGCAAAAATTATCAAGATTCCGAAACTTGAACTAAATCTTCTTTAAATTCTTTCTGCATGGAATTGTACTACCGTTTCATGGCAAATATGCAATACCTGTCGCTTATGCAAACTGAGAATTCTCATCCCTCTTTTCTGTCATTCCAATTCATTTTAAGGAATTGCGACGATACATCGCTAGACTGCCTCTTTTGGTGCCAACATCCACTGGACCTGCGAACGTCGGCCATACTGCAAACAAGTACTGGAGGTTGAACAGCGCTAACACCACGATTCTGCCGAACTCAGAGAGTTTTGCCGACCGCAAAATGCTGCACCGCAACGCTAAATGAAACGTCAAGCTGTTCCGGGTACTTCCGAGAAGGTCCGTAAAAACCCGAGTGACAGATTGGGCTAAACGCGTGAAGGTTGGCAAGCTCTGTCCGGCCCTGGTTTAAGATGTCTAACGCTACGTTTACTAGGCAATAGGGACAGCATATTACCGACAATATTTGCCTGCGGTGTTGACCGCAACAACACGGGAGACACGAATTGCAGCCATGTGTTTACCGGCCAGTCGCAACGTCAGTATGTTTCCGGGTCGCAAGTGTTTAGACGGGCCACCGTACTACCTCGAAGTGGACAAAAGCGAGGTAAGTACAGCTATCCTGTATTTGTATTTCATAAGAAAAGAAGTAAGCAAGAAGAAGAGAAACAGAGCTGTGTGGACCCATTCTTCTTTAACGAAGCAAATTGCTTCCGAAACGTTAACCCGTGAACTGATTCTAGATACACACCTTGTCCTGAATTTTGAATCTCGCTTTCGAATGCTGGTACAACGCAAAAGGTCTTTATCTGAGAAATGGTAATACCACTACTAATAGGGAACACTTCATAGAAAAATATCATTGAGGTGATTAGAAATAACAATCAGATGTTTATGGTTGTATTTTACTGCGGATCACCAGTCCAGTGAGGGAACTATGAATATTAAATGTGATAAAAGTGTTATATGATGAGAAAAGTATAGTATATAACAATCATAATAAAGGAAAAGAGAAGTAGGGAACCCGATGCCGAAGATACTTGGCAAGATTAGAATTAAGAACCTATGTACACTAGTGTGTGAAACTTAACGAGGAAAGTAGCCAAGTAACATAGTTCGGCGAAACTTGGGCCATACAGAGAAAGAACTGCTACAGTACAGTTCACAAGGTATGCGAAATAAATAAGCAGTGAGAAGTAAAGAAATTACACTTTCATTGTAAGACAATAATTACATTCAAGTCACTGCGATTTGTGATGTTTCCTTAGGCATTACAAAAGGCAGAGGATGGTTCTTAATAGTGTATGTGGTCCCTTGCTGACGCAAGGTTCTTAAGCAGGATTCTTCTTATGTTTTCCTTTTTTGAGCCATCAGTTTTCTGACTGGTTTGATGCGGGCCGCCAAGATTTCTTCTCCTGTACCAACCTCCTCATCTCAGAGAAGCACTCGCAGTCTACGTCTTCAATTATGTGCTGGACGTATTCCAATCTCTGTCTAATTCTTCTTCAGTTTTTGCCCTCTACAGCTCCGTCTAGTAGCATGGAAGTCAGTCCCTGATGTCTTACCCGATGTCCTATCATCCTGTCCCTTCTCCTGGTCAGTGTTTTCAACATATCCTTTTCCTCTCTGATTCTCATTCCTTACCTCATCAGTCGCTTAATTTTCAACATTCTTCTGGATAAAAACATTTCAAATGCTTCGATTCTCTTCCATTCCGGTTTTCCCATAGTCCATGTTTCACTACCATACGATGCTGTACCCGAAACGTACTTCCTCAGAAAGTTCTTCCTCAAATGTTTAATACTAGTAGCCATCTCCTGGTCAGGACTATCCATTTGCCAGTGCTGGGCTCCTTTTGATGTTCTCCTTTCTCCGTCCGTCACAGCTTATTTTTCTGCCTTAACTACTTCTACCTCGTGACCAGCAATCCTAATGTTAAGTTTCACGCTGCTCGCATTTCTGCTACTTCTGACTACTTTCGCCTTTCTTCGATTTATTCCTTATCCATATTTAGTACTGTCCATTCCATTCAGCAGATCATACAATTCTTAGTAAGTTTCAGTGAGGATAGCAATGTCACCAGCGAATCTTATCATTGATATCCTTTCGCCTTGAATTTTAATTCTACTGCTGAACCTTTCTTTTATTTCCATCACTGCTTCTGCGATAGATAGATTGAACAATAGGGGCGAAAAACTACATCCCCTCTTACACCCTTTTTAATCTGAGAACTTCGTTCTTTGTCGTCCGCTCTTACTATTCCCTCTTGGCTCTTGTACATGTTGCGTATTACCCGTCTCTCCCTGCAGCTTACCCTCAGAATTCCGAACGTCTTGCACCATGTTACATTGTCGAACGGTTTTTCCAGGTCGAGTAATCCTATGAATGTGTCTTGATTTTTCTTTTGTCTTGCTTCCATTATCAACCGCAACGTCAGAATTGGCTCTCTGGTACCACTAGCTTTCCTAAAGCCAAAATGATCTAACACCTCCTCAATTTTCTTCTCCATTCTTCTTGTATTGTCCGCGGCTCGTGGTCTTGCTGTAGCGTTCTCGCTTCCCGAGCACGGGGTCCCGGGTTCGATTCACGGCCGGGTCAGGGATTTTCTCTGCCTCGAGATTACTGGTTGTTGTGTGTCTTTCTAGCATGTCGCCGTAGTGGCGTTCTCGCTTCCCGAGCACGGGGTCCCGGGTTCGATTCACGGCCGGGTCAGGGATTTTCTCTGCCTCGAGATTACTGGTTGTTGTGTGTCTTTCTAGCATGTCGCCGTAGTGGCGTTCTCGCTTCCCGAGCACGGGGTCCCGGGTTCGATTCACGGCCGGGTCAGGGATTTTCTCTGCCTCGAGATTACTGGTTGTTGTGAGTCTTTCTAGCATGTCGCCGTAGTGGTGTTCTCGCTTCCCGAGCACGGGGTCCCGGGTTCGATTCACGGCCGGGTCAGGGATTTTCTCTGCCTCGAGATTACTGGTTGTTGTGTGTCTTTCTAGCATGTCGCCGTAGTGGCGTTCTCGCTTCCCGAGCACGGGGTCCCGGGTTCGATTCACGGCCGGGTCAGGGATTTTCTCTGCCTCGAGATTACTGGTTGTTGTGTGTCTTTCTAGCATGTCGCCGTAGTGGCGTTCTCGCTTGCCGAGCACGGGGTCCCGGGTTCGATTCACGGCCGGGTCAGGGATTTTCTCTGCCTCGAGATTACTGGTTGTTGTGAGTCTTACTAGCATGTCGCCGTAGTGGCGTTCTCGCTTGCCGAGCACGGGGTCCCGGGTTCGATTCACGGCCGGGTCAGGGATTTTCTCTGCCTCGAGGTTACTGGTTGTTGTGTGTCTTTCTAGCATGTCGCCGTAGTGGCGTTAAAGAACTTGTGGCGCGGCGGCCGAACCGCCCCGCGAGGGGTCTGCCGGCCACCAATGCCATACGTTCATTATCGTTTCTATTATCTACATTATTCTAGTCAGAAACTTGGATACATGAGCTGTTAAGCTGATTGTGCGATAATTCTCTCACTTGTCAGTTCTTACTGTCTTCGGAATTGTGTGGATGATATTTTTCCGTGCTTTAAACTACAGAGACATTCACAAAACGTCTGTTCTAATAAATCTCATTACAACAATGACCATTGTCAATTAAAGTTCTGAGTACTGAGTACTCGGGAAGGCAAATTTATATATGTGAAACTTGAAATAAAGATACGAATGCCGATTGATGGATAACTAATAAAGTAACTGTATTAACAAAACTTTACATCTCTAAGACTTGAAATATTAAAAATTCACTTTACATTAATAGTGGGAAAAGCTGAACAAATTCTCTCTACTACCCTGCGAATACGTATGCTATTCATCTTTGAAGAAAAATCAGTAAATCACACATTGTTACATTATCATAAAAATTCCAATTCTAAATGACTTAACAAACTAAATGCTACACTTGGATTTCTCGGAAAATGCACAATTACGGGTAGCTTTTGAAGTCTTCTGAATGAGTTTGCAAATGATCTATCCATAAATGTAAGAAAAAAACAATCTTATTCCACCACAAGATACAAACATGACTCTTCCTCCCTCTCTTTTTCTCTCCTCCCAGCTCCCCACCCCCCACCCCGTCTTCCAAGACCGCACTCCACTCACAACTCTACTAACAGCCTCTAGCAGCGCAACCTTTATGGCAGAGTTGTTGTCCCCTGTTACTCAGCTGCCATTGAAGCTTTACTTTCCCGCGTGACATCCGAAATATTACCAGAAATGCAATTTTCTTTATGTAACAAAACCCTTACACCATGTGCGTCTTTTCAGAGGCTATCCGACCCTGATTTCACTTTTATGGATGGCAGTGAGGAACCGAATCGAACGGCGCAAGTGGAAAAGCACTTTAAAGCAGACAAGTTTCGGAAAGTGGACTGGCCTACCAATCCCGTAGCTAAAATCCCATCGAGCACGGGCGGCATGCGTTTGGGAGACATCCTGCAGAATGTGCACAAGCAGGAACAACCATGCAGCAGCTGTCAACCGCACTGGTGGAAGAATGGGACACCCTACCAAAAGGCTCTTGTAAGGGGGAAGAGTTGTCTGATGTGATAGAAGAAGAAACAGATAGGGGATCCACTATTAGAGTCAGAATGTAAGAGAGCTTTGGAGAACTTAATATTACATCAAATGGTTCAAATGGCTCTGACCACTATGCGACTTAACTTCTGAGGTCATCAGTCGCCTAGAACTTAAAACTATTTAAACCTAACTAACCTAAGGACATCACACACATCCATGCCCGAGGCAGGATTCGACCCTGCGACCGTAGCGTTCGCTCGACTGCAGACTGTAGCGCCTAGAACCGCACGGCCACTCCGGCCGGCAGTATTCCATCAGAATTTGTAAAATCATTGGGGGAAGTGGCAACAAAAGGACTATTGAAGTTTGTGTGTAGAATGTATGTGTTTGGCGACGTACCACGTTGATGTTGTTGTTGTGGTCTTCAGTCCTGAGACTGGTTTGATGCAGCTCTCCATGCTCTCCTATCCTGTGCAAGCTTCTTCATCTCCCAGTACCTACTGCAACCTACATCCTTCTGAATCTGCTTAGTGTACTCATCTCTCGGTCTCCCTCGCCGATTTTTACCCTCCACGCTGCCCTCCAATGCTAAATTTGTGATCCCTTGATGCCTCAAAACATGTCCTACCAACCGATCCCTTCTTCTAGTCAAGTTGTGCCACAAACTTCTCTTCTCCCCAATCCTATTCAATACCTCCTCATTAGTTACGTGATCTATCCAACTTATCTTCAGTATTCTTCTGTAGCACCACATTTCGAAAGCTTCTATTCTCTTCTTGTCCAAACTAGTTATCGTCCATGTTTCACTTCCATACATTGCTACACTCCAAACAAATACTTTCAGAAACGACTTCCTGATACATAAATCTATATTCGATGTTAACAAATTTCTCTTCTTCAGAAACGCTTTCCTTGCCATTGCCAGTCTACATTTTATATCCTCTCTACTTCGACCATCATCAGTTATTTTACTTCATAAATAGCAAAACTCCTTTACTACTTTAAGTGTCTCATTTCCTAATCTAATTCCCTCAGCATCACCCGATTTAATTTGACTACATTCCATTATCCTCGTTTTGCTTTTGTTAATGTTCATCTTATATCCTCCTTTCAAGACACTGTCCATTCCGTTCAACTGCTCTTCCAAGTCCTTTGCCGTCTCTGACAGAATTACAATGTCATCGGCGAACCTCAAAGTTTTTACTTCGTCTCCATGAATTTTAATACCAACTCCAAATTTTTCTTTTGTTTCCTTTACTGCTTGCTCAATATACAGATTGAATAACATCGGGGAGAGGCTAGAGCCCTGTCTCACTCCTTTCCCAACCACTGCTTCCCTTTCATGCCCCTCAACTCTTATTACTGCCATCTGGTTTCTGTACAAATTATAAATAGCCTTTCGCTCCCTGTATTTTACCCCTGCCACCTTTAGAATTTGAAAAAGAGTATTCCAGTCAACATTGTCAAAAGCTTTCTCTAAGTCTACAAATGCTAGAAACGTAGGTTTGCCTTTTCTTAATCTTTCTTCTAAGATAAGTCGTAAGGTCAGTATTGCCTCACGTGTTCCAACATTTCGACGGAATCCAAACTGATCCTCCCCGAGGTCTGCATCTACCAGTTTTTCCATTCGTCTGTAAAGAATTCGCGTCAGTATTTTGCAGCCGTGGCTTATTAAACTGATAGTTCGGTAATTTTCACATCTGTCAGCACCTGCTTTCTTTGGGATTGGAATTATTGTATTCTTCTTGAAGTCTGAGGGTATTTCGCCTGTCTCATACATCTTGCTCACCAGCTGGTAGAGTTTTGTCATGACTGGCTCTCCCAAGGCCGTCAGTAGTTCTAATGGAATGTTGTCTACTCCGAGGGCCTTGTTTCGACTCAGGTCTTTCAGTGCTCTGTCAAACTCTTCACGCAGTATCGTATCTCCCATTTCGTCTTCATCTACATCCTCTTCTATTTCCATAATATTGTCCTCAAGTACATCGCCCTTGTATAAACCTTCTATGTACTCCTTCCACCTTTCTGCCTTCCCTTCTTTGCTTAGAACTGGGCTGCCATCTGAGCTCTTGATATTCATACACGTGGTTCTCTTCTCTCCAAAGGTCTCTTTAATTTTCCTGTAGGCAGTATCTATCTTACCCCTAGTGAGATAAGCTTCTACATCCTTACATTTGTCCTCTAGCCATCCCTGTTTAGCCATTTTGCACTTCCTGTCGATCTCATTTTTGAGACGTTTGTATTCCTTTTTGCCTGCTTCATTTACTGCATTTTTATATTTTCTCCTTACCACGTTGATAGTAGTTTCAATTTTTATTCTTTAACTAGCATAGCAGGAGCACCTGCAGTAGTTCGGATATAGCTTCAGCACGACATTTATTCATTGCACAAATAGATAGCCCATTTATAATTGATGTGAGATGCAACTAACATTTCGAAAGTGAAAATGTTATGAAAAGGAAAGATGCTACTCACCATATAATGGGGATGCCAAGTCGCAGGTACGCACAGCATAAAGACTGTCACAAATGAAGCTTTCTGCCATTAAGGCCTTCATCAACAACAGAACACACGCACGGACAACTGCAGTGTGTGAGTTGCATTTGCGTGAGTATGAGGGGACGTGCGTGTATATGTGTCTAATGTTGACGAAGGCCTTAATGACCGAAAGCTTCATTTGTGACAATCTTTTTGCTGTGCCTATCTGCGACTCGGTATCTCCGCTATATGGTGAGTACCATCTTTCCTTTTCATAATAGTGTTACAGTCCATCCTGGATTCTCCATTGTTTGATTGCAAGAGTAAGACACTTTTCAGACCGAACGTCTTTGGTAGTTATTTATATTTCATATTTTTTCTCGCTGTCAGATGGCTTGCGCTATTGTTAACAGGACAGTTTTGTACACAGTTGCCGGCAAGTGTGGCCGAGCGGTTCTAGGCGCTACAGTATGGAACCGCGTGACCGCTACGGTCGCAGGTTCGAATCCTGCCTCGGGCATGGATGTGTGTGATTTCCTTAGGTTAGTTAGGTTTAACTAGTTCTAAGTTCTAGGGGACTGATGACTTCAACAGTTAAGTCCCATAGTGCTCAGAGCCATTTGAACCACTTTTTTGTACACACTTCAATCAGGTGTATGACTGTCTTTTGCATTGCTGATCACTTTCCAATAATTGCGAGATTACTTACGAAATACGAGCTTAACTGTTTCTCTAATCACGAGTTTAACTTCACATCACCATATAGACAAAATACCAGTAGATATAACTATACAATATTGTAAAGAAGAACTAAGTACCCACTTTCAACGGGAGGAAGTACAGTCTCACAGTAACTTAAACCGACGACTGAACCGTGTCCAAAGATTGTGAAGTAAGCATAATTACGCAGTTTTATGTCTGTTCGCACCGTAACACCCGGACAACCAAAACGGCCGTGACTGACGATGTTCCTGTGTACACTGCGTTTTACACCTCTCGCCTTAAGAGGATACGTCCAGAATCACTAACCAGACTGAATCTGCTGTCGTCCGAGAAGTGCAAGCACCCTTATTCCACCTTGTTCCAGTCCCTGCGCTGTTGGAACCAGCGTAAACGGTGGCAGTGATGTGTGGGTATCAAGAACAGAAGGCAACGTACTGATAGTTGGGCAGAGAGAACCACACCGCCATGCAGTTGCTGTACCTCTGTGGAGCGTGAAATTGCGTACTTCGCATCCCTGTTGAATGTGGTTGCAACTGCAACGCGCTGTTTGTCGTGGCGCATTCTTACCTGTTGCTGTAGTTCACTTTGGTCGACCACCCCTTGTAACAACACAGTTTAATACTGTAAATAAGTTGTATTGATTTATTATGAGTAATGTAAAGCATATATTCTTTAATATGTAATGTCTTTGATCTACTTTAAAGAAATGTATAGGTTTTGTGACATGTTTACGCTTTGTAAGTCAAGTTCTTTGTATTATTTGGAGGAGAGTAGCATTTAATTATGTTTATTTCTGTTGACTTCTTAATATGCTTAAATATGATTGTTGGTAACTACCTACACTGTAACTGGTTCATAAATGGGGACTCTGCATTATATAAAACAAAAACCCAATGTAGTTCCCCTCTGCAACGGAAGCGATTTGGTGCTCTCGGAAAAGGTGGAGTGGTGCTGGTCTGGGCGCCAAACGAGAGAGCACAGTATGCAGTCGACAGCAAGTAACTGATGAACAAACAGCGCAGGTGCCGAGTGAGACATATAGTATTACTAATGGAATGGAATGCCCTCAGATTTAATATGCGGCTGTAAAATGGTTCTCTCGATTTGGGAAAAGCTCTAAGATTATTATTAACAACGCCAAGAAGAGGTAAATAGATCTTATTTTTGCCAATGGAAAGACCACCTAGCCGCCACGTACACGTCACCTCGATTGCGCAACCTTTCGTCACACACACGAAAGTTCAGAAATGTATTAATGTGTGAATTAGTAATGTTGTGTTTGGTTCTATGGAAATATAATCCTAATTTTCAAACATGTGTTTGAACAAAGTGTCCATCCTATGCACTTTTCCACGCAGGATTCTCTCCGCTAAGTAATGAAATCCGAAAATGTCCTTTGCATAAAAAGCATTAACAATTCTATGGTGCATTTTTTATGTGTGGCAAAGTTTTATGCCAGAATACTTAATTTGCTGGGCAAGAATTAATTGTTTCTCATACATATAACAGTGACTGTCCATGTCTGAATGCTTTGAAACTTAACTATAAAATGAACTTAAAAATCAGTTTAGTTAAGAGTATTACTTGAAAAAGAGAGTATTAATGTTTACTGATTTAAAATTGTTATTAAAACTAACTTGTTTCACAAGTGGTACTACACTTGTGGAAATGGAAAAAAGAACACATTGACACCGGTGTGTCAGACCCACCATACTTGCTCCGGACACTGCGAGAGGGCTGTACAAGCAATGATCACACGCACGGCACAGCGGACACACCAGGAACCGCGGTGTTGGGCGTCGAATGGCGCTAGCTGCGCAGCATTTGTGCACCGCCGCCGTCAGTGTCAGCCAGTTTGCCGTGGCATACGGAGCTCCATCGCAGTCTTTAACACTGGTAGCATGCCGCGACAGCGTGGACGTGAACAGTATGTGCAGTTGTCGGACTTTGAGCGAGGGCGTATAGTGGGCATGCGGGAGGCCGGGTGGACGTACCGCCGAATTGATCAACACGTGGGGCGTGAGGTCTCCACAGTACATCGATGTTGTCGCCAGTGGTCGGCGGAAGGTGCACGTGCCCGTCGACCTGGGACCGGACGGCAGCGACGCACGGATGCACGCCAAGACCGTAGGATCCTACGCAGTGCCGTAGGGGACCGCACCGCCACTTCCCAGCAAATTAGGGACACTGTTGCTCCTGGGGTATCGGCGAGGACCATTCGCAACCGTCTCCATGAAGCTGGGCTACGGTCCCGCACACCGTTAGGCCGTCTTCCGCTCACGCCCCAACATCGTGCAGCCCGCCTCCAGTGGTGTCGCGACAGGCGTGAATGGAGGGACGAATGGAGACGTGTCGTCTTCAGCGATGAGAGTCGCTTCTGCCTTGGTGCCAATGATGGTCGTATGCGTGTTTGGTGCCGTGCAGGTGAGCGCCACAATCAGGACTGCATACGACCGAGGCACACAGGGCCAACACCCGGAATCATGGTGTGGGGAGCGATCTCCTACAATGGCCGTACACCTCTGGTGATCGTCGAGGGGACACTGAATAGTGCACGGTACATCCAAACCGTCATCGAACCCATCGTTCTACCATTCCTAGACCGGCAAGGGAACTTACTGTTCCAACAGGACAATGCACGTCCGCATGTATCCCGTGCCACCCAACGTGCTCTAGAAGGTGTAAGTCAACTACCCTGTCCAGTAAGATCTCCGGATCTGTCCCCCATTAAGCATGTTTGGGACTGGATGAAGCGTCGTCTCACGCGGTCTGCACGTCCAGCACGAACGCTGGTCCAACTGAGGCGCCAGGTGGAAATGGCATGGCAAGCCGTTTCACAGGACTACATCCAGCATCTCTACGATCGTCTCCATGGGAGAATAGCAGCCTGCATTGCTGCGAAAGATGGATATACACTGTACTAGTGCCAACATTGTGCATGCTCTGTTGCCTGTGTCTATGTGCCTGTGGTTCTGTCAGTGTGATCATGTGATGTATCTGACCCCAGGAATGTGTCAATAAAGTTTCCCCTTCCTGGGACAATGAATTCACGGTGTTCTTATTTCAATTTCCAGGAGTGTATAAACATTTTGTGAGGAGGCTGTTTGAAGTAAAATTTTACTGGATATTGTTGCTGTTTTGTAGAGGTTATTGTCTGGGTAACGAGTGTTAAAATAATACAAACTTAATGATCTCAAATTGAAAGAGTAATTCAATCCTACCTTAATGATGTATAAATTTGAAACTGTATACAATTTTGTTGTTACAATGAAAGGGATAGTTTGTGGGATCACATTTCTTTTCTATCATAAAAAAAGGAATAAATCAGCTTAGTAGGTTTATAGCTAATGATTCTTGAAGTAAACACTAAGAAACAAAGATAGATGGTTTGTATACTGTGTGTCCTTTTTGCTTCTGTATAGTGAATGTGTGTATTAATTGTACTTAACTGTTATTATGTGGTATCTTGTCTTGTGTGGTTAGTGAAGCGTAGGTTTAAGCAATATTAGTTAAAGACAAAAGTAATGATTGAAGTAAAGAAGAGAAGGGCTCATTTGCAAATCTAGTGACTACTTAACTACTAAAGTGACAACCACTGCTACCCACTGCGTAATTTGTCCATTTGGGTGTGTTCATTGCACTTCCTAGAACAGTAGTTAATGAAAATTCGCTTTGAAGTAGTAAACACAGGTTCTTGATGAATGATGCTTTTACAGTATTATGCCTAATTAGGCTGGCGACCGTATAACAATTGTATTTCATTTAACAGTAATCAGTTACTGTTACTCCTTCCAAAATTATTTCTTTCTGTCATCTACATACAGCTATTCATATGAAATTACGGTTCGATTCCAATTTTACGTTAGATAAACTCGGTCAAATTTCTAAGTTCCTCTCAGAAGGTAACATTTACTGCAAGTTTAGGCCACATTCGGAAAAAATAAAAAGCGCTGTAGCGTAATACGTGGCTGCCTTGTGACAAAAATAGATCCTGTCGTTAGTAGGTAAATTGCATGTCTGTATAAAGGAGCGGAGCAGTAGTGTTATACTCTCTCCTTTGGGCAGAAGTATGCTACCTGTGGTTCGAAACACTCTCCATGTACGAGAAACAATGCTGTGAACAATACCAAACCTCTGGGATACGGTCGACACACTTCGCCCTCCTTCCATTTTCGCGTCGAATGTTCCTCCAAGTGAAGTCATCCACATGTTGACTCCTGGCCATATTGTAATGAAGAACACCACGTCAGTGAACCGTAACTACTTATTGATAGACACACACACAGACACAGACACACACACACACACACACACACACACACACACACACACACACACACACACACACACTCACACTCTCACTCACTCAGTCTTCTTCCATTTCTCCATCTGCCTCGAATTGCGAGGCGAGACCCATTTGGTGCTATAGTCACGCTATGGTTACGGTATTTGACGTCCGTTTCCTGTACAGGACTGGGAGACCTCTGGGAAAAATATTCTTAGAAATTCAGTAAAATGTTTCTGGATTTGTGACTGCATTGTGATTATGAAGAACTACCTTCGTTTCGGTCCCTGTTGCAAGTGACCTTCTTCAGGGTGTTCTTGTTTAAACAGGAACACTCTGAAGACCTGTCAATTTGTAAAACTACCGACGTTTCGGTCCGTATTGCAAGTGACTTTCTTCAGTGTGTTCTTGTTTAAACAAAAACTCCCAAAGGCCTTCTTCAGCGTGCTTTTTTTTAACAAAAAGACGCTGAAGAAGGTCACTTCAAACGGGGCCTAAACGTTTTACATATTGACAATGCGGCCACGAAGGCAGACAAATTTTACTGAGGGTCACAATGGCCGCGGAAGCCTACTTTTACATCCTTATAAATGTCCAGAATGTAACCATATGTACAAATTAATTTGCGATGTGAATGTAAAATGACTCGTTCTATATCAGTATGATGTGTCTTGCAAAATAAACCATGTAACTAACTTACTAGCTCCAGCACTTTCATCCACTTGCGCTGAGTAGATTATACGTTACGTTACTTCATGGAGCTTGTCCTTAAGTTTGACAGAACAGTGTACAGTACGTTAATGAGTGAGGCCGTGCTCTTAATTACGGGACTAGAAGCGTCAACTGCAGCTTCGTCACCGCAGTTGTCTTGGCATACGACGCCTTCGTAATTATGGGGCTAGGAACGTCAATTGCTGCTTCGTCATCGCAGTTGCCTTGCTATACAATGCCTTTGCTACATATGCAACACATACGAGTGTTTCAGGTTAATTGCGAACTTTAACCATTGACCTAAAGTCACTTAAGTGGTAGAATAGAGTGGGATTTAATTAAAGCTATGTATCTCATCTTGTTATTTCACCTCGGAGCTTTTTTATCCTGTTAATTGTTTTGCAGTTAGAGTTGATTAAAAGTTAATTTTGTCGTAATACAAGTTTTAGCTCGCACAAACTGGCTAATCT
Organism: Schistocerca gregaria; assembly: GCF_023897955.1. Taxonomy (NCBI): domain Eukaryota; kingdom Metazoa; phylum Arthropoda; class Insecta; order Orthoptera; family Acrididae; genus Schistocerca; species Schistocerca gregaria. Next base: position 1,084,364,429 of record NC_064920.1, on the reverse strand, counting down.
GAAACTTAATTAAACCTATTAGCCAAGCGTGCAATTTCCAAATAACGCGCTCTCTGCTGTTTCAGTTATTAATACGCCAAATACACTAAGCTATTGCGGTTGACCTACCGACATTTCTATGTAATCTGAATTGAAACAATTACGTTTATCGCGAGTATGTGGGTATGTATGAGTTTGCACTCTGGTGATAAGAATGCGACTATTCTCGGTTGTCTCTAATCCTTTCCAACCTGAATTTTTTTTTTGGAGTAAAGAAAATCTTAGGTGATTTTTTAAAATCAATTTAGATGCAAGGTATATGCACATATATGTACCCGTTTACAAAATATACTTTGCACGCTTGGCTTCTTTCCATGGATTAAAATAATTAATGTCGAAATACTCACTGTTGTTATAAATAAATTGATCTTCAATAATTACCAGGCAAAATAACAATAACAATACTTCATTATACGGTGGTATACAACTGAGCAACCACTTCGTTGTATTCTGGCGGCCACAAGTTGCTGCGTACTGCTACATTCACTTGTTGATACTTTTACAGCTATGCTCAACAGGCGTCAGCACTTGTGCCTGGTGAAAAGACTGAACATTCAAAAATGTGTGCATGAGATTTCCATTTAGGAAAAATATTTCTGATATAGCTAATCCACGGTAAACATTAATGTACACAGTTGTAGCCAGGAGGACTGAAAGGGTTAACTTGTTCATTGGTTAATCCTTCAATACTAATTCACCCTTTCTTTGAAAGTGTTTTTAAGTTATATTACGTTTATTTTGGAAGATAATTAAGCTGTCGTTGCTAATTATGATTCGGCTGCATCCATCCAAAATAATAGTTTATCGTTACCGCTATCAGTTCCATTTCCCTTTTGTCGGATTATAGTTCTCCTCCACGGTGGGATCAATATTCGAACAACGTAGTCTGCACTGTTGTTTACTACGATAACACTTCAGAGCAGGCCAAAATTCAACACTAGAGCACGTAACGACAATATATCCTACAGCGCACTAAAGCCACGTTTATGGTATCTTCCGTATCTTCCGTATACAGAGGCCACATGGTCTCATAGTCCATTCTCGCTTCTCTAAAAATGGCTTGCACGGTTAGCTTCTCACGCTATACTGTTAACGCTTTTCTCTCTTCTTCTGTTTATTTCTTTTTAATTTTAGCTCATCAAACTGAATTTCTTCATGTGTAGAAACGTAGAACGGAAGAAAATACCCCTTCGTCTCGATTTCGTTAGTCTTTCTGGTCCAGTACGCCATACCACCTATACCAAATACCCACACAGTATACGCAAAACTTCTCAACCGTTATCCGAAATCTATTATGATTTTCATGGGCTAATAATGCGGCCGCCTGAGAAAAAGTCGAGTTATGGTACCGCTGTGTGAAGACATGGTATCCATATCTATACGGGCACCCTGGTCGTATCAAATCGGAAACACTAACGCTCTCATGTCAATGTTTACCATGCGCTTTTCCCCATTGCAACGTCTCGCTTCTGACCCTGAATTTTAGTACCTCCTGTGTAAAAATTGTAACTAATGAAATGTTTTGTTTCGTCTTGTTTTCAGGTAGGTGTTCCCTACTACGAGCACGCTGTGGAACTGGCGAGGGGACTAACGTCATAGCCCGCTGTCTGACCTCAAGGTCAGTGTTCCATCGGTGCTTGCTTGTGTCTCTAAACTGTATTTCCTTCCACGGATATGAGTTCTACACATCACTTACGTAGTTGACATTAATAATCATCATAAGACTAAAGTGAAGTAAAGAAAAGAAGAACTGATCTGCAGACCACGTTTTATTGAAATAACCTACATGAAATCTTCCAAATTATTTTATCAATGGAATATTCTGAAACTACAATGGCAGCACATATCACGGAGGAAGAGCATTTCCCAACACTGTAGAAGATGCCGCATTTTTGTCTAACCGCGATGGGAACTAAGGACGTCGTCTGCTGTTTACAAGGGCCTCAGAAATGGTTCAAATGGCTCTGAGCACTATGGGACTTAACATCCGTGGTCATCAGTCCCCTAGAACTTAGAACTACTTAAACCTAACTAACCTAAGGACAGCACACAACACCCAGTCATCACGAGGCAGAGAAAATCCCTGACCCCGCCGGCAATCGAACCCGGGAACCCGGGCGTGGGAAGCGAGAACGTTACCGCACGACCACTAGCTTCGGACACAAGGGCCTCAGGTTTATATCACGGAACGCTTATCGTATTTAAGTCGTTCCACGTGCAGCAGTGCCCTCCGCAGACAGGTCTATAATGCCAGTCTGCCTCGCTGTTTTACCTAGAGCCAGTAAGTTTTTATCATGGAATAATATTAATGAATCTTTGGTCACCAGACTTAGTGACAAAAGATGTGAGACGCCCGCTAAACCCACAGGGCAGAACAGGTGATTAGGATTGTGGAAAGGGCCAAATAAGGGGTCGGTCAGGTTCACTCAAAATTGTAATTTATTATAATTTAATAACACCTTTAAACCAAAACGGCACATAGCCGAACTTTCAGAATACGAGTTTCAAAAAGCCAATTATTTCACAGCTGAGGGCCTCCAAACAATAAATCAGAGTGCAGGTGGTGAGCCCAACTACACTTGGACCGTCGGAACCCAACCAGGGGACAGCCACGGACAGACAGACACAACGATTTGATTGCCACGAATCGGAACAAGAGAACTCAAACACAAAAGGTTACGAAAGTGACTGTCCACAATGAAAAAAGTATTAGCTGTCAAAACTGTGTACCATGTTAGACAGCGACAACAGGTGAGGAGAGGACGCAGCCTGAAATTACGTTAGTGGCCAGAGCATGTAACTAACGGCTACAAGGCAGAAAATTCCGCTGGTACACTTGAATTTGAAATACGGTAAGGAACACTGCCTGAATTTACGGCAGTGGCCAGGACAGGTGACCAGAAAACTAACGGCCACAAGGGAGAAAATTCCGCTGGTGCAGCCAACCAATATAGTTAATTGCACCGCATGGAGGCTAAATTATAGCAATAGAAACACTTGGTTTTGCTCACAGGAAAAAATCCCCAAATACGAACCACCGAAACGAAACACATAACATGTATGGACTTGGCTTGGGTAGTTGAAACCACTACTCAACTTTGGCGCCCTGGGTCGGTGAACCACGAAGGTCGTAGCGATCGGACAGCTACACGCATGCTCCGACACTGCACAGGGACCGCCAGCGCACCCAGCCGACTACACCGCGTGGAGATATCTTCCCTGGTCCGTAGCAACCGACCGACTGCCTGCTGGTCCGTCGGGACTGCACTGCTGGTGCGTCTCCCACTCACTTCCAGACAAACGACGGCGGAAATACTGGCTCGGACCCAACCATGCAGAGGAAACACACCCACTGGCTAAACGACATCCCTGCACCCGGGGAGGACCGACAAACGTTCCACAAGATGGTAATTGAAGGGTACCAGAAGCGCTCAGAGAACCAATTACGCGTCGCCGATGAGAGGGAGCACTGCCCTCAGAATGCCGACAACATCTAAAATAGTCGTCAGTGGACATAACGCCAACTACACACATAATCTGACAAACACTGCACAAAGACCTGAACGATACCCAACAGTGACTAAGCATGCACGAAGAAACATCAGGAGCCGATGCACACACACACAGTCGACTCATGAACGATCGGTGCGCCAAAGCACGTCGACCGACTGACGATCCACCTAGACTGTGGCCCGGCTCAAGTGATGCATGGCGGCAATGGTCGGGTGAGCCATGTCGACGCAGGCCTCACTGCTGCTCCAACCCGACTGCGATAGTGCCGCATTGCATCTCCCCGACTGGCAGGTCCGGACTGCGCTCCAGTCACGTTCCAACTGACTGGGCCGGCCGGTGTGGCCGAGTGGTTCTAGGCGCTTCAGTCTGGAACCGCGCGACAGCTACGGTCGCAGGTTCGAATCCTGCCCCGGGCATGGATGTGTGTGATGTCCTTAGGTTAGTTAGCTTTAAGTAGTTCCAAGTTTTAGGGGACTGATGACCTACGACGTTAAGTCCCGTAGTGCTCAGAGTCCATTGAACCATCTGAACCAACTGACTGGCAGACCCGAACTTGCGACCTGAACTCTTACGGCAAACAACGACCAGGAAGTAATAGCAGTCTAGCAAAGATTCTACAAGAGGGGATATGCGCTGCTAACGCCGCTCTCAGTCAGGCAAAACGGCAACTCAGTGAGAGTAGTAAATGAAATTAACGCAGTGAGGTGGAAGTACGTTAAAAACAGGGTGTAAACTAGATGATGGCGGGAACATGAGCCACGCACGGCTCAAGATGCAGGTGCTAAACTGTGTCACGGAAAACAATCACAAAACTGAATTTCGCTGTTAATTACGCGTACCATATAAAAGTACGAAGCGAAGCACTGTTTAATGTTGTTGTTGTTGTCTTCAGTCCTGAGACTGGTTTGATGCAGCTCTCCATGCTACTCTATCCTGTGCAAGCTGCTTCATCTCCCAGTACCTACTGCAACCTACATCCTTCTGAATCTGCTTAGTGTACTCATCTCTCGGTCTCCCTCTACGATTTTTACCCTCCACGCTGCCCTCCAATGCTAAATTTGTGATCCCTTGATGCCTCAAAACATGTCCTACCAACCGATCCATTCTTCTAGTCAAGTTGCGCCACAAACTTCTCTTCTCCCAAATCCTATTCAATACCTCCTCATTAGTTACGTGATCTATCCACCTTATCTTCAGTATTCTTCTGTAGCACCACATTTCGAAAGCTTCTATTCTCTTCTTGTCCAAACTAGTTATCGTCCATGTTTCACTTCCATACATGGCTACACTCCAAACAAATACTTTCAGAAACGACTTCCTGATACATAAATCTATATTCGATGTTAACAAATTTCTCTTCTTCAGAAACGCTTTCCTTGCCATTGCCAGTCTACATTTTATATCCTCTCTACTTCGACCATCATCAGTTATTTTACTTCATAAATAGCAAAACTCCTTTACTACTTTAAGTGTCTCATTTCCTAATCTAATTCCCTCAGCATCACCCGATTTAATTTGACTACATTCCATTATCCTCGTTTTGCTTTTGTTAATGTTCATCTTATATCCTCCTTTCAAGACACTGTCCATTCCGTTCAACTGCTCTTCCAAGTCCTTTGCCGTCTCTGACAGAATTACAATGTCATCGGCGAACCTCAAAGTTTTTACTTCGTCTCCATGAATTTTAATACCTACTCCAAATTTTTCTTTTGTTTCCTTTACTGCTTGCTCAATATACAGATTGAATAACGTCGGGGAGAGGCTACAACCCTGTCTCACTCCCTTCCCAACCACTGCTTCCCTTTCATGCCCCTCGACTCTTATGACTGCCATCTGGTTTCTGTACAAATTATAAATAGCCTTTCGCTCCCTGTATCTGTATTTTACCCCTGCCACCTTTAGAATTTGAAAAAGAGTATTCCAGTCAACATTGTCAAAAGCTTTCTCTAAGTCTACAAATGCTAGAAACGTAGGTTTGCCTTTTCTTAATCTTTCTTCTAAGATAAGTCGTAAGGTCAGTATTGCCTCACGTGTTCCATCATTTCGACGGAATCCAAACTGATCTTCCCCGAGGTCTGCATCTACCAGTTTTTCCATTCGTCTGTAAAGAATTCGCGTTAGTATTTTGCAGCCGTGGCTTATTAAACTGATAGTTCGGTAATTTTCACATCTGTCAGCACCTGCTTTCTTTGGGATTGGAATTATTATATTCTTCTTGAAGTCTGAGGGTATTTCGCCTGTCTCATACATCTTGCTCACCAGCTGGTAGAGTTTTGTCATGACTGGCTCTCCCAAGGCCGTCAGTAGTTCTAATGGAATGTTGTCTACTCCGGGGGCCTTGTTTCGACTCAGGTCTTACAGTGCTCTGTCAAACTCTTCACGCAGTATCGTATCTCCCATTTCGTCTTCATCTACATCCTCTTCTATTTACATAATATTGTCCTGAAGTACATCGCCCTTGTATAAACCTTCTATATACTCCTTCCACCTTTCTGCCTTCCCTTCTTTGCTTAGAACTGGGTTGCCATCTGAGCTCTTGATATTCATACACGTGGTTCTCTTCTCTCCAAAGGTCTCTTTAATTTTCCTGTAGGCAGTATCTATCTTACCCCTAGTGAGATAAGCTTCTACATCCTTACATTTGTCCTCTAGCCATTCCTGTTTAGCCATTTTGCACTTCCTGTCGATCTCATTTTTGAGACGTTTGTATTCCTTTTTGCCTGCTTCATTTACTGCATTTTTATATTTTCTCCTTTCATCAATTAAATTCAATATTTCTTCTGTTACCCAAGGATTTCTAGCAGCCCTCGTCTTTGTACCTACTTTATACTCTGCTGCCTTCACTACTACATCCCTCAGAGCTACCCATTCTTCTTCTACTGTATTTCTTTCCCCTATTCCTGTCAATTGTTCCCTTATGCTCTCTCTGAAACTCTGTACAACCTCTGGTTCTTTCAGTTTATCCAGGTCCCATCTCCTTAATTTCCCGCAGTTTTGCAGTTTCTTCAGTTTTAATCTACAGGTCATAACCAATAGATTGTGGTCAGAGTCCACATCTGCCCCTGGAAATGTCTTACAACTTAAAACCTGGTTCCTAAATCTCTGTCTTACCATTATATAATCTATCTGATACCTTTTAGTATCTCCAGGGTTCTTCCATGTATACAACCTTCTTTCATGATTCTTAAACCAAGTGTTAGCTATGATTAAGTTACTGTTTAAATGAAAAAGCAAATAGAGCGGAAGGCTCATTATTTCAAATTATATTTGAAAAGCTGAAGGCTATTAATTTGATTTCATCTGTCTCAGAAGGCGATACTGCAACTCAGTCGTTAAAATCTGGATTCAGGTTGATTATCATTATCATTTAAGAACACGCACGTAGACCAACAATTTTTATTATTTATTTAAATATCACACCTGAATAATCACACCGACATTCGTCGTGAAGTGGTCGTGAAACTGATTAGAACACGAAATGAAAGAAGTAGGACTAGAAGCTCTGTTGAGCGTTGTCTTATAATACGTAAAGAACCAACGATTCCGCACCGGTATTTAACTTTACATTGCCGTTATATACAGTCTCTTTGGATGGCGGCCGCTCGCACAAAATACCTCTGTCGTGCTGCTTGCGCACTTCTACAAAATTTAAATACAGTTCTGTACAGGAAGTACAGGATACATCACAGATGGAACACCTGTTGCTAAGACATTGCTTATATTCTTTGTTTATTTACTCTACTAACCTATGTTTTGTTTACTGAAACTGTCGCGTTCCTGGTAGACCAAATTTCCACTCATTTACCGTAGTTCCAGAGATAAGTAAACAAATCAGATTTTATCTGCCACGATGATATTACTGTGTATGGCAAATCTTTGTGCTTGCTGTCCTAACAACGAATTCTTAAGGGAAGTTGCTATTCTTTCGTAGATCGTACATTATAGAACATGATAAAAAGTTTTAGCTAAAGTTGATAGTACTTACCATTGCTTATTTCGACGGAAAACTAATTACGTTTTTAATAGTAATGTAAACAGGGTTTTAGGACCATTTCCACGTTTCGTTCCCAGCTTCATTTAGCGAAACACATCCCATTTGATTGACTAAGTAACTACACTAGAACCAGTAAGAAAGCCGTGCCGCTGAGTGAGTGACGAGGGACGTTCCACATTAAAGTACTATACGTTCGCAGAACTACGGTCAGTTAGGATGGAAACCTGAAATTCTCTACCAGTTTTCTCCAAGAATAAAAGAGAGCACTCACTTGTTGGACTTGAAATGAGTTCTACAAGTCAGCTAACGAATGTTTTCTTTTTTTTCCTTTACTGTTCTTTCATCTCCCCCAGCCAATATCGACGGCGAGAGGGCTGTCAGTGATATAAACTTCCCGCTGTTCAGGCAAGTACTTGAATACAATACCATTTGAAAAGACCAGTTAACCTTATAGAAGTGGTTTTATTGATGGTAAGAGTATTTAAAAGTTGGCGTCCTTCTGTTGGTCTTTTAAGCTTAAGTAAACTGACACACACACTCCCAGGAGGATTGGTGGATATTCAGGCATACGACAGGAACGATCATTCGAAGGAAAAAAAGTCTAGAAATGCATACTTTGAGAGCGATGATTACTTCATCTTTGACAGTATGAAACAAATCTCTTCTGCTGCAAGCTCTTTGCTTACCATATTTTAGCAGAAGGTAGTATGGTCCAAACCAAGAAAAAATTATCTAGTCAATATGGGGGTTAAAATCCATGTCTCAAGAGCTACGAGAACTTGATCAGTAGAAGAGATCTGTTCCACAGTCGCGAAGATGAACAAGTGGTGGTAGATCTGCAGCAGTCTTTTGCTTCGAGTGATTGTTCTTGCTGTATCTCTGAATGAAATTCCTCCTGAGACACTGTATATGCAGGACGTTAGGAGTACAGGTCCAGATATTGTGATAATTGGTAAGTTAATATGTACCAATTTAGTTTTTCTCTGCGTCTATCAGTCTTCTCACAGACACATAAATTGCTTTGCTACCTGAATGTTTCTGCACTATCATAACTGGGCTGTGAAGTGGACTACGCCCTTCAGTGTAGACTATTCTTTTGCCTCCGCCCATCCATATTTCAGTACCTGACTAGCTGCTCAGGGGAAATAAATATTAATAGCGCTTATGCACTCGTACTAACCAACGTAAAAGCAGCCTGCTTGCAATAGCAGCCTAAAAACAGACTATTCGTAACCGCTACAATTATTAGTCTACAAATGAAGTAAATACTATGTAATGTTAGATCAGAGTTTTTCCAGGCATATAGAATGTTACCTTACGGAAAAGAAGAGGGTTACGTCATTGATAACCGCTGATATTCGGACAGTGGCACATCATGCCATTTTCAGTGTGTAACTGCAGTTGTCGACGACGTCACCTGGTTGCACTTCCGTAAGTTAATTGAACTCATGTTCTAGTTACTTGAACTGATGTAGTGTTATTTAACACATTGCGCTCAGTGATTTCTAGAAGTGTCCGCATTTATACGCGTAAGACACACAAACACACGCACACATACACACACACACACACAGTTTTCTGTTGCGGTTCATCAGTATCTAGGAACACAAGGTATCTCTAAACGGTAAAATAGGTATTCGAAATGTTGTCCATGCGTCTGAATGCAACATTGAACTCGTCTCTCAAATGAGTCTCAGGCAGTCCTTGGGAATTCTGTAGATGGTGGAAGGTTGCTTCAATCCGCAAGCGTAATTCCTCAAGAGAGCTGACCTCGCTAGCGCAGAGAAGGCTTTTGACACGACTCCACCCGGACAAATCCAGGGGATTTAAATCCGGAGACTCTGGAGGCCATAGCACAGACCCTTCTCTACCACTCCAATGTTGACCATACGTCCGAGTTAAAAGCCGGCGCACCCGTAAATAAAAATGCGCTGGGGCACTGTCATGCATGAACTACATGTTGAGGCTTTGGTCCAGTGGGACATCATCACGTACATCTGGAAGTACAGTCCGCAGAAACCGTATTTACTGCTGTCCGGTTAGTCTCTGTGGTAGGAAGTGTGGTCCCAGGTTATGCAGTCCCCGAGTAGACCTGCCCAGACGTTCAACGAATACTGTTGCACTAGGATTCGCATCGGCACAAATGTGACAGTTATGAGAGTTAAAAATACCGCCACGAGTGAATCGAGCTTCATCCGTGAACATAATACTGCTTACAAACCGGGGATTCAGGATACACTGTTGTTCCAACTAATGGCAGAAATTCTCTCTAGGAGGGAAGTCAGCATTGTTGAGGGCTTGCAATCTCTGGAGATAATATGGATAGAACACTTGCCGATGTAAAATCCGCCACACACTGCCATGACTCAGGATACACTCTTGGGCAGCAGTCCTCCTTGTTGAAGTATACGGAATTTCGCGTACAGTGCGTAATACCCTTTCCTCAACATCGGATGTTATGAATCTGAGTCGACCTTCTCGTGCATGGTGTGCAAAACTCCCGGTTTCTCTAAGGCTCTGTCGTAACAGGCTAAATGTACGCCTATCGGGCTGCCTGCAGAGAGGGAAAGCTTCGTCATATGGTCGTGCAGCCTCAAGGACACTGTCGCTCGCTTTGCCGTACACGAAGTGCGTGTCAGCGGACTCTTCATTGGTGTCCTCTGTCCATTCTGCCTTCACGTTCGTAGCTGATTGTGAGGCCGGTACCGCACAGTGCTCGGAGGGGGAAAGGGAAGTAGTTGCGCAAGCGTAAACAAACAGATAGTCGACCCCAAACCTTCAGATACCAACGTAAATACCGCGGTATCCAGGGGCGTTTACATTTGGCTCCCAACTCGAATTAAGGCGATTCCTCCGCAATGGGTGATATCTGGACCCATATTTATTGGAGGTTTGTAGCTATTTTTGCCCGTACTTTCGATGCGTGACTTACTGAAACACTCGGTAGAGAGAGAGAGAGAGAGAGAGAGAGAGAGAGAGAGAGAGAGAGAGAGAGAGAGAGAGGGTAGGGGGGGGGGGATAGCATTTGCAAAGTCCAACATTTTTAAAAATCGGTATAGGTAAATGGCTAAAGGTGACCTAACGGTACAGTACGTTGAAGCTAAATTATTTACGTTTTGATTGAAGGTGGTGCTGGATAATTAGTTCGCAAACAGCCACTAAGCGTAGTTTCTAATCCGATCATTGGTAAGTGTATAAAGACCTATCCGTGGCAAGTTTCACAAGACACCACCAGTTTACAACGTCAAGTTGAGAAGATCCACAAAGTACGCCTGTGAGCTAGAGCAGAATTGAACATATCTCGGACGACAATGTTGGAAAATTCTTCATGAGCAATTAAGAGTGAAGCCGTGCAAATAGCAATCGCTGCAAGCCACAGGCCGTGTTGCGGCAGTTAACGTGACGATTCTGTAGCGTGTGCCACGGTCGCCCGACTTGATGCCTTGCTATTTTTATGTGTGAGCTTACACCAAGATAGCATTGATGTTCCACTTCTGTCACAGAACTTCAAAGAAGGTTGAAACCTATGGACGAAAACAGCTTTCGTATGATGTGTCACTGCCAAATAACAGAGCTCGATGAATCTTGGACGATATATAATGAGGACTGATGCTGTATAGAACAAAAGATGCGAAAAAAAGAGACAGAAATGAGTTGACGAACCGAGATAGTAACTGGACTGAAGTCACTACAATTCATGACAGTCTCCTGGACATTAAAAAAGGCGGGACATAGCTCTTAATAGGGTGTCTCATCATCACAGATGACAATGCATGATCTGCAACGTGCTCCCTTGCTGGGTGTTCCATTGCTCCACCACCGCGGTTGACGGATGTTGGATGATCCTTCGTGCACATGAACGAGCTAAAAAACATCTCATCAAAGCATCCCAGAAGTGCTCGATGAGATTTAAGACTGGGGAACAGTGTGGCCAGACCACCGAACATCCTGTCGTTCCAAAGAGGTCCTTCACCTGTGCCGTTCGGTGCGGCATCTCGTAACCGTACCCTACCACACATCACCATTAATTTTCTGTTAGTCTCTTCATTATTTACAAAACCTTCGAGAGGCGTAAGATGTACAAACGAAAAACCTTTTACTTATCTTCATTATCTCTTATTCTTAGCTCCAAGTCTTGCGTCTAGGGGTACATTCTTGCCGCTGAAGTTTTGATTGAACATTGTGGGTTCCTGATGACTAAATAACTGATGAATATTTAGCTGTATACTTCTTGAATTTTATTCTTTGTCACATTATTAAATGTCACACCGTTTTCACATTTTCCACATGGTATTCCAAATCACATCGTTGTAGACAAAATTAAAAAACACGTGCGTTTCCATCAGAGACATGCCCATTATTACTTACATTCTGCGGTGCTCATAATATTCCAAAGAGTTTACAAAGCGAAAGAGTTTACATACTTTCATGACAAAAGGATAATCTTCAAGTTGTGTCATTATTTTATAAATGAGTCCAGAAATAAATTTAACAATTCGCGTTAGATTGTGCAATTAATAATATGAATTTTTAAAATGCCAAAATTTCTAATTTCAAATATTTCTAGAGGAAAAATAATTTTAACCGTTGATACATATCGACTGTAACAAATTAATTTCTTTTCATACATTTTAGCCTGAAATATAATTCATCGTGTACAAAATGATAAGAAATTCTTTCAGAGAAACAGCCGAGAATGTGCATTTATAACAGATTCGGGATTAATCCTGATATCGGCTACTTCTACGAGGGTAATCCCAACAGTAAGCTCTCCTTTTTTATAAGTACATAGACCTGTTTATTTCTACAATGGTTTACATCAGTTTACAGTTTGAATATTTAGCTATTTTTCGACATAACCACCATTTCTGTCTATGCATTTTTGTAGACGCTGTGGCAGTTTTTGTATGTCCATGTCATATCAGTTAGCTGCCATGCTCTTCAGAAAGTTATGAACCTCTTCTTTCACCTCGTCGTCGTAGCTGAATAGCTTTCCGGCTTTTATGTTCTTTTAATCTAGGGAACAGGTGATAGTCCCTGGGCGCCAAGTCAGGACTATAGGGTATGTGGGTGATTATGTCCCACTGAAACAGTTGCAGAACAGCAACGGTTTGCCAAGCGATGTGTGGGCGAGTGTTGTCATGTACGCCCTTGCTCAACATTACTCTTCTCCGGTTCTGGATTGCCCGTTTGAATTTTTTCAGTGTCTCTCAGTAGCTGTCAGCGTTAATTGTGGTCCCAGCGATTCAGCTTCGGAGACGAGGTGAAAGTGGAGGTTCATAACTTTCTAAACAGCATGGCGACGAGCTGGTATGACACGGGCATACAAAACTGCTAGAGCGTCTACAAAAATGCATCGACAGAAATGGTTATTACGTCGAAAAAAAGCTAAATGTTCAAGTTGTAAACTGATGTAAGCCATTGTAGAAATATACAGGTCTACGCACTTAAAAAAAAATAGCACACCTTACTTTTTGCATTACATTCGTATAACAAAAAGGTAATGCTATAGGAGGGTGTCCCATTACAAGCTCATTTCCGTCGATATAAATGAAGTTGGTGCAGAATGTACCCCTGAAAAGACACACCAGGGGTCACGATAACGTAATTTGCTGTGCCGTGCCGTGCTGAAAGATTTGGAAGTCTGCAAGTCGGAATGCTCACTCAATGTTATGCCTCCTCACACCGTAGCACCTGGACTACAAAATCGGTCACGTTCGACAACGCTGGACGTACTCTCATATGGTGGTAGGTGGGAACACGTAAAGCAACCATGAACAACGATGGTTTTCCTTACGGTGGGCACTTTGGCTTGTGAAAAGAGAGAATTGAACGTTTACGAATATTTCCGACTTCGCCCGAGTCCGACACGAACTGCATGCGGGGAAAGCAAACATGGTGTGTGCCAAAATGTACTCGGTATTACGAGCTATAGTTCATTTCTTTTATCTTGGCGGTTCGCGCATGCCCGCCCTGACGCGGGAGATTGCTGCGTTGCCAGTTGTACGCGCCAAGAGAAGCAGTGCCATAGTATAGTTTGCAAACTTACGTTTTGGGGGGGGGGGGGGGGGGGGAGCGCGCAGTTTATGAAGTAAAGCCACCACGGCCGCATTAACCCTTTCGCAGCTACAGAGACGTGCTCCCCGCATTCCGCAATGTGCGCGAGTTTGTCATCATTGCGCTGCTCACCTGTGCAGGCACATGGTGTTTCGACTGCTTTGACACACTTTATCGTTCGATTTAACAAATACTATTTGGCCCAAAAATTTGATTTTTACATATCTTCTTGACTGATACCTTCTCCCCATAAATGACTTAATTTTGTTTCGAAGTTCGAGGCACTTATTGTGCAGCATTAGATGTAGTAAACCACTGCACGAAATTTTGAAGATTTTGCAGAGGTAAAAGTCCATAGCGTATAGCTGCCATTAGAAATTTCAAAAAATTACATTCAAACGAATAAAATTCATGAAGTGAGACACTCCGATATTGTTTTGAAATAAAGAAAATAGGTTTAATTAATTAATAGAATATGAAGCAATTGGTATAAAGAATGCTTTTTCCAAACTTTCTATAAAAGGAAGTCTGCTATCAAGACACTGCTTTTGTTCAATTACTTTATTTATGACTGAACGTTTCTAAAACTGAAGACACTCGTCCGTGCTCTGCACTGCGGTCGAGCTCTGGCAACGTCGTTCTCTGTTCACTGGCTGACTGTTTTGTGACGTCAGATGCGCAAAACGAACCTAAACTCGGCCGCCATCATAAATGATGCGCACTTTAGTAACGAATAAGAAATCTGACGAATACGAAAACTAAAGTTTCGGCATTATCGCGCGAAAAAAAAGAAACAGGTGTGTAACGAAACGCTTCCGTTAAGTCGAGGCTGTTCAGCGCAACGATCTGGAAGGATATGAAATATACCGGGTTTGCCCGAATCTGCCACGAACTTTGAGGGGAAGACAACATGTGATTTACATAACGCTTCGGGCAGCAACGAAATGGTACTTGGAGTCTAGCAGAACACTCGTTAATTAGTAACAGTTGTATACGATATGCAGCAGCCCCTAGTGCGGCGGCTCCACTAGCTTTGTACAACATTAGGAGGGGCAGCAGGGCACAACAGGTGACGCGGACAGCGAAGCGATGTGTGCTGCCGATGCTGTGCACAGCTGCCGCCGCTGCTGCGGCCGTATTTCGATGGTGACGGATGGCTGTCATGGCGCCCCCTGCCCCCCCCTCCCCCCCCCCCCCCCCTTTGCACCTGCCGCTGTGCGGAACAGCTGTCGGATTTATCGGTATACTCGTTTCTCTAAATGTACAGCGCGTGTGTCGGATCAACAACAGCCAACGGCTCCTAGCTGGCAAACTGGCAGGTAACCTGTGGGGAGATCCACCTGTACTCGCCGTTATAAACTTACGGTTATGACGACTACACAGTAAGTTGCTTTCTTCGCAACAGTTAACTGAAAATGGGGTGAATAGACAATACTAGAGAACTTCTATGCTGTTGAGTCGGACGGCACGTGGGACTATAATACAAAGATCTATTTGTCTAAGTTGGTGCTGGACGAATCTAAAAGGAAAATTATGAATTTCAAAGTTGGCGACACTATGACCTGTTGTTTTGTCTACGCTATGACAAGCATCGGATGCGGTTCTGAATTAGCTTACTTGGAATTCTAAGTACCGATGTAAATTTTGTTGTTTTACTTTGAGCAAATGTTGAGCAAAATTTCATTAATAAAATGTTCACTGTTAAAGTACTCTTTAATCTGACTTTTCTTTCGGCTAGTTGAAGACTTAGGATTATGTTTTCGGAATTTGTTAGGAGAATAGAAATAGTAATCGGCAATGGTTCACACACACACATTTCTCTGAGCACTATGGGACTTAACTTCTGAGGTCAGCAGTCCCCTAGAACTTAGAACTACTTAAACCTGACTAACCTAAGGACATCACACACATCCATTCCCCAGGCAGGATTCCAACCTGCGACGGTAGCGGTTGCTCGGTTCCAGACTATAGCGCCTAGAACCGATCGGTCACCCCGGCCGGCTATCGGCAATGTTTCTCCTCATGAAGACCAAGAATTTGAAGGAAATGAAGAACCACCTGGCACTGTTCTCGACCCAGGAGATTATTCTGTGATTCAAGTATATGGGAAAACTAAGCAGTCAGGTCCCTTCTTTTTGTCAAGTAGTGCCACAAACTCCTCTTCTCCCCAATTCTGTTTAATACCTTCTCATTAGCTATGTGATCTACCCATCTAATCTTCAGCATTCT
Organism: Schistocerca gregaria; assembly: GCF_023897955.1. NCBI lineage: Eukaryota > Metazoa > Arthropoda > Insecta > Orthoptera > Acrididae > Schistocerca > Schistocerca gregaria. The sequence continues at coordinate 1,084,348,597 of NC_064920.1, read as the reverse complement.
TCTGTAGCACCACATTTCGAAAACTTCTATTCTCTTCTTGTCCAAACTATTCATCGTCCATGTTTCACTTCCATACATGGCTACACTCCATACAAATACTTTCAGAAACGACTTCCTGACACTTAAAACTATACTCGATGTTAACAAATTTCTCTTCGTCAGAAACGCTTTTCTTGCCATTGCCAGTCTACATTTTATATCCTCTCTACATCGACCATCATCAGTTATTTTACTCCCTAAATAGCAAAACTCCTTTACTACTTTAACTGTCTCATTTCATAATCTAATTCCCTCAGCATCACCCGATTTAATTTGACTGCATTCCATTGTCCTCGTTTTGATTTTGGTGATGTTCATCTTATATCCTCCTTTCAAGACACTGTCCACTCCGTTCAACTGCTCTTCCAAGTCCTTTGCTGTCTCTGACAGAATTACAATGTCATCGGCGAACCTCAAAGTTTTTATTTCTTCTCCATGAATTTTAATACCTACTCCGAATTTTTCTTTTGTTTCCTTTACTGCTTGCTCAATATGCAGATTGAATAACGTCAGGGAGAGGCTACAACCCTGTCTCACTCCCTTCCCAACCACTGCTTCCCTTTCATGCCCCTCGACTCTTATGACTGCCATCTGGTTTCTGTACAAATTGTAAATAGCCTTACGCTCCCTGTAGTTCACCTCTGCCACCTTCAGAATTTGAGAGTATTCCAGTTAACATTGTCAAAAGCTTTCTCTAAGTCTACAAATGCTAGAAATGTAGGTTTGCCTTTTCTTAATCTTTCTTCTAAGATACGTCGTAAGCTTAGTATTGCCTCACGTGTTCCAACATTTCTGCGGAATCCAAACTGATCTTCCCCTAGGTCCGCTCCTACTAGTTTTTCCATTCGTCTGTAAATAATTCGCGTTAGTATTTTGCAGCTGTGACATATTAAACTGATAGTTGGATAATTTTCACATCTGTCAATACCTGCTTTCTTTGGGATTGGAATTATTATATTTTTTTCTTGAAGTCTGAGGGTATTTCGCCTATCTCATACATCCTGCTCAACAGATGGTAGAGTTTTGTCAGGACGGGCTCTCCCAAGGACGTCAGTAGTTCTAATGGAATGTTGTCTACTCCCGGGGCCTTGTTTCTACTCAGGTCTTTCATTGCACTGTCAAACTCTTCACGCAGTATCTTATCTCCCATTTCGTCTTCATCTACATCCTCTTCCATTTCCATAATATTGTCCTCAAGTACATCGCCCTTGTATAAACCATCTATATACTCCTTCCAAATTTCCGCCTTCTCTTCTTTTCTTAAATCTGGGTTTCCATCTGAGCTCTTGATATTCATACAAGTGGCACTCTTTTCTCCAAAGGTCTCTCTAATTTTCCTGTAGGCAGTATCTATGTTGCCCCTAGTGAGATAACCTCTACATCCTTACATTTGCCGTCTAGCCATCCCTGCTTAGCCATTTTGCACTTCCTGTCGATCTCATTTTTGAGACGTTTGTATTCCTTTTTGACTGCTTCATTTACTGCCTTTTTATAGTTTCTCCTTTCATCAATTAAATTCAATATGTCTTCTGTTACCCAAGGATTTCTACTAGCCCTAGTCTTTTTACCTACTTGATCCTCTGCTGCCTTCACTACTTCATCCCTCAAAGCTACCCATTCTTCTTCTACTGTATTTCTTTCCCCCATTCCTGTCAATAGTTCCCTTATGCCCTCCCTGAAAATCTCTACAACCTCTGGTTCTTTCAGTTTGTCCAGGTCCCTTCTCCTTAAATTCCCACCTTTTTGCAGTTTCTTCAGTTTTAATATACAGTTCATAACCAATAGATTATGGTCAGAGTCCATATCTGCCCCTGGAAATGTCTTATAATTTAAAACCTGAATCCCGAATCTCTGTCTTACCATTATATAATCTATCTGATACCTTTTAGTATCTCCAGGATTCTTCCATGTATACAACCTTCTTTTATGATTCTTGAACCAAGTATTAGCTATGATTAAGTTATGCTCTGTGCAAAATTCTACCAGACGGCTTCCTCTTTCATTTCTTCCCCCCAATCCATATTCACCTACAATGTTTCCTTCTGTCCCTTTTCCTACTGACGAATTCCAGTCACCCATGACTATTAAATTTTCGTCTCCCTTCACTACCTGAATAATTTCTTTTATCTCATCATACATTTCCTAAATTTCTTCAGCATTTGCAGAGCTAGTTGGCATATAAACTTGTACTACTGTAGTAGGTGTGGGCTTTGTGTCTATCTTGGCCACAATAATGGGTTCACTATCCTGTTTGTAGTAGCTTACCCGCACTCCAATTTTTTTATTCATTATTGAACCTACTACTGCATTACCCCAATTTGATTTTGTATTTATAACCCTGTATTCACTTGACCAAAAGTATTGTTCCTCCTGCCACCGAACATCACTAATTCCCACTATAGCTAACTTTAACCTAACCATTTCCCTTTTTAAATTTTCTAATCTACCTTCTCGATTAAGGGATCTGACATTCCACGCTCCGATCCGTAGAACGCCAGTTTTCTTTCTCCTGATAACTACGTCCTCTTGAGTAGTCCCCGCCCGGATATCCGAATGGGGGACTATTTTACCTCCGGAATATTTTACCCAAGAGGACGCCATCATCATTTAATCATACAGTAAAGCTGCATGCCCTCGGGAAAAATTGCGGCCGTAGTTTCCCAGTGCTTTCAGCTGTTCGCAGTACCAGCACAGCAAGGCCGTTTTGGTTAATGTTACAAGGCCAGATCAGTCAGTCATCCAGACTGTTGCCCCTTCAACTACTGAAAAGGCTGCTGCCCCTCTTCAGAAACCACACGTTTGTCTGGCCTCTCAACAGATACCCCTCCGTTGTGGTTGCACCTACGGTACGGCTATCTGTATCGCTGAGGCACGCAAGCCTCCCCACCAACGGCAAGGTCCATGGTTCATGGGGGGAACAGAACTTTAGTCACACTATAAGGTAACGGGCATGCATTAACTTCAGTGTTGTTGCTCGTAGCAGCTTACAACAACCCCACATTCACACAAGAACACGTAAAAGGTTGGGCCTTGCACGTGGTAGATATTCCAAATAATTGCACTGATTGCTCTGTCGGAAAGCGAAGCAAAACTGAGATCCGTGAGGGGTTTTACATAAATGCATATTGATGAATGCACAAATTACGACTCGTTTTACTAAGGTTTGAAGCTCCTCTTTACGTTCGTCGGTGTTTGCGATTTAAAAACTGGGTTGTTTTGGAAATCAGCCTTGTGGAAACACAATTAGTTTGTTTTTACTAAGACATGTTTTGACACCAATGTTCTTTGGGTCATAATTTTATTTCTTTAACGTGTTTCACATTTGTAATAATTTAACTGCTATAGGCATAATAATTACAATATTTACAATTTGCTTCCTTGGGTTTAGAAAGCAACCAAACGAAGCAAATTGGGGTAACCAAGACCGAAGCAATTGATACGTGGTGCTACACAATGGTGTTGTGAATTAGGTGCACTAATAAAAATGGGAAAGTTCGAGAGTATCAGCGAGGAGAGGATCATGGGGGAAACATTAATGACAAGAGGGGACATGTGTTATGACATCAACGAATAACCTCCAAGGTACGTGAAAGAGCTGTAGCGGATAAAATGTGTAGGTGAAGACAGATTTCAAAATACCGAACAAATAAATGAAGGCTTACGATGCCAGTACTACTGTGAGATAAAGAGCTTGTCACAGGAGATGTGGGCCATGATGAAAAAAAAAGAAAACTCGACACACTTTAGCTCAGTTTCCTTACAACAAAACAAGAAAAAAATGTCGTTAAACAAGGGCTCTAAACCGCATTCCTTAAGAGATATGAGCACTTGGATCATCTTCGATACTATGAAACATGTATCTTCCACTGGAAGCTCTTTGCTTTTCATATTTTAGGAGGAAATAGTATCGACCAAAACAAGAAAGATGTGTGGTAAACACTGGGCCTAAAATGGATACTTTAAAAGCTATGAATACTTGTTCAGTGGAAGAGCTGTGTTTCACGAAAGACAAGGTGATCAAGTGCTCATAGCCCTGTGCCTGCCACACTTTTTTCTTGTTTTGGTCAATATTTTCTGTTTCCAACGAATGGGGAGCAAGGACGCTGCAGCAGAAGAGATCTGTTTCACACTATCGAAGAAGAACGAGTGCTCACACCTCTTAAGGTATGCATTTTAGAGCCCTTGTTTACTAAACATTTTTTACTTATTTCTGTATAAGGAAACTGTATTTAAAAAGCAAAACAAGGATAATGGAATGTAGTCGAATGAAATTAGGTGGTGCTGAGGAAATTAGATTAGGAAATTAGACACTTAAGGCAGTAGATGAATTTTGCTTTTTGGGGAGCAAAATAACTGATGATGGCAGAAGTAGAGAACATATGAAATGTAGACTGGCAATGGCAAGGACAGCGTTTCTGAAGAAGATAAATTTGTTAACATTGAGTATTTGAGACTGAGAGCACTTAGAAACTTGAAAAATCTTTATACATAATTTCAAACCTTTAAGAAAAGTTTTCTCGCTGACTGCCTCCACAAAGTGATGAAAGGAAAAAGTTTACCTTACCGCTTACCCCAGTTTCGCTGTCCATGCAGTAAAGCTGTCACGTGAAACATGAATTTTATTACTTCTGTACTACTACCTGCATTCGTGACACATTTTGTAGACAGTTTTAACGTATACCAGTGATATTACCACAAAAATTACATCATTGTACAACCTCATTAGCACTGAATGCTTGAAAAACTACCGCGTCGTTCAAGACGCTTAAATTAATTATTTCGTTGCTACTATATTCGCAACACTTTTCGCGTGAAGTATCCACAATTGCCGCTGAATGTACGTACAAAAGTATATCACTGTACGGCACATAGTTCAGAAGGCATTTTCGTAAGCGAACAAAGCCATGGGTAAAAAGCTCCTCCTAAACACCTGGAATGATTTCAATGAAATTTGATACACATATTAGCTACACCCTGGAAAGAAATACTACTAGGGTAAGAACCACCAGCCTCCTATCTCTTGGAGTGAGAGATATAACGTGGAGTGGGAAGGGAGGAGATGGACGGCCACTGAAGAGGAAGGAGGGGATGGATAGACAAAGTAAACAGGAGGAGATGGACTGGGACAGGGGGAGGAACAGACAGGCAGATAGGCGGGTGAGGAGGAGATGAACAGATGAATGGGGATGAGAAAGTGGGCAGAGACAGGAAAGAGCAGGAGACAGGCAGAGAGAGAGGGGTGGAGATTAACAGGGAGAGTGGGATGGAGGAGGTGGACAGAGAGATGTGGGGTATGGACAAAGAGAACGGAAAGGAGGCAATAGATGAAGGGGTGGGAGAGGAGCAGAGGAACAGAGGGGGAGGAGCACAACGACAGAAAAATAGGAGAGAAGGGGGGAGCGATGGAGGAGGTGGACAGAAAGATGAGGAAAGGAGGAGATGGACTGATAGAAGATTGGAATAAATACAGAGCCGAGGAATGCCGGGTAGTGTTCTGATGTGGAAACACACGCTGAACATGTTTAAAGGTGGCAGTATGTGAACAAGCATATTGTCACTCTAATCCATGCATATTATAAAAATGTATGTATGTATGTGTGTGTGTTCCACATATCCTCCTAAACCACTGGACCAAATTCAACCAAACATGGTACACATATCCTTTACTGTTAGGCAACAATCACTGTTGGGGTAAGAACCACTTACGTATCATATTTGAGGAGATATGACGTCATAAACACTGAGGTGCGTTAAAAACTGTCGCATCGTACACGACCTTTAAATTTATTACTTCTTTGGTACTACCTCTACTCGTAAAATATTTCGCAGGCAGTATGTACTTACGCCGCTGAAAGTACGTGCACTAACACGTCAATGTACGACTCATAGTTCAAGAGATATGACGCCATAAACACTGAGAAACGTGAAAATATGCGTCATGATCCAAGCAGTTTTAATAAATATATACTTTATTACTAAGACTCTCCTACAGTTGAGACAACTTAACGAAATCCCTGATACACGGCAGCGCTTTTAATAGTTTCGAACTGCGAAGCGCGAACGGCTGTAGGCGGAAACGATAGCCGTCTATTGACCTATGAAAAGTCGTTGCCATAGAGACGTTAACAAAAACGTCTTGTAAACACGCGAAGCAGCTGTGCCCAGCGTACCCGAGAGTATTTCATAATTTCAAGGGTATTTTCACGGATAGATGAAAACAATTTTTTTCAGTGTTACATTACAAACAGAGTACATTTTTTTGTTTCCGTTTCTAATAGAAAATTGGCAGTATGAGTAGCCGAGCATTGCCGCGTTTATCAGCTGGTATTTAAGACAAACTAGAAATATTGTTCGGCCAACGACTTTGCTGCACTGGTAACACCTGTTCCCGTCAGATCACCGAAGTTAAGCGCTCTCGGGCTGGGCTAGCACTTGGATGGGTGACCTTGCGGTCTGCCGAGTGCTGTTGACAAGCGGGGTGCACTCAGCCCTTGTGAGGCAAACTGAGGAGCTTCTTCATTGAGACGTAGCGGCTCCGGTCTCGGAAACTGACAGACGGCCGGGAGGGCGGTGTGCTGACCACATGCCTCTCCATATCCGCCTATGCGCTGAAGATGACACGGCGACCGTTCGGTACCGTTGGGCCTTCATGGTTTTTTCGGGAGGAATTTAGTTTAGAAATATTGTTCCCAGTGAATCAACGGATCTACATGATCAGGTAAGCAGATGTTTACTGCTTCTTGTCGGCAGATAGCACACGTTACGCAGCACTCTGACATCAGGACCTGCAGTGCAGAATGCTACGTTTCGTTTTGGATACTTTGCAGTGACTTTCATAGCTTCCTGCGAGTTTCTGTTCAAGGTAGTTGTTAAAAAAGTGCCTTCTTTAGAATGCATCCATTTCCCGCCTTGTGCGTTCTAAAACACAGAATATCAAAGTGGTGTTTACGTTTACGTTCTGATGATTATGTCCATCAATTACGTTAACTGTACCGCTCATCGGAGGATAGTTAATTTAGAGACATCCGCTTCAGTTGTACTAAATATTTATTCAAACCACGACTGGATTCGGGATTTTAAAATCCTGTCTTCAGGTATTTGGTAACACATAACATGTAGTCGGGCCAATCAGTACAAGAACCCCAATCACTGTGGTTGGCGGTAACTGTCCACCGCCACGTAGCCAGACGGCAGGTACGGTGTGACTATCAACTGGGAATGGCGTACATACCAAATCTTGTGTGTCGGGAGATAGCTACTCACTAGTTCTTATATTACTGCAGTTTAAGTGAATGTAAAATGTAAACTTTCACGACCGGAACTGTCATGATTAATAAAATTCTTTTCCGGGCTATTATCCCGTGGTCTGATCGATTTCGCATTGTAACCCAACGTTTACAAGAACACCTGAGATTGGCTAAGGATGCTCGTAAACCGCTGGAAAAAGCAGGAATTTACAGGATCCCGTGTAGTTGTGGGGAGGTATATGTGGGTACCACAAAAAGAACGGTCAAAAAACGACTAGAAGAGCACAAGGGCAATTGTAGAAGGGGAGAGATTGATAGATCAGCTGTTGCGGAACACGCTTTGCAGTCAGGAGACCACCACATTTATTTTGATAGAACTCAAGTGCTGGCAGCCACAAGCGGATATCATGAAAGGCTTTACAGAGAGGCTATAGAGATTATGAAACACCCCAGGAATTTTAATAGGAAGGAGGAGGTCGTGAAATTGAATGACATCTAGATGCCGGTGCTGAAGAAGATGTGTACCAGTCTTCCGCCATGGGATGATAGCAACAGCGGACGGCGGCAACCGACAACGGCCAATTGCGCTCGCGTATTCAAAACATGTGACGTCACGCCTATGCGCGGGAGCACGCGAAAACAAAAATTTGCTGCAGTCAGTAGTGAGACAGTGTGTGTTTCGGAAGTTAACAGAAGCCACGAACCCCCTTGGAGATGTCCTCCGTAGATGGGGACGAAACCTTGGGTTACAATGCGAAATCCATCAGACCACGGCATAATAGCCCGGAAAAGAATTTTATTAATCAGTTTGTTAGCGGTTTTCCATTTTTCTGTAAAACTGGAGCGGTGTATGATAAAGGTGAATGGTGGCGTAGGTTTTTCAGTCTGGGGGAAATATTTCAGGACCACGGGTTGTCGTTTTGGCTGGGGTACCACATGAGCATCTACCATGTAACTGTATCACAAAATCGTTGAACAGGAAAGAAAGATTTGTGGCCGTCACTCGAATTAGAAATGGCGTATTATGATCTAGATAGGCTTGAAGGGGAAAAGAGACAGTGGGAGCTGGGAAAAGGTAAAGAAAAAAATAGAGGACGTCGGATATAACGTTTCAAATTCCCTTTAACAATCAGCTGGGCTTGTTACCCGTAGTAGAAAAAAGGGCCTCAATCAGTTTTTAAGCAAAGTAGAGTGCAGCAGACCTGCAGGAACATATTTAAGGCTAGATCTGTAGAGAAGTCAAGTTGAAAGACAAGAGTCCTGATGACCGGTGGCAGTCATGGGAGGGTTATAGGCCCAATGCTACAGGAAAAGCTAGGTGTAGAATACAAGGTCACAAGCAACGTGACACTTTATGCCAAGCTTAGCCAGGCGACAGAGAACATAGGGTCTGTGTGTAGAGATTGTGAAGCTAAGTTGAGGTGTTTGTAATAGGAGGAGCAGGAAGCTATCTGCATAGCAGCTTATAATATTAAAGGTGACATGGAGAAAACAGGAACAGCGACAGCAAACAGATGCATTCACAAGTCAGGCACCCCTGAATACGTCCGTCACCTACCATACTTCAAATAAGAATATATCAGACTACTCAGAGGCAACAAACTGTGCTACAACCTGACCAATGATTGTTTAATAGTGACGTAACTTGCTCTCTCTCTCTCTCTCTCTCTCTCTCTCTCTCTCTCTGACGTGCACATTGATAACTTACAAAAATCAAAGTGACATGCACACCTTAGAATCTGTAAAGACATCCTATTGCGAAATTCACTATATTCCACAGTAAGTATACATCAATATCTGAGAGCAACTTCCCTAAAACTGTATCCAGAAAATTCATTTCAGGACTGTACACCAATAAAGTCGTGTGGTGACACGTATTTCTGGGAGTTTCTTAGACTATCACTCACTCGAACACACTGAAGACGGATATTAATAGCAGAAATATGGATATGCAGGCGTAACAAAAACCAGTGGGATTGAAACTGATTGCTGTACTCCTGTCCTTCCTCACAACAACATACAGTCTCTGTGCACAACTGTTCCTTATAGACTCAAGACGGTGAAGCTTTCAAGTATTAAATAATCCTGAGTGATTACCTCGGATGAGGGTTTGGCCAGCAAACATTTCCTGCGAGGCTTTTAAATATTTGAAGTGCTGCGTATTTGTACGAAGGTAGGAAAGAAGTGTAGTGGATCTGATGGTAAAAACTTGATGGTGTAGTCCAAGTAATTCTTGACGGATGTGGTTATCCCATATTTTTTAATATATAAGATGAACTTCGTGTGAGAGGTCACAGTCATTGTGAATGTTTCGAGAATAAAACCGTCAATATCGTTTATTTAAAATTTCTTTATCTATTACGAGGTTTCTGCAACTACCATCTTCAGAAATCAAAACGTTTGCTGTTATTGTGGTCTTCAGTCCTGAGACTGGTTTAATGCAGCTCTCCATGCTACTCTATCCTGTGCAAGCCTCTTCATCTCCGGATAACTACTGCAACTTACATCCTTCTGAATCTGCTTAGTGTATTCATCTCTTGGTCTCCCTCTAAAATTTTTACCCTTCTCCCTGCCGCCCAAAACTAAATTGGTGATCAAATGGCTCTCAGCGCTATGCGACTTAACTTCTGAGGTCATCAGTCACCTAGAACTTAGAACTAATTAAACCTAACTAACCTAAGGACATCACACACATCCATGCCCGAGGCAGGATTCGAACCTGCGAGCGTAGCGGTCGCTCGGCTCTAGACTGTAGCGCCCACTCCGGCTGGCTAAATTGGTGATCCCTTGTTGCCTCAGAACATGTCCTACTAACTGAACCCTTCTACTAGTCAAGCTGTGCCCCAAATCTCTCTTCTCCCCAATTCTGTTCAATACTTCCTCATTAGTTATGTGATCTACCCATATATACAGTATTCTTCTGTAGCACCACATTTCTAAAGCTTCTATTCTGTTCTTGTCCAAACTACACTCAAGCTCATAAATTAAGGATAATTGCAGAATGTGGTGCCACACAACGTAGCACTACACAAAACTGGCTGTAATGGCATAGGCGCATGGGGAACACACACGACACAGATCTGTAAGTCCACAGTATTGGTGGTAAGCTGAAAAAACCGTCCCGAAACACATTTCCTACAAAACGCCACTGTTTCCTGCCCATGTACCCCAACAGCAGTATGGTATGTGATCACCATGCCCACGTACACAGCCCGCACAACGGGTTGGAATACCCTGGATCAGGTGGTAGAGCAGCTCCTAGAGTATAGCCTCCCATTCTTGTACCAGTGCCTGTTGGAGTTCCTGAAGTGTCGTGGGAGTTTGAAGAGATGTAGCGATACGTCGACCAAGAGCATTCCAGACGTCCTCGATGGAGTTTAGGACTGGAGAACAGACAGGTCACTTCATTCGCCTGATATCTTCTGTTTCAAGGAACTCCTCCACGATAACAGTTTGGTGGGGCTGTGTGTTATCATCCATCCGGAGGAAGGTAGGACCCATCGCACCACTGAAAAAGGAGGAAATACTGGAGCAAAATGACGTCCAGATACACTTGACATGTTACAGTTCCTCTGTCAAAGACATGCAGGGGTGTACGTGCACTGATCATAATACCACCCCACACCATCAAACCACGACCTCCATACAGATCCCTTTCAAGGACATTAAGGGGTTGGTATTTGGTTCCTGGTTCACGACAGATGAAAACCCGACGAGAAATACTATTCAGACTCTAGCTCGACTCGTCGATGAACATAACCTGGGACCACTGTTCCAATGACCATGTACTGTGTTCTTGACACCAGGCATGACAGCTCTCCTGTGACTAGGGGTCAGTGGAATGCACATTACAGGTTTCCGGGCGAATAAACCATGTCTGTTCAGTCGTTTGTAGACTGTGTACCTGGAGAGAACTGTTCCAGTGGCTGCGGTAAGGTCCCGAGCAAGGCTACCTGTAGTACTCCGTGGCCGTACTCAAGCACTTCTTGTAGTGTTGAGCTCTGTGGACGTCCCGTACTGCAGCGCCTGGACACGTTTCCTGTCTGCTGGAATCGTTGCCATAATCTTGAGATCACACTTTGTGGCATACAGAGGACCTGTACTACGACCTGCTGTGTTTGACCAGCCTTCAGTCTCCCTAGTATTCTGCCCCTCATAACGTCATCAATATGTGTTCTTTGAGCAATTTTCAACATACAGTCACCATTAGTATGCCTATAAACGTCTGCACACTTATTCGCTGCACCGTACTCTGACATGCACCAACACAGCTCTGCGTATGTGGACTGCTACCAGCGCCACTGTGCGACGACCGCAGGTCAAATGCACCGCATGGTCATACCGCGAGGTGATTTAAACCCTCAAACCGGCCACCAGAGAGTTGTTTCACCATGTATCAGCAGTATCCTTAATTTATGAGCATGAGTGTATTTATCGTTCATGTTTCACTTCCATACATGGCTACACTCCATAAAAATACCTTCAGAAACGACTTCCTAACACTTGAATCTATTAGAACTTATGAAAGAAGGTTCTAAAGGCAGCACTAAAACTATGCCCTTAATAAGTGATCTAGACGGTTTTATTCACAAAATACTGCATATTTGTCGTGGTGTTGTGTTACAGCCATTAGGTAGCCAGATTTCCTCCTCCACTTGAGAGCTGTTTGTCACTGCTGGCTTGCATTTCATGTAAATCCAGCACATCAACATTGTCAGCGGATTTTTTGCCGCCACCAGTCTTCTGACTGCTTTGCGGTGGCCCGCCACGAATTCCTATCCTGTGGCAACCTCTTCATCTCGGAGTAGCACTTACAACCTACGTCCTCAATTATCTGCTGGATGCATTCCAATCTCTGTCTTCCGCTATAGTTTTTATCCTCTGCAGCTCCCTCTAGTACCATGGATGTTATTCCCTGAGGTCTTAACACAAGTCGCATTAATGTTATGGAACTCATTAGATCTCGCCCAGTAATACCTATTTCTCATCGTAATTAGGACCTGGGGACATCGAGGTCTTCGGTACAAAGGATTCTAGAGTAACGAAACTGACATCCCTCTAAGCTGCACGCACACCAACAGCTACATGGAAACGATTTCCAGAACCGGGTATCGTTCTGCAGACGTCTCATAAATAAACTAGCCGTAAGTCCGGATTTCATCAGGCAGAGATGAATGGTATTTCGCCAATGACTCCACTGTCAATAGATACAATCTACATTACTGATCTCCTGCAAATCCTCGCTGGTTACGACCACATCACGTGGAAGCGCACTCGAGTGTTAACGTATGGTGTGGCATTCTACGAGACCGCATCAGTGAATCAGTTTATTTCGCTCCCAGACTAACCACTCGGCTGTATTTGCAATTCATACAGAATGAGCTGAATCTTGGGCACCTCCTAGAAGACATCCCACTTCAGATACCTGCGAGGCACTGATTTCAGCACGATGGTGCACCGTCCCATTATTCTAGAGGGATTAGCAAATATCTCGATAATTTGTGCCCCGAACGGCGGATAGGTTGTGGTCGCTGCATTAGATGGCCAGCTAGATCGTCCGTTTTAACGCCCTCGGGTTTTTTCTTGTGGGGTTATATCAAAGCGAGGATTTACGAAACGGAACTGGAAAACACGGATGTGTTAAGAGAACGAATACGTCAAGCTTGCCCTTCACTATCTGCAGAAATGTTAAGAGGAGTCCGTGCTAATACCGAGAGGCGCTTACGTCAATGCATCAAACAAGGCGGACGCGAATTTGAACATTTGTGTAATGAATAATGCAATTATAAATATCTGGCAGTCCATAACATAGGTTGAAAGGAACATCGTTTATGATATTCATTATATTCGTTGTTCCATATTGCAATCAAAGATATGATAGCATTAATGTGATACTACCAGTTGAGGAGCATGGATTGGTGCATTATGTGTTGTTAATAAATTAGCTGTCATATGTTGATATGCTTTGAAACAGCTCATTAAAATGATTAGGAACTTAGGCGTATTGATACGGTGCTCAAAAACTGGAAAAATTAAAAAAAACACTTAGGCGTATTGTTTTGGTCAGGGATAATCATTCTTCTTGACAGACCTTTCTCTAGCCCAGGAATCGAACCCGTCACCCCTATTGCAGCAACAAAATTTTCTTGTGACTGAGCTATAGCGCCAGTTATAGCTGTAATGTATTTGTTTTCAAGCGCTGGTCTTAACGATTAGCAGGGTATCCCCCCTGTTGGTATGGTGTTCCCCTTAGTATTCTGCTTAGGCAAACTTTTCAGCATCTGTGGTATGCGGGATTAGCTAACGTCAACAGAGGACGGCGTGCATCGGCCAGCTGGTGTGTGTCGGAACACATTCAATTATTTATTACACAAGAACCAAACACTGTACAGATATCATACATATGTCATTTTGAAGAGCAACCGCGAAAGCTTTTTTTTTTTTCCTCGTGTATACAGCCACAGCGTAGTTCGGTAATTTGCCGAGAGTCAGCGCAAACATGGCGAGTTCACGTGCGAAGCGAGCTTTCTGTGTGTTGGAATTCGTCAGAAACAAGTCTGCTACAGCTGTTCAACGGATGTTTAGAACCAAGTATGAAGCCACCAACAGGTAAAGCCTGTCATTCTCCACAGGCACAACAAATTCGTTACGTCGTGTTGCTTATGCGCGGCAAAGAGAAGCGGACGTCCCAGTGTGAGTGAAGTGAATGCGGAGCGCGTTCGAGAGACATCTATAAGGAGTCCAAAAATCGGTGCGCCGTGCATCCCTTGAACTCTGAATGTCTCCAGTGTGGAAAGTCCTGCGACAGGAGCTGTCTATGACAGCATTCAGATTGGAGCTAGTGCAGGAGCTCATTAACGACAACAAAGACAAGAGTTTTGAGTTTTGTTCGCAGTAGCAGCAATTGAATGAGGATGGCATTGTTGATCGCTTAATGTTTAGCGACGAAGTCACTTTTTACACTAATTGAAAAGTGAACTAGCACAACTGTAGAATCTGGGGTACATAGCATGCACACTAGTGCACTGAATTTGAGCGTGATTCCCCAAAGGTAAATGTTTTTGTGCCTTGTCACGTCGAAAACTCTACGGGCCATTCTTCTTCGCCGAGTGCACTTTCACTGGATATTCCTACTTGGACATGTTGCAGGAATGGCTGGTGCTTCGAATACAATCGGACTCTCCGCTCATCTTTCAGCAGGATGGGACTCCACCTCATTTTCATCATGTAGTTCTTGGATACCTGAACACGGAGCTGCCGCATCGATAGATAAAAAAAAAAAAAAATCTCTTCAAAATTAGATGTGTATGGCATCTGTAAAATTTTTAGTTCCTGTGCAATAAATAATTGAAAGTGTGCCCGGACTTTATATACACCCTGTTTGTATAAAACAAGCAGCTTAGATAAAATGGTTCAAATGGCTCTGAGCACTTTGGGACTCAACTGCTGTGGTCATTAGTCCCCTAGAACTTAGAACTACTTAAACCTAACTAACTTAAGGACATCACACACATCCATGCCCGAGGCAGGATTGGAACCTGCGACCGTAGCAGTCGCACGGTTCCGGACTGCGCGCCTAGAACCGCGAGACCACCGCGGCCGGCGCAGCTTAGATAGATTATTATTACAATAGCATGCATTTTATACAGTGGTAGGCTTGTTTTGATTAGGAGTGCTCTCTTTGCCTACGCTAGTTTGTTTTTTATGTCCTCGTTTCGTCTTTCATGTGTTATTTTGCTTCCAAGATAGCAGAATTACTGCATTTCTTCTTCATGGCCCTCCAATTTTTATCAATGGATCCATTTATGCTACATCTCTTTCTTTAGTTCACTCTCAACCCATTTTCTGAGATTCTTAAATTGTTTGTTTCATTCACCAAGTCCTACAATTCTCCGCAACGTCGTCAACAAAATTTGTTATTGATACCCTTTCACCATGAATTTTTAATCTCGCTCTTATCACTGTTTGTCCCTTCTATATTAAGTTGGCAGGCACTTAAATGGCGGGCGAATGTGTGATTCCGTGACACCCAGGAGAACAGCATGAAATTATCTGTGCACTGTTGCTATGTTAGCACCACATGTAGAAATGGTTCTAAGCACTATAGGACTTAACATCTGAGGTCATCACTCCCCTAGACTTAGAACTACTTAAACCTAACTTGCCTAAGAACATCACACACATCCATGCCCGAGGCAGGATTCGAACCTGCGACCGTAGCAGTCCCGCGGTTCCGGACTGCAGCGCCTAGAACCGCTCGGCTTAGCACCACATAGGGAACACGTGCAGGGTACTTTAGAGTTGAGCTCACATACCTTGAGAAACTTTGTCCTCAGGTTGACAACAAAGGTATTCTTGGAAATTCCTCCCCGGTGAAATATCGACTAAATACCTGCGTTTCATTCAGACTGTTGCTCGCAGCAGCTGAGACAGACGTCAACATTGTCTTTCCCACTCCTGAGAGTCGCGCTGCGCTCGCCAAGATAAACGCACAGAGCTGAAGCAAGCTGTTCTTTCCTTATTGTGATTCCGCCGACGTTCTCTCCCTCGCCTCCTTAGCTCCAGGTCGCCTTGCGAAGCGTGGAGCGTTATCTCGCGCTACGGGAGCGGCAGCCGTTCCGATTTGAGACACTCGCGCCGGTAATTACATTTGAATAAACGCTGAGGAGTCCCCTGCAGAATTAAGCCACCGGAGCGAGGAATACGGCCCGTCCTCATTAAGCGTTGCCACCGAGCCTGTCTAGATCCGCCCTGTTGTCAGTTCCGACTCGGCGAACAGCAGAACTGTGGCAGACAACTTGTGCAGGAGCTCACGTGTGCTGTGGATTATCAGCTTCATTACAGATAACAGCACCCATTGCTTCTGTGTAATGTATTAAGACGAACGCAGACAAATAGGAAGGATAGGGTTTAAAGTCTCAACAGAAATGGAGAGGAGGAAGAGGTGTTAGGTATGTGCTTGACGATCTTAGGTTATGACAGACTGCTAGATATCTAGACCTGATATTACACTGAGCATTTCTATCACAGGGAGCGTTTCCGTTTCTTATGTCAGTTACAGAGAACACGTTTTAATGGATTTGTAGTTGAAATACACTCCTGGAAATGGAAAAAAGAACACATTGACACCGGTGTGTCAGACCCACCATACTTGCTCCGGACACTGTACAAGCAATGATCACACGCACGGCACAGCGGACACACTAGGAACCGCGGTGTTGGCCGTCGAATGGCGCTAGCTGCGCAGCATTTGTGCACCCCCGCCGTCAGTGTCAGCCAGTTTGCCGTGGCATACGGAGCTCCATCGCAGTCTTTAACACTGGTAGCACGCCGCGACAGCGTGGACGTGAACCGTATGTGCAGTTGACGGACTTTGAGCGAGGGCGTATAGTGGGCATGCGGGAGGCCGGGTGGACGTACAGCCGAATTGCTCAACACGTGGGGCGTGAGGTCTCCACAGTACATCGATGTTGTCGCCAGTGGTCGGCGGAAGGTGCACGTGCCTGTCGACCTGGGTCCGGACCGCAGCGACGCACGGATGCACGCCAAGACCGTAGGATCCTACGCAGTGCCTAGGGGACCGCACCGCCACTTACCAGCAAATTAGGGACACTGTTGCTCCTGGGGTATCGGCGAGGACCATTCGCAACCATCTCCATGAAGCTGGGCTACGGTCCCGCACACCGTTAGGCCGTCTTCTGCTCACGCCCCAACATCGTGCAGCCCGCCTCCAGTGGTGTTGCGACAGGCTTGAATGGAGGGACGAATGGAGACGTGTCGTATTCAGCGATGAGAGTCACTTCTGCCTTGTTGCCAATGATGGTCGTATGCGTGTTTTTCGCCGTGCAGGTGAGCGCCACAATCAGGACTGCATACGACCGAGGCACACAGGGCCAACACCCGACATCATGGTGTGTGGAGCGATCTCTTACACTGGCCGTACACCTCTGGTGATCGTCGAGGGGACACTGAATAGTGCACGGTACATCCAAACCGTCATCGAACCCATCGTTCTACCATTCCTAGACCGGCAAGGGAACTTGCTGTTCCAACAGGACAATGCACGTCCGCATGGATCCCGTGCCACCCAACGTGCTCTAGAAGGTGTAAGTCAACTACCCTGGCCAGCAAGATCTCCGGATCTGTTCCCCATTGAGCATGTTTGGGACTGGATGAAGCGTCGTCTCACGCGGGCTGCACGTCCAGCACGAACGCTGGTCCAACTGAGGCGCCAGGTGGAAATGGCATGGCAAGCCGTTCCACAGGACTACATCCAGCATCTGTAAGATCGTCTCCATGGGAGAATAGCAGCCTGCATTGCTGCGAAAGGTGGATATACACTGTACTAGTGCCGAAATTGTGCATGCTCTGTTGCCTGTGTCTATGTGCCTGTGGGTCTGTCAGTGTGATCATGTGATGTATCTGACCCCAGGAATGTGTCAATAAAGTTTCCCCTTCCTGGGACAATGAATGCACGGTGTTCTTATTTCAATTTCCAGGAGTGTACATTTGGAGCACTTGTACGATGTACCACTTACATTCCGTGCGTACTGTACACTTAACAGACAAAATTCATGGGATACATCTTAATATCGCGTCGGGCCTCCTTTTGACCAGCGTAGTGCAGAAACTGGACGTGGCATGGACTCCGCAAGTCGTAAGTTCCCAGCAGAAATAATGCCTCTATAGCCGACCGTAATTGCGGAAGTATTGCCGGTGTGGGATATTGTTCACAAAATGACCTCTCGATTACGCCACGTTGGGTCATCAGGGTGGACAAATCATTTCCTCGAATCGTTCAGAATGTTCTTCAAACCAATGGCGAGCAGTTGTGGCCCGGTGACTTGGCAAACTGCCATCCATAAAAATGCCATCGTTGTTCGGGAACATGAGGTCCGTGAATCCCTGTTAATGGTCTCCATGTCATCGAACGTAGCCATTTGCGGTCAGTGATAGTTTCAGTTGGACCACAGGAACCAATCGAGTCCGTGTAAACATAACCCTCTGAAATGGAACTGCTACTAATAAAAGAAAAATTAACTAATTAATTAATTTGCTTTCTGTTTGACTTCTTGTCTTTGAGAAAGATAAGACAGGTACAGCATAAAAAACCTCTCTTTTGAATTTTTTGACTAGATGCATACATAACAAAATTTTTACCTGTCTGATAAAGAAATTCTTTGAAAACAAAATTTACTATAGATGAATATGTGTCGTTTGTGGCTGCTGTATGGAGAGAACGGGTTAGCTATAGGACGAGTTGGCGGTCGGAGGTTTCCGCTTCTCAGAGAGCGCCAGGCTAGGTTCGAGAAAACTGCTACCACTCACGATGAAAGACTCCGTGTCTCTCTTGGCCATGTTCTGGAGAACACTTTCAAAATGAGAAGGTTGAACAAACAGTGGCAGTGTGGTATCTTCTGACTAATGAAATGGTCACTCAGGGAACGTCTTGAACACACAAGCTGACGGCGAAATATTGCGCCGCGTTCGGACCCTGATAGCAGCAGATTCGCCCAGTGTTGTTAATTCACGAAGAAATCACAATCCAGTGCATATCAAAACACACTAACAGTTGTTTCTTGAAGGTCTGGGAATCCAACATCCAATAAAAGTTCGTAAACGATGTTTACATCTTTCACAAGTTCAATTTTTATTCTTGATAATCATGATTACATGTTGACCTCTGCACTTCGCATTACTACTTCTACATGCAACCTTTACTTATTTTATGGGGACATTAGGGTTTATGGCAAAGGTGGAGAGTGAACAATCCCGACTTGGCATTATGATAAGTGTGTTAACAAAGTGAAACTGTACTCTCGATGGCTTGACGGGAATTTGGATCACGGTTATAGCCCACCGCTCATATACTTAGCTACCTAAATAAACCCGATAGCTTCCAGTTTCCTTTAATGCTATCCCACCTATTACCGATAAATGTAGCTGGATTTAGTGAAAAATGTTTATCCCGTGAGACAAGGTTAATTCGCTAACTGTGACTCATCGTGCCATTCTGACTGCTGGTTTATCGAAGACCCAACATCGTTTCAACGGATCGCCGAACTATTCTGATATCAGCAATGGAAAATGCACAACAATAAGTAGAATTAAATCAACTACTATTCAGTTCACTTACATCTGCCGCATATAAATTCGTATTTCAGAACACACTGGGAAGCAGTGACAACACAATATACCAGAAAACACTTTAGAGAAGGGGAAGACAAAAGTTCGAGTAACAAGTACACTGTTTTTGTTCTGCTGATTTTCGTTTGTTTCAAACCACACTGGTGCTAATAAATTAAGGATAATGCTGATACATGGTGAAACAACGCTCTGCTGGGCGATTTTCCGGTTTAAATCACCTCGGGGTATGCCCATATGGTGCATTTCACCTCTGGTCTTCGCACGGTGGCGCTGGCGGCAGTCCACATGCGGAGAGGTGTGTTGGTGTATGTCAGAGTACGGTGCAGCGAGTAAGTTTGCAGACGTTTTCAAACTTGCTAATGGCGACTGTGTGTTGAAAATGGCTCAAAGAACACATGTTGATGACGTTATGAGGGGTAGAATACTAGGGCGACCGGAGGCTGGTCAAACACAGCAAGTCGTAGCACGGTCCCTCCGTGTGCCACAAAGTGTGATCTCAAGATTAAGGCGACGATTCCAGCACACAGGAAACGTGTCCAGGCGCTACAGTACGGGACGTCCACAGAGTACAGCACCACAAGAAGACCGATATCTCACCATCAGTGACCGCCGTTGGCCACGGAGTACTGCAGGTAGCCTTGCTCGGGACCTTATCGCAGCCACTGGAACAGTTCTCTCCAGACACACAGTCTACAAACGACTGAACAGACATGGTTTATTCGCCTGGAGACCTGCAAGGTGCATTCCACTGAAGCCTGGTCACAGGAAAACCCGTAAACTCTGGTGTCAAGGACACGGTACATGGTCATTGGAACAGTGGTCCCAGGTTATGTTCACGGACAAGTCCAGGTATAGTCTGAACAGTGATTCTCGCTGGGTTTTCATCTGTCGTGAACCAGGAACCAGATACCAACCCCTAAATGTCGTTGAAAGGGACCTGTATGAAGGTCGTGTTTTGATGGGTAGGTTATGATTGGTGCACGTACACCCCTGCATGTCTTTCACAGAGGAACTGTAACCGGTCCGGTGTATCGGGACGTCATTTTGCACCGGTATGTCCTCCTTTTCATGATTGCAGTGGGTCCCACCTTCCTCCTGCTGGATGATAACGCAAGGCCCCACCGACCTGCCATCGTGGAGGAGTACCTTGAAACAGAAGATATCAGGCGAAGGAGTGGCCTGCCTGTCTTAAACCCCATCGAGCACGTCTGGGATGCTCTCGGTCGACGTATCGCTGCACGTCTTCAAATCGCTACGACACTTCAGGAACTGCGACAGGCACTGGTGCAAGAATGGGAGGCTATACCCCAGCAGTTGCTCGACCACCTGATCGAGAGCATGCGAACCCGTGTTGCGGCCTGTGTACTTGTGCATGGTGATCATATCCCATATTGATGTCGGGGTACATGCGCAGGAGACAGTGACGTTTTGTAGAACATGTGTTTTAGGGCCGGTTTTCTCAACTTATCACCAATACCGTGGACCTACAGATCTGTGTTGTGTGTGTTCCCTATGTGCCTATGCTATTAGCGCCAGTTTTGTGTAATGCCACGTTGTGTGGCACCACATTCTACAATTATCCTTAATTTGTGAGCATGTGTGTAGTTTCGACTTTTTTCCGGAATCTTCAGGGAACAACATTATTTTGCAGAAGATGTTACAATAACCCGAAAACTAGTTTGAAATAAACATAGAACTTGTTATTTAACCTTAAATATGGAATTTTTATACCAAAAAGTAATGGCAGCATTAATAAATAAGGTCGCATTAATAACTTAATGACCAACAATTACTTATTCCATATATTAACTCAGGTAGTTGCTAAAATTCTGTTAAGTGTTTTTAATACTTCAGTAACTCGTAAATTTTCCTGGAAACTGTAATCTAACTACAGCGTGTTCCTTTTTGCACTGTACTTGAGTCTTATAGAGGGCTTTCCGTCACTCCAGCTCCATGTCGCAACCTTTTCTTTCGTGCAGTGTACCCACTATTGCCTTAACGTCTTTCGTCGCACTTCACACACACGAATAAAGCCTTGGGCGTCAAAAACCAGCCTAACACAGACTGACTGCATTCCAGCATCCTCACCCCGGCATACATTTTCGAACTCTTCACTCTTACAAACCTCCCGTCATTGGACGCTCGAATCCCTTCTAGCTCCACCGCCTTGCTTGCTCCTCCCAGGGTAATTTCCCTGTACAGCCATCGTCTGGAAATCGCAGATGTTATCTTTAACAGGAAAATAGCACTTCCCAGCTGCCGACCCACATCCGTACGGTGTTCGCAAATGGCCTCGGTATTTCCAGAGCCTCAGCTGTTGAGAAACAACTGCAGGCTCGCACAGGCTTCGTGGTAAACGTGGATCGAGACAACTTTACTGTGTCCTCCGTTCACCGGGCGCCTGTACCTGAGTGTGTAGGTTGACTTGCCTTCCAGATGCACAAGGACGCGACACAGTCCACATCTACATACAGATATACATCTACGTCTACATAAATACCACAGTCCACCGTATGGTGCATGGCGGAGGTTACTTTTACCATTACCTTCACTCGCAAATACATCCCACGTTTCTCTTATCTTATCTTTGTGGTCCCTAAGCGGAATATACGTCGGCAGCAGTAGAAACGTTGTGCTTTCTATCTCCTGCCCTACGCTTTTTCCCAGTCGCTTGCTCTGGGCGGGAGTAGAAAATCCAGTTCTCTGAATAATCTCAATAGTGCTTCGTGAAAAGAACGTCGTCCCTCCAGAGATTCCCATTTCAGCTCACCAAGCATCTTCTTAGTACCCGCGTGCTCATCGAAACTACCGGTAAAAAGTCTGGCAGTCTGCCTGCGAATTGCTTCGATGTCTCTTTCAATGCGACATGGTGGGGGCCGCAAACACTCGATTGTACTCAAGAGTTGGTAGCACTGGTCTTTTGTAAGTGGTCTCCTTTATACGTGAACTACACTTTCCTAAAATTCTTTCAATAAGTGAAAGACAATCATTCGCCTTCCCTGCTACCGTCCTGACGTGCTCGTTCCATATTACGAAGCAACGCTACGACCAGATATTTAATCGACGTGACATAGGAAGCAGAATACTACCAATGCTCTATTATTCTTTTAGGGATTGCTTTCCCTACTCTTCTACATTAATTTATATTTTTCTATACTTAGAGAAATATGCTATTCATTACAGCAACCAGAAATTATATATGTCATTTTGTATAATCCTACAGTCACTCAAAGACGACACCCCAGCACCATCAGCAAACAGTCACAGTTTTGTGCTGTCCCTGCCCGCCAGATCATTTATGTATATAACGAATAAGAACGGCCCTGCAGCCTTCCCTGGGGCGCTACTGACGACACCCTTATGTCTGATGACCACTCGCCGTTGAACACAACATACTGGTTTGCATTACTACTTAAGATGTCTTGCAGCCACTCATATACCTAGGAACCTATTGCGACGGCTTGCACCTCCCTTAGTAGTATGTAGTCGGGCACCGTCTCAAACGCTTTCGGAAAATCTGTGAATGCGGAATCTGCTTGTTGCCTTTCATCCATGATTCGCAGGATATCGTGTGAGAAAACGGTTAGCTGGTTTCTCACTAGGGATACTTTCTGTATCCGTGCTGATCTTTGGACAGAAGCTTTTACGTCTCAAGGAAATTTATTATATTCGCATTGACAATGTGTTCAAGAATTCTGTAGCAAACCAATGTTAAGGATATTGATCTGTAATGTTGTGGGTCCGTTCTTTTACCCTTATATACAGGAGTTAACTGCGACTTTTTTCTGCCACTTGTACTGGGCGAGAGATTCGCGATAAATGGATGCTGTACAGCACTCCGTGTAAAACCCAACTGGGATTCCATCCGGACCTGGCTCCGTTTCTTCTGTTTCACTGGAAATCATTATCCAGGGAGGTTTTCTACATGTGGTCGAGGTAACAGGTTCCACACATTCTGCCTTCAACCAAAGGCTTACACTGTGTTAACTATTGCTCGACCTTACTTGGTATGCTCGCGTCGAAGTCGAAGGCATTAGAGTCTGTGCTCTTGGTCCGACTGGTAGAGGGTAGGGGAGGCAGCAGACTGGGTCGTTATTTAAGAAATCACTTTAACTATAGCATCAAGTAGCAATGTAGAATCTTGCGGCAATAACGGTTATTAAAATGTTTGCGGGCCTCACCCGCAACAAGCGGCTAAAATGCCACGAGCTTTCGACCAGGAACTCGTTGGTCATTGTCAAGTGAAATGACAGCTGACGGTGTGCCTTGTGATCCTTTATAAGCTACCTGCCTGCTGTGACGTCACTGGAATGCGATGTGTCGTGACACGCTTCAGCTCCCCGATTGCTAGGTCCTACACCACGCTGGCTTGTGCGCCGCCGTCCATACTAACCCGTCGTTACTGTCGTCAACTAATTTAACATTTTCATTCTTCCATAAGAGCATTGCTTCTTCAATTTTCGATGATAATGCTAATATTGACAAACATGTGAGAAATAATTTCAGTTATAACATGTACACTCCTGGAAATGGAAAAAAGAACACATTGACACCGGTGTGTCAGACCCACCATACTTGCTCCGGACACTGCGAGAGGGCTGTACAAGCAATGATCACACGCACGGCACAGCGGACACACCAGGAACCGCGGTGTTGGCCGTCGAATGGCGCTAGCTGCGCAGCATTTGTGCACCCCCGCCGTCAGTGCCAGCCAGTTTGCCGTGGCATACGGAGCTCCATCGCAGTCTTTAACACTGGTAGCATGCCGCGACAGCGTGGACGTGAACCGTATGTGCACTTGACGGACTTTGAGCGAGGGCGTATAGTGGGCATGCGGGAGGCCGGGTGGACGTACCGCCGAATTGCTCAACACGTGGGGCGTGAGGTCTCCACAGTACATCGATGTTGTCGCCAGTGGTCGGCGGAAGGTGCACGTGCCCGTCGACCTGGGACCGGACCGCAGCGACGCACGGATGCACGCCAAGACCGTAGGATCCTACGCAGTGCCGTAGGGGACCGCACCGCCACTTCCCAGCAAATTAGGGACACTGTTGCTCCTGGGGTATCGGCGAGGACCATTCGCAACCGTCTCCATGAAGCTGGGCTACGGTCCCGCACACCGTTAGGCCGTCTTCCGCTCACGGCCCACATCGTGCAGCCCGCCTCCAGTGGTGTCGCGACAGGCGTGAATGGAGGGACGAATGGAGACGTGTCGTCTTCAGCGATGAGAGTCGCTTCTGCCTTGGTGCCAATGATGGACGTATGCGTGTTTGGCGCCGTGCAGGTGAGCGCCACAATCAGGACTGCATACGACCGAGGCACACAGGGCCAACACCCGGCATCATGGCGTGGGGAGCGATCTCCTACACTGGCCGTACATCTCTGGTGATCGTCGAGGGGACACTGAATAGTGCACGGTACATCCAAACCGTCATCGAACCCATTGTTCTACCATTCCTAGACAGGCAAGGGAACTTGCTGTTCCAACAGGACATTGCACGTCCGCATGTATCCCGTACCACCCAACGTGCTCTAGAACGTGTAAGTCAACTACCCTGGTCAGCAAGATCTCCGGATCTGTCCCCCATTGAGCATGTTTGGGACTGGATGAAGCGTCGTCTCACGCGGTCTGGACGTCCAGCACGAACGCTGGTCCAACTGAGGCGCCAGGTGGAAATGGCATGGCAAGCCGTTCCACAGGACTACATCCAGCATCTCTACGATCGTCTCCATGGGAGAATAGCAGCCTGCATTGCTGCGAAAGGTGGATATACACTGTACTAGTGCCGACATTGTGCATGCTCCGTTGCCTGTGTCTATGTGCCTGTGGTTCTGTCAGTGTGATCATGTGATGTATCTGACCCCTGGAATGTGTGAATAAAGTTTCCCCTTCCTGGGACAATGTATTCACGATGTTCTTATTTCAATTGCCAGGAGTGTATTTTGATGAAATATGCTAATTCATTCTCTGCTTGGAAACATTACATCCTCTGGAGGTGACCCCTTAGTTAGAGGCACTTCCTTTAAGCAGGTATACCTATCATCTGACTTCTATAGAAATTTTTCATGAGTGATACAACTACCACCACCACCACCCACTACTCTGTCACCTATAAGCTTAGCCAGCCTCCCCTTCTCATACCTATTGAGGTGCAGGCCATGCCTAGTGAAACCCCATCTACTGATAGACCCAACTGGCACCACTGAGATGTCATCCATGCCCACCGCCATCAGTGCCCTCCACAGCCCCACATTAACGCGCCTAACAGTCGCATTAAGGTGAGGCCGATCATGACGCTGAAACAGTTGCACGAAATGCACATTAGTGCCACCAGTTTGAGTGGCTATCTTAACCAAGTCACCACTGAAATCATATTCCCCGTCCCTATCGAGACTGTTCCCTTCTCCACCCACTATCATTACCTGATCCTCTTTCGTAAAATTCTTACATAACTCCCCTATGCTTTCAGTCACCTGAGCCAACCCTGCACTATATTTCACAATGCTGGTGACCTGGTACTCACTCCCCAACATTCCTGCAACTGCTGGCCCACACCTCTACCGTGGGAACTACCTAGCAGCAGAATCTTCTTTCTGGTAGACTTTACAGCTAACCTAGGCCTCCTAACTGCTGAGGACTGCTGCACGTTACCTACATCTACGGCTACACGAGGCTCCTCTCCACTCAACTCTGACAGTTGGTCGTATCTGTTGCATGTATGCAAAGTATAACTGTCTGAGTACCTCCTCTTCCTAGCTACTTACTTGCCAGCTGGCAGTTCCCATTCCCCACCACCCTTCACCCTACTCAACCTATCTAGCTCCTCCTTTGCGCATTGTAACTGCACCTGAAGGGCACAGATCATACGCTCCTGCTCCTCTATTAACTTGTTTCTACTACAGATTCTACATTCCCAGGAGAGGATCTCCCTAAAATGACCACTGGCTTCCCCACTGCAGTCCCCCCAATGAAAATACTTTGAACAAATCCCACACAGTAATCCACTACTCACAAATGATGCACCACCTCATGACAACGTCTATAAATATATCGATGGGGTTTCTCAAAGCACAGTAATGAAAGGTTAAGGGTGATGACGGCGATTTTTCTTTTATTGGATTCCTTAATTACCAGAAACCGATAATGGATGCCACGAGAGAGGTAACGTCAGATTTGATACGGTAACCTTTTTCTAGAGAATGCTCGGAGTAGGAAGATTCCCACCTCTGGCCCAGACAAAATAGGGGCCAGCATTCGAAGATTTTTAACGCAGCGAACCGTTTGATCATCATTTGGCAGCTATTTTGACTTCACGAGAGGTGGGGAACTTCCTACATATCATTCAGGGGGCCTGAAGGTGGTGCAATACATCACCGAAACTAGATGCTCAAGAAAATGACAATTCGGAATTTAGAAGGCTAAGAGGTTTTTTGATTTGACATTCAAATCTTTAGGACTCTGTCGAAAATGCCAGCAAATACTGAGACGTCGTAGGGTACCTGGGGTTTATAAGTCATTAAGAGCTGGAGCATCTGCTTTTACTGAACGAGGGTGGGACGAAAATAAACTACGATGTTATTAAAATAACGAACAACTGTGGCCTGGTGACATGGCGCATTGCCCATCAATAAATATTCCATCATTGTTTAGGAACACGAAATCGATGAATGGCGCAAATGATCTCCAATATATAAGCATTTCCAGTCGATAATCGGTTTAGTCAGACCAGAGGACCCAGTCCGTTCCATTTAAATGCAGCCCACAACATTATGGAGCCACCAGTTGTTGACAACTTCGGTCCATGGCTTCATGGGGGTCTGCGCTGCACTCGAATCCTACCGTCGGCTCTTACGAACTGAACTCGGGACTCATCTGAGCAGTCCACGGTTTTCCACTCGCCTAGGGCCCAAACGACGTGGTCACGAGCCAAGGAGAGGCGCTGCACGCGATCTGTTGCAGTTAGCAAAGGCACTCGCGTCGGCCGTCATTAACCCTGTCCTACCAGCAGATAAGTTCGTCGTACGCCCCACATTGATTTCTCTGATTATTTTACGCAATGTTGCATGTTTGTTACAAGTGACAACTCTACGGAAACGGCGCTGCTCCTTCGTTAAATGGTAATGCCTGAAATTTGGTATCCTCGGCACACTCTTGACACTGCGGATCTCGGAGTGTCGAGTTTCGTGATATTTTCCGGATAGTAATGTCCCATGCGTCTAGCTTCAGTTACCATTCAGCGTTCAAAGTCTTTTAATGCCCGTCGTGCGTTCATAATCACGTCGGAAACCTCTCCACATTAATAACCTGAGTGCAAATGACGGCTCCGCAATTGTACTGCCCATTTGTACCCTGTGTAATCGATACTACGACCGTATATGTGCATATGACGATCCCATGAATTATCATCTCAGTGTACGTCTCTGCAGTGTTTTACGACTTGTTTCACAAGCGTACATGTCATCTCGAAACTCTTGAGTATACTGTACAACTCGCGGTCCTAGTTCTTCAAACGTGTCAGTGCGAGTGCCGTACACTTTTAGATGCCCCTGTGATATAATTTGATAGTCGACTATCGAGTATTAAAGCAAAATCCATCACGTCCAGCATCCACAGGCTCTGTGACCGAAACCAAATTTATATTACCCATATTCTACTTTTCTTTACAACATGGTTCAAATGCCTCTAAGCACTAAAGAACTTAGCATCTTAGGTCATCAGTCCCCTAGACTTAGAACTACTTAAACTTAACTAACCTAAGGACATCACACATACCCACGCCCGAGGCAGGATTCGAACCTACGACCGCAGCGCTGTTCCGGACTGAAGCGCCTAGAACCGCTCGGCCGGTTTTTCTTTACATAAGACATCTTTGTAACACAAGCATAATGTTGCTTCCTGATTGCACAGAGTTCATATGAACCTTCTAAAATTGCATTTTAGGTTTCATGTATGAATTCCATAGTTCGATTGTTGAAAGGAGTTTAGTATCGCACATTTTTCTACCATGAATAGAAGACCTATAGCAACTATAGATCATAATAGAGCAATAGGTTTCATGGGGGACCTAATCCTTTGGCTAATTGCAAAACTGTGTCAAGTATAAACGAGAGAATTTACGTTGTAGTTGTGAAATTAAGTTAAACTATCGTTCTGATATGTAATGTTCTTTCAAGCAATGCTATAAAACGAGAGATTACGTTTCATACATACATCTCCAATCTAAGGGTGTCAGGTAAATTAATGTCAATAAAATCTTAATCATTATTCTACATTCTCCGTAATTTCGTAAATATTACAGACAAGTTTTGTGATCAGCACACAAATTCCTTTAAGATAAGAAACTTTGAACATCATTTTACAATGGTTTTAAACTTCGTAAAAATTAAATTACATTTATTTTCCTGTGTTAACAGAACGGTTTATGGAAGTAAGAGGTGATTCAAATATTCGTCCTACTACATTAATATTCGTTACGATTAATTCAGTACGCAAAGATAAACTTTATGTGTAAAAACTCTGATGTAAATTAACGCAGTGCTCACCACCAGGTAGCTTGTAACCTCCCCTTTCCTAATCGGCCTACTGGATTGCGATATAACTGACAATGATCGTACACGCGTAATGAAATTTTACGTTGAGTGAGCCTATCGTTACGGAAGGAAAAAAACACCGGTTAGTTGGAGGAAAGTGTACAAGAGACTCTTCTGAAGGAAGAATCTATTCTAAATTTAAGCAAAATTTTTAGATGATAGTTGTGAAATGGGTGGAACATAGCGCAATTGCCCACGAACCGCATCGGGCGGGGGGGGGGGGGGGGGGGGGGAGGGTAGCATGCAATATTTACTACAAAAATCACTAAAAACACGAAGAAAACTCTGATTACCTAAGAAGGGGATAACTAAACGGTCGCCAGCACGCTAGGGCAGTGAGTCTGCAGAATCTTAAGAAACTAAAACTAAAATTATTGGTTAAATAATAAACTAAAGTTATTGGTTAAATGAATAACTGGCTTAACTTACACTTTGTTACGACAAACAGAAAAAAAATTGCTTTCACCAACCTCAGTATAACTCGATGCAAAACTTAGAAAGAGTCAAGCTATTTCCTTTTGATTATTGAGAGATCGAACTGAATTTACTTTAAGCAAATGAGCAATTGATTTCACTTTTCAAATAACAACAATAAAATACACAGCAAACCAGTAGAAATCCCTCGCTAAGCTAAATACAGAATAAAATGTGTTAATGTTTGTGAAATCTTATGGGACTTAACTGCTAAGGTCATCAGTCCCTAAGCTTACACACTACTTAACCTAAATTATCCTAAGGATAAACACACACACCCATGCCCGAGGGAGGACTCGAACCTCCGCCGGGATCAGCCGTACAGTCCATGCAGCGCCTTAGGCAGAATAAAAGAAATTGCGCACCCTTAACTTATGCTACATCTTTAGTTATTAGTTTCGATTTTTTTTTTTTTTTTTTTTTTTACTTTGAGTAGCCTCTGTCATGCACTACAAGAGTGAACAGTTACTGAGTCAGAAAATTTAGAACGAAACTGGTCATTATGAAACACAGAAAACTGGCAGTAAATAATTAATCAATTTTCATATTCTTACGACTGCCGGTGATTGTAAGGAAAGGAAAACGGACCCCGTTTTGTAATAATGTCGGACGACGGTACAACGCAGGTGCCCAACAAGTTTTAACTATAACAGGTTATTTGTCAGGTTAGCCATACTTTGTGAAAGAAATGTTGCTGGGTAATGTCTACGTAAGTTTATAATTTCTCAGTTAACAATCGTACGATATTGTAGCTGTGCGGACGACGAAGGATGTAGCCGACGACAATGCTGAGATGCCGTCGTTGCTGCTGTTGTTGTTTCAGAACCCCGAGTCGTCTCCAGAGCCACGGATAATTACGGGACAGGCGACGGTTGGAACTGCAGCTTCCTCCGCCTGTCCACTCCTGCCGTGCTCTCAATACTCGCGGGATAACGAATCAAGCGCGCCTATACTGGCGCGATCATAGCTGCACACCGCGAATGCGGGAACGCCCAACAAACACTTCCGCACTCTTTCATCACTCAAGCTGCTTTGCCTCCTATCTGATCGTAACGCGACGCACACTCTCCAAACGCAAAGATAAACAACGGCACAGCTACTGACATTTCGTCGTTGCTATTGATACATTTCAATAAGGTTCCCTTGGCTATTACCCAGCAATTTTGCAATATTTTCGTTATAATTACAATCAATCCCATACAGTCAGAAATAAATACAGTCTTACATCGATTACTTATTAAATATACACTACTGGCCATTAAAATTGCTACACCAAGAAGAAATGCAGATAATAAAGGGGTATTCATTGGATAAATATATTATACTAGAACTGACATGTGCTTACATTTTCACGCTATTTGGGTGCATAGATCCTGAGAAATCAGAACCCAGAACAACCACTTCTCGCCCGTAATAACGTCCTCGATACGCCTGGGCTTGGATGGCGAGTACAGGTACAGCTTTCCAGCTTCAACACGGTTCCACAGTTCATCAAGAGTAGTGACTGGCGTATTGTGACGAGCCAGTTGCTCGGCCACCATTGACCAGACGTTATCAATTGGTGAGAGATCTGGAGAATGTGGTTGCCAGGGTAGCAGTCGAACATTTTCTGTATCCAGAAAGGCCCGTACTGGACCTGCAACATGCGGTCGTTCGTTATCCTGCTGAAATATGGGGTTTCGCAGGGATCGAATGAAGCGTAGAGTCATGGGCGGGTCGTAACACATCTGAAATGTAACGTCCACTGTTCAAAGTGCCGTCAGTACGAACAAGAGGTGACCGAGACGTGTAACCAATGGCACCCTATACCATGACGTCGGGTGATACCCCAGTATGGCGATGACGAATACACGCTTCCAATGTGCGTTCACCGCGATGTCGCCAAACACAGATGCAACCATCATGATGCTGTAAACAGAACCTGGATTCATCCGAAAAAATGACGTTTTGCCATTCGTACACCCAGGTTCGTCGTTGAGTACACCATCGCAGGGGCTCCTGTTGTGATGCAGAGTCAAGGGTAACCGCAGCCATGGTCTCCGAGCTGACAGTCCATGCTGCTGCAAACGTCGTCGAGCTGTTCGTGCAGATGGTCGTTGTCTTGCAAACGTCCCCATCTGTTGACTCAGGGATCGAGACGTGGCTGCACGACCCGTTAGAGCCATGCGCATAAGATGCCTGTCATCTCGACTGCTAGTGATACGAGGCCGTTGGGATTCAGCACGGCGTTCCGTATTACCCTCCTGAACCCATCGATTCCATATTCTGCTAACAGTCATTGGATCTCGACCAACGCGAGCAGCAATGTCGCGATACGATAAACCACAATCTTGAAAGGTTACTACCTGACCTTTATCAAAGTCGGGAACGTGATGGTACGCATTTCTCCTGCTTACACGAGGCATCACAACATTTCACCAGGCAAAGCCGGTCAACTGCCTCTAGCCAGTACACCAAGGATATGAGTGTAAACAAAGGGTTCTTTTCAGAAATTACTTCAGTTACCACTGCAAGTTTATCTGCTGATAAAGATTTTTTCCTCACTGACATGTATAGCAAACGCAAATTCGATATTTTAATGTTGCAGGAAAACCACAGAGGATCCACAAGCCACAAACCAAAAATTAAAGGCATGGTATTTTCTTCAGAAAGGCACCATGAAAATAAGGGAGTGCAATATTTACAAAGGGCAACCTTATGGTTCGGTCAAGGGCGATGACGCACAATGAAAATACAGAGATTTTAACAATCGAATTGAAGACATGCCCAGTAACCTCTATCTATTGGCCATCTGGAACATATTTCACGTTCAGTGATCCAACTAATATTAAAAACCAATCAGTCATGTTCACAACTGGAGATTTCAATAGACACAGCACAAAATGGAGCTACCAAGAGACAGACGATAGGGGGGAAGAAGTCGAGAACGGAGATCTGGTTTATAGCGTATACACAATCTCAGATTACTACCCTCTTCCAACAGAGGACGATGAGGATGTGTATACAACCATGACACCATATTTGTATCAGATCGAATAGCTCTGTAGTCAGTAAAGTCGGTAGAACACGCGCTACCAAGAACTCATCATACAGCCTACACACTGACCGTAAAAGCTGTCATGTGCCCAGATACCGTGTCATTTAAAACGCGGTTCAACTTCAAGAATGCACGTTGGAGTGTTTTCACAAAAGAACTGGGTGCAGAGATTGATGAGATATCTCCAGTCGGTAGCTCTTATGGCACAATTATGCAGTTCACCATACGAATATCTCAGGAACATATCCCTAGAGACAGCCCGCAAGATTACCTATATGGGCTCAACGTCAACATTCAAATTACTCTAGTAAGTATAGATAGCTGTATAATACCGATACATTTTCTGAACTCTCCTTAGAGAATGAAGTGGAGCTTCTCTGAGTGTAAACAACTCACAGAAAGAGCAAGTGGTAAGACTTAGTCTCATGACTGTATATGAAACAGAACAGCATAGAAGCCTAGAATCTACTCAGGAGTCCCAGAAATGACGAAAAAAACTCCAAAATCCTTCAGACTAGTGTTTCTCCGAACCAAATATGCTATCAGCTTCTACTCCGTGGAAAAACTATCCAGAGATTTTTGACAGAAGACTACTGGAAAATGAAAACCATTCCCTTGGGTCATATTTCACAGTTTAGCAGCTGCAGATGGTAACAGACTTAATAAAAAATAATAAGGCAGCGGGCGAGGATGATTTAAGGATCGGCCAAATTAAACACTTTGGGCCCAAAATTCAAAGATGGCTAACTGACCTAATGAACAACTGCATCAACATCAAGCAGATCTCCAGTTTTAGGAAAAGAGCAGGCGCGGCAGCCTTATTAAAAGCAGTGAAGGATCCAATAGATGTTAAGAACTTTCGTCCAGTATCTCTGCTGTGCCCCATGTTCAAGGTCCTCTAGAGAATGGTGCTGAAAATAATATACACATCTGAACAAGCCGGCTTTACATCAGGACGCTTAGGCACTGAGCAAATTTTAAAATTAACAGATCCAATTGATGACAGATGTGAAAAAAGCAGGTGACTGGTGTGGCTTTCGTTGATCTGCGCGCAGCCTATGCTACTATTAACCACAGTAGATTGATCATGAGCTTCACCACTGAACTAAGGATTTTGTCTACTGCAGAGTAGGCGCTTGTACGTTGCAATGCAGGGAAAAAATAATAGATGGGGAAACCAAAAAATTGTCCCGCTCAGGGCAGTGTATTAGCTCTGTTGCCTTTCAGTATACACATCAACGACCAGCCAACGCATCCCGATGATAGGCAGTTAATATACCCTGATGACACGGCCGTGGCTGCCCAGGGGAGCACCTTTGAGGAGGTGGAGAAGAAATTAACTTGCAGTCTTGAAATACTGCGGTATTACTATTACCAAAACCACCTGAAAGCAAACTCTGCAAAGACGCAAGTTGGCAGTTTCCACCTAAGGAATAAAGAAGGGAAAAGAAAACACCATGTGAATTGAAACGGCAAGAACTAGGGCACAGCTACACTCCCAGATACTTAGGCGTGAAGTTGGACAGAACTCTGTCATTTGAACAGCACTCTCTGGACAATAAACAAAAGGTCAGCGCTAGGAATAATACCACTTGTAAACTGACCAACACAAACTGGGGTGCAGACTCAAAAGTGTTTCGAACAACAGCCATTGCACTCAGTCCGTCGGCAACTGAGTATGCCATGCGTATGTGGAAGAATTTGGCCGACGTGAAGGGCACTGATGTGGTCGTAAATGAGTCATCTCGCATCATGTCAGGTTGTCTGAGACCCACCCCGACAGAGAAGATCTACCCTCTCATGGGGATAGCTCCCCTCACCCCTCAGTATACAGCTGCTAGTAGGTGCCGTTGTAAAGAAGTAGAAACACGTGCCACATGATCGTGTCCCCCCCCCCTCCCCCCTACATGGGCATCAGAAACAGCTCAGGCGGCTTCGCTCGAGAAAGAGCTTCATTTGGACGTCAGAGCCAATCAACGTCACCTTCGAAGGGGGGTGGAGACTTCAGTTATGGAAGGAGGCAACACCAAATCCTGTCATGGACCTGATGGCAGAGCTTGCAGCTGGAAGCACCAAATCCTTCACAACCTGGAAGGCTCTCAACAGGCTGAGGACTAAGTTATAAAACTGCCCGATCGAGTTACTGCGATACGGAACTACTATGTGACTGTGCGATTGTCTAAGCGGACGAACACGTACTGGAGTACCCAGACCTCAGCTCAAGCTGAACCCCGCTACATTTACAGCTAGCTAATGATATGGCCCTCTGTGTAGCTGGTTACTGGGCAAAAAATATATAAACTATAAATTTTATCGTAATTGACTTATTCTAGAATTTAGTGTATGGAGTTAGGGACACGGAAAATAAATAAAAAATGCCCGTTGCATAGTTGAATAACATATTATTCTTGTATTTCTGTAGCACTACAGTACTGTGCTGCATACACTGCTTATTTTTTATCCTCGCTAATTATGCAACAATTCTAAGACTGTACCATTTCTTTGCCTCTAAATTTTTAAACTTTTCCTCCTTAAGTTTTGTAATATTGTTATCTAGCTTGTACACTGAAGCGCCAAACAAATTGATACAGTCATACGTATTCATGTATTCAAATACAGAGATATGTAAATACCCAGAATACAGCGATTCGGGTGGCAACGCCTGTGTAAGACAACAATTGCCAGGTGCAGTTGTTAGATCGGTTACTCCTGCCACAATGGCAGATTATCAAGATTTAAGTGATTTTGTACATGATGTTACAGTCGACGCACCAGCGATGGGGCACAGCAATTCCGTACGGCCATCTGACGAGTGTGCCGTGAATATCAGGAATTCGGTAAAACATCAACTCTCCGACATAGCTGCGACCGGAAAAAGACCCTGAAGGAACGGGACCAACGACGACTGAAGAGAATCGTTCACAGTGACAGAAGAGCAACCCTTTTCCGCAAATTGCTGCGGATTTCAATGTTGGGCCATCAACAGGTGTCAGCGTGCGAACCATTCAACGGAACACCGTCGAACTGAGCTTGAGCCGACGATCCACTCGTCTACCCTTGATGACTGCTCGACACAAAGCTTTACGCCTGGCCTAGGCCCGTCAACACTGACATTGGACTGTTGATGACTGGAAACATGTTCCTTGGTCGAAGGAGTCTCGTTTAAAATTGTATCGAGAAGATGGACGTGTACGGGTATGGAGACAATTTCATGAATCTCTGGACTCTGCAATGTCAGCAGGGGACTGTTCAAGCTGTAATGGTGTGGTGCGTGTGCAGTTGGAGTGATATGGGACCCCTAGTACGTCTAGATACGACCCTGACAGATGCGACGTACGTAAGCATCCTGTCTGATCACCTGCATGTGTTCATGTCTATTGTGAACTCCGACGGACTTGGACAATTTCAACAGGACAATGTGACACCCCTCAAGTCCAGAATTGCTACAGAGTGGCTCCAGGAACACTCTTCTGAGTTTAAACACTTCTGCTAGCCACCCAACTCCGCAGACATGAACATTATTTAGCATATCTCGAATGCCTTGCAACGTGCTGCTCAGGAGAGAGCTCCATCCCGTCGTACTCTTACTGATTTATGACCAACCCTGCAGCATTCATGGTGTAAATTTCCTCCAGCACTACTTCAGACATTAGTCGAGTCGATGCCCTACAAGATATTAGGCAGGTAAACCAGTTTCTTTGGCTCTTCAGTGTACTGCAGGATTCATGGTGTAAATTTCCTCCAGCACTACTTCAGACATTAGTCGAGTCGATGCCCTACAAGATATTAGGCAGGTAAACCAGTTTCTTTGGCTCTTCAGTGTACTTATTTGTGGAATATTTTTCTGTACAGTCTTCCGAAGAGCCGGCCGATGTGGCCGAGCGGTTCTAGGCAATTCAACGTGGAACCGCGCGACCGCTGTACTCGCAGGTTCGAATCGTGCCTCGGGCATGGATGTGTGCGATGTCCTTAGGTTAGTTAGGTTTAAGTAGTTCTGGGGACTGATGACCTCAGATGTTAAGTCCCATAGTGCTCAGAGCCATTTGAACCATTTTTTTCTTCCGAAGAAGGGCGCTAGTTGCCCGAAACCGGTAAAGAATTGTTTTTTATGCAGCGGGTTGCTGATTTTTCAACGAATGTACATACAATTACCTAGTGAAATCCGAAGAAAAGTAATTTAAGTCAGATGTAGGTGGTGGGATGGGGGGAAGGGGTGCGTGGAAGTTGTGATACTACATCGCTTGCGTTGAAAAAATGTTCTCGAATCGGCCTGGAGCGAAGCGAACTCGGTATCGTTGGAGCGATGCGCTTCCGCAATGGTAGCGGTTTGCAACCATTTTCGGGGAGGCGCCGCGGGCGTCGGCGCGTGGTGCCCACGGCCTGCCAGAGCCTGGTTGTGACGTCAGAGCCCCATTGACGTCACACCCATCCCTCCCGGCGGCCGTCGGCGGTCCCGAATCTGCAGGCGGCGCACAGATTAGGCCCAGGCGAGCCGGGCACGGCCCAGCGCGGCAGAGGCAGCGGCAGAGGCAGAGGCGTGGCTCGGGGGGGGGGGGGGGGGGGGGGGCAGTCGATAGACGCGCCGTTCGCGCCGCGCCCGCCCTCCGGCCCTCCTCAGCGGCGGACTCCTCCCAGCCCCCGACCACTCTACAGTCGGCGTGCCTGCCTGGGAGGATCTCTGTCGCGCCGCTGTAGGGACACGTGGCTAGAGACAGCGGTCTTCCTTCTGTAAAGTGGCCTTGGCGGGGTGTCGTACGTGATGTATCGTAGGATGGCGTACCGTCTGTTCAGAGCGTAAAGGTGGCGGAACGAAGAACCATAAGTAATAAAAAATTAGGCTCGTCCATAAGTTTCTTTGGTGTTAGCAGAAGAGCCAATACCATGTTACGAGTGGAGGCCGAAATGCACGCGTTGTAGCTCACGGAGGCTGGCATGAGGAGGGAAGAACTATACTGACGTGAGGTCTGGAACATGACAAGGAATGAGAATTCAGAAAGCGGACGTAATTAGTTTGATACTTAACTTTAATCCATTAATGATGAACGTCACTCTTGACGGTACATGATTCACAATATTATCTGTTCAGAATACATTCTTGAAGATAGTAATTATAGTAACTGAATATGGCGTCTTGCTAGGTCGTAGCAAATGACGTAGCTGAAGGCTATGCTAAACTGCAAATGAGAGCGTATGTAGACAGTGAATCATCGCTAGCAAAGTCGGCTGTACAACTGGGGCGAGTGCTAGGGAGTCTCTCTAGACTAGACTTGCCGTGTGGCTGCGCTCGGTCTGCAATCACTGATAGTGGCGACACGCGGGTCCGACGTATACTAGCGGACCGCGGCCGATTTAAAGGCCACCACCTAGCAAGTGTGGTATCTGGCGGTGATGCCACAGTTTATAGCGTTTTTGTTTTGCATGGTTTTATTCCAATTGCTTTGTGTTTATTTATCAAAAATGGTTCAAATGGCTTTGAGCACTATGGGACTTAGCTTCTGAGGTCATCAGCCACCTAGAACTTAGAACTACTTAAACCAAACTAACCTAAGGACATCACACACACCCATGCCAGAGGCAGGATTCCAACCTGCGACCGTAGCGGTTTCGCTGTTCCAGACTGTAGCGCCTAGAACCGCTCGGCCACCCCGGCAGGCGTTTATTTATCGATGTCATTTTTAGTTGTAGTTTAATAAAGCTGTTTTAGCTTACATATTGTCATTTTCTTCTTTAAAGATAGTGATTGGAGCAGTGAACGCTGCAACATGGAGTACCTAATACAGAAATCGGAAGACTTGCGACGCATTCTTCTGTCTGAGTTCGGTAGAGGGGAGGCAGCAGCAGGGGCAGACAGGAACGTTTGCTTCGTATAGCAGGATAACGCCATTGGACCGATCACGCCAAGAAATTGGTTTTCTCGTTTCAAGGAGGATTGTTTTCACATTAGTGGCACTCTACGTTCAGGAACGCCTTTGGGGATTGACGAAGATCGTTTAAGAGCATTAATCCACAGTGATAGACGTCAGCGTATACGAAATGTGCCGAATGTGATGAACTGTGATCATTCCATCACCATGCGACATTTGCATGCAGTGGGAAATGTTCGAAAATCGGGTTTGTGGATACCACATGCTCTAAGCCAAAATCACACAAATCAGTAGATAACCATATGTGTATCTCTTCTTGCTGGTCATCAATTATCTAGTGAACAACACCGACAATTCCTATCCTGTATCGTTACTGGAGACGAGGAGTGGTGTCTTTATGCTAATAGGAAGAATGGTTCAAATGGCTCTGAGCACTATGGGACTTAACATCTATGGTCATCAGTCCCCTAGAACCTAGAACTACTTAAACCTAACTAACGTAAGGACACCACACAACACCCAGCCATCACGAGGCAGAGAAAATCGCTGACCCCGCCGGGAATCGAACCCGGGAACCCGGGCGTGGGAAGCGAGAACGCTACCGCACGACCACGAGATGCGGGCCTAATAGGAAAATAATGGAATGTTTGATACCAAACAAAGCAGCAACTTGTGGTGGAACAGTGTCGGTGCCGTGTACTACAAGTTTGAAACCTGGTTTGTAGGTACTCAGAGAGCGCACAGGATAACGTTATGATTGTGGATGGAACGTAAACAGTTAGTGTAAGTTGCACAATCAAACACACAACTTTATTTTTCTAAGAACACTCATTTACACATTGCTTTAAAATATCACAATTAAACAATACGTCTGCAGGCCTAGTTAAAGAACTAGAGACACTTTCTGAAGTGAAGGCCCAAAACCACACCAAAAAGAAGAACGGTTGAAGACCTGGCTTAGAAATCAAAAGCAATTAAAGTAGAAGGTAAAAAATTTTCCTTTAAAATAACGATACAATTGAAGACAATTACTGCTGAAGGCCTACACTACACGTCTGAAGGACAAATATAATAAAAACATATTCATGAACAATTTTTCCAACCAAGAGATTTCTTTTTAAACTTACAACAGAACGGCCGAAAGCCTAATTAAAGAAATATTAACTTATTTCACGGCTGAAGGACACAAACAAATTCTAAGCAACAAGTGAGACAAACAATTTAAAATATACCCCTTCCTTCTTATAAAAAATTTTCCTTTAAAGAATCCATATTGCTGAAGGCCTTATTAAAAGGGATTCACGTAAATCCTCGACTAAAGGTCACACATAACACATCGAACAACTAACGCCGTAGGGCCTGGATTACAGTTTCAGATACAACAAATTTTAAGGAATTTTTTAAAAACAAAATCAATCTTCAAAATTTTAATTTAACATGGCTGAAGGCCTTTATGTAAAATTTAAAAAGAACTGAAATAATACACGACATTGCACAATACTTCAAAGTACAATGGAAATCACAATCTAAAACAAACAGGTAAGTGATGCTCAGAAGTGTTCTAAGGGTCGGCGTGAGAAGGTAGCTCAAACGTAAGGTGATGTGAGACAGACAGCCAAGAGCTGAAGTTCAGAAGTCGTATGGCAACCCAAACTAGTGACTGCCCAAAGACCGACCAACAAGTTAGCCAATTCCCTTCCGTCCGATCAACGGCACAACGACGGAAAATACCGGCCGAGGACGGGGATACGAACATCAACGGTCGGGCAAGTCATGGCTGTTCGGACCTCACTGCTGCTCCGTCCCCACTGAACTACCGACACACGACGACCCGGAAATAACAGCGGTCGCTCCAAAGATAGTACGACAGTGCTCTTACCGATAAGCGCTGCTGCTGCCACTCACGGGCAGGCAAGCCATAACTTAGTGACGCCAGTAAATCGAATAAGCAACGGGACGGCAGTACTGCAAAGACAAGATGCCAACTAATAAAGGCGACAAACAAGAGCCGCGCACGGCTCCAAGTTGTTTCCTCGAGGTGTAACCATCACTGCTGACACTATTTTCCACAGCTGAGACGTGTTGCAGACGCAGACCAAGAACAACGACCACGAAGACTGCGTGCACAGATGCTGTAACGCGCTGTCGCCCACCCGCATTCTGCTACACTGACAAAAAGCGCTGTACAGGAGTTGGGTTGGGAAGGCATTTCGCGCTCACCTTACTCGGCTCATCTCACTCCCTCAGATTTCCACCTTTTCCGCTATCTGTCGAACAACTTCAAAGGAACTTCTTTTATGGGCGAAAATGCGCTCTTAACATAACTCTACGAGTTTTTAATCTCAAAACCACACGACTGCTACTGTCGTGGAATCGAGAAGCTGGCCCGGCGTTTGGGTTCAATATGGTTCAAATGGCTCTGA
Source organism: Schistocerca gregaria (assembly GCF_023897955.1). Lineage (NCBI taxonomy): Eukaryota > Metazoa > Arthropoda > Insecta > Orthoptera > Acrididae > Schistocerca > Schistocerca gregaria. The sequence continues at coordinate 1,084,307,775 of NC_064920.1, read as the reverse complement.
GCACTATGGGACTTAAACATCTTAGGTCATCAGTCCCCTAGAACTTAGAACTACTTAAACGTAACTAACCTAAGGACATTACACAACACCCAGCCATCACGAGGCAGAGAAAATCCCTGACCCCGCCGGGAACCCGGGCGTGGGAAACGAGAACGCTACCGCACGACCACGAGATGCGGGCCGGCGTTTGGCGACTGTTTACTAGTGAAGGAGAATATATTACTGATGACTAAAGTCTTTGTTTGTGTATGTGTTGTGTTTATTAAACTTACTGGAAAACGCAACGAAATTATGCGCCGGCCGCGGTGGTCTCGCGGTTCTAGGCGCGCAGTCAGGAACCGTGCGACTGCTACGGTCGTAGGTTCGAATCCTGCCTCAGGCATGGATGTGTGTGACGTCCTTAGGTTAGTTAGGTTTAAGTAGTTCTAAGTTCTAGGGGACTGATGACCACAGCAGTTGAGTCCCATAGTGCTCAGAGCCATTTGAAATTATGCGCCAACCCAATGTAAGGTGTCAGGCAAATCCAACACCTTACATGAAAACCCTGACATGATAAGCAAATCCAGTAGTATGTCACATAGCTCCGAATAAGTCGTGACATTAAATTAACCAAAGTAATACGAGTAACGAGTGAGCAAATGGAACACCACAGACTAACACAAGAATGCCTAAATGCATGTCGTACCTTCCCACCGTGAGGCAGACGCAGTTCCGAGGGGAGAAACGAGAACAGAAGCCGAGAGCAGAACCGTGTTAAGCTAGAAGGCCCTACGATAAGGGAGGGGGTGGACACCCACGCCGCCAGACTACCTGTACAACTACCACCCGCACGTTTTAGCGTGAGACTTTTTCGCGTCTCAGGTATGTCAATGACCACCCCCCAGCCCATGTTAAAAGCTAGAGCCCTCCAGAAAAACAGTATAGATCTTACGATAACACAAAAAGGGCCACTACCATCCGCAAGTTTTAGCGTGAGACTAGTGTCGATCGTTAATTAAAACTCATGGTGTTCACATTTGCCACTTGAAGTAAAGATCTGAAACGCGATGATTTTTCTATTTTATAGTTATTGAGAAGCCACATCAGCCACTGTAATTTACTACAGGTTAGATAAGTAATTAAAGATAATTGAGGGTCACTGTAGACCATTTTGATAGTTTTCTCTTTTGTGAAACTTAATTTAAACCTAGATTATAGATGTGATATGGCATAGGTCATCCTTCGATCGATTGTAGAACTTGGAAACCCATTTAGGGAATATTCGTTCACATTTTTGTTGAACGGAGTTGGTTTTTACCATCCTGTATTAAAACATTTCCTTTTATCAATAGTGCAATTTATAAACGATGTTTTGTGAGTAGAATAAAAATTCCAATGGTAAACTTAACTGCTTTTTCGACGTTATTTTACCAGTTAACTAAAAATAGGAAAGCCTTGAACCCTTTCCACTAAATTTAGTTAGTATTAAGATTCTTTTACAGGGAGTGCAGTGGAGCTGGCGCTGAGATCATTTAGTATTTGGTTATATCATCGCTAGTCTCACTGAACTCTTCTGAATTCTACATGTCATGTGTGGTCTGGCGTCTCCTTACCAGCAACAGGTCCCAGGTTCAAACTAGTTAATTCCCTAAAAAACACGCTCATTGCGTCGTTGCGCGAAAGTGGTAGGGAGACACGATATAGTACAATCAGACACCACCATGAATGTTTAGACCAATATAACAGTAAAATAAGACAATAAAATAAAAATATTTAATAAAATAATAGTATCAATGTTTCAATGTCGACTCAACAGGGTAAAAAGAAAAAAAAAGGAATAAAATCAAACTATTTCGAAGTTCAAGCCATCATCGTCAGAATAACCGTTCAAGAGTTTCTGAACGTGTCCAATATAAAATGTAAGCAAGAACAATAAAAATAATGACGAAATAACGTGGATACATCTCTTGCAGTCACATCCTCTTAAAATCTGCATCTACATCATTGTCAGCAGACAAATATTGTTGACGTACATCTTAAGAGGACGTGACAGCAAGAGGTGAAGCCACGTTATTTCGTCATTATTTGTACATTTCTTGCTTACATTTTATATTGGATACGTTTAGAGATTCTTGAACGGTTATTCTGGAAACGCGTAAACTCTTTGGGTTTAAGATTCTGATTGAGCTGATATTTCAACACTGATTTTTACAACTACGACCTCTTAACCACTTTGGGTAAAAAATCAAAATAATAATATTATGAAAATAATAAAAAATAGTATTAGGATAGGTAATCAGGGAATGGAGGAAGATAACATAAGAAGAAAGAACTCTAAAAAGTTGTAATTGGAAGAAAAGAGGATACTCTGAGAACTGAGCGTTTTGTTTTTGCAGACGATCTTGCCATCTTAGCTGAATATATAGAATATTCAAAAATGTAGATAAATCTCTTACAAGAGACAGCATCAAAATAAGGTCTATGTACGTCTTTTTTTTAAAAAAAAAACAGACTAAAATACAATAAAAAAGAGTATATGACAGACTGGAAGGAGGCACTGAAATACATGGAAAATGATTATGTAAGAGTAAAAGCAGCTACAAACTTTAAACATCTAGGTGAAAGAATAAAACCAAAAGGCTTATACCAGGGGTGTCCAACCCGCAGCTATTATGAGTGCGGTCCAAGAAGAAAGCTGTGATCACTTGATTGGTGAAATAAAAAACCTCCGTTTAAGTGAAGTTACGATAAATTGAATGTTTCAAATTTGAAATTCCCACCACACGATGCTATTCTCTCATTGGTCCATCTCATTCCCTCTCCTTCTCTCCCCCCGCCCCCCTCAACAGTTTTCTTTGTTTCTCCCTCAGCGGTATTGTTAGTGGTAAGTATATTATGTGCGTGTGAGGCCCCAAATTCTCGTCTTCTTTCAGTGTAACTCTAGTGAGCTAAAAGTTTGGACACCCCTGCTTTAGACAAAGAAGCTAACATAGATGTGGCAAGGAAAGTGGCAGCGGCTTTTCAGTTAACGAAAATCCTGTTTTCTATTGCCATGGTGTATAGCTCCGCCGTTAAAACACTGTCATTAGAGGAGAATGACTTTGTACTTCAGAACACTTTTCGTTGAATACAATCAGACAGTTAGGTGAAATAGGAAAGAACAAAATAGTCAGGAAAATCTTGATATCAAAATATGTCAGAGAGAAATGGAAACTAAGAAGTAATAAAAAGAACAGAACGAATATTAGACACTGTAAGGAAGAGAAGAGTTGTGTTATGTGGACCCCTAAAATGCTAGATGAATAAAGTATAACAAAAAGAATTTTTAACTTTTTTGACAGCAGCCCCAAAAAATACCAATAGCGTGTATCTATGAAGTTAAAGCAGATTTGAGGGAAATGGAAATAAGGGAGCAAGAAGTAGGAGAAAGAGTTCAGAGCAAAAGTAAAAAATTTCAAAGGCTTCCAGCAGAAAACAAAGAAAAACAGGAGGCGTTACATGAATAGAAGAAACAAGACAAAATCACGAAATAATGAAAAACTGCTGGAAAGAAAGGAGAAAAGGAAAAAAGACGTTGGTTATTTCATGTGGTCCCTAATACATCAAACCAAGAGAAATTTGTGACTGAAACAAAAAAAAAAAAAAAAAAAAAAAGCCCAGTACTATAACTTTCGCGCATTTTCGTACCAGTTGATGTATTTCATCATTCACAACTAGCAGTGCCCAACTATTTCAATCGTGTTGTTCTCTTCAATCCGGATACTGGTTTTCTGCAGCGATCCACACTAGTCTATTCTCTGCTGGCCTGTTCATAACTATGCCAGCTTACATCCTTTTGAACATGTTGACTGTTTTCATTCTTTGTACCTCCTATACATTTATTATGACCCACACCTCCCTCTTTTACTAAACATTCCTTTAGCCAATTATTCCATTTTTTTTACCTCTATTTGACTCTCTCATTCGTTACTGACACTATATTGAGCATTCTTCTCCAGCACTACATTTGGAAACCGTTTTCTCTCTTCTTGTGTGAACTGCTCTTTCATCTTTTCTACATCAACATCTACATCCATATTTCGCAAGCCACCTGACGGTGTGTGGCGGAGGGTACCCTGAGTACCTCTATCGGTTCTCCCTTCTATTCCAGTCTCGTATTGTTCGTGGAAAGAAGGATTGTCGGTATGCTTCTGTGTGGGTTCTAATCTCTCTGATTTTATTCTCATAGTCTTTTCGTGAGATATACGTAGGAGGGAGCAATATACTGCTTGTCTCTTCGATGAAGGTATGTTCCCGAAACTTTAACAAAAGCCCGTACCGAGCTACTGAGCGTCTCTCCTTCAGAGTCTTCCACTGGAGTTTATCTATCATCTCCGCAACGCTTTCGCGATTACCAAATGATCCTGTAACGAAGCGTGCCGCTCTCCGTTGGATCTTCTCTGTCTCTTCTAGCAACCCTATCTGGTACGGATCCCACACTGCTGAGCAGTATTCAAGCAGTGGGCGAACAAGCGTACTGTAACCTACTTCCTTTGTTTTCGGATTGCATTTCCTTAGGATTCTTCCAATGAATCTCACTCTGGCATCTGCCTTACCGACGATCAACTTTATACGATCCTTCCATTTTAAATCACTCCTAATGCGTACTCCCAGATAATTTATGGAATTAACTGCTTCCAGTTGCTGACCTGCTATTTTGTAACTAAATTATAAGAGATCTATCTTTCTATGTATTCGCAGCACATTACACTTGTCTACATTGAGATTCAATTGCCATACCCTGCATGCGTCAATTCGCTGCAGATCCTCCTGCATTTTACAATTTTCCATTGTTACAACCTCTCGATACGCCACAGCATCATCTGCAAAAAGCCTCAGTGAATTTCCGATGTCATCCACAAGGTCATTTATGTATATTGTGAATAGCAACGGTAATATGACACTCCCCTGCGGCACACCTGAAATCACTCTTACTTCGAAAACTTCTCTCCATTGAGAATGACATGCTGCGTTCTGTTATCTAGGTACTCTTCAATCCAATCACACAATTGGTCTGATAGTCCATATGCTCTTACTTTGTTCTTTAAACGACTGTGGGGAACTGTATCGAACGCCTTCCATACAAGGCGACATTCCACACAATTACCGCAATAAAAGACTTTGTAATGGTTAAATTTTTGTGACTTACTGAGAACCTGGCGTTGCCCATGAGTATATTCATTCCAATCTTCTGTTAACCTCCTTCCTCCTATATCTGTCCATTCCTTCTCCTCCCCCCTCTCCTTTTACATCTGATCCTCTCTCTTATATCCATTTTCCCTGCCTCCCATCCATCAATCTCCTCCTCCCACCTGTATATGCTTCTGACCCCTTCACGTCCATATTCTCCTTCCCCCTTCCTTTTCTTTTTGTCTATCTTCTCTTCCCCCCCTCCCCTCGCTGTCCATTTCTTCTATCCTTCTCTGTGTGTCCTCCTCTATCCTTTCCATCTTCTCCTCTCCCCTCTCTTTGTCCCTTTCCTCCTTTACCCTTTCTCTCCATTTCCCCCTCCTCTTTTCTCTGTCCAATCCTTCCTCCCCCTAACTGTGTCAAACTCCTCCTTCCCACTCTCTTTCTTGGTATTTCCTTCTCCACTCTTCTCTCTCGACTTTATAATCATAGCCCCAATTGGAGGTTGCTGTTTCTTACTCTCACAGTATTTCCTTCCAGGCAGCAAGTAGTATGTGTACCAAGTTTGGGCAGAGTCATTCCAGGAGTTTAGGAGCAGCTCTTTATCTGCAGCTTTGCCTATATCCGCACACTTCACACATATTTCACATATATTTAAAATATTTCAAACCTATCTGTGTACATAGTTCTTCTATATGTCCAGCGAATTTCGCCTTCCGTTTTCGTTTTCACGCAGTCAATTTTTATGATGTCACATCTCCTAAACTGTGTGTCATACAATGTTATAATTTTGTAGGTACATTGTGTGACATGTGTTCCTTGTGGTATTAGAGCAAAGAGGTTATAAATTTGAACGCCAAACATAATGCGACAGTTTTTCAAATGATATGGCGTTATATCTCGTGAACTGTGTGTCTTAAAATGATATAATTTAGGAAACACAACCCGGCCGTGTAGGCCGAGCGCTTCTAGGCGCTTCAGTCTGGAACCTCGCGAACGCTACGGTCGCAGGGTCGAATCCTGCCTTGAGCATGGATATGTGTCATGTCGTTAGATTAGTTAGGTTTAAGTAGGTCTAAGTTCTAGGGAACTGATGACCTCAGCTGTTAAGACCCATAGTGCTCAGAGCCATTTGAACTAAATGCTCTCATTCTCAAATACTGAATAATGAAGTCTGGACATTCGCGTGTTGTGCGCTACACTACATGTTCACCGGCACCCCCACCCTTTTGATAGGTAGGGTGATCTTAGCCCCACAGGAATTCTGTCCATTCAGTAAGAGACTCGTGTACCAAGTGTTTTAGGCGAAGTCCAGCATACATACACATATACGTAGATACATGCGTACATACCTCGATTTTTATAGTATTTACGTACTGATATTAACAAATTTCCCTTTTTCAGAAATACTTTTCGTACTTCAGCCAGTTTGCATTTCATATCCTCCCTATTTCGATCATCGCCAAGTATTTTGCAATGCAAATAACAACTCGTCTACTGCTTTTTGTGACTCAATTCATAATCTAATTCCCTCAGGATCATTAAATATTTTCGTTCATCATATAACTACCTTTGAGGACTATTCATTGCATTCAATTGCTCTTCCAAGTCCTTTACTGTTTCTGACAGAATTACGACGTCATTGGCAAACCTCAAAGCCTCATTTCTTCTCCTACTTCTTTTTCTCCTTACGGATCACCTACGACCGGCACCACTTCTCCTTCCCCAGTCACCATTAATTTCTGTCCTGGCTTTCCTTAACTCCTTGTTTACATTGCCTCATTGCTAGTTGCGTCTTGGGCGGCACTTTTCCTTCCGCTGTAACGTATCCATCGTAGTATCCTATGTGACATAATGCCTTCATTCGCGCTGTTCACACGGCCAGACTACGTCAGCTGTTTTTGCTGGATGTCGTCACAGATATCACTTAACTCCATCCGAAGAGGCCTTGGAAGGCCCAACGGTACCGACCGGCCGCCGTGTCATCTTCTGCCCACAGGAGTCACTGGATGTGGTTATCCCTATTCATTTTCACCCTTTGTCGGATTATGTCATTTTCTGTCCTATCCACCTTAGCACAAATTGAGCTCCGCCTTAGTCCAGTTCTGTGGTCAGCTCGTCCGTTCAAAAATGGCTCTGAGCACTATGGGACTCAACTGCTGTGGTCATTAGTCCCCTAGAACTTAGAACTACTTAAACCTAACTAACCTAAGGACATCACACACATCCATGCCCGAGGCAGGATTCGAACCTGCGACCGTAGCAGTCGCACGGTTCCGGACTGCGCGCCTAGAACCGCGAGACCACCGCGGCCGGCAGCTCGTCCGTTATTAAGCCTTTTATTTATCTCATCACGACTTGTGCCCTGTTTATAAAATAATACCCCAAGGTATTTTCTCCACCTACAATTACTTCTCCATCTATCTCTAAATTATTTGCTTTTCGCATTCCAACTGCCAAGTACTCACTTTCTTTTCGTTTACGTCTTCTGGCGAGCCTAATTGTATTGATCTTTATGCTCTCTTACGAAACAGCTGAGAACTCTCTTCTGATAATGCCACCATGTCGAATGCAAAGTATAGGCAAAAAATCTTGCTTGCTTTGCTCTAATGTCGCTTCTATAACCTGGCATTTTCCATCCAAGTCTACAGGACTGCTCCTAGGTAGAGCTTAAAGAGGGTCGGTGACACCCTACAGCCCTGCGGCAGACACTTATTCACCTCGAATTCTTCTGTCCAACTATTCCCAATCCTTTCTCTCGCTTTGCTATTTTTGTATAATGTCATAGCAGGCATTAGCAATCTTTGATCCAACTAAATCTCTTCCAGATTTCCCCACGGTACACTGATGTGTACATTAACATATGCCTTTTCTAGGTCAGCCGATCTAAGGGGTCTCCAATCCAAACTTGGTGCGTTTTCCACATAATAGTTTCATTGTGATGGTGTTATCCATAACCGACTTCCTTGCTTGGAATCCTGCGTGCTCTTTCTCCGCCAGATCTTTAAGTAGCTACGTTCGAGTACAGTCTCCCTACGAAAGGAATTACTGTAAATCCCTTATAATTATTTGGGTCATTACGTGACTCTTTCTTATAAACCGGTGTTATGTAAGATGCTGTCCATTCCCATGGATCATCTTCCCAATTTAGTACGCTTTGACACCGCCTCCTTGGCTTTTCTAACAATTTCGGTGGTCCAAACTTCAACAGACCGTTACATATTTATCCAGATCCTGGTTCATTCATCACCTTATGGCTTATCACAGCCGCTTGAAAGCTTCTGTTTCAAAAGGCCATAACTCCTGTTGCATCCCCGCATCACATGTATGTGACCTTATAGGCATCCAAGAAACTCAACTATTTTTTTCAATCCTCCAATGCTCTGACGAAATAAATTAATTTTATTTTTCTGAATACTGTTACACAGATTATGAGCCTGGTCTACAATAACTTCTTTGAATACTGGCTGTCTGTAACCTGATTCTAACATAAAAATTGTGCATCTATATGTCCAGTAATCACAGGGATTTCATTTCGTGTGTTTGTGCCGCCCCTTACACTTTCTGCAAGGTGATCAGCTAATATTTCTTTCCCACCCACATCCCAGGGCGGAAATGATGTTTAATTTGATTTCTATTGCTATTTTCTGTACAGGTTCCGGAACTCTCGGAACAGAGGTAATAGAAACCTTTTTTTGAAGTGTCTATATACTCGCCGTTGGTGTGTATGTGTACGAAGTTATATCGACGTTCACACATAGAAAAAACAACTCCGCGAATCTAAGAGAAATCCAGTGTACTATAAGCTCCAAGCGCAAAGTCGAATTTATACTATGTCACTGAACCTTGAGAATCTAATTTGGTGCGTAAATTCTTTTGCAATATTGCGGTCTATTCAGTGTTTTCGTACGGCATCATATTTTTGGATATTCCATCATTAAGAGGAAAAGTATGCATGGCACAAAAGAGTGTAACGGGAATAATAGCTGGAACCCACACAAGACCACCTTGCAGGCATTTATTTAATAAACTCGGGATATTAACAGTACTTTAGTAATACATATATTGCCTTATGAAATTTGTTGTTTGTAACCCGTCACAGCTCAAAAGTGACAGCAAAGCGTATAGCAACAACACTAGAAGAAAGGATGAGCTTCACTATTCTGGGTAAAATCTGACTTCGGCACAGAAAGGGGTGAATTATGCTGCCACAAAAATCCTTGGTCATTTATCCAATAACGTTAAAAGTTTGACAGATAGGCAACTAACATTTAAAAATAAATTAAAATCATTTCTGAATGACTACTCCTTCTGCTCAACTGATGAATTTTTAGATATGAAGTAGTAATTTTAAAGTTACTGTGTTATAAGTAGTTACAGAAACCGGAAGCTCTTGTTCGTCGCCGGTGTAAATGGTGATTATTACTCTTAAAATAAACAGAGGCACGACATTTCCAATTTGTGCAATTGTATTTAACCAAGAACTACCAATGCTTATGTAAGCACTGGCCAAGGAAAGAGAAGTCGGCCAGCTGTAAAGGAAACAAGTGTCTAAACTTACAAAAATTCAGAGACTACATGCTGTTGTATACCAGTTACTAGTGTGTGTTAAGTTTGCCTTCTCTGGTGCTGAGTATAACAGATCATTAAATTACTGATTCCTAATAGCATCTATAATACAAAATATATAGGGCTTTACAAATCAGCTGATGTGTTCTTTCAGCTTCTACTGAGAGTAGCAATCTCTTCGGTGAATCTTACCGTCAATGTTCTTTGACCCAGAATTTTAATCCCAGTCCTGAATTTATCTTTTTTATGTGATAAATGTGATTCAAACATTAGTAAACAGTTTCTAAAACCTTTCTTTCTGAATTTTGTGTATTTTTCGGTAAATTGTGGCATACATATATCCAAAATAATTTGGTTATTTTAAATACGTTTTGACAGAAGAGAGGAAACAAAAATGTAAAAAGCCTGATCTTGAGCTAGGTTCTTACTGATTGATTACTGATACTCTGAAAGACACTGAAAGACGTCATGCCTTTTAGGCATGTCAGTCCTGTGGCGCCTTAGTAGGTATGACATGTGGTCATATGGATGCAATGTTGAGGCGATTTGTGTACACAGTAATTTCAGCTTTTACTTTTGGCGTGTCAACACATCATTCATGTCATATGTTGTGCATCTGGAGATTTAATGGAAAGATTTTGTTTACATCTGGGACAAGATGTTTATAATAACCTGTATGAAGATTTGATAATGGTAAAATTATTTTACTGAAGCCGGTTATCCACAGTACAGTGCTTTATTGCGATCTTGGCTAAGAAGATTTTCTTCTCCTAAGAAAGTAAATACAGATTGCCCCTTCATACTCAATATGAGTAAACTAATGCATATATTTGTGTTTCACATCATATTGCGAAATTTTTTGTAAATTGTGTTCTTTATCTTGTTTTGAAAGTAAAGTGTGCAACATTTCATCAGGATCGGAATAAAAGCGTAGATTTGTGTGAACTGCAAACAAACGGACACTCTCCTTCATATACGCTATGTAAATAATAACCCTCGATCATGTTCCTTTTTCTGACAGAAAAAAATGTGAGACTGGAGGTAGCTCATCTTGTTACACGATGTAGAGTCTCTATTCTCTCTCTTTGTTCTAGGCAAATATCGGAGTTCAGCAGTATGTAATTAGTTGAGCTACTCGTTTGCATTTTTAGAGAAAACCAACTTCCTTCGGTATTTGCAACTGAGAAAGTTACACATTTAACAAGTACATTTTTATTCATTTTATCCACTGAAAACGTTTTGAGAGGCAAAACTGTTCCACTGCTGGCTGAATAACTCTATTCCTAGTGGCTGTACAATTTCGGCCACAAAACCATTGAGTGACTGAGTTCTCTTTACGTGTGAAAATTAGTTACGCTGACGGCAGCGTTGTCAAAGCCATACTTTTGATTAGATAGTGAATATGTCCGTATGTACACGCGCCTGAAGGTATGCAAAATGTACTCGAAACGGCAGATGCAGAAAATGAATTTTTCATCAGTCATTCACTTTTCTGTTCCACTCGTAAATGAAGTGAGAGGAAAATGACTGACTATATGCCTCCGTATGAGCCCTAAATTCTCTTGTTTTCGCGGTTCTTACGCCATTTCTACGTTGTCGGCAATTGAATCTTCATCCAGTCAGCGGAAAATGCTGGTTATCCAAATTTTCTGAAAAGAGTTTCGCGAAAAGAAAGTCGTCTTCCGTCCGGGAATTTACATTTGAGTTCACGGAACATCATGGTAATACTTGCGTTTTGATAGAAACTGCCGCTAACAAGCCGTCTGCGAATAGTTTGTATGTCTTCCTTAATCTCAAGCGCTGAGTGTCACAAATACAGTACAGAAGAACGGATAGCACTAGTGTTGTATAATGTCTCCTTTATAGGAGATCTGCGCTTCCCTGCGCTTTCACAATAAACCTCCCCTTCGCCCTCTCTTCTAGAACCTTCTTAAGTGTTCTTCCATTTCATAGCGTTTTTCACGACTAAGTACTGGATTCTATTACTGACAAAGTCTTCGAGCGACTCACTAATCTGAGAACCCATTTCGTAAGGTCGGAATTTTGATAACAGTGTGCAGTGCAGCACTGTGTCAAACATTTCCCATAAAATTAAGAAAGTGGAATCTGCCTGTTGCCCTTTATCCACGGACGCAGGATATCGCGTGAGAAAAGAACAAGCTGAGTTTCGCACTTGCGATGCTTTCTACATCAGCGCTTGTGGACAGAAGCTTTTCCTCTCAAGGCAATTTATTATATTCGAACTCAGAATGTGCTCAAGAAATCTGCAGCAAACCGATCTTAAGGGTACTAATCTGTAATTTTGCGGATCCTTGCTTTCATCCTTCTTATATCAGGGTGGTGCATAAGTTCGTAGCGTTTTTGTTTTGCATACTGGTGTCCCGGTTGCATTGTGTCTATTTATCAATTGTCATTTTTATTTGTAGTTCATTGTTGCTATTGGAGTTTATATAATGTCATTTTGACATTTGGAAATAGTGAATGGAGTTGCGGACGCTAGAAAATGGAGTGCCAAATGGAAAAATCGGAACATTTCCGACATATTCTTCTGTTAGAATTCAGTTGAGGGGTTGTAGCATCGGATGAAGCTAGAAACATGCAGCCAGAAACATTTGCACCGCGTACGGGGTTAATACCATTGGACAGAGCAGGAGAAGAAAGTGGTCTTCTAGTTTAAGAAGGATCGTTTTGACATTAGTGACTCTTCACGTTCAGAAAGACCGTCGGAGTTTGATGCAGATTGCTTAAACGCATTGATCCACGTTGTTCCGAAAAGATAGGCCAAACACGGTTGGCGGTGACACGTTTGTTGCTGTTAGAAGTAGTTGAACTTGTCGCGAAATTGAAGTAGATACTTCCTGTGAGTGAGTATGAGCTTAAGTCATTGTTGGCAACCGGAATAATAATTGGATTCTTTTACCGACCTCCCAATTCAGATGATACAGTTTCTGTCAGGTTCAAAGAGTACTTGAGTTTGATTTCAAACACGTAACCGACTCATACGATTATAGTTGATGGTGACTTTAATTTACCCTCGATATGTTGGCGAAAATACATGTTTAATTCCTGGTGTACGCATAAAATATCATCCGAAATCGTGCTAAACACATTCTCTGCAAATTATATCGAGCAGTTAGTTCATGAGTCCACGCGTATAGTAAACGGTTGTGAAAACACACTTTACCTCTTAGCAGCTAATAATCATGAGTTAATATCCAGCATCAAACAGGATACAGGGATTAGTGAACACAGGGTTGTCGCAGCGAGATTGAATACTGTAACCCCCAAATCCTCCAAAAATAAAAGAAAAATATACCAATTCAAAAAAAGCAGATAAAAATTCACTTGACGCCTTCCTGAGAGACAACCTCTATTCCTTCCAAATTAATAATATAATTGTAGACCAGATGTAGCATGAATTCAAAGAAACAGTATGGGTAGCAATTGAAGGATTTATACCAAATAAATTAGCAAACGACGGAGATGATCCTCCTTGGTACAGAAAACAGGTCAAAACACTGTTGGAGAAACAACGAAACAAACATATCAAATTTAAACAGACGCAAAATCCCCAAGATTGGCGATCTTTTACAGAAGCCAGAAATTTAGCGCTGACTTCAATGCGAGATGCTTATAACAGTTTCCACAACGAAACTTTGTCTCGAAACCTGGCAGAAAACCCAAAGAGATTCTGGTCGCTTGTGAAGTATGTTAGCGGCAAGAAACAATCAATGCCTTCTGTATGCGACAGCAATGGAGATACTATCGCCGCGCGGGATTAGCCGAGCGGTCACGGGCGCTGCAGTCATAGACTGTGCGGTTGGTCCCGGCGGAGGTTCGAGTCCTCCCTCGGGCATGGGTGTGTGTGTTTGTCCTTAGAATAATTTAGGTTCAGTAGTGTGTAAGCTTAGGGACTGATGACCTTAGCAGTTAAGTCCCATAGGATTTCCCACACATTTGAACTTTTTTTTTTTTTTGAGATACTATCGAAGACAGTGCTGCCAAAGCAGAGTTACTAAACACAGCCTTCCGAAACGCCTTCACAAAAGAAGACGAAGTCAATATTCCAGAATTCATATCGAGAACAGCTGCCGGCATGTGTAACGTAGAAGCATATATTCTCGGAGTGGTGAAACAACGTAAATCCCTTAATAAAGGCAAGTCTTCTGGCCCAGACTGTATACCAGGTAGGTTCCTTTCAGAGAGTACGCTGATGCATTAGCTCCATACTTAACAATCACGTACAACCGTTCGCTCGTCGAAAGATCCGTACCCAAAGACTGGACAATTGCACATATCACATCAATATTCAAGAAAGGTAGTAGAAGTAATCCACTTAAGTACTGACCCATATAATTAACGTCGATATAAGACAGGATTCTGGAACATATAGTGTGTTCGAACATTATGAATTGCCTGAAAGATGTAGTGTAACGATGGGTATGACTCAATGATTTTTGTTCGAAATACGACCATGTGCAGACTTCGTAACCTTCGTCGTTTAGCGTTTACAAAACACTTCAAAAAATCATTTAAAATCTTTCAAAGTTCTCTACTAAACATTCTTGAACGAAACTGTAATTAAAACGCCTTAAGTTGAGTCGTTTGTGCAAAATTAAGTCACTCAGTTCAACTTGTTTGCGCAAACCTTTGAAATTTAGATGTCGTTTGTTTCTTCTTGGAAATTATATTCTTGCAAGTTATCTTATTTATCCCATACTAAAATCGGACAGTAAAAACTGTAAGATTCAAAAAATCGAAATCAAAGTCTTCTGAAAATTAATATCTTGGAAAAATTCAGTAATAATTCTTTCGCAGTATAACTCTTCACAAATAATTCTCAAACACGTATTTAAGCTTTAGAGCATACACTGTTTTATTGTCTTCGTTTATGCTACCTACAGATGTGAACATCAGACTCGACAAAAACAGAACTGAACAAAATACAACATGAACTTAACATTCTGTGATGTCATTACAATGGAAAATTACAAATTTTTATTTATTTGAATGTTGGAGGTTCGACGCAACAACCCGGTCACAGGATCTTCTGCTGCTCTTTGGCCGTTGGCCCGCGACGTCTAGTGGACAGCAATTTTCTTTCTGGTTCCGACAGTGAAGATGCTGTTTCCGCGAGTTGTGCTGCTCTCTCCAAACATGAAACACACAAAACAAAAATACAAAACTTTAAATATTTTACAAACATAACAAAATATTACAATTAAATAAATAGCGAAGATCTCTAAGAAACCAGACACGGCAGTCTTTTTAAGACCCCTGCCTGGTCAGACCATCAAAAAGGTGCAAGAGATCTTTACAACCACTATCGACCCGGCAAGAGATAAGATCAAAATTAACAAAGTAGAAGCCACAAAAAATGTAGTAGTTGTAGATCTTGCCACCGAGGAAGACAGGGACAAAATATTAAGTAACTCTAAATTAAACAAGGCCATCACATGAGAACCACATAAGAAAAGAAATCCTCTGGTGATACTGTGTGATGTACCTGTAGCCTTAACAGAAAGTGGTATATATGAAACAATGTACAACCAAAACTTTGAAGATATCGAATGGGAAACGCTCAAAAACGAATTCAAACTGCGTTTCAAAACGGGACCTCGGGAACGTGATGTTGTCCATCACGTCACCGAGGTCTTTGGCAAGATGTGGCGAAAACTTACCGCTATGGGGAAAGTATACATTGGTTTCCATGCAATCAATGTCAGAGATTATTTAGTAGTCCCCCGTTGCCACAACTGTGGCGATCTGGACCATGTCCATAAACACTGTGATAGGTAGCCGGCCTGCTCCAGGTGTGGGGCAGAGGACCACACAAGGAAAAATTGCAATAAGAACGCAACCTGCATTCCATGCACAAAAAGGGGAAGAAAACCATGTAATACTACTGGTAGGAACTGCCCAACGTACAGGATGCTAGAACAAAGACTAATTTCCCGAATTCACTATGGCTGAGGACATACCTGAACTCAGGAAGCCAAAAAGGAAATCCCCAAGCAAGAGGGTGAGGGACGCTCTGAGGGCGAACAAATTCAAAGAATTTATTCAAAAAATCACGCAGTCACGATCTTTGACGATAACTATGAAAGTCGTTTGCATACAAACTGACCCATGTGAAGAAGACGCTCCCTCTCCTCCCTGCTGCAGACCTAGGTCGAACCAAGAGCATTCTCGACCACTCAGGCATCCTGTGCTTGAGAGTTCACAATCTCACAGCAAAGAATCAGTAACAACCGAACATGTCCAATGTAATGAAGTGAGCAGCACAATTCCATCCTCAGACCCACCATCCCAGAGAGGAATGGGAATTGATCCCCTACGAATATACCCCAACCTGGAGCACGCACTGCAACTATCAAGATTAGAGGAGCCGGCAATCCTCACTACTGCACTGAGACATGTGGTACGTGTCGGCCACGAGTACGGCAGAGACGTCACCTTTCCAGTAATGGAGGCTGTAGACAGAATCCAGCTCAAGACAATGAATCTCCCCACCTACTTCGGAGCCCTGCGAGACCTAGTCAAAAAGGTTTTTGAAAGAAGAAATGAAAAATTTGACATAGATGAATTATACTATCAATCAGTAATAACAAACGGCAGAGTAGCCCACGATTGGTCCAAAAACTGGCCAGAATCACATATTCATACCTACTTCCCACGTGAGCCAACTAAACGTGGGTCAGATCAACGCCCACAATAGTAAGCTAGTCTTGCAGGAACTCCGGAAGGTGGTGGAAGAGAGGAGTCTAGATGTACTCTGTTTGCAGGAACCGTACTCCCAAGCGGGGCGGATCCCATTCATGGCTGCCAACTGGCAGGTAATACACTCTGACACAGAGCCAAAAGCTGCAGTGGTAATTATCAATAGAACATTTAGAGCCACAGTACTTGCGCAGTTTTCTGGAGAACACTGCAATGTCGTGGAACTGCAAACACCCACAGGAGTGTTATACATCTCCAACATACACCTTCAGTATGGAAGAGAAATAGACGAGTTCTTGGAGACACTTACACAAGTTGCCACGGCATTGCAGGGACGCAGGATGCTCGTGACGGCAGACATGAATGCAAAGTCCCTCCTATGGTTCAGTGGCACACACGACGAACGGGG
Organism: Schistocerca gregaria; assembly: GCF_023897955.1. Taxonomy (NCBI): domain Eukaryota; kingdom Metazoa; phylum Arthropoda; class Insecta; order Orthoptera; family Acrididae; genus Schistocerca; species Schistocerca gregaria. The sequence continues at coordinate 1,084,290,929 of NC_064920.1, read as the reverse complement.
GCTAAAGGCTGAGGAGACAATCATGGCATAGCAACTGGTGGTTGCCAACCAACAAGGGGACCCCCCCGCCACCTATTTCTGGCGGTGGGGGATAAGGCAGAGAAGGCACTAATATTGATATTACACTAGTAACACCACCAAACCTCATCACAAAAGTCGCCAATTGGAAAGTGTGGGACAGAACAACCACCAGCGATCATAACTTAATCACCTTCACTATTGGGGTTGGGAGTGCCACTGGGACGTGGGGTGGGAGCTGGAGCTCAATTATAACCAGACCAACTGGGACCGTCTCGCGGAAGAGTGCAACATCCCGGAATTGCTGGAGGGTGACGAAAACGTGGAAGAGTACGCCGAAGAACTGGTACAAGCGATCACCAGGGTGGTTCGAGCTGCTGTACCAACCAGGAGGAGAGCCGTTGCGGCCACCTCCACACCATGGTCGGTCGAATTAGGACAGATGCATCAGGCTGTAAGGCGGGCAAGGAGGTACTACAAGTGGAGTGTCGTCTGGGAAGAAAAACAAAGATGGCTGCGGATCTACAGAGAAAGCAAGGATCAATTTCAGTAGGAGCTTAGGGCTCGTAAGGATCAGAAGTTGGGAAAATTACGTGAAAAGCCAATTGGCTACAGACTCTTGGGGTGTCCCGTACAAACTGGTACGGGAAAAAATAAGATCACCTATGGTGCTATCCACCGTCAGGGACGGGGATTGGATGACGGGCACATGGCAGGAAACTGCTGAGGCCCTCCTTCGGGTCTTGTTACCTGACGATGCGGAGGAAAATGATACAGAAGAGCAGAAAAGAATAAGGAGAGAAGACCTAAGGGATTATGGCAATAACATCGGAACTTACCCCTTCTCTGAAGAAGAGGTTGCTGCCCAGATCAAGGCCCTCAAAACGGGAAAAGCTCCTGGCCCGGACGGCATTACTGCGGAAGTGGTGCAATTCCTTGCCCCCCAACTCGTACCTCCTCTCACTAAGTTATACAACGAGTGCCTGAGACTCGGGAAATTCCCAGAAATATGGAAAAAAGCAAATATAATCATCATCAAAAAGGGTCCAGATAAAGATCCTACCGAAATTAAGTCATATAGACCCATCTGCTTGTTAGACATACTGGGCAAACTTTTTGAGAGGCTACTGGCAAACAGACTGACAGCACACCGCATGCTATGCCGGATGGGTGACAGACAATTCGGCTTCCGGCCTGGGCGTTCCGCGTCTGACGCAATCGCACTGGCCGCCGAGGTCTGTGGCTCCACCCCGCACAAGTATGTCGTCGGCATCATGGTGGACATCAGTGGCGCCTTCGACAACCTGTGGTAGCCCTCGCTCTTTTCCTGCTTGCGGGAGAAGAACTGTCCAGGGCTACTATATGGTTGTCTGAGGAGCTATTGTGCAGACAGGGAAGTCTGGCTATCGTCCCCTAGTGGCATTGTCAGGAAGACTGTGTCCATAGGATGTCCTCAAGGCTCTGTCTTAGGACCTCTGTTTTGGGACATCAACATGGAGTCATTACTGGAAGACCTGAAGAACAGTGACGATGTGCTAGAGGTCATACCATATGCAGACGACCTCCTCCTGCTGGTTGGCGGCCGAAGCCGCGAGGACTTAGAGCCCAAAGTGGAGAGAGCCATAATTGTTCTTACATCATGGTGTCATAAAACCAAAATGACGATTGCGCCCAGTAAATCTACATACCTACTTCTCAAAGGCCAACTGGTCAGAAACCCTACAGTAAGAATTAATGGCACACCAGTTCTTCGGCGCTGCGAGGCCCGATATCTAGGTGTAATTGTCGATGAGAGTTGGAACTTTGCATCGCATATTGATAGCGCATCCCAAAAATCCTTGGCCTTACTAAACAATCTCAATGGAATTGGTCACAAACGATTTCACCTTCCACCAAACCTAATCAAATTATATCATAATAGTATCTTGACCTCAATAGTAGGATACGGATCAGGGGTCTGGGCACACAGACTCACGAGGGTCATGCCTGCCATGGCCGTAAGAAGAGTGCAGCTGAACATGCTCCTACGTTCAGCAGGGGCCTACAGGACAACACCTGGGGGAGCGCTTTTAGTGCTAATGGGGATATGTCCACTGGACATAAAAATTCGTGAGCAGGCCGCCTGATACTGGGTGAGGAAGGAAAACAGGGACAAAATTAGGAATATACTTGGGGCTCTATGCTGGGGGATAAGAACGCCATCAAAAAGAGAGGGGTTGAACTGTGGCAAGAACAATGGGGCAACGAGGATACGGGACGCAGAACCTATGAGCTGCTACCGGACATAGAGGAACGGATAAAACTTACATTTTTCATGCCTACTAGAGGAATGCTGCACTTTCTTACTGGACATGGACTATACCCAACATATCTATGTCGGTTTGGGAAGCAGGCTACACCCGCGTGTGACTGTGGTGCTGTGCAAGGCACCCCATAACATGTGGTGTATGAGTGCCACCTCTTCGATGACGTAGCCCATGATCTAAGACAACAACTACCAAACAATGACACGTACCACCTACTAAGGCACGACAACACGTTCAATATCTTAAACAAATTCACAGATGAAATATCAAAAAAAGTCCTTAAGAACTTCCTAAGGGGCACTCATTAGAAGTAAAAAACTCATCACCGATTAAGACCTCGTGCACCCCTCCTGTACCGCCGGGTAAGGACATGGCCAGCCGCTTCACGGCTGGAATCCGCCTTTCCCTGGACTAGGACGGAGGGGGTACAAAAACACCGGACTGTAACATACACTAATTATGACTTACGTAATTTAGATTAGATGTAGAAGATAGGATAATACCTTAGAATGGACTGCAGCGAAACCAAGTTGAGGGCCAGCCCAGAGCCAGGGGGATGCCCACTGGGGTTAGCTGGGTGGGCCTGGCCAACATCCATCAGCTTTATAGTAGCACTGGCACACCTGTAACGCTGCAGGTGGCATTAAGGCCTTGTAGATTAAGTAGCTTAGAACCTCATAGCGGTAAGATTACAGTAGTAATAATAATAATAAAATGACCTGTAGTGTAGAATAGAAAGCTGCAATTCTTTTTATCTTTATTACGACCCACTAATGTAGTTAGGTTGTGGGTTAACATGTATAATACAATGAATTGAATGAAGAATTTTTTAAAAAAATACATAAATAAAACACTAAATTAAACTTATATTTACCTGCAAACTGAGCTAATCCTTGTGGATGGGTGACGCTTTAATTTTGCGTCCCATTTCAAAGAGAACTGTCTATTGACACACAGTCAACACGGATTAAGAAAACATCTTTCTTGTGAAACAGAGCTAGCTCTTTACACGCATGAAGAGTTGAGTGCGATTGACAAGGGATTTCAGATCGATTCCGTGTTTCTGGATTTCCGGAAGGCCTTTGACACTGTACCACACAAGCGGCTCGCAGTGAATTATGGAATATCGTCTCGGTTATCTGACTGGATTTGTGACTTCCTGCCAAAGAGGTCACAGTTCGTAGTTACTGACGGAAAGTCATCGAGTAAGACAGAAGCAGATTTCTTGCGTTCTCCAAGGTAGTATTATAGGCAAGAGTCTTGTTGCAATCCTTGTTCACAGTACGAGCAGCCCTTAGCGGCTCTCCATCTCACAACTATTCATGACGTCGCCTTTCCGGCTTAGATTTTTTTTAATACACTCCTGGAAATGGAAAAAAGAACACATTGACACCGGTGTGTCAGACCCACCATACTTACTCCGGACACTGCGAGAGGGCTGTACAAGCAATGATCACACGCACGGCACAGCGGACACACCAGGAACCGCGGTGTTGGCCGTCGAATGGCGCTAGCTGCGCAGCATTTGTGCACCGCCGCCGACAGTGTCAGCAAGTTTGCCGTGGCATACGGAGCTCTGTCGCAGTCTTTAACACTGGTAGCATGCCGCGACAGCGTGGACGTGAACCGTATGTGCAGTTGACGGACTTTGAGCGAGGGCGTATAGTGGGCCGGGTGGACGTACCGCCGAATTGCTCAACACGTGGGGCGTGAGGTCTCCACAGTGTTGTCGCCAGTGGTCGGCGGAAGGCGCACGTGCCCGTCGCCCTGGGACCGGACCGCAGCGACGCACGGATGCACGCCAAGACCGTAGGATCCTACGCAGTGCCGTAGGGGACCGCACCGCCACTTCCTAGCAAATTAGGGACACTGTTGCTCCTGGGGTATCGGCGAGGACCATTCGCAACCGTCTCCATGAAGCTGGGCTACGGTCCCGCACACCGTTAGGCCGTCTTCCGCTCACGCCCCAACATCGTGCAGCCCGCCTCCAGTGGTGTCGCGACAGGCGTGAATGGAGGGACGAATGGAGACGTGTCATCTTCAGCGATGAGAGTCGCTTCTGCCTTGGTGCCAATGATGTATGCGTGTTTGGCGCCGTGCAGGTGAGCGCCACAATCAGGACTGCATACGACCGAGACACACAGGGCCAACACCCGGCATCATGGTGTGGGGAGCGATCTCCTACACTGGCCGTACACCTCTGGTGATCGTCGAGGGGACACTGAATAGTGCACGGTGCATCCAAACCGTCATCGAACCCATCGTTCTACCATTCCTAGACCGGCAAGGGAACTTGCTGTTCCAACAGGACAATGCACGTCCGCATGTATTCCGTGCCACCCAACGTGCTCTAGAAGGTGTAAGTCAACTACCCTGGCCAGCAAGATCTCCGGATCTGTCCCCCATTGAGCATGTTTGGGACTGGATGAAGCGTCGTCTCACGCGGTCTGCACGTCCAGCACGAACGCTGGTCCAACTGAGGCACCAGGTGGAAATGGCATGGCAAGCCGTTCCACAGGACTACATCCAGCATCTCTACGATCGTCTCCATGGGAGAATAGCAGCCTGCATTGCTGCGAAAGGTGGATATACACTGTACTAGTGCCGACATTGTGCATGCTCTGTTGCCTGTGTCTATGTGCCTGTGGTTCTGTCAGTGTGATCATGTGATGTATCTGACCCCAGGAATGTGTCAATAAAGTTTCCCCTTCCTGGGACAATGAATTCACGGTGTTTTTATTTCAATTTCCAGGAGTGTATGTGACTTGTAAGTACTCCATCCTTTTCCAGTCAGTACAAACATTCATATATCAAATATGTTTTAGAACAGTTAGTCTAATTCTGAAGACGACGCTCATAGTAGCGTCGAAACCTGGTCAATTTTGACTAAATATTTGTGACCGAGGGCTTATTTGTTCTAATATAAGCCTTCAATGAACTTCCTTTCAGGGTGAAAATATTCTCTGAACGTGGCTAGACGTATTCTTCTCCTCAAAACCACCTGGATTCGAAAAGTTACCTCAGGGTTGGCAGACTGTTGTAAGTAGTGAAGGAGAATATATTACTGATGAATAAAGTCTCTGTTACGTGTATCTGTTGTGTTTATTAAAATTTTGGAAAAACGCTACGAAATTATGAACCACGCCATTATATAGGAGTCATATGCGCTTGTTTGGGACTTTCCGCTGAACTAGAGATTCGCGATAAATAGTTAACCCCGGAATCACTGTCCAAGAGTGTTCTCTGTGAAATCGAATTACAGTATGAACTGTGATATTTTGTTTTTGAGCCCTATGGCGGCGTCCTACGATGCTTTGATGTGGGGTTTCAGTGTACGTCAGGACTGCATGCAGACAGCTGGAAACGAACAAGTTCACTACGTACGCAACTTTTTCGAGATGTCAGTTAAAACTTTATGACCAGTCCTTGTACGTAGGACGCCGCTAGAGACTTCTGCTGGTGTATATGTCGCGAGTACTCATCAGCGGAAGAGGTTCTCTGCTGCTGCCGTGATATTGCAGTCTGGTTAATGCGACGCCAGGCGTCTTTTCCATTCCGCCGCGCCCTTCGCTTTTGGTGATGACTTCCTCCAGCGTAGAGCAGGTCGTGCATCTAAAACAGGCGTATGGTTGTAGAGGAGTTTCGAAGTTTTCGTGCAAACAGAAACCTCACTAATGTAACTTCTCAGTTCAACGTGTACCGAGTGCAATGAGGAACAGTTATTAATGGGAACATTTTTTTATGTCAAAGAACCAATGAAGGAAATTTAAGAAAATTGTGGAAGAGCAGTAGAAGAGCAAGGGGATCAGATACAGATGTCACCTGAAGAAATAAAGTCTGTAAATGAGTCCGGGAGCATGTTATGGCATTTTATTTGTAAAAACCCGTCATGATCACACAGATAGTACAATTCACATTTACCAGTTTCGACTATTGACATTTTCAGATCTGTTACAAACAGAAAGCAGTAGTGTAAAACAACTAAGTTTAGTTAGCTGAAGCAAAAAAAGCAGTCTAAAGCAGAGATCGCGTAAAGAGTTGTCTATTTTCAGCTCCGATTACGACCAACTCTACTGTCGTCTTGAGATCTTCAAAATTTTTGTTAACACCTAAAGATAACAGCGAATTTTGTCAATGTCGGTTCTTGCAAATAAGGCATATTTATGCGATTTTGTTTTAGAAAGTTTTTTGGTGCCAAGTAAAACAGATCTTTCCTTATTTCTCAGCATGAGAAAATTCAATTCAACTCAAGCAAAATCTGTAACATACCTAGCGATACATGTTGTTGTTGTTGTGGTCTTCAGTCCTGAGACAGGTTTGGTGCACCTCTCCATGCTACTCTATCCTGTGCAAGCTTCTTCATCTCCCAGTACCTACTGCAACCTACATCCTTTTGAATCCGCTTAGTGTATTCATCTCTTGATCTCCCTCTACGATTTTACCCTCCACGCTGCCCTCCAATACTAAGTTGGCGATCCCTTGATGCCTCAGAAGATGTCCTAACAACCGATCCCTTCTTCTAGTCAACTTGTGCCACAAACTCCTTTTCTCCTCAATTCTGTTCAATAACTCCTCATAAGTTATATGATCTACCCATCTAATCTTCAGCATTCTTCTGTAGCACCACATATCGAATCCTTCTATGCTCTTCTTGTCCAAACTATTTATTGTCTATGTTTCACTTCCATACATGGCTACACTCCATACAAATACATTCAAAAACGACTTCCTCACACGTAAATCTATACTCAATATTAACAAATTTCTCTTTTTCAGAAACGCTTTCCTTGCCTGTGCCAGTCTACATTTTATATCCTCCCTACTTCGACCATCATCAATTATTTTGATCCCAAAATATCAAAAACTGTCTCATTTCCTAATCTAATTCACTCAGTATCACCCGACTTAATTCGACCACATTCCATTATCCTTGTTTTGTTTTCGTTGATGTTCCTCTTATATCTTCCTTTCAAGACACTGTCCATTCCGTTCAACTGCTCTTTCAAGTCCTTTGCTGTCTCTGACAGAATTACAATGTCATCGGCGAACCTCAAAGTTTTTATTTCTTATCCATGGATTTTAATTCCTACTCCGAATTTTTATTTTGTTTCCTTTACTGCTTGCTCAATATACAGATTGAATAACATCGGGGATAGGCTACAATCCTCACTCCCTTCCCAACCACTGCTTCCCTTTCATACCCCTCGACTATTATAACCGCCATCTGGTTTCTGTACAAATTGTAAATCGCCTTTCGCCCCCTGTATTTTTGCCCTGCCACCTTCAGAATTTGAAAGAGAGTATTCCAGTTAACATTGTCAAAAGCTTTCTCTAAGTCTACAAATGCTAGACACGTAGGTATGCCTTTTCTTAATCTATTTTCTAAGATCAGTCGTAGTGTCTGCATTGCCTCACGTGTTCCAACATTTCTACGGAATCCAAACTGATCTTACCCGAGGTCGGCTTCTACTAGTTTTTCCATTCGTCTGTAAAGAATTCGTGTTAGTATTTTGCAGCTGTGACTTATTAAACTGATAGTTCGGTAATTTTCACATCTGTCAACACCGGCTTTCTTTGGGACTGGAATTATTATATTCTTCTTGTAGTCTGAGGGTATTTCGCCTGTCTCATATATCTTGCTCACCAGATGGTAAAGTTTTGTCAGGACTGGCTCTCCCATGGCTGTCAGTAGTTCTAATGGAATGTTGTCTACTCCTGGGGCCTTGTTTCGACTCAGGTCTTTCAGTGCTCTGTCAAACTCTTCACGCAGTATCATATCTCCTATCTCGACCTCACCTACATTCTCTTCCATTTCCAAAATATTGTCCTCAGGTACGTCGCCCTTGTATAGACCCTCTATACACTCCTTCCAACTTTCTGCTTTCCCCTCTTTGCTTAGAACAGCGTTTCCATCTGAGCTCTTGATGTTCATTCAAGTGGTTCTCTTTTCTCCAAAGGTCTCTTTAATTTTTCTGTAGGCAGTATCTATCTTACCTCTAGTGAGATAACCTCTACATCCTTACATTTGTCCTCTAACCTTGTCTGCTTAGCCATTTTGCACTTCCTGTCGATCTCATTTTCGAGACGTTTGTATTCCTGTTTGCCTGCTTTATTTACTGCATTTTTGTATTTTCTCCTTTAATCAATTAAATTCAATATTTCTTCTGTTACCCAAAAATTTCTATTAGCCCTCGTCTTTTTACTTACTTGATGCTCTGCTGCCTGCACTACTTCATCCCTCAAATCTACCCATTCGTCTTCTACCGTATTTGTCCCCCCATTTCCGTCAACTGTTCCTTTATGCTCTCCCTGAAACTCTCTTCAGTTTATCCAGGTCCCATATCCTTAAATTTACACCTTTTTTGCAGTTTCTTCAGTTTTAATCTACAGTTCATAACCAATAGATTGTGGTCAGAGTCCACATCTGCTCATGGAAATGTCTTAAATTTAAAACCTGGTACCTTAATCTCTGTCTTGCCGCATATGCAGGCTTCTTCCATGTATACAGCCTTCTTTGATGATTCTTGAATCAAGTGTTAGCTATGATTAAGTTACGCTCTGTGCAAAATTCTACCAGGCGGATTCCTCTTTTATTTCTTACCCCCTATCCATAATCACGTACTACATTTCCTTCTCTTCCTTTTCCTACTACCGAATTCCAGTCACCCATGAATATTAAACTTTCGCCTCCCTTCACTATCTGAATAATTTATTTTATCTCATCATATATTTCATCAATTTCTTCGTCATCTGCAGAGCTAATTAGAATATAAGCTTGTATTACTGTAGTAGGCTTGGGCTTCGTATCTACCTTGGCCACAATAACGCGTTCACTATGCTGTTTAGTAGCTAACCCACGCTCCTATTTTTTATTCATTATTAAACTTACAACTGCATTACCCATATTTGATTTTGTATTTATAACCCTGTATTCACCTGACCAGAAGTCTTGTTCCTCCTGCCACAGAACTTCACTAATTTCCACTATATCTAACTTTAATCTATCCATTTCCCTTTTTAAATTTTCTGACCTACCTGACCGATTAAGGGTCCTCACATTTCACGCTCCGATCCGCAGAACGCCAGTTTTCTTTCTCCTGATAACGACGTCCTCTTGAGTAGTCCCCGCCCGGAGATCCGAATGGGGGACTATTTTACCTCCGGAATATTTTACCCAAGAGGATGCCATCATCTTTTAATCATATAGTAAAGCTGCATGCCCTCGGGAAAAATTACGGTTGTAGTTTCCCCTTGCTTTCAGCCGTTCGCAGTACCAGCACAGCAAGGCCGTTTTGGTTAGTGTTGCAAGGCCAGATCAGTCAATCATCCAGACTGTTGCCCCTGCAACTACTGAAAAGCTTCTGCCCCTCTTCAGGAACCACACGTTTGTCTGGCCTCTCAACAGATACCCCTCCGTTGTGGTTGCACCTACGGTACGGCTATCTGTATCGCTGAGGGACGCAAGCCTCCCCAACAACGGCAAGGTCCATGGTTCATGGGGGTGGGGGGAGTTAGCGATACATTAGATAAATAAAAATGTTAATATGGTTAACAGCCATGCATACCAGCAGCATATAACATAAAATATTCTAATGTACCTATCAACATTAAAATTATCTATAAAGGCACATAGTAAGTTTTGGTGATGTGCTGGATACATTTATAGGCCAGTACTGGACACTATAGGTAGGTTACATGAGTAACCAATATAATAAAATCAGTAGTTAAAGTTCAGGGCGTGTACTCATTAATGCCTACATCAGAATGTTTTAATTGTATGTGTGACTGGTATGCATGGCTGTTAATCATGTTAATATTTTTATTGATCGAAATTCCGAGGAAAACATAAGTAAGCTACAGGGAAAAACGAGTACTGTATACTTTTTTTACCGAAAGCAAGAAAGGACAATAAGAAGAAAGAACGGAGAGCTCGGATTAAAAATGGGGTAACACAGCGACGCAGTTTCCGCGCCTACCGTTCAACATGTACATCGAAAAAGCAATGACATAACGAAGTGAAAGTTACAAGCATGCTATTAAAATTCAGCATGAAGGATATCAATGATAAGATTCGCCGATGTCATTGCTATCCTCAGTGAAAGTGAAGAAGAATTAGATGACCTGTTGAGTGGAACGAATTGCCCAATGCTTATGGAATATAGATTGAGAGAAAATTGAAGAAAGATGAAAGTAAGGAGGAGAAGAAATGAGATGGGCGATAGACTCAAAATCAGAGTTAGAGGGCACCAAATAGATGAAGGGTAAGAAGTATACTACCTAGGCACGAAAATAACCCACGAAAGACGATGCAAGAGGGATATAAAAGAATGTCTAGCACAGGCAAAAAGGGCATTCCTGGCGAAGAGAAGTCTACTAGCAGCAGAGGTCTTAATTTGAGGAAGACATTTTTTGAGAATGTACGTTTGGAGCGCAACACTGTATGGCAGTGAGACATGGACTATGGGAAAACTGAATGAGAGGAGAATAGAAGCAGATGAGATGTGGTGCTACAGAAGAATGTTGAAAATTGGGTGGATAAATGAGATAAGTAGTGAGAAGTTCCTCAGTATAATCGAGCAAGAATTGTACGTGTCGAAGTACTGAAAAAAAGAAAGGATTGGATAATAGGACATGTAAATATTAGAGTGAGTTGCAGACACTAAAAATTGTAGGGGAGACAAATTGAAATACATCCAACGATAATTGAGGACGTAGGGTGCAAGTGTTACTTTGAGATTAAATAGATGGCACGAGGGAGAGAAATTCGTGGTGGGCCGCATCAAACTAATCAGAACACTGACGACCTGTATTCTCCTTCCCCTCGCCATAAGAAAGGACAATCATGGGAATGGCAGCAACCAACAGTTATATCACTGTTTAAAAATGGAGATGGAAGTAATTTACAGAGGAATATGCTTACTGGATGAAATATAGCCCTATTCTAGTATCTTGGTCAGAAAATTAACAGTAATATCAGAGTGCTGATTAAGTGAAGAACAAATGAGTTTCCATAAAGGAAAATCGATAACAGGTGAACTGCTTGTGATGAAACAGATCACTGATAACAATGTTGAATTCAATCAAGAGATCGACTTAGTATTTGTTGAAATGGAATAGGCACCTGATAAAGTTAGTAGAGAAAAACTATGTATCATAATGAAGAAAGAGGGTACGAACTCCATTTAATTGGCGTAGCATATCACAGTTTGGATTTCAGAAGGGTTGGTCAACTGACAATGGTATTTATACATTCAGTCATCAAACACTACAAGCCTTAAATAATAACACTGTTCAACATTGATTTTGTTGCCAATTAATTCACAGTGAATTTAGGATAACTTTATGGTCCTATGGTCGAATGTGTCACTCGCTTTGCTAGATTGGTTCTATTTACTGTGGAAACGTACAATATGTAGACAGACAAACAAACAAAAATTCAAAATATTGAGATACATTGTGTACATAATCAAATGAAAATGAGGAAAACACATCAAATGCACTATAAAAATGCAGTTCCATTGTTGATTCAGCATGCAGGAGAAGTAAGGAAAACACAGACCATCTTTTGAAAACATTAAAATTAGCATATGGAAAAACTCTGCCTGTGTGATTTTCTCTTTTGTAGTAGCCGGCCATCATGTGCTGGTCTCTCTTTCACTTTGTTCCTTACTGTTGTCACCAAGATTGCCCAGAAATCTTCAAGATGGCTGTGGAGGCAGTGAATCTTAATGCTCACATTAGCGCCTAAGCGTTTGAATTTTCTGAGCATGTTTTGCACCAGTTCCTCATGATTATGTGCTTTGTGGTTACTCAAGAAATTCTTGACAACAGAGACAAAACTGCTTCAGGCTGATGGTTTAATGCAATTCATAACTTTAATGAATTTCAAATCATGTATAAGCTTCCAAATTTGGGGGCCATAAAATATACCAGATTTCAGTTTATTGTTACTGAGTCCAGGGAATGATTCGGATATATTTTTGAAACAGTCGCTATTTTTGTCCAGTGCTTTTATAAATTGCTTCATTAGACCAAGCTTGATATGAATGGGTGGAAGAATGATTTTGTCCCTGTCAACTGATGGTTCTTTTAGGATATTAGCTGCTTCTACAATAAAGCTATCTCCTGATGGCCATGAAACTTTTTACCAGTGATCATACTTTGCTCTGCTGTTCCAGATGCAAACAAAGCAAGGGAATTTTGTGTATCCACTTTGCTTTTCAAGCGAAAAGTTTACAATTTTTAAATCAACACAGAAAGGCCGTTGGCGTTGACTGTAACGAATTTTCTGGAGAATCCTCTGGATATTTTCGTATTGCTCATGAAGTTACGTCAAGTGTCCAATTGCAATCGATGTCTAGCTATTACCATTATGCAGCAACACACGTTTTACGCTTCTGGTTCGGCGATCGATAAAAAGCCTCCAGTCTTGAGCTTGATATTTGGTAGTCCCACTTTTAGTAGTAAACCAGAGATGTCAATACAGTAAACAAGAGCATCATCTTGACTGAAGTATGGAAGTAGATTTTCTTCTCTTGTCTGGTAAGCTGTGATTTTAGTTCCTAGATGTAGACAATTCTTCTCATTTAGTCAAGTTGCCAGAACTTCAGAAGACTGTTTAGAAAGATCGAGGTCTCTTATCAAATCGTTAAGCTCTTCCTGACTGAAGAGCTGATGTCTTGTGGGGCTTCCTTCATATTCAGATTCAAGTCCTGTATAACATTATCATCATCTGAAAGAAGTAGTTTTGGCAGAGTGGTGAACACTGGTATAGGAATGTCATCGTATGTGGAACAGGTCGCCTTGCTGATTCTAAATGGGAATATTCTCACTTATGGTTCTTATAGCGATTAAAAACTTTTACATTGACAATGCAAATATAACAATCATTTTTTTTTGCAATATCATCGGCACTCCAGAGTTTAAACCCCTTCGTTTACCATTACTACAAAGTCGTAAAGACTCGGCACAGATTTTGCAAACTTTAGGAGGAGCCCAATGTTTACCTTGGTCTCCCAGTTTAGTCCCAAAATACTCAAATAGGCCTGTTTCACAGTCAGTGATGTTCTTCCGTTGTTCTTGCTGAGTGTATTCTCCACAAATATAGCAGAACACATAAGGAGAGTTGAAACAACCTGTATGTGAATAAGTCATGTTTATCTATGAAAAGAATAAAATAAAATAAAAATTATACTTGTAAAAATATATTATTATAAATATGATAATGTGGATCAAATAAGACAGTATATACACTCCTGGAAATGGAAAAAAGAACACATTGACACCGGTGTGTCAGACCCACCATACTTGCTCCGGACACTGCGAGAGGGCTGTACAAGCAATGATCACACGCACGGCACAGCGGACACACCAGGAACCGCGGTGTTGGCCGTCGAATGGCGCTAGCTGTGCAGAATTTGTGCACCGCCGACGTCAGTTTCAGCCAGTTTGCCGTGGCATACGGAGCTCCATCGCAGTCTTTAACACTGGTGGCATGCCGCGACAGCGTGGACGTGAACCGTATGTGCAGTTGACGGACTTTGAGCGAGGGCGGATAGTGCGCATGCGGGAGGCCGGGTGGACGTACCGCCGAATTGCTCAACACGTGGGGCGTGAGGTCTCCACAGTACATCGATGTTGTCGCCAGTGGTCGGCGGAAGGTGCACGTGCCCGTGGACCTGGGACCGGACCGCAGCGACGCACGGATGCACGCCAAGACCGTAGGATCCTACGCAGTGCCGTAGGGGACCGCACCGCCACTTCCCAGCAAATTAGGGACACTGTTGCTCCTGGGGTATCGGCAAGGACCATTCGCAACCGTCTCCATGAAGCTGGGCTATGGTCCCGCACACCGTTAGGCCGTCTTCCGCTCACGCCCCAACATCGTGCAGCCCGCCTCCAGTGGTGTCGCGACAGGCGTGAATGGAGGGACGAATGGAGACGTGTCGTCTTCAGCGATGAGAGTCGCTTCTGCCTTGGTGCCAATGATGGTCGTATGCGTGTTTGGCGCCGTGCAGGTGAGCGCCACAATCAGGACTGCATATGACCGAGGCACACAGGGCCAACACCCGGCCTCATGGTGTGGGGAGCGATCTCCTACACTGACCGTACACCTCTGGTGATCGTCGAGGGGACACTGAATAGTGCACGGTACATCCAAACCGTCATCGAACCCATCGTTCTACCATTCCTAGACCGGCAAGGGAACTTGCTGTTCCAACAGGACAATGCACGTCCGCATGTATCCCGTGCCACCCAACGTGCTCTAGAAGGTGTAAGTCAACTACCCTGGCCAGCAAGATCTCCGGATCTGTCCCCCATTGAGCATGTTTGGGACTGGATGAAGCGTCGTCTCACTCGGTCTGCACGTCCAGCACAAACGCTGGTCCAACTGAGGCGCCAGGTGGAAATGGCATGGCAAGCCGTTCCACAGGACTACATCCAGCATCTCTACGATCGTCTCCATGGGAGAATAGCAGCCTGCATTGCTGTGAAAGGTGGATATACACTGTACAATTAAAATCGCTCAAAAGAGGAAAGGCCGCTGGTCCTGATGGAATACCAGTTCGATTTTACACAGAGTACGCGAAGGAACTTGCCCCCCTTCTTGCAGCGGTGTACCGTAGGTCTCTAGAAGAGCGAAGCGTTCCAAAGGATTGGAAAAGGGCACAGGTCATCCCCGTTTTCAAGAAGGGACGTCAAACAGATGTGCAGAACTATAGACCTATATCTCTAACGTCGATCAGTTGTAGAATTTTGGAACACGTATTATGTTCGAGTATAATGTCTTTTCTGGAGACTAGAAATCTACTCTGTAGGAATCAGCATGGGTTTCGAAAAAGACGGTCGTGTGAAACCCAGCTCTCGCTATTCGTCCACGAGACTCAGAGGGCCCTAGACACGGGTTCACAGGTAGATGCCGTGTTTCTTGACTTCCGCAAGGCGTTTGACACAGTTCCCCACAGTCGTTTAATGAACAAAGTAAGAGCATACGGACTATCAGATCAATTGTGTGATTGGATTGAGGAGTTCCTAGATAACAGAACGCAGCATGTCATTCTCAATGGAGAGAAGTCTTCCGAAGTAAGAGTGATTTCAGGTGTGCCCCAGGGGAGTGTCATAGGACCGTTGCTATTCACAATATACATAAATGACCTGGTGGATGACATCGGAAGTTCACTGAGGCTTTTTGCAGATGATGCTGTGGTGTATCGAGAGGTTGCAACAATGGAAAATTGTACTGAAATTCAGGAGGATCTGCAGCGAATTGACGCATGGTGCACGGAATGGCAATTGAATCTCAATGTAGACAAGTGTAATGTGATGCGAATACATAGAAAGATAGGTCCCTTATCATTTAGCTACAAAATAGCAGGTCAGCAACTGGAAGTAGTTAATTCCATAAATTATCTGGGAGTACTCATTAGGAGTGATTTAAAATGGAATGATCATATAAAGTTGATCGTCGGTAAAGCAGATGCCAGACTGAGATTCATTGGAAGAATCTTAAGGAAATGCAATCCGACAACAAAGGAAGTAGGTTACAGTACGCTTGTTCGCCCAATGCTTGAATACTGCTCAGCAGTGTGGGATCCGCACCAGGTAGGGTTGATAGAAGAGATAGAGAAGATCCAACGGAGAGCAGCGCGCTTCGTTACAGGATCATTTAGTAATTGCGAAAGCGTTACGGAGATGATAGATAAACTCCAGTGGAAGACTCTGCAGGAGAGACGCTCAGTAGCTCGGTACGGGCTTTTGTTAAAGTTTCGAGAACATACCTTCACCGAAGAGTCAAGCAGTATATTGCTCCCTCCTACGTATATCTCGCGAAGAGACCATGAGGATAAAATCAGAGAGATTAGAGCCCACACAGAAGCATACCGACAATCCTTCTTTCCACGTACAATACGAGACTGGAATAGAAGGGAGAACCGATAGAGGTACTCAGGGTACCCTCCGACACACACCGTCAGGTGGCTTGCGGAGTATGGATGTAGATGTAGATGTAGATGTACTAGTGCCGACATTGTGCATGCTCTGTTGCCTGTGTCTATGTGCCTGTGGTTCTGTCAGTGTGATCATGTGATGTATCTGACCCCAGGAATGTGTATTACAATATGATCTATAACTTACATTTGACTAACAATAATGTAATAACTAATCGTGACATACCTTTTTCTTGATACAATGACCGAGAAATTCTTCACTAACAACAAATTACATAAATCGAATCCCCTCACACGCTCGTTTCTCGCTCGACTGCCGCTCTGAACATAAACCAGGGGGTGGGGGACCCTCACCTTCAAAGCAGCAGTGTGATCAACTGACTCTTCTTGATTGTGAGACACAAGGCTGTGTCTGAAATTACTACCACGTCCCATAATCTCACCTTCTCCTCAATAATGTGCTACATATAAAATATTACCTTTGTACATACGCAATCACAAAATATAAAATGAATATTCAAACAGAATTACGAAATTCACAACCGATTTTCAGATAATTTGACGATTAAACGCTACACGTCAGAGATTGCCTGTATCTAAGCGACTAGAGCCAATTGGGGAAATCCGTTTTCAGATTCAGCATACCAAATATACCCAACATACGTTCAAATATCCTTCACAACAAGAAAAACTTTTTTTAGAGGTATGTATATATCACCAGTGTTTTTTAATGATCTTTCCAATTCGTTTGATTGTGTGATCACACAAATATCTTAGAAAAACAAGTTATATGGAACTGATGGTTTTACACAAAGCTGGTTTGAATCATACTTAACAAACAGAATGGAAGATTTTGTGCTGAGTAATTCGGACAGTGTCGGAAAGATAGAAAATTTTAGTGATTGGGGGGAAAAAACACAAAGGGGACCGCACAGGGTTCAGTTTTGGTCCACTTAATATTCCGAAAGCAGAATAGATATTTTGCAGGCGATAGTAGTTTTATAACAAATCCTGTTAGAGAGGAAGCTATTGTTCAGTTGGTAACTGATATTTTCCAAAGAAGAGTTAAGTGGTTCTCTGAAAGTGGACTCACCCTTGATTTTAAAAAACCACACTGTATTCACTTCTGTACAACACATCGAGTCATACCAATAACGGATGTAGCACATGAACAGAATTCAGTAAATAGGATAGAATGCTCTGTAGTTTTGGATGTTGATACTGATAAGAAAATTAAACTGGAAGAAGCATACTACTGAGCTGCTCAAACATTTAAGTTCAGCTGCTTATGCTCTTTTTATAATTGCTGGTCTTGAAAATAAACGAATTAACTTTCTGACATATTTTGCATATTTATACTCCATAATGTCTTATGGAATAATTCCCCCGTGTGTCCCAAGACTTAGAAAGAAAGTACTGACTGCGCAAAAGCGGACAATAAGAATAATGTTTCGTGTTCGCCCACGGACGTCATGTAGCTATCTGTTCACGGAGGTGGGCGTTTTAAGTTGGGCGTCACAATATATGTATTATTTAGTGAAATTTGTTATAAATAATCCATCACAATTCGAGGGGAACGGTGATGTCCATACCTACAACACTAGACGGAGAAATGTCCTTTATTACCCATTGTTAAAGCTGTCAGTCTCTCAGAACGGAGTTCAGTACGCGGCAACAATAATGTTTGATTATTTACCCAATAATATAAAATGTCTGACAGAAAGCGAAGCACGTTTTAAATCTGATTTAAAATGATTTATCCTGGACAACTACTTCTATTCCATCGGCGAATTTCTGCTTAAAGACCGGTAGCCAGAAAAAAAAGTACTTGTATAGTTGCATGTATTCATTAATGTTAGAGATTTCTTCTTATGGGGGAGGGGTCGCAATGTACAAGTCAATTTTGAAATTCGAAGAAAAGCACAGGACAGTTGCTTAATCCAAAAATCATTTAATGGATATACGATCGGTTTCTGAGCGGTTACAGTTCCATTATCTGGCATAAAAGACAATTGTTTACATCAGATGAAGAACTGCGGTCGTTCCGAAACCAGTCGTGTACTCAATACAAGATTATTGATTAAGCAACTGTCCTTCAGTTTTCTTCGTTTTTCAAAACATTAGTGTTAACACTGATCATGTATATGTATCCTGTAAACTCGATCGTTCCACGTCATATCGCTAAAAGAATCGTCAAATGATGATTGTGGCGCACAATACAAATGAACTGTTCGGTAGTTAACTTGTTTGTCAAACCAAAGACAAGGCAGCACAGACTACAATAACAGGGAAATGCCAGCCGAAGGCGATGGCTAGTCGCTATCACAGTTTTTGTCGAGCGTAACATTGTAGCTTCGTAGTGTAAACAAAAGCGAAATCCAAACAGCGTAGAGTACCCAAACCTCGTGTGTGGCACATTATAATTACAGTGAACACTACGACGATGTATGAGACTAGCAATTTGACGTCGGCCTAGATACAGACCAGCAATCGTTACAGGCGTTGTCAATGCTAGAGTAGAATCGGCGCGCACATCCAGTCTTATACACAGATCAGCCAGAAAAGTATGATCACCTAACAGCCGGTATTCGCACCTTTGGCAAGGATAACAGCGGCGACGCGTCGTGGCATGGTAGCAATTACGCCTTGGTAGGTCGCTGCACACAAATGTGCACACACAAGTCGCCCTAATTCCCGTAAATTACGTGCAGGAGGGCGATGGGCTCTGCCGCCACGTTGAGTCACATCCCAGATGTGTTCGATCTGGTTCCTAACTGTCGTGCTGGGTGGTCACCACGTCAATTGGAACGCCCTGGATTCCTCGAATCACTCCATCACACTCCTGGTCTTGTGAGATGGTGTATTATCTTGTTGAAAAATGCTGCCGTGGGGAAACATCATCGTCATGGAGGTGCAACACTCTACGACACTAATTGGCGTCATGGTGCTTTGCACTAGCTCCACTGGATCCATAGGTACCCACATGAATGTTCCTCAGAGCACAATGGAGCTGCCGCCAGCTTGTCTCCGTCCTCCCATACAGTTCTCAAGGAGCTGATCCCGTGGAAGACGAGAAATTGGCGACCTCCCATCGGCAAGATGGAGAAGATTTCGGGATTCATCAGACCATGGAACGCTGTGCCACTACGCCAACTTCCAGTATAGATGTTAAGGTACTGATTCCAGTCGTAGCTGCTGATGTCGTGGTGTTAGCGCTGGCACATGCGCGGGTTGTCGGCTACGGAGGCCCGTCGTTGGGATGTTCGGTGCCCTGTATGTTCAGACACACTTGTGCTCTGCCCTGCATGAAAGGCTGATGTTAGTTGTGCCACAGTTCGCCGCCTGTCCTGTTTTACCAGTTTGCTCAGCCTGCGACATCCGACATCTGTAACGAGGGGTGGCTACCCAACCCCACGACGTCTGGACGTTGTTTCACCTTGGTTTCGTCACGTGTTGAAGACAGTCAATACAGTCTGAACGTGGTTTCACCTTGATTTCGTCAAGTGTTGAAGACGCTCATCACAGTGCTCCTTGAACACCAGACAATTCGTTTCCAAAACTCTCGTGCCGACTCTCCGGGCCACCAGACTCTGCCGTCGGTCCAACTCTGATAGCCCATGCGTCTTCTCCATTCTACACATGGGCGCCACACTCACTGATACTTCATGCATCGTGCTTGTGTCTGACTAGCGGTCATTCCCCGTCAGGTGACGCTGTTATCGCACTGACGGGTTTATATGGATAGTTGTAGGTCGGTGGTCAAAATGTTCTGGCTGATGAGTGTAGACTCGCTCCGGGGTGGAGGGAGGGGAGGGGGGTTCGATGGAGCTTCTGGTGTAGGCCTTAATTCCGCGGGTAGCGAGGCTTAGCTAACAAGGATAAGTGTCTGGCATGTGAGTCACAGATTTTCATCAAGTTTTGGAAGGACGTTCTATACTGAAAATAAAGAGACATACGTTTCAACG
The DNA here is from genome assembly GCF_023897955.1 of Schistocerca gregaria. Lineage (NCBI taxonomy): Eukaryota > Metazoa > Arthropoda > Insecta > Orthoptera > Acrididae > Schistocerca > Schistocerca gregaria. Next base: position 1,084,270,694 of record NC_064920.1, on the reverse strand, counting down.
TCCTACTAGATACTCCCTCCTTTTGAAAAACAAATCGAGGTCAAAGTTGACGGAAATCGTATTTTCATCGCCATACATAGAAAGATCGTCTAAAAACAAACATTTTATATTAATATAAAAGGCCGTCCAAAGTTAATAATGTTCGAGTTGTCAAGGTGCTTGTATATTCATACTGTAGCTTCCGTATCTATCATTCAGCGGGTCTCGCGGAGCCAGGTTGGCGGTCGAGCGGTTAAGACATTAATCAGCGAAACTGATGGCCTGTGTTCGCTTCCTAGCGATGAGTTTTTGTCATTCGATATCTTTACGCTGTATCTGACAATAGTAAGTGTAGACACTTTCCTGTAGGGGAACAGCAACCTTTAGAAATTAAAACTGCAGAATCGCCCAACGTCGCATGTAAATTTTTCTTTATTTTGTTTATTTCACTCGACCAAAGCGAGCATCTACAGAAATTAAATGGTGGAGGTCCACTCGTTACATATATCGGTCTGTGTATAGCGCTTCCGTAAAAAGTACTCCAACATTTTTGCAACATAAGTCGCTTAGCCACTTCCAAATGTTTCATTTGTGTCTCTTTACTCGTCATCATATTATTTGTGTTTGATATAAACGGTGCTGTGCAACACTAAGTATGGAAACATGTAGGTGAAAGTAAACCAACTGAAGATGGGCACACGCCCGAAACCGGTCTTGCGTGAAATAAAATCACCTTCAGTTGTAATTGGTGGCGTTTATTACTCTCCCACTCTTGTGTAGGAGGGCTGTCTGTGGACGCCGTCGGCCGAGGTGGCCGAGAGGCTCTACGCGCTTCAGTCTGGAGCTGCGTGACCGCTACGGTCGCAAGTTCGAATCCTGCCTCGGGCATGGATGTGTGTGATCTCCTTAGGTTAGTTAGGTTTAAGTAGTTCTAAGTTCTAGGGGACTGATGACCTCAGATGTTAGGTCCCATAGTGCTCAGAGCCATTTGAATTTTCTGTGGACGTGAGTGTGACGCAAGAGCAGAGCGCACAGCTTGGTAGTGAGAAGTAAGAGCGAAAAGACGCAGGTGGGGCCTGTGTGAGGCGCACTATAGTCACAAGCGAGCCATCGATAGCACGGCGAGTGTGGACGGACGTAAGTGGTTCCAGTAACACACCGAGAGGCTGCCCCGTGAGTGGCCACCGTTACTCGAGGTGTTTCCACAATATTACATGGAGAAATAGCAGCATTGTGGACGACGTAGGAGACGGCGGTTTCATATCTGCAACGAACTACACTCCTGGAAATGGAAAAAAGAACACATTGACACCGGTGTGTCAGACCCACCATACTTGCTCCGGACACTGCGAGAGGGCTGTACAAGCAATGAACACACGCACGGCACAGCGGACACACCAGGAACCGCGGTGTTGGCCGTCGAATGGCGTTAGCTGCGCAGCATTTGTGCACCGCCGCCGTCAGTGTCAGCCAGTTTGCCGTGGCATACGGAGCTCCATCGCAGTCTTTAACACTGGTAGCATGCCGCGACAGCGTGGGCGTGAACCGTATGTGCAGTTGACGGACTTTGAGCGAGGGCGTATAGTGGGCATGCGGGAGGCCGGGTGGACGTACCGCCGAATTGCTCAACACGTGGGGCGTGAGGTCTCCACAGTACATCGATGTTGTCGCCAGTGGTCGGCGGAAGGTGCACGTGCCCGTCGACCTGGGACCGGACCGCAGCGACGCACGGATGCACGCCAAGACCGTAGGATCCTACGCAGTGCCGTAGGGGACCGCACCGCCACTTCCCAGCAAATTAGGGACACTGTTGCTCCTGGGGTATCGGCGAGGACCATTCGCAACCGTCTCCATGACGCTGGGCTACGGTCCCGCACACCGTTATGCCGTCTTCCGCTCACGCCCCAACATCGTGCAGCCTGCCTCCAGTGGTGTCGCGACAGGCGTGAATGGAGCGACGAATGGAGACGTGTCGTCTTCAGCGATGAGAGTCGCTTCTGCCTTGGTGCCAATGATGGTCGTATGCGTGTTTGGGGCCGTGCAGGTGAGCGCCACAATCAGGACTGCATACGACCGAGGCACACAGGGCCAACACCCGGCATCATGGTGTGGGGAGCGATCTCCTACACTGGCCGTACACCTCTGGTGATCGTCGAGGGGACACTGAATAGTGCATGGTACATCCAAACCGTCATCGAACCCATCGTTCTACCATTCCTAGACCGGCAAGGGAACTTGCTGTTCCAACAGGACAATGCACGTCCGCATGTATCCCGTGCCACCCAACGTGCTCTAGAAGGTGTAAGTCAACTACCCTGGCCAGCAAGATCTCCGGATCTGTCCCCCATTGAGCATGTTTGGGACTGGATGAAGCGTCGTCTCACGCGGTCTGCACGTCCAGCACGAACGCTGGTCCAACTGAGGCGCCAGGTGGAAATGGCATGGCAAGCCGTTCCACAGGACTACATCCAGCATCTCTACGATCATCTCCATGGGAGAATAGCAGCCTGCATTGCTGCGAAAGGTGGATATACACTGTAATAGTGACGACATTGTGCATGCTCTGTTGCCTGTGTCTATGTGCCTGTGGTTCTGTCAGTGTGATCATGTGATGTATCTGACCCCAGGAATGTGTCAATAAAGTTTCCCCTTCCTGGGACAATGAATTCACGGTGTTCTTATTTCAATTTCCGGGAGTGTATATGATCGTAGATCGTTTCATCTCTGCTGTGGTTAGAACCTTTGTGAGGCATTACCTACTGACATTCTCAGTAAGTTTTATTTCAGTATTGAGTATTTGACTTAAAGATTGCAGGTAACTGATCTTGTCACTATCCTGTCATCGTCACCTACTTATGGACCCACTCCTTTCCAGTTAGTGAATACTCAAGTGTCGCTATTTAAATAGTTCAAAGAAAAATGAGGTAAGACTATCGTAGCTAATTTTGTGCGTTTGCTAAAATGTATCTGAAAGTAATTAATAATTAAGCCTGGATAGGTTAATAGTGTTGTTCAATATTGCTCCGCAGAATCATGCTTGCTAATTGACTGGAGATAAAGTAAAGTAAAGCAGATAAAATTAAACAAATTCTGGCAATCTCAAATGAAAGGAAAGAATAAACTACATTCACATGTTTCATATCTGGCCTTTTGTAATAATGCTCCTTTTTTGATGGCGTCAATCTCTTGAAAGCCAACGGTTGCTTATTTGATCCAGTAAATATTCGTTGTAATTATGTTCTACTCAAGGCACGTAGCTTGTCATAGCCAGGAAACTAGAGTATGTAAGTAAACGTTAATCTGAGGTTATGTAGATTATTGTCGTAACAAATGAGCTACCTGCAGTAAATCATTGACTTTTCAACGAGTTCAAAATGTCTTTTACAATTTAACGTACGTGAGTATTAAACATCGCCTTCATTATTATTTCGTAACACACAGCGTTGCCAGAAACGTGTGTCAACCACCTTTTGCCACACATAGACCCAAACCGTTACATATTCATAGCTGTCCGCATTATTGATAGATAGTGCAGATACAGTGCCCAACGAGGCTGCTGAGCCTATTAATTAATTTCCGAATTATTTCAATTAGTTTTGTCGTTGGCTCTTTGAGTCATGCGTTACCTGTTTTCGTTTCGTATTTAATGTGAGCTATGACACTGTTTTAAGTACTAAACAAAATCCAGACAAGTAGAAAGAGTAGCAGCAAGAATACATTGTTCTTAAGAACAACTTGTTGTACATTTCTCTCCACTAAACGGGAAAATATTTTTCGGAGATGATACCTTTGCCGAAAATCAAATTCATTCGGCATACGCTATCACAGTCATATCATCGCATTAACCTATTACATCAGCATCGACATGTGCCGATGCCTCGTCATGTAAGTACCATTTTCCCTACGTTGCGCAAGGCGAACATCATCAATTAGTCCTGGAAGATCATGCCCTTATCCATCGAGTTTCCTTGCTAGTGTGTGTGGCTCAATGAGACTCCCACACACATTCAATGATAAACGTTGCTTATATGCTCACTGTAAACAGCACGTTTATTGCGAAACTGAGAAATATCGGTTACACGATACGTCATACAAACCTAAAGGGTTTAAACTCAAATACTTAGGGACTACAATTACGAATAACTTCAATTGAAAAGACACATAGGTAATGTTGTGGGGAGGACAAACCAAAGATTGTGCGATGTAAATCGATAGTTGACTGCAGCCAGTTACTGCAACCACCAACAAAATTTCACTCTAATACTGATGTGCCGTTCAATGCGTCACTGAAGTGCTTGGAGATTGTACGAGCACAGTGAACTGCCAAGTGAATCCACCATACACTATAATGGCATTGTCCAGATACTTGTTCAGTTGCTCTCGTTGTTGAAGTTTCTGGAGACACTCGCACAGCTGGCCGCTATGGCCGAGCGGTTCTAGGCGCTTCAGTCCGGAACCGCGCTGCTGCTACGATCGCAGGTTCGAATCCTGCCTCGGGCATGGATATGTGTGATGTCCTTAGATTAGTTAGATTTAAGTAGTTCTAAGTCTAGGGGACTGATGACCGTAGACGTTGAGTGCCATAGTGCTTAGAACCATTTGAACCAATTTTTGACAGTCGCACTTATTCCAAAACCATACTCAACTTTGGGTTCAGATGTATGAGCAATAGGCATAATTCTGTTAGTTAACAATTCGATATCGGTTTTCATGTACGTTTTCAGATAATAAGGTGGTGCTATTGACCTCGTGGAAGTAATTATTGCTGTTACTGCTGATATACATTAAAAGAAGCTTTCCTTTTGTTCCATTTAACACTCCCCAAGGTGGTGTTTCAAGCCTCTGCTGTTCTTGTTCTACATAAACTACTGAAGAGAGAATCTGATCAGTGATCTGATCAGATAATGTTGTCATTTACAGTTTTGTTAAGTCATCAGATGATGAAAACCAAATCCATAATGATTTAAACAAAAAATTTGTATAGTGCGAAAAGTGGCAATTTAGTATGAATAGTGAAAAGTGTGAAGTCATCCACATGAGTACTAAAAGGAATTGGCTAAATTTCGCTTCCACGGTAAGTCATACAAATCTAAAGGGTTTAAACTAAAATACTTATGGACTACAATTACGAATAACTTCAATTGGAAAGACACATAGGTAATGTTGTGGGGAAGACAAACCAAAGATTGTGCGAGTTATTGGTAGAAAACTTAGAAAATGTAACAGGCCTGTTAAAGAAACTGCTTACACTACGCTTGTCCACCTTCTTCTGGAGTACTGTGTGCGGTGTGAGATCCGCATCAGATAGGATTGATTGAGGACATAGAAAAAGTCTAAAGAGGAGCAGCTCATTTTGTATTATGACGAAATAGGGGAGGAATGCCACGGATTTGGTACGTTAATTAGGATAGCAATCACTAAAGCAAAGGCGATTTTCGCTGCGACACGATATTCTCATGAAATTTCATTCAGCAACTTCCTCCTGAGAGCGTGATAATACCTGTATTTCGTTGTCGCTTACCTACATAGGGAGAAATCATCATCATAATAAAATAACAGAAATCAGAGCTCGCACGAAAATATTTAAGTGTTCGTTTTTCCTGCTCGCTGTTGGCGAGTGGAAGGTCGGAGAAGTAGCTTGAAGGTCGTTGGATGAACTCATTGCCGGGCAGTTAATTGTGAGGTGCAGAATAGTGACGCAGATGTAGATATAAACGTAGATTCAGCTACATGGGGAGAGTATCAAGAGTGACACATAGTTATCTTGTTTAGCTAGCTAATTTGGGATGGAGCCGTCCAGCTGGATTGCTCTTCCAGCATTTTTGTATGTCGTACGGTTTTGTGGGTGTCTACTTTACAGCGTATTTGCCAGCAGTACTTAATCTTCAAGCATCGATTGCACGAAAAAGCAGGGTTGCTACAGACAAATTACTTTGATGGGTGGACGATGTAATCTCCCCCCCCCCCCCCTTCTTTTCTATTTCCATCTTTGGTCCACCTGAAACAGTGTCCAGTCGTAGCAAAGTCTTTTACGATGATTTGAGAGGAGCGAACATTACAGTAAACTTTCTCATGTTGAGATGACTCCATTTCTCCTTGCCTAGGGGTCTGAGTCTTGAAACTGAAAATGTTACATCAGGTCCTCACGATTGATTTGAACTAAGTAAATCTGAAGATAGTTGTTGCAGCATTTTTTTTACGTAAATATATTTTCTCGCATTTTAACATATGATACAGTATTTTCATTTTTCACATTTACAAAGCCGAAATTACATTGTTCGCACGAAAATACGTCCGTCGCATCAGAGGCATACTTACCACTCTCACAGTCTGCGAAAATAACAATATTCTAAAGGGTTAACAATTTTTCTTAACAAATGAACTTACATTTTTTGTTTATTTGCAAACTGACTACTTCGGATCACGCTAGAATTTCATTTGTTCTTCAGCTGAAGTTTCCTGTTTCTCCAGTACTCGATCATAGGGAGTCTGTGCCGTTGCTTCTGTTCATCCGTTCAGGCTCTTCCTGTCTTCTATGTTCTTTTGACTTGAAATCCTTTCAATTTTTGAATGATGATCCGAAATGGATCCCTGTTAAACATTTGAACTCGTGAATGTTTAATCTTTCCAGATCTTTACGAGTTTCCTTAATCCATGTCGTTGTCGTCTTCTTTTTCCACAGGTAGTCGAATATACTTTTGGTTAGTCTGGTTTTGTCCATTCTGTACAGGTGTCTACGAGATTTTCTCCGCCTTTTTGTAGGGTTCATTGTTGCTCCGAAGTTTCCAGCCAGTTTCAATATGGGTTGGACCTATGATTTTTCGCAGTCTTCTTCTTTCTAGTCTCTCCAGCTTTCTGTTACATTGAAAGGGTACAGTACCGCCCGACATTGAAAATAGGTGCAACATACTTCATTATTCTTGTCAGAACAACATATTTTTTGTAATAATAACTCAATTTCAATTAATGCAGCGAAGCCGGATACCAGTGTGGGAAAGAATGACAATTTATTTATTTAATTGATCACATGTGCACTCCCACAAAATAAATCCCTACATCCAGTTTGGTGAGATCTGTGAAATGAATGAATGTATGGTCGTCTGCTAACCGCAGATAGTGAATGTGAATATATCATCTTTGAGACGATCCTTTGGCCACCTTTGGTGGAACCAAAGAGATGAAATTTACGGGAGCTTTGAGCGCCTGAAATGTGGCTGACCAGTGCGGTAGCAAGGGGCTCCCCCACTTCGGCAGAGGTACGAGAGGACCTGAAGAATGGCCATGTTTCAGCACTCTGCTGCTGGATCTTGTGTTGGTAAGACCTGTCTTAGGTGTGCTCCGTAAAGACAAAAGAGTGGAGACATGGTATGCATGTGAAATACTTAAGAGTAGTTTGGAATAATAATTTCTCTATTTCAGGAACTTTTGTGGGGAGAATTAAATGTCAGGCAGGTAATATTAAGGGGATTGTAGTAATCTTCGGAAGTGACCAACGGTCACAATGAAACCATGTGTAGCAATAAGTTGAAATACTTCCGAGTGCTTAAGTTAAGCTGAATTACTAGCGTGTGTACTATAAGTTGGAAATATTTAAGAAATAGCGTGTGCAGGATTTGAAATTGGAGATAAGTACTTCCACGTGGTGAGTACTGTGTGAGTCTCAATCTGTGTATGACACAAAGGATAAAGAGAAGTACTCGTCCATGGTATCAGTTGAGGACTCGCGTGTGTGATAAATATGTTCTTAATATTATTTTTCGTGTTATGTTGCCGTGTGACGCTTGATTCAAAATATAATACTCTGAGAGTGAAGCAAGGTGAGTCAGCCGTCTATCCAGCAACGCCACATGGCTTGCATTGCACAGGAAGACGTGCATATATCCTCCAGAGTTCATAGTAGGAAAGAAAAGTTGCGAAGTGGGGCAGTGTCGTGTGAAACTGGGATGAATTGTAATTGAAGTGGGAAAGCTGAAAGTGATATGATTATAATGTTGTATTCCATGTTGCAGTGTGGTGTATGTCATGTAATTTAAGTATGTGTGGTTTGCATGGGAGAGTGGCAAGGTAGTTTCAGAGGCAGTGGGTTATGCGTGTTCCTTTTGTACCGCTCGGTCTTGAGGAAAGTTTCGTGATGGTGGTTGTGAGAGTCGAAGTGTGAGATATAGCAAAAGATCCACCATCCTATCCAGAAAGTGCACTGTAGAGTTAAATAATTACGAGACCAAAAGATGGAGAATCACCAATGTAAAGCCATGCCCACTGGGCGGAATTTCTCATGTGTTATTGTTGTAGGTTGTAGAATTTGTGTGTTTAGGTTATAGAATTTTTCGGAATAAATAAGATAGTGAAAAGAAAAAGATTGGTGGCCTTTTCCTTCGAATTGTATGTTGTCATGGTATCCAAAATTTATAATGTGTGCGCTATTAATATTCAGTGCAATGGCCACGTGTTGATCAAAGCCGTTACATACGAAAGAAAATGTGGTATTGCCAGTGCGTAGTTAACAGAGTTCTGTAAATTACTGATAGTCAGATGTGCGATTCCGTTGCATAATATTCATACAGGAGGATAATTTGTAACTTAATTGTGAGTACGAGAGTTCATGTTACTCGATAAATAAGAATGAATCCACTCGCTTGGCAGATCACTCATCTTGCAGGCCTGACTGCTTGGTGCCACAGTATCAGCAAGGCATGTGGGTGCCTCTCAACATTATTACTTTCGATAATTATTCCATAAATTAATCCAAAAATATTACGTAGTAAACAGTACAGGATTGCGTAATTAAGGACAGAAATTTTAAGTTTCCGAATTATTCGTAATTTCAAATGTTTCTAAAAATATAATTTTAGCTGTACCTTCAGAACTAGTACTTACCGTTTATAGTATCGAGGAGACTAAAATATTATATAAAGTAATTCCTTTTCATAAATTTTAGATTGAAATATAGCATACTGTGTATAAAATTATATGAACATTTTTAGAAAAGCAAGTGGGATACCATTGACCTATCCAAAAGTCGAAAAATAATACTGGTATCGACAACTACTGTTGAGGAAAAGCAATGCTGAAGGAGGATGTCCCGTTACAGCGAACAGACACATCTCGGTATTCCAAAATCATTTTTATTCGGATTTAGTTAGTTCACGTGCGGTTGTATTCTCGAAAGAGACATGAGTCAGTATGACGCACTTGGGAAACGGGGTGCAGATATGAGGTTGGAGCAAGTGTTGGAGGTGGACCACGGCTGGACAGACGCCGTCTGGACAGGTGCCCAAGTAGAACGCACCGCCCCCACCCCACCCCCGCCCCCTCCTCCTGCCGCACGTGAAACATTGAGAGCGGCCCGCGTGAATAAGTGACGCCGCGTCGTCACAGCAAGGGTGGGCGAGGGGGGGCGGTTAAACTGCGAGGCGTAGTCATGAAGTCTAGATTGATGAAAAAGCTCGTGCTGCGACTTTGAAATTAATGACGTTGTGAGTGTCCTCTACATTCTGGATACGGATGGGAAAAACCGACCAGTTAAAACCGATATCGGCATTTTAGTTAGAAATAACCAGTATTTTGTATCTTTCACTGGTCTCAGTAATTGACGGATTTTCGTTGGAGGCCTGAAGATTGAGTTTATCTTGTGTCTTTTCAGCAGTCGGCTTATCTTGCCCGACACAGAGCCACAGAATGGCAGCAAAGCTAGTTTCTCTTCCTGCTCTTCGTCGGTGGTCTTATTCTGATATTTCCCAGAAATCGCTCCTTTCACTTGATGGGCGCTGTAGCCGTTATTCTTAAAACCTTGGTTAGGTGGCTCAGTTCATGGGACAGGTTATCGTCATCTGATATTACTCTTGCACGGTGCACCAATGTTTGTAATACCGTGCGCTTCTGTGCTGGATGATGATGGCTGGTTGCGTGCAGGTACAGGCCTGTGTGGCTGGGTTTTCTGTAGACGCTGTGGTCAAGACACCCATTTGGTTTACGGTAGACAAGGACGACGAGGAAGTGCAATGCATTATCTTTTCCCACCTCCATGGTGAACCGGATATTACTGTTGATGCCATTGTTGTTGTTGTTGTTGTTGTTTTCTTCAGTCCTGGGACTGGTTCGATGCAGCTCTCCATGCTACTCTATCATGTGCAAGCTTCTTCATCTCCCAGTACTTACTGAAATACACATCCTTCTGAATCTGCTTAGTGTATTCACCTCTTGGTCTCCCTCTACGATTTTTACCCTCCACGCTGCCCTCCAATGCTAAATTTGTGATCCCTTGATGCCTCAGAACATGTAACATGTCCTACTAGCCGGTCCCTTCTTTTTGTCAAGTTGTGCCACATACTCCTCTTCTCCCCAATTCTATTCAATACTTCATCATTAGTTATGTGATCTACCCATCTAATCTTCAGCGTTCTTCTGTAGCATCTCATTTCGAAAGCTTCTATTCTCTTCTTGTCCAATCTATTTATCGCCCATGTTTCACTTCCGTACATGGCTACACTCCATACAAATACTTTCAGAAACGACTTCCAAACTCTGAAATTTATACTCGATGTTAACAAATTTCTCTTCTTCAGAAACGCTTTCCTTGCCATTGCCAGTCTACATTTTATATCTTCTCTACTTCGACCATCATCAGTTATTTTGCTCCCCAAATAGCAAACCTCCTTTACTACTTTAAGTGTCTCATTTCCTAATCTAATTCCCTCAGCATCACCCGACCTAATTCGACTACATTCTATTATCCTCGTTTTGCTTTCGTTGATGTTCATCTTATATCCTCCTTTCAAGACCCTATCCATTCCGTTCAACTGCTCTTCCAAGTCCTTTGCTGTCTCTGACAGAATTACAATGTCATCGGCGAACCTCAAACTTTTAAATTATTCTCCATGGATTTTAATACCTACTCCAAAATTTTTCTTTTGTTTCCTTTACCGCTTGCTCAATATACAGATTGAATAAAATCGAAGAGAGGCTACAACCCTGTCTCACTCCCTTCCCAACCACTGCTTCCCTTTCATGCTCCTCCACCCTTATAACCGCCTTCTGGTTTCTGTACAAATGCTAGAAACGTAGGTTTGCCTTTCCTTAATCTTTCTTCTAAGATAAGTCATAAGGCCAGTATTGTTTCACGTGTTCCAATATTTCTACGGAATCCAAACTGATCTTCCCCGAGGTCAGCTACTACCAGTTTTTCCATTCGTCTCTAAATAATTTGCGTTAGTATTTTGCAGCTGTGACTTATTAAACTTATAGTTCGGTAATTTTCACATCTGTCAACATCTGCTTTCTTTGGGATTGGAATTATTATATTCTTCTTGTAGTCTGAGGATATTTCGCCTGTTTTATACATCTTGCTCAACAGATGGTAGAGTTTTGTCAGGACTGGCTCTCACAAGGCCGTCAGTAGTTCTAATGGAAAGTTGTCTACTCCCGGGGCCTTGTTTTGACTCAGGTCTTTCAGTGTTCTGTCAAACTCTTCACGCAGTATCGTATCTCCCATTTCATCTTCATCAACATCCTCTTCCATTTCCATAATATTGTCCTCAAGTACATCGCCCTTGTATAGACACTCCTTCCACCTTTCTGCTTTCCCTTCATTGCTTAGAACTGGGTTTCCATCTGAGCTCTTGATATTTATACAAGTGGCTCTTTTTTCTCCAAAGGTCTCTTTAATTTTCCTGTAGGCAATATCTATCTCACCCCTAGTGAGATAAGCCTCTACATCCTTCCATTTGTCCTCTATCCATCTCTTCTTAGCCATTTTGCACTTTCTGTCGATCTCATTTTTGAGACGTCTGTATTCCTTTTTGCCTGCTTCATTTAATGCATTTTTATATTTTCTCCTTTCGTCAATTAAATTCAATTACCCAAGGAGTTCTACTAGCCTACGTCTTTTTACCTATTTGATCCTCTGCTGCCTTCACTACTTCATCCCTCAAAGCTACCCATTCTTCTTCTACTGTACATCTTTCTCCCATTCCAGTCAATCGCTCCCTTATGCTCACCCTGAAACTCTGTACAATCTCTGGTTCTCTCAGTTTATCCAGGTCCCATCTTCTTAAATTCCCACCTTTTTGCAGTTTCTTCAGTTTTAATCTACAGGTCATAACCAATAGATTGTGGTCAGAGTCCACATCTGCCCCTGGAAATGTCTTACAACTTAAAACCTGGTTCCTAAATCTCTGTCTTACCATTATATAATCTATCTGATACCTTCTAGTATCTCCAGTATTCTTCCATGTATACAATCTTCTTTCATGATTCTTTAACCAAGTGTTTGCTATGATTAAGTTATGCAAAATTCTACCAGGCGGCTTCCTCTTTCATTTCTTCCCCCCAAGCCATATTCACCTACTATGTTTCCTTCTCTCCCTTTTCCTACTCTCGAATTCCAGTCACCCATGACTATTAAATTTTCGTCTCCCTTCACTACGTGAATAATTTCTTTTATCTCGTCATACATTTCTTCATCATCTGCAGAGCTAGTTGGCATATATACTTGTACTACTGTAGTAAGAGCGGGCTTCGTGTCTATCTTGGCCACAATAGTGCGTTCACTATGCTGTTTGTAGTAGCTTTCCCGTACTCCTATTTTCCTATTCATTATTAAACTTACTCCTGCATTACCCCTATTTGATTTTGTGTTTAGAACCCTGTATTCACCTGACCAAAAGTCTTTTTCCTCCTGCCAACGAACTTCACTAATTTCCACTATATCTAACTTTAACCTATCCATTTCCCTTTTTAAATTTTCTAATCTACCTGCTCGGTTAAGGGATCTGACATTCCACGCTCCGATCCGTAGAACGCCAGTTTTCTTTTTCCTGATAACGACGTCCTCTTGAGTAGTTCCCGCCCATAGATCCGAATGGGGGACTATTTTACCTCCGGAATATGTTACCCAAGAGGACGCCATCATCATTTAACCATACAGGAAAGCTGTATGCCCGCGGGGAAAATTATGGCTGTAGTTTCCCCTTGCTTTCAGCCGTTCGCAGTACCAGCATAACAAGGCCGTTTTGGTTCGTGTTACAAGGCCAGATCAGTCAATCATCCAAACTGTTGCCCCTGCAACTACTGAAAAGGCTGCTGCCCCTCTTCAGGAACCACACGTTTGTCTGGCCTCTCAACACATACCCCTCCGTTTTGGTTGCACCTATGATACGGCCATCTGTCTCGCTGAGGCACGCAAGCCTCCCCACCAACGGCAAGGTGCATGGTTCCAAAAACTCGTATAGTTTCTCGCGTCCGTATGGTCAAATGAGAGAATTTTGAGTATATTGCCAGAGATACTGCGCCATTTAAGCCGAAGTCTTTCTTTCGATACGTTGACGACATGTCCGTCATTTTTATTATAATGTAAGGAAGGTTATACAGAACCTAATTTCCTTGGCAACAGCAAAATGTTATGCATATATGCATGCCTGAAAGAACAGACACTGCTGATTATCCACGGCTGTACGAAATATTTCGAAATTAATTTACTGACTGGCGCGTCAACAGTGTCTGTTTTTTCAGACATGCTTGTAGGTATTACAAGACTAGACGGGCATATGATGACAACACTAGGCTAGATTCTTCATTTTCTTATTCTCCCTATAGCAGGAATCCAAATAATGTTGCGAGCGTTAGGTTGTGAATTTACTGGACTACAACAGAAGGATGTAGACAGTGTGGATGTTTGGGTCGGTCCGGGGAGCGTGCACGGATAGCCGAAGTTGTTAAGAAGGCTTCCGCGTGATAATCAGAGTTCGAGTCCAGGTAAGGCACAAATTTTTGTGTGTCACTGTTGGTTGGTAGATCTACTCTTAATACAGCTGATGTGAAGAAATTCACAGTAAGCGAATTATTTTCAAAATAATATAATGATCTTAATAGACGTAAAACCATTTTAGAGCCAAATTTCTTTTCAAACATTCTTGCGTAAAACGTTTTACGTTTTAAGATGCAAATAAAACATATCTGCTCATGGCCTGCCACCTTATGATGGCTAGCAAGTTTGTTGCGTGAGATATAAAGTTACATTAATGGGAGCTATGTTCTTGGAAGTGTCATCGACGCCGTGTAGGTCAGAGAACACACAAAGAGTAAACTCCCATCCCCCCCTCCACCCCTCCCCTCTAGGGCCACCGTTTTTGCGTGTGGGCGGCAGCCACATGAGGCTTCAGCTAGGGCTGACGTTGCTTCCACTTACTTGTGTCAGACTAGTTCTGTTTTCTTTTCTATTGGTCTGTCTTGGACAACTTGTTTTTTTTTCTACCCCGACGGTATTAGATTGCGAGACACGAGAATGTCTTCCATTTTCATTGTCTAGTCGTATCTAAGACGCAGCTGTCGATAAAAAGCTCGGGTAGAAACGTCACCAACCGTGGTGAAGCTAGTGTTCTAGAAGAAGCGGCTCTGAAATCAAACGTTTTGTTTCCAGTAGGTGGTTGTTCGGAGTGCTGGTGTCTCTCCACCCTAAAACAAATTTCACTCAGTCGTTTGACAGTATACAGCCTGGCGAATGGCGAACGGATTAAAAGGACTAGGTATAGATCTCGAATGATACTTAAAAACTCGATAAAGGGAATGTGAGGGGTATAAATACGAAATAGCAAGAATTAGAAGAAATACTAAACAAGAATGACAGAAATAGCTACTGCAATTTAAAGAAAAAATAAATTAGAAGGTACGAGGGGTTTGAACCAATTCACAGTGATACAAAAAGTGGAAAGGGCTCGGTGTGTACAGTAGCCACATTAAAAAATCTAAAATAGAAGAAGAAATCAAAGAGTTATTCCAATATAAGCGATGGAGTAGTAACAGCACGATTTAAACTACAAGGCCTGAGGAAGAGAAAAAAGACGAAACAAAATAGTTTTATAAAATCGTGAAATATTTAATATGTAACTACACCAAGAGTGACAAACAGCTTAGCAGTGGAAATGAAAATGCTCGAATAGATATGGTACCTATGCCAAATGTTGCGGAGACTTTCGGAGCAGTAGCAGCAAATAAAAATGGCGAGGAACTTACGCAATTTGCAACTTTCAGCCAATTGAAATTAGCAAATTCCTACTTTCGCAAGATTCGCAAATTCGTATGGTGTAGCCGAGGTTGTGAGAAGCACCGGTTATAGATCATTAATCGATCATGTAGTTGTCAATGACGAACTAAATTCCGTGGTACTGCATGTTACAGCACACACACGCAGCGGTGTATCTTACTCAGAGCATCTTATAATTGTAAAAACTAGAATAGCACCACAATGAAAGAAAAGTAATCTGAAAGAAGAATGAAGAATCTTAAAGAGTGTATCCTGTGAGAAAGAAAGTTAAGAATACTTCATGAAAATAGAATACAGGATATCTAACGCAAAGGTTTACTGATGACGACATAAATAAATAATGGGAAAGTATAATACAGGCAACTTATAAAATTGCAAACGATATTTTAGGAAAGAAGAGAAATATAAGAAATAAGAAAGGCTTTAGAACATGAAACAAAGAAGTAAGACAGTCAACATAAAAAATTGATGGCATAAAAGATAAATTTAAAGGAAAACAGATGTATCCTATGAAGTGTAAAGAGAGAGGAATAATTGCCAAGAGAATAACCAGAAAGGCTTACGAGGAAGTGTGAAATAATTTTATAAGTGTCGTAGACAATGATGTGCATGGAAGGCAGCAAACTGTATAAAAACTAATTAAACAGATAAATAAGGTTATCAAGATTAAATATAATAAGTCAACAAAAAAGGATAAAACATTATAAATACACTCCTGGAAATGGAAAACAGAACACATTGACACCGGTGTGTCAGACCCACCATACTTGCTCCGGACACTGCGAGAGGGCTGTACAAGCAATGATCACACGCACGGCACAGCGGACACACCAGGAACCGCGGTGTTGGCCGTCGAATGGCGCTAGCTGCGCAGCATTTGTGCACCGCCGCCGTCAGTGTCAGACAGTTTGCCGTAACATACGGAGCTCCATCGTAGTCTTTAACACTGGTAGCTTGCCGCGACAGCGTGGACGTGAACCGTATGTGCAGTTGACGGACTTTGAGCGAGGGCGTATAGTGGGCATGCGGGACGCCGGGTGGACGTACCGCCGAATTGCTCAACACGTGGGGCGTGAGGTCTCCACAGTACATCGATGTTGTCGCCAGTGGTCGGCGGAAGGTGCACGTGCCCGTTGACCTGGGACCGGACCGCAGCGACGCACGGATGCACGCCAAGACAGTAGGATCCTACGCAGTGCCGTAGGGGACCGCACCGCCACTTCCCAGCAAATTAGGGACACTGTTGCTCCTGGGGTATCGGCGAGGACCATTCGCAACCATCTCCATGAAGCTGGGCTACGGTCCCGCACACCGTTAGGCTGTCTTCCGCTCACGCCCCAACATCGTGCAGCCCGCCTCCAGTGGTGTCGCTACAGGCGTGAATGGAGGGACGAATGGAGACGTGTCGTCTTCAGCGATGAGAGTCACTTCTGCCTTGGTGCCAATGATGGTCGTATGCGTGTTTGGCGCCATGCAGGTGAGCGCCACAGTCGGGACTGCATACGACCGAGGCACACAGGGCCAACACCCGGCATCATGGTGTGGGGAGCGATCTCCTACACTGGCCGTACACCTCTGGTGACGGTCGAGGGGACACTGAATAGTGCACGGTACATCCAAACCGTCATCGAACCCATCGTTCTACCATTCCTAGACCTGCAAGGGAACTTGCTGTTCCAACAGGACAATTCACGTCCGCATGTATCCCGTGCCACCCAACGTGCTCTAGAAGGTGCAAGTCAACTACCCTGGCCAGCAAGATCTCCGGATCTGTCCCCCATTGAGCATGTTTGGGACTGGATGAAGCGTCGTCTCACGCGATCTGCACGTCCAGCACGAACGCTGGTCCAACTGAGGCGCCAGGTGGAAATGGCATGGCAAGCCGTTCCACAGGACTACATCCAGCATCTCTACGATCGTTTCCATGGGAGAATAGCAGCTTGCATTGCTGCGAAAGGTGGATATACACTGTACTAGTGCCGACATTGTGCATGCTCTGTTGCCTGTGTCTATGTGCCTGTGGTTCTGTCAGTGTGATCATGTGATGTATCTGACCCCAGGAATGTGTCAATAAAGTTTCCTCTTCCTGGGACAATGAATTCACGGTGTTCTTATTTCATTTTCCAGGAGTGTAGCTTACTTAGGTACTCATGGACCTAGTGTTATAGTTCCGAACATGGCGAGGGGGCACGTTTTCCGAGAGCAAAAGCCAGAGAGTGTATTTGGACGTCATGGCTTCAACAAATAGGTAAATTAACCTCAGCAGAAAGAGGAATATTGGTGACGGCAGCTTTTGCTGTAAACGCTGCACGAAGCACCATCCCACCATTTCTGATTTTTCCCAGGGTGAAATTTCAACAACACTTTCTTCGTGACGGCCCTTCTGGATGTGACGGTGATGCGAACCCATCTGGCTGAATGATGGAAAAAAAAATGTTCAGTTCGCCAAGCACTTTGTAAATTATGCACGTTGTTCTGTAACACGACCAAGTCTGCTTCTTCTGGACAATCATGATTCCCATATGTCAGCAGAACCATTGGACTATTTCAAAGATAACGGTGTCTTTCCTACCTTACTGCAGCCATTAACTTCAGCCCTTAAATTGCAATGTGTTTGGTCCTCTCAAAAAGCAAATTAACACAGCTTGTGGTGCATGGGTGTGCACAAACAAAAGACCTATGACATTTAATGATGTTGTTGTTGTGGTCTTCAGTCCTGAGACTGGTTTGATGCAGTTCTCCATGCTACTCTATCCTGTGCAAGCTTCTTCATCTCCCAGTACCTACTGCAACCTACATCCTTCTGAATCTGCTTAGTGTACTCATCTCTCGGTCTCCCTCTACGACTTTTACCCGCCACACTGCCCTCCAATGCTAAATTTGTGATCCCTTGATGCCTCAAAACATGTCCTACCAAACGATCCCTTCTTCTAGTCAAGTTGTGCCACAAACTTCTCTTCTCCCCAATCCTATTCAATACCTCCTCATTAGTTACGTGATCTATCCACCTTATCTTCAGTATTCTTCTGTAGCACCACATTTCGAAAGCTTCTATTCTCTTCTTGTCCAAACTTGTTATCGTCCATGTTTCACTTCTATACATGGCTACACTCCAAACAAATATTTTCAGAAATGACTTCCTGACACTTAAATCTATATTCGATGTTAACAAATTTCTCTTCTTCAGAAACGCTTTCCTTGCCATTGCCAGTCTACATTTTATATCCTCTCTACTTCGACCATCATCAGTTATTTTACTTCCTAAATAGCAAAACTCCTTTACTACTTTAAGTGTCTCATTTCCTAATCTAATTCCCTCAGCATCACCCGATTTAATTGGACTACATTCCATTATCCTCGTTTTGCTTTTGTTGATGTTTATCTTATATCCTCCTTTCAAGACACTGTCCATTCCGTTCAACTGCTCTTCCAAGTCCTTTGCCGTCTCTGACAGAATTACAATGTCATCGGCGAACCTCAAAGTTTTTACTTCGTCTCCATGAATTTTAATACCTACTCCAAATTTTTCTTTTTTTTCCTTTACTGCTTGCTCAATACACAGATTGAATAACATCGGGGACAGGCTAAAACCCTGTCTCACTCCTTTCCCAACCACTGCTTCCCTTTCATGCCCCTCGACTCTTATGACTGCCATCTGGTTTCTGTACAAATTGTAAATAGCCTTTCGCTCCCTGTATTTTACCCCTGCCACCTTTAGAATTTGAAAAAGAGTATTCCACTCAACATTGTCAAAAGCTTTCTCTAAGTCTACAAATGCTAGAAACGTAGGTTTGCCTTTTTCAAATCTTTCTTCTAAGATAAGACGTAAGGTCAGTATTGCCTCACGTGTTCCAACATTTCGACGGAATCCAAACTGATCCTCCCCGAGGTCCGCATGTACCAGTTTTTCCATTCGTCTGTAAAGAATTCGCGTTAGTATTTTGCAGCTGTGACTTATTAAACTGATAGTTCGATAATTTTCACATCTGTCAGCACTTGCTTTCTTTGGGATTGGAATTATTATATTCTTCTTGAAGTCTGAGGGTATTTCGCCTGTCTCATACATCTTGCTCACCAGCTGGTAGAGTTGTCATGACTGGCTCTCCCAAGGCCGTCAGTAGTTCTAATGGAATGTTGTCTACTCCGGGGGCCTTGTTTCGACTCAGGTCTTTCAGTGCTCTGTCAAACTCTTCAGCCAGTATCGTATCTCCCATTTCGTCTTCATCTACATCCTCTTCCATTTCCATAATATTGTCCTCAAGTACATCACCCTTGTATAAACCTTCTATATACTCCTTCCACCTTTCTGCCTTCCCTTCTTTGCTTAGAACTGGGTTGCCATCTGAGCTCTTGATATTCATACACGTGGTTCTCTTCTCTCTAAAGGTCTCTTTAATTTTCCTGTAGGCAGTATCTATCTTACCCCTAGTGAGATAAGCTTCTACATCCTTACATTTGTCCTATAGCCATCCCTGTTTAGCCATTTTGCACTTCCTGTCGATCTCATTTTTGAGATGTTTGTATTCCTTTTACTGCATTTTTATATTTTCTCCTTTCATCAATTAAATTCAATATTTCTTCTGTTACCCAAGGATTTCTAGCAGCCCTCGTCTTTTTACCTACTTTATCCTCTGCTGCCTTCACTACTTCATCCCTCAGAGCTACCCATTCTTCTTCTACTGTATTTCTTTCCCCTATTCCTGTCAATTGTTCCCTTATGCTCTCCCTGAAACTCTGTACAACCTCTGGTTCTTTCAGTTTATCCAGGTCCCATCTCCTTAATTTCCCACATTTTTGCAGTTTCTTCAGTTTTAATCTACAGGTCATAACCAATAGATTGTGGTCAGAGTCCACATCTGCCCCTGGAAATGTCTTACAACTTAAAACCTGGTTCCTAAATCTCTGTCTTACCATTATATAATCTATCTGATACCTTCTAGTATCTCCAGTATTCTTCCATGTATACAATCTTCTTTCATGATTCTTTAACCAAGTGTTTGCTATGATTAAGTTATGCAAAATTCTACCAGGCGGCTTCCTCTTTCATTTCTTCCCCCCAAGCCATATTAACCTACTATGTTTCCTTCTCTCCCTTTTCCTACACTCGAATTCCAGTCACCCATTACTATTAAATTTTCGTCTCCCTTCACTATCTGAATAATTTCTTTTATTTCATCGTACATTTCTTCAATTTCTTCGTCATCTGCAGAGCTAGTTGGCATATAAACTTGTACTACTGTACTAGGTGTGGGCTTCGTATCTATCTTGGCCACAATAATGCGTTCACTATGCTGTTTGTAGTAGCTTACCCGCATTCCTATTTTCCTATTCATTATTAAACATACTCCTGCATTACCCCTATTTGATTTTGTGTTTATAACCCTGTAGTCACCTGACCAAAAGTCTTGTTCCTCCTGCCACCGAACTTCACTAATTCCCACTACATCTAACTTTAACCTATCCATTTCCCTTTTTAAATTTTCTAACCTACCTGCCCGATTAAGGGATCTGACATTCCACGCTCCGATCCGTAGAACGCCAGTTTTCTTTCTCCTGATAACGACATCCTCCTGAGTAGTCCCCGCCCGGAGATCCGAATGGGGGACTATTTTACCTCCGGAATATTTTACCCAAGAGGATGCCATCATCATTTAATCATACAGTAAAGCTGCATGCCCTCGGGAAAAATTACGGCTGTAGTTTCCCCTTGCTTTCAGCCGTTCGCAGTACCCGCACAGCAAGGCCGTTTTGGTTAATGTTGCAAGGCCAGATCAGTCAATCATCCAGACTGTTGCCCCTGCAACTACTGAAAAGGCTGCTGCCCCTCTTCAGGAACCACACGTTTGTCTGGCCTCTCAACAGATACCCCTCCGTTGTGGTTGCACCTACGGTACGGCCATCTGTATCGCTGAGGCACGCAAGCCTCCCCACCAACGGCAAGGTCCATGGTTCATGGGCGAATGATATCCTATCTATTTTGGCAAGGGCTGCGCCGCAAGCGTTAACACCAGTCTATATTATGGCATGCTTTAAAGATTCAGGAATGTTCCCACTTAATCCTGAAATTTTTACAGACTCAGATTTTATGCCATCATACTTTACAGACAGACCAGCTCCTACTTTATCCAATTCTGAATGCCCTATCAGTCCTGGTCTGGATTCAAACTTTCCAGAAAAAACGACTGATCACAGCCTCCATTCGAACCCATCGAATTCATCAACTCCTACTACATCAACACAGAAGAAGCTTTGCTCTTGAGTTCTACAAAGATCTTTCCTCTTGCTTGTCAAGAAGGCATTCCTTCTACATCGACACAAACTTGGCCAACACCAGAAGAAATTTAGCCTTTTGAGAAGGCGGCACCTAGGAAGCAAACACGACATGGAAGGGAAAAAAAGAAGTCAGCTTTATTGACTGATACTCCAATTAAACATCAGCTGAAAATCGAAAATACTTTATCTAAAAAAAAGAGAAAACTGCAAAAGGAAGCAAATAACAGAGAGAAGAAAAAACAATAGCGAATCCCAGCCAGTAAACTGTTTGTATCATCCTCTTCAAATGTAAAAGGCAGTAAAACAAAATCTCACAAAGGTATTGAAGGGCTGAAAATCACTGATGATGAAGAAGATGAAGATTGTTTATGCATTTATTGCCATGAGTCTTACGCCAAGTCTAAAGAAAATGAAAAGTGGATACAGTGCACTATATGGAAGAAATGGGAGCTTGAAGACTGTACGAAAGGGAATATTGCATTTTTACTTTGCTCACATTGTGATTCAGACAGTGAGTATGAGAATTGTTAAAAATGTCTGTATTTGTAAAATATTTAGGTAGCATTTGCTTTTATTTAATGTGGTTACTTTTGCTATCCTTCTTTTGTGTTGTTGTTGTTGTGGTCTTCAGTCCTGAGACTGATTTGATGCAGCTCTTCATGCTACCCTATCCTGTGCAAGCTGCTTCATCTCCCAGTACTTACTGCAACCTACATCCTTCTGAATCTGCTTAGTGTATTCATGTCTTGGTCTCCCTCTACGATTTTTACCCTCCACGCTGCCCTAAAATGCTACATTTGTGATCCCTTGATGCCTCAGAACATGCTTTTTGCTCCCCAAATAGCAAAACTCCTTTACTACTTTAAGTGTCTATTTCATAATCTAATTCCCTCAGCATCACCCGACTTTATTCGACTACATTCCATTATCCTCGTTTTGCTATTGTTGATGTTCATCTTATATCCTCCTTTCAAGACACTGTCCATTCCGTTCAACTGCTCTTCCAAGTCCTTTGCTGTCTCTGACAGAATTACAGTGTCATCGGGGAACCTCAAAGTTTTTATTTCTTCTCCATGGATTTTAATAGCTACTCCGTATTTTTCTATCGTTTCCTTTACTGCTTGCTCAATATACAGATTGAATAACATCGGGGAGAGGCTACAACCCTGTCTCACTCACTTCCCAACTACTGCTTCCCTTTCATGCCCCTAGACTCTTATAACTGTCATTTGGTTTATGTACAAATTGTAAATAGCCTTTCGCTCCCTGTATTTTACCCCTGCCACCTTTAGAATTTGAACGAGTTTTTGTAATGTATTGTAAATTCATAATAAAAATACATATTTAGTGAAATCAAGATAATCATCGCTGTTTTCTCATTTAATGTATAGTTGGAAAATTTGCCCCTGTACGTTTTAAGTAAGCTGAAAAACTTGTTCCGCATACGGGGCAAATTTTCCAAATCAACATGGTCAGACAAAATCACTTGCTGCCAAGGAGGATATTTATTATTTTCAAAAGTATTTGTGCAATACTGATGATAAAGGTATAGGGAATAAAACGATCCACTGTTTACCTCAAAACTGATACAAATAAAAAGTACAAAAATAAAAATGTAAAAAGTTGGAAAACGTGTCCCGGTCTCCCCTAATTGTTTAGTCTGTCTGCTGACAGTTTCTCACCAATGGTGCTGGAAGATACAGACTGTTTTCAAGGAGTCCATCACCTGTTCTCAGATGGCAGCGCAGATGTCGTACAAAAACCTGTTCGATCTGATTATTAATGTTTGTGATTAATCGCTAATAGTGTAAGCTAATAATCTTTCGTGCTCCATTCATGCGCACCGTCTCCGTCAACAGTATGATAATAGTGTTAGCGGCTATACAATGTACGTTCTAGGTAGGTGCCTCTATTTCAAGTCCTAGTGCGACTGTAGGTGAAAACTAAAACTCTTCCCGAACAGGCGATGAAGTCCAGACGCTACCGTCTGGCCGCCGTGTCATCCTCAGTCCACAGGTGCCACCGGATGCGGATATGGAGGGGCATGCGGTCAGCACACCGATCTCCCGGCCGTTTGTCAGTTAACGAGAACGCGTCTGTCGGTAAGAAAGCAGCACTTTTCGGAGTGTAGGGTGCCATGTGTGTAAGCGTCGACGTACAAGAAGAATGAACGAATTCGTAATAAATATTCTACTGTCAAATATGCGTCATTTAATATTTCTTACATCTACTTACAGTAATTGCTCCAAGAGGTGTGATATATCCCGTAGGCGGATAAACTGTGGTGTCAAGATAGGGTGTTAATTGCTCACGATGAGGTGTACTACAAGAGCTGCAGCTGGAGAGGAAATGACTCTAAATAATTTTAAAATGAGATATTCTTGCGTGGAACTCCCATTGTAGCTGATTCCGCGAGCGCTACTGTCCCTTTCAATGTTGCGATGAGATGAACGCAGGAGCAGAATTTGCAACTGGATAGCAATAAGTTGTGTGATGTGCGAGCATGAAAAATTGCAGAAGAATGCTATGAAATATATCGCAGTGTACGGCAAGAAAAATCGGACTTCGTATTTAACACAAATAAGACTTCAGGTTCTAGAATAAATTAATTAATTAATCATGTAGTAGTACGCAGATGGCGCGTGCACATCACATCAACGAACTTAAACTTCACAGAGGCAGCAGCTGGAACATAACATACGATTATGGAAATAATCCCCCCCATGAACCATGGACCTTGCCGTTGGTGGGGAGGCTTGCGTGCCTCAGCGATACAGATGGCCGTACCGTAGGTGCAACCACAACGGAGGGGTATCTGTTGAGAGGCCAGACAAACGTGTGGTTCCTGAAGAGGGGCAGCAGCCTTTTCAGTAGTTGCAGGGGCAACAGTCTGGATGATTGACTGATCTGGCCTTGCAACATTAACCAAAACGGCGTTGCTGTGCTGGTACTGCGAACGGCTGAAAGCAAGGGGAAACTACAGCCGTAATTTTTCCCGAGGACATGCAGCTTTACTGTATGATTAAATGATGATGGCATCCTCTTGGGTAAAATATTCCGGAGGTAAAATAGTCCCCCTTTCGGATCTCCGGGCGGGGACTACTCAGGAGGATGTCGTTATCAGGAAAAAGAAAACTGGCGTTCTACGGATCGGAGCGTGGAATGTCAGATCCCTTAATCGGGCAGGTAGGTTAGAAAATTTAAAAAGGGAAATGGATAGGTTAAAGTTAGATATAGTGGGAATTAGTGAAGTTCGGTGGCAGGAGGAACAAGACTTCTGGTCAGATGATTACAGGGTTATAAACACAAAATCAAATAGGGGTAATGCAGGAGTAGGTTTAATAATGAATAGGAAAATAGGAATGCGGGTAAGCTACTACAAACAGCATAGTGAACGCATTATTGTGGCCAAGATAGATACGAAGCCCACACCTACTACAGTAGTACAAGTTTATATGCCAACTAGCTCTGCAGATGACGAAGAAATTGAAGAAATGTACGATGAAATAAAAGAAATTATTCAGATAGTGAAGGGAGACGAAAATTTAATAGTAATGGGTGACTGGAATTCGAGTGTAGGAAAAGGGAGAGAAGGAAACATAGTAGGTGAATATGGATTGGGGCTAAGAAATGAAAGAGGAAGCCGCCTAGTAGAATTTTGTACAGAGCACAACTTAGTCATAGGTAACACTTGGTTTAAGAATCATGAAAGAAGGTTGTATACGTGGAAGAACCCTGGAGATACTAAAAGGTATCAGATAGATTATATAATGGTAAGACAGAGATTTAGAAACCAGGTTTTAAATTGTAAGACATTTCCAGGGGCAGATGTGGACTCTGACCACAATCTATTGGTTATGACCTGTAGATTAAAACTGAAGAAACTGCAAAAATGTGGGAAATTAAGGAGATGGGACCTGGATAAACTGAAAGAACCAGAGGTTGTACAGAGTTTCAGGGAGAGCATAAGGGAACAATTGACAGGAATAGGGGAAAGAAATACAGTAGAAGAAGAATGGGTAGCTCTGAGGGATGAAGTAGTGAAGGCAGCAGAGGATAAAGTAGGTAAAAAGACGAGGGCTGCTAGAAATCCTTGGGTAACAGAAGAAATATTGAATTTAATTGATGAAAGGAGAAAATATAAAAATGCAGTAAATGAAGCAGGCAAAAAGGAATACAAACGTCTCAAAAATGAGATTGACAGGAAGTGCAAAATGGCTAAACAGGGATGGCTAGAGGATAAATGTAAGGATGTAGAGGCTTATCTCACTAGGGGTAAGATAGATACTGCCTACAGGAAAATTAAAGAGACCTTTGGAGAGAAGAGAACCACGTGTATGAATATCAAGAGCTCAGATGGCAACCCAGTTCTAAGCAAAGAAGGGAAGGCAGAAAGGTGGAAGGAGTATATAGAAGGTTTATACAAGGGTGATGTACTTGAGGACAATATTATGGAAATGGAAGAGGATGTAGATGAAGACGAAATGGGTGATACGATATTGCGTGAAGAGTTTGACAGAGCACTGAAAGACCTGAGTCGGAACAAGGCCCCCGGAGTAGACAACATTCCATTAGAACTACTGACGGCCTTGGGAGAGCCAGTCATGACAAAACTCTACCAGCTGGTGAGCAAGATGTATGAGACAGGCGAAATACCCTCAGACTTCAAGAAGAATATAATAATTCCAATCCCAAAGAAAGCAGGTGCTGACAGATGTGAAAATTACCGAACTATCAGTTTAATAAGTCACAGCTGCAAAATACTAACGCGAATTATTTACAGACGAATGGAAAAACTGATAGATGCGGACCTTGGGGAGGATCAGTTTGGATTCCGTCGAAATGTTGGAACACGTGAGGCAATACTGACCTTACGACTTATCTTAGAAGAAAGATTAAGAAAAGGCAAACCTACGTTTCTAGCATTTGTAGACTTAGAGAAAGCTTTTGACAATGTTGACTGGAATACTCTTTTTCAAATTCTAAAGGTGGCAGGGGTAAAATACAGGGAGCGAAAGGCTATTTACAATTTGTACAGAAACCAGATGGCAGTCATAAGAGTCGAGGGGCATGAAAGGGAAGCAGTGGTTGGGAAAGGAGTGAGACAGGGTTGTAGCCTCTCCCCGATGTTATTCAATCTGTATATTGAGCAAGCAGTAAAGGAAACAAAAGAAAAATTTGGAGTAGGTATTAAAATTCATGGAGACGAAGTAAAAACTTTGAGGTTCGCCGATGACATTCTAATTCTGTCACAGACGGCAAAGGACTTGGAAGAGCAGTTGAACGGAATGGACAGTGTCTTGAAAGGAGGATATAAGATGAACATTAACAAAAGCAAAACGAGGATAATGGAATGTAGTCCAATTAAATCGGGTGATGCTGAGGGAATTAGATTAGGAAATGAGACACTTAAAGTAGTAAAGGAGTTTTGCTATTTGGGGAGCAAAATAACTGATGATGGTCGAAGTAGAGAGGATATAAAATGTAGACTGGCAATGGCAGGGAAAGCGTTTCTGAAGAAGAGAAATTTGTTAACATCGAATATAGATTTAAGTGTCAGGAAGTCATTTCTGAAAATATTTGTTTGGAGTGTAGCCATGTATGGAAGTGAAACATGGACGATAACTAGTTTGGACAAGAAGAGAATAGAAGCTTTCGAAATGTGGTGCTACAGAAGAATACTGAAGATAAGGTGGATAGATCACGTAACTAATGAGGAGGTATTGAATAGGATTGGGGAGAAGAGAAGTTTGTGGCACAACTTGACTAGAAGAAGGGATCGGTTGGTAGGACATGTTTTGAGGCATCAAGGGATCACAAATTTAGCATTGGAGGGCAGTGTGGAGGGTAAAAATCGTAGAGGGAGACCGAGAGATGAGTACACTAAGCAGATTCAGAAGGATGTAGGTTGCAGTAGGTACTGGGAGATGAAGAAGCTTGCACAGGATAGAGTAGCATGGAGAGCTGCATCAAACCAGTCTCAGGACTGAAGACCACAACAACAACAACATGGAAATAATCATGAATACAAGACATACATTCAAAATAAATATAAGGCCAAAATTATTGTAATTAATACCAACTAACTTAAGAGTAATATAATAACGTCTTACTTTCCGGACAGCAGAAGACAGAAAGCTGAGTCTGAAACATTCAAAGATGACTCACTTGTTTTTAGAAGAAAAAATGGAGCAAAGATTCGAAAGAGATATTGAATCGATAAAAATTAATGTATTATAGAGGTCAAGATTACGTTTCACTACAATTCCCAGTGATGACCATAAATAAAAATTATAAATTTCTGTTCGTCTATACACATAAAAATTGATGTTTGAGACAGACATGTGCAAACGAACCAAATAATATTTTGCTGTTATGTCAATAATTAACGTCCTGAAGGTTCTCGTGGTTCTGTTATTTACTATGTTGTAAAAATAGCTACGAAGCACTAATTTAAAGAAGTTAGTGTTTCTTCAAAACATTTTACTTTTCCTTGCTGGTACTGGTGTGGAAAAATAAAATTTGTTGAAGAAATAAAAAAAAGGTCTTAGTGCTTGGTAGCTCTTTTTATAACATAGTAGATACTATGTTCCGTTATGAGTGAATTATTATGTGCATGTAAGAAAAATTATGGTGCACGGAGAGGAATCGACTCAATTCGTCAGTACAATAAACCCCCAGAATAAATGGCGGCATTCTTTAGCTATATTCCACGCTCGTTAATACAGGTGCGGGAAGAGGCAGATACAGACCCTGCAGAGGGAAGTGTACACTTTGCGTAAGTACATTCGCTGCTGAATCGAGGCACAAGCTTTTAAAATACCAGGCGCTTTGCGGAGTTGGACCGAATGCAAATACATTTTTCTCTCAGTCCGATATCTACGGCACACGGCGGGCGCGCCGAAATCCTGAGCAAACAATGGATCCCTCCGCCAAGTTGAGAAACTTTTCGCCGACCCCGCCGCGCGAGGAAACGTCTAAGTACAAGCGAACACAGGAGCGCTAGCGGAGTGATATTGTCTCCTAAACGGATTCTCAGGGTACTGATTTCATTTCAGACTTTAATGGTTATCGGTACAATCTAAATCGTTACAATAGTATAACTTGCATACCGTCTTCTCTGACTGTAATCCTTTTTTTCAAGCATCTTCAGTAGTCATTGTAACAATATAGTTTTGCTTATATACCTGTTTCCTAAGTTCGTAAACGCTTCCCATTACCTAAATTACTACTATTTAACAGCAAAGGAGTAATGTATGATGGGACACTTATCAGAGTTTTGCCACTAGCCAGCCCTGTAAAAAAAAGTTTAATACATTCCCCTATTCTTTTTTAAAATGATGGCGTAACTTCTTATGTGCAGCATTGTTTGTCTGAAATTACAAAAGTTACTGCTGAAAATTAAGGTTTTTCCTAGTGTGAAAACATTTTCCAAGGAACGATATGGCGATGTATCTAGAAACAAATATCCGATTGAAATGTAAAGTCATTGTAATCAAGAAAATCTTGTCAGTTTTGTATTTAATAGTATACTGTACTACATATCAATAATCAGCAAGTGAAATCAAATTAGGCAGAAGTTACGGGTTAAATATATTTTGAAATAAATCCTATTGGAAATTGATACGAACTTTCAAGACAGGTAAAACTGTTAAAGGATTAAAGAAACGCAGTTCATTTGCAAGTAGCACGTGTTCCATGGTAAAAGACCTTCTGCTGTTTGAGGCTCAGTATGGTAACGTCCGATGAAGTATAGGTTAAGTCTCTACAAAGTTTATAAGTAGTTTTAAAGGATATATAGCATTTCACTCAGCATAAAAATCAGTACCTGAAGAATTGTCAATACATTCCAAATAGCTTTAATACATTATACAATACTTGAATATGCAGAACGTGAAATATTTACAAAATCTGCGAAAACGCAACCTCTTTTCTAATTATTGTAGGAAATAAATGGCGGAAACTGCTTATGGCTTTCTGTACCTAGCAATCCTTAATACGATTTTAAAATCGGTCACTAGACTAAAGTACAGACCAAGAAAGCATCGTGTATTCCTAAGTACGCTGTCCTCTAGTTACAACACTCTGCCCTATGAAATTACTATTTTTATGCACGATTTTTTTGTTTTCTGTTTCATTTCTAATGATCTTCTGCACAAAAGTGTTCCGTTTTAGTCCAGTCATGTTCACTGACACGGAATACACTTTTGTTTTCTAGTTTTGTTTCTGTGCTTATTGGTACCCATGGTCTAAGCGTAGCAGCTTCGACTATTAAGCAGAAAGTCGTGAGTCCATGGTTCGATCCCGGTCACCGCTTAAATTCTGAATAAAAACTATCAGAGACAGCAAACAAACACTTCCGAGATAAGAAGTCACCAACGGCCTTGTCGAAGAACGCGGACAGAGGTTCAGAGCACTCTCTTGCCGTTGGGATGGGGAAGTTCCACTAAAAGGTGGAAGAATCAGCAATGATCAACGGCAGGACAATGCAGAAGGGAAGGGAAACTTCTGAATAAAAGACACGTTGTTTGTATCCACAGGAACGTAGCCTGTAACTGTGATGATGATGCCTCCATTGGCGAAAGATTGCGGACTAGTCCCCCATTCGGGTCTCCGGCAGTGGGAGGTGACCATGAGAAAAAGACTGAATAACCAACGAATCTGTAACGTTCTATGACTCGGGTCGTGGAATACCAGATGTTTGCACGTGGTAGGGAAGCCACAAAATGGCTCTGAGCACTATGGGACTCATCATCTGAGGTCTTAAGTCCCCTAGAACTTAGAACTACTTAAACCTAAGTAACCTATCACACACATCCCTGCCCGAGGGAGGATTCGAACCTGTGACCGTAGCGGTTGCGCGCTTCCAGACTGTAGCGCCTAGAACCGCTCGGCCACTCCGGCCTGCTAGGGAAACCAGAAAATATGGAAAGGGCATTGGTAAGATTCAATCTAGATATAGCGGGGATCAGTGAAGTGAAATGGAACGAAGACAAGGATTCCTGGTCAGTATAGGATAATATCAGTTGCAGCAGAAACTGATATAACAGGAGTAAGGATTCGTTGTGAATAGGGAGGTAGCGCAGAAAGTGAATTACTGTGAACAGTTCACTGACAGGATTGTTCTCATCAGAATCGACAACAAACCAATACCGACGATATATATATATATATATATATATATATATATATATATATATATATATATACTCCTGGAAATGGAAAAAAGAACACATTAACACCGGTGTGTCAGACCCACCATACTTGCTCCGGACACTGCGAGAGGGCTGTACAAGCAATGATCACACGCACGGCGCAGCGGACACACCAGGAACCGCGGTGTTGGCCGTCGAATGGCGCTAGCTGCGCAGCATTTGTGCACCGCCGCCGTCAGTATATATATATATATATATATATATATATATATATATATATATATATATACTCCTGGAAATGGAAAAAAGAACACATTGACACCGGTGTGTCAGACCCACCATACTTGCTCCGGACACTGCGAGAGGGCTGTACAAGCAATGATCACACGCACGGCACAGCGGACACACCAGGAACCGCGGTGTTGGCCGTCGAATGGCGCTAGCTGCGCAGCATTTGTGCACCGCCGCCGTCAGTGTCAGCCAGTTTGCCGTGGCATACGGAGCTCCATCGCAGTCTTTAACACTGGTAGCATGCCGCGACAGCGTGGACGTGAACCGTATGTGCAGTTGATGGACTTCGAGCGAGGGCGTATAGTGGGCATGCGGGAGGCCGGGTGGACGTACCGCCGAATTGCTCAACACGTGGGGCGTGAGGTCTCCACAGTACATCGATGTTGTCGCCAGTGGTCGGCGGAAGGTGCACGTGCCCGTCGACCTGGGACCGGACCGCAGCGACGCACGAATGCACGCCAAGACCGTAGAATCCGACGCAGTGCCGTAGGGGACCGCACCGCCACTTCCCAGCAAATTAGGGACACTGTTACTCCTGGGGTATCGGCGAGGACCATTCGCAACCGTCTCCATGAAGCTGGGCTACGATCCCGCACACCGTTAGGCCGTCTTCCACTCACGCCCCAACATCGTGCAGCCCGCCTCCAGTGGTGTCGCGACAGGCGTGAATGGAGGGACGAATGGAGACGTGTCGTCTTCAGCGATGAGAGTCGCTTCTGCCTTGGTGCCAATGATGGTCGTATGCGTGTTTGGCGCCGTGCAGGTGAGCGCCACAATCAGGACTGCATACGACCGAGACACACAGGGCCAACACCCGGCATCATGGTGTGGGGAGCGATCTCCTACACTGGCCGTACACCTCTGGTGATCGTCGAGGGGACACTGAATAGTGCACGGTACATCCAAACCGTCATCGAACCCATCGTTCTACCATTCCTAGACCGGCAAGGGAACTTGCTGTTCCAACAGGACAATGCACGTCCGCATGTATCCCGTGCCACCCAACGTGCTCTAGAAGGTGTAAGTCAACTACCCTGGCCAGCAAGATCTCCGGATCTGTCCCCCATTGAGCATGTTTGGGACTGGATGAAGCGTCGTCTCACGCGGTCTGCACGTCCAGCACGAACGCTGGTCCAACTGAGGCGCCAGGTGTAAATGGCATGGCAAGCCGTTCCACAGGACTACATCCAGCATCTGTACGATCGTCTCCATGGGAGAATAGCAGCCTGCATTGCTGCGAAAGGTGGATATACACTGTACTAGTGCCGACATTGTGCATGCTCTGTTGCCTGTGTCTATGTGCCTGTGGTTCTGTCAGTGTGATCATGTGATGTATCTGACCCCAGGAATGTGTCAATAAAGTTTCCCCTTCCTGGGACAATGAATTCACGGTGTTCTTATTTCAATTTCCAGGAGTGTATATATATTCCGATGTCGCAAGCAGAAGATGAAGAGATAAGGTATATGAGGTTATTCAACAGGTGATTCAGGATATAAACGGAGCTGAAAACCTAATAGTCATGGGAGATTGGAATGCAGTTCTAGGGGAAAGAATACCAGAAGAAAGAGTTACGGCAGAAAATGGGCTTGGCAGTATGAATGAGAGAGGAGAAAGACTAATTGAATTGTACAGTAAATTTTAGCTAATAATAGTGAATATTCTGTTCATGAATCACAATAAGAGGAGGTATACTTGCATTACATCATGGTCATACAGAGATTTCGAAATCAGATACTGGATTGTGAGGCAGATATAGACTCAGATCACAATGTAGCTATGATGAAGAGTGGGTTGAAGTTCAAGAGGGTAGTCTGGAAAAATTATGCACAAAGAAGTGGGATACGGAAATGCATAGGAATGAGTAGATACGCTTGCAGTTCTGTGACGCTATAGACACTTCAGTATTGAAGAGTTCATTAGGTAGTTCAGTTGAAAGGGAATGGATACCTCTAAAAAGGGATATCACATGTGCTGCAAAGAAAAACACAGCAACAAGAAAGGTAGCTTCGAAAAAACGATAGCTGTAGGTGTGCTGTCTGACTCCTACAGTAGTCAGGAGAGAGCCAGGCACGATGCGGTGGTCAGGACCTAGTTGCGCTCGTGGGTGCCGCCAAAACATCATTGATGATAACAGGTTTTTTAGACAGTACTACAGGATTGTCTTCCAGAGCGAAGCACCTCAGTTGCAAGTGGCACAAACTGACAGCAGGGCTGAGAATAAACACTGGGCAGAGAGCAATTACCACTCAGCAAAGAGATATTGGTAAGAAGGGTTCGGTATTTATGTTGGCGCTGCCAGTGCTCTCTGCAGCGGTGGGGATGGCCATGATACCGTGTGGCCTGGTTTTTCCTCGCTGTCATCTCTCCTAGTGACTTGAGACTTCCACAGCTTCACCTTTCAGAGGCTCTTCTCTGCTGAATTTTGCACCTGAATACTTGTTATACGCTGTACCTAGTCTTCCTTACGAAACTCTGCTTTGTCACTAGTATGACGGCATCTCTCAGCTTCCACAATGTTATTATGCATCAGTTGCAGATCTGGGAATTATGTCGTTCCCCCTGTGCTGCGACAGCTATTATGTTTGGCGCAATTCGCTCAGTATTTCCCCCTAGTTGGCAGTCTGCTGATCGTTTACACGGGTGGTTCGGCTTCCGGGATCTGCTAGGGTAGGAATTCGACGAATGTTTAGTGCCCACATGGAATACTATCTTTGGACGTAACAGAAGGAAGTACAAAAATGCTACAAGAAATGATCGTGTGGCTTTGATGGCCGGGAGGCCCCATCCGGGGAAGTTCAGCTGCTACACTGGGCGACCGCGGAAGATGATGAAAGGGTGATGAGAACAACGCAACACCATGTTCACGAGTGGAGAAAGTCTCCAGTCAGGCCAGGAATCGAACCCGGGCCCGCTGCGTGGTAGGCAAACACGTTACTAACTCAGCTACGTAGGCGGACAATGTTAAGGGAAATTCGGGAATACACAAAGAAAAGCCACTTATGAATGACATGTAGAGGAAGTGCAGGGATTTGAGGCGAAATGGCTGCAAGAAAATGTGAAGAAATCGAAAAAGAGCATCGTCAAGACTGTTGTTTCTCGAGCAATAAACGAATATTTTAACAATAGCGATTCCATCTCGATACGTCGGGCGACCGCCACGCATCCATTCGCCACCCTATTGCTGCCCCGCCAAGTGTGGCGAACTGCGGCCTCCTTAACATGTACAAGAAGACGATGAATCATGACTTTTACAATATGTCAGTCACTATAAAAAATACAACAATACGATGAATTTCACCATAGAAATAAATACTCCAGTCCTTTTGTGGTGCTGAGCAACGTATTGCAGCCTCTGACGAGATTTTTGCTACCGATGGATGGTGTAGCAGCTTTCACACAGTGGCTTCCAAGTGGTGGTTCCCATCGTAATATTTGGCCAGTACGGAGGGTATTGCTGCAACGTAATGTCTGCCTCCTTCACAGCAAACACCGACTTTCCACTGGCCCTCGTAACAACACTGCCACTTCTGTTTGGTTGTCAAATAGCAGCTTAATACTGTAGAATTATGTGTAGCAATAATTTCCCTTCCATCCGTGATTATGTTCCTTTTAACCACCACACAATACAGCACGTGGGCATCGCACCACACGCTACTTCGCAACCCTTCCGACTCACAAACAGTATTGTTCTGGAACTTTCTGTTTCAACGTTTCTCTCGTTTTACCCTTCCGCGGGAAATTCCCTTAAGATATTAACTTAGGCCCAAAAGTTATGACACGTTACAGCTTTAACTGCAAAAGTTCACAAAACTTTGAAAACTAAGATCTACTTAGCAATATATAGAGATTAATACAAAAAACATTATTTACAGGTGTATGTTTAAACAAAGTTACAGATTATTGCTTGCGTACTTCACAAGCTGGTGGCAGCACCTTATGGCGCGAGCTGCCTTACTTTACCCTGCTTGCTTTATACAGATTTTTACAACTCTCCTGCTACTGATCGCATATTTGAAGTTACGACAGAGAATAACGAAACAATTTTCATGCAATGAAATGGAACAATTTCTAAACTGTGTGACGTATACTTGTGTCGTTACACACTCTGCTCGTTGCTCCAAGCTCTGCTTCAGTCTGCCCCGTTACATCTGGTAGGTTCCCTGCTCACCGTGGCTGGATGTTTACTTCCGTGATAGCGGGTAGACATGAAGATGGAAGCGTGTAGCCGTTAGCTCTATTGAAATTGTACTCATTCTTCGATTACTTCCCGGACTCACACCTCTATATGCTTAAAATCTATAACCTGGTCGCATTCTTCTTGGTGCTCGCCTACCACTGATTTTATGTTCCGTCTCAAATGTGCAATGTGCTCGTTCTCTTTTGAAGCGGCACTGCTAATACACTTCACTACTTTTTCCGATATGCAAATGATATCAGAATGCAAATTAGGTAATGTTTAAAATAATCTATGACATGAAAAGCGTATTTTTTCTCTTGTAATCACAAACCTCCGCCAGTGGACACGGAAATGTGCAGGACTGTGTTTTGTTTCCATAAGTACTCCTATGTATCACACTTACTCGTCCTGTTGTGTGTTTGCGGGCACGATGTGAGAATATGATGAGATGCAGGCTGGTGAAGGATTAACCCAAAGTTGATCAGAAGGCAGTAGGCCTATTAAAGCATAGAATAAGAAAGCTAAGAACTGAGCTTGTCCCTGAGGGCTACAGAAAGATCGATTCGGACGAGAATAGAGGGCGCAGGTTGGCCTTAAGCCAATGGGAGACCAGCGGTTTGAATGAGAGACCGCTGTCTAGGGACAGCAGCCATGTTAGTGCATTACTGCTGTCGGGGACGAGCTGAAGAAACGCGCTGTGGCTGCGCTCCAGTTCGTACGTGGTAAGAAGTTACAACATTGTGTATAGATCTCTCAATGTGCTATTTAGGGTACAGCTGGTTATTGAAGTGTCAAATGTCGATGTAATTTTTATTATTTTTGCGGAATAAGATGATGAGTGAGCGGCAGTTGCCACCCTCTTTGTACTAGTGCTGAACACCCGTCTTGCATCTTACGGGACGGGCTTGAGAGTGCTAAATGGTGGTGTTTACGAAAGCGGATGAAAATATTACTATGCAAACATCGTTTCCTGGAATGGAGGTAAATTTTGAAGTAGTTTTCTGTGTAATGGAGTCTTGGCCATTGGTTCGCGCCATTCCTCGCACAATGACTGCGGAAAATTGATAGATTTGAAAACTCTCAGTCGTAGCGAACATTCGGGAAAGGTAATACTAACCGGACTAGAATTTTTTAGTTACGTTTTGGACGAATTCGCGGCACTTTCTTTGTAGCTTCTGTTAGCAACATGTGCCCGCACGGCTTCCCAAAGAAAGCAAAATGGTTCAAATGGCTCTGAGCACTATGGGACTTAAGATCTGAGGCCATCAGTCCCCTAGAGCTTGGAACTACTTAAACCTAACGAACCTTAAAATATCACACACATCCATGTCTGAGGCAGGATTCGAACCTGCGATCGTAGCGGTCGCGCGGTTCCTAGAACCGCTCGTCCATAACGGCCGGCTAAAGAAAGCCGTAGCGGTCAGAATATCATGAATGGTGAGTGTTTAACTGTAGTCATTGAGTGTTAGAGGTAGTGCAAATTGAAGAGTAGATATTTGACACGATTAATTTGTATGTTGTGTTGACACTTTTTCTGGTTCGTATAAGATGCTGCCAGCGTGAACGCAAGTGATAGGCGGTATCCTGAACAAGGATGCCATCTAATAGCACAGTGTCCTAACGCGTGTTTAACCCTTTCCGTCACGAATTATTTTTTTCCTGAAAAAAAAAGATGGCTTAGCTATCCAGTTCTTCTAATTAAATTATGGTTTTTCAGATGTATAAAATATTCCGAGATGCCCCCAAGGGGTATTACAACGCTACAACGCGCCCCAGATGAGGACATTGTGTTCAAGTGGGTGCAATATAAGTCGAAAACTCAAAGTATTTTATTTTATTTTTTTCATCAAAATACATAAATTACTCAAAGCTCACTTAATGATTACATAAATAAACTATGGTTTTACACTTATGTAGAATGATAATCAAAGAAACAATTCTTTTTCTATCCAGACAAAAAAGTGAATGTTACATTTTACACAGTAAAATTTGGTTTTGCCTTTGCAACCCGGTTTCTTGCACCTGTCAAATGAGTTTTTGTCACTGACCTCTTGAAGATGCCCAACGTTGTCCAAACGAACATCAGCTTCTGGACGAACTACCGCATTGGCTCGTTTTGAAGTACTCAGAGATGGCATTGGACTCTAACTAGTGGGATGCCCCCTTTTCCTGGCAGCTGGCTTATCTATTTCTATCAGAACTTTGACCACACTTGCCCTAAGTGAATCAAATCCAGTATCTTATTTTTAGGAACACTTAATTCTGATAGGTTTTTCTTGTACTCAGTCCATGCATTTACACATGCAATATCAATTGCATGAACGAACATGGCTGTCGAAAACCGTGTTCGATTTCCAAAACAGCTAACTGCATGTTGAATTCGGGTGCAAAGCCCGCTAAATGCCCAATAGGCGTCGCTGTGGCCCTGCCATGTCCAGACGAAAAGCACGCGAACAGACATCAGACTGACCAGTATGGACATTCAAAGATACCTTTCAGTCTGTTACGATTGGAATGGGTATTTTTGTTATTCAGTTTTAGGCTGCCTGCGCTGTATCAAATTCGTACGCAACAATAACATTCTCGCTGGCAGTGCATTGTCGTTTGGTTGGGAAGAGTGTTTCGTGATTATCTCAGTGTCACTAACCATGTGGTCAGCGGGCTTTGCGCCATGACCGAAGCGGTTAAAGTAATTTGGAAAATTTTGATATTGGTTTTATGTGAATTTTGTGTAATTTTTGAATTGTTTCTGTTTGAGGAAGAGACAGCCATCTGCTTACCACTGATCCACGTTGTAGCTGTGCCTATAGTTATTCATTTACTGTCTCCCCCTTTTGATTTGAGTATCGTAATTATTCGGCCTTCAGTCACGTATGTGATAACAATACTCATGCGGATTTTACGTAGTTGGTAGCAGCTCTGAGTGATACCGCCAAAAGCGCATAGTGCAACGTGTATGCCTTCATCATTATTTCAAGTGCTAAAACATATTCTGTATTATTAATCGTAATCAGAGCCTCCTCTCGGAACATGTATATGCTTATAAATTTGATCTTTTCCACTCGCTTCGTAAATAGTGCACCCTGAGGCGTCTCTGATGCAGAGCTTTCGCATGACGTACGCTAACGCAATTAGTTTTGTCAGCAAGACGGGGCTGCTTTCAATGTCCGTACCTGTGAGGTCATTGCGCTGTGTTGTTCGGAAAGCGTTCTCCCTCTTGCCTGCCTGATAATGTGACCAAGGGTAATTTATGGGTAAGAGACCGATTAAGAGAAGTTAATTTACTAGTAATTCCATGTAACTAAAGTTTACGTAATTCCGATTTAGAAATCATGTTGATTAAAGTCCATGTAGCTGAGATTCAGAGAGAATGTTGTTTGATACAAGAGAAAAAGTTGTAGTTGTTGTTGCTGTCTTCAGTCCTGAGACTGATTTGATGCAGTTCTCCATGCTACTCTATTCTGTGCAAGCTTCTTCATCTCCCAGTACCTACTGCAACCTACATCCTTCTGAATCTGCTTAGTGTATTCATCTCTTGGTCTCCCTCTACGATTTTTACCTTCCACGCTGCCCTCCAATGCTAAATTTGTGATCCCTTGATGCCTCAAAACATGTCCTACCAACCGATCCCTTCTTCTAGTCAACTTGTACCACAAACTTCTCTTCTCCCCAATCCTATTCAATACCTCCTCATTAGTTACGTGATCTATCCACCTTATCTTCAGTATTCTTCTGTAGCACCACATTTCGAAAGCTTCTATTCTCTTCTTGTCCAAACTAGTTATCGTCCATGTTTCACTTCCATACATGGCTACACTCCAAACAAATACTTTCAGAAACGACTTCCTGATACATAAATCTATATTCGATGTTAACAAATTTCTCTTCTTCAGAAACGCTTTCCATGCCATTGCCAGTCTACATTTTATATCCTCTCTACTTCGACCATCATCAGTTATTTTACTTCCTAAATAGCAAAACTTCTTTACTACTTTAAGTGTCTCATTTCCTAATCTAATTCCCTCAGCATCACTCGATTTAATTTGACTACATTCCATTATCCTCGTTTTGCTTTTGTTGATGTTCATATTATATCCTCCTTTCAAGACACTGTCCATTTCGTTCAACTGCTATTCCAAGTCCTTTGCCGTCTCTGACAGAATTACAATGTCATCGGCGAACCTCAAAGTTTTTATTTCTTCTCCATGAATTTTAATACCTACTCCAAATTTTTCTTTTGTTTCCTTTACTGCTTGCTCAATATACAGATTGAATAACATCGGGGAGAGGCTACAACCCTGTCTCACTTCTTTCCCAACCACTGCTTCCCTTTCATGCCCCTCGACTATTATGACTGCCATCTGGTTTCTGTACAAATTGTAAATAGCCTTTCGCTCCCTGTATTTTACCCCTGCCACCTTCAGAATTTGAAAAAGAGTATTACAGTCAACATTGTCAAAAGCTTTCTCTAAGTCTACGAATGCTAGAAACGTAGGTTTGCCTTTTCTTAATCTTTCTTCTAAGATAAATCGTAAGGTCAGTATTGCCTCACGTGTAAAGTTAATTCATGCTAATTACGTGTTGCTCGTGACGATTCTTGACCCCTCTTCATTACAACTTTGCAATATAGTAAAGTCTTGATCGCACAATTCTTTATTAAGCGTTACACGTTTCGAAAATTCATCTTCAGACTGAAGCTGTGGAATGAAGTGTATAAGAAATGCATCTAAGTATATCAATACAAAGAAATTCCAAATAATATCGTACTTATATAAAAATCAAATTTTAGTACAAAGCTCGTGAAAGTGTTCACATAAACTGAATATAATACGAATCTTCTCTCATGTAGGCACATTTCCATATTTGATAGTGCCGTCGTCTATCGAATAGAACCAGCGCCAAACTGAATGTGGTGACTGTACTGTCAAAGCGGTAAACGATGGTCAAATGAAAATTACATTCCTATCGAATAGAACCACTGAAAAACTAAGTGTGGCGATTGACTTGTCAAAGAGTTAAACGATGCCTAGTAGGTGGCGCTAGCATTGACCATAGAGAGTCAAAGAGTATCTTTGACTTGGTTTCCATAGTCAATGCTAGAGCCATCGTTTACCTCTTAGACAAGTCAGTCACCACACTCATACTTGGACTGGTTCTGTTCGATAAAAATGTGAAGTTACTGTTTACTAAAATGTAGACTTTCACGGCCGGAAATATCATGTCCATTATAATTATACTGGCTCTTATGCCGTCGTCGGTTGATGAATTCTGTGTCGATTCCCAACGTTTCGTCTCCCACTGGGGGATACATCTTCAAGGGGGTCCGTAGCTCTATGTCAGTAGCGAGCCAGTGGGTGTGTTGGACCTTCCATCGAGCTACGGACCCCCCTGAAGATGTCTCCCGCAGTCGGAGACGAAAGGTTGGGAATCGACACAGAATTCATCAACCGACCCCGGCATAACAGCCCGGATAATTATAATGGGCAAAGTTACTCTTTGACTCTCTCTCTATGCTCAATGTTAGCGTCACCTATTGGGCATCGTTTACCTCTTTGATAAATCAATCGCCACACTCAGTTTGACATTGGTTCTATTCGATAGAAATATAACGTTCACTATCAAGTTCAATCTTGTTGCATTCTCTTGTCAGTCACCTGAATAGGTAGCCCTAGGAAAACGATCTCCCCCACCCCATTTGTTTGATCATCCAATTGTCTTACTTAGAGGAGGTGTCCTCTGTTCGCAAAAGGAACACGTAAAAATGGGCCATCCTTTCAGCTGGTGGAGACGTGTCTTGCGAATGCAGAATAACAAAAGATCTGGTCCACCTGCTCTAATGCCCCAGACTGGAACAACCTTGCCCAACAGACGACTTCATGGAGGCAATAACGAGACCATGATCGTAGTTGCTGCATTCTGGAAATACTGACTCGAGAGGGACGTGAGTGAGCAGGACTGAGTGTTATTCTGTCCAGTGTCTCCCAGTCTTGAAGAGAGAGAGCTTTCGTCAGAGAAGAATGCAACTTCAAGAAAAACAGAGGTTACTTACAAGTGCTAATTGCCCCTCTTGTAAAGCCAACTACGAGGGGCGCTTAATAAGTAATGTAATATATTTTTTCTTGGCAAATTCCGGTTGAAGAAATGCGGAGTTTGCTGTGGGGCGTTCACGCTTCAGGCCCTGTAGTTGCAAACTATTCCGATACGTAACATTTATGTTGTTAGGCTTGAAAATGGCTTCTGTAACGGAGGTACCTTCCAAGTAGAGTTGTTGTGGAGTTTCTTTCGGCGGAAAATCAGAGCATCACATGTATTAATAGTCGCTTGCAGAACTCTACGAAGACCTGGCAGTGAACAAAATCACGGTGAGACAATGGGCAAGGCATCTGTCATAATCGCAACGCGGTCGCGCAAACATCTGCTGCGGGCCGGCTGGCCGCACTTAGCTATGACTGTTGCAATGTTGGAACGTGCGGACACTCTCAGTTTGATCGATGGACCGCAATCAAACACCCTCGCAGCACAACTGGACTATCTTTCGGTACTGCTGAGACACTCGTCCGCCATTTGGGGTACTCAAAGATGTGTGCACGATGGATTCCTTGCCGCACAAACAGAAGACCATAAAACGAGACGGAGGACCATCTGTGTGGAACTGGTTGCACCTTACGACACTGATCATTTGTCGAACAACAGGTGATGAAACATGAGTTCATCACTACTTCAATTAATGGAGTGTCGCCACATCACCTCTTACCTGAAAAAGCAGTTCGAAGTCGCATTCTCAGCCGATAAAGTAATGGCGATGGGTCTTCTGGGAGTTAAGCTGTTTGATGTTCTACTTTATGGTGCAGCGATCTCTTTGAAGTGTATTGCGCTACCCTCAGGAAATTGTAGAATGGACTTTCTTCTTCCCCATGACAACGCAAGCCCTCACACAAGTCCGTGCACCGGAGAGAAGCTCACAGATCTTCATTGGACTGCACTTCCTCATCCACCCTACAGCTCGAATCTCATAATTTCTATGGGTTTGGCCCAAGGATGGATGCACACTGCGGGAATCAGTATGTGAATTATGAGGATTTTATTGATGCAATTAGACATGGATCTGATGTCGACAAGTAGAGTAAGTACTATGCTGGCATGCAGACCCTGCCAGTAAGGTGGGATTATGTTGAAAAATAGGATTTTGTAACTAAAAAAGTGGTAAATATCAGAGTGCATTGAAATCCTGAACAAAACCAAGCTACTACTGCTACTACTTTCTTTAAAGAGATGGGGCCCCTCCACGCCCGCACCAACGTGGTGACCAGACCAAATGTTCTACTGTCACCTCCGTCAACATGTTAGTAGTCTAGTAAGTGGATCATCTACATCTACATCTACATCTACATGACTACTCTGCAATTCACATTTAAGTGCTTGGCAGAGGGTTCATCGAACCACAATCATACTATCTCTCTACTATTCCACTCCCGAACAGCGAGCGGGAAAAACGAACACCTAAACCTTTCTGTTCGAGCTCTGATTTCTCTTATTTTATTTTGATGATCATTCCTACCTATGTAGGTTGGGCTCAACAAAATATTTTCGCATTCGGAAGAGAATGTTGGTGACTGAAATTTCGTAAAAAGCTCTCGCCGCGACGAAAAACGTCTATGCTGTAATGACTTCCATCCCAACTCGTGTATCATATCTGCCACACTCTCTCCCCTATAACGCGATAATACAAAACGAGCTGCCCTTCTTTGCACCCTCTCGATGTCCTCCGTCAATCCCACCTGGTAAGGATCCCACACCTCGCAGCAATATTCTAACAGAGGACGAACGAGTGTAGTGTAAGCTGTCTCTTTAGTGGACTTGTTGCATCTTTTAAGTGTCCTGCCAATGAAACGCAACCTTTGGCTCGCCTTCCCGACAATATTATCTATGTGGTCCTTCCAACTGAAGTTGTTCGTAATTTTAACACCCAGGTACTTAGTTGAATTGACAGCCTTGAGAATTGTACTATTTATCGAGTAATCGAATTCCAACGGATTTCTTTTCGACCTCATGTGGATCATCTCACACTTTTCGTTATTTAGCGTCAACTGCCACCTGACAC
This sequence comes from Schistocerca gregaria, assembly GCF_023897955.1. Taxonomy (NCBI): domain Eukaryota; kingdom Metazoa; phylum Arthropoda; class Insecta; order Orthoptera; family Acrididae; genus Schistocerca; species Schistocerca gregaria. Next base: position 1,084,227,677 of record NC_064920.1, on the reverse strand, counting down.
ACCATACAGCAATCTTTTCTAAATCGCTTTGCAGCTGATACTGGTCTTCGGATGACCTTACTAGATGGTAAATTACAGCATCATCTGCGAACAACCTAAGAGAACTGCTCAGATTGTCACCCAGGTCATTTATATAGATCAGGAACAGTAGAGGTCCCAGGACGCTTCCCTGGGGAACACCTGATATCACTTCAGTTTTACTCGATGATTTTCCGTCTATTACTACGAACTGCGACCTTCCTGACAGGAAATCACGAATCCAGTCGCACAACTGAGACGATACCCCATAGGCCCGCAGCTTGATTAGAAGTCGCTTGTGAGGAACGGTGTCAAAAGCTTTCCGGAAATCTAGAAATACGGAATCAACTTGAGATCCCCTGTCGATAGCGGCCATTACTTCGTGCGAATAAAGAGCTAGCTGCGTTGCACAAGAGCGATGTTTTCTGAAGCCAAGCTGATTACGTGTCAATAGATCGTTCCCTTCGAGGTGATTCATAATGTTTGAATACAGTATATGCTCCAAAACCCTACTGCAAACCGACGTCAATGATATAGGTCTGTAGTTAAATGGATTACTCCTACTACCCTTCTTGAACACTGGTGCGACCTGCGCAATTTTCCAATCTGTAGGTACAGATCTATCGGTGAGCGAGCGGTTGTATATGAGTGCTAAGTAGGGAGCTATAGTATCAGCGTAATCTGAAAGGAACCTAATCGGTATACAATCTGGACCTGAAGACTTGCCCGTATCAAGCGATTTGAGTTGCTTCGCAACCCCTAAGGTATCTACTTCTAAGAAACTCATGCTGGCAGATGCTGGGCTGTGATGTTATCCGTGTGTCTGGGTAAGACTACGCATTAACACGGTGCATCAGCTAATAGATAATGGACGAAACGCGAATGAGGGTAGTAATTTGAAGAGCAGAGGGAAAAAAGCGCCAAGGCTCGTGCCGTGGTAAAAAAACCTCCGCGACAGTGGGATGGATAGTAAGAGCAGTAGTGGCTTACGAGCTGCGATAGTTCATGTAAGGTTGGGTCTGTTAGGATGGGTATCATGCATCATTACCGTGGCAAGCGATGGCGATGTATCCCAATTTGCTGCAGCCGCTGCATTCCTGGAACAATCAAGATGTTATATAGTAGTGGGAGATCGGCCATAGATCATCTCACTGTGTGTGTGTGGGAGTGGGGGGGTGGAGCTTGTCTGCATGCAGTGTATGGTATGGCTTCCCTGAGTGGTGCCAGTTATTCGACAACTGTGTTGCAGCTGGATATCCGGTAATGGCGTCTGATTAACAGGGGCCCACCTGTACCGTTGTGTTTGCGTGTACTTGGCCATAGATGTTAGGTCCTTACAAGTATGTCTTTGGGTCTTTTATGTTTCCTTCTATAGTTGTGGTCTTAGTTCCCCAGATTAAGAATAAACGGGTTCTGCGAATGTCTGGAGTTTCTGTATAGTCTTGTGGGGAGTTTGTGGATTACCTCCGCGACAGTCTCAAGTCGGTATTCCCGGTGAAGGTCCGCGATGCGTGTGTATCATGCAGCATTGCTTATGATTTCGAGTACTTTGTTTTGTATGAGCTGCAGACGGCGCAGTGTATCCCCAGACAGGAGCTGCGTACGTCATCAGGGGTCGGATAAGTGTCGTGTACATGGACCTCGACACCCTTCTGTTCAGTGTGCTACGCCTGTTGAGCATAGGGTACAGCTGTTTGAACGTCGCCCTTGCTCAGTTGGTCTTGTGTTGTATGTGGTCACCCAAGAGTAATTTCCAGTCTAGTCAGACACCGAGGTATTTGAATTTCTCACGGAAACGTATTCGGCGTGCATGTAGAGTTATTGATGTCCAGTATCGGTGTTTGCGCAGTTGCTTCGGTCTTCTAGTGAACAGAACGGCTTCGCACTTGTCGACGTTTACTCTAACACGCCATTTCTCCAAACGAGGCTCAGCCACTCTGAGTGCAGTCTGTAGGCGTGACGTAATGTTTGATGGTTTCCAATCTTGCGCGAGGATGGCAGTCATCCGCGTAGATTGCCATCGTTGTGTGTGGTTGGAAGATCGTATATGTAGAGGTTAAACAGTAGGGGCCCTAGGATGCTTCCCTGGCGTACACCCGCGTGTATACCGTGTCCTGTTGATTGTTTTCCCTGCACGCCAATGTTGACACTCTGTTAGGTATGAGTGTATGAGACGCACAAGCCCGTCGCTGAGTTTGCGAATGAGGCCGTTGTGCCATAGACGGTCGAAAGCCTTTTCGATGTCCAGGAACACTGCCCCTGTAGCTTTGTTTACATTGAAGCCACATGTTATATGTTCAACGACCCGTAAGAGTTGTTGTGGAGTGGTGATTCCTGAAGCCGAATTGCTCCAGTCGCAGGATGTCATTTGTTATGCAGTGCCTAGTGATGCGTTTGAGAATCACCTTCTCAACAATCTTGCTGAGCGAGCTCAGAAGGCTGATGGGTCGGTAATTTTGTGGGGCCGGCCTAAGTGGCTGAGCGGTTCTAGGAGCTACAGTCTGGAACCGCGCGACCGCTACGGTCGCAGGTTCGAATACTGCCTCGTGCATGGATGTGTGTGATGTCCTAGGCTAGTTAGGTTTAAGTAGTTCTAAGTTCTAGGGGACTGATGACCTCAGTAGTTGAGTCCCATTGTGCTCAGAGCCATTTGAACCATTTTTGTGACGATATGAGGACAACAAACACAAATGGTAAAATTTAACGAATTTTAATATACTATGCATTTATTTGGTGTGTCCTTATTTGAGGACGCCATGACCGAAAGGGTTAAAGTAATTTGGAAAACTTTGATATTGGTTTCATATGAATTTTGTGTAATTTTTGAATTTTTTCTGTTTGAGGGAGAGAGAGCCATGTGCTTACCAATGATCCACGTGGTACCTCTGCCTGTAGTTTTTCCTTTACTGCCCCCACCCCTCTTTCGATTTCAGTATAGTAATTATAACAGCCTTCTGCCATGTATTTGGTAACAACATTCATGCGCATTTTACGTGAGTGTGGCAGCTGTGAGTGATCGCGCCAAATGCGCATAGTGCCCGGTGTATGACTTCATCATTAGTTTAAGTGATAAATAACATTTTGTATTATTAATCGTAATCAAAGCCTCCTCTCGGAACATGTATTTGCTTATTAATCCGATCTTTTCAACTGTTGTTGTTGTTGTTGTCTTCAGTCCTGAGACTGGTTTGATGCAGCTCTCCATGCTACTCTATCCTGTGCAAGCTGCTTCATCTCCCAGTACCTACTGCAACCTACATCCTTCTGAATTTGCTTAGTGTACTCATCTCTCGGTCTCCCTCTACGATTTTTACCCTCCACGCTACCCTCCAATGCTAAATTTGTGATCCCTTGATGCCTCAAAACATGTCCTACCAACCGATCCCTTCTTCTAGTCAAGTTGTGCCACAAACTTCTCTTCTCCCCAATCCTATTCAATACCTCCTCATTAGTTACGTGATCTATCCACCTTATCTTCAGTATTCTTCTGTAGCACCACATTTCGAAAGCTTCTATTCTCTTCTTGTCCAAACTAGTTATCGTCCATGTTTCACTTCCATACATGGCTACACTCCAAACAAATACTTTCAGAAACGACTTCCTGATACATAAATCTATATTCGATGTTAACAAATTTCTCTTCTTCAGAAACGCTTTCCTTGCCATTGCCAGTCTACATTTTATATCCTCTCTACTTCGACCATCATCAGTTATTTTACTTCCTAAATAGCAAAACTCCTTTACTACTTTAAGTGTCTCATTTCCTAATCTAATTCCCTCAGCATCACTCGATTTAATTTGACTACATTCCATTATCCTCGTTTTGCTTTTGTTAATGTTCATCTTATATCCTCCTTTCAAGACACTGTCCATTCCGTTCAACTGCTCTTCCAAGTCCTTTGCCGTCTCTGACAGAATTACAATGTCATCGGCGAACCTCAAAGTTTTTACTTCGTCTCCATGAATTTTAATACCTACTCCAAATTTTTCTTTTGTTTCCTTTACTGCTTGCTCAATATACAGATTGAATAACATCGGGGAGAGGATACAACCCTCTCTCACTCCTTTCCCAACCACTGCTTCCCTTTCATGCCCCTCGACTCTTATTACTGCCATCTGGTTTCTGTACAAATTATAAATAGCCTTTCGCTCCCTGTATTTTACCCCTGCCACCTTTAGAATTTGAAAAAGAGTATTCCAGTCAACATTGTCAAAAGCTTTCTCTAAGTCTACAAATGCTAGAAACGTAGGTTTGCCTTTTCTTAATCTTTCTTCTAAGATAAGTCGTAAGGTCAGTATTGCCTCACGTGTTCCAACATTTCGACGGAATCCAAACTGATCCTCCCCGAGGTCTGCATCTACCAGTTTTACCATTCGTCTGTAAAGAATTCGCGTTAGTATTTTGCAGCCGTGGCTTATTAAACTGATAGTTCGGTAATTTTCACATCTGTCAGCACCTGCTTTCTTTGGGATTGGAATTATTATATTCTTCTTGAAGTCTGAGGGTATTTCGCCTGTCTCATACATCTTGCTCACCAGCTGGTAGAGTTTTGTCATGACTGGCTCTCCCAAGGCCGTCAGTAGTTCTAATGGAATGTTGTCTACTCCGGGGGCCTTGTTTCGACTCAGGTCTTTCAGTGCTCTGTCAAACTCTTCACGCAGTATCGTATCTCCCATTTCGTCTTCATCTACGTCCTCTTCTATTTCCATAATATTGTCCTCAAGTACATCGCCCTTGTATAAGCCTTCTATATACTCCTTCCACCTTTCTGCCTTCCCTTCTTTGCTTAGAACTGGGCTGCCATCTGAGCTCTTGATATTCATACACGTGGTTCTCTTCTCTCCAAAGGTCTCTTTAATTTTCCTGTAGGCAGTATCTATCTTACCCCTAGTGAGATAAGCTTCTACATCCTTACATTTGTCCTCTAGCCATCCCTGTTTAGCCATTTTGCACTTTCTGTCGATCTCATTTTTGAGACGTTTGTATTCCTTTTTGCCTGCTTCATTTACTGCATTTTTATATTTTCTCCTTTCATCAATTAAATTCAATATTTCTTCTGTTACCCAAGGATTTCTAGCAGCCCTCGTCTTTTTACCTACTTTATCCTCTGCTGCCTTCACTACTACATCCCTCAGAGCTACCCATTCTTCTTCTACTGTATTTCTTTCCCCTATTCCTGTCAATTGTTCCCTTATGCTCTCTCTGAAACTCTGTACAACCTCTGGTTCTTTCAGTTTATCCAGGTCCCATCTCCTTAATTTCTCACATTTTTGCAGTTTCTTCAGTTTTAATCTACAGGTCATAACCAATAGATTGTGGTCAGAGTCCACATCTTTTCAACTAGCTTAGGTAAATAATGCACCATGAGGCGTCTTTGATGCAGAGTTCTAGGGGACTGATGACCAAAGAAGTTAAGTGCCACAGTGCTCAGAGCCATTTTTGAATTTTGTGGGAGGCTGTGGTCTTCCCCGGCTTCCTGAACATCAGGACCTTGGCCGTCTTCCAAAAGGCGGGGAAGTGTTGGTGTTTTAGTATGGCATGCGTTATGTGTGTTAGGCATTCAGTGGGTTTATCCGTGAACTCCTGGAGGACACAGCTTCGAATGCCATCATGACCAGTGCCTTTGTTACTACTCTAGCTAGTGCCTGTGTTTGGTTTGGGACACGTTGCCAGTGGGGCTTGCCCTAGTAGCAGGCAGTCACTCAGCGCCCGGCCAGCAGCCTCGGCTCAGCGCTGTTCCGGAGCCGGAGCCGTGTGCTGGCCGCCCGGCTGGCTCGCCCTGGGCCCCCACTGTGCGCTCACCAGCAGCGCCGGCAGCATTGATCCGCCGGGCAGAGCCTCGCCGGGCGCACAGCTGCCGCCGTGCCGTGGCACGCACCTCGCACCTCGCACCTCCTCCCCTCCACCCAACCACCCCCCACCATCGCACGTGCCGATGCTGGCTGCGTGTGGTACGAGCACCAGCCACGGAGCTGCACTATCGCCCTCCCCCCGCCCCCCCCCCCCCCCACCAACCTCGCCAATCAGGGCAGCATTCTAGGCCTTGTGGCCGTCAGCAGCTACCAGATCACTTTGGCACGTCGGACACACAGACACCACCAGCCACCAGGACAGCCACTGGCATCCTGCTACGGAGTGCCTTAACAGATATTCCATAATAACGGTGTAGCAACTTCTGCTGTTGTATATGATGAAGACATAAAAGCGGAAACCTAGGTACTACCGGAGATAGCTGTAGTAATACACAAACGGCGATTTCCTCATTTAAAATGTATAGCATGACTGTGGCTGAACGCTCTCGAAAACTTGATTTAATATTCTACACACTCTGTATCACACCGGTGTGCAAAACAGAAAGACGAAGTTAATTTTCGCATGATGTACCACTGCGAAGCTCACAGGTGTAAAATATAGGGAGCGAAGTTATCAACGCCGCTACAAATGCCCAACCTTTGCTCAGTCCAATCTCGCCACTTTCATGAATGATGATGAAATGATGAGGACAACACAAACACCCAGGCACCTCGAGGCAGGTGAAAATCCCTGACCCCGCCGGGAATCGAACCCGGAACCCCGTGCGGGGGAAGCGAGAACGCGACCACGAGACCACGAGCTGCGGGTGCTATCATGTGGACCTGCTGAAATATTTCTTCGTTTACTGCTTATACAACCCGACTGGATTAGGACCCTAAGCCCCTCTCTTAAATCTGACCAGGATCAACACATACAAAAAGATATTGGATAAGAATCACAATAATAATAATTTCCATCATTAATAACAGTAACAGTAAAGAGATTGTAAAAGAATGGAGGCACAAAGAATGATACTGATTAACTATAAGAAAGTCAGTAACAATTATTTGCTTTATTAAAACAATTTGCATCATTAATAAAACGTAATTGGCAACAATAATAATAATAAAGTTGTAGAGCCACAGAGAATAATATTAATTATTTTAGAACTTTTAAATCCTTTTTTTTTTTTGGTATTGGAGGAAGTGGAAGGTGCAATGACAGATGATACAATTGAAATAAATGTGACTATGGCTGCTTGGAAAGAAGAAATTTTCGATAGCGACCACTGTAGACAAGGTAAGCAAAATGTGGAGGGGGAAGGGGGGGGGGGGAGTTGACGAGAGAGACCTGCAGAAGAGATAGCTATTGTGATGGAACGTGGACGATCAGCTGTCTTTTGAACTTTGAAAGGATTTTAATTTGTCTAATATAGTGAGGAATATTGTTCCAAACTCGAGTTCATGAGACATAACGTTTTATGGGCGTATTAACCTCCGAATAGTTGAACACCATACACTCACTGGTTAACACTATTGGGCCACTATACTTATTCCCCATGCCCGTCTTTTGGAGGTTGCATTCGGCCCTGATTTCATTTTTATGGATAACAATGTGTAACCGCAAGAAACAGAGCAGGCGAAGGAGATGCTGGAGCAAGAAGATATTCGGCGAATGACGAGTCGGTTTGTGTGGCCATCCTCCGCAGCGAGCCCAGAAATATTTGTTTCGTAAATAAAAGTCTCCTCTTGCTACACAGTAATTTTTTTCTCCCAGAAGACTAATGACGCATCACAACAATAAGGGCAAACAAGGTGAAAATCAGAAAGGAAAATGTTCGGACCATGAAAACATGCTTATGTGTCGTAAATAGAGCTGTACTGCGACGTCCAGTAAGTAGAACTGTAAGTAATCACTTATTTACTTACTAAACCATACGTGAACTATTTCATAATCTACAAATAACACATATCAAAACAAAACTGTATCAAAACACCGGAGGTATGCATTAAACAACGCCTTCAGTCACAACTTTTTCATGTTTTATTTACTACACGATGCATTTCGGACCCTGTGGGTCCATCGTCAGGTGTAATTTGTTTTAATACATGTTTTATTTCTTCTCCTGAATGAGGTGAAATGCATATTCTTGTCACAAAAAGGTATAATGTTAGGTTATGAGCTTCGTAAGTCGAACGCGGAAAATATGTGTAAAATAGTGGAAAATGAATAGTGTAAACTTACCACATCTTCCAAGGAAAGCACTTTTAACCTACATTTTCCACCATTTTGCGCATATTTTCCGCGTTCGACTTACGAAAGTCATAACCTGACATTAAACATTTTCAATGACAGGAATATGCATTTCACCTCATTCAGGAGAAAAAATAAAACATTTATTACAACAAATTACACCTGACGATGGACCCACAGGGTCCGAAATACATCGTGTAGTTACTAAAACACGAAAAAGTTGTGACTGAAGGCGTTGTTTAATTCATACCTGCAGTTTTTTGAATACAGTCTCGTTTTAAGCTGCGAAATACGGATAAAATTAATCATCATCATCATTAAGACTGATTATGCCTTTCAGCCCTCAGTCTGGAGCTTAGTCCCCCTTATAAAATTCCTTTCATGTTCCCCTATTCTTACCGAATCCAGGTACCTTCTCCTTGGTCTGCCCTGAATCCTCCTACCCTCTCTTGGGTAACCTTGCTTGTCCCATGCGTGTAACATAACCCCACCATCTAAGCCTGTTTGCCCTGACTGCTACATCTATAGAGTTCATTCCCAGTTTTTCTTTGATTTCCTCACTGTGGACACCCTCCTGCCATTGTTCCCATCTACTAGTACCTGCAATCATCCTAGCTACTTTCATATCCTTAACCTCAACCTTATTGATAAGGTAACCTGAATCCACCCAGATTTTGCTCCTGTACAACAAAGTTGGTCGAAAGATTGAACGGTGCACAGATAACTTAGTCTTGATACTGACTCCCTTCTTGCACAAGAGAGTAGATCACTGCATTAGCTTTGCTACACCTCGCTTCCAGTTCTTTCACTATGTTGCCATCCTGTGAGAATATGCATCCTAAGTACTTGAAACCGTCCACCTGTTCTAACTTTGTTCCTCCTATTAAGCACTCAATCCGTTCAAAAATGGTTCAAATGGCTCTGAGCACTATGGGACTTAACTTCTTCGGTCATGAGTCCCCTAGAACTTAGAACTAATTAAACCTAACTAAGCTAAGGACATCACACACATCCATGCCCGAGGCAGGATTCGAACCTGCGACCGTAGCAGTCGCGCGGTTCCGGACTGCGCGCCTAGAACCGCTAGACCACCGCGGCCGGCCTCAATCCGTTTATATCTCTTTCCCACTGACATTACTTTCGTTTTGGAGGTGCTAATCTTCATACCATAGTGCCTACATTTCTGATCTAGCTCGGAAATATTACTTTGCAAACTTTCAATCGAATCTGCCATCACAACTAAGTCATCCGCATATGTGAGACTTCTTATTTTGTGTTCACATATCTTAATCTTACCCAGCCAGTCTATTGTTTTCAAAATATGATCCATAAATAATATGAACAACAGTTGCAGCCTTGTCTTAAATTTAAAAATATAAAAAACTGTATCATTCTAGGCCAAACTGATGATCTCTTAAGAGAAAAAAGGCCAAATGCGTCTGGGAGAAATAAAATATAGTGCAAGAAGAGAAGGCGTTTCTTATTCACAAAACAAGTAAATTCGGCGAGTAGTCTGGCCTACCCATCCTTCGTATTTAAAATACCGTGGGTCACGTGAGCCATGTGTTGGGGAGACGTGTCGACATCCTGCTGGGGGAAAGGAACATGGTACTACAGGAATTCCTTACCAACCTACTGTCCAACATGGGAATACTTTGCAGGAGACACATTGCCGTCAGTGGCGATCACACAAGTTATAAACAACCATGTCCCACTGTTTTTTAAGCCAAAGGGACGATCAGGTATAGTGGTGACTACATTGTAATCATTATCATTGGATAAAACTATCATTTCTGTTGGAATCATTACGCATTTCTTTCAATCACCTTCTGTACTATGCTGTAGCAGTTCTTTCTGTATACGATCCACGTTTTATCGAGCTATATTATTTGGCAGTGACACATCATGCTTAAGTTACTGTCGCCTTTACGTTTTGTACACCAGCCAACTTAAAAGCTGTTCCGGGATGCAGGAACAATTGCGGGTTGCCTATCGAACGGCTCCCAGGGGCTACAGTAATTTAATTTGCAGTATTTCGCGTAATTATCTCCCCGATTTAAAAATTTAAAATGCTGTCATCATCTACTCATTAAATGGTTTTATACTGTGTTAAAATTTTATCACAGTAAAGCAAGTATTACAGTTAAAACCTACGTTCTGTGTTTGACTTGTGGCAGCATAACTCACTGCGTACAAATACCCGGACTATGTGCATCCTGTAGCGACTTCCAACAAGCTTCACACGTAACTGCAAATATATTTTCGTTGGCATCCTCCCACGACATGATGAAAGAAAAAAAAAACGTTTGTCTCTTGCAATGTTTTCGCTGTTCATGCATTCACATTTCAGCACCAGGCTTGAAGTTTTGATTTAATTACTTCTGTAATATCACCTCTGATAGCAATGCATTTTCCAGACAGTCTCCACATAGCTGAAATATGAGTGCCTTTGTGTAAAATGGAGCGCAAATTAGTTAGACTACTTTATCCAGTGTTGCAACAAACTTTGAACGTTCTCTAATTTTTTCTTCCTTGCATGTTTAGATTCAAACATTCAACACATTAACTCACGTACAAAGTAATGGGTCGTCTTAAGCTGTTTCATACGTGGGATTTAGATTCTTGAAACAACTTGCAGTTTTCTGGTTGTACTAGAATCGAAGAGAAAGAGCGATGTTTTCCGATTGACGAGGGTGCAAGGAATTCTTAATTAGTAAATGAGGGAGATTTCCTTACATCCTTTTGAATACGAAAACTTCACTCCTGGTTTCCTATGACAGCAGCGCTGTCTAAAGCCAAAGGAAATGAAGCCCCAGGTTCAAGAAAAATACGGATGGGACTTTTTAAACATGGAAGAAGCGGAACATCGACATGTGCAATGGAATTTATCATACATCTCTCGATACAGAAAAAAGTGTGAAGGGTGTATGCTCAAATTATAGACGAATAACAGCTACTCTTTTCTCTAATATTTTGAGTAAGAAAATACAGACGGATGTGTCAGCTTTAAGTGAAGAGCAAAGTTGTTTTAAGGAAGGATGATAACGTCATGCTAAAACTTACTGCATCAGTTATTGGAATATTTCAGGAGTAAAAACAATCATATTCATGACCTTTGTGGAACTGCGGAAAGTGTATGACAAAGTCCCTAGATAAAAATTAAGGGACGCACCGATTAATGTGAGAGAAACCTCGTTAAAAAAGTTACACAATGACACATAAGTAGTTATAAAACGGGAAAACAGCATTACGCAAAATATATTCGTTGAAGCTACGTTCCGATTAGATGCCTCATTTTAATACTGTGCTGTGATTGGCTGGAGAGGAGGGGGAGGGAAAGAGGAAGAGTGAGAGGGTGAGGATGGGGAGGGGGTGAGGCTTGAAGACCTCATGCATTCAACGTTATTTCCTCTGCTCCTGTGTGTAGAGAACCCGCATTTTTCAGGGTCATTAGAGCGCAGAGAGAGTTGGGTAGCCGGTATATACACTACTATTGAGAGATGTCAGGGGAATATGGGTCAGAGGCAAAACTTGGAAGCGTAAAGAAACAGCATGTGTGACTGAACGGGCTACGAGCAGAAACCTCTCCTTCAAGAGCTTCCCTGACGCTCCGTCTTGATAGCCTGCCGCAGCCTCACTAAAATATTTCTATACTATGTTCCTGTGACAGTTTGCTCATTGCACAAATACCCAGAAAAACGCGCAGCAACTCTTCGCTCTGTGATTGTTGGGTCTTGATGTATTTCGGTGATGATGAATACAGTGTTCCCACTGCTTGCACTCATGGAACCCAGCGGATGGTGCTCTTCCTCTTTTTTTTAAATGTCGTGCAGCGTGTCAAAAATCAATGCGTGACTGTGTCGTGTAGACTGAGTCATGGCAATCGGCCATCACCAGGATCTCTATTTCTCCTGCGATTCTCTGTTCTTCACAGGCATGTGGCCTACCGCTACATCCTTTGTCATTCAACCTTGTTTGATCAATCTGGAAGTGTTACCTTGACACTTAAATTAATGACTACCACCTCGTTTATTCTTTGATGTAACAAAAGGTGCTCTGTTATTTATTTATTTGGCCTTTAGAAGCTGACATTCAGTTAGCCAGCTGAAAGAGAAATAATTGACATGCAGCCGTCCGCGGTGGCCGTGCGGTTCTAGGCGCTGCAGTCCGGAACCGCGGGATTGCTACGGTCGCAGGTTCGAATCCTGCTTCGGGCATGGATGTGTGTGTTGTCCTTAGTTAGTTAGGTTTAAGTAGTTCTAACGTCTAGGGGACTGATGACCTAAGATGTTAAGTCCCATAGTGCTCAGAGCCATTTGAACCAATTGACATGCAGTGCAAAAATAATTGATGAGTAATAAGAAGGCATAGTGATAGAAGTATAAAGAAACACTGGTAATGTTGGTAGCCTGTACTGAAGCACCTACACATATTAACACGAAACGGCGGCTAACATTTTTCGCAGTGTGGCGTTATCACTACAAACATATCTTGGTAGCTTGTAAAAATTTGAAAAGGTATTTATTATATGCGGGATTGCTCAAAAAACTAGAATGGCGGGACTCTTAGGGAACTCTACTTTTAACCGATGTAGTTACTGCAAAAACAATTGTCTGCGCCTGTCTCCTTTTGCACGAGCAAAGACGGTACGACTGGAGTCACTTTCTGTAGTGTTAGTGCAGTACAGAACAGAGTGGGATTAATTACTATGAAGTGAAGGGACGTCAGAAAACTTCCGTTGTTTATTCGCGTATGACAGACGGTGGATGTCAGCCATTTTGGTAAAACACTTCGAAACCAATGCTTACATGATGTTACGGTACAGTGTTCTTAACACTGCTCAATAACCTTATTAACAAACCATTATTTAAGTGAGGATGCCCTATGTATTTAAATTATTAATGCTGTATGAAAGGATGCACAATATTAAACCTAATGCCAATGGTTGCAAATCTAAGTAGTACTGTTTCCTTTAATTCTGCAAGGTAACGTGTCTTTAGAGTTTATTTCCGCAGCTAGGAACGGCTAACCAGGTATCAGACTGAACAAGAGCTCTCGTGGGAGCAGGGCACGCAGACTGTAAAAGCATTTCAGCTGAACGCCACGGCTCTGTCAGGTACTAGAGTGCCCAGCACATTGTAAGCTTGTTCGGGATTCTGTCACAGTTCTTTCGAGACAGTGATGAAAAACTGTGTCAGACGCCCGATCAACAAGTGGCTGACGCAGTAGAACAGGCACTGATATTATGAAATGGTCCGTTGATAATGGCTAGGCACTAGCCGAGCTCTAGATTTACCGAATAAAACCTGGAAGAAAAGGACGACTGATTGCTGTGCTCTATCATTTTGAAAGTCCATCATAGTCGCTGAGTGCCATTCCTAATGAAGGTAAACTAATAACTGTTTTTTTACGTCTTTTTGGAAAACTAATGAAGCAATCAAAGTGAGACTTTTTGCACACTATATACAGATTCTTGGACAAAATTATTTGATTTTTTAAAAAATAAAGTCAGTTATCATTATGTTCCCCAACCACTTGCTCTGTCGAAAATGAGCTGTGCCCTTGATGGAAGTCCTGTAGTCTGTTAATCTTATCTGACATAATCTATAGCATATTGCGCACGCAAAAATGACACAACTTTTTGAGGTTTGAAGAAATAATAAAACTGTGGACTTTTTAAGCAAAGATGTGGTTCTATCGTGTGTTTTTGGTAACTTTTTTTTAACAACAACTAATGAATAAACTAAAATAAAACGAATCAGCCTATTATTCCTTACGGACATGCCCGAGGAGCAATTCAGTAAAATTTCAGAAACATATTGTTAGCAGTGTGCCCGAAATCCATTCCGTCAGCTTGGGATAGAGTGTATTTCTCAAAACTGTGCTATTACTCCATTGAGCAATATCCTATAGATTACGAAGTTTGTTTTATGATTTCAGGTAAGATCTGCAGACCGCAAGACATCCATCACGGACACACCTCATTTTTGACAGGGCGGTTCTAGCTCCTCTTAAATAAAAAATCGGGAAATGTTGCCCAAGAGTCAATAAATAATGTGCAAAAAGATTTACGTTGCTGCTTCATTACTTTTTCTAAAAAAAAGTAAAATGAATTAGGCGAATGTAACCTTAAATCGAAAACAGTATGCAGAAGCATGTAATACGGCTTGTTCTTAAATCATTCAGAATAAGTCTTAAATACAACAATCCAATATTCACTATGAAGTACTGTACTGAAGACGCAAGTTCTCTTTCAGCGTTTAAGCGTTATCCGAAACCCGCAGGAACGTACAATCTGACGTTCAACTATCTGGCGGTGCTGTATCTGACCTACATGCTTCCCATGGAATTGCGTTAAAGGGAGATGTATTAACGTGGCCATCGCACATTAATAACCGCTCTTGCTGCGCAACGCGCACTTCATTAGAATAGCAGTAGATGCCGGCCCTGTGGGTAGCTGTTTGCTCGCGACCTGTTTCAGCTGCAAATTCATCTGGCCCTCTCACTTCGCACGCTCACTCTATGGTTTATAGCTCACTCTCTAGTACACTTTAAACACGCTGCAATCTAGATTACTCTTCGCTGTGTGGAGATCAAAATGGAATGAATTACCAGAAAACTCCGTCTATTGTGGAACTCGTTTTTACGATGTTTCTTCAAGCGATTGTCCAATAGACACTAACCGTGCAGCAATGACATAATAGGCCTAAGTATTCTATTATTGCCTTTCAGATATTTGTATTACATAATAAAAACTGAAAGGAATATTTGTTTCGATAGGTGAGCGTAACCCTTTCAGACCCGAATTTTTCTGGAGGAAGGAAAATTTTTCTTTGTGGTCTAATGCACATAGATGATCTTTTTAATGGTTTTTAGATGCAAGATTTATACACGTATATGTACCCGTTCTCAAAACATACTTTGTGTACTTGGTTTCTTTTTATGGACTAAACTAATTAATTTTGTAATATTCATTGTTGCAAAAAATAAACTGATCGTTCAATAATCACCACGCAAAGCAATAATAATAATAATATTCAATTATAGACTGGATTACAGCTAACTAACCACTTGCATGTAACCTACTCTGGCAGTCACAACCTGATGCTAACTGTTACGTTCACTTGTTGATATCTTAACAGTTATGTCCAGCAGGTGCCAGCATTTTTGACTGAACATTCACAAATGTGAGCATGAGGTTTCCATCGAGGAAAAATATTTCTGTTGCAGCTAATACACAGCAAATCTTAATGCACACAATTGTAGCCAGAGGGTTTGAAAGGGTTAAGGAACGTTAGTCTTTCTGCAGAATCTGAACATATTGTTTAGTTGTTTTCCAGAGAAATGTCACGACGAGCTATAACTCTTTTTGAACAAAACCTAATTCCTGTTTTTTTTATGTATCTGGCGTTTTTAAACCAAACGTGTGCAAATAAGCTGCAATGAAATTTCTCTCAATTTTAGTTTGGGAGCTAAAAAAGTTCACAGTTTTAAGGAGATGATGGGACACGCTATAGATAATTGACCATTTTTAGATGGATATTCTGGCGGTGGAATGTGAGATGTTCAAACTAGAGCCCTTCTTGAATGAGCAACAGTTTAACTTCTAAAGTCTTGCAGACGAGATGTGAAGATTCTGCCGCCTCAAACTTTCTCGATACATTGCTTGAAGATGTTTTTAGATTGCAGAAAATGTCCTTACACTGCTGTATACAAGATATGTCAGAATGCACAAACAAATAATGTTAGTCTGCTAGGGCTATCGATGTGGAGTGAAGGATGCATACACATCCAACATGTACGTTGACACGCTGCTGGAGCTAGATGAATGCTGATAAGATCTCAGTAAAGTAGCCACGTCTTTTACCAAGAGATTCCTGGTCCACGGTAGTTTAGAAGGCTCATTGAGTTATGCAGCCAGGAATATGGGCACTTGTTTAAACACTTCACTAAAATGAACATTCAACCGCCAGAAAAAAACAGACTGAAAACAGTCAGTTCTGTACAATACATACCATTCACCTCAAAAACCTCTAACGCTTCTAGCTCCCTAACTAAATTGATAGAAATTTAATTTAAATTACACTGAAGAACCAAAGAAAATGGTACACCTGCCTAATAGCGTGTAGGGTCCTCGCGAGCACACAGAAGTGCTGCAACACGACGTGGCATGGACTCGACTAATGTCTGAAGTAGTGCTGGAAGGAACTGACGCCATGAATACTCCAGAGCTGTCCATAAATTCGTAAGAGTACGAGGGGATGGATATGTCTTCTGAACAGCACGTTGCAAGGCATACCAGATGTGATCAATAATGTTCCTGTCTGGGGAGTTTGGTGGCCAACGGAAGTGTTTAAACTCAGAAGAGTGTTCCTGGAGCCTCTCTGTAGCAATTATGGGCGTGTGGGCTCTCGCAGTGTCCTGCTGGCATTGCCAAAGTCCATCCGAATGGACAACGGACATGAATGGATGCAGGTGATCCGGCAGGATGTTTACGTACGTGTCACCTGTCCGAGTCGTATCTAGACGTATCAGGGGTCCCATATCACTCCAACTGAACACGCCCCACACCATTTCAGAGCCTCCACCAACTTCAGCAGTGTCCTGGTGAAGCGCAGGGTCCATGGATTCATGAGGTTGTCTGCACAGCCCTACACGTCCATCCACTCGGTACAATTTGAAACGAGACTCATCCGACATGTTTACAGTCATCACCAGTCCAATGTCGATGTTGACGGACCCAGGCGAGGTGTGAAGCTTTTTGTCGTACAGTCATCAAGGGTACACGAGTGGGCCTTCGGCTCCGTATGCCCATATCGATTATGTTTCGTTGAATGGTTCGCACGCCAATACTAGCTGATGGGCCAGCACTGAAATCTGCAGAAATTTGCGGAAGGGTTGAACTTCTGTCACGTTGACCGATTCTCTTCAGTTGGTCTCGTTCGTGCACGTTATTTTTCTGGCCGCAGCGATGTCGGAGATTTGATGTTTTACCGGATTCCTGATTTTCACGGTAGACTCACGAAATGATCGTACGGCAAAATCCCCACTTCATCGCTACCTCGGAGATGCTGTGTACCGTCGCTCGTTCCCCGACTATAACATAAAGTTCAAACTCACTTAAGTCTTGATAGCCTGCCATTGTAGAAGCAGTAACCGATCTAACAACTGCGGCAGGCGCTTGTTCTCTTATACAGTCATTGCCGGCCGCAGCGCTGTATTTTGCCTGTTTACGTATCCCTGTATTTGAATACACTTGCCTATACCAGTTTCTTTGGTGCTTCAGTGTATTTTGCACACCATTTAAATACTAAATACATCAGCTATAAGATTGAAAAACATAATTTTCGTTCTAAAAAAATAATAACTCGTTGCTGGAACTATCCGGTGAACAACTAAATAAAATACGTAACTCCGCAGAGAGTGAGAGACTAAACTGTAAACTTAAGAACAGTTTTCTGAAATATTCTATGATTTACGTTACATAATTGTGCGATTACTGGAGGGAAAGTCAAATGTTAGCGCACTGTTATACAAATAAAAGGCGTCTTACATGCCTGTCTGGGAACCTCTCTATTATTAGATCGAAAGAACGCATAGTTCGAATGTCAGGCATCGCATTTTTTAATTTTGAATTTCAATATCACCCACGCCAAAACTTTAGCTAATGATATTTCTTTTCTTGTTTCCAGGTAGGCGTTATTGTGGAACAGACGGAGGAACTAATTTCATACTTGCCTTTCTGACTTCAAGGTTAGTGTTCCATAAATTATAACACCTTATTCTAACTCTTTGGAAAATAGCTAAATTATTCTTGGTTCTTTCCTGGGGGTGTCTTCAATCTTAGAGTTGCTGCTTTGAATTCACGTTTCTGAGACTGAATATCTGAATGTCAAATATTTCCTTAGTCTTTATCTTGGCAATATGTCACTGCCTCAAACTCTTCCTATACAGCACTGTTTAGGTAACAGTACCTTCTATTCGTTAACGCCAGCTAAAGATGAGGTCGACTATTTCCCCGATTACGTTGTCATTTCCATTGAAAACCTACGATAAATGTTGCAAAAAACCGAAAAATTTGAAAAATGTGAAGATCACAAGAACAAGGCAGAACTGGTTAGCCATCCGTGACTGGAAAGTACAGAACACCTTCCAGTTTGATGATTTTTTTTCTTTTGTGGTGCCACACGCATGCAAAATTGTCGAAAAGATATTTCCACCGTTTGACTGTATATAACGTTTTTATTTTACTATCTATGCCTAAGGCCGAAATCTAGATAAACACGTTATATACGGTCAGATGACGGAAATATCTTTTCGAGGATCTTCCGGTTTGTTTAGAATATCTATTCACTTCGATTCACTTCGTTACTCCTGTACTCTTGTACATAGTTCAAGCGAAACGATTTGCTCCTCTTCATATGTAAATATGGCTATATACTGACAGCTAACAAGTATCTTTTTATTCGTTTTAAGCAAAGGTCTGGATTAGTAATACCTGTCTACCACCTTTTACATATTATAAAAACTGAAATTCATACACAGATTATAAGTAGGTATCAAGAAGAAACTTCTTCGATTTATTTTTAAACTTAATTATATGTTGTTGTTGTTGTTTGTTCTTCAGTCCTGAAACTGGTTTGATGCAGCTCTCCATGCTACTCTATCCTGTGAAAGCTTCTTCATCTCCCAGTACCTACTGCAACCTACATCCTTCTGAATCTGCTTAGTGTAGTCATCTCTTGATCTCCCTCTACGATTTTAGCCTCCACGGTGCCCTCCAATACTAAATTGGTGATCCCTTGATGCCTCAGAACATGTCCTACCAACCGATCCCTTCTTCTGGTCAAGTAGTGCCACAAACTTCTCTTCACCCCAATCCGATTCAATACTTCCTCATTAGTTATGTGATCTACCCATCTAATCTTCAGCATTCTTCTGTAGAACCACATTTCGAAAGCTTCTACTCTCTTCTTGTCCAAACTATGTATCGTCCATGATTCACTTCCATACATGGCTACACTCCATACAAATACTTTCAGAAATGACTTCCTGACACTTAAATCTATATTCGATGTTAACAAACTTCTCTTCTTCAGAAACGCTTTTCTTGCCATTGCCAGTCTACATTTTATATCCTCTCTACTTCGACCATCATCAGTTATTTTGCTCCCCAAATAGCAAAACTCCTTTACTACTTTAAGTGTCTCACTTCTTAATCTAATTCCCTCAGCATCACCCGACTTAATTCGACTACATTCCATTATCCTCGTTTTGCTTTTGTTCATGGTCATCTTATATCCTCCTTTCAAGACACTATCCATTCCGTTCAACTGCTCTTCCAAGTCTTTTGCTGTCTCTGGCAGAATTAGAATGTCATCGGCGAACCTCAAAGTTTTTATTTCTTCTCCATGGACTTTAATACCTACTCTAAATTTTTCTTTTGTTTCCTTCACTGCTTGCTCAATATACAACTTGAATAACATCGGGGATAGACTACAGCCCTGTCTCACTCCCTTCCCCACCACTGCTTCCCTTTCATGTCCCTCGACTCTTATAACTGCCATCTGGTTTCTGTACAAATTGTAAATAGCCTTTCGCTCCCTGTATTTTACCCCTGCCACCTGCAGAATTTTAAAGAGAGTATTCCAGTCAACATTGTCAAAAGCTTTCTCTAAGTCTACAAATGCTAGAAACGTAGGTTTGCCCTTCCTTAATCTAGCTTCTAAGATAAGTCGTAGGTCAGTATTGCCTCACGTTTTCCAACATTTCTACGGAATCCAAACTGATCTTCCCCGAGGTCGGCTTCTACTAGTTTTTCCATTCGTCTGTAAAGACCTCGCGTTAGTATTTTGCAGCTGTGACTTATTAAAATAATAGTTCGGTAATTTTCTCATCTGTCAACACCTGCTTTCTTTGGGATTGGAATTATTATATTCTTCTTGAAGTCTGAGGGTATTTCGCCTGTCTCATACATCTTGCTCACCAGATGGTAGAGTTTTGTCAGGACTGGCTCTCCCAAGGCCGTCAGTAGTTCCAATGGAATGTTGTCTACTCCAGGGGCCTTGTTTCGACTCAGGTCTTTGAGTGCTCTGTGAAACTCTTCACGCAGTATCGTATCTCCCATTTCATCTTCATCTACATCCTCTTCCATTTCTATAATATTGTCCTCAAGTACATCGCCCTTGTATAGGCCCTCTATATACTCCTTCCATCTTTCTTCTTTGGTTAGAACTGGGTTTCCATCTGAGCTCTTAATATTCATACAAGTGGTCCTCTTTTCTCCAAAGTTCTCTTTAATTTTCCTGTAGGCAGTATCTATCTTACCCCTAGTGAGATAAGCCTCTACATCCTTACATTTGTCCTCTAGCCATCCCTGCTTAGCCATTTTGCACTTCCTGTCGATGTCATTTTTGAGACGTTTGTATTCCTTTTTGCCTGCTTCATTTGCTGCATTTTTATATTTTCTCCTTTCATCAGTTACATTCAATATTTCTTCTGTTACCCAAGGATTTCTACTAGCCCTCGTCTTTTTACCTACTTGATCCTCTGCTGCCTTCACTACTTCATCCCTCAAAGCTACCCATTCTTCTTCTATTCTATTTCTTTCCCCCATTCCTGTCAATTGCTCCCTTATGCTCTCCTTGAAACTCCGTACAACCTCTGGTTCTTTTAGTTTATCCATGTCCCATCTCCTTAAATTCCCACCAACAGGTTGTGGTCAGAGTCCACATCTGCCCCTGGAAATGTCTTACAATTTAAAACCTGGTTCCTAAATCTCTGTCTTACCATTATATAATCTATCTGATACCTTTTAGTATCTCCAGGGTTCTTCCATGTATACAGCCTTCTTTTATGATTCTTGAACCAAGTGTTACTTATGATTAAGTTGTGCTCTGTGCAAAATTCTACCAGGCAGCTTCCTCTTTCATTTCTTTGCCCCAGTCCATATTCACCTACTACGTTTCCTTCTCTCGTTTTTCCTACTACCGAATTCCAGTCACCCATAACTATTAAATTTTCGTCACCCTTCACTTAATTATATGTCTGTCACAAATTATGTGTCATTGGGTAAGAGATCGATAATTCGGTCGCAGCATTGTGAACCCCTTTTTGAGAGAAAAACTGCCTTAATGTGGAGCAATGAATGTCCTTTATTTATTCTGGTATGGCAATTATGGACATCATTGTTCATTTTGAAGTGTAGTAGTTTCTTTACAACTAACTTCATGAGTGAATAAATTTAGTGCAGACCAGTAGCCAAAATGCCTAACTATTTAAACAGATGTTCGTGGATGAGTACTGCATTTTATTCTTACAAAATATTTTTGTTAAATATAAGTTAGCTCAGAACATTATCCCTTATGACATTATTTATCAAAATAAGTATAATGTGTTAATTCACTGGTATGGAATGCTTCCAACTGTATTAAATTCTCATCAACATGAACACTTAAAAATTTTCAATTCTCCAACCTATTATTATTATTGGTTCCACAGCATGTGTTGATGTAGTACCTAAAGAAGTGCGGAACTGCATATGTCGTGTCTTTGTGAAATTGAGAGTGAGACCATTTGCAAAAAACCACTAAATAATAGCTTTAAGAACTTTAGGTACCATTCCTTCTGCTGCTGTATTTGTGTTCTTTCGCAAAGCTGCTCCCAGGTGATGCTCCAAAAACGACCAACTTTACGAAAGAAGCGGTGACACTTTCTGCGCTTCCCACCCATCATTTTGTACGTCAATGCGCCGTCGCATACAGCGCCCGCCGTGGCTGCTCTGTTCGGTCGATGGGACTGAGAAGTACTGTACCATTCACCATACTCCCCGGAATTAAGTCCTTGTGACTTTTATTTGATTCTGAAGATGAAGGAACCACTTCGTGGCATTCGCTTCAGTACTGTTCCAGAGATTCGACAGGTAGTAGATCGCTCCACTCACACCATCAACAGAACAGGCTCTGCTAACGGTGTACTACGCCTTCCACATCGTTGGCAACGGGTTCTACACAACGCTGGTGATTACTTTGAAGGGCAGTAACAGGTGCAAACACGTAACTGTTTTGTATCGGTAATGAATAAATAGTTTCCACTATTTGGGTTCCAACCTATGTATTTTTCTCTAGATCAGATGCTTTGAGCAAACTTGAAACGTCTTCTTTGGCATATTCTCCACAGCGATGTGTCTGAAACAGTAATTCCTATCTGCTACTGCTACTGGAACAGTCAAAAAGAACAATCTCTGATCACTGTAATTGTTTCAGACATGTCACTTTTCAATATATATATATATATATATATATATATATATATATATATATATATATATATAAAGGTATTCTCTCACAAAAGCGGATTTCCCCTAGTCGACTTCTCACCTTTCTTGGTCGTCTGACTGCCAACACCTGATAGTTTTGCCTGGTGTCTGTGCCTACATTTTTTTTCCAACACAAATCCCCCTGGTAAATTCGCACATATGGCTTTACCATCTCGTGACTGTAATGGGAAAGGGAGTAAGTGTTGTCAGTGGTACCCTCCGCCACACACCAGAAGGTTCGTTGTTAAGGAGATGTTCACATAGATCTTCAGAGAGTAACGTACACTCTGTAAACTTGTCACTGAGTCTGAATAGAGGACGACGTAATGCTTTCTGGGGTTCGAAGGTCTCCCACAGATTTAGCATTATCTCTAGCCAATGTAAACAATGAATGGCCAGTCCGGTGCTTAGTGTGACGGATATAGTCGAAATACGCTGGTGTGCGAAATCGGCGAATGTAACTTTTGCGTGGTGCCAGATAACTTAGCTAAATGACACCTCTGTACTACTCATAAAGAGCTACAGTATAGTACAGAAGGTAACCGGAAGGTGTACTCAATAAGATGGATGACACATTTATACAAATAAAATAAGTACACTCTTTATGATGGTCCCCTGGACATGTGTCTTAATAGGGTGTGTGATAACCGCGGACGGCAATAATGTTCTGCAGAAACAAACATGCCAAATTAAACAGACGCAAAATCCCCAAGATTGGCGATCCTTTGGGAGCTCAAAACATAGCGCGGAGTTTAATGCGAGACGCCTATAACAGTTTCCACAACGAAACTTTGTCTCGAAACCTGGCAGAAAATCCAAAGAGATTTTGGTCGTATGTGAAATATGTTAGCGGCAAGAAACCGTCAACGCCTTCTCGGCGCGATAGCAATGGAGATACTATCAAAGACAGTGCTGCCGAAGTAGATTTACTAAACACAGCCTTACGAAATGCCTTCACAAAAGAAGACGAAGTAAATATTCCAGAAATCGAATCGAGAACAGCTGCCAACATGAGTAACGCAGAAGTAAATATCCTCGGAGTAGTGAAGCAACTCAAATCACTTAATAAAAGCAAATCTTCTGGTCCAGAATGAATACCAGTTAGGTTCCTTTCGGAGTATGCTGGTGCATTAGCTCCATACTTAACAATCATATTCAACCGTTCACTCGACGAAAGATCCGTACCCAAAGACTAGAAATTTGCACAGATCACACCAATATTCAAGAAAGATAGTGGAAGTAATCCCCTAAATTACAGGACCATATCATTAACGTCGATATGCAGCAGAGTTTTAGAACTTATATTGTGTTCGAACATTATGAATTACCTTGAAGTAAACGGTCTATTGACACAGTCAACATGGGTTTTGAAAACAACTTTCCTGTGAAACAGAACTAGCTCTTTATTCACATGAAGTGCTGAGTGCAATTGACAAGGAATTTCAGATCGATTCTGTATTCCTCGATTTCCGGAAGGCTTTTGACACTGTACCACACAAGCGGCTCGTAGTAAAATTGCGTGCTTATGGAATATCGTCTCAGTTATATGACTGGATTTGCGATTTTCTGTCAGAGAGGTCACAGTTCGTAGTAAAACATAAGTGATTTCAGGCGTTCCCCAAGTTCGTGTTATAGGCCCTTTGCTGTTCCTTATATGTATAAACGATTTGGGAGACAATCTGAGCAGCCGTCTTCGGTTGTTTGCAGATGACGCTGTCGTTTATCGACCAATAAAGTCATCAGAAGATCAAAACAAATTGAAAAGCGATTTAGAAAAGATATCTGAATGGTGCGAAAAGTGGCAGTTGACCCTAAATAACGAAAAGTGTGGGGTCATCCACATGAGTGCGAAAAGGAACTCGCTAAACTTCAGTTACACGATAAATCAGTCTAATGCAAAAGCCGTAAATTCAATTAAATACCTAGGTATTACAATTACGAACAACTTCAATTGGAAGGAACACATAGAAAATGTTGTGGGGAAGGCTACCCAAAGGCTGCGTTTTGTTGGCAGGACACTTAGGAAATGTAACAGACCTACTAAGGAGACTGGCTACACTATGCTTGTCCGTCCTGTTTTAGAATACTGCTGCGCGGTGTGGGATCCTTACCAGGTAGGACTGACGGAGTACGTCGAAAAAGTTCAAAGAAAGGCAGCACGTTTTGTATTATCGCGAAATATTGGAGAGAATGCCACAGAAATGATACAGGATTTGAGTTGGAAATCATTAAAAGAAAGGCGTTTTTCGTTGCGACGGAATCTTCTAAGGAAATTCCAGTCACCAACTTTCCCCTCCGATTGCGAAAATATTTTGTTGACACCGACCTACATAGGGGAGGAACGATCACCATAATAAAATAAGGGAAATCAGAGCTCGTACGGAAAGATATAGGTGTTCGTTCTTACCGCGCCCTATACGAGACTGGAATAACAGAGAATTGTGAAGGTGGTTCGATGAACCCTCTGCCAGGCACTTAAATGTGATTTGCAGAGTATCCACGTAGATGGAGATGTTGATACGTGCTCAAATGCTGGCCACAAGGTTGGTGAGGAGTTATTGAGGCAGGGCGTTCCATTCCTCCACTAGCGCAGGACACAACTACTGTATGGCCGTTGGTACATCCACACACGTGCAGCAATACGTCTTGCCAATACATTACACACCTTCTCGGCGGAATTTAATTCGGGTAAATGAGCAGGCCAGTCCATTCCCCGAATATCCTCTCGTTACAAGCGCTCCTCCAGTTCCAAAATTTTGGATGCTGCCTCGTTCTTTCAGCCATGAAAGTGAACTCAGGATGGAACGCTCTCCTGAAAAGACGCACACGAGGAAGGAGTACACTTCAGTATACTGTTGACTGGTGAGTGTACCACGTTCTAAGATTTAGAGGTCAGAGCGCCCGTGCAACATAATGGGTCTCCACTACATAACACCTGTACCACCAAATTGATCATGCTCAACGCTCAACGCACCTTCATTTGGAGAGGTGGGAACACGTAATACATCCAGAAACATTGTCCAACATGATCGTTTTGGTGGCCCAGGTGTTATGGTGTATAGAGGCATACTGCGGTGTACTGTCCTCGATGTCTTTGACACTATACTCTTTTCAGGGGAGATGGGGAGGCTCATGAAAAGGAAGGATATTTGGCGAATGGCCTGAGCTGTCCATCCCCTTGACTTAACTCTCATCCAGCAAAAAATTGTTCAAATGGCTCTGAGCACTATGGGACTTAACTCCTGAGATCATCATACCTGAGGCAGGATTCGAACCTGCGACCGTAGCGGTCGCGCGGTTCCAGATTGTAGCTCCTAGAACCGCTCGGCCACTCCAGCTGGCCATCCAGCACATATGGGATTCCTTGGTAAGGAGTGTCACAGTACCTCCTGATGCACCACGAACCTTACAGCAGTTGTCAACCGCAATGGTAAAGGAATGGAACGCCCTACCACAAAAATTCATAAACAAGGTTATGGCCAGCAATGGAACAGGTTACAGATCATGCATTGTTGTCCATGGCGATCAGTCACCCTACTTAGATGTACCGCTTCTTGTGCTTCCCAGGGGACCATCATAAATGTCATTACCGTTCGTCTCGTTGCATATTTTTTATCTTTTTTCAGTTACCTTCCATAATATACTGCAGCAGTTCCTTTGTCAGTATCGTCCAAGTTTCGCCACGTTATGTGACGTGCCAGTGACAGACCACGCCAAAATTACTTTCTTGCTTAAGTTCTGCACACTAGCATATTATGTTTTACGACGTTAGCCTCCAGGGAAATCTGACTTAGAACGCCATTTTGTGTTAAGGATGCGGAGAGGGGAGTGGGGTGGGGTCGGCGGGATGGCGGGGGGGGGGGGGGGGGGGTGACCCTCGCTGTGGAAGTGGCCAGCTGACGCAGCAGCAGCAGCAGTAACAGCCGGTGTCTCGCGAAGGCGTGGCAAACAGCCCGTGAAACGACGGCCACAGCTGCTGCCGCCCGCGCCTCCACAGTACCAGCCAGCCGAAGCACCGATGTAAGCGACTCGCTGCAGGACCGCGAAGCGAGGCGTTATCTCGAGACAGCTGCTTAACGTACGGCTATTTTAACACCCCCTGTTTCTCAAATATCTCCTATATATTCTGCTCAGCACCTGAAATTCGTATCAACTGCAGCCCTCAAGAAATGACGTCGTACGATCTTTTTTATAACTATATGGAAGATAGCTTTGTCAACGAATTGCCACCTTCACTAAGAGGCAAAACATTACTGCCATCGACCAGCACGAGGGTTCAAGCCGTCTGAAGGCGCAGATGAAAAACACTGACTGCAATAAGCATATGGACAGAGCAGAAGCGAATGATGAAGCATTACAGCTACGACATGGATTGGAAATAGTGGAGTTACACTGCCATAAGCGACCTTGACAATGGACGTATTGGTCTTCAGCTAGTGGTCTAGTGGCCAGCGTTGCTGCCTTTGGATCACAGGGTCTCGCTTCGATTCCCGGCCGGTTTGGGAATTTTCTCTGACCGGGGACTGGGTGATTCTGTTTTCATTATCGTCATCATCATCATCAACATTCGTGAAAGTGGCTAGTCTGAATTGTGTACAAATTGGGAATTTGTACGGGCGCTGATGACCGCGCAGTTCAGCGCTCCACAAACTAAACATCATCAATGGTCGTATTGTTATCGTACAGAGCCTGGGAACAAACACCTTGAAAACGGCCAAGCTAGTTGTTCGTTGGCGTCCCTACTGTAATAAGCACTTAAGGAAAGTGATTGAAGCCGGCCAGATTTGCCGAGCGGTTCTAGGCGCTACAGTCTGGAACCGCGAGACCGCTACGGTCGCAGGTTCGAATCCTGCCTCGGGCATGGATGAGTGTGAGGTCCTTAGGTTAGTTAGGTTTAAGTAGTTCTAAGTTCTAGGGGACTGATGACCTCAGACGTTGAGTCCCATAGTGCTCAGAGTCATTTGAACCAATTTTTTGAAAGTGATTGACGGACGATGGAACTGCGAGTAGGTGATAAGATCCTGGCCGTCCATGCCTTATCACAGAATGTGAAGAACGGCTGCTAGCCCGCTTTGAAAAGCAAGATAGGCAGCTATCTGTGGCAGATGTGACAACAAAATACAACGTTGGGCAGGCACGCGATTGCAAAACAACCACTGGAACGAGTTACTTCCATAAAACATCTAGGAGCATGGGTACGGAGCGTTCTAAAGTGGAACGATCAAATAAAACAAAACCCAGGTAAGGCAGTTGCCAGTCTGAACTTCATTGCAAAATTCCTCTGGAAATGTAGTGCTCTAACAAAGGAGGTACCTTGTAAAACAATCACTGGAACAAGAATATTTTTCGTCAGTCTGGGATTATTAACAGATAAGAAACAAAGAAAATACAAAGAGGAGCAGCGCGTTTCGTCACAGGTTCATTTAGTGAGCTCAGTCAACTCCAGTGACATACGTTTCAAGAGAAGCGTTCTGAGTGGGTGTGTACGTTCCTGGAACAGTCAACCAATACAATACTTACACCAACGTACACCTCGCGAAAGGCCCATGAAGATAAAATTAGAGAGATTCTAGCCCACACGGAGGCATACGGGAAATCGTTGTTGCCGCGAGCTATAAGCGACAGAAACAGGAAAAATGGGAATGATTGTGGTCCAGAAAGTACCCTCTGACACACACCGTAAGGTGGCTTGCGGACTATAGACGAAGGTGTATGTGTATAAAAAAATTGTTCAAATGGCTCTGAGCACTATGGGACTTAACTTCTGAGGTCATCAGTCCCCTAGAACTTAGAACTAATTAAACCTAACCACCCTAAGGACATCACACACATCAATGCCTGAGGCAGGATTCGAACCTGCGACGGTAGCGGTTGCGCGGTTCCAGACTGTAGCGCCTAGAACCGCTCGGCCACCCCGGCCAGCGTAAATGTGTCGGAGCACACTTTCAGCTCATACTGCTGAGGCCCTGTGGCAGGCGACCCATACCTTTTCCCATGTTGACCCAGCCACATCGTCAGTTTCGATATCTCTGGGCCCGAGACCGTCATGATTGGACAGACGATGAATGAAAACGTGTCGCCTGTACTGATGGAACAACATGACTGTCGTGTCTGCATATGCCGTCATATTGACGAACGCCAACTGGAAACGTACACGACGCAATGGACGCAGGGCGCTAAAGAACAGCATTGCGCTATGGAAGCCATTAACCCCGGCTGCCATGGGACCTGTGGTAGTAATCGGAAGGACATATGATAGCTGTGGGCGGTTTCCGACCACCAGCATCCATTCATGATTGACGTTTTCCCCGTCAGCGATGGTACGGTCCAGTAAGACATATGAGAGTATCACAAGGCCAAAGTCGTGCTCCATTGCTTTGAGGAGTATGACAATGAGTACACAGCTCACCAGCTCGTAATTTCACGAGAATTGCGTGACCTGTGTTACCACCGAAAACTTAGCAATGACATGTCGAATCCATTCCACCCACAATAAGTGCTATATTGCGTTCCAAATGTTGACCAACATGATACTAAGTTAGTTGTGGTAACGTTCTGCCGGCCGGGGTGGCCGAGCGGTTCTAGGCGCTATAGTCTGGAACCGCGGTACCGCTACGGTCGCTGGCTCGAATCCTTCCTCGGGCATGGATGTGTGTGATGTCCTTAGGTTTAAGTAGTTCTAAGTTCTAAGGGACTGATGCGCTCAGTCTCATCGTGCTCAGAGCCATTTGAACCATTTGTTTACCTTCTGGCTGGTCACTGTGTGCAGTTGTGAGCTACAGCGACGAAAGCTTGGTAATTTTCGAGAACTGATAATAACATTACTAAATCTAATGCAACAAAATGTTTGGCCCATCGCTTAGTTTCTTGTAACGGTCTGTACTACTCCTTATTTGTATAAAATATCAACACAATGAACATTTAACAATACATAATGCTGTTTATTGCACACTGAAACAGATACAGTTAGAGGAACCATTGCAAAACTTTTATACTGCTGCTGTTTAAATTGTGACAGTATTTGGAGTAAGTGTGTATATATACTCTGCAAGCTACAGTATGGTGCGTGGCAGAGGGTGCCCTGTGCCACTACTTGTTATTTCCTATCCTGTTCCACTGGCAAATAGAGCTGGGACAAACTATTGTCTGTATGCCTGCGTATGAGCCCTAATTTCTCGAATTTCACCTTCCTGGTTCTTACGCGCAATGTACGTTGGCGTGAGTAAAATGGTTTGACAGTCAACTTCAAATGCCGATTATCTGAATTTTCTCAGTAGTGTTCCTCGTAAAGAAGGCGGCCTTCCCTCCTTGAGTTCGCAAAACATCTGCGTAACACTTACGTACTGTTAGAACCTTCCAGTAACAAATCTAGCAGCCTGTCTCTGAACTGCTTCGATGTCTAACTTCAACCCGACCCGGTACGGACCCCAAACACTCGAGCAGTACTCAAGAATAGGTCGCACCAGAGTACTACAAGCGGTCTCCTTAACAGGTGAACCACTATTTCCTGAAATTCGTCCACCACAATTCTCACACGCTCGTTCCATCTCTTCAAAGTTACGCCCAGATACACTATGTGATCAAAAGTATCCGGACACCTGCCTGAAAATTAGTTACAAGTTCGTGGAGCCCTGCATTGGTAATGCTGGAATTCAGTATAGTTTTGGCCCTCCCTTAGCCCTGATGACAGCTTCCACTCTCGCAGGTATACGTCACGTCAATGGCCGGGTAGCCATTTAACTATATATGACCTTCGTCTGTGCGAGTGCCCACAGGCTGCCCGAACTCTTACGGGAATCGTCAACTTAAGTTGACGTGAGTAACGAGTGGATGGGCTAAGTATCTATTAGGAAAATTACGTATGTAGATTGTGGACAGTTGGCAATATGGGTCTCACGGGAGGCGTTCAAGGGATAAGTCCCTGCAGTCGCGCTATTCATCTGTGTCCTCGTTGGCTCAGATTGATACAGCGTCTGCCATGTAAGCAGGAGATCCCGGGTTCGAGTCCCGGTCGGGGCACACATTTTCAGCTGTCCCCATCAAGGTATGGCAACAGCACCTGTCGGCAGCTGAGGGTTTCAATTAATTATCATTTGTTCTAGAGAAGCTGCACGGTCACGAATGGTATTTGTTCTTTCGAGAACAGTTACTAACTTCATATAAGAAAGAAGGCCTGTGTTGCAAACCAGTCGCGGACCAGATAGTTTTCCGTTTACTGTGCAGGGCAGTTTGCTCTGTATTATGTTGCAGGAGTGAGCTTTTGGCTTTTATGTTCCCTCCATGTTTTGCGATGTATCACCAGGATACCGCACAACTGCAGCAGTGATCCAACCATTACCATGACAAGCTGCATCATTGTTTGTAACAGAAAAGTGCAGAACACACCCGCAAAACACCGACGGTCTCTAATTGTACTAAGAGTCGCGAGCCATTTTATTCCGCATCCGGCCCGGGCGGAAGCTGATAAGGCTGAAGGCCGGCGCGAGGTTATACACTGAAGAGCCAAAGAAACTGCCTAATATCGTGTAGGGCCCGCGCGAGCACGCAGATTGTCATAACACGACCTGGCATGGACTAGACTAATGTCTAGGGTCTAGAGTAGTGCTAGAGGGAATTCAAAATATGACTCCTGCAGGACTGTCCATAAATCCGTAACAGTACGAGGAGTAGAGATCTCTTCTGAACATCAAGTTGCAAGGCAGCTCTGATATGGTCAATAATGTTCATGTCTGGTGTGTTTGGTGGCCAACGGAAGAGTTTAAACTCAGAGGGGTGTCCCTGGAGCCACTCTATAGCAATTCTGGACGTCTGGGGTGTAGCATTGTCCCGCTGGAACTGCCTAAAACCGTCGGAATGCACAGTGGACACGGATGGATGCAGGTGACCAGACAGGATGGTTACGTGTCATCTGTCAAAGTAACACCTAGGCGTACCAGGGGTCCCGTATCACTCCAACTGCACACGCCCCACACCATTACAGAGCCTCCACCAGCTTGAACAGTTCTCTGCTCACACGCAGGATCCATCGATTCGTGAGGTTGTCTCTATACACATGCACGTCCATACGCTCGATTCAATTTGAAACGAGACTTTTCCGACGAGGTAATATGTCAGCAGTCATCTACAGTTCAGTGTCGGTGTTGACGGGCCCAGACGAGGCGTAAGGCTTTGTGTCGTGCAGTCATCAAGGGTACACGAGTGGGCCTTCGGTTCCGAAAGCTCATACTGATGACGTTTCGTTGAATGGTTCGCACGCTTATACTTCTTGATGGCCCAGCATTGAAATCTGCAGCACTTTGCGGAAGGGTTGCACTTCTGTCGCGTTGACCGATTCTCTTCAGACGTAGTTGGTGCCGTTGTTTCTGGATCTATTTCCAGCCGAGCGATCTCGGAAATTTGATGTTTTACCGAATTCCTGATATTCACTGTACATTTCTGAAATGGTCGTGCGGGAAAATCGCCACTTCATCGCTACCTCGGGGATACTGTGTGCCATAGGTGGTGTGCCGACTATAACAACCATGTTCAAACTCACTTAAATCTTGATAACCTGCCGTTGTAGCAGCAGTAACCAATCTATCAACTGCGCCGAACACTTGTTGTATAAAGGCGTTGCCGACCGCAGCGCCGTATTCTGCCTGTTTCTTTGGCGCTTTAGTGTATATATTGGAAGGAACACATAGAAAGGCCAACCAAAGACGGCGTTTCATTGGCAGGACATTTAGAAAATGTGACAGACCTACTGAGGAGACTGCCTACACTACGCTTGTCCGTCCCCTTTTAGAATACTGTTTCGCGGTGTGGGATCCTTACCAGATAGGACTGTCTGAGTACATCGAAAAATTTCAAAGAAAGTTAGCAAGTTTTGTATTATCGCGAAATATGGGAGAGAGTGTCATAGAAATGATACAGGATTTGGGATAGACATCATTAAAAGAGAGGCGTTTTTCGTTGCGACGAAATCGTGTCACCACATTCCATCACCAACTGTCTCTTCCGAATGCGAAAATATTTTTTTGACACCGACTTACATAGGGAGGATTGGTCACAAAGATAAGATAAAGGAAATCAGAGCTCGTACGGAAAGATTAGGTATTCATTCTTCCCGCGCGCTAAACGAGATTGGAATAATGGAGAATTGTGAAGGTGGTTCGATGAACCCTCTGTCAGGCACTTAAATGTGATTTGCAGAGTATCTATGTAGATGCAGATGTAGATGAAGTAATGAATCCGGGAAAACGGCGTCAGTTGTAGTGGAGTTGCGCCTTCAACAGCATTGGACGCCGAACTGAGAGTTAGACGTTCTCGGCTGTCGGCGTGTAAAGCCATTGATGATATAGATGTTACTACGAGTAGGCTAGTAAAGTTGTATCGTAAATGATTCAGAATGTGTCATCCGTGTTTTGCGGTTGTTTTCTGTAATTTACATTTGAGAGTAATGGTGCACTTTTCATGGTAGTGGTTGGTTCCCTGCTGCACTTCTGCGGTATCCTGGCTGTTGCAGATCTGGAGAGTATTAATAGCAGAGACGTGATTGCTTATCACACCTTTCAAATGAACGAGATGTACAACCGGGACGGGATCAGTCGTATTTTACATCTACAATTCTATTTGTTCTTAATCACCGAAATGTCGATTATGGTAGTTCCTATGCAGGTTAGCATCAAAATTGCTAAATAAATTAAACGGATAACAGAGAGAAATTAAAATGTTCTATACGGAATTTGTGAGAAGATAAAGATTGACAAGAAGAAGGTACAGGATAATAGGACAAGTGTTAAGGCTACAGGGAATAACTTTCACAGTACTACAGGGGGCTGTAGAGGGTAAAAACTGTAGAGGAACGCAGCCATCAAATAAATGAGGCCGCAGGTTGCAGGTGGTTCTCTGAAGTGAAGAGGCCGCCACCAGAGAGAAATTCGGGACGGGCAGCATCAGGCCCGTCGGAAGACGGATGACCAAAAAACATCCCTGATTAAGTACACGTCCTTATCTGCAGTATTTCATGTCTAAAACTTCTTACAATGCTCCTGCTGCTGCTGGATTAAAGGATTTTGAATGCCTTAGGTCGTTTCTCATCAATTCCCCACTTCTTGCTTCTTCCACTGAAATCCTTCCTCATTACTCTTTCTACTATATCATAATTTCAATGTTCATCTATCCATTTAATTTTTCAAGTCCTTGGGAAATCGACTATCCTATGACCGTATTTATTGTGTCTTGAATGTTATGATTTTCGGTGTTCTCTGCATCCTGGTGGCATAATTGTTATCCTTTTCAGATACAGGATTCGTTTATGGTCACTGCAGTCATTAATTTAAAATATTGTGCTGATGTGTGACAAATTGGACTTATGCAGAGTACTTAAAGTAATACACATGAGTGAAGTATATGGAACTAACGAAAACTAAAGCTGTAAATGTAGTGACTGAGGGAATATAATGAATGCTGTTACTATTAGGACATCATTCCAGACGCAGTGCACTAGATGTTTCCAAAAATTCAAATTTTGTTCTCCATTTTGGCTATTCAAATTTAATTCAACCTGTTTCCGCATGTCGCGCTGTCGTAGAACTCCGTCATGACGGTTGCTGCGCTGTGTTCGTCTGAAGCAACATACAGTTTGTAATATTGTTGTACTTTCTGCCGTATGAAAGCTGTAAGTACGCTTGGAAAGGCATTCAAGAAGCTACGTATTAAATGATCAACTTATAGGATGAGATCTATTTTTTGAAAGACATTTGGTTCATATAATTTACGTAACTGGAAAGATGCGCGTCTAGCGCAAACGTTATTACGTCGACTGTGCAGAGAAACATTTTAACAGAAGCTGAACCGAGGGTTCCGCTTCGATCTAAATGAAAAATATGACGGTAAAAATTTTTGTAGATCTTCTGATTTTATCGCACTTCTTCTTCTAATGTGAAAGGATGTAATATCTCTTTATATTCGATGAATTATTCTGATACATCTACATCTACATCTACATTCATACTCCGCAAGCCACCTGACGGTGTGTGGCGGAGGGTACCCTGAGTACCTCTATCGGTTCTCCCTTCTATTCCAGTCTCGTATTGTACGTGGAAAGAAGGATTGTCGGTATGCTTCTGTGTGGGCTCTAATCTCTCTGATTTTATCCTCATGGTCTCTTCGCGAGATATACGTAGGAGGGAGCAATATACTGCTTGACTCTTCGGTGAAGGTATGTTCTCGAAACTTTAACAAAAGCCCGTACCGAGCTACTGAGCGTCTCTCCTGCAGAGTCTTCCACTGGAGTTTATCTATCATCTCCGTAACGCTTTCGCAATTACTAAACGATCCTGTAACGAAGCGCGCTGCTCTCCGTTGGATCTTCTCTATCTCTTCTATCAACCCTACCTGGTGCGGATCCCACACTGCTGAGCAGTATTCAAGCATTGGGCGAACAAACGTACTGTAACCTACTTCCTTTGTTGTCGGATTGCATTTCCTTAGGATTCTTCCAGTGAATCTCAGTCTGGCATCTGCTTTACCGACGATCTGCAACCAGCATCTTGAATGACGTTTACAAACTTTCTATCTTCATACTCGCAGAATCCATGCGCAAAATAGTTTCATATAATAGCTATGCCATGAGCGCATAATTATTCTTTGTAGTACTCTCTCTGGTGGTGGTTAGAAGAAAAAAGCTTCCGAGATTGTCTTCGTGCCGATTAGCCTGAGCTTTGTTTTGAAGAACTGTAATCTGATTATTGAAATTTCTGACAGATGATAACTGATACGAACTGTACGATTAAAAGGGATATATATCGCTCCTTCATACAAAAGGTGTGTATTTGACATTTGAGAATTAATGATATTCATCGATATATTGCGTAGTTGTTAATCAGAAGGGAACTTCCGAAAGACTGGATACGAACCTGCATTTAATAATCGAAGAGCTCCATTACTTCTTCGGAAGGTTAAACTTCATCAAAGCGAAATATCCGCTTGATCTGAGGTTTCCCGACTGGTTATACAACGCTCCCAAAAATTACGAGACATTTTATTTGTATAGATTAGCAGACTACGGCAAAGCACGAGCTTCCAGAGAAGAATCATCGCCTGATTTCATTCTAACAAGTAAAATTTCTGAATCATTTTGAGTGAATGAGCTATGACTGTGTTTCATATTATGAATGACTGATTGCTCGAACGAATTGAGAGCTACATAATCAAGTAGATAGGAGGAAAAATTACAAGGATAAAAAAGGTGATCGTGAGCCATAAAAATGAGCGGTCTTGACAGCGTGCAGACAACAGTTATTAATTCGTAAAATTCAAGTAATTTATGTTCGATACTGTAAATCGGCAAGTTATTGTTATAAAAGTGTTGAACAGTGAAAGAATTGCAGATAATGGGTGTATTTTTTTTGTATAGACGTGAACCAAGAAGCGATCACAGGACAGGCTGAAATCTTATCGCACTAACATAGTCACAAAATTACTTATGTAAGTTATACTGTTTATAAATAAGCCCCAATTACTTTCGAGAATTATTTCAATATATTTAGTGTTTACCAGAAGTCTAGTCTATTCTTTTCCTTTTTTTACCTCCCTGTTATTTTATTTTTATAAACGTCAATCAGTCTTTACTACAGCAGAGAATACTGCGGCATCCTGGTCGTAGACAGAGGGCTGTTCCATGTTTTCTATACAACTTATATCCGCCCCATTTATTAATGATTTAATATGCATATGCAATTTTTATTGTTCATTGTTAAAGGTCCCTTAGGTTGTTATAATATTCATACTGATTACGTGAAGGAGTCCGGGTTGTTCTTTTCCAAATAATAGAAGCCTTTGCGTAATCAAAAACTAGCCTCCTTCTGACAACGATCAGGAGCCGACCAGTAGACGGACGTCTTCGGCCTCTTTCGTGTTTCCCGTGGCAAAGCTGTGCCAAACTGGGAATACGACATTCTAGTATGAAACACAACACCTATATAAGTATTAGGGATTGAAATCGAAAAAAATGAAATATATCAATTTTTAATTTAATTTTTTAAACATATTAGAGGTTTCCGTGTTGTCAGAACGAGACAGTGACAGACATTCACAAGAGGTGAAGAAGATGTATGGGAATGACGCTGTTGAACGGAGTGCAACAGTGCAACAAGTAGTTGGGCCAGCAGCGTTTCTGGTGAAAGTGGGACCTCTCCCATAACGGCAAAACGAGCAGTACACGGACAATATGTGGCGTGCTCACCAGTCGTATTTTGCCTGGCGAACGCATAAAAGTGAGCGAACTGCAAGCCCGAACTGAAGTACAAGGAGCCATTGCGTCCAAAACGTTGAGGCAGTTGAAGTTGATAAACGATTGGTCCAGCCATGTTAAGAGAATTCTGAAGGATGCCCACAACGAATCACGGAAGACTTCCTCAAAATAACTGTAACCGAGAACCGGTTGCATCAGCTGGAAACGGAGACTGCTAAACGATGTCCGAAACGTGCTGCTCTGGACATCTACCGTGCACGTCTGCAATAGATTCGCGGTCGCGTAAGACAGTTGACAGGGACGGAGATAATGTGGAAGAACGATATTTTGTATCTGCATCTACATCGATACTCTTCAAATCACATTTAAGTCCCTGGCAGAGGATTTGTCGAACCACCTTCACAATTCTCTGTTATTCCAATCTCTTACAGCGCGCGGAAACAACGAACACCTACATCTTTCCTCATGAGTTCTGATTTCTCGTATTTTATCATGGTGATGGTTTCACCCTACGGAGGTGTCAACGGATATTTTCGCATTCGGAGGAGAAAGTTGGTGACTGGAATTTCGTGAGAAGATTCCGATGCAACGAACAACGCCCTTATTTTAATTATGTCCACCCCAAATCCTGTATCATTTCAGTGACACTCTCTCCCCTACTTCGCGATAGTACAAAACGTGCTGCCCTTCTTTGAACTTTTCTGATGTACTCCGTCAATCCTATCTAGTAAAGATCCCCTCACCGTGCAGCAGTATTCTAAAAGAGGACGGACAAACATAGTGTAGGCAGTCTCCTTAGTAGATCTGTTACATTTTCTAAATGTCCTGCCAATAAAACGCAATCTTCGGTTAGCCTTACCCACAAAATTTTCTCATTTTCTATGTGTTCCTTCCAATTGTTCGTCATGGTAACTCCTAGGTATTTAGTTGAATTTACGGCCTTTAGATATGAATGTAACCGAAGTTGAACGGATTCATTTCAGCACTCATGTGGATCACCTCTCACTTTTCGTTATTTAGGGTCAATTGCCAATTTTCGCACCACACAGATATCTTTTATAAATCGTTTTACAATTTGTTTTGATCTTCTGATGACTTTATTAGTCGATAAACGAGAGCGTCATCTGCAAACAACGTAGGACGGCTCTTCAGATTGTCCCCTAAATCGTTTATATAGATAAGGAACAGAAAAGGCCTATAACACTACCCTGGAGAATGCCTGAAGTCGCTTCTGTTTTGTTCGATGACTTTCCGTGACCTCTCTGACAGGAAATCACGAATACAGTCACAAAACATATCAGTATTAATAAACTGTAAAATTGTGAAAAGTATCGAAAATAAATCCAACGTTTAAAGAAACGTTGTGCATTTTTATTAATAATCCTCGTATTTCTAAATCAGACACACATTTTGTACCACGCTTAAATTGGTGGTGGCTACGCATTACAAAGTTGCTGGGAATGTATAATGGTTCAAATGGCTCTGAGCACTATGGGACTTAACTTCTGAGGTGATCAGTCCCCTAGAACTTAGAACTACTTAAACCTAAGGACATCACACACATCCATGCCCGAGGCAGGATTCGAACCTGCGACCGAAGCGGTCGCGCTGTTCCAGACTGTAGCGTATAGAACCGCTTGGCCACCCCGGCCGGCCGGGAATGTATACATTATTTCGAACTGCAACAACAAACATCTTTGGGTCACAAATGTAAACTTTCCTTTAAGAAAATAAAATAAAAACAAAACAAAAAAATAAAAAATAAAAAAGCGCTACGGCTTTGGGAGTGTAGTCATCCTTGGCATATATTTCTGATGAAAACTTATCTGTGATGCATTTATATTTATTCGTGCACCATGTCTTTTATTCATCATCATCATTTAAGACTGATTATGCCTTTTAGCGTTCAGTGTGGAGCATAGCCCGCGTTACAAAATTCCTCCATGATCCCCTATTCAGTGCTAACATTGGTGCCTCTTCTGATGTTAAGCTTCTTACTTCAAAATCATTCTTAACCGAATCCAGGTACCTTCTCCTTGGTCTACCCCGACTCCTCTATTATTGCAATAAAATATCCCTAATCTACAGAAATCGGTGACGTTGTCGAGAGCTTACGGACCAGGAATCTTACAGATTTCTTTCCATTCCTATAGATTTTTATCTGTAGGGAATGTAAAACCCGAGGCCTTTTTACGTAACTCTTCTGAACTTCTGCAAGCAATGTGCAATGACGTGACGCAAGTCACGGGACAGCGATATGCACGTACTCAGACGGTCGGTAGTATCGCTTACGCGAGGTATGAAAGGGCAGTGCACTGGGGGACCTGTCATTTGTGCTCAGGTGACTTACGTGTTTCCGAAGTGATTAGGGCCGCAAAACGGGAATTAATAGACTCTGAACGGGGAATGGTAGTTGGATCTAGAGGTATGGGGCATCCCATTTCGAGAATCGTTAGGGAATTCATTTGAAACGTCCCATTAGAAACATTATTGTATTACTGTGCTGATAAACCTTTTACATTATTTGACTTTCAAACAGCTGAGCAAAACTGAACTTACTCAGACGTTTCGCTCTTTACCTATTCAGATCAACACTAAACTCACACACAATATTTTTAGCGCAACACAATCTGACTTTCAATAATCCCTACAAAAGAGTGGCCCTGACTAACATTAACCTATACGTTTCACAAATCACTTACCTCACAAAAATCACTGAAGGCACTAACTACTGATAGGCATAGTTAGCAAATGAAAGATTTTGATAGAGAACAAACAATGTATTTACCTTAATGGTGTTCAGAAGTCATAATACATATAGCAGTTCATGATATCCATTCTTACAAATGTACTGTTTCTGATGGACAAACGTCCAGATCATCCGCTCTCAAAAATCCACCATCTCACTTCCCCACATCCACCACTGCTGGCGACTCACCTCCAACTGCGCAACGCTTCGCGATTTTAACAGCCAACTGACCAACACTACAATGGCGAATATTGCAACAATGCCGACCAGCCTCAGACTGCACACAGCACATACAGAGGGCTACGTGGCGTTACCAATACAAAAAACTCAACAGCCTACTTACACATTGTTCCGAGATCCACAGCCTTAATAGTGTGCCGAGAATACCCAAGTTCAGGCATTACCTCTCACCAAAGACAACTCAGTGGCCGACAGGCTTCACTTAACGCCCGAGTGTATATCTGTCTGCGTTAAGTTGTCAGTGCTGACAGACAAACAACACTGCGTGAAAAAACCGCAGATATCGATGTTAACGTACGGCGAATATATCCCTTAGGACAGTCGGTGAAATATTACGTTACTGGGCTATGGCAGCAGACGGCCGACGTGACAGCCTTTGGGAACAGCACGAGGTCGTCTGTAGCGCCCCTCGTGGGCTCGGGACCACGTCGGTTAGGCCACAGCGGCACTGAAGAGCAGACGCATCACTATGTACGCTACTGCAGTGCCTACGTCGTTCATGGCATCGTACTATTGAACAACATGGGCACTGTAATGACGAATTTATCTGCAGATACCGACCAAACGATTTTAAACTAAAACGTCTCCCATGTACAGGAGTATACAGAATGAGTGTACGAGAGCGGGCTGTAAACAGATGGTTGGCGAGATGCGGAAGTTTGGGTCTGGCAATGGGCTGGGCTTGGATAGGCAAATGATAGAGCGATAGCTTGTGACAAGTCCCGATGATGATTATGATGATGATGATGTTTGGTTCGGGGCTCGGCGCTCAACTGCGCGGTTTTCAGTGCCCTTACAAATTCCCAACCTTTTCTCAGTCCAATCTCGCCACGTGCATGTATGGTGATGAAATGATGATGACAACACAAACACCTAGTCATCTCGAGGGAGGTGAAAATCCCTGACCCCGCCGGGAATCGAACCCGGGACGCCGTGCTCTCGAGTCCTGAGCCGGCTCGAATTTTCATTGCCGTCATTCCACTATGGACTATGGTTGACCATATTTGAAAATGCGAATACATTTCATGTCATCACTGTATAGTTCAAGAGTGAGTTATTTACTTAACTGTCCAACAGACTTCCTGATGACGACAGAGTGATAAATAGACTATATTCGTGGCCTACATACTAGTTTTAAAATAAGATGATTGTAAATAGCAATTTTAGTAATGTAGCCACGCGCTAAATAAATAAATACACTACTGGCCATTAAAATTGCTATACGAAGAAGAAAGGCAGATGATAAACGGGTATTCATTGGACAAATATATGATACTAGAACTGACATGTGATTACATTTTCACGCAATTTGGGTGCATAGATCGTGAGAAATCAGTACCCAGAACAACAACTTCTTGCACTAATAACGGCCTTGATACGCCTGGGAATTGAGTCAAACAGAGCTTGGATGGCGTGTACAGGTACTGCTGCCCCTGCTACATGCGGTCGTGTATTATCCTGCTGAAAAGTAGGCTTTCGCAGGGATCGAATGAAGGTCGTAACACATCTGAAATGTAGCGTCCACTGTTCAAAGTGCCGTGAATCCGAACAAGAGGTGACCGAGCCTGCTAACCAATGGCACCCCATACCATCACGCCGGGTGATACGCCAGTATGGCGATGACGAATACACGCTTCCAATGTGCGTTCACCGAGATGTCGCCAGACACGGATGCAACTATCATGATGCTGTAAACTCAACCTGGATCTATCCCAAAAATTGACGTTTTGCCATTCATGCACCCAGGTTCGTCGGTGAGTACACCATCGCAGGCGCTCCTGTGTGTGATGCAGCGTCAAGGGTAACCACAGCCATGGTCTCCGAGCTGATAGTCCGTGCTGCTGCAAAAGTCCTCGAACTGTTCGTGCAGATGGTTGTTGTGTTGCAAACATTCCCATCTGTTGACTCAGGGATCGAGACGTGACTGCACGATCCGTTACAGCCATGCGGATAAGATGCCTGTCATCTCGACTGCTAGTGATACGAGGCCGTTGGGATCCAGCACAGCGTTCCGTATTACCCTCCTGAACCCACTGATTCCATATTCTGCTAACAGTCATTGGAACTCGACCAACGCGATGTCGTGATACGATAAACCGCAATCGCGATAGGCTACAATCCGACCTTTATCAAAGTCGGAAACGTGCTGGTACGCATTTCTCCTCCTTACACGAGGCATCACAACAACGTTTCACCAGGCAACGCCGGTCAACTGCTGTTTGTGTATGAGAAATCGTTGGAAACTTTCCTCATGTCAGCACGTTGTAGGTGTCGCCACCGGCAGCAACCTTGTTTGTATGCTCTAAAAAGATAATCATTTGGATATCACAGCATCTTTTTCCTGTCGGTTAAATTTCGCGTCTGTAGCACGTCATCTTCGTGGTGTAGCAATTTTAATGGACAGTAGTGAATATGTCAAAGGCTTCTGGTTACGTGTGGTGCACTGCCACAACTGTTACTTCCTAGTACGAGGGCTCTTTCTTTTCTTTTTTTGTCATGAGTAACAGAAAACTGCGGCAATGATGCAGGAACTGTGAAGCAGGACTTAATAGACGGTCACGATGCAGGCGGTCAGGGAAGGACGCGTCAACTACTCACCTCGTTCAGCGAGTGGATCAGGCGATTCGAGAAAATCGTTTACGCAGGACAATTCAGAAAGAGCAAAGAGGAATGTCGTCATCAAGCATTGTCCTTCATAACAATCCTCAGTCGCACACAACAGCAGCAGCAAAGACGTTCATACCGCGTTTTTGACAACAAGTGTTTGACCACCCACCGGAATTGGCTCCCTCTGAGTTTCATCTTTTCGCTTACATGAACCACTAGCTACGAGGACAGCATTTCGACAAAGACAACGAGCTGCAGGCCAGCGTAGAGAATTGGCGAAAATCTACGACGAAGGTGGTCGGTTCTCGCTTCCCACGCCCGGGTTCCCGGGTTCGATTCCCGGCGGGGTCAGGGATTTTCTCTGCCTCGTGATGGCTGGGTGTTGTGTGCTGTCCTTAGGTTAGTTAGGTTTAAGTAGTTCTAGGTTCTAGGGGACTGATGACCTCAGATGTTAAGACCCATAGTGCTCAGAGCCATTTGAACCATTTGAAGGTGGTCGAACCGACAGTAGTCTAAGTCGGAGCGGCGATTACGCAGAGAGGCAGCTGGAAGACACAGTTAAAAGCTGCAAATAAACCTTTTTTGATACTCACCATGGTTTTTGATCGGACCTCGTATATTCATGCTATGCGTGATCTCTACAAAATTAAAATGTGTGGGAGTACACAAATATCCGTAGCATGAAGAGATAATTTTTATTAATTTCGTTGACCAATCAATACAGCGTATCAGAGACGTCAGGTAGATCTTAAGTGAAGTAACAGTAAGAGAGTTGCAATTGTTCGGCAGAAAAATTATCTCACACTTGCAAAGATTGTTGTCAGGCAACAGCTGTCATCAAACATGCGTACTTGTACTCTATGAAATCAAAACACGTCTGTGGTAATAGATATGTTATGTTTTAAAATTTAAAAACAAGTTTAACTATTCTGAGGACAGGTTATTCTTACTAAAGGAACCGAACATTCATTTACATTGAGGATGTCGTATCCATGCTGTCTTGTTTATTTTCCCGTTTCCCGTTTCAGTTAGGCTGTCGGATTATAACAAACTGTAGTTGCAGGTCATAAATTTATGTCATAAAGTAAACTAGTAATAACGCTACCTTTGACAGATTTATTGCTAGTTCCACTCTGATGAAATGTAACGTATGTTAGTCCTCTTTCATCACTGGAAACAGAGAAAAGTATTTGTGAGACGTTTGTGAGTAAATTGCATTTTTACTTCAGCGACGAATTCTTTGCGTGCAGTTTTCATTTGCTGGTTGTAGCGGAAAGAAGAAGAAGAAGAAGAAGAAGAAGAAGGAGACGTGTTGCTAAAGTCTGGAAATTGGAGCCGTCAGTTGAGGGAAGTACGCCAGACCAGAGAAATTAAAGACGAACGAACGCAAAAATGCGTCCGCTTCGCTACCTCTATTAACTCTGGAGATGTTGGCAACGTTCCGCGGTATTCAATTCTATGTACTCGTTCTCTCTCAAAGCCATCTAAGAAAGCAAAGAGGAAACTTTTCAGTAAGTGTCAAATAAGAGACTTCGGTCTGTGAAGAATTAACGCGAAGAACTTCGTTTACACGTTAAGAAACACTTCGTATCATATCTGGATGCACCGAAA
Organism: Schistocerca gregaria; assembly: GCF_023897955.1. NCBI lineage: Eukaryota > Metazoa > Arthropoda > Insecta > Orthoptera > Acrididae > Schistocerca > Schistocerca gregaria. The sequence goes on along the minus strand of NC_064920.1, from coordinate 1,084,183,852 downwards.
ATGTAGGATCATACATTTAGCAGCAAGAAAAAAGTACCGTAAATCAAATAAAAATAAAAAAGACTTACGTTTTAAAGAAAATTTCTGAGTTGTTAGGAAGCCTAAGTAGGTAATACTGCTCCGGTTGCACTAAACAGAAGTGAAATTTCATTGACATAGATGTAATTGTAATGGTGTCTCTCAAATTTTCACAAGACAGCAAAAATTAAATCGCAATAGCGAATTCAATGTCCTAGAAAGTGCATTACAACACGAAGTTGATTGATTTACTAACTGGTATCGTAACTTTGCCTGTTTGAGGTATATTTAATGAAGGTTTAGGTACTCTAGATGATCCACATGTAGATAGAAACTAACAGCAAAAGAAACGATGCCCGTTCAACAGTTCCTGGGAGGTTTGTGTTCGAATATTTACTGGTCGTTGGGTTCTGCCTGCTTAACTTCACGGCAGTAAATATACCCAAGCTATCTTTGTGCTATGTATTTCACGCGTAATTTGAGTTTTCCCTGATATTTCTCAGCGGGTACTGGAACTTTCTGTACAAAGTATTTCGTGCACGCAACTGCAGTAAATTAGCGAAAATAATTCTTTTTCTTTAGGCTGAACGCTTCTGAAGTTGTTTTGTATTCATTAAAGCAGTCAGGTTATCATGACATGCATCTGGATTTGCTGCAAGACCGGCTGTATGAATGGGAGCTGTATGTTCTTTCGGACATCTCTCTATGGAAAACCGTGGCCTGGTCAGATGAGTCACGATTTCAGTTGGTAACAGCTGATGGTAGGGTTCGAGTGTGTCGCGGACCCCATGAAGCCATGGACTCAAGTTGATGGGTTGGGTTGTTGTGGGGAAGCAGACCAGACAGCGATGTCATCGGTCTCATCGGATTGGAGAAGGACGTAGAGGAAGTCGGCCGTGCCCTTTCAAAGGAACCATCTGGCCAGTTGCCTGGAGCGATTTAGGAAAATGACGGAAAACCAAACTCAGGATGGCCGGACGCGGGATTGAACCGTCGTCCTCCCGACTGCGAGTCCAGTGTGCTAACCACTGCGCCACCTCGCTCGGTGGACTCAAGTTGTCTACAAGAAACTGTGCAACATAGGGGTGGCTCCATAACGGTGAGGGCCTCGTTTACGTGGAATGGACTCTGGTCCAACTAAATTGACTGGAAATGGTTATGTTCGGCTACCTGGAGATCATTTTCAGCCATTATGGATTTCATGTCCACAATTCTGGCACAGGATAGAGACGACGTTTATGAGGTATCCCATGGCTTTTGTCACCTCATTGTAAACGCGAATAAGCTTCCTAATTGCGTCGTTAACAGTAAATAATCTACGTTTTCTTTAATAAATAATGTCTGAAAAAAAGAACAGCTCTTACTTTTACTTGGTTACACCGAGGAAAGTAATTTTGTAAGTTCTATTTTGCAATGCAAGCACTGCGTAACTCCATCATCCCTTCACGACCAGGCTCAATCGTTGCAGGTGTGGTGCGGTAATGTCGTCAGATGACATTTCATGTTTAACATTTCTCATCCGATTTCGGGGTATTTCCTGATTTTTGCGTCCCCACGTGTCCGATATTAAATTACTTGCCTCAGCGTCATCTGCGTCGTTTAAACAATAACAAAGGCCACCCGGCATACACAGGCTGTTTCCGTAAGAGCGTGCAAAATTTTAATAGGACGTAGAGGACGCTCAACTGAACAATCCGAGGAAGGGACCTTGGGTCGGAGAAATCAGCTTAAGGACATATAGGAATAAAATCACATTACTGTATACTTTTTTATTTACAGTAGTTGCAGAAACTGACGGCCATTAATCTCAATGCAACCATGACATCGGTGAACAAGATTCTAAAGTACCCTTAAAAAAAAAGGACATGTATGTCTCGAATCACATCAGGGCAGCTACAATTCTGGCAACTAATTCGATCTCTGTATCTCTTGGGGTCTCATATGCAAGCGCCTTTAGCTACCCCCATAGGAAGTAATCGAGGGGTATTCAGTTGAGGTGAGCCCGCAGGCCTCTGAACAGCACCACCCCTCCCTGTACCTGTACGCTCCATCGTATTGTAGTGTACATCTTTGAATAGCACTGAGGGCCGTCCACAAAGTAAGTTCCGTTTCAATAGTTTCAGCATTTCGCGGCCCTGTCAGCAACTGTATAAATATTAAATTCAAAATTAACAGCCTCAGATGCGGAGTTACCTAGATTTACCTAGGTTTCAATTGGGATAACCCAATCTTCTTCAGAATTACACTTACTAATGTTTGTCCATAATGGACATTGTCAAACTAAAAATACAAATACACTACGTGTCGTCATATTCTTCAAAAACTTAACTGAAGCTGCCTCAGCCCCACTTCCCGACCGCGATGCGGCCGCCACGAGTGTTGTACGGTACAACGCCTGAGTAAAAAAATGCTCCACGGACATTTCAACCCTTCCAAAGCTCACCGGGTCTACTGTTGCTGATGTGACTGTGGAACACAAACGTGAAGCGAAGACCACAGCTATATGAAAACCAGACCTAATGTAATAACTCACGAGGTGAGGCGTAGCGCCGGCCATACATAGTGCCTGTTGAAATCGCAATAGCAGGGAACAGACGTGCAGTATGAGAGACGCGCAGGACATGTGACGTCAGATGCCAGTGTGCATGCAGTTTCTATTCGATCTGCTTCAGCTGCAGTCGAATTAGTCATTTTTATCTGCACTTCTGTGTTTTAAATTTTCTAGTTATTCACTAATTACGACTACAATTGTGCGTAGTTACGAGTGCTGAATGAAGGTGTGGTGTGTAATGAAGTTTTATCTAAAGTTTTTATATTCCAAATCGACGTCGCTGGTATCGTGAGGAATGTTCGGAAATGATGCTTGTGTTAGTCGTTCGTACCGGGGAATTTGGTATAAACTATTCAGCCAGTTTACGGTACTGAGGAAATAAGATTATGATTTCGGTAAAGTTGTTTTGTTAAGAGGGAATTAATTTTATATTTGTGGGGGTTTCAGAATATATTTACGGTAATTTACTGTTGTGATTCAGTGACGAATTTTGATTGGCTCTTTGTGTATTTGCGCGGGATTGAGAGGATTTGATGCTGCTTTCAGATTGGTTGTGATGGTTCTCTGACAATAAAAAAGTAGCATATTCGCGATTTTTTGGGGAACTAGAAACTTCTTTTGTGTCCAGGGCTTGGATCTCATAGTCATCGACCTACTGATATGTGCTTCGACGAAAAGTACTGACGTTGTGGTATTTGGGCTCCAAAATCTGCTTTTTGTCACTTTTGCTAAACAGAAAAATCTTCCTATCTTTTTTAATATTTCTATTTACGGCTGAAATCATCGATGCAGTAACCGTTTTATGCTCGCTGATTCCCTGTTCTGCATTAACTGATTCAAATAGTTCGGGTCTGTTTGTCACCAAAAGGTCTAATATGTTATCGCCACGAGTCGGTTCTCTGTTTAACTGCTCAACGTAGGGTATAATGGACGAGCAACTCCTCATAATTTATTATTTTTATTTTGGTGTAAAGAACGTGCTACTGCTGAGTGGAAACAAGTAATATGGCACTGTGCCTTGTGGAAGTGCAACGGAAGAATGTGGGTTGTGCCTCCCCTCATATGTAGGGACAACAGTGAGATACAGACTATGTGGTGTTACCGTCTAGGGGTGTTTATTATGACTGGGGCGTGGTGCCCTTATTGCACTTAAGAAAATACCAACTGCGGAAGGATGTCTACTGTACACAGCTCGGGGTTGATAACTGTATCAGCATGACATTGCACCTTGTAGTAAAGCAACATCTGTTTGGCTGTGGTTTCTGGACAACAAAATTTCTGGAACACTTTTGGGACAAGGAGGAGCCATTCGGCACCTTTTTGATCGTTTGCGACGAGGTATATATGCCTGCGTTGCCGCCAGAGGGGCTGTATTGTGTACTCATGCGACTATTTGGACACCCGTTACTACGTCGTGTTTCTTTCATCTGGTCTGAATTTGTTTCACATATTCCTACAATGATGATCTACCTGTCAGCTCACTTCTCAGCAAAATGTAATCTTTGCCCTCTGAGTATATATAAAATGCTCAAATAAACTTCACATAGGACAAAGGGATGCTAGTATCTGAAAATAATACGGGTACAACGAGCTTTCCCTAAAAGAAACTGAGATATGTACGAATTTACAACAACAGGTATAGGTAATTTCAGTTCACATAGCAGGTACCGCTGGATCTCCATCTACATCCATACTCCGCAAGCCACCTAACGGTGTGTGGCGGAGCGTACTTTGAGTACCTCTATCGGTTCTCCCTTCTATTCCAGTCTCGTATTGTTCGTGGAAAGAAAGATTGTCGGTATGCCTCTGTGTGGGCTCTAATCTCTCTGATTTTATCCTCATGGTCTCTTTGTGAGATATACATAGGAGGGAGCAATATACTGCTTGACTCCTCGGTGAAGGTATGTACTCGAAACTTCAACAAAAGCTCGTACCTAGCTATTGAGCGTCCCTCTTTGAGAGTCTTCCACTGGAGTTTATCTATCATCTCCGTAACAGTTTCACGATTACTAACTGATCCTGTAAAGAAGCGCGCTGCTCTCCGTTGGATCTTCTCGATCTCTTCTGTCAACCTTACCTGGTACGGATCCGACACCGGTGAGCAGTATTCAAGCAGAGGGGGAACAAATTTACTGTAACCTACTTCCTTTGTTTTCGGATTGCATTTCCTTAGGATTTTTCCAATGAATCTCAGTCTGGCATTGCTTTACTTACGATCAACTTTATATGATCATTCCATTTTAAATTACTCCTAATGCGTACTCGCAGATATTTTATGGAAATAACTGCTTCCAGTTGCTGACGTGCTATATTGTAGCTAAATGATAAAGGATCTTTCTTTCTATTTATTCGCAGCACATTACACTTGTCTACATTGAGACTCAATTGCAATTCCCTGCACCATGCGACAATTCGTTGCAGATCCTCCTGCACTTCAATACAATTTTCCATTGTTACAACCTCTCGATATACTACTGCATCATCCGGAAAAAGGCAGAGTGAACTTCCGATGTTATCCACAAGGTCAATTTATGTATATTGTGAATAGTAACGGTCCTAAGACACTCCCCTGCGGCACATCTGAAATCACTCATACTTCGGACACTGCACATCTGTTCGACGTACCTTCTTGAAAACGGGGATGACCTGTGCCCTTTTCCAATCCTTTGGAACGCGACGATCTTCTGTTACCGTCCCTCAAAGCAGTCACCAGCGATGCGCAGAACCAGCTGAGAGCGACGCGGAAGGCGCAGAACACCGTTAGTTGTGATTAGGGCGTGGTGCCCTTATTTGCACTCTAGAAAATGCCAACCGCCGAAAGATGTCAATTATACATATCTCGTGGTCGATAACTGTATCAGTATGACATTGCACCTTGTCGTAAAGCAACATCTGTTTGGCTGCAGTTTCTGGACAACAAAATTTTAGAAATAGGCTGGCCTACTCAGAGTCACAACGTGAAGCCCGTGGAACACCTTTGGGATGGTTTTCGAAGACTGACTTTTCTCCAGAACCTTAGATTCTCTGGTTTCGACTGACGAGGACGAGCCATTCGGCACCCTTTTAATCGTTTACATGCAGGTATATACGCCAGCATTGCCGCCAGAGGGGCTGTATTGTGTACTCATGCGACTATTTGGACACCCGTTACTACGTCGTGTTTCTTTCATCTGGTCTGAATTTGTTTCACATATTCCTGCAATGATGATCTACCTGTCAGCTCACTTCTCAACAAAATGTAATCTTTGCCCTCTGAGTATATATAAAATGCTCAAATAAACTTCAAATAGGACAAAGGGATACTAGTATCTGAAAATAATACGGGTACAACGAGCTTTCCCTAAAAGAAACTGAGATAAGTACGAATTTACATCAATAGGTATCGGTAATTTCAGTTCACATAGCAGGTACCGAGTGATCTACATCTCCATCTACATCCATACTCCGGAAGCCACCTAACGGTGTGTGGCGGAGGGTACTTTGAGTACCTCTATCGGTTCTCCCTTCTATTCCAGTCTCGTATTGTACGTGGAAAGAAAGATTGTCGGTATGCCTCTGTGTGGGCTCTAATCTCTCTGATTTTATCCTCATGGTCTCTTTGTGAGATATACATAGGAGGGAGCAATACACTGCTTGACTCTTTGGTGAAGGTATGTACTCGAAACTTCAACAAAAGCTCGTACCTAGCTATTGAGCGTCCCTCTTTGAGAGTCTTCCACTGGAGTTTATCTATCATCTCCGTAACGCTTTCGCGATTACTAAATGATCCTGTAAAGAAGCGCGCTGCTCTCCGTTGGATCTTCTCTATCTCTTCTATCAACTCTATCTGGTACGGACCCCACACCGGTGAGCAGTATTCAAGCAGAGGGGGAATAAATGTACTGTAACCTAGTTCCTTTGTTTTCAGACTGCACATTCTTACGATTGTTCCAATGAATCTCAGTCTGGCACCTGATTTACCGACGATCACCTTTACATGATCACTCCATTTTAAACGACTCTTAATGCCTACTCCAAGATAATTTATGTAATTAACTGCTTCCAGTTGCAGACCTGCTATATTGTAGCTGAATGATAAAGGACATTTCTCTCTATTCGCAGCACATTACACTTGTCTACATTGAGATTTAATTGCCATTCCCTGCACAATGCATCAATTCGTTGCAGATCCTCCTGCATTTCAGTACAATTTTCCATTGTTACAACCTCACGATATACTACAGCATCATTCGCAAAAAGCCTCAGTGAACGTCCGATGTTATCTTCAAGGTCATTTATCTATATTGTGAATAGCAACGGTCCTATGACACTCCCCTGCGGCACTCTTACTTCGGAAGATTCTCTCCATTGAGAATGACATGCTGCGTTCTGTTATCTAGGAACTCTTTAATCCAATCACATAATTGGTGTGATAGTCCATATGCTCTTCCTTTGTTCATTAAACGACTGTGAGGGACTTTATCGAACGCCTTGCAGTAAAGATTTAAGGCATCAAGCTGGTTCGTTACAGCGCCATCGCTGCAGCCAGGACAGTATCCTGTTTAGCATTTCCATCAGCTCAGCTCTTCAACATCGCGCCTTTTTGTGATTTTCTACTGAACAACGGTGACTTAGGGCGAGGTGTAAGATACGGTAATTTAGCGCCCCAGCCGGGAATTTAGTAGAGCTGACGCCGGGGCAGAGCGCCGGAAAATGGAGGGTTATGCGCGGGGGGCTTTGCGTGACGGAGCGAGTGTATCAGGCGGCTCTCTGAAAGGGCCCGGCTTCCAGGCTGACGGCGGGCATTATTTCGCGGGCGCCGCCGCCATTCCTCACGATCGGCGGCTGCGCGGCGCAGATAAGGAGCGCGTTTTACAGCGGCCGCCGCCGCCGCCGCCGCGGCGCCCGGCGTCTCCGGGAGCGGCGCGCTATCACGACGCGCCCCCAGATAACGGCGCGTGACGCCGCACCGGAGGCCTGCATTGTCGCCGCCCCCCCCCCCCCCCCACAACAACCCCCTCCGTTGCCCACAGCGTCCTTTTCCGCCGCCTCTGTAGCAGTCGCCTCTTCATGAGCATCTCCGAAGTAATAATGTAAACTTCCATTATCGAAGTAGACGATACCAACGTTTTATGAAGCTGTCGATAAAAAGCATCATCTGAATTATGCGATACGTGTTGTCATATGTAAGTAATTACTTCGTTCAGGGTATCTGTATGCAAACGACCTAGTGCATAACGTCGCAATTTCCATGAGTCTTTTCGCAGAGGATGCTATTGTACATAAAGTAGTCGCGACGCTGAAAAATTGTAGTAAAATACAGGGATCTTGCAGAGGATTGTCGCTTAGTGCAGGAGGTGTTACTTGACCCTCCACATAAACGAATGCAACCTGTTGTGAATAGCAGAACCAGTCAATGATGATTACACCAGTGCAGAACAATCACTGTAAGCACTTCCTTCTGTAAAACACCAAGAAGTATGCACGTGGAGCAATTTGAAGTGGAATGGCCACGTAAGGTTAATCGCAGGAAAAGCAGGTGCCACACTCAGATTTATTGCAGAAAGCCTCAGGAAATGTACTTCGTTAAAAATACATTCGTTCCACCAGTACTTGAATATTCCTCGTCAGTATGGAAACCGAACCAGGAGACAGAAACGCGACGCCAGCGGCTCAACAACACGCCTGTATGTACATAAAATTGCCTACTATCAAACTGCACGCTTTCTCAGGGGATATAGAAGCTTGGCCTCGATTTTGGGAGCAATTCACAGCTTCCATAGACGAGAATCCTATGGTGTCAACAATGAATAAGCATGTATTCCTCCGTGGTTACCTTGATGGGGAACCTAAGGACTTGATCGATGGCATTGCGGTTACAGCTGACACATATGAACAGACTAAGCAAATTTTGAAATTCAAATATGGGGATAAGAACAGAATTATCCAAAGATACCTGGATTTCTTGGAGAATCTTAACACTTCGACTTCAGGCAGGCCAGAGTCTCTCAATTCCACCTACATTGAGTGCCATAAGCGTATCCAAGCACTACGAGAAAATGTGGACTCTTATGGGAGAGTGCTTGCACCCAAACGTCTTCGAGCCTTTCCTGAAGAAATTTACAAAAATTGGCTTGTTCATGCCCGAAGGCAAAAGATTGAAGAAGGGAACCTCACCCACCTTATGGAGTTCTTAAATGAAGAGGTGGAAGGAACTATCAACACACGCAAAATTCGTGGAGATATTGTACCACACGAAAATTACGTACCAACAGCATCTGCCTTCCATGTAAAGGTTAAAACGAAGAGGGACAAGAAGAAACAACAGAATTCAGGGCCCTTCCGTGTGTATTGCGGCGAAAGAGGGCACTGGGGTCAAGACTGCCAAAAGATTGCAAGCTTGCAGGAAAGAATCGACGCCCTCAAGACAATGAACCGTTGCTTTCTATGCCTGAGACGTGGCCACAACAGGAAGCAGTATTTCAAACGGGGAAAGGTGTCCTGTGCGAAATGTGAGGGGGAGCATCACATTTCTGTCTTTAGTAGCCACACCATTACAGTAAATAAAATTGAAACTATGACTTCTAACTTCACATACTTGCAGATTGCTCTTGTGAGTATCACAGGACCCACTGGTGAGAGCAAACAGACACGTGCCATCCTGGACACAGAGAGTCTATCGAGTTTCATTCACCATTCACTGATCGAATCTCTCCAACTAAGTGTCACTGGAAGCACTACTCTCGAGATAACTACTTTCGAATCCAGTTACAGTTCATCACTCTCAAGGAAGAAGGTGCTCTACTAATTCCCACATATCAGTAACAGCCTTTGAAAGCACAAATAATTTTTCATAGCAACCAACAGTGCCACAAGATGTAGGAGATATGGCCTTGAGGGGTGGTACACCACTCGCAGATCGTAAAGGAGACACTGAAGATCTACCTATTGAAATCCTGATTGGAGCTGATTATTACTGGAGAATCGTGACTTTGGAACAAACAATCAAGGTATTACCATAATTGGTTCTTCTCCCAACAATCTTTGGATATGTTCTGAGTGGAAACAGATCTAGCACCACCGTCAACAGAGCAACTGTCAACTTTATTCAGGGCAGCTGCAGTGATATATCTGATGATTCAGTGCGCCGATTTTGGGACCTGGAGACAATCGGGATAACAGAACATCAAGAGCGAGCATTAAAACCCATGGACCATCATATTTATCAGGAATTCCGAGAGTCATACTGTGTGGAATATGGCCGCAGAGTTGCATCTCTGCCTCGAAATAAGGATATATCTCCTGCAACCGCACAACTGCTGAAGCGCGTCTTCGCTCCTTACAAAACAAGCTGCGAGGGAATGAAGAGCTGAAGGTCATTTACCACGAGACCATGTCGAAATATATTGAGAAGAACCAGGTAGAAGTAGCACCTGAGGACTGTACTGCTGGAAACAGATTCTACATGCCACACCACATCGTGAAGAAATGCATCAGTAGAAGTGTGAAGTACAGAATAGTCTTCGATGCATCCTCACATGAGCCAGAGTCTCTATCGCTGAATGATACCCTCGAAAAGGGACCAAATTTACTTCCGGATATTCTAGCAATCTTACTATGATTCCGCACACTTCCGGTGGGATTAGTGTGTGATGTGGACCAAGCTTTCCTGCAGTTAACGTTGAAAGAAGAAGACAGAGACCTCACGAGGTTCCTTTGGTATCGTGTTGAGCAAGCTGGAAGTGGTGCCTACATGACTACAAATGACGTGATTACATATCGCTTCAAACGTTTGCCATTTGGACTTGCACCAAGCCCATTCCTGTTGTCAGCTGCCATAAGGGAGCTAGCAGCACTAAATAGTGAAAAATATCCACTATCTTCAGGACTTGTAAGCAAGTCAGTATTCATGGACGATTTTGTAGCGAGTGTTAGAGACAGCAACACCGCTGCAACTGTTTACCATGAACTGACAGAACTTTTCCAGCAGATAAGTCTTCCATTGTCCAAATGGGCGGCAAATTCGAATGATCTGAAGGCAATATGGGATGTCAAAGGCCTTGAAACAAAGACCACAACCCAAGTTTTAGGAATAAATTGGAACACAGAAGATGACTCTATTTGCAGTGACTACGAGAAGATAGATGAAAATCTATTGGACAAACTGGCTACCAAGAGAAATGTTCTTCGAGCAGCTGCACAGTTTTATGACCCCCTGGGTGTGTTCACTCCTGTTGGGATCGTTTCAAAGATAATTTTCCAGGACACATGGCTGAGGGGTCTTACATGGGAGGAAGTTTTGCCCACAGATCTTGCATGTCGTTGGCTCACATGGGTCTCAAAGCTTCATAACTTGTCACCACTACATATTCCTAGATGGATAGGGACGCTGGGCACAGGTGGCTCTGCGGAGATGCATGTATTTTGTGATGCATCTGAAAGAGCCCACGGCGCTGTTTTGTATATAAGGACATCTACTGAAACTGGATACAGTGTGCACCTTGTCTGTAGCAAGAACAGACTGGCCCCTATCAAGAAGGTAACTCTACCCAGGTTGGAGTTACTTGCTGCATTGGTCGGATCACGACTCCTTCATTACTTTTGCCAGGAAACAGGGTTTGATGCCAACAGAGCTACCTTGTGGAGCGACTCAACAGTCACTTTGGAATGGGTATGGAGTGATCCAAACAAATGCAAAACATTTATCTGTAATTGCGTGACAGAGATATTGACATACACGACACCCAGCCAATGGAATCATTGTCCGGGAAGCCAAAATCCTGCATATCATCTCACACGGGACTAGGAGCAAATCTGCTAGCCACTCTTGATATCTGGTGGGGTGGTCCACCATGGCTTTCAGAAGACAAGCAGTTCTGGCCATTGGAAATCTCATCCCCTCCTCCATCAATGCCAGAAGCCAAAACGAGAGCAAATGTCACTCTGATCACCATCACTGAACCATTACTAGACATTGCAAGGTTTAGTTCATATTGGCGAGTACTGTATATAACTGCCTTTTTATTTCGATCTATCAGCACAACAAGAAACAAAAATAGAATCTCCGGCAGTTTTAGTTCGTTGGAATTACAAAATGCCAGCACCTACTGGATCAGAAGAGTTCAAGAGGAGCTATTCACTAGTGAACTGTCTGCATTGCGTAAGGGAGAACAATTGCCCAAGGAATCAAAGATTGCTCTATACGATCCCTTTTTATTGGATGGTAGTGGTAGGCTGCAATGTGCTGCACTGTCACACTCAGAGAAGCATCCAGTTATATTGAATGGACGTCACCATTTCACTGAGCTTCTCATCAGACACACACATGTAAGACTGCATCACCTCAGTGTGCGGATTGTGTTAGGGGAACTGCGAGAAGAATTTTGGATTCTGCGAGAACGACAAGCTGTTCGGAGAGTTCTTCACTCTTGCCTACCGTGCAAGATAATACACAGTCGCCGGTATGAAGAGAAGGAGGCCCCACTACCACTGAACAGAGTTCAGCCTTCAAGACCATTTGCAGTAACAGGCATCGATTTTGCCGGACCATTATATGTCAAATCTGGTCATCAAACAAAAAAGTCCTACATGGTCCTATTCACATGTGCAACAACAGGGGCCATTTATATTGAACTTGCAACTGACATGTCCACTGACAGATTTTTGGTGGCCATGCAACGCTTTGCTGGACGTAGGAGCCTACCAGTCACTGTCTACTCAGACAATGCTACAACATTCCATGCAACCAACTCAGAACTGGCAGAGCTTTTTACAGCCATGCAGCGTACTGACGTACAGCTCTACTGTGCCCACCACGTGCGACTTGGTGGGGAGGCTGGTGGGAACGCATGATAGGCTCAGTCAAGTGCTGCCTGAGGAAAGTTCTTGGTCGCTCCCAGGTTGATGAAGAGAGCTTAAACACCACTTTGATCAGCATAGAAGCCGCAATAAACTCACGACCCATCACTCAAGGAGAGAGCGACACTGCATTGACGCTAGACCACTTTCTAAATGGTGGGAAATTAATAACAATTCCATGTGGGCCAGAGCCAGCAACTAGAAAGGACCTTGCCAAGTAGTTCCGACTCAGACAAAAGGTCAATGACGACATCTGGCGCAGGTGGAAGACAGAATACCTCCTGCTGCTAAGACAATATCGCCGGCCGCGGTGGTCTAGCGGTTCTAGGTGCTCAGTCAGGAACTGCGTGACTGCTGCGGTTGCAGGTTCGAATCCTGCCTCGGGCATGGATGTGTGTGATGTCCTTAGGTTAGTTAGGTTTAAGTAGTTCTAAGTTCTAGGGAACTTATGACCACCGATGTTGAGTCCCATAGTGCTCAGAGCCATTTGAACCATTTTAAGACAATATCATGAGGTGAAGGGATACCCTTCGCAAAGGAAACCGAGAATTGGAGAGGTTGTTCTGCTCCAAGAAGACAGCAAACCACGGCATTTGTGGAAGAGGGCTGTGGTAGAAGAAGTGCGGCATGGCAGAGACAGTAAAATACGGTGCATCATCTTCCACCCGCCAGATGGTATGAAGGTCTGTCGACCGGTCCAGTTGGGCATCCCCCTCGAGATGGACCAGGGTGGGGAGGATGTCGGAGAATGGAGACTCCTACGCCATCTGTTGGTGTTCTGTTGAGTCTGTACATTGTGCTGCCCTCTGCAGCGGATATATTTCAACTGTAACTGTAAAATGGACGTGTGAGAATAAAGGTGTGTGTGAGCAGAAGTTTTACTGTGTCCTTGATTTCACTAGTGTGTAGCAACAAGTATCACGCAACGCAACAAGGGGTGAAAGACCCCTCCATAAAAAACACGACCACAACATAACATCACCGCCTCCGAATTTTGCTGTTGGCACTACACAAGCTGGCAGATGATGTTCACCGAGCATTGCCAAACTCACACACTGCCATCGGATCGCCACACTGTGTACCGTGACTCATCACTCCACACAACAGTTTTCCACTGTTTAATCGTCCATTGTTTACGCTCCTTACACCAATCGAGGCGTTGTTTGGCATTTACCGGCGTGGTGTGTGGCCTATGAGCCGCCCCTCTACCGTGAACTCCAAGTTTTATATTTGTATCTTCTGCATCTGACATAATTCTCACTGCAAATACAGACTTTTTCAGGTGCTTCACTAATTCTGCGGTATGTCCTTCCCAGCTGAATTTATTGTCAAGCTGTAATACTAGAAATTTAACACTGTGAACCTCTTAGATCTGCACGTCTTCATGCTATGTTCAGAATTTGCTCGAAGGAAATTTCTTACAAGTTGTGGACTGCATATAGCGGGTCTTCCCAAAGTTTAATGATGGTGAACTAGCTTTGGGCCATTTATTAATGTCAGTGAAAATTTGATTAGCAGCCATTACTAAATTTGTACTTCATTCCTACGTACTGAAATGGATGCCGGCATGTACCACTCGGAAACCCTATTTTCTGGAATGTCAATACGGATCCGCTACTCCACAACTTACAGAGGAACACCGCGGTACTGAGGGATGTGCCCTATGTGGATGATCACTGGTGGAGGGAGGTAGCCAGACTGAGCTAGAGCTTCGAATGGTGGTCGCTGTCGATACGCTAATGGCATGGTGTGATAAGCTGAATTAGAAGAAATTCAATAGGAGAAGAATCGGTAGCTTTGAGATATAAAAGAGTGAAAGCAGTAGTAGAAATCCTACGGTAACAGATGATATAATGAATTTAATTGATCAAAGGAGAAAATACAAAAATGCAGTCAATGAAAAATGCCAAAAGGCATACAAAAATTTCAAAAATGAGATCGACAGGAAGTGAAAAATGTCTAAGTAAGGATGGCTAGAGGACAAATGTAAGAACGTAGGTAGAGGCATATATCACTAGGGGTAAGATAGGTACTGTCTACAGGAAGAGACATCTGGAAAAAAGAGAACCACCTGTAGGAATATCAAGAGCTCAGATTGAAAACCAATCCTAAGCAAAGAAGGGAAAGCATAAAGGTGGGAGGAGTATCTAGAGGGTCTATGACAGGCCGATGTACTTGAGGGCAATATTATGGAAACGGAAGAGGACATAGATGAAGATGAACTGGGAGGTATGTTGTAAGTAAGCTGTTTAGGTTTTTTTATTGGTAACGCCGCCGCCACGTAGCGCTCTGTATAAAAATCACTGGCTGTGCCGTGCGCAGTCTGTTTTTAGTCTGCATTGTTGTCTGCCATTGTAGTGTTGGGCAGCTGGATGCTAACAGCGCGTAGCGTTGCGCAGTTGGAGGAGAGCCGCCAGCAGTGGTGGACGTGGGGAGAGAGATGGCGGAGTTTTGTAATTTGTAAGACTGGATGTCATGAACTATCATATATTTTTTGACTATTAAGGTAAATACACTGTTTGTTCTCTATTAAAATCTTTCATTTGCTAACTATACCTATCAGTAGTTAGTGCCTTCCGTAGTTAGAATCTTTTATTTAGCTGGCAGTAGTGGTGCTCGCTGTATTGCAGTAGTTCGAGTAACGAAGATTTTTTCTGAGGTAAGTGATTTGTGAAAGGTATAGATTAATGCTAGTCAGGGCCATTCTTTCGTAGGGATTTTTGGAAGTCAGATTGCGTTGCGCTAAAGATATTGTGTGTCAGTTTAAGCACAGTCGTGTATAAATTTTTCTAAGGGGACGTTTCAATGTTACTGCGTGAAGAATTTGACACAGCACTAAAATAGGTAAGTCAAATAAAGGCCCCGAGAGTAGACAACATCCCATTAGAATTACTGATAGACTTGGTCAGAGCCAGCCATGACAAAAATACCATCGGGTGAGCAAGATGTATGAGACAGGTGAAATACACCCAGGCTTCAAGAAAACAGATGTCGATGCTACTCTATCCTGTGAAAGCTTCTTCATCTCCCAGTACTTACTGCAGCCTACATCCTTCTCAATCTGCTTAGTGTACTCATCTCTTGGTCTCCCTCTACGATTTTTACCCTCCACCCTGCCCTCCAGTACTAAATTGGTGATCCCTTGATGCCTCAGAACATGTCCTACCAACCGATCCCTTCTTCTAGTCGAATTGTGCCACAAACTCCTCTTCTCCCCAATTCTACTCAATACCTCCTCATTAGTTGTGTGATGTAACCATCTAATCTTCAGCATTCTTCTGTAGCACCACATTTCGAAAGCTTCTATTCTCTTCTTGTCTAATCTATTTATCGTCCACGTTTCACTTCCAAACATGGCTACACTCCGTATACATTCTTTCAGAAACGACTTCCTGACACTTAAATCAATACTCGATGTTAACAAATTTCTCTTCTTCAGAAACGCATTCATTGCCATTGCCAGTCTACATTTTATATACTCTCTACTTCGACCATCATCAGTTATTTTGCTCCCCAAATACCAAAACTCATTTATTACTTTAAGCGTCTCATTTCCTAATCTAATTCCCTCAGCATCACCCGACTTGAATAGACTACATTCCATTATCTTTGTTTTGCTTTTGTTGATGTTCATCTTATATCCTCCTGTCAAGACACTGTCCATTCTGTTCAGCTGCTCTTCCAGGTTCTTTGCTGTCTCTGACAGAATTACAGTGTGATCGGCGAACCTCGAAGCTTTTATTTCTTCTCCATGGATTTTAATTCCTACTCCGAATTTTTCTTTTGTTTCCTTTAGTGCTTGCTCAGTATACAGATTTAATAACAACCCTGTCGCACTCCCTTCCCACCCACTGCTTCCCTTTCATGCTCCTCGACTGTTGTAACTGCCTTCTGGTTTCTGTACAAATTGTAAATAGCGTTTCGTTCCCTGTACTTTACCCCTGCCACCTTCAGAATTTGAAAGAGAGTTTTGCAGTCAATATTGTCAAAAGCTTTCTTTAAGTATACAAATGCTAGAAACTTAGGCTTGCCTTTCCTTAATCTTTCTTCTAAGATAAGTCGTAGGGTCAGTATTGCCTCACGTGTTCCAACATTTCTACAGAATCCAAACTGATCTTCCCCGAGGTCGGCTTCTACCAGTTTTTCTATTCCTCTGTAAAGAATTCGCGTTAGTATTTTGCAGCTGTGACTTATTGAACTGATAGTTCGGTAATTCTCACATCTGTCAGCACCTGCTTTCTTTGGGATTGGAATTATTATATTGCTCTTGAAGTCTGAGGGAATTTCGCCTGTCTCATACATCTTGCTCACCAGATGATAGAGTTTTGTCAAGACTGTCTCCCCCAAGGCTGTCAGTAGTTCTAACGGAATGTTGTCTTCTCCCGGGGCCTTGTTTCAACTTAGGTCTTTCAATGCTCTGCCAAACTCTTCACGTAGTATCATATCTCCCATTTCATCTTCATCTACATCCTCTTCCATTGCCATGATATTGTTCTCCAGAACATCGCCCCTGTATGAACCCTCTATATACTCCTTCCAGCTTTCTACTTTCCCTTCATTGCTTAGAACTGGGTTTCCATCTTAGCTCTTCATATTCATGCAAGTGGCTCTTTAATTTTCCTGTAGGCAGTATCGATCTTACCCCTCGTGAGATAAGCCTCTACATCCTTATATTTGTCCTCTAGCTATCCCTGCTTAGCCATTTTGCACTTCCTGTCGATCTCATTTTTGAGACGTTTATATTCCTTTTTGCCTGATTCACTTATTGCAATTTTGTATTTTCTCCTTTCATCAATTAAATTCAGTATCTCTTCTGTTACAGAAGGATTTTTACTAGCCCTCGTCTTTTTACCTACTTGATCAAAGCTACCCATTCTTCTTCTACTGTACTTTTTTCCCCCATTTCTGTCAATTGTTTCCTTATGCTCTCCCTGAAACTCTGCACAACCCCTGGTTCTTTCAGTTTATCCATGTCCCATCTCCTTAAATTCCCACCTTTTTGCAGTTTCTTCAGTTTTAATCTACAGTTCAGAACCAATTGATTGTGGTCAGAGTCCACATCTGCCCCTGGAAATGTCTTACAATTTATAACCTGGTTCCTAAATATCTGTCTTACTATTATATAATCTATTTAAAACCTTTTAGTATCTCCAGGGTTCTTCCATGTATACAACCTTCTTTCATGATTCTTGAACCAAGTTTTAGCTATGATTAAGATATGGTCTGTACAAAATTCTACCAGGCGGATTCCTCTTTCATTTCTTAGCCCCAATCCATATTCACCTACTACGTTTCCTTCTCTTCCTTTTCCTACTGTCGAATTCCAGTCACCCATGACTATTAAAGTTTCGTTTCCCTTCAATACCTGAATAATTTCTTTTATCTCATCATACATTTCATCAATTTCTTCATCATCTGCAGAGCTAGTTGACATATAAAGTTGTACTCCTGTGGTAGGCGTGGGATTCGTGTCTATCTTGGCCACAATAATGCTTTCACTATGCTGTTTGTAGTAGCTTACCTGCACTCCTGTTTTTTTTTATTTGTTATTAAACCTACTCCTGCATTACCCCTGTTTGATGTTGTATTTATAATCCTGTATTCACCTGACGAAAAGTCTTGTTCCTCCTGCCACCGAACGTCACTAATTCCCACTATATCTAAATTTAACCTCTTTTAAGTTTTCTAACCTACCTGCCCGATTAAGAGATCTGACATTCTACGCTCCGATTCGTAGAACGCCAGTTTTCTTTCTCCTGATAACGACGTCCTCCTGAGTAGTCCCCGCCCGGAGATTCGAATGGGGAACTATTTTACCTCCGGAATATTCTACCCAAGAGGACGCCATCATCATTTAATCATACAGTAAAGCTGCATGCCCATGCAAAATTACGGCTGTAGTTTCCCCTTGCTTTCAGCCGTTCGCGGTACCAGCACAGCAAAGCCGTTTTGGTTATTGTTACAAGGCCAGATCAGTCAATCATCCAGACTGTTGCCCTGCAACTACTGGAAAAGCTGTTGCCCCTCTTTAGGAACCACACGTTTGTCTGCCTTCGCAACAGATACTCCTCCATTGTGGTTGCACCTACGGTACGGCTATATATGTCGTTGAGGGCGCAAGCTTCCCCACCAACGGCGAAGTCCATGTTTCATGGTGGGGGGTCTGAGGGTGGCAGGGGAGCGAAAGACTATTTACAATTTTCTACAGAAACCAAATGGCTGTTATATGAGTCGAGGGGCATGGAAGGGAGGCAGTGGTTGAGATGTTAGTGAGGCAGGGTTGTAGCCTTTCCCCAACGTTATTCAATGTGTAAATTGAGCAATCAGTAAAGGAAACAAAAGAAAAATTTGGAATAGGAATTAAAATCCATGACGAAGAAATATGGGGAGCAAAATAACTGTAATGGTCCAAGTAGAGAGGATATAAAATGTAGATGGGCTATGGCGAGAAAGAATTTCTGAAGAAGAGAAATTTGTTAACATCGAGTATAGATTTAAGTGTCAGGAAGTCTTTTCTGAAAGTATTTGTATAGAGTGTAGCCATTTATAGAAGTGGAAGATGGACTATAAATAGTTTCGACAAGAATAGAGATGAAGTTTCCTTAATATGGTGCTACAGAAGAATGCTGAAGATTAGATGGGTAGATCGCGTAACTAGTGGGAGGTAACGAACAGAATTGGGGAGAAAAGGAAATTGTGGCATAACCTGAGTAAAAGAAGGGGTCCGTTCGTAGGAAACGTTCTAATGCATCAAGGGATCACCAATTTAGTGTTGGAAGGAAGTGTGGAGGGTAAAAATCGCAGAGGGAGACCAAGAGATGAATACGCTATGCAGATTCAGAAGGATGTAGGTTGCAATAGTTACTCTGATATGAAGAAGCTTGCACAGAATAGAGTAGCATGGTGAGCTGCATCAAACCAGTCTGTGGACTGAAGACCACAACGACAAGTCCAATTATTTGCTAATGAAAGGGAAATTGCCACCAGATCCGATAGAAAGGATCGGTGATTCATTCGTGCGTAAACATAGTAGCACCAGATACCTGGGCGTCTACTTTGATGAGGAGTAGACCTTCGCACCTCTCATTGGTCAAGTTTCGAACAACTGCCTTGTTCAGTGAGGTAATAGTTATAGATTGAAGGCAGTTAGGCCTGCCTCCAGAGGCCACAAAACTATGTCAAAAATGTGTATTAGCATCAATAGTTCGGTAGGGGTGCAGTGTGTGGGCCCACAGACTCACTTTAGTGAGATCGATTATGATGGTGACGCGGATTCAAAGAAATGTGATTGTAAGATGTATCGTATCTTTTGGAACGACGCCCACTGATCAACTGTTGGTAATAATGGGGCTCTGTCCTTTGAATCTTCTACTGAGACAGAATACAGCCATTCAGTGACTTAAGAAGAGAGATCCAGATCGGGTAACTTAACTAATGCGAACACCATTTGGTACATTTAAAGATATTAAAATTACAACAAGAGAGTTGTGGCAGTCGCAGTTGCAGGCGTCAGACACAGGTCGGAGTGCTTTCGACTTCTTTTCGAGCATCGACGACAGGCTGGAAATTAAACAGTTGAAAGCAACACAGTGAGAAATAAACTTCCTTACCGGACATAGTCGATATCCACAGTATTTACACAGAATAGGAAGAAGGCCGACTCCGGAGTGTGGCTGTGGAGCTCCAATAGGAACGCCCAAACATGTCATATATGACTTTGCACAGGTCGCCTCTAAGAAGAGGAGACTTCCCGGGACAAATGTGACTCGGGATATTTCGGGGAAATACTTGGTATTTCAGGGGTTGGTTAATCAAGTCTCAAGGCACGCTAAACAGGTATTCGTGCAGAACAACTGATGATTGAAACGTAGTAGAAAAAAGCCTCACTCCTCAGAATGGTCTCAGGAGTGTTGGCATCTATATCGAATACAAAGTTACGAGAGGTTGTCGCCAGTGGCATGACGGGTCTGGTCAAGTTAATACTCGGTTGAGACAGGGCAGTGTAGGGAGCAAGGTGTCTCTGCTGGTGAAACTCCTCTGTCTATTGGGAGATAGATAAGGAGGATGTCTCGTGGCAGTTCCCTATTGACGGTTGCCTCCATACTAGTTCACACTACCGTCAGTGGACACGTGACGAAACAGACCAACCTTAACAAGTAAATAATGAAGACGTAAATCATATTTCGTAGCCGTGCAAGCAAACGTATCTTCGTTATTTCAGTTACTTGTCACTGTACTTGGTCTGGACGCCTGATACGTTGATGGTATTTAAGAGAGTGCTAGCTACGCACAACAAGTAGACCTGAAGTTGTGCTTAATGCGTACCTAGAGGTCACACCAAGCAGTGCGTAAGTCTGTGCATGACGTTCAAGAGCGGGCCGAAATAATTTTCCTATTTCCTGTTCCTATGTTATTATTTTATTTCCTTGTTCTAGAGAGTTGGCTAATCAAATTTTAAGAGCCGTTACTGGGCAAGTGGTTACCTAGGTCAGTCCGGCTTGGTTCATTGGTGCCGTGTATAATTAAAGGTTTATTTATAACCAGTTTGGCAGGTATGTTTGCTCCAGAATGTTGTCTGCCGCTGATGTGTTTATGTTTCAGAGGTCTAAGAGAGCTAACTCCGATCGTGGTATCACGGCGGAAGAGGGAAATTTAAGGACCTGGATCGGTGTCTGTGGTTACGTTGTTGGTGTCCTGCAATTCCATCCTTCCGGGGGAGCGTTGTGGTTTTCCGGAAGCTTAATTGTAGCCCAAAGTTGAATATAGCTGCATTTTACCTTCTCGTCCGTGAGTCTCCTCTATCTGGTAGTACCTTTCGGCCTTCTCGCGTCCATTACTAATTTTCAACGAAAAATTGTAAAGGCTCCATGTTAAGACTATTTGATATCCTATTATTATATTCTGGCCACTAAATGTATGTGAGCCTCCTACCTGTGAGTAATACTAAGGAGGAGAGTAGTTGAGTGCATTAAACTGAAAATATTTTAATTTGTTACAACTGCTTAAAATCAGTCCATGGAAGCAGTTTTAGAATTTGATATGGAAGCCAGTTCCTATGTAAGTCATGAAGCCTTCAGTTATTTCATTTAAATTTTATTAATGCAGTTTTATGGACATTGTTTTAATTAGTGAAAATTGCTTGAGTAAATTTTGAAAGATTTTGGTCTGTCACATTTAAATGCATTAATGTTCCAGTCTGAGTATTGCTGGTGGTTTTGTAGGTCAGGTGCCTTTTATTATAAACGTGTTAATCTTGGTTTCAGTAACAGCATGTGTTTGTAATAAAGAAGTGTTTGGCAACTACAAACTGGTTATGTGTTTAATTTTGATGTGTCAAAAGGAATGACGTATCAAAAAGGTTCTAGCAAGCGCAAAAAGTACAAAAATTGAAAATTAAATTTTTTCATTTAAGTGGTCATGGTGCAAGGTAGGTATTGAATTCATTTAAAGTTGGTGGAGGGAACTATAAAATTAAAATGAGTAACAGTGGTTAATAGATAGTAGCCGCCCGGATCCACGAGGCCAGGGACGGGCAATGGTGTTGTTCTTTGCAGTGTGACCGAGTAACTTATTTAGTTCTCTGTTATAGAGGAAGAGTGTTCCACTTCCCCTGCGTCTTGTTCTTTCAGCAGCCGAAGGCGTATTTACCATAGTTGCCACCCGAGCCGAACGTAAATTATAAGTACAGTAGTATTCTCTGTCTAAGAAGTAGAATTCGTTTAGTTGCATAGAAATGCCCGCTAAAAATATACTTTGGTGTTGGGCTTGGTTTGGAAACTAGCTTGGGACTTGCAGTTCCAGCATTAATCCAGCCAACGTATTGAACGAAACTATTAAACTGCGAATGTTTTTTTATATTTATGTGTATTGTATGTATTGTATGTTAACCGGAGACCTAGAAACGACGGAGAGGCTCCGCCCGCGGTGCAGCCGCAGTGGTCCACAACCCTACCACGACCACCGCAGTCCACTTAACCCTCCACCGCCCCACACCGAACCCAAGGTTACTGTGCGGTTCGACCCTCAGTGGACCCCCAGTGAACGTCTGACACCAGCCAAGTGTAACCCCTATATTTGCGTGGTAGAGTAATGTTTGTGTACGCTTAGGTGGAGAACTTGTTTGCGCAGCAATCGCCGACGTAGTGTAGCTGAGGCGGAATAAGGGGAACCAGCCCGCATTCGCCGAGGCAGATGGAAAACCGCCTAAAAGCCATCCACAGACTGGCCGGTTCAGCGGACCTCGACACAAATCCGCCGGGTGGGTTCATTCCGGGGACCAGGCGCTCGTCCCCGTTCGAAAAGCCGTGCGTTAGACACATTTATGGGTACCTTTTTGGAATTCTGGCCCAGTGTGTGGCGGTACATTCGCCGCGATGACACGGGCACTGACACTTTTCCGCACAGCATCTGTCACTGCCCGTCACTGTACTGCGACTAACGACGCACGCAGCCATAGCGGCACACCCAGAGCAGCAAGTCGCCGCCGTCTGGCTCTCCGCGCCTCCCGTGTTTGTCCTGCGACGCGCCGCGCCGCGCCGCGACGCCGCAATATTCGCCGCCTCCGCCCCCGCCACCGCCCCCGCCGTCTCGACGCATGCAATATCCTGGGGCCGGCGCCTGGGGCGAGGGCCAGGACGAGGACTGTCCACCAGCGGCCAGCGACCGGCCGCCGCCACATCATATCGCCCTCCCTCGAGAGGCTCCCATTCTGATACAGTATTCATGAACGCAGAATTTTCTTAGCTATATGTTCCACTGTTTTAAATATACACCAGAAATCGGTTAAAGTGAGCGCGGAGGTGTCTCGTGAGTAGCGTAGCATTTCCAGAGACCCGTTATGGTAAATTACACGTCGACTGTAAAGTTTCGCACCAGGGGAAGGCAGGGAGAGGGTGTCGTTTGGTGGCCACTATCCTCTTTCTGTAAACTGCACACATGTATTGATGGGGTTCTTTATTCACAAGAACAAGAAAGCTACTTATCATTAAGGGGGGTAGGACGTCAAACGGGCCGACTTGACGAAAGAGAGGCGTCACAGGACTTTTTAATTTCCAGTGTCTATACTTTTACAAATAAATTCATAAAACTTTGTCAGCATCACCAGAAACGATTCAGGATTCACACTCATTGGATTGGAAGTTCGAAAACATAACAAAATAATTTTTTTACGTGTGAAATTTCGCTACTTTTTCATTTACTAATGGCTGCATTTGTTGCTATAGGTACACTTTTCTACATACGTTAGAGAGATTCTTCTATGAATTTTGCACAGCATACATACCACACTTACAGATGTATGAAACTCTAGAATTTATTTTTTTTAAGAAAAACGAGTGATCTGTTGTATTTTAAACTTCATGTTTAGAAAAAACACAAATTTTGTAGTTAATTACCTATATTTTTACCACAGTTTTTAATAGATTTAGAAAATTCTAGAGTTTCGTACACCATTAAGTATGGTTTGTTTGCTGTGCAAAATTCATCGAACCATGAAGAAAAGTGTACCTATAACAACAAATGCTGCCATTACTAAGTGAAAAAATGATGAAATTTCACATGTAAAAAAAATTACTTCGTTATGTTTTAGAACGTCCACTGCTATGATTGTGAATTCTGATCCTTCTTGGTCATGCTGACAAAGTTTTATGAATTTATTTGTAAGAGTATAGACAGTGTCAATTAAAATGTCCTGTGTTGCCTCTGCTGCTCCAAGTCGGCCCGTTTGACGTCCTACCCCATTCTAAGCTAGACCTTGTCTTATGGAACAAGCTCTTCCTTATACAGGGTGGTCGATTGATTGTGACAGGGCTAAATATCTAACAAAATAAGCGTCAAACGAAAAAACTACAAAGAATGAAACTTGTCTAGCTGGAAGGGGGAAACCAGATGGCGCTATGCTTGCCCGCTAGATGGCGCTGCTATAGGTCAAACGGATATCAACTGCGTTTTTTAAAATAGGAACCTCCATTTTTTATTACATTACGTGTAGTACGTAAAGAAATATAAATGTTTTATTTGGACCACTTTTTTCGCTTTGTAATAGATGGCGCTTTAATAGTCACAAACATATGGCTCACGAACAGTTGCCAACAGGTAGGTTTTTTTAAATTAAAATACAGAACATAGGTACTTTTGAACATTTTATTTCGGTTCTTCCAATGTGATACATGTACTTTGTGAACTTATCATTTCCGAGAACGCATGCAGTTACAGCGTGATTACCTGTAAATGCCACACTGATGCAGTAAATGCTCAAAATGATGTCCGTCAACCTCAGTGCATTTGGCAATACATGTAACAACGTTCCTCTCAACAGTGGGTAGTTCGCCTTCCGTAATGTTAGCACATGCACTGACAATGCGCTGACGCATGTTGTGAGGCTTTGTCGGTGGATCACGATAGCAAATATCCTTCAACTTTCCCCACAGAAAGAAATCCGGGACGTCAGATCCAGTGAACGTACAGGCCATGGAATGGTGCTTCGATGACCAATCCACCTGTCATGAAATACACTATTCAATACTGCTTGAACCGCACGCGAGCTATGTGCCGGACATCCATCATGTTGGAGATACATCGCCATTCTGTCATGCAGTGAACCATCTTGTAGTAACGTCGGCAGAACATTACGTAGGAAACAGGCATACATTGCACCATTTAGATTTCCATCGATAAAATAGGGGCCAATTATAGTTTCTCCCATAATGCCGCACCATACATTAACCCGCCAAGGTCGCTGATGTTCCACTTGTCGTAGCCGTCGTGGATTTTCCGTTGCCCAATAGTGCATATTATGCCGGTTTACGTTACCGCTGTTGGTGAGTGACGCTTCGTCGCTAAATAGAACGTGTGCTAAAAATCTGTCATCATCCCGTAATTTCTATTGCGCCCAGTGGCAGTACATGACGTTCAAAGTCGTCGCCATGCAATTCCTTATGCATAGAAATACGGTACGGGTGCAATCGATGTTGATGTAGCATTCTCAACACCGACGTTTTTGAGATTCCCGATTCTCCCGCGATTTGTTGCTGCTACTGATGTGCGGATTAGCCGCGACAGCAGCTAAAACACCTACTTGGGCATCATCATTGGTTGTAGGTCGTGGTTGGCGTTTCACATGTGGCTGAACACTTCCTGTTTCCTTAAATAACTTAACTATCCCGCGGACGGTCCGGACACTTGGATGACATCGTCCAGGATACCGAGCACCATACATAGCACACGACCGTTGGGCATTTTGATCACAATAGCCATACATCAACTAGATATCGACCTTTTCCGCAGTCTGTAAACGGTCCATTTTAACACGGGTAATGTATCACGAAGCAAATACCCTTCGCACTGGCAGAATGTTACGTGTTACCACGTACTTATACGTTTGTGACTAGTACAGCGCCATCTATCACAAAGTGAAAGAAGTAGTCCAACTGAAACATTAATATTTCTTTACGTACTACACGAATATGTAATAAAAAATGTGGATTTCTATTTTAAAAAACGCAGTTGATATCCGTTTGGCATATGGCAGCGCCATCTAGCGGGCCAACCACACTGCCATCTGGTTTCCCCCTTCAAGCTAGACGAGTTTCGTTCTTTGTAGTTTTTTCGTTTGATGCTTACTTCGTGAGATATTTAGCCCAGTCACTATTAATGGAAAACCCTGTAGTGCACGTTAGCTTCACTGCTGGTGAAGTAAAAGTCGCGCTATAAACACTACACTCTCATAGCAGGAGACATGAACTAACAGACGCCAACTAGAATAGTAACTGAGCTAGTAAGTGAGCTGACTGAGACTAAGCCCGGCTGGGTTGCTGTCTGTGACTGATTGGGCCCTCCAGCCCACGGAGGCCATTTAAATGTTCAAATGTGTGTGAAATCTTATGGGACTTAACTGCTAAGGTCATAAGTCCCTAATCTTACACACTACTTAACCTAAATTATCCTAAGGACAAACACACACACCCATGACCAAGGGAGGACTCGAACCTCCGCCGGGACCAGCCGCACAGTCCATGACTGCACTGCTTGAGACCGCTCAGCTAATCCCACGCGGCGCCATTTAAATACTGGTGGTGGAGAGGGAGTTGGTGTAACATTGCTTGTGAGTCTGTCTTTGGCCTCTTCATTCAGCGCCTGATTTGCCAACTGGTATGCTGGCTATATATTAGTAGGGGTCAGTGAAGTTAAGTGGAAGGAAGACAAGGATTTCTGGTCAGATGAGTATTGGGTAATATCAACAGCAGCAGAAAATGGTATAACAGGTGTAGAATTCGTTATGAATAGAAAGGTAGGGCAGAGGGTGTGTTACTGTGAACAGTTCAGTGACCGGTTTGTTCTAATCAGAATCGACAGCAGACCAACACCGACAACGCTAGTTCAGGTATACATGCCGGCGTCGCAACCTGAAGATGAACAGATAAAGTGTATGAGGATATTGAAAGGGTAATGCAGTATGTAAAGGGGGACGAAAATCTAATAGTCATGGGCGACTGGAATGCAGTTGTATGGGAAGGAGTAGAAGAAAAGGTTACAGGAGAATATGGGCTTGGGACAAGGAATGAAAGAGGAGAAAGACTAATTGAGTTCTGTAACAAGTTTCAGCTAGTAATAGCGAATACCCTGTTCAAGAATCACAAGAGGAGGAGGTATACTTGGAAAAGGCCGGGAGATACGGGAAGATTTCAATTAGATTACATCATGGTCAGACAGAGATTCAGAAATCAGATATTGGATTGCAAGGCGTACCCAGGAGCAGATATAGACTCAGATCACAATATAGCAGTGATGAAGAGTAGGCTGAAGTTCAAGACATTAGTCAGGAAGAATCAATAAGCAAAGAAGTGGGATACGGAAGTTCTAAGGAATGACGAGATACGTTTGAAGTTCTCTAACTCTATAGATACAGCAATAAGGAATAGCGCAGTAGGCAGTACAGTTGAAGAGGAATGGACATCTCTAAAAAGGGCCATCACAGAAGTTTGGAAGGAAAACATAGGTACAAAGAAGGTAGCTGCGAAGAAAAAAAATGGTTCAAACGGCTCTGAGCACTATGGGACTCAACTGCTGTGGTCATTAGTCCCCTAGAACTTAGAACTACTTAAACCTAACTAACCTAAGGACATCACACACATCCATGCCCGAGGCAGGATTCGAACCTGCAACCGTAGCAGTCGCTCGGTTCCGGACTGCGCGCCTACAACCGCGAGACCACCGCGGCCGGCAGCTGCGAAGAAACCACGGGTAACAGAAGAAATACTTCAGTTGATTGATGAAAGGAGGAAGAACAAACATGTTCCGGGAAAATCAGGAATACAGAAATACAAGTCGCTGAGGAATGAAATAAATAGAAAGTGCAGGGAAGCTAAGACGAAATGGCTGCAGGAAAAATGTGAAGACATCGAAAAAGATATGATTGTCGGAAGGACAGACTCAGCATACAGGAAAGTCAAAACAACCTTTGGTGACATCAAAAAAAGCAACGGTGGCAACATTAAGAGTGCAACGGGAATTCCACTGTTAAATGCAGAGGAGAGAGCAGATAGATGGAAAGAATACATTGAAAGCCTCTATGAGGGTGAAGATTTGTGTGATGTGATAGAAGAAGAAACAGGAGTCCATTTAGAAGAGATAGGGGATCCAGTATCAGAATCGGAATTTAAAAGAGCTTTGGAGGACTTACGGTCAAATAAGGCAGAAGGGATAGGTAACATTCCATCAGAATTTCTAAAATCATTAGGGGAAGTGGCAACAAAACGACTATTCACATTGGTGTGTAGAATATATGAGTCTGGCGACATACCATCTAACTTTCGGAAAAGCATCATCCACAAAATTCCGAAGACGGCAAGAGCTGACAAGTGCGAGAATTATCGCACAATCACCTTAACAGCTCATGCATCGAAGCTGCTTACAAGAATAATATAAAGAAGAATGGAAAAGAAAATTGAGAATGCGCTAGGTGACGATCAGTTTGGCTTTAGGAAAAGTAAAGGCACGAGAGAGGCAATTCTGACGTTACGGCTAATAATGGAAGCAAGGCTAAAGAAAAATCAAGACACTTTCATAGGATTTGTCGTCCTGCAAAAAGCGTTCGACAGTATAAAATGGTGCAAGCTGTTCGAGATACTGAAAAAAGTAGGGGTAAGCTATAGGGAGAGACGGGTCATATACAATATGTACAACAACCAAGAGGGAATAATAAGAGTAGACGATCAAGAACGAATTGCTCGTATTAAGAAGGGTGTAAGACAAAGCTGTAGCCTTTCGCCCCTACTCTTCAATCTGTATATCGAGGAATCAATGATGGAAATAAAAGCTAGGTTCAGGAGTGGAATTAAAATACAAGGTGAAAGGATATCTATCAATGATAAGATTCGCTGATGGCATTGCTATCCTGAGTGAAAGTGAAGAAGAATTAAATGATCTGCTGAACAGAATGAACAGTCTAATGAGTACACAGTATGGTTTGAGAGTAAATCGGAGAAAGACGAAGGTAATGAGAAGTAGTAGAAATGAGAACAGCGAGAAACTTAACATCAGGATTGATAGTCACGAAGTCAATGAAGTTAACGAATTCTGCTACCTAGGCAGTAAAATAACCAATGACGGGCGGAGCAAGGAGGACATCAAAAGCAGACTCGCTATGGCAAAAAAGGCATTTCTGGCCAAGAGAAGTCTACTAATATCAAATACCGGCCTTAATTTGAGGAAGAAATTTCTGAGGATGTGCGTCTGGAGTACAGCAGCTGACGTTGACGTACAGGTAGATAGGATATCCAATGTCACGAGAGACACTGTCGTTGCACACTGGACGGGCTGCTTCATGTGATTTAGCACTCTCAGCGCTCTCGAGCATCAGGTTTCGGCTTCATTTGGCTCGCAAACCACATTTGATCAAGAGAATGAAAGAGCATAGTATTACTATGTCAATTGTAATTAAAATGCACATTTCCTTTCTTGAACATATGCTAGTCAGCTTGCTCTGTCTGTTGTATACATAGAAAAAAACTTCAATATCCTTCAATGTGTATAATAAGACAAAATAAAAGTTACATGTCGTCTCAATAAGGACGAGATCACCAAATCAAACAAAATCAGTCCGGCCAGAGAGCACACTTATATTTACAAAACATCAAATATTAGAGAAATAATTTCTATCAGTTTCATAGAACACAACTGTAACCTTCTAGAAAGCGCAAAGGTGGAAAGAAATTGGATACAGCGGGAAGCAAACCCACTTCCGATGCCCACTAGGTTCCAGATTGTGCTGGTTCCACCACATGCGCTATCCTGAAACTCAGTTACCAGCAACTGCTTATTTTATGTTAAAAGTGTTCTAAGGGCTTCAATCATTGAAATATTATTGACATTTAATTATCACAACCTTAAAACGGCTTACTCTCCTAACACAAGAGTTACACTACGAAAATAACTAAATATATAATTCTCTAACTACCAATACAACGTTTTCCGTTGTTTTAGTACATCAAATCGTATCAATAATGATTTGTTCTTTACACAGTCAATGTTCTGGTACTTAGAAACAGCATATGTTCATAGGGTGTAAAAAAGCACTCCGTCTTCAGGCCGCAAGTGGCCCATCGAGACCATCCGACCGCCGTGTCATCCTCAAGTGAGGATGCGGATAGGAGGGGCGTGTGGTCAGCACACCGCCTTCCCGGTCGTTATGATGGTTTTCTTTGACTGGAGCAGCTACTATTCAGTCGAGTAGCTCCTCAATTGGCATTAAGAGGCTGATGGAACCCCCAAAAATGGCAACAGCGCATGGAGGCCTGGATGGTCAACCATCCAAGTGCCGGCTATGCCCGACAGCGCTTAACTTCGGTGCTCTCTCGGGAACCGGTGTATCCACTGTGGCAAGGCCGTTGCCCATAGGGTGTAAGGTATAACATAAAACCCATCGAAAATGGGCTTCTACTGAGCACGACAAATAGAATACGCCATCTTGTTTTCTGCTCGTGACGTGGAGAGAGTTCTTGCTTACTATTGGTTGTACGTCACGTGGCACGTTGCCGAAATATCACAGAACTTATTTTGTATATAACGTGACGAAATGGGTCCTCAAGGTGAAATAGCAACGAGACCAGCGAGATATACAGGCCCTGAAACGAATTTGTGACGTCACACTAGTCGGCTTGTCTGCCACACTTTACGAACTCTCGGCCCCGTGCAGGACCCACGGGAAATCAACATGTAATTGAAAAGGTAGCCACCAAAGGTCTTAGTTTTGTCGTGTACTATCGAGCGATTGCAATCATACGCGGTGTCATCTGAAGTAGTTGCTCACTCCCCACCGTAGACAGATCTGGCGCTGCAGTGTCACGTGCTCTGAGGTATGCCCCAAGGCCTTTGAATAGCTGGAAGTGAGGCCACAAAACTCTTAGATCGCCACGTCATCGTCAGTTAATTCGTCCCGTGTGTCGACGGCCTTGGTGTGCAAGTCACCGTAGCAACATGAACATTTCTATCCTAACGCACGTCGTGGTACGTACAAAGATTGACATACATAAGACACCGATCTTATATGGCAGTCTGTTTATAAAAGTCTCTGCTGTAGCTGCACTCTTTGCTGGATTCCAAGAGTGTGACGACAACGACATGCGATACTGTTACTTGATCTGTGTTGAAAGTAAAGATTTAATACCTGCTCCAGATGACTACAGTACTGTCAGGAATGTCGCCAGAATTGCAATTCCAGATGGCGCACAATTCGAAATACACGAAACTGGTTTACTTATCTCAGTATAATTGTCCATACGATTCCCTACTCGGTGTCAGGTCACTGAGCGACGTGACGCAGCTCAAGGTCTATTCAAATGAATGCAACCTCCGCCCCACCTAATGTCCAAATCTGCTATAGTGCACAAGCGTTGTTTCCCCAGGGACCCACTTGTTTTTGAGATATAGTCCTGCTGAATGCCTACGATGTCAGTCTCCACGTCAGAGACAATATAACAAGCTGCAGTCACAAGTACATAATCAATTCTCTTCGCCAAGGCTTGCCAATGTGGCGAAATATGACTGATAGAAACCAGGATATTAAGTGGGTCACCCGTGACAATTCTGCTAAATATTATGTGAAGAAATTTTGTTCATCTTACGCTATGGTGTAAGAAAACGTTATGTTTCAAGCATTTATTTACAGACTATCATTACTGTAATAATTTTGTATCATAAAATTAGTTATTTATTATTTTCAATTAATAAAATGAACATACATGAAACGGTAAACTAAAAGCATTGACGTAAAACGTAAAATGGAAATTTAAAACATAAAATAAATGTAAGTGAAATAAACAACTAGACTAATAATGAATGTTTCGATATTTTACTTAGGTATATAGACATTACTGCGACAGCACATTGTGTACAGCTTATTCTCCAAAATTGATGTTTCGGAAGCCAACTTTATTACACATGGATGTATGTGACTTGAAATGTTATTTATGTTGTAACAAAAGTTTTGTAACAAAGGTTTTCAGCTTTCAGAATGAATTATTGATGGAATGGTATTTTGCAAAATTTCAAATTATTACAAAATTCGATTATACAGTTTTCAAGAACGTTAATTGCACGTCTACTTTTATATGAGAAACATGTTTCACATATAATAGCTTCAAAGATATTACCCCCCAAACCTAACATCCCAAATTACCTTTCAGGGTGTGTTTTACCCCTTAAGAATGAAACTGGCCACAAACAGAAAGATATGTATTGCAGTCTTTTGCCCCCTCTACACACTCGCCAAGTTTAATCTAGATCATTTCTTGAACTTGGGAATTTTCCCACGTTGGTTGCTACAGGAATGAAAGCACAGTTTACAGTTTACTCAAAATCGATCACTGTCTTTCTGCAATCGTCACTGACATGCGCTCATATTAATTTAAATGTTTTAGCCATACCCTCACACAAGACAGTTTCTCATAACCCACCAACCATGCCGTCTCGTCAACAACAATCCTCTTCCTCGTCAGTGAACACCCCCCCCCCCCCCTCTATTGGTCAGAGCCGGTACTCGAAACCGGCTGTTTTGCAGGAATGATACACAAAGGTGCAATTAAACATTTATGTTCAGCCGGGGGATTATAATATTGGAATGCAATGAGTTTTGTTACTAAATATAATAAATACCAAAAAATTATAAAGGAGAAACTAATTATATGTATGCTCTCTAGTACATTACCTTTACAAACTGAATGGTCTTACGATCACATCAGAGTCCCCGATAAGTAGCCATCAGCTGAGAGGCCAGTTCTGCTGCGCAATCGATACGAAACTTATTAGGCAGGGCCTTCAGGTTAGTGACCTTGCTTTTGTGAGCAGGCAGACTTCCGATACTTCATTTTATAGTACAAAGGGGATTTCCTTAAGCTACAGTACCAGAGTATCCGTTGCTACGAAGATTACATCGTAATCGCCTTGCAACGACACACCAATCATCCTGGACATGGACATTAGTATGTTCTGTAGAAATGATTAGTATTTCAGTCACGTCAGGTCAGCATGTGTCCTGTTGCCTAGCAAGCACAGGGTCCGCCATTTGCTCTAAGTCGCGAATGGTACCCTCTGATATAGCCATCCATGCTGAATTCCTCTGGTTCCAAAGTTCATCTGTGGTGGTTGGCATTGAGTCACAGCATTGTACCCGTCGTTTCACCATATCTCACAAATTTTCGGTTGATGACAAGTCTGATGGTCTAGCGGGCCAGGGCGAAAGGGTGACATCCTGTGACATCACGTAGGCACGTGTTAATGCAGCAACACGTGGTCGTGCATTGTCTTGCTGAAAAATGGCTTCTAGGGCGTTGTGAAGAAAGGGTGTGGCTACGGGTCACAGGATGTCGTTCACGTAGGTCTCAGTGGTCATAGTACCCTGTACACGCACCAGCTGTGATTTGTGGTTGTACCCGCTAGCACCCCACAACATAAGGCTCTGAGTTGGCGTTGTATGTCTAGTGCGAAAGCAGTCACTGTCACGCTGTCCCCCTGTCTGCAGCGAACCAAAATGCGGCCATCATTTTCCAACAAACAGAACTCGGATTCGTCCGAGAATACTATCTGATGCCATTCGTCAAAGGTAGGCGGAGAAGTGGACTACACGCAAGTAACTCGTGCCGTAATAAACGCGACGGACTGTCACTTCTGATAGTGTACGATCTGTTCCACTGTTGCGCCAGAGACGAGGAGGACGCAGATCTGTCCTGCAATGCGATTCGGATGTGGTGTCGATCTTCTGGGAGGGGGGAGTCTGGGTGTTGCGACCTGACCCATGTCGTCGTGTTCTGCGACCTTCCGTGAACCTTTCTGCACACACCCATTGCATTGCCGAAACATTCCGTCCCACATGACTAGCAGTTTCTCGGATGGATACATCACGTTCTCTCATGCCAGTAAAGCGACATCTTTCAAACTCGCTGATTTGACGGTACGGTTCGCCCACATGTCTGCGAGGCATCCACCACGTCTGCTCAAGTCACACTGATCCATTACCTTCGGCCTATAGCCACAACGAGAGCTGCAGGGGCATTTTACAGGTTGATGGTGTTGCGCCGCGATATCGATGTTGACCTCGAACCCTCGGGTCGGTATAGTTCAAATGCTAATCATTTCTGCGGAAAGTAATAATGTACATCTCCTGTGAATATGAACATTCTGTCTCTAGTCTTTCAAAGTGTTCTGTTTTTTTTTCTGAACATTAGTTCGTAATAATTCCTGTCTGGCACAACAAAAATATGTTTTAGATGCATATCCGCAAATAAATACAGTTGGCAGTCAAAAGATGGGCAGTTTTACTTGTGCTGTATCCGCTTTCTGTTCATTCATTAGTCATTCGCTGTCGATTTTGGTGATCTCATTATATAATCCGCTGACAGTGCTGTACAGTTGTAAAAATCAGTATGAAGTCACGGTTAATGCGAAAGTAATAGTGCAATGTCTGTAGCATACAGTATCGAATTTATTATGAAGGTAGTAGATATGTGTAAGACATTAATAATCATAGCGGAAGTGCATGGTTTCTTTCATAAGACGAGTAACCAAATAACACGCTTACATTTCCTGGGTGGAAACTGTTATGAAGACACTCACTATCCTGTTGTGTTACGGCGCTGTTAGTACTTTGTCCAACTTACGCTCTTTCTTCGGCATTGATGTTGTAAGTCTTTGTTCAGTCAGGCTCATAAATTAAGAATAATGACAGAAGGTGGTGCCACACAACATGGCACTACACAAAACTAGCGCAAATAGCATAGGCACATAGAGAATACACACGACATAGATTTTCACGTCCACGTATTGGTGAGAAGTTGAGATGACCGTCCCGAAACACATGTGCTACAAAACGCTATTGTTTCCTGCGCATGTACCCCGACATCAATAGGGGATATGATCACCATGCACACGTACAAAGACCGCACAACGGGTTGGCATACTCTGGATCAAATGGTCGAGCAGCTGCTAGGGTATAGCCTCCCATTCTTGCACCAGTGCCTGTCGGAGCTCTGAAGTGTTTGAAGACGTGGGGCGATACGTCGACCGAAAGGATCCCAGACGTGCTCGATGGGGTTTAGGTCCGGAGAAAAGGCAGGCCACTCCATTCGCCTGATATCTTCTGTTTCAAGGTACTCCTCCACGATGGCAGCTCGGTGGGGCAGTGCGTTATCATACATCAGGAGGAAGGTGGGAGCGTAAACATAACCTGGGACTACTGTTCCAATGACCATGTACTGTGTTCTTGACACCAGGCGTTAGGGGCTCTCCTGTGCCCAAGGGTCAGTGAAATGCACCTTGCAGGTCTTCGGATGCATAAATCATGTCTGTTCAGTCGTCTGTAGACTGTGTGTCTGGAGACAACTGTTCCAGTGGCTGCGCTAAGGTCCCGAGCAAAGCTGTCTGCAGTACTCCGTGGCCGTCTGTGGGCACTGACTGTGAAATATAGGTCTTCTTGTGGTGTTGTACACTGTGGACGTCCCGTACTGTAGCGCCTGGACACGTTTCCTGTCTGCTGGAATCGTTGCCGTAATCTTGAGATCACACTTTGTGGCGTACGGAGGGCCCGTGCTATGACCTGCTGTATTTGACCAGCCTCCAATCGCCCTATTATTCTACCCCACATAACGTCATCAATATGTGTTCTTTGAGCCATTTTCAATACACGTTTGAAAACTTCTGCACATTTACTCGCTGCACCGTACACTGACTTGCACTAACACACCTCTGCGTATGTGGACTACTGCCAGCGCCACCGTGCGACGACCGCAGGTCAAATGCACCGCACGGTCATACCCCGAGGTGCTTTAAACCCGCAAACCCCCCACCAGAGCGTTGTTTTACCATGTATAAGCATTATCCTTAATTTATGAGCATAAGTGTAGATGATGCAGTGAAACTGTCGTCCACTCTTCTGGTATCGCAATTTTCAGCTCACATTAAGCTTCAAATTGCCTTCCATTGCGATGAACACGTCTTGCAAGTATTCTCCAAAGGTTTACCATGGGATTCATCTGCGGGCTAGGTGCGGGCCAGGGCGAAACATCGATATCTTTGTCCTCAAACCACTTTTCGTTATAGCAGAGACATGCACAGATGCATTACGGTATTGAAAGATTAGACTTTCGTTCCCTACGTCGTCATACATTGTAATCAGTCCTGTCTCTAGTATCTCAGTGTCCATGTTAGAGTTCAATGTAGCTTTCAGCGCCGGCCTGGGTGGTCGAGCGGTTCTAGGCGCTACAGTCTGGACCCGCGCGACCGCTACGGTCACAGGTTCGAATCCTGCTTCTGGCACGGATATGTGTGATGTCCTTAGGTTAGTTAGGTTTAAGTAGTTCTAAGTTCTAGGAGACTGATGACCTCAAAAGTTAAGTCCCATAGTGCTCAGAGCCATTTGAACCATTTTTTGTAGCTTTCAACCATGCAATGAGTGAATTTAGCTTCAGCGCAGAAGGTCCCCGAAATCTTAACACTTCCACCACTGAAATTTCTACTCCTCCTTATCTGCTGCTTTGTTCTCAAATCATGCCAATAATATTGGAATACAGCCAGCTCATCTAAATTGAACGTCTTCTCTTCACTGAAGATCACTTCGTCTCATTCTGAAGTCCGTGATAAATGTTTTTCAGCAAACTCGAGCTTAGCCTATTTATGTTTGAATGCTGGAGCAGGTTTCTGAAGTAGTTTCTTGAATGCAACATGTTTATCGTTTGACGAAATTTATCGCACACGTCTGGCAGTTAGTGAAAACTATGAATCAGGAACAAGTTGGGGATAATAGCGATTTGTGGTCCTTGCTAAGCGCAAAAGGAACCGCTTCGATGCCTCGAATAATTTTCTACTTAGCCCATATTTTACATTCCGTCCATATCGTGCGCCAGTCGAATGAAATTATCAATCACTGTACTTGAACTGCTTGGGGATTTACCGGTTGCAGAGCCTGATTTCCTGATACTCACCAGTTTTTGCTTTTTCATGTCACTGTTTTCCGCGTGGCATTGTCACTATCGCAGTTTGTGTACACAAACAACATGCACCGTCACTTATGGTGTCTGTTTCCTCCTGCAGTAAAGGCACATACGCACACACTAACACCACACAGAGCAAACTGCCTTCGTACTGAGCTTCGCATTTTACCACATGAATGGTTGATGTCTTGTTATATAGTGTACTATTGAAACCAAATGCGATCCATTTGACTGCATTTGTCAGTATACTGCGTCTCATGCTATTGCTATATAGATTGTGTACAACTATTTCAGCCGACAATGTTAATTTTCCTACTGAAATCCATGCCTTTGTACTGATTCCTACTACTGTATAAGTCGGTTAGAAATTCTACAGATATACCGAGAGAGGTGGCGCAGTGTCTAGCACACTGCACTCGCATTCGGAAGGACGACGGTTCAATCCCGCGTCCGGCCATCCTGATATAGGTTTTCCGTGATTTCCCTAAATCGCTCCATGCAAATGCCGGGATGGTTCCTTTGATTAGGGCACGGCCGACTTCCTTCCCCGTCCTTCACTAGTCCGATGAGACCGATGACCTCGCTGCCTGGTTTCCTTCCTCAAAACAACCCAACCCCAACCCAGCTCTACAGGAAACATACTGAGGTAATGTTATAACAGTATCGGAAATTGGGTAGTGATTAAGTGCAGTCTAAACAACATAAATAGCGAAATTGGGTCATGTTTATTATTGTGGAATATAGCGCACATGGTATCCTGCAATTGTTCATTTATTCAACAGTCGCGAAAGTTCTTTTT
This sequence comes from Schistocerca gregaria, assembly GCF_023897955.1. Classification (NCBI taxonomy): domain Eukaryota; kingdom Metazoa; phylum Arthropoda; class Insecta; order Orthoptera; family Acrididae; genus Schistocerca; species Schistocerca gregaria. The sequence continues at coordinate 1,084,146,168 of NC_064920.1, read as the reverse complement.
GTTGTGGTTGGCAGGAGAGCCAACATCGTGTTACTAGAGAAGGCCGAAAGGCTGGCGTGAGGTCTGGAACAGGACAAGGAAATTAGAATTTAGAAAAAGGGACGTAGCTGGTGGAATACTTAACTTTAATCCATTAATGACGAACGTCGCTCGTGACAGTACATGATTCACAATATCAATAGAAACTGATAATGGCGCCTTGCTAGGTCGTAGCAAATGACGTAGCTGAAGACTATGCTAACTATCGTCTCGGCAAATGAGAGCGTATTTTGTCAGTGAACCATCGCTAGCAAAGTCGGTTGTACAACTGGGGCGAGTGCTAGGAAGTCTCTCTAGACCTACTGTGTGGCGGCGCTCGGTCTGCAATGACTGATAGTGGCGACACGCGGGTTCGACGAATACTACCGGACCGCGCCCGATTTAAAGGCTACCATCTAGAAAGCGTGGTGTCTGGCGGAGATTAACTTCGGAAGCCTTTAACAGAGCTTGCAGCTTGACAGACAATGCCTAAGGATCTCCAGCTTGGGGTCGATACCATTAAGTTCCGGCGACCTCTACATCTACATGGATACACTGCAAATCACATTAAAGTGTCTGGCGCAGGGTTTATCGAACCACTTTCACAATAATTCTCTATTATTCCAACCTCGTACAGCGCGCGGAAGGAACGAGTACCTGTATCGTTCGGTGCCAACCGTGATTTCCTGTATTTTATTATGATGGTCGTTTCTCCCTCCGTAGGTCGGCGGCAAAAAAAATATTTTCGCATTCGGAGGTGAAAGTTGGTGATTGAAAATCCGTGAGAAGTTTACACCGCAACGAGAACCACCCTTGTTTTAATGATCTCCACCCCAAATCCTGTATCATTTCAGTGACACTCTCTCCCATATTTCCCGATAATACAAAACGTGCTGCCCTTCTTTGAACTTTCTCGATGCACTCCGTCAACCCTATCTGGTAAGGATCCCACACCGCGCAGCTGTATTCTAAAAAGAGGACGGACAAGAGTAGTGTAGGCAGTCTCTTTAGTAGATCTGTTATATTGTCTAAGTGTCCTGCCAGTAAAACTTAGTCTTTGGTTAGCCTTCACCATAGCATTTTCTATGTGTTCCTTCCACTTTAAAGTGTTCATAATTGCAATTATTAGGTATTTAAATGAATTTACGGCCTTTAGATTTGACTGATTTATCGTATAACCGAAGTTTAACGGATTCCTTTTAGCACTCATGTGGATGACCTCACACTTTTCGTTATTTAGAGTCAATTGCCAACTTTCGAACCATACAGATGTCTTTTCTAAAACGTTTTGCAATTTGTTTTGATCCTCTGACGACATTACTAGACGATTAACGACAGGGTCATCTGCAAACAACCTAAGACGGCTGCTCAGATTGTCTCCCAAATTGTTTACTTAGATGAGGACCAGCAAAGGGCCCATAACACTACCTTGGTGAACGCCAGAAATCACTCGATGACTTTCCGTCAGCTGTGACCTCTTCTCTGGCAGGAAATCACAAATCCAGTCACATAACTGAGACAATACTGTATAAGCACGCAATTTCCCTGCAAGCCGCTTGGGTGGTATAGTGTCAAAAGCCTTTTGGAAATCTAGAGATACGGAATCAATTTGATATCTCTTGTCAACAGCAGTCAGAACATCGTTTGAGTAAAGAGCTAGTCGTGTTTCACAAGAGCGATGTTTTCTAAACCGTGTCGACTACGTGTCAATAGACCGTTTTCTTCGAGGTAATTCATAATGTTCGAACACAGTATATGTTCCAAAATACTGGTGCATATCGATGTTAATGATATAGGCCTGTAATTTAATAGATTACTCCTACTACTTTTCTTGAATACCGGTGTAACCTGTGCATCTTTCCAGTCTTTGCGTAACGCTCCTTTCGTCGTATACTGTGTTGCTGCAATTACTGGTTTATTGGAAGTGCTCTTAGTTCTTATACAGGTCCCCTAACACGACAGTTCAGGATATCAGTTGTACCTTTACCAAAAGTGGGTTTGTACACAGCTGCTGTATACTGGTAATTACTGATCAGCGCTAAGCTACAATTTTTCCCGTATCGCCGCCTCGAATGTGCAATTTTAGCAATAACGATTCGTTGCGCTTCGCCTTCCTTATTGGCTAACACCCTCTCTCTCGTGTTACCGTATCGTAAGTCTGTTCTTTGCAACGTATATTTGAAATCGACTTCCGCTACCTGCATCTTTCTTCCTTTTTTTTTTTCTAGAAAGCACTTCCCGTGCATAAAACACGATCTCATACGGGCTCGTTATTAACTTTTCGCTAGGATACCCCCATAAATTCAGATACCTGATATCCATAAAGGTGAATTTACTGCCGCGTACGTGACGCTGCGGTGCGGTATTTGCAAATTAGGAAGATTTATGTAGTTTGTTTGTGATAGTGGAAAAAAAATATAATGGGGATTCAGAAATCCATCGTAATTTATGACTTCCAGGGGTCTTCGACGTCTTTTTGCAAAAGTTAAATTTGTAATGTGGTAATCACTTTACCAATGCCTTTAAAACAGCTTCTTATAAATTCGGAATTTCCTTGAGGCAAATATCGTACCTGTGACATCATCTACATTTCAGTTCATTTTACTTTCGTGCTGATAGCAGTCACAATGCATTTTTTACTTGAACATAATCTTTGAGGTACTCTCATGTTTTTAATTATAGATGGTTCAAATGGCTCTGAATGCTATGGGGATTAACATCTGAGGTCATCAGTCCCCTAGAACTTAGTACTACTTAAACATAACTAACCTAAGGATGCCACATACATCCGTGCCCGAGGCAGGATTCGAACCTGCGACCGTAGCGGTCGCGCGGTTCCACACTGAAGCGCGTAGAACCGCTCGGCCACAATGGCCGGCAATTATAGATATATTGTTCGTCTTGACTGTGTGGGAGTTGTAGACAAATCTACCTCATCTGATTTGCAGTATTAAGACGGCCGTTACTGCTTCCACCAGCTAATTCTCACTCTTTCTGCATATACAATATTTACCATGAGAGACTACAGCGTTCGATTATACACAGTATGCTTGTTTCTGCATTCGCAGAACATTGTCTTTTCCCGAAATATTGCTCGATTTTGTATTTGTCTTTCTTAAGTGTTCAGAGTTTTGCTCTTTATACAGCCATTTATGGCTTTACACTGAAGGTCCAAAGAAACTGGTATGAGTATGCGTTTTCAAATACAGAGATGCGTAGGCAGACTGGATACGGCGCTGCCTATACAAGACAAGTGTATGACACTTGGTTTCTGCTGCTACAATGGCAGGTTATCAAGATTTAAGTGAGTTTGAACGTGGTGTCACAGTCGGCGCACGAGTGATGGGACACAGCAGCTCCGTGGCAGTGATGAAGTGGTGATTTTACCGTATGACCATTCCACGAGTGTACCGTGAATATCAGGAACCCGGTAAAGCATCAAATCTCCGACATTGCTGCGGCCGGAAAACGCCTGCAAGAAACAGGGCCAAAGAGACTGAAGAGCCGTTCAATGTGACAGATGTGCAGCCCTTCCGCATCTTGTTGCAGATTTCAGTGCTGACCATTAACAAGTACCAGGGTAAATACTATTCAACGAAACATCATCGACATGGGCTCTCGGAGCCGAAGGCCCACACGTTTACCCTTGATGACTGCACGACACATAGTTTTACGCCTCTCCTGGGCCCCTCAACACCGACAATGGGATGTTGATGACCGGAAACATATTGCCTGGTCGGACGAGTCTCGTTTCAAATTGTATCAAGCGGATGGACGTGTACGGGTATGGAGACAGTCTCGTGAATCCATGGACCCTGCATGTCAGCAGGGGACCGTTAGCCGGTGGAGGCTGTGTAATGGTGTGGGACGTGTGCAGTTGGAGTGAAATGGGACCCCTGATACGTCTAGATACGACTCTGACAGGTGACACTTAGATAAGGATCCTGTCTAATGACCTGCATGCATTCATGTCCATTGTGCATTTCGACGGACTTGGGCAATTCCAGCAGGACAATGCGACATCCCACACATCCAGAAATGCTACAGAGTGGCTTCAGGAACACCCTTCTGAATTTAAACACTTCCACTTCCACTGGTCACCAAACTCACCAGAAAAATGAAAATTATTGAACATATCTGGGATGCTTTGCAATGTGCTGTTCAGAAGAGATCTCAAACCCCTCGTAGTCTTATTGATATATGGACAGTCGTGCAGGATTGACGGTGTCTGTTCCCTCCAGCACTACTTCGCTGGAGTAGAGTGCGTGCCACGTAGCGTGCGTGCTCGCAGGGACCTTACACGATACAAGGCAGGAGTACCAGTTTCTTTCACTGTTCAGTATATGTAAGGGAGAGGAGTTGAACCTATAGGCTATACACAGGAACACACAATGTTTTTGGTCGGTACTTCAGACTAGTTACTGAGCTACACGAAGTATGCCCACTACAGACCGCAATAAGCAGTTTCGGCCATTTTCCACAGGTTTTGTTGTGGTTAGACATGAGGTTGCGTTTTGTGCACCAGTTGCAAATATTTCGCTTTCTACACATTTACGTGCTGTATAACGCATTAAAGCTATTTTTAATGCACTGTCAATTCTTCAGGCACAACATTTTTTGAGTGTATAATTCTATATGTTAAGAGCCTTCCGCCTTGGCTAGCACTTGAATGGGAAACTGTGCGGGTCTGTCGAATGCTATTGGTGAGCTGGATGCACTCAGCCCTCACGAGAGCAACTGAGGAGCTACTTGACTAAAAAGTAGCGGCTCCCGTCACGAAAACTGACAACGGGCAGGAGAGCAGTGTGCTGACCACATGCCCCTCCATACCAGCGTCCAGTGACGCCTAGAGGCTTAGGATGACATGGCGGTCGGTGGGTTCTGAGCGGCTCTCCGAAGTCTGTTCGGACGACTCTAGTTTTAGTTTATAATGCTATGTATATTTCAAGACTATTTATATAATATCTAGATACTTAAGCCGTACTTCATCGGTCGTGCACCGTATTGTAGCTTGAAACAGAAGAAGGTCTTTCATCGTGGAAGGAAGGAAGGAAGACTGGGTTTAGCGGTCCGTCGACAACGAAGTCACCAGAGACGGATCACGAGCTCGGATAGTGCGGAGGATGGGGAAGGAAATCAGCCGTGTGCATTCAAAGCAACCAACCTGGCTTTTCCCTGGAGCGATTTAGAGACACCACAGGAAACCTAAATCTGCATTGTCGGACAGGGGTTTGAACTGTCGTCCTCCCGAATGCAAACTCAGAGTGATAAACACTACGCCACTTCGCTCGGTTTTTGCCATAGAACTGAGTTTCCTTAATATCTCAAGAGTTTTTCCTTTCTTAGAAATGGAAATTTCTGTTAGTTTCCAACAGGTTCTGATTCAAGCGCTTAATTTGATTTCACTTTCTCGTTATTGGTATGTAGAAGAGTAATAATATCGCATAGGGATGACTAAATACAACACTGACAATGTTGCTCGATTACTATGCTCTGAAATTTCATTAGAATATATATTCCTAGCTACCTTACCTTGTCACAACTAGGAACATGTTTTTACAATTGGAAAAATCTTAATTTTGCAGAATAATTGTTGTACTTTAGGAAAAAAACAGTAGCACACAGAAAGTGAAAGCTGGCACTTAAAAATAGCATAGCAAAGTATACGAGCCGTGTTTTTAGGTAACTACCGTTTTGTAATAACAATAAAATTAGTAGATTTTTCTTAGAAATATTACTTTTACATGAAAACCTGTAATTTAATCTATCTTTCCACATAAATCCCGATAATATTAAAGTACTTATAGTGTCGTACAACTAAGTTTGACTATCGTCCTCGCAGAAATCCGACACCTGAGTGTAACTTTCGATAATTTAAACGTTCCGTAACAACTGCTTAAAGCACTCTTCTTGACGCTCACGTGCAATGGACTTGAGATTTCAAAGACGACCGCAAGAAATTGCGTGAGAGGAAGGAAGTGGGCGACTTTCAGTCGTTGCTGACGATATAGCGCGGAAAATTAACGTAAAAGTGAGAGACAACCAACGCTTTACTATATCGACGGCGTGCGATGAGTTTCCTCAAGTGTCAAGAAGTGTGGTTTGTGGAATTGTTACAGAACGTTTCAGTTATCGAGGTTTGCCTTTAGTTGGCGGATTTCTACGACGATGATATTGAAAGCTTGTTCTACGGCACAGTAAGTGCATTAATATTGGTGGGAATTATCTAGAAAAATAGATTAAATTACATGTTTTCTTGTAAAAATAAAGTTGCTAAGAAAGATCTACCTGTTTTACTTTTATTTCAAAACGGTACTTACTTTAGAAACACACCAAGTGCTAAACGTCTGTTACAGACGAATGCCTGAAGACTGTCCAGATTTACAACACGTTCCCATATCATTCGTGTCAACTTACGCTGTGAAACACTTTGCAACAGGTACACCTCTTACGACAAATGTGCTCACACAAATCCCCCCCCCCCCCCCTGTATGCAGTCTTTTGTAGTCGGCAAGTGGCACCGGACGGACTTTAAGTGTCCACAGCGGCCCACGCCGTGCAGACGCCCCAGGAAACCGCCGCCTTCCCGACAAACACGCACAAAGCTGATTAAACAGTCCGCCTTCCCCTGGCCTCGCCGCAAACAGCGCACATTGTATTCCGTAAAAGCGTGCGCGCTCTTCATCTGTGCTGTTTGCATTCTGTGGGCGCCACTGCCGCCTCCAGCCTGCAGAAAACCCGTCGCGGCCCAGCCTCCGCTAACGAACCGCCCCCCCCCCCCGCCCCCACTGGCCGCCTCACCCCACGCCCGCCCCCAACCCTTCCGCTCCCCGCATCGGGCAGGGCGGCCTAATAACCGACCCACGGCGGCCCTGCGCGTCAATCGAATTAGGATCCGGGGCCGCGTCCACCGATGTTGGCAGGCCTGCGCGGCCGTCCCGCGGACTCATCGCGTATGCATTAGTCACGGCGGCAGGGCCGCCAAATGTCGGGGACTGCCGCGCCTTGCCGCGCGGCAGCCGGCCTTCTTCAATTCCCCACACCCGAACACGAGTCTGCGCACCGACAAGCGACGAGCGGCATGGTGTGCTCTGTTTATGACCCTGGAGTGAGAGCGGCGTTCAAATTCCAGTGTTGGCCAACCTCATTTACGTCTAATGTGTTTTCGCATCTCTATGCGGTAAGGCCCAGGCCTCGAGAGCGTCGACAGGAAATATGTTCCTTTGCTTGCTCTTACAAACAGAATCAGCAATAACTGCTATTTGTGTGTTCATACTAGTATGTAAAATTTTAAGCTGATTATAACATGTTGTTTTCTCTGAGATATATACTGTTTCACCTTCACTTTATCAAGAGAATTTATTGCTGTTGTTGTTGTTGTTGTGGTGGTGGTTGTGGTCTTCAGTCCTGAAACTGGTTTGATGCAGCTCTCCATGCTATCCTATCCTGTGCAAGCTTCATCATCTCCCAGTACTTACTGCAGCCTACATCCTTCTGAATCTGCTTAGTGTATTCATCTCTTCGTCCCCTCTACGATTTTTACCCTCCACGCTGCCCTCCAATGCTAAATTTGTGATCCCTTGGTGCCTCAGAACATGTCCTACTAACCGGTCCCATATTTTTGTCAAGTTGCGCCACAAGCTCCTCTTCTCCCCAATCCTATTCAATATCTCCTCATTAGTTATGTGATCTACCCATCTAATCTTCAGCATTCTTCTGTAGCACCACATTTCGAAAGCTTCTATTCTCTTCTTGCCAAACTACTTATCGTCCATGTTTCACTTCCATACATGGCTACAGTCCATACAAATACTTTCAGAAACGACTTCGCGACACTTAAATCTATACTCGATGTTAACAAATTCCTCTTCTTCAGATTGCTGATATGTATTCAAGATAATTTGTTATTCTATTTGTTTCTAAGGGCTCAGTGGTTTCCACCTCCAGATGCACATGTCACATTTCAGCAATCCCAGAAGTTGTTCGATGGTTGCAACGACTTGGTGTCATGATGGTGTATCTGTGGCAGGCGCAGTTTTCTAGCACATTGAACTTTGTCTCGTTAGCGTTGTCATTGAGTTGTTTACGCTCGGTGCATCTCTCCTGTACTGTCCAGATAGTCAGGCCTACATACATTTTCGCACAGTGGCATTTGACTCACGCTTTCTGCGGTGCTAGGTCATGCTTCCCTATTCCCAATAATCTTTTAGTCCTGTGACATTACCTAGTGGCTATGAAGCTGAATAATAGGGCTCTAACCAAAATTTTGTAAGAGGAAACCAATTGCGACTTTACCTGACATTGCTCGTGTCGTAGGCAATAGGGCTATGCATTGTTCTGTAATTAAAAAAAAATAGCTCGATAAAGTCGTAAGGTGGGGCCACACACGTTTGCTTTGATGTCCTGTAGTTAAATTCGCTGTCATCCTGTAGCCAAGTGGTCTGTGCATTGCCTAGAATTGGGAATTAATAAACAAATCAGACATATTAAATAAGAGATAGATGAATAAAAGGGTTTTATGGTAACATCTGAAACTGATTTAGATGACACCAGAGAATGGTGCTGAATAACGTTTGCTCAGGTAAGTCATTTCAGATAAGAGTCAAGTGGTCGTACAATTAATAATTATTATACAAATGGAAATATAACCTCATTGAAATACAATAAAGTTGTATTAAGAACATTAGGTGAATGGTAGAAGAATCTTCAAGTTGAATTGTCATCCAAGACATGTGAAAAACTAAGTCCATTTTGTGGTCGCAATAACGAAATATTTCAGAGTTCAGCTTGAAGATTTACACATCAACACACAAGAGATAAACAGAATATACTCATGCATCCGTCTAGTTTTAATTCCATAACCCAAGTGAAAAAAATTAAAGTTCTGAACTGCAGCACATACAGACTTTTCAAAAGTTGAAGTCCGTTTAATAGTTAAAGTATTCAAGCGGCCGTTTACCGCCCAGAATCTATCATCTACACAACTGAATGCTACGCGTTACGTCAGGCAGAGCTTCCAGATCTCGAAATAAGTGTTCCACATGCATCCTTGAATGCACCACTCAAAAACTGCCCGTCTTCACTTGACCCCAATAATGTTACGCCACTGCCTAGTTCTCAATGGCTGAGAAATACATCGCTCTTCTGCTCTGCGGACGTGATTTGACTCAACTTGACCACTTTCTGCAATAAACTAATAGATTGCGAAAATATTTAATAAAAACAATGTTATGAACATTCAGTCACACTCAGACAATTTAAAATAAGTTTAAATAGTAGTTTCTTCATAAATAAATCATCTAGCATTCTTTGCTTGTGGTTTGGTGTTAAGTGACAGTACAACATCGTTAAATATTTATTAAACAATTACTTGGGCCTGCTTCACAGATGCATCTTTTGAAACTTTTTCAATCTTTCAAAATGGTAAAGAGCAGCAATCAATCAGTCGCCCTTTCCATTCTAGCTTTATTGGAGAAGATGCAGATTTCGCCTAGTAACTAACCATTATCAGTGCAGTATTGTGGAGTTGGTATACATGTTGTAGTAAGTCTACACCTGTGCTCAGGATCTTGTCTCAGTTCATTACACGGTAGTTCTTAATGAACTGTGACAAGAGCCTGAGCACAGGTGTAGACATACTACAACATGTATACCAACTCCACAATACTGCACTGATAATGGATAGTTACTAGGCGAAATCTGAATCTTCTCCAATAAAGCTAGAATGGAAAGGACGACTGATTGATTGCTGCTCTTTACCATTTTAGTAGTTATATCACAGTCACGGAGCACATTTTTCTTTCCTAAGGGAAGGTAATTCACTCTATTCAACGTTTATGTCACCTAATACACACGATGGTCTACTTTCGAATTATAATGGTTTTTAATATCAATTGTAATCAACATTTAAATAAAGTTACTGGGAAAAAGGGTAAAATATTTATTAAAGAACTACGCAAGTAAGACAAGATATGAAGCATTCAGCTGCATACAGTTGCAGTGATCTTGTGGAGAATATAATGTTCTGACAGACATTTGTGTGATGAAAAAATATAAAAACGTAGTAAATCAATGAATAAAATAGATACACATAGCTTTCGGTGATGATAGCTACGGTGCCATGCTATCTCTGTGTTAGAATCTGAGACACTGGTTGTTGAAATCACACAAAGAATTTCAAGGTTGTTAATTTCAGTGTGCACTAAGATATTCAGACACTATAAATTATTCAATTTTGTTCTTTTCAAGATATTGAAATAATGTAGTTTCACTGCATGCACCTCAATTTTCTTAGATCACAGTTGTATTCAGATTTGCTTTACAGTTGAATCGTGATTTATTATTGAATTTCTAAGAGCTGTATGCAGTCACATTTCAAACTGCCTTATACGCTGTCTTTATTGGTACATCTTCTGCACTCGCTGTCCAAATTCTCCCTTCTCTGGGGTTACCCATGTCTGGCCACACGCTAATCGCCTTTGTATCTGACCTCTCCTACAACAGCCGAGTGGCCTCATTGCCCTAGTGACTCGCAGCCATCCAAGCAACCAAATTTCCTTCTCCGCAGTATCAATCCTAGATGGCCAAATAGCTCGCCTAAATAAGTAGAAAGCTAGAATGTGACCCAAACATTACTTCTGCTGTAACTTAATACTCCACCTCCATACCTGGTCTTGTTAATGCACGCCTGTCAGTGGCTCTTGACTCGGAGGTAAGCTAGGTCGAATCCTTGTGGTGGAAAATTTTCGCTGCCAGTTTTTCGCCAGCAAGGGGAGGGGAGGAGGTCGTATAAAATATCTGAACAACAGTCTTTGAGCCAAAATTCTGTATTAAACTCTAAAACTCTCTGCAGTGTCTTATAAAGTGAGGGCAGATGACACTGTCTATGGTGATCCATCCATCAGATGGGGACGAAAAGCTCGGAGACCTTCCAGGTGCTAGTCACGAGGAGTAGGCTACCGGCTTCAGGATATTGTGAGGAAAGGCACAAAGACTTAGAAAAAATTATAACTCTTTAAAGGTGGATAAATGAGTAAGAACCCAAAGATAACTGATTACAAGATTAGTGACAAACAAGTGGAGCACATCACAGCATGTAAACATTTAATGGTAGTACTAAGAAGTGGTATGAAATTGGAAACTGACGTAAAATCAGTATTCAGGAAGGCAAATGGAAGACTCGTATTTATCATCAGATTTCTGAACAGGTGTTTGCAACAGCGCAAGAAATTGCGTAAAAGACGCTGGTGTGAGCGATTGTATTGGTCTAGTCTTAGGAATCCTTATCAAGCAGGCATGGCGGTAGATGTCTAAAAGATCAGGAGATTTGCTGTTAGGGTTGTAACCAATTGGTATTTCTTGTACAAAAGTGTAACAAACACGTTCTTCACCTTTAAATAGCAACCTTCGCAAAAAAAAAAAAAAAAAAAAAAAAAAAAAAATCGGAGTAGTTCTTGGGAAATCCTTTTGCAGATATTTATACGGCCTGTATTTGAATAAGACAGAAGTGCGACCATTATACCACTGTCACTGTGTACCTCATCATGCCAATAAAATAAGAGAGGAGGTACTTACACTCTCCTCTCCCAGTACATGAATGCAGTAGTACTGAAAATCGATATTACTGTTACGAAGTACCCTCCACCATGTACTGTACAACAACTTTATATCTCGTCTGCAGGTTGTGTAGATGGTTCAAATGGCTCTGAGCACTATGGGACTTAACATCTGAGGTCATCAGTCCCCTAGAACTTAGAACTACTTAAACCTAATAACCTAAGGACGTCACACACATCCATGCCCGAGGCAGGATTCGAACCTGCGACCGCAGCGGCCACGCGGTTCTAGACTGAAGCACCTACAACCGCTCTGCCACACCGGCCGGCAGGTTGTTTAGAAGGCATATTGAGTTGGTTTTTCAGGGAATTGGATACTTATTTCAACAGTTCAATTAAATGAACATTCTGCCTACAGAACATCCACCAGAAGACAGACAACACTACAGCATGTTGCATCCATACCTAAAACACCTAAAATTTATCCATATTTGATTTCACTTGATTTTTACCTAGCTACACAACAGAAATACTCGTAAAAATAATTTTATATTTTTAAAAAAATGGTAACTCGTTGCTCTAACTAACATGTCTGCCAACAGTAGCACAAAAATGATCCAGGCAGCAATGACTGAACAAGTTTACTTATCAAAGACTAATAGCATATCTAATGTGGATTGAAACAGACATCAGATAAGTCACTTCTCGATTTACACAAAAATATTTCTGGCACCTGAAGGCCAGTTCGATTGTCACTAAATCTACAATCATGAAACACACTTTATAAAAGTCAACTTCCTATAGGACCCTTATCATTGAAGCACAAACTGAAAGAAAAAAGTTTAAGTCCTATAGGGAGCAAAATTGTCTATGCCCAACTTGTAGCCGTTTGAAAGTTAAACAGGTAGTGGTTTCCAGGTCTACAAGTCAGCCATGATGACAGAACCTCCATCAGCGAGGACCCCACAAACACTTATGTCCACAGCTGGCAGCTCCCGGGGTTACGAAGTCAGACGACGTGGAAGCACCCTTGAAGTGAGAACGCTGGTTGATAAAACCCTTGATGACTCGCTCATGGCCCAGGAGAATTCACTTCGAGCGAATTACATGTTCTGCCCCCGCCCTAAAAACTACTCGGCGCTGGGATACAGCCAGTACCGTTTTCAATCATTTGTCTTGTGGAAGGAAATACACAGGACCTTACTCTCCGCAGCCTCTAGCGACGCTTGTGTTGCTACCTGACGGACGTTCATAAAGAGTACGGCTATCTGTCTTCTGGCGTCTTCGAAGCACTGATGTCATGTTGGTTGCTGACATTTTAAGCGTTAAGCCTCAGTACAGCAGTAAGTCTCTGAAAAATAACTACATAAATTATGTTCATAACTGTGCAGGAAGAACAACGTTTCTTACGTTCACTAATCTAAATATATGACTCACCGTCTCATCATTCATATAAAGGCCGCGCAAAATAAATGTGGCCCAGAAAATATTTCATTCTCCTTGAGAAAGCCAACCCAACTTACATAGCCTCATCCAGTTTCAGGTAATGTAAGTTGGCTTGCTTATCTTAAGATACATGCCATGTTTTCTGAGACACATTTCTTCTTTCTGCCCTGTAGCTCACTATTCTCTCTTGTGTTCTGGTCATTATGTACCCTGTGCAGACACTCACCTTACAGTAGATTTCCACATTAGTTTCGCTGTAAACATATTTCAGTGCTGGCAGCCTCCACTGTGTTTGAAACCATAACACCACAGTACCAATCCAAAAACATATCATTTTTTATACATGTAGATCTATTGTGAATTCAGATTTCGACCAATCATGCAAAAGAATGCAATAGTTTAAAAAAGTCTCTTCAATAATACAATAAATGCAAGAGATTAGCACACTGGACTCGCATTCAGGAGGATTACATTTCAAATCGGCATCCGAGCACTCTGATTAAGTTTTGCACGTGTATCCCAAATCACTCCAGGCAAATGTGAGGATAGTCCCTCCGAAAGGGCGTAGCCGAATTCCTGCCCCAGCCGTGAAGCTCCATCTCTAGCGACCTCTTTGTTGACAGGATGTAATCCTTACTCTGTATGCATGTATGTTGGTGGGAAGGAGTTTCTAGATGTAGGAAAAATTTTTAAGTGCCACTACAATTATTCTGTTTTTTCTGATTACGGAGAAAACAATTTCTGTTAGGCAGGCATATGAATCTCAATGTCGGTATGATTTTAATTGGAGTGTTATTTTTTATCTGCATATGTTTTGTAACGATTTAGCTTTGCAAAGCCCATTGGAGCATTTAATTTTGGAGACCACAGCAAAGTTTTAGCCATCCGATGTGTGTGTGCGTGCGTGCGTGTGTGTGTGTGTGTGTGTGTGTGTGTGTGTGTGTGTGTGTGTGTGTGCGTGTATGTGAGTTTGTGTGAGAGAGAGAGAGCGACTAATAGTGTGACACATGACATAAACATTGATTTTGCGTTGATGACATATTTTTACAGATGGTTTAGACGTTGAATTAACATTGTGTCAGTCGAAAAGGACCATAGAAATTTTTGTAGGAAAAAATATTTAATTCGAAGGTTCATTATGCCTTAAAATGGTTCAAATAGCTCTGAGCACTATGGGACTTAACATCTGAGGTCATCAGTCCCCTAGAACTTAGAACTACTTAAACCTAACTAACGTAAGACCATTATTTCTTACACGAAGTGTGGGACAGAGATTGAACTATGGATCTTCACAAATGGTGCTCAACCTGTAAATTCTTTGCATAAATGTGTGTGTGTGTGTGTGTGTGTGTGGGTAAACACTTTTGAACACTGTGCAACACTCAAATCGATAGTGGCCAAGATGGAATCTCTGAGGCTATGTTTCTCCTGGCTGTTTCACTTTAATGGCTGCGAAAATACTACACTGTGTTTGGCTGATTCATTTTAATGGTGGGTAAAATAGTAGGCTCTGATTCGGGGTGGGGGATGGGTTTCAGGAGGCAAAAATGAGAGGAATAATGACATCGTAGAAAGGGGGAGTGGCGTGTCTTCTGACGATGATGACGTTATCGACTAGGAGTGACTGGCGTTTCACGTCATTGCCCCTGCATATAGGCAACTGGCATGGAACTTATTGTGTGGGGCGTGTTCGCGAATTGCCATAGCACTGAGGAAAGACTAACTATTAGGTCTATGCAGAAGTACGTAGCGTTTTTTCATATGTTTAGTAAACAGATACTCATAAGAGAACCTTCATTCATCTATAATGTATCCTCCTTCACACTTTACAACAGTCTGACAATGTTGGGGTAAACTTTCGACCCCGCAACTGTAGAACTCACATGGTTTTGAAGCGCCTCGTCAATCCGTGTTCGGAGCGCATTTTCATCCAGAAAGAAAATTCCGTGAAGGTTGTTGGATAGAGAACGGAGAAGGCGAAAATCTGGGGGTGCGAGATCAGGTGAATAAGGTGGATGTGGAATGACTTCCCAACCCTGCACCTGTGTAGTATTTTCTGTCACTATAAAAACGTGGAGTTGTATCGCTTCACGCAGTCTTCTTGGTTGATTTATTTCTTTATTTATTTACACGTCAAGTTCCGTAGGACCAAATTGAGGAGCATCTCTCCAAGGTCAGGAACGTGTTAGTACATGAAATTACAACATGAAAGTAATAACAGATAAAAATAAATATTCATTAACCTGAAAAACTCAGTCCATAAAGTTAAGTAAAAGCTATCAGCAAAACAATAAGAATCAGCTTAATTTTTCAAGGAAATCCTTGACAGAATAGAAGGAGTGACCCATGAGGAAACTTTTCAGTTTCGATTTGAAAGCTCGTGGATTACTGTTAAGATTTTTGAATTCGAGTGGTAGCTTATTGAAAATGGATGCAGCAATATACTGCACACCTTGTTGCACTAGAGTTAAGGAAGTCCGATCCAAATGCAGGTTGGATTTCTCCCGAGTATTAACCGAGTGAAAAGCTGCTTATTCTTGGGAATAAACTAACATTGGTAACGAGAAACGACAATAAGGAATATATATATTGAGAGGCGAATGCCAAAATACCCAGACTCGTGAAGAGAGGTCGACAAGAGGTTCGTGAAGTAACATCACATATTGCCCAAACCGCCCGTATCTGAGCCAAAAATATAGAATGGGAAGAGTTACACCAAAATATAATACCATACGACATAAGCGAATGAAAATAAGGAAAGTAGACTAATTTTCGTGTCGAAGTATCACTCACTTCTGATACCGTTCGAACAGTAAAAATGGCAAACTTTGCAGAAGCTCTCCTGCGAGGAGACGGGGTACTGACGGAAGTAAAGCTGTGAGGGCGCGGTGTGAGTCGTGCTTGGATAGCTAAGTTGGTAGAGCACTTGCCCGCGAAAGGCAAAAGTCCAGAGTTCGAGTTTCGGTCTGGGACACAGTTTTAATCTGCCAGGAAGTTTCATGTACTGAAAACGTTTGGGAGGTCAGGAAAGCCAGCATGTAGCTGGGCGTCTGCATCCGTTACGTTCTGGATTTCGTGGACGAACAGAGTGAGTTAGGTTTGGCACAATCGTAGGCGGACTGATATCTTCAGATTAAAGCCCCAGTAAATGAGCCCATAAAAGATTACGGGTTATGCGTTTAGAGTAGTTCGCGGTTACCCATTTACGCAATCCTCAGGCCCTTGTTACGTGGTTGAAAGAGATATCAGGCCAGTCAGATAATAAACATTTCAGATAACACCATCACGGTATTATCTTGATTTGTTCTTCGCCACGCATCAGTACTTTTAAGGGGGTAGGACGTCAAACGGGCCGACTTGGAGCAGGAGAGGCACTGCAGGACATTTCAATTTCCACTGTCTTTACTTTTACAAAGAAATTCATAAAACTTCATTAGCATGACCAGGAAGGATTCAGAATTTACACTCATAGTAGTGGAAGTTCTAAAACATAACGAAGTAATTTTTTTACGTGTGAAATTTCATCATTTTTTTCACTTACTAATGGCAGCATTTGTTGCTATAGGTACACATTTCTTCATAAGTAAGAGATTCTTCGATGAATTTTGCGCAGCATACAAACCATACTTAAAGGTGCATGAAACTCTAGAATTTTCCAAACCTATTAAAAACTGTGGTAAAAATTGAGGTAATTAACTACAAAATTTGTGTTTTTTTCTAAACATGAAGTTTAAAATATAACAGTTCATTACTTTTTACATAAATTAAGAAAATTCTAGACTTTCATACTCCTGTGAGTATGGTATGTATGCTGTGCAAAATTCATGGAAGAATCTCTCTAACCTATGAAGAAATGTTTACCTATATCAACAAATGCTGCCATTAGTAAGTGAAAAAAATGATGAAATTTCTCACGAAAAAAAAAATTACTTTGCTATGTTTTCGAACTTCCACTGCAATGAATGTGAATCCTGAATCCTTCGTGGTCATCCTGACGAAGTTTTATGAATTTATTTGTAAAAGTATAGACACTGGAAATCAAAATGTCCCGAGATGCCTCTCCTGCTCCAAGTCGGCCCGTTTGACGTCCTACCCTCCTTAAAATAGGATTTCGCAAACGTCGTAGGTTCGAATCCTGCCTCGGGAATGGATGTGTGTGATGTCCTTAGGTTAGTTAGGTTTAAGTAGTTCTAAGTCTAGGGGACTGACGACCACTGATGTTAAGTCCCATAGTGCTCAGAGCCATTTGAACCACTTTGAGCCGAACGTCTCAAGAGTTTATTGTGCGTACCTTGTTCCCTTTTCATCGGTGTCCAGTCACTCCGTGTACGCTACGGTGACGGCCGGTGGAGCTGTGGTCCGCGCAGCGCAGCGCAGCGCTGCAGCGCAAACAGCGCCGACAGGAATAACCTCGGCGCTCGCATAGGGGAGCGCAGGGCGGAGCGACGCCGTCGGAAGTGCAGATTGAGCCGTTCCGCGTGGCGAATTGTATTGCGGTGGACGCGCCGCACCGCTGGCGCCAGCATTCAGCGCCAGCACGCCGCAGGCAGCGGCTCTGCTGCACAATGCGCTGGCGCCAGTGCCGATGTTAAACGTCGACCGCCACGGCAGAGCGCACCACTCGGAGCACTTGTCGTCGCTGGTCACGCTCGGTCACTTCTGTAGGGCGACGTACATCGACCCACACCAAAGGCCTTTCAAAATTATGTTAACTGAACTTTCCGTCGGTTCTGCGTGGAAAAAGGTTAAAATAAATGAAAATCTCTAGTTTCATTTTATTCTACAGTATTACTGTTATTGCGTTGACCGGTTTTCAGCTCACAAGGCCATCTGCGGACATTTACTGACTATCTCTGTTGGTCCATCATGGCCAGTGGACATCGGTTGGTTAAGTAAATGTCAATATCAATAAAATTCACCAACAGCAGTGTACTTTAACTTATTTTATTGTGAAGGCTACTAGTTTCGGCATTTGATTATGCCATCTTCAGGCCCCATACGCATCTATCCAGTTAAACGAGCTTGTCGTATAGCGCCATAAATCACTGGATATCGTAAATTCAGTCGTTATACAATTGCTTCATTCGAAGACATGATAGCAGTAGTGGACATCCAGTGATTTATGGCGCTATACGACCAGGTCGTTTATTTGGATAGATTCGTCTGGGGCCTGAAGATGGCACAATGAAATGTCGAAACTGGTAGCCTTCACAATAAAATAAAATATGTTACAGCACACTGCTGTTGGTGAATTTTATTGACATTGACATTTACTGACTATTGTCGGCAGAGACGTTACTATGTTGGAAATCGACACTGAAAAAGAAGCTCCATATCTATATTGAAGCAGAAACGTACAGTATGTGACGTCTTTCACAGTGTGGTGGTAATGCAGCGTAAAAACTAAGAAGTTGAACAGTAGATAAATGTAAAGGGAGTAAACAGGAAAAAAAGTTAACACAAAACTGGATCAGCAAGCTACATAACACTTTATATTAATAAAGAAAACCAATAAAATAAAATTAGTACTTGAAAATTCTGTTTCAGGAGCTGTAAAACATGGAGAATGATATAATAACGAATTTAAAGATTATCAGTGTAACTACCGAACATATGATGAACGTAACAAATATCCGTAAGATAAACAGAAATGGATAAATGCAGGAAAATGGAGGAGTGTTGGGGACCATACAGTAATTGCCATCTCTGAGAGTCTGGTGGTAGAGCATTTTAACAAGTGAAAAGTTGAACAATATACAAATATAAAGGGGGCAAACAGGAAAAAAACATTAACATTGTACTAAAAACTGTGGCTGTGTCATAGTTTCGATGAAATAAATGAACCAAATAAGTAAAAACATTACTTGATGAGACAACTTCAAGAGGTATTGAACATGGAAAGTAATACGCGCAGCAGCTAAAACAAAAACTTAACAATAGTAACTACAGGTTATTTGAATTACATAGACAATTTCAATAAAATAAAAGAACACAATGAATACAGGAAAATGAGGGAATAAACAATGTGTGAAGTTCAAATGGTTCTGAGCACTATGGGACTTAACATCTATGGTCATCAGTCCCCTAGAACGTAGAACTATTTAAAGTTAACTAACCTAAGGACATCACACAACACCCAGCCATCACGAGGCAGAGAAAATCCCTGACCCCGCCGGGAATCGAACCCGGGAACCCGGGCGTGGGAAGCGAGAACGCTACCGCACGACCACGAGATGCGGGCTAATGTGTGAAGTATCGAAAACCAGACAGCAATATGTGAAATGAGAGGAGACAATAGCTAGTGAAAGTCTGAAGCAGCCCTTGTAATCTGAAAATCGGTTAACATAAAATTAATAACGTGAAACAAAAGCAAGCATTGAAAATTACTTTAGCACTGACACTTGGACAGGAAGCACAAGCTACCAGTTCCCGCACAGAATAGGTGCGAAATCTTACATTTCGTTCAACTCGTCTCAAACTCGCAAACTATTCACTATGCAAATGTCGAATTGGTGATAGTGTGTTCTGAAACAGCCGCGCTTTTTTTCAATTTCATTTGCCGCAACAATTTTTTAAGGCGATCTATGGGAAGTTTACGAATATGCCTTTCCTGAGGACATTATCCAATTTTCGACTTCCAGGGAGCTTTTTTCTTAAGTGAATTTACGTGAGCACACTAAATCTTAAGAATACATCAAATTTTAATCTATTCCAAATCGGAACTATGCCGGAGCCCTCTAATACGAGATAATTTGACTTGAGCGTTGAGCATGATGCTACCCTCTTGTTTCACAAACTCAGAGGTCGCCAGTTTTCTTTATTGCTAGAAACAGATAGCTTGGTTTATAATTAATCTGTTGTTATTTATACTGAGGAAATTTTCTATTTAATAAATTGTTGATGGTGTACAGCAAGCACCCACAAATTGGTTCCAGGTTACTTTATTTTCTAAGGTACCGTTACCGATTTAGAATTTTTTATGGTTCAAATGGCTTTAAGCACTATGGGACTTAACATCTGAGGTCATCAGTCCCTAGACTTAGAACTACTTAAACCTAACTAACCTAAGGACATCACACATATCCATGCCCGAGGCAGGATTCGAACCTGCGACTGTAGCAGCTGCGCGGTTCCGGACTGAAGTGCCTAGAACTGCTCGACCACAGCGGCCGGCCGTTTTTCAACCTTTCATCGAAACAAATTATACATGGTTTCCTGTGGGTTGCCATGGGATAAACAATAATTCCAAATTATAAACGTGTAACCAAATGGATGCGGCATACTTACACGAAATGTCAATCTGGCGCATTTGTTTTTTCTGTTTTATTGCAATGAAATTCATTCTCTAGGATGTTCGTATTTTCACAGTCACAGCACTGCATTGTAAACCACTTTCATTGAAGCCGAGCGGTTCTAGGCGCTACAGTCTGGAACCGCGTGACCGCTAAGGTCGCAGGTTGGAATCCTGCCTCGGGCATGGATGTCTGTGATGTCCTTGGGTTAGTTAGGTTTTAGTTGTTCTAAGTTCTAGGGGCCTGATGACCTCAGAAGTTAAGTCCCATAGTGCTCAGAGCCATTTGAACTAACTTATCATTCGATCACAAAGATTAATTTTTAGTGTGCACCACATTTTCTGATTCATAACATATGAAAACTTTTACACTTTACAAGATATATGAGTGTCAAACATACTGCAATGCAGTGATACAAAGATATGCCATTTTTTGGGAGAGTAGGCGTCAATTACGTTTATGTTAGAGTGACGAAGTGTTTTTCATGAATTCTAGGGCATTAAATGCAGAAATAAGCATTAAATACTCGGGATTTTATGAAGTTATAACTACAAACGTATTTTATATAATGACAGATATACCGCCGCTGTACACCATCAAGAATTTGTTTCATATGACAGCCGTGGTCACCAATCATGTCTTTATATGACAAAATTGCACCAAATTTTCTACTTACCTCTAACTGAACAATAAATATGACTTAAGTGGCATGGAATCTTATCAGGTTGAAGGAATGAAGAATAGTGACCGATACAAAATACACTAACTTATTATTGCTAGAATTGTATCGCAAACAGTGAGACGGATTTCGTTTGGGTGATGACACTGTTCTGCGAAACTTATGGACGCTCTAGAACATAACATGGTAACTACTCGGAGGAAATGAATGAGCATGCAGGAGCATTTTGCTAGAGGTCTCCCGGTCGTGCACGGAACACTGCACGTGACGTGACGTCTGCGTGATGAAGCGTCATATGGGAATGACCCCTTAACACAAGGAAGATGATGGAACGGGAAAAGACAGTGCATATCAATCAACGAGCAGTTACTGAACACTGTGGGGGTATTCTTCATTACAACATATACCGCGCGAGAGGCGCAGTGGTTAGCACACTGGACTCGCATTCGGGAGGACGACGGTTCAATGCCGCGTCCGGCCATCCTGATTTAGGTTTTCCGTGATTACCTTAAGTCGCTCAAGGCAAATACCGGAATGGCTCCTTTGAAAGGTCACGGCCGACTTCCGTCCCCGTCCTTCCCTAATCCGATGAGACCGATGACCTCTCTGTTTGGTCTCTTCCCCCTATCAACCCCAACCCCCAAACCCATTACAACATGGTCCGGAGACATCTGAATGATTTCACACGGGGAAGATCATCTGGAATCTGAAACGAGGACGAGGTGTGTCAAGAACAGCCCTGGAGTTTGGTACTGCTCACAGCATTGTTTCACGAGCATGGCTAGCGTATCGATCCAGAGACTCTGCTGCCGGAAGAAGGGGTGGTGCTCAGCCATGTTCAACTACAGCAGCAGGTGATCGCCACACTGTGCGCAGACAAGATGGGCCCATGTGAAATTGACGGTGGAATTGGAACCTCATTTAACAGGACTGCAAGGCACGGACTGACACGCTCCACAATGGAACGAGTCTCTTTGCCCGACGACTTGTACGTTCTGTTCCGTTGATATCCGCTACCGTTTGCGATGTTGCCAAGAGCTAACGGACTGGATCAACAGGGAGTGGAGTTGCGTGCTCTCTTTCCGGATGAGAGCAGTGGTTCTGGGAGCAGCCTCGTACAGCGAGTGGTGACAACGTATAATACACTGAGGAACATTGTCCAACGTCATCATATTGCAGCTCATGTTGTCTGCTGTGGAGAAGCACAATGTTACTTTGGTTTAATGACCGCAGACTGCTGTCGCAGAGCGTTTCTAGGCGCTTCAGTCCGCGACTGGTACGGTCGCATGTTCGAATCCTGCCTCGGGCATGATGCCCTTATGTTTAAGTAGTTATAGGGGGACTGATGACCTCAGATGTTAGGTCCCATAGTGCTCAGAGCCATTTGAACCATTTGTTTACTGACCTTTAAAACAGTAAACACGAAAAACTCAAGAGACAGCGTTACTGTGACACTGTACTCCTTCCGCATGCGCGTCTTTTGTGGGTTTCATTCGTCTGTGGCTACATTTTTATGATGATGATAATGTTTGGTTTGTGGGACGTTCAACTGCGCGGTTATCAACACTCGTACAAATTCCCAAACTTTGCTCAGTCCAGTCTCGCCACTTTCATGAATGATGATGAAGATCGCATCGAACAGAACAGGTGGAAGAGCTCTTGCAACGAGAGGATAATCGGTAAATGAGGTAGGCTGGCAATTCCCCCCCCCCCCCCCCCCCGACATAAATCCAATCGAGTACGTGTGTGATGCGTTGGAATACGTATTGCAGCACGTCCATTTGCACCGACCATCCAGCAGTTGTCGACCGCGATGGTGGTGGGAGGGAATGCCCTACCGGGCACGCTGTTAGGGACCGTATCTCGCCTTTTGTAGTGTCCATGAGCCGTCATAAACCTCGGTAACTTGAGTGTCATTATTGGTTTTTTAATAAAATTCTCGTTTATGTTCGTCTTACTGCTTATTTCCTTCAGTTACCATCTGTGCTGTACTGCCGCTGTTCTGTCTATCTAGGGGCCAAATTTCGTCGAGCTACACTATGTGATCAGAAGCATCTGCTCACCTGACTGAAAAACGACTTAAAAGTGCGTGGCGCCCTCCATCGGTAATGCTGGGATGCAGTATGGTGCTGACCCACCATTAGCCTAGATGACAGCTTCCACTCTCGCAGGCATACGTTCAATCAGGTGTTTGATTGTTTCTTGGGGAATGGCAGCCCATTCTTCACGGAGTGCTACACTGAGAAGAGGTATCGATGTCGGTCGGTGAGGCCTGGCTCGAAGTCGGCGTTCCAAACCGTCCCAAAGGTGTTCCATAGGATTCAGGTCTGGATTATGTGCAGGCCAGTCCATTACAGGGATGTTATAGTCCTGTAGTCACTCCGCCACAGGCCGTACATTATGAACAGGTGCTCGATCGTGTTGGAAAACGCAATCGCCATCCCCGAATCGCTCTTCAACAGTGGGGAGCAAGAAGGTACTTAAAACATCAATGTATGCCTGGGCAGTGATAGTGCCACGCAAAACAGCAAGGGGTGCAAGCCCTCTCCTTGAAAAACACGACCACACCATAACACCACCGCCTCCGAATTTTACTGTTGGCACTACACACGCTGGCACATGACGTTCACCGGGCACACCGACACCCTGCCATCGGATCGCCACACTGTGTACCGTGACTCGTCACTCCACACAACGTTTTTCCGCTGTTCAATCGTCCAATGTTTACGCTCCTTACACCAAGCGAGGCATCGTTTGGCATTCACCGGAGCGCTGTTTGGCTTATGAACACCGGCTCGACCAGGAAATCCAAGTTTTCTCACCTTCCGCCTAACTGTCATAGTACTTGCAGGGGATCCTGATGCAGTTCGGACTTCCTGTGTGATGGACTGGATAGATGTCTGCCTATTACACATTACGACCCTCTTCAACTGTCGGCGGTCTCTTTCAGTCAACAGACGAGGTTGCCCTGTTCGCTTTTGTGCTGTACGTGTCCCTTCACGTTTCCACATCACTATCAGATCGGAAGGTGGACCTAGGAATGTTTAGGAGTGTGCAAATCTCTCGTAGGACGTATGACACAGGTGACACGCAATTATCTGACCACGTTCGAAGTCCGTGAGTTCCGTGGAGCTCCCCATTCTGCTCTCACGATGTCTACCGAGGTCGCTGCTATGGGGTACCTGGCAGTAAGTGGCAACAAAATACATCTAATATGAAAAACGTGTTTTTTTTGGGGGGTGTCCGGATAGTGTATGTTACGTGACAGTCATGCATCATGCGAAAGTTACTTTCGTCCTGAAGTTTTGCACACTATTGTAAGACTGAGTTAATGAGATGAACTTCGTTTGTAGTCACTTGCTGATAATAGTCTTCTCAAACTCCTCCCGAACAGGCCATGAAGGCCCAACTGTACCGACTGGCCGCCGTGTCATCCTCAGCCCATGGGCCATCAATGGATGCGGATATGGATGGGAATGTGGTCAGCACACCGCTCTCACAGCCGTTTTGTCAGTTTACGAGACCGGAGCCGCTACTTCTCAGTCAAATAGATCCTCGATTTGCCTCCCAAGGACTGAGTGCACCCCGCTTGCCAACAGCGCGGCAGACCGGATGGTCACCCATCTAAGTGCTAGTCCAGCAGGACAGCGCTTAACTACGGTGATCTGACCGTTGTTAGATAATAGCCTTCTTACTAACAGTAAAAACTTACGAAAACATATATTTGCTACTGAGGTACTTGAAAGGCACATTCCTAGCACTGTGCTGAATCCGTCTGTGAACGCTGTTTCTGATATTCAATGGAGAATCTGTGGCCGTTCGGCTCGCTGCTGTCGCATATGCTTGAAGGGTGACACTCTCAAAGTGGCTATTTATTCACTTTGTCATTTCCTGTACTACCTCTTAAACAACAGTATGGTTCTATCACGATGTTTTATGTGCTGCGTAGGATTCATGGCTTTCTTGCAGTCTCCAGAGACTATTCTGCTAAGAACACTGTTACTGAGTGCCTCAAGTGCAGAGTCTAATGTTTCTCATTATTACTGTTGGCAGAATAACCTTTAACCCAGGTCATTATCAGTTCTATCAGTCTCTAATGTCTATAGGGGAATCAGTAATATGGCAACGGGCTACAAAAAGTCTGGAAAATTCATAAATCAAAGAATGAAAGCTGCTACGAACACATCGCTCCTTGAGGAACAATGTTGGTTTCGGTCATGCCTCTCAAGCTTTGATAATGTATTCATAGTGAACAAAATTGTAGAGCAACGTAGAGAATTCAACCTACAAATTCATCTAGAGTTTACAGACAGCGAAAGGATCTTCGACAGCGTGTGGAGGAGGCATTCATAGGGGATACTGGATAAGAGGCGCTATACCAGGCACTTACATAATGTTCTTAAAGATCTGTATAATCGTCGTGGACCCCGGACCCTCTAGCTTTCAGCCGTACGACAAATTTATCTTACCTCGTACCAATAGTGGGCCGACGATTAGGCCGTATACATACGTTTAGCGTTACAGCAGCGAAACGGCCGTAGCGCAGTCGAAACAACCTAGGCAACATATGGCGTTATTCTCTAACAGGATGCTCTGTCGGTCAACGTTAGGTGCGCACTTCAGTTTTTAAAAAGTGTCAACGTACCACCGTGGGTTTCTTGTAGCGCCGCGCCGTGTAGGTGAGCAGTCGGTTGACGAACGGCATCATTGTGTGGCAGGATAATGCTCATCCACTTGTTGCCAGGGTTGTTTCAAATACTCTGCAGACGTTTTGCTGGGGAACCCTCGCCCATCCTCCATAGAATTCCGGTCATTCCGCATGCGATTTCCATGTTTTTGGAGCCCTGAAAAAAGACATTCATGGTCTTCGATTAGCCTCGGACGAGGTGCACGCCAGGTACAATCATGGTTTCGTAGGTAAACGTAAACATATTTTCAAGAAGGCACTGATCTCTCACAGTCTATTGACACACAATCAACATGGATTTAGAAAACATCGTTCTTGTGAAACACATACCAGCTGTTTCCATACACAAAGTGTTGAGTGCTATTGACAAGGGATTTCAAACATATTCCGAATTTCTAGATTTCCAACAGGCTTTTGACACGGTACCACTTAAGAGGCTTGTAGTGAAATTGCGTGCTTATAGAATGTCGCCTTAGTTATGTGAATGGTTTCGCGATTTCCTCTCAGAGAGGGTACTATTCATAGTCATTGAAAGAAAGCCATCGGGTAAAACTAAAGTGATTTTTGAGGTTCCCAAAGTAGTGTTGTAGGCCTTGTGCTGTTCCTTATCTATATAAACGTTAGGAGACAATGTGAGCAATCGTGTTAGGATGTTGACAGATGATTCTGCCGTTCATCTAGTAAATTCATTACAAGATCAAAACAAATTGCAAAACGCTTTATAGAAAATATCTGAATGGTACACAAATTGGTAACTGACCCTAAATAATGAAAAGTATGACGTCATTCACGTAAAAGAAATCCGTTTAAGTTGCGTTACACGATAAATCAGTCAAATCTAAAGGCCGTAAATTCAACTAGGAATTGCAATTACGAACAACTTAAATTGGAAAGAACACGTAGAAAATATTGTTGGGAAGGCAAACCAAAGAAAACTTTTTATTGGCGCATTGCTTAGAAAATCTAACAGGTCTACTAAAGAGACTGCCTATACTACGCTTGTCCGTCCTCTTTTAGGATACTGCTGCGCGGTGTGGGATCCCTACCAGACAAGATTAACGGAGTACATCGAGAAAGTTCCAAGAAGAGCAGCATGTTTCGTATTATCGCCAAATAGGGGATGGTGGTGGTGGTGGTTAGTGTTTAACGTCCCGTCGACAACGAGGTCATTAGAGACGGAACACAAGCTCGGGTTAGGGAAGGATTGGGAAGGAAATCGGCCGTGCCCTTTCAGAGAAACCATACCGGCATTTGCCTGAAACGATTTAGGGAAATCACGGAAAGCCTAAATCAGGATGGCCGGAGACGGTATTGAACCGTCGTCCTCCCGAATGCGAGTCCAGTGTGCTAACCACTGCGCCACCTCGCTCGGTCCAAATAGGGGAGAGAGTGTCACTGACACGATACTGTATTTGGGTTCGACACCACTAAATCAAAGACATTCACAAAATTTCCCCTCCTAATGCGAAAATGTTTTGTTGATGCCAACCTACTTGTGCAGAAACGATCGCCATAATAAGATAAGGGAAATCAGAGCTCGCACGGAAAGATGTAACTATTCGTTTTTTCCTTGCGCTGTTTGAGAATTGAATAATAAAGAATTATTGTGAAGGTGGTTCGATGAACCCTCTGCCAGGCACTTAAGTGTGATTTGCTCAATGTTCATGTACATGTAGATCTAGATAAATGTACACTCCTGGAAATTGAAATAAGAACACCGTGAATTCATTGTCCCAGGAAGGGGAAACTTTATTGACACATTCCTGGGGTCAGATACATCACATGATCACACTGACAGAACCACAGGCACATAGACACAGGCAACAGAGCATGCACAATTTCGGCACTAGTACAGTGTATATCCACCTTTCGCAGCAATGCAGGCTGCTATTCTCCCATGGAGACGATCTTACAGATGCTGGATGTAGTCCTGTGGAACGGCTTGCCATGCCATTTCCACCTGGCGCCTCAGTTGGACCAGCGTTTGTGCTGGACGTGCAGACCGCGTGAGACGACGCTTCATCCAGTCCCAAACATGCTCAATGGGGGACAGATCCGGAGATCTTGCTGGCCAGGGTAGTTGACTTACACCTTCTAGAGCACGTTGGGTGGCACGGGATACATGCGGATGTGCATTGTCCTGTTGGAACAGCAAGTTCCCTTGCCGGTCTAGGAATGGTAGAACGACGGGTTCGATGACGGTTTGGGTGTACCGTGCACTATTCAGTGTCCCCTCGACGATCACCAGAGGTGTACGGCCAGTGTAGGAGATCGCTCCCCACACCATGATGCCGGGTGTTGGCCCTGTGTGCCTCGGTCGTATGCAGTCCTGATTGTGGCGCTCACCTTCACGGCGCCAAACACGCATACGACCATCATTGGCACCAAGGCAGAAGCGACTCTCATCGCTGAAGACGACACGTCTCCATTCGTCCCTCCATTCACGCCTGTCGCGACACCACTGGAGGTGGGCTGCACGATGTTGGGGCGTGAGCGGAAGACGGCCTAACGGTGTGCGGGACCGTAGCCCAGCTTCATGGAGACGGTTGCGAATGGTCCTCGCCGATACCCCAGGAGCAACAGTGTCCCTAATTTGCTGGGAAGTGGCGGTGCGGTCCCCTACGGCACTGCGCAGGATCCTACGGTCTTGGCGTGCATCCGTGCGTCACTGCGGTCCGGTCCCAGGTCGACGGGCACGTGCACCTTCCGCCGACCACTGGCGACAACATCGATGTACTGTGGAGACCTCACGCCCCACGTGTTGAGCAATTCGGCGGTACGTCCACCCGGCCTCCCGCATGCCCACTATACGCCCTCGCTCAAAGTCCGTCAACTGCACATACGGTTCACGTCCACGCTGTCGCGGCATGCTACCAGTGTTAAAGACTGCGATGGAGCTCCGTATGCCACGGCAAACTGGCTGACACTGACGGCGGCGGTGCACAAATGCTGCGCAGCTAGCGCCATTCGACGGCCAACACCGCGGTTCCTGGTGTGTCCGCTGTGCCGTGCGTGTGATCATTGGTTGTACAGCCCTCTCGCAGTGTCCGGAGCAAGTATGGTGGGTTTGACGCAGCGGTGTCAATGTGTTCTTTTTTCCATTTCCAGGAGTGTATAATTGCTATGGCGTATGCTTTCGATGTAACAACCTTACTTTTTTCCAACTGTCTCGTTTTCATTTGGCTACCCGTCACAACACACAGAAATTTTTGCTTATTAACATACCCAGTCATGAAAGAAGTTGCTTTCATCGGACATCAACAGTTGCTCGAGAAACAGTAGTTCTCGAATAATCATTGCCAGGACATTGGTGGAGTTGGCGAGCCTGTTCCGCCTATCAACGTTCAACTCTCGAGCCAGATAGAGTCTATACGAATGAAACTTCGAAACATCCAGCTAGCGACCCAGTAAACGTACTTGTACAAGCCGTTCTGAACGTCTCGGACTGTGTTCGAGTGACACCAGCATTCCTTCTTGGTTCTCAGACGTTCGAACACTTCTTCCCCGCCCTGGTGACTGACGGTCCATGCTCGCTGTCTCAACCACGTGACGGTACTGTGCCTCTCGCGTGCAGCTAAGTGGTGATCATTACTGTTTCGCCGAAATGCCCCTTGAGCGCCCTGACAGAACCAGTTCGGGTAAAGGCTTCCACAACAGCAATGCATGTCTCCATACACCACAGCTCCATGACATATCATTTCCCTGTTACCCTACTATTCATCGATGTACGCATGCGCGGATTCAACGTACATTTCCTCAGGGTTTCCAGTTGTAGTTATTAGATGTAATAGGACTCGCTGCGGTATTCAGTCACCTCTGAACCAGAAAGGAAGCGAGTGTGCTTTCTCATTACAACTATGCTTGGTTTGTGTTACTTCTGCTCGTTGTTTTACAACATTATGACGTCTGATACGCCAGCTAAACCCACTGGGCAGAACAGGTAATTAGGACTGGGGAAAGGGCCAAATAGGTTATTTTTTAATCTACTGTAATTTAGTAATACCTTTACAACCAAAGCGGCACATAGCCGGACCTTTACCGAATGCGACTCTTTCAATGCTGAAGGCCTCCAAACAAGAAATCTTAAGAAATCAATAAGACAAAAAACCAATTAAGATAGAAATAAACAATAAAAAATGATCACCGCAAAGCAGATAGAACAAACATACGCAAGGTGCAATACCAATGGCTGAAGGCCACAATTAAGTTTCAAATTTTAAATTATATTACCATAATCTTTCAAAGGCAGAAGGCCGCAATGTTTAAGCTTGAAAGATAAATTTAAGAATTAATTTTGCAAGATTTTCAGAGAAAAAGGAAAATAACCATAAGCCTTAAATTTTAAGCAATTGAAAACAGATAATTTAACACCGGTGGCAGTGAGAAGCCTCCATGGAGATCGGTCTGCCCTCGTTCACTTAGGCGGGACAGGTGGTGAGCCCAACTATACTTGCTCCGTCGGAACCCAACCAAGGGACAGCCACGGGTCGACCTACACAACTTGCTTCTCGTCAATCAGTACATGAGAACCTCAACCGGCATGTTACAAACGTGATAATACACAATGGAGTACGTATTACCTGTCAAAATTACACACCATGTTGGACAGCGACAACAGGTGAGGAAAGGTCGCTGCCTAAAATTACGTTAGTGACCAGGACAGGTAACCGGAACACTAACGGCCACTGGGCAGTAAATCCCGCTGGTACACTTGAATTTGAAACATGGTAATAATTAACTCTCTCAGAAGAACACTGCCTGAATTTACGTCAGTGCCCAGGGCAGGAAACCAGAACACTAACGGCCACAAGACAGAAAATTCCACTCGTGCACTCGAATTGTAGTCAACCGAAATAATTAATTGCACCGCATGGCGGCTGAATTTCAGCAGTAGAAAGACTCTGTGTTGCTCACAGGAAAACCTCCCCAACAGAAAACCATCGAAACTCAACCACCACAACATGAATGGACGTGGCCTGGGTAGTTGAAACCACAACTCAACTTTGACGTCCTGTGTCGGTGAACCACGAAGCTCTTAGCGATCGGACAGCTCCTCACACGCTCCGACACTGCGCAGGAATTGCCGGCGGACGCAGCCGACTGCACTGCGCAGAGATAACTTCCCTCATCCGCAACAACCGACAGACTGCCTGCAGACCCCTTAGCCGGAAACTATCTGCACCAAACCAAAGATGGTACACCGCGCAAATATCGATACACATCACTGCTGCCACACGTAGAAGGAAGCAGAACCACGACGAAATCGCAACAAGGGTGGGAAACCAAACACAGATGGACAGCGAAAATGCATAGTTGGGAGTGATCACGGCTTAACGCCTAGTTTTGGAATATCATTGCGAAGTCGATTACCAAAGCCATTAAATATGGTAGCAATTCACTAAACATTGGTGCGCAAAGGACGAAAGTAACTTTCACATGATTTGTTACTACCAAGTAACATAACTCGATCAAATATGGAACAAACATAGAAAGAACTGCTACAGTATGGCACAAACAGCAACCGAAAGAAATACGCAGTGAGAAGAACAGAATTGACACTCTTACTCAAAGAGACTAATTACTCTGAAATCACAGCGATCTACGATGGTCCCTTGAACATTCCAGCGGAGAGAAACTTCTCAGTAGGTTATGTGATCACCACGGACAGGAATGCATGCTTTGTAACGTGCTACTGTGCTGGCCTTGTCCACCAGCGCGGTTGACAACTAGTGGATGGCCGTTGGTGCATGTGGACGTTCCGTAACACTTCTGCTTCTGCAATACGTCTCCCCAACGCACCCAGTTCGTGCTGGATGGAATTTCAGTTGTGTGAGCGGGCAGGCCTGTCCATTCGCCTAATATCCTCTCGTTCCCAGAGTCCTTTCACATTCCATCGAGCATTGTCACCAAAAAAAAAAAAAAAAAAAAAAAAAAAAAAAAAAAAAAAAAAAAAAAAAAAAAAAAAAAATGAAGTCAGGGCAGAATGAACCATAACAGACGCACATCGAGAAGTAGTACAGTCTTACCATAACGTTAACTTTTGTGTGTCCATCCATCCGACGGGAAGTTTGAGGGACTTGCGCCGTTCACTTGCGATGGTATTTATTACATGGCTACCAGTTTCGGTGTTTCAGTACACCATCTTCAGGCCTTAACTGACGATGAGGAGGTTGATTCCAATCGTATACACCATTCATCAGTGAACAACAACTATTAAATGGTTTTCGCAGGCTACCTGTAACAACGAAATCGAGTCTCCAGCGATCAGCTACCGTACTTGGTGACACAACATCAATGTTACACGAAGTCTACGAAAACCTGTTCATACATGTTGGCCACTGATGGAATCGTGTAAACGATTGGAATCAATCCCCTCAGCGTCAGTTAAGGCCTGAAGATGGTGAACTGGATCACTGAAACTCGTAGTCACATAATAAACAATATCGTAATGACGGCTGTTAACATTTACTGATGAGTGTACCATATTCGTAGATTTGGAGGTCAATACTCTCTTGCAGTTGTCTGCGTTCCCACACCACAACACCTGGACCTCCACAACTGTCATGTTCGAGATGTTTCTGGAAGCACCTTCACATGGTAATGCCGCGTGGCTAGGGCCTCTCGTCGGGTAGACCGTTCGCCTGGTGCAAGTCTTTCGAGTTGACCCCACTTCGGCGACTTTGGTGTCGATGTAGATTAAATTAGAAGGACAACACAACACCCAGTCCCTGAGCGGAGAAAACCTCCGACGCAGCCGAGAATTGATGCCGGGCCGTTAAATAAGACATTCCATCGCGCAGACCTCTCAGCTACCATTGGCGGACACCCTCACATGGTGACAGGTGGGAACATGTAACGCGCGAGGTGCAGGTGATATTTTGTGGGCATACTGACCTCCATATATTTTAGCATGGTACACTCACAGGTTAACGCTAGTGTGACGTTGTATTCCTTCCACATGTGAGGCTTTTCCTGGGTGTATTCGGCCCTGACTTCATTCTCATGGCTGCCGATGCGTGACCGCATCGGCCAGGGCACGTGTAGGAGTTCATGAAGCGTGAGGATATTACATGACAGTTTCCCACTTTTCGCTTGTGTGAACAGCTGCGAATTTCTTTGACGGAGAGATGTGGGATATTTCCACAGTTGTCTTTGCCGGACTGGGTGTTGTGTGATGTCCTTAGGTTAGTTAGGTTTAAGTAGTTCTACGTTCTAGAGGACTGATGACCATAGATATTAAGTCCCATAGTGTTCAGTGCCATTTGAACCACTTTTTGTTCGCAATCATCCTGTTGCGCCGTTATGTCCGGTCGCACTCAGCCAATTGGTTGAAGGCTACGCTCAGCGATTTGATTGCGAAACACTTCAACACCGTCCGTACTGCCGGATCTTTCACCGTTTGATTTTATCATCTGTGGCTAACCTGAAGAAAGATATGAGTTTCAGTCGAACAAGGAAGCGCAATAGTGGGTGCGGTTGTGGATCCGTAAGCGGCTGACCGCGTTCTACGAAACAGGAATTGATCGTTTCATCTCTTATCGTGTGGTGGTTACTTGTTGGAACCATTCCATAGTCTTGTGGAAGGCGTTCGGTTTTCATTTCATTGCGCCTTATGTTATGCATGACTTCGCACTTTACTTTGTTATTTGTCTAAAACCTGCTTCTGGTATTTGTTCCTCTGAAAACTTTTTCTAATTTTCAGGACAGTTTTCTCAAAATCGGCGTACCTGCATACTTCGCTGTCAGCTGTGGTGTAGTGTTGTTCATTGTTGGTTTGTATTTATGGTTCGTCACGTGGGAACTTATTTTAATATTTAGCTCACTGTTAATTTTGGAGTATATCCACTACTGTTTGGAGCTGCTGTAATCGTTTTCAGTTCATCGGTTTGGTCGGCTTTTTATAATGCGATTTTGTGCATTCTGGTTAGGATTGCCTTGTATGAAGCCATTTTGAGCTTGTTTGGATGACAATAGGTTTTGCTGATTGTGACATGTATGTGTGTGCTGGTTTCCTGTGTACTTTAAATTGATGTGTGTTCTTGGAGCTACTTGTGCCGCGGTGGCGAGCGGCTTTAGGCGCTCCAGTCCGAAACCGCGTGACTGCTACGGTCGGTCGCATGTTCGAATTCTGCCTCGGGCATGGATGTGTGTGATGTCCTTAGGTAATTTAGGTTTAAGTAGTTCTAAATTCTAGGGGACTGATGACCTCAGATGTTAAGTCCCATAGTGCTCAGAGCCATTTGAACCATTTTTGAGCTACTTGTGGAAAGATCCAGGAAATTTAAATCTTTGCATGTTTGGTGCACAACGGTGAACACGCTACTTTGATGCAATTTATTCGTGTAAATACATAAAACATCAAGCAGTCACTTTTTTGAATAGTTATTTTTTATTCCGAGAGGCGTTTTTCGAACCTTTTCCGATTCATCTTCATATGGTTTTCTGGATGTTACATTATTGTTTCTTGCATAATGCTGGGCCTATTTTGCTCACACATGTAATTTGTTCTTGTTTACATGTATTACACTCGATATAAGGGCAAATATTTTCATCAGACTAGCGATAACATGAGAGCACAAAATGAAATGAATAAATAACTGAATTACTACAAGAACAAGCTTCAAGTGGTCTGATGTCTTATTTCTATTCGTATAATAACGTATAAAACAGTCAATTTATAAGCAAATTCTTTGATGAAGAATGGCATTAACATAAATGCCTAGGTATTAGTT
Source organism: Schistocerca gregaria (assembly GCF_023897955.1). Taxonomy (NCBI): domain Eukaryota; kingdom Metazoa; phylum Arthropoda; class Insecta; order Orthoptera; family Acrididae; genus Schistocerca; species Schistocerca gregaria. The sequence goes on along the minus strand of NC_064920.1, from coordinate 1,084,111,759 downwards.
AATACAGAGTGAGCCGTGCGTGACTCGTGTTCGTGCCATATCTTATTTAACAGCCTGTTTTTAGCGTACTGCCGCCTCATTGTGTTAATTTTCAATTACTGGTGTCACTGAGCTGCTTCCTTGCCTGCCCGTGTGCGGCAGCAGCAGTGCTTATCGATATAGGCCCTACCGTATTATCTTTGCTGGACTGCTGTTACTTCCTGGTCGTCGTGTGTCTTCCAGCGAGTTGGAACGCACCAGCAGTGCAGTTCGGACCGGGCTATGAGGAGAGTTGGAACGCGCCAGCAGTGGAGTTCGGGCCTGGCAGTCGGACAGTTTGGACGCGGCAGAAGTTCGGTCGGGTTGGAGCGGCAGTGAGGCTCGGAAAGTCATGACTCGCCCGACCGTTGCCGGCACGCATGGCTTGAGTGGGGACGGTCTTGGTTGATCCTCGGTTGGTCGTCGTACCAGACGACGTGTATTTGCTGGCAAATCGCTTATGGGTTGGCGTTGTGTGTCTCAACTCGTGGTTCGTCCTGGTCATTCCACAGTTACTGCTTTTAACATTGGTCGCGCTCTTCCTCCAAGTGTTTGTGAAATTGTTTATAGCCTGTAATGTTCACTGCCCAGTTACTTTGTGCTGTCTCCGTGCTGAAGTGTAGCAGTTGGTCGGTTGACGCAGTCGCGTTGTAGCATCAGTGGGGCATTTCAAGACCAGGGAGGCGCGGATAGCCATCACTCGCCGATGATTGTCGACACACTTGATTTGAATGGGAACGACTTTGGTTGATCGTCGGTCGGTCGTCTTGTCGGACGACGTATATCTGGGTGGCGATCGCTTGTGGGTTGGCTGTGTGTGCCAGTTCGTGATTCGTCCTTGTATTGCTCAGTCACTGCCGTTAGCATTGTCCAGTTCTTCGTGCAAGGGTTCATGAAACTGTGTGCAGTTTATGTGGTTTGACTGACAATTGATTTAAAGGTTGTCGGAGTACTGGCTCTGAATTGGTTGGTTGACGGGGAGTAGCGAAGAAGGACAGGATAGCCATCACTCGTCCGACGATTACCGGCACACACGTTTGAGTGGCAACGACCTTGCTTTGCCGTTTGGTCGGTCATCTGATTAGAGTACGCGTATTTGGGTCGTCCACCGCTTATGGGTTGTCTGTGATCCGTTCTGGTTGTTGTTCCAGCCTCTGCTGTTAGCATCGTTTGAGTTTTGGCGCTACAATTTTCTAATGCTGCAACTTCTCTGTATACTACAGCATCATCCACGAAAAGCCGCTTGGAACCTCCGACACTATGTACTAGGTCATTTATATATATTGTGAAAAGCAATGGTCCCATAACACTCCCCTGTGGCACGCCAGAGGTTACTTTAACGTCTGTAGAGGTCTCTCCATTGATAACAACATTCTGTGTTCTGTTTGCTAAAAATTCTTCAATCCAGCCACACAGCTGGTCTGATATTCCTTAGGCTCTTACTTTGTTTATAAGGCGACAGTGCGGAACTGTATCGAACGCCTTCCGGAAGTCTAGGAAAATAGCACCTACCTGGGAGCCTGTATCTAATAATTTCTGGGCCTCATGAACAAATAAAGCGAGTTGGGTGTCACACGATCGCTGTTTCCGGAATCCATGTTGATTCCTACAGAGTAGATTCTGGGTTTCCAAAAACGACATGATACTCGAGTAAAAAACATGTTCTAAGATTCTTCAACAGATCGACGTCAGAGATATAGGTCTATAGTTTTGCGCATCTGCTCGACGACCCTTTTGGAAGACTGGGACTACCTGTGCTCTTTTCCAATCATTTGGAACCTTCCGTTCCTCTAGAGACTTCTGGTACACGGCTGTTAGAAGGGGGGCAAGTTCTTTCACGTACTCTGTGTAGTATCGAATTGGTATTCCGTCAGGTCCAGTGGACTTTCCTCTGTTGAGTGATTTCAGTTGCTTTTCTATTCCTTGGACACTTATTTCGATGTGTCAGCCATTTTTTCATTTGTGCGAGGATTTAGAGAAGGAACTGCACTGCGGTCTTCCTCTGTGAAACAGCTTTGGAAAAAGGTGTTTAGTATTTCAGCTTTACGCGTGTCATCCTCTGTTTCAAAGCCATCATGATCCCGGAGTGTCTGGGTATGCTGTTTCGAGACACTTACTGATTTAACGTAAGACCAGAACTTCCTAGGATTTTGTCAAGTCGGGACATAGAATTTTACTTTCGAATTCACTGAACGCTTCACGCATAGCCCTCCTTACGCTAACTTTGATATCGTTTAGGTTTTGTTTGTCTGAGAGGTTTTGGCTGCGTTTAAACTTGGAGTGAAGCTCTCTTTGCTTCCGCAGTAGTTTCCTAACTTTGTTGTTGAACCACGGTGGGTTTTTCCCGTCCCTCACAGTTTTACTCGGCACGTACCTGTCTAAAACGCATTTTACAATTGATTTAAACTTTTTCCATAGACACTCAACATTGTCAGTGTCGGAACAGAAATTTTCGTTTTGATCTGTTAGGTAGTCTGAAATCTGCCTTCTATTACTCTTTCTAAACAGATAAACCTTTCTCCCTTTTTTATATTCCTATTAACTTCCATATTCAGGGATGCTGCAACGGCCTTATGATCACTGATTCCCTGTTCTGCACTTACAGAGTCGAAAAGTTCGGGTCTGTTTGTTGCTCGAGGTAATGTCACTCGATGCTCTGTCCCTACCACCCGTCCTAAACATCTGAGTATCCCAGTCTATATCTGGTAAACTGAAATCTCCACCTTAGACTATAATAGGCTGAGAAAATTTATTTGAAACGTATTCCAAATTTTCTCGCAGCTGTTCTGCCACTAATGCTGCTGAGTCGGGAGGTCGGTAAAAGGAGCCAATTATTAACCTAGCTCGGTTGTTGAGTGTAACCTCCACGCATAATATTTCGCAGAAACTATCCACTTCTACTTCACTACAGGGTAATCTACTACTAACAGCTACAAACACGCCACCACCGGTTTCATGCAATCTATCCTTTCTAAACACCGTCTGTGCCTTTGTAAAAATTTCGGCTGAATTTATCTCTGGCTTCAGCCACCTTTCTGTACCTATAACGATTTCAGCTTTGGTGCTTTCTATCAGCGCTTGAAGTTCCGGTACTTTACCAATGCAGCTTCGACAGTTTACAATTACAATGCCGATTGCTGCTTGGTCCCCGCATGTCCTGACTTTGCCCCGCACCCTTTGAGGCTGTTGCCCTTTCTGTACTTGCCCGACGCCATCTAACCTAAAAAACCGCCCAGTCCACGCCACACAGCCCCTGCTACCCGTGTAGCCGCTTGCTGCGTGTAGTGGACTCCTGACCTATCCAGCGGAACCCGAAACCCCACCACCCTATGGCGCAAGTCGAGGAATCTGCAGCCCACACGGTCGCAGAACCGTCTCAGCCTCTGATTCAGACCCTCCACTCGGCTCTGTACCAAAGGTCCACAGTCAGTCCTGTCGACGATGCTGCAGATGGTGAGCTCTGCTTTCATCCCGCTAGCGAGACTGGCAGTCTTTACCAAATCAGATAGCCGCCGGAAGCCAGAGAGGATTTCTTCCGATCCATAGCGACACACATCATTGGTGCCGACATGAGCGACCACCTGCAGATGGGTGCACCCTGTACCCTTCATGGCAACCGGAAGTACCCTTTCGACATCTGGAATGACTCCCCTGGTATGCACACGGAGTGCACATTGGTTTTCTTCCCCTCTTTTGCTGCCATATCCCTAAAGGGCCCATTATGCGCCTGACATTGGAGCTCCCAACTACCAGTAAGCGGGGCGCCTCACTCAGTAATAGTATTTGCATCGAGATGCAGATGTTTTTAAATTTAAACAATAACAAACCTTCAAATGGACATTGAGTTAATAGTCAAGGGTTCTAAAATAACGGTAATGAATAAGCTTAAGCAGTTATTCATTTCGCTTGCAAGATCTTCAACTTCATCTGTTGTACAATCAAATAAGATTAGTATATCATCGACATATCTTTCACAGTATACTTCCATGGTACCAGACGGAACCAAATGGAGGAATGTAGATGAAAAATAACTAAGGGCGTCATGTTTAAGCACTACTCTGAGATGAGGAGACAGGCGTCTGAGAGGATGCTGTGACGGGTCGATTCGAACCGATCACAAACCTCAGAATGCCACGAAAATAAAGGCGCAGCGTGCTATTTTACTGCCTTCACTTTTCTTTATTGCACCTCTTTTCTGGATACGGCTCCTAATCCTTGTTACTGCTTGCACCTTAAGAATCATCCTCGTTTCTATCATTCCATCAAGATTTGCGCCCGCTGGAAATTACCTTTGCTAAACCTGATGAGCTGCTACTATTGAATTCTCGGATGCGGAAATGGAAAGACTCACTCAGGTCTCATTTTGCTGATACGACGGGTTCGACGAAAGTACCATCTAGCAGCGGAAGAGAAAGGGAGGGGAGGATGCTGACAATGCTAGGAGGAATACGTTCATTCATTTAGATCATCGCCCAGTGCAGAAGATTCTTGACAGCTCTACCACTTTAAGTATCATCACTCTTCCCGACTGGTAACTCCCGGCGGCCACTGACGCCATGCGCCCATTTCCATTTTCCTCTTCTCTTTGATCACCTTGATTGATTGGGGAAGGAATTATTTGGGCTGAAGCTAGTCATACTGTAAGGTTAGGCACGTTTATCTTATTGAACAAAGTCGTCGAAGTAATAAAAACGAAATTATTAGGATTTTTAATTATACGGTTTCGTGTAGCTGGCGCACCGATAGTAAGTAAAATCCTCAGATGTGGAAGTAATTTCTGGAGCAGCGCTGGAGAGTTTTAATGACATACATACATACATACATAATCTGGCGGACCACGTCGGAATCTTCTTTGACCCAGTCCGCGGTTTATTGTTATATTAGAGCGTTCTAAGGTGGAACGACCTCGTACAGTTCACTGTTCTGAAAAATTCAAGGGCGAGGTAGATAAAGCATTATAATAAATTAACTAGTCGGTGGATATGAACAAAATTGTGAGAGTATGTTGCCAGAGGTCTCCCAGACGTGCACAGAAATCTCGACGCGTCATGGCGTGACCTCAACGTGGCTGAAGCGCCAAATGGGATTGGCCCAGCAGCACGAAGCAGTTGAAGGAATGGGAAGCAACTCTTGTGTCTCAATCAGCGAGCGGGTGTCCGCCCCCAGTAGTTGAGTCGATCAGAGTGACGGAATGTCATACCTAGCGGCCCGGGTTCGTTTCCCGGCTACGTTGGAGATTTTCTCACCGCAGGAACTGGGTGTTGTGTTGTCCTTATCATCATCATTTCATCCCCACTGACACACAAGTCACCGAAGTAGCGCCAAATTGAAAGACTTGTACCAGTCTACGGTCTACCAAACGGGATGCCCTAGCCATATGGTATTTCCATTTAATCTCGCCTCTCTTACTGTTCTCTGCTATTCCATTGTTTTCTGCGTGGCTGTAGCACCCAACAACAGTCACAAGTTGTCCTACCTGTGCAATGTAAGAGGGCTTCCCAACACTGTGTCAGTATCTCGATTTGTACAGTCTAGAGGTATACAGATGGAACCCGAGATCAACAAAATTTAGGTGATTTTTCATCGATATTTTATTAATATTCAGGCATAAGGAACCCGGAATCACCGGTGAATAGTTACAGAGTAATTGTGTAGCATACAGCAAACAGGGAAGACTTTCTTCACTACATAATCGTGGCTAGTTATTGCACCAGGCGCCATGTTAAATGTGTTACTGTAAAGGTATTGAATTTTAGCACATAGCATACGTTAGCATGAGAATACACACAGCTTATACAACACACATCAATAGTAATCCTATATGGCACAGTATACATACATCATGTAGAACCTAGAATAAAGTAGTCTAGCACATCGACATATCTTCGTAAGTAACCTAGGGAGACACTACACAGGGGTGAAGGGCTCGAGGTTACATTTCGAGGACATCTACTACTCCATCTTCCTGTCTTCTTTCAACTCTCTTCTAAAATAATTTTTTTCTCTCTTATAATTTCCTACTTCCAGTCTGATGTGTAACACTTCTATACGCGTAATACACCTGCCATCGACACAAGGAAAGAAGAGACAAGATTTCCAAGAGCCCTCAGCTACTTGCGCGCTGGTTGGTTGGTTGATTTGGGGGAGTGGACCAAACGGTTAGGTCATCGGTCCCATGGGAGTTGGGAAGGATGGGGAAGGAAGTCGGCCGTGTCCTTTCAAAGGAACCATCCCGGCATTTGCCTAAAGTGATTTAGGAAAATCACGGAAAGCCTAAATCAGGATGGCCGGAAGAGGGTTTGGACCGTCGTCCTCCCGAATGTGAATCCAGTACGCTAAACTCTACGCCACTTTTTTACCACCCCGGCGCCCAAAGGGAGGTGTGGGGATGAAGTGAGCAGGGGTCGCAAGCCGAGGCCTGGCAACCGTGTTCCGTTCCCACCTTCTAGGAACCGAGAACAACGTAGGGAACGTGGAGTAGAGGTACCATGAACATCGTTTATTTATTTATTTTCCTTTCCCTCATTTTTATTTATTTAAGTCATTAATACCACCGAGAATATCAGGAAAACGGCATCACACGAGGAGGAGGGCACAGCAAGACGTCAGACCAAGAAGACGCTTCCGATCACCAGTGAATATATCGGTTCTAATGCCAACTGGCTCAGTTGTACGTTGGGGGTGGCGAGTGTCGGTGGTTCCGGCTATGAGGAGTGACGTGACAAGGAACATCACCTACTTGACCTCATATTTCAAGGAGAATATCAGGTCAAGAAATCCATACCACGAGTCTGTTAGGACATACGCGCAGACCGCTTGTAACTCGTTCCTCTCCACGGCAGCTGCTTAATGCCCGACCGCCAAGCACTGTCCATCGGAGTGAGCGAGAGGTTTGTGAAATACTGCTGTTGGTAACATACTTCGTTCATTGCTTCAAAGTACGAGGTTTCTGACCTGTATCTGGCGCCAGAGATTTGTTTCCCTTTGAACATTTTCGTGTAGTTCTTGTAACGAATCAAAAAGGCAATCTAAGCGAATGAAACGAATGAGTGTGTCATTAAAAAATTAGCGGAGAGCTATTTAATTACTTATATCTCTGTACTACATTATTTTCTTTGGATTTAAACCTGGTACTATTAGAATGAAGTACACTACAGGCTATTATAATTGCTACACTACGAAGAAGAGCTTCTGTAAAGTTTGGAAGGTAGGAGACGGATACTGGCAGAAGTAAAGCTGTGAGTACCGGACGTGAGTCGTGCTTCGGTAGCTCAGTTGGTAGAGCACTTGCCCGCGAAAGGCAAAGGTCCCGAGTTCGAGTCTCGGTCGGGCACACAGTTTTAATCTGCCAGGAAGTTTCATATCAGCGCACACTCCGCTGCAGAGTGAAAATCTCATTATGTATACTAACCAGTTTTATTTCCCATGTAGCAGTGAAAGGACAATGCTACACTGCAGGTCAGACAACAAATTGAAGAGCTACAAAAGAGAACTAGAGAGTGAATCTCTGGTTCGATCTCTACAGTGAATAATCGGAACAAATAAAGTAGATACAGAAACGTGTTTGCAGCGTCTTTTTTTTACGGAAGACTTATAAAAACTTAGTGCTACTACGACCGTTAGCTGCACGGAAGATCGAGTATCGTCTCATATCGGAAAAATACGGCAACGTTACGGTACGTTCCAGGCCGTGACGGACACGAAATAATAGAATAAATCACAGTTGTCTGTATTTATGATTCCCAAGCGACCGACGACACAAATGCATCCATAATATATTGTCTAAAGTGCAGGACATTTTTCTTGCCACTCGAAGACGAACGAACGTTCTCCGTATTCAGGTCGCAGTGCGAAAGGGCAAGTGCTAATGACATACACATATAAGCACTACTTCTATAAAGAAAAAGAAAAAAATAGACTCCCCTATCTTTCCTTCCTGCTACATCTACATCTACATGACTACTCTGCAATTCACATTTAAGTGCTTGGCAGAGGGTTCATCGAACCACAATCATACTATCTCTCTACTATTCCACTCCCGAACAGCGCGCGGGAAAAACGAACTCCTAAACCTTTCTGTTCGAGCTCTGATTTCTCTTATTTTATTTTGGTGATCATTCCTACCTATGTAGGTTGGGCTCAACAAAATATTTTCGCATTCGGAAGAGAAAGTTGGTGACTAAAATTTCGTAAAAAGGTCTCGCCGCGACGAAAAACGACTATGCTGTAATGACTTCCATCCCAACTCGTGTATCATATCTGCCACACTCTCTCCCCTATAACGTGATAATATAAAACGAGCTGCCCTTTTTTGCACCCTTTCGATGTCCTCCGTCAATCCCACCTGGTAAGGATCCCACACCGCGCAGCAATATTCTAACAGAGGACGAACGAGTGTAGTGTAAGCTGTCTCTTTAGTGGACTTGTTGCATCTTCTAAGTGTCCTGCCAATGAAACTCAAACATTGGCTCGCCTTCCCGACAATATTATCTATGTGGTCCTTCCATCTGAAGTTGTTCGTAATTTTAACACCCAGGTACTTGGTTGAATTGACAGCCTTGAGAATTGTACTATTTATCGAGTAATCGAATTCCAACGGATTTCTTTTGGAACTCATGTGGATCATCTCACACTTTTCGTTATTTAGCGTCAACTGTCACCTGACACACCATACAGCAATCTTTCCTAAATCGCTTTGCAACTGATACTGGTCTTCGGATGACCTTACTAGACGGTCATTTATATAGATCAGGAACAGCAGAGGTCCCAGGACGCTTCCCTGGGGAACACCTGATTTCACTTCAGTTTTACTCGATGATTTGCCGTCTATTACTATGAACTGCGACCTTCCTGACAGGAAATCACGAATCCAGTCGCACAACTGAGACGATACCCCATAGCTCCGCAGCTTGATTAGAAGTCGCTTGTGAGGAACGATGTCAAAAGCTTTCCGGAAATCTAGAAATACGGAATCAACTTGAGATCCCCTGTCGATAGCGGCCATTACTTCGTGCGAATAAAGAGCTAGCTGCGTTGCACAAGAGCGATGTTTTCTGAAGCCATTCTGATTACGTGTCAACAGATCGTTCCCTTCGAGGTGATTCATAATGTTTGAATACAGTATATGCTCCAAAACCCTACTGCAAACCGACGTTAATGATATAGGTCTGTAGTTAAATGGATTACTCCTACTACCCTTCTTGAACACTGGTGCGACCTGCGCAATTTTCCAATCTGTAGGTAAAGATCTATCGGTGAGCGAGCGGTTGTATATGAGTGCTAAGTAGGGAGCTATAGTATCAGCGTAATCTGAAAGGAACCTAATCGGTATACAATCTGGACCTGAAGACTTGCCCGTATCAAGCGATTTGAGTTGCTTCGCAACCCCTAAGGTATCTACTTCTAAGAAATTCATGCTAGCAGATGTTCGTGTTTCAAATTCTGGAATATTCCATTCGTCTTCCCTGGTGAAGGAATTTCGGAAAACTGCGTTCAATAACTCCGCTTTAGCGGCACAGTCGTCGATAACAGTACCATCGCCACTGCGCAGCGAAGGTATTGACTGCGTCTTGTCGCTTGTGTACTTTAAATACGATCAGAATTTCTTCGGATTTTCTACCAAATTTCGAGACAATGTTTCGTTGTGGAACCTATTAAAGGCATCTCGCATCGAAGTACGTGCCAAATTTCGCGCGTCTGTAAATTTTAGCCCATCTTCGGGATTTCGGGTTCTTCTGAACTTCGCATGCTTTTTCCGTTGCCTCTGCAACAGCGTTCGGACCTTTTTTGTGTACCACGGGGGATCCGTTCCATCTCTTACCAATTTATGAGGTATGAGTATCTCAATTGCTGTTGCTACTATATCTTTGAATTTGAGCCACATCTCGTCTACATTCACATAGTCAGTTCGGAAGGAATGGAAATTGTCTTTTAGGAAGGCTTCTAGTGACACTTTATCCGCTTTTTTAAATAAAATTATTTTGCGTTTGTTTCTGATGGATTTGGAAGAAATGGTATTGAGCCTAGCTACAACGACCTTGTGATCACTAATCCCTGTATCAGTCATGATGCTCTCTATCAGCTCTGGATTGTTTATGGCTAAGAGGTCAAGTGTGTTTTCGCAACCATTTACAATTCGCGTGGGTTCGTGGACTAACTGCTCGAAATAATTTTCGGAGAAAGCATTTAAGACAATCTCGGAAGACGTTTTCTACCTACCACAAGTATTTTTGCCAACATACCGAGGGTAGGTTGAAGTCCCCACCAACTATAACCGTATGAGTGGGGTATTTATTTGTTACGAGACTCAAACTTTCTCTGAACTGTTCCGCAACTGTATCATCGGAGTCTGGGGGTCGGTAGAAGGAGCCACTTATTAACTTAATTCGGCTGTTAAGTATAACCTCCACCCACACCAATTCGCACGGAGTATCTACTTCGACTTCACTACAAGATAAACCACTACTGACAGACACAAACACTCCACCACCAATTCTGCCTAATCTATCTTTCCTGAACACCGTCTGAGATTTCGTAAAAATTTCTGCAGAACTTATTTCAGGCTTTAGCCAGCTTTCTGTACCTATAACGATATCAGCTTCTGTGCTTTCTATTAACGCTTGAAGCTCAGGGACTTTTCCAGCGCAACTACAACAATTTACAACTATAATTCCAACTGTTCCTTGATCCAAGCACGTCCTGTAATTGCCAAGCACCCTTTGACATTGCAGCCCATCCCACACTTTCCCGAGGCCTTCTAACCTAAAAAACCGCCCAGTCCACTCCACACAGCCTCCGCTACCCGTGTAGCCGCCAGCTGAGTGTAGTGAACTCCTGACCTATTCAGCGGAACCCGAAACCCCACCACCCTATGGCGCAAGTCTAGGAATCTGCAGCCAATACGGTCGCAAAACCGTCTGAGCCTCTGATTCAGACCCTCCACCCGGCTCTGCACCAAAGGTCCGCAGTCGGTTCTGTCAACGATGCTGCAGATGGTGAGCTCTGCCTTCATCTCGTAAGCAAGACCGGCAGCCTTCACCAAATCAGATAGCCGCTGGAATCCAGAGAGAATTTCCTCAGATCCAAAGCGACACACGTCATTAGTGCCGACATGTGCCACCACCTGCAGCTGGCTGCACCCTGTGCTCTTCATGGAATCCGGAAGGACCTTTCCACATCAGGAATGACTCCTCCCGGAATGCACACGGAGTGCACACTGGATTTCTTCCCCTCCTTAGCCGTCGTATCCCTAAGGGGCCCCATTACGCGCCTAACATTGGAGCTCCCAACTACCAGTAAGCCCACCCTCTGCGATTGCCTGGACCTTGAAGGCTGAGAATGATCCTCTGAAACAGGGCAGGCAGCTGCATCTGGCTCAGCCAGAGACAGTGCCTGAAACCGGTTTGTCAGACGCACCGGGGAGGCTTTCTGATCAGCCTCCGGGGACACCTTTCGCTGCCTGCCACGTCTTGGAACGACCTCCCAATCAAACACAGGCGAGGGCTCAGCCCCACTGCGGGCAGCAACCGGCGCAACCACAGCGGCAGACCGATCTGGGGACAGACGGGACGAGGTTGACATCCCCGTGATACCCAAGTCCGGCTCTCCACAGTGGTGCCCATTGGCAACAGCCTCAAGCTGCGCGACCGAAGTCAGCGCCGATTGCAGCTGTGAGCGAAGGGATGTCAAGTCAGCTCTCATCCGAACACAGCAATCGCAGTCCCTGTCCATTCTAATCGATGTTGAACAACAGTTACTGAAACACGAGTCCGTGCCTAGATAACGCAAGCGAAACACGCAAAGAATGTATCAACTAACCTGTACAAATGCCTAACGACTGCGCTACAATATGCTGAATTTACGATTACAGTAACTAAAACTCGAAATTGCACCTCCTATACGAAACTCACACGCAATTTAAATAAGAATCTACCAAGTAAACACTAAAGCGCGATGCTACAACTGTCAAATACTATAACACGTCCGAAATATATGAATTAAACAATGCAAGTACCCAAAAACACGCAAAGAAATTAATTAAACTATCTAACAAATAAGTAAGCTAGGGTTATACGACTTGCTGCTGCAGCTGCTTATCCAACGTCGGCAGGGCGTACAATGGCTGCTACAAAAGGAAATTCGTCACCATTACATTCGGATTCGCTCTAAAACTCATTATACCTCCATTTATTTCTACTTTTTTATGTCCACCACTCGAGGTACTGTCACATAAAGATGCTTGTCTTTATGAATGAATATGAATAGCATGACTTTTATTGTGACACAGGTCCTTTCACTGGTTTTATGTCACCCGCCACGAATTCTTCGCTTGTGCCCACCTCTTCCGCTCGGGATAGCACTTGCACTCAAAATAGTCGACTGTTTGTTGGACATCTTCCAGCTTCTCTCTTCCCCTACAGTCTTTACCAACTACAGCTCCCACTAGTGCACGGAGGTTACTCTCGTATTTCTTAAGATATATCGTGTTATCCTGTCCCTTCTTCTTGTCAGTGCTATCCAACCTTCCTTTCTTTTCCGCTACTGTGGTCAACTTCCTCATTCCTTATCTTCTCCTCCCACCTAATTTTCAACATCATTCTATAACAAAACATCAGATTCTCTTGCGTTCCGGGTTATCCCACAGTCTACGATTCACTTCCGAACAATGTTCTGCTCCAGATGCACATTTTCTGAAACTTCTTCCTCAAATTAACACCAATGTTTGATACTATGAGACTTTATTTTCGCCATGAATACGCTCTCTACCTCTGGTAGCCTGCTTTTTAAGTCAGCCTTGCTTTGTCCGTCATGCACTCCGCGGTTATCATTTTTGGTATGAAAGTTTACCGCTAATTCATTTCAGATGGTCCTCACTATCTTCGTATTTCTTCGCTTTGCTGTCAATCCACAATCTATGCACATTAGCCTGTTCATTTCATTTAACAGATCTTCCACTTCTTCCTCACTGTCACTGAGGAATCTTATCATCGATATCTTGTCACCCTGAATTTTAATCCCACTCCTGGACCATCCTTTTATTTCCGTAATTGTTTCTTCCATTTAAGATTGAACAGTGTGACTGAAAGACTACATCCCTGTCTTTACACCATTTCTAATCCAATTCCTTAGTCCTTGGTTTGCAACTCTCATTTTTCCCTCTTTGCTCTTGTATGTTGTATTACCAGTCGTATGACACACCTTATCAGAACTTAACTGAGGTTCCATGTGCCGTATGGTTAGAATTTGCGCTTTCTGCTCACTTATAATTAATAATTACTGACTGCAATTTCAATATATCCATTATGGGTAACGAAATGCAACTGAGATTTAAATTGGCGATTTATCGGGATACGATTATGCAGCCAGTCGCTTATTTGGATTTTAGATACGATTTACTTTATCATTAACTAGTTTTCAAGCCACTGCAGTCTCACCATCAGATGGATGTTATTTCGTGGAACAAGTGTACCTAGACGCTATGGTGATGAGGCTGGCGAAAATGATGGATATTTAGTTAGAATGGTAACGTTGTTACGTTTTCGTTACATACAGTGTACCGCATCGTGGTTTCTGTAACAAGTCATTTCCGATGACTTACATTATCAGGTGCACACAGAAATACACATAATGCTCACCAGCACTTGATTCCACCGTTATTCACATAGTGTAAACTCTGGATGTAAACACAAAAAATATGTAAACAATAGGTATAACATTTTGCAACATTATTATATTAGGCCTGAGATTACAAAATAAATTTTTACCAGTACAGATAATATGCGGGGCTATTCAAAAAGAAAGAACAGATTCCAAAAATTTATTGCTTCCAAACTACAAAGGATAGAAACACAATTCCAACGTTCCTGGATATAGAAAAGTTCAACTTTTTATGCGTTCAATGTGAGCTCCATGTGTTACACGACAAAGATCAAAGCGGTGGCTCATTTCCTGCCACACACGAAGCAGCTGGTCCCTAGTTGTTGAATACACAGCTTCAACAATGCAACGTCGCAGACTTTCAAGAGTGTCAGGCGTAGGGGGGATAAAAAAAACGCAGTCTTTTACGGAACCCCACCGACAAAAGACACGAGGTTTGAAGAGGGCTGCGGTCACTGGCAGGTCACCAGCGATGAAGTTCATCTTCTCCTTCTCCTTTTCCAACCCAACGTCCTGGAAAGGCGTTATTCAGGCAGCGTCGAACGTGCTTAAAGAAATTCAGGACGCCTGTCCCTCTTGAAAGTCTGCGACATCGCGTTTTTGAAGTTGTAAATTCAATAACGACAGACCAGCTGCTTCGTGTGTGGTAGGTAATTAGCCACCATTTTCATATTTGTCGTGTAAGACATGGTGCTCACATTGAACGCAAAACAATTTGAAGTTTTCTTTCCAGGAATATTGGAATTGTGTTTCTATCTTTTGTAGTTTGGAAGCAATGAATGTTTGAAATCTGTTCCTTCTTTTTGAATACCATGTATTTAAGTGAATCTTGCAAGCTGCAGCTGTGTCCTTACACTGACAATATACAAGGAATATGGCTTAAAAAGATAAACAGAGTGGTGGAACAAACCGTGTCTAGAATCCAAAAAAACGACTGGTTCCATATTCAAATGCAGGGATAGGGTTCTTTCAGACATAGTACAATGCTGTTAGTGGTCAGTTTGCTTTTTCCTTTTTGTTTCTTTATTGGGTTTTGATTCTCCCCGCCCCTCTCCCTCAGAGGGGAGGCGGACTGGCAGCAGCACAATACGCCGCTCTGCAGCATACAGAAAAGTTAAAAAACAGAATTACGAGATATCATAACAATAAAGGCAAGTGATGAAACGGCGACTGTTAAAAACTGAAACATGACTAAAGAGTTGCGAAGAAAATATAAAAACACAGGGTCGTTGATGCTGATTAAAACACATAGTAAATAGACAGACACAATTACAAAAAAACACGGCTACAATCTAGTTTCTGATCGCAACAGTTAAAAACACACATAGCGACAGTATGGTGGCTATTTGCAGCACTTAAAAAGGGCATGCACAACACTGAACATTCACGGAAACACTGCACATTCACGGAAACACTGCACTATAGAGTATGGGAGGGTGGGGGGGGGGGGCGACAGATGAAGCCAAAAAAAGCGGGAGGAGAGGAAAGGCAAAAGAGGTGGGAGGCGATGGAGGGAGAGGACACAGAAAAGGGGGGCATGGCGAGCCCAAGAAGGAGTAGGGAAGGCAGTGGAGGGGAAAAGGACTATGGGATGAGAAAGGAGTCAAAGACAAGGTATGTGGGGAATAAACAGGATGGATGGGGGAAAGGGAGCCTGGGGAAAGGACAGAGGGAGGGAGAGGGAGGTGAAGATCGGAGTTGAGGGATAAATGGAGGGAGAGAGGACACCATCCGGGAGGGGGACTAACGGAAGCTGCCTTGGGAAAGGAGATGTAGGGTGTAGAGGTGGAGGGTAGGGGGGACACAGTGGTGAAGGTGTGGCAGCAGGCAGGGGTTGGAGAGGAGAGGAGCAACCAGGGGATGGAGGGGATCAGATCAGTGGGAGGAGTAGAGGACTTGGATATCTTTGAGGAAAAGAGGCAGATGAGGGAAAGGAATCAGGTCATAGAGGAGCCGCATGGGGGATGGGAGGTTTATCACAAGGTGAGGCAGAGTGCATGGTGCTCGAGGATATGGAAGGACTTATAGAATTTGGGGGAGGGGTGGATATCTAGGCAAGACTGGCATAACAGAGGATGGGATGGATTAAGAATTTGTAGCTGTGGAGGATGGTTGAGGGGTTCATCCCGGCCAGAGGACATGGGGAAGGAGCTTAAGGAAGCAAAGTTGGTTGTGGGCTTTGCATTGGATAGAGCGGAGATGAGGGATCCAGGTGAGGTGACGGTCAGTGGTGAGCCCAAGGTTTGTGAGGGTGGGGGAGAGGCGGACAGCACAGGCGCAGATGGTAAGAGAAAAATTAAGGAGCCAGAAGGAGCGAGTGGTATGACCTACAGTGATTGCTTGAGTCTTGGAAGGATTGATTTTGAGGAGCCACTGGTTACTCCATGTGGAAAAAAGGTCAAAGTGATTCTGGAGAAGGCGTTGGGACCGTTGAATGGTAGGAGCGAGGGCGAGGAAGGTGGTGTCATCGGCATACTGCAGGAGGTGGACTGGAGGGGGGTTGGGGCATATCGGCCATGTACAGGAGGTAGAGGAGAGGGGAGAGGACAGGACCCTGGGGCACACCTGCGGAACATTAGAAGCTGCAGGAATCGGTGTTATGTATAGTAACGTAGGAGGGGCGGCGGGAAATGAAGGAGGCAATCCGACAGACATAATTAATAGGAAGTGCGTAGGTCTAGAGTGTAAACAGGATACCAGGAGGCCCTACGCGCTCGTAGGCCTTTCCGAGGTCTAGGGAGACAAAAATGGCGGAGCGACGGGAGTTAATCTGGGCTTTTTCCTTCGGATGTTGCTTTTTTTCCCTACAACTTGTAAGTACGAGTACGTATCTTTTGTCGATGTTGATTTGGTAATACTTGTACTCACCATCCAACGGAGACAAAGACTAGCATCCAGAGTCAGGGTAATCTAAGATGTGCTTTGCCTGTAGTCTTTCTTATTTTCCTGCCACTTTGCTAAGCAGCGCTCGTATCTTGCTAACACTCGCTCCCTCAATAGGGGCTGAATAGTACAACCATTACCTGCCGTCACAGATGGTTTTAATGAACTTTGTCTATTCTGATGGACATGATACACGTATAAAAGTACGCAGATAGTAAAGATTCAATAACCGAGCAGCTAAGGACTCTCTAAGTTTTTGTGCGCAGCGCGAGTGTTACTTTCTTGTTTTTCTTCCACTGAAATTCACTATTAGATAGCACCTTAGGGCCTAATTGTCTCGCACCAAGGAGGTTTGTTACATTCTGACAGTAAACAGTCTCAAGTCTGTGACATTTACAGGAGTCTCAAACCTTCAGGGTAAAAATTATACAGACGGCAGAGACCCTTAGACCGGACATTTCGAGATTTAGAACGAATGATCAGGAATGAAAATTTTATTTTACAGCGATATAAGCAACTTATCTCTAACACGAACAACTTATGGTCGAAGCATTTATTAGGAACAATACCACTAATGTCAGTGTGAGCATAGAGCGATGCAGAAACTCGTTCTAGTCATCTCTGGTGCCTGTTCTCTGCAACAGCAATATATCCATAGCAGCGACGTCCTGTACGAGGTGTGCTGGGCAGCAACTGCACCTCAGATTAAGTGACATCGCTATGTGATGTTTAGGTACCAACAGAAATTAATGCCGAATGGGACGCTGCGTCTTCGTGTGAGAACTCTTTCCTCTCACCGGAAAAGGGAAGTACAGTCTGCAAGAGCTGTGGCAGTAGATCTGAAATGATTACCAACTATCCAAATGGAGTCTCAGCGTCTACATTGTCCTCCATAAGTTTGGAAACACCATTCTGCATATTACAACGGAGCAAGATGGAAGTGATCTATGTGAGTTATTGGCTAGAATACGGAATAGCAAGGTTAATAATCACACGTAAAGTATTGTACACTTAATTATTGTACATATACATACATATTGGAACATACTAGTATTACTCCGTTTTATGTAAACCGACGTTACCTGTCCAAGCAGCCCTACTAAACACGCCAAGTGGCGCGAGTAGACCGCATGCCTATGTAGAGGTACGTTGTTTACATTTGTGTTCTCTTGTAGTTGCGCTTGCATAAAGGTATAACACGCCGCGAAAGTAATTGAGAATGGCCTCAATGTGCCAGATTCCTTATGAATCACGGGTAATGATAATCACTTTGCACCAAGAAGGCAATAGTGTCCGACAAATAGCAAAGAAATTGATGATTTCCATCAGTGGAGTTAGCAAACAGAACACAGCATGTCGTTATCAATGGAGACACGTCTACAGACATTAAAGTAACCTCTGGCGTGCCACAGGGAGTGTTATGGGACCATTGCTTTTCACAATATATATAAATGACCTAGTACATAGTGTCGGAAGTTCCAACCGGCTTTTCGCGGATGACGCTGTAATATAAAGAGAAGTTGCAGCATTAGAAAATTGTAGTGAAATGCAGGAAGATCTGCAGTTGATAGGCACTTGGTGTAGGGAGTGGCAACTGACCCTTAACATAGACAAATGTAATGTATTGCGAATACATAGAAAGAAGGATCCTTTATTGTATGATTATATGATAGCGGAACAAACACTGGTAGCAGTTACTTCTGTTAAATATCTGGGAGTATGCGTGCGGAACGATTTGAAATGGAATGATCATATAAAATTAATTGTTGGTAAGGCAGGTGCCAGGTTGAGATTCATTAGGAGAGTCATTAGAAAATGTAGTCCATCAACAAAGGAGGTGGCTTACAAAACACTCGTTCGACCTATACTTGAGTATTGCTCATCAGTGTGGGATCCGTACCAGATCGGGTTGACGGAGGAGATAGAGAAGATCCAAAGAAGAGCGGCGCGTTTCGTCACAGGATTATTTGGTAACCGTGATAGCGTTACGGTGATGTTTAGCAAACTCAAGTGGCAGACTCTGCAAGGGAGACGCTCTGCATGGCGGCTTAGCTTGCTCGCCAGGTTTCGAGAGGGTGCGTTTCTGGATGAGGTATCGAATGTACTGCTTCCTCCTGCTTATACCTCCCGTGGAGATCACGAATGTACAATTAGAGAGATTCGAGCGCGCACGGAGGCTTTCAGACAGTCGTTCTTCCCGCGAACCTTACGCAACTGGAACAGAAAAGGGAGGTAATGACAGTGGCGCGTAAAGTGCCCTCCGCCACACCCCGTTGGGTGGCTTGCGGAGTATGAATGTAGATGTAGATGAGGAGTTGTCAAAACCATTCACTGGCATCGAGAAACAGGCTCCTATGGAGATCGTCCTCGCGCAGGAACACTCAGGAAAATATCAGAACGCCAGGAAAAGTATTTTGTAGTGACCAGTAAACATAACAGATTATAAACTGTCTGTGAATTGACTGCTGAACTAAACGCAACGAGGGGATACACCGGTGAGTGAGTCAACAGTGAGACGACGCCTGGCAGACAACAACCTCCGAGGTTATGTAGCAACAAGGAAACCACTGATGCGCCCTGGTAACAAGAGGAAAAGGTTTCAGTGGGCTAAGACATACCAACATTAGACAGCGGGGGATTGCGAAAGAGTCTTATTCACTGATGAATCCAAGTTCGAAATATTTGAAAGTAAACGCCGTCCATTTGTACTCCGTTTACCCCATGAACGCTTGAATCTTCAGTGCGTAATTGCAACTGTAAAGCATTAAGGGGGTTCTGTGATGCTATGGGGATATTTTGGAGGCAATAAAGTCAGAGATTTAGTGAAAATAGATGGAAAAATGAACCAAAAGGATTATAATGTCATTCTCCAGTGACATGCTAAGACATCTGGTTTGCGTCTGATTGGGAAAGGGTTTGTCTTTCAGCAAGACAACGACCCGAAACATAGGTCTCGCTTGTGTCAGAACTATGTGAAGTCTCTAGAGGTTCGTAAAATATCGAAAAACATGGAATGGCCGCCCCAATCCCCTAATTGTAACCCAATCGAGCTGCATGGGATGAATTGGACAGGAGGATCCGAAAACGGGAAATCATGAGTGTGTCACAATTGTGAGAGATCCTGCAGCAAGAATGGAGATTAATTCCAACTGAAAGCTTGACAAAACTGCCACAGCGCATGCCGAGAGTTTGCAGTGAAGTGATGAAAGCAAAGGGTGACTATTTTGAGGAATCGAAAATTTAATTGTTGCATGTTCCTGTGTATTACTTGAGCTTAATAAACATTTGGAAAACAACAAAATGCATTTTTATTCTGTATTTCCTTTCCATTTTCTGTAATTACCAGGTGTTTCCAAACTTATGGAGGGTAGTGTATATCACCATTGCACGCTGCCAAAACACCATGAGCCGTTTAATTTTCCAATTGTTATTTTGAGCAACCAGTTTCGGCGAGATATTACGCCATCTTCGGGCCCTTTGACTGACGAGTGGAAAAATTCGCACTTCTGATCTAGTCAAAACAGGGGCCAGCATTCAGACGACGGTGTCCGTGGGTTTATGACATAGCGATCGCTTCGATCATCACTTTGGTCATTGTTGAGCTTTTTGCAGCACACCTACATAAATTTGCGGTCTGTCATACTCGCAGAATAAGACAATTTTCAAGGTTGATAGCGAGATGTGCTCTGGAGGTGACTTGTTTCTTTGCATGGTGTGCTTACGTTCGGAAACTGTGGGTACAGATTACCATTACCGAACACTTTACCGGACTCCTGAAAAGATGTTGTTTATCAAGATTTCCTGTGTGACCTTTGCCCTCTCAGTTGGGCAACGTTACCCTCGCAGAAAAGATATGTGGTGGAATTATTTATTGCGTCCGTCAGATGGATCACAATCAACAGTGTCACATGCCCTCACCTCTTCACGAGATGCTGCGGAGAGGTTTGGAATTGAATACAGGACATTGGTGCAGAGACTGGTAGTCCGGAACTCTACACCAGAACCCTACCGTCAGTGGTCATTCTCTCTGGCATTGAAATCTTTAGTGTTTTCGTCAGTTATATTATCCGTCTTGATCCCTAATTTATATCTTTATTTTATTTTAAAAAATACACCTTAACGCGTTTCACCCTCATAAGACACACAGTTAAAAATCTCGATACATCTAGGTCTCTCTTCCAATACCACGCTTCAAAAGCCTGTAGCCTTTTCCATTCTGGTTCGCCTACTGTCCATCTCTCTGAGCGAAACAGGGATACACTCCAAACAAGTTTTTACACACTCTTCTTTGGTGTTTAAACTACGATGTTTTAGGTGTCAATAGCTTGTTCTTCTTCTTGATAAATGGTGTTTTATCTTATGCAACTCTACATTTAATCTCCTGGCATGATCTACAATCCTCTGTTATTCTACTACTCAGGCAGACAAAGCTAATGGTTTACTTCGGATTCTCTCAATCCAGATCTAAGTTTGCTAGTGTTGGAACTGCCGTTGATACAGGGATGTGTCGTTACTTCCTATGAATTTTAATATTATATCTTTCTGCTCGTATTATAACTTTCTGTTCAATATGTACATCCAAGAAGCAGTGACGGAAATAAAAGAAAGGTTCAGGAGTAGGATTAAAATTCAAGCTGAAAGGATGTCAATGATACGAATCACTGATGACATTGCCATCCTGAGTGAAAGCGAAGAAGAATTGTATGATCTGCTTAATGGAATGAACAGTCTAATGAGTACAGAATATGGATTGAGAGTAAATCGAAGAAAGACAGAATTAGTGAGAAGTGGCAGGAATGAGAACAGCGAGAAATTTAACATCCGAATCGATGGTCACGAACTATATGAAGTTAAGGAATTCTGCTACCAAGCCAACGAAATAACCCATGAGGGACGGAGCAAGGAGGATATCAAAAGCAGACTAGCTCTGGCAAAAAGGACATTCGTGGCCAAGAGATGTCTATTAGTATCAAAAACAGGCCTCAATTTGGGGAAGAAAATTCTGAGAATGTGTGTTTGGAGTACAGCACTGTGTGATAGTGAAAAATGTACTATGGGAAAATCGGAACAGAAGAGAATGGAAACATTTGAGATGAGGTGCTAAAGACGAATGTTGAAAATGAGGTGGACTGATAATGTAAGAATAAGGATTCCCAGCGTAGAATCGGAGAGGAAAGGAATATATGGAAAACACTGACAAGGAGAAGGGACAACATGATAGGACATCTGTTAAGACACCAGGAAATGACTTACGTAGTACTAGAAGAAACTGTAAAGGACTAAAACCGTAGAGGAAGACAGAGATTGGAATACATTCAGCAAATAATGGAGGACGTATGTTGGAAGTGCTACTCTGAGAACTCGTGCAGGTCGCATTAAACCAGTCAGAAGACTGATGACTAAAAGAGAAAAAAAAATATTTCTGAAAATAATTTTTTGATGGCTGCTGTGGCCTTTTGGAGACTGTTTTCATATTTGGCTAACATTATTGTATCATACGGAGATCTAAGTTTTCTTAATGTTTTCTCCGTTTATTGTGGACGTATGTGTCTCGACATTCGTTCATTGCATCCTTATTGTACGAGGGTTGTTCGGAAAATAAGGAACGATCGGTCGCGAAATGGAAACTACCGTGAAAATCAAAACTGTTTTCTTTGCACATTTAGCTACACCTTCCAGGTGCTTCTCTACATAGTCGCCGCTCCGACTCAGACATTTGTCGGAGCGTTATACCAAATTTCCAACACCATCGTCATAGAAGGCAGCCGCCTGTGCTTTCCAATAATTCTCTACGCTGGTCTATAGCGCTTAGCCTGCTCCCAAGTGTTGTCTTCGTATCCAGTCTTTCATGTGAACAAAGATGATACTCAGGACAAGCCAATTAAGGTTGTGTAGTGGGTGATCACACGCTTCCCATCGAAAAGGCTGCAGGAGCCTCTTCAGTGCCCCTGCAGCGGCTGAGAATTGCCATGAAGAAGGAAGTGCGTGGTTATTGTGTTAGGTGGGCTGCATTCATTAAGGCGAAGCCTTCTCATCAGACCCTCCTATTTGGCGGGAGTCATTGTTGTTCTAGGCATCTTTATTCGCTCACAGTGCGCTCACGACTAAAAAGAGCGTCTTGATGCGATCAACTGGCATACTAGAGACACTGCCCCAAACGTATTTTAAAAGCCTCGTCAGATTTCACAGTGGTTTCCATTTCGCGACCGATCGTTCCTCTCTAGAGATACTAGCCCTCGTATCTCCGTGTGTATGTTGAAAAGTAATGGGGGAAGGCTGCAGTCATGTCGAACACCTGTACGTCCCTTGCCAATAACGTTAAATAAGCTTTCAAACTTTAGTGTGAGGCAGTATCAGTCTGTAATCTGTCTGGCAACTTTCGTCAAATTACACTTTCGAAAGTAATTTCCGTACTCTTACGTACTGTGTTTATGCAAGTTCCTTGTTACTTCATTCGATGTTAGATAAGATTTACAGTAACATTTATTTTCATTTTATTGTACACCGACAACCGACCGGTAGCATTTGACAAGCAGCAAAAATTCTCGGTTTTCACGCACTGCTGAGGACTTTCATTACGCTCATTTACGAGCACTCTCTGCATAATCTTATGCTTCAGAGGCAGGGTGTCAAACGAATAAAAGGCAGTGAATGCTCAGACACAAAGCATTGAAATGCAAGCCCTTCTGATGGCGACCATCTTCCACGCCAAATGGGCACATTTAGATCGGCAGCACCGTTGGTGCTTTTCGGCATGAGATGGCTCCCTTCCAGAATTGTCTTTGTGGCTCTCTTCTCCCTTCATTCCTTTTTTCACCACTCTCTTTTTATGCTGTTCTCCTTGTCCGATGATTCCTACTTTCACTACCTACTTTCCTTTTTTATGCCAACATTATTTCAACTTGCTTAGAACCGTTGTTTATCTCTTCAGATCATGCAGTAATCTTTTCAACTCTACATATCTAGTCCACATTACTTTAAAGATACTATGTTTACCTTTCGCCGTCTGTCTCGTTACACAATTTTTTTTTTCTAATGTTTCATACAGGCCTAAATTACTGGATGCCTTGGTGAATACCCTAATAAACTGCCCCATCCGTTTCCATTGCTATCTTGTCTTTTATTAACAGTACGTTCTTCTGTTGCAGCTGATTTCACATGTTTTTTATAACAATGTTCTCCAGTTTCTTGTTGCAAACGGAGTCTTTCACAAACTCCGATAAAAGAAAAAAGTCGTGTACCTTTGAGAGCAGGAGAGCTTGGAGACCAATGGCACAATTCCAGATTCGTAGGTTTCCACGGGCTTTCCTACCGTGGTGTTTCGGATCCCTTTGTAGGCTCCGTAGGTGCCGTGAGACTCCCGGCCAATGTGATTTGCACCGTGGTAGTGCTGAATACGTCTTCCCACCTTGCTGTGGCTTCCTCTGACGCGGTTAGAGAGAGGTTTATCGTCACCACTCGCAGCAGTTTGATCTTAAGAACTGATGTTCTTATTACTAAACGGTCGAAAAAGTTACGGCTACCACAAACCAATTTTGCACCGTGGTTTTTCCAACCAGAACCTCCCCATTACAGACCTTGCTTTGACGATCGTAGAAGCCACGGCTAAAGCATTTGTGACGTCACGAATTGCAACGTCCAAGGTCGGAAAGGCCACGACGCCATCTATAGAACCCTTACGGCCAGGTCATTGTTAAGAAATGCTCTCACATGCAGGTAGTAGTGATGTCATGTCCGGACCTGCCCAAAATTTAAATTTTCTGCTTGTCACCGAAATTCTGGGAAAGGCCAGGTCTCAGTTCAAGTATAGAGTTCCATAAAATTAACCAAAAATGAACAGCAGGTCAATCAATAATTTATCGCCTATGGTTGTTTACAACTTCTTCTCAATGCTGTTAAATGCCTTTACGTTAGAGATAACATGGTTTTCACGCGAAGATGCCATCCAGTCAGCCCATCAGTTCATGTCATTATTTAGCGAAACACCACGCACCTCATTCGACAGATATCTGGAGAGATGGAAATCCGAAGGCCCCATAGCGAGATGAGCAGCACGTTCCAGCCAAGCGTTCAAATGGCTTCGTTGGCAAAGTGGGAGCGTTGTCGTGTTGCAGCAGAAAGCCGTGTCGCCGATTACACCGTTTTTGCTGGATAACGTTATTGGGGCGCTGCATTTGTTGGATGTGAAGTTGCGCATTCACTGTTTGGTTCTGATCAAGCACTTCGTGGTGGATCATGCATTTCCTTGCGATCAAAATTGCTGTCTTTGAACCACTTAAACCGATTTGGAGACGCCCTACGAGGCGTCTCTTCCTCGCCATTAAATTAAAAACTCCCACGATCTCTTGTTGTGGCTTTGGCGCCTCGATCAAACGCAGAAAACAGGTGTTCGAAATGCTCTTTCGCACCGGACTGATACACCATTCTAATGACCAGAAAAGAACAGAAACTATAGGAGCATAGAAAAACTAAACACACTATATCGCAGAGCACATAATTCTCTACCGTATAACATAAAACGCATTCCCAAAACATTTTATTTTTCACGCGAGATTATCAATTAAAGAAGCTCCACGATTTACAGGCCAGCCCAATATTTTCTTGACGCAAAGTTCAAAACACACGAAACTTTGAAATACTTCCTGCTGGACTATTGAGTGTGGTAGTACTCCCAGAAGACGAAATTTCTATCCATCTCCAAGGCTATAATGAAATCACAAATCTCTACTTGTCATTTACTATCACCATGATGAACCATCTGTTACAGCTGAACCCTGTATGGTCTGAAAAACTAATGTCGTCACGAAACACGCCATGTAGATGCATAAGGAATGGCTACCTCTCTCCTGACACGACTGGTATTTACTTGTGTGAGGCACTTCAAAATTGTGTTGAAAGCGCTCTTTATCTACAGCGAACTCGCGGTTGTGGATTTCTACTTACATAAACAACCGACGTCTTTTTGTGGTTCCTGGATTGATGAGGAGAGGGTTGTATGAAAGGTGGATGGCCTGTTTCCTCTCACTACAACACAAAATCCATACATGGTTGAGATACACTTTATTATAGGAACCTATTGGGTAATTATCTTCTGTGATGTTCAATCTGAAGTTCTGTGGTTAACACCAATCAAATAACATGTACTTATTCTTGAATCTTGTCCGTGTCCATATCACAACTATACAGGGTGGTCCATTGATCGTGACCGGGCCTAATATCTCACGAAGTAAGCATCACACGAAAAAACTACAAAGAACGAAACTCGTCTAGCTTGGAGGGGGAAACCAGATGGCGCTATGTTTGGCCCGCTAGATGGCGCTGCCATAGGTCAAACGGATATCAACTGCATTTTTTAAAATAGGAACCCCCATTTTTATTACATATTCGTGTAGTACGTAAAGCAATATGAATGTTTTTGTTGGACCACTTTTGTCACTTTGTGTGTCTCAAACATATGACTCACAATTTTAGACGAACAGTTGGTAAGAGGTAGGTATTTCAAATTAAAATACAGAACGTAGGTACGTTCGAACATTTTATTGCGGTTGTTCCTTTGTGAACTTATCATTTCTGAGAGCGTACGCTATTACTGCTTGATTACCTGAAAATACCACATTAAGGCAATAAATGCTCAAAATTATGTCCGTCAACTTCAATGCATTTGGCCGTACGTGGAACGACATTCCTCTCAACAGCGAATAGTTCGCCTTCCGTAATGTTCTCACATGTATTGACAATGCTCTGACGCATGTTGTCAGGCGTTGTCGGTGGATCACGATAGCAAATATCCTTCAACTTTCCCTACAGAAAGAAATCCGGGGACGTCAGATCCGGTGAACGTGCGGGCCATGGTATGGTGCTTCGACGAACAATCCGCCTGTCATGAAATATACTATTCAATACCGCTTCAACCGCACGCGAGCTCTGTTCCGAAAATGCATCATGTTGGAAGTACATCGCTATTCAGTCATGCAGTGAAACATCTTGTAGTAACATCGGTAGAACATTACGTAGGAAATTAGCATACATTACACCATTTACATTGCAGTTGATGAAATGGGGGCCAATTACGTTTCCTCTCTTAATGCCGCACCATACATTAATCCGCCAAGGTCGCTGATATTCCACTTGTCGCAGCCATCGTGGATTTTCCGTTGCCCGATAGTGCATGTTAAGCCGGTTTCCGTTAGCGCAGTTGTTGAAAGACGCTTCGTCGCTAAATAGAACGCGTGCAAAAAATCTGTCATCGTCCCGTAATTTCTCTTGTGCCCAGTGGCAGAACTGTACACGACGTTCAAAGTCGTCGCCATGCAATTCCTGGTGCATAGAAATATCGTACGGGTGCAATTTATGTTGATGTAGGATTCTCAACACCGACGTTTTTGAGATTCCCGATTCTCGCGCTATTTGTCTGCTACTGATGTGCAGATTAGTCGCGACAACAGCTAAATCACCTGCTTGGGCATCATCATTTATTGCAAGTCGTGGTTGATGTTTCACTTGTGGCTGAACACTTCCTGTTTCCTTAGATAACGTAACTATCCGGCGAACGGTCCGGACACTTCGGTGATGTCGTCCAGGATACCGAGCAGCATACATAGCACACGCCCGTTGGGCATTTTGATCACAATTGCAAATACATCAACAAGATATCGACCTTTTCCGCAATTGGTAAACGGTCCATTTTAACACGGTTAATGTATGAAGAAGCAAATACCGTCCGGACTAGCGGAACGTTACGTGATAACACGTACTTACACGTTAGTGACTATTACAGCGCCATCTATCACAAAGCGAAAAAAGTGGTCCAACTAAAACATAAATATTTCTTTACGTACTACACGAATGTGTAATAAAAATGGGGGTTCCAATTTTAAAAAAACGCAGTTGGTATCCGTTTGACCTATGGCAGCGCCATCTAGCGGGCCAATCATAGCGCCATCTGGTTTGCCCCTTCAAGTGAGACGTGTTTCGTTCTTTGTACTTTTTTCGTCTGATGCTTATTTCGTGAGATATTTGACTCGGTCACTATCAATGGACCACCCTGTACACAGTGATTAAAGTTCCTTCACACCTAGCTAAGGTGCGAGGCGACGACTGTCACTGTAGAAGACTAGAGCACATTGCGACGTATTGAGGCGCAACGCCAACTGAGTCCCGATGCGACGTACTGAGGTGCTGAGATTAAGAGACTGAGACAGCTCGGTCGGCGACGGCGTCCCATATGCACGCTGCCCAGGGGGCGTTATCGTTCGTAGCCTGGGGGCGTGTCTTGGCCTTCTCTTGTCATAGGCGCGCTTAGTTCAGCGCCTGTTATACTATGTTTCCTAGTGTCGACTGGTGTGCCGGCGAAGGTGTATGCCAGGACATGCTCTACATCTAGAACGAGCTCACGGTTGTGGATACATAAACAACCAGTGCCTCGAAACAGTTGGTGCTGTCGTCCAACGCTTTAAACTAGGAGGTGCAGAGCCTTACCCTCGACGAAAACCACGTCCCAAACATATAACTCAGTCACACCTAACAGTTCATTTGAGTGGTTATTTTCCTTAGCAGCTATGCAAATATTTCCTTCCTAACCTAAAAACTTATTTGTCTTGCGGCAATTTAATGTTTATTTACATTCAAGATCTAATTCGTCTTTTGTCTTAAAGGCATCTTCAGTTCTGACTTGCTTATAGGTTACGAAATGGTCCACGCTACAAAATGATTCAAATGGATCTGAGCACTATGGGACTTACCTAAGGACATCACACACATCAATTCCTGCGGCAGGATTCGAACATGCGACCGTAGCGGTCACACGGTTCCAGACTGTAGCGCCTAGAACCGCTCGGCCACCCCGGCCGGCTCCACGCTATAATTTTTACGTGAACACAGTGTTACTTACAGTCCTCTGCGTTTGCTCTCAGCCGGTCGTTCGTTAGGGGTCTCTCTACGATTATGTCAATAGCTGCATTCCCGTGTTTTCATTTTCGTAATATGTCACGTGTATTTATTCGAGTTTCGTAAGTACGAAAGTGTATTGCTCTTGTGATTTACATTTTGTTCTTGTGACTGTAGTTACATTTGTGACTCACGCTCCGATTACGATGACTGTTTGTAAACGAGACCTGTAGTTCAAATGTTCAAATGTATGTGAATTCATATGGGACCAAACTGCTGGGGTCATCGGTTCCGAGACCAACACACTACTTAAACTAACTTAAATTTAGGCTAAGACAACACACACACACACCCATGGCCCAAGGAAGGACTCGAACTTCCGGCGGAAGTGGCCGCCCGATTCGTGACATGGCGCCTCCAACCGCAAACCTGTAGTTCGGTAAGAGATCCAAATACGGCTTTGTGTTACGAATTTCGTGAAAAATATCGTTCAGAGTTCTCAGAAAGCAAATCTGAAAGTGTCTCCTTATCAGTAGTGAAGTATTTCATATTAATTAGGTTACAGTAAAGGAAGTATTAAAACTACAAACAAATAGATCTCGACGCGAATACGTGTAGATTATTCAGAACTGTACTGAAATTGCGCCCTCTGTCATATGATGGAATGGGAGGACGTAGATTTTAGCAAAGAAAGAGGAGTAACTTGTAAGCTTCGTTGTGACCGGGGAAAAATTATTATGTGATCTTTTTCCGAATCTGTAAGTAAATCAAAACTGTATTTTCCAGCAAAAATCCCCTAAAGTTGCCTCTAGTATTAAAGACAAATACCAGTGTGGAATGTTAACCAAATGAAGTTTTCAATTTAAAAACGAAAATGAATTTCATCTATTGAAACGGACAACGCATAATGTCTTTTGTTACATTATTACTGCCGTCTCGACATACATTGATTTACGATCAAGAGAGCGAATAAGCTAGTAGCGCCAAAAAAACTGCTACCGGCAACCGTATGAACAGGCAACTTGCAACTGATATCAGAGCAAACTTTTAGTTTCAATGCCTTATTTCAAGTTCGCCATGCATTTCTCCCTTCATTAACGTTCAATTTGTAGTCCTGTGAATGGGCTAATGTGTTTGAAACGCCCTCTATTTCGATTTATCAGCACGCAGTAACTTTTGTTTCTTGAAAAAAGCCTGCCTGCTTTGTTTTACGACCTTTCCTTAGGCAGCAGACCTTTTTTAGGTGTTCTCCACCGTAACTGTAGTGTAGAGGAAAACGTGTGCAGTGGGGCTGATTGTTCAAAAATGGTTCAAATGGCTCTGAGCACTATGGGACTTGACATCTGAGGTCATCAGTCCCCTAGAACTTAGAACTACTCAAACCTAACTAACCGAAGGACATCACACACATCCATGCCCGAGGCAGGATTCGCACTGATAACTCGTTGCTGCTAACGATCGTTAAGTGAAGCCCGTCGGCCATTTCGTTCTCCTTGATGACAGGTAATGCATCCAATCTGGTATTTTCGGCACGCTCTTGACACTGTAGATCGCGGAATATAAAATTTCCTAACGATTTCCGAAACAGAATGTTCCATGCGTCTAGCTCCAACTACCATTCTTCGTTCAAAGTCTGTTAATTCTCATTCTGCTGCCATAATCTCGACGGAAGCTTCTCACACGAATCATTTGAATATAAATGACTGTTCCCCCTTAGCACCGTCCCTTTATACCTTGTGTGCGAGATACTACCGCCATCTGGAAATGTGCATATCGCCATCCCTTAATTTTTATCACCTCAGTGTACTGCGTTTGGTCAGGTATGGCTGAATACTAATGATCTCTATGCTGCCTGGATATTGAACCTCAGCCATTCTATCGTGCCAGCCATTGTTGTCTTCAGTCCTGAGACTGGTTTGATGCAGCTCTCCATGCTAATCTATCCTGTGCAAGCTTCTTCATCACCCAGTACCTACTGCAACCTACATCCTTCTGAATCTGCTTAGTGTATTCATCTCTTGGTCTTCCTCTACGATTTTTACCCTCCACACTGCCCTCCAATGCTAAACTTGTGATCCCTTGATGCCTCAAAACATGTCCTACCAACCGATCCATTCTTCTAGTCAAGTTGTGCCACAAACTTCTCTTCTCCCCAATCCTATTCAATACTTCCTCATTACTTACGTGATCTATCCACCTTATCTTCAGCATTCTTCTGTAGAACCACATTTCGAAAGCTTCTATTCTCTTCTTGTCCAAACTAGTTATCGTCCATGTTTCACTTCCATACATGGCTACACTCCAAACAAATACTTTCAGAAACGACTTCCTGACACTTAAATTGATCCTCGATGTTAACAAATTTCTCTTCTTCAGAAACGCTTTCCTTGCCATTGCCAGTCTACATTTTATATCCTCTCTACTTCGACCATCATCAGTTATTTTACTTCCTAAATAGCATAACTCCTTTACTACTTTATGTGTCTCATTTCCTAATCTAATTCCCTCAGCATCACCCGACTTACTTCGACTACATTCCATTATCCTCGTTTTGCTTTTGCTGATGTTCATCTTATATCCTCCTTTCAAGACACTGTCCATTCCGTTCAACTGCTCTTCCAAGTCCTTTTCCGTCTCTGACAGAATTAAAATGTCATCGGCGAACCTCAAAGTTTTTACTTCTTCTCCATGAATTTTAATACCTACTCCATATTTTTCTTTTGTTTCCTTTACTGCTTGCTCAATATACAGATTGAATAACATCGGGGAGAGGCTACAAGCCTGTCTCACTCATTTCCCAACCACTGCTTTCCTTTCATGCCCCTCGACTCTTATGACAGCCATCTGTTGACATAAAGTTCAAAACAAGAAATCAGTCTGCAGTTTTTTGTCACATGCAGATCGATGGAAATTTGTTTGCCAGACTACATTATGGCGGACTTTGCAAAGCACGTGTATTTGCAGACACGTTGCAGTTCTATATTCAGAGACCATACTTCTACATCAAGGTTGTATAGATATCACTGCTGAATACAGTCCACTCCACACTGTTTCCTGAAAGCTATAGACAATGTAACACTTTGTTTAGAAAAAGTAACTAACGGAGGGTCGTAGCAAACCAGTAATGAAATAATTAATGCGAGAGGGAATATTGTATTGTATTTTTCTCAGTCTGGGATCTCGCTCCATCATTTGGAGACGTCTCACATCTGTCGTATTAGCTGGGTGTTACACGATAATTGCATCAAGACTAGACTATGGTGATGCAAACATTTGGAAATATCGTTTCGCAGTACTTGTCACAGGCAAAATGTCAGGCACGTGTGGAGTGACCCAGTTAAACATGAGTCGTGTCAAAGCTTTTAATCCGCAATAAATCCACTGGAAGCCGTTATATATATCGTGTGCGTTCGCTGCAGTCCAACCCGGACAACGCATCGCTGACGTAGCTGTGTCGTATTTTGTTCTCAAAAATTTTACACGGATATGGCAGTACTTTGAAAAACAGTTGCAGCGAATGAGACACTGCACACATATTAAACTTTACGATTTCTCTCTGCAACTTTTCCTGGTATCGTTAGCGTCATTTCTAGCACAATACCATCAATGCCACTTCTACCATAATTCGTCGCGAAGCAATATGTTAGACCAATAAGTTAACACATTATTGTGCACACAATTTTTTTGCTTACTTCTGAAGTCATCAGATATTTTCTTTTCATCCAATAACGGCACTACAGATCAAACGATTGCGAATATAGTCTTTGACAGTGTTCAGGTAACCTGGGACACCGGAATGAGCTGAAGAAGGTGCCAGCTGATGGATCGAAAAGTCGATTGTGTAAGAACGAATCTGAAGAAGAACATGGCGTTGCCTAACAACATAGCAACAAAAGAGCGCCAATACTTTTTCTTGCTGTGTTTCAAACTTTGAGGTAATTCCGTCAGAGACAGCAAAGGAACTGAAAGAGCAGCTGAAAGGAATGGACAGTATCGTGAAAGAAGTATGTACGTCGGTAGGAACTTAAATAGTGGCAACACTGCAGTGGAGACATTGAGCAATGGAATCTACTATTGTCGCTGATAGCACACGTTGTTGACATACATACTTTACCTCCGAGAAAATGAACTCGCCCATCCCACATCACCAGCGTGCGCACAATCGAGGGAAACAAAGTCACTTGTGTGCTCCCTGCCGCCGTTGGATAAGCAGCTGCTGCAGCAAGTCGTATAACCCTAGCTTACTTATTTGTTAGATAGTTTAATTAATTTCTTTGCGTGTTTTTGGGTACTTGCATTGTTTAATTCACATATTTCGGGCGTATTATAGTATTTGACAGTTGTAGCATCGCGCTTTAGTGTTTACTTCGTAGATTCTTATTTAAATTGCGTGTGAGTTTCGTATAGGAGGTGCAATTTCGAGTTTTAGTTATTGTAATCGTAAATTCAGCAGATTGTAGCGCAGTCGTTAGGCATTTGTACAGGTTAGTTGATACATTCTTTGTGTGTTCCGCTTGCGTTATCTAGGCACGGACTCGTGTTTCAGTAACTGTTGTTAAACATCAATTAGAATGGACAGGGACTGCGATTGCTGTGTTCGGATGAGGGCTGACTTGGCATCCCTTCCCTCACAGCTGCAATCGGCGCTGACTTCGGTCGCGCAGCTTGAGGCTGTTGCCAATGGGCACCACTGTGGGGAGCCGGACTTGGGTATCACGGGGATGTCAACCTCATCCCGTCTGTCCCCAGATCGGTCTGCCGCTGTGGTTGCCCCGGTTGCTGCCCGCAGTGGGGCTGAGCCCTCGCCTGTGGTTGATTGGGAGGTCGTTCCAAGGCGTGGCAGGCAGCGAAAGGCGTCCCCGGAGGCTGATCAGAAAGCCTCCCCGGTGCGTCTGACAAACCGGTTTCAGGCACTGTCTCTGGCTGAGCCAGATGCAGCTGCCTGCCCTGTTTCAGAGGATCATTCTCAGCCTTCAAGGTCCGGGCAGTCGCAGAGGGTGGGCTTATTGGTAGTTGGGAGCTCCAATGTTAGGCGCGTAATGGGGCCCCTTAGGGATATGGCGGCTAAGGAGGGGAAGAAATCCAGTGTGCACTCCGTGTGCATTCCGGGAGGAGTCATTCCTGATGTGGAAAGGGTCCTTCCGGATGCCATGAAGAGCACAGGGTGCAGCCAGCTGCAGGTGATGGCACATGTCGGCACTAATGACGTGTGTCGCTTTGGATCTGAGGAAATTCTCTCTGGATTCCAGCGGCTATCTGATTTGGTGAAGGCTGCCGGTCTTGCTTACGAGATGAAGGCAGAGCTCACCATCTGCAGCATCGTTGACAGAACCGACTGCGGACCTTTGGTGCAGAGCCGGGTGGAGGGTCTGAATCAGAGGCTCAGACGGTTTTGCGACCGTATTGGCTGCATATTCCTTGACTTGCGCCATAGGGTGGTGGGGTTTCGGGTTCCGCTGAATAGGTCAGGAGTTCACTACACTCAGCTGGCGGCTACACGGGTAGCGGAGGCTGTGTGGCATGGACTGGGCGGTTTTTTAGGATAGAAGGCCTCGGGAAAGTGCGGGATGGGCTGCAATGTCAAAGGGTGCTTGGCAATTACAGGACGTGCTTGGATCAAGGAACAGTCGGAATTATAGTTGTAAACTGTTGTAGTTGCGCTGGAAAAGTCCCTGAGTTTCAAGCGCTAATAGAAAGCACAGAAGCTGATATCGTTATAGGTACAGAAAGCTGGCTAAAGCCTGAAATAAGTTCTGCAGAAATTTTTACGAAGTCTCAGACGGTGTTCAGGAAAGATAGATTAGGCAGAATTGGTGGTGGAGTGTTTGTGTCTGTCAGTAGTGGTTTATCTTGTAGTGAAGTCGAAGTAGATACTCCGTGCGAATTGGTGTGGGTGGAGGTTATACTTAACAGCCGAATTAAGTTAATAATTGGCTCCTTCTACCGACCCCCAGACTCCGATGATACAGTTGCGGAACAGTTCAGAGAAAGTTTGAGTCTCGTAACAAATAAATACCCCACTCATACGGTTATAGTTGGTGGGGACTTCAACCTACCCTCGGTATGTTGGCAAAAATACTTGTTCAAAACCGGTGGTAGGCAGAAAACGTCTTCCAAGATTGTCCTAAATGCATTCTCCGAAAATTATTTAGAGCAGTTAGTCCACGAACCCATGCGAATTGTAAATGGTTGCAAAAACACACTTGACCTCTTGGCCACAAACAATCCAGAGCTGATAGAGAGCATCATGACTGATACAGGGATTAGTGATCACAAGGTCATTGTAGCTAGGCTCAATACCATTTCTTCCAAATCCATCAGAAACAAACGCAAAATAATTTTATTTAAAAAAGCGGATAAAGTGCCACTAGAAGCCTTCCTAAAAGACAATTTCCATTCCTTCCGAACTGACTATGCGAATGTAGACGAGATGTGGCTCAAATTCAAAGATATAGTAGCAACAGCAATTGAGATATTCATACCTCATAAATTGGTAAGAGATGGAACGGATCCCCCGTGGTACACAAAAAAGGTCCGAACGCTGTTGCAGAGGCAACGGAAAAAGCATGCGAAGTTCAGAAGAACGCGAAATCCTGAAGATGGGCTAAAATTTACAGACGCGCGAAATTTGGCACGTACTTCGATGCGAGATGCCTTTAATAGGTTCCACAACGAAACATTGTCTCGAAATTTGGTAGAAAATCCGAAGAAATTCTGGTCGTATGTAAAGTACACAAGCGGCAAGACGCAGTCAATACCTTCGCTGCGCAGTGCCGATGGTACTGTTATCGACGACTGTGCCGCTAAAGCGGAGTTATTGAACGCAGTTTTCCGAAATTCCTTCACCAGGGAAGACGAATGGAATATTCCAGAATTTGAAACACGAACATCGGCTATCATGAGTTTCTTAGAAGTAGATACCTTAGGGGTTGCGAAGCAACTCAAATCGCTTGATACGGGCAAGTCTTCAGGTCCAGATTGTATACCGATTAGGTTCCTTTCAGATTACGCTGATACTATAGCTCCCTACTTAGCACTCATATACAACCGCTCGCTCACCGATAGATCTGTACCTACAGATTGGAAAATTGCGCAGGTCGCACCAGTGTTCAAGAAGGGTAGTAGGAGTAATCCATTTAACTACAGACCTGTATCATTGACGTCGGTTTGCAGTAGGGTTTTGGAGCATATACTGTATTCAAACATTATGAATCACCTCGAAGGGAACGATTTATTGACACGTAATCAGCATGGCTTCAGAAAACATCGCTCTTGTGCAACGCAGCTAGCTCTTTATTCGCACGAAGTAATGGCCGCTATCGACAGGGGATCTCAAGTTGATTCCGTATTTCTAGATTTCCGGAAAGCTTTTGACACCGTTCCTCACAAGCGACTTCTAATCAAGCTGCGGAGCTATGGGGTATCGTCTCAGTTGTGCGACTGGATTCGTGATTTCCTGTCAGGAAGGTCGCAGTTCGTAGTAATAGACGGCAAATCATCGAGTAAAACTGAAGTGATATCAGGTGTTCCCCAGGGAAGCGTCCTGGGACCTCTACTGTTCCTGATCTATATAAATGACCTGGGTGACAATCTGAGCAGTTCTCTTAGGTTGATCGCAGATGATGCTGTAATTTACCGTCTAGTAAGGTCATCCGAAGACCAGTATCAGCTGCAAAGCGATTTAGAAAAGATTGCTGTATGGTGTGTCAGGTGGCAGTTGACGCTAAATAACGAAAAGTGTGAGATGATCCACATGAGTTCCAAAAGAAATCCGTTGGAATTCGATTACTCGATAAATAGTACAATTCTCAAGGCTGTCAATTCAACTAAGTACCTGGGTGTTAAAATTACGAACAACTTCAGTTGGAAGGACCACATAGATAATATTGTCGGGAAGGTGAGCCAAAGGTTGCGTTTCATTGGCAGGACACTTAGAAGATGCAACAAGTCCACTAAAGAGACAGCTTACACTACACTCGTTCGTCCTCTGTTAGAATATTGCTGCGCGGTGTGGGATCCTTACCAGGTGGGATTGACGGAGGACATCGAGAGGGTGCAAAGAAGGGCAGCTCGTTTTGTATTATCGCGTTATAGGGGAGAGAGTGTGGCAGATATGATACACGAGTTGGGATGGAAGTCATTACAGCATAGACGTTTTTCGTCGCGGCGAGAGCTTTTTACGAAATTTCAGTCACCAACTTTCTCTTCCGAATGCGAAAATATTTTGTTGAGCCCAACCTACATAGGAAGGAATGATCATCAAAATAAAATAAGAGAAATCAGAGCTCGAACAGAAAGGTTTAGGTGTTCGTTTTTCCCGCTCGCTGTTCGGGAGTGGAATAGTAGAGAGATAGTATGATTGTGGTTCGATGAACCCTCTGCCAAGCACTTAAATGTGAATTGCAGAGTAGTCATGTAGATGTAGATGTAGATGAGCGAGGGGTCAAACGTAACGGTGTCACTATGTTTTCGAAACATGAGCAACATGTACCGTCAATGCACAGTATTAGTGTTCGTTTTGGGAGCATCACCTGCCTCCAGCTTTGCGAAAGGAGTGGCGATACTTTCCGCGCAACCCACCCATCATTTTGCACGACAATGCGCGGGCGCATACAGCGCAAGCTGTGGCTGCCCTGTTCGCTCGCTGGAACTTGGCAGTACTGTACCATACACCATACTTCCCCTACTTAGGTCCTTGTTATTTTGATTTGATTCCGAGAATGAAGGAACCACTTCGTGGCATTCGCTTCAGGACTGTTCCAGAGATTCGACAGGCAGTAGACCGCTCCATTCGCACCATCAACAGAACAGGCTATGCTAACGGTATACTACGCCTTCCACATCGCTGGCAACGGGTTCTACACAACTTTGAAGTACAGTAACGGGTGCAAACATCTCTTTCGTATCGGCTATGAGTAAATAGTAAGATGAACATCAACAAAAGCAAAACGAGGATTATGAAATGTAGTCCCATTAAAACAGATTACGCTGAGGGAATTGGATTAGGAAAGGAGACATTTAAAGTAGTAAATGAGTTCTGCTATTTTGGGAGCGGAATAACTGATGATGCTCGAAGTAGGGAGAATATAAAACGTAGACTGGGTATGGGAAGGAAAGCGTTTCTGAGGAACAGAAATTTGTTAATATCGAGTATAGATTTAAGTGTCAGGAAGTCCTTTCTGACAGTATTTGGATGGATTGTAGCTATCTATGGAATTGAAACATGGATGATATATAGTTTAGACAAGAACAGAATAGAAGCTTTCTAAACGTGTTGCTGCAGAAGAATGCTGAAGATCAGATGGGTGATCACATAACTGCCGAGGAGGTACTGAATAAAATTGGGGTGAAGAGGAATTTCTGGCACAACTTGACTAGAAGAAGGGATCGGTTGATAGGACACGTTCTGAGGCATCAAGGGATCAGCAGTTTAGTATTTGAGGGAAGGGTGGGGGGCAAAAATCATAGAGGCAGACCAAGAGATGAATACAATAAGCGAATTCAGAAGGATGTAGGTTGCAATAGTAATTCGGAGATGAATAGGCTTATACAGGATAGAATAGCATGGAGAGCTGCATCAAACCAGTCTCTGGACTGAAGGCCACAACAAGAATATCATTCTCGAATTGAACAAAGAATGTTCGTACATGTGTGACATTTGTGAATTTACAACGCTCAAGGGCGAGGTCATTAGTGACGCCAACAACTAATGCGGCCAACATAATTAATGACATTTGTATTTAGGTACGTAATCGGATGTAGTTTCTCTTAGTGACTGCGAAAAATTGTGGGTCCAACAAACATTGCTCTGGTGCAGTACGGTACGACCAACTATAACACCACGTTTTTCAGGACGTGAAGCTTTTCCAAAAAATCGTTTGGTGCGGTGCCAATCGTAAACTCTGACCTTTCCTAATTTTATAATTTTCCCAATTTCCTTTCAGGAATGGGCAGTGTATGGCAAAGAAACCACTTTCTGTAACATTCGAATTTCTATGATTTTTTCCCATCATGATCGATTCGAGGAATGGGCGTGGCAGATAATACCGTAGTTTGTTGCATGAATTTTCTTGAACATTCTGTCGGAATTCTGTGAGGCAAAACACCTCTCTTGCGACGTTTGGCAGTGCGACTTCATGGACATCCTTTCGCTGCAAGAACTCTCTGTCTTCCCTGTCTTCTTTGTAAACCCCGCCTTTTACGGACCCCAGGCTGACAATGAGGAAACAAAAAACAGCCTAATAGGGGTCTTGTTAGCATCTTCCAGTCAAAGGGGGACCTTCCTTTTCTGTAATTTCTGACGTAAGAAAATATTATTATTATTAAGCATCAGACTGCGAAGGGGAAACAACATATACGTACTTGCGTGGCTCCCTTTCTCGTTTAGAAAGTGCCGCGTACCATTGTGGAACAGCGAGGCTTTGTGGGAGCGGTGTGCGGTTGGAGAAGTAAAGTACGCTAAGAAATTCACGGACGTCACTCGCACTGAAAATGTTCCTAAGGGCCAGTTTAAAACTGAGTTTGAAAAACATTACAAGGGGGGAATATAAGTAGTATGTTAAAGTCAGCCTCGACTGTTGTGTCAGCACAATGGCACGTCGGACACAGTTGGCTCTGTAAAAAAGCTTGGCACGTAGAAAGTAAATGATTAAGCAAATACACATTTAGAGTAATTGACACTATAATTACGAACTTGGACGTAAGTCCATATAACATGTTAACACTTGCGTCAATAACAATGGCAGAGCTTGAGTAGTTTGAAAAGTTTAGAAATCACGTAGAAATGTCCATTCAGTAACCACTCTGCGTTTTTCACACATGCTAGTCCCCCATGCAACAAAATGACAGGGTTCAACAAATTACAAGTCTAATAATGACGCCTATGTAATAGTGCGTCCGTATTATACAGGAGATAAAGAGTGATATCGTGCGGCAGTAGACGATGCGTTGCGCACTTGTTTTTTGTAGTATTCAAATGTCTTTAGAGACTGTCTTTAATATCAATGTTTTCACACGCACGCTGAATTACTCTGTAGTTTCTTAGGCGAGTCAATGGCGCTGAATTCATTTCTGCTTGTAAATCGTCAAAATACATCATTACAATGCGTAGTTAAATATTACACATTGGCAAATAAATGGCTCTTGGTCTCTTTCGTTACTCAAATCAGTGTTTTATGTGACGGGATGTGGCGGTGTGGAAATACAACATCTCAAATTACACAGGTGCGCAAAGCTTAAGGACGAGTGTAACTGTCGCATTGTGTGCCGCTGCCAAGCGCCATAGCTCGGTGAAACTTGGACCACACGTAGAACTGCTACAGCACTGCCTAAGGTTCGGAACGCTCCCCGTGCACATGAAACAATGCTACGAACGACAACAAACTTTCGCGCTGCATTCGACACACTTCGTCCTTCTTCCTTTTTCTCGATGATTGTTTCCCGTGCGGAGTAATCCACATGTTGTCTCCGGGCCATGTTGTAATGAAGAATACTACCACATACACCGTAAGTGCTCGGTAAATGGAAATGCCGTGTGGCTGGGGCCTCCCGCCGGGTAGACCGTTCGCCTGGTGCAAGTCTTTCGAGTTGACGCCACTTTGGCGACTTGTGTGTAGATGGGAATGAGATGATGATGATTATTACAACACAAAACCCAGTCGCTAAGCAGAGAAAAATCTCCGACCCAGCCGCGAACCGAACCCGGGCCAGTTGGTACGACATTCAGTCGCGCTGACCCCTCAGCTACCGGGGGCGGACAACTGCGCGCTGATAGAGACACACCAGTTTGCTTCCCATTCCTTCAGATGCTTCGTGTTGCGGGACCAGTCCCATTTGACGCTATAGCCATGCTGAGGGCATGCCATGAGGCGTCGAGCTTTCTGTGCACGTCTGGGAGACCTCTGGCAACATGCTTCCGCACTTTTATTCATTTCCAAAGACCAGTTATTCTGTTATAATATACACTACTGGCCATTAAAATTGCTACACCAAGACGAAATACACATGATAAACTGGTATCCATTGAACAAATATATTATAATAGAACTGACATGTGATTACATTTTCACGCAGTTTGGGGGCATAGACCCTGAGAAATCAGTACCCACAACAACCACCTCCAACCGTAATAACGGCCTTGATACTCCTGGGCATTGAGTCAAACAGAGCTTAGATGGCGCGTACAGGTACAGCTGCCCAGGCAGCTTCAACACGATACCACAGTCATCAGGAGCCAGTTGCTCGGCCACTATTGACCGGACATTTTCAATTGGTGAGAGATCTGGAGGATGTGCAGGCTAGGGCAGCAGTTGAACATTTTCTGTATCCAGAACGGCCCATACAGGACCTGAAACATACGGTCGTTCACTATCCTGCTGAAATGTAGGGTTCTGCAGGGATCGAATGAAGGGTAGAGCCACGGGTCGCAACACATCTGAAATGTAACGTCCTCTGTTCAAAGTGCTATCAATGCGAACAAGAGGTGACCGAGACGTGTAACCAATGGCACCCCGTACCATCACGCCGGGTGATACGCCAGTATGGCAATGACGAATGCACGCTTCCAATTTGCGTTCACCGCGATGTCACCAAACACGGATGCGACCATTCTGATGCTGGAAACAGAACCTGGATTCATCCGAAAAAATGACGTTTTGCCATTAGTGCATCCAGGTTCGTCGTTGAGTACGCCTTCGCAGGCGCTCCTGTCTGTTGCGCAGCGTCAAGGGTAACCGCAGCCACGGTCTCCGAGCTGATAGTCCATGCTGCTGCAAACGTTGTCCAACTGTTCGTGCAGATGGTTGTTGTCTTTTAAACGTCCCCATCTGCTGACTCAGGGATCGAGACGTGGTTGCACGATCCGCTACACCCATGCGGATAGGATGCCTGTCATCTCGACTGCTAGTGATACGAGGCCGTTGGGGTCCAGCACGGCGTTCCGTATTACTCTCCTGAACCCACCGATTCCATATTCTGCTAACAGTCATTGGTTCTTGACCAACGCGAGCAGCAATGTCGCGATACGAAGAACCGCAATCGTGATCGGCTACAATCCGACCTTTATCGAAGTCGGGAATGTGATGGTACGCATTTCTACTCCCTACACGAGGCGTCACCACAACGTTTCACCAGGAAAAACTGGTCAACTGCTGTTTGTGTATGAGAAATCTGTTGGAAACTTTCCTCACGTCAGCATGTTATAGGTGTCGCCACCGGCGGCAACCTTGTATGAGTGCTCTGGAAAGTTAATCATTTGCATATCACAGCATCTTCTTCCTGTCGGTTAAATTTCGCGTCTGTAGCACGTCATCTTCGTGGTGTAGCAATTTTAATGGCCAGTAGTGTACCTATAAACGGCGGACGGGTTCAAAGAAGATTCCGGCTTCGTCCGCCAGATTATGTATGTATGTCGTTAAAACTCCGCAGCGCTGCTCCCGAAATTACTTCCACATCTGACGATTTTACCGACTATCGGTACGCCAGCTATACGAAACCGTATAAGTAAAAATCCTAATAATTTAGTTTCTGATACTTCGATGACTTTACTCAATAAGGTAAACGTGCCTAACCTTACAGTATGACTACCTTTAGCCCAAATAACTCATTCCCCAATCAATCAAGGTGATCAAACAGAAGAGGAAAATGGAAACTATGGCGTCAGTGGTCGGGCGTTCTCAGTAGGGAAGTTCAGCAACCAAGTGCAGGACTTATTGAGTGCGACGCCACATTGGGCGACAAGCGCGTCGACAATGGGGATGAAATGATTATGTGAAGAGCACAACATCCAGTCCCTGAAGGGAGGAAATCTCCTCCCCAGCCGGGAATCGAACCCGGAAACCCGTGCGTGGCAATCCAACGCTCTAACCGTACAGCTGATGAGGCGGATAGAGAAGAGGAGTGAAGATAAAATACAAAACTTACACGGAGTTGATGGATGTGGGAATTTTCGCATGATGACACAACAGAGGCATAGGTCATGTCGACAAATGTGTTTGCTGGCGCTTCCCCTTGCAAACAAGAAGCGATAACAGACTGCGCATCCGAAAGCAAGCTGTGTGTCAACAGAATTGTTTCACTTGCTAAAACAGCGAGGTGAAACTTGTGCAGTTTACATTCATTAACGCGTTACTGTCCGCTGATAATGTGGCGTTGTTAATTATCGAAACACAACATTCATAAGCTTAACGAGGCAGGAAAATAGCGCAGAAAATACACTTCAGTACGGCGGTGTCGACAGTAATTGCATGTAGAACCACATGGCCCGGGTTTCAGTTTATGGGCTCTTTTTCAGACCCATATGCATCGGATGGTGGAAATAAAACTTGCGATAATATATTACTCCGCAAAATCTAAGAGGTCGTAAAGATGCGTGATACTACACTGGAAGAAGTTAGATATTTAAAAAACACATTCTAGAGATAAGAAAAGTTGGATTACTTCGCGTGTGGCTTTTGAAACAATCCGGCACGTTCACATTCTTGCTTTTTATTCCTTCGTGAAATTTCCTAATCCAGACTACTCTGCTCTGATAACGCACGCCTTGCTTCGGTCTATGCAGAGTATACTGTTCCGCAGAACGTAAAGGTAATATAGATAAAGTATCACAACAAATTAAGTAATGGTTGAAAATTAATGAAATGCGGGTGGTGGTTATCAGAGGGCTGCCAGTTGTGTAAATCATGGAACACAACGCAGTGGTGGACGGACACGAAGACCACCATCGTGCAGGCGGCACGCCGCTGTTAACTGCAGCAGCAGATCACCGCAACATTGTGCATCAGGCAAGAAGGCAGCCACGTCACATAGTGGCTGCAATTGCAACCTAATTTACGAGGGTAACCCCAAAAGTTAGGTCTATTTTTTTATAAGTACAGAACTCTGTGTGGCAGTTGGTCACACTGTTATGAAGAGTGGTTCGCATGTTATGTGTAAACATGCGCACGCCGCGCTGAGGCGCTCAGTCTTGGTTTGGCAGCCGTTGAGAATGGAGCTGCCGTTGGATGTTGCTGCCAAGTTTCGAGTTATTCGGTTTTTGAACGCAAAGGGTGCTGCGCAGATTGAAATCCATCGGCAAGTAATGGGAGAGTATGGTGAGTCGTGCATGGATGTCGAAAATGTTCGTAAGTGGTGTAGAGAGTTTGCAGCTGGTCGGACCGAAATTCAAGACGAACAAAGGAGCGGGAGACCGTCAGTTTCTGAGGAGACAGTGTTGAAGGTTGAGCAAAGCATGCGTGAAGATCGGCGGGTCACCCTGGATGATCTCTGCACGTTAGTTCCTGAGGTTTCCCGAAGCACCGCTCACAGAATTTTAACGGAAACATTAAACTACGGGAAGGTGCGCGCAAGATGGGTGGCGCGCATGCTGGCTGAGGACCA
Source organism: Schistocerca gregaria (assembly GCF_023897955.1). Lineage (NCBI taxonomy): Eukaryota > Metazoa > Arthropoda > Insecta > Orthoptera > Acrididae > Schistocerca > Schistocerca gregaria. The sequence goes on along the minus strand of NC_064920.1, from coordinate 1,084,067,941 downwards.
CATGCGGCAACGAGTTGATGCTCCCCGCGCATTTCTTCGCCGCCTTGCAGCCGAACAGGAGAACTTTCTGGACTCACTTGTAACGGGTGACGAGACCGGGGCATACCACTTTACACCTGAGACCAAGTAACACTCACGCCAGTGGCGGCATCGTTCATCGCCAAAGCCGCGGAAATTCAAACAAACACACTCTGCCGGTAAAGTCATGACAACTGGTTTTTCGGATCGGAAAAGGGTATCGTTGGTCGACTTTATGCCCACTGTGACTACAGTTAACGCTGACTGGTGCTGTGGGACTCTGAAGAAATTCAAACGGGCAATTCAGAACAGGTAAAGACGAGTGTTGAGCAAGGGCGTACATATTCTCCGTGACAACGCTACCCCACACATCGCTCGGCAAACCGTTGCTCTGCTGCAACAGTTTCAGTGGAACATAATCACCCACCAACTCTATAGCCCTGACTTGGCGCTCAGTAACTATCACCTGTTCCCTAAGTTAAAAGAACATTTGGCCGGAAAGCGATTCAGCTCCGACGACGAGGTGAACGAAGAGGTTCATAACTTTCTCAACAGCATGTCTGCAGGCTGGTATGACATGGGCATACAAAAACTGCCACAGCGTCTACAAAAATGCATCGACAGAAATAGTAATTATATCGAAAAACAGCTAAATGATTAAGCTGTAAACTGATGTAAACTATTGTAGAAATAAACAGGTATATGTACTTATAAAAAAGGAAGGAGACCTTACTTTTGGGATTACCCTCGTAACAGGACTACCCCTTTTGCAATAGTGCCAAGATAATATGGACTGGACGAAGGAGGAGTGGGTGGTGTGCTCTTCTCGGATGACACCAGACTTTAGTGTAACAATAAGAGGTTCGGAGCGGTGGGATCGACATTTTGAAACCACCTATAGGGTTATGTATGTTAAGATCGCAGGTATCATACACTGCAGCCATTCACCCTGGAGGACCCTCGTTTGCGAATAATTCAGGGGAAAAAAAATTGGAATTCTGTGTGACAGTCAGTAGCATTAAAAATGATTACAGTCAATAGTGTGGTTACATGGTGGAATGGATGGGATAGTAGCTTCGAAAGGTTGAGGGTTCGAATCTGCCGTGGTGCAGTGTTATTATTTATTTTTAAATCTTTAATGAAATGACTTTGATCATCATTTTTATTCATTTAATTGATTAAATGTCTTTTTTTTATTTCCGGTCCTTTGTCACTTTATTTTCATCATAATATCAACCTCTTCATTTGCTCTCATTTTTCTTCCTGTCACTCTTTACTCACTTGAAATATTGGGATATCTGTTTTTTATTAATATTATCTATTAATTTCGATTTAATTTCTTTTGTTCTATAACCCTATTTTTTCGTCCTCATTTTTGCGTTCATTATATGTATTTCTCATTCTGTTTGAATTTCGTTATACATATAAACCTTTCTTTCATTTAACTCTTCGTTTGCATTATTTTGTCCGTAGTGTAATAGGCCTTTAGGTCATGTTTTAAATGTTTGTGTGACGATTACCTTGCAAAAGAATTACATATCTGGTAACGAAAAATACAGTTTTCGCACCACTGCACAGTCACTATATATAGATTACGCAGGCCAACGATGGAAAAACTTTTTTTCTGAGAACACCTTAATCTTATGTTTTTTAGGATGGGAAATCTAAATATGATACTTAGAAAAACTGCATCACCCACTATTCCTTCACATTTTACAGTTAAATAACTGAATGTTATAATAGATAAATGTAATTCAATTCATATTAACAAAAAATCCTGTTGGGAAGGAAAAAAAATGAAAAACTCAAAAAGTTCACACGGTGACTAAAATAATGTGACAAAGGAATATAAACGGAAATTACATTTAAACCAGTTAACTGAGTAAATACAACGATCAAAGTCATTTCGTTAGAGATTTAAAAACAAATGAAAACACTGCATCTGACGAGGTTCGAACCCACAGCCTCTTGCATGGGAAGGCTATCATCCAATCGATTACATCACGCACCAGCACATTGTAGTAGGTCTCTTTTAAAGTTATTAAGAATCACGAAATATTACGAAATGACTACAGAGTGTGATACCTGCGATCTTAACCTAAATGACCATATGTTTGGCTTCAAAAAGTCGATCCCACCGCTGGGGACCTCTCCTTCTAAGTAGTGATTCTGGACGTACATTCGTGTGGCGAGAGGTGGGAACATGTAATGTACCCAGCAACGGTGTCGACATGATCGGTTTGGTGGTTCACGTGTGATGATGTCGGGAGACATAAAGCTGCATGGGCGTACTGATCTCCAAACCTTTGCACAAGGTACAATAACCAGACAACGCTATTGTGACACTGTTCTCCTTCCTCATGTGCGTCTTTCCAGGGGTGCACTCGGCCCTGACTTCATTTTTATTGATGAAAACTCGCGAGCGAATCTAACAGCAATAGTGAAGGAGTTCTTGGAACGAGAGGACATTCGGCATTTGGACTGGCCTGCACTTGCACCGACTTAAATCCTATCGAGCGCGCTTGGGATGCTCAGGGAGGACTGCACGCGGCATGTCCATGTGCACCCACGATCATCAACCGCGCTGGTGGAGGAATGGTGCGCCCTCATTTCCTGCTAAACTCCGCCTGAACAGACCTTGAAGTCCCAAAAATATGGACGGGCATGTGATCAGTACATCGCTCTTACGGCAGTTGTCATCTTTCGTGACCGGAGGCGCTCACAAGGGTTGAGTCCACTCTGCTTGCCAACAGCGGTCGCCAGGCCCGGACGGTGACCCATCCACTTCATAACAGCCCGAGAACCCTGGTGTGGACCGGTGTTACCGCTCAGGCAAGTCAGTTGGCTGAGGTGCTAATTGATGTGTTTTTGTGTCTGTTCTACAAGCACCGCCTGAATTCATTCTGTATACAGGGTGGTCCATTGAGCGTGAACTGGCCAAATATCTCACGAAATAAGCGTCAAACGAAAAAACTACATTGAACGAAACTTGTCTAGCTTGGAGGGGGAAACGAGACGGCGCTATGGTTGGCTCGCTAGATGGCGCTGCCATAGGTCAAACGGATACCAACTGCGTTTTTTTTTAAAATTGGAACCCCCATTTTTATTACATATTCGTGTAGTACGTAAAGAAATATGTATGTTTTAGTTGGACCACTTTTTTTGCTTTGTGATAGATGGCGCTGTAATAGTTACTAACGTGTAAGTACGTGCTATCACGTAACATTCCGCTAGTCCGGACGGTATTTGCTTTGTGATACATTAACCGTGTTAAAATGGACTATTTACCAATTGCGGAAAAGGTCGATATCATCTTGATGTATTGCAATTGTGATCAAAATGCCCAACGGGCGTGTGCTATGTATGCTGCTCGGTATCCTGGACGACATCACCCAAGTGTCCGGACCGTTGGCCGGATAGTTACGTTATTTAAGGAAACAGGAAGTGTTCAGCCACAAGTGAAACATCAACCACGACTTGCAATAAATGATGATGCCCAAGCAGGTGATTTAGCTGTTGTCGCGACTAATGTGCACATCAGTAGCAGACAAATTGCGCGAGAATCGGGAATCTCAAAAACGTCGGTGTTGAGAATCCTAAATCAACATAAATTGCACCCGTACGATATTTCTATACACCAGGAATTGCATGGCGACGACTTTGAAAGTCGTGTACAGTTCTGCCACTGGGCACAAGAGAAATTACGGGACGATGACAGATTTTTTGCACGCGTTCTATTTAGTGACGAAGCGTCATTCACCAACAGCGGTAACGTAATTCGGCGTAATATCCACTATTGGGCAACGGAAAATCCATGATGGCTGCGACAAGTGGAACATCAGCAACCTTGGAGGGTTTGTGTATTGTGCGACATTATGGGAGGAAGGATAATTAGGCCCCATTTTATCGATGTTAATTTAATCGTGCAATGTATACTGATGCATCACCGCATTGTCAATGCTTGTGTGAACATTACGGAAGGCGAACTACTCGCTGTTGAGAGAAATGCTATGAGGTTGACGGACATAATTTTGAGCATTTATTGCATTAATGTGGAATTTACAGGTAATCACGCTGTAACAGCATGCGTTCTCAGAAATGATAAGTTCACAAAGGTACACATATCACATTGGAACAACCGAAATAAAATGTTCAAACGTACGTACATTCTGTATTTTAAATTAAAAAACCTACCTGTTACCAACTGTTCCTCTAAAATTGTGAGCCATATGTTTCTGACTATTACAGTGCCATCTATCACAAAGCGAAAAAAGTGGTCCAACTAAAACACTCATAAGTCTTTACGTACTACACGAATACGTAATAAAAATGGGGGTTCCTATTAAAAAAAAAAACTCTGTTGATATCCGCTTGACCTATGGTAGCACCATCTAGCGGGCCAACCATAGTGCCATCTTGTTTCCCCCTTTAAGGTAGACAAGGTTCGTTCTTTGTTGTTTTTCGTTTGACGCTTATTTCGTGAGATATTTGGCCGGGTCACGATCAATGGACCACCCTGTACATTGCTCTCCTCACTGATTCTGCAGAGAACGTTGTCATTCCTTTCATTATCGGACCACCCAATTTTCATCGTTACTTTGTAGTCCCACATGTCAAATACTTCTATTGCCTTATGTTTCGGTTTTCCCACAGTTAATATATCAATTCCTTCTACGGCTGTGCTCCAAACGTTCATTCACAGAAATTTCTTTCTGGAGCTAAAGCCATTGTTTGATGTAATTAGACTTCTCCTGCTTCTTGTATTTGACTGATGAAGTTTCTCATTTGTAAGGTGTGCGACCACCCAGACTTGGCATGTGGTATGTCCATGGAAACCTCGTGACTGCTAAAAACTTCTTTTATGACGCGTTTCTAGTCATCATCATCAGATTAACTATGCTAAAATTTCAATAAAATACAAATTAGAAAAGGTAATACATAATAATTACGAGGCCAAAGTAACATCAGGAACGGAAGTACATAGTAGATACAGGTACTTACAATATGCTTACAAAAGCTCTTATACGTGGGCAATAAAAGAAAAACTTACAGTCTCATATGTAGTTCCGATTAGGCGATATTTGCAAAAGACGTGCATGTGAAATTTCCAAATAATATCTAATGTTCTTTTGTGTGAATTTTATCGCAGTTATCTCATGATGATGACTCGAAACGCGTTAGAAATAAAGTTTTTAGCTATCAGCACGTTTCCATGGAATTACTCATACGGAGGCGTACAGAGAGTCGTTTTTCCCTCGCTCTATTTGCGAATGTAACAATGACAAGTAATGGTGGAGGATACCCTTTGCCACGGACCTCACTGTGGCTTGCAGAGTATCTATGTAGATGTAGATGTAGAATTACTACATGGCAACACTTGTCTTGGCAAGAAATACTTAACTGAATTTATTTAGAGACAAAACCACGTGAGTGACGCAAAGCTCTACGTAAGGTCACGATTTGGAATTTTAAATTCATATCAACAAAAGTTGAAATACTAACTCTTTATTGCTGATTTCTTGTGGTGGTAATAAATAATTACATTAATTTTAGTTTCATAACTATTTTATCTACGTTTTGCGTACATGCAGGTCATATCTACATAGCAAAACAGTGTTTGTTACACTTTTGGCCATCTCTTTGGCCTTCTGGCTCCACTGTGCTATGGCCCGAAACCTCGGGAGCAGCAGAGTTCAAAAATGGCTCTGAGCACTATGGACTCAACAGCGGAGGTCATCAGTCCCCTAGAACTTAGAACTACTTAAACCTATCTAACCTAAGGACATCACACACATCCATGCCCGAGGCAGGATTCGAACTTGCCTAGAACCGCTCGGCCACCCCGGCCGGCCAGCGGTAGAGTGAGGAGTGCGGTGGGAGGGAGGTAGGGAAGAGCGAAGCTGTAGAAGGGATGAGGCGGGACTCAGGATTCGACGGTGGAGCGTGACTACTGTCAGCGACCACCGCCCGGTGACGGGCGTCCGCTAAGAGGCTTTACTCGTGGTCTGCTTGGGGGTGGGGGCAGCGGCCGCACCTCAGCAGGGCCGCACTGCCTGACAGGTCTGCCCATCAGGACCAGGCAACCCTCCCTCAGTGCTGTGGTCAGTCGAACAAGACTTGGGAAAATATTCTATCTTTTCCAGTTTCTGTCACACTGTTGCATTCAAAATTTTTATTAGTGGTTACTATTGTCAGAACGTAGCCTTCTTCGTAAGCTAGAGCACACCCGTATGTTAACGAAAACTATGCTGGAGAATGAGCAATGTAATCCGAAGCTAGTACCAGAAATTAATATTTTTGACTGCAACGTTGTGACAGAAACTGGAAACAAAAGAAAATTCGTAATACGAGTTGCTTGTGCTCGCTCCTACATTATGTTCGAACCTCATAAAGTTGCAACGTTGGTGTCTGTGAGGGGGACGTAGAAATTGGAGATGTCGGTCCCAGAGAACGGCGCAGGAAATGCGGCGAAAGAAAAGGCGTCCGACCGAGACGTCCAGAAACGGCAGACATCTACATTCATACTCCGCAAGCCACCTGACGGTGTGTGGCGGAGGGTACCTTGAGTACCACTATCGGTTCTCCCTTCTATTCCAGTCTCGTATTGTTCGTGGAAAGAAGGATTGTCGGCATGCTTCTGTGTGGGCTGTAATCTCTCTGATTTTAACCTCATGGTCTCTTCGCGAGATATACGTAGGAGGGAGCAATATACTACTTGACTCTTCGGTTAAGGTATGTTCTCGAAACTTTAACAAAAGCCCGTACCGAGCTACTGAGCGTCTCTCCTGCAGAGTCTTCCACTGGAGTTTATCTATCGTCTCCGTAATGCTTTCGCGATTACTAAATGATCCTGTAAAGAAGCGCGCTGCTCTCCGTTGGATCTTCTCTATCTCTTCTATCAACCCTATCTGATACCGATCCCACACTGCTGAGTACTATTCAAGCAGTGGGCGAACAAGTGTACTGTAACTTACTTCCTTTGTTTTCGGATTGCATTTTCTTAGGATTGTTCCAATGAATCTCAGTCTGGCATCTGCTTTACCGACGATCAACTTTATATGATCAATCCATTTAAAATACTCCTAATGCGTGCTTCCAGATAATTTGTGGAATTAACTGCTTCCAGTTGCTGACCTGCTATATTGCAGCTAAATGATAAAGGATCTTTCTTTCTATGTATTCGCAGCACATTACACTTGTCTACATTGAGATCCAATTGCCATTCCCAGCACCATGCGTCAATTCGCTGCAGATCCTCCTGCATTTAAGTACAAATTTCCATTGTTACAACCTCTCGATATACCACAGCATCATCTGCAAAAAGCCTCAGTGAACTTCCTATGTTATCCACAAGGTCGTTTATGTATATTGTGAATAGCAACGGTCCTACGACACTCCCCTGCGGCACACCTGAAATTACCTTCAGAAGACTTCTCTCCATTGAGAATGACGCGCTGTATTCTGTTATCTAGGAACTCTTCAATCCAATCACACAGCTGGTCTGATAGTCCATATGCTCTTACTTTGTTCATTAAACGACTGTAGGGAAATGTATCGTACGCCTTGCGGAAGTCAAAAAATACGGCATCTGCCTGGGAACCCATGTCTATGGCCCTCAGAGTCTCGTAGACGAATAGCGTGAGCTGGGTTTCACACGATCGTCTTTTTCGAAACGCATGCTGATTCCTACAGAATAGATTTCTAGTCTCCAGAAAAGTTATTATACCCGAACATAATACGTGTTCCAAAATTCTACAACTGATCGACGTTAGAGATATAGGTCTACAGTTCTGCACATCTGTTCGACGTCCCTTCTTGAAAACGGGGATGACCTGTGCCCTTTTCCAATCCTTTGGGACGCTACGCTCTTCTAGAGACCTGCAAGAAGGGGGACAAGTTCATTCGCGTACTCTGTGTAAAATCGAACTGGTATCCCATTAGGTCCACCGGCCTTTTCTCTTTTGAACGATTTTAATTGTTTCTCTATCCCTCTGTCGTCTATTTCGATATCTTCCATTTTGTCATCTGTGCAACAATCTAGAGAAGGAACTACAGTGCAGTCTTCCTCTGTGAAACAGCTTTGGAAGAAGACATTTAGTATTTCGGCCTTCAGACAGTCATCCTCTGTTTCAGTACATTTTGGTCACAGAGTGTCTGGACGTTTTGTTTTGATCTACCTACCGCTTTGACATAAGACCAAAATTCTTAGGATTTTCTGCCAAGTCAGTACACAGAGCTCTACTTTACAGCCGCACTTCTCAGTTCCTTCGTAAATTTGATATTCTCGTAGAGAGAATTCAGATATTGCAAAAGGCGGGCACTTCTTCTTCACCGTGGAGACACATTACGAAAGTATCATCCACATATCACCAGAAGGTTTTTACGTATCCAACCTTATGATTGGGGATATGAGGCACATCGCGCGTTCACTTACGAAATAAAAGGGAACACCTACAGCAGTTCTTATAACGTCATTTGTTTCATGGATACCAGTTTCGGTACTTCAGGCCACCATCTCACGGTCTTAGCGGTTAACGGCATCCGTATACACGGTGCATCAGTGGCTAACATATATAACTGGTTTTCGCAGACTGCCTGCAATGACTATGTTGTCTTTCCTACCATCAACTGCCAGTAGTTAATAGTATCAGAGACAAAGTTTGATGGCTGGACGACAACATAGCTGTTACAAGCAGTCTGCGTAAACCAGTTATAGATGTTGGCCACTGATGCATCGTGTGTACAGCGTCAGCAAAAGCCTGACGATGGTGCTCTGAAGCGACGAAACTGTTTTTCTTTTTTTTCTTTTTGAGTGATCAGTCTTCTAATTGGTTTGATGCCGCCCTCCACGATTTCCTATCATCCTCTTCATTATTTGCTGGATGTATTGCAGTCTCTGTCTCCCTCTACAGTTTTTGCTCTCTACAGTTCCGTCTAGTACCATGGAAGTCATTCCTATCTCCTTCTCAGTATTTTCCACAAATTCCATCCTTCTACAATTCTGCGCAGAATCTCCTCATTCCTTACCTTATCAGTCCACCAAATTTTCAGTATTCGTCTCTAGCACCAAATCTCAAATGCTTCGATTCTCTTCCAGTTTTCCCACAGTCAGTGTCTCCCTACCATACAATGCCGTGCTCCAAACGTCCATTCTCAGAAATTTCTCCTCAAATTAAGGCCTATGTTTGATATTAGTAGACTTATTTTCACCAGGAGTGCCCTTCTTGCTTTTTATGTCCTCGTTGCTTCACCCTTAATTGGCAATTTTGGTGTCTAGATGGCAGAATTCCTTAACTTCATTTATTTCGTGACCATCAACCCTGATGTTGATTTTCTTGCTGTTCTAATTGCGTTACTTCTTATTACTTTCCTTTTTCTTCGATTTACTCTCAATCAATATCCTCTACAGATTAGACTATTCATTCTATTCAGAAAATCCTGTATTCTTCTTCACTTTCACTCAGGATAGCAATGTCATCAGGAATCCTATCATTGATATCCTTTTACTTTGAATTTTAATTCCACTTCTGAGACTTTCTTTTATTCCCATCATTGCTTCTTCGATGTACAGATTGAACAATAGGGGTGAAAGACTAAAATCCGGTCTTACACCCTTTTTAATTCGAGCACTTCGTTCTTGGCCGTCCGCTCTTATTATTCCCTCTTGTCTCTTGTACATATTGTACGAGGGTTGGAGTGACAACTATTTATTTACAGCTTGTAACAAATAAATACTTGTTTCAAAGTTTTATTGACTTTCAAAGTAGTCACCAGCATTGTGTATAACCTGTTGCCAGCGATGTGGAAGGCGTAGGATACTCTTAGCAGTGCCAGTTGTGTTGACAGTTCGAGCGGCGAGGTCTATTGCCAGGCGAATTTGTAGCAGTTTTGAAGCAGATGACGTGAAGTGTTTCCTTCAGTTTAGAAATCGAGTTGAACTCACGAGCGCTTAAGTCAGAGGAGTGCTTGAGCATTGTCCAGCAAAATGATGGTCAGGTCCTGCAGAAAGTGTCATCACTTCTCTCTCTATGCTGTTCATTTTTGGAACACAACCTACGACCAGCTAAGAGACAGAAGTGATGACACTTTCTGCAGGACCTGACCATCATTTTGCAGGAGAATGCCCAAGAACGTATAGTGCAAGCTGTTACTGATTTGTTTGACTGATGGGGCTGCTAAGTGCTATATCACCTACTGCACTCCCCTGATTTAAGCCCTCGTGAGTTCAACTCAATTTCGAAACTGAAGGAAACACTTCACTGCATTCGCTTCAGAACTACTACAAATTCGTCGGGTAGCAGACCGCGCCGCTCGAACTGTCAATACAACTGGCACTGCTAAGAGTGTTCTACGAATTCCAAATCGCTGGTAACGGGTTATACGCAATGCTGGTGACTACTTTGAAAGTCGATAAAACTTTGAAACGCATATTTATTTGTTACGAGCTGTAAATAAATAGTTGTCACTATTAAAGGTCCAACCCTCGTATATTACCCCTCTCTCTCTACAGCTTACACCTATTTTCTCAAAATTTTGAACATATTGTACCATTTTACAATGTCGGATGCTTTTTCCAGGTTGAGAATTCCTATGAACGTATTTTGATTCTTCTCTAGTCTTGCTTCCATTATCAACTGCAACGTCATAATTGCCTCACTAGTGCCTTTACATTCCCTAAAGCCAAACTGATCGTCATCTAACACATCCTCATTTTTTTCGGTTCTTTAGTATATTATTCTTGTCATCAACTTGAATGCATGAGCTGTTAAGCTCAATGTGTGATAATTCTCGCACTTTTCAGCTCTTGCCGTCTTCGGAATAGTGAGGATGATATTTGCGTATGTCAGATGGTATGTCGCCAGAATCGTACATTCTACAGACCAACATGAATAGACGTTTTGTTGCCACTTCCCCCAATGATTTTAGAAATTCTGATGGTATGTTATCTATACCTTCTGCCTTATTTCGTTTTAAACCTTCCAAACCTCTTTTCAATTCTGATTCCAATACTGGATCTCCTATCTCTTCTAAATCGACCCCTGTTTCTTCTTCTATCCCACCAGACAAATCTTCCCCCTCATAGAGGCCTTCAATGTACTCTTCCCACCCATCCGCACTCTCCTCTACTGTTAACAATGGTATTTCAGTTACCACTCCCTGCTTTTAATTTCACCGAAGATTGTCTTGACTTTCCTATATACCGAGTCAGTCCTTCCGACAATCATCTCATTTTAGATTTCTTCACATTTTTCATGCATCTATTATTTCGTTTTAGTTTCCCTACTTATTTCATTCCTGAGCGACTTGTATACATTTTTGTGTTTGCTTGTTTCATCGATCAGCTGTAGTATTTCTTGTTAGCCATTGTTTCTTCGCAGTTAACTTCTTTGTACCTATGTTTTTCTTTCCAGCTTCTGTGACTGCCCTTTTTAGAGATGTCAATTCCTCTTCAACTGTACTGCATACTGAGCTATTGCTTATTAATGTCTCTATACCCTTAGAGAATTCAGCGTGTCTCGTCATTCCTTAGTACTTGTGTAACCCAATTCTTTGCGTTTTAAGTCTTCCTGACTAATCTCTTAACCTTCAGTCCACTGTATATCTGCTCCTGGGTACGCCTTCCCCAGTATCTGATTCCGAAATCTCTGCCTGAAGATGATGTAATCTCATTGAAACCTTTCAGTATTACCTGGCATTTTCCAGTTATACCTCGTCCTCTTGTGATTCTTGAAGAGAGTGTTCGCTACTACTAAATGAAATTTATTACAGAACTCAATTAGTCTTTCTCCTCCCTCATTCCCTGTACCAAGCCCATATTCTCCTGAAACCTTTTCTTCCGCTCGTAGATTTTCATCTCCATTTACGAGGTATATTATCCTTTTAATATCCTGATATACTTTCTCCATCTCTTCGTCTTCAACTTGCGACGTCTGTATACCTGGACTATGGCTGTCGATGTTGGTTTGCTGTCGATTCTGACAGGGTTGTCCTAATCACTGAACTGTTAATTTTATTGTCTTTCATTATTCTTATTCGTAGTTTTAATATATTTGATTTTATGAGCTATCAAATTTATTGATGGTTTATTATTATTTCTTTTCCTTTAGCAGCTTTAGCTTGTTTTGCTTTTTGCGTAGCTGAAACTAACCGAACTCCTTTTGATTTTGCTGAGGATGAACGAAGTAGGCTAACTCTTTCTCTGCCCTGCCTTCCTACTCACTTCACTGGCCCCAACTATATCTACACTGAGACTCTGCATTTCCCTTTTCAGATTTTCTAAGTTACCTACCGCGTTCAAGCTTCTGACATTCCACGTCCCGATTCGTACAACATCATCCTTTCGTTGGTTATTCAGTCTTCTCCTCATGGTCACCTCCCCCTTGGCAGTCCTCTCCGGGAGTTCCAAGCGGGCGACTATTCGGAAATCTTTTGCCAATGGAGAGATCATCATGACACTTTTCAATTACAGGCCACATGTCCTGTAGATATGCGTTATGTGTTTCCATTGCCTTTTGCATCCTCATGCTACTGATCATTGCTGATTCTTCCGCCACTAAGGGAATTCTCGGAGACGGCATATAGGAGCCTAGTGCGACCTATTCTTGAGTACTGTTCCAGTGTTTGGGATTTGCAGCAAGCTGAATAGAAAGAAGACATCGTGGCAATTCAGAGGCGAGCTGCTACATTTGTTACCGGTAGGTTTGATAAGCATGCAGGTGTTACTGATACGTTCCGGGTGCTAAGGAGAGAATCCCTGGAGGGAAGAAGACGTTCATTTCGAAGACCAATACTGAGAAAGTATAGAGAACCGGCATTTGAATCTGACTACAGAATGATCCAACTGCCGCCAACATCAATTTCGCGTAGAGACGAGGAAGACAAGGTGCGAGAAATTAAGCTCATACGGAGGCATACAGACAATCGTTTTCCCTCGCTCTATCCGCGAGTGAACACAAAAGAAAACGCCTAGTTGTGGTACAGGATGGCCTCCGGCATGCCTCGTATGTTGACTTGTGGAGTATATATGTAGTCGTAGATGTAGATTAAGAAATCTGTGGAAATACGTTTAGTTCAAAACCTTATTAATCGTAATGGTGGCTTTGAACTGGATGAATCATGGGAACCGGTGATTTCTTTAATTTATTCAGGAAGAAAACGTTTTATGACCAATGGCACGTCTAGTGACATTTAATTTTATTAATTTATACACCTGAATTTTAATTAAGGAGTGCGCATTCCGACAGAGAGCGCACATATACGCCAGTGAGTCAAATGGAAGCCTTAAATTTGTAATAACAAATCGAAATTACGCGCCTTTATCCTGTAAGCTGGTAAGAGTGCTACAAACAGCGTGCAGAATGGCCTGTAGGCGTCAGCATAGTTCAGATGTGCACATACCGTCGCAGTATCAGTATAAAGATGGCCGCCCCACTTGCGACTTGCACCAGCGTTCTCTTATTCGGCTTTTGCGTAGTGAAGGTGTGAAACCTATCGATGAATGAAGCTTCAGTACGGTGATGCGTGTTGGTCACAGCAGCAAATCTACGAATGGAGTAGGCAGTTCGAAAATGGTGTGACTTCAGTGGAAGAGGATCCTCGTCCAGGTCAGGCCCAACGAGTTGTGACTCCACAGAACATTGCAGCAGTTGAAGCCATAGTGAAGGAAAACCGGCGAGTGACATTGCAGCATGTTTACAGATCAGTCATGGGTCAGCACAGCACAGTGTGCATGATGTGCTCCAGTTTCACAAAGTGTCTGCAAGATGGGAGCCACGACAGCTGACTCCTGAAATGAGAGAACGACGTGTTGATGCTTGTGAAGAACTTCTTCGGCGCTTTGAACGAGAAGGTGATGGCTTCCTTGCAAGAACCGTTACTGGCGACGAAACCTGGGTTCCTTTCCACCAGCCAGAAACGAAGAGAGCGAGCAAGGAATGGCGCCATTCCTCATCACCAAAACCAAAGAAGTTTCGAACAGAACCATCAGCAGGGAATGTTATGCTGACTATCTTTTGGGACGAAAAAGGCGTCATTTTATAGCATTACATACCTCGGGGGACCACTGTCACCAGTGCATCATACACAGAGCTCCTAAAAAATCATCTGCGGCCTGCAATCAAATCCAAGAGACGTGGATTGCTGTCAACAGGTGTCCTTTTACAACATGACAATGCAAGGCCCCACACTGCCCGTACAACAGTTGCAACAATCACAGACCCTCATCCACCATACTCACCTGACCTTGCCCCAAGTGATTTCCTTATGTCTGGACCACTCAAAGACGCAATGGGAGGAAAGAAGCTCCGTTCTGATGAAGAGGTAGGCCACGCGGTGAATGAGTGGTTGCGAGGACTATCAAAAGAAATTTTTTCTAAAGGAATTTATACACTTTGTAAGGGCTGGGGGACTTGCATTGAGCGTGGGGGAGATTATGTTGAAAGGTAATACAGCTTTGTACCACTTCTGCACAGTAAAAAATATTTAAGTAAATATTAAGGTTTTCATTTGACTCACCCTCGTAGCAACACATTACACATGCGCGTGAGCGCCACAGTCTGAGCAGTATTCGAAGAGCACGTGTAACTCGACATAGGTCGGTCATGTAGCGGCTGCCTTTGCGACTGCGTCTTCGCGCCTGTTTTTGGTATAAAGGCAGCGATATGAACTAGCGACCTCCAGTTTAAAACACTCACCCGAAGGTGAATGAATGGTTGTCAGCCGAAATATCGCGGCAGGAAATCGACGTAATCCAGCTGCAATCGCGAAACTTCATGGGATACCGTGAGATAAGCATGCTTAAATATAAATACAGGTGCTACTAAGGCCTGCAAGTTGCGCTGTTGTATTAGACCACGAGCGCAGTTATCCAGTGTCCTCAGTACGTCGCAAGTATTAGTCATGGTCAGACCAGTATTCAACGTAGTTAGTGTATTATGTCGGGGCCAAGCAAATTGATGGTGCTTCCGTGAACAGTGAAGCTGAACTGGTCGGTGTTTGGAGAGACGTTGTACGAATATTTATACCACATACAGGGAAAGCAGAGAATTATTATCCGCTAAGTTATAACGTGGACTACAGTGTGTGTTGAGTGATCGTGACAGACGGCTGTTTAAAGTGGAATGTGACGAAAAATAAGAGGACGAATGTTGCAAAAGTCACGCAGGGATGTGGCGCTCGCAAATCCTGTTGGCATCAAACCAACGCTAAGGGCGCTCCATGGAGGGGACTGCACGGCGACCTGGAATTCCAAAACATCGTATCAGTGATATAAGAGCCCGCAACGGGAAAGCGTGATGCGGAAGCCATCAAACCTGCGGTGTGGACCAATAGAAGAGTGTCATTTGGTCTGATGGGTCTTGTTTCGCATTGTTTCCAACTTTGGGCCGAGTTTACGTCCCAAGAGTGTGACACGGCGGGGGTTCGGCGATGATTTGGGCGGCCGTATGGTGGTGTTACATGGACCCCATGGATTCTCTGCAAGGTCGCATTATGTGACCGTTTGATTGACCAGGCCCATCCCATGGTACAATGTTCGCATTGTACAGGACTGCTTTTAGTACGAGGAAGAATTGTTGTCGCATCTCCCCTGACACACGAAAGTCGCCATATCTCAATATTAATGAGACTTGGTACTGACCGGCCGCCGTGTCATCCCCAGATGACGTCATTGAATGCAGATACGGACGGGCATGCGGTCAGCACGCCGCTCTCGCGACCGTATGTCAGTTTACGAGACTGGAGCAGGTGCTTCTCAGTCAAGTAGCTCCTCAGTTTGTCTCACAAGGACTGAGTGCACACCGCCTGCCAACAGCGCTCTGCAAACCAGATGGTCACCCATCCAAGAGCTAGCCCAGCCCGAAAGCCCTTCGCTCATCTGACTGGAACCGGTGTTACCACTGCAGCAAGGCCGTTGGCCGCCCTTGTTGTCTTCTTTGGAAAAAAAGATGCATGATTGCTGTCCACTTGCACCTTCGTTACTTGTATTTGCCACTACATTATTCTGCAGGGAGAGTAGTACACAATTCCCTTGGAAACGATACAGGGGCTGTATTTACCCATTCCTGGACGACTGGAAGCTGTCTTGAATGCTTGCGGGTTTCCAACACTGCAATAGCACTGTAATGTGGTGCATTATTTGTAACCCTATATTTTTTGTCCACATCCGTGTGTATCCAATATGCTACTATGTAAACGTTCACGCAGTTCTTTTGTACTGGGTACTCAATTTTCTTGTCAGTGCAGTGAGTGTATATTTCGTTCATCGTAGGACGTCACACATTTAAATGTGTAGCATCTCATTTGCCATTTTTCTGAAGAATAAGGTACAGTATTCTAAAACCTACACGAGAAAGATGTAGCACTAACATGTAATCACCGCAGAACCACTGTGTGTGAAAATAATTACGTAGTAAACAAGTAATTCTCGCTAAACATCTGATGGTTCAAATGGCTCTGAGCACTATGGGACTAAACTTCTGAGGTCATTAGTCCCCTAGACTTAGAACTACTTAAACCTAAGGACATCACAAACACCCATGCCCGAGGCAGGATTCGAACCTGCGACAGCAGCGGTCGCGCGGTTCCAGACTGTAGCGGCCAGAACCGCTCGGCCACTCCGACCGGCAAACATCTGATCTAATGAGCAACCGTAGACTAAGCTTGACGAACGAAGTTGCTAAAATACGGGGGTCCAGATGCTTTCTTTCTTCTCTTTTGCAATCGCCATATTTCCCTTATGATTTATGATACTATTACTCACCTTTTTTATTGCCCATTCAGGGTGCAGGCTGTGGTAAATTGCCAATTAATTTTTGTGTCCGAGTTAAATGTTTTATTAAATGGTGAACGCAAAAAAATTAAATACATACCACGTGAAAAATATGAAATATGTTGCAACCATGTAGCGTTCCAGAGAATTCAATTACCATTTTTAATAAAATATACATGCAACGTACAGTCAAGAGATAATAGAGCGTTTACCTTCTATTTACAGTCATCTTGTTCTGGCAATTAGAGGCACTTGATGTGTTCAGATTATTTTGATTTGGAGCTGTGGACTGTGTAATCTCATAAGGTCCGCCTTCATCTCACGGATGTTGTTAATGTGCAGTGGCGTGTGGAAACGTCGTGTTCAAACGTATAATACCGCCCTGTGGTACACGGTCTACTTTCCTCTTCGGATGATGGCGTCTTTTCACGAAAATCGTCTTTTCACGGTTTTCGTTTGCTTCCCCGCTATTCTCCAAATTCGAAGGTTTTGAGTCTGACAATGTGGTCCATACAAAGGTATTAGTTACCTGTAAAAATAATCTCAATGGTATTGGTTATAATTTTTACCCGACATTGTCAGGCCGCAGGAAAGCGATCTCAAATATAGTTTTACATATAAATTTATTTCAAATAATCTTTAAAAAATTTTATTGTCTAGATCACAATTAGATAATAATAGTTAGATTTAATTATAATCTAATTGTGATCCAAACTATTAAGGGCTTGAAAATAAATTTTTAAAAACTTCTATATAAAAAAGTATTAATGATAGAAGAAATCATTAATTTTAGTAGTTCTCTGTCGCGGAAAAATAGCCTGGAACTTCATCTTCTTCTTGTGGTCTTCAGTCCTGAGACTGGTTTGATACAAATCTCCATGATACTCTATCCTGTGCAAGCTTCTTCATCTCCCAGTACGCACTGCAGCCTACATCCTTCTGAATCTGCTTAGTGTATTCATCTCTTGGTCTCCCTCTACGAGTTTTACCCTTCACGCTGCCCTCCAATACTAAATTGGTGATCCCTCGATGTCTCAGAACATGTCCTACCAACCGGCCCCTTCTTCTAGTCAAGTTGTGCCACAAACTGCTCTTCTCCCCAATTCTATTCAATACCTCCTCATTAGTTATGTAATCTACCCATCTTATTTTCAGCATTCTTCTGTAGCACCACATTTCGAAAGCTTCTATGCTCTTCTTGTCTAACCTATTTATCGTCGACGTTTCACTTCCATACATGGCTACACTCCATACCAATACTTTCAGAAACGGCTTCCTGACATTTAAATCTATACTCGATCTTAACAAATTTTTCTTCTTCAGAAATGCTTTCTTTGCCGTTGCCAGTGTACATTTTATATCTTCTCTGCTTCGACCATCATCAGTTATTTTGCTCCCCAAATAGCAAAACTCCTTTACTACTTTAAGTATCTCATTTCCAATCATAGAGGAAATCATTAATTTTAGTGGTTCTCTATCACGGAAAAATAGCCTGGAACTTCATACTTGTTCTATTTCTTTATTGTTTAAAAAGAATAGTTTTCACAGAGGATGAGCAAAATAAGTTTGTTTTCCCTAGGTGGTTTTCATCGACAGTCTACATCCACATACATACTCCCCAAGTCATTATATGGTGCATGGCGGACAGTACCCTGTACCACTACTAGTTATTTCTTTCTTGGTCCACTTGCAAATAGAGCGAGGGAAAAATTATTGTCTCTGTAATCTTATCTTCGTGGTTGTTACGCGAAATGTACCTTGGCGGCAGTAGAATCGTTTTTTAGTCAACTTCAAATGCGGGTTATCTAAATTTTCTCAGTAGTGCTCCTTGAAAAGAGCGCAGCTTTCCCTCCAGTGATCCCCATTTGAGTTCCCAAAGCATCTCCGCAATACTCGCGTATTGTTCGAACCTACTGGTAACAAATCTTGCAGCCCGCCTCTGCAATGCTTCGATGTCTTGCTTTATTCCGACCTGGTGTGGATCCCAAACACTCGAACAGTACTCAGCAAGTTGTCATTCTCTTGTCCTATTTGTAGTTTCCTTTTCAGATGAAATCACACCTTTCCAAAATTCTCCCAATAAACCGACCATTCACTTCCACCACTACAATCCTTACATGCTCATTCCATTTCCTATTGCTTTGCAACGCTAGGCCTCGATATTTAGTCGGCGTGGCTGCGTGAAGCGGCACACAGTGCTGTATTCGAACATTATGGGTTTGTTTTTCCTGCTCATCTGTATTAACTTACATTTCTCTGCACTCAGATATTCTTCTCACTCCTTGACAGGACACATGAATCATTCAAGAGCAACAAACTTAAACCGTCATATCTACACGCTCCCGATCTGCATGTATCAAATTTACATGAAAAACGATGCAAATATAAAACGTCTCACGACTGTCCAGTAAGCTGATAGATGCAGAACCCGAGCGTACACCAAAGGCTTGTACGGGGTAGGACACATTCTTCAGTCCCAATTGATCCGTGATTCTAACCAATACATTTAATGATGAGAGAATCTAATTTAGAATACGAGAGCGTGTAGGATTAACACCAGTAAATACTGATCGATGAATGCAAAAGAATTTTGCATTTGTCTGCGTTGGATAGCTGCAGTCGTTACATATCCTGTTCACATGAAAGGTAGACATATATATAATTATTCCTGCCCAGTCTCAGTTGTAGTCGGATACCAAAGAATGTTCTTTCTCCCCATCCAAAAATTTTTATTTACTCTACTGGCCATTAAAATTGCTACACCAAGAAGAAATGCAGATGATAAATGGGTATTCATTGGACAAATACCAGTATATTATACTAGAACTGACATGTGATTACATTTTCACGCAATTTGGGCGCAGAGATCCTCAGAAATCAGTACCCAGAACAACCACCTCTGACCGTAATAACGGCCTTGATACGTCTGCGCATTGAGTCAAGCAGAGCTTGGATAGTGTGTACAGGTACAGCTGCCCATGCAGCTTCAACACGATACCACAGTTCATTAAGAGTAGTGACTGGCGTAGTGTGATGAGCCAGTTGCTCGGCCACCATAGACCAGACGTTTTCAATTGGTGAGAGATCTGGAGAATGTGCTTGCCAGGGCAGCAGTCGATCATTTTCTGTATCCAGAAAGGCCCGTACAGGACAGGCAACGTGCGGTCGTGCATTATCCTGCTGAAATGTAGGGTTTCGCAAGAATCGAATGAAGGGTAGAGCCACGGGTCCTAACACAAGTGAAATGTACCGTCCACTGTTCAAAGAGCCGTCAATGCGAACAAGAAGTGATCGAGACATGTAACAAATGGCACCCCATACCATCACGCCGGGTGATTAAGCCAGTATGGCGATGACTAATACACGCTTTCAATGTGGGTTCACCGCGATGTCGCCAAACACGGATGCGACCATCATGATGCTGTAAACAGAACCTGGATTCATTCGAAAAAACGACGTTTTGCCATTCGTGCACCTAGGTTAGTCGTTGCGTACACCATCGCAGGCGCTCCTGTCTGTGATGCACCATCAAGGGTAAACACAGCCATGGTCTCCGAGCCGATAGTCCATGCTGCTGCAAACGTCGTCGAACTGTTCGTGCAGATAGTTGTTGTCTTACAAACTTCCCCATCTGTTGACACAATGATCGAGACGTGGCTGCACGATCCGTTACAGCCGGGTGCCTGTCATTTCGACTGCTAGTGATACGAGGCCGTTGGGATCGAGCACGGCGTTCCGTATTACCCTCCTGAACCCACCGATTGCATATTCTTCTAACAGTAATTGGATCTCAACCAACGCGAGCAGCAATGTCGTG
The DNA here is from genome assembly GCF_023897955.1 of Schistocerca gregaria. Lineage (NCBI taxonomy): Eukaryota > Metazoa > Arthropoda > Insecta > Orthoptera > Acrididae > Schistocerca > Schistocerca gregaria. The sequence goes on along the minus strand of NC_064920.1, from coordinate 1,084,047,338 downwards.
ATACGATAAACCGCAATCGCGATAGGGTACAATCCGACCTTTATCAAAGTCGGAAACGTGATGGTACGCATTTCTCCTCCTTACACGAGGCATCACAACAACGTTTCACCAGGCCACGCCGGTCAACAGTTTGTGTATGAAAAATCGGTTGGAAAGTTTCCTCATGTCAGCACGTTGTAGGTGTCGCCACTGGCGCCAACCTTGTGTGAATGCTCTGAAAAGCTACTCATTTGCATATCACAGCATGTTCTTCGTTTCGGTTAAATGTTGCGTCTGTAGCACGTTATCTTCGTGGTGTAGCAATTTTAATGGGCACTAGTGTAGAATTTACGCATGAGGGAGATAATAGTGCAAATAGAGAAAACATGCCTATAAATCTAACATGGAAGATAGAATATATGAGAAATATTGTAGGGTCCTCCAAATCGTTGAAAACAGTTTTTGGAGAAACTCAAGAAGTTTAAAAATTTAAACCGTTCTAAAATCCTTGAACCCAATGGACTGATGAAAGATCATAGAACTTGGAAACAGTGCATCAAGTCTCCCAAGAACACCGATAATAAAAAGTAATCTACATTAACGCGAAAATTGTATAACATGAAACACACTCTACACAGCTACAGATTTGTAAGTAATAAATATATCAAAAAATTCACAAATTCTTAGAAACAATTCGGAGTGGTCTTGTACAAATAAATCTCAGACTGACTTGAGTGAAAAAGAACACCTTTCCGTCATCCAAATAATTAGGTTAAATATTTTCACATGTGAAAAATAATAGTGGTCCTAGAATTGAATCTTGTGAAACCAATTTAGTGATTTCTTTTTCTTCAGATTCCATGTAACCTCAACGAAAATGAAATCTCCTTTCTGCAGACAAATGGTTTTGTAAGCAGTACGGATGGCTTTTCCTGGCAGATATTCCACACGCGCTTCGGATGTTCTGGAGTTTCGCAGGAGGTGTTTCCGCACGGCGCGAGCTGGGAATGTCCGTACTTTTAGCTGCCTGTGCGATATAACTGTCGCACGGCGCAGTCGTGGCACCTGCAGCACAGCGCAGCACAACGGGCCAGATAGCGACTCCCCTCCCCTCCCCCTGCCCCTGCTCCTGCCCCACGCCACCGTGCGCCTATCAGTGCTGTTATGGCCTCCGCATTTGTACTGCCGCCAGCGAACACAGCCGCTCACGGCAGCGGCCACGTTATCTGGCGGTGGCGCTGGCGCTGCGCGGTATCTGCCGGAAGAGTCGGCCAGGTCGACCGCGGCGCCGAGTCGATCTCGCTATCGCCGCCTCCCGGCGACACTGTGGCCCCACCACTGCTGCCCGCCAACTCGCACACTTGATGACGGGCGTCGTAAGATGGAGTGGAAAGAAAACGGCGTTACAAAAAAAGAGTCTGTGGCGCAGCAGCCGTACTTTACATATAAAGGGTGATCAAAAAGTCAGTATAAATTTGAAAACTTAATAAACCACGGAATAATGTAGATATAGAGGTAAAAATTGACATACATGTTTGGAATGACATGGGGTTTTATTAGAACAAAAAAAAAAAAAAAAAACAAAGTTCACAAAATGTCCGACAGATTCAATGTTAATTAAATCGGAAACTTTTGCAACGTAACCATTTTTTTTTCCTGACAATTATTTCTCAGAACAACCTAGGCGCGCAAAACAAAAGTTTTTCAGATTTCTTCTGACCACTCTATACAAACATAAACGTATACTTATTTTGCTCAAAATCTTAAGTCTCCAAAAGCTCCTGGCTTTGAAATTCTGACACAACGTTTATCATCTGAATACGCGCCTGTTTTTCATACCTACTGGAGCACAATCTCATAGTAAATAGATGCATACTTGTTGGAAAAAAAGGGGAAAACTTGTTAACAAAGATCTAGGAAAGTATTTGACCAATTTATTTCTGATTTTTACTCGATACTCTAATGAACATTCGTCCGAACAAAGGCCGTATATTTTCTGTTATATTTATGTAATAAATAAATATGTATACTGTGCACTGAAGAGCCAAAGAAAATGGTACACCTGCCTAATATCATGTGGGGTCCCCGCCAGCACGTAGAAGTGCCTCAACACGACGTGGCATGGAGCAGTACTGGAGGGAACTGACACCATGAATCCTGCAGGGCTGTCCATAAATCCGAAAGAGTACGAGTGGGTGCAGATCTCTTCTGAACAGTACGTTGCAAGGCATCCCAGATATGCTAAATTATGTTCATGTCTCTGGAACTGGATGGTCAGCGAATGTGTTAAAAGTCAGAAACGTGTTCCTTGAGCCATTTTGTATCAATTATTGACGTGCCGGGTGTCGCATTGTCATACTGGAATTGCCTAAGCCGGTTGGAACGCACAATGGACACGAAAAGGATGCAGGTGATGAGACAGGAGTCTTGTATACGTGTCATCTTTCTGAGTCGTGTCTAGACCTATCTGGGGTCCCATATCACTCCAACTGCACGCGCTCCACACCATTACAGAGCCTCCACCAGCTCGAACAGTCCCCTGCTGACATGCAGGGTCCATGGACTCATGAGGTTGTCTCCATACCGGTACACGTCCAACGGTTCGATACAATTTGAAACGAGACTCGACCGATCAGGCAACATGTTTCCAGTCATCAACAGTTCAATGTCGGTGTTGACGGGCGCAGACGAGCAGTAAGGCTTTGTGTCGTGCAGTCGTCAAGGGTACACGAGTGGGCCTTCGGCTCCGAATACCCATATCGATGGTGTTTCGTTGAACGGTTCGCACGCTGACACCTGCTGACGGCCCAGTATTGAAATCAGCAGCAATTTGCGGAAGGGTTACACTTCCGTGACGTTCAACGATTCTCTTCAGTCGTCTTTGGTCCCGTCCTTGCAGGATCATTTTTCGGCCGCAGCGATGTCGGAGATTTGATGTTTTATCGGATTCCTGATGTTCACGGTACACTTGTGAAATGGACGTACGCTAAAATCCCCTCTTCATTACTACCTCGGGGACGCTGTGTCCCATCGCTCGCGCGTCGATTATAACATAACGTTCAAACTCACTTAAATCTTAATTACCTGCCATTGTAGCAGCTTAACCGATCTAATAACTGCGCCAGATACTTGTTGTCTTATACAGGAAGATTCAAGAAGGTTATTGAATATTTCAGTTTGTTATTCTCCAAGTAAAACTAAGGAAAATAGTTAATATAAACATAGGTCCGCAAATGTTTAATTACGGCATTACGGCTAATAAAAGATTTCGCCTGAAATTCAGCAACTTCGCTAATATTAAGACATCCCAAAACTGTACGAGATTAAAGTAAAGCACGATTTCCAATTATTTTGTTGTTATTGATCTAGTGCATCTAATAAAACATGTCCCGACGTGTATCTGCAGTATTTTTCCAGAACATCCGGAGAAGCAAAGATCATTATACAAGTAAATCTGTTTACTTTCCCTTAAGAGTGTAGGTACGTTTATGTCATTGTTCGCAACTGTTACTGATTTGTTTCAGTCATTTCCTAACCTTGAAAAGAGTTCAGTGAAAGAACATAATAACACGAGTGTATTTAAGTAAATTCTTATGAAATTACTAACAACCTTGTAACATTCTGCGTGGTCTCTATTTGTTCTAAGTCGTGTCTCCCTACCACTTTCGCGCAACGACGCTCTGAGCGTGTTTTTTAGGGAATTGACTAGTTTGAACCCGGGACCTGTTGCTGGGAAGGAGACGACAGACCACACATGACATGTAGAGCTCGGAAGAGTACAGTGAGACTAGCGATGATATAACCAAATACTTAATGATTTCAGCGTCGGCTCCACTGCATTCCCTGGGAAAGAATCTTAATACTAACTAAATTTAGTGGAAGGGTTCAAGGCTTTCCAAATTTTTAGTTAGCTGGTAAAATAACGTCGAAAAAGCAGTTAAGTTTACCATTGGAAATTTTATTCTACTTACAAAACGTTGTTTATAAATTGCACTATTGATAAAAGGAAATATTTTAATATAGGATGATAAAAACCAACTGCGTTCAACAAACATGTGAACGAATATTCCTTGAGTGGGTTTCCAAGTTCTACAACGGATCGAAGGATGACCTATGCCATATCACATACATAATCTAGGTTTAAATTAAGTTTCACAAAAGAGAAAACTATCAGAATGGTCCACAGTGACCCTCAATTATCTTCAATTACTTATCTAACTTGTCGTAAACTACAGTGGCTGATGTGGCTTCTCAATAATTATATAACAGAAAAATCATCGCGTTTCAAATTTTTACTTCAAGTGGCAAATGTGAACACCATGAGCTTTAATTGACGATCGATACTAGTATTACGTAAAAAGGGGGTGTAACAGACGAGACTTCTGCACTTCTGTGTGTAGCTTTATGCGCTGTTATGCGGCATCGCGTGCGTTCATTATCTTGTCGTTGGTTAGGCAGCTTCAGGAGGGCAGCGGCCGGCGCGGCGCCATCCAGCTCGCCGTCTCGGAACTAACTAACTTCTCTTAACTTCTCCTTACTACCATTTACCGAAGTTGGTTTAAATAAAACTGTCTGGCTGTGTTTTCATCTGACCAATCAGGGTCTCAATGTTAAACTTAAGCCCCGCCTACAAAAATTCTGTCCATCCAATGAGAACGTTATACTTTTCGTGGTGGAGCAATCTTTTTAAAGTTTGCAACGTAACAAAGACGCGAAAAAGTCTCAAGCTAAAACTTGCAGCTGGTGTGGCCCTTTTAGTGTTATTGTAAGATCTATACTGTTCTTCTGGACGGCTCTATCTTTTAACATGGGCTGGGAGGTGGTCCTGATGGTTAGCTAAGACGTGGGTGACCGTCCCTTATCGTAGGGCCTTCTAGCTTAACACGGTTCTGCTATCGGCTTCTGTTCTCGTTCGTTTCTTCGTTCGGAACTGCATCTGTCTCATGGTGGGATGGTATGACATGCATTTAGGCATTCTTGTATTAGTCTGTGGTATTCCATTTGCTCACTCGTTACTCGTATTACTTTGGTTAATTTAGTGTCACGATTTATTCGGAGCTATGTTGACAATGTTGATTGGAATACTCTCTTTCAAATTCTGAAGGTGGCAGGGGTAAAATGCAAGGAGAGAAAGGCTACTTACAATTTGTACAGAAACCAGATGGCAGTTATAAGAGTCGAGGGACATGAAAGAGAGGCAGTGGTTGGGAAGGGAGTGAGACAGGGTTGTAGCCTCTCCCCGACGTTATTCAATCTGTATATTGAGCAAGCAGTAAAGGAAACAAAAGAAAAATTCGGAGTAGGTATTAAAATCCATGGAGAAGAAATAAAAACTTTGAGGTTCGCTGATGACATTGTAATTCTGTCAGAGACAGCAAAGGACTTGGAAGAGCAGTTGAATGGAATAGACAGTGTATTGAAAGGAGGATATAAGATGAACATCAATAAAAGCAAAACGAGGATAATGGAATGTAGGCGAATTAAGTCGGGTGATGCTGAGGGAATTAGATTAGGAAATGAGACACTTAAAGTAGTAAATGAGTTTTGCTATTTGGGGAGCAAAATAACTGATGATGGTCGAAGTAGAGAGGATATAAAATGTAGATTGGCAATGGCAAGGAAACCGTTTCTGAAGAAGAGAAATTTGTTAACATCGAGTATAGATTTGTTTCTGAAGAAGAGAAATTTGTTAACATCGAGTATAGATTTAGGTGTCAGGAAGTCGTTTCTGAAAGTATTTGTATGGAGTGTAGCCACGTACGGAAGTGAAACATGGACGATAAATAGTTTGGACAAGAAGAGAATAGAAGCTTTCGAAATGTGGTGCTACAGAAGAATGCTGAAAATAAGGTGGTTTGATCACGTAACTAATGAGGAGGTATTGAATAGGATTGGGGAGAAGAGAAGTTTGTGGCACAACGTGACTAGAAGAAGGAGCCGGTTGGTAGGACATGTTTTGAGGCATCAAGGGATCACAAATTTAGCATTGGAGGGCAGCGTGGAGGGTAAAAATCGTAGAGGGAGACCAAGAGATGAATACACTAAGCAGATTCAGAAGGATTTTAAGTTGCAGCAGGTACTGGGAGATGAAGAAGCTTGCACAGGATAGAGTAGCATGGAGAGCTGCATCAAACCAGTCTCAGGACTGAAACAAATAATGTGACATACTATTGGATTTGCTTATCATACCAGGGTTTTCATGGAAGGTGTTGGATTTACCTGACACCTTACACCCTGTGAAACTGAAACGACCAACAAAATCTGTTCATACACATGCAGCTAAAGGCATTGTGAATGTATTGTGAAAATGTATGTACACTGTACAATTTCCTTAACACTGAGCTTTGTTTTTTCGGGTTTAACACGAATTCACGTGCACTATGACATTAGTAAAAGCAGATTATCTGACACATTCGTACAGTTTCAGTTAATGTTATTACCATCACTTTTCCAAAATTAAATTCTCTACGACTTCTGTTGAAAACTTTGTGCAATTGTCTGCACTTTAAAAAACAAATTGGGTCAAGTAGTTAATAAAGGAAAAATTTTACGAAATTACTTCTTTGCTTCTCTGGATGTTCCACACACATTTTGTTTTCTTCCTTTCGGTTGTCATAGAAAACAGGAAAGTTGTATTTATCGTTTATCAGCGTTTGATCAGAATACCACTACGGAATTGGAATTTGCAGTATCAGTAAAGACGGCAACAAGTCTCCAGTAAGAGAAAGGGGAAGGAATACATGGACGAAGAATTTTGGGGGGGGCTGTGGTGGGGGGGGGGGGGGGAGGAAAATGGACGAGATCGGGAGAAGAAGGAGATAGACAGGTAGAGGTGTTAGGATATTACGACATGTATTCAATACTCACACATATTTAGCAATTGTGAAGCATTGCTGGCTTCACTACTTGCAAAAATATGTTTTGAGTAGGAAAACTAGTCAGTTTGTAAAGTTTGAGATTTTCCTTAGGAAATTATAATTTATAAAAGCATACAATTATGCAAAAGAAATGAGGGAGCCATTAGGCCTGAGCGCGGCCAAGCTTTTTCACTTGTGTCCCTTTGTGTGAACGCCTTTTCTACGAAGAAAAAATGCGTAGTAGGTTGATCCAGCAGACAGAGTCGATTTAGGGTGAGCCTTGTGGCTTTCGTTTTGTGAACAGCTTTCAAGTGGATTTACATCTATAGTAAGCAGACTGGAATGTGGAATATTGGCACAAAAAGAAGAAGGCAATAATTTGCATTTCTGCATTAAAAATTCGTCTCTTGTAAACTGTAGTCGTGCATGGGAGACATTTCCAGGTTAAAATGTGGTATTGCAAGAATTACACAATCTTACTTAAAGGACGTTCCTCAAAGGTAGACATTTGCCACCTTCGGTGTATACAATTAGTAAGAGACGTGAAGAATCTGCAGAAGTATATTTTGCACCAGAGTCTCAATTACAGTGCTTCTGAGAAAACGGACGGTACATTTCTATGTTGATGTAAAGGAAAGACAGACTCAGTTTAACTTAAACTGTGTGATGAGCGCTTTTGTTTCAGTATACTGTCAATTAATAGTAACCGGTGTCATCATCTTACGTGACATACTTTTCATTACTTTGATTAAATTCTATCTTAAGATCACGATTTGCTGCGCGGAAGCCTGTGGTTGTGTCGTTTATTAGAGAAAGGTATTAGAGACACACAAATTTGTTGGGTCACTTTGTTACAACAACTGCTTAAATTTTATTTGTTTAAATTTGGTTACAAATAGTCTTCAGATTAAAGTAATTTCAGTCTATTGAAAATTACTAACTTCATTTTGTCTTTGCAAAGATCGTAAAGTTTCAAAATGAAACCGTTTAAAATCTTGTTAGTTTCATTCTGGTCCAAAAATGCTATAATTATATTTCTGGAATAAACTCATTATATGTCCTAAGTTTAATGAAGAGTACTCTCTAAATGTGGCCCTTCACGACGTGGCGACCGGTATTATAGATTTTCGGGAAGAAAATTCTCAAGATGGGTTAGGATTGTTTGCTGGCCCTGTGGTGAATGCTGTCTCCGTACTTTAGTGGGAAACATTAATTATCATTGCAATAATTACCGGCAAGTGCGAACTAAAGTGAATTATTTGTTTCTGGGTAGAACGAGCCATCACTTTTCCCACGAAAGCCTCTGGAAGAAGTGCCTAATTAAGAATGGTACAAACGTGGCCTTGTGTGCCCAAGAAGTACCACAGTCCACCAAAGACTGAGCCAGCGAATCACATCCACGTATCTAAGTCGTGAATGTAATATCAAGTTTAAAAACCGGATCCTTAATTAAAAACAGACAATGAGAGTCTCCTAGTAAGTCATCATGTAATGTTAATTACTTATCCAATGCTGCAGTTCATTTAAAATTAGCTAATCTCGCATGGAAAGAGGTCTCGAACCCATGAATGGCTGACGTAAATATTTGTTATGCGAGTTGGCCACTAGCACTCATGAAAATACTTCAACCTGAGCAGCGGAGAGTACCAGATAAGTAAGACACCTCAACAGTGGTAGGAATGACCTTGCTCCATTGGTGTTTGATTCCACTGTCTAGGAACGATTAATCGCCTAGACATTTTAGTGCTATTATTGTTATTGTAAGGTAAAAATAAAGCTTTCACAAAGTTAATCATCTGTCCACGAATTGTAATTTCATAGGCCAGTTCCTCCTGAAACCACACAATCCCTGGAACCTCTCTGACAGTCACATCTGCAAAAGCACAGTAGTGAAAACATACAAAGACACCACCTGTTGTTCTTACTCTATAGCTACACTACTCTCATGAACATGCAGTCACACTCTACTACCATTATTAATAAAAATTTTGAGGCCCCATTGGGCTGTATAGTGGAAGTGGCTGTGAGTTTTGTCCTCCCAATTCGACAGCCACAGCACTGCTTTGTTCCTAACTCATTCTCCCTCCTAGTCACTAGCTGCCTGATGCCACTATGGAGGTGTACTGCTCGTTCTGCTGTTCCCGGCAAGACTCCATCGCTCTACTTGTTACATCCTGGACATCAGTGCCACTAGCTGCAGAAAACTTTCGATGTTTCTGCTGCTCTCTCACCCACAATGAGAAAACTGCCTGCTCGTTTGGTGACACCTGCTGATTGGTGTGCGACCACTACTGTGCCATGGTTATAATGGCTGAATGTTTAATTTCTAGATCAAGAACATAATATTTGCTTGTTAACCTTAAAAACCGCGCACCATCATAATTGTGAAAAGTACAAGATATTTGTGAACTGATGTATGCCCGGAACACAGCTGAAAGCTGAAGGACACTGTTAGTTGGGTGTTCACTTCACATTTCTGTTCGACATATCATCATACCTGTCACAAACTGATTGTAATTTCATTTCCCACATACATTCCTACGTTGACAATCATAAGCAGAATGCCTGTACGCTCAGACAGAGAGATTATTGAAGTTACCAGTGTGAATGTCATTCAGACAGCGCATTTTAACATACATGTTTCAACTGTATCTGTATTCGGTAGACAGAGACAAAACCAAGCGAGCTGGCGCAGTGATTAGCACACTGGACTCAAATTCAGGAGGACAACGGTTGAAACTGGATTTGTGTTCTCCGTAATCTCCCTAAATCGCTCCAGGCAAATACCGGGATCGTTCCTTTGAAAGGGCACAACCGATTTCCCACCCATCCTTGAAACAATACGAGCTTCCTCTCCGCCTCTAATGATCTCGATGTCGACGTTTCGTGAAACGCAACAGTCCTTACTTCCTTCCACCACCATAAATGACAATGCTAATTGTATTGCACATGACTTAATTTCCCCCCTAATGGGCCAGCTAAAGGCAATGTGCCAGCTTCCATTTTTTATTCATTTTTCTTGTCTTTCCTTCCAGTCCTCTTTCATTTGTTCGCTGTGTTGCTTATTCCTTTCTTCCGGCCACTTCATACCAGCTTGTTTCGCTCACCTCCCCTTGGGCTCTTTCTATAACCAGTACTATTTCCATGAACACTTCTGCAACATCTGTTTCTTCAGCATTAATATTATTTTTTAAACTGCATTTTTAGTTTGTGGCTCCAAGTTGTTAAATTCTTATTCCACAAATGTTTGGAGAACTTTTATGTCAAACTGTCTTCAGTTCGATATGAATGTCCAAAAATGCGTCATCATTTTTTCACCACTTCTGTATTATTTTTTTTCTGTTTTCTTGTTGTTGCTGTTTACTCGATATTTACAGGGGGCGATGAAATAGTTTCCGCCAGAGGGCTGTACTGTCCTGAATCGATACTCCCATCAGGCAAAATTGCCATGTGCATTGTGGCAACCAGCCCACCGATGCATCAGGATGAAGATACCCGTTAGGTGAAACAATGTGTTCTGCTGCGTGAAGAAGTCCGTAACTGCCTGCTGCACATCCTCATCCGACAGGAATCGTCGACCCTTCAAGCTCCTTTGCTCCCTTTTGATTGACCGAAGAGATGATAATCACATGCAGAAAGACCAGGACTATGGGGCAGGAGCTCGCGTGTCCCCCAGTTGAGTTGGGATTGCCTTCTGCATAACGACATTTGCGGTATGGGGACGTACGTATGGTGAAGCAACTGCACCCAGCGTGGAACGACGGTGGTTTACGAAAGACCTTCTGCTCCATACACATTCTTCATTCTCCGATTGGATGTGTGCCTGTTTTTCGTACGGCATCCAAGAAAAGAGTAACAGTACTTTGGTCCTATTTGGACGCATTTGGTAATACCTTCACCATAGTTCACGTATCCGGATTTACTGTACACACGTCAGGAAGACAAGAACGGCACACAATCCATTGGCTACATGTCCATGCTTATATACGCACATCGGAGCCGCCCTGCGTTGCATATTCGCTGCAGAAAAGCCCTAACGGTAACTTACCGGTCCTTCCCTTATACAGGGTGAATTTTACCACCGTCTACAAACTCCGGTGGTTGACCGATTAGAGGACACGGAACAAAAAAGGTCTAATAAAGCTTTGTCCGGAAATGCATGGTTCCCATGCTAGAAACCATTCACTCAAACTTTTCCACAGACTCTGTAGTCTAATACGACCTGTATCATGGAGTGACAGTTACAACATGCACGGTTCACTCCTAGAGGGTGGTACTGTTATACATCATGCCCTAGCCCCCCCCCCCCCCCCCCGTCTCCTGCCATAGTAATTGGTAATGCTGTGTCCGATTCACTTCTCTTGCTGACTCATCTTGTAGTGGATGTGTGGATGTCACACAGCGTTGTACGCAATGGTTCAGTATTCGAATCAAGTGCTTTCCGACACAGTGTTTACTTACGGAAAGGCAAATGGCAGCAGGAGGCAGGCGGCAAGGTTATACCAGGAGATCTATCCCCGCTGACAACAACCACAATATTCAGTACTTTTCCGCCGTTTGTTTGAGACGGGGTCGTTTCAGGAGGCTGAAAATCATGAAGGACATACCCGAGATGTTCGAACACCAGGCTTCGAGAAAAAAAGGTTCAAATGGCTCTCAGCACTGTGGGACTTAACATCTGAGGCCATCAGTTCCCTAGAACTCAGAACTACTTAAACCTAATTAACCTAAGGAGATCGCACACATCCATGTTCGAGGCAGGATTCGAACCTGCGACCGTAGCAGTCACGCAGTTCTGGACTGAAGCGCGTAGGACCGCTCGGCAACCGCGGCCTGCAGGCTTCGAGAAAAATGTGATTAACGCTGTGGAAGGTGACCGCGTGTCTGTACCAGGAAGTTGACCCGCCAGTACAGAGTAAGCCAGACGACCGTGTGCAACATTCTCCATGATAATTGTTACTACCCCTATCACTTAAGCGTGTGCAGGCTTTGGCAGCGACAGACTTTCCACATTGGGAACAGTTTGATCACTGCGTTCTTCACCAGGTAGACACGATTCTGGGATCTGTGTCGTCCATCATTTTCACAAATGAGGCCACCTTTACGCGGAGTGGTATCATCAACTTCCATAACAGTCATCTGTGTGATAGTATGCAGAACGCCCATAGTACGCTGATATCAAATCATCAGCATCGGTGCAGCCGGAATGTGTGACCCGGGATAACTGACGACAGGATTTTGGGACCCGTCTTCCTGCCACGTCGCCTAACAGGCCCGAACTATCGACGATTCTTACGGGTGACTCTGCCTCCGCTATTGGAAGAAGTGCCGTTGATTATTCGAATGCTTATGTGACTGCTACATGATGATACTCCAGCCCACTTTGCCCTTAACGTCTGGATGCATATTGATCATCGATGGACCAGAGGAGATGGTCCAGATGCGTGGCCTGCTAGTTCACAGGATCTCAACCCAGTGCGACTTCTGGTTATCGGGCCGTCTCAAACGTATCGTGTATGCAGAGCCTATTTCAGATGCGGGAACAATGGAGCAGCGTATTCATGCTGCGATTGATACTGTTGGGATGTTACCTGGTCGATGTGGATGTGTGAGACAGAACATACCACGGCGCGTGCACGCATCCGTTGGGGCACCTGCAAACCAATTTCAACACGTACTATAACTTTGGCTGCATGGTACAGCACGTATTAAACCGCAGTCTCGTTAACAATGTATGATTGAATAAATTGTCTCTAGCATGCAAACCATGAACTTCCGGACGTAAGTTCAGTAAACATTTTTCGTTCCGTACCCTCTGATCGAGGGTAGAGTTTATACATGGTGGGAAAAAATCACCTTGGATATTCCCCCTGACGGGCGCAGGGAGACATTCTGCAGTTTTTTAAGCCTTTAATGTAAAATGTTTAAAAGGCAGACATATATTTATTACGATAATTTGTTGATAACAAGCTGAAAGACGTAATGTTCGTCTTATGATACTTTTTTTTGTGGTAAGGTTTATGGGACCAAACTGCTGAGGTCATCGGTCCCTAAGCTTACACACTACTTAATCTAACTTAAACTAACTAACAGTAAGGGTGACACACATATCCATGCCCGAGGAAGAGCGTACCTGATCACATGAATGTTACGGTTAAAAATTTTGAGAGATGACTGACGTAGTAAATGGCAGGACTAGTGGTAGCATTGGTAGCATAAAGAAACAAATATGTCAGGAAGAAAACGGAAGTCGACGACTCCTCTTTGGTTTTTGTTTGTTTTTCACCTAATCACAAGCACAAATCGTTCACTGTTACTGCACTGTGTATTTTATATCGCTACAAAATACAAATTGCATTTTATAAGTGAAATAACTTAGTTAATCACGTAACTGCTGCGGTTTTGTATATCCAAGTACAGTTTTCAGGTACAAACATAAGAACACTTATACAAGTGTTGTTTTTATTTTATACTCATTAGAATGTTCTTCCTCATGATCAAAGGCAAGCGTTGGCTGTTATTTCTGATGAGTCCCAAAGTTGTTTATGAATAACAGAAACATACTTCACCTGGTATTTGTTTGGAGTGTAGCCATGTATGGAAGTGAAACATGGACGATTACTAGTTTGGACAAGAAGAGAATAGAAGCTTTCGAAATGTGGTGCTACAGAAGAATACTGAAGATAAGGTGGATAGATCACGTAACTAATGAGGAGGTATTGAATAGGATTGGGGAGAAGAGAAGTTTGTGGCACAACTTGACTAGAAGAAGGGATCGGTTTGTAGGACATGTTTTGAGGCATCAAGGGATCACAAATTTAGCATTGGAGGGCAGCGTGGAGGGTAAAAATCGTAGAGGGAGACCGAGAGATGAGTACACTAAGCAGATTCAGAAGGATGTAAGTTGCAGTAGGTACTGGGAGATGAAGCAGCTTGCACAGGATAGAGTAGCATGGAGAGCTGCATCAAACCAGTCTCAGGACTGAAGACAACAACAACAACAACTTCACCTGAACTCGACGAAGTATTGAAGCGATGTTTGATATATATTTGGTTGTTTTTTTTATTTTACCTTTTCTTTGAGGAAATTGTGTTTTCTAGCGCTACATGATAAACCTATATTTATTCCATTATTTTTCTTACAACATCCTTCTATTTCACCTTAAAAATCGACAATTTTCAAATGAAATCTGACTTAAACATTGGTAATTTCGATTTTGCTGTAAATACTGTTTATTTGAAGTAATATACCACTTCCGACTTCTAAGGGAATCACGTAACACACTGATCGCATATGCATACAAAGCTTTTTATAACTTCGTAGAACAAAAATGTTCTATAGGTTACCCGACCATTTATCCTCAGTCAGTTTCCAGTTGGTGCACCTCTTCCGGATTCTAAGGGAGTCTAGTAACACACTGATCGTATACGCATATAAAGCAATAGAAATTAGGTGTCGCCCGATAGGTATGCAACACAACTAACGTACAGGTAATGCGGTTACGATCTTAACTGGCAAAGTATACTAGGAAAAACAGCCGTAGTCTGTGCTTACATACGGTACTCTGCTGTAGCTCACAGTCGTTTTACTATTCTGCTCGTGACCAAATAGCGCTTACTCTCATATTTTCGTATATTATCCTGTGCTAGAACAAGAGACAGATGTTGGTGAGAAATGAACTGAGTGCTGCGTGGAACGAAATGGCGGCGATCGACGGAGCAGCCTCGCACAGGGCGGCAGGTATGTGTGGAATTCTCTTCGGCGCGCTCCCTGGGGGCGCCGACGGCGAAATACGTGTGTGTCGCCGTAATGGAGACGGACGGACGAACGGACGCCCACCCGCCGCCATCTGTCAGCACCGCACTTTGCCGAGTAATGCCCGCATTTGTTGCGCGGCGGCGCCGAGCCAGATGCCAACTGGCGACCGTCTCCTCCATCTTGCTCCAACAGACGGGGAGGGGGGGGCAGGAGGTGGCTGGTGGGTGTCCTCCTTATCTGCCCCGCGTTTTCCTTCCAGCTCCATCTGGTCACAGCCGCTTGTCTGTTCCTGCGGTAGGTATTAACTATGTGGACATTCCGACCGCGATGTTTCTGACCTTGGGCCGCAGGTACTGTGACACTTCCGACCTACCAGGTTGGCACCGTGGGTTTTCCGACCCACTGCTGATTTAGCCAGCCGTTCATCAGAATCGGATGAATTGTCACAGTCCGTCAGGCAGTGATCTCATTGATAATCTTCGTTTCCATATAGTTTCATACAACTAACTACGTGATTTCTATTAGACAACTACTATAAACTGAGGTGGCAAAATCCACGGTATACCTCCTAATATCGTGTCGGATCTCCTTTTGCCCGGAATAGTGCAGCAGTTTCACGTCTCACGGACCCAACAAGTCGTTGGAAGTCCCCTGCAAGAACGATGAGCCATACTGCATATATTGCTGTCCATAAATTCGGAAGTGTTGGTGGTGCAGGATTTTCTACACGAACTGACTTCCCGATTATGTCCCATAAATGTCCAGTAGATTCATGTCGGTCGATCCGAGTGGCCAAATAATTCGTTCCAGTTGTGCAGAATCTTCTTTAAACCAATCACGAACAATTGTGGCCTGGAGACATGACATCATTGTTTGGGAACATGACGTCCACGAAGGGCTGTAAATGGTCTCCAGATAGTCAAACATAACCATTTCCAGTCAGTGATCGGTTCAGTTGGCCGAGAGGACCCAGTCCATTCCATGTAAACACAGTCCACTCCATTATGGAGCCACCACATTCGTGCCCAGCGCTTTAATCACAACTGTGGGTTCGTGGCTTCTTCGGGTCTGCGCTACACTCGAATCCTACCATCAACTCTTACCAACTGAAATTGGGACTCGTCTCACCAGGCCACGGTTTTCCAGTCGTGTAGAGTCCAACCAATATGGTCAAGAGGCCAGGAGTGGCGTTGCGGGCGGTACCGTGCTGTAAGCAAAGGCACTCGCGTCGGTCGTCTGCTGCCATAGCCCATTAACGCCTAATTCCGCAGCACTGTCCTAACGGCTACGTTCGTAATACATCCACATTGGTTTCTGCGGCTATTTCATCCAGAGTTGCTTGTCTGTTAGCACTTACAATTTTAAGTGAACGGTGCTGCTCCCGGCCGTTAAGTGAAGGCCGTCGGCCAGTCTCTTGTCCGTGTTGAGAGGTAATATCTGAAATTTTACATTCTCTGCACACTCTTTGACACTGTGGACCTCTGAATACTCCTTTCTCTAACGATTTACGAAATGGAATGTCTCATGCGTCCAGCTCCAACAACCATTCTCCATTTAAAGTCCGTTAATTACCATCGTGCGTCCATAATGTCGTCGAAAACCTTTTCACGTGAATCACCGGAATACAAATGACATCTCCGCCAGTGTACTGCCCTTTTATACCTTGTGGACACGACACTACCTCCATCTCTATATTGCATGTCACTATCTCATGAGAGCCGTCACCGCAATGTTTTACTGTCCACCGTCGGTTGCTGAGTGGTCGCCGGCACGGTAGCTCAGCGTGTTTGGTCAGAGGGTTAGCTGCCCTCTGTAATAAAAAACTGAGTTAATGGATCATCGACAAACTGAAAGGGGTGTATTGCGACGTCCGCCACGAGCAGATGCAACGAACGAAAGTGAACAAAATGAGATTAAAAATATAAAAGTGTTCAGCACGACAGAATGTCAATCCTAATGGCCCGTGTTCGATTCACGGCTGGGTCGGAGATTTTTTTTCCGCTCAGGGACGAGGTGTTGTGTTGTCCTAATCATCATTTCATCTCCACCGACGTGCAAGTTGCCGAAGTGGCGTCAAATGGAAAGACTTGCACCAGGCGAACGGTCTACCCGACGGGAGGCCCTAGTCACACGACATTTGGACGAGGTGTTGTGTTGTCCTAATCATCATTTCATCTCCACCGACGTGCAAGTTGCCCAAGTAGCGTCAAATCGAAAGACTTGCACCAGGCGAACGGTCTACCCGACGGGAGGCCCTAGTCACACGACATTTAAATTTTAGTGTGTTACTGCACTTGGTCTCCCGTGATCGTAATCAGAAACAAGCGGGGACGTTACAGTAAACAAGTACAGCGATGAGTAATGAAAACGCACCACACTGTCGATGCTGTCAGGTCAGTTTTGAATTGTTAACCGCAGTTGAGACTAGGTTTTGCCTGAGAGCGGAAGACATAGTAAGATGGCGCAGAAGTGGACAGATTCTGGTGAGAAAGAGCTTATACTCGAAGTTGTGGGACTTGCCAAAAAAAAAAAAAAAAATGCAGAATCAGGTAATGGCGCCTCTACAGAAAGCAATCTTCGGGCAATGAAAATGGTAGGGAAGTCAGAAAGAGCAGTGAAATACATTTTGAAATACTTGAGGATAGGGAAGAAAGCGCGGATTAAGTTAAACCTCCAGGCATTCTAGAAAAGAATCACTCACTCGAATATTATGAGCAGAAGAAAGAAATCTAACGTTGAGAAAGCAACTTATATATTCTAAAACAGAGATAAATTCTTAGGAGGGAGGGAAATACTGTATTTAGGAAAATTTTGAAAGAGATGGATTTAGTTTTGAAAAATGTAAAAGCAAGAGAACGATCCTAACAGAACTTTCCGAAATTATTTCAAAGTGTGCGAAATACTTGAGAGCAATCAGAAAGAATCGAAATGGATCAAATAAATAAGTGGTGTTCACGTACGAAACGTGGGTGCAAAAGCATTATACCACTAAAAAGTGGTTGCAGCATGAAGAAGTTTCGGTTGTAATAAGTAATAGTAGCGGAGGCCAAATAGATATTGTAATCCCCGCTGGAAGAGCAATGGGCTTCATAAAGGGAACGAAGTTATTTTATGATTCGAGATCTAAATCCCAAGATTATCACGATGATATAGAGAAACTGTTTCCTAACATCCCAGATGGTTGTAACACCGTATCGTACAGTTCAGACAAATAAAGCCCCCATTACTGTAACCCGCAGAAAGTACATAACTGAATGGCTCATTCAGAACAAAATCGGTTTTGAACCGAGCTTAACAATAAATGAGATTTTACAACTGTGCCTTAGCGAAAGCTTGTTTTTAAAGCGTAAGGTATATACTGATTTCTCAGGCTTCCACCGTACCATCGCTATATGAAACGGGTAGAGCTAATTTGGAATACAGTGAAAAAAGTGCAGAAAAACGTTTCTTCCATTAGTTTCACTACGGTACCTAAAACAAACAGCCAAAGAGTTTTTTATCGAAGATTACTCATCACGATTGGTTAAAAGCTTCCGACCATGTAAAAGGAATTAAAAATGAATATTGGTGCAGAGATAGATTAATGAAGGAAGGGCCGCCCGAAGTGCCGGTTCGGTTTGAGGCGCCATGTCATGGGTAGCGAGAACCCTTCCGCCGGAGGTTCGAGTCGTCCCTCGGGCATGGGTGTGTGTGTTGTCCTTAGCATACGTTAGTTTAAGTTAGTGTAACTAGTGTGTAAGTCTTGGAACCGATGAGCTCAGCACTTTGGTCCCTTAGGAATTCACACTCATAAAAATGAAAGAAGGAATAGAGAATGTAATAATAATCAATGTCCGTCTGATGAGTGAAGATGAATAGGCAACAGATTATGGTGACAGTCATAAGGATGCTGACTCGCGGGATAAAATACTGAAACAGATTCCAGTGGAACACGTACAGCAGATGAAGAAATTGTTGTCCATCCCCTGTGTGATGGGTCACCCACTTCACAACTATAATGATCAATAGTAGTGGAGTTTTCTCTGCGTAACTGTAGCCGTACGGACACTCAGTTTTCCAGCAACCCTGATTACGCACTGACTCGTGATAAACCGATCGAAGTGTCCTCACGCCCAGGTGCAAGAATACTATGGTCGACTACACTGTGAATAATGAAAGTAAATGCAACAGCGAAACGGAAGGCGTGTCTTCTCAAGGATGGCCTTCGCTACCACAGGTAACGTCGTTAGCCTCTTGCGCGTGAATTCTCAGCGGAGCTAATGTCGAGGCTGTTTAAAAATTGCAAATTGCGGCAGAATCATGACTGAACAATAACATTCTTGTCTATCTTACGAGGCAGGTGAGCAGATTTAGAAACGAATGCATAACTGCAACAAAGGAGTCCATGAAGAAGAGCGTGGCTGCTTTCCAAATTTTCAAAGAGGAATTTCAAGATCTGAAAGATAAATTTTTAGATCTCGACGCAAATACGCCTAGACAGCATTGTAAGCGGTAAGCGACTGAAACGATCAAGGATCCTGGCACTAGCTCGGAGATTAAGAAATTTAATCATCTGCTGCAGCTAATGTCGTGGAGAGAAAAACTGGTAAAAAAACAATGAAAATAAAAATTAAAAGTAGAACAACCAACTAAAGACATCTCTGCCCTAATCCTGTATAATAGATGAAGGGATGTTGTTATTACAAAACGATCGGCAGAGCCCGCCCTATTGTTGCGCCTTCGTATGACAGTCGAAAAACTCACTGCTAAAATATTTATTGTTGAAAACACTACGTTGACAATACTGGACACGAAGCCCACATTCGGAACGCTCACGACATAAGATTATTAGAACCACGGATAAATCTATCCCAAACCGGGCTGAAAATAATGATATGCAGAAGAATGGTAAAGAATTGAGGGTCTGTTAACTGACGGCCTTAGGAAACATAAAGGCGCCAGAGCAGCAGTTATGAATTTGTACTTCACAATGGCGGCAGGACTTCATAAAAATCTATACACGTTCATAGGATTTCTCAGGCTACAAAAACCATTAGACAGTGTAAAATGGCGTAAGATATTCGAGATATACAGGATATGTGAAATCTGTAGGTAGAAAAAAATGGTTCAAATGGCTCTGAGCACTATGGGACTCAACTGCTGTAGTCATTAGTCCCCTAGAACTTAGAACTACTTAAACCTAACTAACCTAAGGACATCACACACATCCATGTCCGAGGCAGGATTCGATCCAGCGACCGTAGCAGTCGCACGGTTCTGGACTGCGCGCCTAGAACCGCGAGACCACCGCGACCGGCTCTGTAGGTAGAGTCGGGTAACATTCAATATGTACAACAACTGCGAGAGAACAATAAAATTTTAAGACAGAAACTCAGTCTCCTCCCCCCCCCCCCCGTCCTCCTCCCCCCCCCCCCCCTCCCCCCGCTGTTCAATTTGTAGAGCAGAGCGTTGTACTTTTCAAACTTTCACCTCTAGGCGGCCCTTTAATAGACCTTTAATATATTTACTTGTACAGTTTTCAGATAATGCCATTCACCTTTTATTTGCAGCTGTCTTTTTCCTGTAATTAACAAAACGTACTGTGGAAAACTAACTTTTTACCATGTTCCAAGAACAACATGTTCATGTAGGTAGGAACAAACATTCTATTAAAATTTAAAACATTGTAATCCAGAAAATCCTGTGAATAGTAAGTTTAACTTCTCATCTATTTCATTATTATTCTACTACACCCAATAATCAGCAAGCGAAATCAAATCAAAGACAGCTATTATCGAAACCCTGTTACAAGTTAAATGCATTTGAAATGGAAGCTATTGGAAACTAACATAAATTTCCATTTTGAAGGCAGATAAAACTGTTAAGACATCAATGAAAATCAGTTAATTTGCAAACATTTAATGTTTCCTGGTAAAAGGCATCCGTACGTTTCAAGGTACAAGATGATGTACGACTGCCAAGTATGTCTCTACTTGTAATAAAGAATTGTGCTACTTCCTTGAGCAAACACAATTTTTTTTTTGTTTTAATATCCACACAGGTTTCAGAAACGTTTCTCCACCCTCAGTGAATTTATTTATTCTGTATAATCCAGTCTGTTACCTGATTTTTGATGAGAGCTCCACTGCTTCTTATAGTATTTACATTAATAAAAGTACGGATATAAATATTCACAGGAGAAACGAACATACACCTTAGTATTACATATTTGTGTTCACAAGTCTGTGTGACATTTGTAGCAAAGCTATAATTATTACCATGTCATGCATGTCGTCTGCAATAAATTAGAGTTTATCAATGTTTTGCTATGTAATTTCCCAAATTTTAGGCCTAATGTTATATCATCTATATTCTCTTCTGTTTTTAATGTTTTTCTGTTGACTTTTTATTGCACTACTGTCGTAACGTTATGTAATTTTTTTGTATAAAAAAATTCGCTATTTTGCTCTTTGACTAGCGTTTTTTAGGTTAATGTACTATTTTTCGAAAAATGAATTGAACACATTTTATGCAGTAGTTTTTTATCAAATTTAATATCATATTGCTAATGGTCAGATTGCTGCCAACATACATTCTTCTGTATTCAGTTTAGCCATATGTATTCTTTTGTTGTCTGTTTGCCCTTTGAATTCGTCGAAAGACAAGAAACTTAGCTCACCATCCATTAACCCACAATTTTCGTTCTCTAATGAAAAAACTAAAAAATTTCCACACTGAATTATCACCTTGTTCAAACGCGAACTGATGTTGAACTTCTCAATATAGTCACTCGTCATAAATTCTGTCCAGTCGCAACTTCGGTGAGGGCCACAATTCAACAACTCTATCTCCTGTTATCTCAGAAACACTCCTTTGCCATTAACGAATATACATATAATTTTCTACACAAAATTACCTACGAACTATCGAGAAAGATAACAACCCATGAAATAGGAGTATTACCCATCATATACCGGTATACAATCCCTCCACACAACACACAACAGTACAGAATACATTGCTACCCTCTGAACTTACACTCTACTATGCTAAGATATTCATTCCTCTATGAAGTCTCAGTTTCAGTTAACCTACGTCGGTGCGTCCCAGTACTCGCTCAGCTTCTTCACGAATTTCAGTTACTCCTCATTTAATAAGAAAATAAGCATTCTCAAAGATGGTATCATTAGTTTTCTGTTCGATTAATTCTAAACGAAGACAAAGTGTCACTCCTAATGCAAAGAGAACCCAGCATATTTACACAACTCCAAACGATGGTATTTTAATCAAAAACAGTGTACCACTCCTTATGCACAGAGAACATGGAATAACCGTACAACTTTAAACAATACTATGCACAGTAACTTGTTCACTTCCTCATAAAGAAAACTAATGCCAGGACTTCAGTTGAAAGAGGGAAAATTACAATGTTAAATTAAATGTGGAGGCACCTCTCAACACTGTGTAACAAATGCAAAATGTCTGGGAATGAATATTGATTCTCAGTTAAAATGGTGTGTCCACAAAGGTAGTTGCAAACAGAATGTCATCAGCATGTTATGCCCTTAGAATCCTGTCATCATTGTGTAACCTGCAGTGTCTTTTAGTTATGTAATATTCATATGTACACTCAATTCTTAGCTATGACGTTTTCTTTTGGGAAAAATGCCCAAAATATGAACACAATTTTCAAATTCCAGAAAGGAGCCATAAGAATAATAATAAAAAATAGTAGTCGAGTTCATTGTAAAGATCTGTTCAAAGGACTGGGGATTTTAACCACTCTGTGTGAATACATTTACCAGTCAGTTGTACAAATAACATTGGTAATTAGTGCACAAACAGTTCCATCCATGACCATGGAACAAGAGCTAGAGTCCACTTATATTTACCAAGGAAAAAATAAACATGAAACTCAAAACAAGATTTGCTACCAAGGAATAAAAATGTACAATAAATTACCAAAAAAAATTAAAGAAGTTGCAAAAATAGATTGATTTAAAAAGGCAGTTAAAATGTATCTGTTATGCAATACGTTTTATACATTGAAGGATTACTTAGAGAAAACAAAGTAGGGGTTTGGTAAAAAAGTTATACAAATAAGTAATATAAATGGTTAAAAATATCCAGCATTCCACATAACACCATCACACTGTGTTTTTTCCTTCTTTTTTCCTTTTCTAGAAAAACGTACCCCCAAGTTATGCATAGCACAGTACTAACACCTCTTCTTCTTTCTGAGCTCGACATCTCACTCATTATAAAGGGATGCTGACTAAGTTTTGCAGGATAGCAAATGGGAAGTTGTACAGAAATTGCCCAGGGATTACCAGTATGTGTTTTTGCGTGTGTAGTGAGTGAAGTGTTACAAAACATTGTGTGTATAGTGTGTGCAGTTACTGATAGTGAGAGATGAGTGAATAATGTGGCATTACATTACTTAATAAGTTATATGAAAAACATGTATTGTGTATCAGGTATAAATCTAAGGATTGTCTCTAACTAGAAGTCTGTAAATGCATATGTATACGAATTAGCTTATTTTAAATTGGTCTGCACTTTTAAATACTCTGACATGTCCTATACCCTTGTAAAAAGAGAGCTACGGATGAATAAAGCCACTACTACTACTTACATTCTCCTTTTCTGTCTGAATAACATCTTCATTTGTATACACTGCTCTTTCTATGACAGAAGCTCGTATCTTATTCTAAGAAGGGTTTGATGTAGCTAATGTGGTGGACACCAATCGATTTCCTGAAACTGTTTCCAGCCGAAACGTGGTTGCACAAGCATTTCTCCTTACCATCAGTGCACTGTTATACACAGAAAATAATTTGCGAATAAGCCTCTATTGATTTTTTTACAGCATGAAAGATTTGACTAGTACTTTCTAACCACCATGAAACTCTTGCAACATAACCTTTTTGTTAGCACGTTCCTTTCACTTGTATTCCACACACTGCCTGACCGCCGAATCCTTTGTGCTGTGGTCGCCTTCATGATGAAAATATACTACTGTTCTGTCTCTGAATTCTCGTGCGCGTGTCTTGGCAGCCTGCACAATCAAAGTTTTAGTGTGAATGTGTTCTCATCATCTTTATAGTTCTGGAACATTTAGACGGATGTAAAGTGTTTAAAATTGATTGTCTCATCCTCACTTAAACATGACCTGACCCCAACTTTTGACTTTTTTCTTATTTCTTCTGGTTGGGACTTTTTCTAGAAAGTTTTCACTGTTGTGTCCAGAATTCCATTTGCTTCCTCTGAGAGTGAGATTTGTCCTCATTTGTATACAGTTATATGTTTTACTAGCCTCTGTTTCCATTCCAACCACTAGCTAAACCATCATTTTAAAATTTGCTGTGAATTTTATCCAACTCCTTGTTTCACCTCTGCTGCCTTTCATTTAACCTTCCCTGTTTGTTCTGGAATGTACCTCCTGCTAATCTGCTGCTGATGTGGGATTAGTAACATCTGAGCCTACACCAGCTTTCGGTATCTCCTCGTCTATTATCACTTGTGAAATTGTAAATGATTTGTGCCTTTTTGTAGCTTCATTTCGATGTATCCTTCAATCCTCTCAAACCACACTTCTATTTTGTCTAGCAGCTTCCTTACTTTTTCTTGATACTCATCCGACTTTGATCTTGTCGCAAACCCATAAAATTATTTTGTTCCTGTTACGTGTTTCCGATTCTACCGGTTAATTTCTTCATCTCTTCCTACGATTCCATCAATTTTTTCGCGTTTCGGTGATTGATCGCTGTTTTTTTTGGTTTCTTGCGCTTCTTTCAGTATGTGGCCTGTCATTAGCTTAGATTTCTCTCCTATCTTTCTGTGCTTCCTTTTACATTTCACCTGTATCTCTCTGTATGTCATCTGCTCATTTCTGCGTTTCTTTTATGTTGTTACGTATTTCATCTATCCATCCCCTTAGCTCATCTCCTCTCTTCTGTGCATCGTTGCAAGCAAAACACTATATTAGAATGTAGACGAATTAAATCAGACCATGTCGATGGAATTAGATTAGAAAATGAGACACTAAGACTAATAGATAGATTTTACTATTTGGGTAGCAAAATGAGTGATGATGGCCGAAGTAGAGAGGATGTACAATGAAAACTGGCACTTCTAACAAAGTGATTTCTAAAAAAGAGCAATTTATTAATCTCGAATACAAATTTAAGTATTGGGAATGCTTTTCTGGATGTATTTATCTAGAGGGTAGCTTGTACAGATGTGAAATGTGGATGATAAACAGTTCAGAAAGAGAAGAGACGCTATTGAAGAATGCTGAAGATTAAATGGGTACATCGCATAACTAATGAGTAAATAGAAAATCGAATTGAGGAGCAAAGAAATTTACGGCACAATTTCGCTAAAAGAAAGGAAAAGTTGGTAGGAGACATCTTGAAGCATGGAATTATCGTCAGTTTGGTACTGGAGAGAAGTATGGATGGTAAAAACTGTAGACGGAGACCAAGACATGAACACAGCCAACAGGTTCACATAAATGTTAGGTAAGGTAGTTATTGAAGATACTTGTATGTTTGAGACCTGTTACAGACAGAAGAAAACTTTCAGATACATTGCTATACTTGAAAACTAAGTGACTATATCCACTTATAAAAGAAATAATTTCTGGAGGTTTGTGTACATAGTGGTGCTTTTTAGGTGTATTATCATGGTTAACATATCATGCGTTTTGAAAACATTCCTATTGCTGCCATATCAACTTAAGCCAGTAGTTTACTTGAAAATTACTTGATTTCCTTTACAACTGAGCCCTCACGTAACTTTTTTAATATAACTGTAATTTAACTGGTATTGCTAACATTATTTTATTTTTATTTCTTTAGAGGAATGTTAATCTTTTCTTAAGATTCTCATATTTTACGTCAATAATAAATGTTTCAACATACTTATCTCTGTGCTTCTCTTACAGGTAATGCAAATGTCTATGACGTCCTACTGAAACCGATATGGTGTTGAACTAAAGGTGAGCTTCTTCAGACTCATTAAAGGTGAGAATAAGTCATGTGAGTGGCTCTGCTTCAAGATACCTCTACGTTTCACACTCGAAACATCGGAGGATGAAATGTTGATGTCCAAGATGCATGTCTCAAACAGGTCGAAAATTTTATGGATAACATAATTGTGCCATCACAGCGGTTAATACGTTAACATATATGTTACCCAAAATCTTGATAACAAATTCCGTTCGGAATGCGTAACATACATGTACTGAATCATGTAAACGGATCTTTGACATGTGGATGTTGTCAGACATAGGTGATGTATAAAACCAGACTGGCATATATCGCTTACTTTCATTCCATCTTGTCAGTACACAGATTTGCACCTATAGATGCAATAAAAGGACTTTACAGCTGAATCGATTTTCTTTCTCAACGTCATACTTTGGGGCAGGGAGGGGTGGGGTCACTATATCGAGAAGAAGCTTTCTCTGTCCAAAAGAGCGCAGTGTATTTTTCGTGGTGTGAACTCAAGAAATATCTCCAGAGACCTGCTCAGGGAACTGGAAATACGATCTACTGTTTTCCTGCATATTTATTCCTTAATTATGTTTGACATAAATAATTCATCTCTCTTTCAGTCCAATAGCTCAGTTTGTAAAATAAATACTAGAAATTATGATACTTCCGCCTTACGCAAGACAGCCTTTCATAATTTTTTTTGTTACCCAAACATCACGTTTCAGCACATTATTTGTCTATCTTCTTTCAGAAAATTTGTTTTAGATGTTATCCTCTTGTGTATCTTATATGAATTTCTGGGCCAAACCAATATCAAAGAGCAATTATTACATGCCAAATATTTTACATTAAATTATCTTTGGTATACATTTCAGATATTTGTCACTGAGTTGTGACATCTTAAGTTGTTAAGTTACGCCAGATTAAAGATTTAAGTCTATGATATTAAACTTGCAAATAACACGATGATATATTTGTTCAGATACCTCTCATGCTGCTATTGGTTGTGTACGGTGATTTCTTTATATTTAACATACATTCATCAAGTTGACGCCTGCAAAACTGATTTTTGTTGGACTTTTCTGCTTTTCCTTCATTTCACAACGAGAATCGCTATCCACAACGTTATTTAGCATGTTACGTACGGTTTATTTGATGTTATGGTCTTGATTCCCTAGTTTATGAAGTGTTACAGCAGTTATTTCTCTTGATGTCGCCATTTCTTGCTGTTACATATTTTATACAATTTGTCAGCAAACCACAAGTTGTCTGCCACAATATCGAGAGTTGTTACAGCTACCTGTATTGATCACTTGTTTCGTTTAGTGGTTGTTTGGGGAGTGGCTTGCGGTTTAGAAATGTTGTTGGAGTTTGAGATTGTGAGTGTGTGTCGCTATCGATACTTCTGCTCCAGTGCTATCGAGGCATCGATAAAGTCTTAGATACTGGTATTGGGAATCCCCGGTATTGTAACTGCCCTGATTTTGCAAGCTTCGCTACGCGTGTGGTAGTGATCTGAATTGTGTATGCGAACGGGGAAACTCCACTGGCGTATGGACACAGCCGCTTCAAACGAGATTTGCGGCAAGTTCTGCACCGACATCCCGTAAATGCGGAGCGCTCTCTCTCTCTCCCCCCCCCCCCCCCCTCTCTCTCTCTCTCTCTTCTCACCAATGGAATACATCAATTAATTTACAGCATAAAGGGAATGCGGATTAAGTAAGCCAAGGGGGATCGAAATGCGAGTGAAGCTAACAAAACGAGCGGATTTAATTCGGAGCTTTTGTCCGCAGTACGGCAGTCAACAATTTGGAGAGCTCGTTCTGAGTAACAAAAGACGTCCAGGCTTCAGCAATCTCTCAAGTCGCCTTTGGTTCTGGCTCGAGGGCCGAAAGCATTTCCGTGGTAACTGTTTACTTCGCCTCAGATTCCGGCTGCGAAAACCACCGCACGCCCCATTAATGCGACAGATTTTCGATAGCTTAATACTTTTATTTTGACTTCATCACGTTTATTTTCTTTTTCGGATTATTTTTTAGCACTTTTATCTCCACCCTCTGATGGAATAAAACAGTGCTGCTTTGAGGCTTGTTTATTGTCCTTTCTAGCCAGCTCAGATTACAAGTTTTATTTCGAATTTATTGCAAATACCTTGTTGAAATTTAAGTTCATATAAATTATTTTAATGCAAAAGTTAACAATAGCATTTTCCCACCCCAGACTCCTTATGGAATCGAACATGTGTAAAACAGATTCGAACTTCTGATTATTTTACAAATGAGTTGTTATGTTAAATATTTGTCGTTAAGCGGGTGAATAGTTTATGGTTGGAGAGGTAAAACCTTAGTTTCGTGTGTTTGGTTTTTGCTTGTTCACCCTCAGACTAATGAAAAAGTAAAAGCTAGTTTTCCACACATCACGACATTTATGACATCATATCACCTAAACTATGTGTAGCACAGTGACAGAATTTTGCGGCTAAATTCAGACCTACATGCGGATACTACAGTAACCACCGGTGGCGATCAAACAAATAAGGTCAAGGAAAATAATAAATAAAAGTTTATTTGAATTAAATGAACACAATTTTCCTTCCTAGAACAAGTCTTGAAGAAGTCCTGAACAAATTAAGGTTGAACAGTAGTTCAGGAGGAACGTATGGGAGTAAGTTGTGATGTAAAAGTCATTTGCACAATTATGGCAAGAAACGCCGTTTCAGAATGTCTCAGGACACTAAGTCTAGTTAATGTCTGAACAGAGTAAACTCTCGTAGTCCAAGCACAAACAGTAAATCAGGCACAAGGCCTGGTAAAGGAGGAAACAAAAGTTCTGAGTTAAAGTTAAGATATAAGCAAAATCCGATCAAAGCTCTTGATACATGGAGCATAGAACCCGATTAAAGGTTAATGACACTCGTAAAGCAGACAAAGTCTGATTAAAATTCGGGACACACAAGTGTAGAAACAACATGCGGGAGAGAATAGTTATAGTCTAAGCTACGACGGCGAAAGCTTCCAATCCGGTGAAATGTTCAAATGTGTGTGAAATCTTATGGGACTTAACTGCTAAGGTCATAGTCCCTACGTTTATAAACTACTTAACTTAAATTATCCCAAGGACAAACACACACACCCATGCCCGAGGGTGGACTCCAACCTCCGCCAGGACCAGCCGCACAGTCCATGACTGCAGCGCCATAGACCGCCCGGCTAATCCCGCGCGGCCCAATCCGGTGAAACCGCATTAAAGACACTCACTGAAATACACTACTGGCCATTAAAATTGCTACAGAAATGCAGATGATAAACGGGTATTCATTGGACAAATATATTTTAATAGAACTGACATGTGATTACATTTTCATGCAATTTGGGTGCATAGATCCTAGGAAACAAACATCTCGAGCCGTAATAACGGCCTTGATACGCTAGGGCATTGAGTAAAAGCTTGGATGGCGTGTACAGATACAGCTACCCATGCAGCTTCAACACGATACCACAGTTCATCAAGAGTAGTGACTGGCGTATTGTGACGAGCCAGTTGCTCGGCCACCATTGACCAGACGTTTTCAATTGGTGAGAGATCTGGAGAATATTCTGGCCAGGGAAGCAGTCGAACATTTTCTGTATCCAGAAAGGCCCGTACAGGACCTGCAACATACAGCAGTGCATTACCTTGCTGAAATGTAGGGTTTCGTAGGGATCGAATGAAGGGTAGAGCCACGGGTCGTAACACTCCTGAAATGTAACGTCCACTGTTCAAAGTGCCGTTAATGCGAACAAGAGGTGACCGAGACGTATAACCAATGGCACCCCATACCATCACGTCGGGTGATACGCCAGTATGGCGATGACGAATACACGCTTCCAATGTGCGTTCACCGCGATGTCGCCAAACATGAATGCGACCATCATGATGCTGTGTACAGAACCTGGATTCATCCGAAAAAATGACGTTTTGCCATTCGTGCACCCAGGTTCGTAGTTGAGTACACCATCGCAGGCGCTCTTGTCTGTGCTGCAGCGTCAAGGGTAACCACAGCTATGGTCTCCGAGCTGATAGTCCATGCTGCTGCAAACGTCGTCGAACTGTTCGTGCAGATGGTTGTTGTCTTGCAAACGTCCCCATCTGTTGACTCAGGGATCGAGACGTGGCTGCACGATCCGTTACAGCCATGCGGATAAGATGCCTGTCATCTCGACTGCTAGTGATACGAGGCCGTTGGGATCGAGCACGGCGTTCCGTATTACCCTCCTCAACCCACCGATTCCATATTCTGCTAACAGTCATTGGATCTCGACCAACGCGAGCAGCAATGTCGCGATACGATAAACCGCAATCGCGATAGACTACAGTCCGAAGTCGGAAACTGACGCATATCACAGCATCTTCTTTCTGTCGGTTAAATTTCGCGTCTGTAGCACGTCATCTTCGTAGTGTAGTAATTTTAATGGCCAGTAGTGTATTATAGATATGGAGGTCGGTCACAGCGTCTGGGCCGCATCTTCTTCTAGATGGCCAGTATGCAGGAATTCGGGAGAGAAACTCGGATTGTGGTGACAGCGAAGCGACGGCTCTTAACTGGAGAAACGCGTATGCATTCTGTGCGTGGCACAGGAAGCCCGTGCACGGGACTAAGTACAAACTTTGGCGCCAGGGTACATAAGGTCTTGCATCCTGTCAGGTGGCTGGGGTAGGAATGAAGTCTATGGAGCCCATGACCTATACTGACGCCTCGGTCGCGCTCTGGTGATCGCGTGGAAAGAGGCAACCGTCGAACGTCAGCTGCAGGGAAGCCAGCTATCTAGCTATCTACGTAACACTGATATAATGCTGGTTGCTGGAATAGTAGGCGTAATCCTGTGATACTGCAGATACTGTCCACTTTTTTTTTTTTTTTTTTGCGAATAGACCTTGTAATACAGAAGTTATATATGAAAACATCATGCCTGAAGCTGAAGTATTACTCTATTTTGTCGAAAGTCGACATATTGAGAAACGTGGCTGTTGTACTATGAGGTTTATTATTTATAAAAAAACAGCTACCGGCCACATGTATGGTTTAAAAAGGTTTATTTTCTTCAGACCATAACCGGTTTTGGATTTTTCTTGGCACATCGTATACACTTGCCTAGAGGATTTGAAAGTTCTAAGAAGTTTCAGGGTGCGAAGTCTTGCGTTAACGCATCAAGTATGTCATCTGAATGACACCCTGTTTTGAGATAAGGTGCCTTGTAACGTTTGGGTGAATGCCAAGTTTCGTTTTTCCGGAAACGCTTTCCAGCTTATCATTGAGCAATAAATTTCAAATCAGCAGCTATCGAAGTGACTAGCTCCCTCAAAAATCAGTTTAAATCTTTTGTGACGAGTATTTGTGTGTGCGTATCTACTCTCGGTTTCTAGGCATATTGTGGCTGTCGTTAATGTTGTTGTTGTCGTCTTTAGCTCGAAGACTTATTTGATGCAGCTTTCCACGCCAATGTACCCTATACACGTCTCATCGTCTCTGCATGAGTACAACAACCTATATCCACTCTCTCCTTCTACGGTCTACCAATCTAATGTACAACATTCTTCTGGAAAACCACATTTCAAAAACTTTTCATCAGACAAACGCCTTCAGAAAAGACATTCTAACACTTAAATTTATACTCGAGGGCAAAAAAATTACCCTTTTCAAAGAGGCTTCTCTTCTGTTCCCATTTTGCATTCTATATCATCCCTACTTCGGTCACTGTCACTTATTTTGCTGTCCAAGTAGCGCAACTCATCTGCTAATCTTAGTGATTCATTTTCTAATTAATTGTATCAGCCATCGCCTGATTAAAATAGATCACACTCGATTACACTTGTTTTCTTTTTGTTTCTTCGTTATGCCCAGTCGAACTTGTTAGCTTGGTCTGTCAGCTTCTTTTTATTCTTATCTTCTCGAAACCTCTTGATGAATGTGCTGTGTTGTTTCTTGCCTTCCTCTGTCCACTGTACTGTAGTTTTTTTTTTTTAAGTCTCTTCTCCGAATGTGTAATCTGCAGTTAGGATTGTGATGGCATCTTCTGTGGCATTCATTTCTCATTCATTATATTAAGTGTTATTTTTGTTATCCTAGTGCTGTCCATTTTGCAGACGTAAGCATAGAACTTCAAGTATCTTTTATATATTTCGTGAGTGAAATTGTCTACTACTGTGTATAGGTCTGTGGTTTCCTTTTAATCCATATTCCATTTGTATTAATGGGACCATAAATTTTTCTGAGAATTTTTCCCTCTTCCTCACAGATACATAATTTTTACAGTTTTTTGCTTTTATTGTATTTTTTTGGCCAGTTATACACCGCTTAGAGCCTAATACTATCATAGAATTGTTTTGCTCTTACCTTCTCATAACTTCTTCATGCGTTGGCTTATGGCCTGTCTCTCTTCAATTGACATTGCTCACCTAGATTGGTATTTTTTTGTTGTTCTATTGATCGGTAACGTTTTCACTATCCTGTATGGTGTCTTCGTTGAGGCTGTTTTCTGAAATCCCTTCTTGTCTCTTCCAGCCATCTAGAGAAGTTTTTAAATTTGAAAATTAGATTGAAAGTTTTCTTGGTTATCCTGTTGTTTCTACACTGTGAATGTGGCCGTAGTGCTTTAATCTCGTCTTCATTATTGGTTCTGACTTTTTATTGCTGTATAAATCTTCATTTCTCCTTTCGTCCAGTTCTTGCCTTTGTGCTTCAATGGTTCTAAATATTTTCTAAGTATTTTCCCTTCTTTCTTTTTCATTTCTTATCGGTCACCTCTTGTATTCAGTGCAATGTATTCACATCCATACAGCGCTTCCAGTGCCACTACTGTTACTTAACGTTTAATTTTTGCCTGGAATGATACAAATCTTTTCTTATGTCGGTTTATGGTGAGTTTGTATGCTAATTCCATTTTGTTTAATCTTTCTTTACTTGTGGTGTTATCTAATGCATCTTACTGTATCCATTCTCCCAAATAGTTAATCTGATCATCTCTTTTGATGTCTCTGTATTTGTGTTTGCACATTTTTTTCTTGTCGTGCTTATTGTCAATGTATTCCATTTTCACAAATGATATTTATAAGCTTCTATCGTCTGAAATTATTACAATATCGTCAGCAGCTGCGAGACATTTCACCTCTAATCTTCCTCTCCCTTGTCGAGAATGTATATCTTCGATGTTTTATCTTGTAATTCTTTATTCCACTCTCCCATGATCTCGTATAACATCAAACCGAAGAGAATTGGTGACAGTCCATCGCCCTGCCGAGCTCCACAGTTAATTCTAAAAAATTAAGGAACGCCTTCTAGCATTTTTGCAATTTGTGAATACATAGTTTGACCATAACACAATTTATTATGAATATCAGCCTGCAACAGTGCTCTTTAAGTGGTTTTTATTTTAAAAACCGTTCACGATGAGTCCATTTCTACATGTACATGGATAATCTGCAAATCACATTCAAGTGCGTGGCAGAGGGTTCATCGAACCACCGTTTTTGTGAAGGCATTTCGGAAGGCTGTGTTTAGTAACTCTGCTTTCGCAGCACTTTCTCCGATAGCGCATATTGCCATCACCAGGTGCTCTGTAAATACGTAAGTAAGCGATGGCCTTAACACAATGATCTGTAACTATGGTCAGAAAAGTTATGATACATTAGGTGTTTTCACCTTACATGTAATATCTTTGCTGCCAGGTCCTGTCATTTTTATAATCATTAGTTTCTAGATGCCTGCTGGAGACGTGTACCTGACTTCATTTGGTTTTTATGTGTGCTGTTTTCCTCTTGGCACCTTGGATGACAGTAGATGAGCGATATTGTATGTTTACATAGTTAAGTGGTGTGGGGAATTTAGACTTTTTAAAAATATTTATATAGGTTTGTATTTAATTATGTTTTTGCCTGGGATTTCTTTTGGTTTTGTTTGAGAGTTTTATGTTACATTTTTATTTTTAGTAATAACTTTGTTATTGTCCATGATTTACGATGTTTACTTGGTGTTATGTCTTTGTTTTATGCTCTTCATGTTCTTATCTCTGTTACTATCGACATGTGTTATTTGGTGTCTCTGATTTATTACTTTACTCGTTTTCTTGATTTATAATGCGAATAAAATTTTCTATGTATTTTTTGTGCTTTAGGTCAGTTTGTTCATTCATTTAACTTGTGGGGTAGCTGTATGTATGTAAATATATTTCTGTTGCTTCGAGGATATTCATAAACGCTACCTTTTGCGGAATATGGTGGACTTCTAGTGCTTCGTTTATGGATTTTACGTTGCGTTTTTCTGTTTGCAGATGTTGAAAAAGTGCGGATGGGTTGTTTTCACTTTCTCTGGTATATTCTTTATACCTAATTTTGAAGTTTTTACGGCATTCTCCTATGAAGAATTAGTGGCATGTGTTACACGAAATTTTGTAAACGCCAGGGTGTTTGTTTATGGGAATTTTGGAGCTGGTATTCGTAATAATCATGTCATTAGAAGACATATGTTGCACTGCGGGTCCCAGAGAACAAAAGTAGAATACACCTTGTTGTTAAAGCACTAGGCGTAAAGAAGACGAAGATGTCCACAGTTTCCATGCAGTCGGCCGTTGTGGCCAAGCGATTCTAGGCGCTTCTGTCCAGAACCGCGCTGCTGCTACAGTCACAGGTTCGAACCCTGCCTCGGGCATGGTGGCAAGGTGGCTTACAAAACACTCGTTCGGCCTATACTTGAGTATTGCTCATCAGTGTGGGATCCGTACCAGGTCGGGTTGACATAGAAGATAGAGAAGATCCAAAGAAGAGCGGGTTATTTGGTAAGCGTGTAGCGTTACGGAGATGTTTAGCAAACTCAAGTGTCAGAGTCTGCAAGAGAGGCACTCTGTATCGCGGTGTAGATTTCTGTCCAGGTTACGAGATGGTGCGTTTCTGGATGAGGTATCGAATATATTGCTTTCCCCTACTTATACCTCCCGAGGAGACCACGAATGTAAAATTAGAGAGATTCGAGTGCGCACGGAGGCTTTCGGGCAGTTGTTCTTCCCGCGAGCCATACGCGACTGGAACAGGAAAGGGAGGTAATGACAGTGGCATGTAAAGTGCCCTCCGCCACATACCTTTGGGTGGCTTGCGGAGTATAAATGTAGATGTAGATGTAGATTTGAAGTTTCCTTGCAACTCTAAGCTTCTAGCTTCAGTATTGCATGGAAGCAGTAGATGGAAGACACCAGCGAACGGCAGACAAATAAAGCTTTGATGGTCGACATTAAGCGGTCGGGAGGGCTGCTCATCAGAATAGAAAATTACGTCTAAGCTTTTTGAAGTGGACAACGAATACCCAGAACCGGAAACGTCTGCTCCCGATCTTGCAAAACGGGAGCCCGGCCACTCGCCGCGACTCTTGCGGCAGGAGCAACGAAGTGAAAGATCAATCAGCAGCGCAGGGCAGCGAGCGCACCAAGGTGGCGCCACCAGAGCGGACTCCTCACTGGAGGCGGCCAATCAGAGGGCGGGCGGGCTTCGGCCGCCGTCAGCACTGGTAATTAACGACGTCATTCTCCGGCGGTAATTGTCTCTATTCATCTCCCTAAACGTAATCATTTAATCAGGAGGCGGAGAGGTCGGCCCGACAGAATCCTCTGCAAGAGGACTGACCTCCAGAGTCACACTGCCGATGGCAGCTGTCGGTGTGCACTTTGAAGGCCGAGAGGATCGGAAGCAGAACTCAGTCGTCACAAACTTCCCTCATCGCCCGAACGGTAGTCACTGCACCCTCAATCTACACTGAAGACTCAAAGAAACTGTTACACCTGCCTAATATCGTATAGGGCCCCACGAGCACTCAAAAGTTCCGAAACACGACGTGACATGGACTCGACTAATGTCTGAAGCAGTTCTGGAGGGAATTAACACCAATAATACTGCACGACTGTCCATAAATCCGTAAGAGTACGAGGATGTGGAGATTTCTTCTGAACACCACGTTGCAAGGCATCCCAGATATGCTCAATAATGTTCATGTCTGGGGAATTTGGTGACCAGCGGAAGTGTTTAATCTCAGAAGAGTGTTTCTGGAACAGTTCTGCACGTGTGGGTTGTCTCACTGTCCTGCTGGAATTGCCCAGATGCAGACAGTATGTTTACGTACGTATCAGCTGTCAGAGTCGTATCTAGACGTAGCAGGGGTCCCATATCATTCCAACTGCACACGCCCCTGGCCATTACAGAGCCCCCATCAGCTTGAACAGTCCCCTGCTGAAAAGCAGGGTCCAAGGATTTATGAGGCTGTCTGCTTACCCGTACACGTCCATCCGCTCGATGCAATTTTGAACGTGACTCGTCCGCTCAGGCAACATGTTTCCACTCATCAAGAGGACCATTGTCGGTGATTATGGACCCAGACGAGGTGTAAGTCCTTCTGTCGTGCAGTTATCAAGGGTACACTAGTGGATCTTTGGCTCCGAAAGAGCACATCGATGATGTTTCATTGAATGGTTCGCACACTGAGTCTTGTTGATGGCACAGCATCGAAATCTGCAGCAGAGTTGCTCTTCTGTCACGATGAAAGTTTCTCTTCAGTCGCCGTTGGTCCCACGCTCGCAGAATCGTTTTTCGGCCTCAGCGATGTCGGAGATTTGATGTTTTATCGGATTCCTGATATTCCTGACACTCACTTAAATCTTGATAACCTGCCATTGCAACAGCAATAGCTGCTCTATCAACTGCGCCAGACACTTGTTGTCTTACGTAGGCGTTGCCGACCGCAGCTCCTTATTCTACCTGTAAGTAGGCTGTTTAGGTTTTTATGTTGGTAATGCCATGTAGCGCTCTATATGAAAATCACTGACTGTGATGTGTGCGGTCTGTGGGTCGTTTGCATTGTTGGAGTTTGCTGTTGTAGTGTTGGGCAGTTGGCTGTTAACAGCGCGTAGCATTGCGCAGTTGGAGGTGAGCCGCCAGCAGTGGCGGATGTGGGGAGAGAGATGGCGGAGTTTTGAGAGCGGATGATCTGGACGTGTGTCCATCAGAGACAGTAAATTTGTAAGACTGGATGTCATGAACTTTATATATATATGACTTTTGAACACTATTAAGGTAAATACTTTGTTTGTTCTTTATCAAAATCTTTCATTTTCTAACTACGTCTATCAGTAGTTATTCCCTTCAGTAGTTAGAATCTTTTATTTAGCTGGCAATGGTGGCGCTCGCTGTATTGCAGTAGTTCGAGTAGCGAAGATTTTTGTGAGTTAAGTGATTCATGAAATGTATAGGTTATTGTTAGTCATGGCCATTCTTTTGTAGGGATTATAGAAAGTCAGATTGCGTTGCGCTAAAATATATTGTGTGTCAGTTTAGTGTTGATCAGAATAAGTAAAGAGCGAAATGTCTGAGTACGTTCAGTTCTGCACAGGTGCTTGAAAATCAAATAACGTAAGTGGTTTACAAACACAGTAATCCAATAATTTTTCTAAGGGGACGTTGAAATGTTCATGTCTGGGTGATTTGGTGGCCAGTGGAAGTGCTTAATATCAGAAGAGCGTTTCTGGAGCTACTATGTAGCAATTCTGGACGTGTGGGGTGTCGCATTGTCCTGATGGAACAGCCCGGATGCAGGTGATCAGACTGGATGTTTACGTACTTACGAGCTGTCAGAGTCGTATCTAGTCGTATCAGGGCTCCCATATCATTCCAACAGCACACGCCCCTGACCATTACAGAGCCACCATCAGCTTGAACAATCCCCTGCTGACATGCAGGGTCCATGGATTTATGAGGCTGTCTCGATATCCGTATATATCCATCCACTCGATGCAATTTGAAACGTGACTCGTCCGACCAGGCAATAAGTTTCCAGGCATCAAGAGGACCACTGTCGGTGATAAATGCTCCAGGCGAGGCGTAAGGCTTCGTATCCTGCAGTCATGAAGAGTACTAAATGGGCCTTTGGCTCCAAAAGACCATATCGATGATGTTTGCTTGAATGGTTCGCACACTGACACTTGTTGATGGCCCAGGATCGAAATCTGCAGCAATGTGCGGAAGGGATTGCACTTCTGTCACGTTGAAAGATTCTCTTCACTCGTCGTTGACCTCGTTCTCCCAGGATCTTTTTTCGGCCCCACTGATGTCGGACATTTGATGTTTTACCGGATTCCTGATATTCCTGATACTCACTTAAATCTTGATAACTGCCATTGCAGAAGCAGTAATTGCTGCAACAACTGCGCCAGACACTTGTTTTCTTATATAGGCGTTGCCGACCGCAGCTCTGTATTCTGCCTGTTTACTTACCTCTGCATTTGAATAATCTTGCTTATGCCAGTTTCTTTGGGACTTCAGTGTACATCTACATTAAAGGTCCACGAGCATATCGTGAAGATACAAAGTGTAAGAGGTAAGAGGACGCGCAGTTCATTATGTAAAGGGAGGTGGTTAATGATCATAATACACAGGAACGCGGTAGAAGGGGAAGCAGTAGAAGACAGAGGTGCGGAAGAATCACTTGCTAGAGGAAATAAACTGAGTTCTGCAACAAATTTGAGCTATAGTCCGATTAAAATTACTTGATAGTTGACATATGTCACTTGCCCCTACAGTGTTGCCACATCTTTTGCCTGCTACTGCTCTGTTGGGGGCTACTCACAAATTTATGGCGCGTAGCAATGTTCAAAGCGGCAGCTGCGAGATATCACGCAAATGAAAGATTCTCTGCTGAGAGCTGCTTTCAACTGACAAATGACTGAACTGCGCTGGACGAGGCACTTTGTAGCGCTGAATTCGATCTCATGTCCTAACCTAACCACGATGATGTTATGTACGACGATCAACAGTCTGCAGCCGAAACATAGTCGCGATCGCTATGTTCACGGAATTTAAGGCTGACCTGCTCGACCAAACCCCAGAAAGAAAAGTTTCTGTTTCAGCGGTAAAAGGAAACTGGTTGTTGTCGTTGTCATTGGTTATCCTGAGACTATTCTCACACCAGTTACAATGGCCGCCTCGTTTCCAAACGATGAACAGTCCTTGTTGATACTTGGTTGCAGATTATAGGCGACACAAGCAGATTCCTAACGAGAAAAGTGTGGTAGGAAGAGTAATACGATGGGATTAAAAAGTCAGTATGATGATGAAAATAACATGGCAAAGTATTAGAAATAAGAGAAATTACATTTAAACTAATTAAATGAATAAAAATAATAAAATCTTTTGATCAGATGTTTGAAAATGTAAAAATAACATTGCTGATTTGATGGATTTCGGACCAATACCCTTCCACACGTCAAGTTCTTACGCTAACTACTGCTCTACGCCATTATACTCGTGAAGCTCGTTGCGTTTATGAGTCTGATGACCCAATCGCAACGATTAACTGCAGCCTTCTAAAATTCGGCTTCACGGAACATCATGTGAAGCTTATTTGATGTAAGCCGATCTCTTGGTTTATAACAAGTATAAATGTGAAGCTGAATCTCGGTTGTTCTGAAGGATCCAGTAGTGTTTGGTTAGTGATGTTTCGAAACGTTTGTATTTCGTCAGCGTCGTTGTATGTTTGAGTGTGCGTGTGTGTGTGTGGGGGGGGGGGGGAGGGGGGGGGGAGTGTGTTTGATGTTTTTCGTGTGGTTATCACGTGTGATGAAGTTCGAAATAAAAGTGCCAAACCCAAGATTAGGGATCCAAATACATCAAGAAAGAAAGGGAGACAAGGGATTGGAAGTAAACTGACTAATTGTTGTGACAGTTTGGCAACGGCGAACGGTTCAAGCGTGACGTTAACCGTTCTGATTGGAAGAGACCAGCTACAACGACTGAAGTGTCAACTATCGAGTAATTTCAATCTTACTACAGTAACAGTGAATGTACTGTTCGTAAATCGCAACTTGAGGAAGCGTAAGGCATGTAAATACAGGAAGACCGAGCTGGATTAAATCGTGATCAGAAAGATACTTCGAAATCAGATATTGGACTGCAATGCGAATCTACAAGCAGGTATAGACTCCGATCACAATTTGGTAATGATGAAGGGTAGTCAACAGTTAAAATGACTCGCCCAGAAGAATCAGGGTGGAAAGATGTGGGTCACTGAACTACTAAGGATTTGTGAAATCAATTTGCATTTCTCTAAAGCCGTAGACAGTGCGATAACAAATAGCCCAGTAGGCAGTTCAGCTCAAGAGGAATGAAGATTTCTAACTAGGGAATGGTCCCAACCGACATGTCGAAACCTATTCTGAAATGTTTCACACTAGAAGAATATACCGAAAGAAGTACACTGTCTAAATTTTAGCTGCTAAGGCGCACTGAATGTATTCTTTTAAAACTACGAAGTTACTCATTTTTGTCGTAGGAAGAACCTCTCATATTTTTACAGCCCTTGCTGCCAAGCGCACGAGTCGGCTAATAAGCAGAAACAGTCGTATCAAAAGACCATAGCACATTCTAGCGCGAAGTGTAGAGTGCGCGCACGTTAATTTTGAGCACCTAAACCACACCCAAAATGTTTCAAATCACAAATTTTTTGAATAACTTGAAGTTCATATAGGCAGCAGAGGAAAGAAAAGCAAGGCAGTGTATGTTGTTACATTACAGACGACTTTCATCTGTCAGGAGTTTAATTTGTTGATATGACATATTTTATAAAAATTCCTGTAGCACAGTTCTTATGATACATTTTGAATAATGTACATTTTACTAACAATGAAACATTTCCCTGTTTATTCCGTGTTCTCGTCACAAAACATGCGCAGTGTCAATTGGGTGATGAAAACAAACATTTTCCTTACACCAGGCGCACTAGATAAGGGAAAAATTTATACATTCAAGCCCTTCACAGTTTTATTTATCCAAAATTGGAATGGAGTAAGAAACTGCTGTAGCCATTGTTCTGTATACTATGCTGCGTAGTACGCTTACTTGACAAAATTCGTAAAACGTGATGACGCAAAACTACAGTGCACAAATGACTGAATTTTCAAAATACTGCTCCGACGACGAACTTGAAATAACAAAGAGCTAGCGGAAATTATATTCTTCAACAGTATCCTGGAAAACACATTACGTTGTGTTTATGGAGATGTTGAATCACGTTGTTAGTTCCGGGTGGAAACTAAATTACGTTAATAGTGTTGAAGAAGGCTGGAAAACAGTAACGTTCGTCTTACCTGCAATTCAGGCGGCCCATCCTCATAGATCTCCCTTGGTTACGGTGTATTGACTCTCACGAGTAGCTCTAAATCTTTCGAATAGTATTTCTTTCACACGATGTTAATGATTTTCTATATCCCATCCAAGAGACCAACAGAAACAACACTATTTTCTTTAGCTACCATGAAGGAGTTTCGGATGTAATATTCAAAACTGTTCTCTCCCATTTTTCCAGATTTTGTTTCATCAATTTCAATATTTTTGCAACTAAATGGTACTTTAAAAAAAAAAAAAAAACTTTCGGTGCTAATGTACCTTGAGGTTCCTGAAGACAGATTTAAGGCAGCGGAAACAGTAATCCAATGATACTTATCAAAGCATGCATTGACTGCAAAAACTTTTTCTTGCTCGAAATGATAAAGTGTGGTTTGCAGGCAGTTCTTGTACGAAATCTCACTGATCGTCTTCGCGTCAGTTTCTCTTCTATTTATTAGTAAGAGCGACAAAGTTTGTGGAAGCGTTGGACATATGTGAAGTTGTAAATTCTTTTTTCTTCCTGGTGAGCCTGAAAGAAACAGCCAAAGACATACGACATCCTTCGGTACACTGTGTGTATATGACATTCCTTGTGCAAAATAATTTGTCACAAAAGGATACGTCACAAAAGAAGTATTAACACCATTTTTAGTTGAACATAAGAGGAATTGCCGTCTGAGACATACGGATAAATCGGCCGTAGGAGATCTTTTTACCAAAATGGTGATCGTAAATAAAATACAGTGAATCGAGCGACATATGGAAGGCATCGCATTATCATGAGTGCATGTTTAGAGAGGATATTGAGGTCTTTGAACACAGTAATATTTTTTGCAGAAAAGAGGAAGGTGTCAAATAAGGTAAAATTTGGATGTCGATATTACACCAACAGAACTACCAGAGACAGTCTGGTAGCCGACGTCATGTGATGGACTCTTATGCCCCCATCCTGCCTACATGTATGTATTCGTCGCTCCATCGATTTCTGATTGCAGTTCGCCGCTTCGCTTCTGAGGACGTCTCACGCAGCTGGAGGCGAAACGCTAGTGAAAGTGTTGCTTATTGATCGCGGTCTGTCAGGCCGGAAGTTTTAAGTGAAGCTGCCATTTAAAATTTTCAGGTGTTTTTCCTGCACCTCGTAGACAAGCGCTTACAGTCCTAGCCGTGTGGCTCAGCTTTTGCTGTCTTTTTGTTGGTCAGAGCCCCTTGATAAGGAAGGGCTCCAAGCGTTAGAATAATACGCTGGAATGGTGGCGGTAGCGTCTCGTGAGCGATTACTCCGATG
Source organism: Schistocerca gregaria (assembly GCF_023897955.1). Lineage (NCBI taxonomy): Eukaryota > Metazoa > Arthropoda > Insecta > Orthoptera > Acrididae > Schistocerca > Schistocerca gregaria. Next base: position 1,084,005,308 of record NC_064920.1, on the reverse strand, counting down.
CACTCTCCGAGAAGTTATCCAACTGACTAATGTTCTCCACTCGCCTCCCACAATACTGATCCGACCATAAACACAGGGCTACTGCAAACGATTCATTCGTTTTTAAGACTTTATAACTTCCAAAATATTACATGTACAAATAAGACTGATACATCAATAGTAGCTTAATTCAAGCAAGTTTGCATTTTACGCTCTGCTAATGTTTTATGAGTGCCGCTCTAGTTGCACGACACGCGTGCAAGTGTTAGTCAAGTTTGTTCTATGCTTTATGTAGCAAAATCAATCCAACAGCCGTCACGGCAGCATTGAAGAATTCTCTGAGCTGTTTCTGTGTTCCTGGGAGGGGGAGTGCGTAGACACAGTCCTCAAGGTTTCCCGAAGGAACGAAGTCATATGACGTTAGGTCAGGCTACGTGGGGGCCCAAGCGAACAGAGCCGAATCGTCTTCACAACTATGCCCAATCCTGAAATGCCGAAGTTCACCTTTTATGTAGCGACAATCATCGATACCCGAATGAGGGGACTGCCTTGTCTGAAGATGAAATTCTCGGAATCAGCAGGCAACTGTCAAAACGGCCCAACTGCAACGTGTCACCCTCTCTATTGCTGCTCCTGACATACTTGGTCGAGCGGTATTCTTCTGGTTAAACACAAAACTCTGTTTACAAGGCGATTCTTTTCCACAATTCCTTCTGTATGCACGCTGGAATGGTGAAACATACAAACATCTTGCGTGTTTCAACTGAATGGCGCGGGGTGACTGGTGGGGCCAAACCCTGTTGTTATTGGCGTTAGTACAAGACCACACCTCTGTCTGTAGTCCCTGGCTGGTGCTGACATATGGGTGGTGACCTGCTCCCCGGCTGCTGAGCCAGCTCCCTGTGGTGCAGGCGACAGGCTCGTGGATGATAGGCTACCTTTAGAGGCCACGGCTATTGATGTCAGGGGCGCACTACTTTCCTGGACTTTGTGGAAGCCCGACAGGCCGTTGCTCCGCCAGTGTCACCGCATCGGCCGGCACAGACGGAGTGCGACTTGCTGCCGTCTGGCAGGAGAGGCAAGTCCGTCTAGGAAGTCAGCATCGGCGGCACCTGGCACGGGTGGTAGGTTTGCAGGCTGTGGCTGAAGGACTCAATGCTGACAGCAGGCGCAGCCAGGACACGAACTCATGGCTACTGCTGGTGGCTCCCGTTCTTCTCGCTGTCTGGCGTAGGTCTAGCTTTGTGGTGGTGCTGCTGGTTTCCAGAGATGAGATGTGAACCCGGCCTCAAAATCCAGACTTATATATATATATATATGAATCTGGCTCAATTTGTTTCATTAAAACACGGCAACTAGTCACATTCCCCATAACAAGAGACTTGCCCTGGTGTGGTGACATCGCCATACTTGGTGTGCATGGTTACCGCTGTGCAGAACAGTTTGCTCCTGCTCTTGGCTATCACTTCTGTGTGTGTCTGTTATTGTGACCCACATATCGTCACAGTGGTGGCTACGGGCTAATGGCTGTTAACGCAATGGTTGGCTCTGAGCACTATGGGACTTAACTTATGAGGTCATCAGTCTCCTAGAACTTAGAACTACTTAAACCTAACTAACCTAAGGACATCAAACATATCCATGCCTGAGGCAGGATTTGAACCTGCGACCGTAGCGGTCGTGCGGTTCCAGACTGTAGCGCCTAGAACCGCTCGGTCACTCCGGCCGGCTGTTAACGCAATGCTCCATCATGGTTTTGACACTATGTCTCATTACTTTTGCTAAGAACTCAAGGAATGAGTACCGGTACTACACAACAACCGAGCGAGGTGGCATAGTGGCTAGCACACTGGACTCGTATTCGGCCATCCTGATTTAGGTTTTCCGTTATTTCCCTAAATCGCTCCAGGCAAATGCCGGGATGGTGCCTTTGAAAGGGCACGGCCGACTTCCTTCCCTGTCCTTCCCTAATCCGATGAGACTGATGACCTCGCTGTCTGGTCTCCTCCCCGAAACAACCCAACTACACAACACAAAAAAGTTGATTTCGAGAATTTTATCTTCCAAAAAGATGGCACCCTCATTCGAGCATCGATGATTATCGCTATTTTGGGAAGGTACTCCCCTGGCAACTCCAGGTGATGTGTACAATTCAGACTTAGTGCATTTACGGCTCTACTGTTGTATCAATCCCGCTTGTAGATGTAATATAGTGTGGGTCAGTATTGCTGTTGGTTCTTGAATGTGTAGTACACAGAGACATTTTTAGCATTGCAAAGTATTTTATTTAAAAATACACAATGAATAACAGTTTACATATTATATGTTTATTTTGACACAAAGTAATTATGACCCTCTGTGTGACGTTTCCCATCACTTTCTCCAACATGTTACGAGATATAGCAAGTGTTCTTTCCACTTTCCCTGGAAACAGCTTCCAAACTTGAGACATACACACACTGGATGTGTGAGTTGTTGCACTGACCTGTTGAAACCAAACATTTTGACGATTTATGCCTCGGCGACAACGTTATGGGCGAGAAATTCACGCATCATGGTCAAATATCGCTTCGAGTTCACTGTCATCGCTCTTCCATTTTCTTCGAAGGAAAATAAGGTCCCTTGACACCAAATTTCCCAAATCCGACCACACTGTAACCCTTTCACAATGCAGTGGACGCTGCTACAGTTGCTGGAGTGTTGTTTGGCTATCAATAACGACAGTTTCATTCATTATTACTGCCGTTTAAGTATAAAACGAGCCTCAGCTGACATTAAAATCACAATTCCAGATCCAACATCCCTTTCATTACTTCAGCTAAACGTCTCCTTCTCACAAAATCTTCAGGCTTCAACTTTTGAACAATCGCAGTTTTGTAGAGATGAAAATTTAGAGAGCGTAAAACGCGTCGAATGGACGAATTTGATAAACCAAAAGGCTCTGCATGTCGTGATCGATTGGGGCTCTGTTGAGTTGCATGACTCACAACGTCAGCCTTTTCAGGTGACATGACAGTCCTTGCACTACCTCCCAGTTCTTTCTTCAGTGCAGAACCTGTCTCATGAAAGTTCTTAATCCATAGCAGTATGGTATGTCGGTTGGAATTGCACCATTATGAGGAAAGTCGAACTGGAAACGGAACTACCTCTGAGTGGTGGTCACAGATTCTGCATTTTTTAAAGAACGTCTCTACGGCAAACACACGGTGTAGCGTAGTCCACCTGTCAGTTGTAACTAAACTGGTCCTGTAGGAGAAAGCAGTGAGCCCAGGCAGGCCCCTCCACTACGCTGACTCACACGCTACCGCTCGAGTCAAAAACGTCGGCCTGTGCTTTGGAAAACGTAGAACTTTGAAAACGAATGAATTATTTATAGTAGTTCTTTATATTACAAGATAATCTCACGTTCTCCGCTATTTTTGAAATAGAATGCTATTGGGGACTTTATCGATGTTGCAGGCATTTTCTTGCATTTATCAACGTTCACAGAGAGCTGCCATTCACAAAACCAAGCTGAATTATCGTCCAGCTATATACTTTCCATAAGATGTGCAGCAAGTATACTTTTCTGTGGACAGAAGCGTCGTTCGCATAGTGTTTGGGTCTATTGCCATCCATTGTCTCGTTTCCCGAAGCTAAATAGGTTTGCGATTTGTAAGGTGACGTGTTGCCTCTTAGTGCTCTCAGTTTGTGCCACAGCTCTGTCTTCTTGAAGTCTGTTGCACCACAAGGGAGGTATCTCCTGGTATCTTTTATAGTTAATAGGTAGGAAGTCCGCGATTCCCCCTCAGATAATATACTGCACGCTCACTCGGTGATAAGTGCGACGTTCTTGATCGTCCTTTTATACGCACTTGTTTGGTAGAGGGTTCGTAAAACGACTTGTAAGATGGCTATTTTTTGACGATGTTGTTGGATGTGTTAATATTTGCAAGGGAAAATGATTTATTTGAATTGTGCTCAGAGAAAGAGTTGTTAGGCTAAAGTATCTGTGTCTGCGATGCAAACACTGTCGAGTCTTAGAATCTTTGACAGTCTATAGTGGATAGCTGCGCTGTGCAGCAGGTGGGGGTTCGTTGAGTGTGCAGTGTAAATCAAGGACACACTTTTGGAATGATGTGAGTTTCAGATTTATTACGAGGAGGAATGATGACTCAGAACAATGGTTGGATAGCATACGGACATATGAAAGGTTTTGAAATGGAGAAAAAGCTATGATCCGATGAGGTAAAAGGTTTATTTTTATTTTTGTCGATTTGTTTTGTTAGTTCATTTCACCGTCGCCACAGTCGAGTTTCTGACAGTTATTCTATTGAGTGATCTTCTGGGTTAATTTACTGTACCATGGAGGTTGTTAGACTAAGTGAATTTTCATATTAGAGTCTATAATTTTTTTATAACTTCCTCCCTAACTGAAGTTTCAGAACATGTGTTTCATTGCCATTCTGTGTCGAGATTATGAACCCAATTTACCGGACCAATTATAGTTACTTTTTAGAGGTATTTTTTTAGTTGTTTCCGAGTCTTGTTGTGTTCATGTTTCTGCCAGTACTTTCTTTGCAGGTCAGACTCATAATATGTGATTGTTTCGTTTCCTTTGCGCCATGTAGGTTCTGTCAGTTTCTTTATTTAACCAGGGTCATACATCAGTGCAGAAATTTACGTGTGTTTCATGTTACATTCTTATACAGGTCAATATTACAGTTTTTTATATAGTTTCATTTTTTTCAAACAGTTCAGCCGGCCGCAGTGGTCTAGCGGTTCTAGGCGCTACAGTCTGGAACCACGGGATCTCTACGGTCGCTGGTTCGAATCCTGTCTCGGGCATGGATGTGTGTGATGTCCTTAGGTTAGTTAGGATTAAGTAGTTCTACGTTCTAGGGGACTGATGACCTCAGATGTTAAGTCCCATAGTGCTCAGAGCCATTTGAAGTATTTTTTTCTCCACACAGTTCCCGCTGCCTACGTCTACTGAGCGTGAAATTATTGGTTTGCTTATTTGTTTACATATGAATAAGATCGGTTTTCACGCACAAAGGATTCTTTTCAATGTGATGTGGCTTTGAGCTCAGTAGCACATTTAGGTTGTCTGTTCACATTCCTATTTTTTATTTACGACAACACACACAAACATGTAAAGGCTACTCACTTGCACACTTTTAGACAGTTTATCGACCATGCCCATTTCTAATAGAACATAGGAAAAATTAAAACCTAAATCCTTCCGTGCGACATCTAATTTCACTTACTTTTGAAGCCATTTTGACTATTTTTCGACCCTGACTGTCTCAAGAAATGTGTAAAGTGTTTTTAAATTACCGCTACCAGGCACAAACTTTGTCAACTATTGTATTCCTTATTTATTTAGCAACATGTTTCGAGGGAATACTTATCTTCATGTCTTATTGTAAAGTTGTTTTTGTATTGCCATTTAGCCTGAAGGTGGGGTATTCCCTTGAAATATGTCGCTAAATAAATAAGTAATGCAGTAGTTGACAAAGTTTGTGACTGGTAGCGGTAATTTAAAGAAACCATTTACATACTCACTTACTTTATTGTGATGGTCATTTCCTTCGATGTAAGTGGGAGTTAACAAAATATTTTCGTGTTGGAAAGAAAAAGTTGGTGATTCAGATATCGTGAAAAGATCTCGCTGTAAAGGAAAATCATTGCTATATCATATCCATGACAATTTCGCCCCTATTCGCTAATACAAAACGAGCTGGCTTTCTTTGAACTTTCTCAGTGTCCTCCTTCCATCCGATCTGCCAAGGGTCTCGAACGACGCAGCGGTAATCCAGAAAAGAAGGGACAAACATATTCTCTATAGATTTGTATCACCTTGTAAGCGCTCTGGCAATAAAACACCGTCTTGCATTTGCCTTCTCCACAACAATTGTTCCAATTTAAGTGGGCTGTAATTGCATTCCTAATGCATACAATTGAAACGCCAACCTTTATATTTATGTGATTTCTCATTTTGAACGAAATTTAACACCTTTCTGTATTAGTCATGTGGAGGATGTCACACTTGTTACTGCCTAGAGTCAATTACAATGCAGGTCTCGTGAGAAGGCCGAATCACCAGCTAAGGCGGTACACCCGCTCACACCACGAAACCTTTGGTTATGTAATACACGTCAAACTACCAGCGATGAAAATTGCCGCCCCTACCAGGATTCTAAAAGACTAATGCAGAATCGAACACCATTTCTCAGATGTGTGGAAACTAACATGGCTACAGCACTTTACTTCGGTGGTGGGAGTGGGGGGGGGGGGGGGGGGGAGAGCGGGGGGGGGGGGGGGGGGAAGAAAGGCTCTGTCCCTCAGAGAAGAATTTCTACAGGCATTTTGGATCGTGTGAGGAGAGTAACAGGCATCCTGGATCTCATCTGACCATCTGTTTGCCGACACAGAGGGGAATCATCATGCTCCACCCAAGCCACACCGTTTGCCGTCCCCCTCCATCTCTCCCCCCTCCCCTTCCCTCATTTTGTTGGAAATAGGCTAATTAGAAAGGTTCTAAACCAATTGCAGAGCACATATTTCGCCCGGTTGCAGCTATGCATTTACCTGTCACAGCCTATCCAACCACATCTGTCCACTTCCTCTTAAGCCACGCCCCTTCCCAGATTTTTCCACTTTCTTTCTTGGAAACAGGCCAACCAGAAAGCTTCCTACATCAAGGATGGGAGAGAAAATTCCGAAAATAAATCATACATGTCACAATATGACGTCCTCCTTGTCCAGTGCCGATGGTAAGCGGGTAATGTCAGTGAATTAATCGTCCACTAAAATTATGCTTTGCTTGTATGCAAGCGGTAGCGGTAGCGGTAACGGTAGCGTTACGACCTACCACGCAGGGGGCCCGGGTTCGATTCCCGGCAGGGGACTGGGTGTTGTGTATCCTTCATCATCATTGATTCGCAAGTCACCGAAGAAGCGTCAACTACAAATAACTTGAAATACGGCAGCCGAAGTCCACCGAATGGGGCCCCCGGCCAACAATGCCATACGATCTTTTCCATTTCTATCTGGGCAATTGTACAAATGCATAAAAGAATACTGACATGCTACATGAATTGCAGGTCTAGAGCACAAGAAAAACACTGAGGTGAATTATGGGACAGCGACACGAAGGTATAAATATAGCGGTAGTGTCGCGTACACAAGGTATAAAAGGGCAGTGCGTTGGCAGAGCTGTCATTTGTAAACACGTGATTTATGTGAAAGGTTTGCGGTTTTATTATGCCCGCTCGAAGGGAATTAACAGAGTTTGAGCGTAGAATGGTAGTTGGAACTAGAAGCATGGGACATTCCTTTTCGGAAATCCTTAGGGAATTCAACATTCCGAGATCCACAGTGTCAACAGTGTGCTGGGATACAAAATTTCATGCATTAATTCTCATCGAGGACAAGGCATTGGCCGACGGCCTTCACTTAACGACCAAGAGCAGGGCCGTTTATGTAGCGTAGTCAGTGCTAACAGACAAGCAACACTTGCGTGAAATAACCGCAGAACTGAATGTGGAAGTTACGACTAACGTATCCGTTAGGACAGTGCGGCGAAGTTTGGGGCTAATGGGATATGGCAGCCGACGACAGACGCAGATGCCTTGGCTAACAGCACATCGCCTGCAGCGCCTCTCCTGGGCTACTGAACACATCGGCTGGAGGACATACGGCTGGGAAACCGTGGCCCTTTTCAGATGTGTCGCGATTTCAGTTGGTAAAAGCTGACGGTAGTGTTCGAGTGTGGCGCAGATGCAAAGAAGCCACGGATCAAATTTGTCAACAAGGCACTGTGTAACCTGGTGGTGGTTTCATAGTGATGTGGACTGTGCTTACATGGAATGGACTGGATCCTCTCGTCTAATTGAACCGATCATTGACAGGAAATGGTTACGTTCTGCTACATGGAGATAACTTGCAGCCATTCATGGACTTCAGGTTCCCAAACAACTATGGAATTTTTATGGGTGACAATGCACATGCCGCTGGGCCAAAACGTTTGCGACTGGATTGAAGGACATTCTGGATAATCCGGGCAAATGATTTGGCCACTCAGATCGCCCGACATGAATCCCATCGAACGTTGACCGGGCATAATCGAGAGATCAATTCGTACACAAAATGTTGGACGGCAACACTTTCCGAAATATGGACAGCTGTAGAGGTAGGACTCAATATTTCTGCAGGGGAAGTCCAGCGGCTTCTTGAGTCCTTTTCACGTCGGGAAAAAGGAAGTCCGACACGGTATTATGGGGTACCCCACGACTTTTGTCACCTCTTTGTGTAGCTTTAATGTGTTATAGAAATTTTCGTTACAGTCTCACGATGTATCTACAACGAGTATGTTACGCACTTTCACTATATGCCTACAGCACAATTACATTTTCATAATACACCTACAACGCAAAGTTTACAATAACATTTTCGGAATTCATCCATAACCACCATGTTACACTTTGATTCTCATAATTATCTACAATATACACTTCACAATTTCAGTACATTAAATCAACATCACAGGTAGACAACAATTTCAGTTTGCATCCTTCCTGCGTGTGCTACAGACAGGTTAAAATTTCAGAACATTAAATTTACGTACGCTACACTATGATTTGGTCTGTTTTACTGCTAAATAATTTTGACCTATGACTCGTCTTAGAAAATAGATTAAGGAAAGACAAACCTACGTTTCTAGCATTTGTAGGCTTAGAGAAAGCTTTTGACAATGTTGACTGGAATACTCTCTTTCAAATTCTGAGGGTGGCAGGGGTAAAATACAGGGAGCGAACGGCTATTTACAATTTATAACGGTCGAGGGACATGAAAGGGAAGCAGTGGTTGGGAAGGGGGTGAGACAGGGTTGTAGCCTCCGTTATTCAATCTGTATATTGAGCAAGCAGAAAGGAAACAAAAGAAAAATTCGGAGTAGAAATTAAAATCCATGGAGAAGAAATAAAAACTTTGAGGTTCACCAACGACATAGTAATTCTGTCAGAGACAGCAAAGGACCTGGGAGAGCAGTCGAACGGAATGGACAATGTCTTGAAAGGAGGATATAAGATGAAGATCAACAAAAGTAAAACGAGGATAATGGAATATAATCGAATTAAATCGGGTGTGGCTGCCGGAATTAGATTAAGAAATGAGACACTTAAATTAGTAAAGGAGTTTTGCTATTTGGGGATCAGAGTAACTGATGATGGTCGAAGTAGAGAGGATAGAAAACGTAGAATGGAAATGGCAAGGAAAGCGTTTCTGAAGAAGAGAAGTTTGTTATTAACATCGAGTATAGATTTAAGTGTCAGGAAGTCGTTTCTGCAAGTATTTGTGTGGAGTGTAGCCATGTATGGAAGTGGAACATGGACGATAAATAGTTTGGACAAGAAGAGAATAGAAGCTTTCGAAATGTGGTGCTACAGAAGAATGCTGAAGATTAGATGGGTAGACCACATAACTAATAAGGAGATATTGAATAGAATTGAGGAGAAGAAGAGTTTGTGGCACAACTTGACGAGGTTGGTAGGACGTGTTCTGAGGCATCAAGGGATCACCAATTTAGTACTGGAGGCAGCGCAGAGGGTAAAAATCGTAGATGGAGACCAAGAGATGAATACACTAAGCAGATTCAGAGGAATGTAGGTTGCAGTAGGTACTGGGAGATGAAGAAGCTTGCACAGTATAGAGTAGCATGGAGAACTGCATCAAACCAATCACTGGACTGAAGACCACAGCAGCAACAACAACAACAACAATATATCTACAATATATACTTCACAATTTCACTACATTACATCAACATCTCATATAAACAACAATTTCAGTTTACATCTTTCCTGCGTATACTACAGACAGGTTAAAATTCAGAACATTACATTTACGTACACTACATTATGATTTCGTCTGTTTTACTGCTAAATAATTTGAAAACGGCTCCTACTACCACTAGCCCTGCCATACTGTGACACAATGGTCTAATTTTTTGGCATCTGAAGATGGAGCTCAGACCCTGAAACCAGTGTGTGTATCAAGCTAGAGTAAAAATGTTACTCCATCTGTAGTGGTTTTTTTTCAGTCATAAACAGTCCTTTTTCTTTTAATTTTCTCCACGAACCATGCCACAGGAATATCTCTGTCGGATGATTTCCTAGAAATTAAATAGAAAAGGGGGAGAGGGAGAGGTGTGGCCTCGTAAGGAGGCGTTGCTTTGGAAAGGAAAGATACAAGATAATGTCTTGTGTTTTCCCCTGCATGTACAGAACTCGGCGGTCATAGGTTAAATTTGTTCCAGAATGCCTGTTGCTCTCCTTCAATGGTGTACAGTTACTACAGATCAGCTACTCTTTAATTGTAGTTCAGCATACTCTTGCCAGAATCGTTGGCGCTAGCAGTATGCTATATAACGTCTCAAGGAAATTCAGTAAAATATTCCCGGAAATTAAAATTCTTCTTTAAATCGATCATCTTCTTGAAAACTAAAATTTTTCTTCAAACCTGAAATTCTTGAAAAAAAATGTTATTCCACAAATCTAATATCTTTTCGGTAGCAAATTCATTTCAGCAATTAGAAAATTTTTGAAAGCAAAAGATCATCTAGTAAACCGAAAATTCTTTGAAACCTCAGAGTCTTCGAGCCAACTAAAATTTTCTTTTTCGCTCTGGAATATAAACTAGGTGTTTAGTAACACGAGTGGGAAAACATGAACGAAACCGAACCAAAATTTAAATCAACATTCTGTTCTGTTAGTCAAAGCAAAAGCAGAGTGTTTATACTTAGGGTGTTATTGTCGGAAGAAGCAATTATAAATCGATTTCAACCGATTACCTGCCGTTCCCAAGATTAACAGGACCAGGAATGACCATCCAATTAAGTAATCCACTGTGATATCCATCAGAGATTCCACGATATCTTCGTTTCATGCAGCGAGAGAATAGCACCGCAAAGATTTATCTAATGACTGATAAATGTTCTGATAATTCGTAATGGCATCGCGTGCGAACATTCCTCGTCGACGCAAAACGCAATGAAGGGAAAGCGTGATGTGATGTACAGTTGCTGATACTGATCGCGGAAACGACAAATGAGATAAAATTTGGTTTCGAAAGTAATGCCCACCATTTGACTTAACTACGATTTGTCCTAATGACAGTGTGCAGATAACCGTGATTCCGCATTAACGCAGAACGCCTTATTTTCTGTGGTATATTTTTGAATAGGTGTAGAGTAAGCACCGCAGTATGAAAATTTCCTTCAAGCCGCCGCGAGTACGTGTAGATGAGAGAGTCTAATATTTAGGATTGCAAACTGATAACAAATTCATTTCGCAGAGAAATACCAGTAGGCTTCTAAAACGGGTAAAGAAATCATTACTTGCATTGCAGATATTGCCAGACGTAGATGTCAAAAAGAAAAATATATTTTACATGCTTTCATTAATCATTAGTGTGTAAGACTTTGTGATTTGTCACTATGATGTAACATAGTTCGATGAAACATGGAGCACACAGAGAAAGAACTGCCACAGAAAAATATAGAGGCTAACTGAAAGAAATACGGAATGAGATGAACAAAAATGACATTAATCACATTGAAGTCAAGGGGATTTATAATGCTGCACCGGACTTTTCAAAATGATATTAATACGCTGAGTGCAGTGCCTTAGGGTTCCGTGGAAACTTCATTAGACACATACATGGTTCAACCTTCCCGGCAGTCGATAGTGTCAACGTTCTCGCCTGTTATCGATATCGATACCGACAAAATATCCACACTGGTAATTCGCAGACTTTCGAGGATATTTAAATTTTAAGTTGAATTAGATACGCAAATCAGTCTACTGTTAAGAAGATACAGTAGCGCGCCCGGTTGGCCGTACGGTCTAACGCACGGCTTTCCGGGAGGGAAGGAGCGCCTGGTCCCCGGCACGAATCTGCCCGGCGGATTTGTGTCGAGGTCCGGTGAACCGGCCAGTCTGTGGATGGTTTTTAGGCGGTTTTCCATCTGCTTCGGCGAATGCGGTCTGGTTCCCCTTATTCCGATTCAGTTACACTATGTCGGCGATTGCTGCGCAAACAAGTTCTCCACGTACGCGTACACCACCGTTACTCTACCATGCAAACATAGGGGTTACAGTCGTCTGGTGTGAGACGTTCCCTGAGGGGTCCACCGGGAACCGAACCGCACAATAATCCTGGGTTCGGTGTGTGGCGGCGAAGGGGTGAAGTGGACTGCGGTAAGCGTCGTGGGATTGTGGACCACTGCGGCTGCGGCGGGGACGGAGCCTCTCCATCGTTTCTAGGTCCTCGGTTGACATTCAATACAATACAATCTGTACAGTAGTTCCTGAGACTAACTTGGACATACAAAAAGAAGCAATCAGATGACTTTGGTTAATGTATCTAGAGAGAGAATATTTAGTAAAATATTTTTTATTTACTTCCTAAAACATGCAGTAATATTTTTTCCATTATGCTTTTGACATTTGATGAATGCAACGTAAGATATAATGGTAAAGAGATATTTTTGTGTCTTATAATTCCTACTACCAATTTTCTGCTTTGTCTTTTACTCGTACGTTCAGTCCTTACTTCCTGCCAAATTACGTGATTCTAGGGCAACACGAACTACCCTATCGGTTTTGATGAGTGAGTTCAGAGTTTGTTACATAAATGGCTTTACCTTTTGATCTTATTAACGTAGAAATATAAATCTTTTACATCACCAAGGGACCGTAGGCCTTTAATATGTTACATGAATTTCAACTTGATACGTACACACGTTCCTGAGACAAAAAAGATTTTAATAGTTGGACTGGCTCACAGTCGCATCACAAATGAGCGAATAAACGTTTTTTGTATGATATAATAACGATATAACAATTTTCGGATTTTTTTCCCTTTACCTTTGCTGTGAATCCTTGCTTCTTGATAAATTTCATGATTCTAGATGAACGGGAAGTAGCCTAAGGTGAGTTTGCGGTTATCAAAATGAGTGACATACACCGAAGCGCCAAACGAACTGGTATAGGCTTGCGTATTCAAATACAGGGATATGTAAACAGCTAGAATACGGCGCTGCGATCGGCAATGCCTATGTAGGACAACAAGTTTCTGGCGCAGTTGCCGCCGTCACCCCCCGTCCACCTTCTCCAGTTTGCCGATGACACCGCCTTCCTTGCCCTTGCCCCCACCCTGCAGTGCTCCCAACACCTTCTCCAATCCCATCTTGACCGGTTCACCGCTTGGTGCAACCAGTGGTTGCTCAAGGTCAATCCCTCCAAAACCCAGGCGATCATTGTAGGCAAAACCACCCCTTCCTTCCGCCTCCTTGATTTCTATCTCACCGTCGATGGCTGTCCTATCGCCCTCACCCCCACCGTCAAGTACCTTGGCGTCACCCTCGACCGTCGCCTCTCCTGGACCCCCCATCTCCAGACAATCCAAGCCAAGGCACACTCCCGACTCTGCCTCCTCAAGCTCCTTTCAGGCCGTACGTGGGGTCTGGACCCCTCCACCATCCTCCACACCTATAAATCCCTCATCCCCCCTATCCTCTGCTACGCGCATCCGGCGTGGATCTCCGCCCCCCTACCTTTTATAAATCCCTTCAAATCCTTGAACGCCATGCTCTCCGCCTCGCCTATCGCATCCGTCTCCCCTCCCCCACGCGGATCCTGTACGATCTCATTCCTTTCCCCCACCTCCTCCTTTTCCTTGAAAGGATACGGATCCTGTACTCCTCCCGCAAACTCGACCCTCCTCACCCTCTTGTCTCGCCCATCCTCTCCCACCCACACCCACTGCCGTGCCTGTATTCCCACGTCCCACCCGGTCTCCATCTCTCCACCCTCCTTACCCTCTCCCAAGGTGGCTTCCGGCAGCTCCCCCTCCCTGATGAAGTCCTCCTTCCCTCCATCTACCCCTCCTATCAACTTTGATCCTACCCGCCCCCACATCCTGTGCCTCTCCACTTGGCACCCTCCCTCCCTCTCTCCTTTTCCCCTGCCCCTTTCCTCCACCCCTCTTCCCTCGGGCTCCCCCCTTTTTTTCCTCCCCTCCCCCTGTCTCCCTTGCCCATGGCATCTGCCCTCCCCTCTCCCTGTCCCACTCCCTTCCTCCTCCCCCTCCCTTGGCAGGTCCCTGGACTCGCACACGCTCAGTGAACATTCGCGCGCCGGAGATCATCGCCATCAGCGTCTCGTGTGTGTGCCTTCATTGTGTGTTCAGTGTCCTTTCGCCGTCACGCCACCACCGTTCACGTGTGCCGTCGCAGTCATCCGTGTTATGTGCGCTGTGTCACCAAGTGTTAGTGTTTTTCTCATCCAGCGTGAACAGCTTCATGGTTACTGTTTTTTTTTTAATCTACATTTTTTGCCCGCCGTTTTTATTGTATTGTCTGTACCACCTATATGTCATGTTATTGTACCACTCAAGGCTGAAGAGAAGGGTAATATGCTGCTGCCAGCCCACCTTGTATTGAGGTGATTAAAATAACAATAAAGAAAAAAAATGGCGCAGTTGTTAGATCGGTTACTGCTGCTGCAAAGGCAGGTTATCAAGATTTAAATTAGTTTGAACCTGGTGTTATAGTCGGCGCATGAACGATGGGACAGAGCATCTCCGAGGTAGCGATGAAATGGTGATTTTCCCATATGACCATTTCAAGAGTGTACCGTGAATATCAGGAATCCGGTAAAACATCAATTCTCCGAAATCTCTCTGGACGGGAAAAGCTACTGCAAGAACGGGACCAACGACGACTGAAGAGAACCGTTCAGCGTGACAGTATTGAAACCCTTCCGCAAATGTCTGCAGATTTGAATGCTGCGCCATCAACAATTGTCAGCGTGCGAACCATTCAACGAAACATCATCGCTATGGCCCACTCGTGTACGCTTTATAACTGCACGACACAAAGATTTAAACCTCGCCTGCGCCCGTCAACACTTACATTGGACTGGTCGAACGAGTCTCATTTCAAATTATATCGAGCGGATGGACGTGTACGGGTATGGAGACAACCTCATGAATCCCTGTACTCTGCATGTCAGCAAGGGACTGTTCAAGCTGGTGGAGGCTCTGTAATGGTGTGTGGGGTGTACAGTTTGAATGATATGTGTCTACTGATACGCCTAGATACGACTCTGACAGGTGACACGTACGAAAGCATCCTGTCCGGTCACCTACGTCCATACATGTCCACTGTGCATTCCGACGGATTTGGGCAATTCCAACAGGACAATGCGACACCCCACACGTCCAGAATTGCTACCGAGTGGTTCCATGAACACTCTTCTGAGTTTAAACACTTCTGCTGGATACCAGACTCCCCAGACATGAACACTGTTGAATATATCTGAGATGCCTTGCCTTGTATGGACAGCCCTGAAGGGTTCATGATGTCAGTTTCCTCCAGCAGTACTTCAGACATTAGTCGAGTCCATGCCACGTCGTGTTGCGGCACTTCTGCGTGCTCGCGTGGGCCCTACACGATATTACACAGGAGTACGAGCTTCTTTGGCTCTTCAGTTTTAAATGGCAGTATATTTTGATTGTATTAAAGTAGAAGCACAAGGGGCGGGACTGTTTACTATGTGACACAAATCTCAACTTGCTACGAGTGCTGATTTCTGAGAAAGAAGGGTCCTTAAAAGTTGGACAGACAGGGAGACCAACGGACGTACATCAAAACGAGCCTATCAGGGTTGCATTTTTATCAACTGCGTTGCAGAACCCACAAAATGAAGTCGGGACTGAATACACACCTGAAGAGACACACGTTGGGGGAGGAGTACACTCTTACAATAACGTTGACTGGTGAGTGTACCGTATCCACAGA
The DNA here is from genome assembly GCF_023897955.1 of Schistocerca gregaria. Taxonomy (NCBI): domain Eukaryota; kingdom Metazoa; phylum Arthropoda; class Insecta; order Orthoptera; family Acrididae; genus Schistocerca; species Schistocerca gregaria. The sequence goes on along the minus strand of NC_064920.1, from coordinate 1,083,989,482 downwards.
TTTAGAGATGAGTTTGGTCATGCAACATTCTGCCTCTCCAGACCATAACACCTGGACCAACTAAACTATCATGATCGACAATGTCCCTGGCTGCATTAAGCATTCCCATGTCTTACTGTGTAAGAGTACATTTCTCTTTTCGAAATTATACCGAGCTATACAAGCAAATACTGTAAGAGGAGAGCTAGAGGAGATAGAGGAATTCATCAATTTGGAAATCGGGATCATGAGGGATGATAGAAGCCGCAAATAAATTGTAATCAGAATACAGCAGGCTAAAATTGCTTTCAGAACACTGTTGCAGAAGCAACGAAAAAAGCATGCCAAATTCAGAAGAACGCAAAATCCCGAAGACTGGCTAAGTTTAATGAAGCTCAGAATTTAGTGCGGACGTCAATGCGAGATGCTTTTAATAGTTTCCACAGTGAAACATTGCCTCAAAATTTGCTAGAAAAATCAAACAGATTCTGGTCGTATGTAAAGTACACCACTAGCAAAACACAGTCAATACGGTCACTACGTGACAGCGATGGAAAAGTTACCGATGATAGTTCCACTAAAGCGGAGTTACTAAATAAAGTTTTCCGTAATTCCTCCATGAAAGAAGACGAGGTAAATATTCCAGAATTCGAAACCAGAACAGCTGTTAACTTTAGTTAACTTTAATGACACAAGTAGACATCTTAGGTGTTGCGGAACAACTCAAATCAGTTAAGAAAGGGTTTCTTTCAGAGTATGCAGACGCAATTGCGCCTTTCTTAGCAATCATATACAACCGCTCACTTGACGAAAGGTCTGTTTCTGAAGACGAGAAATTAGTACAGGTCACAACAATATTCAAGAGAGAAAATAGGAGTAGCCCATTGAATTACAGATCCATATCACTGACCTCAATTTGCAGTAGGATTTTGGAGCATATACTGTACTCGAACATTATGAATCACCTTGAAGAAAATGACTTATTGATATATAACCAACACGGATTCAGAAAACATCGTTCTTGTGCAACACAGCTAGCTCTTTATTCCCATGAAGAAATGGCTGCTGTCGACAAGGGATCTCAGATCGATTCCATATTCCTAGATTTCTAGTATGCTTTTGATACCGTTTCTCACAAGCGACTATTAATCAAATTGCCTGCATAGGGAGTACCGTCTCAGTTGTTCGACTGGATCCGTGATTTCCTCTCAGAGACATCACAGTTTGTATTGATAGGCGGTAGTTCATCGTGTAGAACAGAAGTGATATGTGGCTTTCCGCAAGCTACTGTAATAGGCCCTCTGCTGTTCCTGATCTAGGTGATAATCTGAGCAGCCCCCTTAGATTATTAGCAGTTGACACTATAATTTACCGTCTGGTACAATCATCAGACGATCATTTCCAATTACAAAATGATCTAGAGAGACTTCCTCTATGGTGCGAAAAGTAGCAACTGGCACTAAACAAAGAAATGTGTGAAGTCACCCCACATGGGTACTAAAAGAAATCCGATAAATCTTGGATATACAATAAATCGCACAAATCTAAGGGCTGTCATTTCAACCTAATACCTAGGAACTACAATTAGGAGCAACTTAAATTGGAAAGACCATGTAGATAATATTGTAGGAAGGCGGAACAAAGACTACACTTTGTTGGCAGAACACTTAGGAAATGCGATAAACCCACTAAAGAGACAGCCTTCATTACACTTGTCCGTCCTCTGCTGGAATACTTTTGCTCGGTGTGGGGTCCTTACCAGGTAGTATTGACGGAGGACATCCAAAAAGTGCAAATTAGGACAGCTCGTTTCGTGTTATCGCGCAATAGGGGTGAGAGTGTCACTGATATGATACGCGAGTTGGGGTGGCAGTCACTGAAACAAAGGCAGCTTTCTTTGCGGCGAGATCTATTTACGAAATTTCAATCACCTAGTTTCTCTTCCGAATGCGAAAATATTTTGTTGACACCCACCTAAGTAGGGAGAAATGATCATCATCATAAAATAAGAGAAATCAAAGCTCTAGCGGAGAGATTTAGGTATTCCTTTTTCTCCATTGGAGAGTGGAATGGTAGAGAAGTAGTACGAAAATAGTTCGATGAATCCTCTGCCAGGCACGTAAGTGTGAATTGCAGAGTAGCCATGTGGATGTGGGTGTGAATGGATGGATGCAATTTGACAAAGAACTACTGAAGAGCAAGAACAGCAGTCTGGAAAGCATAAAACGGATCGTGAAAGCATTTGTTTGGAATGTGGCCTTCTATGGACGTGAAACATGGACAATAGGAAAACAAGAAAGCGTGAGGCTAGGAGCCACAGAAAGATGATGAAGATCAGCTGAAGGGAAAGAATTGCCAGTGATTAGGCGCTGAGGAGAAGTGCTGGAAACCAGCTCTCTGTGGAGGCACGTCCAAAATAGAAGAGACAAACTCGCAGGACACATTTCATTACACAACAATATTCCACGAGAGCTCTACGTCACCTTAATGTCGACACGTTTTTGCTAGAAAAGTCTTCTGAACCAGTTGAGTTATTTCAATTGAAGCACTAAGGCAAAAGTCCTCGGCGCAGTTAAAAGACCTAGATTCTGGTAACTAATAAACATCAGAAGACTCCTGACAAAGTCGCCGCGGTATCCGCCAAAGATGTTCATGTGTGGAGTGGCGCAACACAGGGAGTCACTGATGAACACAGTAGTGTTAAGCCATTCATGAGCAGCCGGCGACTATGGCCGAGCGGTTCTAGGCGCTTCAGTCCGACCTGCTGCCGCAGGTTCGAATCCTGCCTCGGGCATGGATGTGTGTGATGTCCTTAGGTTAGTTAGGTATAAGTAGTTCTAAGTTTAGGGGACTGATGATCTCAGATGTTGAGTCCCATAGTGTTTAGAGCCATTTGAACCATTCATGAGCAGCCCATGCTTCCCGGTCCTGGCACCACTCCAAACCCAGTGCTTTGCGTTGGGGTGTCGATGGCAGCCGACGCACGGGACGATACCTCTCTACTCCAGCTGCTGCTAATAACCGAAGAATGGTATGGCACGGCACGGAGTTTTGCAAGGGAGGCATTACTTGTTCTCGGATGGTAGGCGCCGATGTGAATGGGTTACGATGTGCTTGGACAAGGTGGTTCGACGATGTGCTTGGTGCACGACGCGGCAATCTTCCCTTGTGGTGGTCAAACGTGGCCGACCAGAACCCCGAAGACGAGTACACTTGCCGAGACGCTCCCAAGCAGCCCAGCATCGGGCCCCAAAAATCTCGCTCTTGAGCGATTCGACCACCCGGCCATATAGACGCCCACAATGAAGCTGCTTTTAAACTCTTTCAGGTGTTAGGCATCTCCATCACAGTGGTCAGTCAACATCTGACGCTCTTCACACCCATTTCATACCTTGCCAGGTCTGGTAACAAAATTAGAAATGCACAATATCAGTGCACACTGATGGCCATTTTATCTGTCACAGACTATAGCATATCTAATTATTTACACACCCGCCGATTATGTGCACTTGTACGATGTGACACTGACATCTGGAACACGTCGGTAACGCAATCGGTCCCCAACTCCGCATCCACAATCCACGGCCCCGTAATTTACTAACATTGCGTGAGCTGTGCGTAGACACCTGCTGCCACATGCCTCCGGAAACCTACCAAATACTTAACCAATGCACGCAGAAGTGATGCTGTACTGCTTTCTACATCTAAGTGATTACTCTGTTATTCACAATAAAGTGCCTGGCAGAGGGTTCAATGAACCATCTTCAAGCTGTCTCTCTACCGTCCCACTCTCGAACGGAACGCAGGAAAAACGATCACTTAAATTTTTCTGCGCGGGTCCTGATTTCTCTTATTGTATCGTGATGATCATTTCTTCCTATGTAGGTGGGTGTCAACAGAATGTTTTCGCAATCGGAGGAGAAAACTGGTGACTGAGATTTGGTGAGAAGATCCCGCCGCAACGAAAAACGCCTTTGTTTCAATCATTGCCACTCAAATTCACGTATCATGTCTGTGGCACTATCTTACCTGTTTCGCGGTAATACAAAACGAGCTGCCCTTCTTTGTACATCCGTCAGCCACACCTGATGCGGATCCCACACCGCACAGAAATACTCCATAATAGGGCGGCCAAGTATGGTGTAAGCAGTCTCTTTGGTAGGTCTGTTGCACCTTCTACGTGTTCTGCGAGTACATCGCAGTCTTTGGTTTGCTCTACCAACAATAGTATCTATGTGATTGTTCCAATTTAGGTTATTTGTAATTGTAATCCCTAAGTAATTAGTTGAATATACAGCCTTCAGATTTGTGTGACTTATCGCGTATTCTAAATTTAGCTGATTTATTTTAGTACTCATGTGAATAACTTCACACTTCTCTTTATTGCCACTTTTCGCACCATACAGATATCTTATCTAAATCATTTTGCAAGTCGTTTTGATCATCTGATAACTTTACAAGACGGTAAATGACAGCATCATCTGCAAACAAGCCGGAGATGTACCAACACGCTCTTAAGCAGATGCGGGTGTATTTCTTTCAAGGTCTTTAAAATTAGCAGTGCAGAAGTAGCAATGGTAGGCGAATAAGTGCGCTAAAAAGCTGCAATGACTGGCCAAGTAAACTGCAAGTTGGCCAGCAGCTCATGCAGGAAAAGAAAAGCTAGCCGAAACAAAGCAGAAGAAATCTAGAACTGTAGCACCACTTGTGAAAAGGAAGTGTTCCGGAGACTGTGAGGAAGTCACCACAGAAGCATATTTGTAAAGTAGAGGAATTAGATAGTAGTGAGAGGAAGATTGAATGGAAGCAATGATCAGCTGCATGAAATTCAGAATGTGGATTAATGGAAACGGTGCAGAGGTGGGGAAAGCAGTGCCAGCAAACAGCGACATAAAAACTAAAATATGGAACATTTTCTTTAACCTAGTCTAGTGTGTACGTTTCAGCTCGGGGGCATAGTACCACACAGGTGGCTCATAGGGAAATTGCGTGCTTACGGAATATCTTCTCAGTTATATGACTGGATTTGCGATTTCCTATCAGAGAGGTCGCAGTTCGTAGGAATTGACGGAAAGTCCTTGAGTAAAAGAGAAGTGATTTCTGGCGTTCCCCAAGGTATTGTTATAGGCGCTTTGCTGTTCCTTACCTAGATAAACGATTTGGGAGACATGCTGAGGAGCCGTCTTATGTTGTTTGCAGATGACGGTGTCGTTTATAGACTAATAAAATCATAAGAAGATCAAAACAAACTGCAAAACCATTTAGAAAAGATATCTGAATGGTGCGAAAAGTGGCAGTTGACCCTAAATAACGAAAAGTGTTTGGTCATTCACATGAGTGCTAAAATAAATTCCTTAGACTTCGGTTACACGATAAATCAGTCAAATCTAAAGGCCGTAAATTCAACTAAGTGCCTAGGAATTACGATTACAAACAACTTAAATTGGAAGGAACACACAGAAAATGTTGTGGGGCGGCCAACCAAAGAATGCGTTTTATTGGCAGGATACGCGGAAAATGTAACAAACCTACGAAGTAGACTGCCTCCATTACGTTTTTCCGTCCTATTTTAGAATACTGCTGCGTGGTGTGGGATCCTTACCAGATAGAACCTGACGGAATACATCGAAAAAGGTTTAAAAAATGCAGCACGTTTTGTATTATCGCGAAACATACGAGAGAGTGTCACAAAAATGATACAGGATTTGGGCTGGACATCATTTTAAGAATGGCGTTTCTCGTTGCAACGGAATCTTCTCACGAAATTCCAATCACCAGTTTTCTCCACTGAATGCGAAAATATTTTGTTGACAGCGACATACATAGGGAGGAACGATCACCACGATAAAAAAAGGGAAATGAGAGCTCATACGGAAAGATACAGGTGTTCATTCTTTCCGCGCGCTATACGAGATTGGAACAATAGAGAATTGTGAAGGTGGTTCGATAAACCTTCTTCCAGGCACTTAAATATGATTTGCAGAGTAACCATGTAGATGTTTGTAACATTTGTAGATATTTACAAATTTAAGCGTAGTGTGATTACTTTACTCAGAACTTAATTCAAGATTTTCAAGAAGAGCATGCTCAAGTTAACGACGATATAGTTTAAATAATTTTGTAACTTACGATGTAGGATATAATCATTAAATCTCGAAAGCTGTACAATTAAAGGAACTCTTCCTTACGTGTAGAAGCGAGTAGAATGTCAGCGGGTGACTCACAGACGCGTAAGATCGGTACGTGGGGCAGGTATATCACTTGGCAGTAATTAAAGCTGTGTCAGGAGAAAGTGGCCCCTGGACCCTGATCACTGATCGCACCCTACCACACTACAGTAGCGTGCAGCGGGCACAACGGCGTGTTAACTGCGTGGAAGCTCGCTATCCTGAGCGCCGGGATTTCGCTAAGACAGCACAAAGCGCGAGCAAAGTCCGCTTTATCCGCTAAGCGGCCGGCAGTAATTGCTGTTACCTCGCAGAGGGTGTGCGTGCTCGTGTTTCGCAATAAATCTCACGTTCTCTAGCCCACTCTGCCTGCGTTAATCATCTCCAGCGTAACAAGTGTACCACCGAACGTGGCCAGCCACGACCGTACACAAATTAGTAAAGATCTGTGTTTTTGTTAGCAGTAGGGGCGGTCGGCCAGTAGCGGACAGCCGTAGTTAAGTCAGCTTTGAAAAGCGCGCAGCAGCGCGTAGCGTGAAGCAGTTGCCCTCCGTTTTCTGGCGGTGGCGCCGTTACCGCAATTGAAGGCTTCGGTGTCTCCCTCTAGCGGGATAGGGGAAAAGCGGGCTGTTCGCGTGGCTTTAAGAAATGGCTGTATGGGCTCTCGTGGAGAGTTGGCAATCGGGGCATCAAGAAGCGACTTCTCTGCCGGGGCTAGATGGACAGCACGCACACCGCGGCATCAGCGTAAGCGACGCGAGCAGCGGCTCCGTGGTACGGGGCGTTATCTGCTCGTTGCGAAAGGAATCTTCCTGAGCGTGGGTCCGCAAGGGGCCTAATCTGCTGTTCGACCGTATGCTGTCGACCGGCGAGAAGGTTCTGAAAATCGGCGCGCCTTCCTGCGTCCGTTGAAACGGCTGGCAACGGCGGCTCGGCAGAGCATTTGGAGGTGCTGCGTTGGTTCAGTCCTGGGAGTCGTAACGCACCAGAAGTTGAGTACTGATTGTTAACAGATTTTATTAAGTTTAATTGAATTCAATTTACTTATTCTTGTTAATTATACCAGCCGTATATTTTGGAGGGTTTCCCGCCATTCATTCTCGCTTGCCCACCCGCAGAAAGGTGGTAATATTACACTCCTGGAAATTGAAATAAGAACACCGTGAATTCATTATCCCAGGAAGGGGAAACTTTATTGACACATTCCTGGGGTCAGATACATCACATGATCACACTGACAGAACCACAGGCTCATAGAGACAGGCAACACAGCATGCACAATGTCGGCACTAGTACAGTGTATATCCACCTTTTGTAGCAATGCAGGCTGCTATTCTCCCATGGAGACGATCGTAGAGATGCTGGATGTAGTCCTGTGGAACGGCTTGCCATGCCATTTCCACCTGGCGCCTCAGTTGGACCAGCGTTCGTGCTGGACGTGCAGACCGCGTGAGACGACGCTTCATCCAGTCCCAAACATGCTCAATAGGGGACAGATCCGGAGATCTTGCTGGCCAGGATAGTTGACTTACACCTTCTAGAGCACGTTGGGTGGCACGGGATACATGCGGACGTGCATTGTCCTGTTGGAACAGCACGTTCCCTTGCCGGTCTAGGAATGGTAGAATGATGGGTTCGATGACGGTTTGGATGTACCGTGCGCTATTCAGTGTCCCCTCGACGATCACCAGAGGTGTACGGCCAGTGTAGGAGATCGCTCCCCACACCATGATGCCGGGTGTTGACCCTGTGTGCCTCGGTCGTATGCAGTCTTGATTGTGGCGCTCACCTGTACGGCGCCAAACACGCATACGACCATCATTGGCACCAAGGCAGAAGCGACTCTCATCGCTGAAGACGACACGTCTCCATTCGTCCCTCCATTCACGCCTGTCGCGACACCACTGGAGGCGGGCTGCACGATGATGGGGCGTGAGCGGAAGACGGCCTAACGGTGTGCGGGGCCGTAGCCCAGCTTCATGGAGACGGTTGCGAATGGTCCTCGCCGATACCCCAGGAGAAACAGTGTCCCTAATTTGCTGGGAAGTGGCGGTGCGGTCCCCTACGGCACTGCGTAGGATCCTACGGTCTTGGCGTGCATCCGTGCGTCGCTGCGGTCCGGTCCCAGGTCGACGGGCACGTGCACCTTCCGCCGACCACTGGCGACAACATCGATGTACTGCGGAGACCTCATGCCCCACGTGTTGAGCAATTCGGCGGTACGTCCACCCGGCCTCCCGCATGCCCACTGTACACCCTCGCTCAAAGTCCGTCAACTGCACATACGGTTCACGTCCACGCTGTCGCGGCATGCTACCAGTGTTAAAGACTGCGATGGAGCTCCGTATGCCACGGCAAACTGGCTGACACTGACGGCGGCGGTGCACAAATGCTGCGCAGCTAGCGCCATTCGACGGCCAACACCGCGGTTCCTGGTGTGTCCGCTGTGCCGTGCGTGTGATCATTGCTTGAACAGCCTTCTTGCAGTGTCCGGAGCAAGTATGGTGGGTCTGACACACCGGTGTCAATGTGTTCTTTTTTCCATTTCCAGGAGTGTAGAAAGGAGGGACCTTTTGTCACCTTTTGAGGACGAAAGGGTGGGAATGGGGGTGGGAGGTGGAGTCACAGTAAATATGTGGTTCGGTTTGCTTCTTTCCCCTCGCAGCTTACCTACGGGTTTACTCGACTGTTAGCCTGTGCCATGTCTGTGAAAGTCTAAGGCACCAATGACTGTACTGTTTAAAATGCAAGGCACTAAGACCTGATCCATTCTCTCGCCTGTCGTAACTAGTATTACAATACTCTCATGTAAAAGATACTCTAAGAATGAAGAAAAATTCCTTTTGCCTCGTGGTAAGAACTAGTCAATTGCATAACGAATTCCTGCTCATCTGGAAGCTGTAATTTGTGTTTATGTATATTTGGCTATAATCACAGAAGTTTAATGTGCACCGTAGTGGATTTTTTAGATTGCTTGTAGTCAGCAAAAACTGTTGTGTGTTTTTCCAATTCAATACCTTTTAAGGCTTTTACTCAACGTGCTTTTGTGTTTTATACAGGTAGTTGGTTATTAATGTACTTTCTTGCCATGCAAAAGTTTGCCATTTCATTAAGGGTAGAAATTGTTGCCTTAAAAGGAGAATGCTGTAAAAGTTCGCAGGTCCTACCTGGCGAGCGTGTTTCTTTGCCCTAACTTAACTAGCAGAAATTTGTAAAATTAGTTATTATAGATTTTGGAAATGTTAATGTTATTAACTGTGATTGTACCCCCCGTGTGCATGACTCATGCGTTTTGGTTTTTCTATTTGAGAACTTTTGTAAACAGGGTTGTCTTTATATGTTGCAGACAAGTTAGATTCTGCGTCATTTAATGAATGCAGTGAAATTCACCTGCAATTTAGCTGAGCTTGAAGTTATTATGCAGCGTCGCGTTGTATACGTTAAATTGCTTGCCTGTACTTGCCTTTTACTGGCGTGAAATTAAAAAAAAAATAATTCTAAGTCCTTTCCTATCATAAATTCTGTTGTTTTTTTAAATATCGTAAAGCCTTTTACCAAATTTGAATAAAGAATGTTACTGAAAATTGTGTGTAATTTCACAGTTATTCCTTGGGACCTATTTCCACTTTACATTCTGTGTATTGATTGAGATTAATGACCTTTTGTGAACCAGTAGTAATTTTACGGTTCACTGGGCAAGAGCTGTTTCCAAACTGTAGCTCTAATGGCAGGACCTGTCGTTGAACTGAGAAGGATTTTGACCGAAAACGATAGTGCATTCGGCATGGCATCAAGGTATCTGATCTTAGTGAGTTTTGTGGTGGACGAACTTAACTTTCGAGCGTTATGTTTTGTTTTCGAGGAAGAAGTACATTTTTGTGACAGTGGCGATCTGGCTGGCGTCAAGGGTTCAGTCACGGGTAGCGGCCGGGATTTTTCGCCGGTCGAGTCCTTCCAGGACGACGCCAGGTTCAGTGTTATCAAATGCGTGCCGGGTTCTGTCCTGAGGGTAAAAGGCGGCGAGGCTGGTGGGTCCGCACCCTCGGCCTCCTACGGCCCCGGCGAAGAAAGGCTGCACCCTGTCTTCAGTGAGGCCAATACCCTGATGACGACTTTGTGCCACAAACTTTATTTGACACTTTTAATAACACAATTCCATTGTAACTTTATTCTTTGTACTGTAGGCTGCAACAGTGTCTGGTTCTAGTAATAACAATAGAAATTTATGAAATAATTTCAACTCCTACACACACTTTTCACTAGTATCTATTAATACGACGTGTTTTGGTAGCGCACTGCTGTCATCAGGGTACACTTCAGATTAATGTCGATGTAACTGTAATGCAGCTGATGATGGTAGCATCCAACCTAAACGGGTCGTACTAATAAATATTTATAAAAACATCTGAATCAGTTAAATTTATTTTATAAATTAAAAATACGGTCTTTTAACAATTTCATAACCACGAAAGTGAGTTAAGTAACAGGGATATTAAACTAATACAGAGGTATGTTCGGTTTGTTTAAGAAAAAAGCAGTTTCTGGTTGTACCGGCGTAAACAGAGACCATTAAAAACTTACACTTCTATACATTTTAGATTTTATAGTCGAAGATGGAGAATTCGGGGCATAAATGGGATAAAAATATTATGAATGAAGCTGTACACAAGGAAAGACAATTTAAAATGACATTCAGGGAAATGAGCGAAAAATATCCAGTTTCACTAAGAACATTAGGTGATTGATTTGAACCTATACGGAGAAGTGGCAGTTAAACCTGTTGAAGAAAATACGCTGCCTCAGACAAGTGAAGCACGCAGAAGACATGGTCAATGTAACTTCGTACACGGCGCGTATGTAAATGATTAGAGTTGCAGTTCTCTGTGACAGGGAAAACGACCACCAGAGTGAATTAGTGTTGTTCGTGTTTAGTGTTGTTTGCAGGCCTGATAGGGTTTAAAAGGGGCGTGATCAGCGTCAGATGTTGAGTGATCCCTGGGAACGGTGCGGAGACTCCATGTGCTCAAGGAGGCAGCGATGTCAGCACCTGACAGCGTTAGAAAGGGGCGCCGTAAAGGGTCTCCATTAGGCCAGCTGATCGAATCGTGCATTCGGATGAGTTAGTGGCCCGATGGTGCTTTGCGCGGGTAGGTGAGAACATCTACATCTACATCTACATGGATACTCAGCAAATCATATTTAAGTGCCTGGCAGAGAGTTCATCGTACCACCTAAACAATTCTCTATTATTCCAATCTCCTATAGAGTGCATAAAGAACGAATACCTGTATCTTTCCCTACGAGATCTGATTTCCCTTAGTTTATGGTGGTGATCGTTTCTCCCTATGTAGGTCGGCGTCAACAAAATATCTGCGCATTCGAAGGAGAAACTTTGAAATTTCGTGAGAAGATTCTTCTGCAACGAAAAACGCTTCTTTTTTTTTTTTTTTTTTTTTAATGATGTCCAGCCCAAACCCTGTATCATTTCAGTGATACTCTCACCCATATTTCACGATAATACAAATCGTGCTGACCTTCTTTGAACTTTTTCGATGTACTCCGTCAGTCCTATCTGGTAAGGATCCCACACCGGGCAGCAGTATACTAAAAGAGGACGGATAAGCGTAGTGTAGGCAGTCTCCTTAGTAGATCTCTTAAACTTTCTGAGTGTCCTGCGAATAAAACGCAGTCTTTGGTTAGCCTTCCCCACAATATTTTCCATGTGTTCCTTCCAATTTATGTTGTTCGTAAATGTAATTTCTAGGTATTAGTTGCTTTTAGGTCCTTGAGATTTGACTGATTTATCTTGGAAGTTTAATGGACTCCTTTTAGCATTCATGTGGCTGACCTCACATTTTTCGTTATTTATGGTTAATTGCCAATTTTCGCACCACACGGATATGTTTACTAAATTGTTTTCCAACTTTTTTTGATGTTCTGATGACTTTACTAAAACGACAGCGCCATCTGGAAACAACCTAAGACGGCTGCTCCGAGTATCTCCCAAATCGTTTGTATAGATAAGGAACAGAAAAGGGACTATAACACTACCTTGGGGAACGCCAGAAATCACTTCTGTTTTACTCGATGACTTTCCGTCAGTTACTACGAAGAAGGAGCTCTCTGACAGGAAATCACAAATTCAATCACATAACTGAGACGATATTCCATGAGCACGCAATTTCACTACAAGCCGCTTGTGTGGCACAAGGTCAAAAACCTTCAGGAAATCCATAACTACGGATCGATCTGAAATCCCTTGTCAGTAGCACTCAACACTTCATGCGAATAAAGAGCTAGTTATGTTTTCTAAATCCGTGTTGACTATGTGTCAATACAGTTTTCTTCGAGGTAATTGATAATGTTCGAACACAATGTATGATCCAAAGTTCTGCTGTATATCGACGTTAATGATATGGGCCTGTAATTTAGTGGATTACTCCTACTACTTTTCTTGAATATTGGTGTCACCCGTGCAACTTTCCAGTCTTTGGGCACGGATCTTTCGTCGAGTGAACATATGTATATGATTGTTAAGTATGGAACTAATGCATCAGTACACTCTTAAAGGAACCAATTTGGTATACAGTCTGGACCAGAAGACTGCTTTTTATTAAGTGATTTAATAAGTTGCTTCACTACTACGAGGATATTTACTTCTACGTTACTCATGTTGGCAGCTGTTCTCGATTCGAATTCTGGAATATTTACTTCGTCTTCTTTTGTGAAGGAATTTCGGAAGGTTGTGCTTAGTAACTCTGCTTATGCAGCACTGTTTTCTATAGTATCTCCATTGCTATGACGCAGAGAAGGCATTGATTGTTTCTAGCCGTTAACATACTTGACATACGACGATCTTTGGATTTTCTGCCAGTTTAGTGACAAGGTTTCGATGTGGGAACTTTTACAAGCATCTCGCATTGAAGTCCGCGCTAAATTTCGAGCTTCTGCAAAAGATCACCAATCTTGGGGATTTTACGTCTGGTTGAATTTAGCATGTTTGTTTCGTTGTTTCTGCAACAGTGTTCCGACCCGTTTTGTGTACCAAGGAGGACCAGCAACAGGCTTAGCCGTCGTCAAGTTCCCAGTGGACGAGGTTCCTTTACTGCAAGGGAGGGTGACTGTGTTGTGCACCTGCACCTCTCGCACCCGCCCCTCCGAGGACAAGTAGTGGACCCCGGGCACCATTCTGCGTCATCCCTCACCACCGGGCGCAGTCTAGCAGCAGTCCGACTAGCGAACTACCGTCCCACACGTAAGCTGTCGTTAAAAACATTGCAGCACAAACGGGTGTGGTTGGAGTGGTGCCTTGACCGGAAAGCATGAACTACTGACAGATATCGTCGAACAGTGCTCAGGGATGCGTCGCTGCTCTGCACTACCTAGCATCACCACCGTCGGGGAGTGTGGTGACGCCCTGCAGAGAAGCCCCACTCTTTCAATGTTTTGGAGAAGCAGAGCCGGAGCTAGTAGTGGCGTCACGATGCACGTTGTTGTGATGATGGTGATATGTGGGTTAGGCTGCTGAACAGTATGCTCATCAGCGACTTTGGTTGAATTAAATGCAGACGACTGTAGGAAAAATCTATTAAAAATAAAAATAAAGTATCGACAGGTAAGACTTGACAAGGAAAACATATTGTGTTGAGTCTGACCGAATTTGACCGGAGGTGTAGAGGACCACGGCCGTTCAGGTTGGAGAGACGACCTCACAGTTACAGATAGTCTGTGTAAACCAGTTATGTTGGCCACTGATGCATTGCATATATGAACCGTGATAAACCATTCACTTTCGACTAAGATGGCGCACTGAAGCGACGAAACTGGTAGCTACACAATAAATAAGTAAAACAATTAACTGGTGGCCAAGATCACAGGAATTCGTTTTATCCCATGATTACCGGTTTCGGCGAAACTATAGCCACCATCACTGCCTCTTAGGACACATACAGGTTACAACATCAAGGCAAACAATGGTGATGTTAATAGTTGCCTATAATACGCAGGCCTTACAAAATTGTCGTAAGTAGCACTTAGGCGTCCAAGAGAGATGACATTACCACACACGCAGAGGCGGTAATGACGCGACCTGTGACAAGTGTAGGAACAGAGCCGGAATTGCGGTAGTACCTAGTTTGCGCTTGTGTGTGAAGGAAACACTTAACATTTATTATGTAATCTCTCTCGGACGGCTATGTGCAACTTCCAATTTTGTAAGGCGTGCGTGTTACAGGCAACTACACTCCTGGAAATTGAAATAAGAACACCGTGAATTCATTGTCCCAGGAAGGGGAAACTTTATTGACACATTCCTGGGGTCACATACATCACATGATCACACTGACAGATCCACAGGCTCATAGACACAGGCAACAGAGCATGCACAATGTCGGCACTACTACAGTGTATATCCACCTTTCGCAGCAATGCAGGCTGCTGTTCTCCCATGGAGACGATCGTAGAGATGCTGGATGTAGTCCTGTGGAACGGCTTGCCATGCCATTTCCACCTGGCGCCTCAGCTGGACCAGCGTTCGTGCTGGACGTGCAGACAGCGTGAGACGACGCTTCATCCAGTCCCAAACATGCTCAATGGGGGACAGAACCGGAGATCTTGCTGGCCAGGGTAGTTGACTTACACCTTCTAGAGCACGTTGGGTGGCACGGGATACATGCGGACGTGCATTGTCCTGTTGGAACAGCACGTTCCCTTGCCGGTCTAGGAATGGTAGAACGATGGGTTCGATGACGGTTTGGATGTACCGTGCACTATTCAGTGTCCCCTCGACGATCACCAGAGGTGTACGGCCAGTGTAGGAGATCGCTCCCCACACCATGATGCCGGGTGTTGGCCCTGTGTGCCTCGGTCGTATGCAGTCCTGATTGTGGCGCTCACCTGCCCGGCGCCAAACACGCATACGACCATCATTGGCACCAAGGCAGAAGCAACTCTCATCGCTGAAGACGACACGTCTCCATTCGTCCCTCCATTCACGCCTGTCGCGACACCACTGGAGGCGGGCTGCACGATGATGGGGCGTGAGCGGAAGACGGCCTAACGGTGTGCGGGACCGTAGCCCAGCTTCATGGAGACGGTTGCGAATGGTCCTCGCCGATACCCCAGGAGAAACAGTGTCCCTAATTTGCTGGAAAGTGGCGGTGCGGTCCCCTACGGCACTGCGTAGGATCCTACGGTCTTGGCGTGCATCCGTGTGTCGCTGCGGTCCGGTGCCAGGTCGACGGGCACGTGCACCTTCCGCCGACCACTGGCGACAACATCGATGTACTGTGGAGACCTCACGCCCCACGTGTTGAGCAATTCGGCGGTACGTCCACCCGGCCTCCCGCATGCCCACTATACGCCCTCGCTCAAAGTCCATCAGCTGCACATACGGTTCACGTCCACGCTGTCGCGGCATGCTACCAGTGTTAAAGACTGCGATGGAGCTCCGTATGCCACGGCAAACTGGCTGACACTGACGGCGGCGGTGCACAAATGCTGCGCAGCTAGCGCCATTCGACGGCCAACACCGCGATTCCTGGTGTGTCCGCTGTGCCGTGCGTGTGATCATTGCCTGTACAGCTCTCTCGCAGTGTCCGGAGCAAGTATGGTGGGTCTGACACACCGACGATGTCAATGTGTTCTTTTTTTCATTTTCAGGAGTGTATTAATATCGCCATTGTTTGCCTTGACGTTGTAACCTGTATGTTACCTAAGAACCGGTGACGGCAGCTTTAGTTTCGCCGTACCGGTAATCACGGAATAAAAAGAATTCCTGCGATCTTGTCTACCAGTTTACTGTTTTACAAGCATCTAGATAGCTCCCACATGAGCACAATGTGCTCCCTATGCAATATATAAGATCGTGAGGACGGCTGTAGGCGTTCCGTTTTCTCACAGAAGGGTGTGTGTGTGAATTAGTAAGGGACCAAACTGCTGAGGTCATCGGCCCCTAGACTTACACACTACTTATAAATTAACTTATGCGAAGAACAAAAATCGCAGACGGGCTAAGCGATCCGTGACATGGCGCCACTAATCTCGCAGCCACTCCGCGTGGCTTCTCACAAGAGTCATGAAAGGCTGCCACTATGGGTGAGACAAAGTACAGCAGAATAATAATATTAATTCAAGGATAAAACCCCAGTCCAGACATGGTTAAAGGGGGAACAGATGACTGTGGTTTACTACTTAGAAATAATGTGAGACCGAGCCACTCTCTGACATATTAAAAACTCACGCCGAATATTTTGGGAAGAAGTCTAGACATCACACAAGATCTTGAAACGCGACGCACTCTCGCCTCAGTATCAGTTAAAGTACGCTGATACAGCGACGCCAGTGTCACAGATACTTCGTTTTTAACTAAAATAGATTTTCGTCGTACGATTATCGTGGTAAGTTGCGTTGGTATAATTTCGCATATCAAACAGTCTGACACTGTTCAGGTAGTTCACCGATTTCACGACTGTAGAAACCTACTGGTCCTGAGTTATAGGTGTCGTCAAATAAGGTCTGAAGTGCTTTTGCGTCCGGAAAAAGTTTTCTTGACGGTTGTTCGACAAGGAGAGGGTAAAGTAAACATTTGGTGGTATAAGATCAGAATAATAAGTGCGTGAGGGATGACTTCCCAAACAACCTTCTGGATAACTTTGTACTTGAAATCAGCAGAGTGTGTTACTACGTAGTAGCAACACGCGATGCAGTTTTCTCTGTAATTTTTCTTACATCCGACAGAAAGGTGTCTCAGTTCTTGGAGATACAACAGATACAAAAAAAATTTTTTCAAATGTCTCTGAGCACTATGGGACTTAACATCTGAGATCATCAGTCCCCTAGAATTATAGAACTACTTAAACCTGAGGACATCACACCCATCTGAAACGTCCCCTTAGAAAAATTGTACATGACTGTGCTTAAACTGACACACAATACTTTTAGCGCAACGCAATCTGACTTTCAAAAATCCCTACAAAAGAATGACCCTGACTAACATTAACCTATACGTTTCACAAATTGCTTACCTCACAAAAATCTTGGTTACTCGAACTACTGCAATACAGCGAGCGCCACTACTGCCAGCTAAATAAAAGATTCAAACTACGGAGGCGCTAACTACTGATAGGGATTAGTTAGCAAAATGAAAGATTTTAATAGAGAACAAACAATGTATTTACCTTAATATCATCAAAAGTCATAATATATATATAGCAGTTCATGACATCCAGTCCTACAAATTTCAAAACTCCGCCATCTCTCTCCACATCTAGCACTGCAGGCGGCTCACCTCCAACTGCGCAACGCTACTAGCTGTTAACATCTAGCTGCCCAATACTACAATGGCAGACAACAATGCGAACTAACCACAGACTGCACACGGCACAGCCAGTGATTTTCATTCAGAGCGCTACGTGGCGGCGGCGTTACCAATATAAAAACCTAAACAGCCTACCTACACATCCATGTCTGAGGCAGGATTCGAACATGCGACCATAGCGGTCGCGCAGTTCCAGACTGTAGCGCTTAGAACCGCTCGGCCACAACGGCCGGCTGCAGGTACCAGCTGCACCAGTTTTCAGCCAACAGACGCAAAATATGTTCATACTGATCTGTGATCGGGTATATGTCTCTTTTTATGGCTTAGGCTTTTATTTTTTTCCTAACAAGATAGGATTAAAGTATTCTAACACACCACCAGTAATAATATCGTATTGGAATGCTCATTATATGAACTGATGGCGTTCAAGGAAAAATGCACTAATAAACACTGCTTTGATTTTTGTTGCTTTCAATTAGAGCATACAGTACCCCAAAAGTCGACTTATGAACTTTTTCGACTGAATGCAAATGTCGCTCGACGCTTAAATGGTCGCAGTTCATCACATATCTTAGCTACCGAGACTTCTTGAATGTGGAACATCATCAATGCCAGAGCAATATTTCTTGAAACAAGAAAATCCTTTTATGACATGTTTTGATCAAAGGCACTCGCCTCGCCCCATTCACAATAGAAAGGTTCTGAGTTGCCTCAGCTGCCTTCACCCCTCTATTATATACAAAACGAATAATGTGTCACAAATTTTAGACCTCTTTCCATTTTCGAGTCAGTTTTACAACTCTTGAACTACGTTCATAATTTTCTAGCAAGCAAAATCCAATACGTAACTGCAAGAAAAATACTACAGCTTGAAATAAGAAGATGGCGGTTGATGAATACACCACAGTGTCGCGCCGTACTCGGCTGGTCGGACGGAGCCTGGGGCCCTATTTTGTATCGTTCATACCGATTGATGTAATAGGTTAGGCTCGGTAGTGACTTCATTTTCGGTTCTTTATCGAAGAATCCTATTCAACAAGCTTCTGAGACTTGTTGCCGAACGGTCCTCCCATTTTACGACAATTGTACCGAGAGGTTTTGGGTTTCGGTCTGGCCCTGTCGATCGGTGAGCTGTGGTTTATGTACACCTATAATTTGTTATTTTAAACATATTTAGCATATTTAGCTTAGGATTTAGTGATTGTGTTACTAAAGAATTACCAGAGGACGCATCCGGGTGGAAAGTGAGTTCAAAATAGACAATATTCCTTTGTTAGAAATATGGTTGGTTAGGCTATTACTATGAAAGAAAGGAACGTTTTCGGTCAATATTCTCTCAAAATACGTGGTATTTTTATGCAAATAAGAGTTAAAAGATCATTAAACATCACGACATCGGCTCTGCTTATGTATATTGTATCAGTGTGAACTGACGTAACTAGTGACTTTGTGTACTTTTTCCCACAAATGGTTTAGTTAGTAATTATCGAAACGTGTTTACAGCTTTCAAGTAATAATGGAAAGTCATTATGTGAAGCCTGATATTGGAAACCTTTCAAACAATCACGCATTTATGACTTACGCAGCACCGTTTGGCAACGAAGTCAGCCTACGTTTCTCTTCACAATACTATAACAATTCAGCACTGCGTGTCTGTTGTTTGGCATGGGCAAGTGGTTAGCGCAGGGGAATGCAATACGAAAGGTCACGGCTTCGCCCACGGATGAATCCTAAAAACTTTTTCCCTCGTTACATATGCAACACGTTCTAAGACATCGTTATTCATGTAAGTTAAGATTTTTCTTCAATATTCGTTATTACTTGCATGTAAGAGCGCACTTCCTCAGTAATGATCTCGTGATTTCTGTGTGTTTAAAATACGAAATATGAAATTGTTGGGGATGAAATTTCTGTGAGTGAAACAACCGACAGTGACCTTTATATTTTTTTTTGTCAGAAATAATTCACCATTTTTTCCGAATATGTAGCAGTTTACGAGTGCGCGGTTAGACGGGAATCTAAGAGCACAACTTAAATTACTGGTAATGTAACTCGTAGCAGTCATCTTCATAAACTCGCTTGTCACAAGTATTTATCTGCGATCGAATCCTCAACCACAGTAGACTGAGATGAAATATCTCTCACGTAATATTTTTAGATTGTAGCACCAAATACAAAACATTTCCATTCATGAGATGCATGTTATAAACTTC
This sequence comes from Schistocerca gregaria, assembly GCF_023897955.1. NCBI lineage: Eukaryota > Metazoa > Arthropoda > Insecta > Orthoptera > Acrididae > Schistocerca > Schistocerca gregaria. Next base: position 1,083,969,806 of record NC_064920.1, on the reverse strand, counting down.
GACGAACTGCAGGAGCTCACGAAAATGCATTTTTTTTTTTCAATTTTTTTAAAGACCCAAATCGGTGACGCATAATATAGGGAAGTGGGCTACTTAATCATCTGGATCTCTACGAACGTGTTATAACCACATTTTGTTTATCTTCTTATTCTTTGAAACTCTCAGAATCAATTTTTTGCATGTTTTTATAGATTTATTAGTACAATGTGATAATACACTGTTCCTAACTCATTTTCCGAAACGTAAAACCCAAAACGCGATGTCAGCGTGAATGAAAATAAGATAACATAATGCGGCATTTACGACAATCTGCAGAATACAGTCAAATACGTTATCGCTTTTATGCAAGCATGGAAACATGTGGTCACAGAAACTGTAAAAATTTTTATGCATTTCAGTGGAGAATCATGGAAATGGATATACTGCGCCTGATACTGTTGAGGAGGCAAGGGCGATGAAGGCGGGCATGTCAGCTCGATGGAATGCGGCGTCATGCGTTATGGCGGATCTGCGGCCGCTTGCTTTTGATTGGCTTGCGCGACACAAACGAACAACAGCGCTTCGGTTCTCTAGACCCGAACGGTATCGCTACCGAAATGCATACAGAATAAGTCAGGGACTCTAATTCGAGTACTAGACCGTTCGGTGCTACTGAGTACCGAAACGATCGGCACAGTGGCGGAAAGACGCAGAATAGGCACCCTGGCGTATGGTCGGTAGCCAGTGGCCATTGGCCACAGTAGGGAGAAGAAACTTTCGAGTGTGAACTATTATGATCTTAACACTGCCACAAAAAGTTTCGCGGAATAGTTTCTGGACGTTTTTGCTATTACAGATGGGTTAGACAGCGAAGCTAATTATGTTTGAGATTCGACAAGACTGATAACTTTAACTAGCAACCGAAATGCGATTTAAAAATACAGGGAACAAGTGGACTCGGATTCGAAACTTTATATCTGCCTTGCGCGACACTTCCAACCCTCCGACTGAATCCGCTGAGCTACAACCAGCGAACACTACACCACGAGCTGATACGACACTGTAACAGCTCCTGAACAATGACAGTATTTCCTCCATACACTTCTGAATCCTACAGTGTTGCCAAGTCGTGCATATAGCCGGACTTAGAATTCTAAGGACCAGCCAGTTATAGTAGCCACTTTAACTTAACGACTCCGACGCAGTCTCTGTGGAGGCTGGTTGGAGGCCAGGTTTTATGTCTAAGACTGTACATATTCTGCATGAATATAGATTATGTTGTACATCCATGCAGAAGCAAGAAACCGTGCCTCTGTCCAAGCATACTACATGTTGCGGCTGCACGTCAGTTTACATGATTTCAAAGAAGTAATTCCTTTACCCAAACATATAACAGCTTTGTTCTCATTTTATAAAATGAAATGTAGCAGATAAAATGGAAATAATTGTGGTTACATGACATATAATAAATGTATTGGACGCTTTATTAAAACAGACCCCTATGTTAGCGCTCTTTACGCAATCGAAACAATTTAATTACACAGAGAATTACGGCTCACTAAGGAAAAAATTATCAAACGAGGACAATGCGCTCACACAATACATTCACAGGCGGGAGCTTGCAATAAACCACAGACACAACAGTGAAGTGGAATAAAAATGTCATTGAACGCCACAGCGTCACTGCCACACAACATCCGTCCAAGATTCATAACTATAAAGTATCAATATCTTATAATAGGTGTTAGAAAATTAGGCAGGCTAAAAAGATGTGGTATCACATTTGCCGAATCAGGAATCCCACGACACTGTACAATATAACTTTTCATGACACATGAAATGTTTGGCTCGTTATAAAATCATTTTTTTCAGTGGGGAAGCTACATTCGTGCATTCCGCTGTTACTATGACACATGTAAGTTAAAGACATATTTGGCAAATGGCGCTTTTATTAAAAAAAAAAAAAGAAATTGTGACTTCTCATGCAGTCATTGAATTGGCAAAGAGGAGCATATCAGCTGATATACATTTGTAGAATCCATACTTCGCAACAGTTAAGTAGAACACTTATTATGACAAATCTTCGAAAAACATTTTTAATAAATGTTTTTTTCTTGTTACACTTTATGTTTTATAAGTATATAAGGAATAACGAAGATTTTGTGTTTAATGACATTTTAATATTTTATCGTTTCTTTGGAAGTCGCTTTGGATTGTCAAAGCACAATAGTATATACGTTCGATGTATGTTCGTTGTTTTCTTTATCACGGTAGAGAGTTCCTTTTTCCCTCTTTCTTCCTCTATTTTTTCTTTTTGTGTATTGCAATACTGATTGCTTTGTACAAAGATACTGTGCATAGTATACAAAATTGTTTATCTTATTTAATAAGAAAAAAACTACGTATGGTCACAAGAATAGAAAATACTGTTTCGCAGTAACGTTTCTTTCGTCGTTCCATTGCACTGCTCTGAACCATTTTACACGTTCTTGATCAGCAAGTGCAATGCACGAATGTACCCTGTCCAGTAAAAAAACTGTTTTATTTAGGAGCATTTTTATTATATTTTACTGTTCCTTTACTGTGAGCTGCCGTCTGCGGACATGTTGCATGAGCGCATTGTCCACATTTGATAATGTTTTCGCTAGTTAGCTGTAATTCTATCTATAATAAAATTGGATCGATTGTGCGAGGAGACTATGTAATCTTCTAACTTAAGAGTTTGTTTTAAAGAAGCGTCCTTCCCCATTACATTTATTATATGTCGCGTAAGTACAAGGATTTCCGTTTTATCTCCTACACTTCCTTTTATAAATTGTGAACTAAATTTTTCCATGCTTAAGTATAAGGAAAGTACTATGTACTGACTTGGCAGAAAATACTAAGAAATTTTGGTCTTATGTCAAAGCCGTAGGTGGATCAAAACAAAATGTCCAGACACTCTGTGACCAAAATGGTACTGAAACAGACGATGACAGACAAAAGGCCGAAATACTAAATGTCTTTTTCCAAAGCTGTTTCACAGAGGAAGACTGCACTGTAGTTCCTTCTTTAGATTGTCGCACAGATGACAACATGGTAGATATCGAAATAGACGACAGAGGGATAAAGAACCAATTAAAATCACTCAAAACAAGAAAGGCCGCTGGACCTGATGGGATACCAAAAATGGTTCAAATGGCTCTGAGCAATATGGGACTTAACATCTATGGTCATCAGTACCCTAGAACTCAGAACTACTTAAACCTAACTAATCTAAGGACATCACACAACACCCACTCATCACGAGGCAGAGAAAATCCCTGACCCCGCCGGGAATCGAACCCGGGCAAGGGAAGCGAGAACGCTACCGCACGACCACGAGCTGCGGACTGATGGGATACCAGTTCGATTTTACACAGAGTACGCGAAGGAACTTGCCCCCCCCCACCCCCCCATTCTTGCAGCGGTGTACCGTAGGTCTCTAGAAGAACGTAGCGTTCCAAAGGATTGGAAAAGGGCACAGGTCATCCCCGTTTCCAAGAAGGGACGTCGAACAGATGTGCAGAACTATAGACCCATATCTCTAACGCCGATCAGTTGTAGAATTTTGGAACACGTATTTTGTTCGAGTATAATGACTTTTCTGGAGACTAGAAATCTGCTCTGTAGGAATCAGCATGCGTTTCGAAAAAGACGATCGTGTGAAACCCAGCTCGCGCTATTCGTCTACGAGACTCTGAGGGCCATAGACATGGGTTCCCAGGCAGATGCCGTATTTTTTGACTTCCGCAAGGCGTTCGATCCAGTTCCCCACAGTCGTTTAATGAACAAAGTTAGAGCATATGGACTATCAGACCAACTGTGTGATTGGATTGAAGAGTTACTAGATAACAGAATACAGCGTGTCATTCTCAATGGAGAGAAGTCTTCTGGAGGCAGAGTGATTTCAGGTGTGCCGCAGGGGAGTGTCGTAGGACCGTTGCTATTCACAATATACATAAACGACCTTGTGGATAACATCGGAAGTTCACTAAGGCTTTTTGCGAATGATGCTCTGGTATATCGAGAGGTTATAACAATGGAAATTTATACTGAAATGCAGGAGGATCTGCAGCGAATTGACGCATGGTGCAGGGAATGGCAATTGGATCTCAATGTAGACAAGTGTAATGTGCTGCGAATACATAGAAAGAAAGATCCTTTATCATTTAGCTGCAATATAGCAGGTCAGCAACTGGAAGCAGTTAATCCACAAATTATCTGGAAGTACGCATTAGGAGTGATTTAAATGGAATGATCACATAAAGTTGATCGTCGCTAAAGTAGATGCCAGACTGAGATTCATTGGAAGAATCCTAAGGAAATGCAATCGGAAAACAAAGGAAGTAGGTTACAGTGCACTTGTTCGCCCACTGCTTGAATACTACTGAGCAGTGTGGGATCCGTACCAGATAGGGTTGATAGAAGAAATAGAGAAGATCCAACGGAGAGCAGCGCACTTCGTTACAGGATCATTTAGTAATCGCGAAAGCGTTACGGAGATGATAGATAAACTCCAGTGGAAGACTCTGCAGGAGAGAAGCTCAGTAGCTCGGTACGGGCTTTTGTTGAAGTTTCGAGAACATACCTTCACCGAAGAGTCAAGCAGTATATTGCTCCCTCCTACGTATATCTCGCGAAGAGACCATGAGGATAAAATCAGAGAGATTAGAGCCTACACAGGGGCATACCGACAATCCTTTTTTCCACGAACAATACGAGACTGGAATAGAAGGGAGAACCGATAGAGGTGCTCAAGGTACCCTCCGCCACACACCGTCAGGTGGCTTGCGCAGTATGGATGTAGATGTAGAATGTACTTATTTGAACTCATGTAAACTGACGCGAAGCGGCGACATTTAGAGGTTTTGGATGGAGGTGTGTTCCTTACCGCTCGCTGTATGGCTGTATAACTCAGGTTTTCTTCCCGTGCAGTATGAACGCTTCATTTTTTGATGAATCAGAAGTGGCTAATGATTCTGACTGCACCATCACATGTAGCAGCGTAATATGTGTAATGTAACGTGGTTGTACCCAGGTATAGATATGTTGTATAATGCTGTTTTCTGATTTACATTCGTATAGTTACGAAAGTTGTATAAATTACCTCTATGTGTTTATTTTATAGGTCTGAAGACAGAAACTAATGACCTGATTACAAAGAAACATTACGATCCAAGACTGGTATTATAATAAAGTAAATGTTTTCATGGATTGCTAAAAACTTTTTAGTAACTGTGTCACAACTTGTTGATTTTTCCTTCGTCAGCGTCACTGGCATCAGTGTATTTGACGTTTTCGGCCGGTTTCGTAGCTAGAATGCTTCCCACTGTCCCACGAGAATAAGGACCGAAACGAGTGTTTGTATACATGACCGGAAATGCACCCACTTGAAGGGGGAGATAACAGTTGTTTCATAGTGTAGGTTTCAGTGACTGAGAACACAAACTACAGGCTAGTAGGAATGGTCAGTTTCTGTTGGTGTTTCAGCTCCACACTCAAGTCCGCAGTTGTCTGCCCGTGACGGTGGTGGGCTCTCACATCGGTACTGACGTGCATCTGCTTCACTGCTCTTGCCGACACACTCTGGTGTGGTCATGTGTTGTTTAGGGAAGCTCTGAGAGACAATGGCCAGGTGAACCGATCAGAAGCAAGCCGACATGATCTTTACATACGGACAGGCAAATAGCAGTGGTAGGTGACAGCACGGATCTACAGTAAAAAGTACGAGATCTGTTCAAAAAATTCCGCAACATTTGTAATATCGCGCCAATGGTGTGTTTGAACGAAATGCGGTTGGCATCTCTGCACACGCCTGTGTATAATGTGTGACTGCCGAAAGTTTCATTGTTGTATGACTGTTACTTATTGTTCAGTGCTGTACTGAGTAGTTTGCGAATTTCTAGATGGCAGACTTAGAGGGGCAACGCGTCTGCATTAAATTTTGCGTTAAACTCAAGAAAACCTGTACAGAGACTCACCAAATTATGCAGGAAGCCTACAGTGACGAGTGCTTTAGCCGTACTCGGTGTTAAAATGATTCACACGGTTTAAAAATGGCCGGACAGAAGTGAAAGATTACCCTAGTTCAGGACGCCCTTCGATGTCTACCGACGACGCTCACGTCAGGGACGTCAGCGAAATTTTGGGTGCCAATCGAAGACAGACTGTCCGAGAGGTTGCAGAAGAATGTAACATTTCAGTTGGATCATGTCATGAAATCCCGACCCAGCATCTTGGAATGCATCGTGTTGCCGCCAATTTCGTCCCACGGCTCATGAGTCAAGGCCAGAAGGACTTTCGCCTCGCAATCTGTGAAGAGCTTTTGAATCGCGCAAATGAGAAGTTCCTAACGAGAATCATAATTGGTGCTGAGATGTGGATCTACGGTTACTATATTGAGACCAAGGTTCAACCTCCACAACGGATCGGGAAAGGTACTCCAAGAGCAAAAAAATGCTCGCAGGTCAGGTCAAAAGTGAAAGTTAGGCAGATAGTTTTCTTTGACTTCGAACAATTAGTTCATCATGAATTAGTGCCACAGGGAGAAACTGTTAATTTATGGAAGTATTACGTACCGGGTTCGATTCGCGGCTGAATTGGGGATTTCCTCTGCCCGGGGACAGGGGGTTTGTGTTGCCCTCATCATTTCATTATCATCATTCATGACAATGGCCAGATTGGGCTGCTTAAAAATTGGACTGTGTAAAAATTGGGACTTTCTACGGGCGCAGATGACCGCGCAGTTGAGCGCCCCCCACAGCAAACATCATCATCGTCGAGGGAGCTATAGAGACGTGTTGCGATGTGAGAAGCAAACGGCCTGAAATGTGGAGAGACAATTCATGGCTCTTGCATCATGATAAAGCACCCGCACATTCATCCCTACTGGTGCGTAACTACGAGGGTCACTCCAAAAGAAATGCACACTATTTTTTTTTTAAATCCATCTTTTATTCTACATGTTTGAAAGTTTTACAGTGTGTAGACACATCATTCAGGAACAATATTTCCATCCCTCTCAAGTGTATCACGCCATCTTGGAACCAGCGCCTGTATACTCGCACGGTAAAATTGTGGACCAACCTGTTTGAGCCACTATTTGGCAGCGTGCACAAGGGACATCTTTAAACCTTGTTCCACGAAGAGAGTCTATCAGTTTCCCAAAGAAATGATAGTCCCATGGAGCCAGGTCATGACTGTAAGGCGGGTGATTCAGTGTTGTCCATCCGAGTTTTGTGATCGCTGCCATGGTTTTTTGACTGACATGTGGCCGTACATTGTGGTGCAAACCAAAACATCCTGCTTTTACCGTTGTGGTAGAACACGACTCAGTCGAGCTTGAAGTTTCTTCAGTGTCGTCACATATGTATCAGAATTTATGGTGGTTCCACTTTGCATGATGTCCACAAGCAAGAGTCCTTCGGAATCGAAAAAAAAACCGTAGCCATAACTTTTCCAGCAGAAGGTGTGGTTTTGAATTTTTTTTCCTTGGGCGAATTCGCACGATGCCACACTATTGGTTGCCTCTTCGTCTCTGGTGAAAAATGATGGAGCCATGTTTCATCATCTGTTACAATTCTTCGAAGAAATTCATCTCTACCATTCTCGTACTGTTCCAAAAGTTCGCTGCATACCGTTTTTCTTGTTTCTTTGTGAGCCACTGTCAACATCCTGGGAACCCACCTGGCACAAACCTTTTTTAACGCCAACACTTTCAGTATTCTGCAAACAATTCCTTCCCCTATCCTACCCCAACGTAGCGTGACAATTCGTTCGCTGTGATGCGTCTGTCAGCAGTCACCAATTCGTTAATTCTCTGCACATTGTCTGGAGTGTGTGCAGTACGAGGCCTGCCACTGCGAGGACAATCCTCAATATTGCCGTGCCCGCTTTCATCACGTAACCTGCTTGCCCACCAACTAACTGTACTGTGATCGACAGCAGCGTCTCCACACACCTTTTTCAACCTCTTGCGGATGTTTCCCACTGTCTCGCTTTCACAGCACAGGGATTCTATGACAGCACGTTGCTTCTGACGAACGTCAAGTGTAGCAGCCATCTTGAAGATATACTGTGACGGCGCCATTCACGGGAACAGGTTGAACTAATTTTGAAAACAAGCGGGAAGGATGTATCTACACGCTGTAAAACTTTCACGCATGCAGAATGAAAGCTGTATTTATACAAAAATAGTGTCATATCTTTTGGAGTGACCCTCGTATTACCCAAAGAATGAAATCACTGTGGTGTCTCAACCTCCGTACTCCCCAGACCTGGTCCCTGCGGACTTTTGTTATATTTCAGAAGCTGAACACCCCGTGGAAAGGACGAATATTTGCAAAGGTGGACAAGATAAAAAACAATTCGCAGACGGCGCTTCTAGCGATCCAGCAAGGGGCGTACGAAGGTTGCTTCCGGAAGTTGTAACAGTGTTGGGAACAGTGTATCAATTGTGTCGTGGAGGGCAGTATTCCGAAGGAGACCGTGCGCAATAAGGAAAAGGCAAGCGTACAAAATAATTGTGGACAAAGTTCCGGGGTTTGGTGAACACACCTCGTACCCTTCCGACAGCGACAGCATCATAGACTGTTTGCAACCGTGTTTCGTCGTTTGCCTGGAGCAAGCTCATTTTAAAGAATGAGAAACCAAGAAAAGAAGGTGCGTCCGGTACGTTCGCGTGCTTTGGAGTAACAGGTGTTGAACACTGTAGGATATAAAGCTGGTATCAGCATCAGGCAGGTGGCTTGCTAGCGTGGAGTAAGCCAGACGATCGTGTAGAACATTCTCCAAGACAGCTGCCGCTACTTACAACGCGTTTAGGCTTCATCAACCACAGACTTGCCTCTCTGGCGGTGGTTTCGTCGCTAGTTCTACTCACGAGGGATCATAGGTGCTGGGATTTCTGTCATCTTTCCTATTCACAGATGAGGATACTTTTACAAGGGTCTTATCTTCAAAATCTACAACACGCTCCTGTGCATTACGGAGAACGTCCACGATATGATAGCACTGAACCACCAGCACGGATTCAGTCTCAATGTGTGGCCAGGACTTTATCACGAAAACATTGTGGAATCAGTCAACCTCCCTCAGCGCCTCATATCTGCACTTCCTGCGGGAGGCACTGCCTCTCCGTTTGCTTAAAACTTGTTCCACAGATCAAAAGTACTATATTTAGTAATAATGTGGAACGTGTCAGTTCAATGTATGTTTTCTTTACACGATATATTTTTTTTCTGCTTCATACCTAGAAATTCCCTTTCTTTTATTGCGATGACTACTTCACGTAAAAAAAAATTCACTCAGAAACCAGAAACTCCTTTGATTTGTCTTTAATAGCTGGTAGGAAGTTAGCCCACTGGATTCGCATTGATTTCTCTAAATCGCTTCACGCACATGCCGGGATGGTTCCTTTGAAAGAGCACGGCCGACTTGCTTCCCCATGTGTTCCTAATCCTATGGGACCGATGACCTCGCTTTTTTGTCCTCTCCCTCAAATCAACCAACCAACCAAATGCTGGCTGTCTGTCTGTCAGACTTTTAATGCTATTTGGTAAATGACCAAAGATCTTTGTGGCTGCTTAATTCAACCCTTTGCGTGTCAGAGTCAGACTGAATCCAAAATAGCGAAGATAGCCGGCCGCGGTGGTCTCGCGGTTCTAGGTGTACGGAGGGTGGTGTGGGAAACTGCATTGATGGTGATCAGCTGACTTCCAGATTTCCTTGCGAAGGCATCTCAGCAACAACATCTGTCCCGGCAGGTGCTTCGTACAAGAGGGTTGGTTGAGCGTTGTTTTGGGGGAAGAGACCAAACTACGAGGTCATCGGTCTCATCGGATTAGGGAAGGAAGGAGAAGGAATTGGGCAGTGCCCTTTCAAAGGAACTATCCCGACATTTGCCTGGAGCGATTTAGGGAAATCACGGAAAACCTAAATCAGGATAGCCGGACGCGGGATCGAACCGTCGTCCTCCTCAATGCGAGGCCAGTGTCGTACGAGATGGTCCAGTCGCATGTCCCGCTCGGTCTTAAAAGTTTTTGAAAAATTGTTCCAGTAAAAACATCGATCTTCATAACAGTCATATTGTAACCTATTTCAATACACACAGTCTTGATCGCATCTAAAGGCTGTTTTTTTTTAATTTTTAGATGACCGGTTTCGATAAGACATCATCTTCAGCTCTTACATTACTTGCTGACCCTAGGGACCGTTGGTGTGGAGCAGGTCCATCTGTGTAGGTGAGAAGTGTTCTCCGTGCCTGCACGGATGGACCTGCTCCACGCCAACGGTCCCTAGGGTCAGCAAGGAATGTAAGAGCTGAAGATGATCTTTTGGATCGAAACCGGTCACCTATAAATAAAAATAAACTACTTAAATACCATCACGACTGTGTGTTTTGAAATGAGTTTAGAATCTTACCTGGGGGGGGTGGGGGGGGGGGGGGGGGGAGAGCGCCACCAGAAAGGAGAGTATGCGAAGGCGAAACCGGACGTGCAGACTCTGGAACAAGACATTCACGCTGACTGTGACGCCATTCGGTTGCAGGACGCCACATTTGAACAACCTGTTCAGTCGCTGCTGCTTCATGTTTGCGCATGCCCAGAGGCCCGAATGAGCTACCTTGAACACATTATCCGGCGGTGGTCTCATCACAGCATGCCGTTCACTGCATCGGACTGTGCAGGCGTGATGAATTAATACTCTGTAGCATAAACACCTTGCATTTCCGGCCGTATATCCCTGTCACCATTTCTGCTCATTAGCGGCCATGGGATTGTGTCCTGGAGATTGACCTCTGCATGTCTCAGTCAGTGGTTGTCACTCAGCTTCTGATCGTAGCATCACTTTTGGATATTTTAATAACACATGTGATCTCAGTCTCTGTTGATCCATTGTGGACAAGAGGCAGTATTTAACACCGAAATTTGTCAAACAGCCGCACAATTGAGATGTTATTTTATTTTAAAAAACGGTTCACATGTCTCTAAGCACTACAGCGTTTCACCAGGCAACGCCGATCAACTGCTGTTTGTGTATGAGAAATCGGTTGGAAACTTTCCTCATGTCAGCACGTTGTAGGTGTCGCCACCGTCGCCAACCTTGTCTGAATGCTCTGAAAAGCTAATCATTTGCATATCACAGCATCTTCTTCCTGTCTGTTAAATTTCGCGTCTGTAGCACGTCATATTCGTGGTGTAGCAATTTTAATGGTCAGTAGTGTATAAATGCCCATTCGTCTGTTGACGATGCCTTGTTGCACTTTGGACACCACATCGACAGACAACACATATAAATACTCCGCGTCCGTCCTCAACCACTTCTGTCTGCATACGGTCACATCTCAACGATGTGAGTGCCACGTTTTTAACAATCTCGAGTCTACATAACGCACGGTCCGTGATACTGCCAGCATGTCTACTGGATTCCTTCACAAAATCGGTTTTGAATGGTTTGTGGTAAACGTACATTGCCGTCCTTTAAGGAATGACAATTCCCAATAAAACAAAAAAATATATCAATTTATACTCAGAATATAATACCGAGATTGCAAAATTAGACGTAGCGATGCTTACTAAGTATTGTGTTGTAATGTCATAAGCTGTTGTCTAACTCAGTATCACCGATTCTTCAGACGGTGCTTCCAGGTGAGACTTCAACTGGACACGCCTACTCTTACGAAGAATATGTGTTCAAAAGCCTACAAAGAAATTCGGTGAGCCATGTATTGATATACCAGACAAAAGAGTTATAGCTCTAGCTTCATTTTGACGCTTTTATTTCGTGACTTACATCTTTAATGGTTAGAAATGTTGTGGTTCCCAAACGAAGAAACGTGTGGACCATTTATTACGTAAAGATCGCCTAATTACTGCAATTTTCACATTATCAGAAATTTACTGCAATCTTCAAATGTGATAAGTAGTATACCAAAAGTTTTGTCATGATGTATAAACTCTTATGCGCATTCTGAACATCACGCAATGGTATACATATGTCAACGTAATATGCGTCATATCGTCTAGTGACGAAAGGGACTGAAATTAAAAGTGCCGTGTGCTCTTTTGTAGTGCTTGTAGAAAGAAGGGATACGGGATACGGGGGGAGAGAGGAAACTAAGGCCATAGGTGAAGCAGGGCAAATGACAGCGTATTCAATAGCCATTGATATTTGCTATATGCGAAATTTAAAAATTTACGCCTTAAACCCATAAGGAATGTTACAAGAATAGAGAAACATTTTAGAAAGTAATAGTGTAATGTGAAGAAATATGCCCTCTCCCTCCATTTTACGTTCCCTTCTTTCACAAGTTCTACATAAAGAGCACACGGAAATATTGTAATTTCAGTCTTTTTTACCATGTGACGATATGATGCACAGTTCATTGCCATATTTAATACCATTTCATGACCAGAATGCATATAACTTAAGTATATGTAACAGGAACTGTTTGTGCATTAATTCTTACATCTGAAAATGCAAATAAACTGCCGAACACGGTTCGGTAATTACTGCAGTAACTATGCGACCTTGACGTAATAAATTATCACATAAAGGTTTATACTGTCAAGTGTTTCCATTTAATAATATGTAATAATATGTCGGTTCTTAGGAACTGTAGCAGTTGCCAACTTTGGGGCGCTGGAAATTAGCCACCATATCTGAAATCAAGTACGTGCCAGGATAATTTTATATAAAAATCAGTAAAATTCACCCTGTTAGCTAATAACTGTAAAGACCACAGTGAAGTTAGAAAACATATACATGTTGTTTTACGGAATTTTTTTGCTCCCTGTTTCATGCTAAATATGTTCCACTCTTTCTCCGCTCACTTCACAAGTGTAGTCGATAAGGAATGCCACCACAAAAAAAAAAAAATTAACTCCTGGTGTGAAGAGTGAAGGGATTGGAGAGCGGTATTGACGTAGGGCTGTAGGCAGGTGAAGAGAGGAAGGTGGGAGAGCACGGCCGGCTGCCAGCGCAGGGCCTGATTTTCTGCCAGCCTGCCGCGAAACTTTCTCGCGGCGCCTTTGCGGCCCTCTGACGCGTGTATTTGCAAGTCAAGTTGAAAATCTCATTTCACTCCCGGCCGTGTGTACATTTCGCAAAACAGTACACAGCGAGCGGCACGAAGTTTTTAATGCGATGCGTTTTATGAGAAGCACCAGAGGTTTGATACAGCGCCCCAGAAGCTTACGAATGTCGTTGGCGCTATTCCCTCTTTTGTTTCTTTATTCATAAGTTTATAGTTACGCATTTTTTTCAGAAGTCGGCAGGACCTGTAATGTGTACGTCGTTCTGAAACTGTTAGTAAAAGGTTTATAAATAATAATATGTAAATCTGTATAGATTGTATAGGATCTGCAACCTGATCAACCTACAATGACGGCTATTATTTCATTCTAGTACTGAAATGTACAAATATTTTTCACGTAGCCATGCCTGTTCTACCAACAAAATTTGTTTTAAGCTTCAATTTACTATCCTTATTGTCTAAAATGTAACTAAAATTACACTGACGGTCATGTAAAAAGTAGTGTGTGTAGAATCTACACATTCTAAGGCTTCCTTTGGGATATTTTGATGGATTTTTTTTTGTAGAAAGTACGAATTAACTATTTAAATAGCTTAGATGGTATTTGTGAAAATGCCAGTGGCTAAGCAACTCGTGAACTTAATTTCACTGAATTAAAGAGGGTTAAAAAAATCGACTGTAGTTGAAAATAGATGTTAAAATTAAACTTTCTTGGTGTTAGAATACGACACAGCTGCTAAACGTGACTTCAGTGACATAATTAAAGAGTTTCCACATCAACACCTCCATCTGTTGTTGTTGTGGTCTTCAGTCCTGAGACTGGTTTGATGCAGCTCTCCATGCTACTCTATCCTGTGCAAGCTTCTTCATCTCCCAGTACCTACTGCAGCCTACATCCTTCTGAATCTGCTTAGTGTATTCATCTCTTGGTCTTCCTCTACGATTTTTACCCTCCACGCTGCCCTCCAATACTAAACTGGTGATCCCTTGATGCCTCAGAACATGTCCTACCAACCGATCCCTTCTTCTAGTCAAGTTGTGTCACAAATTTCTCTTCTCCCCAATCCTATTCAATACTTCCTCATTAGTTATGTGATCTACACATCTAATCTTCAGCATTCTTCTGTAGCACCACATTTCGAAAGATTCTATTCTCCTCTTGTCCAAAATATTTATTGTCCATGTTTCACTTCCATACATGGCTACACTCAATACAAATACTTTCAGAAACGACTTCCTGACCCTGCAAACTAACCTGAGGTGCATCGCACAGGGTACATCCTATTGCAAGAGTTATTAGGGTTTCTTCCAGTTCCAATCACGTATGGAACGGGGAAGAATGATTGTTTAAATGCCTCTGTGCGTGCAGGAATTGTTCTAATGTTATCCTCACGATCCCAATGTGAGCGATACGTAGCCGGCCGCGGTGGTCTCGCGGTTCTAGGCGCGCAGTCCGGAACCGCGTTACTGCTACGGTAGCAGGTTCGAATCCTGCCTCGGGCATGGATGTGTGTGGTGTCCTTAGGTTAGTTAGGTTTAAGTAGTTCTATGTTCTACGGGACTGATGACCTAAGATGTTAAGTCCCATAGTGCTCAGAGCCATTTGAGCCATTTTTTGAGCGCTACGTAGGCGGTTGCAGTATATCCCTAGAGTAATATTTTAATTCGGTTCTTGAAACTTTGTTAATAGACTTTCTCTGGATAGTTTCCGTCTGTCTTTATAAGTCTGCCCAGCCCTATCTCGCACAGAACCCACGCACTTGATCAGTATTCTAGGATGGGAGCCGGCCGCGGTGGTCTCGCGGTTCTAGGCGCGCAGTCCGGAACCGTGCGACTGCTACGGTCGCAGGTTCGAATCCTGCCTCGGGCGTGGATGTGTGTGATGTCCTTAGGTTAGTTAGGTTTAAGTAGTTCTAAGTTCTAGGGGACTAATGACCACAGCAGTTGAGTCCCATAGTGCTCAGAGCCATTTGAACCATTTTTTTTCTAGGATGGGACGCACGAATGATTTGTAAGCAGTCGCTTTTGTAGACTGATTGCACATCCCCAGTATCTTACCAATAAATTTAAGTCTATCACCTGCTTCACCCACGACTGAACCTATGCGGTCATTCGATTTCATATCCCTAAGAAGTGTTACACGCAGGTATTTGTATGATGTGGTCCATTCCAGCAGCGACTCATTGAGGTTACAGTCATAGCATACTACTTCTGAGCAGTGTGCGGCTTGCGTTGCTGCCGTTCGTAGCTTGGCATCTCGTAATAGCGATAGTGGCGTCTCGTTTTCTTAGTGTCTTCCCTGGCGCCGCTACATTTGATCGCCTTGTCTGTCTGTGAGTGGCAGCAGCAGCGCTTATTGATAGCGTGTACTGTCGTACCATCTTTGGAGCGACCTCTAGTATTTCCGGGTTGTGTGTCGAGCTAGGAATGTTGGCACGGAGCGGCTGTGAGGGCAGGACAGCCAGTACTCGCCCGACCGCTGGCGACACACACGCTCTGTCCGACGGAAGGATGTGGGCGCGAGAGTGAGCGACCACGTCAGCGACCGGATTCGGCGAGTTTTAGTTGAATGGACCGTGAGATTCGAGTAGCGCAAGTTTCAACTGTGTGTGTGCGCCCGCCCGTCGAAGTGACCTCATGGCAATAAGTTGTCAGTCGACGATTTATACTGGGATCTTTCCCGCGCCTGACTTGAGTGGGGACGGCCGTTGGTTGGTTGGTTGGTCGGTCGTCGTAGCGGACGACTTGCATTTCGTCTTCCGACCGTTTCTGGCTTCTCTGTGTTTCTGCCGACTTATAATTCATCCGTGTTGTTTCACAGTGACTGGTTTTAGTATTGTGAGTTGTTGCTGGAATTGTTTTCCCCGTTCCGTGTGTATCTTGTGGTTTTGAATGAGCAGTTATTTTAATGCTGTCTGAACACTGGATTTGGGGAGGGGTTTCGCGAACGGACATCAGTTCGGCTTTGGACGGAGCAGCGAGGAGGTCCGTAGCGCAATGGCTGTCCGGTACTGCCCGCGGCGTGCAAGCACCGTCGGACCTAGGGGCTGTAGCCGACGACAGAAACCGAAGACGTTTGAAGTCCAGAGCTGAAACCGCCACCATTTAAGATCTCGCTGCTGTTTTCGTGTTGCTGCTCCCAGGGTCGGTGAGACCAAACGCAACAAGTGGAATCTGTCAGGTTGGCAGAAGCTTTTAGCCACCTTCTACTCCTTGATGTTAGTTTGGATTTAGTATTATTCTTATTGGTGAGGTGCAACCAGCGGTATTTCCTGCCTTGTGGACGCTAACGCCCCAGTTACCTGCTCTGGAGGTTAGCTTACTTTCCCGGCAGTGTACCTTTCCTCGTCGTGTTGATGCTCTCCGACACGGCGTGTAGTTCGACAGCCTATTGAATTGTGTCGTGCATATGTTTTTGGATGGTCTACCTTGGTTCTAGTGTTTCCTTCGGCCTTGGGTGTGTTTCTGAAGACGTGGTGCTCTCCGTTTCTTCGCCCTTGTCTAAAAATATTCCACCGTTGTACCGGTGATCGGACGTTAGGTGGACTGGTTAGTTGGTCGGTCGGTGCTTAAGCTGCCCCAAGTTTGAGTTGCCATCCTGTTACGTAAGTACAACTCTTGGCTGTCTGTCTCACCGCTTACACAGCTCTGGTCACCTTCCTCAGGTCGATCTAGGGAGCACTGTCTGTGGATCACTCCGTTTTATTTGGACAAGTGGTCATAATTGTTTAAATTGACCCTAATGTTTTAACATGTTATTGCCTTCCCCACTTGTAACTCCGGCCTTCAGCCATTAATTGTTTGTAGGACTGATTGTGCTTCAGCCGACAATTATTTTCAATTTTCTCTTAATAAAGCCACAGACATCACTATAGCCTGTTACAGTTCGTTAAGATTGTTTTAAAAAAGGTTTTAGTATTTTTAACACGCAACTGCCTTCCTTACTTGTAATTCAGGCTTTCAACCGTTGAGTATTCTGAAAATTGGTTGTGCCCTTCAGCTCCAATAATTTTGAATCCTTTCTTAGTCAGGCCTTCATCCGTTAATTGTTTGTAACGTGACGATGACTCTCCATCCAACAAAGCATGCTGTGTTCTCCCTACCAAGAAGTCCTCAGTCCAGCCACAGATTTCACTTCATACGCCATATGATCGTACTTTTGACAATAAGCGCATGTGCGGTGCTGCATCGAAAGTTTTTCGGGACTCAAGAAACACTGCATCTACCATTGATTCACTCAAAGCAACGAAATGCAGAGTAAAACTGTAGTAAAAGCACCATTCTTGGAAAGGGACACTTTCACTGCCCTTAATTATAGCCCTTGCTGTTTCAAAAAATGGTTCAAGTGGCTCTGAGCACTATGGGACCTAACTTCTGAGGTCGTCAGTTCCGACCGTAGCGGTCGCGCGGTTCTAGACTGTAGTACCTAGAACAGCTCGGCCACTCCGGGCGGCTTGCTGTTTCAAATTAGTAATTTAATTAGTGTTAATAATTTACAATAGTAAATCAAATCTTTTATTATCTATTACACAAAGACCAATGTGCAGTAGCTACCGTTAACATTAAGATATAAATTGTGTGTAACTTCCACTTTCTATAGAATGTTTATGTAATTCATAATTTATGTAAACAACTTAATTCATTACATGCAATATTTTTCATTAAAATACACGACTTAACACAGATAAAGAACCACTTCTTCGAAAAGCCGCAATTGTCTTCCATTGCGACGTCAAAGTTTAAGTATTACTCAAATGTGCCCACAACCAACCCACTACGTCTGTAGTGGTGTTAAAGCGGGGCGCCCTGCGATGTCACGCTTGGGCTCGTGGAAGCCACACACAGCGAGCTGCCGACACGTGCGAAAAGAAGGCCACAGCTCAAAAGGTTTTGTGAGGCGTGAGGTCGGTTAACGACGTCACACTGCACGGAGGTCGGAACCGAGACAGCCAGTTTTGAAATCACGCGATATTCTTATGGGCGGCCGAGAGAGATACCGCCGTTCAGAATGCAAACGAAAATGCCTTAGGGGATGGCGTAAAGGGCCTCACTGAAAGCACCCCTTTCCTTTGAGCGTTGATTACCACACATTTTATGGTATAAAACGACAATTCGCAGCGCCGTGAATAATCTTTGAGACTGTTGATACCCTCTGGACGATTCAGCCCATCTCCATGTTTTTGTAATTTGAAATTCTAGTAAATACTAGTTTTTGTTCTTCTGGCTGTTTTTATGATAAACGAGATATTTGCCCCCCCCCCCCCCCTATGTGAGGATATAGACTCTGTACGACGTGTGCTTTTCACGTGTATGTTTCCAAATTATTGTTGTTACTTTGCCTACAGGTTACCTGTATTTCTCAAGAAGACAGGCTTACATCCGTCGAAACCATGGTCAAAGGTTGACTAAAAACACCTTTGTTGCTGCAGCCATGGACTGTGCGGCTAGTCCCGGCGGAGGTTCGAATCCTCCCTCGGGCATTGGTGTGAAAGTGTTTGTCCTTAGGATAATTTAGGTTAAGTAGTGTGTAAGCTTAGGGACTGATGACCTTAGCAGTTAAGTCCCATAAGATTTCACACACACACACACCTCTGTTGCAATTTCTTAGCTGCTTTGTATTCTCGTCTTTAACCGTTACTTAAACGCAGCCATGTTCACAACATTTAAAACAAGTGCTTCTGTAAGGACATCATCGCGCACTTCTTTGGTACCTTTTTCTTTTTTTCTGTTTGAGTCTTCAGTCTTCTGACTCGTTTCAAGGAGCCCGCCACGAATTCCTCTGCTGTGCCAAACTCTTCAGCTCAGAGTAGCACTTGCAACCTACGTCCTCAATTATTTGCTCTCTACAGTTTGTGCCCTCTACAACAGTACCACGAAGTCATTAGCTAATGTCTTCTTGTCAATGTTTCCCATGTATTCCTTTCCTCGCCGAGTCTGAAGAACCTCATAATTCCCTACCTTATCAGTCCACTTAATTTTCAACATTCGTCTGTTGCACCACATATCAAATGGTTCGATTCTCTTCTGTTCTGAAACTCCCACAGTCCATGTTTCACTACCATACAATACTGTGCTCCAAACGTACATGCTCAAACATATCTGTCTCAATTTAGGGCCTATGTTGGATACTAATAGATTTCTCTTGGCCAGGAATGCCCTTTTCGTCAGTGCTAGTCTGTTTTTGATGCCATTCTTGCTCCGTCCGTCATAGGTTATTTTTCCTCTATCATTCTTGATGATAGATTAATGGGGCCATACTACCTTGCTTGAGGCTCACCCATTGCAGCAACGATTACAAATGTGATTCATGCATGATGGCGCACTTTCGTCACCATGTGCAGGAACATCTGACGCAGACATTTCAGGACTCCTGGAATGGGGGAGTGGGAGGGGGAGGGGAAGGGGGGAGGGCGACCCTACACCTTGGTCTTCTCATTCCGCAGATCTCAATACCCTAGACTCCCCTAGACTTTTGGCTATGAAGGCACTTGAAGGAACTGGTCTACGCTACGCCAATCAACGATATGTGGACACTACAGGGTCGCGGCTTCAATGCGTGCCAGGAGGTACAGCAAAAATCGGGCATAAAAGGTGAATCATTCCTTACGCCGGAGAGCAGAGGCGTGCAGTGTCATGTATGGAAGCTACATTAAACACCTCCTGTAAACACGTGTTTATCGCAGGAAGTATGCATTTCCGGACCCATGTCTAGCGGACTTCTCTGACAAGGGAACCTCCCCATCACACCCCTCACATCAAGGATTATGTGCTCACAGCAGCGCCGTGGTCCCGTGGTTAGCGTGAGCAGCTGCGGAACGCGAGGTCCTCGGTTCAAGTCTTCCCTCGAGTGAAAAGTTTAATTTTTTATTTTCAGACAATTATTATCTGACAAACTATTTGTTTTCATCACTTTTTTGGGAGTGGCTATAACATCCACAAGTAAACCTAAACCGGGCAAAGTAGAAGAATCTTTTTACCCATTCGCCAAGTGTACAACTTAGGTGGGTCGATAACACATTCCTGTCAAGTGACGCACATGCCGTCACCAGTGTCATATAGAATATATCAGACGTGTTTATCTGTGGAGGAATCGGTTGACCTATGACTTTGCTATCAAATGTTTTCGGTTCCCATTGGAAAGGCACTCCTTTCGTCTATTAATAAAAAAAAAATGGTTCACATGGCTCTGAGCACTATGGGACTCAACTGCTGTGGTCATCAGTCTCCTAGAACTTAGAACTACTTAAACCTAACTAACCTAAGGACATCACACACATCCATGCCCGAGGCAGGATTCGAACCTGCTACCGTAGCAGTCGCACGGTTCCGGACTGCGCGCCTAGAACCGCGAGACCACCGCGGCTGGTGTCTATTAATCGCACGGTTTTGCCGTGCGGTCGCAAAACACAGACACTAAACTTATTACAGTGAACAGAGACGTCAATGAACGAACGGACAGATCATAACTTTGCGAAAATAAAAAAAGTAAACTTTCCACTCAAGGGAAGACTTGAACTGAGTAACTTTCGTTCCGCAGCTGATCGCGCTAACCATGGGGGCACGGCGCTGCTGAACTTACACAATTCTTGATGTTGCCTATCTTGCGCATGGACTACTCATCATCATCATCATTTAAGACTGATTATGCCTTTCAGCTTTCAGTCTGGAGCATAGCCCCCTTATAAAATTCCTCCATGATCCCCTATTCAGTGCTAACATTGGTGCCTCTTCTGATGTTAAACCCATTACTTCAAAATCTTTCTTAACCGAATCCAGGTACCTTCTCCTTGGTCTGCCCGACTTCTCCTACCCGCTACTGCTGAACCCATGAGTCTCTTGGGTAACCTTGCTTCTCCCATGCGTGTAACATGACCCCACCATCTAAGCCTGTTCATCCTGACTGCTACATCTATAGAGTTCATTCCCAGTTTTTCTTTGATTTCCTCATTGTGGACACCCTCCTGCCATTGTTCCCATCTACTAGTACCTGCAATCATCCTAGCTACTTTCATATCCCTAGCCTCATCCTTGCTGATAAGGTAACCTGAATCCACCCAGCTTTCGCTCCCATACAACAAAGTTGGTCGAATGATTGAACAGTGCACAGATAACTTAGTCTTGGTACTGATTTCCTTCTTGCAGAAGAGAGTAGATCGTAGCTGAGCGCTCACTGCATTAGCTTTGCTACACCTCGCTTCCAGTTCTTTCACTATGTTGCCATCCTGTGAGAATATGCATCCTACGTATTTGAAACCGTCCACCTGTTCTAACTTTGTTCCTCCTATTTGGCACTCAGTCCCTTTATATTTCTTTCCCACTGACATTACTTTCGTTTTGGAGATGCTAATCTTCATACCATAGTCCTTTCATTTCTGATCTAGCTCTGAAATATTACTTTGTAAACTTTCAATCGAATCTGCCATCACAACTAAGTCATCGGCATATGCAAGACTGCTTATTTTGTGTTCACATATCTTGATCTCACCCAGCCAGTCTATTGTTTTCAACATATGATCCATAAATAATATGAACAACAGTGGAGACAGGTTGCAGCCTTGTCTTACCCCTGAAACTACTCTAAACCATGAACTCAATTTACCGTCAACTCTAACTGCTGCCTGACTATCCATGTAAAGACCTTTAATTGCTTGCAAAAGTTTGCCTCCTATTCCATGGACTACTCAGTTTGTATATTTTGCTTATCTTTTTCATAGTTCCACACAACTTCTTCCTGTTTTCTCGATTGATCCGTGTTCAGTTTTTAATGGCTTATCCACTGTGCCAACTTATAACTAAATCTGAGGGCGGTGCGATGGGGAGGTTCCCTTGTGAGCAACTTCCTGGCAGATTAAAATTGTGTGCCGGATCGAGACTCGAACTCGGTCATTCTGGTTTATCTGAGAAAGTATGTGTTTCTGGGCCCACGCCTATTGGACGTATCTGAAAAAGTATGCATTTCTGAACGCATGTTTATTGGACTTATTACTCTTGTTTCTATGAGTACTACCACCTCTCAAAGTATTCACTTTTTTTTAACACCCTGTATATGAAACCAAAAAGATATTTAAGTATTACGAAAACAGAACATAGAAAAATCCTACACTATATATAAATAAAACGTAAATAGACAACTCTTTTTAATGAAACAATGGAAGAGATAGATCTGTTTAACGACAAACATAATCTTAGACGTTATTCAGCAATCTGAAGGAAAGTCAAATGACAATGCCAGGTAAATAAAGGAATTATATCATTTCTTTCTTGGGTACTGTTTTATGCATATCTTTGGTAGGAATAAGAATGAAATAGCATTAGGAAGGGTATTTTGTTATGTCTCATTTAGTAGTTGCATTGCATACACATGAAATTTACATCAGTGTATACATTAGCCCTCGTAATCGTGGATAGGAACGTACTCACATTAACCGCAGCGTTAGAACCAGATTGACGAAAAATGATCGTTAAATAATAATCCAAATGGTTAATCTTGCAATAAATTAGCTTCGATTTATTGCTGGATTGTGGGTTTTTGATTACTGGCTACTACTTTATTATTCTCGACATGTCAAATTCACTTCGTAGTAGTTACTGCCAAAGATAACACTCATAAGCAATACTGTGATGTTTCTTTGTAATGACACAATTTTGAATAAATGTTGTGAAGATGCATAACGATCAGTTCTCACTTTAAACAAGAACTTTAACCTGTCCCACCTGATGGACACAATAACACAGAAAGAGGATTACCAATAATGAAAGAAAACATAGAAACATATTTATTGTATGTTAGAAATACATTTATTAAAAACCTCTGACTACCCTGACTACAGATGGTATATTTGTTAAACAAATAATTGAAGAATATAACTCTGATTCAACTTTGGTTCGATTGACATTGAACTAAATAGTCTTTTCAAACTGTTCTGAGAAAGTACAGGAAGAAAATCTTAAAGCTATTGTGGAAAATGATCATACAGAGTAACAGGGATGAAAAACTACTACGTGATGGTTTGTCTCACGAAATTTGGACGATCGAATCGTTGATCGGATTCCGCAACTATTAAAATTACCATCAAGTATCCGTAGACGTGAGGAATTCCTCTGAATTCAGAGCACCTTCGGTAAATGCAAGAAATCAAGACACATATCCGTCAACGATATACAGATATATTACTCTGAAACGCCTGCTTCTGATGTAGCTGACAGCGTTTCCCATAAATCCTTCAGTGCCATTTCCTTTAGGTATTTCTTTACATCAGAATTTGTTTATAGTAAAAACGCAACTAAATCAATAAAAACCTCACGTTCCAAGACGACAGATACTCAGATCATAATTCTTAGGACTGCTAAAACTCCGTTCTATGAATCATAAATGACAGGCAGATTACCGCATTTAACAATTTGGTATACAATTTTTTAAATTCATAAAACTTTGCTACAAAATATATGTCCAAAGTGATTGGGAATGCGACGTTCAAAATGACGGTGAAAAAGGCACTTTTTATTGACTTCTAAACATTGTTTGTTGTGTTTGTAAGAGTATACAGGGTGATTCAAAAAGAATACCACAACTTTAAAAACGTGTATTTAATGAAAGAAACATAGTATAACCTTCTGTTATACATCATTACAAAGAGTATTTTAAAAGTTTTTTTTTCACTCAAAAACAAGTTCAGAGATGTTCAATATGGCCCCCTCCAGACCCTCTAGCAATATCAACCCGATACTCCAACTTGTTCCACACTCTCTGTAGCATATCAGGCGTAACAGTTTGGATAGCTGCTGTTATTTCTCGTTTCAAATCATCAATGGTGGCTGGGAGAGGTGGACAAAACACCAAAATCGCTGCGGGTAAGATCAGGGCTTCTTGGAGGCCAGTGATGAAGTGCTCTGTCACGGGCTGCCTGGCGGCCGATCCATCGCCTCGGGTAGTTGACGTTCAGGTAGTTACGGACAGATAAGTGCCAATGTGGTGGCGCTCCATCCTGCTGAAATATGAATTGTTGTGCTTCTTGTTCGAGCTGAGGGAACAGCCAATTCTCTAACATCTCCAGATACTGTAGTCCAGTTACAGTAGCACCTTCGAAGAAAAAGGGGCCAAAAACTTTATTGGCTGAAATGGCACAGAAAACGTTCACCTTAGGCGAGTCACGTTCATACTGAGTTGTTTCCCACGGATTCTCAGTGCCCCATATACAGACATTGTGACGGTTGACTTTCCCGTTAGTGTGGAAAGTTGCTTCATCACTAAACACAATCTTTGAAACGAAAGATTCATCTGTTTCCATTTGAGCAAGGATAAAATCACAGAAATCGATTCTTTTAATCTTATCAGCTGCAGACAGTGCTTGAACCAATATCAGACGATAAGGTTTCATAACTAACCTTTTTCGTAGGACTCTCCATACAGTTGATTGTGGAATTTGCAGCTCTCTGCTAGCTCTGCGAGTCGATTTTCCTGGGCTGCGAACAAATGCTTGCTGGATGCGTGCTACATTTTCATCACTCGTTCTCGGCCGTCCAGAACTTTTCCCTTTGCACAAACACACATTCTCTGTAAACTGTTTATACCAACGTTTAATACACCACCTATCAGGAGGTTTAACACCATACTTCGTGCGAAATGCACGCTGAACAACTGTCGTCGATTCACTTCTGCCGTACTCAATAACACAAAAACTTTCTGTTGAGCGGTCGCCATCTTAGCATCAACTGAGGCTGACGCCTAGTCAACAGCGCCTCAAGCGAACAAATGTACAACTAAATGAAACTTTATAGCTCCCTTAATTCGCCGACGTATAGTGCTTAGCTCTGCCTTTTGTTCTTGCAGAGTTTTAAATTCCTAAAGTTGTGGTATTCTTTTTGAATCACCCTGTATTTTTTCCGAGTAAATAAAATTAGATTCGTGAAAAGGTTTGACGA
Source organism: Schistocerca gregaria (assembly GCF_023897955.1). Classification (NCBI taxonomy): domain Eukaryota; kingdom Metazoa; phylum Arthropoda; class Insecta; order Orthoptera; family Acrididae; genus Schistocerca; species Schistocerca gregaria. The sequence goes on along the minus strand of NC_064920.1, from coordinate 1,083,944,848 downwards.
CACTTTTCCTGTCCTTTCAATTCTCAGAAGTGTGGGGAGCTTACAGTACGGTATTTGCCAATATAACCCAGTATGAATTTTGCTTTGGTCATTAATAAGTTAATCTAACCGCCGAATGGCAGCGCGAGTTAACGCGTCACTTCCAGGACTCGGAGAGGCGAGCAGCAGCCTTATCCTGACAGTCCAGTTTGCCAACACTTCTTGGCTTAACCTTGTGCTGTGTTATTCAGGTTTACGCTCGCTCGCTAAACATTTATAATTCCTTGCCGTACTTCGGATGGCGTATCGACAGTACACTTCATTACGGACGTTAGCACAGCCACCGTGCGTCAATTCTGGAACACGGTAAGCTTGCAACTGTCAGTCTCGCCCCGGTACGTTAGTGCTACACTGTTAATAACGTCTTTGGGTTTTAATAAATGAACAGTGGTAGTCTGCATTTCTTCTACATTATTACCGTTATTGTGTGAGAAGCCGTCTTCAAACAGTTACTGACTACTGTCAGCAAAAATGTTCCATTGATTGTGAACGACATTGGAAAAGAAGTTACACATCTAGACTGAAGCAGAAACGTACAGTAAACAACATCTTCGACAGTGTGTTGGTAATGCAATGTAAAAAGTAAAAAGTCGAACAATGGATTAACATAAAGGGAGTAAACAGGAAAAAACTTTAACATAAAACTGGAACAGCAAGCCTACATAACAGTTTACATTAATAAACAAAACCAATAAAGTAAAATAAAATTAGTACTTGATAAGGCTACTTCAGGAGTTATAAGACATGGAGAGAGATACACAAACCAATTAAAAGAAGAAAGAATCATCAACGTAACTACAGTTTATATAAGGAACGTAAGAAAATCAGTAAGATAAACACTAATAAATAACCATAGGAAAGTGGAGGACTTTCAGGAAACACACAGTAAATGCCGTCTTTCAGAGTGTGGTGGTACTGCATTTTAAAAAGTAAAAAGCTGGACAATTTCCAAATATAAAATGAGCAAACAAGAAAAACATTAACACTGTACTCAAAGCTGTGCGTATGTAACAGTCTGCATGAAATAAACGAACCAAATAAATTAAAATCAGTACGTGATAAGACAACTGTACTGAAGCGGCAAAGAAACTGGTATAGGCATGCATATTGAAATACAGGGACGTGTAAACAAACAGACTACGGTGCTGCGGTCGGTAAAAAGTTCCTGGCCCAGTTGTTGCATCGATTACTGCTGCTAAAATGGCAGGTTATCAAGATTTAAGTGAGTTTGAATGTGGTATTATAGTCGGCGCACGAGCGATGGGACACAGCATCTCCGAAGTAGCGATGAAGTGCGGATTTTCCAGTATAACCATTTCACGACTGTATCGGGAATATTGGAATCCGGTAAAACATCAAATCTCCGACATCGCTGCGACCAGAAAAAGATACTGGACCAACGGCCACTGTTGGTCCATGGACCCTACATGTGAACAGGGGACTGTTGAAGCTGGTGGAGGTTCTGTAATGGTGTGGGGAGAGTGCAGTTGGAGTGATTTGTGACTCCTGATACGTCAAGGGACAACTCCGACAGGTGACACGTCCTGTCTGATCACTTGCATCCATTCGTTTCTATCGTGCGTTCCGATGGACTTGGGCAATTCCAGAAGGACAATGCGACCCCCAACACGTCCACAATCGCTACAGAGTGGATCCAGGAACACTCTTCTGAGTTTAAATACTTCCGCTAGCCACCAAACTCCCCAGACATCAACATTATTGAGCATATCTGGGATGCGTTGCAACGTGCTGTTGAGAAGAGATCTCCACCCCCTCGTACTCTTATAGATTTATGAGCAGCCCTGCAGTATGCACGGTGTCAGTTCCACACAGCACTACTGCAGACATTAGTCGAGTCCACGCCACGGCGTAAAGCGGCACTTCGGCGTGCCCGGGGGTCCCTACACGATATTAGGCAGGTGTTCCAGTTTCTTTGGTTCTTCAGTGATAACAGGAATCAAACATGGGAAGTAATACAAGTATCAGCTAATAGAAATATTTAACTATTGTAACTACAGTGTATATGGAGTACACAGACAATTTCAATGAAATAGAAGAACTCAGAGAGTTCAGGAAAAGGCGGGAATTTGTAGGAACAGACAGTGTGGGACGTAATGAAAAACAGAGAGGATTTTGTGGTGGTTTAGGAGAAGGGAATTGTTAAGCTGTGCTGGTCATTTAAGATTAGATCTGGAATGTGAGCTAGGTATTTGTTAATTTCCAAGGCTTCCAGCAGATTGAGTTTTTGGCCTTTGTTTGTTAAGTGAAGGACAGGGGACGCTGTCTGCTTGTCGTGACCGTAACTCAGTACTGGCTCAGCAAACGTCAGAGCTCTGCTACCTCCAGCTGCGTTCTTGTTCAGGCAACCTACTTGCTGTGTCTCTGCGCAGCTGACCAATGCAAAACTTGTCTCAATCAGAACAGGTAATTCTGTATACCCCAGTGTTGGCTAATAACTGCATCTTATCTTTGCTATTGAAAATATACTCGGCTACGGTGTTCGTAACATATTAGGAAGGCGTATACTTCAGATTTTACGTAATGCAAGTTCCCTGAGTTTGTCAGCACTTGTAAAACATCCTGCTTTTTGAATAGTTGTCATAAATATATATTACAGTCCTTCAACTAATGATCATTGCCAATAAAATAATAAAATGCAAACATTTATACACAGGAAACAATATCGGGGCAGCAAAAGAAATGAAGGTATTATTTAAAATCTCAAACATAGACGTAAAATCAGCAACTATACGACAGTGCACTTGCAAAGATTGAAACGAATCAGCCAATCCGTTCTAAATGAAGGATTATTGCGTCCTTTGACCTAAGTTTCGACAATTTTAAAATTGTTTGCTTCGGTAGATGTAATCGACATTGTTAATTCACCAGCTGATAAAGTACATCGAATGAAGTCAAACGGCTCTTCTCATATGATTCATTCAGCTTGTGAAAGGAAATAATAACAAGCCATGACATAAAACTGCAGCAACCTAATATTTCATGTGTGAAGACTGAATGACAAATGGATTGGCCCATTAACACAATGCTCTTGTCGACATATAAGTTGTCTTATATTCAATATAACAGGATGATGACGTCTGGATTATAACAGTATGAATATGACAAACAGCAAAGTTGACTGGTTCTATTGGTCAATTATACTGTTGTAATACAATGAAATGAAATGGAAGGAAGTCAAGGATTTCTGGTCAGATGAGTACAGGGTAATATCAACAGCAGCAGAAAGTGGTATAGCAGGAGAAGTATTACTTATGAATAGGAAAGTAGGGCAGATAGTTGGTTACTGTGTACAGTTCAGTGATAGGGTTGTTCGTATCAGAATCGACAGCACTCCAACACTGACATCAATATTTAAGGTATAAATATGTCAACGTTTCAAGCTGAAGATGAAGAGATAGAGAAAGTATATGAGGGTATTGAAAGGGTAATACAGTATGTAAAGTGAAACGAAATTCTAATAGTCTTGGGAGGCTAGAATGCAGGTGTAGGGAAAAGAGTAGAAGAAAAGGTTATAGGGGGATATGGGCTTGGGACAAGGAATGAGAAAGGAGAGTAACTAATTAAGTTCTGTAACAAGTTTCAGCTAGTAATAGCGAATATTATGTTCAAGAATCACAAGAGGACGTATACATGGAAAAGGCCGGATCGTACGGGAAGATTTCAGTTAGATTACATTGTGGTCACACAGACTTTCCGAAATCAGATACGGAACTGTAAGGCGTACCCAGGAGCAGATAGAGTCTCAGATCACAATACAGAATAGTAGGCTGAAGTTTAAGACATTAGTCAGGAAGAATAAACAGGCAAAGAAGTGGACTACATAAGTACTAAGGAATGACGAGTTACGCTAAAGCTATAAATAGAGCAATAAGGAATAACTCAATAGGCAGCACAGTTGAAGAGGAATGGACATATCCAAAAAGGGCCATCACAGCAGTTGGGAAGAAAAACATAGGTACATGAAGGTAACTGCGAAGAAATCATGGGCAACAGAAGAATTACTTATTTGATCGATGAAAGGAGGAAGTACAAAAATGTTCCGGGAAACTCAGGATTACAGAAATACAAGTAGCTGAGGAGTGTAGGGAACTAAGACGAAATGGCTGCATTAAAAATGTTAAGAAATCTAAAAATAAATGACTCTTGGAAGGACAGACTTAGCATACAGGAATATCAAAAAAACCTTCGGTGATATTAAAAGCAAGGGTAGTAACATTAAGAGTGCAACGGGAGTTCCATTGCTTAGTGCGGAGAAGAGAGCGGGTAGGTGGAAAGAATACATCGAATGCCTCTATGAGGAGGAAGATTTGTATGATATGATAGAAGAGGAAACAGGAGTCGATTTAGAAGAGATAGGGGTATTAGAATTAGAATTTAAAGGAACTTCGGAGGACTTAAGATCAAATAAGGCAGAAGGGATAGATTACAATTCCTCGAATTTCTAAAATCATTGGGAGAAGTGGCAACGAAATGATTATTGTACTACATATGGGTCTGGCAACGTACCATCTGACTTTCGGAAAAGCATCATCCACACAATTCCGAAGACCGCAAGAGCTGAGAAGTGCGAGAATTGCCGCAACAATCAGCTGAACAGCTCGTGCGCCCAAGTTGCTGACAAGAATAACATACAGGAGAATGAAAAAGAAAATTGAGGATGTGCTAGATGACGATATGTTTGGCTTTAGAAAAAGTAAAGGCACGAGAGAGGCAGTTCTGATGTTGCGGTTGATAATGGAAGCAAGACTAAAGAAAAATCAAGACACGTTCATAGGATTTGTCGACCTGGAAAAAGCGTCCGACAATGTAATATGGTGCAAGACTTTCGAAATTTTGATAAAAATAGGGGTAAGCTATAGGAAGAGACGTGTAATATATGATGTGTACAAGATCCAGTAGGGAATAATAAGTGTGGACGACCAACAAGGAAGTGATTGGATTAAAGAGGATGTTAGACGGGGATATGTTCTTTCCCCCTTCTGTTCAATCTGTAAATCGGAGAAGCAATGATGGAAATAAAGGAAAGGTTCAGAAGTGGAATTAAAATTCAATGTGACACGATATCAATGTTACGATTCACTGATGACATTGCTAGCCTCAGTGAAAGTGAAGAATTACATGATCTGCTGAATGGAATGAACAATCTAATGGGTACAGAATATGGATTGAGAGTAAATCGAAGAGAGACGAAAGTAATGAGAAAGCAGAAATGAGAACAGCGAGAAACTTAACATCAGGATTGTGGGTCACGAAGTAGATAAAGTTAAGGAATTCAACTATACAGGCAGTAAAATAACCAATGACGGACGGAGCAAGGAGGACATCAAAAGCAGACTAGCAGTACTGAAAAGGGCATTCCTGGCCAAGAGAAGTCTACTAGTATTACACATAGGACTTAATCTGAGGAAGAAATTTCTCAGAGCGTACGTCTGGAGTACAGCATTATATGGCAGTGGAACGTGAACTGTGGGAAAAACGGAACAGAAGAGAATCGAAGCATTTGAGATGTGGTGCTACAGACGAATATTGAATATTAGGTGGACCGATAACGTAAGGAATGAGGAGGTTCTGCGCAGAATCGGAGAGGAAAGGAATATGCGGAAAATTCTGATAAGGAGAGGGGACGGGATGATAGGACATCTGTTAAGATATGAGGGAATGATTTCCATAGTACTAGACTTAATAAAAAGCATAAAATAAAAAGTGACTGGTAGCAGAAACTTGAAATAAATAATTATCCCACACAGTCACGGTTCACAAACATAGCCATTATGGCTGAAAATAGTTAAGGTCCATTTGCCTTGTAAGGTTTCTACGACCTCTGACTCAGAGATGAACGCAATATGCGTTATGCAGGTCGACCATCAAGCGCCACGAGTGCTAACTGAGTGAATGCGATGGTAGTCTGGGCGTATTCGTCGGTCAGTGAGTAACTCATTATGTAGTGGCAGCTGTGAATGTTCCCACCGCCAGGAAAACATTATACCGAATCGTGACCACTTTTGTTACTGACGAATCCCACCGAAAATCAGCATTCGCTTCGACCACGCCGGCCAACAATTGATTGTATGTGCTAACCATTGTTACAGCGTGCAACGATATACGAAAGTATCGGCGTGTGTTGAGATTCATTGTAAAAACAGAGAAGCGCAAGACGAAAGCAGTTTCTGCCTCACGTTGTGTCTAACCAGACTGTATTGCTCGAATAGTGTAAAATATCTTGACAAGTATTATTGAAAAAAAACTCTACATTGTGTTTAGCACTGTTGAGCATCACCATTCTGATCAGAATCGACTCCCAAAACAGCTATATCCCATCAGCACTCATCTGATGTGTCACAGTCATATAAGAACTAGTACTCAAGCTGCTGTCCTATTATTAACAATCAATGGAATTTGACCGCCAGTGTTTCAACAAGACATTTTCACAATTGTTGAAACTTAGGTCAAGGGTTCCAATTAACCTTTATTTGTAACTGGTTGGCTGTTCTTTTCAATCTCTCTAAGTGATAATTATGAGTCACTGTGCTGTAGGGCTATAAATGTTCCTACTCAACAAGTAACTGTTATTTCACTATGGACCTACAAGACGGAATTTGGCATTTCGCTGGAGTCAACTGTTCCTGACACTTGCTTTCACAATCATTATTGTATTTTGATTTGCATTTACACGACGTTTTGCACATGGAGGGCGCAGTTATATTTGTAGCTATTGTCCAGACAATGGCGGTACCCTTTAGGAGAAGGGCAGAACGATATTGACGGCTTGGTTGCGTCCAACTGTGGCGGAGGAGGGTCGAAGGCAGGGACATGACATGCCCGCTAATGAAGGAACCGAAGCCCCAAGATAAGCAGGAGTTTCGGAACTTCATGAGAAGGGTTGGTTGGTTGGCTGGTTGTTTGGGGAAGGAGACCAGACAGCGTGGTCATCGGTCTCATCGGTGTACGGAAGGACGGGGAAGGAAGTCGGCCGTGTCCTTTCAGAGGAACCATCCAGGCATTTGCCTGCAGTGATTTAGGGAAATCACGGAAAACCTAAATCAGGATGGCCGGACGCGGGATTGAACCGTCATACTCCCGAATGCGAGTCCAGTGACTTACCACTGCGCCATCATGAGAAAGGACGTGGCCTCTTTTGATGAGGTCGATGATACAGGAAGGAATTCGCTCATGTGTCACAGTAATGTGCGAGGCAAATAATTTAACCATTGTTCATACATTTTGGGATCAGCCTCTTCCGCCCACTACTATTTGTTTCTACATCCTGAAATGGTGAAATAAATGAAAAGATGCAATAAAGTTCGTCAATTAAGGAGCTTCGTATACCAGTCGAAAACAGCGTACAATGAGTTATTATGCATTTTATTATGTATTATTAGGCATGTTTACGAGGGGCCATTTAATGATACAGCGAGTGGAGAGATCGTAGAGACGTACATCCTCACTATACACCTGCATTAGGACGCTGAAGTCTTGGTTTTTGCTGTCCATTTTCAGATTAGGAAGTAGTCAGTGCAGTAATTGCTTTTCGCAACTACCAGTCCAGTGTGCACTCGTCGATTCACAGGAGTTTGGAACTGCTGTGTATTTCCGCTCGCCTTCAGTGTGTCTGCTGATACTCTTATTTAGACCCGTTCTTCCGCCAGGTGATAGCCGCGCTACACTTGTTTCGTCGTGGCGGATCGCCGCGCAATGCCCCCTTAAGGGGAAACGACAGGGTGACGGACGAAAACATTGCTCAAATTCATCCGTACTGGAAGATAGCATACAATTGAGGGTTGCTGCAATGAACAAAGCACATATTGAGGTTTTTGTTCGTATTTTTTATTGAAAAATAGAAATATCTTCACTGTTAAATTGGGATTTTTGCCGAGGCTCTGAAAGGAGGTAGATCGACGGTTGTCGCTGTAAGTCCGTTAGTGGTTACCTGCAACATGAAGTTAGCATATCACGCTGGGCCTTTCACATGTCATTTCAGTACATAGTTCAGAGATGTCACTAACCCGCCCAAAGATGTAAACAAACATGCGTGAGCAGCGCCTATTACACGGAGGGGATTCCGCAGCCGATCAGTTCCAGTCATTCCACCAGGAAGCACGTACACTGCTTATGATGTCTGCAGTTCAACCATGCCTAACGGTCAATATCGAGGTTCGATCGCGGCTGCATTGTTACTTTGTGCCAGGAAGGGCTGTCAACAAGGGAAGTGTCCAAGCGTCTCGGAGTGAGCGAAAGGGATGTCGTTCGGACGTGGAGGAAATACAGTGAGACAGGAACTGTCGATGACATGCCTCACTCAGGCCGCCCACGGGCTACTACTGCAGTGCATGACCGCTACCTACGGATTATGGCTCGGAGGAACCCTGAGAGCAACGCCACCATGTTGAATAATGCTTTTCGTGCAGCCACATGACGTCGTGTTACGACTCAAACTGTGCACAGTAAATACGATGAATGATGCGCAACTTCACTCCCGATGTCCATGGCGAGGTCAATCTTTGCAACCACACCATGCAGCGCGGTGCAGATGGGCCCAGCAACATGCCGAATGGACTGCTCAGGATTGGCATCACGTTCTCTTCACCGATGAGTGTCGCATGTGCCTTCAAGCAGGCAGTCGTCGGAGACGTGTTTGGAGGCAACTCGGAAGGGCGGAAAGGCTTTGACACACTGTCCAGCGTGTGCAGCAAGGTGGAGGTTCCCTGCTGTTTTGGGGTGGCATTATGTGGGGCCGACGTACTACGCTGGTGGTCATGAAAGGCGCCGTAACGGCTATACTATAGGTGAATGCCATCCTCCGACCAATAGTGCAACCATATCGACAGCATATTGGCGAGGCGTTCGTCTTCATGGACGACAATTCGTGCCTCCATCGTCCACATCTTGTGAATGACTCCCTGCAGGATAATGACATCGCTCGACTAGAGTGGCCAGCATGTTCTCCAGACATGAACCCTATCGAACGTACCTGGGATAGATTGAAAAGGGCTGTTTATGGACGACGTGACCCACCAACCAGTCTGAGGGATCTACACCGAATCACCGTTGAGGAGTGAGACAATCTGGACCAAAAGTGCCTTGATGAACGTGTGGATAGTATGCCACGACGAATACAGGCATGCATCAATGCAAGAGGACGTGGATATTAGAGGTACCAGTGTGTACAGCAATCTGGACCACCACCACTGAAGGTCTCGCTGTATGCTGGTACGATATGCAATGTGTGTTTTCCATGAGCAATAAAAATGGCGGAAATGATGTTTATATTGATCTCTATTCCTATTTTCTGTACAGGTTCCGGAACTCTCGGAACGGAGGTGATGCAAAACTTCATATATATATAAAAATCGGCTACAATGAGAACTGAAGAGAATTCAATTAGCTTCAAGGGAGACCAAGAGTCATCAGTATCGCATGAAATTTGTAGCATGCGCGACGAAAACAATGCCGAAAAACATGGTTTTGAGAAAGATGCGCTTAACGTTTGACAAGTATTTATCAAATAAAGAAAGGTCAAAGCTTAAGACTTATTGGATATCATCGATATCTGGTTCAAAATAACTATCGCCCAGGCTAGTGGATGGGCACTTTCTACTATTTTGACCTGATAAGCCGTCATTTTCGTCCTCAAAGCTCTTTTCTTCGCTCTTCACACAATCGGTGCGATTTTGATTTGAAGGGCATTTGCCACATGTATTAAATGTAAAGAATAGCAAACAAAATTGATTTTTACTTAACGCCTTAGGATAAATACACTTGTCTTTGAAAGATGCCGACTGCCCTTACCTCAGCCGTCAAACAGCAGACTGAGCGTCTACCATGGTTCCAACATGAGACAAGTGAAGGTCTACTATGTTTTCGAGAGATTGGTCGGCATGTCCACCATTAGAATCAGCCCTACACATCTCACGGACGTAATGGAAATGAAATGAAATGTCGTGTGACGAGGGCCTCCCGTCGGGTAGACCGTTCGCCTGGTGCAAGTCTTTCGATTTGACGCCACTTCTGCGACTTGCGCGTCGATGAGGATGAAATGATGATGATTAGGACAACAAAACACCCAGTCCCTGAGCGGAGAAAATCCCCGACCCAGCCGGGAATCGAACCCGGGCCCTTTGCATTGACAGTCTGTCGCGCTGACCACTCAGGTACCGGGGACCCCGGTAGCAATGGAAATGATCGTAAGGCATTGAGGGCCGAAGTCCTCCTTTCGGGGAAGTTCGGTCACCGAGGGCAAGTACTTATTGCATTCGACGCCACACTGGGCGACTTCCAAGTCGGAGATGGGGATCAAATGAAGATGAGGACAACACAACACCCAGTCCATGAGCGGAGAAAATCTCTTGCTCCAGCCGGGAAACGAACCCGGGGACCTTGGTGTGACACTCCGCCACGCTGACCACTCAGCTAACGGGGGCGGACACGGACCACAATGAAGGGAACGTTAGCGCGGAACCGGTACACGCTCGGGTTCAAACACTCGCAGAGTCGCTACTTTTTGGAGTTCGCGCATAACATTTTGGGGAATAATTCTCAATTTCTATACACGGGACAAGCAAAATAGTTTGAACACCTGTACTTTCTTGGGAATGTTTTATTAATAAGGGGTTGGACCACTATTTGCTCATAATACAGTTGCAATTCTCCTTGGACTACTGGCATATAATGATTGTATAGTCTCCAATGGAATGTTATGCCACTCTTACAACAGAACCTTTTCTAGCTCCTGTAGTGACGAGGGAGGCGGAAATCTGCTCTGGAGTCTGGCTCCAGTACCGCCCACGAGGGTTCCATAATGTTCAAGTCTGGGGACTGTGCTGGCCAGGAAAGATGCTACAGTTCAGTTGCATGCGCCTCATACCACTATTTGTACTGTCCCGGCTGTGTGAATGGGTGGATTATCGTCCTGAAATATGGCATCATTGTTGGGGAACATCATTTGAATAATAGGCTGCACCAGATCACCTAAAATGTTTACATAATCGTTGGCTGTAACAGGGCCTTTGAGAGTAATGATGGGACCAGCAGAATACCATGATATCGCTGCCCACACCATCACACTTCCTCCTCCATGTTTAACCGTTGGAATCAAGCAATCAGGATTTTAGGCTTCTTTTGGATCTCCAGATGTAAACCCTGACCGATGTTGAAAATACCGAAAACTTTGACTCGTCGGACCATATGATGTATTTCCAGTGACCATCCGTCCAGAATTTATGCTCCTGACACCATTTTTTACTCTTCTTTGCGCTGGTTGTCGTCACTAATGGTTTCGGTATAGCAGCTCATACATGAATATTCGCTTATGGAGTTCTCGGCGGACAGTGTCGGTAGATGCGGGGTCTCGAAGATGGCTATTGAGCTCTGAAGGCACTTTAGCCGCCTTAGTTTTGTATTGTTTTGACACAATTCGTGTTAGTGTACGAGGATCGCTGTCATTTAGTTATGTTTTGCGCCCAATATTACGTTTACACGATGATGTCTTTCCATGTTTTATGTAGGCTGTCATGACTGTTGAAATTATTGCTCTTGAAACATTCAAAGTTGGCTGTCTTGGTCACTAGTGCTCCAGCTAATCGGGCCTCTACAATATGTCCACATTGGAACTCTGTTAGGTGTTTCATTGCACGTCGACCTCGGCCTCTAAATGCAAATACCAAGTGTGCACTACTCGTGAACAACCTGCCCTGATGCCTAGTCCGTACTGAACAACCACAGTCCAGCGCGACACGTGCCCCACCTGCGTTGTTGACCGTCAGACACAACCATCCCATTACCAACACTGTTCACATTACTTTCACTATACCCTGAGACGCCCGTTAAACCTGCTGGGCAGAACAGATAATAAAATTGTGGAAAGGGCCAAGGGTTGAGGTCAGTTCCTGCATGTAATTGTCATTTATTGTAATTTAGCAACTCTTTCACGGCTGAAGGCTCCAACAAGAAATCTTAACAAGATAAAAATCCAATTAAGATAGCAATAAAATAATTCGAAAACAACATACGCAAAGTGCAATACAAATGTCTGAGGACCACAATTAACTTCCAAAATTTTAGAATATATTACCATAGACCTTTAAAGGCAGAACGCCAACAAAAAATCTAAAAAATCAAAAAATCAATTAAGACAGCAATAAAATAATTTAAAACCCAAAAGGCAACATATGCAAGGTGCAATAAAAATGGCTGAAGGCCACAATTAAATTTCAAAACTTCAGAATATATTACCGTAGACTTTTAAAGGTAGAAGGCCAACATGTTTAATAACTAGAAATCTTAAAAATCAACAAGATAAGAATCCAATTAAGATAGCAATAAAATAATTTAAAGAAACAACTTATGCAAGGTGCAATACCAGTGGCTAAGGGCCATAATCAAACTTCAAAATTTCAAAATATATTACCATAATTTTTAAGGCAGAAGGCGGCAGTGTTGAAGCTTGGAAAATAAATTTAAAAAATAAATTTTTGCAAAATTTTAAGAAACAACAATAGCTGACAACCGATAATTAAACACCGATGGCACTCAGAAGGCCTGCAGGAAGGTCGGTGTGCCCTCGTTCACTTAGGCGAGACAGGTGGTGAGCCCAACTATACTTGATCCGCCAGAACCAAACCAGAGTGCAGCTACAGACCGACCGACACAACAACTTGCTCAATCAGTACATGAGAACCCCAACCATCAATGTTACAAACGTGACAGTCCATAATGGAATACGTATTAGCTGTCAAAATTACACACCATGTTGGACAGCGGCAAGAGTTAAGGAAAGGACGCTTCCTGAAATTACGTTTGTGCCCGGGGAAGGTAACCGGAACACTAACGGCCACTAGGCAGAAAATTTCGCTGGTACACTTGAATTTGAAACACGGTAATAGTTAAGTCGCTGAAAAGGCCCTGCATGAATTTAGGTCAGGGCTGAGGGCAGGTAACCAGAACAGGAATGGCCACAAGACAGAAAACTCCACTTGTACACTCAAATCTTAGCCGACCAAAATAGTTAATTGCACCGCGTGGCGGCTAAATCTCAGCAGTAGAACCACACGGAGTTGCTCACCGGAAAACCTCACCAACAGCAAACCACCGAAGCGAACCACCACCACAAGAATAGACGTGGCTTGGATAGTTGAAATCACTACTCAACTTTTGACATCCTGAGTCGGCGGACCACGAAGCTCGTAGTGATCGGACAGCTCCACACACGAACCATCACTGCGCAGGGACTGCCAACAGCACCAGCCGACTGCACATCTACATCTACATCTACATCTACATCTACATCTACATCTACATGATTACTCTGCAATTCACATTTAAGTGCTTGGCAGAGGGTTCATCGAACCACAATCATACTATCTCTCTACCATTCCACTCCCGAACAGCGCGCGGGAAAAACGAACACCTAAACCTTTCTGTTCGGGCTCTGATTTCTCTTATTTTATTTTGATGATCATTCCTACCTATGTAGGTTGAGCTCAACAAAATATTTTCGCATTCGGAAGATACTGAAATTTCGTAAATAGATATCGCTGCGACGAGAAACGTCTTTGCTTTAATGACTTCCATCCCATCTCGCGTATCATATCTGCCACACTCTCTCCCCTATTACGTGATAATACAAAACGAACTGCCCTTTTTTGCACCCTTTCGATGTCCCCCGTCCATCCCAATTGGTGAGGATCCCACACCGAGCAGAGGACGAACGAGTGTAGTGTAAGCTGTCTTTTTAGTGGACTTGTTGCATCTTCTAAGTGTCCTGCCAATGAAACGCAACCTTTGGCTCGCCTTCCACACAATATTATCTATTGTTAGTAATTTTAACACCCAGGTACTTAGCTGAATTGACAGCCTTGAGAATTGTACTATTTATCGAGTAATCGAATTCCAACGGATTTCTTTTGCAACTCTTGTGGATAACCTCACACTATTCGTTATTTAGCGTCAACTGCCACCTGCCACACCATACAGCAATATTTTCTAAATCGCTTTGCAACTGATACTGGTCTTCGGATGACATTACTAGACGGTAAATTACAGTATCATCTGCGAACAACCTAAGATAACTGCTCAGATTGTCACCCAGGTCATTTACATAGATCAGGAACAGCAGAGGTCCCAGAACGCTTTCCTGGGGAACACCTGATATCACTTCAATTTTACGCGATGATTTGCCGTCTATTACTACGAACTGCGACCTTCCTGACAGGAAATCACGAATCCAGTCCCACAACTGAGACGATACTCATAGGCCCGCAGCTTGATTAGAAGTCGCTTGTGAGGAACGGTGTCAAAAGCTTTCCGGAAATCTAGAAATACGGAATCAACTTGAGATCCCCTGTCGATAGCGGCCATTACTTCGTGCGAATAAAGAGCTAGCTGCGTTGCACAAGAACGATGTTTTCTGAAACAATGCTGATTACGTATCAGTAGATCGTTCTGTTCGAGATGATTCATAATGTTTGAGTACAGTATATGCTCCAGAACCCTACTGCAAACCGACGTCAATGATATCGGTCTGTAGTTCGATGGATTACTCCTATTACCCTACTTAAACACTGGTGCGACCTGCGCAATTTTCCAATCTGTAGGTACAGATCTATCGGTGAGCGAACGGTAGTACATGATTGCTAAGTAGGGAGCTATTGTATCAGCGTAATCTGAAAGGAACCTAATCGGTGTACAATCTGGACCTGAACCGCGCTGAGAACTTCCCTAGTTCGCAACAACCGACCGACTCACTCCAGACCCTCTTGCCGGAAACTATATGCACCAAACCAAAGATGGTACACAGCGGAAATATTGATACACATTACTGCTGCCACAGGTAGAGGGAAGAAGAACCATGACATAACCGCGACAAGGGCGGGAAACCAAACACAGATTGTGTAAGTAGGCTGTTTAGGTTTTCTTATTGGTAACGCCACGTAGCGCTCTGTATGAACATCACTGGCTGTGCTGTGTGCAGTCTGTGGCTGGTTTGCATTGTTGTCTGCCATTGTAGTGTTGGGCAGCGGCAGCTGGATGTGAACAGCATGTAGCGTTGCGCAGTTGGAGGTTAGCCGCCAGCAGTTGTGGATGTGGGGAGAGAGATGGCGGAGTTTTGAAATCTGTAGGACTGAATGTCATGAACTGCTATATACATTATGACTTTTGATCACTACTGAGGTAAATACATTGTTTGTTCCCTATCAAAATCTTTCATTTGCTAACTATGCCTATCAGTAGTTAGTGCCGTTCGTAGTTTGAATCTTTGAGTTAGGTGGCAGTAGTGACGCTCGCTGTATTGCAGTAGTTCGAGTAGCCAAGATTTTTGTGAGGTGAGCGATTTGTGAAACGTATAGGTTAATGTTAGTCAGGGCCATTCTTTTGTAGCGATTTTCGAAAGTCAGATTGCGTTGCGCTAAAAATATTGTGTGTCAGTTTAAGCACATTCATGTATAATTTTTCTAAGGGGACATTTCAATTGACAGCGAAGTTCAAGAAAATGCATAGTTGGGAGAAAGAAAGGCGCATCCCCTGTACATTCCAATTCCGTAGTAAAAGAAAAATTTCGAGTTTTTTCTACCGTCACCCTGTCGATCGCCCCTTAAGCGGTATGATTTGAATCCGTTGCGTTGAATCTCCGCTGCGATGTTGCAGCTGTTAAAAGTTCCAGTCCTCGTAATTACGACGATGCGAAGATTAGATTAGATTAGTACTTGTTCCATAGATCATGAATACGACACTTCGTAAAGATGTGGAACGTGTCAGGTTAATAAAAGGTGTCTAGACAAGATATTAAATTACACAAAATATTACACGACACGCAATAATTTTTTTTGGGACTTTGGGAAATTACCCACTTACTACATCCAAAAATGAGTAGAAGGAATTGCCATTAAGAAATTCTTTTAATTTCCTTTTAAATGCTTTATGGCTATCTGTCAGACTTTTGATGCTATTAGGTAAGTGACCAAAGACTTTCGTGGCAGCATAATTTACCCCCTTCTGAGCCAAAGTTAGATTTAACGTTGAGTAGTGAAGACCATCCTTTCTCCTAGTGTTGTAGCCATGTACACTGCTATTACTTTTGAATTCGTTCGGATTGTTAATAACAAATTTCATAAGTGAAAATATATATATTGCAAGGCTACAGTGAAAATCTCTAGCTCTTTAAATAAGTGTCTGCAGCATGATCTTGGATGCGCTCCAGTAATTATTCAGATTACACGTTTTTGTGCAATGAACACTCTTTTACTCAATGATGAGTTACCCCAGAATATGATGTCATACGAAAGCAGAGAATGAAAATAGGCGTGGTATGGTAAGCTAATTTACTCAGATGTATATCGCCAAAATCTGCAATTACCCTAACAGCATAAGTAGCTGAACTCAAACGTTTCAGCAGATCCTCAGTGTGTATTTTCCAGTTCAACACCTCATCAATGGTTCAAATGGCTCTGAGCACTATGGGACTTAACATCTACGGTCATCAGTCCCCTAGAACTTAGAACTACTTAAACCTAACTAACCTAAGGAGATCACACAACACCCAGTCATCACGAGGCAGAGAAAATCCCTGATCCCGCCGGAAATCCCTCATCAATGCATACACGTAGAAATTTTGAATATTCTACCTTAGCTACCGATTTGTGATCGAAGTCTATATTTATTAATGGTGTCATTCCATTTACTGTGTGGAACTGTATATACAGTGTTTTGTCAAAGTTTAATGAGAGCCCTGTCTGTCGGGTGTGATAGCTATACTTGTATCATCGGCAAAAGTACCAGCTTTGCATCTTCGTGAATATAGAATGCCAAGTGATTAATATATATTAAGAACAGCAGAGGTCTCAAGAGCGAACCTTGCGACACTCCATTCTTGATTGTTCCACAGTTTGAGAAATCACCAGTTTTTTGCATATTATGTGAACTGTTTATTTCAGCTTTCTGCACTCTTCCAGTTAGGTATGATTTAAACCATTTGAGCTCTGTCCCATTCATACCACAGTACTTGAGCTTGTCTAGAAGTATTCCATGATTTACACAATCAAAAGCCTTTGATAGATCACAAAAAATTCCAAAGGGTGGCTTCCGGTTACTCAGAGCATTTAATATTTGATTAGTGAAAGTATACACAGCATTTTCCGTTGAAAAACCCTTGTGGAAACCAAACTGACATTTTGTTAAAATTTTGTTTTTACGAAGGTGTGAAGCTATTATACAATACATTACTTTTCCAAAAATTTTGGGTAAGGCACTCAGAAGAGAGATTGGGCGGTAGTTGTTGACATCAGACGTATCCCCCTTTTTGTGCAGTGGTCTGAACTGCACACCTCGGAACGGAGCGTAGTCCTGTCATAAAAAAGCGCAGTGAGAAGTGCGTGTGTGCTTCTGCTGCGGCGGGCCACAGCCACGTGTCTGTGCCCGCGTCTTCGCCGCCCCCGCTGCAGCGGCCGCCGAGCGCCCATCAGAGGCACAGAGGCGCGCGGAAAACAATACGCCGGCCCGGCAGTCATCCGCGCGGCATTCTGCGCCCTTTGAATAGCGGCCCGCGCCCGGGGCGCGCGTGGTCCGTGTGTGGGTGTGTGTGTGTGGGTCCCCGACACAATGTCTGGCGGCTGGCTGCGGCTGCCTGGTGGCGGCGGTGCGCGCCGTCCCACTGCACCGGCGCGCCACGCCACAGGACACACTCATCCGGCGGCCGCCATTGTTCCGCGCTTTGGCTCCATTACACAGGCCGCCCTTAATTTTCCGCCCTTGGAGGGCGCCTCCTAGTTGCTCTTCACCCCTCTACAGCCCCTGCTCTCCGTTACCTGTCCCTTCCACTCTGGTGCCGTCTTGGACCGACACCACCTAGGCTACACGTTTGCGCCCACACTTGTGATGTCACATACTGATGGCCGGGTCTGTATCGGAACGCTCCTGTTAACCTATACCAACTTTACGAGTTTTAGACCTGAGACCGCATAGGGATTCTCGTGCTTTCCTCTTCTACATGGCCTTGTAATAAAAGTAAGGAAATGTATATCAGTGCGTAAAGTAACTGAACAAAAGTACCCTATGATATTTCAAGATGTAAAATTATTTTGACGATTTGCTTTAAATATCCGTTTCTAGGTTCGAATACAAACTGTAATTTTAAATCCTGTCTTTTACCTCAGGAGCTATGTTTTCTTGCAGTAAAAAATCGGCAATAACAAGCAGACTTTTCGGTTTTAAATAAAGCAGCTGGGGCTCCTACAGTCTGCAGCTCGTGGTCGTGCGGTAGCGTTCTCGCTTCCCACGCCCGGGTTCCCGGGTTCGTTTCGCGGCGGGATCAGGGATTTTCTCTGCCTCGTGATGACTAGGTGTTGTGTGCTGTCCTTAGGTTAGTTAGGTTTAAGTTGCTCTAAGTTCTAGGGGACTGATGACCATAGATGATAAGTCGCATAGTGCTCTGAACCATTTGAGCTCCTACAGAATTTAAGAATTTGTTTCCCTGGTTATTTTCGTAAATTTTCCTCTCCACTTCAAAATTTGCTGACCTCACACGAAACTCAAATCATTCGACAAAATTTTGCACCTCCTGACGTAATGTTTGTTGTTGTTGTTGTCTTCAGTTCTGAGACTGGTTTGATGCAGCTCTCCATGATACTCTATCCTGAGCAAGCTTCTTCATCTCCCAGTACTTACTGCAACCTACATCCTTCTGAACCTGCTTAGTGTATTCATCTCTTGGTCTCCCTCTAAGATTTTTGCCCTCCACGCTGCCCTCCAATGCTAAATTTGTGATCACTTGATTCCTCAGAACATGTCCTATCAACTGGTCCCTTCTTCTTGTCAAGTTGTGCCACAAACTCCTCTTCTCCCCAATTCTATTCAATACCTCCTCATTAGTTATGTGATCTACCCATCTAATCTTCAGCATTCTTCTGTAGCACCACATTCCGAAAGCTTCTATTCTCTTCTTGTCTAAACCATTTATCGTCCACGTTTCACTTCCATACATGGCTACACTCCAGACAAATACTTTCAGAAACGGCTTCCTGACACTTAAACCTATACTCGATGTTAACAAATTTCTCTTCTTCAGAAACGCTTTCCTTGCCATTGCCAGTGTACATTTTATATGCTCTCTACTTCGACCATTATCAGTTATTTTGCTCCCCAAATAGCAAAACTCGTCTACTAATTTAAGTGTCTCATTTCCTAATCTAATTCCCTCAGCATCACCCAACTTAACCCAACTTAATTCGACTAAATTCCATTGTCCTTGTTTGTAATGTTTAATAAATGTTTAATATTTAATAAATCAAAAAACCCCAAAAAATATTTTATTTCCCTGTTTCTCCAGAACTTAAGAACGTTAAACATGAATCTCCTATATCCGTGACTGAAATTGACGTCACACAGTGCTGTTAATTTAATCACAATGCACTTACATGGAAATTCTGCTTTCTGTACTGCTTAATCTGCTGAACACTGAATTCATTAAAGCAATTTTCTAAGGTAGTTCACTCAAATGGAAATTATTTCCGAATAGCTGTATATGTAAAACTGAACAAAATCATTCTGTAGCTCTTCCAAATAAAAGTTGGAAACACAATAATCTGCTAGGAATGATAAGGAATACTAAACATTTTCGAGCCACACTAATTAATACAACTATTCTCTGTGACAATAGTTGCTTCGTATTAACCTCGCAGCAATGGTCCATAATTAAGAAACAGATTATACTGGTACATGATATATAACTGCTTTTAAAAACAATTGGCAAATGCGGTGCAATGGAAACAAATAACACACTATAATTTTTTTGTCACTTACTTACCCTTGAATGATGCGTAGACACAAATTCCTGTCTCGGAATAGCTGAAATCCAGCGATTTCTCAACTTCACACATTTGGGAAATCGAAACATGTGCACTTTCATACCGTTTTGCGATTTATAATTTCCCTGGCAAAAGGGAACGCAACACTTGTGTCCCATTCTTCGAAGAACTGTAGGCGAACACTTTATGAAATATATACCACTTTCACGTGGCACACACTTTCAACGTAACATACACGCCAACACGACTGTCGACTATAGATGGCCAACAGTTTGTGACATCACGTGCCAATATGGTCGCTGTGCGTAGGCGCTGTTTCTATAGTTCATTTCTTTTATCTTGGGGGCTCTCGCATGCCCGCCCAGACGCGGGAGAGTGCTGCGTTGCCAGTGGCACACGACGCACGCGCCAAGAGAAGCAGCGCCATACGAGTAGTATAGCATAGTTCGCAAGATTACGTGTTGGGAGGAGCGCGCAGTTCATGAAGTAAAGCCACCACCGCGGCATTAACCCTTTGGCTGCTACAGACACGTGCTCCCCGCATTCCGCGATGTGCGCGTTTTTGCCACTGCACTGCTCGCCTGTGCTGACACGTGGTGTTCCGACTGCTTTGACACTCTTATCATTCGATTCCACAAAAACTATTTGGCCCAAAAATTAGATTTTCACACATCTTCTTGACTGATACCTTCCCCCCATAAATGACTTAATTTTGTTTTGATGTTCATCGCAGTTGTTATGCAGCATTAAATATAGTAAACCATTGCACGAAATTTTGAAGAGCTTTCAGAGGTAAAAGTCCATAGAGTATACTTTCCGTATGGTCGATTTTAGTTGCCACAATGTTGTGAATGAAATGTGGACAAGATACCTAAATTTCATATAAAATTTACTGTATAACAATATCTCATTTAATTTAAGTACCACATGAGTGTCGTATGTAATATTGAGAAATATTCCATCTTTCGCGACTGTAATAAAAGTTTTATTTACAACGGGTGCGTTTGGCTTTATTTTAAAGCACTTCAATCAATGAAAGGTATGGCACACACACAATGGTACTCATGTTCTCTTTCTTGTTTTTGTTCCACAGTCGCAGTTTTACCAATGGTATTGAAATATATTCATCTTCTGCAACTGTAATAAACGACTTATTTAGACCAGGCGAGCAGTACAGTGATGACAAAATACAGGGAGCACGTGTCTGCAGCAGCGAAAGGGAGACAAAGCACTAGAAATTTCAGAAAAAATTTCAAATGAATAAAATTCGTCAAGTAATACACTTCGATATTGTTTTTAAATAAAGGAAATTTTAGGTGCCGCTCAGGGGTTGAACTCGTCACCTACCACTTACCAAACGAACGCCTTAACGGTTACGCTAACGCAGCTCGTCCTTCAATGTAACACAATGAGGACTCTAACGGGTAACACAAAATACTGACAAACACTGTTGGTATGACTCTGAATTACTCACACTTCGTCGAAGTACAACAGGAAATAAACAATTACCACTGTTCTTTATTGCAAAAAAGCGGTTCGTGAGATTGATACAAACACCTTTCCTTGCTATCGCCTGAATTAGAAGTCTTATTGCTTGTTTGGTTTAATTAATTAATAGAATATGAAGCAATTGGTATAAAGAATGGTTTTTCCAAACTTTGTATAAAAGAAAATCTGCTATCAAGACATTGCTTTTGTTCTATTATTTTATTTGTGACTGAATGTTTCTAAAACTGAAGACACTCGTACGTGCTCTGCTCTGCAGTCGAGATCTGGCATCGTCGTTCTCTGTTCATTGGCTGACTGTGTTTTGTGACGTCAGATGCGCAGAACGAACTTAAACTCGGCCGCTAACATATACGACGTGCACTTTAGAACGCTTTCTTTATCTCGTAGTCCCACTCGCCCAGCAGTCTCCATATCACTCGGAGGTTAACCGTGGCTTGAGTGACGCGTCTAATAAACGATGCATCACAAAGGTACACCCACTACCCTTTTCTTTTTCAAATGGTTCTAAGCACCATGGGACTTAACACCTGAGATCACCAGCCCCCTAGATTTCGAACTACTTAAACCTAACTAACCTAAGGACATCACTCACATCCATGCCCTAGGCAGGATTCGAACCTGCGACTGTAGCAGCCGCGTGGTTCCGGCCTGAAGCGCCTAGAACCGAGCGGCCACTAAGATCGGCTTTTCTTTTTCCAACAGGAGTTTGCAACATGCTGTGTCCGCCAGTAGCTAAGGCACACAGTCATATACACACACACACACACACACACACACACACACACAGACCAACACGTGGCAGGGCCAATCTCCAGTGTGACGCCACATACACCGATCAGCCAGAACATTATGACCACCTACCTCCTAATAGCTGGTACATCCATCGTTGCCACCGATAACAGCCGTCATAGTGGCTTGAAACGTCCCCTTAGAAAAATTATACACGACTGTGCTTAAACTGACACACAATAGTTTTTAGCGCAACGCAATCTGACTTTCAAAAATCCCTACGAAAGAATGGCCCTCACTAACATTAACCTATATGTTTCACAAATCACTTACCTCACAAAAATCTTCGTTACTCGAACTACTGCAATACAGGGAGCGCCACTACTGCCAGCTAACTAAAAGATTCAAACTACGGAAGTCACTAACTACTGATACGTATAGTTAGCAAATGAAAGATTTTAATACAGAACAAAGAATGTATTTACCTTAATAGTCATACTATATATAGCAGTTCATGACATCCAGTCTTACAAATTTCAAATCTCCGCCATCTCTTTCCCCACGTCCACCACTGCTGGCGGCTCACCTCCAACTGCGCAACGCTACGCGCTGTTAGGATCCAGCTGCCGCTGCCCAACACTACAATGGCAAGTATTACAACAATGCCAACGAGCCACAGACTGCACACGGCACAGCCAGTGATTTTCATACAGAGCGCTACGTGGCGCCGGCGTTACCAATAAAAAAACTTAAACAGCCTACTTACAGGCTTACATTTCCGCCCTCTGTAGCTGAGTGGTCAGCACCACAGAATGTCAATCCTAAGGGCGTGGGTTCGCTTCCCGGCTGGGTCGGAGATTTTCTCCCCTCAGGGACTGGATGCTGTGTTGTCCTAATCATCATCATTTCATCCCCATCGACGCGCAAGGCACCGCAGTAACTTTAAATCAAAAGACTTGCACCTGGCGAACGGACTACCCGACGGGAGGCCCTAGTCATACGACTTTTACATTTATTTAGTCCCTTGCACGAGTCCCACTGGACCATTAATGACCATACGAGTGGTCCCCAGAGCATAATAGAGCTGCCGCCAGCTTTTTCCCACAGTACAAAGAGCCGTTCCCCTGGAAGACGATGTATTCGCGCCCTCCTATCGTCATGACGAGAAAGGTATCGGAATTCATCACACCACATAACGCTTTGCCAGTGCACCAACATCCAGTCCTGATGGTCATGTGGCCATTTCAGTTGTAGTTGCCAATGTTGTGCTGTTAACAGTGGCACATGCATGGGTCGTCAGCTGTGGAGGCCCATCGTTAGGAGTGCTCGGTGCATTATATGTTCAGACACACTTTACTCTGCCCGTCGCTAAAGTGGCCTGTTAGTTCCGCCATAGTCTGCCTACTGGCCTGTTTTACCAGTCTACCCGCCTACGCCGTCTGACATCTCCAACAACTGTAATGACGGGTGGCCATGACCTATGACGCCTGGACATGGTTTCGGCTTGGTTTCACCACGTGCTGAAGACACCACAGCTCTTCTCCAACACCAGTCAAGTCATACACTTTCTGAAATGCTCATACCTAGCAAGCTGCCCACGGTCAAATTCAGATAGATCATGTGCCTTCCTCACTATACACACAGACAACACCCACACTGATACTAAATGCACCGTGCGTGAATTTGACTAGCAGTCATTCCTCGCCAGGTGACGCTGGTGTTTCCTGGAATGGTTTCTGTCGATAGTAGGTCGGTGGTCATAATGTTCTGGCTGATCAGTGTACATTCCAGAAAAAAATATGCAACGTACTCAGACTTCATTCAGGAGCACCAGAACACTATATGAATATACTGATTGGTCATTGTGGTACTAATTCGTCTATCACGGCCATCAACAATCAGCAGTCCTATCTGTGCACCCTGTTTCATGACTGTATACCCAGTACATGTGCTGAGGTTAGAGGTGAACACCCTTTGCAAAATTTCTTATGGGGTACAACGAAGTCCCACCAACAAGTACGTGCTCCTGTTGAACAGGTTCAGCCATTTGAACAGGATCACACTGTGGGCCTGCAGAATGCTGGATGGACGTACCGACGGATTGCTGCACATGTTGTGCACCATGCTTTAGTCATGTGTCCCTGGTTTCACGATTTGTCTGTGGGACATCTGCACAGCTGTAGACCACATTTATTCATGTCCATGTACTACAGACGCCTATCAAGATCAGTGCATTGTGCGAGCAATATTGTCTGAATGAACACAAATCAACGAAGAAATCAGTGTACATGTTACACCTGCTCTGTCACCAGGGACCATCGGGACCATCTGCTTGCAGCAGAACTAGCTCAGCTCGGGATATAGTGGAACAAGACCACCAAACGCAGTACATTGGTGTCATGAAAAGTCGACGGGAGAGTGGGATTTCGCTACATTGTCTTCAGTGACAATATTAGGTTCTATGCAAGTGTGAGTGATGGACGTACAAACGCGTGACACAGAACTGCCTATTCTGCTATCCTTTCACCCATGAGACACATGTTGCATCGTAGGATTTGTCGTTTGGAGGACAGTCAGTTACATAACGCAGTCACATTTGATGTTTTTCCACAATAAAGTTACCAGTGCCCACTATCTTCGACAGTAAGATGATGTCCTTTTTCAAGAGGACAATGCATGTCCACATGTGGCTGCTGTAATGCAACAGCAGGATGCCATTTGGGATGTTTATGATCGTTTGTATGTGGGAATACACGACTGTCTTGCCACTAGAAGGGGATGGTGGGGGGGGGGGGGGGTGTGCACATGGTAGTGATGCGACTGTTTGGCTATGCATTATTGCAGGGACAGCCAAGAAATCAGTTCGCGGGTGCGCTCATGTATGTGTGGCAATCGCTCCCGCTCCAGAGCACACTCCCCCCTCTACCACGCCACCCTGTCTGAGCGGAAAGACAGGGCAGCGGAAGGGGGGGGGGGGGGATGCGAAAGTGCTGCATATGGCGCGTGGCTGCGTTTACTAGGTCTACAACTTTGCTTCCGCCGTTTTTTCAGGAAGTTCGGAGCTTTATTGTGAAAAACTTACAAAAAAATGATTCATAGTATTGCCCATCGCTGGCCACTACATTCTCCCATCTTTAGGATAGCATACGAATCCCGCGGCGGAAGAACTGGGTGTCTTTTGTGGGGATCCAGGAATCGATTCAATTTTGAACTTGTTCATAAGATCGGAAGTGCTGGTCAGCCAGACAGTATGCCACAGATCGAAAAAGGTGGTGGTCAGAGAGAGCAACGTATGGAGAACACGGCGGGAGGGATAGGACGTCTCATTTCTACATTTCCATATATATATTTCGACGGGTTTTGCGACATGGGATGGAACACTTATCTGCTGCAAAATTTCCTTTACGTTTCTATCGCTGTATTGTGGCCGTTTGTGTTTCAGTGCTGGGCTCGAACGCATCAATTACTCTCGGTAATGATATCCTGTGACTGTCTTCGTCTGTTTCAGTAGCTACGAAAACGTTGTCTCCCCCTACCATGCCGGTATTCGACATCAAAATCACCGTTCTTAAGGCGTTGAAAACATTTTCTGCACGTTCTTCGACTAACAGTTCCTCAACATTGGTCTTATCCAGCATTTTAAGAGCTGCAGCCGCACATTTCTTCATGTTAAAGCAGGAAATTAAAACTTCCCGCAAATGGCTAGAAATGGGTACGTAAGTTGACGTACATAATCGAGAATAACCTTATGATGCAATCACAAATCGACTAATATTTTTATGGGATTATGTTTACAGATGCCTAAGCTTATAGTATTACACCTATGACCAACCCCTGAACCCCACTTGCCGCTACTGTCATCTATTGCAAAACGGAGGAAGCAAGGTTGACCTAATATATGTCAAATTTCTCAACAACATAGATCACAAAAAGGACAAATTTTTAGTATTATTTATTTATTTTTGGCGTGCTGAAGCCATAATAAAATTTATATCTGGCAGAAACAGTCATCATACAGACAGTTTTGCTGATTTTCACTCAGCGAACAACAATGACACCCACATCACCCGCAACAAGTCCATGTAATGCTTGTGACTGACTTTGCCCCAAGGGTCGCATTGTGTCAGTTGTTGCTCCTACAATAGTTTGATCGATCACATTTCCTACAAATTGTACTGACAACGCCACATTTGATAGTGATGGTATTCCGAACAGCGGGGATAGCCATGTGTGGAATGAGGAAAACCCCCATGCTGTAATAGAGTAACACCATCAAGTATGTTTTGCCGTGAATGTCTGGGCCGGCACTGTAGGTGATAGTCTCATTGTGCCATACCTTCTACCTAGCCGTCAGAATAGCCACCTGTGTTTGATGTTTGTGCAAAGAGTTCTACTTGAGTTGTCAGAGAGCGTACCCTTGATTAGAGGATATGGATATAACTTGACAGTGCACTGTCTGTAAACATCTCAGTGCTGTACTTCCTGGATAATGGATTGGAAGGGGAGGTCCTATTCCATGGCCTGTGAGGTCACCTGTCCTGAATCCCCTTGATTACTTCCTATGGGGATATCTAAACTCAATTGCGTATGAGACCCCAGCAGATACAGAGACAGAATTAGTTGCCAGAATTGTGCCTGGCTGTGATGTCATTCGAAACACGCCAGGGATTCAGGGTGCATCAGAGTCCTGTCCGCCGATGACATGTTTGCACTGAGGTTGATGGCCGTCAGTTTCAGCACATTTTGTATGATACAGTACAAATGGTACGTTCATTGTGTCAATGCTGGTATTTGCAGATAACAATAACTAATGTAAATAAAAAGTACACAGTAATGTGATTTTACTCCTCCCAGGTCCTTGACCCAAAATTGTTCAGTGGAGCATCCTCTATTTCCTGTCAAATTTTTTTCACGCGCTTACGGAAACACCCTGCGTAATATAGCAAGCAGCACTCTAAACAGAACATCAGCCCGCCCGGTTAGCCGTGCGGGCTAACGCGCTGTTTTCCGGTCGGAAAGGCGTGCCGGTCCTTGACGGATTAGTATCGAAGTCCGGTGTGCCGGCCAGTCTGTGGATGTTTTCTAAGGGATTTTCCATCTGCCTCGGCGAATGCGGGCTGGTTCCTCTAGTTCTGCCTCAGTTACACTATTTCGGCGATTGCTACGCAAACGCTGTCCCCACGTACGGGTACACTGAAATTACTCTGCAATGCAAACATTTGGGGGTTACACTCGTCTGCTGTGGAGTTGTGAACCCAGTCAAGGCTACGGCTGGTACGGAGCCTCTCCGTCGCTTCTAGGTCCCCAGCTCAGTACCATACAATACGAACAGAATGTCGAAATCAAAACGCAGACTTTCCAGTCAAACGACACTACTGGCCATTAAAATTGCTACACCACGAAGAAAATGTGCTAAAGACGCGAAATTTAACCGAAAGGAAGAAGATGCTGTGATATGCAAATGATTAGCTTTTCAGAGCATTCACACAAGGTTGGCGCCGTTGGTGACACCTACAACGTGCTGACATGAGGAAAGTTTCCAACCGATTTCTCATACACAAACAGCAGTTGACCGGCGTTGCCTGGTGAAACGTTGTGATGCCTCGTGTAAGGAGAAGAAATGCGTACCATCACGTTTCCGACTTTGATAAAGGTCGGATTGTAGCCTATCGCGATTGAGGTTTATCGTATCGCGACGTTTCTGCTCCCGTTGGTCGAGATCCAATGACTGTTAGCAGAATATGGAATCGGTGGGTTCAGGAGGGTAATACGGAACACCGTGATGGATCCCAACGGCCTCATGTCACTAGCAGTCGAGATGACAGGCATCTTATCCGCATGGCTGTAACGGATCGTGCAGCCACGTCTCGATCCCTGAGTCAACAGATGGGGACGTTTGTAAGACAACAACCATCTGCACGAACAGTTCAACGACGTTTGCAGCAGCATGGACTATGAGCTCGGAGACCATGGCTGCGGTTCCCCTTGACGCTGCATCACAGACAGGAGCGCCTCCGATGGTGTACACAATGACGAACCCGGGTGCACGAATGGCAAAACGTCGTTTTTTTGGATGAATCCAGGTTCTGCTTACAGCGTCATGATGGTTGCATCCGTGTTTGGCGACATCGCGGTGAACGCACATTGGAAGCGTGTATTCGTCATAGCCATACTGGCGTATCACACGTCGTGATGGTATGGGGTGCCATTAGTTACACGTGTCGGTCACCTCTTGTTCGCATTGACGGCACTTTGAACAGTGGACTTTACAATACAGATGTGTTACGACACGTGGCTCTACCCTTCATTCGATCCCTGCGAAACCCTACATTTCAGCAGGATAATGCACGACCGCATATTGTTTTCCTGTACGGGCGTTTCTGGATGAAATGTGGTGTTGTGTTGAAGCTGCGTGGGCAGTTGTACCTGTACACGCCATCCAAGCTCTGTTCGACTCAATACCCATGCATATCAAGACCGTTTTTACGGACAGTGGTGGTTGTTGTGGGTACTGATTTCTCAGGATACATGCACCCAAATTGCGTGAAAATGTAATCACATGTCATTTCTACTACAATATGTTTGTCCAATGAATCAGCATTTTTTTATTGGTGTAGCAATTTTAATGACCATTAGTGTATTAGTCCAAGTACGTTCACTTTTGTACAAGTTCACAAGATACACGCGTTGTCTCATTAGACCGAAGAGACAGTCATTTCGGTCGTCATAAACACCATCCGAGCCTTAAGCGGACACAGCTGTCAATAGAGTCATAGTAAATTCTTTAGCAAAGCGTAACACTTGCCGAATGAGTGGTGACGACCGAATATCCCTTTCAAGTGCAGACATGTCGATCTTTATATGCTATCCATGCGGTCAGCGAAGGAAACACTCTCTCCAAAATTGCTTCCATTGTCGGCAGCAACGCCCATCCAGCACTATTTTTGACTATAAAATTATCTGTATCGTTGTAAGCTGAAGGCTTACATTGACCCCAGTTTTTCTATAACAAAAGATATACTCTGTTTACATTATGCAAAATTCTCAGCGTAATAACTGCTGTAGTTTCTATAGTTTATCAAGCGGAACGAACGGTAGACAACGGCCTCTGAACTGTCTCTTTCAAATTTCTGTACCTTTATTGAATTACGGTGTCACAGCTAAAGTTCGTACAGTTCCATAACTAACTCGGTCGAATACATTGCTGTCATTATAGCTTTGCGTCTTATTTCCTAAGGAAAGCTAATCAACTCGTTTTTCCAGCTTTTGGCATGAAAATTATTTTTTCACTTTATGATTAAAAAAGTGAAGGAGGTAACTTCTTGAAAAATCTACCATATGTTTTTATAACTAACTGAACGAAATATCAAAAATATAAGATTCTAAGTTTTTAAAATTATGTGAAACATGGGGTTTTGAAGAAACTAATTATCATGCTGAGGCTCGAAACCTTTGCCATTGGTTTCGTTTCGCATAATCTGGCAGAGTTTTTGTAACAATATTAAACATTTATTTTCACATAACATTATTGGGTATAGGCGTTGCCATTTTCAGCTTGGCCAAATGGTGAAGAGAAACCAATATCTCGCCCGCCAGACTAGACATTCTCATAAGTGCTTGCTTGCCCGCATTATATATGTTCCGTTTGGCCTGAATTTGTTGTCGTATACTCCTACTGTGATGAAGTACCCGTCATAACACTTGTCAATAAAATGGCCTTGCCCTTGAGGATTTTACATGTCTTTCCCGGCAGTGTAGAGGCATAGGCGTCTGAACGGGGAGGTGGAGAGGGGGTGGGGGGAGGCAGGGAGCACTTGCTCCTTTTGAATGTGGTTACACTATTTTTTTTTTTTTTGTCACAGAATGCTCTTGAATGACTGACTGCAACGCCTCTAAACTGTAGAATAATGCTTGTCACTTATGCTGGATGAAGACATATGCAGTTTCTAACCTTAATACTTGACTTACTCTGTTAAACCTTTGACATAAGATTATACATTTAGTGGGCTGATTGTCACACCATTTTGAATTCGGCGAAAGTTTATGTAATGATAATCATATTTGGTTTGTAGGAAGCTCAACTGCCCAGTCATCAGCGACGTACAAAGTCCCAATTTTTACACCGTCCAATTTTTTCACAATCCAGTGTAGCCACTGTCACGAATGATGATGATGATGATGATGATGATGATGATGACGATGCTGATGAAATGATGACTACAACAAAAACACCCAGTCCACGGGCACAAAAATCGTAAACCCGTCCGGGAATCGAACCCGGGACCACGCGATAGAGAGCCACTAGACCACGACCTGCGGACAGT
The DNA here is from genome assembly GCF_023897955.1 of Schistocerca gregaria. NCBI lineage: Eukaryota > Metazoa > Arthropoda > Insecta > Orthoptera > Acrididae > Schistocerca > Schistocerca gregaria. The sequence continues at coordinate 1,083,914,433 of NC_064920.1, read as the reverse complement.
GTTTATGTAGGACATTGAAAGTCAAATTTTTGTTGCTCTGCAAGCTGTTATATAAGCCACCTGCAATTGATTCCACCAGTTGACGGTTCAAATGGTTCAAATGGCTCTGAGCACTATGGGACTTCACTGCTGAGGTCGTCAGTCCCCTAGACTTAGAACTTCTTAAACCTAACTAAGGACATCACACACATCCATGCCCGAGGCATGATTCGAACCTGCGGGTCCAGACTGTAGCGCCTAGAACCACTGGGCCACCCCGGCCGGCCCTGTATAGAGTAGGAGATCCTTGTAAAAGGCAGAGATCATCCTTAGCGCTTACAAACAGCGTCTGTCTAGAGTGCAATGTATACTGAAGAGCCAAAGAAACTGCTACACCTGCCTAATATCGTGTAGGGCCCCGGCGAGTACTATAAGTGCCGAAACAAGACGTGGCATGAACTCGACTAATGTCTGAAGTAGTGCTGGATGGAAATGACACCTTGAATCCTGCAGGGCTCTCCATAGATCCGTAAGAGTACGTGGGGGTGGAGATCTCTTCTGAACAGCACGTTGCAAGGCATCCCAGATACGCTCAATAATGTTCATGTCTGGGAAGGTTGGTGGCCAGCAGAAGTGTTTAAGCTCAAGAGTGTTCGTGGAGCCACTCTGTAGCAATTGTGGAAGTTTGGGGAGTCGCACTGCCCTGCTGTAAGTGACGAAGTCCACCGGAACGCACAATGGACATGACTGGATGCAGGTGATCAGACAAGATGGTTACGTACGTGTCACCTGTCAGAGTCGTATCTACACGTATCAGGGGTCCCATATCAATCCAGCTGCAGAGTCCCCATACCATTAGAGAGCCTCCACCAGCTTGAACAGTCCCCTGCTGACGTGTAAGGTCCATGGAATTCATGAGGTTGTCCCCATACCCGTACACGTCCATCCGCTCGATACAATTTGAAACGAGACCCGTCCGAATGGCAAGATGTTTCAAGTCATCAACACTCCAATGTCGGTGTTGACGCCGCGCGGGGTAGCCGTGCGGTCTCAGGCACCGTTCTACGGTTCACGCGGCTCTCCTCGTCGGAGGTTCGAGTCCTCCCTCGGGCTTGGGTGAGTGTGTTGTCCTTAGTGTAATATAGTTTAAGTCAGATTAAGTAGTACGTAAGCTTAGGGACCAATGACCTCATCAGTTTGGTCGCATAAGACCTTACCACAAATGTCGGTGTTGACGGCCCCAGGCGGAGCTTAAAGCTTTGTGATGTGCCGTCATCAAGGGCGCAAGACTGGGCCTTCAGCTTCGACAACTCATATCGATGTTGTTCCGTTGAATGGTTCGCACGCTGACACTTACTGATGGCCCAGCATTGAAATCTGCAGAAATTTGGGTAAGGTTTGCACTTCTGTCACGCTGAATGATTCTCTTCAGTCATCGTTGGTCCCGTTCTTTTCCGGCCGCAGCGATTTCGGAGATTTGATGTTTTAGCGGATTCCTGATATTCGCGACACGCTCGTGAAATAGTCGAAGGGGAAAATCGCGAGTTCATCGCTACCTAATAGATGCTGTGTTTCATCGCCCGTGTGCCGACTATAACACAACGTTCAAACTCACTTAAATCTTGATAACCTGCTTAGGTCATCGGTCCCTAGATTTACACACTACTTAAACTAACTTCTTCTAAGAACAACACACACACACACACACACATACAAAACAATGCCCTAGGGAGGACTCGAACCTCCGGCAGGAAGGGCCGCGCAGTCCGTGACGTGACGCCTCAAACCGCGCGGCCAATTCGCGTGGCCGAGAACTTCACTTTAACAGTATTAAACCAATGCAAGCAGAGGTAAGATTGTGGTCCTCTAAACAAACATTCACTATCAACATAAGGTTCTCTCTCTGTGAGTAATGTGTTCGTTACCTGGGTGATGCCTGCATCTCGTGGTCGTGCGGTAGCGTTCTCGCTTCCCACGCCCGGGTTCGATTCCCGGGTTCGATTCCCGGCGGGGTCAGGGATTTTCTCTGCCTCGTGATGGCTGGGTGTTGTGTGATGTCCTTAGGTTAGTTAGGTTTAAGTAGTTCTAAGTTCTAGGGGACTGGTGACCATAGATGTTAAGTCCCATAGTGCTCAGAGCCGTTTGAACCATTTTTTTACCTGGGTGACTATACTAGGAAATAAATATGCAGACGTAAGGAACAAACTTGTAGAATGCTACTAAATTTTGTTTCATTTTAAAAGCTTTAAGAGGTTTCATATACAAGAATTCGGAGACATTACTTTTCAGCACGCTCTCGTATAACCAAGGATTCTTCGTAATTTAAATCTAAGGTAGCATTTGCGAGAAATGTGTAGCCTCCATTTTTATTTATAGAAATTTTGCAGATATCCAACGACCTACAGCTTTTTGGTGTTGGAAAACGACGTTTTGCTGGATATGAATTCTATGGCTGCGGGCCACACGCTATGCTTTATTCGCTGGCATCCAGTTTTTGTCCGGACAGCCAATACCGGACCAGAATTCTGTGATGGAAATGTGCCGAATCAATCGCAAAACTGCTCTACGTCTCTCGCAGAAAATATTTCGCGATTGGATGCATTGCTGGCAAAAACGCTGTTGCAGATATGTGGAGGGTAAACGTTTTGTGGCTATATATATCGATGCTGTTGAAACCTTCGCTGTACAGTTAAATGTAATGGTGCGAGTAAAGTTTTGACCGACTGATGCAGTAACACTGACCAGCATACCGCAGAGGTTTACACACAGAATGTATCTAGAGCGCAACGGGTTTATTACTGCTTATTACCCCTTTCGGCGATGGACTTTACGTGTTAAAAAGAAAACCTGATGCGTATATAAGTAGAGTGTATCACCATAACAACTGTATTATGCATCACAGTCCTAAGTGCCAGACTATGCTTTAGGTTTTATTTTGATCTGAGAACTGTTTATGCCGAAACTCGTCACAAAGTGTAACATTCTACACATATTCTGCTTGTAAGTGTTAAGGATGATCACCGACTTCATACACATCTGAACATTTTTTTTTTTTTTGAAGTCCTCGAAAGTATTTCTTAAGTTTTGGAATGAACATCGGATGGCGCCAAGCCGAGACTGTGTGGAGTATGAACATGAACGGTGACAATGAGCCCGAGGCATCTGATTGTTCCAGATGTCGCAGGACTCGTGTGCGGTCTGGCATTGCCGTGCTGAAAGAAATGGTGCTCCATATGTGAGCGAACTCTTCGAATACGTGCTTCCACATTTCTAAGGGTTTAGAGTACGCTATTTCTCACGCGCCCACGTACTTACATTACATGTCACCGGTTCCAACTTGCGTCAGCGAAACGGGAAGTCGATTCGGTAATACGCAGAACATATAATACCTCAACCGATGTTGAGAACAGAATAAAAAATTTGGAGGCTCTACTTTCCACAGAATGGAAAGCCTTTGGTGTCCTCGATGTAAATCACACAATTATAGTGAAAGCTAAGAAGACCACTGCAACACAGTGGACAGCTGAAAGCAAGGAGCAACGAAATCGTGAAAAGATTTTAGCAAAAGAAGAAGAAAAGGAAGCTTTCAGCCAAAGCTAACAATTTCAAACGCGCTGTTCACTTGTGCATCACGAAAAAGGGAAAAAGGAAGGAACCGCAAAATCGATGGACTAGTCACGAGGTCACAGTGACAGGTTTACCATCTAATGGTTTTCGGGTACAAACAGACACTCTAAGACAAAAAAGGACGCACTACAAAGGAATTACCCAAATGGGATGGAAATCGTAGATGTGGAGTATAGACTACAGACAAACAAATTATTTCAACTTCATAAAAACTGGATGATTTGTTCAAGAGAAAGATCCTCAGAAACAGAGAAAGTAAGTCACTGGTCCACCTCTGTCCCTCATGTAAGCAGTTAATCAGCCTGAGACTGACTGATGGGGATAGATGCTGCGAGTTTCCTGGCCAGGAATTGCAATGCGTGGGTGCTTGCCTTGAAGGGCCTTTGTTTCCTACCCTTTGGTTGTCATCTGTGTCATACTTGCAGCATAGAGGTACGTCGACGATATTCTACGCCACGTTTTCTTGCTCTTCATGGCAAGCCTTCATGGGCTGACAATTCAGCACACTTTGGAGGTGCTTCTCAGACACCACAGAGTGTCCCAGGAGGAATGGTATATATCAGGGGTATCACGGGACAACAATCCGAAGCATAGAAGTCTAGTAAACATATACCCTAAGAGCTATAGCACTTATTCAGTAGAATAGATGTGTTTCACTGTAACTAAAGTGAGCTAGTATTCGTAGATCTTAAGATATGCACTTTAGAACCCATTTGTACTGGACATATTTCTCTCTTTTTGGTCCACATTGCCACCTCTCAAAATATGGAAAGAGATTTGTTTCACAGTATCTACGACGAAGTAGTATTCATAGTTTTTAGCATATACGTTTTAAACGTTAGGTTTACTAGAATTATTTGCTTCGAATGCTCTACTCCTGTCCTACCCCTGAATACTGACCATTCCTTTGGGACGCCCAGTATACATAATTTCTGTCCTATAGGAATCATCCGAGCAATGCACATGCGAGTGCGTTGTGTATAATGCTACTTGCGTCACAGAGCGTTAACAGAAATTGTGAACGATACATGTTTACAAACACATTGGTATACAGGAAGTCGAGACGGACAGTTTCATATGGGATACTTGTGGTCTTTGAAGTCGCGAAACCGGCCTTCAAAAAAAACAACCCTTGCTATTGCCCATGAGCGCCACGCTTAAATTTGTATATCCTCTCAGAGCTGTATTTCAAATTTTGACTTGGTACACTATGCATTTATGAAAAGAAACTGACGCAGACGGTGTTATTAATTCCCCACGCACATCAGCTCCTCTGCCAAGGACCCGCCTCTCGAGCAGACAGACAACAGAGAGGCCCTCGCTGCCACACTGGGCGGCTGTTTCGATCAGTCTGGGCCTTTCCCTCCCCCTCCCCTCCCCCTCCCTCCGCCACGCTGGCCTTTCCACCCGGGCCATCCCCCCCGTTGTGACCTACAAGCCGAGGGCAGTCCCCGCTTGTTGCGTGACCCACCTGCCGGAGCGCACCCTGCACGGACCTGACTGTGAAGGAGGGCTCTCTAGCACGCTTTGCACAAATCAGCAGCGTTTTCTTGCCTGTTAAGGAGGAAAGGATAAACAACATTAATCTTGCGGCCTGTGAGACTTTCTTGAGAGTGGCAGTCAGTGGTTCAAGGAGGAATCCGACCGTTTGGCTTCCAAACGAAGATACTGTGTGCTGCCGGCCTCTGTGACCGAGCGGTTCAAGGCACTTCAATCCGGAACCGCGCCTCTGCTGCTGCCTCGGGTATGGATGTGCGTGATGTCCTTAGGTTAGTTAGATTTAAGTCGTTCTATCATAGCTAACACTTGGTTGAAGAATCATAAAATAAGGTTACTTCCTGGCAGATTAAAACTGTGTGCCCGACCGAGACTCGAACTCGGGACCTTTGCCTTTCGCGGGCAAGTGCTCTACCAAACTGAGCTACCGAAGCACGACTCACGCCCAGTACTCACAGCTTTACTTCTGCCAGTAGCTGTGAGTACCGGGCGTGAGTCGTGCTTCGGTAGCTCAGTTGGTAGAGCACTTGCCCGCGAAAGGCAAAGGTCCCGAGTTCGAGTCTCGGTCGGGCACACAGTTTTAATCTGCCAGGAAGTTTCATATCAGCGCACACTCCGCTGCAGAGTGAAAATCTCATTCTATAAAATAAGGTTGTATACATGGAAGAATCCTGGAGATACTAAAAGGTATCAGATAGATTATATAATGGTAAGACAGAGATTTAGGAATCAGGTTTTAAATTGTAGGACATTTCCAGGGGCAGTTGTGGACTCTGACTACAATCTATTGGTTATGACCTGTAGATTAAAACTGAAGAAACTGCAAAAAGGTGGGAATTTAAGGACATGGGATCTGGATAAGCTGAAAGAACCAGAGGTTGTACAGAGTTTCTATCTGTTGGTATCTGTGTTTATATATTGTCACTTTGTCAATTGAAAATAGTGAGAGGAGCTGTGGATGCTAGAAAATGGAGTTCCAAGTGGAGAAATCGGAGCCTTTCCGACAAATTCTTAACTCTGAGATCTGAAGAGAAGTGAGAGCAGCAGACGCAGCCAGAAACATTGTCGCGTCCCAGCGCAGCCTCACTATACCAGAATGAAGTAAGTGCGAACTGCGTAGCGCAGACGGGATGTTAACGACAATGGGTTAGTTATAAATTGCTGTCAGCCTTTATATCGGAGACGAGAGGGAGGGAATATCCTTGGTTTTAAGCAAATAACCTATTGGTTACAGAATTGCAATAGGCAGAAACGATTGGTTAGTTTCTATCAAGTTTATTCTCACATATACTTTGTGAGGTGTTGGACCATAAACCCCTTAGTAAGATTAAGTCTATCTATTCGGACTTGCTACTTAAAAGACAATTGTTATCACTGAAATCTCCCCAAGTAATTGAGACAGAGACTGACAGCCTCTGTTCAACACTGTTCCAATGAAACTCTAAAAATCCTACTTGGCCTGCAGTTCCTGAGTGTCCACCAGAGTCTATCACCGTCTTCTCGTAGTTGAAGTCTTTATCAGCTGTATCAGCTGCTACGGGCCTACTCGGCCCCGCTGGCGTCTCGCTGCGGAATCTCCAAACTGCCGGTACTGTCTCTGAATGTACATCTGAATCTCTCCCTGTAGCTATTCCGCTGCCTGGCCTTTCATTTCGTTTCTCATGTCCTTGGGTGCACACGAGTTAATTTGTTTCACACGACCCTTTCATTTCTAAGTGATTGGATTGTACAAGAACGCCTATGGTTCCACACGACACTCTCGTTCCTAATTGGTAGGCTTGGGCAAGAATGCCTTCGGTTCCACACGTCACTTTCGTTTCTAGCTGCTCACAACTTAATTTGAATCCACACGAGTCTTTTCCGCACATGACTGACACTCTTTCTTGCTGTATTATCGCCCTGGTGTTTGCGTCTTCCATTTCGCAAGTTTGATTCGTGCTGCTTCCTCTGGCAGGAAGTCAAACACTAAGTTATTTGATCAACAAGCCATTCTTGGCAGCCTCCGCCGCTAATCTTGTCCGTACGTCCTGGTGGACTATTTCTTAATGTCGGCTGGCTGTTTGCCTATGGAGCCTGGACTCTTATTATGGTCACAAAAGCAAGAGTAAAAATTAAAATTTTCTACTGTCACAACAACGTTTGCACCATGTGTGGGGATAATGCCATTGGACAGAGCACGGAAAGAAAATGATTTTCTCGTTTTTAGGAGGATGGTTTTGCCGTTAATGACTCCACACTTAGGAAGAACATCGGGATTTGATGATGGCCGTTTAAACGCATTAATCCACAATGATCCATGCCAGTGTACTCGAGAACTGGCGGATGTTATGAACTGTCATCATTCCACCATAGTGCGACATTTGAATGCAATGGGGAAGGTTCAAACATCGGTTGTATGGGTACTGCATGCTTTAAGGCAAAGTCACAAAAATCAGCGTGCGAACATTTAAACAGCACTGTTTCCCAGTCACCAACTGGTTCGTGGACTGCACCAACTATTCCTATCCTGCCTCGTGAGTGGTCACGAGAAATGATATCTTCATGCTAACATAAAGGAAACAAAGAAATGGTTGAGCCCAGACAAAGCAGTAACACCCCGTACAGAGACCTGCAAAAGATAATGTTGTGCACCTGGTGGAACAGTGACTACCGGTATGGTGTATTACAAATTGCTTCCTCGGGGTGTATCCATCACCACTGACGTTTATGGTCAATAACTGTGACGTCTTTCAGACTCAATCAAAGATAAACGACCGGGGTGATGCTATGCCACGCCACGATAACGCCAGCCCGCATTCTGCTAGACTGACAAAAACCGCTACACCACACATGGTTTGGGAAGTCATTCCACACCCGCCAGATTCACCTGATCTTGCACACTCATATTTTAACCTTTCCTGCTGTCTATCGAACAACCTTCAAGGAATTTCCTTTCCAGATGAAAATGCACTCCGAGCATGGCGAGTTCTTCACCTTAAAACCACTTGATTTCTACAGTCGTGGAATCAAAAGGTTACCACAGCTTTGGCGGACTGTTGTAAATGGTAAAGAACATTATGTTATTCATGACTGAAGTCTCTTTTCATGCGTATCCATTGTGTTTATTAAACTAACGGAAACTTGCTAAGAAGTTATGCACCAGCCTAACAGAAGTAAGTTACAGGGAAAGATGGATGATATAAAATATACGAGTATAAAAGAGCCAAGAGGGAAGAAGAAGAACGGAAGAAGAAGTACAGAAGAATAAGTACGAAAGAACAAGAACGAAAAGCTCGGACAAAAAATTATACTGCCCTTCGTCTCTTAGTCCTTTTCCTTTACAACAGGTCACTCGTTTGGAATCGTGCGAAAAATTACTTTTGGAGGGGAAATATTTGTATCAAGATATATCAGCGTATTAATTATGCATGCACTCGCTACATAAAATTTTCCTGCCGTTGTCGAAGGAGGAAGTCATCGAAAGCTCGAGTGTGAATACAATACTGACGTGGAAGAACTCCGTGAAGTATATACTCACATTTAAAAAGTGTTACAATTAAGTATGTTAATGGATGCTCAATATCGTCTCCAAGTACCTTCCCTGTGTTGGCAATAAAATCGCTCAGTGAACCACAATCAACTAACGACGCACGAGACTTGAGCTCCACCTCGATAACCGCTTTATCGCCGGCCAGGCAGAGTGTATGACGGCAATTTGACGTAACCACACAGCCTGCGGAGCTGAACACGGCAATCTAAAGCCAGCCCTGCGGACGCGGCGTTTGATGTCACCGCCGACTGACGCCTGTCCGCAAATATTTACCAGCGCTGTCGGCCGCTGTGAGCGGCCTGGTGGCTCTTGAGGGAGGGACAGACAGACAGCTGCAAGCGTGTGGCGGTACAGGACTGGTTAACGCGTCAGAACACTTGCCGGCACCACGCTCCAAAATCACTCCACGCAGAGGTTGCCGTGGGACAGCTGTAACATCACCGCAACTGTGGGGGCGTGGCAGAGCTTTCCTTTCTCATCGTTATTTGATTTGTTATTGGCTTCTAACAAACATAACTTTCAGCCAGCATAAATTGTCCTACGCATTACCTAGCGGGATTCTATGACTATCCCTGCGTGACTTTGTCCCCTAATGATTTTATCTGAAGAGCTGCATACAGGTGAAACTTCCTGGTACATTGAAACTGTATGCCAGACCGAGAGTCGAACTCGGGACCTTTGCCTTTCGCGGACAAGTGCTGTACCAGGAGTGCTAGTACTGCAGGTTCGCAGAAAAGCTTCTGTGAAGTTTGGAAGGTAGGAGGCGAGGTACCGGCAGAATTGAAACTGTGATGATGGATCGTGAGTCGTGCCTGGATAGCTCAGTTGGTTACCTCAACGCTATGCACCGCACGTGGATCTCTGCCTGCGCCAATCTGACGTGCACGCTTATAGCTGAAATGTCCGACTTGCTCAGTCGTTGAGTCGGATGCACGCCGCCTGACTTGTGCCACGACCAATCACTGCTGGCTACTGACGCTGCGTGTGCTGGCATTACTCTTGTGGCGATTGCCGGAGTCTGTCTCCCCTGATGATACATTGCGCCCTGTCGGTGAGTACTTTCCACAGACCAGGACGAATGCCGTTAACTGGATAATCCCTATTGATGACGACACATGCAGCTCTCACCCGCCACCCCACTTCTTTGTCCTGTGTTCTTCATCTCTTAAAGTGATTTTAAGGTGTCTTTGTTCTGGAATGTTTTAATACAGTGGCGAACTTTTAACCAGGCACGTGACTTCAGTGTCTTTTTTTGTGTTCTACAAATCGTCAACTGTGTTTGTTTTTTTTTTTTAACTTTACGTAGAATTTTTAACTCCCCCCCATGAACGTTTCTATGTCAGCGTATATTTTCCCTCCATTATCTCCCCTTGCTCTGTTTCTTTGTCCCCCTTTTTATCCCCTTTATATGAATAATTTTCTCCTTTTATTAGCTGTGCCATTGCCAGCCCTCTCTGCCCATATCAGGCAGGGGAATGAAATCGCAATAAACGAAAAAAAATCTTCATCGAAGCTTCTGGTCCTCGAGCACATGGTGAAGTCACTATCGGCCACCTTAAATACATCCCTGTCCGCTCACAACCCCTCCTGAATGATCCCACCTAACACCTTGCCCTTACCGTCTTCTTTCCCTCCCTCACAGTTACCTGTGCCACAATCCCTGTCCACACCACTGCTCCTATCCCCTATCACTTCATCTCCCACATTGACTGCACCTTCTCCACCTATGTGATTGCTGGCGACATCAAGAGCCATAGCAGCTCCCATGCCAACTTTCGGCAGTGGCATTAGTTGTTGTTGTTGTTGTTGTTGTTGTTGTTGTCGTCTTCAGTCCTGAGACTGGTTTGATGCAGCTCTCCATGTTACTCTACCCTGTGCAAGCTTCTTCATCTCCCACCACCTACTGCAGCCTACATCTTTCTGAAGTGGCATCAGTACCTCCTCACAATCCAAGGTGACCTTCCTCTCCCCCAGCACACCTGTCCTGAAAGCAACACCACCCCCAATGTTGTCATTGCCTATGCCAACATCTTTGGGTGTATCGCCATTGACATCCTTGACCCCACAAGTAGTGACCACCTCCCCGTCCTTCTCACCATCTTACCATCACCCTCCAGCTCCCCGCCCTGCACCCCCTCCCAAGGTAGTCCATGACTACTGTCGTGCCAATCGGGATAAGAACCAGGAATTCTTCGCCACCCAGGTTGCAAGCCACCCTCTTACCTATCCCATCCTGATGACATCAGCCATGCCTCATCCTTCCTTCAGAAGGCCAGTACTGATGCCGTGGAGGCCCATGTTCCTAGTAAAACCATCCACCCCCACCATCCCACTATTCCTCTGTGGGCTGTCCTCCTCCTCTGTGAATCCCACCACCTCTATCCCTCTTTCCTGTGCACTCATGACGGCGATGCACTCCAACACCACTGGCAAACAAAGTGACATGTTTGGAACCTCATCACAGCAACTGAATGCCGGGACTGGGGCCAGAACTGTACACAACTTAATGTCACCCTGATTATAAACTCCTCCAAGTACTCGTCAGCCTTCCATCACCTTACTGGTTCCCATTCTGCACCCCATTACCCCCTTCTCCATAAAGACTGCTCCCTTCCCGACAACCCCAGTAAGGCAACCACTTACCCTCCCTTTTCCCCACTGTCATAGAACATGCCAATACCTCGGTTGCTCCATTTGCTCCCAACCTCTAGTACTTGTGGCAGTTGCCCCCTCCAATATAAACACAGTCACAGCACACGACATTAAACTTATCCTCTGGTCAAAACGCAACATGGCCCCTGGTCACGAATGTGTCCCTTCCAACCCCCTCCCTCAGAGAATGCCCCTTCTCCTTCCTGACTGTCCTTGCCAATTTATACAATGTCATCCTCTCTACCAGCTTCTACTCCAACCTGTGGAACACTTGCCACGTCCTCTTATTCTTCAAACCCTACAAACCCCCTTCGATCACCTCTTACTATCATTTTGAAACCATTCTCTCCTGTGGTACTATCACCATCTCAATCAACACCACCTCTCCCCTTTACCCAGTGTGGCTTCTGACCCTCCTCAACTGAAGACCAACTCCTTATCTCATCCACCTTTCTCCCTCCAACTTAACTGCCATTGCTCCCCAATTTTTATTTCCCTCAACCTCCAAAATGCCTGTGAATACATATGGGATCCCAGTCTCCTCTTTAAACTCCAAACCTACGCCCCACCTATCAATTTCCTCCATCTACCTTCAACTAATGCCATCCCTCCTATGGCACCCTCGATGACACTGCCATACCTTTTATCCCACTACTGGCATCTCCCAGGACTCTGTCCTCTCCCTTTTCTATCTCCTGTACATCTACATCTACACCTACATCTACATGATTACTCTGCAATTCACATTTAAGTGCTTGGTAGAGGGTTCATCGAACCACAATCATACAATCTCTCTACCACTCCACTCCCGAACAGCGCTCGGGAAAAACGAACACCTAAACCTCTCTGTTCGAGCTCTGATTTCTCTTATTTTATTTTGATGATCATTCTTACCTATGTAGGTTGGGCTCAACAAAATATTTTCGCATTCGGAAGAGAAAATTGGTGACTGAAATTTCGTAAATAGATCTCGCTGCGAAGAAAAAACGTCTTTGCTTTAATGACTTCCATCCCAACTCACGTATCATATCTGCCACACTCTCTCCCCTATTACGTGATAATACAAAACGAGCTGCCCTTTTTTTGCACTCTTTCGATGTCCTCCGTCAATCCCAACTGGTAAGCATCCCACACCACGCAGCAATATTCTAACAGAGGACGAACGAGTGTAGTGTAAGCTGTCTCTTTAGTGGATTAGTTGCATCTTGTAAGTGTCCTGCCAATGAAACGCAACCTTTGGCTCGCCTTCCCTACAATATTATCTATGTGGTCTTTCCAACTGAAGTTGTTCGTAATTTTAACACTCAGGTACTTAGTTGAATTGACAGCCTTGAGAATTGTACTATTTATCGAGTAATCTTATTCCAGCGGATTTCTTTTGGAACTCATGTGGATCACCTCACACTTTTCGTTATTTAGCGTCAACTGCCACCTGCCACACCAAACAGCAATCTTTTCTAAATCGCTTTGCAAATGATACTGGTCTTCGGATGACCTTAGTAGACGGTAAATTACAGTATCATCTGCGAACAACCTAAGATAACTGCTCAGATTGTCACCCAGGTCATTTAGATAGATCAGGAACAGCAGAGGTCCCAGAACGCTTTCCTGGGGAACACATGATATCACTTCAATTTTACTCGATGATTTGTCGTCTATTACTAGGAACTGCGACCTTCTGACAGGAAATCACGAATCCAGTCGCACAACTGAGACGATACCCCATAGGCCCGCAGCTTCATTAGAAGTCGCTTGTGAGGAACGGAGTCAAAAGCTTTCCGGAAATCTAGAAATACGGAATCCACTTGAGATCCCCTGTCGATAGCGGCCATTACTTCGTGCGAATAAAGAGCTACCTGCGTTGCACAAGAATGATGTTTTCTGAAACCATGCTGATTACGTATCAATAGATCGTTCCCTTCGAGGTGATTCATAATGTGCTCCAAAACCCTACTGCAAACCGACGTCAATGATATAGGTCTGTAGTTCGATGGATTACTCCTACTATCCTCCTTGAACACTGGTGCGACCTGCGCAATTTTCCAATCTGTAGGTACAGATCTATCAGTGAGCGAGCGGTTGTATATGATTGCTAAGTAGGGAGCTATTGTATCAGCGTAATCTGAAAGGAATCTAATCGGTATACAATCTGGACCTGAAGACTTGCCCGTATAAAGTGATTTGAGTTGCTTCTGAGAAACTCATGCTAGGAGCTGTTCGTGTTTCAAATTATGGAATATTCCATTCGTCTTCCCTGGTGAAGGAATTTCGGAAAACTGCGTTGAATAACTCCGGCTTAGCGACACAGTCGTCGGTAACGGTACCATCGGCACTGCTCAGCGAAGATATTGACTGCGTCTTGCCGCTTGTGTACTTTACATACGACCAGAATTTCTTCGGATTTTGTACCAAATTTCGAGACTATATTTCGTTGTGGAACCTATTAAAGTCATCTCGCATTGAAGTGCGTGCCAAATTTTGCGCATCTGTAAATTTTAGCCAATCATCGGGATTTCGCGTTCTTCTGAACTTCGTATGCTTTTTCCGTTGCCTCTGGAACAGCGTTTGGACCTGTTTCGTCTACCATAGGGGATCACTTCCATCTCGTACCAAAGGTATGCCCAAGCCAACCCCACCTGTCCACCTTCCCCAATATGTTGATGATACCGCCTTCCTGGCTCCCTATCCTACCCTTCAACTGTACCAATGTACCCTCCAAACCCACCTTGACCATTTCTCCACTTGATGTAACCAGTGGTTCCCTCGTATCAACCTCTCCAGAAACCAGGCAATCATCATAGGCCGTCTCCATGACTTCCACCTAACCATTTATGTTCATCCCATCCAGCTCACACCCACCCTGAGATACCTTGGCCATCCTTGACCATCACCTCACATGGATCCCTCATCTCCTGACCATCGAGCAGAAAAGCCATTCCCACCTCTGCCTCCTGAAACTCCTGTCTGGCCAGACATGGGGATTGCAGCCTTCCACCATCCTCCACACCTACAAATCCCTCATCCATCCTATCCTCTGTTATTCCAGTGTTGCCAGCATCTCTGCTCCCCCTCACTTTTCTTAGAACGTCACGTACTCTGCTTTGCTTTCCGTATCTGCCTTCCTTCCCTGACATGACTCCTGCATGACCTCATCCCCTTCCCCCATCTCCTCCTTTTCCTCCAACATCTTTGCATCCTTTACACTGTCTGCAGGCTTGATCTCCCAGTCCCTCTAGTTTACTCCATCTTCGTCACCACCTGCCCATTTCTGCACCTCTATCACTGGATCCCTCCCTCTCTCCACCTCCACACCCTCCATGTCCTTCATCAGGGCTATATCCATCACTTCCCCCTCCTGGTTGTTGAACACCATGACATCTACCCTTCCTACCAACTGCAGCCTGGCCTTGTCCCTCCCCCTCTCTTCTCCTTATCCCAGAGCAGACTTTCCTCCATCCCCCCCTGAGTCTCTTCACCCCCTCCTCGGCTCTTTTCCTCTCCCATCCTTCCCTCCCCAGCCTTTGGTGCGCCTCCCGCCTCATCCCCCTTTCTCTCCTCTCCTTCTCACCTCCTTTTCCCTTCTACCTTGTCCCCCACCCATGGCAGCTCCTCCCAGGTTTTTACTCATCATCAAGTGTGCTGCGTCCATGTTGTGGTTCCTTGCCATTATACAGTGTTATCAAGTGATGTGGTTTTAATTGTGTACTCGACCTGTAAATACTGTAGTTTCCTGTCCATGATTATTTCCTGCTATGCCACCCGTTGCATAGCTGTTTTTATGCTCCACCTGTTCTTTGCTTGGTGCCTTTTAATCCTTACAGTATGTAATGATAATTAAATCGAAACCCTTAGCTGCTGACAGCATATACATCAACAGCACCTGGCGGCAGCTAAGGGTTTCGACTTAAATATTTCATTCAAGAGGAGCTGCAAGGTCATCAATGGTATCTGTTCTTTTGGGAACAGATACCATCTTCATATACTTACGGTATGTGTTTTTTTGTGTACGATATTTTTTTAGGTTTTTATCTCCGTTTTACAGTCGCCGCACTTTGTATGCTTTCTTCTCTTATGTTCCGCCTTTTTTTCTATGTTCCGCCATTTTTTCTTCTTTATATTGTTTTAAATGTCTTCTTGTCTACTTGTAACGTCTCTCGGCTGAAGATGAGCGCCTATGCTGCTGCCTGCCCACCCGGAATGGGGAATTAAAAATACAATACACGATAAAGGGAAAAAAAGCATCGTCAGTTTGCGATGGCTCACCTGAAGATGACTGGCAGGTGTACAGTCAAATATCGTGGAGTGAAGTTTACGATGACCGGCTGTATTCCATAAATCTCTTCCAAAATTTTAATTCGACGGGAAAATTTTAAATTTCACAGTTCAGAAATGCTATTTATTATTTTGAAGATAAGTAATAGCTCACCTGAACCAGACAAATTGCATACGTATGTATTGTACTCCGCACCTACGTTCACATTAAGTACTTTTAATAAATTGAAAAACTGTATTTCAGTACTAAATAAAGCTATTCCTTCGAAATAACGGAATCTATAAACAAATATTACATCGAATCAAAAAACTGTATTGGATCTCTGTTGGTCCGTTGTGAACAAGGGACATCGGATGACTAAGTAACTGTCAACGTCAATGAAATTCACCAACAGCCGTGTAACTTAAGACGTTATTTTATTTCATTTGGAAGGCTTCCAGTTTCGGCATTTCATTGTTCCTTCTTCAGGCCCCATATGCACCTCTCGAAATTAACGAAAATGCGACAACAGCCACAAATCTCTGGATGTCATGAATTCAATGGTTACAGTGGTCTTCATTCGAAGACTTGTTGGATCCAGTTGTCATCAAGTCTTCGAATGAAGCACTAGTGTAACGACTGAATTCACGACATTCAGTGATTTATGGCTGTGTATCAAATTTTCGTTCATTTGGGAAGGTGCATATGGGGCCTTAAGATGACGCAATGAAATGCTGAAACTGGTAGCCCTAAGTCTCTGCAGCCCCTCCTCGGCTGTTTTCCTCTCCCATCCTTCCCTCCCCAGACTTTGGCGCGCCTCCCGCCTCATCCCTCCCCCATTCTCTCCCCTCCTTCTCACCTCTTTTTCCCTTCCACCTTGTCCCCCAACCCTGGCAGCTCCTCCCAGGTTTTTACTTATCATCAAGTGTACTGCGTCCATGTTGTGTTCCTTGCCATTATACAGTGTTATCAAGTGAAGTGGTTTTAATTGTGTACTCGACCTGTAAATACTGTGGTTTGCTGTCCATGATTATTTCCTGCTATGCTACCCATTCCATAGCTGTTTTTATGCTCCAAATAAAATAAAATTACATCTTAAGTTACACGATTGTTGGCAGATTTCATTGAAATTGACTAAAACTGTACTGGGTTCAAAAAAATACCCCGCTTGGTAAAATAATGACGTCGAAAAGCTTGTCAAGAGGATTAAAAGAACTTACAAGTATATCAAAGTGACATTCCACTATCTTCATACAAACATTTTAAACCATAAATTATTAAATTTCTCATCGGATAGAGATGTATATTGCCGGAAAAGAAGGCTGAGCAGGCCTGTTTGTGCGCCCTCCGACTCTGCAGGCAGTAACTGTGCTGAGTTTAGAGGTGGACAGTGTTCGACACAATCATTCTAGGCTACAGCCATCCCCCACTGATGAGTACATGTTCCTGTTAAACGCCTCCGGCCACCTGAGCGGGGTAGCATTGTGGGAAACTGAATTGATGTATCGACGGGCTGCTAAACGTTTCGGACACCTGGCGGTGGTTGGTTACTGCTTTGAACAGTGGCCTCTAGACCATTCCCATACCTACTGACCTGGTTATGAACGTCCACTTACTACGTTAGATCGGCACACTGTGCGAGCAACGGAGGCCGACCGAACATCATCCAGGGCACATGTTGTACATACTGTGTTACCAGGGTTCATTGGGAAGCGTCTTCTTACAGCAGGATTAAGGTCACGTTGGTTATGTTACCACTGACAGTACAACACCGCCAAGCGTGGCTGCTCTGGTGGCGTGAAAGAGTTGGCGGGAGAGTGGAATGGCGCTCTGTTGACTTCAGTGATGAAAGAAGGTTCTGTCTGAATGCGAGTGATGGACGTACTCGTGTATACCGCACATCTGGTGATCTGCCTGTTGCAGAGTGCAATTGGCCGCGACACACAGGTCGCACCCCAAGCCTGACGGTGTGGGAGACGACTAGTTACAACTGGCGAGCACATTGGTGTTTCTTCAGGGTACTGTAAGCAGTGCCCACCACACTACACAGACTTTGGTCCCCGCGCTACTCCCATTTCTTCGACAGGAAGAGGATATTCTTTTTCAGCAGGACAACACGACCACCTATGGCTGCTGCTACGCAGTGTGCTCTTCGTGGTGTGCCGCTGTCCTGGCTAGCAAGACCACCACCAGATCTCTCGCGAATCGGACACGAATGGGACACGGTGAAGCGGAAAGTTACTCGTTCTCCAGAGCCTGCAAGAATGATTGTTTCAAATGGCTCTGGGTACTATGGGACTTAACATCTCAGGTCATCAGTCCCCTAGAACTTAGAACTACTTAAACCTAACTAACCTAAGAACATCACACACATCCATGCCCGAGGCAGGATTCGAACCTGCGACCGTAGCAGTCCCGCGGTTCCGGACTGCAGCCCCTAGAACCGCACGGCCACAGCGGCCGGCGCAATTACACATATTTGTTTTAAAACGGTAATTCCAGACTCAGCAATAAATAAAGATATCACACGTGATTCATGAAGGAATAAACAACTGCGTAATTAATAGTGCTTTCAGTGCATTACAGTTTACCAAATCAGCATAAAATACGGACACAGCAAATAATGTTTTAAAAACAAGACAATGTGATCCCAATTAGAAATTTAAGGCAAGTAACCACAGTCATGGCTAAAGGCCTTTAACGCCAAGTACGGCTATTATAAAATACTTAACGAACACACTGTAAAACAGCAATGCAATAGCAAAGGATAATTTAAAAGTACAGGCAACCAAACAGGTGAGACAAAATGACGGTAAACTTGGTAGCACAATCATATAAATCTGCTGTAACGCCAAGAATGGAAATTAAATAGTAAATTTAGAAACATTCAACAAAACAGCAAATAAAATAATTGAACACAAGGGCCAGTCACAGACAGTGACAGGAATCGACCTCTGAGTACGTCCGTTAAAAAAGATAGGCAGCCAAGATTTACATTCACTTCACAAGATGGTAACTCAGACTAGTGGCAGTCTAAACGAATGGCTAATGATAATCTTGCTGAGGCTACCTGACGTCCAATAAACCAAATGCAAAGATGTAAAAATACGGCAAAGCCGGAAGCGGCGGTCTGGACTCCGCCCGCAGAATACTGTGCTCAGAGCGCCTGGAACGAGAAAGGAATCACTACCACCAGGGTAGAAGAATCGCCAACCAACCCGCAATCAAGAAAGCTGTCAAAACTACACGCCTCACCGGACAGCAGCGGCAAGGCGAGGAAACGTACACTGCTGTTACATACACTAGCC
This sequence comes from Schistocerca gregaria, assembly GCF_023897955.1. Taxonomy (NCBI): domain Eukaryota; kingdom Metazoa; phylum Arthropoda; class Insecta; order Orthoptera; family Acrididae; genus Schistocerca; species Schistocerca gregaria. Next base: position 1,083,895,589 of record NC_064920.1, on the reverse strand, counting down.
CCCAGGGCTGGTAACTGGGGCGTTAACGGCCACGAGGCAAGAAAACTGAACGCAATAAATAGTAATTAGAAGTCCAAAAAAGCTAATCAGATCCGCCTTCCCCAAGAACTTCACTAGCTGCTCTTCACCTTGGCGACACTACGAGCAGCAACACGAGCCCAAGTCAATGGAGAATCGCATAGATCTCACGGTGGTGGAGGTTTCGTTACTTGAATCCAAATGTACTGAACTCAAAGATTGCAGGATCCGGTTTACGACGAGGTCGTGCAACCTCGTGACCACAGGCTTTCGACCCGGCAGTCCATGCGCGCTGCCAGCAGTCCCGGCATGTTCTCTCACTACGCATCCCTGGCCCCTTCTTAGTCCCCCTAACGACCTGCCAGTGACCCGACGCGGAAGAACAACAACATCGCCCTAAAGGTAGGACAACAGTTACTACACATCGATAACCGCCGCCGCTGCCAGTAGCGGAAAGGCAGCGCTTGCGAAACCAAGTGGCGCCAGTCAACACGAGAAGAAGACAAACAACCATAACCACGTCAACTAAACGATACAGTCTGGTCTCCAATAGAGGACGGATACGTGCAAACAACACCAACGCGAGCAGCAGCACGGCTCAAGGCGCTAGATGCTTGGGACAACGTATCACAGGATACCGTTCGGTACTGTTGTCATCGTTTTCATGTGTACAATATGCACTCATGCTGTTTCTTGGGCACCCTTCCCTGCGACGCGTGTTTCATTTGGTATGAATTCGTTATAGTACAATAATACAACGATGAACTGTCTGTCACCTCACCTGTCAATAAAATGACCTTGTCCCTGTGATTTTATTTATTTATTTATTTATTTGCCTGTGACGTACTAACAGGAAGATTGGTTGTTGTTGCAGGGAATGCTGTGAGCTGTCCCCATCGACATCGCCGTCGCCATGGGTAAAGGAGACAAGCGGGGCATCGCGCAGCGAGCAGACAGTGAGTAGAAACAGCAGCCTGAGCAGAGCAGAGCACAGCTGCCCCCTACCTGTCAACAACACTCTGCCTTGGTCCACCACACGCAGCAACAGCTCACACTGTATGGTGGTAAATAGCCTCATTTTGGCACAGTGCTACTCCCTCATCCGATACCTACAAGTAATAACTTAATAATCGTCTGTTAGATGTTGATGCTTCTCTTCCTTTCCGTGTTTGCTGAAAAACATTGCAGAGTGATTGTGCCTTACTGAAGACCGTTTGTTTCCGTTTATTCAGACATGTTTCAGCGTTTCTTTTTCTGGCTTCAAATGGACTCTTTTTATTGTTGAGACTATAGCTTAAAGGCGTTTATAAATGTATAGGTATGGCAATCAGGTGTCAAATGATTTATCGCTGGTTTACATATACTTAAGGACACACGCAAATATTTCCATACTTTTCTACACACCTTACTTGAAGCTGTTTTGTGCTGGTAGCCTTACACGAACCACACATTTTACAGACTGTCACCTGCAAAATCATTCTCCTTTCCATTTTAATCAATTTCAAACGGGACATTGCGTTATTTATAATTTTATTTACAATTTTTGATCCTGTAATCTTCTTTCTAGCTATTTTTTGCGTATTAAGACACTTATTTCCTCTGTTAACGGAACTTTTGATGGTTACACAAGTATTTTTATTGATTTTTCCAAAAAACACAACGCTTCAGACGTCATCTAACGTGCTATTGAGACTTTATCGTATTTATTTGTTTCGTTGTGGCATTCTTCAAATAAATACACAGCTAAATAAATTAATACAGCTGCAATAACACGCTAGATGGAGACTGAAACCTTGCGTTTTGAGGTGATATAACAAAAATATGACTAACCATCAAAACCTCCATTAACAAAGAAAATAAGTGTCTTAATACAATGAAAATAACGGGAAACTAGCCTACAGACTTAAAAAATGTAGATAACATGCCAACGTTTCAGGCGTCATTTAACGTATTATTAAGACTGTATAATGTTTATTTGTTTCGTTGTGGCATTCTTCAATTAAATGCATAAGTAATCAATTAATACAACTGCAATAACACGCTACATGGCGACTGAAACGCTGCGTTTTTATGCTGTATAAATAAAAACACGTGTTTACCCACAAAAATTTCGATTAACAAATGAAATAAGTATATTAACACATCGAAAATAAAGGGAAAATTAACCTACAGTCTCAAAAATTGTAGATAAAATGCTAAATAACGTGATTTTTAGTCTAAAATGGCCTAATTCTCGTCATAGCATGAACATAGAATATTTCGTGTCTCATGTAACTCGTGTCGACATACAGGGTGAGCCACAACTCCACCGACAAACTTTCAAAGGTGGTAATATGGACCAAACAAGAAAAGAATGTCTAGTAAACATGGCCTCTAAAATTCATAGCATAAGAGTTGTAGGCATTTGTTGACCTTCACTAGTGTTACATACGTCTATTCTACCACAAGTTCTTTGCTTTCCATATTTTGAGAGCTGGTGGTAAGAACCAAAAAACAAGAAGAAAATTCCAGCGAAGACGGGGTCTAAGAAGCCCGTCTTAAAGAGTCATGATCATTTCTTCATCTTGGTTGCTATGAAATACATCTCTTCTACTGAACAAAAGCTTGTAGCTATGCAGTGGGCATTTGAGAGCCTGTGTTTGATAGTTTTTTTTTTTTTTCGTACAAAGTATCTTCTCCGAAATTATGGAAAGTAAAGAGTCGCAGTAGAAGAAGATATGTCTCGCAGTATCGAAGATGACTAAGTTTTCATTACTCTTAAGGTATGCAGTTTAGATCCCATGATTACTACATTTATTTTTCTTGTTTTGGTCCATACTAGCAGCTCTGGAAGTTTGTCGGTGGAGTTCTGGTTCACCCTACATGTTTAAACCTACGAGAACTTTTGACACCTAACAATAACACATCTGTAAATAACTAAGTTGAAAGTCACTGAAGATGTCGCAAAAAGCGATGAAACGTGTTTGGACAAGGAATTAACAAACACTGACTTGCTTGTAATAATTTAAGCTGAAATAACGTTGAAACCACCAAAATTCTGTGTAATAACCTAAGACGAAACAGAGGTCACACTTTTATCCGCCTACTGTTTGTTCCTCGACATTTTCGTACAAAAACAGGCACCAAAAGGACGCGTTTCACAGGGCTCTTAAAGCAGCTTTTACATCAAGGCATTATATGTTCTTTGGTAGCAAGTTAAATACGCAGGGCTTTTAAAGCAGCTTTTATATCAAAGCATTATATTTTCATAGGTCACAAGTTTAAGTACAAAAACTGCCAAAGACGGGCCCAGTAGCTTGTAAGCACACTGTCGTTCCGACGTGGCCTCATCTCTGAACATTTCAGGTGACGCGCCCACACTGGTGAGTGCAGCCAGGCACTTTCGGGGTTGCTTTCGGCTGTTAGCCGACTAAGCGCCAGCGTTCTGGGTCATGTACGTGTCGTGATGATGGGCGCCCGAAGCACACAAGCAGCGTGGAGTTATTGTTAACTGAAAGTGTGCTCCTAATGCGGTGTTTGATCCCAATTGGCTGACGGTGGATGGCGTTGATGCAGAATGCTCTAGAGCTACAAGAACTTCTGCCTCATTTCCATGTCAATATGTGGCAGAAGCAAAGCTACTTCATTGGAAAAAAAAACAGCTTAATTGATCTGTGCCCTAATACTCCTAATAACTTGCCTACTTCGGCTATCCTGGGTAATCCTGCTGGGCAGACAGAAGAATTGTTTCACGTCTCCCAGCACATCTGTCTCTCTGCCGGGTGCCAGATAAGTTGTTATTTTCATTCCTGCCATTCTTTGTCATTTTAGTATTTGCTTTGTTTCTCCATAAATCGTATTCACTTTAAATATGCATTCAGCTCCTTTCAACAGGTCTTCTGCCTTGCAAACACGCGGCAATATATTAGCTGCTACTTCCACTTGTATTCATTACTCGAAGAAACACAGCAATTAACCCATCCAATGAGGTTTCATTTTACGCCATGACGTTTTCATGTTTTCACTCATGTTCAGTTGGCATAACATATTTCCATCAACACAACGTTTTTCTTGAACACAGGTACTGTGTTACTGTCAAAATATAGTCGATTAAAATGATGTATTCATGATGATATTAATTTACTACGCCAACTGAAAGAAGAAACCGAAATGCGTCTTGGCATAAATAAAGCTGCCAAGAAAATGCCTGTTTGCTGTAATTCTTTAAGTAATTTAACCCACAACCACAGAGCTGAACTACCATTATCTTGGATAAATCAGGAATTTTATTTTTTGATTTGCAAAACAGCTTCAAACTTATTACATCATATCGCAGAACCTATTTAACTGTTTTATGTTGATTTCAAAACTGTTTTTAGTTTTCTTCTATCACTTAGAGTTTTTTTTTCAAAATGAAATAAAGTTAATTTTATTTTTACTTATAGGAGATTTATTAGGAGAGAAAGTTGGGTGCATGAACATGGCCTGGTTGTTTGTGAGAGTTTAGTAGATGGACAAATTGAAAGCAATAAATTTGAAATATTTGGCCAGACTGAAGTCATTTTGTAGCTGGGACGAAAATCATCTTACATGAACCACTTGCAAGATCACAAAAAAATATTGCTTCCACCACTATATAACAACTTAGGCACAATGAAGCAATTTTTAAGGTCTCTTCCACAACACGACTGCTATTTCAAGTAATTTTCTATGAAATTTTCCTTTATTTGTTAAAAAGATTTCCAGCTGATACTCGTTTTGATCTTGAAATTCGCACATCGAAGAATACGAATTCCAGAATGCAATCAATTTTAGAGACAAATACGCTTGAACTACATTCAGATCTGTTATTGAAAACTTTCTAGTGAATAAAAAACACCCAAACACAATAACATCTTCAGACGATGTTGAAACATTTCAAGAAGTTGGACTGTAAAATACGACTTCCTACATTCACATACACTCCTGAAAACTGAAATAAGAACACCGTGAATTCATTGTCCCAGGAAGGGGAAACTTTATTGACACATTCCTGGGGTCAGATACGTCACATGATCACACTGACAGAACCACAGGCACATAGACACAGGCAACAGAGCATGCACAATGTCGGCACTAGTACAGTGTATATCCACCTTTCGCAGCAATGCAGGCTGCTATTCTCCCATGGAGACGATCGTAGAGATGCTGGATGTAGTCCTGTGGAACGGCTTGCCATTCCATTTCCACCTGGCGCCTCAGTTGGACCAGCGTTCGTGCTGGACGTGCAGACCGCGTGAGACGACTCTTCATCCAGTCCCAAACATGCTCAATGGGGGACAGATCCGGAGATCTTGCTGGCCAGGGTAGTTGACTTACACCTTCTAGAGCACGTTGGGTGGCACGGGATACATGCGGACGTGCATTGTCCTGTTGGAACAGCAAGTTCCCTTGCCGGTCTAGGAATGGTAGAACGATGGGTTCGATGACGGTTTGGATGTACCGTGCACTATTCAGTGTCCCCTCGACGAACACCAGAGGTGTACGGCCAGTGTAGGAGATCGCTCCCCACACCATGATGCCGGGTGTTGGCCCTGTGTGCCTCGGTCGTATGCAGTCCTGATTGTGGCGTTCACCTGCACGGCGCCAAACACGCATACGAACATCATTGGCACCAAGGCAGAAGCGACTCTCATCGCTGAAGACGACACGTCTCCATTCGTCCCTCCATTCACGCCTGTCGCGACACCACTGGAGGCGGGCTGCACGATGTTGGGGCGTGAGCGGAAGACGGCCTAACGGTGTGCGGGGCCGTAGCCCAGCTTCATGGAGACGGTTGCGAATGGTCCTCGCCGATACCCCAGGTGCAACAGTGTCCCTAATTTGCTGGGAAGTGGCGGTGCGGTCCCCTACGGCACTGCGTAGGATCCTACGGTCTTGGCGTGCATCCGTGCGTCGTTGCGGTCCGGTCCCAGGTCGACGGGCACGTGCACCTTCCACCGACCACTGGCGACAACATCGATGTACTGTGGAGACCTCACGCCCCACGTGTTGAGCAATTCGCCGGTACGTCCACCCGGCCTCCCGCATGCCCACTATACGCCCTCGCTCAAAGTCCGTCAACTGCACATACGGTTCATGTCCACGCTGTCGCGGCATGCTACCAGTGTTAAAGACTGCGATGGAGCTCCGTATGCCACGGCAAACTGGCTGACACTGACGGCGGCGGTGCACAAATGCTGCGCAGCTAGCGCCATTCGACGGCCAACACCGCGGTTCCTGGAGTGTCCGCTGTGCCGTGCGTGTGATCATTGCTTGTACAGCCCTCTCGCAGTGTCCGGAGCAAGTATGGCGGGTCTGACACACCGGTGTCAATGTGTTCTTTTTTCCATTTCCAGGAGTTTATTTATTACTTCTCTGCCAATTTGGGCCATTACACTTAAGATCAAGAAAAGCGATTCTTCTAGGAGATTAAGATTGAGAAGGGATGATAGGTAAGATTGAATCAAAGTATGATGCCAGACTACTGTTGGCTTTTGACGAGGGACAGTAAAATGTTCAAGCTTCTGCGGGGAAATAAACAAAGAGAAATTTTCAAAATTTAATATACCAGATTATTTGTAATGTTGCTACGAGAACTGTTTGTAGTAGTTGTTTTATATGCCTTATCTCGCTCGATAAGGGATTTTTACGAAGTTGCGTATCGCTTCGCTTTTACTAAGTACAGGCTTCAGACAACTTTCTTTCAGTTTTGTCACTATTTAACTGGTAACAGGTACGAACTTCAAAGTCGCTTTGACGATAAAATTCTGAAATTCTCAAGTTTTATAAATATCTACAGCATCTTTACATACTTCAAAAACGTATGGTCTTAGTTTTATTTAGACCCGGACTAACGTTTAACCATGAAATAGGCGAATTTGTCACCTCGGGAAAGTGTTCTATTTGAGAACTGATAGCCATAGTACGTTGTCAGAGAATATGTCAACACCGTGGGAGTCGACAGTGACAGTGAAACTCAGGTTGGTGTACTGTTGCAGGGAGCAAGTCCAGCACGGCAGCTGCAAAACGACAACTACTGTACAAGATGATTTCGGTATAATATAGTCCTGAATTTGTCTATAAAGTTTATAGGTGTTTAGGGGACAGCCAGGACGTGTTCCCTTATACTCTATACCCAGAGGAAAATTGGCAAATTCATGAAATCTTGGAGCAGCGATGCATCTCATTACGACAAACTGATAAGGACTGTTTCTACATAAAACAGTTTACAAAAATGTTCTTAATTTAATGATATGGCACTTGACTTATCGTCATTCAACTTCTTCCTTCCCAGTACAACATTGCAAAGTCTGAATTTCAACCACTTAATTTTCCATACTCCTTTAAATACTTTTTATTCATGATCAAACCAATCTTGTGACACAGGCCACATTCTGGAGACTACATGATGGAGATCTTACGCAGGAGGGCAGTCAAACTGTCACACCCAGCAGTCATTCGGAATATGGCTACTGCTTCTCTTCTAGGTCCATCAAGAACTACCGTAACGTCCATGAGTTTCTTCCAGATCTTTCCTTCACATGGAAATTTACTGGGTCGTTTTAATTCTTATTGGAATGTGTTGTCAATAATGCGTTTCACTACAAAATACGACATGTTAATTGTTCCAGGCTATTAAATTTTTTGCTCTTTTTGGCTACAAAATCTGTTTTTTCACACGTATCTAAGCCACAGCGAAATTGTGTCACAGAGTCTCCTACAAAGAAAGCGCAGTCAGAGATTCAATGCAAAGCGCTGCAAACACAGAAGCAGCCCACTTACACAATGTGTGTAAATGTGGAGTCAGTGACCCACATGTTATATCAGATTTATTGTTTACAATGCAGTAGCACTCATTACTAACTTATCTGGTTCATTTTTTTTAAATAATTTTCTAACTGGATTTTGTCATCTCTACTTTTTGGTTATAGTGTCCGCTATTCTTGTTACAGGAATCTTTATACGATCGGCGTTCAGTGATGCAACACCTCTTTTTATCGGCCCATTTCCGTCGAAAAAACGCGGAATTTGTTGTGTGACATCGTGGACTGTTCCCATCTCAGCCCCTATAGTTTCTTGAAGTTCCGAAAGGTGGCAGTGCTATATGTAGCCTTCAAAATGGCAGAGCTGCCATTGATTTCTTTTGGAGGGAAACCAGAGCATCGCAGATATTAGTAGGTGCTACCAGAATGTCTATGGAGATCTGGCAGTGAGCAAAAGCACGGTGAGTCGTAGGGCGAGGTGTCTGTCATCATTGCAACGAGGTCGCCCAAACCTGTCCGATCTCCCGCGTGCACCCCAGCACATAGCTGTGATTTCCGCAGTCCTAACCTGTGGAACTTGAAGAAATAACTTCAGCTCGTCCGTGACCAAGATATCAAACGAACTTCTCCTCCTCCATGCCAACGCATGGCCTCACCCGAGACCGCGCACCATAGAGGAGCTCACAAAACCTCAACGCTACAAACCCGAATCTCAAAACTGCTTTCTGTTTGGCCCAATGAAGGATGCACTCCGCGATAAACAGTACGTGGACAATGGGGCGGTTATTGCCGCAGCGCTGGCTGGCTCCGGCGTCGACCAGTAGAGTGGTACCACACGGGCATACAGGCGTTCCCAGGAAGGTGGCGTAAGACCGTCGCATTGAACGGAGAATATGTTGAAAAATAGGTTTCTGCAGCCCATAGAGTGGGAAGTAGTATGGTGTACTGGAATCCTGAATAAAATCAAACTGCTTTCAGAAATAAATGTGTTGCATTATCTGCCGAACGCCACTCTTGTGATTCGGTAGACGAATTGGTTTCTAATACTGAAGGAATCATAACCTTTGAATTGTTACTTTATTATTATTATGTACTATTCTGCCTCGTAGCAGGTCCATATCTTCGTACGGAGAATTTCTGATTCCACTGTTCCCTGTCTTCAGCTTCCTACTTCAGTCTGTTGTATCTCCTTCCATCTTTCATATCGTCCAGATGTTGAATTCTTCTTCTTCTTCCTCGTTTCCCTTCAATGACATCATTTATGAGTCTCTCGTGTCTAAGTACATGTCCAATCCAGTTGGCCTTTCTCTGAAGAACTGTACGCAGAATACTTCTCTTCTCTTCTACTCTGCGCAGTACATCGTCATTTTTTATGCCATCTGTCCACTTGATCTTTTCTATTCTCCTCCAGCACCACATTTCAAAGCTCTTTCAGTATTTTTTCTCCTTCTCTCTCATGGTCCACATCTCTGCTCCATACAGTGCAATGCTCCAAATGTAGCACTTTATCAGTTTTTCCCTCAGTGCCAAACTCAACTTGATGGTCAGCAGAGTCCTCTTGTTGAGAGCAGCTTTTGGCCATGGCGATTCTTGCTCGGATTTCGTTGGTGCAGTGGGCATCCTTTGTGATAAAACTTCCCAGGCACTTGAACTGATTCACATTTTCCAGTTCCCGATTGTCAACAGTTACCTTTCTCACGTTTTGACATGCGCATTATTAGTGCAAAATGTGAATACAGTCGTGTGGCATAGTGACCGTTTAATGTTTGTTACTTTGTACGTTATAATCCAGTTAGATTTCGCATGGATGCTAAAGGTGTTGAATTTACTCCAGCAGTTACGAGGGCTGTTCAGAAAGTAAGGTCCGATCAGTCCCGAAATGGAAACCAAAGTGAAAATCCGATGAAGTGTCATTAGTGTCCACATCGATAACGTCACGCCCCTTTTTTCAGTCCTGAGCGGACAGATGGATAGAAAATAGTGTCTCCCTTCAAGTATGAGGGACTGGTGAGAGATTGCGCCTGATATCATGCAGCCCACATAACATAACTGTTATGCGTTTCCTTCCTCATGACAAATCTTGGCCACACTCTGCAGGGAAAATGAAGATGCTCCGACAGCGTTTTCGATGGAAAGTCTTCAGTCACACACAATTCTTTTTCTCTTTTGTCGTCAGCCTTCTGAGTTGTTTGATGCGGCCTGCCACGAATTCCTGTCCTGTGCCAACCTGCAACTTACACACTCAATCATTTGCTATCTCTGCCTTCCTCTACTGTTTTTGCCCTATACAGTTACCTTAGTACCATGAAAGTCATTCTCCCATGTCTTAACAAAAGTTCTATCATCCTATCCCTTCTCCTTATCAGCGTTTCCCACATATTCCTTTCCTCTCCGATTCTGTGAAGAACCTCCTCATTCCTTACCTTATCAATCCACCTAATTTTCAACATTTGTCTGTAGCACTACATCTCAAATGCTTCGATTCTCTTCTGTTCCAGGTTTTACCACAATCCAAGATTCACTACCATACAATGCTGTACTCCAGATGCACATTCTCAGAAATTTCTTCCTCTAAATAAGGCCGATATTTGGTATTAGTACACTTCTCTTGGCCAGGAATGCCCTTTTTGGGATTACTGGTCTGCTTTTGACGTCCTCCTTGCTCCGTCCGTCATTGGTTATTTTACTGCCTAGGTAGCAGAATTCCTTAACTTCAACTACTTCTGTGCGGCTGGTCCCGGCGGAGGTTCGAGTCCTTCCTCGGGCATGGCTGTGTGTGTGTGTTTGTCCTTAGGATAATTTAGGTTAAGAAGTGTGTAAGCTTAGGGACTGATGACCTTAGCAGTTAAGTCCCATAATATCTCACACACATTTGAACACACACATCTACTTATTGACCACCAATCCTGATACGTTTCTCGCTATTCTCATTTTTGCTTCTTCTTTCGTCTTTCTTCGATTTACTCTTAGTCCATACTCTGTACTCTTTAGACTGTTCATTCCGTTCAGTACATCATGTAATTCTTCTTCACTTTCACTCAGGATAGCAACCAATGTCATCCGCGAATCGTATCATTGATATCCTTTCACCTTGAATTTTGATTCCACTCCCGAATGAATCTTTTACTTCTATCATTGCTTCCTCGGTGTACAGATTGAACAGAACCGGCGAAAGGCTACAGCCTTGTCTTACACCCTTTTTAAAACGAGCACTTCGTTCTTGGTCGTCCACTCATATTATTCCCTCTTGGCTCTCGTACGCATTGTATACGACCCGCTCTCCCTACAGCTCACCCCTTCTTTTCTCAAAATTCGAATATCTTGCACCATTTTACATTGTCGAGTGCTTTTTCCATATCAACAAATCCTATGAAAGTGTCTTAATAAATTATGAATAATCCGCCTCGATTGCGAAAATTCCCGGTGTTTACCCAGGTTTCAACGTGGATAACCACGCCTTCTTCAGAACAAAATAAAAAACAGCTTGCCTAAATGGGCATAGTCAATTTCTAAAATGAACACCCACAACGGCAGGTCCCCATAAAATTTATTAACATTACACGGTACATCCGTACCAAGTCAATAACACTACTTAACTGTGTGTGCTGCCTCGCCCCAGCCAACGTGCGATGGGTCACAGGCTCTCCACTGCAGAGGACCTCGCCGGCTGTTCCCCTGAGCGACTGTCGACAATCTCTGCGCATGCGCGCAGCTAAGAAACGCTCTTCTTATGCATAGAAACGGGATACAACAGTTAACATGAATCGGGGTCTAAGTAACTACAAAAAGTTGTCGCCCAAATAGTAAGTAATACAAGCGTTGATGCGGAAATTACTTCGTAGAGAAATAGCTGGAAGTGGTAGCTAAATCCTCCAAATAAAATATTTTTTTTTATTTTCACTGTTGTTTCCATTTCGCGACCGATCGGACCTTACTTTCCAAATAGCCCTCGTATAATTCTTAATGCTTTGTTCAAGACTTTTTCTAATCTGACGACGTTTCTGATATTGTCAGAAAGAAATGCTTCGGTACTATATATTCAGTTCGTTAAAGCTAATTGCTTAACAGTGTGCTTCTGGGTGTTCTGTCGAAGTTTTATTTTCATTTCGCGCATTTCATACTTTGACAACCGACAAAACCGTCCTCTTCAAGTGTTGCAAAGTTTTCTCCCTCTTCTCTGACAAAAAAACTATGATCAGTTATTTGTGTCGTGCCGCTATTTAAGGCGAATTCGATTCCCTACGCCCGAAAAATAATGATTCAAATGGCTCTGAGCACTATGGGACTTAACATCTGTGGTCATCAGTCCCCTAGAACTTAGAACTACTTAAACCTAACTAATCTAAGGCAACACACATCCATGCTCGAAGCAGGATTCGAACCTGCGACCGTAGCAGCAGCGCGGTGCCGGGCTGAAGCGCCTAGAACCGTTCGGCCACAGCGGCCGGCCTAAACCAACATTTCTCTTTGATTCGCCGCTCTGTCGGGTTTGACCGCCTGCTTGCAACAATGTCACCTTCACTGTAGTCGTAGATGCTTTGTCTTTCAGGAGACCTCTTGCGAGACAACCGTGGCACTGGTTTCGATGAGCGTCTCTTTTGCCAGGCGCGTCCTGCCGTCGGCAGACATGCGCCGCCGTGTAGGAGGCGTCCCCCGGGACAGCCGTTATTCGCCTCGCACCGCAGCGCGTTTACTGTACCTTTCCCGCGTTCCGCGGCCCGTGTAGCTGTCCTGGCTATTGTATTGCACCGAGAACACGCTATTCCGCCACAGCTGGCCGCTACGGATACACTGCTCTCCCACGGAACCCAACCTGGCTGCCTGTAGCAGATTTGCAGCTAGTCTAGCCTAGTGCTGCGCTAGTCCTGCCCCTAGTCTAGGGGCGAGCTAGTTTCCGCGGATATCGCTTCGCCATGCAAATGCAGCGCCACGGATCCAATCCAGCTCTGCCCGCCCTGGGCGCAAATGCGTCTTAATTAAGAGCGGGCGCTTCGTCTGGCTGAATATCGCAACAGACATTCCGCTCGGTAGCCCTTATCTCTCCCCCATAAGACACGCTGAAGACGTACAGCCATCCGTTTCCTCCGAGTCGTGCCGGCGTAATCGACAGGCACAAGTGCGTCAGCAAGGGATATTCGACGATTACAAAATATGTAGCGAGTTTAGACATTGATGTTTCATAAACATACCTAAGTCTTTGCTATTAGTATGGAGTGTAGCCATGTATGGATGTGAAACATGCACGATAAACAGTTTAGAGAAGAAGAGAATAGAAGCTTTTGAAATGTGGGGCTACAGAAGGATACTGAAGATTAGATGGGTACAGTCTATAAAATACTTCTTGGTTTGAGGCCGCATTGTCATCTATAAAATTCCTACGTTTCGGCGCCTGTTACAAGGCGCCTTCCTCAGAGTGTATTGCTAACTGCTGAATGAGCATTGGTTCGGTTACTTATACAGGGTGGTCCATTGATCGTGACTGGGCCAAATACCTCACGAAATAAGCGTCAAACGAAAAAACTACGAAGAACGAAACTTGTCTAGCTTGAAGGGGGAAACCAGATGACGCTATGGTTGGCCCGCTAGATGGTGCTGCCATAGGTCAAACGGATATCAACTCCGTTTTTTTTTTTTTTTTTTTTAAATAGGAACCCTCATTTTGATTACATATTCGTGTAGTACGTAAAGAAACATAAATATTTTAGTTGGAGCACATCTTTCGCTTTGTGATAGATGGTGCTGTAATATCACAAACATACGGCTCACAGTTTTAGACGAACACTTCGTATCACGCAGGTTTTTTAAATTAAAATACAAAACGTAGGTACGTGTTAACATTTTATTTCGGTTGTTCCAATGTGATACAAGTTCCTTCCTGAACTTAATCATATGTGAGGACGCATGCTGTTACAGTGTATTACCTGTAAATACCACATTAATGCAATAAATGTTCAAAATGATGTCTGTGAACATTATGCGTGTAACGACATTCCTTTCAACAGCAAGTAGTTCGCCTTCCGTAATGTTCGCTCATGCATTGACAATGCGCTGAAGCTTGTTGTCAGGCGTTGTCGGTGGATCACGATAGCAAATATCCTTCAACTTTCTCGACAGAAAGAAATCCGGGGACGTCAGATCCGGTCAACGTGCGTGCCATGGTGCTTCGACGACCAATCCACCTGTCATGAAATATGCTTTTCAATACCGCTTCAACTGCACGCGAGCTATGCGCCGGACATCCATCATGTTGGAAGTACATCGCCATTCTGTCATGCAGTGAAACATATTGTAGTAACATCGGTAGAACATTACGTAGGAAATCAACATACTTTGCAACATTTAGATTGCCATCGATAAAATGGGGGCCAATTATCCTTCCTCCCATAATGCCGCACCATACATTAACCCGCCAAGATCGCTGATGTTCCACTTGTCGCAGCCATCGTGGATTTTCCGTTGCCCAATAGTGCATAATGTGCCGGTTTACGTTACAGCTGTTGGTGAATGACGCTTGGTCGCTAAATAGAACGCGTCCATAAAATCTCTCATAGTCCCGTAATTTCTCTTGTGCCCAGTGGCAGAATTGTACACGATGTTCCATGCAATTCCTGGTGCATAGAAATATGGTACGGGTGCAATCGATGTTGATTTAGCATTCTCAACACCGACGTTTTTGAGATTCCCGATTCTAGGATAATCTGTCTGCTACTGATGTGCAGATTACCCGTGACAGCAGCTAAAACACCTACTTAGGCATCATCATTTGTTGCAGGTTGTGGTTGACGTTTCACATGTGGCTGAACACTTCCTGTTTCCTTAAATAACGTAACCATCCGGTGAACGGTCCGGACACTTGGATGATGTCGTCCAGGATACCGAGCAGCATACATAGCACTCGCCTGTTGGGCATTTTGATCACAGTAGCCATACATCAACACGATATCGACCTATTCCGCAATTGGTAAACGGTCGATTTTAATACGGGTAATGTATCACGAAGCAAATACCGTCCGCACTGGTGGATTGTTATGTGATATCAAGTACTTATACGTTTGTGGCTAATATAGTGCCATCTATCACAAAGCGAAAATGTGGTCCCACTAAAACATTCATATTTCTTTACGTACTACACGAATACGTAAAAACGCAGTTGATATCCGTTTGATCTACGGCAGCGCCATCTAGAGTACCAACCATAGCGCCATCTGGTTTCCCTCTTCAAGGCAGACGAGTTTCGTTCTTTGTAGTTTTTTCGTTTGATGCTTATTTCGTGGGATATTTGGCCCCGTCACTGACAATGGACCAGCCTGTATACTATAGAGGAGTGCTGTGATTGGATGTGAGGGTGAAGAGGAAGGGCATTAGGAGTTCATTTTATTGGTCTTTGCAGTGCATGTTGTCATTGGCGGAAATAGGCGTTTACCATTGGAGTTTCCTGTACTGCTTGCCATTGGTGGAAATCGGCGAATAGGAAACTACAGCGTAGCGTTGTTTACTAACTGCCTAGTATCCGCGTCAGCGCTCTGTGAACCCTCGACCGTTGTGGCCTACCGCGCGCCTGTTGCTCTGCGAGAGCTGTCCTTCCGCAAAGTTGTCACTGACAATGTAGCCTGAAACCCAGAAGAACTTTATAGACTGTGACAACGGCCTACGGTTACATTAGATGGGTAGATCACGTAACTATTGAGGAGGTACTGAATAGAGTTGGAGGAAGAGGAATTTGGGGCACAACTTGAATAGGAAAAGAGATCGGTTGGACGGACACGTTCCGAGGCAGCAAGGGATCACCAGTTTAGTACTGGAGGTAAGCTTGGAGGGGGTAAATCGTAGAGGGAGAGCAAGAGATGAATACACTATGCAGATTCAGAAGGATGTAGGTTGCAGTAGGTACTCGGACATGAAGAGGCTTGCACAGGATAAAGTAGCATGGAGAGCTGCATCAAACCAGTTTCTGGACTGAACACTGCAACAACAAACAAACGACAAGTCTTTGTAGCACCTTAACGTGACAAGATATCGACCTTCGATACTGGTAAAAACCAAGCTGCTTGTTACCACTGTCGATAATTTTTACGTCATTAAAAAGAATAGTTTCCCGAAAATGTCTGCAGAACAAATCCATGACTTTTTAAGCGTGACTATGTGACGTTGTGGAAAGTGGGGGCGGGGGGCGGAGAGGGGGGGGGGGCGCAACACTTTTCGGCGAACCAAGGGAGGAAGGCTGCGTATTGTCGTAGCCAAGCGCGAAGCACATCTACATCTACATGGTTATTCTGCAATGCCCAATGAACTGCCTGGCTCAGTGTCATCGAACCATCTTCATGCTACTTCTCTACCGTTCTACTCTCGAAAAGCGCGAGGGAAAAACCAAAATTTAATTCTCTCCGTCAGAGCTCTGATTTCTCTTATTTTACTATCGTTATCATTCCTCCCGGTGTAGGTGGGCAGCAAGAAAATATTTTCACAGTTTGAGGAGAAAGTAGGTGATTGGAACTTCGTGGAAAGGTCCTGCCTCAATGAAAAACGCCCTTGTTTCATGACTGCCACCTCAATTTACGTATCATATCCCGCGGCACTCTCTCCACTATTTTGCGATGATAGAACACAGCCCTTGTTTAAACTTTTTCTGTGTCCTCCGTCAACCCTGTCCGATGCGGAACCCACGCCGCAGAGCAAAACATCAGAAGAGGGCAGACAAGAGTAATGTGAGCGGACTCTTTAGTAAACCTGTTACATTTTCTATGTGTTGCACCAATGAACCGCGTCTTTGGTTTCCTCTCCGCGCGGCATTGTCCAATTTAAATTATTCGTAAGTGTAATCCCTAAGTACTTTACTGAGTTCACAGCCTTTGTATTTGTGCTATTTATCGTGTAACTGAAATTTTTACAGATTATTTGAAGTGCTCATGTGAACTGCCCATTCGATTCACGGTTTTGTGCTGTCAACTCGTGCGCCTACCACATTGATACGTTGTGCGAATGCAGAAGAACGAAATTTCATTTATGGAGTGAACACTATCAAATAACACGAGAAATAGGTAATTTTGAAACTGGAACAGAAACGAATCTAGTATCACAAGTGAGCTATTATTTCAAGCATGGATGACATCATCGGTACTACCTATCCAAAGCTGCAAAGAACTTCACTTAAATATTTCAGACTGTGTAGCAATATCGTCAGCTTTTAAAAAAGTGTTTAAAGCAAGAAACTCTCTCTCTCTCTCTCTCTCTCTCTCTCTCTCTCTCTCTCTCTCTCTCTCTCTCTGTCTCTCTCAATAACGCAATACAACGAAGGAGAACCTTTTCTCCAAAATGTCATTTTATAGTCTGTAGACCAAAGTTGTGGAATATGTAAAGATAATTATTGCCATATTCATCGATTGACTATTATGATATTAGATCTACTTTACGTTCCTTTTAACACCATTCTATAAGTACAACACTTAACGCCAGTGTTATAAACATTTATGTTAGCAAAAACGATCTTTTGGAGTCGATTACTACCGACCATCAACGTTTAAACGTTGTGATGTAAACGAAATCAGCATGGGTGATTTCCCAACCACACACATTACCCGTACCAGCTGCAAGTTCCGATAACCTGGAATGCTGCACAGGGCGGCGGTCGATGAAAGACATTCGAACTCCCAATTAACGGACGGAGAGAAGCTTAGTGAGATATCTTTCCGGCATTCTACATTTACATTCAAACTTAACAAGTCACCGTATGGTGCGTGGCAGAGAGTACTTTGTGCACCACTGTGCTTATCGTAAGTGAACAGCAAAATGTGTTGCATCAATTACAGAACGTCCCTCGTAATTATCAACATGGGCTCAAATTTTTATTTTCTTGCTGTGTTCAGTAGGCTTCCCGAACTACAACTTAAGAACGACGCTGTTACAAAAGAAACTGGTATTATCATCTAAGCTGGCATGGCTAAAGGATATGCCGATAGCTTCATTCGAGCAACGTGAGATAAAATTCTGAACAGGCGAAGATCAAAAAATGGTTTAAATGGCTCTGAGCACAATGGGACTTAACTTCTGAGGTCATCAGTCCCCTAGAACTTACAACTACTTAAACCTAACTAACCTAAGGACATCATACACATCCATGCCCGAGGCAGTATTTGAACCTGCGACCGTAGCGGTCGCGCGGTTCCAGACTGTAGCGCCTAGAACCGCTCGGCCACCCCGGCCGGCCAGGCGAAGATCACCTGCGATGCTGTCTATTGGGGACACAAAGGTAACGTCCTTATCTTACTTTGGCCCTGCCTGTGGTGAAATAGGCTATACCTTCGAGAAAGGTAAGGTAAAAACAGACGTTTGTACAGAAAAATAAATAAGTAAAAAAATTGAAGTCAGGACAGACAAATATAAAAAATCTGGCATATACAACATTAATTTTGACTTGCGTTATATCGTTCACACAGAGCAGACTGCAAGAAATTTTGCCATACGTTTTAGGGAACACATAAAAAGAACAGCGCCCTCGGTTCACATTTAAAAAAAAAGGCCGTGTACTATACTCGATTAACAACAACATGGAAATCTTGCATACTGAGCCCCAAAGGAGACAATTTGGATATTCTTGAGGGGCTTTAAATTTATATTCATCGTTCTAACAGTGTTCTATAGGGTTGCCTCACGACTGGTTTTTCAAAGTATATGATGGCTTGTTGCTTATGCAGATTATTTCCTGGTTCCACTAATATTCTGCTTACTATTTTTCCTATTTAGGTTCTTGTGTCTCTTATCTGCCCCCATTTTTAATGTGATGTACTATGTGAGTACTTTACGTTTAAAGTTTGTCAATTAAATTCTTTTCTGAAGTTCCCACCCTCTGCTCCTTTTTTATTTTTTACTGTTTATTGAGATCCTAGAATTCACAAAATATGTATACAACCTACGCCAATTTACTCTGGATTTGAACCTATTGCCATTTTTTAAAATGTATATTCATTTCGCAGTGGTGTAGTTCTACCGGCACTTCGACAACGTTTTCCCATTATTCAAATTTTGACATTTTGTGTGCAAAATATTAGTCCTAATAAAAAATGCATAGGATATTTTGTGGGAAATTTAACGTACTAAAATTTTGTATGGAGATAAATCTTCGCTGGAGGCCTCAGTTTTTTAGTAATTCAAGAAATCGCGTTTGAAAGTCACTGTTTATAAGTTTTCATGAATAACTGGAAAAGTTTGGCCTTTGGGGAAAACTTATCCAAGTACAAAATCTAACTACATTAAATTTCCTAGAAACAGAACTAGTTAATTTTTTACGTAGGACGGATATTTTGTGTGTAGTATGCGATAGAATACGAAAATCTTGGGAGTGGTTTTTGAAGGCATTACGGTTTGCATAAAACCAATGGGTTGAATCACCGTGTATGTATTTCCTTTTCTTATCTAATACGACACATGACAACTGTACCACCTAGCTTTCATCTGTTTTCTCCCCATCCCTGTCTTTTACCTTCGTTTTCGTTTTTATATTTATTGTTATTCACTTGTTTTTTTTTATTTATATTGTAACGATATACTGCATGGCCTTTGCTTTACGACATCCTGTTTAATATGCTTTGTTAGCAAGTATCTTTCCACCTTTATTTGGCTTGCTGAATGTGTTCAGCCCTACCTTGTGCTACTATTAACGTCACCTGATGACCATGTTTGTTACATTGAACGTAACCTCATATTTTTGTTTCTCAGTTGTTGGGTACTTGAACATGACCTCATGCTGGGTGTACGACGCTCCCTATCATCTTTATTATGTTCATGTTCCTCTAAACTACTGTCAGTTTTATTATTTGGTAATTAATTCGAAAAATCTGTGTTCCTCATGATATTTGTAGCCTTTTTGCACGCATTCTGAAGATGAGTGTACTCGAAGCGCGTCAGTAAACTGAGTTGCTTAGTACGAAGTGACTAAGCCTTCTCTCCAGCGACCATAACAGCAGTGTGTACAAACTTTGCACAGTTACAATTATCGGACATGGCTGTTGAAGTTTTCACATCTATATTCCTCTTTTCTACGTCGACAAATCCTATGAAAGTGCCTTGATTTCTCTTAAGTCTTGTTTCCACTATCAAATGGGAAGTTAGCACTGCCTCGCAGCTGCCTTTACCTTTCCTACACTGGTTGTCACGTAACTCGTCATGTTCAAGTAACAACACCTGAGAAAAAAATATATGACGTTACGTACCGGTGGTGTGAATAGTAGCCAAGCCAAATACAGATGAAAAAATACTTGCGAAGAAAGCATATTAAACAGGATATCGTACAGCAAATGCCATGCAGTACATCGTTACAATACATCGAAAACAAGATATTAACAATAAATGCGAAAACTAAAGCGAAGGTAAAATACAGGGATAGGGAGAAAACAGATGAAAGTTAGGTGGCACAGTAGTCATGTGTCGTATTACATAGAAAAGGGGAAATACATACAGGGTGAATCAACCCACCGGTTTTATGCAATCCGCAATCTCTTCAAAAACCATACCCAACATTTTCATATTCTATCGCAAACTACGCAGAAAGCATTAGTCGTACGGAAAAATGAGCTAGACCTTTTTGTACGTCATTTAATGAAGTTAAATCTTGTACTGAGATACGTTTTCGCCAGAGGCCACAGTTTTGAAATTTTTCAAGAAAAACATACAAAAGTGACCGTACAAAAGTGACCGTCAAACGCGTTTTTCTTCAGCAACGCGCAGACGGAGTTTCGTTTCGCACTCTTCTGTTTATAGCGGCAGGCTTTGTTTCTGTTATGAGACGTGGATTTCGCGGGCGGTGACGTCTAGCACGGCGCGGCCCTATGTATGAATGAACAACACCGCCCTTAATGACGCGGACACGCCGCCCCCCGTCCATTACTTGCGCGGGGGCAGGCAAATTGCTCGCCATCGGGAGGGCGTTAAAGTTTGAAAGCGCGGTGTGCGACCACTCGCCGCGGCGGTCAGTGTTGACACGTATCGGGAACGAGCCCCATGGCGAGCACCGCCGTCCAGTACCACTTACGTTAGCACCGGTCTCGGGGAAGGTGGCAGGCACTACGCATTACAGATTCACGAGCAGCCATCCTGTCGGAGGGGAGGGGGGACACTGAAACATCGGCGCCAGAGACGCCGCCCACGATAATTCACTTAGCTGTCCTGTCCAGATATGCCCCCAGGCGTCCTTCAGCAGTGTTAGGGTTCTGTAGTTGGAACTGCCGACGGTGCTGACGTAGTACTGCTGTATCCTGAGCTCAACTTTCCATCAACTTTCCGATAGGTTTTCCTCAAAGTACTGGATACCCGTAGTTGTTTATACATTGAAGCGACAAAGAAACCGGTATAGGCGTGCGTACAGAGATATGTTAACAGGCAGAATATGGCGCTGCGGTCGGTAAGGCCTATACAAGACTAGTGTCTGCCGCAATTGTTAGATCGGTTACTGCTGCTGCAATGACAGATTATCAAGATTTAAAAGAGCTTGAACATGGTGTTATTACTCGGCGCAAGAGCGATCGGACACAGCATCTCTCAGGTCGAAATCGAGTTGGAATTTTCGCGTATGACCATTTGACGAGTGTACCGTGAATATCAGGAATCCGGTAAAACTTCGAATCACCGACATCGCTGCGGCCGGAAGAGAATCCTGAAGGAAGGGACCAACGGCAGTTTACAGAACTGACGATGGTACACTGGGACATAAAATATACCGGAAGAAAACTAGCGCAAATCGGTAGCTACACGCGATGAGCCAACATCACCCAGCTCAGAATTATTCTGTTCTATGCACGCTGACTGCCCGTGCCTACCGGGTAAAGGATACTGACAAAACCAAACAAGAATTGAGGGAGCTACAGCACAAGTTTGGCACCAACGGTTATAATAGCAACATTATAAGAAAGACAACCAAGACCGTTCTGAATAAAACAAGAGAAGAAAGTCAGGAAGAGATGCTTTCGCTACTAGACTTAACCTATGTGAAGGACACCTGTGAATGAACAGGCAACGACGAGGTTTCAAAACGATCTTCCGGAGCAGCCACAAGATGTACGATGTGATAGGTTCCACCAAGGATGCAGTGGACTACCTAAATACTGCAGGAGTATGTGAACTACGTCGTAATATACGAGAGGCGATTGAAGTTCCTCAGTATCCTGACAACATCAACAGTGGGGATGGCTACAAACTTCCGGTGTCGTGGTTTCCGTCCATCCCAGTCAATCAGGCCACGAGCTGTAGCGGGGCAGAGACCTCACCAGGCACGGACAAGACAGCGCCAACAAACCGCTGTAAAGCAACTGTCAGAGTATTTCCAAGCACACCGGGCAGAAAACATGCCCACCAGAATCCAATCTCTGATTTGCACACTGTCGCCACTCTCTGGCAAACCGGATGGTCTACAAATGTCTCCTTTCCTACCCGCTCCCGTCATGACTAGCTTATTAAATTCAAGGGACAACAAAATTTCAGATGACGTATCGACACCGACAATGTGCAATAGACAGAGCCACCCCTTCTCCTAGTCTTTCCCCTGAGGAAGGCAGTCGTAATACAGTCGAAACGTCTGTCTTATAGTTTATAACTGAAGTATTTCATACGATGACGCGGTAAAACTCCAGAAGAATTTTGATCATCATGATACCACCCACGGAGCCGTAAGCAGTTATGTCTAATCTTAGGTATCTTATCATCAGTTGACCGAGCGAGGTGGCGCAGTGGTTAGCACACTGGACTCGCATTCGGGGGCACGACGGTTCAATCCCGTCTCCGGCCACCCTGATTTTTCCGTGATTTCCCTAAATCCTTTCAGGCAAATGCCGGGATGGTTCGTTTGAAAGGGCACGGCCGATTTCCTTCCCCGTCCTTCCCTAACCCGAGCTTGCGCTCCGTCTCTAATTACCTCGTTGTCGACGGGACGTTTAACACTAATCTCCTCCTCCTCCCCCTTATCATCAGTTGAACAGTTTTTCATTTTTTTTTTTTTTTTTTTTTTTTTTTTTTTTTTTTTTTTTTTTTTTTTTTTTTTTTTTTTTTTTTTAGTGATCAATCTTCTGAATGGTTTGATGCGACTCGCCACGAATTTCTCTCCTGTGCGAATCTTTTCATCTCAGAGTAGCACTCGCAACCTACTTCCTCCACTCAATGTCTTAACAGATGTGCTATCATACTGTCCCTTCTTCTTGTCAGTGTTTAATACATATTCCTCTCCTCTCCGATTCAGCACAGAACCTCCTCATTCCTTGTCTTATCAGTCCACCTAATTTTCAACATTCTTTTGTAGCACCACGTCTCAAACTCTTCAATTCCCTTGCGCTCCTGTTTTCCCACAGTCCATGTTTCACTACAATACAAGCGCACATTCTCAGAAATTTCTTCCTCAAATTATGGTATATGTTTGATACTAGTAGACTTCTCTTAGCCAGGAATGCCCTTTTTGTCGGTGCAAGCCTGCTTTTTATGTTCTCCTCGCTCCGTCCGTCATTGTTTATTTTGCTGTCTAGATAGCGAATTCCTTAACTTCATCTACTTTGTGACCATGAATTCTGATGTTACGTTTCTCGCTGTTCTCGTTTCTGATACTTCTCGTTGCTTTCGTCTTTCTACGATTTACTCTCAGCCGATATTCTATACTCGTTAGACTGTTCATTCCATTCAGCAGATCATGTAATTCTTCTTCACTTTCACTGAAGACACCAATGTCATCAGCGAATCTTATCCTCTCACCTTGAATTTTAAATCCACTTCTGAACTTTTCTTTACAGCGTGTATGGTTTGTACCCAAACTCATCACCAGCGTCTTGATTACTTGTCGGGAATCTGTTGCACCCTGAAATGGGTCACTAGTAACTTTAGACTCACCGAGGACGCACCGAACACTCTAATTTAGCATTTCACTAAACCTAAAAATTATACTTTTAACTTTTCATTAATAAATCATGTAGGCTGACATGTTGAACACGCAGAATACACTTAGGCTGCAATTTAAATAGTTTATTCAGAACCGATACAAAATAGTTACATGATTGCACCTGTTATAGTCCTTCAAAGTAGTCACGAACGTTGTGTAAAACCCGTTGTCAGCGATGTGGAAGGCGTAGTATGCTGTTACCAGAGCCTGTTCTGTTGATGGTGTGAATGGAGCGGTCTACTGCCTGTCGAATCTCTGGAACAGTTCCGAAGCGAATGCCACGAAGCAAAAACTTAAACGCCAATCCAACGAATGGGGTAATTATGGGTCTCCGCTAAAGCCGAAGTGCGTCAGAGCCCCAGTATGGTGAAAGTTATGGTGATTCTCGTGTACGACTGTGATGGTGTTATCCTAAAGCATTACGTTCCCTCAGGGCAGACCGTCAAGGCACAGTGCTACTGTTCGTTTTTGAAGCATCACTTGCGACCAGCTTTGCGAAAGAAGCCGCGACACGTTCTGCTCAACCCACCCATCATTTTGGACGATAATGCTCGGGCGCATACAGCGCAAGCTTTGGCTGCACTGTTCGGTCGATGGGACTGGGAAGTACTGTACCATCCACCATACTCCGCGGACTTAAGTCTTTGTGACTTTGATTTTATTCCGAAGATGAAGGAACTACTTCGTGGCATTCGATTCAGAACTGTTCCAAAAATTAGACAGGCAGTAGACCGCTCCATTGGCACCATCAACAGAACAGGCTCTGCTAACGGTATACTATGCCTTCCACATCGCTGGCAACGGGTTCTACACAATGCTGGTGACTACTTTGAAGAACAGTAAAGGTGCAAACATGTAATTATTTTGTATCGTTTGTGAATAAATAGTTGCCACTATTTAAGTTCCAACCCTCTTCGAACCTTCTAAAGCCAAAGCCTGGCTATGCTGTTGATGTGCTGAAGGCCGTCCTTGTAATCCGCCATATTTCATGTATTTTACGTAGCTTCTGCTAGCGAGCGAGTTTCTTTGAAACCATATTGTGGCACACTGATCGATTTCCAAGTCTTCATGGCTGCTACGGCTACGCGAGCGTTATCTGCCCAAAGTTTTTGAGGAGAGATTGGCTTCGCAGTATGTATAGTGGCGGTGTGATCACACACATGGCTTGCTTGCTTTGAAGGGAAGAAACAGGGAGATCTGCTTCAGTCTGCTGCGATTGGGCTTCTCTGCAGAGAAGATGTGTATTGCTCGCGAATGATATGGTGTGGCTGCATCCTCATATACTGAGAAAGAGGAAGACATGTAGGAAAACAGCGCTGGACTTGTATTGACGAAGCTATCAAAACCCCCTCTATATGTGTCTATTCTGCAGCGCTGGGTAATGCGTTTCTTTATTTTACGAACTGGCGAGGTATACTGGAACAAAATGGTGGCTTAGGCAATGCTGTCGAATGAGGAGCACAGGTGAGCCCGCGGATAAAATCAATGTGAGGCAAATCACATTCTGATTAACTGTTGTTTTTCATTCTTGATTGGCTTTAGCAAGCCGATATCTTATACATCAAGGGGTTTTGCATGGAGCAGATCTCTGGGTCATTGTGCTGAGAGCGCAATGTAAATGATGCAACATTAATCTGATGGTTATGTTTGGGATCAAACAACAAGCCTGAAGTTAAAAATTGAATCTATTTATTTTCATTGCCATGTCGTTTCGTTCATCAGTTTAACTAAAAATTATGAAACTACTCTTGCAAGTCACTAGCCTATAATATTCAAGGGGCTTGCACTGACGCCTTATGCAGAGGTAATTACAGGATTATTACGGTGCTTTAATTCGATCGATAGTTCAATTGGAACAACTTCTGATCCGAGCAAGCATTTCTGAGCATTAGTAAATTATCTTCAGATCACAGACCGTAAGTTTGCGACGACAGTTCCAGGGCAGCAGCTGTTTCGTCGTCTCGTTATGTTCCGTGACAACGTTACACTACTACGTTACCGTAATCAGTAGTAGATCATTTCTCATTCCAGGAGAATTTCCCCTTTGTTAGTGTGCATGCATTTGATGAATTATTTCTGAGGATAGTCAAATTGCGTGATAATAATATTTCCCTTGGGCTTTATTCAACTGTATGAAGGCATAATTAATCAGGACAGTATCAACTTTAAATACAATGTGCACCGCTACCAGCGAAGTCACACGCAATATACCAGTGCCGAATTCTACACCTTTTATAATCAAGACTCGTCCACTTTTCGTAATGTGCCATTGGGTGGATCACCTTTCAATCCATCCGACTTTTCTTAATCATTTGACTTTTCTTCACAACAACCTAGTATGAGGTATAATTTTTTGTACTTACACCGTAACGTGTAATCTTAGCATTTCGTGTCCTATTATGGAAAATATTTATGTATCTATTTTATGCATTAACAATGGTACTTCAGATCCACTTGATAATGACCTAAATGTGCGGGGTAAAACCAGCCGTGGACTTAAATAATGTATGCATCAACAACTGGAGCAGACTTCCGTTAACCGCTGACTACCAATTTTATTTCAAAAACCTTAAAGAATGGTTATTTTGACTACTGCCTTAGTCAGAAATAACAATATGAAAAGAATGTTTCCCGCCGTCTCGTTCTCCAAGAAGGTTGTGGGATGGGGCCAGAGGGAATGGGGGGTGCAGGGTAGCACATACAGGATTACAGGATTATTCATAAGCACCTTCATGGTCTCACGAAAGGACTGCGTTAAAACCAAAAGATATACTCCAAACGCCAATCAGAGCATGCAGGTTGTTGACGCGATATGTCCTGGAAATCGCGAAGTCAACCTGCTTTGCAAATCTGGTAATTGGGTTGCCTATCTACAGGTGTGAACAAATTCGATGTGGCTATACGGAAACGAGTATTGTTAATAATGGAACCTGGGGAGAGCACAACCTACAGGTGCAATCTGTAAGTACAAGAATCCTGATAACCATTAGCAGGCTTCCTTTTACCAGTAGGACTCTGATAAATAGCAGTAACATGCAAGAAATTCCGATTGGCTTTCTGGTAACCTGTGGTGGGACACATGCGTCCCATTATTTTAGTCAAAGGGTTACAACTGTTATTACTCTCCGTGGCGTTAAGACTGATGATCGCCTGGGATTTTTGTTTTATGAGTTCGGTTTACTGCATTCTGCCCATCTGTGGCGGAGAATTTCAAACACGATTTCGACCTGTGGCCTGTTTTCGCGACGCAGTACGTATTCCGCCACTGAGTGACGAGAAGGCACTGAGGCGTCCATCGTCATTTGCGCTGTGTAGGCAGCCCGAAGGGCAGGCGCATGCGGCGGGTAGCGGACGGCCGGTCTGCAGGCGCTGCGGCAGGTAGGAGCGGTCGTAAACGTCTGCGCGCGCAGTGCCGGCGCGCGGCGTCTGATGGGAATTTATGTGCGCGGTATTTCAGACACTGCAACATTTTCCGGGCCCGCGCGGCCTCCATGGTTCGCAGTTCGTACCGCTACCGTGTTCCCAACCTGCCCGGATATAACTTTAGGAATATACGGCTGCAGAACTCAACCCGCTGCAGACGTCGTAGTAATCTGCTACAGAATGGAGTTATGGTTATATCTGTTATCCTAATTACACCTTAAAGGGAGAAAGTTTAATTAACGAACTTCTTTTGATAAGCATAATACTTGCAAAATGTGGCTCACCTCTACTGCAAACGATACTTCCGCTGTGTGCATGGAGCATTTTACTATGTAAGTAAACTGGAATATAAAAAAAGGGAGGAAGGTTAATCTGTTTAGCAAGAGTGATAGGAGGCAGATTTTAGACTACCTAACAGATCAAAACGAAAATTTCTGTTCCGACACTGACAATTTTGTGTGTTTATGGAAAGAGTTCAAGGTAACCGTAAAATGCGTTTTAGACAGGTACGTGCCGAGTAAAACTGTGAGGGACGGGAAAAATCCACCGTGGTTCAACAACAAAATTACGAAACTACTGCGAAAGCAAAGAGACCTTCACTGCAAATTTAAACTCAACCAAAACCTCTCAGACAAACGGAAGCTAAACGATGTCAAAGTTAGCGTAAGGAGGGCTGTGCATAAAGCTTTCAGTGAATTAGAAAGTAAAATTATATGTACCGACTTGACAGAAAATCCTAGGAAGCTCTGAGCTTACGTTAAATCGGTAAGGGGATCGAAACAGCATATCCAGACACTCTGGGATGATATTGGCATTGAAACAGAGGATGACACGAGTAAAGCTGAAATACTAAACACCTTTTTCCAAAGTTGTTTCACTGAGGAGGACCGCACTGCAGTTCCTTCTCTAAGTCCTCGCACAAACGGAAAAATGGCTGACTTCGAAATAAGTGTCCTAGGAATAGAAAAGCAACTGAAATCACTCAACAGAGAAAAGTCCACTTGACCTGACAGGATACCAATTCGATTCTACACAGAGTACGCGAAAGAACTTGCCCCCTTCTAACAGCCGTGTATCGCAAGTCTCTAGGGGAACGGAAGGTTCCAAATGCTTGGAAACGAGCACAGTTAGATAAATTTTTCAGGAAGGGTCGTCGATCATATGCGCAAAACTATAGGCCTATATCTCTGACATCGATCTTTTGTAGAATTTTAGAACATGTTTTTTGCTCGCGTATCATGTCATTTCTAGAAACCCAGAATCTACCCTGTAGGAATCACCATCGATTTCGCAAACAGCGATCGTGTGAGACCCAACTCGCTTTATTTGTTCATGAGACCCAGAAAATATTAGATACAGGCACCCAGATAGATGCCATTTTCCTTGACCTCCGGAAGGCGTTCCGTACAGTTCCGCACAGTCGCCTGATAAACAAAGTAAGAGCCTACGGAATATCAGACCAGCTGTGTGGCTGGACTGAAGAGTTTTTAGCAGACGAACACAGCATGTTGTTATCAATGGAGATACGTCTACAGACGTTAAAGTAACCTATGGCGTGCCGGCCGCGGTGGCCGAGCGGTTCTAGGCGCTACAGTCTGGAACCGCACGACCGCTACGGTCGCAGGTTCGAATCCTGCCTCGGGAATGGAGTGTGTGATGTCCTTAGGTTAGTTAGGTTTAAGTATTTCTAAGTTCTAGGGGACTGATGACCTCAGAAGTGCAGTCCCATAGTGCTCAGAGCCATTTTTTAACCTATGGCGTGCCACAGGGGAGTGTTATGGAACCATTGCTTTTCACAACATATATATAAATGACCTAGTAGATGGTGTCGGAAGTTCCATGCGGCTTTTCGCGGATGATGCTGTAGTATACAGAGAAGTTTCAGCATTAGAAAATTGTAGCGAAATGCAGGAAGGTCTGCTGCGGATAGGCACTTGGTGCAGGGAGTGGCAACTGACCCTTAACATAGACAAATGAAATGTATTGCGAATACATAGAAAGAAAGAACCTTTATTCTATGATTATATGATAGCGGAACAGACTCTGGTAGCAGTTACTTCTGTAAAGTATCTGGGAGTATGCGTACGGAACGATTTGAAGTGGAATGGTCATATAAAATTAATTGTTGGTAAGGCGGGTGCCAGGAAGAGACTCATTGGGAGAGTCCTTAGAAAATGTAGTCCATCAACAAAGGAGGTGGCTTACAAAACACTCGTTCGACCTATACTTGAGTATTGCCCAACAGTGTGGGATCCGTACCAGGTCGGAGTGACAGAGGAAATAGAGAAGATCAAAAGAAGAGCGGCACGTTTCGTCACAGGGTTATTTGGTAAGCGTGATAGCGTTACGGAGATTTTAAGCAAACTCAAGTGGCAGACTCTGCAAGAGAGGCTCTCTGCATCGCGGTGTAGCTTGCTGTCCAGGTTTCGAGAGGGTGCGTTTCTGGATGAGGTATCGAATATATTGCTTCCCTCTACTTATACCTCCCGAGGAGATCACGAATGTAAAATTACAGAGATTCGAGCGCGCACGGAGGCTTTCTGGCAGTCGTTCTTCTCGCGGACCATACGCGACTGGAACAGGAAAGGGAGGTAACGACAGTGGAACGTAAGGAGCCCTCCGCAACACACCGTTGGGTGGCTTGCGGAGTATAAATATAGATGTAGATGTACTATGAGGGCAGATGGTTTTACAGGTCCGACAAGTCGCTAAATTCTAACTACAGCGAAAAAAAAATTTTTACTTGCAACATTTAGCTACACCAATGAAGGTAGCTGTCTGTGCTTTCCGCAAATTACCTTCGCTGGCCTGCATTTGTGCCAAAATTCTGTCCTCGCAGCCAGCGTTTCACGTGAGCAAAGAGGTGATAAGCAGAGGGAGCCAAGTCCAGACTGCATGCTGGACGATCAGAAACATCCAATCGAAAATGCTACAAGAGCGTCTTTGTTGCAGCTGCAGTGTGTGGCGAAGCATTTGTTATGAAGAAGGACAATGATTGATGACAACATTCTTCCTTGCGTATTCTGAATTGCCCTTCTTGAATCGCCTGATCCACTGGCTGAACAAGATCATCGATTGACAACCGCTTCCTTCCTTCCATGATCATCTTCATCGTGAACATCCGTACGTTCTGTTTCGAAGCCCCTATACCATAGCTATACCTTTTTGTCGTGCAGCATGGGCTGCATGAAATCAGGCGAAATCCCTCAGGAAGAACAAATCGAGAGCAAATCGAATGACAGCACTCACCTCGCATTTTAACGGAGACACAATTGTTCTACGTGCCCTTCTGTGTTCACCGTGCGATCAGAACCAAAAAGTGCCACGTAACGTGATCGATGGGCATACTGGAGACACAGCGCAACACATCTGTGGAAAGCCCTATCGTATCTTCTCTGTGGTTTTAATTTCACGACGAATCAGCCCTTAAAAATAGCCCTCGTACTTGGAAGTTCACTGGATAAAGCACCGGGCGATCAAAATGTCAGTATAAACTTGAAAACTGAATAAATCATGGAATAATGTAGATAGAGAGGTACAAATTGACATACATGTTTGGAATGACATGGAGTTTTATTAGAACCAAAAAAACATAAACGTTCAAAAAATGCCGGACAGATGGCGCTTCATCTGATCAGAATAGCAATAATTAGCATAACAAAGTAAGACAAAGCAAATATGATGTTCTTTACAGGAAATGCTCAATATGTCCACCATTATTCCTCAACAACAGCTGTAGTCGAGGAATAATGTTGTGAACAGCACTGTACAGCATGTCCGGAGTTATGGTGAGGCATTGGCGTAGGATGTTGTCTTTCAGCATCCCTAGAGATGTCTGTAGATCACAATATACTTGCGACTTCAGGTAACCCCAAAACCAATAATCGCACGGACTGAGGTCTGGGCACCTGGGAGGCCAAGCATTACGCAAGTGGCGGTTGAGCACATGATTATCACCAAACGACGCGCGCAAGAGACCTTTCACGCGGCTAGGAATACTTTGTTTTTTATTTTGGCTCTAATAAACCCCATGTCATTCCAAGCATGCCAATTTTTACCTCTCTACCTATGTTATTCTGTGGTTTATTAAGTTTTAAAATTTATACTGACTTTTTGATCACCCGGTATGAATAACCCCCTTAACTGGTCGCTTCGAAGCGTAATGAAATGGTATGGAAGTGGTACCAGGCAGTGAAGTGAGCCTCCAGGGCAATGAAGGGATTTGTATGTGGCTTCCAGTTGTATGGAATGATTGGATGAACTTCGGGTCGTGACAGAATGGTCTAAAAGAGCTATCCTATTTGAACACGCCCATAGCACACGCCGAACATAAGTCAGCCATTACATTGGAGTATAAGTGCGGACTGTCTGACGTATTTACCGGAAACGGTGCGCCTTTCGCAGTCGTATAGTAGGGTGTAAGAACAGTGGTATTAAAGAGATCTTATCCAACAACCCCATAGAGGAGTGTGACACATTGTCAAAATTGGTTTCAAAGCGGACGGGGATAGCTACTGGCCGTAAATTCAGGGGTGCATCTCAGTGCCGATTGAGTGGCCGAGCGGTTCTAGTTCTAGGGGACTGATGACCTTAGAAGTTAAGTCCCATAGTGCTCAGAGCCGTTTGAACCATTTTTTGCATCTCAGTCTCCGACCGAATATTGCGAAACGAACTTCATGCAACAGACATTAGAAGTCGGTACCTCGAAATAGGCCTCTGTTCAAAGCGGCACACGAAGCTGCACGTGTGCAATGGGCCAACAACACAAAAACTGCACAGTAACTTACAGGAAGCGGGTAGCGTGGTCCGACGAGAAGCGATGTTTCGTCTTTTCAAATGAAGCGAAGTGTCGCGTTTCGGTACCACAGTTCCAGTTCTTGTAATTATTCTTTTCCGAACTATGAAAGACTTACATTTGACTTTGCGGCATCCGACTCTCGAATGATAACGATCGTGTGCAGACGTGCGTTAGCGTTCTCGCTTCCCACGCCCGGGTTCCCGGGTTCGATTCCCGGCGGGGTCAGGGATTTTCTCTGCCTCGTGATGACTTGGTGTTGTATGATATTCTTAGGTTAGTTAGGTTTAAGTAGTTCTAAATTCTAGGGGACTGATGACCATAGATGTTAAGTCCCGTAGTGCTCAGAGTCATTTGAACCATTTGATCGTGTGCAGTAGCTGCTCGGAAATACTTTCAACAGTACGCACTTCGTTACACGACTGTGCACGTAAGCTATCAATCATATACTTATAATTAATTCAAATTTTGGTAGCGTAGAGGTGGGAATACTATATGAAATGTTAGCTGTATTATTACTTTGAGACGATTGTAGGAGGAACCTTAACATATTGCATAGAACAACATAATAAAATCATTTGACTCTCTCTGTACTTACAGACGCACATATCATAACATACATATAAGACTCTTAATAATGTACTGTATGTATACATAACCAATATACAGAAATTGATTATACAGTCAACCTTGATTGGGCTGAATGCTCAATGCGCACTGTGGTTGCTGGTGTTTCAATCACAAGCCTCCAATACATTTATTTATAAGTTGTTACAGTGCGAAAAAGTACGTACAACTTAACTTAATCGTAATGAAGTGAGAACAGTTAATTCGCTGAACGTAATTTTAACAATCTGCCTTCGAGTTTAAAAAATACCTGCGTTTCGTCGAGTAAAAAACAAATGTACTATTTCACTGCCTATGCTTTTTAATAGGGAATTTGGCACACTAGCTTGTGATGTCTACTTCTTGGCGTAGTTGACAGCTAGATCATATTTTAAATAGAGAAAAATAGGTAGTTATTCTAATGCTTCATTACCACCTTTTGATTTTCGAACTTGCTTTTCCATAGTACAAATTTGATTTAATGGCTGTAGAATATGGAAGACGATGACATATTTTTACCACGTGTTCTATTTAGTGACGAAGCGTCATTCACCAACAGCGGTAACGAAAACCGGCCTAATATGCACTATTGGGCAACGGAAAATACACGATGGCTGCGACAAGTGGAACATCAGCGACCTTGGCGGGTTCGGCATTATGGGAGGAAGGATAATTGCCCCCATTTTATCGATGACAATCTAAACGTTGCAATGTATGCTGATTTCCTACGTAATGTTCTACCGATATTACTACAAGATGTTTCACTGCAGGACAGAATGGCGATGTACTTCCAACATGATGGAAGTCCGGCACATAGCTCGCGTGCGGTTGAAGCGGTATTGAATAGCATATTACATGACAGGTGGATTGGTCGTTGAAGCGCAATACCGTGGCCCGCACGTTCACCGGATCTAATGTCCCCAGATTTCTTTCTGTGGGGAAAATTGAAGGATATTTGCCATCGTGACCCACCGACAAGCCGGCCGCGGTGGTCTCGCGGTTTAGGCGCTCAGTCCGGGACCGCGTGACTGCTACGGTCGCAGGTTCGAATCCTGCCTCGGGCATGGATGTGTGTGAGGTCCTTAGGTCACTTAGGTTTAAGTAGCTCTAAGTTCTAGGGGACTAATGACCACAGATGTTACGTCCCATAGTGCTCAGAGCCATTTGAACCATCCACCGACAACGCCTGACAACATGCGTCAGAGCATTGTCAATGCATGCGCGAACATTACGGAAGGCGAACTACTCGCTGCTGAGAGGAATGTCGTTACACGTATTGCCAAATGCACTGAGGTTGAGGGACACCATTTTGAGCAGTTATTGCATTAATGTGGTATTTACATGTAATCACGCTGTAACAGCATGCGTTCTCGGAAATGATAAGTTCACAAAGGAACATGTATCGTATTGGAACAACCGAAATGAAATGTTCAAACGTACCTACGTTCTGTATTTTAATTTAAAAAACCTACCTGTTACCAACTGTTCGTGTAAAACTGTGAGCCATATGTTTGTGACTATTACAGCGCCATCTATCACAAAGCGAAAATAGTGGTCCAACTAAAACATTCATATCTCTTTACGTACTACACGAATATGTAATAATAATGGGGGTTTCTATTTTTAAAAAACGCAGTTGATATCTGCCGGCCGCGGTGGTCTCGCGGTTAAGGCGCTCAGTCCGGAACCGCGTGACTGCTACGGTCGCAGGTTCGAATCCTGCCTCCGGCATGGATGTGTGTGATGTCCGTAGGTTAGTTAGGTTTAAGTAGTTCTAAGTTCTAGGGGACTGATGACCACAGATGTTAGGTCCCATAGTGCTCAGAGCCAATTGAACCAATTGAAGCAGTTGATATCTGTTTGACTTATGACAGCACCATCTAGTGGGCAAAGCATAGCGCCATTTGGTTTTCCCCTTCAAGCTAGACAAGTTTCGTTCTTTGTAGTTTTTTCGTTTGACGCTTATTTCGTGAGATATTTGGCCCGGTCGCGATCAATGGACCACCCTGAATATAATAAACAACGTAAGCTAAAATTACAAACTGAAGATAACAACTAAAACGAAAACGATGGTCTTTTATGAAAATTAGTAACATAATAAAACAGGTGTCCCATCTGCAGGATCTAGGAAGGGCCACAACCTTCACAGGAGTGAAAGACATACAGTCTGTTAAGTTGTAGAGCGTGGTCGGAATTACACGCGATGGTAAAAGACATCGTTTTAGTACTTTCACAGCTCAACTGAGGGAAGCTTTATGCAGTGTCCATAAAGCATTAGTTTACTTTGAATTCTTGACTGAGAGACGCAAGAAGAGACACGAGCGCAGCTTACGTGTGGAGTTTATCAAAGATGTTTGATTCCACCTGTCAAACGCTGGTTTATCGACAAAAATGAAGACTTGATATTGCAGGAGGACAGTGATCCGAAGCACCGCAGCAAGCTTTGCCACGAGTGGAAAAAGGAGAAAGGTGTTCAGGTGCTGGACTGGCCCTCAGAGTCGCCTGGTGTCAGTGCTATTGAGAACGTGTGATCTTGTATCAAACAGAGGTTGCAACGAAAAGGATCCTCTCTTTGAAACAGCCGTCGACGCAGATTCGGCGCTTTTTGAGGTCTGCTTCAAGTGAATATACGGAGAAGTTGGTTTCAACCATGCCTCGGAGATGTCAAGCAATTCTCGACGTTGCGGTGACAGGACGTATTATTAATGGCATTTTCGTTTTTCTTTTGTTCATATGTGGTGTATGTAAATGTTTTAGTTTGTTACCAAATACATTTTTCCACTGAGTAACCCTACTATAACCCTACTATATTGTAAACAAGAAAATTAACATCTCTCAAAATACTTGTGGCACGATAATAACACTGAAGAGTACAACGAGAAGGGAAACCAAAATGAAATTTTATGGAATCATTGCAGTATGTACTGTGTTACATGAAGCAGAAAACTGTACATTACTTTCACAAGTCCTAAGCCCGCTTTGAAACATCAGAAATAAAGTTCCTTAAACCAGTGAGAGGTTGCCCTAGAGAAGACATAAGAAATGAATAAATAAGGGAATAACTCTGGTTTCAACGATCAACTGAAAAAGTACTCTAACGAAATCAGGATTGGAAACGTAATCTCTCTATAAGCTTTGGAATAAATTCCTATTAGAAGAAGGAATGTCGGGAGACTGATGAAGAGCTGTTGAGCCTGGAATAGGCTACAAGGCCTAATACTAGATTAGTAGAAGAAGAAGAAGAAGTATTAAAGTTAGTGAACTGCTAATAGGTGCTAACTCTGAAATTATTGGTATATCAGAGCACCACTTAAATAATTTGATAATTCAGAGGCTTCCTTCACCAGGCTACAGATTAGCTGGCTGTTTCTCAAGGAGTTCCTTGTGGGGTGGGGGAGTGGCTCTGTACGTAAAAAGCAGTATTTCATTTGAGTCCATAGACGTATCACGACACTGCACTGAACAGATATTTGAAAGTTGTGCAGCATTAGTTGAATTTAGTGAAACTAAACTTCTAATTGCGGTTGTTCATAGGTCCCCTAACTTCGACTTTAGAGCATTTTTGCTTAAGCTACAGAGGGTTCTTGATTCACTTTGTAGGAAGTACCAGAAAGTAGTTCTATGTGGTGACTTCAATATTAATTTTGTACGTGATTGTGCAAGAAAGAGGATGTTGGTAGATATCCTAAATTCATATGATCTGATGCAAACTGTGTTTTTCCAACTAGGGTGCAGGGGAACAGTAGCACAGTCATAGACAATATTTTTATTCATTCTTCATTACTAGATGGGCATTATGTTAGTAAAAGGGTAAATGGCCTTTCACACCATGATGCCCTAAAATGTCACATTTAATTACAAACTACGTAGGAAAGTTAATCAAACAGCAATAGAGAGTTTTTCAGAACTTGTCAAGGAACAAGAGCTGCAAGATGTTTATAGTGCCGATAATATAGATGATAAATACAATGCTTTCCATAACACATTTCTCATGCTCTTTGAGAGAACATTCTAAACGGGGTACTAGCAGTAATGGACAGCCCAGTTGACTGACTAGTGGGATGAGGATATCATGTACAAAAAAGCGCGAATTATATCAAAATGATAGAAGTAGTCACAGTCAAGCTACAGTAGCCCATTACAAACGGTATTGTAAGTTGCTTAAAAATGTTATTAGCAGGGCAAATAGTATGTGGTATGCAAATAGAATAGCTAATTCACAGGATAAAATTAAAGCCATATGGAAGTGTCTGGTCAGCAGCACAAGGTCAATGATATAAAGTCAGTTTGCAGTAATAATATTTCTGTTACTGATAAATCAGATATATGTACAATATTTAACAACCATTTTCTGAGCATTGCTGGTGAATTAAATAAAAATTTAGTATCTACAGGAAATCATATAAATTTCTTAGCAAATGCCTTTCCGAGACTGCCGGCCGCGGTGGTCTCGCGGTTCTAGGCGCGCAGTCTGGAACCGTGCGACTGCTACGGTCGCAGGTTCGAATCCTGCCTCGGGCATGGATGTGTGTGATGTCCTTAGGTTAGTTAGGTTTAAGTAGTTCTAAGTTCTAGGGGACTAATGACCACAGCAGTTGAGTCCCATAGTGCTCAGAGCCATTTGAACCTTTCCGAGACTGACGTCTGAAATACTCCTCTGTGATACAGACAAGATGGAGATTGAGACAATAATTAAATCACTGAAGACTAAGGACTCTCATGATTATGATGGAGTGTCTAGTAGAATATTAAAGTACTGTGCTGCACATGTTAGCCCTGTATTTAGCCATATTTGTAATTTTTCCTTTAGGAATGGTCAGTTTCCTGAGCGATTAAAGTACTCAGTAGTGAAGCCGCTTTATAAAAAAGGAGAAAGGGATAATGTAGATAATTTTTTACCTATTTCTATGCCATCAGTGTTTGCAAAAGTTATCGAAAAGGCTGTGTATGTAAGGTTAATTGATCATTTTATATCACACGATTTGCTATCAAATGTACAGTTCGGCTTTAAAAGTCGTTTGACAACTGAAAATGCTATATTCTCTTTTCTCTGTGAGGTACTGGATGGGCTAAACAAAAAGTTTCGAACGCTTGGCTTATTTTTTGATTTAACAAAGGCATTTGACTGTGTTGATCACACAATATTGCTCCAGAAGTTGGACCATTACGGAATAAGGGGAGTAGCTCACAATTGGTTCACCTCTTATTTTAGCGACAGGCAGCAAAAGGTCATTATTCACAATGTTAATAACGGATGTTGGGGTACTGTCAAGTGGGGGGTGCCCCAGGGATCAGTGTTGGGGCCGCTCCTGTTCCTTATTTATATAAATGATATGCCCTCTAGTATTTGTGTAACTCTAAAATATTTCTGTTTGTTGATTACACTAGCTTGGTGGTATAGGATGTTGTGTGCAACATTGACTCGGTTTCAAGTAGAGCAGTACATCACCTCAGTTCATGGCTTGTAGAAAATAAACTAACGTTAAATCACAGTAAGACACAGTTTTTACAGTTCCTAACACACGATTCAACAAAACCTGACGTTTTAATCTCACAGAACGGGCATATGATTAGTGAAACTGAACAGTTCAAATTCCTAGGTGTTCAGATAGATAGTAAGGTGTCGTGGAAAGCCCACGTTCAGGATCTTGTTCAAAGACTTAATACTGCCATTTTCACTATTCGAACGGTATCGAAAGTGAATGATATTTCAGCACGTAAATTAGTCTGCTTTGCTTATTTTCATTCACTTATTACGTATGGTATTATGTTTTGGGGTAACTCTTACCACTCTAGAAGGATATTTTTGGCTCAGAAACGGGCGGTTCGGGCAATAAGTGGTGTGAGTTCACGAACCTCTTGTCGTCCTCTTTTCACGAGTGTGGGTATTTTGACATTGGCCTGTCAATATGTATATTCCTTATTGTCGTTTCTTGTTACCAATATTAGTTTATTTCCAAGAATAAGCAGCTTTCACTCGGTTAATACTCGGCAGAAATCAAACCTCCATTTTGAGGTTGTGCAAAAAGGTGTGCAGTATAGTGCTGCATCCATTTTCAATAAGCTGCCACTCGAATTCAAAAATCTTAGCAGTAATCCACGCGCTTTCAAATCGAAACCGAAGAGTTTCCTCATGGGTCACTCCTTCTATTCTGTCGAGGAGTTCCTTGAAAAATTAAGATGATTCTCATTGTATTGCTGATAGCGTTTGCTTAAACTTATGACTGATTTTTTTTTCAGGTTCATGAACATTTATTTTTATCTGTTATTACTTTTTATGTTGTAAGTTCATGTACTGACACGTTCCATGACCTTGGAGATTTGCTCCTCAATTTGGTCCTACGAAACTTGA
The DNA here is from genome assembly GCF_023897955.1 of Schistocerca gregaria. Classification (NCBI taxonomy): domain Eukaryota; kingdom Metazoa; phylum Arthropoda; class Insecta; order Orthoptera; family Acrididae; genus Schistocerca; species Schistocerca gregaria. The sequence goes on along the minus strand of NC_064920.1, from coordinate 1,083,856,725 downwards.
CATTTAAATAAAAAAATAAAAATAAATAAAGTAGAAGAAGACCAGTGCTAAACTAAATGTCTCGAACTGTTTGAAACATAGGTTGAAAATCAGCAGTCAGTATCAGCAGGTTTCTACATATACACGATTTAATTGTTCTTCAACGTGTGGCTTTAGTAAAGCTTGGCATGCCGAACAGACTTGTGGTCTCTCCAAGTACAGGCCACTATGAAGCTGTAACACAATCCTAGCGTGATATCTCGTGGGACTAAATAATGTTAGACCCAGAGTATTAAGGGTATAAATACATATATTGTGTTAATTGGTACCTCTACATGTATCTACATCTGTCTGTTACTTGTTTCTTCCTTTCCCACAAACACATCACATGATTTACTACGGTAGCTAATGTCTTCTCCACAGTCATAACTTTGCCACGAAGTGGACCACACCTGTCAGTATAGACTAACAGCTCTACGTCCATGTAGCCACACTTCAGTACCTGACGTGCTGCCCAGGGGAAAATAAACATCAATGGCTTTTTTGTGCCATGTGCACTTGGAGGTACTACCCAAAACAAAAACACACCACACATCATAGCTATAATTGTTAGTCAGCAAATGAAGTAAATCCGATGTAACATAGTTCAGTACACTGCCCTCAATGATAATGATAAATAGAAATATCTGCGCTTATCTCCCTAGCACGCTGTATCTGACAGAGAAAAGCAATGTGCTGTTAACGTCAAGAGCACTGTAAGGGGCGTCAAATCGAGTGTTTTGAAGCTACAGCCGAGGCACAGAACTTTTCTGGGAAGCGAAAGTGTTTGGGCGTGTGACCTGAGTTTCCCCACGTGTTTACAACGTTCAAATAACTCACAGCAATGCAGCTGTGTCATGTCGATAACCGCTGGGTCGTCGATAACCGCCAATATTTCGACACGCGACCACCCTGTCAATTTGAAGGCAAATTGCTGCCCTGTTATGCTGCGGATGCTGTCAACATTGTAACGATGTTGGTGGCTGAAATCCCGAGCATTTTCTGTAAAAAAAAAAAATGTAAAAAAAGAAATGTGTTTACAAATTAATTTCTGTTTTCTTTCCCACATTTGTCTTAGTTCACGCTTAATTATCCACTATAGTTGTTTAATTAACGATTAATTCATTTTCGATTATTATAACACGTGGCCCTTAGCTTTGATTCTTGATAACATTGTATATTATAGTACCACATCTCGAGTGTCTCACTGCGATGCTATTCGTGCAATACAGCTTATACGGAAAAATGTGATATTTCGTTTTAGATGACGGATTGACTTAGTAATTTAGTATATAGGTTTTTTTTTGACACAACATTCAAAGCCGGTTTCGCCCCCGATGGCCAAATTCAGATGTTGTAAAAATGTAAAAAGCTTATACTAAAAGCGTAAACCAAGTAACAACATTATACTGGGTCTGCTTGTGAACTAAGAAAAGTAATATTAAAATACCCGTGGATCATACCTAAAAGCGGCATTAGGTGAGCACATATTCATGCATTATAAAACTGAACGTAAAACCAAATATAAAGGGCACAACAAGTGCACTTTTCTTTCCCTACTCTTTGCACTAGAGCGCGCGACCTTTGTAGAACCATCTTTTCTTTTTAAAGTCATGAACTATAACAGATAATATAATGTAACATATCAAAGCAGAGTACGGCCGCTAAATAAAAAAAAACATATTTAAGAACAGAGTAAAGTCCTTACAATAAGAGAAACAAATGAACAGTCCTTACAGAAGGAGCGTTCAATAAGTAATGCAACATTGTTTCCCATTAAATCAGGTTCGTTTTATTGGGGATTCAAATACACCATACTATTCCCCACTGTCTTGGCTGGGCAACCCTATTTTTCAACATAATCTTCATTTAATGGGATGGCCATACGCCATTTTGCTGGGAGGCCCTCTCTGCCTGCATGATACGACTCTGCTGGTCCACGTCTGAGGCAAAGTCTTGCTGCAACAATAACCTCCCCGTCACCCACGTACTGCTTGCCGTGGAGTGCAAACTTCCAGATGGGCGTCGGAAGGTGCGAATTACGGGCTGTAAGGTGGATAAGAAGGAGCAGTCCAATTAAAATTTTGTGACTATACTGGACAAAAAAATTCGCACGATCAGCCCCATAACGTGCAAGCAATCCCTCAAGGATGGTACTTCGTTGCTCTTTTTGGTCTTCTGTTAGGCGGCTAGGAACCCACCAGACATACACTGTTGAGTACCCCAACTGGTGGAAGAATGTGCCATCACTACCAACAAAAATGGTTCAAATGGTTCTGAGCACTATGGGACTTAACATCTATGGTCATCAGTCCCCTAGAACTTAGAACTACTTAAACTTAACTAACCTAAGGACATCACACAACACCCGGTCATCACTACCAACAGAGACGTCCAGTTGTGCAGCGAGGTATTTAATTGTGATCCGCCGATCACCTCGAACGAGAGTGTCTGCACGTTCCCACGTTGCAGAAGTCACAGGTGTGTTCAGCCAGTGGCACGCGGGAGAACCGACTGGTTTGTGCGACCTTGTTGCGATGACAGAAGCCTCGGACAACGACTCACCGCGCTTTTGTTCACTTCCAAGTCTCCGTAGACATCCTGCAAGCGCCTACGAATGCCTGCAATGCTCTAGTTTTCCGCCAAAATAAGATGATGACAGATCTCCGCTTGGAAAGTACCCCCATTACAGACACCATTTTGAAAGTTACGTATAGCGCCGCCACGTACGGGAACTTCTTAAAACTATAAGGGGTGGAGCGGGAACATTCCACGATGTCCCGCAACAAATTATGCATTTATTCAACCGAAATTGGCCTAGAAAAAAAATAATGTGTGGCATTACTTATTGAACTGCCCTCGTAGTACAAACTCCCGCCAACTATTGGCACTCCACTTGTAGCTGCTAGATGTTTATATTACTGCACACGCTCTTAGAAGAGGCGATACGGACAGGGCGATAAGTTTGGCTTTCTCCTGCACCTCGTCAGCACTCCTGTCTCGGCTGCGCCGTATGTTTACATTAACTGGCCAGATATTAGGAAGTGAAGACACGGTTCGGCGGACAGAGTGCGACACTCGGTCACAAGGGAGACCCTGATTATTAGCTGGGGCATGTGTGCCTCAAGCAGCAAACACCGCAGCTGAATACGTCTTCGTAGATACAGGATGCTTATAAATTTGTTATACGAAAGTAATCTTTGATTTTGAAAAGGTAAGTCACTCACACAAATGGCTGACACAGCACTGAATGCAGTACACCTTCAAGTTTTACCTCCACGTAAGACTGTTACTTCCCGACGCTCCCGGTAGGTGGCATGCGAGAGGGTGCTGGTCGAACCTGATGCGGCGTCCTACGTGGTACACAGCCACTCAACTATCGGGGCGGACCCAAAATCCAAAGTGACCCTAATTTCGCTCCAATCGAAGCAGGAGAGCGTTTGTTATCCTGGAGGAACATTTTAGGGACTGCTAACTGGCTCTGGGTTACCCAGGCATGGGCCTCGATTGGCTGCCATATTCTCCAGGCCCGAACACGTGCGACTACTTTTTGTGGGGCTATATTAAAGACAAGGTGTACACCAATAATCCCAAAATCATTGCTGAGCTGAAAACAGCCATTCAGGAGGTCATCGACAGCATCGATGTTCCGGCACTTCAGAGGGTCACGCGGAATTTCGCTATCTGTCTGGGCCACATCGTCGCCAATAATAGTAGGCAAATCGAACCTGTTGTAACTTAAATCAGAATATCTGTAGTGACGTTTGCATGTTGAATAACGTGTGTAAACGCCGTAGTTTGTAAGTAATTTAGGTTTTTTTTAACGTAATTCAATAATTGTCACCCAGTAGATCGAACTGGTACTGTATTGTACTGACGGTAATTTGAAAAGAATACGTCATGAGAGGAACAGAAACATTACGTTACATTAGTACTTGTTCCACAGATCATGAATACGACATTTCGTAATGATGTGGAACGTGTCAGTTTAATATAAGTTTTCTTTACACAGTTGTTGTTGTTGTCTTCAGTCCTGAGACTGGTTTAATGCAGCTCTCCATGCTACTCTATCCTGTGCTAGCTTCTTCATCTCCCAGTACCTACTGCAACCTACATCCTTCTGAATCTGCTTAGTGTACTCATCTCCCGGTCTCCCTCTACGATTTTTACCCTCCACACTGCCCTCCAATGCTAAATTTGTGATCCCTTGATGCCTCAAAACATGTCCTACCAACCGATCCCTTCTTCTAGTCAAGTTGTGCCACAAACTTCTCTTCTCCTCAATCCTATTCAATACCTCCTCATTAGTTACGTGATCTATCGACCTTATCTTCAGTATTCTTCTGTAGCACCACATTTCGAAAGCTTCTATTCTCTTCTTGTCCAAACTAGTTATCGTCCATGTTTCACTTTCATACATGGCTACACTCCAAACAAATATTTTCAGAAATGACTTCCTGACACTTAAATCTATATTCGATGTTAACAAATTTCTCTTCTTCAGAAACGCTTTCCTTGCCATTGCCAGTCTACATTTTATATCCTCTCTACTTCGACCATCATCACTTATTTTACTTCCTAAATAGCAAAACTCCTTTACTACTTTAAGTGTCTCATTTCCTAATCTAATTCCCTCAGCATCACCCGATTTAATTTGACTACATTCCATTATCCTCGTTTTGCTTTTGTTGATGTTCATCTTATATCCTCCTTTCAAGACACTGTCCATTCCGTTCAACTGCTCTTCCAAGTCCTTTGCCGTCTCTGACAGAATTACAATGTCATCGGCGAACCTCAAAGTTTTTACTTCGTCTCCATGAATTTTAATACCTACTCCAAATTTTTCTTTTGTTTCCTTTACTGCTTGCTCAATATACAGATTGAATAATATCGGGGAGAGGCTACAACCCTGTCTCACTCCTTTCCCAACCACTGCTTCCCTTTCATGCCCCTCGACTCTTATGACTGCCATCTGGTTTCTGTACAAATTGTAAATAGCCTTTCGCTCCCTGTATTTTACCCCTGCCACCTTTAGAATTTGAAAAAGAGTATTCCAGTCAACATTGTCAAAAGCTTTCTCTAAGTCTACAAATGCTAGAAACGTAGGTTTGCCTTTTCTTAATCTTTCTTCTAAGATAAGTCGTAAGGTCAGTATTGCCTCACGTGTTCCAACATTTCGACGGAATCCAAACTGATCCTCCGCGAGGTCTGCATCTACCAGTTTTTCCATTCGTCTGTAAAGAATTCGCGTTAGTATTTTGCAGCTGTGACTTATTAAACTGATAGTTCGGTAGTTTTCACATCTGTCAGCACCTGCTTTCTTTGGGATTGGAATTATTATATTCTTCTTGAAGTCCGAGGGTATTTCGCCTGTCTCATACATCTTGCTCACCAGGTGGTAGAGTTTTGTCATGACTGGCTCTCCCAAGGCCGTCAGTAGTTCTAATGGAATGTTGTCTACTCCGGGGGCCTTGTTTCGACTCAGGTCTTTCAGTGCTCTGTCATACTCTTCACGCAGTATCGTATCACCCATTTCGTCTTCATCTACATCCTCTTCCATTTCCATAATATTGTCCTCAAGTACATCACCCTTGTATAAACCTTCTATATACTCCTTCCACCTTTCTGCCTTCCCTTCCTTGCTTAGAACTGGGTTGCCATCTGAGCTCTTGATATTCATACACGTGGTTCTCTTCTCTCCAAAGGTCTCTTTAATTTTCCTGTAGGCAGTATCTATCTTACCCCTAGTGAGATAAGCTTCTACATCCTTACATTTGTCCTCTAGCCATCCCTGTTTAGCCATTTTGCACTTCCTGTCGATCTCATTTTTGAGACGTTTGTATTCCTGTTTGCCTGCTTTATTTACTGCATTTTTATATTTTCTCCTTTCATCAATTAAATTCAATATTTCTTCTGTTACCGAAGGATTTCTAGCAGCCCTCGTCTTTTTACCTACTTTATCCTCTGCTGCCTTCACTACTTCATCCCTCAGAGCTACCCATTCTTCTTCTACTGTATTTCTTTCCCCTATTCCTGGCAATTGTTCCCTTATGCTCTCCCTGAAACTCTGTACAACCTCTGGTTCTTTCAGTTTATCCAGGTCCCATATCCTTAATTTCCCACATTTTTGCAGTTTCTTCAGTTTTAATCTACAGGTCATAACCAATAGATTGTGGTCAGAGTCCACATCTGCCCCTGGAAATGTCTTACAACTTAAAACCTGGTTCCTAAATCTCTGTCTTACCATTATATAATCTATTTGATATCTTTTAGTATCTCCAGGGTTCTTCCACGTATACAACCTTCTTTCATGATTCTTAAACCAAGTGTTACCTATGACTAAGTTGTGCTCTGTACAAAATTCTACTAGGCGGCTTCCTCTTTCATTTCTTAGCCCCAATCCATATTCACCTACTATGTTTCCTTCTCTCCCTTTTCCTACACTCGAATTCCAGTCACCCATTACTATTAAATTTTCGTCTCCCTTCACTATCTGAATAATTTCTTTTATTTCATCGTACATTTCTTCAATTTCTTCGTCATCTGCAGAGCTAGTTGGCATATAAACTTGTACTAATGTAGTAGGTGTGGGCTTCGTATCTATCTTGGCCACAATAATGCGTTCACTATGCTGTTTGTAGTAGCTTACCCGCATTCCTATTTTCCTATTCATTATTAAACCTACTCCTGCATTACCTATTTGATTTTGTGTTTATAACCCTGTAATCACCTGACCAGAAGTCTTGTTCCTCCTGCCACCGAACTTCACTAATTCCCACTATATCTAACTTTAACCTATCCATTTCCCTTTTTAAATTTTCTAACCTACCTGCCCGATTAAGGGACCTGACATTCCACGCTCCGATCCGTAGAACGCCAGTTTTCTTTCTCCTGGTAACGACATCCTCCTGAGTAGTCCCCGCCCGGAGATCTGAATGGGGGACTATTTTACCACACAGTATAATGTTTTTTTTCAGTTACTACTTCATATCTAAAAATTCATCTATTGAGCAGAAGGGGTAGCCAACGTCCTTGCCGCAGTGGTAACTCCGGTTCCCGTCAGATCGCCGAAGTTAAGCGCTTCGGTCTGGGCTAGCACTTGGATGGGTGACCATCCGGTCTTCCGAGCGCTGTTGGTAAGCGGGTTGCACTCACTCCTTGTGAGGCAAACTGAGGAGCTACTTGATTGAGAAGCAGTGCCTCCGGTCTCGGAAACTGACATACGGCCGTGAGAGCTGTGTGCTGACCGCAAGCCCCTCCATATCCGCATCCACTGACGCCTGTGGTCTGAGGATGACACGGCGGCAGGTCGGCACCTTTGGGCCTTCATGGCCTGTTCGGGAGGAGGAGAGTAGAAAAGGTGTCATTCAGAAACTCTCCAGAAATTCTCTTAATTTGTTTTCAGACTTTGGTTGGCTATCTGTCCGACTTTAAATGCTATTTGGCAAATGACCACAAATTTTTGTGGCAGCGTAATTCAACCCTTTTATGCGGTGGCAATAATTACACTGAAGCGACCGTGATTCATGAAGATCCCTTGGACAAAAGGTGGGACGTGGTGCTCGATGAGATATGTGATCGCCACACATCGTGCTGCCATGCTGACCACAAAGTTAGTAAGGAGTGTTTGTGGTAGGAAGTTCCATTCGTCCACCAGTGCGGTTCACACCTGCTGGATGGTCGTCAGTGGATGTGGACGTGTTGCTATAAAGTGAGGCCACGTGATACTGTTGATGGCGACGTGACGCTGTTGATGGTGACCTATTCGTCGGATGGCGAAGAGGGTGTGCGGACCCCTCGTTACTATTCGAGCACCCGGTTTCTCTCTCTCCATTCTCTCATCATCATTATCCAGCACAAATATAACACCACACTATACTCGCGTCCACAACGCTCACATACACTCAACAAATACACAAGTGATGTACCTCTGAAACATCCGCAAGGAAACAGGCCATTGTGCCCAACGGAATAAGTCTCTTCCCGACTAGACGAGCGAACCTATCCGTTGAAGACTCCTGCCGACAGTGCCATACGATTTTACTTTTTGATGTTCCTATACAGGACAGTCAGAATTTTTATCTCCTAAATCATGTGAAAAATCCTGAGTTGCACCTGGTACGTTTGTCGACATTAAACTGCTGGTCCCGCTATAACCGTTTGAAAAAAAAAATGACATACTGGTTGCGACAACAATCACAAAAATCGTTTCAAAAAGGAATTTCTTGGTTTTGAACAACCACTGACAGTCTGTGTCCATGTCACAGGCACCCACGTTGGGTTTCACTGGCGTTGACAACTTGAATATAAACTTGTCAACCTATATCGATAACGCAACAGACTTACCACAGTTATTAAATGCAAAAGAAATATTTCAGTAAAATGGACGATTCACTTATAAGCTGGGACATTCACGATTATTTTTCTCAGCTTTTAGTGATGGACGAAGGATGTCGAAGGATGGCAACGGCACACCGTCTTCAGTAAAACCGTGCATAGTAGAGTACTGTAGTATTCAAACCTTTCTTCGTTTTGATGACAGCTTTTTTTACATTATCAAAGCTATTGTTATACACAAATTCTGATAACAAAATCACCCATAGCACTTCGGCAGCCATTGAAAATGTACTCAATTTTATTATGACAACGCACCGTTGTGGTTTGACTTTACCGTGGATAACTTCTGAAAGCTTAGACTCCGTAATTGTCCATATAAATCATGGAAACATAATCATTATAAACCTGAAGATGCGTCTATACTGATGCGAAACCTTTAGTTCTACATCTACATCTACATCCATACTCCGCAAGCCACCTGACGGTGTGTGGCGGAGGGTACCCTGAAAACCTCTATCGGTTCTCCCTTCTATTCCAGGCTCGTATTGTACGTGGAAAGAAGGATTGTCGGTATGCTTCTGTGTGGGCTCTAATCTCTCTGATTTTATCCTCATGGTCTCTTCGCGAGATATACGTAGGAGGGAGCAATATACTGCTTGACTCTTCGGTGAAGGTATGTTCTCGAAACTTTAACAAAAGCCCGTACCGAGCTAGTGAGCGTCTCTCCTGCAGAGCCTTCCACTGGAGTTTATCTGTCATCTCCGTAACGCTTTCGCGATTACTAAATGATCCTGTAACGAAGCGCGCTGCTCTCCGTTGAATCTTCTCTATCTCTTCTATCAACCCTATCTGGTGCGGATACCACACTGCTGAGCAGTATTCAAGCAGTGGGCAAACAAGCGTACTGTAACCTACTTCCTTTGTTGTCGGATTGCATTTCCTTAGGATTCTTCCAATGTATCTCAGTCTGGCATCTGCTTTACCGAACCGACGATCAACTTTATGAAATATATAAGTTGCAAATAAAGCACTTTAATAGAGAAATGTGGCGTATGGAATCGCCTCATCATTCTTGACTTTTTGATTATTGTAATTTTTTTGACAATTTGAACGATAACTTAGTGCTGAGTGTTGTTATTGTTATCCATCATTTCCATAATTCGGATGCTTGAATGCAATGCAATAATTAGATACATTAGAGCATCACTAATAATTTAGAACAAACTCATGAAGAAACCCATCATTTTATTGAAATTGTCCTCTTGTATTTAATAGTTGTTATGAATTTGTTGCCATATGGATATAAGTTGACAAGTTTGTACTCATGTTCAAAAAATGCGTTTGAATTCCTAACGAACCAAACTGCTAAAGTCATCGGTCCCTAGACCTACACACTACTTAAACTAACTTATGTTAAGAACAGCAGACACATGCATGCCCGAGGGAGCACTCGAACCACCGGAGGGAGGGGCCGCGCAATCCGTGACATGGCGCATCAAACCGTGTTCTCATGTTCATAACGCAACGTAAATCTAGCGTAGTCGCCTGCAACACGGGCATTTAGGCTGTCTGATGATGAGCAGTGCTTGTTCCAAACCTGTAACTACATACTGAAATCCCTCCTGTACTTAATGTCGCAAGACACGTCTTTTTCGAAAAGACACCTCAGTTTCTACTGAAGGTGTTTCCTGTTGGGTAATACGCAACGTCCGATTGTCAAAAACTATCCTATCATGTACAGGGTGTTCGGAAATTCCCATTGCAGAATTCCAAGACTTGTGGAAGGGAGTGAGTACATAATATTTTGAACAGAAGCCAATGCCCGGCTTTTAATTCAGATATGAAAGATGGACGGGCCGGGATGATCCAAAGGCGTTGCCGCCGCGGTCGCTGGATTAACTCCTGTGGACCACTTCTTGTGGAGCCGTAGGCAAAGTTTAATTTACGAGACTCCTGGGGAGACAGAGGAAGATGTAATGTTAACGATTTCTGGCCGCTGCACTAAAAACTGAAGAGACAAGAGGTGAGATGGATAGCGTGAACCACAACATGCTTCGTAGATACAGTGTCTGGAACAAAGTTCGTGGTCGCCACATCGAGCCGCTGTTGTAATGCATTAGTACTGTGCCGGGTTCGTTTTTGTTTCGGAATAATGTAAACACGCAGTGTTTTAAGTGTTAACGGAAACAAATGTGCTTTAGTGATAAATGGCTGTTTTGTTACATTTCCTTTCGAATTGTTACCTAGTGATTGTGCTGCGTCTCGCCTAATTCAATTCCTCAAGCCGTCGTTATAATACTACCGACTTCCTCTAAATTAGCAATACACTGCTAATGTTAGTCCTGTAATAGGTTCTTATTTAACCGTGATCGAGCGTAATGGAAAGGTATCGGACTAGTTTTGTTTCTCTAAAGATTTCTATAGAAAGGGAGCAGTAGAAGAACAAAGGGGAATCGAACCAAGCTTCTATTAGCAATAAAGTAAACTGTAATTACGTAAAAGAAAACGGCTGGCAGCCTAATTAGGTGCAGTTGTACCAGGTACCAGCGTGGTTCATAAACAAAGTTAACTGCTGGGACTGACTTCACTTGATACTGAAACTCTGTTGTACTGATAAGATACAAGACAATAGCACAGTTTAGTAAGGAAGGAACCAGTGACTTGAGATGAGCTTCACAGGAGGAGTATTAATACGTTTAGGCAACAGTTGACTCTCAACAACACTCTCTGTACATTACAACAGGAGCTAATGATTTTTACAGGTAAGCGACTGTTAATGGAGGAGCACTACTAACTTGGACAGGGGGCTCTTTCGTGAGTTTAATTATCAGAAATTACTACCACTGAAATAGTTTTCATGTAACTGTATCTTTTGTACTAATTATCATTTGTATGCTCAAGGTGCTACACCATTTAGCTCACATGGGACATGTGATGCCTGAAACTCGTACAGTCTGAATAGTTGTAGCTGTTTGCTTACTGTAGTACATACAAGTTATAAGAATGAAAGTTGTACTTCTTGATTACTGTTATTGAAATATGAAATTAAATTATGGCTCAATTATTAGCATGAGAACCCAGAAACTGGACTCGGATCGAGGCTGAACATTTTACTCACAACGCAATTTTAGAAACACTGTGCTACATCATACACGAAGTAATAAACACTGTTATTTCAATAAGAGGAATATTTAAACTGAACACTTTAAATCTTCTCTTAGTCTTTGTAATTTGATGAAATTTTATATATCCTTTTGTCAAGATTAAGCGGAGTATTTCAAAACTTATGTTCATTACAAAATTATGTACTTCACAAAAATTATGTACTTTACAACTTTATTAAATTTGTTTAAGGACGGTAACTGCTTTTCAGTTCAGTAGAATGAAAGACTCGGAATTTAACGCTTGGGATAGGTCTATGTCTAGGTAAACAACTAAGGTTAAAATACCGTGGCTCAACACAAAGTTCCCAGAACACAAACTTATTATTGAAAAAGAAACCACATAAGTGGTTCATACAATTACACAGCACTCAAGTGATAATTTTAGATGAAGGTGATGGCAACGTTGTCTTCTGTGCTACTCAGAAAAGACAGCAGCAGTATCCATATGTAACTAGCTATGAAAATTATCTTCTTAGCGTCGGATTATCGCAGTAAAGAAGCATCCAAACTATGCTAGGAATAATAAATCAAATTAAGTCCACATGCGAGGCTATATTATATAGTCTTGCTGTTGTTCGCCCATCGTCCGGTTCACAAGATGCGCAGCGGTTGCCCGCTATTCATCGACTGAATCATGGCACGCAGAATCCTTGCAGTTCGACCGCCAGATCCACCTTTCCTATTCCCATCTAGCCGTTGCGGAGGGACTTGCTTCCATGTTTTACATGATTTAAAACCAACTTCCTCTATAAATGAACCAGAATTACGAGTAAAGTTTCAACATTTTTACAGTACATTACTTCTGAAATTACAACCATAGATTAGTTACAACAACATAAATTGTGACAAATAATGAGTAAAGCAGTCACACAGATGTTACATCGAAGACATTGCTGATATAGAAATCACGTTAAGTAAAAACAGGCAAAGAAGTTAGGTAGGACAGTTAGAGGTAACACCGATTATAGTGTAACAAGGAGAATGAGTTAAACATCTGAACTGAAACAGTGGTAGAACAGAAACAGCACCCTGAATTTTCGTAGCAGATAATCGGTGGTGTAAGAACCACAAGCATGAGCTAAGGAACTTTTTTGCAGCCTTAGAGGCCAAAATTTATATTGTCCTAGCTCGATACGCAAACTGGGTAGAAACTAAATCGTTATTAACTGGAGCATTTATTCATTAATTATTTCGTATTCTTTTGCTCATGGATGTACTTTCAAATCGACGATAATATACTCTAATGATTCATGCTTACCATAACAGGAAAAGGCACATCCTTTTCATCAGTGGATTTGACCTAAAAGCCAAGGGAGTTATGGTTTATTTTAGCCGTCATAAATAATGCCTGTAGAAAGTCTGTCTTTGTGTTAATAATTGTTTAAATAATGAAGTTAGTACAAAGGCTACTTTTTCGTGTGTGAAACGAAGCATCTCAAGAGTTTTTATTAGTTCTCAAGTGGTGAAGGAGTGTAATTTTTTTTCTTTTTTAATATGGTGCATGAACGTAGTTCAATCTCTCGTGTAGGACAGACTGTCAGACATTTTCTCTATAGACCATGTAAAAAACGCCAAGTTGCGACGCTAAACTGTAGATCCCCAACTCATGATTAGCTGGGTGAATCAGCTTAGAATCAGCTTAGAAGCGAAGAACGTACCTCATCCAGTAGGACCAACTCAGTAAAAAAAAAATATTTTTGTGGTTGTTGTCGCTAGAAAATAGAAGAAAAGTAGCCAATCGCTTCTTAACCGCTGCAATTGACAGTTGCCTCTTCATTCGTCAACTATTTCGTTTTGACCGAATGTATTTTGCTTTAAGAAGGTCGCGATGGTAATCTTTTCAATACTGTACGTATCTCTACAATACTCGGCTTCAGTTGATCTAAATAGGCTTTTCCGGCAACTTCTTGGCATATACTTAGACACTTCCGCATCTTAGGGAGGTCTGGTTGTCTTTTAGGCAATGAAATCCTTCGGCAGTTTGAAGCTACGAGTTGTTTCGTGTTTGAACGGCTTTCACAATTCTGGTTGTGTGCGGTCCTGATGACAGTTTTGCCTCGGGAGGTAGATTCGCTTTGACTGGTGTCGATCGGTGCTGGTTTACAGTTTCTGCAAAGATGAAGAAATTGGGTGATATTGTTTGAAGTACCTGCCGTGGTGAAGCATAAGTGGACTGGTTGGATTATTTCGGACACGCCTCCTAAATTTCTTCACATTTTTGTAGCGATTATTCTATTCCTCTACTAGGCGAAATGTAACATCACGAGTTACTCGAATTTGACTAGATCGGAGCCTATCACATTGACGAATGGCATATTTCGAATCCGTCGTGCCGTAGATTCAAAGTTATACTTTCCTGAATTACAAAAGATTCTTATTAAACACTGTCGATTAAGTCCATTGTGAAATTCACAGTCACTTGTACAGCTTTCAAGACCCGCTTTAACTTTCAAATCAACTATATTCTTTCGGTAGCAATTAGCAGAAAAATTAGAGAGATTTGGAGAAATGAGAACCACCTGTATGAATATCAAGAGCTCAGATGGTAGACCAGTCTCAAGCAAAGAAGGGAAAGCCGAAAAGTGAAAGGAGTATTTACAGGGTTTATACAAAGGCGATATACTTGAGGGCTGTATTATGGAAATGGAAGAGGACGTAGATGTAGATGAGATGGGAGATATGATACTGTGTGACGAGTTTGACAGAGCACTGAAAGACCTAAGTCAAAAAAAAGGGCCTCATGAATATACAATAATTCATTAGCCTTGGGATAGCCAACCATGAAAAAATCTACCAATTGGTGAGCAAGATGTATGAGACAGACGAAATACCCTCATATTTCAAGAGAAATATAATAATTCCAATTCCAAAGAGAGCGGGTGCTGATAGGTGTGTAAATTACCGAACTATCAATTTAATAAGGCAAGGTTGCAAAATACGAACACAAATTCTTAACAGACGAATGGAAAAACTGGTAGAAGCCGACCTCGGGGAATAACTGTTGGGAGCCTGTAGAAATGTAAGAACACGTGAGGCAATACTGACCATACGACTTATCATAGAAGATAGATTAAGGAAAGGCAAATCTACATTTATAGTATTTATAAAACTTAGAGAAAGCTTTTGACAATGTCGACTGGAATACTCTCTTTCATATTCCGAAGCTCTAAAAGGTAAAATACAGGGAACGAAAGGCTATTTACAATTTGTACAGAAACCAGATGACTGTTATAAGAGTCGTGGGGCACGAAAGGGGAGCAATGGTTGAACAGGGAGTGAGACAGGGCTGTGGCGTATCCCGGGGCTGTTCAGTCTGTACATTGAACAAGCAATAAAGGAAATCAAAGAAAAATTTGAGTATGAATTAAAATCCAGGTAGAAGAAATAAAATCCTTGAGGTTTGCCGATGACATTGTAATTGTCTCAGAGATACCAAAGGACTTGGAAGAACAGTTAAAGTAATGGACAGTGTCTTGAAAGGAGGTTATAAGATGAAAACCAACAAAAGCAAAACGCGGGTAATGGAATGCAGTCGAATTAAATCAGGTGAAGCCGAGGGAATTGAATTAGGAAATGAGACTCTCGAAGTTGTAGATGACTTTCGCTATTTGTGAAGCAAACTAACTGAGGATGGTCGAATTAGGGAAGATATAAAACGTAGACTGGCAACGGCAAGAAGGGCGTTCGTGGAGAAGAGAAATTTGTTAACACAGATTATAGATTTAAGAATCAGGAAGGCTTCCTGAAAGCATTTGTATGGAGTGTGGCCATGTATGGAAGTGAAACATGCACGATAAACGGTTTAGACTAGAAGACAATAGAAAGAAGCCTTTGGAACGTGGTGCTGCAGAAGAATGCTGAAGATTAGATGGATATATCACATAACTAATGCGGAAATACTGAACAGAATTGGGGATAAGAGAAATTTGTGGTACAACTTGATAAGAAGAAGGAATCGGTTGGTAGGACAGTGGAGGGAAGTGTGGGGGTGAAAATCGTAGAGGATGAATACAGTAAGCAGATACAGAAGGACGTAGGTTTGCAGCAGTTACTTACTCGGAGATGAAGAGGCTTACACAGGATAGAGTAGCATGGAGAGCTGCATCAAGCCAGTCTTTGGACTGAAGACCACAATAACAGCAAGATATGTATTCAATAATGAACTTCTTCCTGCATTATTTCCTTGTCATTAGTCCGCAATACAGTGCCGTGCTGCTACGTCGCCATATTGCGTTCACTTGTTGATAGAAATCACGGCCATCGAATATTATTATTTGATTACAGTCGGTTGTAACGGTCTCGTAACTGTTGGGAATCGCAGTGGTAGACGAAGAGCAGAGCATACGTGACGGAGTATGGTATGTAGGACAGCGAGCTTCATGAGGCAGACCTGCGAGACCGTCCGTTTGTTGACGCTGTTCCGAATCGGAACATCGATCCTCGTTAAGCGGACTACGCAGTGCGGCGATGTTAATTGAGCGCGACTATCTGATGGCAGCCACGCAACAACAGCGCTGACGTAACATGTGGACACACTGAGGAGCAGGCGCAGCCTGGACAGTGCTTAAACTAGGGTCACGTGTTTCCACTAACCCAAGCTGCTGGCCGGTTAAAAGAGCAACGTGATGAAAACATGTGCGCGTGCGTGCGTGCGCGCGCGCGCGCGCGTTTGTGTGTGTGTGTGTGTGTGTGTGTGTGTGTGTGTGTGTGTGTGTGTGCCGTAGAGCCTCCAAGAGGAACGCACTTTTCCACATTGGATTCGTCGTCCTCATACGATCGGACCACCTGGAATTATGGTATGGGGTGTGCAATATGACGGGAATGGTCGACTTAAATTTAAATGATGTACGAGTAAATGACCGTCTAATTACGTGGCACACAGGACTTTCGAAGGCAACCATACTCGGTGCCTTCAAAAGTCCTGTGTTTTACACTGGAATTCGTTACATGTTCTACGCATAGGACGTGGCCATTAATCGTGTGAGGAAGATGTAATGTAATGGCTTAAACTAATGCAAGTAGGTGGTCTGTGATTGTAACCGACTGATATGTCTGTTTTTCTTTTTTTTTAAAAAAAAAGCAGCTGATTGTCAAACATGCATTTTATACGTAACAATAAGAGTGGAAGACCAACATTGAGGTGCTCAGACGAAAAGGAGGTAAGCAGGGATGGAATCTTCCGCCCTTACTGTTCAATCTATGCGTTAAAGAAGCAATGACGCTAATAAAAAGATATGCTAAAGAGCGGGATCGAAATTCAAGGTGAAAGGATTATCGGTCATAAGATTCGGTGATGACATTTCTGTCGTCAGTGAAAGTGGAGAAGTATAAAAGCATGTGTTGAATATAATGAACAGTGTAATGAGTACAGAATATTTACTGCGAGTAAATCGAAGAAAGAGGAAAATAATGAGTAGCAAAAACTTATCAGGATTAATAATCCCAAAGTGGATGAAGTTATGGTATTCTGTTCCGAGACAGCAAAACAACCGATGATGTATGGAGCAAGGAGGAGATAGAAAGAAGAGTATCACTGGTAAAAAGGGCATACCTGGCCCTGAGTAGTGTGTTAGTGTGACTACCCACTGAAGGAAATCTTAGGATCTCTTAATTCCATAAATTACAATTTAACCATAAGTGAATTACGAAGGCAAATGATAAACACTGTTTCTTAATATATGTTTCCCTTTCTTTATAAATGGCTCTGAACATCATTGGACTTAACATCTGTGGTCATCAGTCCCCTAGAACTTAGAACTACTTAAAACATACTATCCTAAGGACATCACACACATCCATGCCCAAGGCAGCATTCGAACCTCTCACAAATGTCTATATTTCCTAAGTAAAATTATTAATCGATTGCCCAACTCTGCCCCCTTTTATGACTTCGCGATCTAACGTAAATAACGCGAAATGACTGACATCACCTACGCACCAAACGCTAGAAGACACTACTTTCAAAGATGATCTACAGTGGTGTGGAACCTCAGTGGAAATAAATTAACTTGACCACAGCTGTTTAGCTCTATAGTCCTAATAAGCCGAAGCTGTTTGCGATATCCCCGTGTGTACTGAGTCTGGTACGTCGGCGTGCTAGTTCTCGTACACGTCTGCATCTACGAAAGAACTCCAGACACAAAATAAAACTCTTTCAAACACTAGGACGGCAGAAGGCTGTCCTCTGACTAATATACTCTAAAACTGTCTTCTCCCCTCTGTGTTCTACAGACCAGAAACGCGAACTCCCAAACACAAGGACGGAGTTCAGTTAATGTCTCAACGTAAGTATAGGCAGAGGAAGTGCTCTCAATTACTGAACGCTGCGTACTCAACGACGACTTCCAACCCGGAGGTGAAGATCAGAATCGTATAGGTTCGGAACAGTACAGTTCCTAACTGTTCTAACAATAAACTCTACTGAGAGCAAAGACAGCAAGTCCGTCTGAACCAACAAAAGCTCATATCGAGCGACCGTCACACACGGGTGCTCACAACGGAAGACCACCTCTCTCCAGCCCTGGCTTCCCAACAAGGTTTGGCTCCCCACCAAGGTAATTCCGAAAACGAATCATATTCCAGAAACCACCGAATACTCTCTCTCTCCCTTCAGATTCTTCCGAACGCCGACCAACCATATTTTAGTTTTTTGTCGTCTAGCGCGGAAAGTTTGCGAGGAAAAACCTATACTTGTACAATGGTACGCTTCCGAATAAAAATCCTTGGAGATAACCCAACCTACGGTCGCAGGTTCGAATCCTGCTTCGGGCATGGATGTGTGTGATGTCCTTAGGTTAGTTAGGTTTACGTAGTTCTAAGTTCTAGGGGACTAACGACCACAGCAGTTGAGTCCCATAGTGCTCAGAGCCATTTGAACCATTTTTAGGTAACCCAGCCTGCGTGGTTTCTGAGGGGCCGCTTAATCGTTTCTCTCACCTGCGTCCAAGATTTTCAGCGTTGGGAAGTATTATCCGGCTACCCTTCCGGCCCCTACTACAATAGCGTCCAGCTGTCACCCTATTGCGCTCCAGAGCTCAGGTGCCACGATGTCTGTCTAGCTAGTTCCTGTGTTTAAGCAGGACCAACACCTGTGCAGGCCTTCCACCCAGAGCTTGAGTTCTGCCTGCCGTTTCATCTCCACTGGCGTTCAAATTTCTATTAGCATAGGCAATCATTTGTTACGCCGTTTTTTATAATAAAGACACCCCATCACCTTTCATGCAATAACCGTTAACAGTTATTTACAAGATGTACGTAACAATGTCAGTCTCCTTTATGTATTCATATATAAGATGTACAACCGATCACATCATACCTAATTGCGTTTGTATATCACGGCAAAGTATTTGGATGGTTCTTGTAAAGTGCGAAATTATAGCCACCTTACAACATGAGGGAATGACTTCCATGGTAGTAGAGGGAGGCGTAGAAGGCAAAAACTGTAGAGGAAGACAGAGATTGTGAAGAATACTCAGTATTGTAGAACACTCAGTACAATGTCGTAAATTGAAACTGAACTATACTTCTCGAACCATCACAACATACACACAAAAACAAATAACTTGTAGACGACCATTCACCAAGGGTGTTGGTGAGGTCCGTCGGAGCTGGTCCTAGCTCGATGAGGAACTGGCTGTACTCTTGCTGCGCTGGCCAGCGGAGACCGGTGGAGTACTCCAACTATCCCTGTATCTGTGAGGCGACCTCTGCAGAAAAAGGTTCGCATTAGTCTCTAGCAAGTTTTGTTTGTTTTGAAGATTTGTTTTCCTCTTGGTTGCGCCTGCAAGTGCTTGTGTATGTTATATAGTACACAGGTGTGTCTTGAGTGTAGTCTGCCTGGCAGGGGCCGTCTGTGGCAGACGTGACAAATAATCGAGGATGCAGGTTGCAAATGATTCTCTGAGATGAAGAGATTGGCACAGGAGAGGAATTTGTTACAGGCTGCATCAAACCAATCAGAATGCCGATGACATAAAGAAAGGGGAGACTTTGGAACGCTCTGCACAGAACGCAGTTTGCGTCTGACCTCCCGGATGACCGACGCTACCAGTCGGCAGCGGCGGAGGACAAAGGCAGGCCGCGGAGAATCGTGCCCCTGCGGGGCAGTTAGCGCTGTGGCCCGCTGGTGGCGTGGTGGCGCTTGTCGGCGCCTGTCTGACGTCAGACCAGCAAGATGGCTGCGCCCTGGGGACGCCTTAATCCGGCGGCCACCCCTGCTGTCTTCGTGGCTCCCCTGGGGTGGCGCCGCGTAAACTCCCGCCGGCTCCCGACGACGCGCTCCGAGGTCTCGCACCACGGCCTGCCAACGTCTGCAGACCGCAGTCAGTGTCTCGCTGCGAGCGCCCATAACGAACACTCTCGTGGCACTGACTTCTTACACAGACCTCTGACGTCAAGTCGCTAGCCGTCCTCTCACGGGACGCGTAAACACAAGTGGGCCAACCGCTGGCAACGTCACAGCTTGGAACTGCACGTTGACTTACTCTTCGAATCGTAAAATGACGAATCCGGCACGTCAGATTTTTGTCTCGTCGAGAGTAAAGTAGCCATTGTGATGCGACAGCATCACAAGAAGAACTTAGAGGGTCAGCGAAATATACGGGCGCTGCAACACAATTGTGACGTCACACTATTGGGCTCATACCCACGGGAAGGTCAGGCCGAGGCGCGTTCGTCACAGCACGTGATGCTGCAGGTCTTACGAGAGCCAGCAGCTGTCTCTGGCGTACAGCGAGTAACTCTCACGAGTTTCGTATTTCCTGACTGCGCGTTTAAATGCATGCAGGTTCTCGATAGCACACGACAAAATAAAGAGCTGCAGTCGGCGCCTTTTCAACTGCTTATTAATTTCCAGCGGGCGCTGCACGGAACCGAGCGTCCGCGAAGTGTGGGTGACTAGTGTGACGTCACAGGCTCGTTGCACGGCCCGTGCATCTCGTTGGCCACGAGTCGCCTTGTCTGCCACACTTCTCGAACGCTTAGCTCCGAGCACAGCCCACGGGAATTCGATATGTAGTTCAAAACGTACTAAAATGTAGACTTTCACGGCCGGAAATGTCATGTCCATTATAATTATCCGGGCTGTTATCCCGTGGTCAGTTGATGAATTCTGTGTTGATTCCCAACGTTTCGTCGCCGTCTGCGGAGACATCTTCAAGGGGGTCTGTAGCTCGATGGAAGGTCCAACGCAGCCACTGGCTCACTCAGTAGCGAGCCACTGGGTGTGTTGGACCTTCCATCGAGCTACAGACCCCCTTGAAGATGTCTCCGCAGACGTAGCCATTGGGTGCGCGTTTTGAACTACATATCGAATTTCCGTGGGCTGTGCTCGGAGCTAAGCGTTCACGAATGTGGCAGACAAGGCGACTCGTAGCCAACGAGATGTACGGGTCGTGCAACGAGCCTGTGACGTCACACTAGTCACCCACACTTCGCGTGCCATTGGGTGCGTTGGACCTTCCATCGAGCTACAGACCCCCTTGTAGATGTCTCCGCAGACGGGGAAGAAGCGTTGGGAATCAACACAGAATTCTTCAACCGTCCACGGCATAACAGCCCGGATAAGTACATGAAAAGTTCAAAACGTACCCACTAAAGCTGTTAATTTTGTCGTGTGTAACAAGAATTTGCATGCATTTAAATACGCAGTCAAGAGTTATTAAGCTCGTCTGAAATAGCTACTGGCTACCAGCCGGACACGGCCGCTGATGCTCGTGTAAGACCTACAGTGTCAAGTGCTATGACGTACGCGCCTCGGTCTCACGTTCCCGTGGGCCTCGATGCTCGGCCACAGTGAAGCCAGTCTGTTCAGATGTGTGTGAAATCTTATGGGACTTAACTGCTATGGTCATCAGTACCTAATCTTACACACTACTTAACCTAAATTGTCCTAAGGAAAAACACACACACCCATGCCCGAGGGAGGACTCGAACCTTCGCCGGGACCAGCCGCACAGTCCATGACTGCAGCGCCTTATACCGCTCGGCTAATCCCGAGCGGCGCAGTCGATCTCATCGCCCGAACGTTCAGACTTCGGACGACAATCGGTGAACTCCAAATCAGTTCGTTTTCCCCGTTCAAATAGGTCGACGTTCTCACACACAAAATACGGACTTTGGGAAAGTGACAAGCTTAGTGCAAGAGAGAAGGAGTTCGTGACATTTAAGGAATGAAAAATATCGTAATCGTGATATAGCTCCTAATCTATTGACTGAAATCGCTGCATTATAGGAAAAAACTACTAAACAGGCAAAATTTTTATCGTAAATTTTAGTTGTAAATTATAACCTCAAAAAACAGTTCGCTCAGGTGAGATGGGTTACGTATCTGATCCCCATTGTTACTGTAGCGCATCTGTTTCGGGTTGTGGTAGGTGGTCATTAGCTGTCTACGAATTATTACTGCTCTTTACGGCGTTTTATGCCAGTACGGTGCTAATCCTGTAACAGATAGTGGTTTGCAAATGTGGTGTGTGCGTTTCCATATTTCAGTGCTGTAGCTATTCAGAAAATCTTATCCTAAAATTTTTGCTTGTCTTTCACTCATACGAAGCATGGCAGACAGTGAAGGTTAACTGACGTATGTTTACGACATACGTTTGTGTTCGTATTTTGTGTGTTATTATCATTACTATTGATAATGTTATTATTATAGAGTACGCGGCATGAGTGTAAGCTGTTTAGAAACATCAGCCAATTGAGTATATCTCGCAAACACGTCATTTTAGTTCCATTTGTTATAATAAAATGACCGGAAACTTCAAATGGTTAGTTAAAGACTTCCCATGATACATGCTTTCAGTGTGATAACTCTTGTGCTATGAAAGTTTACAGATTCAGTGCTATTACGACGCAATGACCTGCCAAAAGAGCGACCTATTGTTACAATCTGCCATAGTTAAATATCAAATAATGACCTTTGCAGATACAGCTTTCGCCGGCCGGAGTAGCCGTGCGGATCTAGGCACTACAGTCTGGAGCCGAGCGACGCTACAGTCGCAGGTTCGAATCCTGCCTCGGGTATGGATGTGTGTGCTGTCCTTAGGTCAGTTAGGTTTAAGTAGTTCTAAGTGTAGGCACTGATGACCTCAGATGTTAAGTCCCATAGTGCTCAGAGCCATTTTTGAACTATTTGAAAAGGTAGCCAGTTCGACTCCACCTCCTTCCGAACTTTTTTTCACCTCTTGTTTCCTAAAATACAAATAATAATTTTGTGTGTCTCAGTGGCCCGCTGCAAGTCTTTCAATTTGACGGCTCTTCGACGACCTCCGTGTCACCAACCTATCCCAGTTATCCAACAATATGAAGGGGACCCACAGTTCAACGTGAAATCTGGAACACGTCTCGTTTCGGCCGACTAATGACATCGTCGAGAGCTGAAATATGAGTTAAAACGCAGACTGCCAAATGCAACGTCCAAACGGGATTCGATTCCATTACCTCGTGGTTTCCCGTTAAGGACTTTCCCACTTTTTTATTATTATTGTGTCGCCTTTTCTTTCAGAATAAAAAAGAAAAACCGTTTTCCACAAAGGCACTTCTTTTTAAAGTGGCAAAGTAATTACAATTTTTCGAATCTGTGAACCAATTAGAGCATCTATTTTCTTAATATTTTTTCTGTACGATCACAGTGAGGTACGTACTGGAGGTGACAAGATAGGTAAAGATCAAATCCCGAGACCTGGCCTCGATGCATCGCCACTCCCATCATCGCTGAACTGCACCCTCACACAGCTCATCTTTTTTTTCTTTTTTTTCATACATACATTGGAAAAACAAAACTAGTTCACCTATCCTCTACCCTGAAAACCCGCAAAGCGATGAAGTGAGTCCAAGGGGTAGGGGCGTCATGTTTCATTTCGAGTCGGGTGTGCTCCTGCCACGCCCGGCCGGGACATCCCAACTAGTCAGGGCGTCGTAAAAACACTGTTAGGATGATTGTATAAATACGCGCGATAACGGGAACAGCGCGCAACTACGTATGTGCAGTCTCCAAGTATTGCCAAAAATGGAGGCGCGAGTGATGAGCATCTCCATATAAATATGTGGTAGTCCAGCCCTTTTCTGGCAGGAAAATATTCCCTCTCTGGATTAAGAAAGGACTCTGGCTCAGTAACATGCGGCAGCAACCGCTAGACCACCAGACCCGACTATCCTCTAAAAAATACTTGATCTTTCTTCTTACCTTATGCTGTCGATGTTATTTATTATGAATAATGTATTTTCTGCAATTCTTGCTCAACAGGCCAATGACTCTAATGTTTCCCCTGCGCCCAGAAATCATAACGTGACTGCCATTTCACGTCAGAATATAATCAAGTTACACGCTGGAATTTTTTTCCCCATTAGGAAACTCTGTGTAACATATATTAATCTGTCTCTTGATTTTATGGCCTGCCTCATGTTTATCATAGTTTCCATGATAGTGAAGACTTGCCAAAAAAAATGCTCTTTCATTCAAATGAAATTACCATACGAATCCCGATCTTGAAGTGTGTGTGACAAACTACGTCACTTCAGAATTACGATAGACCAACATTATAGTTTAACTGCATTAAGTTAAAAATAGAAAATGAGTTGGAGATTCATTTAACGAATAACATATACTACTATGTATTTCAGACTGTTTTTACAACATTATGTAGTGTTTGTCTACTAGCAATCTGCTGTTCAGTCCATCGACGAATCCAGAATATTCTTTACAATTTTATCGGATCCTCACCGACAATAGCTAACACATTTCACGCAGCGATTTCACGCGCGTCCATTTTCGTAAAGAAACTGTGTGGTTTGTGGGCAAGATGCGGCCGGGAACTGCCACTGGAGAGGTCGCAAATAACAACGTGGAGTCACGTCACGTTCCGTGAGGTGCAGGGATGTCGTTCCAGGGCGTGCAGCACAGTGAGGTGGTCAGCTGTTGAAGTGCTACTGGCGTGACTTTCTGTGGAAATTGGTTGTAGGATTGTAAATTTAGGAGCGGTCGACGATTTGTAGAAAGAAAGTGGTCAGCAGGGGTCTACTCGCTCTGCACAGCAGGACAGCCGGCGATCTGCAGCAGATCTAAAGATAGAGAACGGTACCGGTGCGAGTGAAGTGTTTTGGAGCACACCGTTAAGTGCACCTTGTTGAATACGGGGCCCCGTAGCAGACGACTCTTACCTAATCTCATGTTTTCCAACGCCATCGTCAGTTACTATTCCAGTGGCACAGCACCATCGAGATCGGACCTTAAAACGTGTCGCCCAGTCGGATCAATCAAGTTTCTCGTTACCAGGCGAACGGCTACTAGGAACATGCACCTCGCCAAGGACGCAGGCCGATGGTGAAGTGTTAAGTTTGGGGAACACCCATCTCAAATTGGGTGGGCCTGCATCACTAATCGAATGCACCATGGGGATAGCGGACTACATGATTGTTGCGGATCATCTGCATCCCTGCGCACGTACCATGTCTTCCCTGACAGCAAAAGAATCTTCCAGCAGGATAACGCATCAGAAGGCCAGAATCACGCTGTAGTGGTTTTGAGGAGATGACGGTGAAGGTTCGTTGATGTATTTGCCACCAGCCTTATTTGAATCAGATAGAACACATGTGGGACGCTATCGAGCGCCAGTTCTGCTCCCAAAAAGCACGGGACCTTAATTTATGGGAATCGCGTGACGTGGGTGCCACGTACGACCGTAAACCTTGGAATGACTTTCCGAATCCATGTCACGCAGAATTTGCTGCTGTATTGCGCTGCAAAGGGAGACCAATATGATGGCCGGCTGGAGTGGCCGAGCTGTTGTAGGCGCTACAGCTAGGCATGGATGTGTCTGATGTCCTTACGTTATGGGAACGAAGTTTTCACGACGGCACTTTTAGTACGGTATACGGGCGTTTTAGCCACTCTGTATACCGTAAGCCGACGCATACCGATTTGTACCTGAATGCACAGAGTTTCCATCGTCCTGCTCAGAAGAGAGTCATTTTGAACACGTTGGTATACAGAGCCAAAACTGTTTCTGACGAGGACCACTTAAGGTCCAAGATTTACCATCTGAAGAACGTGTTCCAAAAGAATGGCTATGGTGCACGTGATATAAAGGCAGCGTTCTCCAAAAAGAAGGAAACGTGAAAATGCTGCAACCTCACCGGATGAAACACCGATTGCTGTTCTTCTTTTTTGTGGCGCGATTTCCAGCAAAATAGGAAGAGTCCTGCGTAGACGAGGTATAAGACCGATTTTTTGTCCTCCTAAGTAAATTAAGGAGATGATGCGCCCTGTTAAGAATCTCGGCCTCAGGGTCCCTGGAGTTTATAATATACCCTGTGAGTGTGGAAGCAATTATATAGGTCAGACGATTCGTACCGTTTCCGACCGCTGTGCAGAACACCAACGCCATATTAAAAAAAAAAAAAAAAAAAGAACTGGAGAAATCGGCAATTGCGGAGCACAGCTTCATGAACAAACATAAAATATTGTTCGATGAAACTAAAATTCGGTCCCATGCCTCCAAGTACTGGGATTCTGTTATTAAAGAGGCTGTTGAAATAAGAAGACCATCTGAACTGTGCATGGAAACGAGCGCTTGATGCAGAGAAGCAGCAGAGACGCTCCTTCCAAGGTTTACGTTCAAACGGAAGCGGTGGCGCCACCGGCGCACACAGTGACACCGTCTACGACAGCAGTACGGAATCGCCGACCGATCAGAAGCCGTTTTCCGGCTAGATAGAGGATACAACAGCAGCCGTGAAGACAGTCAGGTAATCGTCGAAAGCTCAAGATTTTATCCAGAACTGACGCAGCAACAATACCGAGAATGTTTTATATATCCTTAGGTTAGTTAGGTTTAAGTAGTTCTAAGTTCTAGGGGACTGATGACTTCAGATGTTACGTCCCATAGTGCTGAGAGCCATCTGAACCATTTTTTGAACCAACATGATGTTATGCAGTTGGTCCTAAATAACGAACAAACAAGACAATATTGTGGCTCATAGTGTTTCTAGGCAACAGACAAGCAAACAAATTGTCAAAAATGAATTATTGACCGACTTGAAAGGTACATCGAGGTAGATGGATGGATGGATGACAGGGACCGGAACAGGTCACTGCAACACCTAGTCCTAGGAAGGAGACGAAGATGGTTATAACGTGTATGTATGATAATGCGGATTTGTGAGAAGAACAGACCAGTACATTATTACTAGTGCCCTGCTTGACACAGTTGAGTAGTTTAAATAACTGTGCATAAAGTTGTAAATGGAACGAGAATGTGAGAACTTCGCTTATTGGGAGAATTTTAGGAAAGAATGGTCCGTCTGTAAAGGAGACCGCATATAGGATGCTGGTGCGACCTATTCTTGAGTACTGTTCGAACGTTTGGGATCCGTACCAGGTCGGTTTGAAAGAATACATTGAAGCAATTCAGACGCTGGTTGCTATATTTGCTACCGGTAGGTTGGAACGACATGTAAGTGTTATGGAGATGCTTCGGAACTTCAAAGGTGAATCGCTGGAGAGGCTCTTTTCGAGAAACACTATTGAGAAAATTTAGAGAATCGACATTTGAAGCTGACTGACGAACGGTTCTACTACCGCCAACATACATTGCGCGTAAGGAGCACAAAGATGAGCCGGCCGGGGTGGCCGAGCGGTTCTAGGCGCTACAGTCTGGAACCGCGCGATCGCTACGGTCGGAGGTTCGAATCTTACCTCGGGCATAGGTGTGTGTGACGTTCTTAGGTTAGTTAGGTTTAAGTAGTTCTAAATTCTAGGGGACTGATGACCTCAGAAGTTAAGTCCCATAGCGCTCAGAGCCATTTGAACCATTTTTGAAGCACAAAGATGAGAGACGAGTAATTAGGGCTCTCGCGGAGGCATAGAGACAGTCGTTTTCGCCTCGTTCTATTGGCAACAGGAAAGAAAATGACTAGTAGTGGTAGAGGGAGCCCTCCGCCACGCACCGTACGGTGGCTTGCGGAGTGTGTTATAGATGTAGATAGGAAACAAAACTGCGGCTTGCCGTACGGAAGTCAGAGCTGCCGCCCCACTGATGGTTTCACTGCTGCGCCAGCACATTTGTTACTATGACCAGCTTAATGCTTCGTACATGCGCACCGTCATCTTTCAGGTCGTCAGCACACTGTAGACATCTAATCACTAGAATTGTGTGGAAGAAGGCATCGCGCCAGCCATCTCTTCATCTACAAGTCGAGTAGAGTGGCGCCGACTTTATGGCCACCACCAGGTCTGTACGCAGCCAGTAAACGTGTAAACGGGGGGAGCGGCGCAGAGCTTGCGGCGTTGCGTGCTTCAGAGGAATCGGGCGTTGATGCCGTCGGGAAAAAGAAACTAGGTTTAGGAGGCTGTAATTTATCGGATTATACGAGCGCGGCGAGGCAACCGCGCCAAAATGCTGTTACGCTCCGAGGCGCCATTCGGCATACTGCTCGCCGTAACGCGCGCCGATCTACTTTGCGGTGTTTTCGGGACGAGGCGCTCGCCGCTGAGGTTTGTTGCCGTATTCTGGATTACTGTCTCGGATTCCGTATGCCTGCAACATGATAGCCAACAAGTACACTACTTGTTCAGAAGACTGAACTATGATGAAGGAACTGTGAAAAATAAGTATCTACATGTACATCTACATTTATACTCCGCAAGCCACGCAACGGTGTGTGGCGGAGGGCACTTTACGTGCCACTGTCATTACCTCCCTTTTCTGTTCCAGTCGCGTATGGTTCGCGGGAAGAACGACTGTCTGAAAGCCTCCGTGCGCGCTCGAATTTCTCTAATTTTACATTCGTGATCTCCTCGGGAGGTAAAAGTAGGGGGAAGCAATATATTCGATACCTCATCCAGAAACGCACCCTCTCGAAACCTGGCGAGCAAGCTACACCGCGATACAGAGCGTCTCTCTTGCAGAGTCTGCCAATTGTGTTTGCTAAACATCTCCGTAACACTATCACGGTTACCAAATAACCCTGTGACGAAACGCGCCGCTCTTCTTTGGATCTTCTCTACCTCCTCCGTCAACCCGATCTGGTACGGATCCCACACTGATGAGCAATACTCAAGCATAGGTTGAACGAGTGTTTTGTAAGCCACCTCCTTTGTTGATGGACTACATTTTCTAAGGACTCTCAACCTGGTACCCATAGTGCTCAGAGCCATATCAACCATCTGCTACCAGAGTTTGTTCCGCTATCATATAATCTTACAATAAAGGATCCTTCTCTCTATGTATTCGCAACACTATACATTTGTCTATGTTGAGGGTCAGTTGCCACTCCCTGCATCAAGTGCCTATCCGCTGCAGATCTTCCTGCATTCCGCTACAATTTTCTAATGCTGCAACTTCTCTGTATACTACAGCATCATCCGCGAAAAGCCGCGTGGAACTTCCGACACTATCTACTAGGTCATTTATGTATATTGTGAAAAGCAAGGGTCCCATAACACTCTCCTGTGGCACGCCAGAGGTTACTTTAACGTTTGTAGACGTCTCTCCGTTGATAACAACATGCTGTGTTCTGTGTGCTAAAAACTCTTCAATCCACCCACACAGCTGGTCTGATATTCCGTAGGCTCTTAGTTTGTTTATCAGGCGACAGTGCGGAACTGTATCGAACGCCTTCCGGAAGTCAAGGAAAATAGCATCTACCTGAGAGCCTGTACCTAATATTTTCTGCGAGTTGGGTCTCACACGATCGCTACTTCCGGAATCCATGTTGATTCCTACAGAGTAGATTCTGGGTTTCCAAAAACGACCTGATACACGAGCAAAAAACATGTTCTATTATTCTACAACAGATCGACAGAGATATAGGTCTATAGTTTTGCGCATCTGCTAGACGACCCTTGTTGAGGACTGGGCCTACCTCTGCTCTTTTCCAATCATTTGGAACCTTCCGTTCCTCTAGAGACTTGCGGTATCAAACGGAACCCCCGCCTCTATACTTAATGGCTGCACTAATACACGGCTGTGTGGTGCAGTGAACGGAGGGAGTGGGAAGTACCCGAGGGTCGTGTTCACGGCAATACTTCAGAACTTTTTAACACTGTTGTTAATAACGTAATTCAACATATCACCTTTTTATGAAAAAAATAAAAAAAATATTTTTATTATGTAAAAAATGAAAATGGATGAAAATGAAAATGGGGGAGAAATGAATTTATATATTTTATGTTATTTACTCTTTCAGTACGAACTTTGTTGTAAAACCCCTTATTTACGTATGGTAATAAAAATTCATTTAGACAGAATTAAGCACATTTAAAATTACGTGAACTTAGGAACCCTCTCATGCTGATAAATTCAAACTAACTGATTAAGAACATTTATTTGAAACTTATTTAAATTAAATGTTTTTACGTGTTTCGGCCTTGGCACACATTTTCTAGATGCAGTGGATTTTTTAAAATATTTACTGAATTCTTTCCCGGCGTTAGCTGTGGAACACAAGACTGTCTCTGTTAGCAAAAAATGGTTAAATATTGCCAAGCCGATCTGAACGTTTAATTATCATTGACGAAACACACTTCACTATACGTTTAAGCTATTTGCTTTAGAAATGGAAAGAATCAACAGATTAACAACTTCAACGTTAATTATTCGCCTATGAATGCACAAATGTAAAACCAGTAATAAATTCAGTCAGCCTCAGGATCGCTGAAAAAGAAAAATATTTCGTAATTGAATGCTAATTTTACCAGCTCCCGATTTACGGGTTTGCTTAATTTTATACCGGAACAATTTTTTAAATGTGCCACTGCTGCAAACCGTTCGGTCGCGGCACAGCCCAGCAACAGCAACGATAATCGCTAAAAGTGCTGAAAATTCTTTAAAGAAATATTATAGATCACATGGGCAAGCTAATTTACATTAGTAATACACAATTTTGATAAATTATAATGTATTTAGACCATAACAATAATTGAAATAACACACCTTTGTAATTTCTCCTCTAATGGCGGCTAAAGATAGATACAGACAAACGAAGTCTACTCATTCATATAATGCTACGTCACATGTTCCTCTCTCTCCCAGCTTTAGAGGAAAACGACAAAGAATACACATTATGTAGCGCTTTTCATACTACTGCTGATTTTGAATATCTCTTTGTAATCTTACAACATTATTTTCATCTGTGGCTATATTTTACATTTTTTTCATCGCAGATATTAATATATTTCGTAATTACATTGTAAGTATAGAAATATTACAATCGTAAATACATCGAGAATATTATTACAGAAAATATTACAATAATAACCAACGTCCTTTACACAAAATTAAATAACATTTTTTTGTTAAACAATTACAGTACATTCGAATTGCTTCATAGCGGCGTACATAGTACAATTAAATGTCATTTCATTTTATTAATATTGTGTGTGCTGCCAGGGAACGTTACAACCTACATCGTCATCTACCTCTATACTCTGCAAACCACTGTGAAGTGCATGGCAGACCTAACGTCCCATTTTACCAGTTACAAGGGTTTTTTTCCAGTTCCGTTAATAACGTAATTCAACAAATAATCTACTTCTACATCCACCTCCATACTCCGAAAATCACTTTGAAGTGCATGGCAGAGCTTACGTCCCATTTTACCACTTACAAGCGCTTTCTCCCGTTCCATTCACGTATGGAGCGCGTGAGGAATGGTTCTTTGCGTTCTGTGATTACCCTAATCTTGTCCTCACGATTTCTGGCAGAGCGATACGTAGCGGGTTGCAGTATATTTCTACTCACCATTTAAAGCCGCTTCTTGAAACTTTGTTTTTAAGCCTTTCCGGGACAGTTTACGTCTATCTTCAAGTGTCTGCCAATTTATTTCTTTCATCATCCCCTGAGTCGAAACAATCCCCAGGAGTAGACAACATTCCATTAGAACTACTGAGAGCCTTGGGAGAGCCAGTCCTGACAAAACTCTACCGTCTGGTGAACAAGATGTATGAGACAGGCGAAATACCCTCAGACTTTAAGAAGAATATAATAATTCCAATTCCAAAGAAAGCAGGTGTTGACAGATGTGAAAATTACCGAACTATTTGTTTAATAAGTCACAGTTGGAAAATACTAACGCGAATTCTTTACAGACGAATGAGAAAACTGATAGAAGCCGATTTCGTGGAAGATCCGTTTGGATTGCGTAGAAATGACTCTACGGCTTACCTTAGAAGAAAGATTAAGGAAAGGCAAACTTACGTTTCTAGCATTTTTAGACTTAGAGGAAGCTTTTGACAATGTTGATTGGAATACTCTCTTTCAAATTCTGAAGGTTGCAGGGGTAAAATACAGGGCGCGAAAGGCTATTTACTATTTGTACAGAAAGCAGATGGCGGTTATAAGTGTCGAGGGGTATGAAAGGGAAGCAGTGGTTGGGAAGGGAGTGAGACAGGGTTGTAGCCTATCCCCGATGTTATTCAATCTGTATATTGGGCAATCAATAAAGGGAACAAAAGATAAGTTCGGAGTAGGTATTAAAATCCACGGAGAAGAAAAAAAAAATTTTGAGGTTCGCAGATGACATTGTAATTCGGTCAGAGATAGCAAAGGACTTGGAAGAGCAGTTGAACGGAATGGAGTGTGTCTTGAAAGGAGGGTATAAGATGAACATCAACAAAAGCAAAACGAGGATAATGGAATGTAATCGAATTAAGTGGGGTGACGCTGAGGGAATTAGATTAGGAAATGAGGCACTTAAAGTAGTAAAGGAGTTTTGCTATTTGGGGAACAAAATAACTGATGATGGTCGAAGTAGAGAGGATATAAAATGTAGACTGGCAATGGCAAGGAAAGCGTTTCTGAAGAAGAAAAATTTGTTAACATCGAGTATAGATTTAAATGTCAGGAAGTCGTTTCTGAAACTTTTTGTATGGAGTGTAGCCATGTGTGGAAGTGAAACGTGGACGATAAATAGTTTAGACAAGAAGAGAATAGAGGCTTTCGAAATGTGGTGCTACAAAAGAATGCTGAACATTAGATGGGTAGATCTCATAACTAATGAGGAGGTATTGAATAGAATTGGGGAGAAGAGGAGCTTGTGGCACAGCTTGATTAGGAGAAGGGATCGTTTGGTAGGACACGTTCTGAGGCATCAGGGGATCACCAATTTAGTATTGGAGGGCAGCGTAGAGGGTAAAAATCGTAGAGGGAGACCAAGAGATGAATACACTAAGCAGATTCAGAAGAATGTAGGCTGCAGTAGGTACTGGGAGATGAAGAAGCTTGCACAGGATAGAGTAGCATGGAGAGCTGCATCAAACCAGTGTCAGGACTGAAGACCACAACAACAACAACGTGACACTCTCGCTCGTGTCAAACAAACCTGCGACTATTAGTGCTGCTCTTCTCTTTATTTTAATAACAATGATGATAAAGAATTTTGCCAAATGAGTGGCTGCCAGATATCTAGACAGGTATAAGTTTGCCCTGGAGACAATAATTCTGGTACAGATACAATCAGTAAAAGCAACAAGCTAGGATTAAACAGCAATTCTCTGAACAGATTGTCGTTTTAGCCATTACTAGCTACAATCGAACGGTAGCAGCTAATTAACGCTAATGGAAATTTAATGTCATTACTGTACCATGACTAACAGTCTTTACAGATCAAATGGCAAAAGCCAATTTATTTTAATGCAAATTTCAGAGGATTATGGCAATGCTTTCATTGTTAAGTAGCTCGAGGCCTAAATTGAAGAAAAGTTGAACAGCGTCAAAAATGACTAACAGGCAATAAATGATATGCTTGACAAAAACGTTCGTAACTGAACAATAAATAAGCAACTTCAAACATTCAAGTCCTTCATCTGAAACACAACTAATCTACCGCTTGAAAAGGAGAAGCAACAATGCGGAAACAATATACAGAAATTCTTTTTAAGTTTATGAACCGTGGACCAGTGTACGACACTTACGTTATAAAGATAGCTGAGCCCCAGGCACCAACCGGCACACGAACACCGTACAAAGCAGTCAGGGTGGATTATGACCGGCTCTCTCACTCAACCACCAATTGTCAGCCCTACTAAAAGTGCGAGGTGTGCACGTCTCAGGCCGGCTTTCTCTCACATGTATTCCCTCAACCAGAATGAACTTCAAATCCTGCAACTGTTACAGTGTGTAGCTGCAACATAAACCGAATGTTAGGGTCTACTAAATAAGAAAGACACGCAAGAGCCCGAGGGCGTACTCAAACCCACGATACAGGTGCAGAGATACAACAAATCATAAGAAATTATGATCCAAAAAGCGCACTTAGAATGCTGTAACGAACACACTTAAATGAAATTCCATAAATAAATAATCCTATCCTAATAAGCCCAAGGCAGTGCACTGACAATAATATTAGATAAAACAGCATCAACTAGCACCAAAAAGAAATTAAAGAAATTGTCACTCCCTCCAAGCAGTAAGCAAACCATACTCAAACAGATGATTTCACCAAGCAGTTCAGGTCACTCTAAGATTACCTCAAGGACAGGCATAAAATGATAAATTAGACTTATAGTAATTACACGTCCTTGATGAACCCAAACATTCGAGACTCCGCAGAAAGATCTGGGGAATGGCCATAGATTGGAGCATCGGTCTGTTCAATGATACGAGTGCTTTCTGAAACAGACTAAACGCTAAGATTAAGAAATAATACACAGTAATTCCAAGTTTGAAATGGTAAACCAGAATATAGACGCAGTCAGATGTGAATACGAATTACTGCAGTTGGAATGGCACAACAAATTTCGCAGAGTTTTATGATTGAGAATCAACCCACTAATCTGTCTCACGTTCATCACACTTGCAACACTGAAACTGTGTCTCCAACAAACGACGTAAACACAACGATATCACTTTATTACGTCGGTTGAAGTCCGTTTCCTACAGCAACGGAAAGGTAGGTCACAAGTCAGGCCCGGAACACCATATCATCGGTTAACGACAACCGTGCTTCTTCGCTATGCAGCCCATCCCAAAAAGCGTCTCTCCTGCAGAGTCTTCCACTGGAGTTTAGCTACCATCTCCGTAACTCTTTCGCGATTACTAAATGATCCTGTAACAAAGCGCGCTGCTCTCCGTTGGATCTTCTCTATCTCTTCGATCAACCCTATCTTGTACAGATCCCACACTGCTGAGCAGCATCCAAGCAGTGGGCGAACAAGTGTACTGTAACCTACTTCATTTGTTTTCGGATTGCATTTCCTTAGGATTCTTCCAATGAATCTCAGTCTGGCATCCGCTTTACCGACGATCAACTTTATATGATCATTCCATTTTAAATCACTCCTAATACCTACTCCCAAATAATTCACAGAATTAACTGCTTCCAGTTGCTGACCTATACTGTAGCTAAATGATAAAGGATATTTCTTTCTATGTATTCACAGCACATTACACTTGTGTACATTAAGATTGAATTGCCATTCCCTGCACCATGTGTCAATTCGTTGCAGATCCTCCTGCATTTCAGTACAATTTTCCACTGTTACAACCTCTCGATACACCACAGCATCATCCTCACAAAGCGTCAGTGATCTTCCGATGTTATCCACAAGGTCATTTATGTATATTGTAAATTGCAACGGTCCTACGACACTCCCCTGCGGCACTTCGGAAGACTTCTCTCCATTGAGAATGACATGCTGCGTTCTGTTATGTAGGAACTCTTCAAGTCAATCACACAATTGGCCTGATAGTCCATATGCTCTTACTTTGGCTATTAAACGACTGTGGTTAACTATATCGAACGCCTTGCGGAAGTCAAGAAACACGGCATCTACCTGGGAACCCGTATCCACCGCCAAGGTAGCCCCTCGTGTCCCTTATCAACTACATGCCATTACTAACTGCCTCTCAATCCGCGCGTTCTCTGCAGATCCTCACTCGTGTGCGCCACCTTGCAATCGAATCACGACGCCAAAAGGCTAGGATCTCTGGAGGAGAATGGATAGGACGAAAGCCGGCACGCCTCAAGGGGGGCGGGGGGGTGGGGGTTAAGTTAGACCACACAAAATAATCTTCACCCCGTGCAAGAGTTGTAACGGTATGCCTTTTTGTTCCATTAATGTTGTCTATCAAAGAGTGTCTACATTTTTCTGGACCCCTCTGTAGATGACGTGAACGTAGAGAGCAGTTTCATTCGACAAACGCCGCCGGAACGAAAAATCAGCCGACTGGAAACCAGTTTTGCTGTGGCCTTCTTCACCAGACAAAACGGCGCCTACAGTACCGGCAACCAAACTGACAGCCTGCACGATTGACAGACAATATTGATGAACGTCCACAGCAACAACCACATCAACAACAACACAGCAAACACACCAGCGCCCACCAGGGGCCACTACCCGCCCACGTAAACGTAAGGGTCGCTCCAGATCCCGGAACTATTTTCATACGTCAAACCACGTGATGGAAAATAGTTCCGAGATACTCATCCGCCGAAGTGCTATGAAGGCTGGCCACACGTCGGCAGTTCAACGACCGCCAGCAGACGTGGATAACTGCCGCCCCGGTAGCCAGGCTTGGATCTTCTCGCTGATCTCTGGATTGGGCTCGCTATATCGGAGAAGTCTCTGGCGGAGACTAGAAGGAAATTATTTCAGTTGTTTTCTATATTATTCTTGTATGTAGTTGTGATTCGAAGATGGATCACTGTTTTGTGTTGGTGTTATACTTGGAGAAATTGTTTTGGTTAATTGAACAGTCCAATAAATTGTTTTCGGACCGTCAGTTTCTTCTGCTCACGCAGACATATCGAGTTGTAGTTGAAACCACTCGGTTGCTGCATCGCACCTCTAGAGCGCAGCGGACCGCGACCAGCTGGGCAGGTGAGTGGCGCCTCTCAGAGGGAGAGCCCGCGTGTTGCCTACCGGCTAGGGGTCCCTAGCCGCGGCGTGCGGGCGGTGTATCCGCTGGCCAGCCGCGCTCGATAAAGCCGCATAAATGGTCCCGACTCGCGTCGTCCCGCCACGGCAGGGCAGGTCGATACCACACGCCGCCACCCTCACCACACCCCCACCCCCATCCCCACCCACAGCCCCCGACACCCCGCTGACAATGCAGCGCACAGCCGATTCCGTTCCGCCGCACAGCCAGCCAGCGCCGACACCATCAAGCCGACACCTCGCTTCTGAAGTAGAGATTGCTAGTTCGCGAAAGAACGGTTCACCAAGAGGAGCGAAAGGACCGAGGAACGAATTCCAAGGAACGATCGGTTCATAGTTCACTTCGGTCGCGGCAGTCTACTTATAGTTCTCGGGAACGAGGAACGATCGATTCATAGTTCACTAGTTCACTAGTTCACTTCGGTCGCGGCGGTCACTTGGGCAGTTCTCGTTCCAGCCTCGGTCGCGTGCTCGTCTCAGTCTCGGTCTCCCTCGGCAGCGCTCGTCATTCTTCGCATGACCACCTGTCTCAGTTCCACTGCCGACTGCTCCTAGTTAGTTCAGTATCCAGTTGTTCGTTTCGTTCACTGCGCTCGCCCCTTTTACATGTGTTCCAAACTGTTCTTGCACTTGGGTCTGGCTATTCAGCGTCCACGACCGGTAATCAAAAAGTATTTTGTACTCACATAAATTACATAAAAATTACGTTGTATTGAATAGGTACGTCTTTTCAGTTAACTAAAGGGCATATCAGCTCACTTCATTATATCGATGAACACCACAAGACATACTTATAACAAGGCAAGTTTTTTTGTTATTCACATATTTTTTTGGTTTCATCAACTTGATTTAGTAACTAACTTTCAATAATTTGCTTAAATTTTAGTGTATGAAAATTCATATAAAACAATTTTCGTGTATCTTTCATACACAAAACTCAGGAAGGCTCTAATTATTTTTAAGTTTGGTTGTTTCCAATTTGCATTACCTGCTAGTTTGGTTTCTTTGAAAAGAAACAAAAGGTGGGTTGTGGGTCATTTTGGCTAAGTAGAAAAAGCGGTGCCTCTCCATTTGAAAAGGTAGATTGCCATAAAATCGTATTTACTTATTATCTCAAAAACATTTGTTCAGAAGGAGCTTTCAAACCAAAAACTTTATTACTGTGAACTTAATTATTATTATTATTGCTGCATTATCTTTATTAATGCAACATACAAACCTAATTTTTACTAAGCGCGTGACGCAAGTATGATGAGAAAACCACATTTTATTTTATGCTTCCATAAAGTCTACTTCGGCTACTAACTCAGAGACAACGTGAAGTATATATAGGGTGTAAACGATTATTGTTTACAACGTAGCATAGCTACGTAGTGGAAGTTGAAACGAAGAATTTTATACAAGACACTTGTCGTCTATTAACTTGAAAAACAGCCACCAACAGGTTTACAAGACTACATGTGCTATAGTCCATGTGCGTCGCGTGAGATTTTCATGTTCTCTTCTCCAGCTCTCTACACATCGTCATCGATTGTTTCGCCATTGTTGCTTGCATTAGCTTGTTATTTCTTCACAGCTTAATACATTACACGTTTGTCAGTTTGTTGTATCTGCTCGTAACAGGCAACACATCGTCCGTAATTGGCGAGCAGTCTGTACTTGGGGCCGGTTTTCCGTGCTCCACCCTGTATTATTTCCCTGCGATCAGCCACACAAGCTACAGTTGACTAAACGAGAGGTTCTGCAGAATCACAGAAATTGCTTTTAAACGTGTGTAAGAATTCTGTAATGTATAAAAACTCTATACTCCAGGGGGGAGGCAAGTGCCCCCTCTTGGTGCCCTCCATCCTTCAGTCACCTACACTACTAGTTTTCAGTTTTTCGTAAGAACCATATACCAAGCACAAATGAACGGTGAACGAGTAAAAATGAACGGTTCCCAGAAAAGGACGATCAGCAGTGAACTATTTCCCAAGGATGAATGAGTTTGCCCATCTCTATTCCGAAGCTGTCGAGGCCTCCAAGGCATGCGTCAGCTTCTTTTGTCTCCGCTTTGCATTAACCAATTAACTCACATTTCATCCGTTTCCAAACAGAGCGCCCTCCTGGCGCAACTTCCATATCTGCGCCACTCTCCACCCCCCCCCCCCCTCCCTCCCTTCTTTTACCACGTAATACTACCTTTCTTGAATTTTTTTCTATGTCCGGATTAAGGATGGAAAGAACCGGCCCGTTAAAACAGACACTGCTTTTTTTTTTTGAACAGCCACTATTTTTCGGTTGGGGGCTATAACAGATTTTTGTTCATTTTCTTACTAATAACCAGGCAATAAAAACGGTATAGCGTAGTTTGCGGTTACGGAACGTGAAGGCACCAAAGAGGCACTTCTGTTGTTGCGGTTGCAGTGGAAGCAAGAATAACGAAAAAAAAAAAAAAACAAGACACGTTCACAGGATTTCTCGACCTGGCAAAAAGGTTCGACAGTAACAAATGGTGTAAGATGTTCGAAATTGTACCGCGCGGGATTAGCCGAGCGGTCTGGGGCGATGCAGTCGTGGAATGTGCGGCTGGTGCCGGCGGAGGTTCGAGTCCTCCCTCGGGCATGCGTGTGTGTGTTTGTCCTTAGGATAATTTAGGTTAAGTAGTGTGTAAGCTTAGGGACTGATGATCTTAGCAGTTAAGTCCCATAAGATTTCACACACATATGAACATCTTTTGTTCGAAATTCTAAGAAAAATAGGAGTAAACTACAGGTAAAAATGTGTAATATATAACTTGTACAGGAGCCAAACGGGAACAATAAGACTGGAAACCAAGAACGAACTGCTCGAATTAAAAAGGATGTAAGACAGAGATGTTGCCTTTCACCCCTATTGTTCTATCTATACTTGGAAGAAGGACTGTCGGAAATAAAAGAAACTTTCAAGAGTGGGCTTAAAATTCAACGTGAAATTTGCTGAAGATATTGCTATATTGCTACTCTTATTGAAAGTGAAGAGGAATTACAGGATTTGCTGAATGGAATGAACAGTTTAATGAGTACAGCGAATAGATTGAGAGC
The DNA here is from genome assembly GCF_023897955.1 of Schistocerca gregaria. NCBI lineage: Eukaryota > Metazoa > Arthropoda > Insecta > Orthoptera > Acrididae > Schistocerca > Schistocerca gregaria. The sequence goes on along the minus strand of NC_064920.1, from coordinate 1,083,817,270 downwards.
ACATAGATGAAGGACAAAAGTAGAGAGTAGTAGCACAAACGAGAACTGATGATCGGGGTGTAGACGAAGTTAAAGAAATTCAGCTAGGCAGCAAAATAACACATGCTGACGGAGCAAGGCGGACGTATAAAACAGGCAAGCAGTAGCAAAACGAGCATTACTGGCCAAGAGAAGTCTAATAATATCAAACATAGGCCTTAATTTGAGGAAGAAATTTCTGACAATGTACGTTTGCAGCACAGCAGTGTATGGTAGTGAAAAATGGAGTGTGGGGATACCGGAACAGACGAGAATCGAAGCATTTGAGATGTGCTATAGAGCAATGTTGAAAATTAGGTTGACTGATAAAGTAAGGAATGACGAGGTTCTGCGCAGAAACGGAGAGGAAAGGATTATATGGAAAACACTGACATGCAGACGGGACATTATGTTAGGACATATGTTAAGACATCTGGGAATGACTTCCATGGTACTAGAGGGAGCTGTGGAGAGAATACACTGTAGAGGACGACAACATCCGACAAATAATTGAGGACGTAGGTTGCAAAAGCTACTCTGAGTTGAAGAAATTGGCACAAAAGAGCAATTCATGGCGAGCCGCATCAAACCAGTGAGAAGACTGATGACTTAAAGAACACATACAAAAGTCTACAGTTACAAACTAGCAATAAACACGTGACAGAAGGATCGGGGCGGCATTGCAGAGACAAGAATGTACTTGTTGCCGTGGCCTGTACGTACAGTGTGCAAGGCTTGACCCCACCTGGTCTAAACGGTAGATACTCGCTGTCATCCTCGGACATCGATTTTATTACAGTAATGACACTATCCCTAGTTTGAAAGTATTTTACATAGTGTGCTAGCAGTGAAGTAAATGCTCCATTTGCTTTAAAAGATTAAAAAGGGAGGAGGCACAACAAATTTGTGACCTCATCTAAGCCCAAAAGATGCACATTCTTCCTTGGAAAAGAAGGTAAATTTGATTCACGTACCTATACTTTCACTGACCTGCTATAAACACGGGACAGTAAGTGAACTCTCAAATTTGTGGTCGTTTCAGTGTGAAAAATTGATACCATCCAAAAGTGACGATGAGGTGAAGTTATCGACTTGCTTCCTTTCGCTTTCACTGTCTCCGCGTTCATCTCCTTCCCTTGGCCATCTTTGCTGAACACGATGAAACCGATTCCTGCCGCAGCCACAACCCTATACCGACCGTGATATCCTACTATTTCACCTTCACTGCAATTTTTCGATCTTTGTACGAGATCCACTTTTATTGCTGGAAGTAACAACAATAAAAAACGGATAATTAAGTATTTCATAATCCAGCTATTTTCAGGCATTTTAACGTCCAGGTTAAACTGGAGACGAAAAGAACCACCGTAACCGAAAACCGGTTGTTACATCGATAACAGCTATTCCTAGCTCGGATACGAGCATACCAACGACACATCTGGCACTGGTAGCAAGGACAGGCTCAAAGGTACTCAGTGTATCTAGGAAATAGTGATCGAAAATTAAATAAAAATGTTTAATTACAAACAGTCTAGGACAGAAAGTAAGTTGTTGAAATTGGAAATTTGTTACTCTGGTGTCTGGTTTCGGTTGTGATACACTCATCATCAGACTCTTAAAATTTCATGATCACAACTAGAGAGAGTCGCAAGAAACAGTTTTTAATGGTCTGATGAAGATCGTACCATGGTCGAAACCGGTCATTTGATTAATAAATTTTTAATTTTAACAACTTATGTATGTCCATAGACTCTTTTTATTTAAAACTTTTATTCAGTGACAATGATTGTCGAAGACACATGGGCGGTTAATTACAATTAATAGATTAATAGTTATTATTCTTGCAATAATGTATTCCAATATTTCTTCAACGTAATCTAAGATACATAATTGATGATCCATAACATTAATTATTCAATTTTTCCTTTCGGTTGTGGTACACTCATCATCAGACTATTGAAACTCCATGATCACATCTCGGGAGGGTGGCAAGAAGCAGTGTTTTAATGATCTGATGAAGATCGTACCACGATCAAAGCTGGTCACTAGATTTTAAAAATTTACTCGCGATCATATACTGTTTTAAATAAAAACCTTTTTTCAGGTAAAACGACTGTCGAATACAAATGGACAGTTAATTAATAAATTGATCGTAATTATTCTTGAAATAGATAATGAATGATATTCCAATATTTCTTCAACGTCAGTTAATATTACATAATCCAGTTAATATTAAATAATCCTTAAGATTATGTACTTCAATTTTTTCTTTGTTCTTATAAAGCATGTTGACAGTTGAGCTGCTGTGTAGGCTCCATTACGGAAAGGAATTCGTCTGATCCCTTGCACTCATTGTAAAGTCTGCGCAAATCAAAGTATATTGTGTCGATTGTGTTCTGTTTACGACGGCTGCCAACGTCAGGGGCTAGCGGCTCTTAGGTGGCGCGGCGAAGTCTTCTGTTGTGTGAGTCAGTTCAGGAGTAAATAGATAAATAATGAGTGTGTTTGAACATGAACATCTGTATGATGCGCTTTCACCAAATCGTTTTACTTCTATAGCAGTTTACTCCATAACTTCTGATGGGTAGAGGCGCGTGACCCCGTGAATTGTCAGCGCTCGATGGAAATAATTAAACATTACCCGCTTCACATCCCCTCACCATAGGACAACAGTGTCACTCTTTCTGCTCGCCTGCATTTTTATGTATACCTTTTATTGTTGATATCTTTGTGAGTACATATGAAAACAGTTTCCCTAAAAAGACAGTGAAACAAATTGTAAGAAACCATCTAAAAATCCATGGCTTGCTAAACGGGGTAAACATATCTTGAAAACTTGAAAGGGAAATTTATCTTATAGCTGGAAGGAGTAATGTCCAGACACAATCAAACATCAAAAAACTATTGCACTCTACTAAGAGAAGTTATTAAAAAATCCAGAAATATCTGCCTTAAGTCTGAGATTAGCATCTCTAATAATAAAATCAAAACAATTTAAAATATTGTTATATGGGAAACAGGGCAACCGAGAGCGTAGAAAGACCGTATTTCTAACAAACTTAAGGAAAATTTCGTTAACAAAAAATCGGAAGTAGAAAATATTTTTATAATCATTTTTAAGTGTTGTAGAGAAAATTGGATCCAGCTATTCATTAGAAAATGATAGGCAGGATATGGAAGAGGCAATAGCTATGCAATTTGATAAAATTGAAATCTAGCCCACCTCTCCTACTGAAATTAGGAAAATAAGAAATTCACTGAAAAGTAAAAGCTCGAGTGCCATTGACCGCATTTCCAACACAGTACTAAAAGCTTGTTTCCAACAGGTAAGTAGCATTCTCAGCTGAATATGTAGTAGCTCAGTGAAACAGGGCATCTTTCCAGATAGACTGAAGTATGCTATCGTTAAACCACTGCATAAAAAAGGGGATAAGTCTGATGGTAACAACTACCGCCCAATCTCAGTTCTGACAGCTTTATCCAAAATTCTTGAAAAAGAAATCTACTCAAGAGTAGATTTACATATTTGTAAAAATGAAGTGCTAATAATATGTCAATTAGGTTTGAAAGACTTTTCAACAGAAAATGTTAGATATGCGTAACTTGATCAAATATTTAGTGCTCTGAATAACTGAACATCACTCATGGGGATAGTCTGTGGTCTCTCAAAGGCATTTGACTGTATTTATAATGAAATTCTCCTAGATAAGCATAAGTATTATGGTATGAGTCATACAGTGCACAAATGGTTTAATCCATATTTAACCGGAAGAATGCAGAAGGTTGAAATTAACAGTACAGATAGTCTGCAAAAAATTACCAGAGTCCTCTAATGGGAAGGTATCAAGAATGGTGTCCCACAAGGTTCTGTCTTGGGTCCCTTATTGTTCTTAATATGTATCAATGACTTGCTGCCCTGTATTCATGAAGAGGCAAAGCTAGTTCTTTTTTGTGGCGATACAAGTATGGTAATCACAGCCAACAAGAAAGAGTTACCTGAGGAAACTGTAAACAATGTCTTTCAGAAAATTATCAAGTGCTTCTCTGCAAATGGACTCTCACTAAATTTTGAGAAAATACAGTTCTGTACAATAAATGGTATAACATCATTGCTAAAGTAGATTATTCAAAATTTTGTGGGTGTGTGCATTGATGAGAAATTGAATTGGATGAAATGCATTAATGATCCACTGAAACGCTTAGGTTCAAGTACATATGCTACTAGGGTTATTGCAAATTTTGGGGATAAACGTACCAGTAAATTAGTCTACTACAACTATTTTCATTCGCTGATTTCATGTGGCATCATATTTTGGGGTAATTCATCATTAAGAGAAAAAGTATTCATTGTACAAACATGTGTACTCTGAAAAATAGCTGGAATCCAACCAAGATCAACTTGCAGACATTTATTTAAGGAACTAGGGATACTAAAAGTACCTTCGCAATACATAAATTCACTTATGAAATTTGTTTATTAATAATCCATCTCAATTCAAAAATAATAGTTAAGTGCATAGCTACAAAACTAGAAAGAAGGATGATCTTCACTATTCTGAGTCAGACTTTGGCACAGAAAGGGGTGAATTATCCTGCCACAAAAATCTTTGGTCATTTTCCAAATAGCATTAAAAGTCTGACAAATAGCCAACCAACATTTGAGAAACAATTTAAAAGAATTTGTGAACGACAGCTCCTTCTATGAAGGAAAATTGCTACTCACCATATAGCGGAGATGCTGAGCCGCGATAGGCACAACAAAAAGATTCACACAATTAAGGCTTTCGGCCATTAAAGCCTTTGTCAGCAGTAAAGACATATACACCCAGGCACACACACACACTCTCACGTAAACGCAACTTGCACACACATCTGCAGTCTCAGAGAGCTGAAACCACACTGCTATGCAATTCTATGCACTTCAGTATGGTTCCAGCGCTCTGAAACTGGAGATGTGTGTGCAAGTTGCGTTTACGTGAGTGTGTGTGTGTGGGTGTATGTGCGTTTACTGCTGAGAGAGCTGAAACCACACTGAAGTGCATAGCATAGCATAGCAGTGTGGTTTCAACTCTCCAAGACTGCAGGTGCGTGTGCAAGTTGCGTTTACGTGAGTGTGTGTGTGTGTGTGTGTGTGTGTGTATGTATGTATGTGTGTGTGTGTGTGTGTGTGTGTGTGTGTGTGTGTGTGTGTTCGTGGGTGTATGTGTATCTACTGCTGTCGCGGCTCAGCATCTCCGCTATATGGTGAGTATCAACTTTTCTTCTCTGGTATTGTTACATTCCATCCTGGATTTTCCATTGTTTGATAGATCGTCTCTAATAATAAAATTCATCTATTGTGCAAAAGGAGTTGTCAATCAGAAATTGTTTAAATTATGTAACTCGCAAAGAATTCCTAAAGTATAACCTTCTGAAGAAGGGCACTAAGTGCCCGAAACCGGTAAAGAAATCAAATTTCTGCTATGTAAAAGGTTGCTTACTATTTCGTTTATGGAGACTATTATTTCTGCTTATAATCTGACCAGATGACCAGATCAATTTGCTCCTTAGAAGAGAGTGCCGTATCAAACACAACCCCACCCTAATTTTAAGCACGTCACAAAACATGTCCTGTATTTGGTCATTTCGCGTAGTTCTTATAGATGGTAGAGTTAAATGGAGCACCCCATATAAAGTAAAAATAATATTTTTTGTACTTTACTGGAGAGATTAGACTACTCTGGAAATGAACCGAGGGCGATCCCTTATTTGAAAGAACGAGCTGCCGCGAATTGTTGAAACCTAATGTAGTTGATTGGACTGAGTTCCGGATTCGGATAAGGTTTCTTTTTTCTGAGGAAGGCATCAGACGGAGATTACTCGGCTCTGGACGGACGTACGGACAGAATGTACGGCCTCAATTTTGGCGCAGGGCGTCGAGCAAAGCCGCAGGGCGGACTGCGCGTGGCCTTCCTTTTTCCGCGACTGCGCCGGCCGGGGCTAAGACGGCGGTAATCCGCTTGTTCTGGCGGGCTGGCCCGCTTCCAGGGGCGCGTGGCGGTGAGCCAGCGGCGCGCGGCGCGGCGCGGCGATAAAACGCTAATGAGAGTATTTCACAGATCGTCGTGCGGCTCCCGGGGGCGGGCCGCCCCCGGCGCCGAGCGTGGACAAACAACCCCCTCCGCCGGCCGATTAGTCGGCGCGTTCTGTTTCCGCCACTAAATTGGCTCTTGTTACGACCCGAGCGAGAGCCGTGCGCGACGTGAAAAATAGTACGACAGCGGGCAATCGCTCGGGCAAGGCGGGTCGCTGTTAAAACGCGAAAATTTATGGCAGCCGCAGGTCAGAGCCCTCCCGGCTCACACGAAATCCGCATCTCTTACATACGCGATACCCGAAGTCCACAAGTGCACAGCCAAACCAAAAGATATCAATACTGCGATAGGTCCAGATGAATGCTGATTTGTTTTCAGTCAAACGATGGGCCCCAAACCTTAAACTAAATGCGAAAAATCAGAGATGCGACAATACTATTTTTACCCTCCACGCTGCCCTCCAATACTAAATTGGTGATCCCTCTATGTCTCAGAACATGTCCTACCAACCGATCCCTTCCTCTAGTCCCCTATTCTATTCAATATCTCCTCGTTAGTTATGTGATCCACCCATCTAACCTTCAGCATTCTTCTGTAGCACCACATTTCGAAAGCTTCTATTCTCTTCTTGTCTAAACTATTTATCGTCCACGTTTCACTTCCATACATGGCTACACTCCATACAAATACTTTCAGAAACGACTTCCTGACATGTAAATCTATACTCGATGTTAACAAATTTTTCTTCTTTAATCATACAGTAAAGCTGCATGCCCACGGGAAAATTTACGGCTGTAGTTTTCCTTGCTTTCAGCCGTTCGCAATACCAGAATAGCAAGGCCATTTTGGCTAGTGTTACAAGGCCAGATCAGTCAATCTTCCAGACCGTTGCCCCTGCACTATTGAAAAGGCTGCTGCCCCTCTTCAGGAACCACACGTTTGTCTGGCCTCTCAATAGATACCTCTCCGTTGTGGTTGCACCTACGGTACGGGTATCTGGATCGTTAAGGCACGCAAGCCTCCCCACCAACTGCAAGGTCCATGGTTCAGGGGACGGCGTTAGAGGGAGACCAAGAGATGAATACACTAAGCAGATTCAGAAGGTTGCAGTAGGTACTGGGAGATGATGAAGCTTGCACAGGATAGAGTAGCATGGAGCGCTGCATCAAACCAGTCTCACGACTGAAGACCACAACAAGTACTATTATAAATGTAAATAAGTACTAAGTAATTTTAGTATCGCATCAGTAAGGTACAAGGAACCCCACCACAATTTTTTAAAGACTCGAAGTTCATGTACGAGGACTGTTCGGAAAGTATGTTTCGATAGGGCCGGAAAGGGCAACCGCAGTGAAAATCCGAAGACGCTTGTAACCTATTACTATCTTTACGACGTTTCTCATCGAGCCATATACAATACCTTGCATTTATAGCTACTTCTCTCACACAAATAATGATAAAAATTCAGAAATTCAGGGTCACCAATAGCCCAACCCCTTCCTAACCATTAAGAAAAAAATGGAGCTGGAAAATTATTAGTTTAATTACTTCAGTAATTTAATTACAAGTATGCACATTTCTTTAAGTAGACAGACAGATAGCACTCCATGTCGTCCATGAATCAACTTGATTAATTCAGGATTGGAAATCGGAATAAGTGGGTAAGATCAACACTACAGAATTTATGTTTCACGTAGATTATTTTTGTATCTAAGTATTTGTTTGCACATCCTAACTACATATAACTGGTTAACGGCTAGAAATATTTAAGTAAGGATTACGTGAGAATGTAACAGGCCACAATTTAACTACAGCAAGAAGAAACAGAAAACGGGGGTTGGAGACAATGGTACTATCGTCTCCTTTGCATTCATACCATAAAAATATCTCAGTGAGATTCGCATTACGACTCTACGCATGCACCATTGTGGACAGATGTTTAACCATTGCACGAGGTTGTGCGATAATTATTCAACATACTAACTGCGTCTGCTGCTTTGCAAACGGCCGAACTAGAGCACGTGGTCCATTCCGCATCAAACTGTTGTGCTGCTTTGTAGAAAGCGCACGAATGAGCAGATATTCTTGCCGAAATTATAGCTCGTTAAACAAGCAAACTGTTAAAATAAAGCCTATGGCGGTGCCGTGGTGGACCAGAAGGGTCACTGATTACCAAACGCGTGGCACAAAATCGACACACAAAGATAAAAGCAACTTCCACCAAATATAAGATTAAACATCATTAAAAATCATACTCGCTTCTACACAATATTACACTCACGTACGGTTGAAGTGATCCTAACCAGCTTTTCCTAATCAGATTTACCGTTTGAAATGAACAAAGTAACTTCCACACTTTAACTCAAACACCCAAAAATCGCCTATTTAAAGCAATATAATTATGGCACATTCGAAAAAATACTCGCTTCCCACGCTTCAGTTCAGCTGAAGTTCTTAAGTATTTCACCAGTTAAACATAACGAAGTCCTAGCTCAACCCGTTTCCTATCACCTGAAGTCCCCCTTAAGAGCTACAATCCCTACTCACCAAGCGTTCACCGAAGAGTGCCGGTTTCTCTTTCGAGATTACCTAGCTCCCCGTGCAGAGGAAGCTACCAGAGGGGTAGCCCTCCGTCGCCAACCTCACACACAAAAACAGCCTTCACCACAGCCTTCGACTAAGATAGGTAAATCTCTCCGTTCAGATATTGGAAACCTAAGTTGGTCATCCTGAGCTCTCCTTCGAACGAGAGGCAGCATCGTCTGCTCACAGCAGACGATGACCAGCTCAGCGTTTTCCACAAAACAAAACCGAAACCTCACATTAAAATACCCATGTAAAATTGAATAGGCCTTATTTGTATGCTCAGTCCTTCTGGAAGAGTTCATGAATTGAGCTAAAATCAGGTAGTAAAGTGAATAAGTTGCATCGAATTCTACAAGCGTCTTATGAAACGACTTCACAGAGACGTTTCAAGCTTTCCACAGATGTGTTGGACAGTGTCTCTAATCTGCCCGTCGATCCCGTCACGTCACTTTTTCAGTTATGAGCGCACTGTCAGAACGTTAAGATGCCTAGAAAAGAGAGCCTCCTGCTAAGTACGAGGGCCTGGTGAGAGATTTTGCTTGATGCTATGCAGTCCGCGTAACGTTCCTGTCATGCGTTTCCTTCGTGATAGTTCTCGGCCGCATCTGCAGGAGCAATGAAGATGCTCGTGTATCATTTTCGATGGGAAGTGTTTGATCACTAACAACACAGCCCAGAATTAGTTCCCCTGCGTTTCTCGCTGGCTATGGAGACAACATTTTGGCAGAGACGACAAGCATGCAGACCGCTTAGAGGATTGGCGGAAAGCACAGGTGGCTGACTTCTACGACGACGATATTCAAAAGTTGGTGAACGTTACGACAAAGCGGAGCGGAAATTAAATAGAGAAGTAGTGGGAAGGTGTAGCTAGCTCTTTGCAAATAAAACAGTTTTGATTTTAACAGTTATTTCCATTTCGCAATCGATCGAACCATATTTTCCGAATAGCTCTTGTACAAAAGAGTTTCAAACGTCTGAATACTTTGCAGTTGAGTTAGTGTGTTAAATATTTTTTGTGAACAATGTTTAGTACAATTATATAATTCTGTGGGTATCTTCAGTGGTATACGTCACCAAAACTGGTAGCGAATAGGGGCAGCACTAAATAAATAACTTAAAAGTTCGTGCATGATCCTGAAATTTTACCACATGAACTACGAAAATGTTGTAAGCGATAAACAGTTTTCTTTTCATTATTTTGTGGTGCTGTAAGCGATAAAAAGTTTCAAAAAGATTTGAAGTTCCATATAAAGTTAATTGTCGGTAAGTGCTCTCTACATCTACACTCCTGGAAATTGAAATAAGAACACCGTGAATTCATTGTCCCAGGAAGGGGAAACTTTATTGACACATTCCTGGGGTCAGATACATCACATGATCACACTGACAGAACCACAGGCACATAGACACAGGCAACAGCACATGCACAATGTCGGCACTAGTACAGTGTATATCCACCTTTCGCAGCAATGCAGGCTGCTATTCTCCCATGGAGACGATCGTAGAGTGCTGGATGTAGTCCTGTGGAACGGCTTGCCATGCCATTTCCACCTGGCGCCTCAGTTGGACCAGCGTTCGTGCTGGACGTGCAGACCGCGTGAGACGACGCTTCATCCAGTCCCAAACATGCTCAATGGGGGACAGATCCGGAGATCTTGCTGGCCAGGGTAGTTGACTTACACATTCTAGAGCACGTCGGGTGGCACGGGACACATGCGGACGTGCATTATCCTGTTGGAACAGCAAGTTCCCTTGCCGGTCTAGGAATGGTAGAACGATGGGTTCGATGACGGTTTCGACGAACCGTGCACTATTCAGTGTCCCCTCGACGATCACCAGAGGTGTACGGCCAGTGTAGGAGATCGCTCCCCACACCATGATGCCGGGTGTTGGCCCTGTGTGCCTCGGTCGTATGCAGTCCTGATTGTGGCGCTCACCTGCACGGCGCCAAACACGCATACGACCATCATTGGCACCAGTGCAGAAGCGACTCTCCTCGCTGAAGACGACACGTCTCCATTCGTCCCTCCATTCACGCCTGTCGCGAAACCACTGAAGGCGGGCTGCACGATGTTGGGGCGTGAGCGGAAGACGGCCTAACGGTGTGCGGGACCGTAGCCCAGCTTCATGGAGACGGTTGCGAATGGTCCTCGCCGATACCCCAGGAGCAACAGTGTCCCTAATTTGCTGGGAAGTGGCGGTGCGGTCCCCTACGGTACTGCGTAGGATCCTACGGTCTTGGCGTGCATCCGTGCGTCGCTGCGGTCCGGTCCCAGGTCGAGGGGCACGTGCACATTCCGCAGACCACTGGCGACAACATCGATGTACTGTGGAGACCTCACGCCCCACGTGTTGAGCAATTCGGCGGTACGTCCACCCGGCCTCCCGCATGCCCACTATACGCCCTCGCTCAAAGTCCGTCAACTGCACATACGGTTCACGTCCACGCTGTCGCGGCATGCTACCAGTGTTAAAGACTGCGATGGAGCTCCGTATGCCACGGCAAACTGGCTGACACTGACGGCGGCGGTGCACAAATGCTGCGCAGCTAGCGCCATTCGACGGCCAACACCGCGGTTCCTGGTGTGTCCGCTGTGCCGTGCTTGTGATCATTGCTTGTACAGCCGTCTCGCAGTGTCCGGAGCAAGTATGGTGGGTCTGACACACCGGTGTCAATGTGTTCTTTTTTCCATTTCCAGGAGTGTACATACTTTGTCCGCAAGCCACCGTACGCTACGGTGGAGGGTACTCTTTACCGCTACTCGTCATTTCATTTCCTATTCCACTCGCACACATAGCGAGGGATAAACGCCTACATATGAGCCTTAATTTCTTGTACCTTATCTTCGTGGTACTTATACGCATTGTATGTTGGCGGCAGTAGAATCGTTCGGCAGACAGCCTCAAACGCTGGTTCTCTAAATTTTCTCAATACTGTTTATCGGAAACGACATCGTCTTCCCTCCAGGAGTTCAAGAAGCATCTCCATAGCACTTATGCGTTTTTCGAACGTACCAGTAACAGATGTAGCAGCCGGCCTCGATGTCTTTCTTCAGTAAGGTAAGGATCCCAAAGATTCGAGCAGCACTCAAAAATAAGTCGCATCAGCTCCCTAAATGCGGTCTCCTTTACAGGTGAACCACTCTCCTAAAACTCTACCAATAAACCATAGTCGACCATCCGCCTTCCCAATGTAGTGTAACGACGTATGTTTTGTATAAATGATTTTCTTTTGACATATGACCATGTGCAGACTTCGTCACCAACGTCAGTTACAAAACACTTCATAATTATTTAAACTCTTTTATAAGTGGTCGCTGAATCGTTCTTGAACGAAACTGTAATTAAAACATCACCATTTGAGTCGTATGCGCAGAATTACGTCACTCAGTCCAATTGGTTTGCACAAACTTTTTTCAATCTAGATGTCATTTCTTTTTTCTCAGACATTATATTAACGAAAGAATCTGCTTTAATAAATATTAAAACCACATTGAATAAACTTTTAAGACTCAAACTCGCGATGAACGTTGTCAAAATTAATAATCTTGTCAAATATATCAATAATTCTTCATAAATCAATTCTCGGAGCACGTATTTAAACTTTTGTAGTAAACATTAATTTATTATCTTCCTATATACTACATATAGACGTGAATCTGAGCCTTGACAAGATAGGACTGAACATTTACAACGTGATTAAACTTTCTATGACGTCATTTTTGTAAAAACATTACAAATTGTTATTTTTTCAGTTTTTAGAAGCACGACGCAACAACTCGGTTTCAGGATCTTCTGTTGCTGTTTGGCTGTCGACCCGCGACGTATAGTGGCCAGCAATTTTCTCTCTGGTCCCAGCAGCGAAGATGCTGTCTCCGTTCGTTGCGCCGCCCTCTCCGTACATGAAACATAAAAATAAATACAAAACTTTAGATAATCCACGACAATTATAAATATTACAAAATACCTAAACAAAACACTAAATTAAACTTAGATTCGCCTGCAAAGTGGGCTGACACTGGTGGATGGGTGACGCTTCAATTTCACGTCCCACTACACCAGCCACAGTTCTGACATGTTCGTTCCAGATCATATCGTTTTGCAACGTTCTGCCCTGATATTCAAACGACTTGACTGTGTGAAGCAGGACACAATTAGTACTGTACCAAAAAATTACAGGTTTGATCATTCGACTCATCCGCATTAACTTACATCTTTCCAGACTTAGGGCTAGCTGCCACTCATCACACCAACTAGAAATTTTGTTTAAGTCATCTTGTATCTTCCAACATTCACTCAACTTTGCCGCGGAGGACAACATACTGGGTTCTGTTACTTAAGAAGTCTTCGAGCGACTCACCTACCTGTGAACTAATTCCATATGCTCGTACCTTATTTTAAAGGCTGCAATTGGGCACCATCTCAAATACTGTCCGGAAATCTAGAAATATAGAATCAGCCTTTTGACCTTCGTTCATAGTTATCATGTGACGAAAGGTCAAGTTGAGTTTCACACGAACGATGCTTTCTAAAACCATGCCGACTCGTGCACATAAGCATCTCAGTCTCAAGAAAGTTTTTATATTCGAACTGAGAATACGTTCAAATACTGAATGAATATGGTCTGGGTAATATGCGATGGGTTTTAAGACAAGCACAATGTTTCTGAAGTCATATCTCCCGAACTATTTGTCGTGCAACTATATAATTTCACATTCAGTGGTATATCCGGATACTGTCTGCAAAACGTTTTGCGAATATAATTAGTTGCAAAGAAGAAAAAATTTAAAACGGTATGCATGATGCTAGAGTTTTACTGCACTCGAAGTGGTACGTGATAAACTTTTTTCCTTTCAAGATTTTATGGTGGACCACAGCGACGAAAAGTTGCTGAAAGTTTTGAAATTCTAAGTGAGGTTTGTAGCACGTTGCTAATGCTCTCACTCTGAAATACTGAGTGAGTAGTTAGGGTCATAGCTGTCTCAGTATACGTACATAGCTTCTGAATTTAATAATTGACTCACTGCGTTAAATCTGTAACGTAAGATTACATCTCTTAATGAGTAGAGGTTTAAATACCTGAGGCAATGACTGGAGATAAATCTTTCCGAAAGTACGACTACTGTATTGCTCCCTACGACTACTCTGACGGCAACCCACATTGCAGCGGAGTTGCACGGGCAGCCGCCTTCCAAGCAGACGACACACGAAGTCTGCGACGTTGCGACGGCCAGCAGACGGCAAATCAAGCGCCGTTACAGGTCGGTGCCCCCAGGGACCTTTTCCTCACGCAGACCACGTGACTGGAAAGAGAACCAGCTGTATCTTGGAGCCCGGGGCTGTACTTAGGCAAGGGCACGGGCGCTGCTCAGCCAGTTCACTCCGAATGGGCTTCCCGGGCCAGGAGCCGAATCCAGTTACATTCATTCCATCAATCAGGAACTCTAGAGCCTCGTAAGAATTCTGGGCTTTGTTTTCATTAGCGATACACTGCACATGACTGTATTTTCATCATAATGGAACTTTTGTATTCGCCTATTCTTCGGGTACTTTAACTTGAACTGAGTCAGCTTTCTCAACATTTGAACTTGGGACTGTGCTGTCGGGACTGCAACTTTTTTATAGCGTAGTGCGTTGTGTACTAATTAGTTAGTAACCTTTCCCAACAGTATTTTTTTCTCTCTAGAGCCCTTCTGCCTTCGGATTATATTTATGTTCTTTTTTGCCACCAACTGCGTCGAACTTAGTTTTGAACTGAGACTTTCCTGCTCATTTCTGGACTCTAAATTCTGGCACTTTGTGTTTTGTGAAGATTTTTAGTTATGAATTTTATTTGGTTATTTGAAATAACACCTGCCTTCAGCCGCAGTAACTGTTTAGTATTACCTTTACAAAGTTTTGTTTTGTTTGGTTATCAGTTACAAGCTGATCACACCGGATATTGTTGTGCTCTGTCTAAATAAGCTTGAGATTCATTGTATACCTGAGGTTTCTTCTCTTGGCCATACCTTTTGAGTAAGCAAACTCTAACTGGTGGACCACCTGGCTCAAATAACCTGTAACAAGAATTTCCTCTGCTGTAACGCAAACTTGAAATATTACGTCGTTCACCCTGAAGCCCTATAGCAAAGTGCTGAGTGTTGATCACAGATACACACAGATTTGCAGCCCAGGGCATAAAGATAACGAGGAAGATAGTGGGATCAGGTGACGTATTAAAAGACGAGCAAACCAGGAGCTTTTCAAACACCATAAAAATGTCACGGATGCGCTAGGAAGATACGTCTGGTCCCGTATGGACATGTATATCCCAGCAGGTTGAACGGTCGGCTTCTCGCACACTGTCGGAAGACTGAGACCAAGTCACCATGGTTGATGGAAGTGGTAAATGATCCGCAGGGACTGCGAGGTACAGGAAGAGATGCAAAGAGAATGGACATCTCTCAGAACAATGCTTAAGTGCGTGACATTCCGGGACAAATCATCAAGAAAGAGGACAAAAGCCTTTTGGACAAAGGAGAGGAAGAAACTATACATCCAGGGGATGCGAAACTCCAAATCCCATTCTTAACACAATCGTTGACTGTTGTGGGTCTTGGTTGGCCAATATGAAATAAGAAGAAAGACCTTCAGTTGCAAGTACTTTCATTCAGGACATATTTTTAAGCCAATGATAATATTTAAGCGTAGTACAAAGTAACTACAATATGTGAAGTCCAATATTTTGCCATTGTACGAACTTTTTCTGGATAATTATATATCTAACAAGGAACCAAAGACGATAGTAATTATCGATTGTAAAAGTTTGTAGGGCAAAGTGTTGACCTGTTGACCATGGAACACTTTTCAGACTTCGACCTAATACAGTCTATAAACCTGCCATTAGTATTGTAATTTAATATGCTTTTACCTAAATAACATAAACTCTGTCTCTATGTTGCCAGATGCGATATACCCCAACAGAAAAAAGAGTCCTGACACGGGAAAGGCACGTATAACCCTCTTACTAAAATGTAGTTAAGCTTCCAAATAAAGTACACTACAGGAGGATAGTCCTGTTTATAGGGCCGGCCGCGCTGGTCTAGCGGTTCTAGGCGCGCAGTCCGGAACCGCGCGACTGCTACGGTCGCAGGTTCGAATCCTGCCTCGGGCATGGATGTGTGTGATGTCCTTAGGTTAGTTAGGTTTAAGTAGTTCTCAGTTCTATGGGACTGATGACCACAGATGTTAAGTCTTATAGTGCTCAGAGCCATTTGAACCATTTTTTTCCTGTTTATAGGAACAGAGAATCAATAGAGTTACCCTTTTTACAAGATTTGACGGTTTGTTGTGTCTAATCGATATGTAAATCAGAGCATTCACTTCCTTTCCGAAGATCTTACCCAGCGGTTAGATAGAAACTCATTATGAATAATATAATATTGAAGCTAGGACAGCTCAGTTCCAAGTTCATCTGGTGGTTTAAAACATGTACGAGTACTGATGGTCGCCAGCCTATCCAAGCAATGAAATAGTGAAGTAATGGAAAAGCAGATATATGAATTTTGCTTACTTTCTTGCTACTATTTAAACTGGTTCTTCACATAAATATAACTGCAACATCCTTATACATTACGTTTCTAAAAGAGAAAAAGCCCAGTTGATAACTTCAAGGAAGCTAAAAAATATGGCCAGGGAGTACCTTTAGAAAAGCCTATTCCATAACCAACAAACTTAAATACTAAAATACTTAGATAGTAAAGCACACACTTTTTATGCTGAACATTTCACTTCGAGAAAGCCTCTTTCTTTCGGAAATTTGCTTTCAAAAGCTATTACTCTATGAACTAATTCTGTATAGTCATTTAACAGATTCTAGTAACTTGGCTTCGCCCTGATTGAATTTTACGTGAGCAAACTTTTACTATAAAACTTCGCAATAGTTAAGAAAACTTTATTATTTACACAAAAAGAATCTAAATGGTGCCTCTTTATACTAACTTGGCACTTCGTAAGTCTGTAACACAGGATACTTGGATTAATCAAACACCAGGAAGGAACCCTGTATGAAACTGCAAGGCGAACTAGTTTCTTTAAAGTTCAAGAATGATTATTGAAACAAAGTTTAAACTAATGGTTCACGCTGTACAAAAGTGAAAACACAAAAAAATATTATCTGATGGCTGTAGACTTGGGTGTGACGAACAATTGTGACAGCTACACTACCCACAGTACAGCCTGCACGTATCTTCCTGTGTGGGCTCAATTTCACTTCTGGGCGTCGTTCAGTTTTACATACAGTAGCCCAAAAACTCGCAACTGTGCCGTAAGCCGCTTGCAGTCTTCACCGGAGGCATTTTTGTGCAAATTTTCATGCAAATATTCTCCTGCTCCACAAGAGTGTTGCCTCAATCACGGATGCCTACAGACTGTGTGTCTTACTTCCCACTCTTGCTCTAGGTAGCGGGCCAATTCACCCTTGCACCTATTCCACTCTCCAGAGCCACTTTCATTTTAAACAAAAGCACACTGACTTTTACATAACAACTTTTTCTTACATTGTCTCTGATCGTGACCATTTCTTAAATTGTCAATTTTACATCAACATGAACACACTCAAATATTTTTAATTACAAAAGTCATCAGAAAATTATTTAACGTAATAAACAATTTGCATAGTATGTTTACATACAATACTCACATAAATTGAAAAGGTTTTCAAACTTCAATACAGCAAACTTTACTTTACATCTGCAGAAAATATAGTACCAATATGCGAAAATTTTAAAGCAAAAAAAATTACAAAAATTTAAATTAACCATAAACAAATAATGTTACAAGCCGTAAAATAGACGTTTAATACAGTGCGCAACACAATTAAATGGTCAATTTTGAAACACTTTCTTTCTTCCCATTTGACACAGATGTTCGAAATTTCATTCGAAGATGCCTAGGGCCTTCGTCTGTAATGATGCAAAAGCGTCGCGCCCTGCGGCGTCATCCTAGATTTCGGCGACTCTTCAAACAGCGACGTTTCAAGGCGCGAGAGAAAAATGCCGGGCTCAGAAGTCTGTTGTGAGGTGTGAGGTGAGTTAATGACGTCACATAGGCACCAAATTCCGCCACAGTTCCGTCCAGTACAGTCATGGGCCTGTCACAAGGCGCGAAGGTCGTCACCCACATCCCCCCACCCCCTACTCGCATCTCACCCTCGCTCTTGACTCCTCTGTGGCGGAGGTCAGAACAAAGAAACCCAGCGTTTGAATCAAGCAGTTTTCTTATCGATGGCCGAGGAAAACATTTCAGACACATCGCCGCTCAGAAGATATAGGAAGTGGGCTCACGGGATACTATAGACGGCATCAGTGAAACCACTCCTTACTTTGAGGCGTTCATTTACCCACATTTCTTTGTCGAAAACTACAGTTCCCAGCGTAATGTGTAAAAGAACGCCGTCCTTGACAACCTTAAGGTATTTCTGACGCACTCCGGACGATTCAATTATTATCTAAGGATATTGTGGGTTCTCCATAGACGCAGAGGATTCGTCTGTCGACGTATACGAGTACGTATGCGATCTTCTGCGCCGCGAATAAATTTGCTGAATTCGCGTGAAAGCAAGCCTTTCTCTAACTTTCCAAATTGCGGAGTTTCTGTGCACCCACTACCCCGCCATTGATTTCCGTAGGAATTTAGTATAATTTAACAACGAGTTTCGCGTGTTTTGTCTAGTTTTCTGGGCTACGTTCCCATTTCTCATTAACACAACACTACTATGAGCGAACCGGCGGTTTTATGTGCGGCCATCAGTGTGCGCAGTGCATGACCTAATTATTCGTTGGCTTCTCTGGTTTTCCGCGGCGGTAGAGGGATTAGCGGTTGACACTAGCTCAACGTTTCCAGGGTACGCCCGATTGTGTTTTCTCTACAATAGCGATTCGTGGATGCTCCTTCCATGCACAAGGGAGCGTTACTTCCCCTATTCTGTGTAACATGTATGCAAAAGAACCATCACACCAGCCGAGAATAAAAAGATTCATATATGCAGACGACACCGCCATTACTGATCAGAGAAGAGATTGAAACAAAACTGGCAGAGTCTTTTGACACCTTTGGGAACTACTATGAAGAATGTCACCTGAGAGCGAATCCTCAAAAAAGTTCAAGTATGCACATTCCACCTGCATACTAGAGAAGACACTTGACAATTGTAAATAGAATGGAGAGGAGTTAGACTACACTACTGAACCAAACCTAAATACTTGAAAGCCACCCTGGACCGTACACTGGCATTTAAAAAACACCGCAGTGAACTTACAGGAAAAAATATGTCCAGCAAACAAAAGTGAAAGCTAACTGACTAGATCAACATCGGGTGCGCAGCCGGAAGTTCTTAATCATCATCAGCTTTATTTTGCAGGCGGAGAATATGCAGCCCAGTATGGGAGGCGTCTTGGCACTCCAGCATTCCAGACAAATGAGACTTTCGGGATCGTCACCGGATGCCCGAGCCTATCCACGTAACTTCCCGATCTGCTGCCATAGGACCTCGAAATATCACATGCAAAGTAGCCAGTGAAACAGAGAGGAGAAAGCAGCAAACCGACGGGGCTCAACTGTGTGTAAAAGGAAGTATTATGTTTTGGAAAAAATTCACCTGAAAATTGGAGAAGCTTATGTGTGATGCAATTTATTTAGGAAATTTAATAGCAACGAACTCTCATGACTTTGACGATTTCTTAATTTACGTGGTCTAACTCAAGGTGTGCACTCAGCATCATGAATATATCCATAAATACTATGACAGTGAACTAAGATCTGTAGGCATTGCGAGCGTGCAAATGGAGGATACCGTCGTATAAGAAACCTCAGATCCCGGGCATTAATGTAAGGGTGTCGTAATTTTCTCCTTTCAGAAGTCCAATACGTCGACTTCCACATTGTCATCTTCTTGAATACTGATTCGTGCATACCGAATGCATGTTCTTGCAAGGAGGTGGCCTGCGTTGGACTCCCTATGACGTCGCTTTGCCGAGTCGTCACTTCA
Organism: Schistocerca gregaria; assembly: GCF_023897955.1. Lineage (NCBI taxonomy): Eukaryota > Metazoa > Arthropoda > Insecta > Orthoptera > Acrididae > Schistocerca > Schistocerca gregaria. Next base: position 1,083,797,566 of record NC_064920.1, on the reverse strand, counting down.
GCAAGTGGAGCCATGGCTCAACATCCTCCCGAACACGGCATAATATCTGCCGGCTGGAGTGGCCGAGCGGTCCTAGGCGCTTCAGTGTGGAACCGCGCGACCGCTACGGTCGCAAGTTCGAATCCTGCCTCGGGCAGTTGTGTGATGTCCTTAGGTTGGCTGGGTTTAAGTAGTTCTAAGTTCTAGGGGACTGATGACCTCAGATGTTAAGTCCCATAGAGTTCAGAGCCATCTGAACCATTTTGAACCACAATGGCACATGAAAGCGAGGCACTTATTGTTATGACTCTATTGCGCCAATCATCGTCGTATTGCTGCACATGCTGCAGCATCTGCTCCATGGATGCATCATTTTTGCGTTGCAGGCAGTTCATCCAGGGAATGGAGAAGGTCAGGTTCCAAGGCGTTGCTTAAGAACTCTCGATTCCGAAATGGTTTCTTATTTATTTAATTTCTGACGAGTTTCACTCTCACAGGAGCATCATCAGACATCTGGGGGGGGGGGGGGGGGGAGTTTCCTCAGTACACATTTACGAGCCAGGAATCAGCTATAAAGTTACATTGTCAGTTACATAAAGCAACTGGGAAACCGCGACCTGAATTTCGGAAAGATCGTAACCAAAGACAAACTCACCTGGTAAAAACACTCAAGAACCACTGACAAGTGCACAGAAAGTTAAAATTTTCAGGGTTATTATGCCGCGTCATGTTTCTTCTAAAATGATCGACGTTTCGACCCCTCTGCTGGGATCTTCTTCAGGATCTTCTGGTGTCCACTACTGCTGGCAGTAGTGGACACCAGAAGATCCTGAGGAATGTCTCGGCAGAGGAGTCGCAACGTTCATCATTTTAGAAGAAATATGACACAGCCTAACAACCTAAAAGATTTTAACTTCAATGACAACGACCACGAAAGACTGCAGACTTACATAACGAGTACATAAAGACGAAGATCACGAAAAATTGCACTTCATTAATTAAAGAAGTAAGAAACCACTTTCTACACGCGACTGCCTGTCTTTATTGAAAATCTCAAAAGGTTGCTGTACAATTAGCCAATAGATGGAGTGATGTAATTTCCAGTGGCTGTTTAGGTAAGTTAGTTTCCCGGCGGGAAAAACCTCCAATGGATCATCTGGCTAGTAAAACCATGGCAGATTCACATTGATGATAATGGTCCCAGTGAGCAGTGAGGAGACGAAAAGCTACTCCTGCGATATCACATATTAGCCCATTGACGAGTAACTCGCTACCTCGTAGTCCAGTCTCATCATCCACTTAGATCGAAACTTTACAGATTGAGAGTGTAGGTGGTGTTACTTCAGTGGTTGCAACATTGATCCAGATTTACAAGGAGCTGAGCAGTCTGATCCCATTGATCAGTACGATGCAACAAGCTCTTTGGTCTGGATGCATGCACTGATAAGGTTGGGAAAACATAATACAGCCAGAGACCAACTGGTCTGCAACTGCTGCAGTTGGTTCTCGATACCCTCTATCCTCAACTGGGACAGAGTTGATGTCTGAGTTAATCCCACACATGTTCTATCTGGAGCAGATCAGGTGATCTTGCTGGCCACCGGAGTACCTCAGCATCATGCAGACAGTTAATCGAGACAAGTGCCATCTGAGGATGAGCATTGTCCTCTTGAAAAATGACACCACGGTACTGTCGTATTGAGAATTAGCACATGAGGGCTCAGGAAGTCGGTGTCATAGCTTTGTGCTATCAGCGATACTTCATCAGTACCGGCTGTGATCTGACCTGATGGGTCCCCATACTACGGCACCATGGATAACACCGCTGTGCCTCTACAAAACACTGCAGCAGTTGCAGACCAGTTGGTCTCTGGCTGTATTATGTCCCCTTTGCAGGTCACTGTTGCGCTTACCGACGATTATAAACCGCAGAACCACTCTGAAAACAATGCAACTCCAGTCAACAGCAGTCCACCCTCCTCTGTCATGGCACCACTCCAGATGAAGCCGTTTATCTAGTGGTCTTAAAGACAGCCTACTCATAGGACCGTGATTCCCTTGCCCATCTTCTGCTAGTCTCACAGCAATGGTGCAAAATATTTCAGGGACTCCATTTACTGCCGGCTGGGGTGGCCGCGCGGTTCTGGGCGCTACAGTCTGGAACCGAGCGACCGCTACGGTCGCAGATTCGAATCCTACCTGGGTTAGGTGTGTGTGTGATGTCCTTAGGTTAGTTAGGTTTAAGTAATTTTAAGTTCTAGGGGACTGATGACCTCAGAAGTTAAGTCCGATAGTGCTCAGAGCCATTTGAACCATTTTGAATTCCATTTACTTGTTATCAGATTGCAGAAGAAAATGCATGGCACACAGTTCGGCGATTCTACCTTTCAGCTGTCGTACGTGTTCGACTCTAAACTTGACGGCGAGCATGCCTTCAATTGAGTTCACGTTAAGTCCAATAGCGAGTCGCTGTCACATCACAAATCTGGTTAATGATAACGCTGTCTCATATGAGTACGCAGCACCTCTGCGTCCTCCTCAGTGATTAGTCAACGTTTAATTCTGTTTAATCCCCGTCTATACGCTGCTAGTCCTGGTAACAACACTAAACACAAAAAAAATAATGCACACTGGTGGCCAGGTTGTGTACGTGTACTATGTTACACTGACATCCGATCGTGTATTCTGGGTGATTCTCGTGTTTCGTAAGACCGAGTGAGGTACCTGTTATGTGCCTTAATCAAAAGTAAGATCACATTGGCGTTAGTGAAATGTTTTTGAATGACAGGAGATACATGAAAGAAATTGCTGGTGTACCAGGTACGAGAAATTTTTACCACGAGACGTTCTTGTGTGCGTTGTCTGAAGGTCATTCAAGGCTTTTGTCATTAATGTAATCAACGATACCGCGCATACAACTCTGTGCGAGTGTGTAAACTTCTGGTTCGTTTATAAATATCCATGGAGCCACTCGCTAACAGGACACATACAGCTATTCTTGAAATGAGCCCTTTTGTTCTGGCACAGCTCTCTGTTGGCATAACGCGAGACTACGAATGCCTGGCTCGTGCTCACCCGTCCGCCACATTAAACCTGAGAATACTTTCGTCCCCCTGGTAATAGTTTCAACAGTAGCAGGGACACGGCCGCTGCTGAGAGACCGCTTTTAGACGAAGCGCTTATCCCAGGTGACTTCATTACCAGCGGAGAGCAGAGCAGTTAGCTTTTACTGCCAATGAGCGAGCCGTCCCTCCTCCCTCCCCCCCCCCCCCCCCCTTTCCTTCGACCGCTGTGTACTCCCACTTGGTTTCTGCCTCCTTACTCGCCGAGGAGGGACCGTGCGATCGAAGAGAAGTTCGTCCACGAGGAACAGGGAGTACGTGGTAGCCGACAGCTCTTAGACGACGTTTAGGCAGCAGTCGTAACTGACGTATTTTAGACAATTAATAACGTAATAGGAGGTAGTTCTGGCATTTTGGAAGACTAAGAACGTTAATGAAACCACCGCTTCACTTGAGATAATGATTCCCGCATATTTCGCAACAGGACGACGTTCTTGAGAAATATGGTCATTGCTGCACACTCCTGGGCGGTTCGGTCTCATCCTAAGGACATCAAAGGGCTGCAACCGCACTCAAAGTGTTCTCACTCCTTTGGAGTATAGCGTGACAGCACTGTGTCTGTGCCATACACAGTGGAACCACTAGTGACAGCTCAAAACCATGCAAAGAAATTTAAATGTGATCCGAAGCAGAAAAGTGTTTTCACTCCTCCTTTTCCGCGCCCTCTTGTAGCATCATCACGGGAGGGCTCGTATTTCGATAGATTAAGGTTTTATTTAGGTACTCTGGAAAGGATTTTGCTTAAAAAAAATTTTCGAGCATTTAAAGAGCAATTTCCCCACGTGTGTTTATGTGCCACGCCCACTTATCTGTCACCCACTGTCAACCCACCCATTGTCAACTTTAAGCCATATGGAGATGCCATTATTAGCAAAAGAGAATGTGTAGGCCATGTTCAAAAACGTTTGGGAACAAGGCTGAGAAAAGTAACTGTTGATATGAGAGGAAAAAAAATTAGAAAATGGAAAATTGTTGACCGCACAGGGTCGGTTAACTAAAATTGAAATAGAAAACTTGCAGGTATGCTATGAGCAGGCAGTTAGGAGAAATAAAGAAAATCTGGAGGCAATGAAGAGAGATGTTTGGGCGATATTCTTCCGTAAGTCCTCTATTGATGATAAGCCATGTCATGGTTTGTATCCATCAGGAGAAAATTCGTGGTGCAAATACAATAGGGCTCAGACAACAGGAGAATCTTATTCTTACCAGCACTCTCTTCCTGCTGCTGTTATTACAGAATTAAACCTATTTTCTTACCAGCATTCTCTTCCTGCTGCTGTTATTACAGAATTAAACCTATTTAGACTTGGCTCATCCTGGCCTTCTGAGGAAATGTCTGGGCAGACAAGAATCCATATGAATGTTTCAACCGCATAATTTTGGAACCGCCTTCCTAAAACTGTATTTGTAGGCATGCATACAATGAAACTAGGAGTTCATGATGCTGTTATCACATTCAGTTGTGGTAATATTCGAAAGTGTTGGGTACTGAAAAAGCTGGGAATTAATCTTGGTGAAAATATTGAAATGTCCCCTTAGAAAAATTAATGAATTACTGTGCTGATAAACCTCTACGTTATTTGATTTTCAAACAGTTGAGCAAAACTGAACGTACTCAGACGTTACTCTCTTTACTTACTCTTATCAACACTAAACTGACACACAATATTTTTATCGCAACGAAATCTGACTTTGAAAAATCCCTACAAAAGAATAACCCTGACTAAGAATAACCTATACCTTTCATGAATCACTTACCTCACAAAAATCTTTGTTACTCGAACTACTGCAATACAGCGAGCGCCAGTACTGCCAGCTAAATGAAAGATTCAAACTACTGAAGGCAGTAGCTACTGATAGGCATACTTAGCAAATGAAAGATTTTGATAGAGAACAAGCAATGTATTTACCTTAATAGTGTTCAAAAGTCATTATATATATATATATATATATATATATATATATATATATATATATATATATATATATATATATCAGTTCATGACATCCAAATTTAGTGTCTCTGATGGATACACGTCCAGATCATCGGCTCTCAAAACTCCGCCATCTCTCTCCCCACGTCCACCACTACTGGCGGCTCACCTCCAACTGCGCAAAGCTGCACGCTGTTCACATCCAACAGCCCAACACTACAATAGAAAATATTCCAACAATGCAAACCAGCCACAGCCTGCACACAGCAGAGCAAGTGATTTTCATACAGAGCTCTACGTGGCGTTACCAACATAAAAACCTAAACAGCCTACTTACAATATGATCACTAGGCTGCAACATTGCGATAAAATGAGGATAGCCGATGCAGACAGGTCTGCATCTAATATGACCAAGAAAGCAAGACAAACATCCAGGAAAGTGAGAAAGAAGCTGGAAGACCTGCTAGAGGCCAAAGAAGGGTTATCATATGCAGCAGGACAATTTAATTAAATGTTAGTAACAAATTTCAAACGTTTTTTCTTTAGAGTCAATTTCCCACAAACTAAAATTTTCAGTATATATACCCCATTATAACAGAAACTATCACAGATAAATGAATGAAATTTTCAGAGACTCTGCATAACATAAAAATCCACCTCTGGTACTATATTCATTAATATTCCCACATTAGGAAGCTAACAAAAATATTTTTTGCATAAAAACTTAATATTTTTTGATAATAAATTTAAAAAAGCATTTCTTAAAAACTATAAAATGGATAAAGTAGATTTCAGTCCAGTTGACTATTAGCATCATGTAACATACAGTAAAAATATTAAGATCCTGCATCAAATAGTTTTTTCAGGAATACTTGCCTAAATTAACATAGGTTAGATAGGCTTTGCCTAACAGATTCTGAACGTCTGTCCGACTAAAACGTTTTCCTTGGCCACCCGGAAGGAAACCGCATGATTTCAAAGCTGGATGTTGCGGTTCTAAAGCCCACCGTAGAGGCATTAAGAGAAGGGATGAAATGGGGTAAGACCTTCCCATCGGTGGCTGAGTGGGATAGACAGAATTGAGGCGAAATTTGGTGCGATTGCAACATAATTAACCGACTTTGCAGCTCACATGAACTTCTCAGCTCTGACTTTTTTCGCAGGTGTTGACACCTATCTGTTTGAAGTGTCACCAAGCAAGCTTTTGCATCGTTACAGAGGAATGTTGAAGGCACCTTTGACACAAATTTCAAACTGATGCATTTCAGTAGGAGACAATTACGGGGATTCGAATACGTGATCTTTTAATTTTGATGCGCAAGTGTATATATTTTGAAGCAGCGTAAGTCGTAGCGCTCAAATTACCCGCACTGTACAGGGTGATTTTTTTTCCACCGTGTGCAAACTCTATGGATTGATCGATGAGAAGATACGGAACAAACAGTTCACGTTCGAAATGCATGGTTTGCATGCTAGAGACCATTATTCAATCATACATTGCTACGGAGACTGCAGTCTAATAAGCGCAGAATCGTGCAGCCATAGTGTTGACAATGGTTTCCATGTGGCTCAACGCACGCTTCTACATTGCGTAGCGCGTTCTGCCTCATACGTTCACATCAGCCAGGCTGCATCCGAACAATGTCAAATGCAGTACGAATACTTTGCTTCAGGGTCTCCACAACTGGAATGGGCTCTGCATACACGACACTTTTGAGATGGCCCCATAACCAGAAATCGCACAGGTTGAGATCCGGTGAACGAGCAGGTCATGCAACTGGGCCCTCTCGTACGATCAATCGACCAGGCAAGACACGACTGAGCTGCGACCGGATGTCAACGGCGATGTGGGCTGGAGCACCGTCATGTAGCCACATAACCCTTCGAATCAACAATGGCTCTCATTCCACCAGGGGAGGTAAAGTCACCCGCAACAAACGCCCGCAGTACCGGTCTGGCCTGGCCCACATAGTGCGGCTGCACCGATGCTGATGATTCGCTGTCATTGTACCATGGGCGTTCTCCATACTATTAGACAGATGACTGTTATGGAAGTTGAAGATACCACTCCATGTAAAGGTGGCCTATTCTGTGAATAGGATGAATGGCACAAATCCCGGAATCGTGGTTGCCTTGTGAAGAAACCAGTGACAAAACTGCACACGCTGCAAATGGTAAGGGTACTAACAATTGTCATGGAGAATGTTCCACACTGTCGTCTGGCTTATCCTGCACTGGCGGGCCAACTGCCTAGTACTGACACGGTGGTCGCCTTGCACGGTGTTAACCACATTATCTTCAAAGTCTGGTGTCCGAACATTTCGGGAACGACCTTCGTGATTTCCTACTTCCTGAAACGACCCTGTCTCAGACAAACAGTGAAACACTGCAGTAAATGTTGACTGCTGTGGTAGTTGCCGGCAGAGATAAGTCTCCTGATACAACCATGCTGCCCGCCTCCCATCGCCATTTGCCTTTGTGCAAGCTAACACCATGCCTGGAAGCTCTCAATTCGGATACGGAACCATTGTGCACAACGCTATATCACATCCACCACAAGGTGTGTCAGCGAGAGAAATGAATCGGACACAACACTACCAATTACTATGGCAGGAGGTGGTGCAGTGGTTAGCACCCTGGACGCGCATGCGGTAGGACGACGGTTCAAACCTATGTCCGGCCATACTGATTCAGGGTTTCCTTGATTTCCCTACATCACTTCAGGCAAATGCCGGGATGGTTTCAGTGAAAGGGCACGGCCGATTTCCTTCCCCATCCTTCACTAGTCCGAGCTTGTGCTCCGTCTCTAACGACCACGTTATCGACGGGATGTTAAACACTAATCTTTTCCACTATGGCAGGAGAGGGCGCTAGGGCGTGTCGTATGAGGAACAGTACCACCCTCTAGGAGGAAACTATGCATAGTGTAACTGTGGTTGTGTGGTATAGCGTGTCTCAGGCCACAGTCTCTGTAACAGAGTATGATTGAATAAATGGTCTCTAGCATGGAAACAATGCATTTCCGGACATAAGTTCATTTCACGTATTTTGTTCCATGTCCCCTCATCGATCAATCCCTAGAATTTGTACACACTGGGAAAAGTCACCCTGTATTTACCCAGTATTTGAGAGTGAGAACACTTACACATAAATTCAAATCTTTTCTAAACATTTTCATTAATTTTTGGGTGGAAATTTCGAAGCTAATGAAACCAAAATAATTAGGGGTTTTCAGTCTTCAGTGATAAATGTATCACATTCTAAACGTTAAGTATTTAACCCATTAGTACCATTTGTAAAGTAATCAGACTTTCGAAGCTGTTTTATAAGTGGGACTCCTATTTCTGCAAGAAACAGGGGTTGTGGGGAGAGCACTGTTACTGGCACTTTCATAACATGCAACTTGCAATACAGAAACATCCAAATACGATAATTCTTTAACTACCAATACATTGTTTCCCGTCATATTATTACATCAAATCGTACCGGAAGCTACGCATTTTCGAGAGATCCTGACTGTGCTGCTGCTTTGAAACAACATATCACATTAAGGCGGTAAAGATATAATATAGAACATAACAAATATGGGCTTCCAACTGCAAACTACGTCATTCAATACGGCGTTTTCCAAATTCTGGTTGTGACAGTCTTCCCCGCATCAGAATTCTGTGATGCGTAAAATTCCACATTATTACGTCACAAAACTCGTCGAGCTCCATGTCCACAAACGCTTTCGAGTTCCGTGCGAGGAAGATTTTAGTCAAGCTGGCAAGAATCTGTTTGAGAAATGACTTCCAGTCTCCCTGCGACCTTTCGTACCGCCACCTTCATACATCTTCATCTACATCTACGTGATTGCTATTCACAATAAAGTGCCTGGCAGAGGGTTCAATGAACCGTTTTCAAGCTGTCTCTCTACCGTTCCACTCTCGAACGGCACCCGGGAAAACCGAACACTTAAATTTTTCTGCGCGAGCCCTGATTTCTCTCATTTTCTCGTGATGGTCATTTCTCCCTATGTAGGTGGGTGCCAACAGAATGTTTTCGCAATCGGAGGAGAAAACTGGTGATTGAAATTTCATGAGAAGATCCCGTCGCAACGAATAACGCCTTTGTTTTAATGATTTCCACTCCTATTTATCATGTCTGTGACACTATCTCCCCTATTTTGCTATAATACAAAACGAGCTGCCCTTCTTTGTACTTTTCTGATGTCATCCGTCAGTCCCACCTGCTGCGCATCCCACACCGCACAGCAATACTCCAGAATAGGGCGGACAAGCGTGGTGTAAGCAGTTTCTTCAAGTAGATCTGTTGCACCTTCTAAGTGTTCTCCCAGTGAATCGCAGTCTTTGGTTTGCCCTACCCACAATATTATCTATGTGATTGTTCCAGTTTAGGTTATTTTTAATTGTAATCCCTAAGTATTTAGCTGAATTTACAGCCTTCAGATTTGTGTGACTTATCGCTTAATTGGTATTTAGCTGATTTCTTTTTAGACTCCTGTGAATAACTTCACACATTTCTTTATTCAGGGTCAATTGCCACTTTTCACGCCATACAGATATCTTATCTAAATCATTTTGCAAGGCGTTTTGATTATAAGACGGTAAATGACAGCATCATCTGCAAAGAATCTAAGACGGTTACTCAGATTGTCTCCTATGTCATTAACACAGATCAGGAACAATAGAGGGCCTATAGCATTTCCATGGGGAACGCCGGACATTAGTTCAGATTTACTCGATGGTTTTCCGTCTATTACTACGAACTGTGACCTTTCTGACAGAAAACCATTAATCCAGTCGCACAACTACGGCGATACTTCGTAGGCACGCAGTTTGGTTAGAAGACGCTTGTGAGGAACGGTGTCGAAAGCCTTCTGTAAATCTAAAAACATGGAATCAATTTGACATCCCCTGCCGATAGCACTTATTACTTCATGAGTATAAAGAGCTAGTTGTGTTTCCCACAACGATATTTTCTGAATCCGTGCTGACTATATGTCAATAAATCGTTTTCTTCAAGGTACTTCATAATGTTCGAGTACAGTATATGTTCTAAAACCCTACTGCAAATCGACGTTCGCGATATAGGCCTGTAATTCAGCGGATTACTCCTACTTCCCTTTTTGGGTATTGGTGTTACTTGAGCAATTTTCTAGTCTCTAGGCACGGATCTTTCTGTGAGCGAGTTGTTGTATATAACTGCTAAATATGGAGCTATTTTATCAGCATACTCTGGGAGGAACCTGACTGGTATACAATCTGGACCGGAGGGCTTGCCTTTATTAAGTGATGTAAGCTGCTTCGTTACTCCGAGGATATCTGCTTCTATGTTTTTCATCTCGGCAGTTGTTCTTGATTGGAATTCAGGAATACTTACTTAGTCTTCTTTGGTGAAGGAGTTTCTGAAAACCGTGTTCAATAACTCTGCTTTAGTGGCACTGTCATCAGTGACTTCACTGTTGCTATCGCGCGAATGGTGTTCTTTATGAATGACCAGAATGTCTCACGCTTTCTGCCAGATTTCGGGAAAGAATTTCGTTGTGGATATCATTAAAAGCACCTCGCATTGAAGTACGCGCTATATTTCGAACTTCTATAAAATGTTGCCAATCCTCGGAATTTTGCGTTCTTTTAAATTTGGTATGCTTTTTTCGTTGCTTCTGCAACAACGATCTGACCCGTTTTGTGTACAATGGAGCATCGGTACCACCACTTATTAATTTATGTGGTATATATCCCTCAATTTCTCTCGATATTATCTCTTTGAAAACATTTCACAACTTTTCTTCGCTTACATGATAAGATCGGAAGGAGTGAGAGCATTTTTATCATTTTTTTAATAGATGTACTTTGCGTTTGTTTTTCATGGTTGTAGGTGTTACGGTACTCATAATTTTCCAGGTGACCGACTTATCTCTCTCGTCCCTCGATGGAAAAGGTGAAACGTTTTGTTCCGTCGCATAAAACAGAAAATGCGTTTCCGGACCGACTATCCCAAATTACGAACATCAGCGTGGAAATAATGTTTACGGAACTGGTTCGAAGGTACGCAGAAGTGAGTAAAATTTAAAGGCGACTATTTAGAGAAATAATAAATCAGTTTAGGGCAAAAATAAATAACAATGTAAAATGTGTCCCTTGTGTACCAATATTCTTGCTGTGTCCATCTCAGCACACTTGCAGCGTGGTCAGTAAACCCCACTCGCTACATCCAGTTAAGCTAAGCTCTCAATTCTGGGAGTAATACCTGTAGCGTATCGCGAACCATAAAAGCGCTCAACACGCGGTCTCATCCGAGCGACATACATGGTATCTCGCTGTGCTCAGCGCTGATTGCACTGAACGACCTGGAGCGATCTTCGCCTCAGTTCAGATAAACCTGCCACCATCGCGTATGAAAAACTCCCCCCCCCCCCCCCCGCTCTATCTCTCTCTTTCTCTCTCTCTCTCTCTCTCTGTGTGTGTGTGCATTTCTCCCTCGCTCTCTCTATTCCCTGGTATTATTCCCATTTCAGCGACCCACGTATGATGGGCACTCACTTATCTAGGATTAGCAGTTGGAGTATTTCACTGGCTTCATGTGATATCTGTTGCCGTATCGTCACCTACGCTAAAGTTAGAGAGAAAATCGTGTACAAAATCCACATACTAATCGCTTACATTCTCTGCTGAGAATTTTTGCGCGTTAACAGCTGTGTTTAGTTGATATGTGTGAAATGAGGGATCAGCCCCCCATTTACCTAGATGGAAGTGTCCAGTACGAAATGCTGGTAAACACGAGGGCCACTGAGATTATTCGGGCAGCACGCCTTTGGTGCTTATAACGCAGCCGTCGAGATTTACTGTTTAATTATCATTCCTAGTGATCAGGAACGTATCGGACTCCAGTGGTGCGTTACGACAAAAATTATATACTGCACGTATAAAGGGAGTACTTCGCTTTTGGGTTCACGATACTAAAAGTGAAAAATAAAAATGAATTTTTTGCTCACACTATATATTCTGCAGTACTGCATTTGCGTAACACCAGTATAGCACACTAATAATCCACACACCTATTCATACAAACTGCGTTACTGACGATGACAATACATCATTGTGCTGTGCAGCTAATAAAAGGTAATCTGAAAGATTTCAAGAAATGAATGTAAATAAATTTCAGCGCCAAGTAGTATCACTGATTCGAATTTGTCCTTCCATAGCAAAGTAATGGCTGCTACTTTGTCAAGATAGATTAATTATGATTAACAAAGGTTAAGATTAACTTAGTAAAGGCAGTTTCGTCTGCTTTAAAATGAATTTGTCTAATTTGAGTGGGTGGGGGGGGGGGGCAGGTATATAAAAAAGGTTAAGATTGACTTAAACAAAGGCGGTTTCGTGTACTTCAGACTCAATATGTCTAATTAGAGTGGGTGTGGGGGGGGGGGGGGATATAGTTAACCAGGGAGTAAGCCAAGAGCGTATATTATCACCCACTCTTTTTAACATTTAAACGGACAGTAACACACACATCTGAAGAATCTCAGGTACAACTTGAAATTAAGTTATGGAGGACCATTTTAAACATAGTGATTGTATTAAACACGGGAGACGATCTTCAAAAAAGTATTTATTTACTACATACGATTTTAATGTATGTAACTTTAAAATTTCTACTTCTAAAATCCATAATCTTGGCAGTCTAAGACACCCATTCAATAGGAGCAAACATTACTTTGGATGACGGAATTTTAGAACAAGTTCTACATTTTTATTGTTTAGGCCATGATATCTCGTGTGATTACAATAGAGACATACACTACTGGCCATTAAAATTGCTACACCAAGAAGATGACGTGCTACAGACGCGAAATTTAACCGACTGTGTCAAAAACAATATGCATGCAGCATACTGCTGTGGCCATGTGGTTCTCGGTGCCTGTAGTGAATCACATGACCACAGCAGTCTTGTTTTTGACTCTCGCAAATAATGCAATAGTTATAACCTTCTTAAGAAGGGCACTAGATGCCTGGTACTAGCCACGGAAATAAAATTTCTTTTCCCCAAGTGTCTGCTGATTGTTTTGATGAACATACACATTTCCGAAGCCTGGTATACTTTATTCTGTACATGAAAATGCAGCTAATTTAACGTAATATACTTGTCTTTAACCTGTCTTTGTGAATGTAGTAACTAATTTGTAATGTTGCTGGTCCTGGTAGGGCAGACTGTTGTACCTTGTAACATTTCCACACTTGTGCCTCTAGCCAGATCTGTAAGGAAGGTTTAATATGTCTCTTATTCCACACTTAAATGATTGCATTAACCTTTAACGTGCTGCAATCTTTTAATTTAAAAGCGTCTGCGGTCGAGAAAATTTGCCAGTACTGTTTTTCGTCGCCTGTCTACATTTACATTTACATTAATACTCCGCAAGCCACCCAACGGTGTGTGGCGGAGAGCATTTTTCGTGCCACTGTCATTACCTCCTTTTCCTGTTCCAGTCGCGTATGGTTCGCGGGAAGAACGACTGTCTGAAAGCCTCCATTCGCGCTCGAATCTCTCTAATTTTACATTCGTGATCTCCTCGGGAGGTATAAGTAGGGGGAAGCAATATATTCGATACCTCATCCAGAAACGCACCCTCTCGAAACCTGGCGAGCAAGCTACACCGCGATGCAGAGCGCCTCTCTTGCAGAGTCTGCCACTTGAGTTTGCTAAACATCTCCGTAACGCTATCACGCTTACCAAATAACCCTGTGACGAAACGCGCCTCTCTTCTTTGGATCGTATCTATCTCCTCCGTCAACCCTATCTGGTACGGATCCCACACTGATGAGCAATACTCAAGTACAGGTCGAACGAGTGTTTTGTAAGCGACCTCCTTTGTTGATATACTACATTTTCTAAGGACTCTCCCAATGAATCTCAACCTGGTACCCGCCTTACCAACAATTAATTTTATATGATCATTCCACTTCAAATCGTTCCGCACGCATACTCCCAGATATTTTACAGAAGTAACTGCTACCAGTGTTTGTTCCGCTATCATATAATCATACAATAAAGAATCCTTCTTTCTATGTATTCGCAATACATTACATTTGTCTATGTTAAGGGTCAGTTGCCACTCCCTGCACCAAGTGCCTATCCGCTGCAGATCTTCCTGCATTTCGCTACAATTTTCTAATGCTGCAACTTTTCTGTATACTACAGCATCATCCGCAAAAATCCGGTCATTTATGTATATTGTGAAAAGCAAGGGTCCCATAACACTCTCCTGTGGCACGCCAGAGGTTACTTTAACGTTTGTAGACGTCTCTTCATTGATAACAACATGCTGTGTTCTGTTTGCTAAAAACTCTTCAATCCAGCCACACAGCTGGTCTGATATTCCGTAGGCTCTTACTTTGTTTATCAGGCGACAGTGCGGAACTGTATCGAACGAATTCCGGAAGTCAAGAAAAATAGCATCTACCTGGGAGCCTGTCAGTTACATTATCACTCTACTGCACACCAATAATCAGTAAGTGACACCAAATTATGCAGAAATATTATGAAATTCAAGTTACAAATTAAATATATTTTGAAACTAATGACATTTTCGAGACAGGTAAAATTGTTAAGTCAAAACGGAACTCATTTAATTTCCAAATATCAGATGCTCCATGGTTCGATGCTTTCTCCTCTTTCAAGATAAAAGATGGTGCACGGCCGACGAAGTATGGCTTAACTGCCCACGAGTTACAGTGCTACTTTAAAAAATTAACAACAGTAGCAAGTAGCTTTAATGTATTATACAGTGGTATGCGAAATACACTCCTGGAAATGGAAAAAAGAACACATTGACACCGGTGTGTCAGACCCACCATACTTGCTCCGGACACTGCGAGAGGGCTGTACAAGCAATGATCACACGCACGGCACAGCGGACACACCAGGAACCGCGGTGTTGGCCGTCGAATGGCGCTAGCTGCGCAGCATTTGTGCACCGCCGCCGTCAGTGTCAGCCAGTTTGCCGTGGCATATGGAGCTCCATCGCAGTCTTTAACACTGGTAGCATGCCGCGACAGCATGGACGTGAACCGTATGTGCAGTTGACGGACTTTGAGCGAGGGCGTATAGTGGGCATGCGGGAGGCCGGGTGGACGTACCGTCGAATTGCTCAACACGTGGGGCGTGAGGTCTCCACAGTACATCGATGTTGTCGCCAGTGGTCGGCGGAAGGTGCACGTGCCCGTCGACCTGGGACCGGACCGCAGCGACGCACGGATGCACGCCAAGACCGTAGGATCCTGCGCAGTGCCGTAGGGGACCGCACCGCCACTTCCCAGCAAATTAGGGACACTGTTGCTCCTGGGGTATCGGCGAGGACCATTCGCAACCGTCTCCATGAAGCTGGGCTACGGTCCCGCACACCGTTAGGCCGTCTTCCGCTCACGCCCCAACATCGTGCAGCCCGCCTCCAGTGGTGTCGCGACAGGCGTGAATGGAGGGACGAATGGAGACGTGTCGTCTTCAGCGATGAGAGTCGCTCCTGCCTTGGTGCCAATGATGGTCGTATGCGTGTTTGGCGCCGTGCAGGTGAGCGCCACAATCAGGACTGCATACGACCGAGGCACACAGGGCCAACACGCGGCATCATGGTGTGGGGAGCGATCTCCTACACTGGCCGTACACCTCTGGTGATCGTCGAGGGGACACTGAATAGTGCACGGTACATCCAAACCGTCATCGAACCCATCGTTCTACCATTCCTAGACCGGCAAGGGAACTTGCTGTTCCAACAGGACAATGCACGTCCGCATGTATCCCGTGCCACCCAACGTGCTCTAGAAGGTGTAAGTCAACTACCCTGTCCAGCAAGATCTCCGGATCTGTCCTCCATTGAGCATGTTTGGGACTGGATGAAGCGTCGTCTCACGCGGTCTGCACGTCCAGCACGAACGCTGGTCCAACTGAGGCGCCAGGTGGAAATGGCATGGCAAGCCGTTCCACAGGACTACATCCAGCATCTCTACGATCGTCTCCATGGGAGAATAGCAGCCTGCATTGCTGCGAAAGGTGGATATACACTGTACTAGTGCCGACACTGTGCATGCTCTGTTGCCTGTGTCTATGTGCCTGTGGTTCTGTCAGTGTGATCATGTGATGTATCTGACCCCAGGAATGTGTCAATAAAGTTTCCCCTTCCTGGGACAATGAATTCACGGTGTTCTTATTTCAATTTCCAGGAGTGTATGTGCAAATGCTGCACAAAACACAACCTCATGTCTAGCAACAGCAAAATCTGCAGAAAACGGTGACATGGAAATGAGCATAAGGCAGTGTGAGCCGGGAGTCCCCCATTCGGGGAAGTTCGGCCACCGGGGGAAAATACTTCTTGCATTCGACGCCACACTGGGCGACTTGTGCGTCGGGTATGAAATGATAATGAGGACAACACAACACCCAGTGTCTTTCTTGAGAAAATCTCCTGCCCCAGCCGGGAATCGAACCCGGGTCCCTTGGCGTGGCATTCCTTCGCACTGACCACTTTTTTTCCCTCATTTTGTTCGTTGTTGATCGTTGTGTTTGGTCGTTGCGGACGTCACATGACATGCGTTCGAGTTACTTTGTTGATCCTTCCACTCAGTTTTTTTATTACAGAGGCCAACCAGCTGTGACCGAACACGCTTAGCTACAGTGCCGGCAGATGTTCCATGGTGACCACTCAGCTAACGGGGCCGGACCGTAGAAAACGGTGAATACTGCTTATGACGGTCTCTAGTGCGCATTTCTTCGTGCGATTCTAAAATAAGTCACTAGACTGGTGTAGCCTATCGACCAAAACAAATGATGTTTTAATAGCTACACTGCCTTCTAGGTACAACACTCTCCCCTATTAAATTACATATCTCGAGTAATTATGGTTAGCAGCGGGAGGAGTAATCTGATGCCATTATCTCTTGCACATCGATGGATTTAATTTCTCTGCTACAGGCGCAAGAACAAACATGGAATGTGATGAAACAGCTGAAAACAAATGACAAAAGTAGTATAAATCTGTAGCTGATAAGCCTGCATACATCAAAGACATACTATGAAGAACAGTTTGAAGAAATTCGATCCGAATTTCAGGATCTATCTATTTTGCAGGCAAGGAACTTGGCACAGAGATCCACGAAATAATAACAGAACTGCAGGAGACAAATAACTCAAAAACGGCAAAGCACCAGGACTTGGAGCTGTGTGTATGAAGATCTTGAAGGCGGGGGCAAACGTATTATTTGAATATCCCGAAATAGTTGAACACCTCGAAAGGCTATTTAATCTCTGTCTCAGCGGACAGAAAATCCCTGTCGAATTTAAAGAGAAGTTCATCACTGACCTATTTAAAAAGGGAAGCAAGAATGACTGCGAAATTTGCCCAGGCATTGCAGCTCTCAGTTCTGTATCGGGGCTTTATGGTAAGATATTTAGTTCTATACCGAGACTATATGATAAGATTCTTAAAACTAGAACCAAGCCGCGCGGTGTAACCTCGCTGTCTCAGGTACTTTGTCAAGATCCATGCGGCTCTCTCCGTCGGAGGTTCGAGTCCTCCCTCGGGCATGGGTGAATGTGTGTGTTATCCTCAGCGTAAGTTAGTTTATGTTAGATTAAGTAGTGTGTAAGATTAGGGACCAATGATCTCAGCAGTTTGGTCCCATAAGCCCTTACCACAAATTTCCAAATTACTAGAATTAAGCCGGCCGTGTCGCCGAATGGTTCTAGACGCTACAGTCTGGAACCGTGGTGCTGCTGCTACGGTCGCAGGTTTGAATCCTGCCTCGGGCACGGATGTGTGTGATGTACTTAGGTTAATTAGATTTAAATAGTTCCAAGTCTAGGGGACTGATGATCTCAGATGTTAAGTCCCATAGTGCTTAGAGACATTTTAACTAGAATTAAGAGAGAAATTGAGGAAGTAGGAGAGCAGAGTGAATTCCGGGCAGAGAGCTCATCTACGATAACATCAGCAGCATTGGACAGGTGATTGACGAGAGAATGTCGTATAACTTGGAGACGCACATGGTTTTACAGTGAGAAATTGAGGAAGTAGGGGAACAGAGTCAATTCCGGGCAGAGAGCTCATCTACGATAACATCAGCAGCATGGGACAGGTGACTGACGAGAGACGCACATGGTTTTACAGACTTGCAGAATGCCTGTGACAGTGTACCACTTTCGACGATGTAGGAAGCGATGCGTACCTAGAGCAATCACAAATGTTCTATGCAGACCATTACAAACTTGTATTCAGACGATACTTCCGGAACCATTTATAATGGATCAAATCAGATAATACTTGTGTTATAGTCCGAAAGGTACCATCGTAGAGTTTTAAAGTTAGCCTAGGACTAAAACAAGAATACTGATTAGGACCTACCCCCTTTGAAATATTTTTGTGCCAACACTGAAAAACTGGGAAATGAAGTGCAAAAACATTTATTTTCCAGAGGATTGTGTCATCTTCGCCGAGGAAGAAGAGGATGTGTCTTATATGTTAAGGATGCCTAGAGAAGAATGTGGGCAGTGGGGCATGGACCGACGTTTCAAAGTCTGAGTACTTGGTTTTCGGAAGTATAGGAAGGGATATTGTTAAGGATGATGGATCTATAGTTAAGCGTGTAGTCGATGGCATGTATATGTAGGGACAATCATTTCGGAGAAAGATGCAAGCAAGGAGGAAATAAAACAATAGCACAGTAGAAACTGCCAATTAAGCTGTTACACTCCACTGTTTGTAATAAAACTACGTCAAAAACTTTGAAAAGGGGGCTATGCGAAACTATAGCTGAGAGCGTTGCTCTGTAGGGTGTTGAACTGTGGAAAGTTTCAAGGGTCAATGAGAAGAAATTAAAGGGAATGGAAAAAGAGTTTTGGAAATAGAGTTGTGAAGTTATGCGAAGAGACAAAACAAAAAATGAAGTGCTACGAGAACAGATGGGAGTTACAGAGGATACTGCAGACACAGGTGAAAATAAAAGACGAATGCCTTTGGAAAGATGGCCTTAAACATGACATTGGAGGCCTCCAGGACAGAGAAAAAATGTAAGACCCCTGCTACGTTGGGTAGATGGGTCGAGGCGTGCGATGCATGCAAGAAGAAGAGTAGCAAGATAGGAAGAGATGGGTGCATTGAGTAAGAAACTGGCAGAAAGAAAAGAAGACGGAGTCTCGTCGTGGACGGCCACAGTCCCCTATCGATAAAACTAGTAACGAACAGCCATTAGTAGCGGGGTCCCGTTACACTGTGACATAATCAATGACGTTAGAAATAAAAGGCAAATTTGTTTCTGCGACGTGATGTTTAAGTTCGGTGGAGACCACTGTCGCTGCTACGTCCCTCGCTCCCACATTCCAGTGCCAGCCTGGAAGCTCGCACGCCGCTCAATTGCGCCCTCAGTCTGTTGGAGGAGTTGTGGTGGCGGGGGCAGGGGGTTGGGGGTTGGGGGTTAGGGGGGCTCTTTGCCGCACCATTGAGCGATGCGTTCGCGGCGTGTGATTTGAGGGTAGTCGCGCCACGAGCGCTCCAGTAGGGGCGCAGCCGTCGCTGAAGTCTGCATTCTGCTCTGTTCCACGACCGCATCTGGCGTGCTGCACGCATTACTTGCGCCACAGAACGCCTCTCTCTCGCTTGTCACGAGGGGAGTCTGCCAGACAGAATGTACGGAGTATTTTGCTCATCACTAGAAACGCTAGGAAGACCGAGAGTGCTGTCACTAATGTTTCGAAAATAACGCGGGTAACGTAGATACAAGGGGGCTCTTCAGTAAGTAATGTAACACACTCTTTTTGTCGGTCACTTTCGGTTGAAAAAAATGCAGAATTTGTTGCGAGACGTCGTGGAATACTCCTTCAGCCCCGTTTGCTTATAAAGTTCAGATAGGTGGAGGCGCTGTAAGAAGCCTTCAAAATGGCGTCTGAAACGGAGCTGCGTTCCAAGCTGTCATTGCGTTTCTTTAACCGGTAAACCAGAGCATCGCGGATATTCGTAGGCGTTTGCACGATGTCTACGAAGACATGTCAGTGAACAAAAGGACGGTGAGTCGTTGGGAGAGGCTTCTGTCATCTACATCTACATCCATACTCCGCAAGCTACCTGACGGAGTGTGGCGGAGGGTACCCTGAGTACCTCTATCGGTTCTCCCTTCTGTTCCAGTCTAGTATTGTTCGTGCAAAGAAAGATTGTCGTTATGCCTCTGTGTGGGCTCTAATCTCTCTGACTTTATCCTCGTGGTCTCTTCGCGAGATATACGTAGGAGGGAGCAATATACTGCTTGACTCCTCGGTGAAGATATGTTCCCAAAACTTCAACAAAAGCCCGTACCGAGCTACTGAGCGTATCTCTTGCAGAGTCTTCCACTGGAGTTTATCTATCATCTCCGTAACGCTTTCGCGATTACTAAAAGACCCTGTAACGAAGCGCGTTGCTCTCTGTTGGATCTTATATATCTCTTCTATCAACCCCACCTGATACGGATCCCACACTGGTGAGCAGTATTCAAGCAGTGGGCGAACAAGTGCACTGTAACCTACTTCCTTTGTTTTCGGATTGCATTTCCTTAGGATTCTTCCAATGAATCGCAGTCTGGCATCTGCTTTACCGACGATTAATTTTATATGGTCATTGTATTTTAAATTACTCCTAATGCCTACTCCCAGATAAATTATGGAATTAACTGTTAGCCGGCCGGATTGAAAGAGCGGTTCTGGGCGCTTCAGTCTGGAACGGCGCGACCGCTAAGATCGCAGGTTCGAATCCTGCCTCGGGCATGGATGTATGTGATGTCCTTAGGTTAGTTAGGTTTAAGTAGCTCTACGTTCTAGGGGACTGATGGCCTCAGACGTTAAGTCCCATAGTGCTCAGACCCATTTGAACCATTTTGAATTAACTGTTTCCAGTTGCTGACCTGCTATATTGTTGCTAAATGATAGGTATTCGCAGCACATTACACTTGTCTACATTGAGATTCAATTGCCATTCCCTGCACCATGCGTCAATTCGTTGCAGATCCTCCTGCATTTCAGTACAATTTCCCATTGTTACAATCTCTCGATAAAGAACAGCATCATCCGCAAAAAGCCTCAGTGAACTTCCGATGTTATCCACAAGGTCATTTATGTATATTGTGAATAGAAACGACCCTACGACAGTTCCCTGCGGGACACCAGAATTCACTCTTACTTCGGAAGACTTCTCTCCATTGAGAATGAAATGCTCCCTTCTGTTATCTAGGAACTCTTCAGTCCAATCACACAATTGGTCTGATAGTCCATATGCTCTTACTTTGTTCATTAAACGACTGTGGGGAACTGTATCATCGCAGAAAGGTCGCGCAAGCCTGTTTGATCTATCGCATGCAGGGTGGTCACACATAGCTGTGAACACCTCTCTCCTCAACTGCACGGTACTCAAAGGTGTGTGTCCACAGTGTTCCTCGCCACCTAACAGAAGACCATAAAGAGCGACGAAGGACCATCTGTGCGGAACTGCTTCCCGTTACGAGGCTGATCATGAAATTTTTTGGATACCTGCAATGTCTATGTGCCAGTCCATTTCTCACGTTTTCTGGGTGATGGGAGCACACATTGCTTGTGGAGTATGCCCTATCATTCATACCCAGTTTTTGAAGAGACACACTCATTTGATGTTACTGAAATAGGCTCCAGCCGATGTGTTGCTCCACCTGTCGTTTCAGGCCTTTCATACAGGCTGCTCCTCTGGAGAGCAGATGCTTCTCGCAGTCGCCTCACTGAGGTACAGACGCTGCTGGATGAAGATAGCTTCTCCGCTTTATCCACTGGTGGGATTTTGTCCTCTTCTACCTTCAGAACTGTTCACAATTCTTGACCTGTAAACCTTGGTAGGGGTCCTCACAAAGTACTAGCAGCCAGGCAAACTGGTGATGAATAGGTTCGTCACTTCGAACCGTAAAGAAAATGGGAATCCATTTCCGAAGAAAAAGTTCAAAGCCAACCCTCAGTCGGTATGGTCATAGCGACGATTTTCTGAGACTGTGGAGGTTATTATGTTTGACTTCCTCCCTCATGGTGCAACTGTCAACTAAAAAGTGTATTGTACCACACTCAAGAAATGGAAGAAGAGACTTCAGGTTGACCGTCGCCGAACATGTCCAAACCAACTTCTTCTCCTGCGAGACAACGGAAGGCCTCACACAAATGTACGCACCGAAGAGAGGCCTTAAAAACGTCATTGGCCTGTGTTTCTCATATACCCAAACACCCGGATTTCGTACCTTTCGACTTCCATTTCCTTGGTCCTATGAAGGGTGCTTTCACAGGGGAGCAGTATCTCGATGATGGGGACGTTGCAGATGCGAAGTCCACCAGTGGAGCCGTAACATGCGGGCATACAGCCCCACCCTCACCCACAATAAGGTGCTGTAAGGCCATCGCATTGAAATGAAAAAAAGGCCAAATGTGTGTGAAATCTTATGGGACTTAACTGCTAAGGTCATCAGTCGCTAAGCTTATACACTACTTAACCTAAATTATCCTAAGAACAAACACACACACTCATGCCCGTGGAAGGACTCGAACGTCCGCCGGGACCAGCCTCACAGTCCTTGACTGCAGCGCCTCAGACCGCTCGGCTAATGCCGCGCGGCCACTGAACGGAGATTAAGTTGAAAAATAGGTTCTTGTAACCAAAATATTGGGCAATAATAGCGTGTACTGGAATCCTCAATAAAACCAAACTGCTTTCAAAAAAAAGAATGTGTTCGTTACTTGGTGAACACCCCTCGTACATCGTAAGATGGTTTTTAAGGTAAGTTTCTTTACACTCTTCATCTTCCTGACCTCATTCCGTGTGGTTTTTTTCTCCTACGATCATTCTAGAGGGTTGAATATGCCTTACTTGTCGCTACCCCTCTCCTAACTTCCGCCCCGGACGGAATTTGAGCACCCATCTGCCAGCGTCTATTGTTGTCCCACTTGAAAGTTAGAGAAATATACCAAAATATTTACGAATTGTGTGACTGAGGCAGATCGCGGCCTTCAGCCCGGTATTCATCTAGAGCGATATTAGAAACAGCCTGTAAACCACACCCAGGCTGCCGATACGCCATTCATCTACCAGGCGGATACAATCTGCAAAACTTTTATGACCTTCAGAGTCTGGTAGTGGATTCACACGTGGGGGAGGGGTAGCGTCCTTGATTAGTAATCAAACCGTCGTCGGTACGGGGTTCGAAATCCGCCACCGTTTGCATTTTGATTAAAAATTCAGCATTGGCGGCCGAAGACTTCCGGCATAAGTTGTCACCCTCACTCTGCCAACGGCCTTGTCGAAGAGGGCGGAGGAGCGGACAAGGATTCAGGGCACTCTCCTGCCCCCTGGATGGGTTCAAATGGTTCAAATGGCTCTGAGCACTATGGGACTTAACATCTGTGGTCATCAGTCCCCTAGAACTTAGAACTACTTAAACCTAACTAACCTAAGGACATCACCCACATCCATCCCCGAGGTGGGATTCGAACCTGCGACCTTAGCAGCAGCGCGGTTTCGGACTGAAGTGCCTAGAACCGCTCGGTCACTCCGGCCGGCTAACCGACGACAGGATAATGTTCTAGAGGCGGGACGTGGAATGTCGGAAGCTTGGACGTGGCAGGGATGCTATAACATGTGAAAAGGGAAACACAATGGCTCAATCTAGAAATAGTAAGAGACAATGAAGTGACATGGAAAGAAGACAAGGATTTCTGGCCCGGTGAGTCTAGGGTAATATCAAGAACAGCAGAAAAAGGTATAACAGGAGTAGGAATCGTTAAGAGTAGGAAGGTAGGGAAGAGAGTGTGTTAACATGAACTGTTCAGTGATAGGGTTGTTCTTATCAGAATCGACAGTAAACCAACACCGACAACGATAGTTCAAGTATACATACCGACGTCGCAAGTTGAAGATGAAGAGAGAGAGAAAGTTTATGAGGATAGTGAGAGGGTAATACAGTACGTAAAGGGAGATGAAAATCCAATAGTCATGGGGGACTGGAATGCAGTTGTAGGGGAAGGAGTAGAAGATGCCACTGCCTTCAGGGAAGACACCATGGGATGCAGGAGTTTTCTAATAATTTAACAGGATAAGGAATGAGAGAAAAGAAACACTAATTGAGTTCTGTGATAAATCTCAGCTAGGACCAGCGAATACTCTGTCCGAGAATCACAAGAGTAGGAGGTGTACTTCGGGGAGGCCAGGTGATGTGGGAAGATTTCAGTTAGATTACATCATGGTCAGGCAGAGATTTCGAAATCAGATACAGGATTGTAAGGCGTACCCAGGAGCAGATACAGACTCAGATCACAATATAGTAGTGATGCAGAGTAGGCTGAAGTTTACGAGGTTAGTCAGGAAGAATCAATACGCAAAGAAATGGAATACGGAAGTACTAAGGAATGACGAGGTACGATTGAAGTTCTCTAAGGGTATAGGTACAGCAATAAGGAATAGTCAAGCAGGTAGCACGGTTGAAGAGAAATGGGCATCTCTAAAAAAATCAATAACAGAAGTTTGAAAGAAAAACATAGGTACAAAGAAGGTAACTGCGAAGAAAGCATGGGTAACTGAAGAAATACTTCAGTTGATCGATGAAAGAACGAAGAACAAAAATGTTCAGGGAAATTCAGGAATACAGAAATAGAAATTGCTGAGGAATGAAAGATATAGGGAGTGCACGGAAGCTAAGACGAAATGGCTGCATGAAAAATGTGCAGGAATCGAAAAAGAAATGATTGTCAGAAGGACTGACACGGCATATAAGAAAGTCAAAACGATCTTCTGTGAAATTAAAAACAAGGGTAGAAAAATGAAAAGTGCAACGGGAATTCCACTGTTAAATCCACGGGAGAGAGCGTGTAAGAGGAAATAGTACAATGAAGGTGTCTGTGAGGGAGGAGATTTGCCTGACGTAATAGAAGAAAAAACAGGATTCGATTCAGAAGAGATAGGAGATCCAGTGTTGGAAAAGGACCTAAGATCAAAACAGGCAGAAGGGATACATAACATTGCATGAGAATTTCTAAAATCGTTGGTGGAAGTGGCAACAAAACGACTATTCACATTAATGGGTAGAATGTACGAATCTGGCGACATACCATCTAACTTGTCGAAGAAATATCGTCCACACATTTCCGAACACTGTAAGAGCTGGTAAGTGCAAGAATTATGGCACAATCAACTTAACAGCTCATGCATCCAAGTTACTGACAAGAATAGTATACAGAAGAATGGAAAAGAAAACTGAGGATGTGTTAGATGACGATCAGTTTGGCTTTAGAAAAGGTACAGGCACCAGAGAGGCAATTCTGACGTTGCAGTTGACATTGGAAGCAAAACTAAAGAAAAATCAAGACGCGTTTATACGATTTGTCGACCTGGGAAAAGCGTTCGTCTACGTAAAATGTTGCAAGATATTCGAATTTCTGAAAATAGGAGTAAGCAGTCGGGAGAGACGGATAATATACAACACGTACAAGAGCCAAGAGGGGATAATAAGAGTGGACGACCAAGTGCTCAGATTAAAAAAAGATATAAGACAGAGATGTAGTCTTTCGCCCCTACTGTTCAATCTGTACATCGAAGAAGGAATGATAGAAATAAAAAGCAGGTTCAGGAACAGAATTAAATTCTGGGTGAAAGGATATCAATGATACGATGGCATTTCTATCCTGAGTTAGAGTCAAGGAGACTTACATGCTGTGCTGAATGGAATAAACTGTCTAATGAGTACAGAATATGGATGAGAGTAAATCGAAGAAAGACGAAAGTAATGAGAAATAGCAGAAATGAGAACAGCGAGAAACTTAACATCAGGATTAATTTCACGAAATGGATGAAGTTACGGAATTCTGATACCTAGGCAGCAAAACAACCGATGGCGGACGGAGCGAGGAGGACATTAAAAGCAGGCTAGCACTGGCAAAAATGGCACTCCTGGCCAAGAGTAGTAGTATCAAACATAGGCCTTAATTTGAGGAAGAAATTTCTCAAAATGTACGTTTGGAGCACAGCATTGTATAGTAGTGAAACACGGACTGTGCGAAAACCAGAAGATAATCGAAGAATTTGAAATGTGGTACTAGAGACGAACGGTGAAAATTCGATAGACTGATAAGGTAAGGAATGAGGAGGTTCTGGGCAGAATCGGAGAGGAAAGGAATGTACGGAAAACGGTGACAAGGAGAAGGGAAAGAATGATAGGACACCTGTTAAGACATCAGCGAATGACTTCCATGGAACTAGAGGGAGCTGTAGAGGATAGAAACTGTAGAGGAAGACAGAGTCTGGAATACATCCAGCAAATACTTCAGGGCTTAGGTTGCAACTGCTGCTCTCGAATGAAAATGGTTGGCACAGGATAGAAATTCGTGGTGGACCGCGTCATGTCAGTGAGAAGACTGATGACTCAAAAAATGTGTGTTCGTCCATCTTTTGAGGGCAATACAGCAACGCTTCTGTCAGGCATGGATTGGAGAGGTCCTCAGTAGGTTTATGGAGGTGTGTGGCACCCGACGTCTACGCACGGATCACGCCATGTCCGTAACTTGCTACGATTTGTGGACGCGTCGCTGGAGCC
The DNA here is from genome assembly GCF_023897955.1 of Schistocerca gregaria. Lineage (NCBI taxonomy): Eukaryota > Metazoa > Arthropoda > Insecta > Orthoptera > Acrididae > Schistocerca > Schistocerca gregaria. The sequence goes on along the minus strand of NC_064920.1, from coordinate 1,083,770,920 downwards.
CGATGTCGCCCTTGGTGTGTTCCATCGGTTTCATTTGATAGAAACGACGTGTACGTCGGTTCACTGTCTTGCTGCTCAAGTCACTGTAGCACGAGTCTGGCTTTGTGACGTGGACAGCCACCGTGGCGGAAAATGCCAATGCCTTCAGGGTAGACATCAAGTTTAATGGGACGCTGGTGTTTTATAATAATGTTCTCGGTGCCTCCAATTACTACCACAGGTCCAATGGAAACACAGGTAAATGCCCCCCATAGCATAACTCTCGACGCACCGCGGAGGGGCGTATCTTTCGAGTAGGCGTTCGCCTGAAGGACGGGGCATCCAGACGCTAACACCATTCCAGAGAAATGTGATTCTGCATCGAGGCGATAATTCTCGCACTTGTCGCCTCTTGCTTTCTTTAGATATATGTGGATATATGTTTTTCCGAACGTTTGATGGTACATCGAAAGTCTCGCATGTCCTACACACCAACCGTGAATAGTCCTTTTCTTGCCACTTCCTCAATGATTTTAGAAATTCCGATGAAATTTTCTCCATCCCTTCTACGTCATTTGATCTTGAGTTGTTCAAAACTCTTTGGAATTCTGATGCTAATACTGCATCCCTCTTCTCTTCCATGTCGACTCCTGTTTCTTCTACTATCACGTCATCAGACATGTCTACAGATTCAGAGAAATCAGTATCCAGAACAACCACCTCTGGCCGAAATAACGGCCTTGATACGCCTGACCATTGAGTCAAACAGAGCTTGGATGGCGTCTACAGGCACAGCTGCCCATGCAGCTTCAACACGATACCACAGGTCATCAAGAGTAGTGACTGGCGTATTGTGACGACCCAGTTGTTCGGCCACCATTGACGAGACGTTCTCAGTTGGTGAGAGATCTGGAGAATGTGCTGGCCAGAACAGCAGTCGAGCATTTTCTGTATGCAGAAAGGCCTGTACAGGACGTGCAACATGCGGTCGTACATTATCCTACTGAAGTGTATCGTTTCGCTGGGATCGAATGAAGAGTAGAGCCACGGGTCGTAACACATCTGAAATGCAACGTCCACTGCTCAAAGTGCCGTCAATGCAAACAAGAGGTGACAGAGACGTGTAACCAATGGCACCCCATACCATCAAGCAAGGTGATACGCCAGTATGACGATGACGAATACACATCTGCAATGTGCGTTCACCACGATGTCACCAAACACGGTTACGCCATCATGATGCTGTAAACAGAACCTGGATTCATACGAAAAAATGACGTTTTGGCATTCGTGCACCCAGGTTCATCGCTGAGTACACCATCGCAGGCGCTCCTGTCTGTGATGCAGCGTGTACATCTACATCTACATCTATATTTATACTCCGCAAGCCACCTAACGGTGTTTGGCGGAGGGCACTTTACGTGCCACTGTCATTCCCTCCTTTTCCTGTTCCAGTCGCGTATGGTTCGCGGGAAGAACGACTGTCTGAAAGCTTCCGTGCGCGCTCTAATCTCTCTAATTTTACATTCGTGATCTTCTCGGGAGGTATAAGTAGAGGGAAGTAATATATTCGATACCTCATCCAGAAACGCACCCACTCGAAACCTGGCGAGCAAGCTACACCGCGATGCAGAGAGCCTTTCTTGCAGAGTCTGCCACATGAGTTTGTTAAACATCTCGGTAACGCTGTAACGATTACCAAATAACCCTGTGACGAAACGCGGCGCTCTTCTTTGGAACCGCAGCCATGGTCTCCGAGCTGATAGTCCATGCTGCTGCAAACGTCGTCGAACTGATCGTGCAGATGGTTGTTGTCTTGCAAACGTCCCCATCTGTTGACTCAGGGATCGAGAGGTGGCTGCACGATCCGTTACAGCCACGCAGATAAGATGCCTGTCATCTCGACTGCTAGTGATACGAGGCCGTTGGGATGCAGCACTGTGTTCCGTATTACCCTCCTGAACCCACGGAGTCCATATTCTGCTAACAGTCATTGGATCTCGACCAACGCGAGCAGAAATGTCGAGATAGGAGAAACCGCAATCTCGATAGGCGACCTGTATCAAAGTCGGAATCGTAATGGTACGCATTTCTCTTCCTTACACGAGGCATCACAGCAACGGTTCACCAGACAACGCCGATCAACTGCTGTTTGTATATGTGAAATCGGATGGAAACTTTCCTCGTGTCAGCACGTTGTAGGTGTCGCCACCGGCGCCAACCTTGAGTGAATGCTATGAAAAGCTAATCATTTGCATATCACAGCATCTTCTCCCTGTCGGTAAATTTCGCGTCTGTAGTGCGCCATCTTCGTGGTGTAGCAATTTTAATGGCCAGTAGTCACACGAGAGACAACCACATCTGAGCCCTTGTCATTTAGGCCGTTACTATGTTGAAGAAGCTTGACATGAAAGAGTGTTCTTTACCTACAAGGATCCCCGTATTAACTTTGAAGGTTTATTCTCAGAATCGGTTAGGCCCGAAGTTATTTATGTCCTCGGGGGCTTGCATTTCCTGTGTACTGAATTGAAGTTGTGATTTTTCCAACGATTGGCTCAAAACGAAAGCTATTTCGTCTCTTTTTAACAGAGGACGTGACACCTCGCTCAATATTGACTGCAATATTTGCAACCCCTGAGGCTGTGTGCTGTCAGCTATTATTGTTTACCCGCGTGTCGTCCGTCTGTTTGCAGCGCAGCTGCACTTTCGGCGTTAACCGTTTTCCGACTGCAGCCACACAGCAAAAATCGTTTCCTGCAAAGTCGCCGCCGCTGACAGCGGTAAATCACCCCAGGGGCAGCGGTGTCATTCTCTGACAGGTAGAGCTGCGGTTTTTACAGCGCAGTTCATTTGCCCAGTTTAGGCCTGAGGGAATACCACAACAGCTACGGCTGCGTGGTCAACTGTGACACTCACACAGCACTTTTATGTACATTTAAGATCGTTCAAAATTTTTCGCCTTGGCTGTTATTAAATGTTCCGTGTAATCACAACGTCGATGAAACACTTCAAAAAATCGATACAGATAAATAGACAAGAACAGCGCAATAAATGAGACATTATCTAAAGACAAAAATGGTTGAAATGGCTCAGACCACTGTGGGACTTAACAACTGAGGTTATCAGTCCCCTAGAACTTAGAACTACTTAAACCTAACTAACCTAAGGACATCACACACATCCATGCCCGAAGCAGGATTCGAACCTGCTACATTAGCGGTCGCGCAGTTCCAAACTGAAGCTTCTAGAACCGCTCGACCTCAGTGGCCGGCCTCTAAAGACAAACTCTTAATTTTTTACAGGTTTTATAATCATTCTGTGCATCCACCCTTCGTTACTAGGTAAGGACTAATCGGTATTCCAGTTCTGCCCACACCGGACGCAGGAGTAACAGCAAGAAAAGATTCTGCGATGCAGTCTCGCAAGTATTCGTGGTTCTGCGGTAGAAGTTGTAACCTCCCCCTTCCTAATCGGCCCACTGGATTCCGGTACAACAGACCGTGATCGCATATACCTAGTGAAATTTTACAGCTAGTAAGGCTATCGCTGTCGAAGGAAAACAACACCGATTGTTTGGAGGTAAGTGTACAACAGACCCTTCTGAAGTAAGAATCTATTCTAAAACTGATCTAAATACAGATGATAATTGCAAAATGAGTGGAATATACAGCAATCGCTCGTGAACCACACAAGGGGGGAAAAGAGTACCACGTAATATTTACTACAAAAATCACTGATAACACAAAGAAAAAACTGGTTAGCTAAAAAGGGGATAATCAAACGGTCGCCAGCCCGATAGGGCAATGAATATCCAGAATCTTAAGAAAGGTAATGGCAAAGAAATTTAAGCAAATAATCACTGGCGCGGCAACAGAAGGTTGTCACGCTATTCCATGGTACAATAGTTCACGAGAAAATAAATGAATCAGAAAGAATTGAGTTTGCAGTTACTCATTCTGAAATACTACGTTTTAAAAGTAAAGTTACATTAAGCTGCCGGTTAAATAAATGTAACTAAAATTACTTATGTAAAAAAAATAGTTTCAGTAATCACAGTGTTACGTAATGCAAAATTTAGGAAGAGGCTAGCAATTTACTTTTGATTATTGGTAGACTGAATAGAATTTCCTTAAAGCAAATGAACAACTGATTTTACTTTTAGTATAACAACAATAAAATACGTACTGAGACAGCAGAAGTCACTCGCTAAGCTAAGTGCAGATTAAATGACACTACGTACTCTTATCACACGCTAAGCTAAGTACAGAATGAATAATATTCCGTACTCTTAATTTGTGCTTTATGTTTAGTTATTACTTTTGCCGGTGAAATTTTAAGTTACTTTAAGTGAATGAAGTTAATATTCAGAACTACAAATAATATAAGCCTCCGTTATGCAATTCAAGAATGAACATTTAATGTGGAAGAAAATTCAGACTGAAACTGGTCATTAACAAACACACAAAACTGGCAGTAAACAGTTAATGAATTTTCATAATTTTGCGACGCTCGATGATTACCTGGAAGGAAAGGGATCCTGGTTGGTAATAATGTTTGAGGTCAATGACAACACAGGTCCCCTGCAAGTTTCAACTATTGCAGCTTATTATTCAAGTTAGTCATAATTTGTGACAAAAACGCCTTTGGATAATTCCTTTCTATTCATATATCTGTCAGTACATAGTCTGACGCCGGCCGTGCTGGCCGAGCGTTTCTAGGCGCTACAGTCTGGAACCGCGCGACTGATACGGCCTCAGGCTCGAATCCTGTCTCGGGCATGGATGTGTGTGATGTCCTTAGGTTAGTTAGGTTTAGGTAGTTCTAAGTTCTAGGGGACTGATGACCTCAGAAGTTAAGTCCCATAGTGGTCAGAGCCATTTGAACCATAGTGCTCAGAGCCAATAGTCTGACGATGCTGTAGCTGTGCGGACGATGAAGAATGCAGCCGACGACAATTCTGAGATGCCGTCGTTGCTGCTGTTGTTGTTTCAGAACCCCGAGTCGTCTCCAGAGCCACTGATAATTACGGGACAGGCGACGGTTGGAACTGCAGCTTCCTCCACCTGTCCACTCCTGCCGTGCTCTCAATACTCACGGCTTAACGAATCAGGCGCGTCGACACTGGCTCACTCTTTCATCACTCAAGCTTCTCTGCCTCCTCTCTGCTCGCAACGCGACAGAGACTCTCCATACGCAAAGAGAAACAACAGCACAGCTACTGCCATTTCGTCGTTGCTATCGATACATTAAAAATAAAGTTCCCTTGGCTATTACGCAGCAATTTACAATATTTTCCTCATAATCAATTATATACAGTCAGAAATAAATACACCATTACATCGATAACGTATTAAATACAGTTTCTGTAAAACGTTTACAGATTCAGAATCTACGGCGAAAAAGCGATTTAATCTGCATTTTCGGTGGAACAAAATCGCTGTCCCTGATGTAGCCCACAAGAAAAAATGGCCAATCCAGCGACGTGGCGACGTCTCATTCAGGTAGTCCCGTGCATAACTGTTGAAGTGCCCAGGGTCGCCTTCTGGTTGATAGATGAAATCCCCGCTATCAGTTTCTCAAGTTGTGGCATGAGCCGCATGCAGAGACGGAAGTTTGCATCGACAATTCTCTCAGCGAAGAGGAAGGGTCTGTAGACTGTCTTCTTGGACACAGTACAGAACACGACAACTTTCCTGGAATTCCGGATGTGTTCCACAGTTTCATGTAGATTCTCAGTCCCTCTTATACGTGTGATGGATGCGTCGGTTGACCTTTCACGGAAGACGAAAAATGACTCCGTCACTAAAGTCAATTTGGCTGCGACGTCATGACTTTCAATACTGTTGCACGTATCAACAAATAGTCGCAGACGGCACAATTTGTAGTCATTATTTACAGCTTCCACGAGCTGCCATTTGTTGGGCTTCACTCTTCATCGCTTATGAAGGATTTTCCCCTCTGTTGCCTGAAACATTGTTGTTGTTGTTGTTGTTGTCTTCAGTCCTGGGACTTGTTTGATGCAGCTCTCCATGCTACTCTATCCTGTGCAAGCTGCTTCATCTCCCAGTACCTACTGCAACCTACATCCTTCTGAATCTGCTTAGTGTACTCATCTCTCGGTCTCCCTCTACGATTTTTACCCTCCACGCTGCCCTCCAATGCTAAATTTGTGATCCCTTGATGCCTCAAAACATGTCCTACCAACCGATCCCTTCTTCTAGTGAAGTTGTGCCACAAACTTCTCTTCTCCCCAATCCTATTCAATACCTCCTCATTAGTTACGTGATCTATCCACCTTATCTTCAGTATTCTTCTGTAGCACCACATTTCGAAAGCTTCTATTCTCTTCTTGTCCAAACTAGTTATCGTCCATGTTTCACTTCCATACATGGCTACACTCCAAGCAAATACTTTCAGAAACGACTTCCTGATACATAAATCTATATTCGATGTTAACAAATTTCTCTTCTTCAGAAACGCTTTCCTTGCCATTGCCAGTCTACATTTTATATCCTCTCTACTTCGACCATCATCAGTTATTTTACTTCCTAAATAGCAAAACTCCTTTACTACTTTAAGTGTCTCATTTCCTAATCTAATTCCCTCAGCATCACCCGATTTAATTTGACTACATTCCATTATCCTCGTTTTGCTTTTGTTAATGTTCATCTTATATCCTCCTTTCAAGACACTGTCCATTCCGTTCAACTATTCTTCCAAGTCCTTTGCCGTCTCTGACAGAATTACAATGTCATCGGCGAACCTCAAAGTTTTTACTTCGTCTCCATGAATTTTAATACCTACTCCAAATTTTTCTTTTGTTTCCTTTACTGCTTGTTCAATATACAGATTGAATAACATCGGGGAGAGGCTACAACCCTGTCTCACTCCTTTCCCAACCACTGCTTCCCTTTCATGCCCCTCGACTCTTATTACTGCCATCTGGTTTCTGTACAAATTATAAATAGCCTTTCGCTCCCTGTATTTTACCCCTGCCACCTTTAGAATTTGAAAAAGAGTATTCCAGTCAACATTGTCAAAAGCTTTCTCTAAGTCTACAAATGCTAGAAACGTAGGTTTGCCTTTTCTTAATCTTTCTTCTAAGATAAGTCGTAAGGTCAGTATTGCCTCACGTGTTCCAACATTTCGACTGAATCCAAACTGATCCTCCCAGAGGTCTGCGTCTACCAGTTGTTCCATTCGTCTGTAAAGAATTCGCGTTAGTATTTTGCAGCCGTGGCTTATTAAACTGATAGTTCGGTAATTTTCACATCTGTCAGCACCTGCTTTCTTTGGGATTGGAATAATTATATTCTTCTTGAAGTCTGAGGGTATTTCGCCTGTCTCATACATCTTGCTCACCAGCTGGTAGAGTTTTGTCATGACTGGCTCTCCCAAGGCCGTCAGTAGTTCTAATGGAATGTTATCTACTCCGGGGGCCTTGTTTCGACTCAGGTCTTTCAGTGCTCTGTCAAACTCTTCACGCAGTATCGTATCTCCCATTTCGTCTTCATCTACATCCTCTTCTATTTCCATAATATTGTCCTCAAGTACATCGCCCTTGTATAAGCCTTCTATATACTCCTTCCACCTTTCTGCCTTCCCTTCTTTGCTTAGAACTGGGCTGCCATCTGAGCTCTTGATATTCATACACGTGGTTCTCTTCTCTCCAAAGGTCTCTCTAATTTTCCTGTAGGCAGTATCTATCTTACCCCTAGTGAGATAAGCTTCTACATCCTTACATTTGTCCTCTAGCCATCCCTGTTTAGCCATTTTGCACTTCCTGTCGATCTCATTTTTGAGACGTTTGTATTCCTTTTTGCCTGCTTCATTTACTGCATTTTTATATTTTCTCCTTTCATCAATTAAATCCAATATTTCTTCTGTTACCCAAGGATTTCTAGCAGCCCTCGTCTTTGTACCTACTTTATCCTCTGCTGCCTTCACTACTACATCCCTCAGAGCTACCCATTCTTCTTCTACTGTATTTCTTTCCCCTATTCCTGTCAATTGTTCCCTTATGCTCTCTCTGAAACTCTGTACAACCTCTGGTTCTTTCAGTTTATCCAGGTCCCATCTCCTTAATTTCTCACATTTTTGCAGTTTCTTCAGTTTTAATCTACAGGTCATAACCAATAGATTGTGGTCAGAGTCCACATCTGCCCCTGGAAATGTCTTACAACTTAAAACCTGGTTCCTAAATCTCTGTCTTACCATTATATAATCTATCTGATACCTTTTAGTATCTCCAGGGTTCTTCCACGTATACAACCTTCTTTCATGATTCTTAAACCAAGTTTTAGCTATGATCAAGTTGTGCTCTGTGCAAAATTGTACTAGGCGGCTTCCTCTTTCATTTCTTAGCCCCAATCCATATTCACCTACAATGTTTCCTTCTCTCCGTTTTCCTACACTCGAATTCCAGTCACCCATTACTATTAAATTTTCGTCTCCCTTCACTATCTGAATAATTTCTTTTATTTCATCGTACATTTCTTCAATTTCTTCATCATCTGCAGAGCTAGTTGGCATATAAACTTGTACTACTGTAGTAGGTGTGGGCTTCGTATCTATCTTGGCCACAATAATGCGTTCACTATGCTGTTTGTAGTAGCTTACCCGCATTCCTATTTTCCTATTCATTATTAAACCTACTCCTGCATTACCCCTATTTGATTTTGTGTTTATAACCCAGTAGTCACCTGACCAGAAGTCTTGTTCCTCCTGCCACCGAACCTCACTAATTCCCACTATATCTAACTTTAACCTATCCATTTCCCTTTTTAAATTTTCTAACCTACCTGCCCGATTAAGGGATCTGACATTCCACGCTCCGATCCGTAGAATGCCAGTTTTCTTTCTCCTGAAAACGACATCCTCCTGAGTAGTCCCCGCCCGGAGATCCGAATGGGGGACTATTTTACCTCCGGAATATTTTACCCAAGAGGATGCCATCATCATTTAATCATACAGTAAAGCTGCATGTCCTCGGGAAAAATTACGGCTGTAGTTTCCCCTTGCTTTCAGCCGTTCGCAGTACCAGCACAGCAAGGCCGTTTTGGTTAATGTTGCAAGGCCAGATCAGTCAATCATCCAGACTGTTGCCCCTGCAACTACTGAAAAGGCTGCTGCCCCTCTTCAGGAATTACACGTTTGTCTGGCCTCTCAACAGATACCCCTCCGTTGTGGTTGCACCTACGGTACGGCCATCTGTATCGCTGAGGCACGCAAGCCTCCCCACCAACGGCAAGGTCCATGGTTCATGGGGGGGTGAGACATTGTAGTGACAAACAATTCGCAATTTTTCACAAACAAAACTTTTATTTATGTACGTTTACAAGGTCGATGACTGAACACCAAAAGAAAGGTAACAATAACGATGCCAATAAAAGCATCCTAATTGAGGCAAACAAAAGTTCACTTCTAATATTCCACAAAGGTTCATAGTAACACAGACACACTAGTAAAAGTCCAATGCAGAGACGAAGACGTAATCTTCTGCGATCGAAGTCCACTAGGTCGGCATCCCGAGTGAACGGGATATATAGCTGTCTCCAGCCAATCAGATTTTGGCGTAGTGATACTTCCTGCAGGCGTGGCTCGAGCTCCCCGTGCAGAAAGTAGTGCTCAAAATGTCCGTTTCCATTATCTTGTATGTAAATAGCCGGTGTTTACCTTGGTGCTTTTGGTACGCCTTGGACATAGACAACCCCGCTCCCTGTGGTGTAATATGGGTTGCTGGCCATCAGGGGCTACCTTGGCTCCGGCACAACAGACATATTCAGTTTTCTGTATCTCGGTAGGTAGATTTCATGACACTTCGCAACATCACGTCCCTCAGTCGGTTCACTGCATATTCTGATACGCCCGCACAGACACGTCTCGAACGAAGAATCATCTTCTCGATTTTCTTGTACTACTTCAGTACGTTACTGTAAACTGGTCGTGTCTTGTGAAGCTTGCCACGAAAAGCTCTTTACATACTCACTACCGATTGACAATGAGCGAATTCAAGCGCAAAATTTGCTTTCCCTGCCTGGCTCACAGCCGTATTCAGCAACTCTTGTTGGTGGGGCCCGTTTCGCCGTTTTTCCAAAGTAACTCGTCGGCGCCACAACGTTAAAAAAATTAAAATAAGAATAAAATTAAAATATACTTTTTTCCTTCCATGTATCGTATTATCTGTTAATTTTCGTTTAGCCATTTACATACACAGATTTTTAAAATGTTTTTGATGGACTTCATGATTATCCTGCATTTATTCAACACGATCGCGATTTTCTCAAATTACAGCTCACTATGTAGTGCGTCAGCGCATATCGCTACTTTCAAGAGAACACGGACCTCGTCTGAACCCCGTTTACGTATTTCATGTTTCTATTACAATACAGACATTGTATAAAGTTGGTGCTTCAGTTCGTAGCGTTTTGCATGTTGGTATTTTGGTTGCTACAGCTTCATTTTTTTTTATTTGTAGTTCACTGTTGCTATTTGAGTTCACATGTTGTCGTTTTGTCATTTGGAGATAGTGAGTGGAAATGTGGGCGCTAGAAAATAGAGTGTCAAGTGGAGAAATCGGAACATTTCCGACATGTGCTTCGGGTTCAGCTCAATGGAGGGGCGACAGCAGCGGAGGCTGCCAGGACCATTTGCGCCCTGTATCGGGATAGTGCTGCTGGAGAGAAAATGGCTTTTTTTCCTTTTAAGGTGTATCTTTTCCACATCAGTCTCTCTTCATGTTCTGAAAGACGTTTTTGTTCAAAATGTTCAAATGTGTGTGAAAATCTTATAGGACTTAACTTCTATGGTCATCAGTCCCTAAGCTTACACACTACTTAATCTAAATTATGCTAAGGAGAAACACACATACCCATGCCCGAGGGAGGACTCGAACCTCCGCCGGGACCAGCCGCACAGTCCATGACTGCAGCGCCCAAGACCGCTCGGCTAATCCCGCGCGAAAAAGACCTTTTCCATGAAGATCGTTTAAACGTATTAATCCACAATGATCCATGCCAGTGTACTCTAGAAGTGGCTGATGTGATGAACTGTGATCATTCCACCATCATGCAACATTTCCATGCAATGGGAAGGGTTCAAAAATCGGTTGTGTGGGTACCGCATGCTCTAAGCCAAAATCAGAATAATTAGTGGCTGGCCATATATGAATCTGTGCTTGCTTGTCATGGATGGGCTCGTGAACAACAGCGAGCATTCCCATCCTGTATCGTTACTGGTGAAGAGAAATGGTGCGTTTATGCCAGCATAAGGAAAAGAAAGGAATGTCTGAGCCCAAACAAGACAGCAGCTCCCAGAAAAAGACCTGAGCGCATCGATGAAAGATAATGTTATGCATTTGGTGGAACGACGACGATGTGGTGTTCTACGAATTGCTTGCCCCGAGGTGTAACCATCACTGCTGACATTTATTGTCAGAACTGAGGCGTCTTCAAGAAACAGTCCAAGAACAGCGAGCAGGAAGAGAGAGCCAAGTGATGGTACTCCACGATAACGCTGGTCCGCGTTCTGCTAGACTGACAAAGAACACTAAACAGGAGGTGGATTCAAAAGTCATTTCCGCATCCACCTGATCTTGCGCCCTCGGATTTTCCCCTCTCTATCAAACGTGGCTCGACAAGTTCTTCGCGTCAAAACCACGTGATTTCAGCAGTCGCTGTAGAATATATTATTCATGAATAAAGTCTCTCTTATGTGTATATGTTCTGTCTATTTAACCTATGGAAAAACGCTATGGACTTATACAGCCACCTCTAATGCAAATACAGGCATAACAGTTTACTTTCTCCGCAACACGATGTCTACTTTATGCCATTTTCACATTTGTTTCATTGCTCAGGTACTGCTGTTAATTGAGTTACTGCGACGAGTTTTCTGCTAATGAAAGAACCAGAGGTTGTACAGAGTTTCAGAGAGAGCATAAGGGAACAATTGACAGGAATAGGGGAAAGAAATACAGTAGAAGAAGAATGGGTAGCTCTGAGGGATGTAGTAGTGAAGGCAGCAGAGGATAAAGTAGGTACAAAGACGAGGGCTGCTAGAAATCCTTGGGTAACAGAAGAAATATTGAATTTAATTGATGAAAGGAGAAAATATAAAAATGCAGTAAATGAAGCAGGCAAAAAGGAATACAAATGTCTCAAAAATGAGATCGATAGGAAGTGCAAAATGGCTAAACAGGGATGGCTAGAGGACAAATGTAAGGATGTAGAAGCTTATCTCACTAGGGGTAAGATAGATACTGCCTACAGGAAAATTAAAGAGACCTTTGGAGAGAAGAGAACCACATGTATGAATATCAAGAGCTCAGATGGCAGCCCAGTTCTAAGCAAAGAAGGGAAGGCAGAAAGGTGGAAGGAGTATATAGAAGGCTTATACAAGGGCGATGTACTTGAGGACAATATTATGGAAATAGAAGAGGATGTAGATGAAGACGAAATGGGAGATACGATACTGCGTGAAGAGTTTGACAGAGCACTGAAAGACCTGAGTCGAAACAAGGCCCCCGGAGTAGACAACATTCCATTAGAACTACTGACGGCCTTGGGAGAGCCAGTCATGACAAAACTCTACCAGCTGGTGAGCAAGATGTATGAGACAGGCGAAATACCCTCAGACTTCAAGAAGAATATAATTATTCCAATCCCAAAGAAAGCAGGTGCTGACAGATGTGAAAATTACCGAACTATCAGTTTAATAAGCCACGGCTGCAAAATACTAACGCGAATTCTTTACAGACGAATGGAAAAACTGGTAGATGCAGACCTCGGGGAGGATCAGTTTGGATTCCGTCGAAATGTTGGAACACGTGAGGCAATACTGACCTTACGACTTATCTTAGAAGAAAGATTAAGAAAAGGCAAACCTACGTTTCTAGCATTTGTAGACTTAGAGAAAGCTTTTGACAATGTTGACTGGAATACTCTTTTTCAAATTCTAAAGGTGGCAGGGGTAAAATACAGGGAGCGAAAGGCTATTTATAATTTGTACAGAAACCAGATGGCAGTAATAAGAGTCGAGAGGCATGAAAGGGAAATAGTGGTTGGGAAAGGAGTGAGACAGGGTTGTAACCTCTCCCCGATGTTATTCAATCTGTATATTGAGCAAGCAGTAAAGGAAACAAAAGAAAAATTTGGAGTAGGTATTAAAATTCATGGAGACGAAGTAAAAACTTTGAGGTTCGCCGATGACATTGTAATTCTGTCAGAGACGGCAAAGGACTTGGAAGAGCAGTTGAACGGAATAGACAGTGTCTTGAAAGGAGGATATAAGATGAACATTAACAAAAGCAAAACGAGGATAATGGAATGTAGTCAAATTAAATCGGGTGATGCTGAGGGAATTAGATTAGAAAATGAGACACTTAAAGTAGTAAAGGAGTTTTGCTATTTAGGAAGTAAAATAACTGATGATGGTCGAAGTAGAGAGGATATAAAATGTAGACTGGCAATGGCAAGGAAGGCGTTTCTGAAGAAGAGAAATTTGTTAACATCGAATATAGATTTATGTATCAGGAAGTCGTTTCTGAAAGTATTTGTTTGGAGTGTAGCCATGTATGGAAGTGAAACATGGACGATAACTAGTTTGGACAAGAAGAGAATAGAAGCTTTCGAAATGTGGTGCTACAGAAGAATACTGAAGATAAGGTGGATTGATCACGTAACTAATGAGGAGGTATTGAATAGGATTGGGGAGAAGAGAAGTTTGTGGCACAACTTGACTAGAAGAAGGGATCGGTTGGTAGGACATGTTTTGAGGCATCAAGGGATCACAAATTTAGCATTGGAGGGCAGCGTGGAGGGTAAAAATCGTAGAGGGAGACCGAGAGATGAGTACACTAAGCAGATTCAGAAGGATGTAGGTTGCAGTAGGTACTGGGAGATGAAGCAGCTTGCACAGGATAGAGTAGCATGGAGAGCTGCATCAAACCAGTCTCAGGACTGAAGACAACAACAACAACGTAACGGGTTCGGTGGAAGCGACACCATTAACACTGAAATGATACAAGATTTGGGGTTGGTATCACAGTACAAAGGCGTTTATCGTTGCGGAGGAACCTTCTCAAGAAATTCCAATCACCAGCTTTCTCCTCCGTATGCGAAAATATTTTGTTGACGCCGACCTACATAGGGAGAAACGATGACGATGATAAAATAAGAGAAATTAGTGCTCGTACGGAAAGATGTAGGCGTTCGTTCTTTCCGCGCGCTATATGAGATTGGAATAACAGAGAATGGTGGAGGTGGTTCAATGAACCCTCTGCCAGGCACTTAAATGTGATTTGCAGGGTATCCATGAAGATGTAGGTGTAGATGTAAGGTGGTTGTCGAAATGGTGTGATTTCATCATGCTATCTTCAGGTCCCATATGCGTCTCTCCAAATAAACCAAAATATCATACAGAGCCATGACCCCTTGGATGTATTGAACTCAATCGCTACACTAGTGCCTCTTTCGAAGTCTTGATGGCACCTCAAGTCTTCGAATGAAGCAGTACTCTAACAACTGAATTCACGACATTCAGAAAGTTATGGCTCTATATGGCATTTTGGTTTACTTGGAGAGATGGCCTGAAGATGTCATAGCGAAATGCTGAAACTTGGAGCCTTCAAAATAAAATAAAGTAACATCTTAAGATACACGCCTGTTGGTGAATTTAATTGACATTGACAATTACTTAAACAGACGGTGTCCCCTGTCCATGTGGAGCAACAGAGACTGGATGTTTATTTTGGTTGGAAACCGGTTTTGGTCAATAACGAGATCATCAGGCCGGAGGCACCATGATGGGGGCTGGTGCAGGATATCAACTGCAGTCGTTCCGTCCACCGACACCTGCCGTCGTCATGGTGCCTGACGATGGCCTAAATTATACACTCATGCTCATAAATAGAGGAAAATGCTGACACAAGGTGAAACAACGCACTGGTGGACTGTTTGCGGGTTTAAATCACCTCGGGATATCACCATGCGGTGCATTTGACCTGCGGTCGTCGCACGGTGGCGCTGGCAGCAGTCCACATACGCAGAGGTGTGTTGGTGCATGTCAGAGTACGGTGCTCCGAGTAAGTGTGAGGACGTTTTCAGACGTGCTACTGGTGATTGTGTGTTTAAAAAGGCACAAAGAACACATGTTGATGACGTTATGAGGGGTAGAATACTAGGGCGACTGGAGGCTGGACAAACACAGCAGGTCGTAGCACGGGCCCTCCGTGAGCCACAAAATGTGATCTTAAGATCATGGGAACGATTCCAGAAGACAGTAAACGTGTCCAGGCGCTACAGTACGGGACGTCCAGAGTGTACAACACCACAAGAAAACCGATATCTCACTATCAGTGCTCGCAGACGGCCACGGAGTACTGCAGATAACTTTGCTCGGAACCTCACCACAGCCACTGGAACAGTTGTCACCAGACATACAATCTACAGACGACTGAACAGACATGGTGTATTCGCCCAGAAACCTGAAAGGTGCATTGCACTGACCCCTGGTCACGGGAGAGCCCGTAAAGCCTGGTGTCAAGAAAACAGTACATGGTCTTGGAACAGTGGTCTCACGTTATGTTCACGGACGAGTCCAAGTATAGTCTGAACAGTGATTCTCGCCGGGTTTTCATCTAGCGTAAACCAGGAACCAGATACCAACCTCTTAATGTCCTAGAAAGGGGCCTGTATGGAGGTCGTGGTTTGATGGTGTGGGGTGGGATTATGATTGGTGCACGTACACCCTGCATGTCTTTGACAGAGGAACTGTAACAGATCAGTTGTATCGGGACGACATTTTGCACCAGTATGTCTGCCGTTTCAGGGATGCAGTGGGTCCCACCTTCCTCCTGATGGATGATAACGCACGGCCCCACCGAGCTGCCACCGCGGAGGAGTACCTTGAGACAGAAGATATCAGGCAAATGGAGTGGCCTGCCTGTTCTCCTGACCTAAACCCCATCTAGGACGTCTGGGATGCTCTCGGTCGACGTATCGACTTCACGAGCTCCGACAGGCACTGGGAGGCTACATCCCAGCTGCTGCCCGACCACTTGATCCAGAGTATGCCAACCCGTTGTGAAGCCTGTGTACTTGTGCATGGTGACCATATCCCATACTGATGTCAGGGTGCATGCGCAGGAAACAGTGGCGTTCTGTAGCACATGTGTTACGGGACGGTTTTCTCAACTTATCACCAACACCGTCGACATACAGATCTGTGTCATGTGTGTTCCGCATGGGATATGCTATTAGCGCCAGCTTTGTATAGTTAGTGCCACGTTGTGTGGCACGAAATTCTGCAGTTATCCTTAATTTATGACCATGAGTGTAGACCGAAGCCGTTGGCCAACCAAAATAATCATATGTTGCGGTCGAGACTGTTTTACTAAATTTCTTAAGTATTTTACATTGATCGCTGCCCACTCTTCAATGAAAGAACGTTTACCTTAATTTTAGGATGGCGTGTGCAGAAAGATGGTTCTGGTCACGGAATCAGAAGGGCTCTGTTAGTAACATCCTTTATTTATTAAGAGATGGGTGGCATTCGTGGACCCCCTCAGGCAGCAGCCGTCAGCAGAATAAGCGGCAGCGTGCTTGGTTGCGGTAGTGCGACGGTTCCGGGCATGAGTGGCTTGCGGTGTATGTATGTATGTATGTACAGTATGTATGTAAATGTATATGTATATGTAGATGTGGTGGCTGTTGAGACCTCGCAGATGCAAGACTTACATCAGGCGTCCAACAGGTGGCAAGCAGGTGTGCCGGACAGCCGAGCACTCGGGCAGTACGCAGGTGCGAACCAAGATCCCCTCGTGCAGGCGCCCAGAGACCCATTGAAGTCACCTCGGTAGTTCTCCGTTCTTCATGGCACAGGCTGGAGGCCTGTAATGATCATGTCTGCTAGCGGCTCATAGATCAGCAACTGGTGGATGATGCGGTAACACGTAAACGAAGCCGACTAGGCGCGTGGCACTGACACCTGGAGTGGAGTAGCATCCGCCATAGTCGAAGGCCTATTTACAGTGCGTCTGCCCAGTTTCGTTGTGACAGGGTCACAGCGTCAGGAAATTCAGTTCGCCACTGCTGTGAAGTGGGGTCTCGCACCATCCTTTTTCAGCAATATTCCAACCCCAGCAGCAGAATTTCACTGAAATTAATACAATTATAAAACATTTATTAAAATAAACGAAAGCTAGTACGGTGTTGATGGAATTGAAAACAAGTTTATGAGAAGTACTTGTAACTTAATAAGTAGAGTTCTTGGTAATAACAGTGGTGCAACACTGGCACAGAGAATTTTTCTATACGGTTTAAAATCAGTGGCGGCTGTTCTGTAAAAGTACAAGAGCACGCGAACAACGTAACTTTTGTCACCTTGCTGATTTATTGGTTATTTTGAATGTTGTTAATCGTAACATACACTATGTGATCAAAAGTATGCGAACACCCCCAAAAACATACGTTTTTCATGTTAGGTGCATTGTGCTGACACCTACTGCCAGGTACTCCGTATCACCGACCTCAGTAGTCACTAGACATCGTGAGAGAGCAGAATGAGCCGCTCCGCGGAACTTACGGACTTCGAATATGGTTAGGTGTCACTTGTTTCATACGTCTGTACGCGAGATTTCCTCATTCTCAAACATCCCTAGGTCCACTGTTTCCGATGTGATAGTGAAGTGGAAACGCGAAGAGACACATACAGCACAAAATCGTACAGAACGACCTCGTCTGTTGGCTGACTGAGACCACCGACAGTTGAAGAGGGTCGTAATGTTAACAGGTAGACATCTATCCAGACCATCGCACAGGAGCGTCAGGATCCACTGCAAGTACTATGGCAGTTAGGTGGGAGGTGAGAAAACTTGGATTTCACGGTCCAGTGGCTGCTCATAGGCCACACATCACGCCAGTAAACGCTAAACGACTCGTCGCTTGGTGTAAGCAGCGTAACCATTGGATGATTGAATAGTGGAAAAACGTTGTGTGGAGTGACGAATCACGCTACACAATGTGGCGACCCGATGGCAGCGTGTGGGTGTGGCGAATGCCCGGTGAACGTCATCGGCCAGCGTGTGTAGCGCCAACAGTAAAATTAGGAGGCGATGGTCTTGTGGTGCGGTCGTGTTTTTCATGGAGGGGGCTTGCACTCGTTGTTGTTTTGCGTCGCACTATAACAGCACAGGCATACAGTGTTTCTCGCTTCCCACTGTTCAAGAGCAATTCGAGGATGGCGATTGCATCTTTCGGCACGATCGAGGGCCTGTTCGTAAATACATGGCCTGTGGCGGGGTGGTCACAAGACAATAACATCCCTGTAATGGACTGGCCTGCACAGAGTCCTGTCCTGAATCCTATAGAACCTGTGGGAAGGTTTGGAACGTCGACTTCGTGTCAGGCCTCACCGGCCGATATCGCTTACTCTCCTCAGTGCAGCACTCCGTGAAGAATGAGCTGCCATTCCGGAAGAAAGCTTCCAGCACCTGACTGAATATATGCTTGCCAGAGCTGTCATCAAGGCTAAGGGTGAGCCCACACCATACTGAATTCCAGTGTTATCAATGGAGAGCGCCACGAACTTGTTAGTCGTTTTCAGCCAGGTGTTCGGATACTTCTGATCACATAGTGTAGATGCCCCTAATCTGAAATACACTAAATCTACCGCACTATGCTACGTTGTTACTCCGTCACACTTGGCATCTGAGCCGTGAGCACAGATTTACATGTGCACGTTTTAAACATCTTTTGCGCATGCTGAACTCGTGTGACGTAGTTGTCTTACCGGTGAAATACATGGAGAATTGATACACAACGTGCACCGTTCACGGTGTGTACAGTTAGGCATTACTGCTAAACTACAAGTTTATATCTGTGCCAGTAGATGGTGGCATACGGCTTGGCATAAATCTCGCTAGGGGGCTGCATACTCCTCAGGTATTCCAGTTCACTCACTATATAGCAAAATTAGATCGAACGTCAGTATACACTCCTGGAAATTGAAATAAGAACACCGTGAATTCATTGTCCCAGGAAGGGGAAACTTTATTGACACATTCCTGGGGTCAGATACATCACATGATCACACCGACAGAACCACAGGCACATAGACACAGGCAACAGAGCATGCACAATGTCGGCACTAGTACAGTGTATATCCACCTTTCGCAGCAATGCAGGCTGCTATTCTCCCATGGAGACGATCGTAGAGATGCTGGATGTAGTCCTGTGGAACGGCTTGCCATGCCATTTCCACCTGGCGCCTCAGTTGGACCAGCGTTCGTGCTGGACGTGCAGACCGCGTGAGACGACGCTTCATCCAATCCCAAACATGCTCAATGGAGGACAGATCCGGAGATCTTGCTGGCCAGGGTAGTTGACTTACACCTTCTAGAGCACGTTGGGTGGCACGGGATACATGCAGACGTGCATTGTCCTGTTGGAACAGCAAGTTCCCTTGCCGGTCTAGGAATGGTAGAACGATGGGTTCGATGACGGTTTGGATGTACCGTGCACTATTCAGTGTCCCCTCGACGATCACCAGAGGTGTACGGCCAGTGTAGGAGATCGCTCCCCACACCATGATGCCGGGTGTTGGCCTTGTTTGCCTCAGTCGTATGCAGTCCTGATTGTGGCGCTCACCTGCACGGTGCCAAACACGCATACGGCCATCATTGGCACCAAGGCAGAAGACGACACGTCTCCATTCGTCCCTCCATTCACGCCTGTCGCGACACCAGTGGAGGCGGGCTGCACGATGTTGGGGCGTGAAGACGGCCTAACGGGAGGCAAAAAACAGGACAGAATGCTGCAAATGTTTGGGTGTAGATACTTATGAAAACTTTAATTGGAAGAAATTTAATACTAGTCTTGCTGAACAGCTAAGTTCAGCTACTTTTTTGAAGAAAATGTCCACACAAGTTGGACTTTTACTACGACCGGCTTCGGCCCCCGAGCACCTATCTAATGGTTCACGTCAGATGTCCTGAGACGGCACAAGTCGACAACTTTTGCTCTTTTTATAATTGCTGGTATTAGAAATAAATGAATTAATCTGATAAATTTTCCACATTTCCACCCAAACCATTCGTTATGGAATAAGTTTCTGGGACAGGCATCGACTCAGAAGGAAAGTACTGATTGAACAAAAGCGAGCAGTAAGAATAATACGTAGTGTTCACCCGCGGTTGTCATGTAGGTACTACCTCTTCAAGGCTTAAACTGCATTACCAGACTACACATATCATCATCATTTAAGACTGATTATGCCTTTCAGCGTTCAGTCTGGAGCAAAGCCCGCTTATAAAATTCCTCCATGATCCCCTATTCAGTGCTAACATTGGTGCCTCTTCTGTTGTTAAACCTATTAATTCAAAATCATTCTTAACCGAATCCAGGTACCTTCTCCTTGGTCTGCCCCGACTCCTCCTACCCTCTACTGCTGAACTCACGAGTCTCTTGGGTAACCTTGCTTCTCCCATGCGTGTAACATGACCCCACCATCGTTCGCCCTGACTGCTACATCTATAGAGTTCATTCCCAGTTTTTCTTTGATTTCCTCATTATGGACACCCTCCTGCCATTGTTCCCATCTACTAGTACCTGCAATAATCCTAGCTACTTTCATATCCGTAACCTCAACCTTGTTGATAAGGTAACCTGAATGCACACAGCTTTCACTCCCTACAACAAAGTTGGTCGAAAGATTGAACGGTGCACAGATAACTTAGTCTTGGAGCTGATTTCCTTCTTGCAGAAGAGAGTAGATCGTAGCTGAGCGCTCACTGCATTAGCTTTGCTACACCTCGCTTCCAGTTCTTTCACTATGTTGCCATCCTGTGAGAATATGCATCCTAAGTACTTGAAACTGTCCACCTGTTCTAACTTTGTTCCTCCTATTTGGCACTCAATCCGTTTATATTTCTTTCCCACTGACATTACTTTTGTTTTGGAGATGCTAATCTTCATACCATAGTCCTTACATTTCTGATCTAGCTCTGAAATATTACTTTGCAAGCTTTCAATCGAATCTGCTATCACAACTAAGTCATCCGCATATGCAAGACTGCTTATTTTGTGTTCACACATATTTTCTAGTAAATTTATCCTAAATAATCCATCACAATTATGAGTAATAGAAATCCCAACAAACGCAAAGAAATAGTATCGAGGGCAATTGAGAGCTTTATACCAAATAAATTAACAAACGAAAAAGCTGATCTCCCGTGGAGCGTAAAACAGGTCTGAACACTGTTGCAGAAA
Organism: Schistocerca gregaria; assembly: GCF_023897955.1. NCBI lineage: Eukaryota > Metazoa > Arthropoda > Insecta > Orthoptera > Acrididae > Schistocerca > Schistocerca gregaria. The sequence continues at coordinate 1,083,749,675 of NC_064920.1, read as the reverse complement.
CAACAAAAGAAGCATGCCAAATTTAAATGAAGTAAAAATCCCCAAGATTGGTAATCTTTTATAGAAGCTCGAAATTTTCCAATGACTTCAATGCGAGATGCTTATAATAGTTTCCACAACGAAACTTTGTCTCGAAACCTGCAGAAAATCAAAAGAGATTCTGGTCTCATGTAAAGTGTATGTTGGCGATAAGACACAGTTAGTGCCTTCTCTGAGCGATACCGATGGAAATACTATCGATGATAGTGCTGCTAAAGCAGAGTTATTTAACATAGCATCCCGAAATTCCTTCACCAAATAAGATGAAGTAAATATTCCAGATTTCGAATCAACAACAGCTGCTACAAGAGTAATGTAGAGGTAAATGTCCTCGGATTAGTGAAGCAAGTCTCCAGGTCCAGACCGTATGCCAGTTAGGTTCCTTTCATCAGACTATGCTGACGCAATAGCTCCATACTTAACAATAACATACAACAGCTCGCTCGACGAAAGATCCGTACCCACATACTGGAAAGTTGCACAGGTCACACCAATATTCAAGGAACGTAGAAGGAGTAATCTACTAAATTACAGATCCGTATCATTAACGTTGATAAACAGCAGGATTTTGGAACGTATACTGTGTTCGAACGTTACGCATTACCTCTAAGGAAACGGTCTATGGACACACAGTCAACACAGATTTAAGGAACTCGTTCTTGTGAAACACAACTAGGTCTTTACTGACATGAAGTGTTAAGTGCTGTTAACAAAGTATTGTAAATTGATTCCGTATTTATAAATTTCCAGAAAGCTTTTGACACTGTACCTCACAAGCGGTTTGTAATCAAATTTCGTGCTAATGGAATATTGTCTCAATTACGTAAACGGATTCGTGATTTGTTGTGAGAGAGGTCATAGTTCGTAGAAACTGATGGAAAGTCGTCGACTAAAGAAGAACTGATTTATGGTGGTCTCCAAGGTATTGTTATAGGCTCTAGGCGGTTCCTTATCCATATAAGTGATGTAGGTGACAATTTGAGCAGCCATCGTAGGTTGTTTGCAGATGAAGTTGTCGTTTATCGACTATTAAAGTCAGCACAAGATCAAAACAAATTTCAAACCGAATTAGAAAAGGTATCTGTAGGGTGCGAAAATTGGCAATTGACCCTAAATAATGAAAAATGTGAGGCCATCCACATGAGCGGTAACAGGAACCCGTTAAACTTCGCTTACACGATACATAATTTAAATCTGAAGGCCGTAAATTTAATTAAGTACCTAGGAATTACATAAGGAACAACTTAAATTGGAAAGAAGACATAGAAAATGTCGTGGAAAATGTCAACCAAAGAATGTACTTTATTGGCAGAACACCTAGAAGATGCAACGGATCAACTAAAGAGGCTGCCTACGCTACGCTTGTCCGTCCTCTTTTAGAATGCTGCTGCGCGGTGTGGGATCCTTACCAGACCATCGAGAAAGTTCAAAGAAGGGCAGCACGTTTTTTATTATTGAGAAACAGGGGAGAGAGTGTTACTGGCATGATACAAGATTCTGGCTGGACATAATTAAAACAAAGGCGTTTCTTGTTGCGGCGGGATCCTCTCACGAAATTTTGATCACCAACTTTCACTTACAAATGAGAAAATATTTTATTGACGCCGACCTACACAGGCAAAAACGATCATCATAATAAAATAAAGGGAATAAGAGCTCGCAGGGAAAGACACAGGTGCTCGTTCTTTCCTGGCGCTGTTCGAAATTGAAATAATAGAGAATTACTGTGACGGTGGTTCGATGGACTCTCTGCCAGGCACTTAAGTGTGATTTGCAGAGTATCCATGTAGATGTCAAAAGCCTTCTTGAAATCTATAAATACGGAATCAATTTGAAGTCCCTTGTAGATAGCACTACACTCCGTGTGAGTGAAGAACTAGTTGTGTTCCACGAGAACGATGTTTTCTAAATCAGTGTTGACTGTGCCAAGAGACCGTTTTGTTCGACTTAATTCATAATATTGGAGCACAGTATATGTTCCAAAATCTTGCTGCATATCGACGTCAATGATATGGACGTGTCATTTAGTAGATTACTCCTATTGCCTTTCTTGGCTGTTGGTGTGACCTGTGCAGCTTTACAGTCTTTGGGTACGGATCTTGCGTCACACGAGCGGTTGTATATGATTGTTAGGTATGGAGCTATTGGATTAGCATACTCCAAAAGAAATCTAATTAGTATAGAGATTGGACCTCAAGACTTGCTTCTGTTAAGCTATTTCAGTTGCTTCACTACTTCTTCTACTAGTTTCAAGTTTATCATGTTGGCAGTCGTTCCTGATTCGAATTCTGGAATATTTACTTTGTCTTCTTTGGTGAAGGAATTTCAGAAGACTGTGTTTAGTAACTCTGCTTTGCCAGCACTGTTATCGGTAGCATTTCCATTGCTTTCGTTCAGAGAATGCATTGACTATGTCTTGCTGACCAGAATCTCTTTAGATTTTCTGTCAGGTTTCGAGAAAAAAATGGTTCAAATGGCTCTGAACACTATGGGACTTAACATCTGAGATCATCAGTCCTCTGGACCTTAGAATTACTTAAACCTAACTAATCTAAGGACATCACACACATCCATGCCCGAGGCAGGATTAGAACCTGTGAGCGTAGCAGTCGCGCGGTTCCGGACTGAAGCGCCTAGAATCGCTCTGCCACCGCGGCCGGCTCGAAAAAAAGTTACGTTATGGTAACTGGTATAAGCATCTCGAATATAAATCCGCGCTAAATTTCGAGCTTCTGTAAAAGATCGCCAATTTTGGTAATTTTGCACAAATCTCTCAATTGCTGCCGATACCATATCTTTGAATTGAAGCTACATCTGGTCTATACTTACAGTGTTCATTTGAAAGGATGGAGATTGTCTCTCAGGAAGGCGTCAAGTGAGTTTTTATCTGCTTTTTTGAACAGGTATATTTTTCATTTATTTGTGGAAGAATTTAGAATTACGATATTCAGACTCGCTATGACAACCCTCTGTTCACTAATGCCTGTAACCGTTTTGGTGCTCTTTATTAGCTCAGGATTATTTCTTGCTAAGAGACTTAGAGAAAGTTTTTGACAATGTTGACTGGAATACATTCTTTCAAATTCTGAAGGTGGCAGGGGTAAAAAAACAGGGAGCGAAAAGCTATTTACAATTTGTACAGAAACCAGATGGCAGTTATAAGAGTCGAGGGACATGAAAGGGAAGCAGTGGTTGGGAAGGGAGTGTGACAGGGTTGTAGCCTCTCCCCGATGTTATTCAATTTGTATATTGAGCAAGCAGTAAAGGAAACAAAAGAAAAATTTGGAGTAGGTATTAAAATCCATGGAGGCTCGCCGATGACATTGTAATTCTGTCAGAGACAGCAAAGGACTTGGAAGAGCAGTTGAACGGAATGGATAAGGTCTTGAAAGAAGGATATAAGATGAACATAAATAAAAGCAAAACAAGGATAATGGAATGTAGTCGAATTAAATCGGGTGATGCTGAGGTAATTAGATTAGAATATGAGACCCTTAAAGTAGTAAAGGAGTTTTGCTATTTGGGGAGCAAAATAACTGATGATGATCGAAGTAGAGAGGATATAAAATGTAGACTGGCAATGGCAAGGAAAGCGTTTCTGAAGAAGAGAAATTTGTTAACATCGAATATAGATTTAAATGTCAGGAAGTCATTTCTGGAAGTATTTGTATAGAGTGTAGCCATGTATGGAAGTGAAACATGGACGATAAATAGTTTGGACACGAAGAGAATAGAAGCTTTCGAAATGTGGTGCTACAGAAGAATGCTGAAGATTAGATGGGTAGATCACATAACTAATGATTAAGTATTGATTAGGATTGGGCAGAAGAGAAGTTTGTGGCACAACTTGACCAGAAGAAGGGATCGGTTGGTAGGACATGTTCTGAGGCAACAAGGGATCACCAATTTAGCATTGGAGGGCAGCGTGCAGGGTAAAAATCGTAGAGGGAGACCAAGAGGTGAATACACTAAGCAGATTCAGAAGGATGTAGGTTGCCTTAGGTACTGGGAGATGAAGAAGCTTGCACAGGATATCTACATCTACATCCACACTCCGCAAGCCACCTGACGGTGTGTGGCGGAGGGTACCCTGAGTACCTCTGTCGGTTCTCCCTTCTATTCCAGTCTCGTATTGAGAGTAGCATGGAGAGCTGCATCAAACCAGTCTCAGGACTGAAGACCATAACAACAACAAGAGCGCAATTGCGTTTTCGCAACCGTTTACTATTCGAGCGAGCTCATGAAGTAACTGCTCGAAATAATTTTCAGAGAATGCGTTTAGCACAATTACGGTCGGTGTTCTATGCATACTCCCGGATTTAAACATGTATTTTCGCCAACATATCGAAGGTGAATTGAAGTCACTAGCAACTATAATTGCACGAGTTGTGTACATGTTTGAAATTAAACTCAAGTTTTCTTTGAACCTTTAAGCAATTGTATCATCTGAGTTGGGAGGTCGGTAAAATGATCCAACTATTATTTTATTCCTGTCGCCAAGAATGACCTCTATTCATACTAACTCACAGGAAATATCTTCTTCACTTATGCCTCAAGATAAATTACTTCTGACAGCAACAAACACACCATCACCAACTGTGTTTAGCTCATCCTTTCTCAGCACCGCTTGGTTCTTCGCAAAAATATCGGTTGAATTTACCACCGGCTTCAGCCAGCTTCCTGTGCCTATAACGATCTGAGCATTAGTTCTTTCTATCAGCGCTTCGAACTCCTGTACCGTAGCGGTAACGCGGTTCCAGACTGAAGCGCCTAGAACCGCACGGCCACACCGGCCGGCATTTACAAATACCTATGGTTCCTGTATCTACGTTCTTCCTGTGTTCAGCCTGCACCCTTTGTGACTGAAGTCCTTTTTGTGTTTTCCCGACACCCTCTAACCGAAAAAAACCTCCCGGTCCACGCCACACAGCCCCTGCCACCCCTCTGTAGCCGCCTTTTGCGTGTAGTGGACTCCTGACCTATTCAGCGGAGCCCGAAACCCAACCACCCTTTGGCGCAAGTCGAGGAAGCTGCAGCCTAAGTGGTCAGCGGTCATAGAACCGTTTGAGCCTCAGATTCAGACCCTCCACTCGGCTCTGTACCAGAGGTCAGCAAATAGTCCTGTCGACTATGCTGCAAATGGTCTGCTCTGCTTTCGTCTCGCATTCCAGACTGCCGGCCTTTACCACTTGTAATAGCCGCTCGAATCCAGGAGAATCTCTTCCGATGCAAAGCAACACACGTCATTCGTACCAACGAGAGCCACCATCTGCAGATGGCTGCACCCTGTGCTCTTCGTGGCATCCATGTCATTTCGATAAGTACTTGTTCAAATGATGTATGGAAAATGTAACTAACGAACAAACTAAATTAAATGTCAAATAATATTTAACTTCCCTCACGATTCGAAAATATCATCACAACTTGCGAGATCCCGTAGTTGATGTGGTGTCTCTGACTTTCACATGAAGAGCAGCAGAACTACCTTCTATATTTACTGGGTAGTGAACCCGATGGTGACCCTAGTACACAACATTTAACTTATTTTTGTCGTATTTCAGAGTTAGCAGACGACTTGTAACTGGTCCTTAGATAAACTGAACCTGTGGGTCAGTGCAGAAATGAAATGCAAGTGCTAAGCTAATAAAGGAAGTTGTACTGTGTTAGCAAATACATAACCAACAACCCACAATTCACTTAATCCCTCAATATAAAAGTGGTTTCCTGTAACAGATGAGTCTAAATACTGCACTTTATTGTGTAGGTGTCGCTAAATTTGTTTTTCTGAAGACAATGATCTTGATATTACCATTATTGATTTTTCATTTATTATTTTCTGCTCCAGCTACTACTTTCTGAATTTTAGTATGCTGTACATAAATGTCTAGTTGATATGTCTACGAAATTTTGAACTTTTCACACTACATTCTTTACTGTTCAGAACAACCACGACTAATTAATCCTGCTATGCGAATGTAAATGATTTTGAGTTGAAACCTTAGTGGAAATTAAAACACAATTTTATTTAGAGGATAGAGTATCGTTTTATTACGAACTTACTTACGTACTAATGAAATAATCACTTAAAAAGAAAGTGCTTTTAATTCTTACAGGCATGATCTCGCACAAAAAACATTTTTGCTCTCACAGTTGTAATCGTAAATAATATCACAGCTCTTATAGAGTGTCGCAAAAAAGATAAAAATTTGTACTAGTTAAGGAACAGGAATATATTTGATATGTACTACAGGTCTGAATTTACTTATTTAGTCTTAATAATAAAAACTAATTTACTCCTCAAACTTCTGATAATTCAGACATTCATTGTCTTGTGGACTGTTATCTATTATTAGCTTTGGCAATTTATGGCTCCCAAAACTTGGACTTATGTCAGTTTAGATACTTAACAAAACTAAATTATTTAATTCTACTGAATTATTTAATTCCACTGGGTGCCATAGAATTAATCAGTTGGTGTGTATCTCATATTTCCTTAACTGGCACTGTTTATCAATAAATTTTAAAAATACAACAAAATTTTTCACATAAATAAATTTAAGACTATTTCTGCGTCTTAATGTCTTTGCGTCAAACAGTGTAACAATAAATTTACCATCAAGTTAAAATGCTGAAAGTTTAACAAACAACAACTCTCAGCATTAAATTTTACCGTTGTAACAGCGTTGAACTGTCTTTTCCTGATGTATATAATTCAATATGTATCAGTAATACAAATGTTTGATTCATACACTACAGAGACATGACATCAAACATGTAGCCAAATAATCTTATTTTCGTCAGCTGAAACAAAAGCTGCTACAAAACAAGACTAGAGCAAGCTTATTATGTGAGAAAGCAACAATTATTATCAATGAAAATGTTCGTATGTTACTAAAAATTAATTTGGAAGACAAAAAATGTAAAAGCTACTTGTATTAGAACTTAGGATAGGATTTTAACTTATAAAATATTACTATGCAGTCCAAATTGTGTTCGTTTCATTTTGAAATGAGTGCGTTAAGGAAATGATTTACAGTAGTAAATTTTGATTTTATTACAAAAGTATCAATCTTGGCAACACGACAGTTGTATTCTTCATACTCACTAGACTCTTTTGTATTTACTTGGTCAGAAAAAGTTTTGGAAAGAAATTGTTTCAGAAGAACTATTATGAAGAAACGTTATTTATATTCTGTGAAAGAACAAGTATATTTCAGCATCTAGCGAGCACAGAGATTTTGTTGGAAGACGCCTTTGTGGCGTTCTCCTTACACATACTTAGCATAAGCAAGCAGAAGGAGAACTTTGACAGTCACTGAAACCCACAAAGCAGCCAGTCTGTACAGGCATCGAATCTTGACTTTGTCTCTGCTCACAAGACCAGCCCGATTCAACGTGACCTTTTGATTTCCACCGGTTGACTTTTTTTTTCTTTTTTTCAAGATTTTGCCGAAAACCATTACACGAAAGTAGAAACGTCGTCACACGTCAACAATAAAGTGAGAGCACTAGAAAGAGAAACTAATTGCAGTAAGTTTCTAATCGCCCAGAAATTCGTACATGCTGGACGTGAACGCATGTGTCAATGAGATTACAATATGTCATCCACTTCCATTACAGATACAGATTTTGACTATGCAACATAGAGCTGCTGATATTATAATCTTTCAGAGAAAGCATTTACAGAAGGGCAAGAAGAATGAGGACGATAGAATCAATAGAATGAGAAAAACGCAGATTGTGCGCCAGATCGTGGTTTGAAAACATAGAACTAGTGTACCAGTAAGATTTCGAAGTGATGTTTTTTGCAAAACCATACAATCAAACAGGCGTAATACTGCTGCTTACTCTATGCCGAGTTTCATTCCTTTGAACTGGGCTCAGTAGAAGAAGTATAGAGGGAACTTGATGGCTTTTGCCAGAAATGAGACTCGGTCCATTTACTACCGTGTTTCTCGCAGTCTTATTGTACATAACATGCTTCATTTGGAGTAGTTTATATGAAGAGCTTTGATGTAATAAAGTGATCGATTTTACGGCTCATTCATGAGTTGTTCATACTGTTTATCTTGTACAATTTGTGCAGAATTTAACTAAAATCAATCCCCATTTGCCATTTCCCTTGACTCTAAGGCCAGTGTGAGAGCTAGAAATCCGCTTCCAAATATTCCCAATGGGGCTCTCTGCCTCAACACCATATCATTACTCGAACAACTGGCCCTACCTGGGGAATGAAACCTTTTAAAATGATAAAAAACAAAGAGACCTCAGCAGAAATAGGAACACATGAACTACTAAGCTAAGGTGCGAGCGGCATGACTGTGGAGGTGACAGCGGTAGTGGTGGGAGAGCGTCACGTCGTAAATGGCCACGGCACAGTAGGGAAGGGGAGGGGAAGTGCAGATCAGCTAAAAGCTATACACAAAGTCTTCCATATCGGAACTTCTAAACTACAGTCAGTAAGTGTTCGTTTTAGCATCTTATATCACTACAGCCAACAGTTTGACAAGTACAGACGTTTAAAATCATTAGCGCCAGAGTAGAAGACAAAAAAAAAAAAAAAAAAGGAAACTGGGCTGGTCCTAATGGCCGAAGCACACAATGAAGGAAGTGTGAAGCGTCTTCGGCACAAAGAGAAGGAGACGCCCAGGCCTGAGATTATGTTTCTGAACATAGGCCGGATTCTACCTCCCTACAGTGTTTCCCCATATCTGCCCAAGGCATCCCTCGTTCGGTGGATGCAGCCGAAGACTGAACAGTAGACATTACTCCACACTACACAGAACTGAGAGAAACTGTAAATTTGTGGGTGCAGCAGGACAGATACACGACGAGGTGGCTAGCTCTTCGCCAGTTGACCATCACTCCTTCATTTAGCCAGCGGCAAACAGAAGCTGCCACTCCGGCACACACAATAGACGAAGGGAGATGGAGCGCCGCTGCTGAGCAGTCTGGGACGGTGGTGGGTCAGCCTAGAGGTAAAAGTGGAGAGCGGCCTCGAGCGCAGAGCTGGTGATGTGCCGCTCGCAGGGGCTGGTGTCCCAGAAGGCGCCGTGGCAGCCGGACTGCTCGAAGCAGCCGTAACGCACCGCCTTCGAGTTGGGGCTGCAGCAGGTCACGATGGCCCACACGCAGCGGGACATCTGTGGCTCGTCCAGCACCGAGTTGCCCCTCCCAAACACCTGCGAACACAGTGGCGTACGTCACCTCTGGAATGCCTGTAGTTGAGCAAAAACACTATCATATGGCTCACCGCACATCCACACCTGCACTACCATATCAAAAGCATCTGGACATCTCTACTCGACGAACTGACCACCAGATGTCACGACAGGTGGACCCACCAGTATAATAGGAGATGGAGACTAGATATTGGTACAGTATGAGTCAAATGGGAAGGTCAGAGGGAGTTCAGTCACTTTCAACGTGGAATGTCACCTGAGGAACAGATCTGCATCTACATCATACTCAACAAGCCACCTTATGGTGTGTAGCGGAGGGTACCTTGAGAACCAATATCTGATTCCTCCAACCCTGTTCCACTCCCGGATAGTTCGTTGTATTGGCTGTAATTTCTCGAATTTTCTCCTCGTGGTCAATACGCGAGATGTATGGGGGGGGGGGGGGGGGGAAGTAATATGTTCTCCGACACCTTCTGAAAAGTTCTGTCCTAAAATTTCAATAATAACTCTCTCTGTGATGCACAACGCCTTCCTTGTAACGTCTGCTAGTGGGGTTTGTTTAACATCTCCGTAACGCTCTCTCACCAGCTAAACGGTCCAGTGACGAAACGCGCCACTCTTCCTTGGATCTTCTCTATCTCCTCCATCAGTCCTACCTGATAGCGATCCCAGATAGATGAACAATATTCGAGAATCAGGCAAACAAGCGCCTTATAAGCCACTTCTTTTGTGGATGTGTTACATTTCCTTAAGACTCTTCCAACGAGTGTGAGTCTGGTACCAGCTTTTCCCACTGTCTGTTTAATATGGTCCTTCCATTTACGGTCGATCTGGATAGTTATGGCTCTGAGAACTATGGTACTTAACATCTGAGGTCATCAGTCCCCTACACGTATAACTACGTAAACCTAACTAACCTAAGGACATCACACACATCAAGGCCCGAGGCAGGATTCGAACCTGCGACCGGAGCGGTCGCGCGGTTCCAGACTGAAGTGCCTAGAACCGCTCGGCCATACCGGCCGGCTGGATAGTTACGCCTACATATTTTATGGCAGACGCTGTCTCCAGCTCCCGGGTTCGATTCCCGGCGGGGTCAGGGATTTTCTCCTGCCTCGAGATGACTGGGTGTTTGTGTTGTCCTCATAATTGCATCATCATTCATGCAAGTGGAAGATTGGGCTGAGAAAAGATTGGGAATTTGTAAGGGCGCAGATAACCGCGCAGTTGAGCGCCCCACAATCCCAACATCATCATCTGTCTCCACTGTTTGTCATCAATAATGTAGCCATACAGTAGCAGATTTCTTTTCCTATGTATGCGCAATATGTTACTTCCATTTACGTTCAGGGTCAACTGCCAGAGCCTGCACCAATCATCAATTATCTGCAGGTCGTTCTGCACACTCTTACTATCTTCTGGCGTCACTACTCTGGCATAAACAGCTCAATCATCTGCGAATAGCCTAGAAGAGCATCTGACGCTTTCTACTAGATCCCTTATATATATTGCAAACAGCAGAGGTCCTATCACACTTCCCTGTGGTACTCCGGATATTACCTTTACATCTGTCGATTTTGTTCCGTTAAGAGCGACGTGTTGAGTTCTATGTGCAAGAAAGCCTTGAATCCAATGGCAAGTCCGATCCGATACTCTGTAAGCTCGTATTTTTTCTTCATTAAACGGCAATGGAGGTGTCAAATGCCTTACTGAAATCAAGGAACAGTGCATCAACCTTAGAGCCGTTGTCCACTGCACTGTGGTTCTCATGGAGGAACAGAGCTAGCCGAGTTTCACAGGATCTGTATTTGATTTTTATAGAGGAGATATTCATTTTCCAAAAACGGCATAATTCTTGAGCATTAAATATGTCCCATAATTTGACAACAGATCGACGTCAACGGTATAGGTCTATAATTGTGTGGATCTGTCTTACAGCTTTTCTTGAAAACGGGAATGAGTGGCGCTTTTCTCCAGTCGTTAGGTACCTTTCGTTGCGCAAACGATCTGCGATAAAATGCTGCTAGAAGGGGAGTAAGTTCTTTCGCATAATATTTATATACTCTTGGAAATTGAAATAAGAAGACCGTTAATTCATTGTCCCAGGAAGGGGTAACTTTATTGACACATTCCTGGGGTCAGATACATCACATGATCACACTGACAGAACCACAGGCACATAGACACAGGCAACAGAGCATGAACAATGTCGGCACTAGTACAGTGTCTATCCACCTTTCGCAGCAATGCAGGCTGCTATTCTCCCATGGAGACGATCGTAGAGATACTGGATGTAGTCCTGTGGAACGGCGTGCCATGCCATTTCCACCTGGCGCCTCAGTTGGACCAGCGTTCGTGCTAGACGTGCAGACCGCGTGAGACGACGCTTCATCCAGTCCCAAACATGCTCAATGGGGGACAGATCCGGAGATCTTGCTGGCCAGGGTAGTTGACTTACACCTTCTAGAGCACGTTGGGTGGCACGGGATACATGCGGACGTGCATTGTCCTGTTGGAACAGCAAGTTCCCTTGTCGGTCTAGGAATGGTAGAACGATGGGATCGATGACGGTTTGGATGTACCGTGCACAATTTAGTGTCCCCTCGACGATCACCAGAGGTGTACGGCCAGTGTAGGAGATCGCTCCCCACACCATGACGCCGGGTGTTGGCCCTGTGTGCCTCGGTCGTATGCAGTCCTGACTGTGGCGCTCACTCGCACGGCGCCAAACACGCATACGACCATCATTGGCACCAAGGCAGAAGCGACTCTCATCGCTGAAGACGACACGTCTCCATTCGTCCCTCCATTCACGCCTGTCGCGACACCACTGGAGGCGGGCTGCACGATGTTGGGGCGTGACCGGAAGACGGCCTAACGGTGTGCGGGACCGTAGCCCAGCTTCATGGAGACGGTTGCGAATGGTCCTCGCCGATATCTCAGGAGCAACAGTGTCCCTAATTTGCTGGGAAGTGGCGGTGCGGTCCCCTACGGCACTGCGTAGGATCCTACGGTCTTGGCGTGCATCCGTGCGTCGCTGCGGTCCGGTCCCAGGTCGACGGGCACGTGCACCTTCCGCCGACCACTGGCGACAACATCGATGTACTGTGGAGACCTCACGCCCCACGTGTTGAGCAATTCGGCGGTACGTCCACCCGGCCTCCCGCATGCCCACTATACGCCCTCGCTCAAAGTCCGTCAACTGCACATACGGTTCACGTCCACGCTGTCGCGGCATGCTACCCGTGTTAAAGACTGCGATGGAGCTCCGTATGCCACGGCAAACTGGCTGACACTGACGGCGGCGGTGCACAAATGCTGCGCAGCTAGCGCCATTCGACGCCCACACCGCGGTTCCTGGTGTGTCCGCTGTGCCGTGCGTGTGTTCATTGCTTGTACAGCCCTCTCGCAGTGTCCGGAGTAAGTATGGTGGGTCTGACATACCGGTGTCAATGTGTTCTTTTTTCCATTTCCAGGAGTGTAGAATCTTATAGGTATTTCATCTAGTCCTGACGCCTTTCCATTACCAAGCGATTGCAGCTGCTTTTCAATTCCGCGATCGGTTATCTCAATATCTGCAAGTATAACCGGAGGTGGGGAGTAGTTTTGCCTTCCAAGGTGGCCGAGCGGTTCTAGATGCTACAGTCTGGAACCGCGAGACCGCTACGGTCGCAGGCTCGAATCTTGCCTCGGGCATGGATGTGCGTGATGTCCTTAGATTAGTTAGGTTTAAGTAGTTCTAAGTTCTAGGGGCTGATGACCTTAGAAGTTAAGTCCCATAGTGCTCAGAACCAAGGAAAATGGGGAGTAGTTGTTAGTACACGAAGAGTAACAGTAAAATAATGGGTGGGTCAAAGTGAGCTCAGTCACTTCCAACTTATTAGATGTCACCTGAGCTGCAGATCAGATAGGGATATATCAACCCTTCTGCAAGTGTCCAAATCAAGTCGGTGAAGTGTTTGTGAAGTGGAAATGCGAAGGAATAATCGAAACTAAACCAAGGCTAGATAGATCTCACATACTGATGGATAGCGACCGTCGAGTATTACGAAGGCTGGTAGTAGCGACAATAGGATGAAAACAACGAAAGGAGTCTCTGCCTGTGCAGGTCTCCTTGCGTTTCGATGCCGCCGCGACCTCTCTGTATATAACAGCATCATCCACCTAAAACACCACGGAACTTCCGAGTATATCCTCTACGTCGTTTGGATATATTGTGAAAATGTAATGGTCTCATAACAGTCCCCCGGTGTATGACCGAAGTTACTTTTACATGCTAACATTTCTCTCCATCGAGAATAACATGTGCCAGAATGATAAAATTGTTCCTGCCTTGACTCACTATTGACAACTGAGACTTCTGAATAGTGAATTAGTAACGGCATTGAACTGTCGAAATCTCGTGAAGGTCAGAAGAAATGATTGTGTCTAAAGATGAGCGTTACTTGAGGATTCTGGGATCAGGCCACTTAGCTTGGCCTGTGTTAGTACAACATACCAAATTTATTGAACAACGCTTGCGATGAGCTGGTGCGGGATTCAGCAAAGCTGACTGTATATGCGATCAGAGATGAACGTGTCATTTGGCAGTCCTACTACACCAATGAAATATTACTTGGTGTAATCGCACTTGCTAACTACATACAGCACATACAACACATATCTAGGAGACACAATAAGTGCCCAGCCATTGGATGTTCCACAGCATGCATGTAATTGATAAAAGACACCTGAAACTTCCTGCCAGATGAAAACTGTGTGGCGGACCGAGACTCGAACTCGGGACTTTTGCCTTTGATGGGCAAGGTAGGAGACGAGGTACTGGCGGAATTAAAGCTATGAGGACGGGTCGTGAGTCGTGCTTGGGTAGGTCAGCTGGTAGAGGGCTTGCCTGCGAAAGGCAAAGGTCTCGAATTAGAGTCTCGGTCGAGCATACAGTTTTAATCTTCCAGGAAGTTTCTTATCGGTGCACACTCCGCTGCAGAGTGAAAATTTCAATTCAAAGGACACCTTCATTTATACCTCAGCTACACATCAAAAGGAGAGGTTAGGGAAAACAGAACTGGCTGGAAATTATTTAATGCAACCTAAGATAGGCAAACCAACTTGCATCATCAGGTCCAGGTGCAGATAGAAGTTGCGTTGCCAATCTTAACGTGCGTGAAATATTTTCTGGGGTAATTTTATATTGACTAACCTGTGTAAATGGAATGAGACTGCCAGGGGAATGGATTTAGTGGGGGGGGGGGGGGGGGTTTGTCTCTCCCTGCCACCATGGATACATGTATGAACTGAATTCATTTCACTCACATGACATTCATAAAGATAATGTTGCATGAAATCGTTATTATCAAAGTGACATAGAACTGACAGCAGTGAGCAGATATACAGTTCTCCAGTGTAAAGGGCGTGTCTGACTAATAACGCCTGAAGATGGTATGAGGAAAAGGGCCAAAACCCGTTGCTAACGGTTAATAAAAATCTGGAAACGCGATCGAGACTATTTTTATTATCTCGTACCCAACGATTTGTATTTGTTCTGAGAGAATATTTTAATTTAATATGAATGCCTTTCGTGTCACCTTCTCTTCCTTGCTACTAACTGGTTGCCCCATAATTAACAAATATCGTCAGTACATTTCTACATTTCTGAAATGAGGTCTTGCCGTGACGGTATTTTTCTTTGTAAAACAGATGTCACCATTTGGAACTTTTCCAAGTGGAGAGAGATTGATATAATTCTTTTTTATTATTTTGGGTAACTGATCGTGACCTGTAAGTGCACAGAGCAATATTAGCGATCTCTCATTGCCACTGTGGTTTCTTGCGTTATTTTGCCTACAAGGCGTAATATTAAACAGACTATGTTGAGGTGGCAAGTGCGGCAGGCACCTTGCACTTTCTGCTGTCGAAGCCCAAAGCACTCACCCAAACGACATGCAGAAAGCACTGAATAGGCAACACACAACACATAATCATCTTTTACATGAACGTAGACAATCTAGACGGCAAGAAACCTTTACTTTCGTGGATACTGGTTTCGGTCAGTTACTGACCATCATCAGACATCAGACACGATGGTAAGTGCCGGCGGAGAAAGCAGCAGGCGTTACGAACTCCAGGAACGTCAGCTACTTTTATTATCTGTTATTAAATTCGTATGAATATTATAATGAGCCTTATGTTTTTAAAACAATTCGCACCTAGTATGGAAAGTATCCGTGCGTGACTGACAAATTTTTACTACTTATATGATTTTTGTTTAATGTACGGAATTGTCACGTACACTATCAGCTCATTTTTATAAAATTTTAGTTATTATTTTAACTAAACAGATGACAGGGAAGATTAAACTGAAGAAAAATAAAGTAAGTTTAAACTATGATATTTATTTTAAAGTTTATCAGTGTTCAATGAGGCGCACAACGTGAGAAGCCTGAAACATATCTGGTTCCTTATTTAATGTTAGGAAAACGTGACTTTCTAAGAACAGGAAACAAACAAAAATAGGAAACAGCGAATAGGAAACAAAGAATGGGAAACAGGGTGCAAACCACATTTAAAATTAACACGCAAAGGTCGTTGAAGGATACACAAAATAAAATTAACCACAACCAATCGATTCTATTTAAGACAAAGAAATCCGGCTCGTATCGTAGTCCTGTTCCTAATGGATAACCACAGACGTGTATAATAAGTTTATATAAAGGAAACGTGGTGCGATATACACACAATCTTAGCAAATGGTCTATGAAATCTTTCAAAAGGAATGTGACACAGGAAGAACTGCTCCTCGTACCGATTAATTACGTTTGAATACCCGAAGTATTATCCAAAAGAGTAGCAGAGGGCCAGTTTTGTTACTACACCACATGCTCCACGTGGTCAACTAGATTTACAGAAATGTGTAATTCGAGAAAAATTTGAATAATATAAAAAAATTAAATGCCAACACAAGTTACAAGAGAAACTTACGAACTGCGTTACGGACGCCATAGTATTGACCTGATGGATCAAACAATTTTACGAGCACGTGGTACTGGTACCACAAAGCACACACCACGTGGTTTGAACATGAAGAAAAATCAGTAATTTGAAAAATTTTATCGAGAGGAAAGCTTACAATCGCGCGCACATTCTCACTAAAGACCGATGATCTTAGTTCCAATTACGCCTAATCACCACGTGCTTCCACTTTCCTTTATTCGACTAGGGACAAAACAAGTACTGCAATACTTTCTGAAATTAACACTGAAATTGCACTGCGTCCCGATTTAAAATAATATAAAAATATTAAAGGTCTTTACATGGTTAGTCAGGCAGCAGTTAGAGTTGACGGTAAATTGAGTACATGGTTCAGAGTAGTTTCCGGGGTAAGACAAGGCTGCAACCTGTCTCCACTGTTGTTCATATTATATATGGATCATATGGTGAAAACAATAGACTGGCTGGGTGAGGTTAAGATAGGTGAACACAAAATAAGCAGTCTTGCATATGTGGATGACTTAGTTGTGATGGCAGATTCGATTGAAAGTTTGCAAAGCAATATTTCAGAGCTAGAAATGTAAGGACTATGGTATGAAGATTAGCACCTCGAAAACGAAAGAAATGTCAGTGGGAAAGAGATATAAAGGGATTGAGTGCCAAATAGGAGAAACAAAGTTAGAACAGGTGGACGGTTTCAAGTACTTAGGATGCATATTCTCACAGGATGGAAACATAGTGAAAGAACTGGAAGCGAGTCGTAGCAAAGCTAACGCAGTGAGTGCTCAGCTACGATCTACTCTCTTCTGCAAGAAGGAAGTCAGTACCAAGACTAAGTTATCTGTGCACCGTTCAATCTTTCGACCAACTTTGTTGTGTGGGAGCGAGAGATAAGGTTGAGGTTACAGATATGAAAGTAGCTAGGATGATTGCAGGTACTAGTAGATGGGAACAATGGCAGGAGGGTGTCCACAACGAGGAAGGCAAAGAAAAACTGGGAATGAAATCTATAGATGTAGCAGTCAGGGCGAACAGTCTTAGATGGTGGGGTCATGTTACACGCATGGGAGAAGCAAGATTACCCAAGAGACTCATGGGTTCAGCAGTAGAGGGTAGGAGGTGTCGGGGCAGACCAAGGAGAAGGTACCTGGATTCGGTTAAGAATGATTTTGAAGTATTAGGCTTAACATCAGAAGAGGCACCAATGTTAGCACGCCATAGGGAATCATGGAGGAATTTTATAAGGGGGGACTATGCTCCAGACTGAACGCTGAAAGGCATAATCAGTCTTAAATGATGATGATGATGATGACGATGATGATGAATATTTTCGATGTAGACTTGTAACAAAAGTGATTAATTTTTTAGTTAGGCTGAACTTAAGAATTCCATTGTCCTTCAGACTCACCAGACACGCGCTTACCCGGAGAAACTGGCCGCAGACTGACCAGCGTGGGCCCCTTCCGATGGTGTCCCACAGATACAATAGGAAGTGACCAGAGAGGCAGCTTCCTGTACCAACTTGACAAGGGACGTACAGGACCACACCAAGGAGACAAACCTCTTTGCCTTAGAAATCGTAGCTAACTACTCAGACGTTGATCACTCATTCATCTTTTCACACCAGAAGGGAAGGAGATGACAATATCTTAAGACGACATATACACTATGTAAAGGAGGCGGCTCTGTGTTCCATAAGAAATTTTATGATACGAATTACATATAAAAATGAGTTAGAAAGTGTCCTATGACAAGTGGTCGTGTTTATGGGTCAATATAACAAATTCCACTGCTCAGTTTCCTCCCGGATAAATTTAGAAATACCACAGTAAATTTAGAGGTGGAATGTATGACGTAAACAACAATAGGTCGAGGAAAATAGCATGAAAGGAATCTAACAGAGACGTTTTAATGTCTGATACCTGCTTGGAAGAATAAGTCGAGGGAGAGCGAAAAAACAGTGAATTTCATGTCTGCTGGAACGAATTGTAGTTGAAATTTGTTCTATCGTTCAAACAGGTACTGGTGAAAGAAGTACTTGTTTTTCCGTTTTATCTGGTGATGGTAGCGTAGCACATTAACGTTAAGCATCTCAGAAGGCCTTTAATGATGCCTTCCTGGAGACGTTTCTTGCTGTGGTAGAGACGGGAGCGCTAATGGGTATCTTTTCTGATAGTCACCTGAGAAAAACCGTCGACGGCTGCGATGTCGGCGGCCCTGTCGGGCGCCGGCTCAGGACGCAGCGGCAAAATAGTCTCCGAAGGCGCCGGAGGTGCGTCCTTGGTAGTGCTCTTAGTAGCCGCTGGAGGTGTGCTCGTCGTCGGCGGCGTCATCGTCTTCGTCGCAGCCTTTCCGGAAGACGGAAACACGAACGGCCAGTTACCTGAAAGGGGACACAGCGCCATTCAGTCGTGGATACTAATAGTAGTGTAGAGACTTATAACAGTCCATTTGTAAATGGAAACAGACAAAAAACAGTAATATTGACGCTGTCCTGCCACTTTTAACCAAAAAGTAATTGCTGGTACAACTGCGGATATACAAGGAAATATTACCGCGGATTGCCACAGATAACTAAAAGCTGATTTAGACCGGAGCGAATGTACGAGCCGTATTCGGAATGTAAGGTCCGATTAGTCGCAAAATGAAACCACTGTGAAAATCCGATGAAACTTTGCACAGACGTGTTGGGCAATGTCTGAAGTGTACCTGTCGATGGCTTCACGACGCTCTTTCAGTTCAGAGCGCAAAGTGATCATGTAGAAATGACTAAAACAACAGTGTCTCCCACTAGGTAGGCGGATCTGGTGAGAGATTTTGCCTGAAGCTATGCAGCCCACACAACATAAATGTCATGAGTTTCTTTCTTCAAGACGATTTTCAGCCGCACTCTGCAGGGGCAATGAAGACGCTCCTGCAGCGTTTTCGATGCGAAGTGTTTGATCGCCCAGAGGACAGCCCTTAATTTGCTCTCTCCGTTGCTCATCTCTGCTCACATGAACCCCTGGCTATGAAGACAACGTTTTGGAGCAAACAACGAAAGGCAGACAGGCGTAGAGAATTGGCGAAAATCACAGGCGGCTGCTTTCTGTGACAAAGGTACTGGAACGTTTGTACAACGCCACAACAAATGGCTAAGTCGGAGGGGCGACTATTTATAGAGGTAGTTGGAAGGTACGGCTAACTGTTGCGAATAAAAAATTGTTGATTTTCACTATGGTTACAATTTAACGACCAATCGGACCTTACTTTCCGTACAGCCCTCGTATGTAAAAGCTAGCGAACGAGCATTTGTACACAACTCACCACTGTTGACTACAATTCGCTTGTATCTGTAAACAAGTGTTTACACTAGGTGGGTTGGAGGAGACCACGGTATAACGGACATGGCATTCGAACGCTGCGTTGCTGCTTTTCTTCTGGCTTAACACTAGGCATCACTATACTCCTAGAGATACCATGTAAAGCTTTGACACTCACAGAGGAACATTTTGCATGGCGGACGCAGTGTTTTTGGTGAAGCAAAAAACATGGCATGAGAAAAGAAGAGGTGAGGTGTCTCAGTTCGTACATAAACGTGAAATACGTGGAAGTAGAGCATAAATCGCAACTCCAACTTTCCTTAGCATTATTCCAAACCTTTGCACACTAGCATTCCCTTGGCTCGTTATTACAGTCGAGAAAATTCAAAACCACAAGTTATGCCCCACTGAAAAGCAGACCTTCACAGTAGCGGCGTTGTACGTAATCACAGTAGTTGAACTTGTTTACCGTGAGACGGTGTGACGGTATTCCCAGTTGCACAAGCAGAGTTAACGGCTTCCCAGCGATTTTCTCATTTCTGGAGAGTTTTTGCCACCGTTCGTTGCACGATGGATTCCTCCAAATCAGCACAAGGAGCGGTTAGCCAATTTCTTCTAGCAGGAGCGAGCACGCTTCACAAATTTGTCGTAAGGTGAAAGAGGTGTATGGAGAGAACTGTCTTGCATGGTTCACAACATTCCTATGGTGTCAGCGTTATGAGGCCAGAAGTGTAGACGATATCATAAAGCTCCTTCAGAAATTTCCGGACCACCTGGAAAATCCTCCTTTTTCTATCTTTGTTTGGGCCTTGTCCCACGCCAACGCGGGGTCAGGCGTGTTATTACGGATTTGGCAGTGTTGGATGCAGAGGGTGGCCGAATGCCCTTCCTGCCGCCACTGTAACATCCTCCGTACAGCCCTGATACCTCCCCAGGTGATTCGCACATCTTCGGCCCCTGAAAACAGTCTCTAAAACGTCAAGAGGGTGACGCGGATGTCCAGGAAACCGCGGGCAACTAGATCCATCAGTAACTCTGGAGTTTGTACAACGAAGCCCTCCACTCACTTCCTACTTACTGGAATTGTTATTTTGATATTAAAATTTCTTAACATACAACTGAAATGTCATTTTCATTTGGGCACACCTAACAGAACATTAATTACCGACCAGCAACCTAACCAGAAGGAAGGCTAGTATTTACACTCTGGTCATTACCATCCTGAGACGTATACATTGGTGATGTTTTCCGATCTGAATAGCAGCTGGGTCTCAGATAGTTTCTGATGGCTGCAAAGCAGTTCAGTGATTTTATTAAGGTACATATAAGAAACATGTTGTGAATAAAATATAATTAAGGGAATGGCATAAGCTACTTAATAAACTGGTTTGTGTTAATAAAAACTGCTGTATAGGGGACTACATACCAGGTAAACTAATTTTACTTGTCATCAAAAATCCCTATGATAACAGTACAATATCAGCTACCACGAACATAAGCAACAAGAATAACCAGGTCTTTCATATTTTTTTTAGTTTTATTCCACATTTTCATCACTTTTAAATATAAAGCAAAGTGTATATATGTGTGTATGTCTGGGATCTCCTCTAAAACCCCTGGATCGACTTCAATCAAATTTGGCACAGAAATAGCAGGTCCCATGGTTATTAGCACTTACAACCTCCTAGCTCCAACAAAAGTGGAGATACTGCTTGACAGACATGCTGTGTGGGAGCAGTATCGGCCTGCCCAATCAATTTGCTTTGCAGGGCAATCTACATATGAGGGGCAAAGAAACAGTTTGCCAGTCCCTCACATGTAGGCTAGACTGTATGCATGACATGCATATTGTGTTGGAGTAGTATCACCCTGTTTCTGGTGGTGGTCAGTATGTCAGGGGCAAAGAAATGAATTTCAGGCCCCTGATTTGTACCCTTCCCTGTATGACATTCATGTTGTGAAGTAGTAGCGACCTGCTCTATTGAACTGTACTGCAGGGGCTACATGTGTCAAAGGGTGTTGCTGGGGACAGGTTGAGATGGACAGAGGATGTTATAAACAGAGTTAGGGGAAGGATAGAGAGAGGGGAGGAAGGGATTGCGTGAGGCAGGTAGGTGGGAAAGGGAAGAGAGGGAGGAGGATGTGGACAGAGGGAGAGGGAGGAAGATTAGGTGGGGAGAGGGGGAGTATGTTATGAAGAGCCAGATTGACAGGGGAGGAGGAGGTAGACAGAGGAGGGAAGATGTTGTGGACACACAGATGGAGGTAGAGAGCAAGAAGGTGGAAAGAGATGTGTTTGATATAAGTGTCAAATGCTTGATCAGTTGAAGTCGTGTGGAAAAGGTCAGTGTGTGTGTGTGTGTGTGTGTGTGTGTGTGTGTGTGTGTGTGTGTGTTGTGTACACATACTAGTTATTGTCTGGGAAGCTAGAACTGCAGGTGTAAGAACCACCTAGCTCCCATAGATATGGGACAGAGGTGAGCAGGTTTGGTAGCCCCTGACAGCTAAGCTGGACTATATACAGGTTTGTTGTGCGGATACTATTGTGATGCATTCCAGAGGCTATATGTGCGAATGGGTGTGGCTAAGTAGAGCAAAAGAGAAGGAGGAGGAGATGGATAAATTTAGGGGGAACAACAAAATAGAGTGAGAAAGGAGGCACAAAAAAATAGACAGAGAGGCAAAGGAGGAGATGAGCAGATAGAGGTGGACAGGGAGGGATGGGAACAGGTGATGTGTGCCATAGGCATAGGCAGGCAAAGCCACAGGTAAGAGGCTAGTTGGTATATATTTCTTCATATATTTTTTCTTTTGACATTTGTGCAATCGTATCTGCATTCTTCTATCAGTAACATGACATTCTCTAAACATCATCCCATCGATCACTCAACTCATGTCACGAGAGCAGAGAAAAGTTTTTATGACTGCTGGCGCCGAGGTGGTATGCTAAAAGCCCGACAGCGAGAGGAACACGAGTGAAAACTAGCAACTAACAGAGCATGACTAAACACAGTTCGCTCGCACTCCCGTATCATTTACACGAGACAGAATGCTAGCCTTTCTCGTGCTCGGTCCAGTCCAAGCGAGGCTTGAGCCAGTCCCCGTACTGGGTGGAGGAGGCAGTCCGCTCACCTGAGAAGGCCGCGGGCTTATCGTGGCTGCGGCCGTTGTTGCCGTGGGCGCCGACGCTGAGTCCGGGGCGGGAGGCGGCGTACCTGCCGCCGGGGATGAGGTTGGCGGCGGCGGGCGGCGGCTGCAGCAGCAACGCCAGTGGCCGCAGCGACGGCGGCGGGGGTGGCGAGGGCGGCGGGGGCGGCGTCGGCTGCCCGGCCACCAGACCGGCGGACAGTGCCGTCAGCCATAGCAGCGTCAGCGGCGCCATTGTTACAAGACCTGCAACAGCGGCGGCCGTCTTCTCTCAGAAATCCGGCAAGTCTTCACACTGGGTGGAATCATATAGGGCCTACGTCGCTAAAGGATCCCACCTTCTCTCGTAGAACTTTCCCTTATGGTTGTAACTCAAAAGTCCTTGTATCGCATAGTAAAATACTGATTTTGGTATGTATCAGATATTACAGTACTATTTTGTATAGTAATGGGCTTTGTATCGTATACTAAAATACTGTTTGGCCGTGTATCGGATACTACAATACTGCTTTGTACGTTGAAACGTCGGCAAATAAAACACACAGATGAAAAAATACACATCAGACTACCATCTTTGATGTTTAAGGTTATGAAGTCTTATAATGTTCACTTTACTTGTCACTTATTGATAATGGCAAGAAAGATAGCTGATGAGTAGTAATTACACAGGAGGTAATGAAATTAACTGATGAAAGGAGAAAATATACAAATGCAGCAAATGAAGCAGGCAAAAGAAAACCAAAAGACTAAAAAACGAGATCGACAGTAAGTGCAAAATGGCTTGGGGGCAATGGTTATAGGACAAATGTAAAGATTTAGGAGTATATCTGACTGGGAGAAAGATAGACACCGTCTCAAAAAAAATTAAGGAGGCTTTTGGAGAAAAGAAAAGCAGTTGTATGACTATCGAAAGCTCATATGGGAAAACCAGTCCTAAGAAATGAAGGTAAAGCTGAAAAGTGGAAGGAGTAATAGTCGGTCTGTACATTCAACTTCCAGGCAATACTGTAGGAATGGTAGAGGACGTAGATGAAGACGAGATGGGAAATACGATACTACGAGAAGAGTCTGACAGAGCACTGAAAGACCCGTGGAGACAAGGCCCCAGGAGTAGACGACATTCTGTCAGACCTACAGATAGTCTTGGGAGGTGTCATTCAAGTTTTCGCCCTTCTCCTTCCTATTGTAAAACACCCCAGGAATTTTAATAGAAGGAGGAGGGCGTGAAATTGAATGACATCTGGATTCCGGTGCTCCAGAAAATGTATGCCAGTCTTCCACAACGAGGTGATAGCAACAGCGGACGATGGCCAATTACGAATTCAAAACATGTGACGTCATGCCACTGTGCGGATGCACTCGGAAGCAGAATTTTCCTGTAGGCAGCCAGGGTGTCAGTCTGGCATTCAAAGTAGCTATGATCCCCCTTTGAAAATGCCTTCTGCAGATGGGGACGAAACGTTGGGTTTTAACGTATAATCCATTCGACCACGGCATAATATCCTGAAACATTTTTATTCTGACTTATTTTAACTTCACAGCCTTTTCGCGAGACATTATCACATTTATCTGTTGTAATCTCATCAAAATGTTCGAAGTCGACTGAAAAATTTCACAAACATACGGAAGACTGTAAAGGATGACTGGATAGCTCTATTATATCCATAGTTATGCAGTATAAACCTTGCAAACGAGATTGAATCCCAGTCCGGAAGAAATTTAGGTGATATTGCATGGTTCGTTAACTGAGAAAAAATTCTATCTGGTCATGATTTATTACATCGCAAACCATCCACTACTAGAACAAGGAAAGGGGAAATGGCAGCAGTACACCAAGTACCCTGTTACAGACACCAGACGAGAAAGAGAGTTAATATTGCATTGCTATCCAATTATGAGGTACTTTGGACTTTTCAAGTTTCTGTCTCATCAGCGCGTTAGTTTAAAATCAATTGCAAAATTTGCATCCAACAGATAGGAAAGAGACCGGGTTAATAAAAATTTAGTAAAATAAGTTATATATGCAAGATTTGGCCAAAACTGCTTCAGTTGTCCCTGACCTTCTATATTACCCGTTTTTCACCCCAAACCGTTCGTGTGCTAGGGAGGTCTCAGTGACACAATAATATATTTTTTTTCCAGGTTGCAGGTGATACGTGAGCTCAGTTTGGTAGAAACTAGTTTAAGTTCGCCCATAACCGACGGGCGAACGAGTTGTTGCAGCCTTTTTCTATAGCAAGTAATTTAAGCACATTGTGCCTGTAGTATCTGTGAAAAAATCGGCTAAGCACAACCATTGTGCAGGAAGTCCACTTGGACAGGCGGTGTTCCGTGTTAACGTTTCCTTGCCAGCACTTTTTCACCAACACCCCTTCACCTATTGCATGTAGGTGGTTTTTACCTCCACATAATCGCGCTCTACATTTTCATCTATACCTACATACATACTCCGCAAGGTGTCGTACAGTGCGTGGCGAAGGATACCCTGTACCAATGATAGTGATTTGCTTTCCTCTTCTACTCACAAACAGAGTGACGGAAAAAACGACTATCTATACTCCTGCGTACAAGCCTTAACCTCCTAATCTTATTCTCGTAGTCCTTACGTGAAATCTACTTTGCCGGCAATACAGTCGTTCTATACTCAGCCTCAATTTTTTCCAGTAGCGCTCCCGGGAAAGAACATCGCCTGAAATCCAGATTCCCATTTGAGTACACGAACCATCTCCAAAACAAATGGTTCAAATGGCTCTAAGCACATCTGAGGTCATCAGTCCCCTAGACTTAGAAGTACTTAAACCTAAGGACCTAAAGGCATTACACACATCCATGCACGAGGCAGGATTCGAACCGTGGCAGCAGCGCAGTTCCGGACTGAAGCGCCTAGAACCGATCTACCACAGCGGACGGCGAAGCATCTCCGCAACACTTCTAGTTCTTCGGACCTACCGGTAACAAATCTGTGGTACATCTGTAAAGGAGACCGCGTATAGGACCCTAGTTTACTGGTAATAACGAAAGAAACCTCGGAATTTCTCTGACGCGGTATAGCTTTAAAAATAGTAAAGTTTTACAGGCTGGTTGCACAGCTTAATGGTTGGGTTGCTGGCACGACAGCTCAGCGTGTTCGGCAAGAGGGTTGGCTGCCCTCTGCAATAAAAGTGAGTGACGGGATCAACGATGAAGTTCAACAGGTGTCATGAGACATCCGCCCCGAACAAATGCAATGAACAAAACGAAATTTAAAAAAAAGATGGTTAAGGTACGGACCTTCCATGCAAAAACTTTTCGGTTTGAACCTCGTCAGGTACATCGAATATTTTTATTTTTAAATCTTTATAGAAATGATCTTGATCATTATTTTTATGCAATTAATTGATTTAAATATAACCTTTTTACTTTTAAATCTTTATCGAAATGAATTTGATTTCAACACCGTATTAGTTATCGAATGAAATACGTTATTTCCTCTCGTTTTCCTACGTGAAAGTCTTTTTGGATTTGGAATCCTTGTTCATGTCATTTTGATTATTGTTATTTATTAACCCTGATTTAATTGCTTCCATGTCATTGTATTAATTATTTATATTTCTCATTTTGCTCGAATTTCATTTTACTCATAATCCCAGCTCTCATTTAAATCATCATACGCGTTATTTTGTTCATAGCGCAAGAAACATTTGTGTTTGAAATGTTGGTATAACGACTGCCATCGAAAAAATGTACATCTTCTAACGAAAAATATAATCTTGACACCACAGCAAAGTCAAGAGAAACAGATTACACTACTGGCCGCCATTTAAATTGCTACACCACGAAGATCACGTGCTACAGACGCGAAATTTAATCGACATGAAGAAGATGCTGTGATATGCAAATGATTAGCTCTTCAGAGCATTCACACAAGCTTGCCGCAGCTGGCGACAACTACAACGTGCTGACATGGAAAGTTTCCAACCGATTACTCATCAACAGCAGTTGACCGGCGTTGCCTGGTGAAACGTAGTTGTGATGCCTCGTGTAAGGAGGAAAAATGCGTACCACCACGTTTCCGATTTTGATAAAGGTCGGATTGTAGCCTATCGAGACTGCGGGATTTATCATATCGCGACATTGCTGCTCGCGTTGGTCGAGATCCAACAACTGTTAGCAGAATATGGAATCGGTGGGTTCACGGAACGCCGTGCTGGATCCCAACGGCCTCGTATCACTAGCAGTCGAGATGACAGGCATCTCATCCGCATGGCTGTAGCGGATCGTGTAGCCACGTCTCGATTCCTGAGTCAACAAATTTGGAATTTTGCAAGACATTAACCATCTGCACGAACAGTTCGGCGACGTTTACAGCAGCATGGACTATCAGTTTGGAGACCATGGTTGCGGTTACGCTTGACGCTGCATCACAGACAGGAGCGCCTGCGATGGTGTACTCAACGACGAACCTAGGTACACGAATGGTAAAACGTCATTTTTTCGGATGAATCCAGGTTCTCTTTACAGCATTATGATGGTCGCATCCGTGTTTGGCGACATCGTGGTAAACGCACATTGGAAGCGTCTATTCGTCAGCGCAATACTCCGTCAGCGCAATCACCCGGCGTGATGGTACTGGGTGCCACTGGTTACACGTCTCAGTCACCTGTTATTCGCACTGACGGCACTTTGAACAGTGAACGTTACATTTCAGATGTGTTACGACCCGTGGCTCTGCCCTTCATTCGATCCCTGCTAAACCCTACATTTCAGCAGGATAATGCACGACCGCATGTTGCAGGTCCTGTAGGGGCCTTTCTGGATACAGAAAATGTTCGACTGGTGCCCTGGTCAACACATTCTCCAGATCTCTCACCAATTGAAAACGTCCGGTCAATGGCGGCCGAGCAACTGGCTCGTCACAATACGCCAGTCACTACTCTTGATGAACTGTGGTATCGTGTTGAAGCTGCATGGACAGCTGTACCTGTACATGCCATCCAAACTCCGTATGACTCAATGCCCAGGTGTATCAAGGCCGTTATTACGGTCAGAGGTGGTTGTTGTGGGTACTGATTTCTCAGGTTATGTGCATCCAAATTGCCTGAAAATGTAGTCACATGTCAGTTCTAGTATAATATATTTGTCCAATGAATACCCGTTTATCATCTGCATTTCTTCTTGATGTAGCAATTGTAATGGCCAGTAGTGTAAGTTAAAGAAACGACTCTTTCCAAACAACAACACGACACAACCAACTCAGTACATAATTTTGTCGGAATATAGCTTTCGAAATGAAATCTGGTGTGCGATGCTCGCTGTCTTAGCTCGACCTCGCCGGCAAGAGATCGCTCATTGCGACCACTGTGTTGTCTGCGCCTCGGACCGGCTGTCACACTGCGCAGTTCAGTTCGCCTTTTGGTGTAGCCCTCACAGACGCGACGGTAGACCAGTTGGGCGCGCGACGCCATAAAAAGCTACTGCGAGGTCGCAGACCCGACCATTCCCCCCCCCCCCCCCCCCCCCCCCCTCCCGGCCAGAGCAACACAGTAAAATTCGGCGCCACTGTAAAATTCGGCGCCCGCCGCCCTTCACGAGACACGGAGCTAGCGAGGCCGCTCCAGTTTTACTATCGTCCCACACTTTGACGGCAAGTGGCTGCCGAGCAGAAGGAACGCCACGCGCGGAGCTCTCCTTTCGTCATCCACGGCTTCCCGCACAGCGTATCAGACGCGACGGGAAGTGAGTGTCTTCGCTACCGCCCGAGAAGCTTTGAAAGAGCAACAAATCAAGGTGAAACTGAAAAGAAACCAAAAGCCAAAATTATCGTAAGAGAGGCCTTGCGGGAAGCGTTCAACGAATTCGAAAACAAACTCCTATGTACCGAATTGATAAAAAATGCTAAGAAGTTTTCGTCTTATGTTAAGTCAGTAACCGTACCGAACCATCTCTCAAGACAGTCAGTAATCATAATGGCATTGAAACGGGGGATGACACACTAAAGGCAAAACTAATAAACGTCATTTCCCAAAGCTGTTTTACAAAGGAAGATCGCACAATTCCTCCTTTAAAAAGTCACACGAACGACAAAATGACATATATTTATCAATGAAATTCGCCAACATCCATGTAATTGAGGTATTATTTCATTTTATTTTGACGACCAGTTTAGGCATTCCACTATGTCATCTTCAGGCCCCGTACGCATCTCTCAGAAATAAACGATGTTGTCATACAGCGCCACATATTCCCGGATTTCGTGAATTCTAAACCGTACCCCAAGTGCTTCATTCGAAGACTAGATTGCAATCAAGTCATCCAGAAATATATGGCACTGTATGACAATATCGTGTATGTTTGAGAGATGCACGTGGGCCCTGAAGATAGCAATAGAGGAAAGCCGAAACTGGTAGAAAATACATCTACGTGATTACTCTGCTATTCACAATAAAGTGCCTGACAGTGTTCAATGAACCACCTTCAAGCTGTCTCTCTACCGTTCCACTCTCGAATGGCGATCGGGTAAAACGAGCTCGTAAATTTGCGAGGTGCCGGGGTGGAGAACAGTTTGTACCTCTTTAATTCAGACGAATTTCACATGAGAAGTGGACATGCAGTCGACCCCTCCTTACATACCACCTAATTGGTTATTTGCGCAACGGTAACGGAAGAAAATTATGGTGGACTCTGCTAGTTGGTAAAATAAAGAGTGCACACTCACAATAATTTAATAAAAATCGTAATCTACTCAGAAAAAAAGGAGAGCTTTACCGTAATAAAGAACAGGAAATGTTGTTGTTGTGGTCTTCAGTCATGAGACTGGTTTGATGCAGCTCTACATGCTACTCTATCCTGTGCAAGATTCTTCATCTCCCAGTACCTACTGCAGCCTGCATCCTTCTGAATTCTATTCAATACCTCCTCTTTAGTTATGTGATCTATCCACTTAATCAACAGCATTCTTCTGTAGCACCACATTTCGAAAGTTTCTATTCTCTTCTTGTCTAAGCTATTTATCGTCCACGTTTCACTTCCATACATGGCTACACTCCATACAAATACTTTCAGAAACGACTTCCTGACACTTAAATCTATGTTGGACATTAACAAATTTCTCTTCTTCAGAAATGCTTTCCTTGCCATTGCTAGCCTACATTTTATACCCTCTCTACTTCTACCATCATCAGTTATTTTGCTCCCCGAATAGCAAAACTCCTTTACTACTTTAAGGGTCTCATATTCTAATCTAATTACCTCAGCATCGCCAGACTTAACTCGACTACATTCCATTATCCTCGTTTTGCTTTTGTTCACGTTCATCTTATACCCTCATTTCAAAACACTGTCCGTTCCGTTCAACTGCTTTTCCAAGTCCTTTGCTGTCTCTGACAGAATTACAATGTCATCGGCGAACCTCAAAGTTTTTATTTCTTCTCCATGGACTTTAATACCTACTCCGGATTTTTCTTTTGTTTCCTTCACTGCTTGTTCAATATACAGATTGAATAACATCGGGGAGAGGCTACAACCCTGTCTCACTCCCTTCCCAACCACTGCTTCCCTTTCATGTCCCTCGACTCTTATAACTGCGATCTGCTTTCTGTACAAATTGTAATTAGCCTTTCGCTCTCTGTATTTTACCCCTGCCACCTTCAGAATTTGAAAGACAGTATTCCAGTCACCATTGTCAAAAGCTTTCTCTAAGTCTACAGGAAATGGGATTCTGCGTATATCTACGAAATGACATGCGGATTAAACATTACAATGAGATTTATTGCACATCATAACATAAATGTACATGATTATCGACACAAACAGTGGGTTAAAGGACAGGGTATACTGAAATATTATGAGAATAAGAGTTGGCTCGAGAACAAGGTGCTCCTACTCTCTGTGACGCGATAGAATGACGATAATGACTGGAGGTCCCAATGAATCAAATATTAATCCCCCGACTATATAGCAGTATCGCAATTAGTAGTGAGAGCTCAAATGTGATCACATGGAGAAACAAGCAACGTGGACTTGTGGCAAAGCGAGCGCGCTTGCTGCTGAGGGATTCAGTATAAAATTAATAAGGTCCTGCAATGAAGGAGCCGCAAAATACTGTACCAGTACAGAAATCTGCAGCACGTCGTCTGTAGGCAGCGTCCTGATGCTGTAGGCGCCGACTTCCGCCGTGCAGCGACTCTGTGTCAACCCCTGGCCACCGTTCCCTCCAATTTCAATCAGGGCTTTATGACGTCAACTAGCCCCAGTTTAAGTTGACCAATCATGCCTCTGCTATTCAGCTGAGGACACTGATTGGCTACGAAAACAACCTGCCTAGACCACCGGCCATCCGGTTGCAGACAGTCGCACTCAGCAAGGCACAGTCCACAAGTTATCTCCAAATCAAGAGGACAATGCAGTCAGTCGGTGCCAGAAATCTTAGTTCCAGAGGCGCCGGAACGGTAAACACATAAACTGCTGCGACAACCAGACGTCACGCAGGTCGTTTCGCCGTGCATACAATAGGCGAAACTCGACCGACGTAAGTCGTTCCGCCAGGCGCTTAAGCCTATTGAACGAACCCCTCAGAATTGAGGGAAGTGCAGCCCCCGACCGGAAACGCAGTGAGCGGCGTCCCCCAATGCTCGCCTCGCACAGGCCACCCAGGGAAGTAAAACAACATGTTTAGGAATCGAGTGATAAGTATTTTTTGAGCTCTCAGTACAAATACTCGCATTACAATAGCGTTATTCGGTCTATTACTACCGTGCTATGACATAGAACATTAATAAAATTGATGAAAATGAGTGGCGACATGCACAAAAGGGCACGGAACCTCTCAAATTTTTCTGTGCAAACCCTGATTTCTCTTATTTTATCGTGATGATCATTTCTCCCTAAGTAGGTGTGTGCCAACAGAATGTTTTCGTAATCGGAGTAGAAAAATGGTGATTGAAATTTCATAAGATAAAATAAAATAACATGTCAATTACACGGCTTTTGGCGAATTTCATTGATAATTAGTTGACCAGCTGATGACCTCTGTCCATGATGGATCAACAGAGACTAAATGACAGATAAATCAGCAAGGGATAGAAAAGCAACCGAGATCGCTCATAGAGAAACGCCCGGTGTACCAGACGGGATACCATATCGATTATGGACAAAGCTTGTGAAAGAACTTGTCCCTCTTCTAGCAGCGAATTACTTGAGTCTCTGGAGGAGCGTAACTTTCCTAATGGTCCGAAAACAGTACGGGTCATCCCAGTTTTCAAGAAGGGTTGTTGAAAAAATGGCTCTGAGCACTATGGGACTCAACAGCCGAGGTCATCAGTCCCCTAGAACTTACAACTACTTAAACCTAACTAACCTAAGGACATCACACACATTCATGCCCGAGGCAGGATTCGAACCTGCGACCGTAGCGATCACGCGGTTCCGGACTGAAGTGCCAAGAACCGCACGGCCACCGCGGCCGACAGGGTTGCTGAACAGATGCACAAAACTGCAGATCTACATTTTTGATGTCGGTCTTGCGTTGGGTTGTTTGAGGAAGGAGACCAGGCAGCGAGGTCATCGGTCTCATCGGATTAGTGAAGGACGGGGAAGGAAGTCGGCCGTGCCCTTTCAAAGGAAACACGCCGGCACTTGTCTGGAGCCATTTAGGGAAATCACGAAAAACCTAAATCAGGATGGCCGGACGCGGGATTGAACCGTCGTCCTCCCGAAAGCGAGTGCAGCGTGTTAGCCACTGCGTCACCTCGCTCGGTTGCTGTCGGTCTGCTGTAGAATTTTGGGACACGTTTCATTCCATTTTGTGGGGACATCCGTGGCGAAAGGCACCATGAGCGACTCGCGAGGACGCAACACAGACAACGCTGGGCTGGCAGATCTGCTCCTCGCACAGTGTGTAACTAGCAGCTCTCGCCTGGGGCTAATTAAAGACGGTAGTATTTATTGCTGCCTGCCTGTCCGTCTGTCTGCTGTAAAAAGTGGCGTGCGTCAGCAGCGGTCGACGCGGCCGGAGGAAATTAATCCCAGCCTGGCCCCGGCTGTGGTGTGGCGTGGCCTCTGGTCGCTGTATATTGCGCTCGCGACCGCCTGACGCCTGTAATGGGCGGGGCGGGCCACGCGGCTGTACGTCAGCGCGTCGCCGCCAGATGTCGCCGCCGGGCCACGCCCCCTCTCTGTGACGTAGCCACGCTGTAGCTCAGCCAGCCTAGGACGAGACAAGATATTGCCACTTCGAGCGACGTGAAAGTGACGTGTCACTCGATGCGACCGTGAAAGTCGACTGCAGTTGACAAATGAACGACTTCGGAGACGCCATATTGGATTTCGTGGTATTTCGTTATTTCTGCATCAAACTTGCATTTACGGTAGTAGACCGTTTCCAGCCAACAGTGCATTGAAGATTTATCACAAGCACGTTACTCTTAGTATGCGACCGTGAAAGTCGACTGTAGTTGACAAATGAAAGACTTCGGAGACGCCATATTGGATTCGTGGTATTTCGTTATTTCTGCATCAAACTTGAATTTACAGTAGTAGACCGTTTCCAGCCAACAGCGCATTGAAGATTTATCACAAGCACGTTACTCTTAGTATGCGACCGTGAAAGTCGACTGCAGTTGACAAATGAACGACTTCGGAGACGCCATATTGGATTTCGTGGTATTTCGTTATTTCTGCATCAAACTTGCATTTACGGTAGTAGACCGTTTCCAGCCAACAGTGCATTGAAGATTTATCACAAGCACGTTACTCTTAGTATGCGACCGTGAAAGTCGACTGTAGTTGACAAATGAAAGACTTCGGAGACGCCATATTGGATTCGTGGTATTTCGTTATTTCTGCATCAAACTTGAATTTACAGTAGTAGACCGTTTCCAGCCAACAGCGCATTGAAGATTTATCACAAGCACGTTACTCTTAGTATGCGACCGTGAAAGTCGACTGCAGTTGACAAATGAAAGACTTCGGAGACGCCCTATTGGATTTCGTGGTATTTCGTTATTTCTGCATCAAACTTGCATGTACGGTAGTAGACCGTTTCCAGCCAACAGTGCATTGAAGATTTATCACAAGCACGTTACTCTTAGTATCTTTGAAAAATAAATGTTCTGTTGGAGTAGACGACATCTCTAACAAGTTATTAAAACAGTGTGGAGCAATTTCAGCTGATGTTTTGAGTCACATATGTAATGCATCACTGACTCAGGATATTTTTCCAGACAGGTTAAAATATGTCATTGTTAGACCTCAAAATGGGGGAAACCACAGAGGTCAATAATTACCGGCCACTATCCTTGCTTACAGCATTTTCAAAAATCTTTAAGAAAGTAATGTAGCCATCTTAACAGTAATGGGATACTTAGTAAATCACAGTTCAGTTTTCAGAAATGCTGTTACACTGAGACAGCAATATACAATTTCACTGTCCACACAATAGAGTCTTTAAGTAGTAAAATGTCAGTAGCAGGAATATTCTGTGACTTATCCAAAGCATTTGATTGTGTGAACCATGACATTACGTTAGAGAAATTACAATTCCACGGTATAAACGGAACAGCATATGAGTGGTTTAAGTCATATCTACAGAACAGGAAGCGAAAAGTCGCTTTATATGCTTCAAGTGATTCAAAGGAATTTGCCACTTCATCTAACTGGTGCGAAATTAGGTGTTCCACAAGGTTCGATCATGGGTCCCCTCCTGTTCTTGATACATGTGAATGACCTGCCTTCTTATGTGAAACAAGATGCTGAACTGACACTGTTTGCTGATGATACAAGCATAATTATTAATCCAGTAAAAGAAATTCCGATAGAAAATGATACAAATGAGGTCTTTGGAAAAGTTATTAATTGGTTTTCTGCGAATGGGCTTGCTCTGAACTTTGAAAAAACACCATCCAATTTTCTGCTGCAAAAAGTATAATTCCTTCAATAAACATAACACATCAAAAGAAGTCAGTAGCCACGTTAGAGCATACTGAGTTTTTGGGTGTACATATACACTCCTGGAAATGGAAAAAAGAACACATTGACACCGGTGTGTCAGACCCACCATACTTGCTCCGGACACTGCGAGAGGGCTGTACAAGCAATGATCACACGCGCGGCACAGCGGACACACCAGGAACCGCGGTGTTGGCCGTCGAATGGCGCTAGCTGCGCAGCATTTGTGCACCGCCGCCGTCAGTGTCAGCCAGTTTGCCGTGGCATACGGAGCTCCATCGCAGTCTTTAACACTGGTAGCGTGCCCAGAATATTATTCCGTATGACATCAGATAGTGGAAGTATGCAAAGTATGTTAGCTTACTAATTTCTCTATCCTCAAAATTGCCAATTATTCTGACTGCAAAAGTTGCTGAACCTAGTCCCTTTAGGAGATCCAAAATATGACTTTTCCAATTAAGATTCTCATCTACACTCCTGGAAATTGAAATAAGAACACCGTGAATTCATTGTCCCAGGAAGGGGAAACTTTATTGACACATTCCTGGGGTCAGATACATCACATGATCACACTGGCAGAACCACAGGCACATAGACACAGACAACAGAGCATGCACAATGTCGGCAGTAGTACAGTGTATATCCACCTTTCGCAGCAATGCAGGCTGCTATTCTCCCATGGAGACGATCGTAGAGATGCTGCATGTAGTCCTGTGGAACGGCTTGCCATGCCATTTCCACCTGGCGCCTCAGTTGGACCAGCGTTCGTGCTGGACGTGCAGACCGCGTGAGACGACGCTTCATCCAGTCCCAAACATGCTCAATGGGGGACAGATCCGGAGATCTTGCTGGCCAGGGTAGTTGACTTACACCTTCTAGAGCACATTGGGTGGCACGGGATACATGCGGACGTGCATTGTCCTGTTGGAACAGCAAGTTCCCTTGCCGGTCTAGGAATGGTAGAACGATGGGTTCGATGACGGTTTGGATGTACCGTGCACTATTCAATGTCCTCTCGACGATCACCAGAGGTGTACGGCCAGTGTAGGAGATCGCTCCCCACACCATGATGCCGGGTGTTGGCCCTGTGTGCCTCGGTCGTATGCAGTCCTGATTGTGGCGCTTACCTGCACGGCGCCAAACACGCATACGACCATCATTGGCACCAAGGCAGAAGCGACTCTCATCGCTGAAGACGACACGTCTCCATTCGTCCCTCCATTCACGCCTGTCGCGACACCACTGGAGGCGGGCTGCACGATGTTGGGGCGTGACCGGAAGACGGCCTAACGGTGTGCGGGACCGTAGCCCAGCTTCATGGAGACGGTTGCGAATGGTCCTCGCCGATACCCCAGGAGCAACAATGTCCCTAATTTGCTGGGAAGTGGCGGTGCGGTCCCCTACAGCACTGCGTAGGATCCTACGGTCTTGGCGTGCATCCGTGCGTCGCTGCTGTCCGGTCCCAGGTCGACGGGCACGTGCACCTTCCGTCGACCACTGGCGACAACATCGATGTACTGTGGAGACCTCACGCCCCACGTGTTGAGCAATTCGGCGGTACGTCCACCCGGCCTCCCGCATGCCCACTATACGCCCTCGCTCAAAGTCCGTCAACTGCACATACGGTTCACGTCCACGCTGTCGCGGCATGCTACCAGTGTTAAAGACTGCGATGGAGCTCCGTATGCCACGGCAAACTGGCTGACACTGACGGCGGCGGTGCACAAATGCTGCGCAGCTAGCGCCATTCGACGGCCAACACCGCGGTTCCTGGTGTGTCCGCTGTGCCGTGCGTGTGATCATTGCTTGTACAGCCCTCTCGCAGTGTCCGGAGCAAGTATGGTGGGTCTGTCACACCGGTGTCAATGTGTTCTTTTTTCCATTTCCAGGAGTGTATTTAACTGTTTTCCTCTGTAGCGATTTCCGAAGGTTCACTCGCGCGTGAGAGAAACTAGAGCAACTCGCGGCTTATTGGGTCAACCGCTGTCGACTTTCGTCACCACATCGAGAGAGACATCGATTTGACGTTACATCTCTTCCAGTAGCGGCCGGCTAACTGTGGTTCACATGTGCGTGTGGCTGCCGCCAGCGAAACTGTTTTTTCTTGCACAGTGTTGTCTGAATATGTATAATTTTTTGACACCTTACGGCGTGTGTTGAATGGTACTTCTGCTGTCTTAATCTTTCCTCCTTTCCCTGGTCCATGCACGAATGGCAAGTGGGAAGATTGCTTGTAAAGCTCCGTACAACATATAATTTCTCTGATTTTCCAGTTTTAAACATGGCTCGTCTTCCTCGCCAACCGTATACTAGTTTCAACGTAGGATTGCACAGCCAACCGGTTTCACATAACTGGTAGGTACATTGGCATAGGTTTCGACACCTACTTGGCGTGTCTTCGTCAGAATGAAGTTATGATGAACCCTATAAAATAAAACCTAGGAAATCAGGTACGATAAAAAACACAGCAACCAAGACGACAATTTTCGTGACGTACTAAGGTTATAAATTACAACGCTGAAAAGCAGTGGTCATAATTTGGAGCAGCTATGCTCAAGTAAAAAGTGAAATAAGACGTTGTATCCTTTGCCACGCGTGCCCATCTGGGGACATCAGAGTGTTCGGACCAGTGGTGTACATTGCTGCCAAGAAGACAAAACGAGTTGCGCCGCCTATCAGGCGCGGACAATGATATGTTCCCATTTGAAACATTACAACAGAAATAATTGAAAAAAAGAACAGTTAATTTTAAAAGAAACATAAAGAAAGCGAGGTTAATGACTTTTGAAAATACTCAGTAGTGAAGCAGATTAAGTATATCAGAGCCACCTGCCAGGCTTTACAGAAATTACTATTACGTAAAAGACAGAATGATACAGAAAAATTTTTACAAACAGCCCCAAAACCCAGGAAATAATTGCATGAAGGTAGCTTAAGCAGCACATATCTATTGGACTCGAAGACAATGATGAGCCAGAAACAGAGATAATAGAGTAAAAAATAGAGAAATGAAAACCCGCGAGCAGTGGAATGAAACCATTGAAAAAATGTTTGTTATGCAGTTGTAACTGTCCATTGAGGATGAGGCCATCGATCTTAGAAATAACCTTGAAAATCTCCAACTCTTTGAGTACATCGAGACTATGATCTTTCTTTTCTCTATACAAAAAAGAAATTTCTTCCATACATTTCTGTTTGTTCCGGAAATTATAAGTTGATCAGCAAAAGTGGAATTGTATACATTAGCGCCTCTTTTTCCCAACAAATGTTTCTTGCACCTGACACAAAAAGACTTTCCAGTTTGTTCCAATAATAAACGGGACACGCATCACAAGTTGTTTGATACACTCCTGAATTGTGTATCGGAGCAACTGTGGACTTGAGATTGTGAATGAGATTTTTTTGCAAGCTATTGTTCGAGATCAATTCGCGAGAGAGTATGTGAGAGGAAGTAACACCTTTCCCGGCTCTTCCTGCAACCTACGC
Source organism: Schistocerca gregaria (assembly GCF_023897955.1). Lineage (NCBI taxonomy): Eukaryota > Metazoa > Arthropoda > Insecta > Orthoptera > Acrididae > Schistocerca > Schistocerca gregaria. Next base: position 1,083,711,613 of record NC_064920.1, on the reverse strand, counting down.
TCTCGAAATTTCGAAAATAAACCTCTCTCTTAGTGACCCCCACTAGAGTTCATTGATCATCTCCGCAACGCTGGTGTATGCATACTGAACCGCACGCAATAGTGCAGAGTGAGGTTTTCAGTCGGCACACGTAAGAATACTGTCAGTTTTGTTATATGTAGGTCCATACGGTCTCGTCGATTGCTTGCACAACTCATAGCTCTGACGATGATTGACTGTGACCGAAATCAGTAGTACCAAAAAAGAATAAATGTGGAACTGAGACGGCGAAAATAAAAGATAAATTTTAAATATCACAACAGTTGCTGCGGTTCTCGCGACAAATATCTCAGCTACAATGAAAAACTTCGTGGTTATGTTATAACACCTTTTCTTGATCGATACTGGCGTTAGTTAGGAAAGTTTTTTTTCTTTTGGGGGAGGGGGGTGGCGAAGGGCTGAACATGACAGATGTGACGTATGGTACTCATGCTCTGATACCCTATAGACAGGTGGACATGTTGAGATTAGTGCTTTAAAAATGCATCAATCCCCTTCTAATCTCTTTCGCGCTGAATATCGCCGTATATCCTGAACATATCGAAAAACAATTCGAACAGCTCTGTCGTTCCCTTCCTTTTTAACTATCCTGGAATCCTTCAGAATGCAATACCTACACCTACACACTCTCCACACCATCTCCTGACGCAACTGCAACGTTCACCCCTTTTCAGGAAACAAAATCCGCCCCGACATTTATCCGTGGTATCAAGAATAATATGCTCTACCCTCCCTACCCTTTCTCACAAGACACAAAGGTTCCCTCCTCATTTCACATCTAATCCCTTTCTTGCCTCTCGTTTATAGTGAACTGGTTGCCATCCTAGCTATTCCTCTACCTAATCTCATGTCCTGGTACACAATTTCACTCTCCCTACTAGTTTCAGTGTCGTTTAATGAAGTGTTTCATTCTCCTTTTAAGGATTTACATTATTTTAAAAAACTATTTTGACATTATCGATGCACAACAGTACCTTTTTGATAATTTCAGATATTTAAAAAAAAGTATTTTTAAAATATTTTTTGCCATACGGCGGCGAATGTATCGCTGTTTATCCACCGCCACGCGTCAAGATGAGAAAACGGAACAGCAACAAAAGGAAAGGATAGCTGAAAACTATCATCCTCTGTCACACCCGTTGCTTCCTGAATGGAGGTACCAACATGCGTATTTAGTAGCTGAAATTATATTACGTCCTAATTCCTAAGGAAAAGTAAGTATCTCAGACTGAGATTCATTTGAAACAAAAAATGGCTCTGAACACTATAGGACTTAACATCTGAGGTCATCAGTCCCCTAGAACTTAGAACTACTTACTCCTAACTAACCTAAGGACAAGACACACGTCTATGCCCGAGGCAGGATTCGAACCTGCGACCGTAGCGGTAGCGCGGTTCCAGACTGAAGCGCCTAGAACCGCTCGGCCACAACGGCCGGTCATTTGAAATAGCTTAAGGAAATGAAATTAACCTAGGAAAGAAGTACCTTGCAAATTCTTTATTCAACGCACCCTTGGATACTGCTCGTCGAGGACCCCTCACAAGTTAAAACAGGTAGAGAAGACATAGAGGACTCAAAGAGGAGTTGTCCTTCACCAGAGAGACACGGAGCTGTTCACCAAATTAAAGCGTTAGTCACTACAGGACTATTTCACAAGAGTGACGAATTCGGAAATTTTATTATTTGACACAGTGATTTATCGCTTAGTATGAGGTTGTAAAAACTACGAATCTGATGATGGCCTTGTGGACCGAAAGGTGGCTATTCAATATAGACATTTTATCACCCGCTCTTGACGGTAAATCATGATTCTTCACTCCCATTTTCCACAGATTTTAGTATTTTATTTTTATGTTAGATCTCTAATGAGCATTACTATTTAGGTTGAAAGTATTACGTGCATACATATACCGATGATGTTAAACGTATGAGAAAATATAATGCCTCTTAAATTTGTCTACTAAACGTATTTTTTGGTTATCAAGATGCACGTTGCACTCTTAAAAAAATTTATAAAAAGATTCAAATGGCTCTGAGCACTATGGCACTTAACATCTAAGGTCACCAGTCCCCTAGAACTTAGAACTACTTAAACCTAACTAACCTAAGGACATCACACACATCCATACCCGAGGCAGGATTCGAACCTGCGATCGTAGCAGTCGCGTGGTTCCAGACTAAAGCGCCTAGAACCGCTCCACCACAGCGGCCGGCCAAAAAATAAAAATGCTATGGACTGATACCAGTGACAGAACAAACCAAGATGTTATCGTCCCACGACCTATGCATCGTGGCCGGCTGAATTTTTCTAAATATTTTACTTTATACAACGTTTTACTCTACTATGACAAATGACTGTGGAGAAAACGTTGTTTATATTTTGACACTATGAGAATTTTAGCGATTTCTTGAGACATGTTTCCACTTATTCTTGTTTATGTTTGTGTATGACGATGTAAACTAACTTTCTACTTTATTTTATACAATATTATCATCTCATGCCAGAGAAGTAGACATTGCTTTCAACGAAACCTGCAGGTTGATCACAAGTTGCTTAAGACCTACCCCAACTGACAAGCTCTACTGCCTGGCTGGAATAGCGCCACCATGGACACGCAGAACAGTGCCTGCCAACAAGGAGAGGCCGAAAGTGGAACAGGACAGTGCCCATCCACTGCACGGACATAATCCACCACAGCAACGGCTGAGATAGCGAAAGAGCTTCCTGAGAACATCCGAGAAGCTCACCATTTCACCAGAGAAGGCAAGGCTGGAGTTATGGAAGAAGTCGACGCCTCATCTGCAGACGCCAGAAGCTGAAGAAGTACCACCTGGACACAAACAGAACTGGCTGGTGTGGAAATCTTCAAACAGATTACGATCAGGAGTTGGACGATCCAGAGACAACCTGAAGAGATGGGGCTTCATAACAGAAGACACGTCCTGAGGTTGTGGGCAAGAACAAACCACAAGCCATATGCTCCAGTGCCTTTTGTGCCCTACATCCTGCATGAAGATTGATCTCCTGCAATCCACTCCAAGCGTCTTGGAGGTTGCAAAGTATTGAGCACATGTAATAGAAATACAATTTGTGTATATATATGTACATATGTACTGATGTGTATGGCTACTGTAAATTTGTATGTTTCTGATTCGAGAATAAAAAAATAAAATCTCCTGTGACCAGCGGTCATATCCAAAATAATTTATTTCTTCATATTTTCGTCATATGCTTTTGTATTTTGTCGTTGAGTCAATAAAGCTGAGGTACCATAGGTCAAGTGTTACCTGTGTTTTGAAAATTTATGACTGCTGTTTGGTGTGGTGTAGGATCTCTTCCTGCCTATCTAACATCTTTTACGATGTCGCCTGTATGGAATATAGCATGCTAATTCAATTTTGTCAAGTGATCCGCCACCTAATTACGTTATACGTGCTTTTACCTTAGAGTAAAATAGACAAGTTAGCTTTTACTGTTATGATTTATGCTGGTTATGAGTTTTATCAAACATGATTGCCACTTGAAAGTGTAAGTTCTCAATAAATCTATATTTTGACTACCATATTTGCGATTGTATTTCTGGTGAGGCATTGTGATTTATTTTCGTTTTCTATTGTATGCAGACACCAGAAGATGGTTTGTTGACGACTGAAAGCGGTTTTGTAATAAATATCGGAGTAATACCGCTGTGCGCGATTATGAGTTTTTAGCCTTTTCAAGTCTTTACTGAAGTCTAGCCAAAACGGCGTCACAAGTAAAGACAAATATCGAGGGTTTTGGACAGTTTTATTCAGATAATGGTTTACAGTATCTCAACATCGGATGCGGATAAAGATGTGGTGTGGATGACATTTTTGTTATTCGCACAGACCTCTGTCTAAGGCGAGGCACCGGTGTGATACCATTGCAGGAGAACGCGTGCACATAAGGAGGACGCCCTCCGGAACAGCAGAGAACGCCGTGCACGTACACTCTGAATTGGATGCGGGATTGGAGCAGAAACCTCGCTCGACCCTCTGAGGGTCGCCGGCGCGGAGGTGCGGACGCAATACTGCCGCACAAGACAGCGGCAGGCGCAGCGCCCGCGCAGTCGCGGCTTCCAGCCGCCCGTAAACCGGGATTCGGCGAGCGCCACTTTGCTTTCATGACGTCACTCGGACCCGATGGTCGCGAGCCTTAGGCGCCATCAGCCCTCTCGCCGCGGGATTGCGGAGCCACGGACGCACCCCCTCCTAGTCCTCGTCATTACCTTTTGTAACAGTATATGCTTCTCGAGTTATTGCGGCGTCGACTTACCAATGTAGGCCCGATCTTCGCACGAGAGAGAAGACACTGCATTGTTCTGCGGCCCTTTTCATCTCCACCCACATCCATACTCTGAAAGCCACTGTGAAGTGCGGCTCAGAAGATATTTCTCTATACACTACGTTATACAAAGTGTTAAGTAATATTAGGGGAAATCCTGGGAAATGAATAGAGGACTTACAAAGAAGCGAGAAAGTTCAGATATATGCATGTTCAATTCTTTTATTATCTTTTGTTGCAGACCCGTTTTGTTGTTACACGTTTGCTTCGTTTCTGTCTCCTTGTTTTAAAATGTCCAACTTTGATTCTGTAATTTTTTTCTCGAATGTTGTCATCTGATGGCTAAATGCAGTGATCAAAAACGTCTATTGTTAGTTCTAACACACATTTCTAAAAGCCGTATCATAGACGGTCTGCTGTTTCTACTGTAGTCCTTCTTGAAGTACGATTGTGAAGAATGTTTACATTCGCAAAACCAATTTGGTCTCTAAGCAAGATCAATTTTAGACCAGTGTTTCCCAAATAAATGCATAGGGTGTGGGACGACAACATCTTGGTTTGTTCTGTCACTGGTATCAGTCCATAGCATTTTTATTTTTTGGCCGGCCGCTGTGGTGGAGCGGTTCTAGGCGCTTCAGTCCGGAACCACGCGGATGCTACGGTCGCAGGTTCGAATCCTGCCTCTGGCAAGAATATGTGTGATGTCCTTAGGTTAGTTAGGTTTAAGTAGTTGTAAGTCTAGGGGACTGATGACCTAAGATATTAAGTCCCATAGTGCTTCGAGCCATTTGAACGATTTTTATTTTTTGGAGCATTTAAAGGAAATAGTGCATCTATTGCAAACGTTGACATTCTACGCCAGCATCTTGAGAAAGGCTTTGAGCAGAAGCAGCAGACACTTGGAAAATGGGAGCGAGCACCATAACGCGGCGCTCAGAATTTTATGTCAGAACTAATGGTAGATATTTTGAACATTTCATTTACACAGTAGAAGACATGATTCGAAAAGAGAAAATACGTGCAGAAGGAAGCTGGTAACGTGAAAACAAAATCACAGAAACCAAGCAAACATGTAAGAGCGAAAAAGTGTGTGTAACTAAGAAAATACCATATGTATATCTGAACTTTTTGTTTCTTTTTAAGTCCTCTATTCATTCCCCAGAAGTTTCACACATATTACTTGACACACTGTACAAGTTAATTTTAAAACTATGGTATCCGACATTTAGCATCCGAAGTATTGTCTGCGAACAACTGCCACAGCACTTCCGTTGGGTTGGGTTGAGTTGTTTTGGGGGAGGAGACCAGACAGCGAGGTCATCGGTCTCATCGTATTAGGGAAGTATGGGGAAGGAAGTCGGCCATGCCATTTCAAAGGAACCATTCCGGAATTTGCCTGGAGTGATTTAGGGAAATCACGGAAAACCTAAATCAGGATGGCCGGACGCGGGATTGAACAGTTGTCCTTCCGAATGCGAGTCCAGTGTAGCACCCCATAATACATAGAAATGGTTTTAGCGTCTCTGTATCCGAAAAAATATCAGAAATTCTGTCTTAGTACGGATCTCTATAGCGTCGTTAAACATAAAAAATTCTGGTTTTTCTTTAAATTGACACCACAGTTTTTGTCTTGAAGTACCTGCAAATTTTCGCGTGCGAGAAAAGATCCCTGCTTGATAAGTGGCAGGCATAGTACGTTTTCCAGCAGCAGTGGTAACACAGTGTTGGCTACAATGCAAGTACGGCTCCTATTGGTGTGTTGTTGGCGGGAACGTCTCATCTGACTCTTTAAAATACAACTAACTGGACAAATGGAAATACAGAGTTTCCTCCCGTTTCGTTTGTGTATGCAGATCCGGTAGAATGGCTGCTCTGAACAACAATGGTAACAGGTTTGTTAAGCTCACGGAAGAGCGTCAAAAAAACAATAACCTCAAGAGGCAGTCTATTAAAGGTAGTTGACAACCACCTCGCGAAATTCATTTACTAAGGTCCATGTATGTAGTCGAATTAAGTCAGGTGATGCTGAGGGAACCAGATTAGCAAATGAGACAGTTAAAGTAGTAAAGGAGTTTTACTATTTGGGGGAGAAAAATAACTGATGATGGTCGAAGTAGAAAAGATATAAAATGTAGACTGGCAATGGTAAGGAAAGCGTTTCTGAAGAAGAGAAGTTTGTTAACATCGAGTATAGATTTAAGTGTCAGGAATTCGTTTCTGAAAGTATTTGTATGGAGTGTAGCCATGTTTAGAAGTTAAACATGGATGATAAATAGTTTGGACAAGAAGAGAATAGAAGCTTTCGAAATGTGGTGTTGCAGAAGAATGCTGAAGATTAGATGGGTAGATCACATAACTAATGAGGGGGTGTTGAATAGAATTAGGGAGAAGAGGAGTTTGTGGCACAACTTGACAAGAAGAAGGGACCTGTTGGTAGGACATGTTCTGAGGCATCAAGGGATCACCAATTTAGTATTGGAGGGCAGCGTGGAGGGTAGAAATCGTAGAGGGAGACCAAGAGATGAATACACTAAGCAGATTCAGAAGGATGTAGGTTGCAGTAGGTACTGGGAGATGAAGAGGCTTGCACAGGATAGAGTAGCATGGACAGCTGCATCAGACCAGTCTCAGGACTGAAGACCACAACAACAACTACAACAACAATAAGGTCCATGAATCAGTATTAAGTGAGGAATATAAAGATATACTACAGTGACGTACGTACCATTTAAGAATGGATCGCGAGGACAAAATTACGCTAGTCAAAGCGTGCACAGAAGCATCTAAGAATGTCTTCCGGTGCTCAATATGCTAGTGACAAGCGAGGAGACTCTATTATTCGCGTTCGTTCAATTAGTTTGAATTCAACGAGCGGGTGTGTAAAAGTCGTACCTTCCAGGAGGTGATATTATGTAACGTATCGGCGTACATACAGCTCATTTTAATCACGATCCTGATGCAGCGTAACTGATGTGTTACTGACTGTTCGCATTAAAGGGAGTGGTCGTAAAAATTTGTCACCTCGAAAAATGAATTCAACTAATTATCTGTTTATTTGTAGATTCACGTCTGTAACTCTGGTTCATACTGAAATGCTCCGTCCAGCGCCCTCTGATGGGCAGTTTTGGCACTCGTTTTTGATTTCAGTAAAATGCCATGCCATTTCAGGAATTCTTATCTCTCTGCCTACATTATTTCATGAGTCAGTGCATTTTCAAATGTTAAAGGACTTTCGTGTCACCCTATATCTGTAATCCCGCTACAAAGTGCAATCTGCGCTCCACAGAAGAGCAGCACGCCACCAGAAGGGCCGAAACCAAATGAGGCAAATGGCGCAGGGCACTTGTAAAGCGGAGATGAGACACACCAGTCGGTCTAGACTGCTCTAGCGACGTGACACGTTACTGCGGCGCGGTATTTCACTGTCTACCGGGACCGTAGACGTGTAACTGCAAACAAACAAACAAATAATCATACAGTTTTATTTTTAGAGATGATAAAACTCATCATATTTGTCAGGACGTATTAGTGTGCGACCATAAACTGGGACAAGTTTCGCGAAAATCCATCAGCTCAGTGACAACGGACAGCAGGTTACAGTGCACTAGTTGTCGGATTCCGCCGGAAGGCAGAAGGGACGGACACCTTGTGAATCCTCAATAAGTAGACAGCCAGAAGTGATTATACCATTGGAAGAGGCGAAATAGGTCATGTTTTGAAGACGATTGCGACAACTTAAACATACACTATGTGATGAAATATAGACACAACCAAAAACAAACGTTTTTCATGTTAGGTGCATTGTTTTGCCACTGGGTGTCATATGTGTGTACGCGAGATTTCCCAACACTTAAACATCGCTAGTTCCACTGTTTCCGATGTGATATTGAAATGGAAACGTGAAAGGATACGTACAGCACAAAAGCGTACAGGGCGACCTCGTGTTTTGAATGGCAGAGACGGCCGACAGCTGAATAGGGCCGTAATGCGTAATAGGTAGACATCTATCCAGAACATCACACAGGAATTCCAAACTGCATCAGGATCCACAGCAAGTACTATGACAGTTAGGCGGAAGGTGAGAAAACTAGGATTTACGATCCAATGACCGCTCATAAGCCACACATCACGCCAGTAAATGCCAAACGATGCCTCGCTTGGTGTAAGGAGCGTAAGCATTGGACGACTGAACACTGGAAAAACGTTGTATGATGTGACGAATCACGGTACACAATGTCGCAATCCGACGGCAGGCTGTGTGTATGACCAATAACCGGTGAACGTTATCTGCAAGCGTGTGAAGTTCCAACAGTAAAATTCGGAGGCGATGGTGTTTTGGTGTGGTTGTGTTTTTCATGGAGGGGGCTTGCACACCTTGTTGTTTTCGTAGCATTATCACAGCACAGGCCTACATTGATGTTTCAAGCACCCTCTTGCGTCCCACTTTTGAGTAGCAATTCCGGAATGGCTATTGCATCTTTCAACACGATCGAGCACCTTTTCATAATTCACAGCCTGTGGCTGAGTGTTTACACGACAATAAAATCCCTGTAATGGACTGGCCTGCACAGAGTCCTGGCCTGCATCCCGTGGAACACCTCAGGGATATTTTGGAACGCCGACTTCGTTCCAGGCCTCACCAACCGACGTCGATACCTCTCCTCAGTGCAGCACTCCGTGAAGAATGAGTTGCCATTCCCCATTCCCCAAGAAACGTTCCAGCACCTGATTGAACGTAGGCCTGTGAAAGTGGATGCTGTCATCAAGGCTAAGGGTGGGCCAACACCGTATTGAATTCCATCATTACCGATGGAGGGCGCCACGAACTTGTAAGTCATTTTCAACCAGGTGTCCGGATACTTTTGATCACACAGTGTATTTTCAAGCGGCGCATCACTAGCACCGCTTCTTTTGTCAGAGGTCGGGCTCGCTCCTGGGGAATTACAGTAGAAACATGTCTCTAGTAAACCTGAGCGTTTGTTTCCATTGCGTTAAGTGATATCTACGTAAAACCAGTAAGCTGCTGATTCTCTAAAGTATCGTGTTCCCATGTATAAAAGTGCTTCAAACTTCAGGTTACTTTAGTTTGAAATTATGTTTCTTGGAATTCGCATAGTGGTCCCAATATTGAACTCTGGATGAATATAGTCTGCGTAATTTGGGCTCCGTTTCAAGCAAAAGCTAGTTTCTCACATATCCCAATGTCCGATAACATATCTCCTGAACCGTATGTCGAACAATAATATAATTTTTCGGATACATTCACTGCCATACAGGGTGTCAACATTCAGGCATATGATACGATCGATCACTCTAAGCAAAAAGTTGTAGCAGACATGGATTCTAAAATACATGCTTTAATAGCTATTAGCACTTGTTCATCTTCGCTACTGTAAGACGAATCTCTTCTTCAGAAAGGTCTTTGCTTTCCATACTTTGATAGGTGGTAGTACCGGCCAAAACGAGAAAAAACGTCCAGTAAACATTGACTGTAAAGTGCATACCTGAAAACCTATGAGCACTTGTTCAACGTCGCTACTGTCAGACACATCTACATCTACGTAGATTCTCCGCAAGATACCTACGGAGTATGGAGGAGGATACGTTGTACCACTGCTGCACTAATCTACCATATTAGAACCCAGAAATTATAGTAATTCTGAGTAACTATGTTGTGCTGGTGGATTATTTTCTAACAATTCTGTTGATCTACTTATCTTAGCTCTAAATATGATTGCTAAGTTTGTAACCATTCTTTCTCATATGATTACAATAAATATAATAATTCCTACAGCAGAAATTGTTGATCCAATTCTTGAAACTACGAGGGGAAAACAATTTCTATATGGCTTCGTATGGGCCCTAATTTCTCGTTACCCGCAATGTATGTTGACGGCAGTAGAATCGTTCGGCAGTCAGCTTCAAATTCCACAACTCTACGTTTTCTCAATAGTGTTTGTCGAAAGAGCATGACCTTCCCTCCAAGAATTCCCGTGTCAGTACTCGAATCATCTCCATAACACCTACGTGTTGTTCGAACCTAACGGTAACGAATCTAGCAGCTTAGGGAAGGAAATCTGCCCTGCCCTTTTAACGGAACCATCCCAGCATTTCCCTGAAGCCGCTTAGGGAAATAACGGAAAAAGTAAATCAGGGTGGCCGGACAGGGTTGGATTGGGCTGTTTCGGGGCAGGAGACCAGACAGCGAGGTCATCGGTCTCATTGGATTAGGGAAGGATGGGGAAGGAAGTCGGCCGAGTCCTTTCAAATGAACCATCCCGGCAATTGCCTCGAGAGATTTAGGGAAATCACGGAAAACCTAAATCAGGGTGGCCAGATGCGGGATGGAACGTGCCGGACAGGGGTTTGAACCGTCGTCTTCCTTAACGGGAGTCCAGTGTGCTAACCACTGCGCCACTGTATATAATTAGGACACCGAAGATATCTAGGCTGAATTTTCACTTGGTCTGGATTGGCTACCAATAAAACCTGAACTAGCCTCGTCGGATTTATTACGATGTGGCTGCCGGTAACAGAGAGTGCTACTTATGCTTGCTAAGCGCAGCTACTCAGTTTGTGATATTTCCGGGAGAAACCTGTGCACTTCTCAAAAAGTTTGCGTGAAATCTAAAAGAAGAAACTAATAACATCATAGTGAGAGTCGTGTAATACACGTTGAGATCTCCTGTGCTGTAGAGTTTAACTCACACTATTTTTTAGAAAAGTAATTTAATGTTTCTGTTTCACGTGGGAATTAAAGGCGTATCATGAAAGAAATACGATTTTTATCAGAAATTTCTTTCTTTTCAGCTTGCCTTGTTGTAGTGCTATATCCCGCTATCTGAAGTACTGTTTTCGCTCTCCACGACTACACCAGACTGTATATTGCGCTGTTTCATATCACAGCACGCGAGCGCGCTACTTTCTCGGGAAAGAAAAAAAAAGAAAGATAATTCAAGATAGCGGGTGTGAACAATGGTATTTTTCTTCCATTTCTCGGCTACATAATCTGCCTACGGAGGAATGAAAAGAAAGGCTCGATTCGGTTTTCATAAAGACTCAAACGTGCCGTAATATTATCGAATAAAGTACGGATATTCCAAGTTAGCTTCGTGCGCTTTACTCAGCTCTACATAAACAATTACGTTTTCTTCGTAAGTTATTTTTTTAATGGTGAGAGATACAGAACGTGAAAGTGACTAGCTGCTAGAACATATATTTGAAAGGTTTGGTTTGATCAACTACAGACGAAAAGGCTTTTTTCTACCCTCTTTGCTACGAAAATGTACTAGCTTCGGAAGACGCGAGATGCTACTGTCTGTCTCGTGACAGGCCGTCAGCCTACAGCCTACAATCATTACACCAAAGCTCTTCCGAATGTCTGAGAGCCGGCCGGTGTGGCCGAGCGGTTCTAGGCGCTTCAGTGCGGAACCGCGCGACTGCTACGGTCGCAGGTTCGAAGCCTCGGGCATGGATGTGTGTGATGTCCTTAGGTTAGTTAGGTTCAAGTAGTTCTGAAACGTCCCCTTAGAAAAATTATACATGACTGTGCTTAAACTGACACACAATATTTTTAGCGCAACGCAATCTGACTTTAAATAATCCCTACCAAAGAATGGCCCTGACTAACATTAACGTATACATTTCACAAATCATTTACCTCACAAAAATCTTCGTTACTCGAACTACTGCAATACAGCGAGCGCCACTACTGCCAGCTAAATAAAAGATTCAAACTACTGAAGGCACTAACTACTGATAGGCATAGATAGCAAATAAAAGATTTTGATAGAGAACAAACAATGTATTTACCTTAATAGTGTTCAAAAGTCATCGTTCTAATTTCTAGGGGACTGATGACCTCAGACGTAAAGTTTCATGGTGCTCAGAGGCATTTGAGCCATTTGAATATCTGAGACGAAAATCAAAGAAATTTTCTGCATGTCAGTAGTACTTAATCCCTTAACGGTCTGCTAATATACCGTACAGCGTTAAATGAAAGTAACGGAGATACAACTGGTATTAAGTATTCTCGTACCCAAGATACCGCGTAACTGTAAACACGAAAATAGCCTATACTTACTTACAGTGTATACTACACATGTTGATATTTCTGCAAGCGATGTGTCAATCCTCCTGGCGTAGGGGTTACAATAGCTGGCTGGCTACGTGCGGGATCTCTAGTTTGATCACCACCTCCTGCAGTTTTTTATCATTTAATATCTGCGCGTAGGAGACCAAGAACAAAGTGCTCGGACGAGAAAGGCTATAAGACAGGGTGTAGACTTTTGCCCCTTGCTGTTCAATCTATATATCGAAGATGCGAAGACAGAAATTAAAGAAAGGTTCAGTAGAGCGACGAAAATGTAGGGTGAAAGGATATCAGTCTTAGGGCTCACTGATGACACTACTATTCAGACCGAAAATAAGGAAGAATTGCAGGACGTGTTGAATGGATGAACACTGTAATAAGCAAACGCCACACTGAATTTAAACCAAAGGAAGGTGACAGTAATAAGGAGTTGGAGAAATAAGGTTATAGATAAATTTAACGTCGAAACTAGGAACAAAGAGAAGTAAGTCTGCCACCTCGGGAACAAACTAGCACATGATCGACGGAACAAGGAGGATATACAAAAGTGGCGTTCGTGGCCAAAAGAAAAGCACTAGTATCAAACGTTCGCATTAATTCGTCGAAGAAATTTCTAAGAATGTACGTCTGGACAAGAGCATTGTGTGGAAGCGAAACTTCCACTGTGGGAAAACGGGAAGAGAAGAGAATCGAAGCGACTAAGACGTGATGCAATGGAAGGATGCTGAAAATTAGGTGAAAGGATAAGAAATGAGTAGGTTCTACATGTACATCTACATAGAGACTCCGCAAGCCACGTACGGTGTGTGGTGGTGGGGGTACGAATGTCTATATGGCTCCGTATGAGCACCAATTTCTCGCATCTCATCCTCGTGGTTCTTATGCGTAATGTATGTTGGTGGCAGTAGAATCGTACTGCAGTCAGATTCAGATGCTGGTTCTCTAAATTTTCTCAATAGTTTTTCTCAAAAATAACCTCGATTTCCCTCCAGGGATTCCCATTTGGGTTCCCGAAGCATCTCCGTAACACACGATGTGATCAAAAGTATCCGGACACCGCCAAAAACATACGTTTTTATATTAGGTGCATTGTGCTGCCACCTAATGCCAGGTACTCAATGTCAGTGACCTCATTAGTCAAAAGAAATCGTGAGAGAGCAGAGCTCCGCGTTAGTCACGGACTTCGAACGTGCTCAGATGATTGGTTGTCACTTGCGTCACACGTCTGTAAGCGAGATTTCCTCACTCCTAAACCCACTGTTTCCGATGTGATACTGAAGTGGAAACGTGAAGGGACACGTACAGTACAAAAGCGCACAAGCCGACCTCGTCAGTTGAGTGACAGAGACCGCCGACAGTTGAAAAGGGTCGTACTGTGTAATAGGCAGACATCTATCCAGACCATCATCACACAGGAATTCCAAACGGCATCAGGATGCACTGCAAGTACTTTGACAGTTAGGAGGGAGGTGAGAAAACTTGGATTTCACGGTCGAGCGGTTGCTCATAAGAAACACATCACGTCGGTAACTGCCAAACCACGCCTCGGTTGGTGTAAGGAGCGTAAGCATTGAACGACTGAACTGTGGAAAAACGTTGTGAGGAGTGACGAATCACGGTACACAATGTGGCGATCGGACGGCAGGCTGTGTGTATGGCGAATGACCAGTGAACGTCATCTGTCAGCGTATGTAGTGCCAACAGTAAGACTTGGAGACGGTGTTGTTATGGTGTGGTCATGTTTTTCATGGAGGGGGCTTGCACCACTTTTTTGCGTGGCAATATCACAGCACAGACCTACATTGATGTTTTAAGCACCTTCTTGCTTCCCACTGTTGAAAAGCAATCCGAACGTCTTCCCGACGGGACACCTTCGTTCTGGAAATGTGTCTCGATACAAACGTACCGCGCCACGGCTATTGCTCCATGCCAATCCGTGCATCAAATGGGCATCTGCCAACTCCGCATTTGTAAACATTGTACTGACTGCAAAACCACGTTCGTGATGAACACTAACCAGTTGATGCTACAAACTGATGTGCTTGATGCTAGTACTGTAGAGCAATGAGTCGCATGTCAACACAAGCACCGAAGTCAACATTACCTTCCTTCAATTGGGCCAACTGGCGGTGAATCGAGGAAGTACAGTACATACTGACGAAACTAAAATGAGCTCTAACATGGAAAGTAAGCGTTTCCGGACACATGCCCACATAACACATTTTCTTTCTTTGTGTGTGAGGAATGTTACCTGAAAGTTTGGCCGTACCTTTTTGTAACACCCTGTATAAAAAAATTTGTATTAACCCATTCTTTTACATATAATCAATGAAAGCAGAGGACATTGGCTATCTAGTATTACGTAAACTGAGGTGGAATGATCATATAAAGTTGATCGTCGGTAAAGCAGATGCCAGACTGAGATTCATTGGAAGAATCCTAAGGAAAAAGCAATCCGACAACACAGGAAGTAGGTTACAGTACGCTTGTTCACCCAATGCTTGAATACTGCTCAGCAGTGTGGGATCCGCACCAGGTAGGGTTGATAGAAGAGATAGAGAAGATCCAACGGAGAGCAGCGCGCTTCGTTACAGGATCATTTAGTAATTGCGAAAGCGTTACGGAGATGATAGATAAACTCCAGTGGAAGACTCTGCAGGAGAGACGCTCAGTAGCTCGGTACGGGATTTTGTTAAAGTTTCGAGAACATACCTTCACCGAAGAGTCAAGCAGTATATTGCTCCCTCCTACGTATATCTCGCGAAGAGACCATGAGGATAAAATCAGAGAGATTAGAGCCCACACAGAAACATACCGACAATCCTTCTTTCCACGTACAATACGAGACTGGAATAGAAGGGAGAACCGATAGAGGTACTCAGGGTACCCTCCGCCACACACCGTCAGGTGGCTTGCGGAGTATGGATGTAGATGTAGATGTAGAGGTTAGCTACATGCTATTTTGTCGAAAACTGACATTCTGAGCCCGTGGCTGTGTACAAAGTACAGGTTGACTATTACATAGAACATAACAGCAACCCGCCACTAATTACAATGCTATTTGCTTATTTAAATAGAGCCGTTGCCGGTTTCGACGAGTAGTACACGGTTAGGTACATTTCACATTAGCTTTGGAAAACAAAAAGCGAAAGCTTATCTTAACATGAACTAGCCGTCTGAATATGAGCCTGTCGGATCGAAAAATAAATTGCATTTTAAAAAGTGGTTGGTTGATGTTATCTTCTACGTGAGAGTCAACCTATATTAGCTATACGGATTTGTAAACAGAGGGTTCGGGTGGATTAATGCCTGTAGATACCTGAGACTGATTGGAAAGTGTGTCGCTATAATTACGTTCAGTCCACATAACTGCTTATAACGGTATTTTAATTATAGGCTTGTAATTGGGTGCAATTGTGACATGGCGTTTGATTAGTGCGTTGTTTGTATGTCTGATTCTTGTAACATTTGTGTTTATAGCACTGGTGATATCTGCACTGCTAGTTGAAATGTAGATCTACAATGTAATAAAAAAATTTAAAAAAAGTACAGGTGAGGTTACTACCTCTGCTGACCTTTCTGTCCAGATTATATTGCGGTCGTGAGGCGTAATCATTCCCGAGAAATCTAACACATTCGAGAATTGTGTACTGGGGAGCATTGCAGGCTTACAGAGACAGTGACAGGAGTTCGTGGTGCAGTTCGTAAATACGAGAAAAAGGCACCGGTAGTGTGTTACGGAGATATTTCACGGGAGACGTTTCCTGCGAGTGTAGTGCGGCTTTGGGAATAACAAGGAGGGAGTGTTTACGGGTTGTTAATGGTTACCGGCGAGCGCCTTGCAGGCGGGAGGTTTCCACTGTGCGCGGCCGACCGCTCGCCGCTATAAACATCCGTCAGCGGACAGCGGTCAGCTGATACGGGGTCCCGGCAGCAGAGACCACCGCCGTCTCCCACCAACACCGACTCAAAGGAAGGCCTCGGCGCTTGGTCGTGACGTCACGTCAGCTAGGCACGGCGAACGCCAGGTCTGTTGCATGCATACTCATAATGGTGGTGTCTCCCTCTCTGACACAGGAAAATGTGAAACTATTGGCGGTAGTTGACCAACACACATTGCTCTGAGAGATTTCTGCAATCAATTAGTTGTACAATTCATTACACTTCTTAATAAATAGTGTACTCCTGAACTTAAATTTCCACCTGTTTTAAGGATTGACATACAAAAACAACTTCATGGTCCAGCAGCAACAGAATTCATGCTTCTTTACCTTATTTGTAAATCTGAGGAAGTCACGTTTGTACTGGGTTGCTTTTACAAGAAACTGTGAACATATTGGTGCTCTTCTTTAGCTATCTTGGTTGACTATGGGGTGAGGAGCACTGAATGTTAATGACATATCTTGCGATTGTACACGTTGCGGGAGGGGGTGGGGGACAGAAGAAGAGGCAAAAGAAAGATACTTGTTTTATCAAATCAATTTTTTTATCTTATAATGTTTCTCCTTTCAGTTGCAAGAGGGGAATATTTATCTTTTCTAATGTGCATGTTTCAAAAAGTTTAAGCTCAGCAGTATTTTCGATGTATGAAGCTATTTTGTTTCCTGTTTAGAATTCCTTTCGTTGAAAACGACTGTAATCTAATGATTGGCAACAGTTGGACATTTACACACGTAAATTAGTTCACATTTCCAGCGACGATGTCAAACGAAAATAAATAAATAAATAAAAGAAACGAGTTCATTGTAAGGGGTTTGGGGTAAGTTTCGATAACAAAATGGATCAAGTAAATATAGTTTCTGGAGCGTAGAATTTCCGTAGCTTGCAATGGGGCAAAACATCTTCTCGTATTTATCTACGTTTGTTTCGACAGGATTCAGTAATACAGAACTATGATCTTCATTTGTAGCTTTACGATAGTAAGAAAATCTTTCATCTAAATAAAACTGCAGAATCCGAAACAGTTTGTACAACAATAAGAGATTGATAGTGATAAGCACGCCCAGGCGTTTCTGCGTGCAACAGACCTGGCGTTCGCCGTGCCTAGCTGACGTGACGTCACCAAGAAGCGCCGACGCCTTCCTCGGAGTCGGTGTTGCTCCCGGCTGCTTCGCCGCCCGCGGCTGTCAGCGACCCGGGTCCGCCGATGCGCGCAGCGCAGGGCCAGGGCAGGCCGCGGTTACGTCACTGCGGGTTTCCCGCCGCTCCATTCACTGTGCGTGAAGGTCGCTCGGCGGAACTTCCCACGCCGGCGGCGGCTCCCGCGCTGCCCTTCAAGTCACCCAGCTGCCGTCCGTCTCGCCAGTTATAAGAAGAACATCCCCCTCTTCCGTCCGCAGCGCGCAGCTGGCCGCCGTCTCCGTACACTTCCGATACTTCCGGCCGGAAAGGCTTTGCGGGAATTCTGACTGCGAGCCGGAAATCTTCCGGTGTCCGCCACGAGGCACACGTATTGTCTGGAGGCTGCAAGGCCTCCACGCCTGTCTTGACGTTCTAGATCCCTCTTCCTGCCTTCTGCATTTTTTAGTACACCAGTGTGCAAAACCTAACTGGGCCCTCACACCTTTAATACTACAGTCAAGAGCCAACGAAACTGGTACACCTGTCTAATACCGTGTATGGCCCCAGGGAGCACGCCGAAGAGCCGTGGCGTGGTCTCGACAAGGCGCGGCTCTATACTGGGGAAGGCTGCGACATTTATCGATCGGAGCCAATATAGACCTCCGGTTACGCTACAGTTTAGTCTGACATAAACAACTAAGAACTCAGGGGGAAGGGGGTGGGCAGATCACTCTCTACCCATAATTTTACGTACTGTATCTTCTATAATCAGGTATTAAATACCATTAGAAGCTAACTTCGAGTTAAAATCTTTGGTTAGTGTTTTTATACGTCATAACTACATTTTCTGACACTTTTCAGCAAATCATATGAACAGATGCGTTTCGGAGAGATCTTTAATGCGATGAATGTTAACTTTGCGGCTGCTTAATATTTTTGGTGTTTTCAGTTCTAAACTTAAGGCGTTTATTGTAGTTTAACCCCAAAGCTCGGAGTTAAATGTTTTTCGCTTGAATTATTATTTTTTCACCTTTGCATGAAAATTCTTTATGTCAGTGATACCAGTTTCAGTCCACGCACTATCTGTACTAACTGTACGAAGACAGGTGAAACAGGAAAATGCATTTTTCACTTCACAAACACGCAACCACTCAGCTGCATCACACATTGCTCTATTAAAACTACGTTTGTGTCCTTGCCTAGATTTGCACTGTTTCTGTTCTTGATTGATCGTTAGATCGGGTCTAGGTGCACCAAGTTCTTTCACTTTCATCCTATGGCCGTGTTCCAAGTTTTTACCTATTAAATTGCACACTGTATACATATTGCGCTGGTTTCACACTCGCGGTATGTCGCAGATATTCACAAGCAAGTAAAACTCACTAGAATCTTGCAAAATACACTCCGAAAAAGAAACTAGCTAATATCACACGGCATCAACAAAAGCAGTCAGCATCAGCAAGCAAGGAAAGTAAAGTAACGGGACAAATTTCGCGCGCTTTGTCCTTTAATCACTTATGAAACTCTCGCTAGAAGGCAGTACTGATATGTTACTGTAGTCTAATGCACTCTGGCGGGATATTTGCAAACTTATTGTAGATGTGGATAAAATAGCCAATGGCAGAAACAAAACAACTATGTAAAACATTATCAAAACAATAATACTAAACGTCGAGTAATGACGCATCGAAGCGTAGTAGTGATTTGCAGAGACAGAGATTGGATAGCTAAGTTTCGGCCACTCTACATTCCTTTATTACATAGATAGTGGAACGTGAAAAACGTGTGGTGGTTGGTAAGACAGCCTTAGGCTGCAAGCTCTGAGCCTTCGGGTCGCCCATAAAGAGCAGAACTATGTAGAACCCACGCCTCCAAACCGCTGCTACATGCAGTTTACTAACATTCCAAGGCGCAGCCTAAACACTACTAACCGTTAGGAAAACATCTATCGATACAAACAGTTCCAAAAACGTTGACCGTTGTTATTTTAATCAGAATGGGAAATATGCGAAGTCCGTCCTGATAATTTACATTATGTAATATGTTCTTGTGAAATTAACTTTAACATATATTTTGGGGCGGCTCCGCTTAGAGCCTTTAATTATGAGCCGCGCCTGGTCTCGACTAATGTCTGAAGTAGTGCTGGAGGAAATTGACACCATGAATCCTGCACGACTGCCCATAAATAGTATGAGGGGGTGGAGAGCTCTTCTGGACAGGACGTTCTAAGGCATCCCAGATATGCACATTAATGTTCACGTCTGCGCAGTTTGGCGGCCAGCGGAAGTGTTTAAACTCAGAAGAGTGTTCCCGGAGCCACTCCGTAGCAATTCTGGACGTGTGGGTTGTCGCATTGTCCTTGTGGAATTGCCCAAGTCCGTCGAAATACACAATGGGCATGAATGGATGCATGTGACCAACAGGACCCTTACGTACGTGTCACCTGTCAAAGTCATATCAAGACGCATCGGGGGTCCCATATCGCTCGAACTGCACACGCTCCACACCATTACAGAGCCTCCACCAACTTGAACAGTCCCCTGCTGACATGCAGGGTCCATGAATTCATGCGGTTGTCTCCATACCCCTACACGTCCATCCACTCGATCCAATCTGAAACGAGACTCGTACGATTAGGCAACACGTTTCCAGCTATCAACAGTCCAATATCGGTATTTACGGGTCCAGGCGAAGGGTAAAGCTTTGTGTCGTGCAGTCATCAAGGGCACACGAATGGGCCTTCGGCTCCGAAAGCCCACATCGATGATGTTCCATTGATTGATTCGCACGCTGACACTTGTTGATGGCCAACATTGAAATCTGCAGCAATTTGCAGAAGGGGTGCACTTCTGTCACGTTGAACGATTCTCTTCAGTCGCCGTGGTCCCGTTCTCGCAGGATCTTTCTCCGACCGCAGCAATGTCAGAGGTTTGACGTTTTACCGGTTTCCTGATATGTACGCTACACTCGTGATATGGTCGTGCGGAGATGCTCGTGCGCCAACGATAACACCACTTTCAAACTCACTTAAATCTCGATAACCTGCCATTCTAACAGCAGTAACCGATCTAACAATTGCGCCATACACTTGCCGACCGCAGCGCAGTATTCTGCCTCTTTACATATCTCTGTATTTGAATACACATGCACATACCACACATACCACTTTCAAATGGCTCTGAGCACTGTGGGACTTAACTGCTGAGGTCATCAGTCCCCCAGAACTAAGAACTACTTAAACCTAACTAACCTAAGGACATCACACACATCTATGCCCGAGGCAGGATTCAAGCCTGTGACCGTAGCAGAAGCGCACCTCCGGACTGATGCGCCTTGAACCGCTTGGCCACAGCGGTCGGCTCTTAAGAAAGATGTTATACGTTGCTTGGCTTAATAGATCCCTGCCAGGCAGATATAATTGGTTCATAGGTTTCGACATAGCTCCACTAATTCTGTTTGCTGATATTACAGAACTTAAACTTGAAGCATTCGAATGACCTGCGGCCGGCCGCGGTGGTCTCCCGGTTCTAGGCGCGCAGTCCGGAACCGTGCGACTGCTACGGTCGCAGGTTCGAATGCTGCCTCGGGCATGGATGTGTGTGATGTTAGGTTTAAGTAGTTCTAAGTTCTAGGGGACTAATGACCACAGCAGTTGAGCCCCATAGTGCTCAGAGCCACTTGAACCATTTTTGAATGACCTGCCCGTCGCCTGAAATCTCGAAATTAGTCCTAATCTTTTGTCTACATCGATTTTATCCCTCATTCACGCACTTTCTTCTCTATTTAATTACGTATCGACATAAATAATTCGTCGTAAAGATGCACCACCGATCAGAAAATAGTTTATGAATTCTTTCGGGAACATGATCCTGATCTTAGTTAGTAAATTAACGTGCGACAAGTGACTCCTCATTTTCTGCCATTTTCCGACCGATTTCATCTTTTTCGTTGTTTGGCGCTGTTACGGCTAATATAATTGCGGCACACGCTTTTTTTTGTGGGTATTCTACGTCTTAACCTTATAAAATCGGGTTGCCATCGGACAACATTGATGGTGTGTGGATTGCGTTTCACAAACTAGTACTGCAGTAAGTATTGGACAGGTGCAGGCCCCTTAAGAACAAAGTAATTTCGGTGTGATTTGTCGCTGCCAAGTAACACAGGCCGACGGAGGTTGGACCACGCGTAGAAAGAACTACTACAAAGTAGTATAGAAGATTAACTGATTGAAATAAGCAATTGGACGAACGGAAACGACACTTTTATTCAAAAACAATAATTACACTGTTACACTGAAGTTAAAGCGTTTCATGATGGTCCTATGGACGTTACAAAATGGCGGGACATGGTTTTTAGCACGGCAGTGCACGCTCTGTAACGTCCGTCCATGCTGACCTCAAGGTCCGTAAGGTGTTCTTGTCGTAGGGCGTTCCATTCCATCACCAGCGCGGCTGCCTACTGCTCGATGGTCATTGGTGAATCTGGATGTACCGCATTACGTCTCCCCAACGCATCCCACACGGAATCTGTGGGATTTAAGACGGGGGAGCCGGCAGGCCAGTCCATTCGCCGGATGTCCTCAACTTCCAAGATCTCACCCATCTGTTCGATGCGGTCGCGCATTGTTATCCACATAAGTGAAGTCGGGTCCGAATGCACGACTGGTAAGACTCACATGGGGAAGGGGTAGAGTGCCACAATAACGTTCACCGTCTTCACACTAGAGATTTTAGTTTACCTTCTTTCTACTAAACAGCACGCTATAGTGGAACGACTTCACTAAGAATGTCTGTTGCGAAGGATATCTGGGTCCAGTGGAGTACACTCTAGAGCACACAACGCGTGTCTTGACTCTATTTAGGGAATTTTACTAACGATAAAGTCCACGACTACTCCGACCAGTGAAGCAGAATAAAGATTATAAACATACAAATGAAATGCACCGTACAGTCATTGAAAACGTTTTCTTTAACCAAGCATTTGCAACAGTACATCAAGTCGGACACGGTAAATAACAGCCTGCAAGGCTGAAATATTTGTTGTAAGTGTACATCTGGAAATATTATATTGGCTGCTGGGATACTACTAGATTTATCTTTGGAGACCCATTTTGGGACGTAAATTCAGTACTTCAGGCGCTAAAATAAATTACAGATTCGTGCGTCTATCTCCTTTCCTCACGTTTGTTAGGAATCTATACACTTAACTTTATACAGGGTGTTTATAAATGAATATCGGGGTTTTAACGCTTTTTAGTATTTATTACATTAAATGATACGTCAAATGAAAGAGCAACTCAAACAGTTTTACCAAGAACTTTATAAATGTTCACTGGCATACCAAAGTACGCCAATGGTTGAACTTCACTGTACCCAAGCGCTGGATAGGCCGCAAGGGCCAAAATGACAGGGCTTTCTTTGCATGGCCTCCATGTTCACCCGACCTAACGTCATGCGCTTTTTTCCTTTGGGGCTTCTTCATGGATCATGTGTTCTTGCCTCCGCTACCAGCAGACCTCCCTGAATTAAGAAAACGGATTGACGCAGCTGTTGCTACAGTCGCTGAAGACACACTTATCAACGTTTGGTCATAACTCGGCTGTGTGCCGTGTGACAAATGGTGTTCACATTGAACATTTATAAGGTTCTTGGTAAAACTGTTTGAGTTACTCTTTCATTTGACATATCATTTATAGCTGCAAGTTTAATGTAATAAATAGTATAAAGCGTTAAAACCCCGATATTTATTTAGAAACACCCTGTTTTCAGGACGTCAGAAGAAGTTTACCAGCTAAATGTTGCGCTTATAACTACGCCCCTATCTCAAGTTCTACACGCCGTACGAGGTACAATTTCAGGTCTGTATTTAGTTCCCGCCTACATCTCAGCTTGTCACAATTCTCTGCAAGCAACTAGTTTCAACAGCGTTTGTAGCTGAACTTCTAAATAATGAGGCATCTATAGTACACAAGAAAATGACAGTTACCTACAGACGCGATTTATTTTCGTTGTCGACAAGCGACACTTACCTGGGAGCGCTATTACGGAAACCAACTAAATTAATCGAAGTTAATGTAGGATGGCTCAAACAATCTCAAAACTGAATTTAACATGAAATTTCTAGCCTAAAATAATTTTCGTGCTGATTATTGCATCAGATGACACGGCGTGGTAACAAGAAGGGAAGATAAGTAAATCTTTTATGAGTTTCTGGGAATAAACTACGGTTTAAATGAAAGACTCCAATGTGCTACTGGCCACCAAATTTTCAATCGCTCTTTTTGTTGTCTGTTTATAAATTACTTTTTTGTGCTGTCAATCACGATTTTGTTTCATTCAAATTTTACACGACGCTCTTCGGGAAATGATTTCCATTTTCAGGTGTTTTTTCTCATTGTACTACGCCATTTTTGATCGTGTTTTCGGTGGGTGAGTTTCTGTGTTGACTTTATTGCAATATATAAAATGATCAGTTTTTAGTTAGTTATCGATTTTTATATGTAGTTAGTGACCCATTTGTGCAGAGTCTCACACATGTTAAACATCACACACAACTTTCAGTGCACAATATACGTCGAGAATAACTTACATAAACAAACAGTTACAAAGATGTTTTTAGAAGCTGATAGCGATAATTGTACAAGTCCTCCATAGAGTATGTTTCGACAATATATTTAAATAAAAATAGAAATAAGAACCATTGCGAAATAGACATCAGCAAATAATAATCCATGTTGATAGGGTAAGTACCTTCTGTTCAAAAGCGTAAAATACTCGGTGGAAGACCTGTGCCATGCTCTCTATCAGCTTCTGAAAACATCTTTGTAACTTTGCTTATGTAAGTTATTCTCGACCGGACAATGTGCGTGAAAGTTGAGTGATGTTTAACATGTGTGAGACTCTGCACAAATAAACCATAAGAAAACTGTAAGTATAAGTTCTTCCATATTTTGCCATTAATTTTATATATTGCAGTAAAGTCAACAAAACAATGGAGAACCTCACAAATCGACAACAGTACGTAAAAATGGTATAGTATAAATTGAAAACACACCTGAAAATAGGAAGCATTTCCCGAAACGCGTCTTGTAAAACATGAATAAAAGAAAATCGTTGCTAGTAGCAGAAAAGTTATTTATAAACAAACCCATTGTTTTTATAGTCGCATGCTTTCAAAATCATTTATGATAGACAAAATCATATGTGACTGTTTGTCTCTTCTAGTAACACAGAATGATTCTAGGAGTGAGTTACAGTGAAATGAAAGATTACGAGTCGTCTTCCTTACGACGTAATGGATCAGTTATCAGTTAACGAAATGCGGTGTTTAGTTTTCTAGAAAGTTCCATCTTCTTCTGATACGGTGGAATCTTTGTGACACATTAACAGAAGATAATTAAATGATTAGGGGATATTAATCTTGATCTAGTCTCCATACTTGACCAGAAGGGAAAATCGTTGGTAGCTTGGTTGATTTGGAGAAGGGAGTCAAACAGCGAGGCCGTCGGTCCCATCAGATTAGGGAAGGGAGTCGGCCGTGCCCTTTCAAACCAATCGTCCTGGCATTTGCCTGAAGTGATTTAGCGAAATCACGGAAAACCTAAATCAGGATGGCCGGACGCTGATTTGAACTGTCGTCCTCCCGAATACGAAACCCGTGTGCTAACCACCTCGCTCGGTAGGGGAAATGTGACGTATTAAGGAAAAGGAATGGAGGCTAGAGTTTAAAGAACCGCTGGCGTCAGGACCATTAAGTTAAGAATACAACTCTGATCAAGGAAGGATGGGAGGAAATCGGATGTGTTCAAATGGCTCTGAGGTCATCAGTCGCCTACAACTTAGAACTACTTAAACCTAACTAACCTAAGGACATCACACACATCCATGCCCGAGGCAGGATTCGAACCTGCGACCGTAGCGGTCGCGTTGTTCCAGACTGTAGCGTCTAGAACCTCTCGGCCACTCAAGCCCGCAAATCGGACATGTATTTTCCAGGGAACCATCCCGGCATTTCCCTTGAACGGTTTAAGAAAACGACGAAAAATCAAAATCTGGACTCCATCTTCCTGAATAGTAGACATGTTCATTATTCTTCATGGATCATGTGTTCTTGCCTCCGCTACCAGCAGACCTCCCTGAATTAAGAAAACGGATTGACGCAGCTGTTGCTACAGTCGCTGAAGACACACTTATCAACGTTTGGTCATAACTCGGCTGTGTGCCGTGTGACAAATGGTGTTCACATTGAACATTTATAAGGTTCTTGGTAAAACTGTTTGAGTTACTCTTTCATTTGACATATCATTTATAGCTGCAAGTTTAATGTAATAAATAGTATAAAGCGTTAAAACCCCGATATTTATTTAGAAACACCCTGTTTTCAGGACGTCAGAAGAAGTTTACCAGCTAAATGTTGCGCTTATAACTACGCCCCTATCTCAAGTTCTACACGCCGTACGAGGTACAATTTCAGGTCTGTATTTAGTTCCCGCCTACATCTCAGCTTGTCACAATTCTCTGCAAGCAACTAGTTTCAACAGCGTTTGTAGCTGAACTTCTAAATAATGAGGCATCTATAGTACACAAGAAAATGACAGTTACCTACAGACGCGATTTATTTTCGTTGTCGACAAGCGACACTTACCTGGGAGCGCTATTACGGAAACCAACTAAATTAATCGAAGTTAATGTAGGATGGCTCAAACAATCTCAAAACTGAATTTAACATGAAATTTCTAGCCTAAAATAATTTTCGTGCTGATTATTGCATCAGATGACACGGCGTGGTAACAAGAAGGGAAGATAAGTAAATCTTTTATGAGTTTCTGGGAATAAACTACGGTTTAAATGAAAGACTCCAATGTGCTACTGGCCACCAAATTTTCAATCGCTCTTTTTGTTGTCTGTTTATAAATTACTTTTTTGTGCTGTCAATCACGATTTTGTTTCATTCAAATTTTACACGACGCTCTTCGGGAAATGATTTCCATTTTCAGGTGTTTTTTCTCATTGTACTACGCCATTTTTGATCGTGTTTTCGGTGGGTGAGTTTCTGTGTTGACTTTATTGCAATATATAAAATGATCAGTTTTTAGTTAGTTATCGATTTTTATATGTAGTTAGTGACCCATTTGTGCAGAGTCTCACACATGTTAAACATCACACACAACTTTCAGTGCACAATATACGTCGAGAATAACTTACATAAACAAACAGTTACAAAGATGTTTTTAGAAGCTGATAGCGATAATTGTACAAGTCCTCCATAGAGTATGTTTCGACAATATATTTAAATAAAAATAGAAATAAGAACCATTGCGAAATAGACATCAGCAAATAATAATCCATGTTGATAGGGTAAGTACCTTCTGTTCAAAAGCGTAAAATACTCGGTGGAAGACCTGTGCCATGCTCTCTATCAGCTTCTGAAAACATCTTTGTAACTTTGCTTATGTAAGTTATTCTCGACCGGACAATGTGCGTGAAAGTTGAGTGATGTTTAACATGTGTGAGACTCTGCACAAATAAACCATAAGAAAACTGTAAGTATAAGTTCTTCCATATTTTGCCATTAATTTTATATATTGCAGTAAAGTCAACAAAACAATGGAGAACCTCACAAATCGACAACAGTACGTAAAAATGGTATAGTATAAATTGAAAACACACCTGAAAATAGGAAGCATTTCCCGAAACGCGTCTTGTAAAACATGAATAAAAGAAAATCGTTGCTAGTAGCAGAAAAGTTATTTATAAACAAACCCATTGTTTTTATAGTCGCATGCTTTCAAAATCATTTATGATAGACAAAATCATATGTGACTGTTTGTCTCTTCTAGTAACACAGAATGATTCTAGGAGTGAGTTACAGTGAAATGAAAGATTACGAGTCGTCTTCCTTACGACGTAATGGATCAGTTATCAGTTAACGAAATGCGGTGTTTAGTTTTCTAGAAAGTTCCATCTTCTTCTGATACGGTGGAATCTTTGTGACACATTAACAGAAGATAATTAAATGATTAGGGGATATTAATCTTGATCTAGTCTCCATACTTGACCAGAAGGGAAAATCGTTGGTAGCTTGGTTGATTTGGAGAAGGGAGTCAAACAGCGAGGCCGTCGGTCCCATCAGATTAGGGAAGGGAGTCGGCCGTGCCCTTTCAAACCAATCGTCCTGGCATTTGCCTGAAGTGATTTAGCGAAATCACGGAAAACCTAAATCAGGATGGCCGGACGCTGATTTGAACTGTCGTCCTCCCGAATACGAAACCCGTGTGCTAACCACCTCGCTCGGTAGGGGAAATGTGACGTATTAAGGAAAAGGAATGGAGGCTAGAGTTTAAAGAACCGCTGGCGTCAGGACCATTAAGTTAAGAATACAACTCTGATCAAGGAAGGATGGGAGGAAATCGGATGTGTTCAAATGGCTCTGAGGTCATCAGTCGCCTACAACTTAGAACTACTTAAACCTAACTAACCTAAGGACATCACACACATCCATGCCCGAGGCAGGATTCGAACCTGCGACCGTAGCGGTCGCGTTGTTCCAGACTGTAGCGTCTAGAACCTCTCGGCCACTCAAGCCCGCAAATCGGACATGTATTTTCCAGGGAACCATCCCGGCATTTCCCTTGAACGGTTTAAGAAAACGACGAAAAATCAAAATCTGGACTCCATCTTCCTGAATAGTAGACATGTTCATTATTAAGGAGTGTGCGGCACCATTAATTATACAAAAATGCCCAATTTCAGTCCGCAGATTGTTTTTCTTTATTTTCAGAATAAAGAAAAAACTGAAATAGAACATTTTTGTAGAAGTTTGTTCGCTTAAATTTCTCAGTACGTGTGTCGGCATAATGGTAAAGATATTTTGTTTTAGTCATGAGCAATTGAAGCAAAGTAAAAAAATGAGTGTTTCATATAGAAAATGTAACTCTGTAATCAGCAAGACCTGTTTATGTTTCCATTAATCAAAATGCGTTTCGTTGTACGATCTTCATTATCAGATGATACACTGTAATCGCTTGCTATGCGTCCCTCTCTTCCTTCTTGCCATCGGTTCTAGAGGTATCAACTTATCTGAAATAAACATCCAGTTTCAGTCTAAAGAACTCACAACCGTAGAGAAGAGAGAGACGACGAGACGCGCATGAAGAGAGTCTCATCAGTCAACCAGTAATATTTTGGTTAAGCCTAAAAAAAGACAAACGCAGATTTGCCTACAATATCTTAGGATCTTGTCAGCTAACTGTACATTGTTTGTAAAGTAACTAGCAAGGTGACCCAGATTTTCTTAAATCGGCTTAAAAGATTTATATACAGGGGTAAGTCAATTATCATCCGCAAAGTAGTTATAAAATTTTATTGTTATCAAATAGGAAACTTACAAGAACTTCATTTTTCGACATAGTCTCCTTGCGCTTCGACGCACTTGCTCCATCGTTATACAAGCTTCCTGACGCCCTCATAAAAGAAGGTTCCCTGTTGAGCTGCGAGCCAGGAATGCACCGCTTCTTTCACTGCTTCGTCCGAGGCAAATCGACGGCCCCTTAATGCCTGTCTCAGTCGACCATGCAAGTGATAGTAAGAAGGGGTAAGCTCGGGACTATATGGAGGATGATCCAGTACCTCAAATTTGAGTTTCTGGAGCGTTTCAGTGGTGTGCGCAACAGCAAGCAGACGGGCATTGTCGCAAAACACAACACAACACTTTTGACAGCAAGCTTCGGCGTTTGCTTCGAATTGCAAGCTTTACCCTGGCAGTAAACATCTCACTGTAACGCACACTGTTTATTGTTGTGCCCCTTCCCCCATAATGTTCCAATACTGGACCTTAGGCGTCCGAAAAAAAAAACCGTAAGCATCAGTTTTCCTGCGGACGGTGGGGTCTTGAACTTTTTCTTGCACGACGAATTTGGATGTTTCCACTCCATACCCTGCCGCTTACTCTCCGGCTAGTAATGATGAATCCATGTTTCATCACCAGTAATACTCCTATTTAAGAAGTTGTCCCCTTCGTTACCATAGCGATCCAAATGTTTTTTGCAGATGTCCAAGCGCGTTTGTTTGTGCAACTGTGTGAGTTTTGGAACTCATCTTGCACAAACTTTATGAAACCCAAGTCGCTTATGGATGATTTCGTAGGCAGAACCGTGACTAGGACAGACGATGTGCCACTTCGTCAATAGTTAATCGTCTGTCTAAGAGAATCATTTCACGTGAACGCTCAATGGTTCCTTCACTTGTGGCGGTAAATGGTCGTCCGGCTCCTTCATCGTGCGTAACACTTGTGCGACCATTTCGGAATTTTCCAATCGCTTCGTAGACACTGCGTTGTGGCAAAACACTGTTCCCGTACTGTGCCAAAAGTCTTCGATGAATTTCCGCCCCTGATACGCCTTCCGGTCACAAAAAACGGATCACTGAACGTTGTTCTTCTTTGCAAATAAACAGCGGAGCAGCCATGATTAACAGCACGGCAGCCATAACGAAACTAACCTAGCAGCTGAAAATTGGCAAACAACAAATAAACAAACCATGCGTCAACAACGTAAAACGACAGTACTATCTAAGTAAACAAAAATACAACTAAATTGCGGATAATAAATGACTTACCCTCCTATGTACGGAGAAATTATCTTCTTTCCCTTCTACTAGGATATGCAGGCGTGAATTCCCAAGAGAAGTATTGTGACTATTGTGAGTTCAACACCGCATCTTGATGGGGAAAGACTTCCCAGTGAGGTAACTGCTAGATTGAACGGGAAAATCCAACACATTGCCCGGAATCCCATTAGAAGACAAATACACAAAGGTTTCCAGTATCCAAGGTGAGAGCATTGCTGTAAATTTGAAGACACAGTTCCTCCACTAAGAGTTGAAATCACTGATATTGAGAAAGAAACAATGGTCGATGAACAGATGTACACAACTTGCAGTGCCTTTATTGTGCCGGTCATTCACTGTCGCGAGTTGGAGCAAAGGGATCTACGAATGTGTGCTCATTTTGTCGCAGCGTATCACTCCACGCTGTTGACCTTAACGGGGAAAGACCTAATGTGCTACTTGGAAAGGTCCTTAGAGGTGACACAGTACTTGCGTCAGCTGCAGAACTAAAAACAATGTCTCGAAGCGAGGGCTCGGACAAAACAACTGCCGAACATTTACATTTCTAAAGGTCACGTTCGTTTCGTCAGTTGCCTAAGGGAGTAAGTAATACGTTGCCCATCTCTTCGTGCAATGAACGCTTCCGAAATTTTTGCAGCAAATCCCTGTATGTTGCACAACGCCTCTCTTGCACCGTATACCGAGCAGTGGTCAGACAGTAAACTCGAATTCAATATGCCCAGCCATCCTCATACTGCTTTCCCGTGATTCCACTAAATCTCTGGAGACATATGCCGTGATGCTGCTTTTGAACAACAGTCACGATTCCTTTGAGCGACCCATTTTCCTTCATAACTTTCTCCGAGCCGATCAAATGGTCAGTCTCTAATGACCAAGTCGTCGATGGGACGTTAAACGGTACTCTGTATTCCTTCTTAAAGAGTCTGTTCCTGTAGTTGACGAGCAATTCTAGCACACTCCCAAAGTTACTAAACAAACTCACCACGATTGGGGCAGCTTGTCTTTGAATTTTCTATATCTGTTCTATCGACGCCACCTTGTAACGAATTCAGGCTGATGGCAAATACCAATAACCTGTCGAATGAGGATTTTATTAACCTCCTTCGCGTATGAATTACATTACCTTACCATTCTGAGTTGTGAGACAGGCGAAATACGCTCAGACTTTAAGAATAACGAAGAATATAATAATTCTAATACCAAAGAAAGCTGACAGGTGTGGGTGCTAGCAAACAGTCATTTCAACAAGTAATGGCTGCAAAATATTAACACGAATTATTTACAGAAGATGAGAAGATGAATAATATCTGTAACGTCCAACAAGTCACGGATATATATATATATATATATATATATATATATATATATATATATATATATATATATATAGGGTGGTCCATCTGAAGTTTCGGATGAGATTATCTCGAAAACCATACATCGGGTAAAAATAGTGAGTAAGGTAAGTTTGTAAGCTCAAAGGGGGACAACAAATGATAACGTGACCCCAGCCCCCACCCCCTTGTGTGAGGCGGGGTGCAACTTTCAAATCTTAAATGGAAACCCCCATTTTTTATTGCAGATTTGGATTCTCTATAAAAAAAGTAATCAAGTTTTGTCTGAAACATTTTTTTTAACCATTGACAGATGGCGCTGAAATCGAGAAAAATTAAAATTAGGGAAGAACTCCGATTTACGTAGAATGATCCGAGAAGGACGCATCAAATCGATACAAAATGTGCACCAATTCCTTCATTACGCCAAATTAAGCAATTTTTTTTTTTTACAAAATGTATCCTACCCGCCACAGTTTTTGTTGGAGGGAGGCGGAATGGTATTAAAATCTCGTTAGGGAACTCTTCACAATTGCATTACTCACCCGAATGGGGCGCTACCGTGGCTAAGCTGCGAACTATGGCTCAGTATAAAGGTCGGTGCAATGCGATCAGACGTCACTTCACTTTCAGAAAGTAAATTATTCTTTAGCAAAAGATGGCTCACTCTCATCCTACAGACATTTTTCATATGATGTTAAGTTTAGGTGAACGTCATAACAATTACGCTGCGCCTGCGCAATTGTATGCGGATCGTTTCCCAAACAGACGACATCCAAGCGATAACATTATTCAAAATTGCACTCAACGAGCTCAAAATGGATACACGCACCGTCCAACTCGTCATCGTGAATACAATGAAAATGATGCTCATAGCCTTACCTTTCTCGCCTGTGTGCAACTGGATCCCAAAATGAGTAGCTGTGCGATCAGAGACAAACTGGAATACCGAAATCGACTGTTTTGAGGATTTTGAAGGCACATAAATATCATGCGTATCATATCACACTGACACATGTGGTAAAGCCGGAAGATATGCAAATACGAGTGCATTTCTGCCAATGGGCCTCGGAAATGATAAGAGGTGACAATGATTATTTTAGATACGTTATGTTCACCGATGATGCCACATTCAGAACCAGTGGCTAATTAAATCGTCATGATTGTCGTTATTGGTCCCCTCTCAATCCATACTGGTACAGACCCGTTGACAATCAATACAAATGGTCGTTAATGGTCTGGTATGGAATTTTAAACGGTTACTTGATAGGACCGTATTTTTTTGACCGAAATGTTACAGGAGATTCTTATTTACAACTTCTCTGCGATGATTTGTTGGAGCTAATGGAAGACGTTAATTTAGAAACTAGGCAACGAATGTGGTTCCAACACGACGGAGCAGCTCCCCATTATGCTAAAAATGTGCGGAGCGATTTAAATTACGGTACCCTGGTCGGTGGATAGGACGTGGCGGAACAATTCAGTGATTTCTACGTTCACCAGACCTAACGTCTCCTGATTTTTTTCTTATGGTGTTATATAAAAAAATATTGTTTATGAAAGACAGCTCACAACCCGAAACGGTATGGAGCAACGCATGGGATGTGCTGCTCACAACAGTGGACAACTTTCGTAGACGATTGACTTTATGTATTGAAGCAAATGGGGGTAATTTTGAACAATTTCTTCGTGGCTAATTTCATTAATTAAGCACCCCAAATTGTAAGAGGCAAGGGGACTCACACTAATGAAGCACCCCAACATGTGAGAGGCAAGGGACCCACACTAATGAAGCACCACAACATGTGAGAGGCAAGGGGACCCACACTAATGAAGCACCCCAACATGTGAGAGGCAAGGGGACCCACACTAATGAAGCACCACAACATGTGAGAGGCAAGGGGACTCACACTAATGAAGCACCCCAACATGTGAGAGGCAAGGGGACCCACACTAATGAAGCACCCCAACATGTGAGAGG
This sequence comes from Schistocerca gregaria, assembly GCF_023897955.1. NCBI lineage: Eukaryota > Metazoa > Arthropoda > Insecta > Orthoptera > Acrididae > Schistocerca > Schistocerca gregaria. Next base: position 1,083,678,176 of record NC_064920.1, on the reverse strand, counting down.
CAAGGGGACCCACACTAATGAAGCACCACAACATGTGAGAGGCAAGGGGACTCACACTAATGAGGCACCCCAACATGTGAGAGGCAAGGGGACCCACACTAATGAAGCACCACAACATGTGAGAGGCAAGGGGAGCCACACTAATGAAGCACCACAACATGTGAGAGGCAAGGGAACTCACACTAATGAAGCACCACAACATGTGAGAGGCAAGGGGACCCACACTAATGAAGCACCACAACATGTGAGAGGCAAGGGGACTCACACTAATGAGGCACCCCAACATGTGAGAGGCAAGGGGACTCACACTAATGAAGCACCCCAACATGTGAGAGGCAAGGGGACCCACACTAATGAAGTACCACAACATGTGAGAGGCAAGGGGACTCACACTAATGAAGCACCCCAACATGTGAGAGGCAAGGGGACCCACACTAATGAAGCACCACAACATGTGAGAGGCAAGGGGACTCACACTAATGAGGCACCCCAACATGTGAGAGGCAAGGGGACTCACACTAATGAAGCACCCCAACATGTGAGAGGCAAGGGGACCCACACTAATGAAGTACCACAACATGTGAGAGGCAAGGGGACCCACACTAATGAAGCACCCCAACATGTGAGAGGCAAGGGGACCCACACTAATGAAGCACCACAACATGTGAGAGGCAAGGGGACCCACACTAATGAAGTACCACAACATGTGAGAGGCAAGGGGACCCACACTAATGAAGCACCCCAACATGTGAGAGGCAAGGGGACCCACACTAATGAAGCACCACAACATGTGAGAGGCAAGGGGACTCACACTAATGAGGCACCCCAACATGTGAGAGGCAAGGGGACCCACACTAATGAAGCACCACAACATGTGAGAGGCAAGGGGAGCCACACTAATGAAGCACCACAACATGTGAGAGGCAAGGGAACTCACACTAATGAAGCACCCCAACATGTGAGAGGCAAGGGGACCCACACTAATGAAGCACCACAACATGTGAGAGGCAAGGGGACTCACACTAATGAGGCACCCCAACATGTGAGAGGCAAGGGGACTCACACTAATGAAGCACCCCAACATGTGAGAGGCAAGGGGACCCACACTAATGAAGTACCACAACATGTGAGAGGCAAGGGGACTCACACTAATGAAGCACCCCAACATGTGAGAGGCAAGGGGACTCACACCAATGAGGCACCCCATGGGACGTCCATGTCGTTGTTCCTGGGTAACACTAAAAGTAGGACACAAAACATTTTGTACAAAAATAGCTTAATTTGGCCTAACGAAAGAATTGGTGCACATTTTTTTTATCGATTTGATGCATGTTTCGCAGATAATTCTAAATAAATCAGAGTTCTTCCCCAATTTTACTTTTTTATCGATTTCAGCGCCATCTGTCAGTGGTTTAAGAAAATGTTTCAGACAAAACTTGATTACTTTTTTTATGGAGAACCTGTTCTTCAATAAGATATAGGGGTTTCCATTTAAGATTTAAAAGTTGCCCCCCTCCCCCCCCACTAACTCTCACTTAATGACGCCATAAATTACTTGAAATCTGACATTGTTTTTGCGTTACAAACGACATGTTGTCCGAAAATCCTGCTGCCGAGCTAAAAACTGTTTTCGTAATCTGTAACCTCGTATCTGGTTTCCTAGGTGTCCTTGCCGAATTTTACTGAAGACCTTTCGAAAGTAAAGCAGTACAGCATCAACCTGTGCGCCGTTTCTTACTGCTCCTTGGATCTCGTGGACGAACAGACCGAGCTGAGGTTTGCAGTACTGCTATTTGCGGAATCCATGTCAGTTTCTCGTCTCCAAAAATACGGCAACACCTATTTATAATCGTGTTCCAGAATACAGCAACAGTCTGACACTAGCGTCGTAGGCCAAACATGGACAAATTCCAAGTGTGAAACGTATGACATACACTTCTAAATGTGTAGGAATATGCCCAGATGTCACTTGGTGAACAAATATAGCCACATAGAGGCCTTTTTGAAAGTGATATATTTCGGGATCACTTGCACTGTTAAACTTTAATTCATAAATTTTTAACATTTGCGTAAGAATGTTATGCTCCCCGTGTATCTTGGCACTCTATTTAACACTTAAAAATGCTGTACTGATACAAAATCTGACTCTCATCTAGAAATTAGTTTCAGAAGCTATGCGTCTTTCAATTGGTTCAAATGGCTCTGGGCACTATGGGACTTCACATCTATAGTCATTCCTGAGAGTCTTTGTTGTTGAGTGGTAGACTATGTAGAAAGAAAAATCGCAGCAGATATCACTTATTGTGCGTAGCAACGGTGAAAAAAAAAATGTGGGTGTGTAATCACTTACGTGGTGTGATACCAAAGAACCCGAAACTTAACTTTTAAGATCAGATCAGTTGTACATTTCGTTACCAGAGATCTATGGTGAAGAAATCCTCCACCGTGCAGAAATTGTCAGAAAAACAAAAACGCACAATAAATATTTACAAACAAAAACGAATATGCTAATGCACCTTGCACACATATCAAGTAAAATGTTCCTTATGGGTGGGGGAAAAGTAAAAAAAAAAAACATATTTTCATTTAAATGATAACTGCAAACTTTTCACAAAACACTTAAAAGCTCCAGAAACTGTGGTGTATATTGTAATCCTAAAGGGTATTGCAGCCATGCATCATCAAATAGAAAAATTGTTTCATAACATTTATTTACAATGGTCGCATTACTGCTCCAGATTTGTACAGAAGTGAGAGTGCACATATAGTCGCCACAGTTCGTATTATTAGTAACACATACACACCAGCTGGCTCTACTAAGATTCTCCAGTGCAGTAGAAGGAGTTGGGCACCGATAAATCCTTCACGTTCCTCTAAAACTGTCCATTAGTAGTTATCACAGGTGCTGGAAGGTTAGTGGAAATGATTCTTGCTTAATAAAGGACACGTCTCTTCATCAACATAAGTAACTTTCTATCTTTCTGAATATTATTCTGATTTCTGGTATTGATTCCATGAACTGAGGTGTTCGTTTATGAAGGAAATGTATTTTTAATGACAGCTCTCATCAAGGAATAAATAACTGACAAGCAATAGTCAGTATCCCTAGTTCCCCAACTGAAATAATTCTTATTACATGTTTGGAACTGGACAACTTTACCTTAGCTTAATGAGTCACCCCAATAAAATAATCCCGTATGATATTATTGAATGAAAGTAGGCATCGCCTGATACATTTATTTTTATTTCAGCTACGTCTGGCAACATTCGCACTGCAAATAGATATTTGTTTAGGCGATTCAGTAGTTTTGTGGTAGTCTCTTCCCCGCTGAATTTATTATCAGGCGGTAACCCGAAGAATTTAACACAGTAAACGTCTTCTATCTCTTTGACGTCATATTTTAGGCATATACAACCGGGAAACCTCTTACAAATCCTTAACTGAATGCAGTGTTGTTTTTCCAAATTCACTGACAAAGACTTGGCTAAGAAGCATATATTATTGTCCACAAATTTCATTAACGGATCTTTCTAAGATTACAATTTATTTATTATTTATTGAAAATCTTTTCTATCATCTGCACAGAAATCAAAGCATCTGGTAATGCTACAGTGGAAAGGTCACTGATATACACTAGAAAAAGCTAGGCTCAATCCTGGTAATCTTTCAGATGAAAGGCCATTGAAATACACAAGAAAAAGCAAGGGCCCTATGGTGGAGCCTTGTGGGAAACCGCATGCAATTTGTTCACAGTTGGATGATGCGTGATACCTTAATTAACGTATCCTTCTAAACCTACGTCTACAGACATGCTCCGCAGGCCATCGTACGGTGCGTGGCGGAGGGTACCTTGTACACACCTTTCTTCTTCACTTGCAAATAGTGAGGGAAAAGCAACTGTCCATACACCTCCGCATGAGCCCTAATTTTTCTTATTATACCTTCGTGGCCCTTACGCGCAATGTACGTTAGGGGCAGTACAGTCATTCCACACTCAGCTTTAAAAGCCAGTTCTCTACATATTCTCAATAGAAACCCACGAAAACAAAGTTGCCTTCCCTCCAGGAATTCCCACCTGAGCTCCCGAAGCATCTACTCAATATCGAAGCTACCCGTAGCAAATCTAGCAGCCTGTGAATTGCTTCGATGTCTTCCTTCAGTCCGACTTGTTGTGGATGCCAAACACCCCAGCAGTCCTCAAGAAAGGTTGCACTATTATTCTATCTGCGGTTTTCTTTTCACTGAAGTATATTTCAACTTCTAAACCGATACGGCCAAAATGAAATGCTGTTTCGTATTACTCTGTTGTAGCTGCAGAATTTGTTGTAGGTTGACGCTGATTTAAACAGGTGACGCTCTATATTTTATTGTGTTCCTCGAGATCCATTAAAATCAATAGCACGAAGTAAATCCATGCAATGTTTTTCACCAGTTTGAGGAGCAACAGAATTAGCTCAGCGCATGCAACTACGATGTTGCTGCACGTGGTGGAAAACAATTTAAAAATTAGCGTTGTTGCAGAGTTCGTAAATGGCAAGGAACATTTGAGATGCAGTTTAGCAATGTTTAACAATACAGTCCTTAGTACTACCGTTATTGCTGTAATCTCGGTGTTCACTTGTCGTATCCTTTGCGCATAACCTTCATGTTTATGAGCAATTTCTGTTTTTTTTTTCTATTTTCTCTATGTACATTGTTCATTTTTTATATGCTTAAATTTTTAAATACTCCGCCATTATCTGTCACCTTGTCTTTTACAAATAATGTCTGCAGTTATCTGTAAAATAGTTACTACGGCATCTGAGTATTTCGGTACCAGAGTGCTCGAACAATTATTTTGTCGTCTGTTTCTAGGGTCTGACATTTCGGTTAGTTGTTATGTGGCCAGGGAGTCTCTCCGGAGAGGGAAGAAAATTAAATACATTCATTTTAAATGCGCGGTTCCCTGAGGAGAGGACGTTGTAGAACCTTTTTTTCGTGACATATATTATTATTTTTATTTCGTTCTGTTTCTCTCCCTATCCTCCACCCCTCTAACCCCTCTCTCTTTCACGTATAATGAGACTACCTGCACGAAATGTAACAATAAAAACACCATTTTCCAGCAATAGCTGTGATGTACGAAAGATGCTCGCACACAGACACACACACACACACACACACACACACACACACACACACACACATACACACACACACTGTCAGCAAATATTGTTTCATATACCAGGTGATCACAAAGTAAGTATAAATTTGAAAACTGAATAAATCACAAAATAATGTAGATAGAGAGGTACAAATTGTCACACATGCTTGGAATGACAAGGGGATTTTATTGGAATCAAAAAAATACGAACGTTCATAAAATGTCCGAAAGATGGCGCTTCACCTGATCACAACAGCAATAATTAGTTTAACAAAGTAAGACAAAGCAAAGATGATGTTCGTTACAGGAAATGCTCAATATTCCTCAACAATAGCTGTAGTCGAGGAATAATCTACATCTACATGACTACTCTGCAATTCACATTTAAGTGCTTGGCAGAGGGTTCATCGAACCACAATCATACTATCTCTCTACTATTCCATTCCCGAACAGCGCGCGGGAAAAACGAACTTCTAAACCTTTCTGTTCGAGCTTTGATTTCTCTTATTTTATTTTGATGATCATTCCTACCTATGTAGGTTGGGCTCAACAAAATATTTTCTTATTCGGAAGAGAAAGTTCGTAAAAAGGTCTCGCGGCGACGAAAAACGTCTTTGCTGTAATGACTTCCATCGCAACTCGCGTATCATATCTGCCACACTCTCTCCCCTATTACGTGATAATACAAAATGAGCTGCCCTTTTTTGCGCCCTTTCGATGTCCTCCGTCAATCCCACCTGGTAAGGATGCCACACCACGCAGCAATATTCTAACAGAGGACGAACGAGTGTAGTGTAAGCTGTCTCTTTAGTGGACTTGTTGCATCTTCTAAGTGTCCTGCCAATGAAACGCAACCTTTGCCTCGCCTTCCCGACAATATTATCTATGTGGTCCTTCCAACTGAAGTTGTTTGTAATTTTAACACCCAGGTACTTAGTTGAATTGACAGCCTTGAGAATTGTACTATTTATCGAGTAATCGAATTCGAACGGATTTCTTTTGGAACTCGTGTGGATCACCTCACACTTTTCGTTATTTAGCGTCAACTGCCACCTGCCACACCATACAGCAATCTTTTCTAAATCGCTTTGCAACTGATACTGGTCTTCGGATGACCTTACCAGACGGTAAATTACAGCATCATCTGATACCAACCTAAGAGAACTGCTCAGATTGTCATCCAGGTCATTTATATAGATCAGTAACAGCATAATGTTGTGAACAGCACTGTAAAGCATGTCCGGAGTTATGGTGAGGCATTGGCGTCGGATCTTGTCTTTCAGAATACCTAGAGATGTCGGTCGATCACGATATACTTGCGACTTCAGGTAATCTCAAAGCCAATAATCGCACGGACTAAGGTCTGGGGACCTGGGAGGCAGAGCATGACGAAAGTGGCGGCTGAGCACACGATCGTCACTAAACGACGCGCGCAAGAGATCTTTCACGCATCTAGCAATACTTTCTTTTTTTACAGGTTTTGACACTGCATTACCACGGAGCGCAACAGCAAGCATCGTTAGCCCTGATAAGTCCATCTTTTACGTGTTTTTGTTGTTGTTGTGGTCTTCAGTGCGAAAACTCGTTTGATGCAACTCCTCAGGCCAGTCTATCTACTTCGTGCAAATCCATTCCAGCGTGACTGCTGCAACCTACATCCAGTTGAACGTGGCTGCTATATAGTAGATCGTCTGTCTCCCTGTGTAATTTTTACCCTACCACACTTATCAAACTACATATGAAATGTGTATACCACCTGTAGTTTCTTTAGAATGTAATATTTCACGTATAGAAATCAGTTACTTCGGTACGCATGAGGTTGTTTCCAATATTTTATGTCTGCTCGCCTGCACTCGGGAGAAAACAGGTGTGTGTGTGTGTGTGTGTGTGTGTGTGTGTGTGTGTGTGTGTGTGTGTGATTTTCCACGAACAGTTCGAAATATGTGTGTTTAAGTGTTAATTATTAAATTTCGTTAAGGAAGTCTAACATTAGACATACAGCTTCATTGCAGTGGCCAAGACGATGGCAGAAACATTTTATAAAAAAATTAAAAAAACAGGCCATTACATCTGTTACAAAGGAATTATTTCAAGAAAATAGTCACGGTTACGGATTGTGTTCCTCATAATTATGATCTGAATATTTATTAATACCTGTTGAACGTTACGAAATGCCAACTTCGCACCAAATTACGAAGAGCTACATAGGCACAAGTCTCCGTGCAACATAGACATAAGACACGTGCGATACTTTTTAGCGAGTGCTCCTGGAAGAATGGAGAATCCAATGAAGAAGAACGACAGATCGAACTTTTATACTCGCCACTGTGTAAGACTGACCTATAAGCTAACGTATGTCGCATTTTCGGAAAGGCTCTGATCTCCATCTTTTTACAGACGGTTGTGGGACCTCGGCTGCTCAGTACAGAACGTCAAATCAAACAGCTTTCAGCCGTCTAAATTGTTGTTTCATTGAGCTACCAGTTTCGGCAGTATACAGGGTGATTATAATTAAAGTTAAACTTTCAAACCATGTAGAAAAGACATCACTGGTCAGAATGACGTCACATTGCAACGAAATACTATCGGAGCAGGATGAAAACATATGGCAGAAGAAAAATAAATAGTTACTATGCTACTCAGTTTGCATGGGTGTACAGGTGTCATACTGTTAGCTACGTAAGCTCACCCCCCACGGCAAAGTCATATCACATCGGATGGGAAAAATCGGTTTTTAATTGTCTTGAGGCCAAAAACCGCATAAAAAGCAGCAATCAAAATCAAATCGGATTATTAATTTCCGTGTGACTGGCGCAAAACATGCTCAGCATGATGTCCACCGTTCTCTGCAACAAGCTGAAATCGAGAAACAGCATGTTTCACAACTGATAGAAGTGTTTCCGGGGTCACGTTAGAATGCGTTGCGCAATGTGTGCCTTCAATGCAGCTAAGTTTGCAGTCGGAACACTGAACACAACATCTTTCAGACAGCCCCACAGCCAGAAGTCACGCGGATTAAGATCAGGTAGTCGGGACGACCAGGCTGTAGGGAAATGGCGGCTGATAATTCTAGCATTTCCGAAACCGCGCTTCAGCAGCTGCTTAACAGGATCTTCAATGTGTGGAGGTGCGCCACCTTGCATAAAAATGATCCCATCCACACACCCGCGCTGTTGGGGGGCTGGAAGACGTGGTTGCGCAAAATACACTCACAGCGCTTACCAGTGACGGTACAGTTAACAGGACCGGAAGCACCTGTCTCTTCGGGAAAAAAATGCCCCTATGATAAATGGTTCAAATGGTTCAAATGGCTCTGAGCACTATGAGACTCAACTGCTGTGGTCATTAGTCCCCTAGAACTTAGAACTACTTAAACCTAACTAACCTAAGGACATCACACACATCCATGCCCGAAGCAGGATTCGAACCTGCGACCGTAGCAGTCACGCGGTTCCGGACTGCGCGCCTAGAACCGCGGGACCACCGCGGCCTGCCTATGATAAATGATGCCGTAAACCTGCACCACACAGTGATCTTTTCAGGATGAAGTGGTACTGTTTGATTTGCGTGTGGATTGCCCATCCTATAAGGTGGAGGTGGGCTTCGTCTATCCACAGAATCTTCCTCGGCCAATCATTGTCCACTTCCATGCGAGAGATAAATTCTAAAGTAAAGGCCTCTCTTGCTGGCAGGTCAACAAGAAGCAACTCGTGCACACGGGTAATTTTGAATGGATAGCAAAGAAGGATGTTTCGTAGGAGTTTACGGACCGTGCTCACGGGTATGTCCAATGTTCGGGCAATTCTCCGTGCACTACACGTTTGCACACCACCACTCGTCTCCTCCTGCATTGCTGTGGCCACTGCTTCCACTGACGTCGGATCAATTCTTTTCCTTCCTCTACCAGTTTAGCCGGCCGCGGTGGTCTCGCGGTTCTAGGCGCGCAGTCCGGAACCGCGTGACTGCTGCGGTCGCAGGTTCGAATCCTGCCTCGGACATGGATGTGTGTGATGTCCTTAGGTTAGTTAGGTTTAAGTAGTTCTAAGTCCTAGGGGACTGATGACCACAGCTGTTAAGTCCCATAGTGCTCAGAGCCATTTGAACCATCTACCAGTTTGCACACCAAAAGAACCCTTCTTTTCGAATTTCCGAGTCATTTTCTCCAGATCCACGGCAACCATCGGACCAACACCTCCTTGAGTGTCCAAAACTTCTGCAGGGCGACGTGTGCACAGACATCATTCTTGTAATCCAGCTTTACAGGCAGAGCGCGATCCTGCATTGAGACGGTCATGGCGAACGTCGCAGACGCGAAAGGAGGAAAAGCCGCATACACGGCGTGTTTATACCAACTTCGATGGGTCGTTTCCATTTACGTATTCTGACACATACAGCGCCATCTATTCATCAATTTTTACACTTTTTTTTTTCTTCTGGCATACGTTTCCCCCTTCTCCGATAACATTCCGTTGCCATTTGACATCATTATGATCACTGGTGTTATTTCTACAGCGTTTTGAAAGTTTAACTCTAATTATAATCACCATGTGTTACACCATCTTTGGGCCCCTTGGCCGACATTTAGGAGGATTCACACCTTTGGTCCAGTCAGAACAGGAGCAGATGTTAGATGTGATCGCTGTCTCAAAAACCTACGGATACCAGGCATTGAATGATGGTTCCTATTTTGAATGGAACAAAGATGAGAGTTCTGAACGTCAGTGGGGGGCCTGAAGATGGTCTGGTACATCGTCGAAGCTGCTAGTCCAATAAAACAACAATTTAGACTGCTGAAAGGAGTTTGATTTGACATTCTGTTTTCAGAATCTACATCTATACTCCACAAGCAACCCTACGGTGGTTGGAGGTGGGTACTTTGTGAATCATTTCAATTCCCCCTTTTCCTGTTCCACCTGCGTATTATTCGCGGGAAAAACGATTGCTGGCAACTCTCTTCTTAATTTCTACCTTGAAGGCCTTTTCGTGAGATATTCGTAGGAGGAACATTGGCCGAGTCATCTGCGAACGTGCGCTCTCGGGACTTTAACAGTGGAGCACGACGTGTTGCAGAACGCCTCTCTTTTAGTGTGGCAAGGGAGTTGACTGAGCATCTCCGTGATGCTATCGAGCTTTTTGAATGAACCTGTAACGAAACGTGCTGCTCTTCTTTGGATCTTTTCTGTCTCCTCTATCAGTCCTATCTGGTACCGATCTCATACTGACGAGCAGTATTGAAGTGTTGGCCGAACGAGCGAGTTCGAAGGTACTTACTTTGTTGATTGACTACTTTCCTCATAATTCTTCCAGTCAGTCTCAGTCTGGCATCCACCTTGCTGGTGATTAATTTTATGTGGTCGCTCCACTTCAAATCGTTCCGAATGCACACTTCTATGCACTTTGAGGAAGGAATTCCTTCCAAAGATCGTTCTGCAATCGTGGAATCATACAATAAATGGTCTTTCTATGATGTATTCGCAATACGTCCTTTTTGCCACATACATAAGGTAGTTCTTCCAGTTTCTCTTTCGTATTATAAATTACGTCAAGAAGTATTATAAATCCTCCCTCATACTTTAATTCTGTAATACATTATTGAGAAATATATTTTATAAAGTAAACTCCCTCCTCTCTCGATTCGTATCGAACCCCGGTGTATAAAACGGTTTCAATCGTCTGATCACTTTAAAAAAGAGTTAATGTGTTAAACATTTGACGTAAATCGTGAAAAGACCTTACGATTGAAGACGCGAAGCCTAACGAAACTAACTTTGTTATCTTCGCGTTATTCATCTAATGAAAAAGCTTAAAAACGTTTGAAATTATGTTAAAAGTTTTTGCAAGCTTCTGACTGCTGTTACAATTAAATACCTAATGAGTATAATGTGAATAGTTTGCTCTCCGTTAAAAAAAAAAAAAAAAAAAAAAAAAACTAGTTTTTCAAGCATCGCAATGTTTATCTAGTGATCTGAATCATGAGTAATTCAACGATACAATTTTCCAACTATTTTTAGTGATTTATTTGGATACAACCTGCAAAATGTGTTCTCTGTAGAGTAAGTAGTAACCAACAAATTAAAATCGTGCGTAATTCTGTAGTTCGATTGCATGAACAGCGAAAATATGGTAAGCGATAAACTTCTTTTCTTTCATAATGTTGTGAGCGGTGCTAATGAAAGAAAGTTTCCTAACGGTTCCAAATTATGTGTAAGGTATGTTGGAATCCGCCTGGTGCTGTCATTCTCAAATACTGGATGAAAAAAGTCCGGGTATTTGCCCACTGTCAGTAAGGCTGCCGGAAGACAAACATAAAGTTTCTACCTGTACTTGTCTTCTTGCCCTAAACTTTTAACATAAGATTATACCTCTTGATAACTAAATTATAAAAGCATTTTAAATTTTTAAATTCCATCAGTAATTCTACGAAAAAAATTGTTGGCGCGCAGTTCAGTTGTATACCGCAAACCTTTCGTGAAAACGTCGAGATAGAATCATTGGAAGCGTCTCCTATTAAATTGTAATTTAATTATCAACCACTTCCGTACAATAGTTACAAAGAGTAGAACAGTAAACACACAAGTTTGGACTGTCGTTGGTCCAGATACGTACTCGGTTTGCCCCGTTTTACCTTTCGACGCTTCCATAGCTCTCGCATTCCTCCGGCACTGGACTTTTTAAGCTTTTTGATTCCTTTTGACGTGACGTTTCCTCTGACATGTGTTTTCTAAGATTCGGAGCATTTCTACGAGCCATATGAGACGACACCTTTCATTGTTTTGTAATTTTCAATTTATAGGCGATAGCCATTTACATTCCGGCGAATATTTTTATCGTCCCACTTGGAGTGCTAGCAGTGTTCCGGAAGCTCCGGCACAGAATCAGTGTCCTATCAAAACGCATTTGCACGCTGCAGCAATTTATAACGTTAGGCAAAGCTAATCCGTAACAGTCACGGACCATGGTTCTATACTGCTATAATAACGTCAAAGGAAAAACAGTTACTACTGAGCGAAAAATGCGAACAGACATGAGCTATCGGGTTGTGGGATCATAAACTGTTTACGCATTACTAGTCTTGTAATTACAAGGGATTCACATTCGACTGTACCTTGTCACACAAGAAAGTTCAACCCTCGAGCGAATTGACGTTTTCACGCCAGTACGGAATTTGTTGCCTTGGAAGCCACTAATTAAGAAACCCGCACTGTTGTATCCTTTTAGTAACGCAGAAGAAAGGTAAAACAACTACAAGCCGACCTCGGGAAAGTCATTTTGGGTTCCTGAGAAATGAAGGAAGACGTGAGACAATACTGATCCCACGGCTTACAAGATACGTTAAAGAAAGGTAAACCTACGTTTATAGCATTCTTAGACTTAGAGAAAGCTTTTGACAATAATTCTGCAATACGCAGGAGTAAAATACGGGGAGAGAAAAGTTATACTCGTATACAACTTGTTCAGAATCCAGACGTTAGTTTAGGATCTGAAGGGTATGAAAGGGAAACGAAGGCTGAGAAAGTTGTGAGACTTGGTTTTAATCTATCATTGATGTTATTCAATCTGTACAGAGAGTAAGTGGTGAAGGAAGCAAAAAAATTTAGGAAAGGAATTAAAGTTCATGGAGAAGACACAAAAAAAAAGTTCAAATATGTGTGAAATCTTGTGGGACTTAATTGCTAAGGTCATCAGCTCCTAAGCGTACAGACTACTTAACCTAAATTATCCTAAAGACAAACACACACACCCACGTCCGCGGGAGGAATCGAACCTCCGCCGGGATCAGCCGCACAGTCCATGACTGCAGCGCCTGAGACCGCTCGGCTAATCCCGCGCGGCAAAGAAACAAAAACTTTGAGGAGGTTTGGCAATGACATTGTGATTCTGTCAGAGACAGTGAAGAACAATTGAAAGGAGTAGGCACCGTCTTGAACGGAGGATACATGATAAACAAAAGCCACAAAAGGATTATGGAATATAGTCGAAGTAAATGCGATGCTCAGGGAATAGATTAGGAAATGAGACACTGAAAGTAGCAGATGATGGCTGAAGTAGAGAGGACGTAAAATATATACTTGCAATGGCAATTAAAGCATTTGTTAACATGGAACAGAAATTTACGGGATGGGAAGGCTTTCCGGTGGTATTTGGAGTGAAGCGTTGTACAGCATAGAAGAATAAGAAGTTTTAAAATGTGACATTACAGAAGATTGCTGGAGGTTAGATGCGTAGATCACGTAACTAATGAGGAAATACTGAACAGATTTTTGTGACACAACTTGACTAAAAGCGGGCATCGATTAATAGGTCACAATCTGAGACATGAAGGAATCGTGAATTTAGCATTGGAGGGAAGTGTGGGGAATAAGAATCCAAGAGGAAGACGAAGAGGAATACAGCAAACAGGTCAAAATGGTTATTCGGAGCTAAAGAGGCTAGCACAGATCAGAGAGACGCGGAGAGCTGCACCTTAAGACAACAGCAATAGCAGAGATAAGTTCTTTCGGCATTGCTCTGTCTCAGAACCTTTAACTAAATGCCGCAGCCGGTCCAAACGGAGACGAGTGGAATGTCTCATGCTGTTCTGTTGCAATGTATTTCGCGAGTAAGGCGGTAAATACTTGGAAGAAGTATAACGAGAGCGCAAGAAGTCGCTGGAACGGTCTGGCAAAGTAGTGTCTCTTACGAGATTACCGCTGGCACTTCGTCGTAGAGTTGGCCCACCGGGGCACCTCCGCGGCCGGTTAAGCTGTCCTCGACGAACGACCGTGCGTGGTCGCCGAGGTTGGCGCTGCGGCTGCGGCGGCGGCGGAGGTAGGAGCGGTAGGGAAGTTGGGCAGGTCCCGCGGGGACGCGACGCGAGATAAGAACTCGGTGGGAGTGGCGAAGTGAGGCCGGCATATCTCGCCTCGCAGCCCAGCGCAGCGCGGAGCGCTCGAGGGACGCTGCAGAATTGGGTTACGCGCCACGGTAGTGGCGCGATATAGCGGCAGAGTCCAGCACCGCACTGCCGGACGCCAGACAACTGGGTTAAGTTGGTGGTGGTGGTGGTGTGGCTGCGGCAGACAAGAAGGGAGGCAACAGGCGCGGCGTGGCTTCTGGGACAGGCGCGGGTGGCCTGGGGCCAGACAGACACGCGAGCGGGCGAAGCGCTTCCGCTTCCGTGACGACTGCTAACGAGGCCGGCTCCGCACGAACGGCCCGCTGCTCAACAGATTAGGACGTCCGCGGTGCGCGGTCGTAACAAGTGTTCTCGAGCTCGGCCTTGTCCTCCGGTAGAAACCGTCTCCCATACGGCCAGTACAACACGTGTTTATTAGTTCATTTCCTTGTCTGTCTCTCTGTTTAGCACAACTGATGACCCAGAGTCTCGAAGAAGCTCAGGGATGATAATGTAATATTAACTCGATTTCTTGTAGGTTTGTCCCAGTAGGGTGGGGGTGAAAAAGATTTCGTAACACCTGACATCTAGGCTGCCCTGCACAAGTGGTGTGTTGTGCTGGTAGTACAGGGAAGTGTCCCAGGCGGTATGGGAGTACAAGGGCACTGCTGAGTAGAGCAAAAGGGCGGATAGTGAGATGGGGCCTCATGAGGTGTAAACAGGGTGTTACAAAAAGTTACGGCCAAACTTTCAGCAAACATTCCTCACACACAAATGAAGAAAAGATATTATGTGGACATGTGTCTCGAAACGCTTAATTTCCATGTTACAGCTCATTTTAGTTTCGTCCACCTACACTCAATGGAGCATGTTATCATGATTTCATACGGGATACTCTTCCTCTGCTGCTCGAACATGTGCCTTTACAAGTATGACACAATATGTGATTCATGCGCGATGAAGCTCCTGCACATTTCAGTCGAAGTGTTTGTACGCTTCTCAACAACAGATACGGTGACAGATGGATTGGTAGAGGCGGACCAATTCCATGGCCTCCACGCTCTCCTGACCTCAACCCTCCTGACTTTCATTTATGGGGGCATTTGAAAGCTCTTGTCTAGGCAACCCCGGTACCATATGTAGAGACTCTTCGTGCTCGTATTGTGGACGGCTGTGATAGAATACGCCATTCTCCAGGGCTGCATCAGCGCATCAGGGATTCCATGCGACAGAGGGTGGACGCATGTATCCTCGCTAGTGGAGGACATTTTGAACATTTCCTTTAACAAAGTGTTTGAAGTCACGCTGGTACATTCTGTTGCTGTGTGTTTCCATTCCATGATTAATGTGATTTGAAGAGAAGTAATAAAATGAGCTCTAACATGGAAAGAACGCGTTTCCGGACACATATCCACATAACATATTTTCTGTCTTTGTGTGTGAGGAATATTTCCTGAAAGCTTGGCCGTACCTTTTTGTAACACCCTGTAGAGACATGTGAAGGAGGAGATGGGCTGATAGAGGTGGTGGGATGCAGAGAGAGAAGGAGGAAGATGGACAGAGAGGGGGGAGGAGGAAATGGATAGAGAGAGAGGGAGGACGAAATAGACACTGAGTATGTGGAGAAGGATATTGACAGAAAGTAGTGACAGGGGATGTGGACAAAGAGAGCAGCAAGGAGGAAATGGACAGAAAGAGTGTAGGGGGATATGGAGAGAGAGAGAGACAGTGCAGGAAGATAGAGACAGAGATTGCAGGAGGGTATGGGTGACAGAGGGGGTGGGAAGAGGCAGGAAGAGATGGAAAGAGAGAGGTGAGAAGGAGATATTCAGAAGGGCAAGGAGGAGAAGGAGAGAGGGAGGGAGGAGGAAATTCATAGTATGCGAGAAAGTTCAAATGGTTCAAATGGCTCTGAGCACTATGGGAGATTAACATCTTAGGTCATCAGTCCCCTAGAACTTAGAACTACTTAAACCTAACTAACCTAAGCACATCACACACATCCATGCCTGAAGCAGGATTTGAACCTGCGACTGTAGCGGTCGCGCGGATCCAGACTGAAGCACCTAGAACCGCTCGGCATGTGAGAAGGAAACACACAGAGAGAGAGAGAGAGGGGGGGGGGGGGAAGGAGGAGAAGAGTTCTGTAAATTTCTTAATGTAAATTTTTAATAGCTCTGAAAACACAAGATTTACGAAGAGAATCGTGATAGGCATGCAGCACATGACTGATGCATGACTAGTTCTCCTCCTTGCCATTACACACTACACACTAACTGATGCATGAATAGTTTATCTCTTTTCTGTTATCTGTGATATGCACTCCTCGTTTTCCATTATAAATGTTACAAGTATTGTCACAGCTTCTAAAAATTCAAAAATTCATGAATACTTATTTTCAAAACTATCTGCATGGAGTTAGGAATCTGTATGGATCCAGGAAAAATTATTTTGTATTGAAAATTCTTTTTTATTTAAATAACTGTTCTTGTTACAATGTGAAATTACCACAATTTTTTGTTTCACTTCTTGTTGAACCGTTCGTTTCAACGATAATGTTGAAAAAAAATTAATGTTGAATGTTTTTTATTTAATACCCTGACTGCCAATTGCTTCAACTGATGGGACATGATAATTTGTGTACATTGCTGATGCTGTCATTTGAGGGTGTAAGATTTCTCTTAGTTTTAACCCCTCAAGTGACACTGGTAATTTATACACCACTAGTCTTAAATGCCATTTTATTGGTACTAATATATTTGCAGTGGTTTCTCTGATGTACATGAATACCGATTTAACATGTTTCGGTCACTTCCTTGTCTGTCCGTCTAGCTGTCTAAAATCAATTATAAACTTCCCACTTAACCAAATACTTCAAGTTTAAACTTACCTCAGAACTGGATGATAACACGATATTAAGTCGCTTTGTTCTCTGTCTGATCCACCTAGCTACCGTATGTTGGTAGTGAGGGTGAAAAGTGTTGATAATACCAGACACCTCGGCTGCCCTGCAGGAGTGGGATGTTGTGCAGGTAGTATCAGAATGCGTTCAAAGCAATAAGTGTGGAAGTAGAGGACGCCCACTAGACAGCAGTGCTACATCTGTGAGCGCTAGTAGCTCCTCTGCCGTGCCGGGCTTAGGAATGCCACAGGATCACACCCACCTGGCTGGGTAGTTATTGCTCGCGGCATCACTATAATGCTAGCTGCGCCACGGCTCAGTCTTCGGCTCTGTCGAACATCCAAATGCCAAGAAGTAACCGGCTCAAGTTATATCGATTGAGACAGTGGGCACACATACGTCTCAGCTTGCCGATGACCTGCAGTGACACGCTCAAGCAAGACCAAATGGCTGAAACTACTGAAGCGGGTATATCTCATCTAGAATCAAATCCATTGAGACACTCTGAATTAGGAGCTAAGCCAGGTACATCAAGCCAGACCATGATGCCAACACGAAACCTATGCTCAATGAGCAGCTGACGAGGCAGATTTCCAATCAAACATAAACTTTTTTCATCTACATCTACATCAATACTCCGCAAGGCACCTGGCAGTGTGTGGCGAAGGGTACTTCTTATAACATTGTCTGACCCCCGTTCCCCATTCCTTTTGTGACAAGAGCTGCCATGTTACCAGTCTGAAGCCTTGCCCGATACATCTGTGCGCCCTACTCTGTCATATGCAAGCCTCTTCATCTTTGAATAACTGCTGCAACTTAAATCCTTCTGAATCTGCTTACTGTATTCGCCTTGTGGTCTCCCTCAACGATTTTTATCCCCCACGCTTGCCTCCAATACTGAACTGGTGATCCCTTGGTGTCTGAGAATGTGCTCTGTCAGAATGTGCCCTATCAGCCAACCCCTTCTTCGATTGAGGTCTGTGCCACAAGTTTCTTTTCTCCCCAAATCTATTCAATGCCTCCTCATTTGTTACATGATCTATCCATCTAATCTTTAGCATTCTTCTGTAACACCATACTCAAAATCTGTTCTCTTCTTGTGTAAACTGTTTACAGTTCATATTTCACTTCCATAGAGGGCTACACTCCAGGCAAACACCTTCAGAGTAGACTTCCTACCAATTAAATCTTTATTCCAAGGTGACTAATTTCTCCTTCAGAAAAGCTTTCCTTACTACTGTCAGTCAACATTTTATTTACTCTGTACCTTGACCTTCCTGAAATATTTTCTGCCCAAATAACAAAACTTATCTCATTTCCTTATCTTATTTCCTAAGGATCGCATGGTTTAAATGCACTACATCCTACTATACTTACCGATTTTGTTGATGCTCATGAGGGGCAACAGAGCTGTCTTATCCGCCAGAAGCAAGGCTAAAAAACAAAACAAAAAAACAAGTTTTAAATAAAAACGATTTTTAATATAAAACGTTTTAAAACAGACTAAAAACTATAATATAATTTCTCCTACCTCATAGAGATTCCTAATCCTGTATGGGTTGTACTGAAAATTTCTACCTTGAATTTTTAATAGCTACAAAAATCTTTTAAGATTTATTATGACAATCCCAAAGAAAGCAGGTGCTGTCAGATGTGAAAATTACCGAACAATCAGTTTAATAAGTCACGGATGAAAAATACTAACGCGAATTCTTTACAGACGAATGGAAAAACTGGTAGAAGCCGACCTCGGGGAAGATCAGTTTGGATTCCGTAGAAATTTTGGAACACGTGAGGCAATATTGATCCTACGACTTATCATAGAAGCTAGTGTAAGGAAAGGCAAATCTACGTTTCTAGCATTTGTAGACTTAGAGAAAACTTTTGACAATGTTGACTGGAATACTCTCTTTCCAATACTGAAGGTGGCAGGGGTAAAATACTGGGAGCGAAAGGCTATTTACAATTTGTACAGAAACCAGATGGCAATTATAGGAGTCGAGGGACATGAAACGGAAGCAGTGGTTGGGAAGGGAGTGAGACAGGTTTTGTAGCCTCTCCTCGATGTTATTCAATCTGTACATTGAGCAAGCAGTGAAGGAAACAAAAGAAAAATTCGGAGTAGGTATTAAAATTCGTGGAGAAGAAATAAAAACTTTGAGGTTCGCCGATGACAGTGTAATTCTGTCAGAGACAGCAAAGGACTTGGAAGAGCAGTTGAAAGGAATGGACAGTGTCTTGGAAGGAGGGTATAAGATGAACATCATCAAAAGGAAAGCAAGGATAATGGAATGTAGTCGAATTAAGTCGGGTGATGCTGAGGGAATTAGATTAGGAAATGACACACTTAAAGTAGTAAAGGAGTTTTCTATTTGGGGAGCAAAATAACTGATGATGGTCGAAGTAGAGAGGATATAAAATGTAGACTGGCAATGGCAAGGAAAGCGTTTCTGAAGAAGAGAAATTTGTTAACATCGAATATAGATTTATGTATCAGGAAGTCGTTTCTGAAAGTATTTGTATGGAGTGTAGCCATGTATGGAAGTGAAACATGGACGATAAATAGTTTGGACAAGAAGAGAATAGAAGCTTTCTAAATGTGGTGCTACTGAAGAATGCTGAAGATTAGATGGATAGATCACATAACTAATGAGGAGGTATTGAACAGGACTGGGGAGAAGAGAAGTTTGTGGCACAACTTGACTAGAAGAAGCAATCGGTTGGTAGGACATGTTCTAAGGCATCAAGGGATCACCAATTTAGTATTGGAGGGCAGCGTGGAGGTTAAAAATCGTAGAGGGAGACCAAGGGATGAGTACACTAAACAGATTCAGAAGGATGTAGGTTGCAGTAGGTACTGGGACATGAAGAAGCTTGCACAGGATAGAGTAGCATGGAGAGCTGCATCAAACCAGTCTCAGCACTGAAGACCACAACAACAACATTGCAAACTTGGAGCACATGCAGCAAATGCCGTAACTGATATTTGAGTGGTTCGTCCCCTAACTATTACCCGATGTACGCGCCCAGAGGGCGCATTTATGGCGGGCGCCGTCGACAAGTGTGGCAGCGCCGCTATCGACGCGACCCCTTTGATCCTGCCGCTCGGACGGCGATGCCGGTGATTATTTTTGCCTAATTAATAATTCAGCCGCACTCCGCAGCCGCAGCGAGCCGTCTTCATTAACAGGCGCTGGGGGAATCCCCTTCCCCTCGGGAGAAGTACTTAAGTCTGCACGCCACGCTCCGGGAAAGCGGTGGACGTGGTGCGCGCCGGGCTATTGAGGTCAAGGCGCTATATTACTGCTGCGACTTCGATCCCAACTCATCCGGCTGCCGGAGAGTTCCGTGTAACAGGCTGCAGTGTTTTTTATCCCTTTCTACGCATTACGTAGCAGGCTGAAAGCACTGACCACAGGTAGGAACTAACTTCGAGATAGGACAAAAAAAAGTGAGTCTGTGCGACAGCGTGGTTTATTTATTTCTCCTACAAAAAGCAGCTCGACTCACCTTGCGGTTATCTTTTCGTATTCTGCTGCTCGCACACATGCGTTTCCTGCTACAAAACAAATCAATGTTGCTCGACCGGACAGGCTGTAATAGAACCTGTTGCACTGGCTGCATGTAGAGGGTCGCATTAAATTGTTCCACTTTCAGGGTTACTGGACTGTTAAAGTGTGATATTACATTTCAGTACAACCCGATGGGCCTCACAAAGAAAATGGTTCAAATGGCTCTGAGCACGATGGGACTCAACTGCTGTGGTCATTAGTCCCCTAGAACTGAGAACTACTTAAACCTAACTAATCTAAGGACATCACACACATCCATTCCCGAAGCAGGATTCGAACCTGCGACCGTAGCAATCTCACGGTTCCGGACTGCGCGCCTAGAACCGCGAGACCACCGCGGCCGGCGATGGGCCTCACAGTTGGCAAAGAAATAGCGAGTTTCATCAACTCCAATAGTGATCGTACAGAGTCCAGCAGAATCAGCCTTGCGCACCCGCTGAGCCACGCCACAAGTGGATCCATACCATTAGTGCCCTCTTCCACCAAATTGTAGGACCTCTGGCAGTAGCCAGACATCCATTCCACTTGCACGTGGAGCCTCTCTGCTACAATACCTCACATTGAGGAAGCCTACAGTTCAGACTCTATTCGGCCATCGTACAGAATCCAGCAGAACCAATGGTGTGCACCCACTGAGACACGCCACAAGCAGATCCGTACCAAGAGCGCCCTCTGTGGCTGCACTGTAGGATGGCTGGCAGTATCCAGACATCTATTCCACTTGCACTTGGAGCCTGTTTGCTACAATACCATCGTTCGTGCTTAGTGCAACGAGCCAATTTTAGCAAATTATGGTACATCTGTGAAGAAGACCGCACACAGGTTACAAGTGAGAACCACTGTTAAATACTGTTTGAATGTTTGGGACCCCCACCAGACATCGAAGTAATTCAGAAGCTAGCGGTTAGATTTGTTACTGGTAGCTTCCGCAGCTCCTGATCTTGCGGTAGCTTTCTCGCTTCCCACGCACGGGGTCCCGGGTTCGATTGCCGGCGGGGTCAGGGACTTTTCCCTGCCTCGAGTTGACTGGGTGTTGCCGTGTTGTCTTCATCATCTTCATTCATCCCTCCGTCGGAGGAAGGTAATGGCAAACCATCTCCGCTAGGACCTTGCCTAGTCAGCAGTGCAGGTTCCAGCACCGTCCCCTACACTCCTCGGAGTATGGGACATCATCATCATCATCAGCTTCCAGGGAATCCCTGGAGGGAAGGCGATGTTCTTTTTTAGGAACACCATTGAGAAAATTTATTGGACCTGTATTTGAGGCTCACTGCATACGATTCTACTGCCACGAAGGAACATTTCGCGTAAGGACCATGAAGATACGACACATTAGGATTCATACGGAGGCATATAGACAGCGATTTTTTTCCGCGCTGTGTTTGCGAGTGGAACAGGAAAGGAAACGAACAGTAGCGGTCTACTTTTAACCAACTTTGATTTCATAAGGAACCGTTGTGCACAGTGACCGCAGATTACCAGAAAGGAGAGGCTCAAAGCAATCAGCTGCAATCCCATCAGCTTTTGTTATTGTTGCAAATCTAGACTTCGGCTATAAACAGCCATCGTCAGTGCATCTGAGTTACAGTTCAAGAGACTCGGGGCAGTAGATGTCACCACGTATGTCCTTACAGGTGTATGGGCAGAAGGAAACTACCTATACACATATGAGAACAGATGGTGACATGTGCTGCCGAAAGTCTGTTGAACTGTAACTTAAATGCACTGAGGATGGCCATTTATAGCCAAAATCTAGATTTGCAACAATAACAAAAGCTAATTTGATTGCTGTGTGTCTCTCCTTCCGAATGGTAGTGGTTCAGAGCACCCTCTGCCACGCACCATACAGTGGCTTACGTAGTGAGTAGTTGTAGTTGTAGATGTAGAGGGTAGATTGGGGTTTAAAGTCCCGGCGACATCGAGGTCATTAGAAAAATTGGTTCAAATTGCTCTGAGCACTTTGGGACTCAGCTGCTGTGGTCATCAGTCCCCTAGAACTTAGAACTACTTAAACCTAACTAACCTAAGGACATCACACACATCCATGCCCGAGGCAGGATTCGAACCTGCGACCGGAGGTCATTAGACACGGAGAAGAAGCTCGTACTCGTATTTCGAACGGATGGAGAAGGAAATTGGCAGCGTCCTTTACCATTCCCATGTTTGCCTGGAACGGTTTAGGGAAATTTCTGAAATCCTAAATCTGGGCAACCGGATGCGGGTTTGAACCGTTGTTCTCCCAAATGCGAGTCCAGTGTGCTAATCATTGCGCAGCCTCGCTAGGTATCAGACATTCGGATGAAAGTATTGTATGCACAGTCTCGATGATAGAGGAGCCGAATAAGTTCGAGAAATACGGCACAATCAACTTAACTGCTCCTCTATCCATGATGCTGACAAGAATAACATACAGAAGAATGGCAGGGACAATTACGGATAAAAGTATCAGTTTGCCAGTAGGAGAGATAAAGGAACCAGAGAGGCAGATCTGACGCTGTGACTAATACGGAATGCAGGTCACAAGAAGAATCAAAACACTTTCGTAGTGTTTGTCGTCATGCAAAAAGCTTTGTACAGTGTAAAATGGTGGAAGATGTTGGCGAACCCCAGAAAAATAGCTGTAACCTATAGCGAAAGATGAGTAATACGTAATATGTAAAACAACAGAGAGGGAATAGTAAGAATAGAAGACGAAGAACGAATTTCTCAAATTAAAAAGGGTGCAAGATAATGATTAATCCTTCATCCCTACTGTTGAACCCGTATATCAGAAAAGCATTCACAAGCGGGACTAAAACTCTGGGTGAAAGTATACCAATCATAAGGTTCGCTGATAAAGTTGTTATTCTCGATGAAAAACAGGAAGAATTACAACCTCTGGTGTAAAAGAATGAAGTCGAAGAACAACTGAAGTGATAAGGAGTAGCAGAAATGAGATTAATGTTACATATAAGATTGAAATTGAAGAATATAAAGTGGTCTAAGTGAAGGAGTTTTGCTACCTTGCTATCGAAGTAACATAAGACGGACAGAACAATTACTACATAGAATGCAGACTAGCAAGTGCAAAGAGGGCTTTCCTGTCCAAAAGAATTCTGCTAGTATCAAATGCCGGCCGCGGTGGCCGTGTGGTTCTGGCGCTGCAGTCCTGAACCGCGGGGCTGCTACGGTCGCAGGTTCGAATCCTGCCTCGGGCATGGGTGTGTATGATGTCCTTAGGTTAGTTAGGTTTAAGTAGTTCTAAGTTCTAGGGGATGTTGAGTCCCATAGTGCTCAGAGACATTTGAACCATTTTTTTAGTATCAAATGTCGGCGTTAATTTGAGGAAAAATTTGCGAGAATGTTTGCTTGGAACATATTTTAAAATCTCTCTAGTTTCCACCTCCAACTTGATTATGACTCAAATCAGTAACTTTAAAATAAAGAAAGCAGTTAGTAACGAGTAACTACAACCTAAGATTGTATCATGGAAGTAACAAAAGGAGGCGGCACAAGAGACACACGTCGTACGTTGTTTTGAAAGCAGAGTGGGCGGGGCCTGCCGCCATTTTAAGCAGCCCAAAACATCAGCAGACTGCGGTTTACAAGTGCTTCTTGTTCAATATTTCTGTCGTGTGCGCGCAACAACTGTTTTAAATACTAAAGATTACAGTGTTTACACGAATGAGATACTGTCAGGAAAACAATTTCGAACGTTTTCCTGTTCATGCTCTAATAATGCGACACAGAGTGCCACACGGGAAAGTGTCATCGCGGTAAACTACGGGGGTATGAAATATGGGGAACCTAATATTTTGGGCTCGTTAACATGGCAGACATAGGCTTCAATTTTGTGACGTAATGCCACCTCCCTTCTTTTTTTACCTCCGTGAATTACATAGGACCCAGATCGTAATAATATTTATCTCTCGATTCCTATATTTTGTAACACAGACATACATCACTAGACAGGCAGTATCATGGAAGTAAAATATAAATAAAAAATAAAAAAAGACAATGGAAAGGCCACTACGGATTTACGCTGAACGTTGTTTTGAAGCCATAATGGGCGGGGCCAGCCGCCATCTTAAACAGCCCAACTAGTGTTTTTTACTCTTTCCTGCTCATTATTTCTCTCGTGCGCAGGCAACAACTGCTTTAAATACTAAAATTTATAGTGCTTACATGAATAACACAGGGTCAGAAGGGCAATTTCTAAAGTTTTTCCGTTCTTAGGTGGGTGTTTGCTCCGGGAATACGACACATTTTACCTTGTTAATGTAACTTACTTTTTGTTGACATATTTCGAATAACCAAGAAGAGAAGGAAATGGTGTGCAAAGCATGCTTTCTTAATCCATTCAATTGTACTTCCACTGTATTTGTATCGATAGAAACGAAGCTGGAACTTCGAAAAGAGTGCTTGTTTTCTTACTCGTACTGCATCTTGTTCGCTAATATTTCATCTTTTCATTCGCATATACAACAGTTTTAATGCTCACGTTTGCGAAAAAACTTACCTTCGTGTTCTTTGTTAGCCCACAACCGTGTGTAGTGAGGAAAGAAGCAAGGCATGCTATCGTATTTTGTGCATGTCAACAAAGTGAACGATTTTTGAAATTTCGAAGAAACATACCTGCACAGAGGCCCCCTCCGTCCGAGGTTCAAGTCCTCCCTCAGGCATGGGTGCGTGTGTTGTTCATATTGGCTCTGAGCACTATGGAACTTAACTTCTGAGGTCATCAGTCCCCTAGAACTACTTAAACCTAACTAACCTAAGGACATCATACACGAGGCAGGATTCGAACCTGCGACCGTAGCCGTCGCGCGGTTCCAGACTGTAACGCCTAGAACCGCTCGGCCACGCCGGCCGGCGTATGTGTTGTCCTTAGTATAAGTTAGATTAAGTAGTGTTAAGCTTCGGGTCCGATGACCTTAGCAGTTTGGTCCCATAAGATCTTACCACAAATTTCCAATTTTTTTTCCAGAAGTGCTCAGGGGTATACGTCCATGTATGATAAAGTTTTTGTTTTATAAGTTTTTGTTTTATTAGTTACTGGATTAGTCTCACTGTAGTTTACCCATCTTCTCACTGTGATCTATTATCTGTGACGCGTCATTCAGTGTGTGGCCAATAACAGCAATTTACAGGGCAAAAAGAATGATATAATATTTATAAACATGTGTCAGCACTGTGCAATGCTATAAATGTGAGTAAGTAAATGGTCTCAAACGCTTAGACCCCATAAAATTGATATTTTGCTTTAACATGTATGTGAGTCATTTTTTTAGGAATGTTGTTAACGTATTTTGCTAAATCTGGTTGGTTCCAAGTCTTTCCTTCCCATAGCGTTCACCCAGAAAGCTTTGTGAGTTGGATTGATAGGAAATCTAAAGTCAAGTGACAGAAATGAAACTACGATAGTACAAGTAATAATTCACGTACACTATGGAAAATATTGCTTGAATGGCTCCACTTACTAATGAAATGTGATTTCTTTAAACTTTAAATTACGATCGGATGGATTAGTACATTTTAGAATCGCAATATGGCGGGAGCGCAAAGGCCGTGTAAACAGATGTTTATTTACTGATAAAAAAGTCATAAGAAACGAGGATTAGCTCATATTACCACTTTACCTTTAGAGTTTTGTCATAATGGTCAATACAGGAGCCATGTTTGGCTGTAATCTTTCGTACAGCAGTCCGAAGGTTCGAGGTAAGGACGATGACTCAACGCAAAAATTGTTCAAATAGCTCTGAGCACTTTGGGACTTAACATCTGACGTCATCAGTCTCCTAGAACTTAGAACTACTTAAACCTAACTAACCTACATCCATGCCCGAGGCAGGATTCGAACCTGCGACCGTAGACTGAAGCGCCTAGAACCGCTCGGCCACACCGGCCGGCTAGTGCAAGCGTAGCTGGAAACATATATCGTATTTTAGGTTTTGTATTTTATGTAAGCCTAAATAATTGCAATATAGTTTGTCTTAGCTGAAATACCGGCACTGTTTAAATAGATTATACATATATTTAAGGTGTTTAATTATCTAGTATTAATAGGCGTAGCTTAATTATGTGTTCTTAACCGCTTTTGATCAATTTCGGCTTTTCTTCGAAGAGTATGCTCGGTATGAAAATCCTGCTATAAGTAGAACGTGCTATTTGGCTACATGTGTATATGTAACTTGATCTCATAACACGGTTCTACAATGTATTTCTTAAACACATGTAGTACGCAAATATTTGCTCCACTGCAGAACTTGTTTGGACAACCTCGTGAAGATTACAACGCCATTTCGTTTAAGAAAATCGTACACAAACTTCCTGGCGTCGCCATCTTACCTTGCCAAACGTCAGACTTCAGTGAAAGATGCGCCTTTGTCAGTCTAGCGATGTATGAAATTATAAATAGCCATTATGTGCAAGTTTATTAATATAAAACTACAATAAACTACATCTACATCTACATGACTACTCTGCAATTCACATTTAAGTGCTTGGCAGAGGGTTCATCGAACCGCAATCATACTATTTCTCTACCATTCCACTCCCGAACAGCGCGCGGGAAAAACGAACCCCTAAACCTTTCTGTTCGAGCTCTGATTTCTCTTATTTTATTTTGATGATCTACCGTTAAAATTTGTTCCGTGCCTTCCGCAAATTTTTGTTCCATGACTGCTTTCGCCAACGACGTAAATTTGTTTATAATAATTCCGGTTCAAACCCAGAGAATGGATGACTATATGGTAATAAAAATAGTTTAAAGGATAGAATTAAGAGGAATATGAAAAAAGAATGGAAGAAAGGAAATTATTACAGAGGGAAGAGAAGATAAATTAATAGAGGAAAAGTTGAGAACACTTCCCCAATCAGTTAAAGCAAAAGCCACTAGCCAAATAAAGAGTTCGGTACTCTAAACAGTGAAACAATTCGTGGTAAAAGTGGAGAACAAATGGAAAAATTCAAAGGTATCGTTCAATATGTCCTAGACAACTATGTTCCGAGTACGGTTTTAAGGGATGGGACAGATCCACCATGCTTTAATAGCCGTATTAGGAAAGTGTTACGTACACAAAGAACACTTCCCTCAGATTCAAGAGAAGTAAAAACCTGGCTGCCAAACAAATCTGAACGAAGTGTAAATGAGATTAAGGAAAGCAATGGGAGAAGCGTTTAATGATTTTGAAAGTAAGACGTTATCAACCAAACTGAGTAAAAACCCTGTGGGATTTTCGTCATACGTAAATTCAGTAAGTGGGTCACAATCGTCTATTCATTCTCAGCGACCACACCGGCACCGAAACGGAAGATAACAGAGAGAAGGCAGAAATACTGAATTCGGTCTTCCGAAGATCGTAACACTATCCCTCCTTTCAATCGTCGTACGAACGTCGAAACGGCAGGAACTGAGATAACCGATCGCGGAATTGAAAAGCAGCTACAATCACTTAGAAGTGGAAAAGCGTCAGGACCAGATGAGATACCTATATGATTCTATAAAGATTAGCAGTAATTTATCGCAGATCGCTTGAGCAACGATAGGTAACTAACGACTGGAAAAAAGCGCAGATCATTCCCGTGTTTAACAAAGGCCGTAAGATAGATCCACACAGTTATAGACCTATATCGTTGACGTCAATCTGTTGTAGACTTTTGAAACATGTTTTATGCTCAAGATTTATGAATTTTTTGAAAATAAACATCTCCTCTCTAAAAATCAACATGGATTTCGAAAACAGATGTCCTGCGAAACTCAGCTCTCTCTGATCCTCCATGAGATCTACAGCGCAGTGGACAACGGCGCTCAGCTTGATGCCGTGTTGGATTTCAGTAAGGCGTTTGACACCGTCCCGCATTGCCGTTTAGGGAAGAAATACGAGCTTGCGAAGTATCGGAGCAGACTTGCGATTGGATTCAAGACTTTCTTGCAGATAGAACTCAGCACGTCGCTCTTAACGGAACAAAATCGACAGATGTCAAGGTAATATCCGGAGTATCACAGGGAAGTGTGGTAGGACCGTTGCGGTTTGCAATATACATAAATAATCAAGCTGAAAGCATCGGATGCTCTTTAAGGCTATTCGCAGATGATGCAGTTGTCTATACCGAAGCAGCAACGCCAGAAGACAGCAATTCATGAAGTGGAAATCATTCACTGTACACAGAACAATAAGGTGAATAATTTCGGCGCGATTATTTAACGGTTTCCTCTTGCGAATGTCGTTTTCGGATCGTTACCCTGCATGTTACGCGACATAAGGAAACCTGCGTTTGTTTATGCCTTCTTCGTGAATGTGTTCATCTCCGCATGAAGCGACCTTCATCTCCTGGCGCAGCCAGTTCCGTTTACTCGAGGAAGATTCTACTTTCCCCACGCCGGATAGCTGATTTAAATTCTTCGCGAGCAGCGGGCGAGGCAGAGACGCCTGCAGACAGCTTGCTTTGCATCGGCCGTCCTTGTGATATCCCCGCCAGCTAAACGGGTTTTCTATTCCTCCTCGTCACTCGCACAACGAAAGCAAACCTCGATTAGGTGAAAAAGTGAAACTTCTACTTCCACACTTACGCTTATTATCAATAGAAATGCGATTTTATGAGGTATAAAGCGAAATTTGTGAGTGGATTGAGTGTTTCTCGACAGGAAAAATGCACCACATTATGCTGGATGCAGAGTCGTCGTCAGATGTAGAAGTAACAGCGGGTGTGCACAAGGGAACTATATTGTGTCCCTTGCTATTTAAGTTATATATCAATAACCTTGCGAACAATACTCATAGTGATCTCAGAAGCGGTTATCTGTAATCAATTACAGCCTGAAAGAAGCTGGACAAATGTTCAATCAGAACTCGATAAGTCCGCAGCTCAAGGTCTAGTGGTTAGCGTCGGTGCCTCTGGATCACGGGGTCCCGGGTTCGGCTTCCAGACGGGTTGAGGATTTTCTCTGGCCGGGAACTGGGTGTTTATGTTGCCCTCATCACTTCATCATCATTCATGACAGTGGCTAAATTGGACTGTGTACAAATTGGGACTTTGTACGGGCGCTGATAAGCGCGCAATTGAGCGCCCCATAAACCAAACATCATCATCGTCAGATCTTGATAAAACTTCAAACTGATGCAAAGATCGGCAAATTGTTTTAAATGGCCGATCATTGTGGCCGAGTGGTTCTAGGCGCTTCAGTCTGGAGCCGTGCGGCCGCTACAGACGCATGTTCGAATCCTGCCTCGGGCATGGATGCGTGTGATGTCCTTAGGTTAGTTAGGTTTAAGTAGTTCTAAGTTCTAGCGGACTGATGACCTCAGATGTTAAGTCCCATAGTGCTCAGAGCCATTTGAACCAATTTTTGTTTTAAATGTTCAGGCATGTAAAACAGTGCATGTCACAAAAAGAAAAAAATGTAGTATCCTATGAGAATAATACCGGTGAGTGAGAACTGCAATAGTAAACTCACGTACATACCTGGGTGAAACACATTGTGGGGACATGAAATGGTACTATCACAAAGGCTTGGTCGTGGGAAAAGCAGGTAGCAGACTTTGATTTACTGGTAGAACATTACGGTAATGCAGTCAGTCAACAAAGGAGATTACTTAAAAATCACTCGTCCGTCCCATGCTAGAATATTGCTCATGTGTGTGGGGCCCGGACCAGAGAGGACTAACAGATGTTATTGAATGAATACAGAGAAGGGCAGCACGAATGGTCACAGGTTTGTTGAACCGTAGAAGAGTGCCGTACAGATGCTGAAAGATAAACGCAAACTATCCCGAGAAAGCCTGCTTACAAAGCTTCAGTAGCCGGTTATGAATAATGATTCTTGGAATATACTGTAACCTCTTATATATCGCTCACATAGGGATCATGAGGGCAAGATCAGATTAATTACAGCACGCACAGAGGCATTTAAAGAGTCAGTTTTCCTACATAAATGGAACTGGAAAAGGCGTCGATAACCAGTACAGTGGGAAGTACCCTCCACCACGCACTTCACTGTGGTTTTCAGAATATGGATGTAGACATATCAACTTGATCAAACATCTGCGTTTATTTGGATTATTTACTTTTTGCTTGAATTATTTACTTGTAGCTCTAAGCACTAAAATATCTGTGTGTAGTATCTTACAAACCATTTAATGGAACAACAGGTTTACTGTTACCAGTCACTGTTTATTTATCTCCACGACGCGTGTCAAAGGTTTAAACCTCCATCATCAGGTGGACGTGAACCGTATGTGCAATTGACGGACTTTGAGCGAGGGCGTATAGTGGCCATGCGGGAGGCCGGGTTGACATACCACCGAATTGCTCAACACGTGGGGCGTGAGGTCTCCACAGTACATCGATGTTGTCGCCAGTGGTCGGCGGAAGGTGCACGTGCCCGTCGACCTGGGACCCATCTCCATGAAGCTGGGCTACGGTCCCGCACACCGTCAGGCCGTCTTCCGCTCACGCCCCAACATCGTGCACCCCGCCTCCAGTGGTGTCGCGACAGGCGTGAATGGAGAGACGAATGGAGACGTGTCGTCTTCAGCGATGAGAGTCGCTTCTGCCTTGGTGCCAATGATGGTCGTATGCGTGTTTGGCGCCGTGCAGGTGAGCGCCACAATCAGGACTGCATACGACCGAGGCACACAGGGCCAACACCCGGCATCATAGTGTGGGGAGTGATCTCCTACACTGGCCGTACACCTCTGGTGATTGTCGAGGGGACACTGAATAGTGCACGGTACATCCAAACCGTCATCGAACCCATCGTTCTACCATTCCTAGACCGGAAAAGGAACTTGCTGTTCCAACAGGACAATGCACGTCCGCATGTATCCCGTGCCACCCAACGTGCTCTAGAAGGTGTAAGTCAACTACCCTGGCCAGCAAGATCTCCGGATCTGTCCCGCATTGAGCATGTTTAGGACTGGATGAAGCGTCGTCTCACGCGGTCTGCACGTCCAGCACGAACGCTGGTCCAACTGAGGCACCAGGTGGAAATGGCATGGCAAGCCGTTCCACAGGAGTACATCCGTCATCTCTACGATCGTCTCCATGGGAGAATAGCAGCCTGCATTGCTGCGAAAGGTGGATATACACTGTACTAGTGCCGACATTGTGCATGCTCTGTTGCCTGTGTCTATGTGCCTGTGGTTCTGTCAGTGTGATCATGTGATGTATCTGACCCCAGGAATGTGTCAATAAAGTTTCCCCTTTCCTGGGACAATGAATTCACGATGTTCTTATTTCAATTTCCAGGAGTGTAGTTTCAGTGCAAGACTTCCTGATACTTAAATCTTCACTCGATGTTAACAAATTTCGCTTCTTCAGAAAAGAACATAGTCAAATTATGAAACACGATGAAAATGAGTACAGTTGTATAAAGCATCATTTGGCTGTTGTGTAGACATTGTTAACAGGTTCAGTGCATACTTGTTTTGAAGTCTAGGCGAACTCCACATGGACTAAATGTCCTCATCATAATGTTGCTGCCATAAATATGTAGTAATTTTGATGGTGTTTTATAATTTTACTGTGTATATTAGTAATTTAAGGAATGTAGGTTTTTTGTCAGTGTAATTGCAAGCGAAAAACAGAATAAGAATGAAATAAGAGTGAAATTTGAAGGCAGCGTCACCCACGCTATTGGCAGCTGTCGGCTAGAACTTGTCTTTCCTTAAATCGTTTATTAATGATTCTGTCAGCAGTTGCAGTAGAACTTATTAGGCGACTAGTTTCGAACCTTACAAGTTCATTTTCAAGCCTGGCCTACTGAAGCTGCACTGACAGCGCCGGATATTAATAATAAACATTGTGTGCTAACTCATGCTCAATAAATCAGTCCGCACAAATCTGTTACCAAATCACAATCAAGGTCTGGATTTTGACACTGATCTTGCAAACACTTATAGAACACGTGTCGCCACTTTGATGTTTATTATTAAGATCAGGCACTGCCAGTGCAGCCCCATTAGGTCAGCTTTGAAAATGAACCTCCATGGGTTCGAAACTAGTCGCCTAATAAATATTACAACTGTTGAAAGAACCATTAATAAACGCTTTAAGGAATTTAAATACGGTTGGTCCCGGATGAGGTTCGAGTCCTCCGTCGGGCATGGGTGTGTGTGTTTGTCCTTAGGATAATTTAGGTTAAGTAAAATGGCTCTGAGTAGTATGGGACTTAACATCTATGGTCATCAGTCATCTAGAACTTAGAACTCCTTAAACCTAGCTAACCTAAAGACATCACACAACACCCAATCATCACGAGGCAGAGAAAATCTCTGACCCCGCCGGGAATCGACCCCGGGAACCGGGACGCGTGAAGCGAGAACGCTACCGCACAACCACGACCACTTAGGTTAAGTAGTGTGTAAGCTTAGAGACTGATGACCTTATCAGTTAAGTCCCATAAGATTTCACACACATTTGAACATTTTTTAAAAAAAATTAAATAAGGTTGCTGTTTCATGTCAACAAAATGCTGAAACTGTAGACTTACGTCTTTGTGCAATTTTCAAATCAGTCGGTAGCTGTCGCCCCGATTAGAAATAGATTTTAATACTGACACTGAACCTTGTTTCGCAAATTCAAATTTTTTCGACGATTGATCTTTTTAAAATATCTTTTTATTTTTTAAATTTTCGGAACTGTCTATGAACTGTGTGTTTGGTGTTGAAGCGTCCTCGTGGCGAGAAAGATCTCCAGATCTGTCCCCAGTAGAAAATGGGTGCAACCGAGTGTCAATATTCAGAATGTAAAGAACCAGTTAACAAAGGAAGTGAGCCACATTGCCTCAGGAATAGGACGCAAAGGCTTGGTGAGACGCTTCCAAAGCGAACCAATGCATGGGTCTAAACCAGAGGGAGTGCAACGTCGTAGTGATACGTGCACTCACACTGTCAAGTTGTTTGTAAATTTCACTCGATTTTGGAATCACTAAAATGTAAGAGTACATTGGTACAACCAAGGTTATTTTTACTTCAAAAAATTTCTATCCGTAAAGAACGAAATGTTACATTTACTTTCTAGAATCTCTTCAAGCCAACACGTTTAACTGGTATTTTAGTTTCCATACCAAAGCTATTCTTTCTCACGAACAGAACCATATTCTCTTCGAGAGTTTTCGACGTGCCTCCGCATAATTTTACAGCACGATATTCTAGAGAGAAATAGAGAGGGAAAACTATCCAGGAAACGTACTGTTCCGAGTAGTTTCTTCGATGAAATTCAAATGTGGCTTCTGGGAACGCGAAGTATTTATCCCCACCGCCGGCTGCCGTAGCGTGACTGATGTGACTGCGAGCTATCAGCATGTTACGAGGGAAATGGCTACGAGACTTCCAGTACAATGGATTACCGTTCCAGAAGTGTCTTTCGCTGCACAGCTTTGAAGCTACCGAATGAATGTTTCCATTCAAGATCTTTTAAACAGTGTCTGGATGCTTGGTCATTAATTTATTTTCGCATCGTGTTCGAAAGTTTTTTATTCGCACCCGCAAGCAATATTTGTATTTGTAAAATGTATGTAGACGTAATTCTGAACTATATACGATGTATTCTGTTGTATTCAGCGTGAACCTCTATTTTAGATTGTAAATAATATTTTCAATCAAAAATTGTAAGTGAAATTAAATGAAGGTTAATAAATTTTGGAACAATGGAAAATTCAAGATGGAATAACGACACTATTATGAAAGATATAAGTTGCTACTCGCCATATAGTGGAGATGTTGAGTCGTAGACAGGCGCAACAAAAAGACAAGTAATAAAGTGAGATTTCGGCCAAAAGGTCTTCTTCTGAATTACGCAACATACACACACACAAAAAAAAAAAAACATTCACGCAAACGCAACTCATACACACACATTTATACACATGACCACTGTCTCTGGCTGCCGAAACAGTTGCCGCCTGTATGTGTGGGATGCTTTTGCGTGAATGTGTGTGTGTACTTTGTGCAATTATGAAGAAGCCCGTTTGGCCGAAAGCTTACTTCTTTAGCAGTCTGTTTGTTGTTCCTGTTTACGACTGAACATCTCCACTATATAGTTAATAAATTTTGTGTCTTTTAAACTCCGCCATCTGAAAAATCACAATGTGTTTCTTTTTTTCTGTTTACCCATACATGATTCGATACCTGTGTGTCATCTTCGGTGCATCTCAAGTTATTTTCGTTAGAACATTATAGGAGGTTCATGATTGTTTATTACATTTTAGGCCTACAAACTACAATATGCTCATTTTCTTACTTTGTATTCATCATTTTGATGTGCAGCTCCTTGTATTGGCCGTGTTTGCAGTTAAAAATATTTTGGATTTGAGGTCCGCCAGTGAGAGTGCTGGCCACGGAAAACTGTAAGTAATAACCGAATATAGGCGCGAAAACATCGCGAGTAACTAAATTACATTCCAGAAGATAGGTTAATTCCCACCAAAAAACGTTCTAAACAACATTGTTTGGTTACAGATGACAAGCTACAACATAAAAGGGATCTGTAAATTTCACATTCATCAAATGTAAAGGTATATACAAAAAAGCGATCGATTGTTTCTACTAAATATTAACATAACCTTACAAACTTCTAACATAAATGTTCATATTACAGTGCAAAATAAAAAGGAAACCCACTGATGATGGCACAGTGGTGCCGAAACATGTTTGGGTGTTAAAGAAAATCGGTGTTTTGCATAACTGGCGGACCTCAAATCCAAAATATTTCTTACTTTGCTTTGGTTGTTCACATGAAACTACGCTAATTCTGAAGAAGGATTTGCACAGGTTGGCTTGC
Source organism: Schistocerca gregaria (assembly GCF_023897955.1). NCBI lineage: Eukaryota > Metazoa > Arthropoda > Insecta > Orthoptera > Acrididae > Schistocerca > Schistocerca gregaria. The sequence continues at coordinate 1,083,642,920 of NC_064920.1, read as the reverse complement.
CTTTTTACAGCACTTTTATGGCTTGCGGGCACGTCTTCTGCAAAGAAACTAGAATAATTTGCTGAAAGACCTATTTATTATATACAAACTCTGAAAACACGTAGAAAAATCCGCAAATAGGAACTTACAACCAGAGCAAGATTAATGTTAATAAATTAGGAATATCTGAGCTGGAAGTCTCTCCAACCTAAACCACATGCAGAAGAGGAAAACTATATGAAAGCTTGTACATAATAATGTTTTCACATATATAATGTGTGTAATAATTGCGGTAATATATTCCAAGTCAATGAGGTGCCTTCGATACCAAATCGCAAATGATATGTCGCAGAGGTGAGACATGCGTGTTACATTCTGGATGAGCGGGTTTCCGACCTTCCAGAGTTAAATTTACCGTGGTTTATTTAAATTTTAAGGTGAATTCCGCGAGGGTAATAGTTCCCTTCAAAAGTACGCGACTGGTTTCTTTCTCCATCCTTCCTAAATGACGCATTTTGTTTCGCTTGATGACTTTTTCTCTTCGTTGCGAGGGTGGAGGAAAGAAGGGGTTCCACTTAAATCCCTCCTGAAGATTTTCCATTTGAAAGACATAAATAGCCCCTCCTGCGGGCACACCAATCACACGATGTCATCGGAAAACAATGGATATACCTGTAGTCTGAAGAAGGAGTGTAAAAAGAAGTGTTCCAAATATACTATTATATTATTAACAGTACGGAAACAGCTCTCATTCACCATTTTTACCATTGAATTGCTTCTAGAGTACTATTCAGTACCTGAATTTATAAACCAGGTGCCATGTTAAGCAAAATCAGGCACGTCACAAACTTGAAATCGCGTGTTACGGGATACCATTAGTAAATACGACCCATCCGAAATGTCTGAGTCACTCTCTATCGTACTCTGACGTACAAGCAGCACTGCAAAAATGCGAGAGTGAAGATGGAAGCCAGAAATAGCATACCGCAGAACTCTCGATCACAAACCCTGAGAACGACGGCGCTAGCAATATGTTACAGCGCTGCAGAGCATTCGTGCCCATTCTGGCATAGATTCACCCACGCAAATACAGTTGTCCAGGCGCTAAACGAAACGTGTTTGTTTATTACTGTGTGTTTGAAACCTATACACCTTGTAAAACTCTACCAACTCGCTGGAGTATCGGCACCAGATACTCGTCGTGAAGTAGCTGCCAACGCGGAGAGAACAAATCACGCTCATCAGGAAAACAGTCCATTAGATGGACACGTTCCAGCTGTCCCAAGGTTGAGGCCCAGAAGATATTTTCCCAAGACCACTTCAGTCTTGTAAACAAAAGTAGTTATAGCGAGGAAACGGATATGTATTTCTCCACTTGAGACTAACATTAAGTAGTCTCTTCCTTTTCAAACCATCACACCTGTTTAGGGCACCCAATCGTCTTCGTTCTGGAGCTGGAAAATCCAGGTGTAATGTCCACAAATGGCACTTACCTATGAGTAACAACTACAGTGAAGGCGAAGAACCACAGGCTATGCGGCATCTACTGGATTTTATTCACTTACGAGGTATGGATCATACACTGTGTAATCAAAAGTATCTGGATACCCCCAAATACATACATTCATCATATCAGCTGCATTGTGCTGCCACCTACTGCCAGGTACTCCGTATCAATGACCTCAGTAGTCATTAGACATAGTGAGAGAGCATAATCGGACGCTCCACGGAACTCACGGACTTCTAACGTGGTCACGTGATTGGGTGTCACTTGTGTCATACGTCTGTAAGTGAGATTTCCACACTCCTAAGCATCCCTAAGTTCACTGTTTCCAGTGTTGTAGTGAAGTGGAAACATGAAGGGATATGTGCAGCACAAAAGCGTACAGCCGACCTCGTCTGTTGACTGACAGACCACCGACAGTTGAAGAGGGTCTTGATGTGTAATAGGCAGACGTCTATCCAGACCATCACACAGGAATTCCAAACTGCATCAGGATCCACTGCAAGTACTATGACAGTTAGGCGGGAGGTGCGAAAACTTGGATTTCATGGTCGAGCGGCTGCTCATAAGCCACACCTCACGCCCGCAAATGCCAAACGACGCCTCGCTTGGCGTAACGAGCGTAAACACTGAACAATTGAACAGTAGAAAAACAATTTGTGCAGTGACGAATGACGGTACACAGTGTGGCGATCCGATGGCAGGGTGTGGGTATGGCGAATGCCTGGCGAACATTATCTGTCAGCGTGTATAGTGCCAACAGTAAAATTCGGAAGCGGTTGTGTTATGGTGTGTTCGTGTTTTTCATGGAGAGGGCTTGCACCCCTTGTTATTTTGCATGGCACTATCGCAGTGCAGGCCTACATTGGTGTTTTAAGCACCTTCTAGCTTGCCACTGTTGAAGAGCAATTCGGGGATGGCGACTGCATCTTTCAACACGATCGAGCACCTGTTCATAATGCACGGCCTGTGGCGGAGTGGTTGTACGAGAATAACATCCCTGTAATGGACTGGCCTGTACAGAGTCCTGACCTGAATCCTATAGAACACCTTTGGGATGTTATGGAACGTCGACTTCGTGCTATGAATCACCGGTCAACATCGATACCTCTCCTCAGTGCAGCATTCCGTGAACTACGGGCTGCCATGCCCCAACAAACCATCCAGCACCTGACTGAATATATGCCTGCCAGAGTGGTTCAAATGGCTCTGAGCACTATGGGAGGTCATCAGTCCCCTAGAACTTAGAACTACTTAAACTAACTAACCTAACGACATCACACACATCTATGCCCGAGGCAGGATTCGAACCTGCGACCGTAGCGGTCGCGCGGTTCCAGACTGAAGCGCCTAAAACCGGTCGGCCACACCAGCCGGCTGCCAGAATGGAAACTGTCATTAAGGTGGTCCAACACCATATTGAATTCCAACATTACCGATGGAGATGTCCGGATACTTTCTATCACATAGTGTATATAAGAGTAACACTGTATAATTACAAAAACTTTGTTAAATTTTAGGACGCAAATGTAAAATGAAAAAATCTCTTGTAAACCAGTCATCACAAAAAATTATCATACTTTAGGACAAAAATGTAAAAGTTGCAAGAATTCAACGCTATCACCTGACGATGGCCTCAGGCTTGAAACTACTAACGGTATAGTAAAATAATTTCAAGAAAAATTGTGGCTGGTTGCAATACTTCCTGCAGTGTAATTTACGAAAACAGCTGTGGCAATCTCCAACCAAAACGGATAAAATAACTTCACATTAGTGGCCTCAATTTCGATAATAACATACATTGTGAATATCTCTGTGAAATTAGTGGCAACAGGTCCTCATTTTAGTTGTAGTTGAAACTGCTATTACGAAAATGTGAATGTGAGTCTATTAGGGAGTTAAAAAAGTAATATTGTCTCATTACAAAAGATAGACTTTTTATTCCACAAGGAAAACAGCAGCCACTGTGTCAATAACAGGTTGTTACTAAGTTGTCTGGGGCTGCAAAATCTATTCAAATGTATGTGATTGCTAGTTTATGTCACATGTGGAAGCCGCTTATCATCTAAACATGAGAATTATTTAAGGCTGAATAACACAGTAGAACAAAAACAGTGCACTTGTTATTCAACCTTAAAGTGACATTGTTCTACGAAGAAGTAAGGGAATAATCCATAAATACGAATTATTTTGTAACAAGGATGGCTCTAAAATGAGGTTTTCTTTTTTAATCCAAGACGAAAATATTTCATTACATCCTTTACAGAAATGGCCCTGATCTATGTTAGTGAAACAAGTAGAGTTTATACCTCCTCTCTTGGTTTTTTTCGCGAGTATCATATTTTACTTTTACATTGTTTACCTTTGCTTAAAGGTTTTTTTCCCAGCAGCAGCAGATTATCCTGACAATCATAACGCTAAATATTTGCAAGCTGTGGGGCTCCGTGTAATTCAAAATTTTGTAGCCAAAGAAAATCCAATATTTGCTAGCTGCATTATATGTCATTTTCAAAACCACCGATCATATGTTTCAGTACTCAAACAGCACTTCGGTGTGCAGGGTATCCCAGGAGGAATGTTGAATATTGAAGAATATGACAGGAACGCTCATTTGAAGCAAAAAACCACCTCTGGGCAATTGCCCTATTCCTAATGGTTTCAAGAAACAGAAGACATTTTACTTATGTTTGATTTTAGGCTAGTGGCATGAATGTATGTGTCTTACCCGCCCCCCCCTCTTTGACTTTTCATTCTATAGCAAATTGTCTCGCTGATTTCACCTCCTTCGCTCTGAATGTCATTTTCCCATAGGAATAAGAGTGGACCCAAACTTGAACCCTGTGGAACTGTCTTTGTGATGTCTCCCCCGTCACTGTAATTTCCTACCTGTCCAATCTTGCATCCTGTCCCGTAAGTGCGATTCAAACGACTAGTTTGTAAATCCCTCACTTCCATAAATAACAATGTAGATGAAATGTGTTCTGCCTCGGAATAGAGCATTTCTCCATGTGAAGATTTTCGCTTCAAATGAAAGTTCCCGTCATATTCCTGAATGCTGAACATTTTTCCTAATATACCCTGTATAAATACGGTTCTACGTCCGGGGATCTGTTTCATTCAAGTCCCACTTTTTATTCGAAAGGAAGTCGATTTCCATGCTCGATTAGTATTTTATTTTTTATGTTTATCTCTCATATGTGCTATCGATATCAGGACTATAGTGTCTGGTCTTGGAGTACCTGATGGGCGTGCTCCGTGAACACCTGCAACTGTCTTTCCATCACGGGAAACGCGCCTGCCACACAGCTGGATAATTTGTGTCAAACAGCCTCTCTTCACTCACGATTTATGTAACTCTGTAGCGGACGCATCATAACAGCCTCGCTTGATGGAAAGATGGTTACAGCAGTTACGATTTCTGAAGCACACTCAACAGGTACCTCAAGATGAGGCAATATTGTCTTCAATCGACTGTACATGTACGAGATAAACATCAAAATAAAACGAGATAAACATCACAATACAATTTTTTAAAAAATCAGCTGCAAGGAAATTAACCTTCAGTGGAGTAAATGAATAACAGTAATAAAATAATATAGAGAACAGTCTTAATGGCGTAAAAACTTTTATCCGTAAGCAGTGAGCTGTTTCGACCTGAAGTGGATCATGTTCGACGTGCAGAGACGACGGCAAACAGCAGTAACTGTGGGTACAACTCATGTTCTATATGATATTTTATTACTGTTCATTGTGATCGCTGCTATGCCCAACATGTTTGCAAAAAAAAAAAAAAAAAAAAAAAAAAAAAAAAAAAAAAAAATGAATAACAGCTAATAGTCCTATCGATATTCGAGCGGTGCGGAAAACGCGAATATTTCTTTCGATGGTTCGGTAACAGGATTATATTACACTGTACAAGATCTTTCAAAAAGTCTTTGGTCAAATATTTCGTCAAACTCCTTCGACCAAACTACTTCACTGAACTAAAATTTTTCGCCCTGGGGAATGGACGAATAGTCTGTCACGTGTATAAAATCATGTATTCGGGGCGAGTGCCTTGCTCATGATGGCAACGATTGTGGTTGAAACTGTGGATAGCATGAAGAGAAGGCTGAAGTGTTCATCAGGATTTGCTTTGTGAGCTACAGCGCGAGAACATACAGAACAACCAACATTATTTTTAGAATAGAAGAACCAACATTTCCATTTGTCCTTATGTAAGTAACGCGTACACGATACTCATTTAAGGAACTCCATTTCTTAATCTTACTCATCATAACTTGTGTTCCTAGAAAGCCTGCAACTGTGTCATTTAAATAATGAATCACTGCACTAGTCATACATTTTTTGTGCTCAATATAAAACGCTTTCAGAATTTATTCTCATTATCAAGAGGAAATATTTACGTAGGCATTTTATGTGATGGTTGTATGTGTGTTTTTCTGTCACATTTTATGGTTTACTGCAACTGGACCTATTTCTTTTGTCCGATTTTCCGAAGCATCATATTAAACACGTACATAGATATTTGCACTTGATAACGAGAATAAATTCTCGCAAAGCATCGCGCTAAGCATGGAAAAATTTATAACTTGTGCAGTGTTTCATTATATAAATCATGCATGCCATTTCGTCTGAAGATCGATAACGGTTAGGTTAAGCGAAAGCTATTCCAGATTTCAATACAACATTCGAATCCCACAGTGTACCGTTTCACGTACCGTTCCAGAAACATTTGAACCATTTACGATCCATTGGGTCCTCAGCGTAGAAGATATCTATGAGAAATATTATGTAATAAAATCCAGACTGCTGCTATAGTGTTTAATGTTTTTTCTGTGGTGGATCCCTTTAAGATAAGCTGCCATCTTCAAACCATATGCGAATGTTACATAATATTTTTTAATTTTATTATAATGTTTCTTACTCGTATTTTCGTCTATTCAGATTTCTAACTTACGTCCATATATCATCAGTGATCACTGTCAGTCTGTTTTGTATTACAACGTGGTGTACATTTAGGTCTCTTACGCTATAATCTGGTTTGCCGTTTGCTGCTCACGATGGATCTTTAAATTATAACAATTACGAGAAAGAGCGATTATAACAGGAGCAAACCACAAAACAGCTCATAGCATAACGGTCCTAAATTTATACGACGTTGTAATACAATGGAGTGACAGTGACCACTGATGTGTATAGCCGAAACTACGAGAAACCAATATTATAATAACGTTACAAGAGATATTATGTAACTTTCGCAGGTTGTCTGAAGAAGGCATCTAGCTGAAACGGATCCATCACAGTTAAAGCATTAAACTATTGTAGCAGTAATCTGAATTTTATTACATAATGTCTCTAAGATACGTGATCGAATACATAAATCACTCAAGAATGAATTAATGAAGGTTAGATTAGGTTACTTACAGTATAAACAGATAAATTTGTTTCACTTGTGTACTCTTGACAACGCTTGACTTTCCACATCTCCTTCGACATCCTCTGTGAATAAATCACAGTCATTTAGAATGCAGCTGATTGCTGCATCTACTTCCTTACTGCGGTTATTGTAGTCAGTGTGCTTTGTGTTGCGAAGACTATTGTATTCTTCGTACTTCGCAATGAATACTGTGGTGGCAGCCACGCGCAAAACGCGAGACGGAAAGCGAAGAGAGACTTCTTGCCGGAGAAGCTAAATTTTCAGTAGAAGCAAAGCAAAAAATTGTCCAATTTAATTTTTTGTGTATCATAATAATTTACTTCACTTTGTACGTGCTCGTACCAATTTGAAAGCTATATGAATCCAACAAGAGTCAATAACAGCATTACAAGCAATGGACTTCAGTCGCCTGAAAACGGACCTCTTGTCGTTATGGGGAAATAACTTTGGCCTGGCAAGAGGCTCTTACGAAATCTAGCAGCTGCGTATACAATACTCCACAAAATAGTATCTCATAATTTTTTGAGGCATTTCAAAGTAGCTTTGTATAAAAGAAGAACAATTTGTGATTACAATAATGCTAGACTAGACAATTAGAGCATGTTTATATAACAGCTATAAATGCATATATCTGTTGTCATTTTGCAGTTGACCATAACATAAAATAAAAATACTAATATTCCGTCAAAAAAAGCAGCATAGGGTCCACCTATTTTTGTCAATTTCGGGCCAGTTTACTTGGTGGATTACTTCTTTCTTGTACTGACTACAGGTTTCAGTCTGCACTGCAGACCATCTTCAGGTCAAGTGCGACCTCAGACATGAAGATGGTCTGCAGTGCAGACTGAAACCTGTAGTCAGTACAAGAAAGAAGTAATCACACGGTGCTTGTCCATTTACTATAAGAAAAGAGATCACGGTTTCCTAAGGCGTGGCGACAATTATGAAAAGGTGCTTTTGATAAAAGCTTCCGTAATTCACTGTCAAGGGTCCGACCAAAGTCTTTGGTAAAGGATCTTTTAAGGGGGTCTGCTAACGTTCATTTTACTGAAAACACTAGTTTGTCAACCCTTCAGTATAGTAAAGCGACCGCACGCCGTCAATAAGACTGACAAGATTTGTCAGCTGAGAAAGCGCTGTTACGCGGTTAAGATGTCAAACATCTAAAATGAAGCATCTGCTGCGGTTGTGGTAACTATAGCTCGCAAGCAACAGAAAACAACGAAAAGGAGGGAATGTGTCCGACAATGGTTGAAAGACAAGGACTGAAATCGGAATCACGGACCCGAGAAACTTCATAAATTATTTTCCGATGAGTCGTGCATAATACGACAAATTATATATTGATATTGATACGAGATGAAAAAGAGAGGGAAAACAAGTTAAAGAAATGCCAGTCGCAGTTGACAAGAGATTTGGAGTAAGTTTGAGATTTCCGGTGACAGGCAGGTCATCCGAACGCCCAAAGTTTCAGCTCTGTAATATCAGCCCAGCGAACGATCCTGAGGCCCTAGTCACTTGACTTATTTTTAGAAAAAACAATAAATAAAACTCTAAAGAAACCTGTGAAGCAGTTGTATCTCCTTGACGAGGATATGTTCAGACAATTAACATAAAACTTTTGTATTGCGTTTTTTGATAATTCAGTGAAATTGACACGCATTTCGTAGACCTCTTGGTAGTCACTGCAGATATATGAAGTACTTTCCGCAGTGCAAGTGTGTTTCCACACCGCTCTGTAATTCACCGAACTATACTATATTTTCAAATTAAAAGAGTAAGCAGTGTCATAGAGAATCCTCCGTTGGCCATGCAAAAGTGGTGCACCTCTGTATATAGGCCTGCTAGAACCGTTTTGTGTTAAAAGACCTATTAAGACCTTAATCTAACGTATGATATGCAAAAAGGCGAACTGAAAACAAAAGCAGTGCACACAAACGCCGTGCGAGTAGTTCCTGAAGCACTATCAGAATCTGAATGGAGAACCTCGTCAAATCGTCACTACCTGACCTCACAGGTCCAGTATGTATTGAGAATGTTTTGAGAGCCATTACTATTACTCGTCCGTATTTCTAGTGTTGGAAATACGTCAATAGACGCGATTGGACGGTCAATATACTGATGGTTTGACAGTATTATTGGGATTAAATGAAACAACAAGTTTACTGTTACCAGTCGCTGTTGATTTATCATTGTGGTGTCACCGCCAGACACCACACTTGCTAGGTGGTAGCCTTTAAATCGGCCGCGGTCCGGTAGTATACGTCGGACCCGCGATCGCCACTATCAGTGATTGCAGACACACGGCAGGTCTAGAGAGACTTCCTAGCACTCGCCCCAGTTGTACAGCCGACTTTGCTAGCGATGGTTCACTGACAAAATACGCTCTCATTTGCCGAGACGATATTTAGCATAGCCTTCAGCTACGTTATTTGCTACGACCTAGCAAGGCGCCATTATCAGTTTCTATTGATATCGTAAATCATGTACCGTCAAGACCGACGTTCGTCATTAATGGATTAAAGTTAAGTATTCAACCAGCTACGCCCTTTTTTCTAAATTCTAATTTCCTTGTCCTGTTCCAGACCTCACGCCCGCCTGCGTGGGCTAAAACGCGTGCCTTTCGGCCTCCCCTATTAACACGGTTTTGGCTCTCCTGCAAACCACAACAATCATAACGAGGCGTTTCAAAGGTTTAAACCTCCACCAGCAGGTGTATTTACGTTTGTTACTTTGATATGTGTGTGTGTGTATTGTGTTGCGATTTTTTGAGGACGTTTCGGCACTGACTAGTGGAGAAACAAAACACAATTTCAGAACATGGTTTTGGGTTTCTTTTGACAAAAAATTAAAATTATATCTAACGGTGAATATTTAGTAAGTAAAATAAAGTTACGACAGTCAACGTAACCTGTGACCACTGGTGGTACTCTATTTCATTTATTTTATTTTTATCGTTACATATAATTTCAGTTTTTGGTCACAAGAAACCCAAAACCATGTTCTGAAATAGTGTGTTGTTTCTCCACTAGACAGTGCCATATGTTCCTCCAAAAATCGTAACACAATACAGACACACATATATCTCATACTAACGAAAGGCCGGCCGTAGTGGCCGTGCGGTTCTAGGCGCTACAGTCTGGAGCCGAGCGCTCGCTACGGTTGCAGGTTCGAATGATGCGTCGGGCATGGATGTGTGTGATGTCCTTAGGTTAGTTAGGTTAATTTAGTTCTAAGTTATAGGCGACTGATGACCTCAGAAGTTAAGTCGCATAGAGCTCAGAACCATCTGAACTAACGAAAGTAAATCCACCTGATGATGGACGTTTAAACCTTTGAAACGCATCGTGGAGATAAATATATAGTGACTGGAGACAGTAAGCTTGTTGTTTCATTTAATGTCAGTAACAGTCACGGTAAAGCCTAACCTAAAATGTTCGCATTTAAAGTATTAGGGCCCCTTTACATTGTAATACAGTCCGAAGACCGACAACCAGCGGAACACTATTACGGCGAATGCGAACGGAACATGACCGAATGTATCATTATTTTCATCATGGGAGCGACAACAGCAACCGTTACAAATTGTCTCGAATAAAATACAGCCCACAGTTGCACTAAATTACGTTTATTTTAAACCTTGGCCATGGTTTCTGCTATAATAATATAGCCTTCTTCAGAAGTCATACACACTAATAAATGAATACTATCTTAGCCCAGCGGCTGCGTCAAGACCAATAAAATAACTTCAGTAGACATAAGCCTGCTTCGAACATAAGTAAAATTACGTATGGCACCGTATGCCCTCTGCCACTAACTCTGTAGTGGTAGGAGTACATACTCTGTAGTGGCGGAGTACATACGGTGCCATACGTAATTTTATTTATGTTCGAAACAGGCTTATGTCTACTGAAGTTATTTTATTAGTCTTGACGCAGCCGCTGGGCTAAGACAGTTTCCATTTATCAGTGTGTATGGCTTCTGAAGAAGGCTATATTATTATAGCAGAAACCACGGTCGAGGTTTAAAATAAACATAATTTAGTGCAACTGTGGGCTGTTTTTCATTCGAGGTGACCGAATGCAGACCTCTCGCCTACCGATCACACCAGAAAGGACTCTGGTTGGCTGCAGTGTAAGGCAGACCCGCGCCACCTCTGTGTAGAGCGCGCGCGTTCCGCAGGTACTCACCAAGTGGAGTGAACGCGTGGACCGGGCGACCTTCTGCAGCGGCGGACCAGCTGTGACTGACCGCAGAGTCGCAGACGGACCGGCCGCCACGGAGCGGCCCCCTCCGGAAAACTCCCTCCACCTCACTCTCTCCACTTCCCCGGGACGCCGCCCGGTGTGCGGTCTGTAGATTCCCACAGCCCGCGATACGGCCTCGTTAACAGAGATCAGCCGTCAGCGTCAAGTGTGTGTTCGCAGCCGCGGCCGTTTAACGAACGCCATCGACACTCATGTTTTCCGCAGTCATCGCCGTTAATTACTCCACAGTGCCAGTGCCGTCGGACCTGAGGCGAATATTCTGGACACGGGACGCTTCCACATACATACCCTGGATCGTCCGGCTATCGGTATGCTTCAGACAGCATGCGTACCTAAGACATTCCAAAAAGCATAAAAACAATATTTCCTGGTGCTACTCTGGTTCTATTGGCGATAAAAGGTAGGATCAAGTGTTTTGGTTGGCTTTTGGTCTAGGGATCATTCGTATACCCAACAGAACGATCGTGTTAATCACTATCCTACAGTATATGGTCAAAGTATCACTTCTACACACTTCTTATTGCTTAGGCAAATGGAGCAAATGGGTTGGTTCTTTTCGCATTGGATGTGGTCTACGGCGTGCTTGATGGGGCTTATAGCGGCAGCATTACTTCATGGACGGTTCCTTGGAAAATTGAAAAAAAAGGATTTTTACTATATTTTTGACATCACCATCGGATCAAAACCCAGTTGAGGATTCCAAGACGGCTATGGAGAGCAACTGGCTGAAACTTGTACGATATATTCCTAAGATCCCGATCTCGAAAAGCCTTCGAAATTATCTTGATATCTTCATTCGTTTTCAAGATACAGTGGTTCAAAGTTACCATACTCGTTCACGTAAAATAAGCACGTAAAATCTGGCGTGAGGCGGAAATCTAGTTTATAAAGTGACAAATACGCTGTAAAGTGTTTTCGTTATCCTCTGGGAAACCCATATTGCAGTATTCAAAGACATTTAAAAAATTTTGCACATAACATCTGCTCTGAGGTGTAAAATTAGTTTGCGTTATTCAGTTCCACATAAGTAAATTATCTAATTTTGCTGACCAATATATTTCTCTTCAGATGAGTTACATGCCAAGCTGCAGCAGGAAAAAGAAGTGGAAAAATGCTCCTGTATGAGCAAAAAAAAAATGTGAATATGCTCTTGCTTATTCGTTCGAAAGACCCTGACTGAAAATTGTGGTACCATCTTCCTCATCTATCGTACTCAGCAAGTTATCCCCAAAATTGTGGCATGTGAACATATTCTCGCTTTTTGTGCAAGAAAGAATAAGACATCTGGAATGGCAAAAAGACGGAAAAGTAGAATAACTTGAAGGTAGTAGACAGCGGTTATGCAAAAGAAAGAGCGAAGGAGACAATGGCAGTGTGAGGAAAAGAGAGGGACACAGTGGCAGTGTAACATAGTTGACAATAACAGAACTGCACTAGTAAAAGGAGGCAGTGCTAGGAGGCGAGGAATAAAGAGAAGGAAAAAGTGGAATTGGATGAGAGCCAGTGGTAATTAGAGACATAACATATGGCAATGACGACGAGGAAGAGAGAGATAGTTAAGGTGAGAAGAGACAGCAGCACTAGAAAGGAAGGAATGAGATGGTAGGAGTGAGAGAGACCAAGAGGGAGACAGTGAGAGAGAGAGAGAGGAGGCAGTGGTAGTGTGAAGTAGACTCTGGCTGTGACACAGGAGACAGTGGCAGAAGGACACAAACAGATAATGGCAATGAGTTGGGCTGCATGAGTGAGTGAGAAAGGGCAACTGGGAGTGGATGGCTATGAGCGACTTAAAGCGATGGATTACTGGGTGTGAGTTAGAGGAACTTGTGGAAGTTTGAGGTGAAGGCACGTTAAAAAAAGCGCGAATATGTTCGGAAACCATAAATGTTGAGAAATTTTTTAAAGGCGCTGGGCCAGGTAGAGTGAAACAACAGATACTCCACTCTTCAGAATCTTCTAAATGAACAGGAAAGCACTCGAGTTTTTTGTCCTCCCATAGGAGCATTTTTCCGCGGGTTTAATTTTGTTAAGTGTCTCCCTAACTGCATACCTACGCGTCTATGCTAGGCAAGGCTTCCAGCTAGTGTTTTTCCATATAGTAAGTGACTTAGAGAAAGCTTTTGACAATATTGAGTCGAATACCCTCTTTCAAATTCTGAAGGTGGCAGGGGTAAAATACAGGGAGAGAAAGGCTATTTACAATTTGTACAGAAACCAGATGGCAGTTATAAGAGTCGAGGGACATGAAAGAGAAGCAGTGTTTGGGAAGGGAGTGAGACAGGGTTGTAGCCTATCCCGGATGTTATTAAAGCTGTATACTGAGCAAGCAGTAAAGGAAAGAAAAGAAAAATTCAGAGTAGGAATTAAAATTCATGGAGAAGAAATAAAAAACTTGGAGGTTCGCTGATAACATTGTAATTCTGAAAGAGACAGCAAAGGACCTGGAACAGCAGCTGAACGGAATGGACAGAGTCTTAAAAGAAGGATGTAAGATGAACATCAACAGAAGCAAAACGAGGATAATGGAATGTAGTCGAATTAAATAGGGTGTTGCTGCTGGAACTAGATTAGGAAATGAGACACTTAAAGTAGTAGATGAGTTTTGCTTTTTGGGGAGCAAAATAACTGATGATGGCCGAAGTAGAGAGGATACAAAATGTAGACTGGCAATGGCAAGGAAAGCGTTTCTGAAGAAGAGAAATTTGTTAACATCGAGTATAGATTTAAGTGTCAGGAAGTCGTTTCTGAAAGTATTTGTATGGAGTGTAGCCATGTGCGGAAGTGAAACGTGGACGATAAATAGTTTGGACAAGAATAGAAGCTTTCGAAATACGGTGCTACAGAAGAATGCTGAAGATTAGATGGGTAGATCACATAACTAATGAGGAGGTATTGAATAGAATTGGAGAGAAGAGAAATTTGTGGCACAACTTGACTAGAAGAAGGGATCGGTTGGTAGGGCATATTCTGAGGCATCAAAGGATCACCAATTTAGTATTGGAGGGCAGCGTGGAGAGTAAAAATAATAGAGAGACACCAAGAGATGAATACACTAAACAGATTCAGAAGGATGTAGGTTGCAGTAGGTACTGTGAGATGAAGAAGCTTGCACAGGATAGAGTAGCATGGAGAGCTGCATCAAACCAGTCTCAGGACAGAAGACCACAACAACAACAAGTGATACGTGTACGAATTCGAAAGTGAAATTCTGTCTACCAACTTGACAGAAAATACTAAGAAGGTCTGGTCGTTTACTACATCAGTCCGGACACTCTGTGACCATAATGGCACTCAAACAGAGGACAACAAAGACAAGACCGAAACACTAAACGTCTTTTTCCAAAAACTAAACGGAGGAGGATCGCGCTGTTGCGCGTACATTAAACTGCCGCACGAACTACGAAATGGCCGATATCAAACTAACTGACCATGGGATAGAAAAGCAACTGATATCTCTCAACGGAGGGAACGCCACTGGACCTTTCGCATTTTCTAGCAGCATTGTACAGTGGGTCTCCGTGGAGCAAAGTGCTCCTATTGATTGCAAAAAAATCTCAGGACATTTCCATTTTCGAGAAGAGCTTATACGAGCGTAAGTCAATAACTATCCGCAATGTAGTTATATTTTTGCTTATTTTGGTAGTACTGTCGTTTTACGCTGATGACGCATGCTTTGTTTATTTGTTGTTACATCTTTGTAATTTTCAAGCTTTATCGCTGCCGTACTGTTAATCATGGCTGCTCCGCTGTTTATTTGCACCAAAGAAGATCAACGTTCAGTGATCCTTTTTCTGTGGTCGGAAGGCGTATCAGGGGCGGAAATTCATCGAAGACTTTCGGTACTATACGGTAACAGGGTTTTGCTACAATGGAGTGTCTACGAATGGATTGAAAAATTCCGAATTGGTCACACAAGTGTTACGCACGATGAAGGAGCTGGACCGCCATAAATGTAGAAACCATTGAGCGTTCACGTGAAATGACTCTCTTAGGAAGGCGATTAACTATAGAGGAAGTGGCACATCGTCTGTCCTAGTCACGGTTCTGCCTACCAAATCATCCGCTTAGGTTTCACAAAGATTGTGCAAGATGGGTCGCATAACAACTCACACAGTTGCATAAACAAACGCGCTCGGACATCTGCAAAAAATATTTGAAGCACTATGGTAACGAAGGGGACAAACTCTTAGACAGGATCATTACTGATGACGAAACATGGATCCATCATTACGAGCACGATAGTAAACGGCAGAGTATGGAATGGAAACATCCAAATTCGCCGTGATAGAAAATTTCAAGACCCAACAGTCCACAGGAAAACATGCTTACAACTTTTTGGGACGCACAACGTCCAGTACTGAAACGCTCCAGAAACTCAAATTGGCAGTACTGGATCATCCTCCATGCAGTCCCAATCTTGCCCTTTCTGACTATCACTTGTTTGGTCCACTCAGACAGGAATTAAGGGGCCGTCGATTTGCTTCGGACGAAGCAGTGAAAGAAGCGGTGCGTTCCTGGCTCGCAGCTCAACCGAGAACGTTCTTTTAAGGGGGCATCAGGAAGTTTGTACAACAACGAACCAAGTGCGTTGAAACGCAAGGAGACTATGTCAAAAAATGATGTTCTTGTAAATTTCCTATTTGATTACAATAAAATTTTACAGTTACTTTGCGCATAATAATTGACTTACCCTCGTATCTCTGACGCTGGTCTGTTGTAGAATTCTCGAACTTGTTTTATGCTCATGTATTATGACATTTATGGAGGCTGAAAATCTCCTTTGCGGGAACAAACATGAGTTCCGGAAACAACGATCGTGTGAAACACAGCTCGCTCTGTTCGTCCACGAGACCCAAAGGCGGTAGATACAGCCGCTCAGGTAGCAGCCGTGTTCCTCGACTTCCGGAAGGCGATCGTCACAGTTGCCCGCACCCGCCCAATGAACAAAACATGAATCTATGAAATATCAGACCAGCTGGATTAAAGAGTACCTAGCAAACAGAGTACAGCATGTAATTGTCAACAGAGAGAAGTCTTCATACGTAAAAGTAACTTGAAGCGTGCCCTAGGGCAGTGTTATAATACCATCACGTTGCACGATGAAATAAATGAGTTAGTAGATCAAGTCTTAAGTTACAAGAGGCTTTTCGCGGATAATTCTGTTGTATACAGAGAACTCGCGACGGTAAGAAATTGCAACGAAATCGAGGAAGATCTGCACAGGGTCGACGCCTCGTTCAAGAAGTGGCAATTGACCGTCAACGTAAACAAATGCTATGTATTAAGAATAAATAGTCGAAAGGGCCCTTTGTCGTATGATCACACAATTGTGGGAGAACAGCTCGAAGCAGCTACTCCCATAAATGGAGGGAAACGATCACTTGAAAAACATATCTGAGGGAAGGTGGATGCCAGACTGAGGTACACAATTAATAACATGTTCCGGGCTGTTACGCCGTAGCAGGATGGATTTCATATTAATGTGAAATCCATTCGACCAAGGCATATTTTATTAATTGTGACATTTCTTGCCGTGAAGGCTTCCGTTTTATAATTAAATCGAGATTCCTTGGAGGAATCCTCAGCAAATATAGTCTGTAAACAAAGAAGGTAGCTTACAAAATAGTCGTTCGACCAATACTTGGATATTCCCCCTCAGTACGGTCTTCGTACCAGACAGGTTTGATAAAGGGAACAGAGAAGATCTAAAGAAGAGAAATACATTTCAGTACAGATTCATGTAGCAAGCGCGAAAGCGTCACGAAAATGATCTGCTAACTTCAGTGACAGACAATGCAAGAGAAGCGTTCTGCATCACAATGGTTTAAAGTTCCAAGATCGTACATTACCAGAAGAGTCGCCCTCCTACTTACACGTCGCGGAAAGTCCACGAAGAAGAGATGAGAGAGATTCGAGACCACACTGTGGCTTATCGGCAGTCTTTCTTTCCGCACACTGGTCACAGTTTCAACAGCAAAGCGGGGAGAGAGAGTGGTACACAAAGTACTGTCCGCCACACATCGCAAAGTAACTTGGGGAGTATAGATGTGGACGTGAATGTAGCAAGTGTGACTCAAATTTCTCCGCACGTTACACATCTCAGCCAAACCCTTAGACGTGTAGTGCCATCGGTCACCAGTCAGCAGCGATGCGAACGACAGAATGGTTTTAAGAACTGGTTGGCTATTCGACTCCTTTTCATTCAGTCGGCCTTTTCAGTCGAATGAGAACTGAATTAGTCTTTTGAACGAAGCCAGTTACATCAATGTTTTTGAGACACTCTCCGGGTTTGAGGGGCAACCGACCAATGCATCTGGCTGTTACGTAAGTTATATGAATGTTTTCGCTCAGTCTCCGGGTGCAAGAGTTTTCACTTAATACTTATTCTGCATTTTCAGTTGTACATGAGCCCACAAGGGTTGTCAACTATTTTTAGATATGAATAATGTATCTTATCGCAAGTAAAGTCAAACAAAAAGTACATTTGTAAAAATGAAATATTTTCAAGTTTTGTATATTTATTCACCTACAGACGCATATCAGAAAACTATGCAAAGTACAACAGTAACCGATAATCTTGAGGAACTAATATTAATTTTGAAGGAGCGTCAACGTAAAAAACATCGTTCGTCCACAGTAGTGAAATGTTTGGCCCTGAACCTTATCGACTGTCATACTGTAAGCTTATTGCACAGGAAATTGTTATCTTGTAAAAGAAAATGCCATATGAGTTGAGATCAATCGGACTCTTGTTATGAATGTCGATTCTCCTTTTTGTTGACCAGTTACAAATTTTGCTCCAATAATATTATGAAGTAGTTGTTTGGCACACAATCGAGTGCCATTACATAATTTGGGTGAGTTAATATTTCGTAATAGCGTTACTGATAGTCCAGTTTTCAGTTTCAGAACAAGCAGAGACGTACTGAAGATTTAATGAGTTTAAAAATAGGATTGGAAAGTTGACGCTTTCTTCTTGATCCATTATTATTTCTATCCATTTACATATTATTTCTGGTCCTAGAATCGTCTTCCGTATTTGCTGACTTATTTGTTGCACTACGTTACTCCTTGATGTTAAAATTGTTCGCTCACAGAACCAGTCTTTATTTAGGTAGTTCATTTCTGTCGATGGATACACTTTTTCAATAAGTTGTTCCTCGGTTTCTACTACTTTGCATAATTCTTGTGATGTAATGGGCTTATCAGTGAGTCGATGAAGAGGGTAAGTACCATTTCCAATTTTCAATAAATTTTCGGCAAATATGTGAGCTTTCTGATCTGCTGTCCTTATTCCGTGCGTTTTCTTTCAGAGATAACTTTTGGACCTTATCCCAAAGTATTAATCTTTTCAAGTTTGCGTTTATTTCCTCTGCCGGTGTTGACATTGGAATTGCCGGTAATGTTTGCCGAAAGTCTCCTGATAATAACAGTAAAACTGCTCTCACTAATCTGTTGTTTTTCAGATCTTGTAATGTTGTATTGAGTGCCTCAAGACATATTTTAAGGACCGCTGTACATTCGTCGTATTTAATCAAATTGCAAAGCCTTAAAAGTTTACCACGCGCCGAAGATCTCGTTATATCAATCACAGCTTACACCACGCACTTTGTGTTGGCATCGCTGAGTCTTAATTACGTTAGCATTACAATTTTTGCACGCACAACCACCCATTTCCACCCACTGTGACCAAAACACCACGGTGCAGAATGTGAGACTGAAGGCTACTCACATGCTTAAACGCCATTGGTCAGCAGTGAATAGTTTTGGCTGCAAAGTAAAATGTACGGACACGTATCCCATATTGAAACTGACTGAAGTATCCGCAGCGTGAAAGAATGATGTTAAAAGTGCTAGTACAAAATACGAAACCACGAGATACTAGGAGTATTACTAAGAGAAGTAGTGTGCAGTTTTTCCCGTCGTGTATGAACGGGAAAATTTCTGTCTTTCTCTGTACTCGCTATAACCTCTTATCCCCACGATTCTTCCACGAGACACTGACACCAAGATTGTCACACATTCCTCGAAAACCGCTTCTCTAAATTTACCCAACTGGCTTTCGAGCGAAGAATATCATTTCTCTACCTGAAAAGTCCCTTTGTAAAACTTTCACTGTAGCGATATGTGTATCAGTTGTTAGAAGCGAAGAGAAGTTCACGCTTATGGTACATCGATAAACCTCACCGCCCGTTCTTGAGTCTCGCACCTCTGAAATAGTAGAGAGTGAGTGCTGCGATCACACGAAACGAAAATTACATTTTTCCGGTTGTTTTCTAGAAAGGAAGTAATCCGGTATGTAACAGTTACATCACTTATTACGTAACGCCTTGGTCTTCCACTGTCTCTTTATAGTGTTCGGCCGAGGAAGAAATGAACGAGATGCTCCAGGATTTTATATGGGGATTACGTTTTCTTATCTCTTTTTCCACAGTTCTTTGGAACTTAATTCCTGAAAAGCGTCATCGTCGGGATTGTTTCGATAATTTATCTAAAGCAAATCAGGCAATTATGCTTTGTGATACAGGTCGTTGTTTAGTAAGACCAAAAGTATCTGTGAAGTTCGACAGAAAATCACTCATTATGATTCATCATTATTAAATTTGGTAAAAACACAAATCTTTTCTGTAGTAACAGTTAAGTTACGCCAACGTATAACCTGTTTCAGCCAAAACATTCGTTCTTGATTTTCGACTTCATTAATTAATAAGTAATATTTCAATTAGCTGTATCATTTCACTGTTTTATAAATTCATTTGTTTGTAACACAGCTAACTTCAGGTTCTATTTTCATTCATATGACGATTTTAAATTTCAAAAATAGGATTATCATCAACATCATCATCATCATCATTTAAGACTGATTATGCCTTTCAGCGTTCAGTCTGGAGCATAGCCCCCTTATAAAATTCCTCCACGATCCCCTACTCAGTGCTAACATTGGTGCTTCTTCTGATGTTAAACCTATTACTTCAAAATCATTCTTAACCGAATCCAGGTACCTTCTCCTTGGTCTGCCCCGACTCCTCCTACCCTCTACTGCTTAACCCATGAGTCTCTTGGGTAACCTTGCTTTTCCCATGCGTGTAACATGACCCCACCATCTAAGCCTGTTCGCCCTGACTGCTACATCTATAGAGTTCATTCCCAGTTTTTCTTTGATTTCCTCATTGTGGACACCCTCCTGCCATTGTTCCCATCTACTAGTACCTGCAATCATCCAAGCTACTTTCATATCCGTAACCTCAACCTTGTTGATAAGGTAACCTGAGGCCACCAAGGTTTCGCTCCCATACAACAAAATTGGTCGAAAGATTGAACGGTGCTCAGATAACTTAGTCTTGGTACTGACTTCCTTCTTCCAGAAGAGAGTAGATCGTAACTGAGAGCTCACTGCATTAGCTTTGCTACACCTCGCTTCCAGTTCTTTCACTATGTTGCCTTCCTGTGAGAATATGTATCCCAAGTTCTTGAAACCGTCCACCTGTTCTAACATTGTTCCTCCTATTTGGCACTCAATCCGTTTATATTTCTTTCCCACTGACATTACTTTCGGTTTGGAGATGCTAATCTTCATACTATAGTCCTTACATTTCTGATCTAGCTCTGAAATATTACTTTGCAAACTTTCAATCGAATCTGCCATCACAACTAAGTCACCGCATATGCAAGACTGCTTATTTTGTGTTCACATATCTTAATCTCTCCCCGACAGTCTATTGTTTTCAACATATGATCCATAAATAATATAAACAACACTGGAGACAGGTTGCAGCCTTGTCTTACCCCTGAAACTACTCTGAACCATGAAATCAATTTACCGTCAACTCTAACTGCTGCCTGACTATCCATGTAAAGACCTTTGATTGCTTGCAAAAGTTTGCCTCCTATTCCATAATCTCGTAGAACAAACAATAACTTCCTCCTAGTAACACGGTCATATGCCTTTTCTACATCTATAAAGCATAGATACAATTCCCTGTTTCATTCATAACACTTCTCCATTATTTGCCGTAAGCTAAAGATCTGGTCCTGACAACCTCTAAGAGGCCTAAACCCACACTGATTTTCATCCAATAGGTCCTCAACTAATACTCGCACTTTCCTTTCAACAATACCTGAGAAGAGTTTACCCACAACGCTGATTAAAGAGATGCCTCTGTAGTTGTTACAATCTTTTCTGTTATTGGTGTAATTACTGCTTTTGTCCAGTCTGATGGAACCTGTCCCGACTCCCAGGCCATTTCAGTTATCCTGTGTAGCCATTTAAGACCTGACATTCCACTGTATTTTATGAGTTCCGACTTAATTTCATCCACCCTGCTGCTTTATTGCACTGCAATCTCTTGACCATTTTCTCCTCTTCCTCAAATGTGATGCTATTTCCATCATCATTCCTATCCCATTCTATCTCGAAATCTGAAACATTACTGATCGTATTTTCACCTACATTGAGCAACTCTTCAAAATATTCCCTCCATCTGCCCAAGGCATCCACAGGATTCACCAGCAGTTTTCCTGACCTGTCCAAAATACTTGTCATTTCCTTCTTACCTCCATTTCGAAGACTGCTAATTACGCTCGAGAATGGTTTTCCAGCAGCTTGACCCATAGTCTCCAACCTGTTTCTAAAGTCTTCTCAAGATTTCTTCTTGGATGCTGCAATTATCTGTTTGGCTTTGTTTCTTTCTTCAACATAATTTTCTCTGTGTACCTGACTCCTAGTATGTAGCCATTTTTGATACGCCTTCTTTTTCCTTTTACAGGCTGCCTTGACTGTGTCACTGTGTCATTCCACCAAGCTGTTTGCTTCATCCTTCTTTTACACACTACTGTTCCAAGACATTCTTTAGCCACTTCTAGTACTGTGTCCCTGTACCTTGTCCATTCCTTTTCCAATGACTGTAATTGACTACATTCAACTGACTGGTACCTTTCTGAGATCGCTGTTATGTACTTGTGCCTGATTTCCTTATCCTGAAGTTTCTCCACTCTTATTCTCCTACATATGGACCTGACCTCCTGCACTTTCAGCCTCACAATCCCAATTTCACTGCAGATTAAATAATGATGTGTGTCATCAAAGAATCCTCTGAATACACGTGTGTCCCTCACAGCCTTCCTGAATTCCTGATCTGTTATTATATAGTCAATGACAGATCTGGTTCCCTTGCCTTCCCAAGTATACCGGTGAATGTTCTTATGTTTTATTATTATTAATATTGTTATCATGTTCTTATATCGCCTTTGACACTCATACATGATTCGTTAACAAGTGACAACAATCATTTGTTCGTGAAATGTCGACAAAATGGTGAATAGTAAAGACTGGGCTCCAGCTAAATGCAGTATAAAATTAGTAAAATGTTTAACTGTACGTGAGTCTTATTCTGGATCTTTTTGTTCATAGCTCGATGTAATTGGAACTGTGTAAGAAATAGGTATACTTCTTATACGTTGGCCACATTAGGCGTGTTTCGGTCTTTGGAGCGATGAGGTGCAGTTTAAAACCCTCCTTTCAGAATCCGACATTAAAGGTATTTCCTACACTGTCCGATACTTTTAAGGGATGAAAAAAGAAGGGGAAAGAAGCAGTACTAGTAGAATATACAACCTAAGTGAAACAATGAATAAATCCGTCACATATGCGTCTATTTATTACTTAATTGCGACCAGTTTCGGTGGTTCACTCCACCCTCATCAGGCCCCTCTATAGCTAATGGTAGTCTTATAACCAACGGCAATCAGGACATCGGCGTCTGCAAACCCGCTCGTGTGTAGCGCGTCTAAGGCACCCATCGACTTGATACAGGTAGCATAAAACTTCCTCAGATTTCTTGCCGCGTCAGTTCGTGATAAAACCTCGAGCTTCGACGATTATCTCCATCGTCTTCGTCAGTAGCAAATGGCTGTCAAAGCTGCTGCTATGGTGGCCTTCTATAGACCATAGGCGGCTTCTGATTGGCCGGCAGTTACGTGATGCTGTTGCAGATGGTGTCGACGCCTGCGCTGGTGGCGCCATCGCTCCCGTAGTAGCGTAAATATTGCGACGAATATCTCTACCTGCTCCCTGCATCGAGAACTCGCTTCCATGCACCACTAAGATTGTATCCACTGCCACGGTTGAAGCTATTCGCGCTCTTACTTATTTCTAAAGAATCTTGTGCGAGAAGAACTTCAGCCGTGATACAATCTTAGCTGTGCATGGAAGCGAGCTTTCGATACGGAAAAGGGGCAGAGATATTCCCCGCTACTGTGGGAGCGGTGACGGCACCAGGGCAGACGTTGATGCCACCTGCTTCAGCATTGCGTAATTGCCGACGAATCAGAATTCACCTACGGTCTATATAAGGTCACCACAGAAGCGGTTTTGAAAGTCAGTCGCTCCTGACGAAGACGATGGAGGTAATCGTCGAAAGCTCGAGATTTTACCCTGAACTGACGTGATAAAATGATGTCCGACGGATATTTTATACAGCAGTGTATTCACGAAAGACTTCGTTCTTACTCATCTACTGGTACAGTGAATAGAAAATATGGTACACAAGCTCAGCCACCTAGGTGATCCTGCCAAAAAATAATACACATTTGCCACATTTAAGCGAATACCTTTCTCTTTTTTTTTTTTTTTTTTTTTTTACTTACTGTTCTTACTGCCCGTATCGGATATAGAAAGAACTGCTCCCGTACTTCGGGCTTCAGCTGATATAGCTATGGATATGAACATTTTTCTCAAACTGTGATGGGTTATTTGTGGGGTATTTCATTACCAAATATACACTCCTGGAAATGGAAAAAAGAACACATTGACACCGGTGTGTCAGACCCACCATACTTGCTCCGTACACTGCGAGAGGGCTGTACAAGCAATGATCACACGCACGGCACAGCGGACACACCAGGAACCGCGGTGTTGGCCGTCGAATGGCGCTAGCTACGCAGCATTTGTGCACCGCCGCCGTCAGTGTCAGCCAGTTTGCCGTGGCATACGGAGCTCCATCGCAGTCTTTAACACTGGTAGCATGCCGCGACAGCGTGGACGTGAACCGTATGTGCAGTTGACGGACTTTGAGCGAGGGCGTATAGTGGGCATGCGGGAGGCCGGGTGGACATACCGGCGAATTGCTCAACACGTGGGGCGTGAGGTCTCCACAGTACATCGATGTTGTCGCCAGTGGTCAGCGGAAGGTGCACGTGCCCGTCGCCCTGGGACCGGACCGCAGCGACGCACGGATGCACGCCAAGACCGTAGGATCCTACGCAGTGCCGTAGGGGACCGCACCGCCACTTCCCAGCAAATTAGGGACACTGTTGCTCCTGGGATATCGGCGAAGACCATTCGCAACCGTCTCCATGAAGCTGGGCTATGGTCCCGCACACCGTTAGGCCGTCTTCCGCTCACGCCCCAACATCGTGCAGCCCGCCTCCAGTGGTGTCGCGACTGGCGTGAATGGAGGGACGAATGGAGACGTGTAGTCTTCAGCGATGAGAGTCGCTTCTGCCTTGGTGCCAATGATGGTCGTATGCGTGTTTGGCGCCGTGCAGGTGAGCGCCAAAATCAGGACTGCATACGACCGAGGCACACAGGGCCAACACCCGGCATCATGGTGTGGGGAGCGATCTCCTACACTGGCCGTACACCTCTGGTGATCGTCGAGGGGACTTGAATAGTGCACGGTACATCCAAACCGTCATCGAACCCATCGTTCTACCATTCCTAGACCGGCAAGGGAACTTGCTGTTCCAACAGGACAATGCACGTCCGCATGTATCCCGTGCCACCCAACGTGCTCTAGAAGGTGTAAGACAACTACCCTGGCCAGCAAGATCTCCGGATCTGTCCCCCATTGAGCATGTTTGGGACTGGATGAAGCGTCGTCTCACGCGGTCTGCACGTCCAGCACGAACGCTGGTCCAACTGAGGCGCCAGGTGGAAATGGCATGGCAAGCCGTTCCACAGGACTACATCCAGCATCTCTACGATCGTCTCCATGGGAGAATAGCAGCCCGCATTGCTGCGAAAGGTGGATATACACTGTACTAGTGCCGACATTCTCTGTTGCCTGTGTCTATGTGCCTGTGGTTCTGTCAGTGTGATCATGTGATGTATCTGACCCCAGGAATGTGTCAATAAAGTTTCCCCTTCCTGGGACAATGAATTCACGGTGTTCTTATTTCAATTTCCAGGAGTGTATTTGCTGTGATGGTGCAGTAAAAATTCAAAACTCCTTGACGAGGTACCTACATGGCGACTGCGGATACCACATACTATTTTTAATGCTCGCTTTTTGCCCTCAGTGCAGTGATGAGTTAACCCGAAATTTATTCCATAAGGCATTATTGAGTGCAAATATGCAAAATATGTCAGGAAGCATATCCGTTAGTTTCCGAGACTGGCAATATTATACGAAGCGCAAAAGTAGCTAAACTTAACTGCTTTAGAAGCTAAGTAAAATGCTTCAAGTTTTCATCAATATGTACACCCGCAAATTTCGAGCTCTGTACGCTATTTATGGACTGCTGTTCGCGTGCTATATCAATTGACAGAATGGCAAAGTCTCTGGCAAACCTCTTAGTTTTCATGTCCTCTCCCCGAACTTGAATTGCCTCTCCAAATCTATCCTTGGTTCACTGCCTGCATTTAAAGACATTTACAAGCAGTAAATGTCGAGATGGCGAGTTTGAAGGTGCTGTACTCATATTCTGAAGAACAGCGATTCAATACCCGGCCCGGCCACACGGTTGTAGGCTTTGGGCGACCTCCTTACACCACTCAAGGCAAATTGCGGAAGGCCTTTCCTTCCACATTCGTCTCCAATACAGGGTTGTGCTCTGTTCGTAATGAGGTCATCGTCGACAGCACGTTAAACACTAACTTTCCTTCCTTTATACTAGATGTCGATAGATATAGCTTTAAACCAGGGGTGTCCAACCCGCTGCTCGCAGACAATACGCTCCCAAAGCAAGTATCGGTGCGGCCCAATACGTGAGCATCTGTAACACGATCGGAAAATTTTTTAAAAATTATTTTCCATTAGTGGTAATTTCTGGTGTTGAGTATATTACGTGCTGCACGAAAATACTCGTCTCCTGCATTGTGCTCTAGGTAAGTTAAAAGGCGTTATACGTTTTACTTTCAATACGGAGATGACAGAGCCATTGCAGGTGTTCTTACGAGACGGCTAATGATGTAACTTGGCGAAAAACTGTTAGCGCGAACTATAATGGAGATTGGACGCCAGAAAAAGAAAAAGCAAATGAGAGGGAGTAAAAGTTTGCGCCAGTCAGTAGGTGAGCAGGGATCAAGGCAATTAGGGGCGCTCCCTTTGGCCCCCCTGCCGGCTGTGAGCCACTGTGCCACTGCGCCCCCCGCGGCGGCGCGCTTTCATCTCGACCCCCCTCACTCATCTCCGCCTCTCCGGGCCGTCCGCGACACTCATTTGTCGCAAACGTCACCGGCAGCCCAGCAGCACGGGGAGGAGTAATTTCGTCAGACGGACGCGCAGGGAGGGGGAGGGAGTGGTAAATCGGCTTAATTCTCTGTCAGTCGCGCCCATATCTAAAGTTGAGTTGACACGCCGCTCGCCGACTCTGTGGTCGATTGGTCCTCTCTGTGATGCAAACTGTAAATGAGACGAGACTGTAACTACATTATTATGGATAATAGTCAGCTACACTGCTTATATTTTATATCATTCACAAGGAGACCATTTCGGCAAATTGCTTTCGTCAGGTGCTCTGTAAATACATAAAGGATGGTCTTAATATACTGGTTTTGTAACTATGATCTGAAAAGCTATAATGCATCATTAGGTGTTTTTACTTTACGTGTAACATCGTTCGTGTCATATCCTGTATGTTTTAGAATTGTTACTTTCTCTCAGGTGTGCACTGGATATCGTATATCAGATTTTACTTGTTTTCCATGTATGCTACTTTTCTGACAGCTTGGTTGACAGGGCTATTACATGATCACATAGTTACCATTATAAATAAGTGTGTGAAATTCAGTTGTTTTTTTATTATTTTTATGGGTTTGTTTCTAATTATATTTTTGCCTAGTGTTTGTTTTACTTTTATTTGAGATTTTACTTATTTTCCATGTATGCTACTTTTCTGACAGCTTGGTTGACAGGGGTTAGCGGTATTACGTGATCACATAGTTACCATTATAAATAAGTGTGTGAAATTCAGATGTTTCTTATTATTTTTATAGGTTTGTTGCTACTTATGTTTTAGCCTAGTGTTTGTTTTAGTTTTATTTGAGATTTTTATTTTACGTTTTTAATTTTTTTCGTAATAATTGTTGCTGTCTATGATTTATATTTGGTGTTATGTCCCTGATTTATACTACTCACGTTGTTACTACGAAAAAATTAAAAAGGTAAAATAAAAATGACAAATAAAACTAAAACAAACTCTAGACAGAAACATAATTAGAAACAAACTTATAAAAATAATAAAAAAATAACTGAATTTCAGACATCACTTATTTATAATGGTACTATGTAAACATGTAATATCGCTAACCCACTGTCATCCAAGCTGTAAGAAAAGTAGCATAGATGGAAAACAAGTAAAATCTGATACACACCTCCAGTGTGCACTTGGGAGAAAGTAATAATTCTAAAACAGAAAAGACATGACACCAACGATGATACATGTAAGGTAAAAGCACCTATTGATGTATTATAGCTTTTCAGATCATAGTTACATTATATTAAGACCATCGCTTATTTACGCATATACAGAGCACCTGACGACGGCAATTTGCCGAAATGGAATCATCATGAATGATATAAAATACAAATTACACTCCTCGAAATTGAAATAAGAACACCGTGAATTCATTCTCCCAGGAAGGGGAAACTTTATTGACACATTCCTGGGGTCAGATACATCACATGATCACACTGACAGAACCACAGGCACATAGACACAGGCAACAGAGCAGGCACAATGTCGGCACTAGTACAGTGTATATCCACCTTTCGCAGCAATGCAGGCTGCTATTCTCCCATGGAGACGATCGTAGAGATGCTGGATGTAGTCCTGTAGAACGGCTTGCCATGCCATTTCCACCTGGCGCCTCAGTTGGACCAGCGTTCGTGCTGGACGTGCAGACCGCGTGAGACGACGCTTCATCCAGTCCCAAACATGCTCAATGGGGGACAGATCCGGAGATCTTGCTGGCCAGGGTAGTTGACTTACACCTTCTAGAGCACGTTGGGTGGCACGGGATACATGCGGACGTGCATTGTCCTGTTGGAACAGCAAGTTCCCTTGCCGGTCTAGGAATGGTAGAACGATGGGTTCGATGACGGTATGGATGTACCGCGCACTATTCAGTGTCCCCTCGACGATCACCAGAGGTGTACGGCCAGTGTAGGAGATGGCTCCCCACACCATGATGCCGGCTGTTGGCCCTGTGTGCCTCGGTCGTATGCAGTCCTGATTGTGGCGCTCATCTGCACGGCGCCAAACACGCATACGACCATCATTGGCACCAAGGCAGAAGCGACTCTCATCGCTGAAGACGACACGTCTCCATTCGTCCCTCCATTCACGCCTGTCGCGACACCACTGGAGGCGGGCTGCACGATGTTGGGGCGTGAGCGGAAGACGGCCTAACGGTGTGCGGGACCGTAGCCCAGCTTCATGGAGACGGTTGCGAATGGTCCTCGCCGATACCCCAGGAGCAACAGTGTCCCTAATTTGCTGGGAAGTGGCGGTGCGGTCCCCTACGGCACTGCGTAGGATCCTACGGTCTTGGCGTCCATCTGTGCGTCTCTGCTGTCCGGCCCCAGGTCGACGGGCACGTGCACCTTCCGCCGAACACTGGCGACAACATCGATGTACTGTGGAGACCTCACGCCCCACGCGTTGAGCAATTCGGCGGTACGTCCACCCGGCCTCCCGCATGCCCACTATACGCCCTCGCTCAGAGTCCGTCAACTGTACATACGGTTCACGTCCACGCTGTCGCGGCATGCTACCAGTGTTAAAGACTGCGATGGAGCTCCGTATGCCACGGCAAACTGGCTGACACTGACGGCGGCGGTGCACAAATGCTGCGCAGCTAGCGCCATTCGACGGCTAACACCGCGGTTCCTGGTGTGTCCGCTGTGCCGTGCGTGTGATCATTGCTTGTACAGCCCTCTCGCAGTGTCCGGAGCAAGTATATTGGGTCTGACACACCGGTGTCAATGGTTTTTTTTTTTCATTTCCAGGAATGTATTTACATAGCAGTGTAGCTGGCTATTATTCATAATAATCTTGTCATTAAAATACATGTTTTGCACTACGGGGGACGAAGAACAAAAGTTATGTAATTACATTGTTTAACAAAATGTAAAACTGCTTAGTGAAAAAAATTATTATATCTGTCATCGCCGCCATAGGGGAACATCAGGCTGTGCCTTTTTCAGCAGCCGGCCGGTGTGGCCGTGCGGTTCTAGGCGCTTTAGTCTGGAACCGCGTCACCGCTACGGTCGCAGTTTCGAATCCTGCCTGGGGCATGGATGTGTGTGATTTCCTTAGGTTAGTTATGTTTAAGTAGTTCTAAGTTCTAGGGGACTGATGACCACAGATGTTAAGTCCCATAGTGCTCAGAGCCATTTGAACCAGCCCCTTTTTCAGCAGTGGCATGTCGTATAATTGAATTAGGGACCTATTCAAGCAAATAATCTCCTACATAAAATACTACGAAAAATATTTCGTGCAGTCGGATATAGGCGAAAAATATTTCAGTTGATAAACCGGTTTTGAACTTATTAGCGATTTTCAGTCGACATATTTTAGGTATTGATATACTGGGTTGGATTAATAGGTGAGGTATTCAAGATCCAACGAAGAACGGCGCGTTTCATCACGGGATCGTTTGTTCGGCTGTAGAGGCATTACGGTGATGCTCAATAATCTCAGAGGCTGATGTTACAAGAGAGGCAGTGTACATCACTTAGAGGTTTACTACTGAAAATCCAACACAGTAGATTCCGGAAAGAGTCGGACAATGCATTACTTCCAACCCACGTACATCTAGCGAAATAACCAGAACGAGAAAATCCGATAAATTAGTGCTGATAATGAGGTTTTCTGACAATAATTTGTCCCAGGAACGATTCGCGATTGGAACAGAAAAGGTGGGAGCAGATAATGGTGCGACAAGCACCCACCGCCACGTATCGTAAGGTGTACGGTGGCTTGCAGAGCGTACACGCACATGCACATTTTTTCCGAAGTACCTGAGTGGTTTCCAGTATTTATTTGGTCATTGAGCAAATATTTATTTTGTGTTAATTCTTTTTGTATGTGGAAGTTTTATTGGAAAGGGAGGAGGTATCGGTCTTGGTTCTTATGATGTATTGCTTGGTCTATCGTATTCTTGTTGCAGGTGGCGTAGCAATGCTGAATGGTTTGTACCGTATTTCAGTTCCCTGATGTGTTCTTTATATCTTGTGTCACTCTAATTTATATTTTTTTTCCTCTGCAACTGGGCTGATGATACCAGATTGTTGGTATTTGTCCGGCTTTGATTTCAGTTTTGGGATGTGCTTTTGTACTTGGTTATTTGTTTTATAACCAATGTTTATGCCCTGTTTTTTTTCCATACGTTACCTACTTCATGTGTGAATTTGTTGTGGTGGGTCATTGTACGCCATTATTTGTAGTACTGCAGGTCGTATGTGTTGGTGTGCTTTGTTTTTTTTCATTATTTGTGTCTTTATTTTTCTGTTTAGCTTCTCAACCACTGTTTATTTGTGTGCATCCCTAATGCTATTTGTTTTAAAATGGCTAGCTCTTTATGTTAATAGGAAGTGCTTTGGGGGATCCTGTTCAGTCTGTTTAACATGTATCTGATAGCACCCAGTTTCTGAATTTGTGGGTGGTTTGAGGTTGCATTTAAGATAGTGCCACCTGCCGTGGGTTTTCTGGACATGTCAAATGTGTAGCATGAAACATGAAAAACATGGCCAGATAGTAAGAATATTTTAGAAAATAACCATGGTTTACCATTTCACTGGCAGGGCAACAAACAGCTTCCGAACGCCTGAAAGACACACGTCAGGATTGCTGGGGATTGCAGCAGACAAACTCTGTGGGTGACAGACGAAGAGACCGGGCAGATTAGTTTAGGATTAGCACATTCTTCGAGGCATTTGTGGGCCGAACTGTGGCTGGAGAGAGGCGTTATCCTGCTGAAGTGTGCCATTTGGTACTCTGTTCCGGAAAAGCATGATAACAACCTATTCTTGCCACTTACTGGCGAGCATTGATTGTCAAATCAGACCTGTTGTCCTATCCAGTACCACGGTTCGAGGAGTTGCAGAGTCACGGGTCTCGAAATTCGCTGGATGCTGTGACCGCTTCACCTATACGTTGGCGTCGGTCTGACCGCCAGAGGCAGAAGCGAGACCCATCGTAGAACACCACAGAACGCTACTTCGTATCCCAGTTGACTCTGACACTGCACCATGCAAGTATTCGTTGTCCGCGGCACGATGGAAGCGGAAAACGATGCACAGTAGATCTCAACCCGGCTTCCAGCATTCCGATCTCGAACGGTTCATGGTGACACTCTGAATTCCAGCTGTTGTCATCAGTCTATTCGCCAGAGCTAGTCCAACAATCCTACCCACACATCGTGCGTGTTCGTCTTCCTGGAAGGACGCACGCCCACTCTTTTCGTCCTGAGTGTATGTCGTCACCTCTCGTACGGTGGTTGTCGCACTACAACGAACTGTTTGCGTGATCTGTAGGTATGCCCCTCCCTTGTCCCTAAAGCCATGATTCGATCTTTTTCCAAGTCCGAAATAAGTCGGTAAGCTATGTACACATGTCCTACGGACACGATGTATTCCTATCTCCCACTGAAGACTTTCAGTAACGCTAGACACACTGGTACCTATCATACACGTACTCCATTTGTAACCGAACCCTCGACTGCGCGTAACTATTAATTTGCCACTTTCCACAGTAACAAATCACGTGTGACCGAATCACTGCGTAACAACAGCTACGTTATGAAACGTGTGAGATTGTCTACTTTTTGTTTAGTCAGTTAATATCGTGCGTAAATGCCACGTGTAACCAAAACTTTTGCAAGAAGCTACGTAAGGCGCAGTTCTGTGCGTCTATTAAACTGTTACGCTAGAAAACGGCTGTTCGTGCATACGGGCGCGAGATCCAGGGCAGGACGTTGACTGCGAAGTGTATCGTGTTTCTACTCTCACTGCACACCGTCAGCTAAAATGAAATTTCTTCTAAGGCTCATATCAGCATACGAATTGTTATTACACAAGGTAAGCACATTACTAATAGTTATTCTGATGAGTTTTAACCGTGTGTAAACTAAACAGACCATTGTTTGAGGCAATCGACTATTGATTTCCAAGGCGACAGGTGGATATGGGGTTCGATTGTATGCCTAACTTACAGACAAAAAGTACACTTCACTTCATAATACCATTTTCTATCTGCGTTATTGTTTTGATAACTTGGTAATAACCACCAAATCAATAGTTAGAGCAACTTCTATCTTACCGAATGACAATCCCTTTTAAATAAATACTAAACTATGTATTGACGTTCGGTATGCTCTGACGGAGCCAATGTTGCTTGTTTGTTTTGAATTTGCTGAATAACCGAGAAGCAAAATTTCTTTTATCGGTGTAATTATACTTGAAACCAAGAGAACTGCAAGCAGTGTTGTTTCTTACGTAGGACCTTGGCTGCGTTGTTTGAAAACTGAGACTAAATAATTAATGGAAATTATTTACACTAACTTTAGGATTAACATCAAGCCAGTTTAACATTAGTAAGTAAAAAAGGCAACCAACTGCAATTTATTAACATTCAATTTTGGCTGACGAAGTTCGTAAGCACCTCATTTGTTTGGCTATGAGACTTTGTCGTACTGTGTAAGTACGATTTATGAACTCGCAGTTTAACATAAAACCGCGCGGGATTAGCCGAGCGGTCTAGCGCGGCAGTCATGGACTGTGCGGCTGATCCCGGCGGAGGTTCGAGTCCTCCCTCGGGCCTGGGTGTGTGTGTTTGTCCTTAGGATAATTTAGGTTAATTAGTGTGTAAGCTTAGGAACTGATGACCTTAGCAGTTACGTCCCATAAGGTTTCACACATATTTGAACTTTTTTTTTCTTCTACAGACGCTATCAAATACCTTCTCTATGCCGAGAAAGGCCATCAAATGTCTTCCCCAAATTTATGGTAAGGCCTGTATTCCAAACAGTGCCAACCTGGGGCTGGAAACTGTTGATGATGATAATGATGATGATTTATTAACTGTAACGTACTGCTCATAAGTAGGCACGAAGGAACATCGATGTTCAATTCCACTAGTGGCAGTAAATTACGAAAAACTGTACACGCAGTAAACAGTTTGCGTCCGGAATTAGTTATCGTGGTATAAGCTTGTTGAAGAACAGTATATATTAAGCTCCCACTGCATATATTAAGCTTCCACCTAGGGACAACTATCAGCAGCCTCTGTCTATGGCTTCCATACTCGCTACTTCGGGATTCCCACAGGAGGTAGAAAGTGACTGTGCCTTCGCACTTAAGCTAGTCGATTCATGCCCATCGAGGCGACTCAGCCATATGAATGCATGGTGTCCATTCTTTTGGACATGTCCGAGAGAACAGACATACACGTATATTGTGTAATGAACCTGAAGGGAAATTAAAAGAAATTAGAGCTTTTGCAAAGCCTATCAACAGGAGCCCTCACGCTATTTACTAATGGAATACTAAATGGCGAAATTTATAATAGTGTCAGCAGTACCATCGTTGGACACAGGTAGCGTGCGGAGCATACGTATAGATGTAGAAAGCAAATCCGTACCTTCCCGCAAGATAGCATCGCGATAGTAGCATAAATGAGAATACAAGAACATGCGAAAAGGAGAAATGAAACTTTCTGCTGACCTCAAATCCGAGTTAGAGTGCACATGAAAAAGAATTTCAGTGGCGGTGATGCACGATGCTGCAGTTTTCAATGGCTGCCTACATAGTCGTTGAGGTCGACACAGACTCCGTACTATTAAGGCACTACCCAGATGCTCCAGTTACTTCATCCGTTCACGCTTAACGGTGGCATCATTTCCTGGAACTGGGAAATGTGTCACGAGCTGTGTACCGGGATTTTTGATTAAACCCGCGCTGATGACATAAGACGTAGTCGGAATTGAGCGTGGTATCATTCTCAGCACTCAGAGGCAGGGTTTTCCCAAGGGGGCGAGAGATAACAGCAGGGCATTAAATACTTCCCGCTGCTCAAACGACGAGCAAAGCGAGTTATGCGCAGTGCTAGAAAACAGCTGACGCGGTCATTTATTTAGTGCGCACGCAATGTGCCTGCTTATTTTGTTTGTCTGTCTCTATCTCTCTCTCTTCTAAGGACCACATGATAAATTTGTGTGTTCCTTCTTTTCTCCTTTTCTTTCTTTCTGCACTTTTTCACTTTCTTCTATGTCTTTCCCTTCTATCTTCTGTCCATATTGCTCCTGTCTTTTTCTTTTTCTCCTAGAATCCCTTGAAACTTTTTGCTTTTGTTCTGAACTTTTCTCTTCCTCTCATTTCTTCCTCCATTATTTCCCTTTCCCTTTAAGTCTCCTTTAACTTCTTTGTTCACATCATTGATGTTTTTGGTTTCATGTCGATTAAGTTAAAAATTATTTTTACTATTCTTTAGTGACTTTAATGTCCATAGAACACTACTCTTCTGTTTCTCATTGTGTCAAATGTTCGTTCTGTTATCTCATAAATTGTTTACTACCTCTTAATTTCCATTTTACATTCTCATATTTTGGTACTAAGATTTCGCTGCTTATTTCCTGTTTCACCTAATTGTGTTTGGCTATATTTAACGAAGATATTATGAACTATAAAGGCGTTCTGGCCTACTTACTGTTGTAGTACAGGAGTTGTTCGTTTATGGAAGTGGATTTCTTGTTCTACGGGCCTTTTGTTAACTCAAAAGCCACCTCAAGTTACGTTGCCCTTGATTAGTTAACTTATTTATCGAAAGCATCAGGGTTTGTTATTTCACCCTTATATCAAAATTTTGTAGTCTTTCTTATTTATCGATAGAGAGATTCCTTGTATATGGATGCCTCTTTTTGTTTTCGGAAGATGTACACCGGCCTGCTTTTGAAGCTGTCTCCTATAGGTCATTTATCTGCATTATTTCATCTTCTATAGTTTCAGTTAAGATGAAAAAATCATCTGCAAAACCCAAACATCAACACTGAGTTCACCCCCTTTGCTCCCAGTTGTGTGTGTGTGTGTGTGTTTTTTCTTTTAACTTCATTTTTCTTCTGTCCTTTGTCCTCTATTTCGTGGTTGTCTTTTCTAGTACACAACTGGTCAGCATTGAGGATAATCCATATCCTTGTCTTACAACAGTACTCATCTCAGAAAACTTAAATATTTAACCTAAAAATTTGATTTTGAATTTTATATTTGTTACTGTGTCTTTTATGATTGCCACACATTGCTCCAACGTCTTGGGTTTTGAATAATGTTTCCCTGTGAGTTAAATCATATGATCTTTTGAAGAGTACAGCTGTTATGTAAATGCTTTTGAGTCTCAATCTTCTGCACCTGATAATGAATTTCAAATTTAAAATCTGTTCGAGACAAGAACGTCCTTTTGCAAAATCTCGTAGGTACTCTCCTAATTACTGCTCCAGTTGACTTTCCAGCCTTTTCTAAAGCGTTTTTGAAAGGGATTCTTCCTCTGTAGTTGTTGGGACCAGTCTTATCTCCTTTTTTGGATTTGGTGAATGGAAACTGGTATAGCTTCTGATTTCCAGACTTTTTAAAAGACTCTACGTTCCTTATTGACATTTGCAAGCTTCCACATTTCAGTAGTTACTGAATCTTCCTCGAGGACCTTATCATTCTTCAAATCTTTTACGATAGTTTGGATTTCATGCGTTCTGAGTTTTTGCAAGTCCATCCTGATGCTTTTTTGAACAGAATAGCTCATGGTTCCTCACAGTTTAACAAGTTCTTGAAATAGGTTACTAATACGTCACATTTTTGTTGGTTGTTTAGGGTTAATCTTTCACCTTTAGTTTTGTGGAAGAAGATAGGTGTCAGTAAGTTTGCGGGGTTTGTTTAAAAAGTTTTATAGAAGTTTCTAGTGTTGCACTGTTGAATGTCTTCCTACAAATGAGGTGATGTGCTAAACACCTGATGTTGAGCACGTAAAAACTACATGGCAAAACCGTAACTCTGTTTGTTTTCTTAGTTTGGTGCAGGTCAACGAGAGTTCTCGTTATCAAACACAGCGTGAGTAAGGTCGGGACAATTGGCGCTCCGTTTTTGTTGGCCAATTTGAGGTAGCATATTGAGGTAGCAAGTTGATACGGGACACTTGTGGTCTATTAATTTGTCTACAAAAACTACGTAAACTGCAGCGCATGCGCATCGAACGAGTTTTTCAACATTCTCGCACTCTACAGAAGAAATGAATAGGGACCTTTTTTGTAAGAAATTTAATATCGTTTAATTTTGTACTGCGACACGTTTTCGCTGGAAGGTACGGTTTTAGAGTTATTCAAGAGAAACGTACAAAAGTGAAATTAAATGTGTTCTATCTCGGAAATCATTCGGAATGGGGCATACGTCCATATGAAGTTCTTCGTTCAGAATCACGAATACTATCACCCCTCACAGCATGTACCTTTTCTTCTGACTCACACTGTATTTTTTGGTGTGTATCATTTGTACACCGCTATTGTCATGTGTTACATATCTTTTGTATTACTGAGTGCTGTAGGTTACCGTTGCGCTCATGATTATATAATTATTTTTTTCACTGATCATCTGGTGATGGGCTAAGCACGAAACATGTGTTGCAATAAAAAAATTCAAAT
The DNA here is from genome assembly GCF_023897955.1 of Schistocerca gregaria. NCBI lineage: Eukaryota > Metazoa > Arthropoda > Insecta > Orthoptera > Acrididae > Schistocerca > Schistocerca gregaria. The sequence goes on along the minus strand of NC_064920.1, from coordinate 1,083,605,826 downwards.
TGGGTAACATCTTCTGACTGTTATTACCGACCAATCAGCATTGGTTTTAATTTTTATAAGTGCCAACCTCAAACATGACTTTTTTGTCTTATTTAAAATAGGCTCTATTTTGTTCACTAAACGTCAGTGCTAAACTGAACCGAATGCCTTACTGGAATCAAGAAACACGGCATCAACCTGAGCGCCGTTGTCTACAGCGTTATGTAGATCTCACGGAGGGACAAAGAGAATCCATTTCCGCTAGATCACTGTTTCCGTATTCCATGCTGATTTTTACAGGACAGCTGTTCTCTCCCCATATGCGTGACCATAAAATATGTTCCATAACGTCGACGATGTCAGTCTGTATGTAAACCCACCTGTCCGACGACCCTTCTCGAAAACAGGAATGCCCTGCTGTTTTCTTTCCAGTCACTAGGTATGAGTTTAGCCACTGATGTTGTGCAAGAATGTTGAATAGTGACTAGATACTATGAACCCACCAAGATCTGATGGTTCTGTAAAGAGAAAAGGATCATAAGGAGTGGAAAATAAAGAAATATTGGTGAACAAGGCAAGAATATAGTCATTTCAGTAACACATGGTGGGTGACCCCTTCAAGGACATCATGTCTAAAGCAATGCAATAGGTATCCTTCGTTGCCCCAGCGATCTACTATAAACCACGGCTAGATGCGGAGCAAGTTGTTTCGCTCGATAACTGTAGAATTTTGCAGAGATTTGGATGTTGCCAGCGACAGACGCAGAAGTAACCTCACATATGCCCCATGGAAATGTGTTGCGACGCATACTGTTTACGCTGTCAGTGACCTTGGCGACAATATTGATTGTAACCTTAGACTTTTCACTTATGACGCAATTGTCTATAATAAAGTGGTGTCTGAAAGAAAGGTGCATCTACACTCATGCACATAAATTAAGGAAAACTGCAAAATGTGGTGCCACACAACGTGACACTACACAAAACTGGTGCTAATAGCATAGCCACATATGGAACACACACAGGACACAGATCTGTAAGTCCACAGTATTGGTGATAAGTTGAGCAAACCGTCCCGAAACATATGTGCTACAAAACGCCACTGTTCGCTGCGCATGTACCCTGACATCAATATGGGAAATGATCACCATGTAGACGTACACAGGCCGCACAATGGGTTGTCATACTCTGGATCAGGTGGTCGAGCAGCTTCTGGGGTATAGCCTCCCATTCTTGCACCATTGCCTGTCGGAGCTCCTGACGTTTGAAGACGTGCAGCGATAGGTCGACTGAGAGCATCCCAGACGTGCTCGATGAGGTTTAGGTCTGGAGAACAGGCAGGCCACTCCATTCGCCCGATATATTCTGTTTCAAGATACTCCTTCACGATGGCAGCTCGGTGGGGCCGTGCGTAATCATCCATCAGGAGGAAGATGGGACCCAGTGCAAACCTGAAAAGGCGGACATACTGGGGCAAAATGACATCCCGATACACCTGACCTGTTACAGTTCCTCTGTCAAAGACATGCAGGGGTTTATGTGCACCAGCCATAATCCCACCCCACACCATCAAACCACGACCTCCGTACAGGTCCCTTTCAACGGCATTAAGGGGTTGGTATCTGGTTCCTGGTTCAGGCCAGATGAAAACCCGGCGAGAATCACTGTTCAGACTATACCTGGACTCGTCCGTGAACATAACCTGGGACTACTGTTCGAATGACCAAGTACCGTGTCCTTGACACCAGAGTTTACGAGCTCTCCCGTGACCAGGGGTCAGTGGAAGGCACCTTGCAGGTCTCTGGACGAATAAACCATGTCTGTTCAGTCGTCTGAGGACTGTGTGTCTGGAGACAACTGTTCCTGTGGCTGTCGTAAGTTCCCGAGCAAGGCTACGTACAGTACTCCGTGGCTGTCTCCGGGCACTGATGGTGAGATACCGGTCTTCTTGTAGTGTTGTACACTGTGGACGTCCCGTACTGTAGCGCCTGGACACGTTTCCTGTCTGCTGGAATCGTTGCCATAATCTTGACATCACACTTCGTGGCACACGGAGGGCTCCGTGCTACGACCTGCTGTGTTTGACCAGCCTCCAGTCGCCCTACTATTCTAACCCCCATAACATCATCAATATGCGTTCTTTGAGCCATTTTCAACACACAGTCACCTTTATCACGTCTGAAAACGTCTGCACACTTACTCGCAGCACCGTACTCTGACATGCACCAACACACCTCTGCGTATGTGGGCTGCTGCCAGCGCCACCGAGCGACGACCGCAGGTCAAATACACCGCATGGTCATACCCTGAGGTGATTTAAACCCGCAAACCGCCCACCAGAGCGTTGTTTCACCATGTATCAGCATTATCCTTAATTTATGAGATATCAAAGTGGTATAAAGATTGATATCTTATGATTACAAAATCAATGAGTCCCAGTTGGAATCGATCAACTCGTAAAAATGCGTTGGTGTAAAATTTTGTAGGAATATGAAATGGAACGATCACATAGGCTCAGTCGTAGACAAAGCAGGTGACACACTGAAGTTTAGTGGTAGAATAATGGGGCAGTGCAATCATTCTACAAAAGAGACTGCTCATAAAGTATCGTAGTACCATTCCTAGTTTAGCGGTGGAAGACTGGAGAAGTGCAATCAGTCTAAAAGGGAGACTACTTATAAAGTATAGTAGTACCATTCCTAGAATTTTCCTCAAGTGTGTGTGACCCGTACTAAGTAGGAATGACAGGGGATATTGAAGTTATAGAGAGAAGAGTAGTACTAAAGATCACAGGCCCCTGTCACCCGTGACAGTGTGTCACAGAGATTCTGAAGAAACTGAACTTGCAGATATTTGAAGATAGACGCAAACTATCCTGAGAAAGCGTATTTATTCAAAGCTGCAAGAACGAGCCATTAGAGATGAATCTAGGGATGTAATACAACTCTCTACGCACTGGTCCCGAAGCGTCACAAAGAAAATATTGGACTAATTACAGTGCGCACAGAAGCGTTTAAGCAATCATTCTCTCTCTACTGCTTACGTGAATACACTTGAGAGTGGTTTCCAGAGTACGGATGCAGATGTAGATATTTCCCATCCGATCCACTTGCCTTTCCATTGCTGAGCGTAGTTGATCTTCTACTCCACGATCGCTTATCTCAGTGTCTGCCTCCATGAACGACATCGCGGACTTGGTGGGGACTCCGTGGGCTCTGAGCGCCAGTCGTCGGCATTAGCCTGGAACATTGACGGAATAATCGACGTCGTTTCGCGACAAGTTGCAAGGCGCAGCTCCGTTTAAACCAGTTCTGGAGACCGTTCCAGAGGCGGCCGACCGCATCCGGGAAAGCCCGAAACCTTGACATGCGCCGAGGTTGGGCGTCCGCCTCTGGACTCCATGCGACCGGAACTGGAGTCCAGACGAACGCAGAACTGGCCAGTCACGACCCACCACGCAACTGCCACACGCAGACAGGCGCGTAGGATTAATGTGGGGTGGTGATCCGGCATATCCATCTCGCTGGAGAGTTACGACTTCCAGGCGGCAGGGTACCGTCCATACCGTTGTCACCGCCTGATTGGACCGCACACAGATGGGAGTACCTAAGGAGTACCGTCTCAGCGGTGCCACTTGATTCGTTACTACCTGTCAGACGGATCACAGTCGACCTAGAGCAAATCGTTCAACAATGGAAAGCGGATTAGGAAGGAAAACACACACGGCACTGGCGCACTATTCTATAATATTTATTATCTTAATGTCCGCCCCGGTAGTTGAGTGGTCAGCGCGACAGACTGTCAATCCTAAGGGCCCGGTTTCGATTCCCGACTGGGTCGGAGATATTCGCCGGCCGCGGTGGCCGTGCGGTTCTAGGCGCTGCAGTCCGGAACCGCGGGACTGCTACGTCGAAGCTTCGAATCCTGCCTCGGGCATGGATGTGTGTGATGTCCTTAGGTTAGTTAGGTTTAAGTAGTTCTAAGTTCTAGGGGACTGATGACCTAAAATGTTACGTCCCATAGTGCTCAGAGCCTCGGAGATATTCTCCGCTCAGGGCCTGGATGTTGTGTTGTCCTAATCATCATCATTTTATCTCCATCGACGCGCAAGTCGCCGAAGTGGCGTCAAATCGAAAGACTTGCACCAGGCGATCGGTCTACCCGACGGGCGGCCCTAGTCACACGACATTTTTTAGATTATCTTAACTTACGAACTGGTTTCCGATTGTTACGCCATCATCAGGTACGAAGCTAACTACTTACAGCTCTGAAATTTTTCGTAGAATCACAGATTTCAAACTAGTGTAGCTACAAAGTATCCCAGTTGGTTTCCAAAGATAACAACTCTTAAATGTTCGATGGTGAACTAAAGCGCAAAGAATTAATTAAGTGAAAACGAGATTTAAAGCTACTGGATTTTGATAAAATATGTGACACGTTAATTAATGATCTATATCAGAAGTTAAGATTGTTCTGAGAATTTATTTTTTTCTGAGAGCAATGCTTATAATTTCTTATATAGTGCATTGTTTAATGTGTCACATTTTATGAAAGTCGAATACCTTTACATCCCATTTTCATTTAGTAATTCCTCGCGCTTTAGTCCAAAATCCAACATTAACAGTTATTATCGTTAGAAACCAACTGACATACACCGTAGCTGCTCGAGTTTAAAATCTGTGATCCTTCAAAAATTTTCAGAGTCACATGTTTTGCTGATTTTTAAATTTGATATGTAGGTACAACTATTCACTTATTTATACATTACGGATATGCTATAAAGTTAAAAACATATAATTTAGTTAACTACGAAATTATCCCCAAGAAATCCTTGCATAAAAACTTGTAGGTGCACTTGCCGCAATAAACTGCGATAAAACGGACAGTTTTACCAACCCAGAGGATGATGATGGAGGCAGTCATCGGAAGCTTGGGATTTTATCTGAATTTCTCGAGGAAAGTAAACGAGAACTTTTTATGAACATAATTTAGTTAATTTTGTATATTATAGTAACATTTGAATCAGTTATCCTTAAGGCTAGATGTTATTTCATTTTTTTAAATTTGATTTTACAGTTATTTTAGGTTTTTTAATCAAAATGTTAAAATTAATTTTTCTAGTAATAATAGTATTAGTATGTTTATTTTCTTTGTAGTGGGTTTTGTTGTTAACTTATTATAAGGAACTAGGCAGATTTGATTTCCACCTGTTTATCAAAAACACAAGCTCATTGTTATAAAGTATTCTGAGATCTGGTGTCTTCGCTAACAGTCTTTTAAAAAGCCGCTGTGTTTTGACCATGCAGAGCGAGCATGATTATTAGCTTCTTAATTAGGCACTGAAATGAATGATTTGACGAGAAATCAACTGTCTCAATTTGCTACCTGATGATGACATAACAGCCGAAAACCAGTTTGTAAAATAAAGAAATAAATTTAATGTGTGTTACCGTTCATAGTGTGCAAATCATGCTACCAAGAACCGGCAGACAGTCAGTGCATTGTAAAATGGTATAAAATGCTCGATATTCTCCGGGAAACAAGGGTAGTACGCATAGTAACCAAATACCAAGAAAGAATAATAATAGTCGGAGACAAAAGAAAGAAGAGCTCGGATTAAAAAGTGTGTCTAATACAGATGCTGTCTTTCAACCCAGTTGTTCATCAGTACATCGACGAAGTAATGAGAGAAATGAAAGTAAGATTTAGAAATGGGATTAAAATTCAGGGTGAATGGATATCAATGACAAGATTACATCTACATCTACATCTACATCCGTACTCCGCAAGCCACCTGACGGTGTGTGGCGGAGGGTACCCTGAGTACCTCTATCGGTTCTCCCTTCTATTCCAGTCTCGTATTGTACGTGGAAAGAAGGATTGTCGGTATGCTTCTGTGTGGGCTCTAATCTCTCTGATTTTATCCTCATGGTCTCTTCGCGAGATATACGTAGGAGGGAGCAATATACTGCTTGACTCTTCGGTGAAGGTATGTTCTCGAAACTTTAACAAAAGCCCGTACCGAGCTACTGAGCGTCTCTCCTGCAGAGTCTTCCACTGGAGTTTATCTATCATCTCCGTAACGCTTTCGCAATTACTAAATGATCCTGTAACGAAGCGCGCTGCTCTCCGTTGGATCTTCTCTATCTGTTCTATCAACCCTACCTGGTGCGGATCCCACACTGCTGAGCAGTATTCAAGCATTGGGCGAACAAGCGTACTGTAACCTACTTCCTTTGTTGTAGGATTGCATTTCCTTAGGATTCTTCCAATGAATCTCAGTCTGGCATCTGCTTTACCGACGATCAACTTTATATGATCATTCCATTTTAAATCACTCCTAATGCGTACTCCCAGATAATTTATGGAATTAACTGCTTCCAGTTGCTGACCTGCTATGTTGTAGCTAAATGATAAGGAATCTATCTTTCTTTGTATTCGCATCACATTACACTTCGCTACATTGAGATTCAATTGCCATTCCGTGCACCATGCGTCAATTCGCTGCAGATCCTCCTGCATTTCAGTACAATTTTCCATTGTTGCAACCTCTCGATACACCACAGCATCATCTGCAAAAAGCCTCAGTGAACTTCCGATGTCATCCACCAGGTCATTTATGTATATTGTGAATAGCAACGGTCCTATGACACTCCCCTGCGGCACACCTGAAATCACTCTTACTTCGGAAGACTTCTCTCCATTGAGAATGACGTGCTGCGTTCTGTTATCTAGGAACTCCTCAATCCAATCACACAATTGATCTGATAGTCCGTATGCTCTTACTTTGTTCATTAAACGACTGTGGGGAACTGTGTCAAACGCCTTGCGGAAGTCAAGAAACACGGCATCTACCTGTGAACCCGTGTCTAAGGCCCTCTGAGTCTCGTGGACGAATAGCGCGAGCTGGGTTTCACACGATCGTCTTTTTCGAAACCCATGCTGATTCCTACAGAGTAGATTTCTAGTCTCCAGAAAAGACATTATACTCGAACATAATACGTGTTCCAAAATTCTACAACTGATCGACGTTAGAGATATAGGTCTATAGTTCTGCACATCTGTTCGACGTCCCTTCTGCTGAAATTGTTGTGGTTAGTGAAGGTGAAGAAGAACTACAGGATCTCTTGATCTGGAAGGTATGGAGTGGGAGTATAACTGAAAAAGACGAAAGTAGTGAGAAGCAGCGGAAATCGTAATAGCAATAAATTTAGTATCAAAATTGGTCATAACAAAGTAGAAGAATTTCTGCGGCATTGGATGCAAAATAAGGCATGACGGACGAAGCAAGGCAGACAGAATAAAGTAGACTAGCATACAGGAAGAAGACACTCTTAATCAAAGGAAGTCTACTAGTATCAGACATCACCGTAATGCGAGGAAGAAATTTGTTAACTAACTTAAATACAAGATGAACAAGTGCATTGTCAACTCAAAAAATTATACGTAACAACGTCACAAGTAGCTCCATCCACCGTTTCGAAGGTACAGTTGCAAACTGAAAGTCGCAGCCATCACCTACCAACGATAACATTTACCTAAAGTCTAATGCTCAGCACCAACGACTATTCTGTCTGTCATAACATCTTTGGAACTGTAGCGTGGAGGTAGTTTTAAGTTACAATGGGCTACAACCAGACAGGCATTACCCAAAGATGTCGTTGGTGCTGAGCATTCGGCTTCAAGTAAATGTTATCGTTGGTAGGTGATGGCAGCGGCATTCAATTTGCGGCTGCACCCCCGAGAAGATGGATGCAGCGACTTGTGACGTTGTTACGTTTTATGATTTGAGTTGACAATGCACTTGTCCATCTTGTATTTAAGTTGTTGTGAGGCCTAATGGCATAATTTTTTTTTAAGGGAGGTTATACATTAGTGCGTCTGTAATCCTTACATGTCTGTCGCTACAAGCAGGGCTGTTTTATCTGGCTTTCCTTGTTTCCAGCACTTGAAATTAGGATAATGTTCTTCTGAACACTTCGTGGCAATAATCACACGATTGACAACTGGGCTGAATATCCTCAATATGACTTAAACGCACTTATCAGTCAGAAAGTAGACTTGAATAATACATTCAAATGTCCTCCAACGGACCACTTATCTCTGCAGAACCAACCATTTACAAAGACAGAAAAGTTGCCCCATATTCATAATAACCCCACAATATGATTCAATGAGTGGTAAGTAATGTGATAGGAAACGGCCTTGCCACAGTGGATACACCAGTTCCCGTCAGATCACATAAGTTAAGCGCTGCCGAGCGTGGCCGGCACCTGGATGGGTGACCATCTGAGCCGCCATGCGCTGTCGCGATTTTTCGGGGCGCACTCAGCCTCATGATGCCCATTGAGGATCTACTCGACCGAATAGTAGCGGCTCCGGTCAAAGAAAACCATCGTAACGACCGGGAGAGCGGTGTGCTGACTACACGCCCTTCCTATCCGCATCCTCAACTGAGGATGACACGGCGGTCGGATGGTCCCGATGGGCCACTTGTAGCCTGAAGATGGAGTGCAAGTAATATGATGAGCTATTGGTATGCTCGAATGCTTCATGGAAAAGTAGATATTGATTACCAGGTATTTTAACGAAGACGCGAATCGGACAATGAGCTAATATTGCTCCATACCCCACCCGAAACACAATTGTAAATCACATCCTATAAATAAACTTGAAATATGATTAACATAAAATTATGTCAGCGCAACGTGGACAAGCAACCGTCAGACCAATAATTTTGGACGAAGCAACTTCTCAATTCTGATTTCAGTATCACGAGATGAATGTCTATTCATAACAATCAGGTAGCAGATAGAAGATATCCACCGCTCCAAGTAGAAATAAAAAGTGCTTTTTCTGTCGACGCACGCTGCTCTGGCGAATTCAAACAACGGCGCCAAGCAGTATAATTGGATTTCTGGACTCAGCACTCAAAGTACTAGCTAGAGACGTGCTTTGCATTGCCCGACCAAAGGTAAGGCTACTCTTAGCAGACGAAAATATCGACTATAGGTTGTGTGTCAGCCGAAGACATAAAGTCTGTAAATGAATCCACGATCATGTTAAGGCATTTTATTTGTAAAAGTCCGTCTAGATCACATAAATCGTACATTTCACAATTACCGGTATCGGCCATTGCCATCTTCAGATCTGTTACAAGAAGAAGAACTGTGGATTAACTAAGTTCAGTTAGCTGAAGCAAGATCTGCAACACGTCGAGTGATACGTAAAAATGTTAGCATGGTTAAGAACCGTGCATACCAGCGATACATACCACAACATATTCTTATGTACGTGTGAACGACCAAATCTATATACCTAGGTGCGTAGTAAGTGCTGGTGACGGCCCGGAAACATCCAGTATTTACACATTTAATTGGTGGCATTACAGGATACTAATGTTAAAATGCATGGGTAACCAGTATCGTAAATTCCCTAGTTAAAACGCAGTATGCGTAGTCATTGATTAAAGTTACCTACTTGTATAAACTCTGGACTTGTCCACGCCATCACCAGCACTTACTGTGTACCTGGATATACAGGTTTTGATGTTGATGTTGATACCTACATCAGAATATTTTATAGTATGTATGGTTGGTATGCATGGCTGCTAGTCAATTTAACATTTTTTATGTATCATTAGGCCTGTTGTACATTTCGCATCAGCTGACTTAGTTACTCCACTGTTTTTCTACTTGTAAAAGATTCACATGAATGCTTACCAAGTCGTGAACGAACTCTACTTCTTATAAAAATGTATGTATGTACATAGGTATGTATGTATGTATATTCAACAGCTCTTCTTACAATGACTCTATCGATTTCAACCAAACTTGATACACGTATCACTTGCTGTCTGCAAAGAAGGAGAACGCCTTGCGACAAACTATACACATAATTTCAAACCCTTACGGAAGTTTTTCTCACTGACAGCCATTACAAAACTATGAAAGGAAAAAATTATATACATAATTAAGGCGAGGATGCCCAATGATCTCTTCTATACAGATGCACACCAGACTCGAACTCTTAAGTGAATAGGCGGAATGCCGCGAGTAATGAAAATATCGGGCAAGGTGTACTGCATCAATAGTAGTGCGTGGATAGGTTGCCAATTTGAATCTTCACCATTACACAATGGTCAGTGCGTGTGCCTAGTAAGTAAGAAGTCCAAGTTCGAATCCTGGTGCGGTACAAATTTTCAACCTCCCCACAGATTTAAAACAGTGCCCACTCGCAGCCAATGTCTGTAATTCCTTTGTATCTTTGGAAAAAAATTACCGCTTAACCACGTTTTCGCTGTTAAGCAGTAAAACTCCGTATCAGGCATAACGTTTTAATTTATCACTCTTTTACTACTGATTCTATTCGCAACACACTACGCAGACAGTATCCACACATACCACTGAATGTAACTGCAGAATTATATGCCTATGCGACATGTGCTTCAGGACATGTGACGTCATATAGAGAAAGGCATGAAAAACTAGCTCTTATTAAAACGAGACGCAAATATTACCAAGACTGTTCCCATCCAGTGTTTGATAATGAGAGCGTTTAGCGAGGCTCAATGAACTTTAAGCATTATTTGAAACGTTTTCTAAATTTTTCTCGCTTACAACCTTAACGCAAAATATTTAACACGTTAACTCGTTTGTAAGTCAAGTACACTACTGGCCATTAAAATTGCTACACCAAGAAGGAATGCAGATGACAAACGGGTATTGATTGGACACATATATTACACTAGAACTGACATGTGATTACATTTTCACGCAGTTTGCGTGCATAGATCCTGAGAAATCAATACCCGGAACAACCACCTTTGCCCGTAATAACGGCCTTGATACGCCTGCTCACTGAATCAAACACAGCTTGGATGCGTGTGCAGCTACAGCTGCCCATGCAGCTTCAACACGATACCACAGTTCATCAACAGTAGTGACTGACGTATTGTGAAGAGCCAGTTGCTGGCCCAACATTGACCAGACTTTTTCAATTGCTGAGAGATCTGGAGAATGTGCTGGCCAGGGCAGCAGTCGAACATTTTCTGTATCCAGAAAGGCCCGTACAGGACCTGCTGAAATGTAGGGTTTCACAGGGATCGAATGAAGGGTAGAGCCACGGGTCGTAACACATCTGAAATGTAACGTCCACTGTTCAAAGTGCCATCAATGCGAACAATAGGTGACCGAGACGTGAAACCAATGGCACCCCATACCATCACGCCGGGTGATACGGCAGTATGGCGATGACGGATACACGCTTCCAATGTGTGTTCACGGCGCCATCATGATACTGTAAACAGAACCTGGATTCATCCTAAAAAATTACGTTTTGCCATTCGTGCACCCAGGTTCGTCGTCGAGTACACCGCCGTAGGCGCTTCTGTCTGTGATGCAGCGTCAAGGGTAACCGCAACCATGGTCTCCGAGCTGATAGTCCATGGTGCTGCAAACGTCGTCGAACTGTTCGTGCAGATGGTTGTTGTCTTGCAAACGTCCCCATCTGTTGACTCAGGGATCGAGACGTGGCTGCACGATCCGTTACACCCATGCGGATAAGATGCCTGTCATCTCGACTGCTGGTGATACGAGGCCGTTGGGATCCAGTACGGCGTGCCGTATTTCCCTCCTGAACCCACCGATTCCATATTCTGCTAACAGTCATTGGATCTCGACCAACGCGAGCAGTAATGTCGCGATACGATAAACCGCAATCACGATAGGCTACAATCGACCTTTATCGAAGTTGGAAACGTGATGGTACGCATTTCTCCTCCTTACACGAGGCATCCCAACAACGTTTCACCAGGCAACGCCGGTCAACTGCTGTCCTAGTATAAGAAATCGGTTGGAAACTTTCGTCATGTCAGCACGTTGTAGGTGTCACCACCGGCGCCAATCTTGTGTGAATGCTCTGAAAAGCTAATTATTTGCATATCACAGCATCTTCTTCCTGTCGGTTAAATTTCGCGTCTGCAGTACGTCATCTTCGTGGTGTAGCAATTTTAATGGCCAGTAGTGTGTAAGTTTGAATCTGCTTGATACAGGGGAGATCGACTCTTTAAAGAAACAGGGGTTTACTGATTACTTACTATCTGTAAAGAAGCGCAGCGCTGTTAAGAACCTCCTGTATGAATAGGGGTGGGAGGTGTGGATGAGAATGGTAGACTAACGTAAAAACGTTTGAACACCTGTTGGTATTTATTTCCCGTGTTTAGTTCACTTGGAATACTGTCTAAAGTATGAAGTGCTATTGAGGGAGTCATAAGCAAAGAGCTACATGTGACATTTCTCACAAAAATGAGACAGGAGCATCTAGAGCATGGTAAGACATGTAAAATTGTTGTGACAAAGCTATACAACTGAAATCCCACTATGTGCTGCCAACCGGTGAACGAAACAGAAACTAGTTACAAGTTGTCGCAAAACGGTTAAGTTCATCTACATCTACAACTACATACGAATTCCGTAAGCCACAGTATGGTGCGTGGCGGAGAGAGCCTTGCACCTAGCTGTTTCCTTTCATGTAGGATTATACTGATTTTTCTGTGTAGTGTGTTAACTGAATGACTTTTTATGATACATCAGAAGAAGGAAGTGACCAATGTGGTGCAAAACACTTTCAATTATGAAAATTGATTAAACACTATTTTTTTCTTATTTTGTAGCACTATTGGAAGCCATAAAAGGTACAGTGTCCATGTAGCACCGCATAAATATTTTGTTATATCCCTAAACAGCAATTTTTTGCTTACTGATTTAATAACAACCAATAATAAAGAACTGTTGAGAAAACACCAGTCACATTCTTCTTAAATCACAATACTCTGGAAGCAAAGGAATACAAGTGCAAGTAGACTTTTACAAACTGTGATATAAATCATGTTACTCCAACACACACACAGAACGTGCTACAAAGCATTTTCTTGCCTAATACATACAAAAATTGAAGTTCCATTTCCTAAACTCAAGGCAATTCAGAAAGCTTGTGAACTTTAACTTCAGTTTTCTTCTAATCCGCCCTTTCTTTCCTTTATTGTTATTTCATTCCCCTGCTTCATGGGGCAGCGGCACAATTCGCCGTTCTTCAGCCAGGAGATTACATAAAATACCACAGCAGAGCATTACATATACAAAATAGGGGGATAACAGATGAAATGTACACAAGAGAAGGGGTAAGCAATGGGAGTTAAAATACACTAAAAAGGGGATAGTTGGACGAGGCACATTTACATAAAAGAAACATACAGTTAAAATGGCACTCAATGAAGATGTAACACGTTAATACTGGTGGCACGAACAGCACAATTAAAACGAGCGTTCTGAGTATGGGATGACGACACTGAACACACACTGCACTGATGTTACATACACGGCGAGCACGAAAACACAACAAAGTAACTGCATCAAAATTTGAAGGGGTGGGGAGGTCGGAGACGAGGGAGAGAGGAAAGAGATATAGGTGTTGACAGACAAGAGGGGGGGGGGAGGGCATGAAGGGAGGGAAGAGGTGGAGTTGGAAGCACAATAAGGGCCAGGAGATGAGGAGGGAGAGCAAGGAGTGGGAAAGGAGAAGTGAGAAGGACAGGGGGAAGAGGGAGGAAACAGCAGGGAGGGGGGGGGGTGAAGGAAAAGGAGCGCAAGGGATGAGAGGAGGGGGAGAGGAGGGTCAGAGTTGGAGAGAAGGATAAATATCGGGGCGAAGCACATCATATAGGCCTCTGGAAGTTCCTTTGGGAGAGGAAGTGGAAGGAGTAGACGCCTAGAGAGGGACCTAATCCCCTCAATTCGTGTGTTATTCCTGCTGTTCAGTGTCTCAACCAGGTGCGCGAATGAGCACTGTAGGGAGCCAATAACTTTGTCACCGTGTTTCGGGATCTATGGCTGAACACCACGAATAAATTGCAGACTGTCTCTGGAGTAGAGTTATATGTGTTCAATACACTGAGGTGAGGGAAGTCATGGAATACCGATATGCACACATACAGATGGCAGTAGTATTGCGTACACAAGGTATAAAAGAGCACTGCATTGGCGGAGCTGTCATTTGTACTCAGGTGATCCATGCGAAGTCCCAAAGATGGGCTTAAATTTACAGACGCGCGAAATTTGACACGTACTTCGATGCGAGATGCCTTTAATAGGTTCCACAACGAAACATTGTCTCGAAATTTGGCAGAAAATCCGAAGAAATTCTGGTCGTATGTAAAGTACACAAGCGACAAGACGCAGTCAATACCTTCGCTGCGCAGTGCCGATGGTACTGTTACCGACGACTGTGCCGCTAAAGCGGAGTTATTGAACGCAGTTTTCCGAAATTCCTTCACCAGGGAAGACGAATGGAATATTCCAGAATTTGAAACACGAACATTTGCTAGCATGAGTTTCGTAGAAGTAGATACCTTAGGGGTTGCGAAGCAACTCAAATCGCTTGATACAGGCAAGTCTTCAGGTCCACATTGTATACCGATTAGGTTCCTTTAGATTACGCTGATACTATAGCTCCCTACTTAGCACTCATATACAACCGCTCGCTCACCGATAGATCTGTACCTACAGATTGGAAAATTGCGCAGGTCGCACCAGTGTTCAAGAAGGGTAGTAGGAGTAATCCATTTAACTACAGACCTATATCATTGACGTCGGTTTGCAGTAGGGTTTTGGAGCATATACTGTATTCAAACATTATGAATCACCTCGAAGGGAACGATCTATTGACACGTAATCAGCATGGCTTCAGAAAACATCGCTCTTGTGCAACGCAGCTAGCTCTTTATTCGCACGAAGTAATGGCCGCTATCGACAGGGGATCTCAAGTTGATTCCGTATTTCTAGATTTCCGGAAAGCTTTTGACGCCGTTCCTCACAAGCGACTTCTAATCAAACTGCGGAGCTATGGGGTATCGTCTCAGTTGTGCGACTGGATTCGTGATTTCCTGTCAGGAAGGTCGCAGTTCGTAGTAATAGACGGCAAATCATCGAGTAAAACTGAAGTGATATCAGGTGTTCCCCAGGGAAGCGTCCTGGGACCTCTGCTGTTCCTGATCTATATAAATGACCTGGGTGACAATCCGAGCCGTTCTCTTAGACTGTCCGCAGATGATGCTGTAATTTACCGTCTAGTAAGGTCATCCGAAGACCAGTATCAGTTGCAAAGCGATTTAGAAAAGATTGCTGTATGGTGTGTCAGGTGGCAGTTGACGCTAAATAACGAAAAATGAAAGATGATCCACATGAGTTCCAAAAGAAATCCGTTGGAATTCGATTACTCGATAAATAGTACAATTCTCAAGGCTGTCAATTCAACTAAGTACCTGGGTGTTAAAATTACGAACAACTTCAGTTGGAAGGACCACATAGATAATATTGTCGGGAAGGCGAGCCAAAGGTTGCGTTTCATTGGCAGAACACTTAGAAGATGCAACAAGTCCACTAAAGAGACAGCTTACACTACACTCGTTCGTCCTCTGTTAGAATATTGCTGCGCGGTGTGGGATCCTTACCAGGTGGGATTGACGGAGGACATCGAAAGGGTGCAAAAAAGGGCAGCTCGTTTTGTATTATCACGTTATAGGGGAGAGAGTGTGGCAGATATGATACACGAGTTGGCATCGAAGTCATTACAGCATAGACGTTTTTCGGCGCGGCGAGACCTTTTTAAGAAATTTCAGTCACCAACTTTCTCTTCCGAATGCGAAAATATTTTGTTGAGCCCAACCTACATAGGTAGGAATGATCATCAAAATAAAATAAGAGAAATCAGAGCTCGAACAGAAAGGTTTAGGTGTTAGTTTTTCCCGCTCGCTGTTCGGGAGTGGAATAGTAGAGGGATAGTATGATTGTGGTTCGATGAACCCTCTGCCAAGCACTTAAATGTGAATTGCAGAGTAGTCATGTAGAAGTTTTCCAGCGTGATTATGGACGCACAAAGGGAATTAACAGACATTGGACGCGGAATGGTAGTTGGAGCTAGACGCCTAGGACATTCCATTTCGGAAATCGTTAGGGAATTCAGTATTCCGAGAACCACAGTGTCAAGAATGTGCCACGAATACTAAATTTCAGGCATTACCTCGCACTACGGACAAAGCAGTGGCCGACGGCCTTCTCTTAACGACCGACAACAACGGCGTTTGCGTAGAGCTGTCACCGCTAACAGGCAATCAACACTGCTTACAGAAATCGATGTGGGACTTGCGACGAACGTATCTGTTAGGAAAGAGCAGCAAAATCTGCCGTTAAAGGGCTATGGCAACAGGCGACCAACACTGCTAACAGCACTGCCTGCAGTGCCTCTCCTGTGTTCGTTACCATATCGGTTGGACTCTACACGAGGGGAAAACTGTGACCTGATGAAACAGCTCTTGATTTCAGTTGTTAAGAGCAAATGGTAGATGTAGTGCATGGCACAGACCCCACAAAGCCATAGTCCCAAGTTTTCAACAAGGCACTGTGCAAGCCAGTGGTGGGTCCACAATGGTGTGGGCTGTGTTTACATGGAATGGGCTGATCCCTCTGGTCCAAATAAACCGATCATTGTCTGGAAATGGTTAAGTTCGGCTACTTGGAGAACACTTGAGGATTTCGTGTCACTGGGCCTAGGTCGTTCGCGATTTCTTTCAAGAAAATTCTGGATAATTCGGGCAAAAGATTTGGCAAGCCAGATCGCCTAACACAAACTCCATCAAAGATTTTTGGTACATAAGCGTGAGGTCAGCTCGTGCACAACATCCTGCACCGGCAACACTTTCGCAGTTATGGACGGCTACAGAGGCAGAATGGTTAAGTATATCCACAGGGGTCTTCCGATAACTTGTTGAGGCCATGCCGCGTCGAGTTGCTGCCGCACTCTGGGGAGAAGTTTCAAGACAATATTAGGTGCTATCCCATGACTTTTGTCACTCTAGCGTATATTTCACATATGCTTGTGTTCAACATGCCCCTACAGTTATTTCAGTCAAACTTACATATATTATTTATTAACTGGAAAGAAAGACAGAGGAGGTAAAAACTAGCAACCTCGCATTGGAGTGAGAGTGGTAACAGAGTGATGGATAGACAAGGGTTGGAGGAGGAGACGGACAAAGAAAGTGAGGAGGAGAAGATGGAGGAGAGAGGAGGGGAGGAGAAGCTGCACAGAGGAGACAGAAGAAAATGGGCAGTGAGAGTGAAAGGAGGAAGAAATGGACAGAGAGAGAGGTGGGAAGATAAAATGGACAGAGAGGAAGAGAACAGGAAATGGAGAGATAAGAAGGGAGAAGGAGATGGACGGAGAGAGGGGGCATGAGGAGAGTAACTAATAGAAAACTGGAGTTAATAAATACCCAGACAACGACTTGTTTCTCAACATGCACCTCTTTCATAGCAGACGGCGTCCAACTTGTATCCCGCTGCCACAGCGCCGCCAGATGCAGACACGGTACTACTCAGAACCCTCGGTGCGCCGCTGTAGGAGCACTTCACTTCCTGCCGCGCGCTGTGGCGGGTCCTAAGTTCCCTGAGCCAGCTGCAGAAAGCGCTACAGCCACTTGTGCAGGCGGAGGTCGCAATGGCGTAAATGTCCCCGCCACTGTGCGCAACTCTAGCCGCCTCGCAGCGACCCACTTGCTGCAAACTTGGCGATGACGTCCGCTTAACGCCAGTAGCTGCATAAACAATGCGGACTGCTTACTGCACCACTACTCTGGTGTCGCTCGCTGAGCCTCTTCGTTACACGCTTTACGTCCCCTCGCCAGAGAGGATTCTACAGGCGACATACTCCGCTGTTTCTCTGTCAGGCCTAGAAGGAAACAGCAGTTCCCACTAAAGTTTGACTGGTCTGATGCGGCCAGCCACGAAAGTTCTCCTGCACCAACCTCTCAGAGTTCGCAGGTTCGAATCCTGCCACGGGCATGGATGTGTGTGATATCCTTAGGTTAATTAGGTTTATGTAGTTCTAAGTTCTAGGGGACTGATGACCTAAGTTGTTAAGTCCCATAGTGCTCTGAGCCATTTAAACCAACCCGTTCTTGCAGGATATTTTTCCGGCCGCAGCAATGTCGGAGATTTGATGTTTTCCCGGATGCCTGATATTCACGATACACTCCTGAAATGGTCGTACAGGAAAATCCCCAGGTCATCACTGCCTCGGAGACACTGTGTTCTATCGCTCATGCGTCGACTATAACATTACGATCAAACTCACTTGATAACTTACCATTGTTGTAGCAGTAACCGATCTAATAATTGCGCCAGACACTTATCTTATGTAGGCGTGGCCGACCGCAGCGCAGTATTCTGCCTGTTTACATATCTCTGTATTTGAATAAGCATGCCTATACCAGTTTCTTTGGCGCTCCATTGTAGAAGGTGAAGCACTCTAGTATAATTACCGAGCGAGGGGGTGCAGTGGTTATCACCCTGGACGCGCACACGGGAGGACGACGGTTCAAACCATGCGTCCGGCCATCCTGATCTGAATCGCTTCAGGCAAATGCCGGGATGGTTCCTTTGAAAGGGCAAACCTCGCTGCTTGGCCCCCTCCTCTCAAATCAAGCCACCGACGTAATATTGTCCCCGCTCCTAATTTCGTCCCCCTAGGAATTTCCTGTTCGCATAGTTGGTAATGAATGTTTAGCTGCGCGCGCATTGCGTAGCTTCAGTCCATTGTTTTCTTGAGGGAGTCTATTGTGCGCAGTACTGTTAGCTCCCTTGTACAAGATGATTCAAGTTTTGTGCTCAGATGAACCAGTGCAACTGTCAAATTCATAGCCTGTTATTTCTGGTGTGAGCACTGATTTGTGTTCAAATATTGGGCTGTATTTCAGTCGTGTGCTGTAGTTTTTGCTATGTATTCGATACAGTCAAGGGTTTGGCCTATGTTGGCGTAGCTACGATTACAATAAGTATGGGGATGCTAGAGATTTCGTTCCCTGTGCAGTCCCTGTGTTAATCCCCTGGACGAAATTTGTTATCGAAAATTGATTTTATTTGCTACCTTTAAAGATAGCTTTTCGTTTTTCGTGTGGAGAAAACTTCACACAAAGGAAGAAAATGGATTCGTTGCTCGAAATGCTTGGTTTATTATCACGAAACATGTTTTTCGAATGTTTATTTGACAACACAAATGGTCGTCAAGCAACAATTACTAAATAATGAAATTTTTGAAAGATTGCATAGCTAGTTTCGAAGCAGTGAGTAATCATTTCCAAATATAACCAAAAAACCTGGAAAACTCTGGAAAACTTCTGTGGTTGCAATTATTAATGTTGCGAAAAATACTCTAGAACCAGTAAACTGGAGCAAAGGCAGCAAAAGACCTCATGACAATTTATATTGATCAGTCACTTCACACATTATACAACATTCGAAAGAAGTGTGGTTGCAATTATTAATACACTTTTCCAGGTTTGTGATTACATTTGAAAATGATGACTCATTGCATCGAAACTATTTACGTAACCTTTAAAAAATTTCGTTATTTAGTGACTGTTCCTTGACGACCGTTTGTGTTGTCAAATAAACATTTGAAAATTTTAAAAATTTCACTGTTTTAGTGACTGTGGCTTAACGACCGCTTTTGGTGCCAAATAAACATTCTAAATTTCATTCAGTCACTCTCGTTTACGACACTCATATCGAAATACGAAAACATGCTTTTCATCTAGACAGACATACAATTTGTGATATGTCTTTAGAAGGCTGAAAATACCTTGAAAACATTGTTCCTTTATGGCCTTCAAGTGATGGAAATGTTAGAATGGTAAAACACATTTAAAGTATCAGCGCACACTCCGCTGCAGAGTGAAACTCTCATTCTGGAAACATTTAAAGTAATTGTATTTTTAAAAACTTTTATGGGAGTCGGTATTACGGACACTTATACTGTATATCTGTTTTCTCAGTGGTAACGTGTATGACAAATCCTGACTTTAGTATGTTACGACTCAGTAATTGTAACTAGCCTAGAAGTGGATCATAAATTGGTACACACCACTTTTGCATATGAATTACAATTTTCTGGAAAGGAGTGATGTAACTTATAAGGGAAACTACTTATCTTTTGCTCAGGCTTCAGCGTCCAACATAAAGTTTTTTAACATCAGAGTCCTGTTTGTAGACAGACTCAGCACTCATATGATTCCCGTTTATCAACTTTTATTATGACGATTTCATTCATCATAACTGTTTACAAACAGTTCACCCGAACAGTATACACAAAGCACTTGTTAGAAGAAGTCACAATGTAAGAAACAAATAAAATGCAAGTGTCAAGCTGCGCCGGCCGCTGTGACCGAGCTGATCTAAGCGCTTCAGTCCGGAACCGCGATGCTGCTACGGTCGCAGGTTCGAATCCTGCCTCGGTCATGGAAGTGTGTGATGTCCTTAGGTTAGTTAGGTTTAAGTAGTTCTATGTTCTAGGGGACTGATGACCTCAGATGTTAAGTCCCATAGTGCTCAGAGCTATTTGAACCATTTGTCAAGCTGCAGACTAGCAAAGACTTTGCGCATTCCACTGCTATGAACCAACTGGTTTCTGGTAAACAAATGAATTATAAGCACCGTTCGGTCTTAACCCTTAATTCACGAGGTGAATTTTCTGTAACGTATACTACGAGGTGTGATCTCTGAGACCAGTATCTTTAAACCAAGTTTTAATTTATGTTATATAACATTTATGGTTACGACTATATAAGTCTTCTTAAAAAAAATACTCCCTGTTGATTTTTTTGCACTAAATAAAGCCAGCAGTATTTTATCTTTGTATCACTCAAGAGCCACAAATTTGTGGGAAGATTTTTAAATAGTACACATAAACGAACCGTTAGAGAACTGAATTCTCCGTTCTAAAAAGTTATTATATCTTTGAACAAAGCAAATTTTCAGATAAAACTAATTTACGAGGTTTCAACCTGCATGTAAAAACTGTACTCAACAGTGAGAAAAATGAAAGCTGCAAAATTAATATTCAGTACTGAGATCTACATTTTTCCTTACCGCCACTCAGAACACATTTAATTTTAACTAACGCATTAACTATTTTATTGGAGAAACAGGAAGGTCCTCATCACCATTGTCCTGAAGTTATTCCGCGGAATGATACTTTTGTTCGCAAGCAGAATTCTGATCACTGGCTATTGAAAAATGGCTACCTTCTTTGTCTACTTCTTGTTCTTGTCATTGACATCATTCTCCATCCGCTCACAAAAAATTTCAGCGGACTTACAATGCGTGAAAGTGTCACATTCTTGGGAACACATTTTGTACTGAACTGACGAATACAGATGACTAGTGCACGAGACGCGGTCTAGGAGAACCCATCAAATGTCAACAACAATCAAATGAGGCGATAACGCAACTCATTAAAAGTGTGTAGGTGGTGTATAAAACCATTTCGCCTTAAATGACCTACGAGAGCGACTTAGAAAATTCAGGCGCTGTCTGAGAGAGAACACGTCGTGAGTTAAGGGGTAAATAACCTCGCATTTTCTTGAGCCGATCGTTAGTTAATACATTTGTGACCTGTTACTGTCCATCATAGTTTCTTCGAAACTATAAAACAATAGGATGACAACGTTTGAGAAATATTACCGTAACATGTTGTGACTGACAAACGTGATCACATGTATTGTTAACAGGTAAGAAAGACGTAGTAGCCGGCCGGTGTGGCCGAGCAGTTCTAGGCTCTTCAGATGGTTCAAATGGCTCTGAGCACTATGGTACTTAACAGCTGAGGTCATTAGTCCCCTAGAACTTAGAACTACTTAAACCTAACTAACCTAAGGACATCACACACATCCATGCCCGAGGCGGGATTCGAACCCGCGACCGTAGCGGCCACGCGGTTCCAGACTGTAGCGCTTAGAACCACTCGACCACCCAGGCCTGCTAGGCGCTTCAGTCTGGAACCGCGCGTCCGCTACGATCGCAGTTTCGAATCCTGCCTCGAGCATGGACGTTTGTGATGTCCTTAGGTTAGTTAGGTTTAAGTAGTTCTAAGTTCTAGGGGACTGGTGACCTCAGATTTAAGTCCCATAGTGCTCAGAGACATTTCAACCAAAGAAGTTGTCGTCAAAAAGGGGCATATATGACATACTTGGTTAGAAAACATTTATCAGGTATTTAGAAACTACGTGTTTAAGGTACCGAAGGTAAAAGCGGTGTCGAATAATACGTATCAGAATTTAGCCAACTTCTTGGTGTGTGTGAAGCATCACATCTGAAACGCATCGATTGTCTTCCGTTCCGGTTTTCTCACAGTCCTTGAGTCACCACGATAGCGCTGATACTAGTAGACTTCGGTTGGTCAGGAATGTCCTCTTTGGCTGTGTTAGTCTTCTTTGAATGTCTTGGGATATTTTGCTTAGAAGTTGGTAGAATTGCTTTACTTAGTCTATTTTGCGGTCCGCAAATTTGACATTAAGACTATCGCTACTCTCTTGTCAGCTTCTCATAACTATCGTCTTCTTTGAAGAACAACAGCCTGAGTTCAAATTGTCACAATATATGTAAATGACCTAGTAGATAGTGTCGGAAGTTGCATGCAGCTTTTAGCGGATGATGTTGTAGTATACAGAGAAGTCGCAGCATTAGAAAATTGCGGCGAAATGCAGGAAGATCTGCAACGGATAGGCACTTGGTGCAGGGAGTGGCAACTGACCCTTAAGATAGACAAATATAATGTACTGTGAATGCATAGAAAGAAGGATCCTTTTTGTACGATTATATGATAGCGGAACAAACACTGGTAGCAGTTACTTCTGTAAAATACACTCCTGGAAATGGAAAAAAGAACACTTTGACACCGGTGTGTCAGACCCACCATACTTGCTCCGGACACTGCGAGAGGACTGTACAAGCAATGATCACTCGCACGGACACACCAGTTACCGCGGTGTTGGCCGTCGAATGGCGCTGGTTGCGCAGCATTTGTGCACCGCCGCCGTCAGTGTCAGCCAGTTTGCCGTGGCATACGGAGCTCCATCGCAGTCTTTAACACTGGTAGCATGCCGCGACAGCGTGGACGTGAACCGTATGTGCAGTTGACGGACTTTGAGCGAGGGCGTATACTGGGCATGCGGGAGGCCGGGTGGACGTACCGCCGAATTGCTCAACACGTGGGGCGTGAGGTCTCCACAGTACATCGATGTTGTCGCCAGTGGTCGGCGGAAGGTGCACGTGCCCGTCGACCTGGGACCGGACCGCAGCGACGCACGGATGCACGCCAAGACCGTAGGATCCTACGCAGTGCCGTAGGGGACCGCACCGCCACTACCCAGCAAATTAGGGACACTGTTGCTCCTGGGGTATCGGCGAGGACCATTCGCAACCATCTCCAAGAAGCTGGGCTACGGTCCCGCACACCGTTAGGCCGTCTTCCGCTCACGCCCCAACATCGTGCAGCCCGCCTCCAGTGATGTCGCGACAGACGTGAATGGAGGGACGAATGGAGACGTGTCGTCTTCAGCGATAAGAGTCGCTTCTGCCTTGGCGCCAATGATGGTCGTATGCGTGTTTGGCGCCGTGCAGGTGAGCGCCACAATCAGGACTGCATACGACCGAGGCACACAGGGCCAACACCCGGCATCATGGTGTGGGGAGCCATCTCCTACACTGGCCGTACACCTCTGGTGATCGTCGAGGGGACACTGAATAGTGCACGGTACATCCATACCGTCATCGAACCCATCGTTCTACCATTGCTAGACCGGCAAGGGAACTTGCTGTTCCAACAGGACAATGAACGTCCGCATGTATCCCGTGCCACTCAACGTGCTCTAGAAGATGTAAGTCAACTACCCTGGACAGCAAGATCTCCGGATCTGTCCCCCATTGGGCATGTTTGGGACTGGATGAAGCGTCGTCTCACGCGGTCTGCACGTCCAGCACGAACGCTGGTCGAACTGAGGCGCCAGGTGGAAATGGCATGGCAAGCCGTTCCACTGGACTACATCCAGCATCTCTACGATCGTCTCCATGGGAGAATAGCAGCCTGCATTGCTGCGAAAGGTGGATATACACTGTACTAGTGCCGACATTGTGCATGCTCTGTTGCCTGTGTCTACGTGCCTGTGGTTCTGTCAGTGTGATCATGTGATGTATCTGACCCCTGGAATGTGTCAATAAAGTTTCCCCTTCCTGAGACAATGAATTCACGGTGTTCTTATTTCAATTTCCAGGAGTGTATCTGGGAGTATGCGTACGGAACGATTTGAAGTGGAATGTTCGTATAAAATTAATTGGTGGTAAAACGGTGCCAGGTTGAGATTCATTGGGAGAGTCCTTAGAAAATGAAGTCCATCAACAAAGGAGTTGGCTTACAAAACGCTCGTTCGACCTATACCTGAGTATTGCTCGTCAGTGTGGGATCCGTACCAGGTCGGGTTGACAGAGGAGATAGAGAAGATCCAAAGAAAAGCGGCGCGTATCGTCACAGGGTTATTTGGTAAGCGTGATAGCGTTACAGAGATGTTTAACAAACTCAAGTGGCAGACTCTGCAAGAGAGGCGCTCTGCATCGCGGTGTAGCTTGCTGTCCAGGTTTCGAGAGGGTGCGTTTCTGGATGAGGTATCGAATATATTGCTTCCACCTACTTATACCTCCAGAGGAGATCACGAATGTAAAATTAGAGAGATTCGAGCGCGCACGGAGGCTTTCCGGCAGTCGTTCTTCCCGCGAACCATAGGCGACTGGAACAGGAAATGGAGGTAATGACAGTGGCACGTAAAGTGCCCTCCGCCACACACCATTGTGTGGCTTGTGGAATAAAAATGTAGATGTAGATGTAAATGATTACTACTGTCAACCATTTAATGACCAGTTATGAAAAATGAAGTATTGTCATAAAATAACAAAAGCAACATTATTCACAAATCGAAATTAATTAGCCCTGGAGATGAACATGAAGTCATCGTAATTAGTAATAATTTGTGACAGTTTGCAGTTGAGACTGCTAAAATAAATATTTATTAAAAACATACAGTTGTGGAATCTCCCAAGACAATATGTCCTCTATTATTACCTTCATCTTCCTTCGGTATACTCTCAATCCACAGTATGTACTCGTTATTCCGTTCAGTCCATTCAACAGGTCCTGCAGTTCTTCTGCATTTTCCACAGAGCATAGCAATGTCGTCGGCGAATCTTATCAGTGATATACCTTCACCACCAATTTCATTCTCTCTCTTGAACCTTTCTTTTCTTTCCGTCAGTCACTTCTTCGATGTGTACGCCGATCAGTAAGGACAAAGAGTACATTCCTGTTTCACATACTTTATAGTCCGAACATATCTTTATTTGCATTCCATTCTTATAGTTCCGTCTTCGCTCTTGCGCATATTCTATGTTACCCGTCTTTGCTATAGCTTACGACTATTCTCCTAACAATTTACAACACATTGCACGATAATCCACTAATACAACTAAACTCTTCCCGAACAGGCCACGAAGGCCCTACGACACCGACCGGCCGCCGTGTCATCCTCAGCCCACAGGCGTCACTGGATGCGGATATGGAGGAACATGGGGTCAGCACACTTCTCTCCCTGCCGTATGTCAGTTTACGAGACCGGAGCCGCTACTTCTCAATCAAGTAGCTCCTCAGTTTGCCTCACAAGGGCTGAGTGCACCCCGCTTGCCAACAGCGCCCGGCAGACCGGACGGTCACCCATCCAAGTGTTAGTCCAACTCGACAGCCCTTAACTTCGGTGATCTGACGGGAGCCGATGTTACCACTGCGGGAAGGCCGTTGGCTTAAAGTAATATAAATGGATTACGAAAGTTTTCCGAGGCGCCCACATATTCATATACAAATTCGTCAGACCAGATTATGGCAGTCCAGGACAAAATAAATTGCTAATATCATATCATTGGCGTTTTTTTTAGGAATAAATTTCTGAGAATGTACGTGGGGCTGGAAGTGATGTTCTGACATGAAGAGACGACACAGGAGATAAATTCCTGGTGGACCGCATCAGACCAGTCAGAAGAATGAAAAAAGAAAATGGTAGCTGAGACCAAGGGCCACAAACTTTTGCAAGGTGCAAGTTTTCATAGAGAAGACTTTTTTCATCCCTGTGGATCAATAAGTGGACACACTTCTCTCACTAAGGATCTGGATCAGTAAAGTGAGTTAACTGTTTACGATTGTCTTTCGTTTTCAGTTTTACCCCACCAAAGTTTTCTAATCTTTTTTGTGCACATATGTTACACGAAGATTTTAGAAACTTATTGGTGCCACTCGTGATTTTCTATGACCGCTTTTTCGTATCTCTGACGATGTGAATCTCCTTCATGCTGTTTCGTACATTCAGGTGTACAGGGTGGTCCATTGATCGTGACCGGGCCAAATATCTCACGAAATAAGCATCAAAAAAAAAAAAAAAAAAAAAAAAAAAAACTACAAAGAACGAAACTCGTCTACCTTGAAGGGGGAAACCAGATGGCGCTATGGTTGGCCCACTAGATGGCGCTGCCATAGGTCAAACGGATATCAACTGCTTTTTTTAAAAATAGGAACCCCCATTTTTATTACATATTCGTGTACTACGTAAATAAATATGAATATTTTAGTTGGGCCACTTTTTTCGCTTTGCGATCGATGGCGCTGTAATAGTCACAAACGCCTAAGTACGTGGTGTCACGTAACACTCTGCCAGTGTGGACGGTATTTCCTTCGTGATGCATTACCCGTGTTAAATGGGACTGTAGCGGTTCTAAGCGCTACAGTCTGGAGCCGCGCGACCGCTACGGTCGCAGATTCGAATCGTGCCTCGGGCATGGGTGTTTGTGATGTTCTTAGGTTAGTTAGGTTTAAGTAGTTGTAAGTTCTAGTGGAGTGATGACCTCAGAAGTTACGTCCCATAGTGCTCAGAGCCTTTTGAACCATTAATCAAGTAACATTCCGCCAGTGCGGACGGTATTTGCTTCATGATAACATTGCCCGTGTTAAAATGGACCGTTTAACAATTGCGGAAAAGGTCGATATCGTGTGGATGTATGGCTATTGTGAGCAAAATGCCGAACGGGAGTGTGCTATATAAGCTGCTCGGTGTGCTGGACGACATCATCCAAGTGTCCGGACCGCTCGCCGGATAGTTACGTTATTTAAGGAAACAGGAAGCCTTCAGCCACATGAGAAACGTCAACCACGACCTGCAACAAATGATGATGCCCAAGTAGGTATTTTAGCTGCTGTTGCAGCTAATCCGCACATAAGTAGCAGACAAATTGCGCGAGAATCGGGAATCTCAAAAACGTCGGTGTTGAGAATGCTATATCAACATCGATTGCGCCCGTACCATATTTCTATGCACCAGGAATTGCATGGTGACGACTTTGAATGTCGTGTACAGTTTTGCCACTGGGCACAAGAGAAATTAGGACGATGACAGATTTTTTTTACGCGTTCTATTTATTCACCAACAGCGGTAACGTAAACCGGCATAATATGCACTATTGAGCAACGGAAAATACACGATGGCTGCGACAAGTGGGACATCAGCGACCTTGGCGGGTTAATGTATGGTGCGGCATTATGGGAGGAAGGATAATTGGCCCCCATTTTGCCGATGGCAAACTAAATGGCGCAATGTATGCTGATTTGCTACGTAATGTTCTACCGATGTTACTACAAGATGTTTCACTGCATGACAGAATGGCGATGTACTTCCAACATGATGGGTGTCCGTCACATAGCTCGCGTGCGGTTGAAGCGGTATTGAATAGCATATTTCATGACAGGTGGATTGGTCGTCGAAGCACCATACCATGGCCCGCACGTTCACCGCATATGACGTCCCCGGATTTCTTTCTTATCGTGATCCACCGACAACGCCTGACAACATGACTCAGCGCATTGTCAATGCATGTGCGAACATTACGGAAGGCGAACTACTCGCTGTTGAGAGGAATGTCGTTACACGTATTCCCAAATGCATTGAGGTTGACGGACATCAGTTTGAGCATTTATCGCATTAATGTGGTATTTACAGGTAACCACGCTGTAAGAGTATGCGTTCTCAGAAATGATAAGTTCACAAAGGTACATGTATCACATTGGAACAACAGAAATAAAATGTTCAAACGTACCTACGTTCTGCATTTTAATTTAAAGAACCTACCTGTTACCAACTGTTCGTCTAAAATTGTGAGTCATATGTTTGTGACTACTACAGCGCAATCTATCACAAAGCGAAACAAGTGGTCCAACCAAAACATTCATATTTTTTTTACGTACTACACGAATATGTAATAAAAAAATGGGGGCAGTTAATATCCGTTTGACCTATGGCAACGCGATCTAGCGGTACAACTATAGCGCCATCTGGTTTCTCCCTTCAAACCAGACAAGTTTCGTTCTTTGTAGTTTTTTCGTTTGACGCTCATTTCGTGAAATATTTGGCCCGATCACGATCAATGGACCACCCTGTATATCCCACCAGGAACATCTGCATATTAATTTGCCTCGAGGGGAAAAAATGGCATTATTAGGTCAAAGGGCGAAGTCGGAGTCTCCGGGCCGTTTCCAGCGCGGCGTGGCAACTACTGTGCAAACCGGAGAATTGATTTCGGATACGCAGGTCAGCGGGTGGCAAGCGACCTCGGCCGAACGTTCTGCCCGAGTCGGCAGCGGCCGCCCGCACGGCAAATATTTGAATATCGATACTTGCACATCCGCCGCTGCCCGCCAGAGGGCGACAGAAGAAAGCCAGCCAGCAGTTTCCAGCGCAGATATGCCGGCCCCTGGCTGACGTCATTATCCCATTCCAGCTCCAGCGGGGCGTCCGCTGATCGCCTCTGTGTTTACCGTCCAGAGTACAGGCTTACCCCAGCTTTGTACGATTAATCTACTGCGGCTGCAGTCGTCGGTCGCTGCACTCACAGTAAATGCTTTTTCTTATCTTCGTATTTTCCAACAAGGATGGCGTAACACATTCAGTGCTTCCTCTTCTCCTTTGTTGCTTGCCTTGCCATTTCTCCTCCATCTTTTCTCTATTTCGCCTTTTGCTTTCTTCTGTCCAAGTCGTTCTCGATTCTTACTTTTTCTGCCTTGAGAACCTTCTAATTTCTGTATTTTATTCTTAACAATGTTGCTTTCTGTTAATTCCGATTCTTCGACGTTGTTTCTTCCTATTTCTTCTCTTATGTATGTAATCCGTACTATTATCCATTCCCTTTCCCAGAAGTACAGGGATATTTGTTTCGTTAGTCTGCTTTCATTCATTCCCTAGAGGTGTCTAAAGACGACTAGTTCTCGCTTTGCCACTACTTCTGTTATTTTCTTTATATTTTCGTAAACCTCCTAGTTATTTCTCATTTCACAGCCGCCTGTAGTGCACCCACAATTTTTATAATAATCTGCCTTTCAAGTACCTTATAACTGACCAGTAATATTACGTCACATAACTTTCTTCTTCTCGCTTTTATTAATTTTTCAAGAGCGTCCGCTATAGACTTGTCGCAACAGACAGAATAGTCAGCGGCCTTAAACAATATCACTGCGGTTCCTTGAGCTATGGGCAAATACTGTACCTTATAATTTGCTTCTCACTCACAGCAGGATTAATTAATTTTTCTGTTCATATAATCTGAGTAATTTATGTTCATACCAAAGTTACCGTCTAGTTTCGGCTTCTGTGGTTACGTTTAAAATACATTTAATGAGTAAATAAACTACACCGCATAGCTTACGGAAACATCAGACTTCGTAAACAAACTCTGTGCAGGTTCTTTTAAACAGAAGATACAATTAACTACTATTAAATCTGGAAGAAACACATTGAAGCGCCAAAGAAACCTGTATAGGCATGCGTATTCAAATACAGAGATATATAAACAGGCAGAACACGACGATGCGGTGGAAAAGCCTATATAAGACAACGAGTGTGTGCTGCAGTTGTTAGATCTACTACTGCTGCTACAATGGTAGGTTATCAAGATTTAAGTGAGCTTGAACGTAGTGTTATAGTCGACGCACGAGCGACGGGACATACCATTTCCGAGGTAGCGATGAAGTGGGGATTTTCCCGTGCGGCATTTCACGAGTGTACCATGAATATCAAGAATCCAGTAAAACATCGAGTCTCCGACAACGGTGCTGCCGGAAAAAGATCCTGCAATGACGACTGAAGAGTATCGTTCAACGTGACAGAAGGGCAACCCTTCCGGAAATTGGTGCAGATTTTAATGCTGGCCTATCAACATGTGTCAGAGTTCGAAAACCATTCAACGAAACATCATCGAAATGGGCTGTCGGAACCGAAGGCCTACTCTTGTACCCTCCATGACTGCACGACACGAAGCTTCACCCCCCGTCTGGTCCCAAATGTCCAAATGGCTCTGAGCACTATGGGACAGCTTCTGATGTCATCAGTCCCCTAGAACTTATAACTACTTAAACCTAACTAACCTAAGGACATCACTCACACCCAAGCCTGCGACAGGATTCGAACCTGCGACCGTAGCGGTCGCGTGGTTCCAGACTGTGGCGCCTAGAACCGCTCGGCCACTCTGGCCGGCCCGTCTGGTCCCGTCAACACCAACACTGGAATGTTGATGACTGGAAACATGTTGCCTATTCTGATCAGTCTCGTTTCAAGTTGTGTCGAGTGGATGGGTGTACGGTTATGGAGACACTCCATGAATCCATGGACCCTGTTAGTCAGCAGGGCACTGTTCAAGCTGGTGGAGGCTCTGTAATGGCGTGGGGTGTGTACAGTTGCAGTGATGTGATACGTCTAGATACGACTCTGGCATGTGACACATACGTAAGCATCCTGTCTGACCACCTGCACGCACTCATGTCCATTGTGCATTCCGACGGACTTGGGCAATCCCAGCAGGACAATGCGACATCCCACTCGCCCAGATTTGTTACAGATTGATTCCAGGAATAATTTTCTGAGTTTAAACACTTCCACTTGCCACCAAACTCCCCAGACATTAACATCATTGAGCATATCTACATCTACATCTACATTTATGCTCCGCAAGCCACCCAACGGTGTGTCTCGGAGGTCATTTTACGTGCCACTGTCATTACCTGCTTTTCCTGTTCCAGTCGCGTATGGTTCGCGGGAAGAACGATTGCCGGACAGCCTCCGTGCGCGCTCGAATCTCTCTAATTTTACATTCGTGATCTCCTCGGGAGGTATGAGTAGAGGGAAACAATATATTCGATACCTCATGCAGAAACGCACTCTCTCGAAACCTGGACAGCAAGCTACACCGCGATGCAGAGCGCCTTTCTTACAGAGTCTGCCACTTGAGTTTGCTAAGCATCTCCTTAACGCTATCTCGCTTACCAAATAACCCGGTGACGAAACGCGCCGCTTTTCTTTGGATCTTCTTTATCTCCTCCGTCAACCCGACCTCGTACGGATCCCACACTGATGAGCAATACTCAAGTATAGGTCGAACGACCTTTTTGTAAGCCACGTCCTTTGT
Source organism: Schistocerca gregaria (assembly GCF_023897955.1). NCBI lineage: Eukaryota > Metazoa > Arthropoda > Insecta > Orthoptera > Acrididae > Schistocerca > Schistocerca gregaria. The sequence continues at coordinate 1,083,574,417 of NC_064920.1, read as the reverse complement.
TGATGGACTACATATTCTAAGGACTCTCCCAATGAATTTCAACCTAGCAGCTGCCTTACCAACAATTAATTTTATATGATCATTCCACTTCAAATCTTTCCGTACGCATACTCCCAGATATTTTACAGAAGTAACTGCTACCAGTGTTTGTTCCGCTATCATATAATCATACAATAAAGGATCCTTCTTTCTATGTATTCGCAATACATTACATTTGTCTTTGTTAAGGGTCAGTTGCCACTCCCTGCACCAAGTGCCTATCCGTTGCAGATCTTCCTGCATTTCGCTGCAATTTTCTAATGCTGCAACTTCTCTGTATAGTACAGCATCATCCGCGAAAAGCCGCGGTGCCACAGCCTCTGTCCTGCCAAACTACTAGTTCATCGTTAAGAACTCGCAAGCACAAAAACCATGCTGGTCTTATCACTGTGGTACAGTATTTTAGATCTGATTTTCTAGATATTCACTCTTGCTGTACATAAATTTTTATCAGACCATATGATCGTTCTGTTTTATTAACCATTACACCTACTGTAGATTTTTGTACTCCATTCTGCAGTACAGTTTCTCCAACATATTTAAATCTACTAACTCGCGTTATTTACGCTAGCTGAGTTTCACTATATTTTGTTGGATTTTGTAACTGCAATTAATTTTTGTTTTTCAGCAGAAAATGTTTAGACCATTTTTATTCGCTATTATGTTCAGAAGATTTATGTAACTACCTGCTTCTGTGAGATTTTGTGAGTGTATTGCAGAATTGTGTCTAGGTACTGTTCGACATCCTTTAAGCACTATTTAAAATTTTCAACAAAAGTTAGTGTTTGTGACATTTTCTTGTATTTTTGTAAGTGCTTTTATTACTATTATTCTGGTGCGAACTACATCCATCATTTCGTTTCAGTTACAGGGCTCTTGTTAAAAGCCAACGTGTGTAAGATGTATATGTCGTAAATTAGGCATTGTTTTTTGCAATATTTCCAAGACGATAATGGCTGAAAAAAATTATGACTAACACTGAGTCAGGGTTATCCCCACGCCTGAGGCGAGCGTGGAAGGCATGGAAAGCAAAAAAGCAGGAAAGCTGGCAATCTCATTACTAGGACACAGTGACTAAAAGGCAGCGTCGCGGAACCGTCTTCTAACGGCAAGATTTATCGACACGTGCAGCGTGGGGCACCCACAGTGCTGTAGGGACATTCTAGTGACAGGGCGAAATCACAGCAGTGATTCATCCCCCATCTAGAAAAATGTAAGCTGAAAATGGTTCGTGTGGTTCATGGTGTGGGTTCCTGTAGTCATGTCCTAGTTCATGAACCACGGGCAACGTATGAGTGGCCAAGTAAGTGGTCCTGACAGTCGGGATACCAGTTACTTTGGAATAAGGCTGGGCATCTCGGACATATTCTGAGTCGTTGTCACCTTCGTGCTCATACGGCAAAGACTACCAAATCCACCGGTTAGTCCCTCAAACGTTAGGGGTAAAACCCAATGGGACTCGGGGCAAGTAAGGCTAACAACCTGCTTCCCTGATACTTTGAATATGATACTGGCAACAATCAGAGCAAAATGCCTCGGACCTTTGGAGGTGACGGAGTCCCACCTCTAACTGACAAACCAGGGACTCCTAAGATACGACTTGGCAAACAAATGGTAATGAGATGGGCAGCTATTAATATCAATGGGAGCTACCCTGTGAAGAAGGTAGAGCTGGCAGAGGCTGCAAGTAAGATGGGCTGGACGTTTTAGCTGTAAGTGACATTCGGGTAAGGGGTGAGAAAGAAGAGGAAGTGGGAGACTACAAGGTCTACCTGTCAGGAGTCAAAGCAGGAATAACACAATGGGGTGTAGGGCTTTACATCAGGAAAGAAATGGAACCCAGCGTAGTTGCAGCAAGGTATGTAAACGAACGACTGATGTGGATAGATTTGACAGTGTCTAGCAAGAAAATTAGGATTGTATCAGTATATTCGCATTGTGAAGGGACAGATCAAGATAAGATGGATAGTTTTTATGAGGCACTCAGTGATGTAGTTGTTAGAGTAAAGGACAAGGACAGTGTTCTGCTCATGGGTGATTTTAATACCAGGATTGGAAATCGAACAGAAGGGTATGAAAAGGTTATGGGTAAATTTGGAGAGGATATGGAGGCCAACAGGAACGGGAAACAACTCTTGGATTTCTGTGCCAGTATGGGCTTAGTAATCCTAAACTCCTTTTTTAAACATAAGAACATTCACCGGTATACTTGGGAAGGCAGGGGAACCAGATCTGTCATTGTATAATAACAGATCAGGAATTCAGGAAGGCTGTGAGGGACACACGTGTATTCAGGGGATTCTTTGATGACACTCATCATTATTTAATCTGCAGTGAAATTGGGATTGTGAGGCCGAAAGTGCAGGTGGTCAGGTCCATATGTAGGAGGATAAGAGTGGAGAAACTTCAGGATAAGGAAATCAGGCACAAGTACATAACAGCGATCTCAGAAAGGTACCAGTTAGTTGAATGTAGTCAATTACAGTCATTGGAAAAGGAATGGACAAGGTACAGGGACACAGTACTAGAAGAGGCTAAAGAATGTCTTGGAACAGTAGTGTGTAAAAGTAGGAAGAAGCAAACAGCTTGGTGGAATGACACAGTCAAGGCAGCCTGTAAAATGAAAAAGAAGGCGTATCAAAAATGGCTACAAACTAGAACTCAGGTAGACAGAGAAAGTTATGTTGAAGAAAGAAACAAAGCCAAACATAACTGCAGCATCCAAGAAGAAATCTTGGGAAGACTTTGGAAACAGGTTGGAGACTATGGTACAAGCTGCTGGAAAACCATTCTGGAGTGTAATTAGCAGTCTTCGAAAGGGAGGTAAGAAGGAAATGACAAGTATTTTGGACAGGTCAGGAAAACTGCTGGTGAATCCTGGGGATGCCTTGGGCAGAGGGAGGGAATATTTTGAAGAGTTGCTTAATGTAGGTTAAAATACCATCAGTAATGTTTCAGATTTCGATGTGCAATGGGATAGGAATGATGATGGAAATACGATCACATTTGGGGAAGTGAAGAAAATGGTCAATAGATTGCGCTGCAATAAAGCAGCTGGGGTGGATTAAATTAAGGCGGAACTCATAAAATACAGTGGAACGTCAGGTCTTAAATGGCTACACAGGATAATTGAAATGGCCTGGGAGTCGGGACAGGTTCCATCAGACTGGACAAAAGCAGTAATCACACCAATCTTTAAACATGGAAACAAAAAAGATTGTAACAACTACAGAGGTATCTGTTTAATCAGCGATGTGGGTAAAATCTTCTCAGGTATTGTTGAAAGGAAAGTGCGAGCATTAGTTGAGGAACAATTGGTTGAAAATCAGTGTGGGTTTAGGCCTCTTAGAGGTTGTCAGGACCAGATCTTTAGCTTACGGCAAATAATGGAGAAGTGTTATGAGTGGAACAGGGAATTGTATCTATGCTTTATAAATCTAGAAAAGGCATATGACCGCGTTCCTAGGAAGAAGTTATTGTCTGTTCTACGAGATTATGGAATAGGAGGCAAACTTTTGCAAGCAATTAAAGGTCTTTACATGGATAGTCAGGCAGCAGTTAGAGTTGACGGTAAATTGAGTTCATGGTTCAGAGTAGTTTCAGGGGTAAGACAAGGCTGCAACCTGTCTCCAGTGTTGTTCATATTATATATGGATCATATGTTGAAAACAATAGACTGTCGGGGAGAGATTAAGATATGTGAACACAAAATAAGCAGTCTTGCATATGCGGATGACTTAGTAGTGATGGCAGATTCGATTGAAAGTTTGCAAAGTAATATTTCAGAGCTATATCAGAAATGTAAGGACTATGGTATGAAGATTAGCATCTCCAAAACGAAAGTAATGTCAGTCGGAAAGAAATATAAACGGATTGAGTGCCAAATAGGAGGAACAAAGTTAGAACAGGTGGACAGTTTCAAGTACTTAGGATGGATATTCTCACAGGATGGCAACATAGTGCAAGAACTGGAAGCGAGGTGTAGCAAAGTTAATGCAGTGAGCGCTCAGCTACGATCTACTCTCTTCTGCAAGAAGGAAGTCAGTACCAAGACTAAGTTATCTATGCACCGTTCAATCTTTCGACCAATTTTGTTGTATGGGAGCGAAAGCTGTGTGGATTCAGGTTACCTTATCAACAAGGTTGAGGTTACGGATATGAAAGTAGCTAGGATGATTGCAGGTACCAGTAGATGGGAACAATGGCAGGAGGGTGTCCACAATGAGGAAATCAAAGCAAAACTGGGAATGAACTCTATAGATGTAGCAGTCAGGGCGAACAGGCTTAGATGGTGGTGTCATATTACACGCATGGGAGAAGCAAGGCATAATCAGTCTTAAATGATGATGATGATAATGGTTCGTATCTATCTCTCGCCCCCCCCCCCCTCTCTCTCTCTCTCTCTCTGTCTCTCTGTCTCTCTCTCTCTCTTTCTCTCTCTCTCTCTCTCTCTCTCACACACACACAAACACACACACAACGACATACACTCTATATTGGAACCTCGTTTTCCCGTATTAGATGGGAGCCTAGGTCATCCATGTCCTGAGTACAGGTAAAAATAGAAATACATTTTAACGCAAAGACACATACCAAGCATTTTTGTATAAATGATGATCAGTTATTGTCAAAAGCAGTGAGTTTATTCACTGAAATAATCGGTTAGTTTCTTTTAAGCCAGATTCGTACGCCATTTACTAGCCCACTCGAAGTGTAATGGTTGCGATAGCATGCTAGATTTCTTAGAAATATATAACCCTGAGCATATAGGGGGCATTACGACGGATACAGAGATTACTGACCACAAGGTCATTGTAGCGTGACTGACTACCACATCATCGAAATCCACTAAAACTAAAAGCAAAATATAATTATTCAAAGAAATAGAAAGATGAAAATTCAGTTGATACCTTCCTATGAGATGGTCTCCACTCCGTTCCAACCAACTATGTAGAGTACACCAGACGTGCCTTAAATTCAAGGAAATTTCATCTACGGAAGTTGAGAGGTTCATAACTAATTAATAAAAAGTGGTACTAATCTTTCTTTTACACAAAAAAGTTGGGAACAAAGAATGCCAAATTTAAAAGAAGACAAAAGCTTTGAGTTTGGCGCCGTTTTACTGAGGATCGGAACTATAACGCGACATTCTTTTAATGGTTTCCACAATGAAACTCTGTCTCGAACTCTGACAGGAAACCCAGGGACATTCTTATCGTATGTGAAGTACAACAGCAGTTGCGTGAAGCCCGTAATATAATATTACCAGTTCTCCATGGAAGACGAAGTAAATATTCCAGTATTCGAATCAAGAACAGCTGCCAACACGAGTACCCTCTGTGCAGCGAAGCAGCTAAAATCACTCAATAAAGGCAATTCTTCTGGTCCAGATGTCTACACCAAAACTGAAGAAAGAAAGTAGGAGTTACAGACCCATATCACTGACGTCGATTTGCAGGAGGATTATGGAACATATACTATGTTTGAACATTATGAATTATCTTAAAGAAAATGGACTTACTGGCACAGCACGGATTCAGAAAATGTCGTTCTTGCGAAATGCAATTAGCTCTTTATTCGCTCAATGTAATGAGTGCTACGGACGGGGTTCTCGAATCGATTCCATATTTCTAGATTTCCAGAAGGATTTTGACACCGCTCCTGACAAGAAACTAGTAATCAAATTGTATGCTTATGGAATAGCGCTTCAGTTGTGCAACTGGATTCGTGATTTCCTGTCACAAATGTCACAGTACATGGTAATCGAGGGAGAATCATGAAGTAAAACAGACGTCGCATCCGGCGTTCGCCAAGGAAGTGTTGTTCGTAATCCACCTAAACGAATTAGGAAGCAATGTGAGGAGCTCACTTAGATTGTTTACAAGTGACGCTGACGTTTACCATATAGTAATGTCATTAGAAGATCAAGACGAATTACAAAATGATTTAGACAAAATATCTGTATGATGAAAAAAGTGGCAATTGTTTCTGATAAGGTTAAGTGTTTGTTCATCAACATAAATATAAAAAGAAATCCGTTAGTTTTAAAGGCTGTCTGTCAAAAAATAAATAAAAAAAATGACTCTGAGCACTATGGGACTCAACTGCTGTGGTTATCAGTCCTCTAGAACTTAGAACTACTTAAACCTAACTAACCTAAGGACATCACGCACATCCATGCCCGAGGCAGGATTCGAACCTGCGACCGTAGCAGTCGCACGGTTCCTGACTCCGCGCCTAGAACCGCGAGGCCACCGCGGCCGGCGGCTGTCTGTCAGTTGAACTAAATAATTAGGAATTAAAATTACCAGCAACTTAAATTAGAACGATCAAATAGATAATATTGTGGGGAATACAAACCAAAGACTGCGTTTCGTTGGCTGCAGAAGAAGCAACAGGTCTGCTAAACAGACTGCCTACACCATGCTTGTCCATCTTTGCTGGAGTGCTACTGTGCACTGCGGGATCCTCAGCAAATTAGGATTGACGGAGGAAATCGGAAAAGTCCAAAGAAGGGAAGCTTGTTTTTTACTATCGCGAAATAGAGGAGAGAGTGTTGTGGATGTAACAAGCGTGTTGGGCTGGCAAACGTTAAAACAAAGGCCTTTTTTCGTTGCGGCGAGACTTTTTCACGAAAGTACCGTCACAAACTGTGTCCTCTGAATGTGAAAATATTTTATTGTCGCCAACCTACATAGGGACAAATGATCGACGTAATAAAATAAGAGAAATCAGTACTTGTACAGAAAGATCTAAATGTTCATTTTTCCTACACGTTGTGGAGCGGCAGAGATATAGTCTAAAGGCAGTTCGAATAACCCTCTCCGGAACTTTAGTGTTAATTGCAGAATAATCATGTAGATGTAGATGTCGTTTACATGCAGGACGATCATGCAGGCGTTTCACAATAAATCATTATTTTGTTCAGTTGCGTTGTTGCCTCTGAATGTGTCGTAGGGTCCTGAGATCAAATTTCTCAGCTACTTCGTCAGCATCATCTTCATTGTCTGCAGATAGACAAACGACGTGATTTCGTAGTGCAGTCAGTATCATTCTGTTTTCACTCTTAAGTCTGTGTATTCTGAACCCTTTGAAAATGCTTAAACATCAGATTCAGCAGTAATATTTTTCAACAATTCTAACTTTGCCAACCTATGCAGCAGTGCATCTAATTATTTGTCAGTGGACACAGCTACCTAAATTCTGTTTTCTGTCATTTTACATCCAAAACAAACGAGGGCCAAACAACACTGTACATTTTGATGTGCGTATAAAACAGATTTGTGTGATACTTTCTACTTTTTGCAATATCAGTATAACACAGATTCGCGCATGGAAGATATCGCGATTGGTGTTGTGGTTTTCAGGCCAAAGGTTGGTGTGATGCAGCTCTCGATGCTAGTCTATCCTGTGCAAACCTCTAACCTCTTCGTCTCGGAATAACTACCGCAACTTACATCAATTTCAATCTGCTTGCATATTCACATGTTGGTCTCTCTCCACAATCTTTGTCAGTCACTTCACCTGTGCAATCTCCCCTCCCACCCCCCACCCCCGCCCCTCCCCTCACATACACACAAACTTCCTTGTCAAGTTGACTATTGACTATTCCTTGAAGCCTCAGGACGTGTCTTCTCAACCTATCCCTTCTGTTAGTTAAGTTGTGCCATTATTTTTTTTTTAAGGAGAATAGTGGTTGACAAGAGAGTCGGACTGGGTTGTAGTCTATTCCCAATGTTGTTCAATTTGCATATGAATGAAACAGTGAAAGGAAACCAAGGAGATATTTGGTAAGGGAATTAAAGTTCAGACAGAAGTAACCAAAATTTCGACATTTGCCCGTAATTCTGCAGTTCTGTCAGCGACGGCAAAATACCTGGAAGATCAGTTGAACGGAATGGATAGAATCTTGAAAAGCGGAACATCAACAAACGTAAAACAAGGGAAATTGAGTGTAATCGAATTAAATCAGGCATAGGTACGGGAGTTATATTAGGAACTGAGGGGTCTGCTGTTAGGAAATCTTTTGGATGGAAATGGAACGTGGACGATAGCAGCTCAGACTAGAAAAGGAGCTTCTGAAATTTCGTGCTGTAAAAGGATGCTGAAGATTAGTCCGGTAGATACAATAACAGTTTGGAACCGCGCGACCGCTACGGTCGCAGGTTCGAATCCTTCCTCGGGCATGGATATGTGTGACGTCCTTTGGTTGGTTAGGTTTAAGTAGTTCTAAGTTCTAGGGGACTTATGACCTTAGAAGTTAAGTCCCATAGTCCTCAGAGCCATTTGGACCAAGATACGATAACAAACGAGAAAGTACTGAGTCGAACTTGGGAAAAAAGAAATTCATGGCAGAGCCTGACTAATATAAGACGTCGATTGACAAGACACGTACTTGGGCACTAAATAAATCATCTGTTTTGTAACGGAGAGAAATTTGAGAGATAAGAATAATAGAAGAAGACGAAGGCTTGAACACGGTTCAAACGAATGTGGGTTGTGGCAATTATGCAAAGGTGAAGAGGCTTCCACAGTATAGTGGAGCTCAAACCGTTCTTCGGACTGAAGACCACTACAATGTGGCTGCAGATGCATTTGCTTGGAGTATTTCAGTTTGAGGACAAGAAGTGGGCACCCTACAGTTAATGACTCGCATTATTGGGAGCAGGCGCGTGGAAGAAAGTCCCCTTCCTGTTTCTGGGCCACTCTGGTTTGACATCTGGGCAGCCCGTTTGGGAAACACGCGCCTCTCGAAGTGGGCAGGCTGTCACCGCCCGCCTTACTGTCTGGCTGGCTGGACAGTCGCTCTTGAGAGAGAGAATACGCCTCAGTCCGGGCCAGCCCGGCCGGCGCATCCCGGCGCACGGCGCGGCTGCTGGGGTTTTCCCAGCCAGCCTCCGCCACGCACTGCGTCCCCTGCGTCCCTCTCAGCGCCGCCCAACAGTCTGTAGCCAGCGCGAGCCGCTGACCTCACAGCCGCCGCACAGTGGACAGGGACGGACGAAAAAAAAAATGGTTCAAATGGCTCTGAGCACTATGGGACTTAACATCTGTGGTCATCAGTCCCCTAGAACTTAGAACTACTTAAACCTAACAAACCTAAGGACATCACACACATAAATGCCCGGGGCAGGATTTGAACCTGCGACCGCAGCAGTAGTGCGGTTCCCGACTGAGCGCCTAGAACCGCTAGACCACCGCGGCCGGCGGGACGGACGAACGGCGGACATAGCTGGTCTACTATTTACGGCGGTTTTCAAAGCTTTTCATCACTGACGTCCCTCTTGAGAGGAGTTGTCGACAGTGACGACTAAACTCTGCCCGGGGTTACTCTTGCGTTTCACGGAACGGAGTGCGGGTTCAGAAAAACGAAGCAGCATCTTCGAGCAGAGGTAAAAGTAGCGGTGTGAGGTCAATAACGGTGGACAGTCTGGTTGGAGCCTGGGCCCCTGGTACAGGGTGTCTGAAAAGTCATTCTCCGATAACATACATTGATAACTCAGGCTAGAAGTAAGATACAAATATAAAACTGGTGTCTAATTGTTTACAAACTATCAAAGTTTTTTTCACACATCAGTAAACTTCCAAATGAGCACCCTTGGTAGCGCGTAGCACATCTAGGTGATATTCAATTTCCGTCCACACATTAGCCAACATCACTGGAGGGATCGATTCAACGACTGTGGTTATCCGTTGCCGCAAGGTTTCACGATCTGGTACACGTGTTCGGTAGATCTCGTCCTTGACGTAACCCCATTAAAAGAAGTCTAATGGGATTATGTCAGGAGGGCGTGGAGGCCAAACCGTTGCCCATCACGATCAATCCATCGCCCAGGAAAGTTCATATCGAGATTGGCACGGACGTCCAAATCCCAATGAGGCGGTGCACCGTCTTGCTGAAACAAGACATCGAGGTGATACTGAAGCATCTGAGGAACAGCATACAGTTGCAACATGACCAGACACACTGCAGATGTGATGGTAGCCTCAGCGAAGAAGAATGGCCCGATAATTCGATCGTGCAATAGCGCGCACCAAACATCCACCTTTGGACTGCCTCTGGTGCACTCCATGACCTCGCCAGGGGGTTCTGAACCCCAAATCCGCACATTATGGCGATTCACTACTCCACTGACAAAAAAGGTCACTTCGTCAGAAAAGGCAATTCGTCTGAGATAGCCATCATTGTCCTCAATACGTGATAGCATTTCGACCGCAAAGTCATATCGACGTGTACTGTCATTGGGCAACAATGAAAGTGGAAGTTTACTGATGTGTGAAAAAAACTTTGATAGTTTGTAAACAATTGGACACCAGTTTCATATTTGTATCTTACTTCTAGCCTGAGTTATCAATTTATGTTATCAGGGAAAGACTTTTCGGACAACCTGTATATCTATCAGCAGAGCTCACAGCACCTGAAGAAGATGGTTGCGTTGGTCATCTAAATATTGTGCACAAAATGGAAACCACAGCTCCGCTGGCTGCCCAGGATACTGCAGTCAGCTTTCTACCGCTGTTCATTATGTACGAACACTGTAGTTTATCCATCATCTCCACAACTCCTCTCTCTCTCTCTCTCTCTCTCTCTCTCTCTCTATCCATCCATCCATCCATATATCTATCTATCTATCTATCTATCTACCTCTCCTCTCCTCCTCCTCTCGCATCAAACCAGACCCTAACCGATGTTCTAATACGCCATACAAGCTTATGATTTTAATTGTAGTAACAGTAGGACCAGCTTAAGAATTTCTCGAGGGAAAAAACAACTTGTTTTTGCGGACATTACATAGAGCCATTGAAAGATCCCCTCGGGAAAATTTATAAATGATTGTGCTTGTAAACCTCTACGTTATTTGATTTTCAAACAGCTGAGCAGAACTGAACGTACTCAGAAATTTCGCTCTTTACTTAATCTGATCAACACTAAACTGACACACAATACTGTTAGCGCAACGCAATCCGACTTTCAATAATCCTTACAAAAGAATGGTCCTGACTAACGATAACCTATACCTTTCATGAATCACTTACCTCACAAAAATCTTCGTCACTCAAGCCACTGCAATACAGCGAGCGCCAAAGCTGCCAGCTAAATAAAAGATTCTAACTACTGAAGGCACTAACTACTGATAGGCATAGTTAGCAAATGAAAGATTTTGATAGAGAACAAACAATATATTTACCTTAACAGTGTTCAAAAGACATATTATATATAGCAGTTCATGACATCCAGTCTTACAAATTTACTGTCTCTGATGGACACACGTCCAGATCATCCGCTGTCAAAACTCCGCCATCTCACTCCCCACATCCACCACTGCTGGCGGCTCACCTCCAACTGCGCAACGCTACGCGCTGTTCACATCCAACTGCCCAACACTACAATAGCAAATATTCCAACAATGCAAATCAGTCACAGACTTTACACAGCACAGTAAGTGATTTTCATATAGAGCGCTACGTGGCGTTACCAGCATAAAAACCTATGCAGCCTACTTACACTATTTTTCCATGCACGGTGTACTTTAACCACAGCAGTACGCGAACACTTTAAAAACTTGGCCGTTTCGGAAATGCTTCGACCCTTGACCCGAAATACAATGATCATCCCGTTTTGGATGTCAAGCAAATCGCTCCTTTTCTGTATTGCGGCAACGCCTGCACTGCTTTCCGCGTCCCCCTGGCAGGCTTTATATATCCTCCACTGGTAGTGCTGTCACCTCCCGTATGAAAATGGTTATCGCAGTTTGAGGTCGTGTCAGTACTCCTACGTTTCTTAGAACTTCAAACGTCTTTACACTCCCGGACGCTTTTTCTAGGTCAACAAATCTTGTGAAGGGTGTTGATCCTTCTTATACCTTACAAACTGAACTCTGCCTGCACAGGCCATGACGGCCCAACGGTACCGACAGGCCGCCGTGTCATCCTCTCAGCCCACAGGCGTCACCGGATGCGGATATGGAGGACCATGCCGTCAGCACACTGCTCTCCCGCTATGTCAGTTTCCTTCTTACACCTTGCTTACATAGTTAAGCACAGTGTCAGGACTGCCTCTGCGGTGCCTTTACCTTTCCTAAAGCCGAGCTGATACTCGTCCGAGAAATCCACAACTTTGTTTTGTGTAAGGAGCGGTCAAATGGAAACAGTTAGAAAAAAGTAGGTAAACTGTTAATTATTTCAAAAAAAATCGCAGTAACTGTTAACACATAAACACATCTACGCCAGTGTAAGACAAGACGGTCCGTGACTTTACGGAAAAATGTTTGCGGTTGCCTACAGAATTATGATTCAGGCCCGGATTCACAATTTCAGGGGGTCGCCAAAGTCATATTCTTTAAGAAAAAAACCGTGTATCACAAAGCACCTAGCATGCAGTGCACAATGGTTTATCGATTCTTCGTATGATTTTGTAGGAGGAGGAAATTAGTGTTTAACGTCCCGTCGACAACGAGGTCATTAAAGACGGAGCACAAGCTTGGATTAGAGAAGAATGGCGAGGGAAATCGGCCGTGCCCTTTCAAAGGAACCACACTGGCGTTTGCCTGAAGTGATTTATGGAAATCACGGAGAACCTTAATCAGAATGGCCGGACGTGGATTTGAACCGTCGTCCTCCCGAGTGCGAGTCAAGAGTGCTAACCACTGCGCCACCTCGCTCGGTGTATGATTTTAAAATACACCCCTGCTGGTTTATGAAGATTTTTCAAGACATTCTAAGTTTATTTCTGAACGAATCATAAATTGACTTTTGAATCTGTGCATAGTGTTGGAGATGTCTCTGCCACGGGAATCCCCGTCGCATCTACAAATGAAAAAAAAAAAGACACCTTTCCCGCGGACAAAAGGGGACCTATAAGAGTTGAGCCGAATAAACCCGAACGGTTCAATGCCAATTGCTGTTGGTTTATGTGGTTGACTGGATATGCGAATGATCAGCGTTGTTATAATTACTAGCGAAATCCATAGATTCAGACTACCACAGTTTATATAAACGACTAACAGGAATAACAGGGAAGGAAGATTTACGTATTGCCTTCTCAGTGTATCCAAGAAAATGAAATATTGACGAAACTTTTTGCCAGAACGCTACACTACCAGGAGCCGGTTGTAAAGTCTCGTCCGCATCAAACGTGGTCGTGCGGTAGCGTTCTCGCTTCCCACGCCCGGGTTCCTGGGTTCGATTCCCGGCGGGGTCAGGGATTTTCTCTGCCTCGTGATGGCTGGGTGTTTTGTGATGTCCTTAGGTTAGTTAGGTTTAAGTAGCTCTAATTTCTAGGGGACTGATGACCTAAGATGTTAAGTCCCATAGTGCTCAGAGCCATTTGAGCCTTTTTTTTTTTTTTTTTTTTTTTTTGTAAAGTTCCCGGTTAGCAGCAGCTTAAGTTCTATTCACGGAATAGAGCGGAAAACGCATTCTACGGACACGTAGTAACGCCTAACTGGAGAACAAACACGCCGTAGCTGAGCCACTGTGTCCGGCAGGATTAGTGAAGTTAACCGAAGAAAAGGTTTTGACAGTGGCAGGAATAGTTGCAGAATTAGTGATGACGAGATTGTTTATTAGAACGAGGAAGGAAAACAAACGGGTACATCACACAAATTATATGGAAGAATATGACGATTCCAAATTTGTATAAAAATTTCGTACGACTAATACTTTTCGATCTCGTGCTCGACAAACTGGAGCCTATGAATGAAATGTGGAACCATTTCCTAACATAAAACTTTCTGCTTGCAGTAGGCACAATAGGTATTTGATACTGGTACTTAGTTATATCCTGTCGTGTCATTTGTGTAAACGGGGCTGATAAGAATGACCATTTGTGCCAACACAGTCTCCTTATTTGGCGCATATTAAATTGCTGCAATATTGGGAAGGCCTATTTCGTTTTATCTAGCGGACATTGACAAAACAGACGTAATCAAATCAAGAAGCCACACCAGTCGTGAGTGCTATTCGTATTAACAGTATTAGAAAACGACATTTTGATTTTTCGTCTAGCAAAACCTTTGACGAACTTTGACAACTTAACAGATTCTTTCGCAGGAAGGAAAGGTCACCGTGTGAAACTGAAGTAAGATTTGAGGGAAAAAATGCTGGGACCTAAGGACTGAAGAAATGTGTACTACCCTCCTTGTCTCTTGTCTTTACTGGTTTTATGTTTCCTACATTTAATTTTATGTCAAGCAATAGAAAACGTTAATAACTAATAGGCAATAAAGGGTGCAAATTTCTGATGTGTTCTTACTCTCCCAGCTACATTTATTTCCAACCAGTATTGATTGTGAGTTTTTTTAAGGGATGTAGGGTGTCAAACGGGCCGACTGGGAGCAGGAGAGACGGGAAATGCAGTGACTGGCAAGAGAAAAATGCTGTGTGAAAAGCCGTGGCACTGCACTTCGAACACATTGAAGACCAAAAAACATGTCTTACATTTTCTCGAACATACACTCCTGGAAATGGAAAAAAGAACACATTGACACCGGTGTGTCACACCCACCATACTTGCTCCGGACACTGCGAGAGGGTTGTACAAGCAATGATCACACGCACGGACACACCAGTAACCGCGGTGTTGGCCGTCGAATGGCGCTAGCTGCGCAGCATTTGTGCACCGCCGCCGTCAGTGTCAGCCAGTTTGCCGTGGCATACGGAGCTCCATCGCAGTCTTTAACACTGGTAGCATGCCGCGACAGCGTGGACGTGAACCGTATGTACAGTTGACGGACTTTGAGCGAGGGCGTATAGTGGGCATGCGGGAGGCCGGGTGGACGTACCGCCGAATTGCTCAACACGTGGGGCGTGAGGTCTCCACAGTACATCGATGTTGTCGCCAGTGGTCGGCGGAAGGTGCACGTGCCCGTCGACCTGGGACCGGACCGCAGCGACGCACGGATGCACGCCAAGACCGTAGGATCCTGCGCAGTGCCGTAGGGGACCGCACCGCCACTTCCCAGCAAATTAGGGACACTGTTGCTCCTGGGGTATCGGCGAGGACCATTCGCAACCGTCTCCATGAAGCTGGGCTACGGTCCCGCACACCGTTAGGCCGTCTTCCGCTCACGCCCCAACATCGTTCAGCCCGCCTCCAGTGGTGTCGCTACAGGCGTGAATGGAGGGACGAATGGAGACGTGTCGTCTTCAGCGATGAGAGTCGCTTCTGCCTTGGTGCCAATGATGTTCGTATGCGTGTTTGGCGCCGTGCAGGTGAGCGCCACAATCAGGACTGCATACGACCGAGGCACACAGGGCCAACACCCGGCATCATGGTGTGGGGAGCGATCTCCTACACTGGCCGTACACCTCTGGTGATCGTCGAGGGGACACTGAATAGTGCACGGTACATCCAAACCGTCATCGAACCCATCGTTCTACCATTCCTAGACCGGCAGGGGAACTTGCTGTTCCAACAGGACTATGCACGTCCGCATGTATCCCGTGCCACCCAACGTGCAATAGAAGGTGTAAGTCAACTACCCTGGCCAGCAAGATCTCCGGATCTGTCCCCCATTGAGCATGTTTGGGACTGGATGAAGCGTCGTCTCACGCGGTCTGCACGTCCAGCACGAACGCTGGTCCAACTGAGGCGCCAGGTGGAAATGGCATGGCAAGCCGTTCCACAGGACTACATCCAGCATCTGTACGATCGTCTCCATGGGAGAATAGCAGCCTGCATTGCTGCGAAAGGTGGAAATACACTGTACTAGTGCCGACATTGTGCATGCTCTGTTGCCTGTGTCTATGTGCCTGTGGTTCTGTCAGTGCTCCCTGCCGCCGTTGGATAAGCAGCTGCTGCAGCAAGTCGTATAACCCTAGCTTACTTATTTGTTAGATAGTTTAATTAATTTCTTTGCGTGTTTTTGGGTACTTGCATTGTTTAATTCATATATTTCGGGCGTATTATAGTATTTGAGGGTTGTAGCATCGCGCCTTAGTACCTGAATAGTGCAAATTCGCGTAATCGTCTGTCTTCTGTTTTTGTTTTGAACGGCCAGTGTCGGTTGGTCAGTCAGTCAGTGTGCTCCCTGCCGCCGTTGGATAAGCAGCTGCTGCAGCAAGTCGTATAACCCTAGCTTACTTATTTGTTAGATAGTTTAATTAATTTCTTTGCGTGTTTTTGGGTACTTGCATTGTTTAATTCATATATTTCGGGCGTATTATAGTATTTGAGGGTTGTAGCATCGCGCCTTAGTACCTGAATGGTGTAAATTCGCGTAGTCGTCTGTCTTCTGTTTTTGTTTTGAACGGCCAGTGTCGGTTGTTCAGTCAGTCAGTGTGCTCCCTGCCGCCGTTGGATAAGCAGCTGCTGCAGCAAGTCGTATAACCCTAGCTTACTTATTTGGTAGATAGTTTAATTAATTTCTTTGCGTGTTTTTGGGTACTTGCATTGTTTAATTCATATATTTCGGGCGTATTATAGTATTTGACAGTTGTAGCATCGCGCTTTAGTGTTTACTTCGTAGATTCTTATTTAAATTGCGTGTGAGTTTCGTATAGGAGGTGCAATTTCGAGTTTTAGTTACTGTAATCGTAAATTCAGCAGATTGTAGCGCTGTCGTTAGGCATTTGTACAGGTTAGTTGATACATTCTTTGTGTGTTTCGCTTGCGTTATCTAGGCACGGACTCGTGTTTCAGTAACTGTTGTTAAACATCAATTAGAATGGACAGGGACTGCGATTGCTGTGTTCGGATGAGGGCTGACTTGGCATCCCTTCGCTCACAGCTGCAATCGGCACTGACTTCGGTCGCGCAGCTTGAGGCTGTTGCCAATGGGCACCACTGTGGAGAGCCGGACTTGGGTATCACGGGGATGTCAACCTCGCCCCGTCTGTCCCCAGATCGGTCTGCCGCTGTGGTTGCCCCGGTTGCTGCCCGCAGTGGGGCTGAGCCCTCGCCTGTGGTTGATTGGGAGGTCGTTCCAAGGCGTGGCAGGCAGCGAAAGGCGTCCCCGGAGGCTGATCAGAAAGCCTCCCCGGTGCGTCTGACAAACCGGTTTCAGGCACTGTCTCTGGCTGAGCCAGATGCAGCTGCCTGCCCTGTTTCAGAGGATCATTCTCAGCCTTCAAGGTCCGGGCAATCGCAGAGGGTGGACTTATTGGTAGTTGGGAGCTCCAATGTTAGGCGCGTAATGGGGCCCCTTAGGGATATGGCGGCTAAGGAGGGGAAGAAATCCAGTGTGCACTCCGTGTGCATTCCGGGAGGAGTCATTCCTGATGTGGAAAGGGTCCTTCCGGATGCCATGAAGAGCACAGGGTGCAGCCAGCTGCAGGTGGTGGCACATGTCGGCACTAATGACGTGTGTCGCTTTGGATCTGAGGAAATTCTCTCTGGATTCCAGCGGCTATCTGATTTGGTGAAGGCTGCCGGTCTTGCTTACGAGATGAAGGCAGAGCTCACCATCTGCAGCATCGTTGACAGAACCGACTGCGGACCTTTGGTGCAGAGCCGGGTGGAGGGTCTGAATCAGAGGCTCAGACGGTTTTGCGACCGTATTGGCTGCAGATTCCTTGACTTGCGCCATAGGGTGGTGGGGTTTCCGGTTCCGCTGAATAGGTCAGGAGTTCACTACACTCAGCTGGCGGCTACACGGGTAGCGGAGGCTGTGTGGCATGGACTGGGCGGTTTTTTAGGTTAGAAGGCCTCGGGAAAGTGCGGGATGGGCTGCAATGTCAAAGGGTGCTTGGCAATTACAGGACGTGCTTGGATCAAGGAACAGTCGGAATTATAGTTGTAAACTGTTGTAGTTGCGCTGGAAAAGTCCCTGAGCTTCAAGCGCTAATAGAAAGCACAGAAGCTGATATCGTTATAGGTACAGAAAGCTGGCTAAAGCCTGAAATAAGTTCTGCAGAAATTTTTACGAAGTCTCAGACGGTGTTCAGGAAAGATAGATTAGGCAGAATTGGTGGTGGAGTGTTTGTGTCTGTCAGTAGTGGTTTATCTTGTAGTGAAGTCGAAGTAGATACTCCGTGCGAATTGGTGTGGGTGGAGGTTATACTTAACAGCCGAATTAAGTTAATAATTGGCTCCTTCTACCGACCCCCAGACTCCGATGATACAGTTGCGGAACAGTTCAGAGAAAGTTTGAGTCTCGTAACAAATAAATACCCCACTCATACGGTTATAGTTGGTGGGGACTTCAACCTACCCTCGGTATGTTGGCAAAAATACTTGTTCAAAACCGGTGGTAGGCAGAAAACGTCTTCCGAGATTGTCCTAAATGCATTCTCCGAAAATTATTTAGAGCAGTTAGTCCACGAACCCACGCGAATTGTAAATGGTTGCGAAAACACACTTGACCTCTTGGCCACAAACAATCCAGAGCTGATAGAGAGCATCATGACTGATACAGGGATTAGTGATCACAAGGTCATTGTAGCTAGGCTCAATACCATTTCTTCCAAATCCATCAGAAACAAACGCAAAATAATTTTATTTAAAAAAGCGGATAAAGTGCCACTAGAAGCCTTCCTAAGAGACAATTTCCATTCCTTCCGAACTGACTATGCGAATGTAGACGAGATGTGGCTCAAATTCAAAGATATAGTAGCAACAGCAATTGAGATATTCATACCTCATAAATTGGTAAGAGATGGAACGGATCCCCCGTGGTACACAAAAAAGGTCCGAACGCCGTTGCAGAGGCAACGGAAAAAGCATGCGAAGTTCAGAAGAACGCGAAATCCTGAAGATGGGCTAAAATTTACAGACGCGCGAAATTTGGCACGTACTTCGATGCGAGATGCCTTTAATAGGTTCCACAACGAAACATTGTCTCGAAATTTGGTAGAAAATCCGAAGAAATTCTGGTCGTATGTAAAGTACACAAGCGGCAAGACGCAGTCAATACCTTCGCTGCGCAGTGCCGATGGTACTGTTATCGACGACTGTGCAGCTAAAGCGGAGTTATTGAACGCAGTTTTCCGAAATTCCTTCACCAGGGAAGACGAATGGAATATTCCAGAATTTGAAACACGAACATCTGCTAGCATGAGTTTCTTAGAAGTAGATACCTTAGGGGTTGCGAAGCAACTCAAATCGCTTGATACGGGCAAGTCTCCAGGTCCAGATTGTATACCGATTAGGTTCCTTTCAGATTACGCTGATACTATAGCTCCCTACTTAGCACTCATATACAACCGCTCGCTCACCGATAGATCTGTACCTACAGATTGGAAAATTGCGCAGGTCGCACCAGTGTTCAAGAAGGGTAGTAGGAGTAATCCATTTAACTACAGACCTATATCATTGACGTCGGTTTGCAGTAGGGTTTTGGAGCATATATTGTATTCAAACATTATGAATCACCTCGAAGGGAACGATCTATTGACACGTAATCAGCATGGCTTCAGAAAACATCGCTCTTGTGCAACGCAGCTAGCTCTTTATTCGCACGAAGTAATGGCCGCTATCGACAGGGGATCTCAAGTTGATTCCGTATTTCTAGATTTCCGGAAAGCTTTTGACACCGTTCCTCACAAGCGACTTCTAATCAAGCTGCGGAGCTATGGGGTATCGTCTCAGTTGTGCGACTGGATTCGTGATTTCCTGTCAGGAAGGTCGCAGTTCGTAGTAATAGACGGCAAATCATCGAGTAAAACTGAAGTGATATCAGGTGTTCCCCAGGGAAGCGTCCTGGGACCTCTACTGTTCCTGATCTATATAAATGACCTGGGTGACAATCTGAGCAGTTCTCTTAGGTTGTTCGCAGATGATGCTGTAATTTACCGTCTAGTAAGGTCATCCGAAGACCAGTATCAGCTGCAAAGCGATTTAGAAAAGATTGCTGTATGGTGTGTCAGGTGGCAGTTGACGCTAAATAACGAAAAGTGTGAGATGATCCACATGAGTTCGAAAAGAAATCCGTTGGAATTCGATTACTCGATAAATAGTACAATTCTCAAGGCTGTCAATTCAACTAAGTACCTGGGTGTTAAAATTACGAACAACTTCAGTTGGAAGGACCACACAGATAATATTGTCGGGAAGGCGAGCCAAAGGTTGCGTTTCATTGGCAGGACACTTAGAAGATGCAACAAGTCCACTAAAGAGACAGCTTACACTACACTCGTTCGTCCTCTGTTAGAATATTGCTGAGCGGTGTGGGATCCTTACCAGGTGGGATTGACGGAGGACATCGAGAGGGTGCAAAGAAGGGCAGCTCGTTTTGTATTATCGCGTTATAGGGGAGAGAGTGTGGCAGATATGATACACGAGTTGGGATGGAAGTCATTACAGCATAGACGTTTTTCGTCACGGCGAGAGCTTTTTACGAAATTTCAGTCACCAACTTTCTCTTCCGAATGCGAAAATATATTGTTGAGCCCAACCTACATAGGTAGGAATGATCATCAAAATAAAATAAGAGAAATCAGAGCTCGAACAGAAAGGTTTAGGTGTTCGTTTTTCCCGCTCGCTGTTCGGGAGTGGAATAGTAGAGAGATAGTATGATTGTGGTTCGATGAACCCTCTGCCAAGCACTTAAATGTGAATTGCAGAGTAGTCATGTAGATGTAGTGTGATCATGTGATGTATCTGACCCCAGGAATGTGTCAATAAAGTTTCCCCTTCCTGGGATAATGAATTCACGGTGTTCTTATTTCAATTTCCAGGAGTGTATATGTTTTATCTTTAGAAAGATGTGCGCTTCGAATTGAATATATTTTTGAAAAACCTTTTTTTTTTATTTTTGAGATCCTATCTCGAACGCTCGAGAGGGAGGAGCGGGTTGGCGTCACTATGAAGTTTTTCCCCGCTTCAAAAATATCGTAGATCCTGGCCTGCAATGATTGTTTCGAGACGTGCACCTCTTCGTCCGAAGCAAATTGACTGCAACGAATGTCTTTCTTCAGGGCTCCAAAAATATGAAAATCGTATGGGGCGGCATCGTGACTGCTTGGATGATGTGTAAGGGATTCCCAGCGAAATATCTGCACCGCAGTCCAAACTCACCTGGCAACATGTAGGCACGCCCGTGGTTCCGTAGGCAACCACAAACATTTTTATATGAAGGCATTTACAGTCTTGTCTCACACTGGGGTAAAAGTATTAACAGTTATGGCGATTGCTTTTGAAATAACAGAGACTTTACTTTCTTTTCATCTGTCTCTTTTTCATTTGACTGTCCGTTACAGGAAGTATTGGGGGTTATTCAGAGATGAAGAGGCTTGCACAGGATCAAATCGTAAGGAGAACTGCACCAAAGCAGTATTCTGACTGAAGCCCACACCAACAAGTAGCATGCACATGAAGTTTTAGACTTTGTAATTTGGAAGGTGCCCTATAACTCGCAAATGTCTGAAGAGTATCTTAGTAAACAAAGTAAATTTGTCGAATGAACAATACTTGATGCTATTTTCGATGAACACGACCGTCAGCGTAACATTTAATTACCCACGACAGGTAAAACACAGTTCACTAAATAGCTTTTGCAGGTGTAATACGGTGTTTTTCAGATGTTCCAAGTTTAGGTTCAATTGTAGTAGCAGTTTTGCTGTCATTAAATTTCGAGATTATTTTGATACAATACGAGGTCGTTAAAGCAGCGAGAGATCGTAACACAGCCTCCGGCAGCGTCGGTTCGGGAACAGGTCTGCGGTTACGGACTTTCCCGACCTGGACGGGACTGCTCGTACAACCGCCTGGCTGTCGCTCTGTCCGCCTGACAAGCGCGGTATTCCCTCGCCGTTCCTAGCTGATAAACGTCGGTATGAATCACGGGGTTATCTAATAATGGCTGTCGCTGCTGGTGACGGTGAAATGCGCTGTGCGCGTGTCTTTTGTGTCCCAGCTGGTGAAGCTCAAATACTCAGCGTGCACTCCTTTGTTGTTACGACTTTATTTGCCTTTATTTCATTACGCTTTCGAAGGTCAGCAAGTGTCAGCGGCTGGATGCTAAACAACCCATGTACAGTATTTCCCTCTTTTCCTGCGACGGTCTATGAGCTATGCATTCAGTGAGCACGGAAAATTAAATGAAATGATCGTATGGCATTGTTGGCCAGGAGGCCCCATCCAGGGAAGTTCGGCCGCCGAGCGCAAGTCTTATTTAAGTCGACGTCACATTGGGCGACTTGCGTGTGCCGGTGGTGAAGATAAAGTGATGTTGAGGACAACGAGCGGAGAAAATTTCCAACCCAGCCGGGAATCGAATCCGGGTCCGCTGCATGGGAGGCGAGCACGTTACCACTCAGCTAAGCAGGCGGACAGTGAGCACGGAATAAAATATTCTTACTTTTTCACTGCATCAAAAAATTGAAATGCCAAGATAGCAGGTTGCATGATTGTATCTGACTACAAACGGGACTTGTGTAGTTTCCTGAACGCGTTGCGAGCGTTAGCAGGGGTCAGGACAGTGTTCTCTGTAGTTGAGAGTGCGTTATGTCGTAGCCAAGTGAATTCGAGCGTCGGCAAATTGTTGGTACTCGTTTTGAGCGTGCTTCCTTAGCCATAAGCAGTAGAAGAGCTTGGTGTTACAAGAAGCACACTAAAGAAATTTTTCTGCCGCATATAGCGAAAGGAGGATATAAGATGAACATCAACAAAAGCAAAACGAGGATAATGGAATGTAGTAAAATTAAATCGGGTGATGCTGAGGGAATTAGATTAGGAAATGAGACACTTAAAGTAGTAAAGGAGTTTTGCTATTTAGGATGTAAAATAACTAATGATGGTCGAAGTAGAGAGGATATAAAATGTAGACTGGCAATGGCAAGGAAAGCGTTTCGGAAGAAGAGAAATTTGTTAACATCGAATATAGATTTATGTATCAGGAAGTCGTTTCTGAAAGTATTTGTTTGGAGTGTAGCCATGTATGGAAGTGAAACATGGACGATAACTAGTTTGGACAAGAAGAGAATAGAAGCTTTCGAAATGTGGTGCTACAGAAGAATACTGGAGATAAGGTGGATAGATCACGTAACTAATGAGGAGGTATTGAATAGGATTGGGGAGAAGAGAAGTTTGTGGCACAACTTGACTAGAAGAAGGGATCGGTTGGTAGGACATGTTTTGAGGCATCAAGGGATCACAAATTTAGCATTGGAGGGCAGCGTGGAGGGTAAAAATCGTAGAGGGAGACCGAGAGATGAGTACACTAAACAGATTCAGAAGGATGTAGGTTGCAGTAGGTACTGGGAGATGAAGAAACTTGCACAGGATAGAGTAGCATGGAGAGCTGCATTAAACCATTCTCAGGACTGAAGACAACAACAACAACATAGCGAAAGCGGAAAAATACCGTTCGTTGAATCGCAAAGTGGATAGAGTGCTGGTGAAAGACAATGTTGTGGGTTTTGATCAAAAATAAGAACACGACAGCTGCAGAAATCACTGCAGAACTGAATGTCGCCCTCGCGAAGTGTCAGCACCAAAACAACAACAATGAAAGTCGGTAATAGGGAAACGCAGGGCGAGCTGGAATTACAAAACAACTCAGCAGTGAACCAAGTGCTTCCGACGGGAAACGTAGTGCTGAATCCATAAAACCTCGACAAAATGGGCCTGTTGCGTTGGCAGAAGAGCCAACACCTTGTTACTAGTCGAGGCCGAAATGCAGGCGTTTTAGGTCAAGCACGCTGGCGTGAGGAGGGTAGAACTATACTGACGTGAGGCCTGAAACATGACAAGGAATTAGAATTCAGAAAGCGGACGTAGTTAGTTTGATACTTAACTTTAATCCATTAATGATGAACGTCGCTCTTGACGGTACATGATTCACAATATTATCTGTCCAGAATACATCCTTGAAGTAATTATAGTAACTGAATATGGCGCCTTGCTAAGTCGTAGCAAATTGACGTAGCTGAAGGCTACGCTAAACTGTCGTCTCTGCAAACAAGAGCGTATAAAGACAGTGAACCATAGCTAGCAAAGTCGGCTGTACAACTGGGGCGAGTGCTAGAGAGTCTCTCTAGACTAGACCTGCCGTGTGGCGGCGCTCAGTCTGCTATCACTGTTAGTGGCGACACGCGGGCCCGTCGTACACTCACGTACCGCGGCCGATTTAAAAGCTACCACCTAGCAAGTGTGTTGTCTGGCGGTGACACCACAGGGACAGTGGAAGAACGTCAAGTGGTTGGATGAATCGTGTTTCACACTGATCATACAGTGTAACCATTCACAGCTAGTATTAATATCATTAAAACCTTCCGGCCTAATAAGCCATGGTAAATGTATAAAACTTTCTCCTAACGTTTCCTCTCCGACTGCGGGAGACACCTTCAGGGGTAAAGTGGCGAAATGCAAGCAAAACTCGAAGGAGTGCCGAATATGTGGGCAGTGTAGAGAGCACCACAGTCCGCCACGTGTGACGTCGGCCACAAGATTATCTCTGGTAGTGGCAACATTCTCGATTTAAGGTAATCCATCATCATTCTTACGTTGCAATGTTTCATCCAAATTTTGTCTAATTTAACACTTTCCTATTTTCGTTAAAATTGTTACGGTGTTTGTAAATCTAAAGAGTCCCTCTACACATAGGGCATGATAATGTAATGTTCTAGATATGACACTCCCCTCAGCGATTTTTATTTCATGACCACCCTCTTGGTAAAAATTTTCCGTACGGCTCATTTATCCGTATTTTCTAGGCGTCCGTTCCTCTTGTGTTCAACGAGACGAGTGTTAACATTTCTTTTTGTGGTACCAATATACGAGGTGCGACAGTAAAGTAATGAGACTGAAATGAAAAAAAAAGTTGCTTACCGTTTTAGTCAAGTTTAGTGTTGTCTCCTTCAAAGTAGTTCCCTCCTGATTGCGCACACTTTTTCCAGCGCTTCTGCCATTGATGGTAACATTTCTGGAACTCATCTTCTGTAATATCCTCCAAGACCCTCGTCGCAGCATTTTGGAGATCTTGTGTTGTTTGGAAATGGTGTCCCTTGACCGCCATTTTGACTCTTGGAAAGAGAAAAAAGTCACACGGAACAATATCTGGTGAATAAGGTGGCTGTGGTAGTACTGAAATTTATTTTGAAGTTACAAATTGCTGTACTGACAGAGCAGTATGGGGTTGCGCATTATCGTGATGCAGAACCCAATTATCAGCAATGCACTCAAGCATGCATTTTACTTTTGACTTTGACATGCGAGCTTTTTTTGGTCTGGGTGAGCACCATTGCGAACTTTGGCGTTTTGTCTCTGGATCGTGCTGAAAAAAACAACTTTCATCACCAGTGATAACACGGCTCAACAATTCTGGATTGATTTCCGCTTGCTCTAACAGACCGGCTGCTACATTTTTCCATGTTTCTCGCTGTTGTGGCGTGAGATTTTTGGGGACCATTTCTGCACAAATCTTTCTCATACCAAGAATTTCAGTTATTATTAGACAAACCATTTCTCGATTGATGTTCAGTTCTTCTGCAATCATTTTCACGGATAATCTTCGGTCAGATCGTACGAGTTCACGCACCCTGGCCAAGTTGACATCCGTCCGTGAGGTTGATGGTCGTGCACTGCGGTATTCATCTCCAACATTCATTCTGCCTTCACTAAACATTTTATGCCAACGAAAAACTTGAGCTCTTGACATAACCTCCTCTCCAAAAGCCTTTTGAAGCTTACTGTAAGTTGTCGCCGCGTTTTCACCCAATTTAACGCAAAAGAAATGGCATACAGTTGCGCAATATTTTGCGGTTCCATTTCCGTGACGAGAGACACAAACACGGGTTAACTTATTACAGCACAACTCACGACTGAGCAGTTGTATCGATGTGCTGTTTGGACTAGAAGCAGATTATAGACCAAGGTCAAAGATATTGTGAATACGTAAGCCTGCACGTTGCCACATCTTGCAAAGAAAATTGTAAGTAGGCTGTTTAGGTTTTCTTGTTGGTAACGCCACGTAGCACTCGGTATGAAAATCAGTGGCTGTGCTGTGTGCAGTCTGTGTCTGGTTTGCATTGTTGTCTGCCATTGTAGTGTTGGGCAGCTGGATGTTAACAGGGCGTAGCGTTGCGCAGTTGGAGCTGAGCCGCCAGCAGTGGTGGATGTCGGGAGTGAGATGGCGGAGTATTAAGAGCGGATGATCTGGACAGAGACAGTAAATTTGTAAGACTGGATGTCTATATATATATATATATATATATATATATATATATATATATATATATATATATATATATATATATATACTTTTGAAAACTATTAAGGTAAATACATTGTTTGTTCTCTATCAAGATCTTTCATTTGCTAACTGTGTCTATCAGTAGTTAGTGCCTTCAGTAGTTAGAATCTTTTATTTAGCTGGCAGTATTGGCGCTCTCTGTATTGCAGTAGTTGGAGTAACGAAGATTTTTGTGAGGTAAGAATTCATGAAAGGTATAGGTTATTGTTTGTCAGGGCCATTCTTTTGTAGGGATTACTGAAAGTGAAATTGCATTGCGCTAAAAATATTGTGTGTAATTTTAGTGTTCATCAGAATGGGTAAAGAGCGAAATGCGAAATGTCTGAGTACGTTCAGTTCTGCTCAGCTGTTTGAAGATCAAATAACGTAGAGGTATACCAGCACAGTAATTCATTAATTTTTCTAAGGGGATGTTTCACTATTTATGCTCTTGTCATCTGAGAAGTTCTGGTAACTGCTGTTTGCCGACAACCGAAAATTGTACCGCAAATGACATGAAAACTGACAGTTCCACCTTCTGTTAGAAATAGTGAAGGTCACATAAAAAACATTACGCTAGAACAAACAAAAACTCCAGCCCACACATCTGAAACTCTGCTCTAAAAGCAACGATAATAGAACCTTCGAATGACTTATTAAAATGTTTAATTACGTCTACTGTCGTTTGGTTTCCCTGTTAACTATCAATGACGTGTATAAATACACCCCTGTGATGGGCAGAATTTCCTAAAAGGTGAAACATCATGCAAAAGTCAAAGGTGTCGTAACTATAAACAGACTTTATAAAGAAATTCGCGAGTACCTACGTCAGTGGTCGTCCAGTTGGCTTAAAATATGCGGCACCGTGGCCATCTGTGTTATTAGAATGGGGCCTTGGTCACAACAGTACGTGTAACGCCGTGTTTCTTCGTAACGCTGAAGAGCGGACCGGGGCAAAATCTGGCACGTCTGCTCGCCTGGAGCGTGAGCGGCGGCCTTTGAGCCGCGTGGGGCAGCCTCATCGTGTCCCACCACCTTTCGGGCGTGCTCTCGGGACAGCGACAATTCTTCTTGTCATATTTCGGCTAGAAACCTCCCAGCCATCTTCAAGGCGAGTCAGAGACTGAGTTCATAGCGTTTGCGCGTGCATATTTATACGGAGAGTCACGTGATACTGAGGATTGAAAGCGCATGCGTCAAAGACATCAAAGAAGCCACTACTGCGCTAGTCATAGATAAGATGTGTACAGCAAAGATAAACATATAAGAGCAGAGTGTAAACAAAACATTGCTGCTGCGAATCCATCGTGGTCGTAAATAAATAATTAATCTTTAAAAGTGGTAACATCTGTCGGAAGTGAAGATGCAGAAAGTCTTTCCGAACGAAGGTGTGAAATAAGCGGTTTCCAAGCATTGTCAAGATGAAATCCTTCGTCACGGTTTAGCAGGTTGTCGGCTAGTTGTATTTCTACAGCTTCCTTAACAGCTGAGTCTCAGAAAGATGAAGCAGTATTTAAAATCTTAACATCTTTGTAATCCATGGCATGGCCAGTAGAAATGCAATGTTCGGCAACTGCTGATTTGTTAGACTGAAGAAGACGTGTGTAACGCTGGTGTTCGACGCATCGTTCTTGTACATTGCGCGTGGTTTGCCCTATGTAACGTTTGCCACACTCACAAGGGATTTCATAAACTCCCGCCTTTCGCAAGAGCGGATCATCCTTAACGGATCTCAACAAGGCTGCAGTCTTAGCTGGTGGGCGGAATAGCACATCCACTTTATGTTTCTTCAAGATTCTAGCGATTTTAGAAGAAACATTACCCACGTATGGGGGAATGGCTGTAGATTTCACTTCCCTTTCCACTTCCTCATCCTTATCCTGTGATTTTTCTACAGCCTTGTTTGCACTCTGCGCTTATATGTTTATCTTTGCTATATACATCTTATCTATGGCTAGCGCACCAGTGGCGACTTTGATGTCTTTGACGCATGCGCTTTCAATCCTCAGCAGCTTTGTATCACGTGACTCTCCGTATAAATAAGCACGCGCAAACGCTACGAACTCAGTCTCTGACTCGCCTTGAAGATGGCTGGGAGGTTTCTAGCCGAAATATCGCAAGAAGAATTGTCGCTGTCCCGAGTGCACGCCCGAAAGCTGATGGAACATTATGTCCGCCGGGAAAACTTCAAGAATCACATAGCATAAATATTTTTCTTATTTTACGTGTAGTTCACTGTACGGCTCTAAAACCATGCTACAGTACTTATCCAACATTTACATGAAGAAAGTGGTAAAGGGGAAGACAGAGCGGAGGGAGAGAGGGATTGAGGGTAGACTAGAAGAACAAAACATGCATGATATTAGGGGATGGGAGGAGACAACACTAAAGTAGAATTGCAACAAATGTTATTACACAATATCAGGAAAGTACCAGTAATTCTGAACTCCACATCGCTAAACACTTAGGCTGACGCACCAACTCTCCAAGTAAGAATGAGATTTTTCGAGATTCTCTCATCGGGCTGTTGGAAACAGCACAGACGGTCGAACATTATATGACTGCAATGTCGCTTGGTCTCGAATTTTCTCGAAATGTAGCCGAAGGAAGCACTTACGATTCGATTCCAGTACGGTCAGAAGGAGGTGTTCTCGTTTTACCCTTCTCACGTTAAATAACAGCCCCTGTTGCATCTAATCGCGTTACGAGTACAACTAGCTACGCTATGTGATCGAAAGTATCCGGACACCTGGCTGAAAATGAGTTATAGTTCGTGGCGCCCTCCATCGGTAACGCTGGAATTCTATACGATGTTGGCCTCCCCTTAGGCTTGATGACAGCTTCCACTCCCGTAGGCGTACGTTCAACCAGGTGCTGGATAGTTTCTTGGGGAATAGTAGCCCATTCTTCACCGAGTGATGCACTGAGGAGAGCTATCGATGTCGGTCGGTAAGACCTGGCACGAAGTCGGCGTTCCGAAACATCCCAATGGCGTTCTATAGGATTCAGGCGAGAACTCTCTGCAGGCCGGTCCATTACAGGAATGTTACCGTCTTGTAATCGCTCCGCCACAGGCCGTGCATTATTAACAGGATCTAGATCGTGTTGAAAAATGCAATCATCATCCCCAAATTGCTCTTCAGCAGTCGGAAACAAGAAGGTGCTTAAAATATCAATGTAGGCATGTGTTGTGATAGTGCCACTCAAAACAACAAGGGGTGCAAGCCCCCTATATGAAAAACACGACCACACCGCAACACCACCGCCTCCGAATTTTACTGTTGGCACTACAAACGCTGGCAGATGACGATCACCGGGCATTCGCCATACCCTCCCCCTACCATCGAATAGCCACATTGTGTACAGTGATTCGTGATTCCACACATCGTTTCTCCACTGTTCAATCGTCCAATGTTTACGCTCCTTACACCAAGCGAGGCGTCGTTTGGCATTTACCGGTCTGATGTGTGGCTTATGAGCAGCCATTCCACCATGAAATCCAAATTTTCTCACCTCCCGCCTAACTGTCATAGTACTTGCAGTGGATCCTGATGCAGTCTGCAATTCCTGCGTGAATGTCTGGATAGATGTCTGCCTATTACACGTTAAGACCCTCTTCAACTGTCGGTGGTCTATGTCAGTCAACAGACGAGATCGGCCTGTAAGCTTTTGTGCTGTACGTACCAATTCACGTTTCCATTTCACTATTTCATCGGAAACAATGGACCTAGGGATGTTTAGGAGTGTGGAAATCTCGCGTATATATGTATGACGCAAGTGACACCCTATCACCTGACCACGTTCAAAGTCCACGAGTTCCGCGGAGCGCCCCATTCTGCTCTCTCACGATGTGTAATGACTACTGAGGTGTCTGATGTGGAGGACCTGGCAGTAGGTGGCAGCACAACGCACCTAATATGAAAAACGAATGTTTCTGGGGGCGTCCGGATACTTTTGATCACATAGTGTATCTCTGTCCCTGTCCTACAGAATAATCTGGCATCCGTCTTAGCTGCGACACACGTGGAAATTATATAAGAAATAGAACAAATAAACATTCTTCTTTGAGACATTGGGATCCAAAGTAAACCCTAAATTCCTCTCGGCTTACTGATTCTTGGCTTTTGCAACTGTTGGGCAGAAATTTCCCCTCTCTGTACAGTCCGTTGGAAGCTCCACGTCTCTTTCTCCCCAGCGAGAAACGGAATGCGCAGCACGTTTCTTCAAATAAATTCTCGAAAACGGACCTTTCATCGTCGGCAGTTTCAAGGCAGACGCCTGCTCTCTGCGATTTCGCGTCACGTTTTCGCCGCTCCCTGCAACAACGTTTGAAGTTTCCGCTGTCTTTCCCACGAAAGGCGTCCGTGAGCTACTGTAAGTTTCTTCGTACCTCATTGCCTTTTTTCTTTGTAGAATACGTTAAACACTTGATTCACTCAAGTACTTAAACGAGGAATTCCTGTAGGTAATGTCGTAGAGGGAATATTTCATCAAAGCCCCTTCTCGTTTGCTGCTACTTGTATCGTTGGTTACCGTGTTTCTCTTTTCCTCCAGGCGACTAGTTAGTTTTACGTACTCAGCATCAAACCTCGCAGACCATGAAATCTCCCACCTTGCGCCACTGGGTGTGTTCTGAACGTTATTATAAACGTTTTTCATTCTTCGTTTTCCGCTTTAGGCTATTTTGCTGCTGACAATGTTTACCGGGCTCAACTCTTTAACATTCTGAAAGCAGCGTTAGTGAAACACAATCAGGGAATTGTAATGTACAACTTGTACAGATATCACATTGCAACTGTAAGAATCGAAGAATAAGAAACGAAAGCAGTGGTTGAGAAAGAAGCGAGACGAATACGGTAAGCAGGTCAGTATGCAGAAATGAAGAGGCTTCTACAGGACAGACTGGGAAGACGAAATGAAGGAATATTGGGGTGTAACGTCCCGCCTACATTGAGGTCATTAAAGACGGAGAACAAGCTCCGGATTTTTCAAGGATGGGGAAGGAAACCGGTCATGCCGTTTCAAAGGAACCATCTCGGCATTTACCTGAAGCGATTTAGGGAAATCGCGGAAAACATAAATCGGGATGGTCGATTGCGTCGACAACTGCATAAAACCAGCCTTCGGACTGAAAACCACAACAACGACAACGACAACATTGCTTGTTACGGTTGTCACCTTTTCCTCGGGTTTCAGTGTCACACTTCTGTTTTGGTTTGTCTTTTTATAACCTTTCAGGATCCGTCCTTAACAAATGTTTGTTCGACCATGTCTTGTTTCCATCTAACTTTTCTTTCAGCTACCTGTGTTAAGTTTATCAACATTTGTGATTCTGTTCTTTACCTCTTTTCACATTTCTTAGAAGAATTATCTTTTCTTCCTTCTAGCTTAATATCCGTAATTGTATCTCACATACGCTCACGAGACATCGTAGGTAAGTGCAGAGTTTAATCGTGGACGTTTGTGAATAGTCTGGAGATCTTAAACTTCACGTCATCCCCTTGTAGACCAAATCTCGACGATGACTGTTTCTTCCAAAACTGAGACTCAAAGCGGCTGCATGAGCAGCAGAACGGAATGGACAGTTTCTTGAAAAGAGGTTATAAGATGAACACTAGAAAAAGTGAGATAAGTGTAATGGAATGTTTGAGACATTACGGAAGCTGTGGATACCACCAAAGCTAATAAGCCTCGTGATATTGACATTAAGCAAAATAAAAGCTAATGGCCAAATATTCCAACAATTTTACGAACTCTTAAGGACTTAATCTAGGAAATGCTACATCACCGGCACTGTTTAGCTTGTGTCTGGAGGCTGTCATTCTAAAACTTTCAAGCAAAACAGATGCTACTATTTTCTACAGGACAACTCAGTATATACAATTTGCAGACGGCATAGCCATGTTTGGAAGAAATAAAGAGTATCTTCTGGAAAAGTATGCAGTTTTGGAAAGCGCAGTAGGACTTCGCTTGGTAATAAGCAAGAAAAAAAAATGATCAACATCAGAGACAAATTAAGTTGGAGAGGTATTGAAATTTCCAGAATGAGATTTTCACTCTGCAGCGGAGTGTGCGCTGATATGAAACTTCCTGGCAGATTAAAACTGTGTGCCCGACCGAGACTCGAACTCGGGACCTTTGCCTTTCGCGGGCAAGTGCTCTACCAACTGAGCTACCGAAGCACGACTCACGCCCGGTACTCA
Organism: Schistocerca gregaria; assembly: GCF_023897955.1. NCBI lineage: Eukaryota > Metazoa > Arthropoda > Insecta > Orthoptera > Acrididae > Schistocerca > Schistocerca gregaria. Next base: position 1,083,542,064 of record NC_064920.1, on the reverse strand, counting down.
CAGCTTTACTTCTGCTAGTATCCGTCTCCTACCTTCCAACCTTTACAGAAGCTCTCCTGCGAAACTTGCAGAACTAGCACTCCTGAAAGAAAGGATATTGCGGAGACATGGCTTAGCCATGAAATGTTTGAAGGGCTTGGAAGAGTAAATCAGTTTCATTATTTCGGAGGTATGATTGCGATAGATAATATGGTACCGACAGGGATAAAGCCAGGAACTGCTGCAGGTAACACGTGCTATTACAATTTCCTTAACATGTTGCGATCCTCCAGTATTTCAAAACAGCTGAATACGACAGTTTACAAAAGATTATAAAACGAGTTGTCATGAATGCAAGCGAAACTTGGACAGTAACACGACAAGCCAGAAATGTCATGGATGCTTGATGATAGTAACAGTGCAAACATCATGTATTGTGCAGAGGACATATAATAGGCAGATAGGCAGCAGTATGCAGACGTTTTACGGCTCTACCCCCCCCCCCCCCCCCCCCCGCAATCAAAACAAAAGACGCAACATAACAACTTACACTAACCTTGGTCTACTACTTTGAAAAGACATCTGCACTCTTCACTAACATCAGCTATGTAAATAGATAGTTCTCCGCCTGAAGGTGATGGTGTGAACCACCGAAACGCATAGTGGCAAAATAATCAAGTGGCTAACGCAGGAAACTATTTTATTTGTATTATATCCTCTCTATTTCGGCTATTGTCATTTAAAAGATAAATACTCTTTTGCTAGTTTCAGTGTGTCGTTTCCTAATCTAACTCAGGCAGCACCTTCTGATTTCATTCGTTTACCTTCCATTGCCCATATTTTTTTCGGCCATCATCATTTATTTTGCTGCACGAAGGTCGAAACTCTTCTGCTAGTTTCAGTGTTTCGTTTTCTAGTCTCATTCCGGCAGCATCCTCTAATTTACTTAATCGACCTTCCATTGCCCATATTTTACTTTTGCTGTGTCCGTGTTTTATTTTTGTTGATATTAATACTGTAACCTCTTTTGAACAAACTATCCTTTCCAAACTGTCATTTTCCCTCAAATGCTCTTCCAAGTTCTTCTCTGCCTGACTGGATTACAGTGTCATCGGCATACTTCAAAGGTTTTATCTCTTCGCCCTGAGCACTAATTCCCTTTCCAAATTCCTCCTCCTCTTGTAGACCAAATCTGGATGATAAATATTTCTACCAACACTGAAATTCAAACCGTGTAATATGTCTTTATATACTACTAATCATCCCTGCACAATTCTATGAGTGAATTACGTTTCCTACTTGAGCATCTATATACTCGCAGAATCGATGCGAAAAGTAGTACAGTACTATTACTATTCCATGAGCGCGTAGTTGCTCTTTGTAATGTTCTCTCTGATGTGTTGAGGGGACTTCTAGGATCTTCTCCGTGCCGAATAGCTGCATTGAATAATTTTAATTTTGCTATCCACATTACTGGAAGAAAGAGATTGAAAACTATATTGTATGCTACTCAAGAAAATATATACTGAGCATTTACGTCAAAGGTGTGTAAGGAATTTCATTATATATGCATTCTTTAATTCAAAATTTGCACGGAGGGGAGGTGTCGTTTCGTTGGTAATGAGAAGGGAACTTCCGATGAATTGGAAACGAACCTGCAATTATTAGACCCAAGAGCTCCTTTATTTCATCGGATAATTAAACTCTATCAAAGCAACCTTTCCTCTTGATCTGAGGTTTCCCGACTGACTAGGCAACGCAAGAAAACCAAAACATTTTATTTACATAGGATTGCAGATCGCTTCGAATCATCGAGACTGCGGACAAGGAGTCATCCTCCGATTCTGATTAAACAAGTAAGCCTTAATTATAACTTCACTGAGAGTCTGTGATGACTGTGATATGGCTGCTTATGAATGAGATCATTAACAAAATACTAAATAACTAGCTTTCCTCCTCGCCAGCAACCAGTATAAACACAATATTAATTAATATTATAGCCGGTTAGATCCATGTTGCCGGGGTTAGCGCAGTGGTTAGAATACTGGAACCGCATTCTGGAGGACGACAGATAAAAACCTCGTCCGGCCATTCTGATTTAGCTTTCCCGTGATTTCCCTAAATAGCTTAAGGCAAATGAAGGAATGGTTTCTTTGAAAGGGCACGGCCGCTTTCCTTCTCCATCCATCTCTAATCCCAGCTTGTGCTTCGTCTCTAATGACCTAGACGCCGAAGGGACGTTGAACACTAATCTCCTCCTCCACCAGTGTTAACACTCACTCCTCGGTTACGTTAGCATGAGTTCACTACTGACCGCACGAGACAATGGACTAGTCGCTTTCCAACTCCCTCCGGTCGATCCTGATTTATCCGTGGTTCCCTTACACTCCTTAAGGCAACGCTTGGAAGGTTACTTTCATAAAGGAAACGTCCGATTTTGGTTCCAAGTTTTTCTTCAACTCAAGTTTGTGCGGCGTCGCTAATGACCCCGCAATCGACATGACATTAAATCCAAATCTTTCTCCCGTTCCTTCCTTTCGCTAACACGAGAACAGTGAAAGAGTAACAGGCAGTCGTATTATCGCATCGCTGAACCTGAACTGCGTGTCATTGTGTCTCATCTTTCTAGGAATCTCTGACGTAAAGTTTTCTTCTGCACAACGTGGTTACCTTAACGTACAACCGCCTGCCCCGGAAGCTGGCGAGCTCCGACCACAATGCTTAGCAAACATGACGCAGCATTTCTGAAGATCTGCTCGCGCGGCTACGGGGAGTGTCAGCCAACGCGAAGCCACGTGCAGTCACGGGAAGCTGAACAAAAACTCCCAAGGCGAACAGCATGTAGCGAAATGAGAAGCAAGAACTTGTTCCCGGACCGGTCTTTCGCTGCGGTGGGGATATTAAGTGTAACGGGTCAGTATCTTTCTCCACTGGACTATTGACTGGCGTATGCGATTGCTGGTCAAGATTCCCTTTGCTCTTCAGCCTTGTTTATGTTCTTATTCAAGCACAGATCATCTCTCAATGATACAGAAATTTCATCACAATACAGTGGAAATAAGCAGCTCAAATATGCATGGACGAATGCTGGACGAATACACACTGAAGCGCCAAAGAAGCTGGTAGAGGCATGCGTATCGAAATACAGAGATATGTAAAAAGGCAGAATACGGTGCTGCGGTCAGCAACGCCCTATATAAGACAATGTGTGTCTGCCGCAGTTGTTAGATCGGTTACTGCTGCTACAATGGCAAGTGATCAAGATTTATGTGAGTTTGAAAGTGGTTTTATAGTCGGCGCACAAGCGACGGGACACAGCATCTCCGATGTAGTGGAGTTTTTCCCGTAAGACCAATTCACGAGAAGACTCGTACCAATGATGAATGAAAAGAATCGTCAACTTGCAAGAAGTGCAACCTTTCCCCAAACTGCTGGAGATTTCAATGCTGGGCCACCAACAAGTGTCAGCGTGCGAACCATTCAACGCAACACGATTAATATGGTTTTTCAGAGCCTTGATGACTGCACGACACAAAGCTTTACGCCTTGCCTGGGCCCGTCAAAACCGGCACTGGACTGTTGATGACTTCAAACATGTTGCCTGGTCTGACGAGTCTCGTTTCAAATTGTATTTAGCGGATGGACGTGTACGGGTATGGAGACAACCTCATGAGTCCATGGACCCTGCCTATCAGCAGGGGACTGCTCAAGCTGGTGGAGGCTCTGTAATGGTGTGGTGCGTGTGCTGTTGGAGTGATATGGGACCACTGATACGTCTAGATACGACTGACAGAAGACACGTACATAACCATCCTGTCTGATCACCTGCATCCATTCATGTCCATTGTGCATTCCCATGGACTTGGGTAATTCCGGCAGGACAATGCGATGCTCCATAAATCCAGAATTGCTATAGAGTGGCTCCAGGAACACTCTTCTGAGTTTAAACACTTTCGCTGCCCACCAAACTCCCCAGACATGAACGTTATAGAGCACACTTGGGATGCCTTGCAACGTGCTGTTCAGAAGATATCTCGACCCCACCCTACTCTTACGGACGTAGGGACAGCTCTGACGGATTGATGTTGTCAATTCCCTCCAGCACTACCCTAAACCCTATACATTAGTCGGGTGCATGCCACGTTGTGTTGAGGCACTTTTGCGTGTTCAAGTGGGTCCTACACGATATAAAGCAGGTGAACCAGTTTCTTTGGCTCATCAGTGTATAATAATGTTTTTACGGGGATAGGAAATGTAGCACTTATACCGAATAGAAAAAAAATGGTTCAAATGGCTCTGAGCACTATGCGACTTAACTTAGAACTAATTAAACCTAGCTAACCTAAGGACATCAAACACATCCATGCCCAAGGCAGGATTCGAAACTGCGATCGTAGCGGCCGCTCGGCTCCAGACTGTAGCGCCTAGAACCGCACGGCCACTCCGTCCGGCCACCGATTAGAAGTAGGTTTATATTATGTAACTGTGTAACTGCAGTTTATGAAGTGTGTATTCTGTCTTGTTTAAACTCCTTGATCGGTGGCAAGAGATTTAGAGTTTTGTAATGTATATATGAAAAAAGCAAAATAATACACTCCTGGAAATTGAAATAAGAACACCGTGAATTCATTGTCCCAGGAAGGGGAAACTTTAATGACACATTCCTGGGGTCAGATACATCACATGATCACACTGACAGAACCACAGGCACATGGACACAGGCAACAGAGCATACACAATGTCGGCACTAGTACAGTGTATATCCACCTTTCGCAGCAATGCAGGCTGCTATTCTCCCATGGAGACGATTGTAGAGATGCTGGATGTAGTCCTGTGGAACGGCTTGCCATGCCATTTCCACCTGGCGCCTCAGTTGGACCAGCGTTCGTGCTGGACGTGCAGACCGCGTGAGACGACGCTTCATCCAGTCCCAAACATGCTCAATGGGGGACACATCCGGAGATCTTGCTCGCCAGGGTAGTTGACTTACACCTTCTAGAGCACGTTGGGTGGCACGGGATACATGCGGACGTGCATTGTCCTGTTGGAACAGCAAGTTCCCTTGCCGGTCTAGGAATGGTAGAACGATGGGTTTGATGACGGTTTGGATGTACCGTGCACTATTCAGTGTCCCCTCGACGATCACCAGAGGTGTACGGCCAGTGTAGGAGATCGCTCCCCACACCATGACGCCGGGTGTTGGCCCTGTGTGCCTCGGTCGTATGCAGTCCTGATTGTGGCGCTCACCTGCGCGGCGCCAAACACGCATACTACCATCATTGTGCACCAAGGCAGAAGCGACTCTCATCGCTGAAGACGACACGTCTCCATTCGTCCCTCCATTCACGCCTGTCGCGACACCACTGGAGGCGGGTTGCACGATGTTGGGGCCTGAGCGGAAGACGGCCTAACGGTGTGCGGGACCGTAGCCCAGCTTCATGGAGACGGTTGCGAATGGTCCTCGCCGATACCCCAGGAGCAACAGTGTCCGTAATTTGCTGGGAAGTGGCGGTGCGGTCCCCTACGGCACTGCGTGGGATCCTACGGTCTTGGCGTGCATCCGAGCGTCGCTGCGGTCCGGTCCCAGGTCGACGGGCACGTGCACCTTCCGCCGACCACTGGCGACAACATCGTTGTACTGTGGAGACCTCACGCCCCACGTGTTGAGCAATTCGGCGGTACGTCCACCCGGCCTCCCGCATGCCCACTATACGCCCTCGCTCAAAGTCCGTCAACTGCACATACGGTTCACGTCCACGCTGTCGCGGCATGCTACCAGTGTTAAAGACTGCGATGGAGCTCCGTATGCCACGGCAAACTGGCTGACACTGACGGCGGCAGTGCACAAGTGCTGCGCAGCTAGCGCCATTCGACGGCCAACACCGCGGTTCCTGGTGTGTCCGCTGTGCCGTGCGTGTGATCATTGCTTGTACAGCCCTCTCGCAGTGTGCGGAGCAAGTATGGTGGGTCTGACACACCGGTGTCAATGTGTTCTTTTTTCCATTTCCAGGAGTGTATATTGAAATGGTAAATTATTATAATATGAATATAATTATAAAAAGTAAAAGTTTGTTAAAGGCTGGTTCATGCTTAGGGCACTTGTATTTGTAACATGTAAACGCCATAGGGAAGTCCTCCGCAAAGGAAGTGGCGTGGCGCGATTTAAAAGGTAGTTTTGGCGGTCGAACTGAGCGGCTGCTTTGTGTGAACGACACGCAGTATGTTGCTAGCCTTAGCACGGTACACTTCGACGGTGCTAAGAGAGGCAGTTGGAAACTGCATTATAAAGGATTTGCCTCCGATGTGGATCTGGCTATTATTTGGTATTCACGACATAACGGAATGGCTCTAATATGTTGAAAATCCGACACATTTTACAGAGCATTCGTACATCAAGAGTCGTGAGTACAGTTAGCCGCCATGTCGCCAGCCCCCAGTCTTCGCCAGTGCTTCAAAAACTTCATACATTCAGTTACTTAATGTACTGGGTGATAAAAAAGACAGTATAAATTTGAAAACGTAATAAGCCACGAAGTACTGTAGATAAAGAGGTAAAAATTGACACATATGGTTGGAATACATGGGGTTTTATTAGAAGAAAAAAAAGTTATCGGGCCTTTTCTCTTCGAGGAAATGCGTGATTCTGGTTTTGTAACTGCTATCGTGACGGCTGAGAGGTACGCCGATATGTTACAGAATCGCATCGTCCCCACCCTGGCTGATAAACACCTGCTGGAACGTACGGTGTTTATGCAGGACGGCGCTCCACCCCATATTGCTAGACGCGTGAAAGATCTCTTGTGCGCGTCGCTTGGTGATGATCGTGTGCTCAGCCGCCACTTTCGTCATTCTTGGCCTCCCAGGTCATCAGGCCTCAGTCCGTGCGATTATTGGTTGGGGTTACCTGAAGTCGCAAGTGTATCGTGATCGACCGACATCTCTAGGGATGCTGAAAGAGAACATCCGACGCCAATGCCTAACCATAACTCCGGACAAGCTTTACATTGCTGTTCACAACATTATTCCTCGACTACAGCTATTGTTGAGGGATGATGGTGGAGATATTGAGCATTTCCTGTAAAGTACATCATCTTTGGTCTTACTTTGTTATGCTAATTATTGCTATTCTGATCAGATGAAGCGCCATCTGTCATACATTTTCTTAAATTTGTACCTCACGATCTACATTATTCCGTGATTTATTCAGTTTTCAAATTTATACTGACTTTTTGATCACCCTGTATTTTCTTTTGTATTCTGCTAATGAACGATTCTGTTGTTTTTGTCGTTGTTGTACTTGTTGTACAAGTGGTTTGATGCTGCTCTCCACACTAATCTATCCTATGCAGGCCTCCCCATCTCTCTATAACTATTGAAATTTTAACCTCTACACTTCCCTCCATAACTAAAGTACCTATTTTTTAAATTTTTTTCAATGCGTTTTATCAACCGATCCCTTCTTGTTGCCAGGATCTACAACAGACCACCAGCTCCTCATTACTTATTCCATCTACTCATTTATAATATTAGTCTACCATTTTACGTCTGCACTGTACATCCACATAACTTCAGCCCTCATCATTAACTTTGCTCCTCCAGTAGCAGAACTCATGTAATACTTTCGGCCTGTCATTACCTAATAATATTCCCTTGCCATATCATGATTTAATTCGACTATTTTCCATTATCCCTATTTTCCTTTGGTTGAAACCCATCTTTGTGAGTTAATTAGCATTTCGCCCTCATTTAACTATATGGCCGTAAGAGTCAGCCTCGAGGAATTGTGAAACGAATCCTGTCGTGCAGGACCGTATGTCAAAAAGGGCGCAGATACACCACGATATGGGGAGATTCACAGACGTCTATTGTCTACTGAGGCCTAAGCGCTGTAGTGTGCGAGTTAGACAGACGAAAATCTACGTCATAGCGAAACCCAGTAGAAGCCGTTTGTGGCCAAGGAGACGTAGCAGTGTTAAATATGGCGGACCTAATGTCAGCCATAAAGGGAAACATTTGTGAAAACTATTTAATTCTGTAGTAATGCAGGGAATGAGGCCACAGTAATATTAATCTGCCATCCTACATAAATTTTCATGGTCATCACCATTAAATTTGAATACTGATCATATCTACAATAGTGAAATTAACAAGTTTTGTATCAAAGACCTGAATGCTAAAATATGAATGCTTTAGTCGATCTTAAACATCGACATTTCATATAGAAGCGCATAATTAAAATGACAAACGTAAATATCAACCCCGTGACTTTATTGTTTTAAAAGATATAGTAAATTTAAATTATCAATTGTTTCAGTTAAGCATCAGAACATCATTTTCTCCACACAAAACACATTTAACGATGACAGCATGACACCTTATTGAATCATTAGGCCAGCCGGGGTGGCCGAGCGGTTCTAGGCGCTACAGTCTGGAACCGCACGACAGCTACAGTCGCAGGGTCGAATCCTGCCTTGGGCATGGATGTGTGTGATGTCCTTAGGTTAGTTAGGTTTAAGTAGTTCTAAGTTCTAGGGGGCTCATGACCTCAGAAGAAGTCCCATAGTGCTCAGAGCCACGTGCACCATTTTTTGAATCATTAGGTAATAGAATATTTGTCGTAAAGTTTAGTGCATAATAGTTACTTTTGATCTTTATTTATTTATCAGAAACCACGCGGGTGCAAAGCTACTGGCCGTGGCATTCAAAGCTAACAAGGAAATTGTATTTGTTTTATGTAAAAGAATTTAACGTTTATTATGTAATGGATATTATTGTTACTTTATTTAGAACGTGAAAGTGGTCAAGCTTTGATTATTTAAAAATTTAAAATGTAAAATAATGTAGAATAAGCTGTAGCCAATAAGATGGACGGCTTCAGAAAAGGGAACTGCCCTAGGCAGTTGAGCGAGGGAAACGCGGCCAGGGACGGGCAGAGGGACAGAACAGGTGCAGACGCAAAAGAGGACAGTTTGGATGGAGACACCAAAGGGTACAGTCCGGATTGAGACGCAAAAGCGAACAGTCGATCTTTAGGCAGCTAGGAAGTGAAACTACTTGGGAAATTTCGCGTTGTGTGGTATCGCGGGACGTAGCCTCTGAGCGGTGAACTCTAACTTTTCACACAGATAACAAGGTGGAATATTAGACTTGTGTTTCGCGATGAGATCGTGAATGATCGAACTGTGCCAAATGGATATGCGCTCGAGTGTAATAGGAATTCTAAATACGACGACTTTCGCTATTAGTTTGACTTTCTGAATAAAAATTATTCTACCAAATCGGACCTGTGTAGGCTACATCATTTATGGGTCGTTAATGTAGTTCCCGATATTGTTATTACTGTTATTATGTGTTATATTAACTTTGTATTTGGCAAACTTCCCATTAGGTAGACAATTTAACGAAAGGGTCGCAACTACCTAGTTTAGGGCGTGTAATGGAACACATGTGAGCCAGAACATCTTTGGGATGTTAGCTCGCATCTTACAACCTCTCTTCAACGCACTATCTGTTGACATGGAAAAGAGGAAGAGTTTCCTGAAAGTGCGCTTTTCGAACACAACATTGTAAGGACGTGAATCGTGGAGCAAGAAACAGGAAACATTTGAAATGTGGTACCGGCGAACAACGTTGAAAAATTTCTGGATTGATGAAGTAACAAGTGAAGACGTACTAAAAGCTGTAGGTAGGGAAAGAAGTCTACATATATACTCTGCAAGCCATTTCATGATGTGGTACTTAGCGTAACTTTATCTGTTCTCCTCTACACCGTTCTGTTCGCGGATAGCGTCAGTGAAAAAAGTAGTAGGATGTAGCAGTGCCAGTTGTGTTGACAGTTCCAATGGCGCGGTCTGTTGCCCGACGAATTTGTAGCAAATCTGAAGCGAATGCCCCGATGTGTTTCCTTCAGTTTAGAAATCGAGTTGAACTCACGAGCGCTTAAGTCAGGGGAGCGCAGTAGATGGTATAGCACTTAGCAGCCCCATCAGTCAAACAAATCAGTAACAGTTTGCACTGTATGTGCTTGAGCAGTGTCCTGCAAAATGATGGTCAGGCCCTGAAGAAAGTGTCATCACTTCTGTCTCTAAGCTGGTTGTAGGTTGTGATCCAAAAATGAACAGCATAGAGACAGAAGTGATGACACTTTCCGCAGGATCTGACCATCATTTGCAGGACAATGCTCAAGCACGTACAAAAAATGGTTCAAGTGGCTCTGAGCACTATGGGACTTAACATCTGAGGTCATCAGTCCCCTAGAACGTCAATCCAATAATATCATACATCATAACCCACCACCTTATACATTAGGGGGTCTTAATATCTGGAATACAATTCAATGATGTTAGCAGCATTTTTCTTCTTTATTCTTGTTTTAGTCTACTTACATGCTACAGGAAATGATGAAATTAGTTTCTTAATGGGTAAGGTCTACTGTCTACTCTTAACTAACTATTCTAAGGGCTACTTCTTGCAGCGTTACAGGCGTGCCAGTTGTTATATAAACCTACTATGTGGCCGTGTCCACCCAGCTAATCCCAGTGGGCATGCCTCTGACACCGGGCTGGCCCTTAGAAAATCGCTCGAGGTACTGTTTGGGATCTTCTTTCTACTACCTACTGAGAAATTAACTAACTACTAGGTCACTATCTGCATGCAGTTGTCGAATTCGGTTGTTTGCGCACCTTGTTCCTATTCCAGAGCGTGGCGGATTCCTACCGTCTCGGCGATTGGCCAGTCCACGCCCTGGCGGAATCGGATGGGTCGCATTGAGTCATGTCATATTTATTGGTTCATGTATTTTCCCTTCGATATTCTCGCAGGATCTTTGCTGACACCTCATTGGCAAGGCGGTTTATTATGTCGAATGTGGTCGGATTTCTGATTAGCTGGTAGGTGTCGTTGTTTGGTAGCTGGTTTCTTAAGTCGCTGGCTATAACTTAGAACTACTTAAACCTTACTAACCTAAGGACATCACGCACATCCATGCCCGAGGCAGGATTCGAACCTGCGACCGTAGCGGTCTCGCGGTTCCAGACTGCAGCGCCTAGAACCGCACACCGGCCGGATCAAGCACGTACAGTATAACCTGTTACTGATTTGTTTGAGTGATGGGGCTGCTAAGTGCTGTACCACCTACTGCGCTCCCCTGACTTAAGCCCTCCTAAGTTCCACTCGATTTATAATCTGAACGAAACACTTCACGGCATTCGCTTCAGAACTGCTACAAATTCGTCGGACAATAGACCGCGCTGCTCGAACTGTCAACCCAACTGGCACTGCTAAGAGTATCCTGCGACTTCCAAATCGCCGGCAACGTGTTATACACAATGCTGGTGAATATTTTGAAGGTCAGTAAAACTTTGAAACACGTATCTGATTTGTACGAGCTATAAATAAATAGTTGCCACTATTAAAGTTCCAACACTCGTGTGCAAACCACCGAATGGTGCACGATGGATGGCACCCTTTAGCGCTACTAGTCATTTACTTTCCCGTTCTACTCGCAAATAGAGCGAAGGGAAAATGGCTATCTGCATGCCTCCGTATGAGACCTAATTTTCCGTATCTTATCTTCGTGGTCCTTATTTACAATGAATGTTGATGACAGTAGAGTCGTTTGGCAGCCACCTTCAAATGCTGGTTCTCCAAATTTTCTCAAAATTATTTCTCGAAAAGAACCTCGCCTTCTATGCAAGAAGCATTTACGAAGCATTTCCGAAATACTCGCGTCCTAATCGAATCTACCTGTAACAAATCTAGCAGCACGCATCCGATGGTTCAAATGGCTCTAAGCCCTATGGGACTTAACATCTGAGGTCATCAGTCCCCTAGAACTTAGAACTACTTAAACCTAACTAACCTAAAGACATCACCCACAGCCATGCTCAAGGCAAGATTCGAACCTGTGACAGTAGCAGCAGCGCGGTTCCGGACTGAATCGCCTAGAAACGCTCGGCCACAGCGGACGGCACGTATCTGAATGGCTTCGATGTGTTCGTGTAATCCTACGAGATGGGGATCTCGAACACACGAGCAGTACTCAAGAATGGGTCGCACTAGCGTCCTACACGCAGTCTCCTTTATACAATAACTACACCTCCCCAAAAGTCTCCCAATAGAGTGCGGTCGACCATTCGCCTTCATTATTACCGTCCTTAGGCGCTCGTTCCATTTCATATCGCTTTGCAGCATTAATCCACGTAACTGTGTCAAGCAACACACAACTAATGCTGCATTCGACAATTACGGTATTTTTATTCCCTCTCTTCTACTAATCTGGTAAAACCAAATATATTATGGAGGCCCCTTGTCCTCCAGTTACGTTGGTGCACATACGTTACAAGACTTACGTGAAGCTGACGACAGAAATTACAATTCAAAGAACTTCCGAGACTAGGACTAATTTTGATTGAGGAGACGCTTTTACACTACTAAAAATTAGCTACTCGCTCTGCCACGCAGGACGTGCAGGAAACCGCTTGATGTGAGGTCGCAAGATCATCTTTCGTAAGGTTAATTTGAAAGTGTTGTGTTAACAATTAAGGCAAAAGAACTATTGGTTGCTAATGACTCACCAAGTGCATCAGGAGGGAAACACAAAATGAGTGTCCGGGAGGTTTAGAGATTAGCTTTCTACGGGATGGATGTATTGTACTTCACGAAAGGGACATCTACGACATTCAAGAAACGTTCAAAACAAATCATTAACTTGCACCATGAACACGGTATGAAAACTGGCGGGCCACATCGACCACAAATGTTGACACCATCAAGATCGAAGACAAACTTCTCGAAAGCTACAAACCGTATTCGACGTTCACCTAGGTAAGCAATGTTAAAGAACGAGTATAGAATCATAATGGTGTTGCAGGGTGATGAGAACTGATGGAATGTGATGTCATGCAACCGAATGCGAAACAGTCTGTCGTGGTGCCTATCGTGAAACTGGCTATCTTTTAAGCTGTAGCTGCAGATAGTGGAAAAATACGTTTAATAGGCACGAAAAAAAAACAAATATTCAAAGGCAGAATTTGGCCAGTGGTTCCAGTTGGTATGGGCTGCAATGGCACACTCTTTTCAGATGGGATAGTTTGCTCTAAAGGAGTATGATTTTTGTACGCAGACCAGGAACCAAGCAAAAGCAAGTTATTTTTACCAGCAATCGGTCAAAACAGTGCTGATCATCAGCTGTAGTTCTCTTACGCCCATTTTCCCACTCTTGCTTATTGTGACGTAAATATTCCCTACCGCCCTTGCTAGATCACGCACACGAGAAAGAATCGTAGGGGGGGGGGGGGGGGGGGACAGAGCACCTCCAACTCCTCGCAGCACAATCAATAAATTGCCAGCCGATTTATTGTCCAGATTAACATTCGGCGTTGTTGTATATGAATGCCTTCGTTAAAGCATTAATGTTAATCGATCTTCAAACAAATCTCTCAGTACCTCTAATTTCCAGGGTTCCGTTCAATTGCATTTCCTCTTCAAATCCCGGGCTGGTCGGAGGTGAAAAGAAATTCCTTACTGAATGACGGGATAAGTTGTTTGTCTCATCTACCAATTTTTCGACCGATACCGCAATTTTCTGCGCTTTTCATGTTGACGCTTTGTTTGAAATTTCGTTATCTTACGTCTTCCAATCCTACAGCTCTGTTTGAAGTTATGCCACAATCCACTGCTTCTCTTTAATTTATGTTGCGCGCAATACGATATCCATGTTAGGTCACTGTGATGCACATCCCGCAAATTGTATCAAAACTCCTGAAAAGCGCAATTACCTGTTTTCACAAGTGCATCTTATCCTCGCTTGAATATCCGTAGTTTTTCTTACACATTACACAGTCATATTGCTGTGGACTTGTTCGAAAGCTGCTAATAATTGTTTTTTTGGACTATGTGGCGGATTATCTTCCATGTACGTAATTATGTTTAGTACCCACTCCTTGGACAGGGACTGTCCTTTACTACGTTTCACCAGAGACGGGATTTATGGCTCGCTGTCCGACAAGGATGATGAACTACGTGACTCGACACGTGGTTCAATGTCACTTCCTCTTGATAAGCACGTATCGTCAACATTATACTCCTCATGTACATAGTCCCCACTGTCGAGCGTATGCGACGCCACACATTCCACTGACTCATCTTGCAGGAAAGCTAATATTTCATACACTACTACTTTCCTACTCTGCGATATTCCTTGTGTTCCTTCCTGACGAATGTCAACTTTGGCGAATATTGTTGTACACATAATACACTCCTGGAAATTGAAATAAGAACACCGTGAATTCATTGTCCCAGGAAGGGGAAACTTTATTGACACATTCCTGGGGTCAGATACATCACATGATCACACTGACAGAACCACAGGCACATAGACACAGGCAACAGAGCATGCACAATGTCGGCACTAGTACAGTGTATATCCACCTTTCGCAGCAATGCAGACTGCTATTCTCCCATGGAGACGATCGTAGAGATGCTGGATGTAGTCCTGTGGAACGGCTTGCCATGCCATTTCCACCTGGCGCCTCAGTTGGACCAGCGTTCGTGCTGGACGTGCAGACCGCGTGAGACGACGCTTCATCCTGTCCCAAACATGCTCAATGGGGGACACATCCGGAGATCTTGCTGCCCAGGGTAGTTGACTTACACCTTCTAGAGCACGTTGGGTGGCACGGGATACGTGTGGACGTGCATTGTCCTGTTGGAACAGCAAGTTCCCTTGCCGGTCTAGGAATGGTAGAACGATGGGTTCGATGACGGTTTGGATGTACCGTGCACTATTTAGTGTCCCCTCGACGATCACCAGAGGAGTACGGCCAGTGTAGGAGATCGCTCCCCACACCATGATGCCGGGTGTTGGCCCTGTGTGCCTCGGTCGTATGCAGTCCTGATTGTGGCGCTCACCTGCACGGCGCCAAACACGCATACGACCATCATTGGCACCAAGGCAGAAGCGACTCTCATCGCTGAAGACGACACGTCTCCATTCGTCCCTCCATTCACGCCTGTCGCGACACCACTGGAGGCGGGTTGCACGATGTTGGGGCGTGAGCGGAAGACGGCCTAACGGTGTGCGGGACCGTAGCCCAGCTTCATGGAGACGGTTGTGAATGGTCCTCGCCGATACCCCAGGAGCAACAGTGTCCCTAATTTGCTGGGAAGTGGCGGTGCGGTCCCCTACAGCACTGCGTAGCATCCTACGGTCTTGGCATGCATCCGTGCGTCGCTGCCGTCCGATCCCAGGTCGATGGGCACGTGCACCTTCCGCCGACCACTGGCGACAACATCGATGTACTGTGGAGACCTCACGCCCCACGTGTTGAGCAATTCGGCGGTACGTCCACCCGGCCTCCCGCATGCCCACTATACGCCCTCGCTCAAAGTCCGTCATCTGCACATACGGTTCACGTCCACGCTGTCGCGGCATGCTACCAGTGTTAAAGACTGCGATGGAGCTCCGTATGTCACGGCAAACTGGCTGACACTGATGACGGCGGTGCACAAATGCTACGCAGCTAGCGCCATTCAACGGCCAACACCGCGGTGCCTGGTGTGTCCGCTGTGCCGTGCGTGTGATCATTGCTTGTACAGCCCTCTCGCAGTGTCCGGAGCAAGTATGGTGGGTCTGACACACCGGTGTGAATGTGTTCTTTTTTCCATTTCCAGGAGTGTATAATGTTTGCTTTGTTTATCGATGCCATTGCTCTGTTTTGTATCACCACCACTAGCACCGTATCACTATTGTGAGTTACTCGTCGTCTAAGCAGCTCAACTACGCCCCGTAACTTCATGCTGGACAGTTCAGCTTACTGACATTCGGCTGAGTAACAATGTATGTCCTGCTATAAGCTTTTTTTTCAATCTCCCTCTAACGCTACAGACATTGTCACTAGTAAAAATATACTTTGAAGCACCAGTTAAAAGCACTGCCTACGTGACTGTGAATACTCAGACTTAGTAAACATGAAATGACCAAATACAAAGCTTGCTCCGACCTCAGTCAAGCCGCTATACGTTCTCCTCTACACAACGGTGTCAGTCCTTTTTATAACTTTTTGGGCTTCAGTGACGTCAGAAAAGATTGTTACTAATAATTTTCTACCACAATCATAGTGTCGTAACTCTGTTAACGCTTATGGAACGCTATCTAAAATAATTCTTTTTTTTTTTTTGACTGTTTTTCTTTTCTCAGTGATCCATGCCCTGGACTCGTCCAATTGCTCAACGCTAACTCAAACTGCGTCTGTCATTTAGTTGTGCCCTTCCTAACCTTACGCCGGCTTCACGAAGACCTCCCGTCGCCCCCGCCATGTTGACCTCGCGTCGTTGGGCGGTCTATCGCCCAAACGCACGTCAGTGATTGCCTTCGGCTTCTGTGCGCTGCAACGAATTTTGGTTTCAGTACTTAATTAAAATAAAAATATCACTTGATCCGCAACTCTGCGTTACTAGGACGATCTTTAATCAAACGCTCTTAAATAAATAGACACCTTCTGTTCCAACCTCTTTCTCTGGTTACTCAATTCTAATGTTTCAGAAAAGTACATCGACATTGATAAAAGTTTTGAACATAGCTGCGGGGTCAGCGACCGCTTACAAAGTAAAATTAAAGCAACAGCAGCCCTTGGTCCTAAAAAAAAGAAGCCTTTGGACCTAGGTTGCGGCACTGCTATGAGTGCCTTCATCAGAAGTAGAAAACTCAAACTGGTCTATAACATAATCACAAAATCATAGGAAATTTTTTTTAAATTGTAAGTACTGACTAGGAGTACAAACAAGAAACAGTACTTACATGTCACGTATACAACTAAATATCAAGCGAGAAAGCTTTAGTCACAACATTTTTGAAATACAATACATAGAAGGCAAGCTACTGTGGGCTGCTCACACGTGTCGAGCTGCGGTAGCATCAGACTGAGGCGTCCGCCTTAGCAATTGCGGACAGGGGACAGGTTAACATTACACTAAGGGTGCCATCTAGTAGCAGCAAATAAAAACAGGAAACATAACGTTCAAAATATAGATAGACGAATGTTACGATGAACATTATTTAGTACTTGAAGTAAAAGGTTAAAAAAATGACTCTGAGCACTATGGGACTTAACATCTATGGTCATCAGTCCCCTAGAACTTAGAACTACTTAAACCTAACTAACCTAAGGACATCACACAACACCCAGCCATCACGAGGCAGAGAAAATCCCTGACCCCGCCGGGAATCGAACCCGGGAGCCCGGGCGTGGGAAGCGAGAACGCTACCGCACGACCACGAGATGCGGGCAGTAAAAGGTTCGATCAACCCTCTGTCAGTCACTTAAATCTGATTTGCAGAGTATCCATGTAGATGTAGATGTAGATCTGTCTGCAGCGGACATGGTAACAACTTGTCAACATAGGAGCTTATAAATACAGTTTAAAAGCCATTTTAGATACTCAAAGGGAGCTGAATAACTCAGCAAGCAGAAAAATTGTGTAACATGAAATGTGGCTAATATAAAACATTTAATAAACAAAAAATGATGAGTCGACGCAGACAGAAGAAATATTTCGGTAACGGCACGAGGGAAGATCAGATCAAATATTAAGTAACGACTTTACACCACTGAAGAAGCTTTTATTACGTAATTGCAGCTGTTCATTAAGAATAAGGTCATCATTTCGAGAAAAATGTTTAAAAATTTCTATTTCTATTCCTGACATCTAATCTAAGGCCTTTCTTCTCAGTGTGCAAAATGTTGATATAGTGAACAGCTTTGGGATCGTGACCTGTCATCAGAAGGTGGTCGGCAAAAGACCAAAAAATGGCTCTGAGCACTATGGGACTTAACATCTGAGGTCATCAGTCCCCTAGACTTAGAACTACTCAAACCTAACTAACCTAAGGACATTACACACATCCATGCCCGGGGGAGGATTCGAACCTGCGATCGTAACAACTATTATTGGTTGAAAGGACGACATTACAATTGTATTTATTATGAAGAAAGCGTTCGATCTAATAGGAGATGAGCCTCAAGAAAGGAATAGGCCAAAAGATTTCTTTTTTGTGACCGAGGGCTCTATTGTTTTAATTTTACATCGACATTGAGGAACTTTAGTGATTATATCCACCACGGCTACGTATTAACATGAAAAATTTTAGCGCCTGATAAGAAAAGCAAAAGACATTGGCAAACTTCTCGAAACACAGATGGCAAAAGCAATCATTACACATCCGCACTGATTTTCATGGAAGTCCTCACTGCGCTTTCCAATATTTCTAGTCCAAAAGGGACCAATTTGAGGAACGAGTTGTAACCTAATGACCTATTCCATGTGCCTGTGCCTCACGTGTCTCATGGAATTCCAGGTTTAATCTTCTTCTGTGGTTACTGACCATGACGAAATCTTACTAAGAGATGCGCATAACATAGTTCAATTTATTTTCATTTATTTTCGTACATTTCTGTAGTTTGACGATCAACTTCGTTGAATAATTGAGCATCTACATCTTAGCACAGGTCAGCGAGCCCACACAAACTCGGAGGAATAAAAAACTTTTATCCATCATGGATGTGGAAGAGGAACAAAGGTTTCCAGAAGAAGTTTCGAATATTACACATGTGGTAATAGTCAACAAAATAACTCTACATGTTGGAGATTCACTACAAGATTGTCACGTAATAACTGTGCACTCTGATTATTCAGTCTCAACTCTATGAGCAAGTTTGTTCCACTATATTAACATAAAAGAGAGGAAAATCTAGACGGATGAAAATACACTAGGTAGTGAAGTAAATTTTTTAAGTAATAGCTGTATGCCCGCCCGGCTAGCCGTGCGGTCTAAAGAACTCCTTCCTGAGCGGGAAGGCGTGCGGTCCCCGGCAAGAATCCGCCCGGCGGATTTGTGTCGACATCGGGTGTGCGGTTTTCCATCAGTCTCGGCGAATGCGGGCTGGTTCCTCTTATCCCGCCTCAGTTACACTACGTCGGCGATTGCTGCGCAAACACTGTCTCCACGTACGCGTACACCATAATTATTCTACCACGCAAACAATGGGGCTACATTCGTCTGGAATGAGACTTCCCGGGGAATCCACTGGGGGCCGAATCGCACAATAACCCTGGGTTCGGTGTAGGGCGGCGGTGGGGTGGGCGGACTGCTGTAGCTTGCTGTGGGGATGTGTACCACAGAAGGCTATGGCGGAGACGAAGCCTCTCCATCGTTTCTAGGTTCCCAGTTCAATACATACGTACATCATACAATAGCTGTATATGTAACTTCCTGGCAGATTAAAACTATGTGCCGGATCGAGACTCGATCTCGGGACTTTTGCCTTTCGCGGGCAAGTGCTCTACCAACTGAGCTGCCCAAGCACGACTCACGACCCGTTTTCACAGCTTTAATTCTGCCAGTACCTCGTCTCCTACCTTCCAAACTTCACAGTAGCTCTTCTGCGAACCTTGCAGAACTACCACACCTGGAAGAAACCATATGGCGGAGACATGGCTTAGCCACAGCCTGGGGAATGTCGAGTCTCGGTCCGGCACACAGTTTTAATCTGACAGGAAGTTTCGTATTAGCGCACACTCCGCTGCAGAGTGAAATTTCATTCTCAATAGATGTATAATTAGAAAATTACAAAGCAATAGGCAGTACTTTATGAAAGTGAAATTTTTAATGTTCGTAGTGTTTCCCAAAGTTCGCTGAGAATGAATGTTTCAAATAGCTCTGAGCACTATGGGACTTAACGTCTTTGGTCATCAGTCCCCTAGAACTTAGAACTACTTAAACCTAGCTAACCTAAGGACATCACACACATCCATGTCCGATGCAGGATTCGAACCTGCGACTGTAGCGGTCGGGCAGCTCCAAACTGTAGCGCCTAGAACCGCTCGTCCACTCCGGCCGGCTGGCTGAAAATGTTAGAGAATGTAAATTCCTGTAATATCAATAATTAACGATGTAAACGATTGTCTTAGTGAAAGTATACATTTTCAGAAATAAGAAAAATCAGGGATGCAAAACTGTGCACTTATATTTGAAAAGAGTTATGTCTTAAGTCTAGAATATTCTGTAACACGAAAATTTTCAATTCGAATCACTTCGAAACACTACGTTTTCAGCAAAAGTGAGATGTTCGCCAGTTGGAGGAAAACGAGGACTTTAAAAAAGCTATTTTTATCTAGAAATAAATCATTTTTAGCACTATAACATGTCTGCTACAGATCGCTTCATGGTTCTCTATCAGTTCAGTTAGTTTTACTTCATTATTAAAGAGTGCAATAAAGCTGTTGCGTGGACTAAAAGGTCTCACGGAAAGAAACGGATTCTACGAAATCCCGTGTTGGCTATTGAGCTCCAGCAAGGGTCCAGTTTTTCTGTTCGCATGAAACGTGAGAAATTTCACAACATCTCAACAGCACTTCTGTTCAGCCAAGCCTGTGTACTGCGTCCCATACTACACACTGTGTATGCTACTTCAACCAATCGTATAAGACCGTTCAAACTCTGAATCAACCTATTAAATTGTTTACATGCCTTCATACGCCACTTCATAGAAACTTTTGAACCGTTCCCCTATATTTTCGTACTTCGAGGTATTTCACGTGTGTCACATTGGCTGCAACCATGCTGTCGCCCGTGCAGTAGAATTTTGGATGAAAACATAGAAATTAGAATTCTTATCAGTGACTTCCTGGCTGTTGTCCCGCGCTGACTGTGCAGTATGAAGGTTTAAGAGTCGCTTTTTCCTACAGCGTGAGGTTTTTGGTTTCGTGTCTCATAGTCCGTACTCTGAGAGGCTCGTATTTGCTTCATTGTTTGTGCATCTTGGATACGGAGTTCAAAATGGCTCTGAGCACTGTGGGACTTAACTTCTGAGGTCACCAGTCCCCTAGAACTGAGAACTACTTAAACCTAACTAACGTAAGGACATCACACACACCCATGCCCGAGGCAGGATTCGAACCTGCGACCGTAGCGGTCGCTCGGTTCCAGACTGTAGCGCCTATAACCGCTCGGCCACTCCGGCCGGCTACGGAGTTCACTGAGTCATTTATCAGGTTTATTTGAAAATCCGAGTTGTGCAGATAAGGATGTCTGATTTCGTTCATCTTTCAGTGTTCCTAACGGTGTCAACCAATCACACATAACTAGAATCAGTATTTACTGTTCGTTGTCTGTTTTTATGATTTCCATGAGCCACATTCCAATAAGATTCCCTGTTGGCTTTTAATTTGATTGAATACTTGGTTATTGTGAACATGACTTCCATTTATGAACCCTACTTCCTACAACTTGTCCCATGATTAAGCCACCATTATTTCACAAAGACAGGGTGTTACAGAATGCCTTCCTTGATTACAGACATGGAAAAAGCAGAAAATACGACACATAGACATATACATTTTATCTTGAAATGCAGGTAACATATTCAAGTTTGTGTTTAGACATATACAATTAATAAATTACAATGGGCGCTCCTTTCGTTGCCCAAAGGGCATCCAGCAGATACTGCAATTTCTCCGATGCATTGGTCAACATTTAGTGAGGAATGAGTGTTATGACATCCGTAATTTTGCGCCGTATTGCTGCCACGTTGTGCGCTGGTAAACCTGGTCCTTGGCGAAACTCAAAAGGATGAAATCCAGTAGTGTTATATCACGTGTTCACGGAGTCCAGTTGGTGGGACCATATTCCCGGAAAATGTAGCAAAGTAGGCACGGACATCTAACCCGCAATGAAGTGGCGCACCATCTTGTTACAAGACTAAGCGCGGTACGTCCTCAATCTGTGTCACTACAAATAACTGCAAAAAATAAAGATAAATAATGGTTGTAATAGTCGTTTTATTGAAGGAAAAAGGTCCAATGATTTTATTGTGCATAGGACCGCGCCAAACATTCATCTTAGGGCTATCTCGGATGGTTTTAAACACAGCATGGGGATTCTCGGACCCCCCAGGTCCTAGCATTGTATAGGCTAACAACACCGTTCGAATGAAATGTAGTTTCATCTGAGGAAAGGACACGTTTCAGATAGCTATCATCTTCCTCAATCTCAGCTAACATGGCCTCATCGACGTCATGACGAGCACTGGTGCCCGTTGGGTGGAGGGTCTGAACTATCTGGACTTGGCATGCGCGAACAAAAAGTTGTTTATGTCTACTAAAGAGACCGCTTACGCCACGCTTGCCCGTCCTCTTTTGGAGAACTGCCGATTGGTGTGGGATCCTTACCAGATAACATTAACGAAGTATATCGAGAAAGTTCACAGCAGAACAGCACGTTTTGTATTATCTCTAAATAGAGGAGAGAGTGTCACGGACATGATGCAGGATCTCGGGTGGACATCAGTGAAACCAAAGGCGTTACTCGTTGCGGCGGACTCTTCTCACGAAATGTCAGTCACCAACTTTCTCCTTCGATTTCCAAAATACTCGGTTGGCGACCACCTGCATAATAAGAAATGATCATCGCGATAAAATAAGAGAAACCAGAGCTTGCACAGGAAGATTTATGTGCTCGTTTTTCTCACGCGTCGTTCGGGAGTGGAACGGTAAAGAAATAGCTCGAAAGCGTTTCGATCTACCAGGCACTTAATTGTGCATTTCAGAGAAAACATGTGGACATAGATGTAGGACGTGATGCAGTGGTGTCTTTGGATTCTGCGACTCAGGTGAGGCTCTGCAGAATGGCTTCTTGAGACTTTCCACGAAGGCGTCTGTTAATGTCTGGATTGTCTGCGCACGATGTCCGGGGCTGCCCGTTGTTGGGGGATCACATATGCTCCCTGTTTCCTTAAGCTTCGCATAGCACATCTTGATGCTTTCAACATATGGTGGGTGTTTATGGTAGGTCGTCTAGAATTTTCTTTGAACATTGGGCTTTCTCCTGGTTTGAGTACATACCGTTTACAAACGTACGCGATACCGCTGTTGTTACATGACTGGACCCTGTAACAAACAGAGTAACAATAAGTATGTTTTTTACACAAAAGCTTGTCACATGCAATTCTACGAGGGTCAGTCAAAAAGTAATGCCTCATATTTTTTTTTCTACGTTTAATTGTCAGGAAATTTAAATGCAATTACATAGGTTGAAAACCACAACATTGAGGATCATTTTGTCATTTTTCAATGTAATCTCCGCCCATCTCTAGAGTTTTGGTCCATCTTTGAACAAGGGCATGTATCCCAGCACGGTAAAAATCACAGCTCTGCTTCCTAAGCCATTGACGCACGGATGTTTTGACGGCCTCCTCATCTTCAAAATGAATCCCACGATGAGCTTCTTTTAGTGGCCCGAACAGATGGAAGTCTGATGGTGCCAGGTCAGGGCTGTATGGGGGATGAGGCAAAACTTTCCATCCAATTTTGACAATCTCGTCAGAGGTGTGACGACTGGTGTGTGGTCTTGCATTGTCATGCAAAAGAAGAACATCTGCCATTGATTTTGTTGGGCGAACTCGCTGAAGACGTGCTTTAAGTTTTTTGAGGGTTGTGACGTATTGAACAGAATTTATTGTGCATCCATGCTCCAAAAAAATCAACCAGAATCACACCCTCTGTATCCCAGAAAACTGTTGCCATAACTTTCCCTGCCGATCGCACAGTTTTGAATTTTTTCTTCCTCGGCGAGCTTGTGTGACGCCACTCCATTGACTGCCTCTTTGATTCGGGTTCAAAAAAATGCACCCATGTTCCGTCTCCGGTCACAATTTTTTTTCAGAAACTCATCTCCCTCCAAACGGAAGCGCTGCAAGTGTTGGGAGGCTATTGTTTTCCTTGCCTCTTTATTCTGATCGGTTAACATTCTTGGAACCCACCGTGCACAAACTTTTGAGTACCCCTATTGTTTAATAATCGTGATCACACTGCCTTTACTAAGAGAAATAATGCGACACACTTCATCTGCAGTCACCCGACGGTCACCACGAATGATGTCATCAACTTGCTGAATGTTGTGTGGAGTCACTGCACTCAACGGCCTGCCGCTCCGCTTTTCGTCAGTCAACGGTGTTTGACCTTCAGCTTCCTTACAACGACGAACCCATCGTCTAACAGTGCTGACATCCACTGTCACAACACCATACACCTTCTTCAGTCTTTCATGAATGCGTATGGGCGTTTCACCTTCTGCATTCAAGAATTCAATCACACAACGCTGTCTCAAACGAACATCGATGTCGGCCATCTTACAAACTTCTGCTGTGCTGCCACCTGTTGACACAGAAAGTTACTACTGCAGTGGATTGCAGAAGAAGGTTTGAGGAATGGCGCCAAATTCAAATTTTTCACTTAACTTAATTTTTTTAAGTAGAAAAAAAATGGGAGGCATTACTTTTTGACCGACCCTCGTAAATAAAAAGTCTTTATCAATGCGGAATATTTCATGCCCTGTAAATGCTTGTAATCAAAAAGAGACTTCTGAGACACGTGGTGTAGCCAGAAATACATAAATGTACACTGTGTGATCAAAAAGTAAAGGGAATTTTTTAATTTCGCCGGATTTATACACCTAATTTTCAAATTTTTTGTCTTGTTGATAAACATTTTCCTGCTACATGTTTGTTTTTTCAGCTGTTTTGAATATTTGGTATATTTTTGACAGATTATACGTGTTTTCGAGAGCTCAGTGAATTTTTAGTTTTGAAAAATATGGATCACAGAATCTGCATTAAATTTTGCTTTAAAAAATTGTTAAGACTTTCGTGGGCACTTGCTGACAAATTGCCTATTGGCTTCTGTATCGGGTTCTTCGGTGGACGTTCATCCACCGGCAATGGAGGGTGAAGCTCTGACAATGCCAACCTCTCGTGCTAGCGAAACGTCATTAATATCATTACATGAACGTCAGCCGAAGAACCCGATACAGAAGCCAATAGGCAGTTTGTCAGATTTTGCTTTACTTGAAACACGGAATAAAGTGAAGCACCACATTATAAATGTTGACTGTGGCTTTTTAAGAATATAATATGACTAATATAGGATCCAACTAGTGGTATAAAGACTTCAAAGGGGGTTGAGGACACGAAAACTAAAACCACCCCGGACGCACTAGCACGTCAGTTACTGACGACAGTGTGGAAGTAGTAAAGAAAATGGTTCTGTAAAATCGCCGAATGACTATCAGAGAGGTTGCTGATGATGACGGCATATTCTTTGGCCCATGGCAAGCAATTTTTCGGATGTTCCGAAATTGTTGAATTTCGAGCACTGGTGACGTCGCGAAGAAATCGCACAGGAATTACTGAATGGTGAAGGTTGTTCTCATTGTCTTCTTCGATTACAATAGAATGGTGCATCACGAGTTCCTGCCTTATGGTCGTACGGACAGTAAGTAGTACAACTTTGGAGTTATGCCCTTTTTGAATGAAGAAATCCGAAGAAAACGACCAGAGTTGTGGAAAAACCACTCGTGGAAATTGTACCATGCTAATGCTCCCGCTCACACGTCATTACTTCTTCGTGATTTTTTGACCAAAAACAAAACCGTTATGTTGCCCCAGCTACCGTTTTCGGTGGACACGGCCCTCTGCGACTTCTTCCTATTCCCGAGGCTGAAGAGAACTATTGAAGGACGTCATTTTTCCACCATTGATGAGATAAAAACAGAACCGCTGAAGGAGCTGAACGCCATAACGAAGAGCGAGTTCCAGAAGTGCTGTGAGGACGGGACGTGAGTCGTGCTTGGGTCACTCAGATGGCAGAGCACTGTTCCGCGAAAGACAAAGGTCCCGCGTTGGAGTCACGGTCCAGCACCACTGTTTTAATCAGCCAGGAAGTTTCATATCAGCGCACAATAACCCTGGGTTTGGTGTGGGGCGGCAGTGGGGTGGGTAGACTGCTGCAGCCTGTTGTGGGGTTGTGAACCCCTGAGGGCTAAGGTGGGGACGAAGCCTCTCCATCGTTTCTAGGTGTCCAGTTCAATACATACATACAATAGCTGTATATGAAATTTCCTGTAAGATTAAAACTATGTGCCGGACCGAGACTCGAACGCGGGACCTTTGCCTCTCGGGGGTAAGTGCTCTACCATCTGAGCTACCCAAGCATAACCCACGCCCCGTCCTCACAGCTTTACTTCTGCCAGTATCTCGGCTCTTACCTTCCAAACCACAGAAGCTCTTCTGCGAACCTTGCAGAACTAGCACTCCTGGAAGAAAGGATATTGCAGAGACATGGCTTAGCCACAGCCTGGGGGATGTCGGTCCCGCACACAGTTTTGATCTACCAGGAAGTTTCATATCAGCGCACACTCCGCTGCAGAGTGAATTTATTGTTTCAGAAACCGCTTTTTTGGGCGGTTTTAACACTCATTTACTGTTAAGGCAAGTCAGGAAAACAGAAATACAAGTCACTTAGGAATGAAATAAACAAGAAGGGCAGATAAGGAAAGGCGAAATGGGTGTATGAAAAAAGTGAAGAAATCGAAAAAGAAATGATTGTCGGAAGGACTGACTTAGCATATAGGAAAGTCAAAACAAGCTTCGCTGAAACTAAGAACAAGGATGGTAACATTAAGAGTGCAATGGGAATTCACTGTCAAATGCAGAGGAGAGAGCGGAGAGGTGGAAAGAATACATTTAAGGCCTCTATGAGGGGAAAGGTTCGAATCCTGCCTCGGGCATGAATGTGTGCGACGTCCTTAGCCTAGATAGTTTCAGTATTTTTAAGTTCTAGGTGACTGATGACCTCAGATGTTAAATCCCATAGTGCTCAGAGCCATTTGAACCATTTTTTGAGGGGCAAGACTTCTCTGATGACGCTATGCAAGAAGAAACAGGACTTGATATTGAAGAGACAGGGGATGCAGTATTAGAAATAGAATTTAAAAGAGCTCTGGAAAACTTAAAATCAAACAAGGCAGAAGGCATGGATGACATTCCATCAGAATTTCTCAGAATGATTGGAGGAAGTGGCAAAGAAACGACTGTTGACGTTGGTGTGTAGAATGTATGAGTCTGCAACATATCATCTGACTTTCGGAGAAACATCATTCACATAGTTATGAACATTACAAGACCCGACAAGTGCGAGAATTATCGGACAATCAGCTTAACAGCTCATGCATCCAAGTTTCAGAAAAATGGAAAAGAAAATTGAGGGTGTGCTAGTTGAATCTTTCTGGCTTTAGGAAAGGTAAAGGCAACAGAGAGGCAATTTTAACATTGCGGTTGATTATGGAAGCAAGACTAAAGAAAAATCAAGACACGTTCATAGGATATGTGGCCCTGAAAAAAATCATTCGACAATGTAAAATGGTGTAACATGTTCGAAATTCTGAGAAAAATAGGGATAAGCTTCAGGGAGAGACAGGTCATACAGAATATGTACAACAACCAAGAGGGAGTAATAAGAGTAGACGCCCAAGAACGAAGTGCTAGAATTAAAAAGGCTGTAAGACAGGGATATAGGCTTTCACCCCTACTGTTCAATCTGTCTATCGAAGAAACAATGACGAAGATAAAAGAAAGGTTCAGGAGTGGAATTAAAATTCAAGGTGAAAGGATATCAAGGATAAGATTGGCTGATGATATTGCTATCCTCAGTGAAAGTGAAGAAGAATTACAAGATCTGCTGAAAGGAATGAACAAACAGTTGAGTACAGAACATGGACTGAGAGTAAATCGAAGAAAGACGAAAGTAATGAGAAGTAGCAGAAATGACAACAGCGACAGACTTAATATCAGGACTGGTGATCAAGAAGTTAAGAAATTCTGCTACCTAGGCAGCAAAAATAACTAATGACGGACGGAGCAAGGTGGACATCAAAAGCAGATTAGCACTGGCAGGAAGGGCGTTTCTGGGCAAGATAAGTCTACTAGTATCAAACATTGTACTTAATTTGAGGAATAAATTTCTGGAAATGTACGTTTGGAGCACAGCATTGTACAGTAGTGAAACATGAACCGTGGCGAAACCGGAACAGAAGAGAATGGAAGCATTTGAGATGTGATGCTAGAGATCAATGTTGAAAATTAGGTGGACTGATCAGGAATGAGGAAATTCAGTGCAGAATCGCAGAGGAAAGGAATAAGTGGAAAACACTGACAAGAAGAAGTGACAGGATGATAGGACATCTGTTGAGACATCAGGAAATGGCTTGCATGGAACTAGAGGGAGCCGTTGGGATTGGGGTACAGCCAACAAATAATTGAGATCGTAGACTGAAAGTGCTACTCAGAGATGAAGAGGTTGGCACGGGAGAGGAATCCGGGGCGGGCCGCACCAAATCAGTCAAATGGTTCAAATGGCTCTGAGCACTATGGGACTCAACTGTTGTGGTCATCAGTCCCCTAGAACTTAGAACTACTTAAACCTAACTAACCTAAGGACATCACACACATCCATGGCCGAGGCAGGATTCGAACCTGCGACCGTAGCAGTCGCACGGTTCCGGACTGCGCGCCTAGAACCGCGAGACCACCGCGGCCGGCGGGACTTAGCATGTGAGGTCATCAGTCCCCTAGAACTTAGAACTTCTTAAACCTAACGACGAGGCAAGATTCGAACCTGTGACCTTAGCGGTCGCGCGGTTCCAAACTGAAGCGCTTAGAACCGCTCGGCCACACCGGCCGGCCCAATCCAGTAAGAAGATTGATGTCTCAAATAGTCACTCAGGTTAAATTGGGGTGGGAATAAAAGGCGATATAGCCGAAAACCGCCATACTCTTTCGCGTACACGCTCGTTGGCTGAAATAGCGAAAACCGACTTGTCACAGTTTCTACAGCTGGACTCAACTGCTTACGGAAGCATTCGAATTTAATGAAACAAAAGACGGCAGCGTCTCGGCGGCGGAGATTCCGGAGATGGGAGCCAGGAGGATGGGGGCGGGGGTGGTGGGAATCGAGTTGTCGCTTCGGCAAATCAAGTTGCGGAACGTCTGCAGGAGTTGCGCCCGCCGCTGCGCTGCGGTACGTGTGGCAGACGCGGTTCGCTCCGCTTTACCCCTCCCCTTTTCCTCGCGTTCTTCTCCGCTCTGCGCCCGCCGCACAACCTGCGGGGAGAGGAAATTTAAGGTGGCGGGCGCTCCGGACGCCTGCTTTGCAGTATCTGACGTCAGTATTTCTCGGCTGCGGCAAGAGTTACACTCGCGGAATCGCGTGGCCCGTAGGGGGTGCCTTGTCAGAGCTATGTCTCACACGTCACGAGCGAGCGAAGAGCGACTAGCTACTGGCGTTACTGCTATTTCATACTCTGCCCTACTCCGCCGCTTTACGTTCCGTTACCACTTAACGGTACCGTCACTGCGCGTTACTGGCAACATTTCTCCGTGTGTTCAGTCAGCTGACAGCCCATTGTAGGATTTTAAACTGAAGCGCCAAAGAAACTGGTATAGGCAAGCGTATTCAAGTACAGATATATGTAAATATGCAGAATAAGGCGCTGCGGTCGGCAACGCCTGTATAAGACAACAAGTGTCAGGCGCAGTTGTTAGATTGGTTACTGCTGACCCAATGGGGTGGTTATCAAGATTTGAGTGAGTTTGAACGTGGTGCTGTAGTCGGCGCACGAGCGATGGGACACACCATCTCCGAGGTGGCGATGAAGTGGAGATTTTCCCGTACGACCGTTTCACGAGTGTACCTAAATATCAGGAATCCGGTAAAATATGGCATCTCCGACATCGCTGCGGCCGGAAAAAGATCCTGCAAGAACGGGACCAACGACGACTGACGAGAATCATTCAGCGTGACAGAAGTGGAACCATTCCGCAAACTGCTGTAGATTACAACGCTGGGCCATCAATAAGCGTCAGCGTGCGAACCATTCAACGAAACATCATCGATATGGGCTTTCGGAGACGGAGGCCGGCTCGTGTACCCTCGATGACTCCACGACAGAAGGTCTTAAGCCTCGTCTGGGCCCGTCGACACCGAAATTGCACTGTTGATGACTGGAAACATGTTGCCTGGTGTGACGAGTTCCGTTTCAAATTCTGTCGAGCTAATGGACATGTACGGGTAAGGAGCCAACCTCATGAGTCCATGGACTGTTCAAGCTGATGGAGGCTCTGTAACAGTTTGGCTCGTTTGCAGTTGGCCCTGACACGTCTAGATATGACAGGTACGTAAGCACCCTGCCTGATCACCTGCATCCATTCATGTCCATTGTACATTCCGACGGACTTGGGCTGTTCCATCAGAACAATGCGACACCCCACGCGTCCAGAATTGCTATAGAGTGGCTCCAGGAACACTCTTCAGAATTTAAACACTTCCGCTGGCCACCAAACTCCCCAGACATGAACATTATCGTGCATATCTGGAATGCCTTGCGACGTGCTGTTCAGAAGAGATGTCCACCCCCTCATACTCTTACGGATTTATGGATAGGGATTTACGGACAGCCCTGCAGCTTCCTGCTACCAGTTCCCTAATTCACTACTTCAGACATTAGTCGAGTCCATGCCACCGTTTCTTCTGCGTGCTCGGGAGGCCTTACATGATATTAGGCAGGTGTACCAGTTTTTTGGCTCTTCAGTATATACACTCCTGGAAATAGAAAAAAGAACACATTGACACCGGTGTGTCAGACCCACCATACTTGCTCCGGACACTGCGAGAGGGCTGTACAAGCAATGATCACACGCACGGCACAGCGGACACACCAGGAACCGCGGTGTTGGCCGTCGAATGGCGCTAGCTGCGCAGCATTTGTGCACCGCCGCCGTCAGTGTCAGCCAGTTTGCCGTGGCATACGGAGCTCCATCGCAGTCTTTAACACTGGTAGCATGCCGCGACAGCGTGGACGTGAACCGTATGTGCAGTTGACGGACTTTGAGCGAGGGCGTATAGTGGGCATGCGGGAGGCCGGGTGGACGTACCGCCGAATAGCTCAACACGTGGGGCGTGAGGTCTCCACAGTACATCGATGTTGTCGCCAGTGGTCGACGGAAGGTGCACGTGCCCGTCGACCTGGGACCGAACCGCAGCGACGCACGGATGCACGCCAAGACCGTAGGATCCTACGCAGTGCCGTAGGGGACCGCACCGCCACTTCCCAGCAAATTAGGGACACTGTTGCTCCTGGGGTATCGGCGAGGACCATTCGCAACCGTCTCCATGAAGCTGGGCTACGGTCCCGCACACCGTTAGGCCGTCTTCCGCTCACGCCCCAACATTGTGCAGCCCGCCTCCAGTGGTGTAGCGACAGGCGTGAATGGAGGGACGAATGGAGACGTGTCGTCTTCAGCGATGAGAGTCGCTTCTGCCTTGGTGCCAATGATGGTCGTATGCGTGTTTGGCGCCGTGCAGGTGAGCGCCACAATCAGGACTGCATACGACCGAGGCACACAGGGCCAACACCCGGCATCATGGTGTGGGGAGCGATCTCCTACACTGGCCGTACACCTCTGGTGATCGTCGAGGGGACACTGAATAGTGCACGGTACATCCAAACCGTCATCGAACTCATCGTTCTACCATTCCTAGACCGGCAAGGGAACTTGCTGTTCCAACAGGACAATTCACGTCCGCATGTATCCCGTGCCACCCAACGTGCTCTAGAAGGTGTAAGTCAACTACCCTGGCCAGCAAGATCTCCGGATCTGTCCCCCATTGAGCATGTTTGGGACTGGATGAAGCGTCGTCTCACGCGGTCTGCACGTCCAGCACGAACGCTGGTCCAACTGAGGTGCCAGGTGGAAATGGCATGGCAATCCGTTCCACAGGACTACATCCAGCATCTCTACGATCGTCTCCATGGGAGAATAGCAGCCTGCATTGCTGCGAAAGGTGGATATACACTTACTAGTGCCGACATTGTGCATGCTCTGCTGCCTGTGTCTATGTGCCTGTGGTTCTGTCAGTGTGATCATGCGATGTATCTGACCCTAGGAATGTGTCGATAAAGTTTCCCCTTCCTGGGACAATGAATTCACGGTGTTCTTATTTCAATTTCCAGGAGCGTATTAGAGTAAGAGCCGTGAGAGAACTCACTCCATGTTTGCCGTTCATTTCTTCACATGCTTCATTTGAGCTATTGTTATCCTATTGCAGAGTTGACAAGACCATTCTGTCCTTGTCTATGTCGAGGTCTTGCCGGTATTGGGTCCATCAACAATGGAGAGTATTTAGTATTGCCGGATCATATACAGTACTGAAGTAGAAAGCGTAACTAGTGCCGTACGGTTCCTCAAAAACCTTAGAATTCTCAATTCAGTATTCAATACATTCACTCGTTAATGGTACTTACACAAGGTGACAATTGTTGAACTATATGAAAAAAACGGAAATTAGTTACAAAGTACGACTTGCACACACTTTATTCAACAATTAAACGTCACTGCAGATATTCGAGTTCAGGTTATGACATGTTCGACATATGTTGGCGATGATGTGGCGCAAACGAATAGCGCAATTCTGCATGGCCAGCTGAAGCGTCGGAACATCGTTGCTGTCGATGACCTCTTGAACGGGTGTCTTCAGCATAACAATGATTTTGGCGTTATTGCTGTACACCTTGTCTTTAATGTAGCCCCACCAAAAGGAGTCTCATGTGTTCAGATCCAGAGAATATGGTGATCAATCGAGGCCCATGTCAGTGGTCTCTGATTACCCAGAGCCAGAATGCGGTCCCCAAAGTGCTCCTTCAGGACATCAAAAACTCTCCTGTTTCGATGGGGTCGAACTCCGTCTTGCATGAACCACACCTTGGATAATGGGGATGAAACCATCTTCCAGAACCTTCACGCAGCGTTCGGTAGTCACCGTGCCATCAAAGAATATCGCACCGATTATTCCGTGACTGGACACTGCACGCCATACAGTCACCCGTTGAGGGTGGAGAGACTTCTCGATCGCGAAATTCGGATTCTCAGTTCCCCAAATGCGCAAATTTTGCTTACTGGCGAACCCATCCAAATGCAAGCTCCGTCGCTAAATCAAACCATGCATGTGCATACTGATACCCATCATGCCCCGCGGCCAACCGTGCAGTTTGAACGTCATAATACAAACAGTTCACAAGTTATGGTGATTTTATTTCATATAGTTCAGTAACTGTCATCCTTCAACCAGTAATAACAAACAGAATCACACGTTGTGCAATATGTTGAAGGGTAATAACAGATAGAAAACGTAATCTCTATCTAAACTTCGCTATCTTATCTATTGCTACATAGTGGAGTCTTGTACTCTGCCGCAGAAATCTATAAAAAACGAGGAACGAATGTCTCGCTGACGTCGAAGTGACTAGAGGTAAAGTGTTAATTCATTCGGAGGTAGACGGGGAAAAGGAATAGAGGATATCTTATCAAAGTAACAATTCCGGTAGTCAGCTGAAATTTTGGTAAATTTTGTAATCCATTGTATTACTTCACGCAGTAGCAATGTGTAACGATCTATACGCAGCCGTGAAGTGCAAAATGGTAAATTTTACAAATTCAAAAGTAAATTAATGTACCTTATCAGTTGCTCTTTCTGTAGACTATCTTATGATGTAGAAACGAGGTTACTAATAAGATAATTAAAATTTATTGTTATAAGCCTCGAGTTTTGAGGTATGTAGATATCCGTAATCCTCTAATTATTATTCAAGTACTGGCTTCTATGTTTAATCAATAAAACATTCAATAGGACCTTTAGACAGAATAGAGTATAGACCAAAGTGTCTTAATTAGACATGGGATCCCTAAGGTATTTTTTTAAGTGACAAGACTAATTAAAATCCATGGTGAAGAAATAAAGACTTTGAGGTTCGCCGATGACATCGTAATTCTGTCAGAGACAGCCAAGGACTTCGAAGAGCAGTTGAACGGAATGGATAGTGTCTTGAAAGGAGGATATAAGGTGAACATCTACAAAAGCAAAACGAGGATAATGCAATGTATTCGAAATAAGTCGGATGATGCTGAGGGAATTAGATTAGGAAATGAGACACTTAAAGTAGTAAAGGAGTTTTGCTATTTGGGGAGCAAACTAACTGATGATGGTCGAAGTAGAGAGGATATAAAATGTACACTGGCAATGCCAAGGAAAGCGTTTCTGAAGAAGAGAACTGAAAAAGAGAAATTTGTTAACATCGAGTATAGATTTAAGTGCCAGGAAGTCATTTCTGAAAGTATTTGTATGGAGTGTAGCCATGTATGGAAGTGAAATGTGGACGAGAAATAGTTTGGACAAGAAGAGAATAGAAGCTTTCGAAATGTGGTGCTACAGAAGAATGCTGAAGATTAGAGGGGTAGATCACATAACTAATGAGGAAGTATTGAATCGGACTGGGGAGAAGAGAAGTTTGTGGCACAACTTGGCCAGAAAAAGAGATCGGCTGGTAGGACATGTTCTGAGGCATCAAGGGATCACCAATTTAGTATTGGAGGGTAGGGTGGAGAGTAAAAATCGTAGAGGGAGACCAAGAGACGATTATACTAAGCAGATTCAGAAGGATGTAGGTTGCAGTAGGTACTGGGAGATGAAGAAGCTTGCACAGGATAGAGTAGCATGGAGAGCTGCATCAAACCAGTCTCAGGACTGAAGACCACAACAACAACAAGACTAACGTATATTTTCTAAAAAAATACATGTGCTTTTAGTGCCACCCTATTTTTGAAAAACAAAAATCATTCTGTAAATACAGCTTCTACCTCATGATGGAAGCTATGAAGCCCATCGCATGTAAATAATTGCCTCTCGCTCTGACCCATACTTCCTCTCTCTCATGCAGACAGCGCTGAGTGCATAGGAGCGGTCAAATAATATTATTTCGTACTTCGAACTGTAGGTAAATTTGTTCGAAAAAATCAGCGACGAGCTGCGCAAAAGGAACTGTATTTCTTTGCCCGTTTCTAGCAGCTAGTGCCCTTCTTCACCGAGCGTCAAAACTGATTAGGTGGATGAAACATAGTATAATAGTCATATGCAGCATATTACATCTACAGGTATGATATAAAGACACCAGCAGCAGTTCCTCGCAAGCGCCGTTTTTGGATGACTCGCCTGTTCACATTTGAAGGCGACTCAACACAGTGCAACAGCTTTTAATATAATTTGACCGGATACTGTCGATTGTGATGGAAACGATACGTTGTACTTTTGTACTTCAGCTTATCTGGAAAGAAAAGCAGATGGTATAACAGATGATTCTAGGAGTGGAGCAGAGTATGTTATGACCTAAAATCTTGATGCACCATACAACAACACTTTTTTATCTGTAGTGTCATAATACAGCTGAGACGATTACGCATATCTTATCACACGCAAGGCGATTCCGGGAACCACATGCCAAAGCAAAGGAGAGGAGCGGGTGGGGAGGGAAGGACACTTGCGCCCCTGCCCCTCCCCCTCCCCTGCAATTTGCATGTGCGTTGTCAGCATGAAGCACTACCCCGTGCTCTGTGTGGGTGTGTGTGTGTGTGTGTGTTTGCGTTGTCAGCATGAAGCGCAGCGCTGCATTCACGCTTTTCGCTGAATGTTCAAATGTTCAAATGTTTGTGAAATCTTATGGGACTTAACTTCTAAGGTCATCAGTCCCTAAGCTTACACATTACTTAACCTAAATTATCGTAATGACACACACACCTATGCCCGAGGAAGGACTCGAACGCCACACAGTCCATGACTGTAGCACCCCCGACCGCTCGGCTAATCCCACGCGGCTGCATGTCTAGCACTCATCTGTACTGTTTGGAAGGAAAAGCAGAACGAATGACAGATGATTGAAAACAAATTTCTCTTTGTAGATGACACAAACGTTATCGTGAAAGACGTGAAATGTGTTGTAAATTATCTATTTAAAATGGTATTTGGTAACAGCAGCATGCGGACTGCAGAGAACAGCTTACACACACTGCATGCATTGTCAGGAGCGGGTACATGTTGCGAGTTTCTTGTAGACACACTTTTGCCATGATATGGACAACATATTCATGAGAATATGAGAACGGGTCAGTAAGATTCTCGTGGGCCAAATGTCTGAATTGGGTGCCTCTACGGCTATAATCTGCGAAACACTATGAAGTGCATGGCAGAGGGTACGCCCCACTGTACCAATTATTGGAGCTTTTTGCCGTCCCGTTCACATATGGAGAGAAGGAAAAATGATTATCTGTGCGTGCTGCAGTTAATCTAATCTTGACCTTGTGAACTCTATGGAAATGAGATGTAGGGAGTGTAGTAATAATAATTTTATCTTGGAACTCTTCCATTTGGTCCGTGTTTGCATAGAAAAACAATATCAGAAGTTGCGTCCGCCTTGATGCAAAACACCTTGTTTCTGTCACTGCTGTGTAGTATATTCAAAGAGTCATCATTTAAAGCCGCTTCTTGATACCGATTTAAGTTCTTTATAACGGTGATCCCTAAGTATGTAGTACAACCGACAGTCTTCAGCTTTCTGTGGTTTATCCTGCTACCGATCATTGAAGGATTTCTTTTAGTAGTCACGTGGCGTGGATGACCTCAATATTTTTATTATTCAGAGACAATTTTCACTTTTCGCACTGTGCATATATCTTGTCTACATGATTCTGCGATTCCTTTTGATTTTCTGAGGACCCGACTACGCGATAAACAGCTGCATCACCTGCAAACAATGTAATAGGGATGCTCATATTTCCCTTTAGTTTCTACCGACTGTAACTTTTATAACAGAAAATCACGAATCCAGTCACACCACTAGGCAAACAATTAGATTAGAAGCCTTCTTACTTCCGTGTTAATCGAAGTGACTTATGGAACTTTCCAGTCTTAAGGTACGGTGAAGAGTGTACTTTACTGTCAGGGGATAATTAAACGATGCGATGAGTTAAACCAGATACATTCTTAGGACTAAAGACGGATAAAAAAAACTCTCTAGAAAGTGTTACGTAAACTTTATTGAACACAATCTGAATGATGCTATTCTTAGTATAGAAACAGTCTTCGTGCCATCGAAACTGAAGTACGGATACTTTTTCAATTTGCTCACACCACGTAGTGAGCGTCTAGCCAGCCTGCCGAAGCAGCGGAATGTTGTAAACAGGAAGTACGCGCCTGCAGTGTATGAAGTCATTTGACAGTGAGATTGCGATCCTACATACCGGTGACACTCGGCGACCTACCGGCACAGCGTCTTACGAAACAAGAGAGACGCATATGGCTAGGGCAACACACATCGCAAGTCGGTCGTGACAGACTATCAGAACGAGTTGCGGCAAGACTGCACAGTTGAATGAAGCAAGAGTAAGTAGTTCTGGGATGCTCGCTTGCTATACACGGTGTCTCCGGCGATAACTGCACGCTCATCAGCGGGCATTGCTAAGCGAAGGGGCTGGGTTCAATTCCCGGCCAATTGGAGATTTTCAACGCTCGATATCTCGTTGTTTTATTGTACTTACGGTCGTACCGTCATAATTGACATTCCACTATTCAAATGGCTGAATGGGCACGTCCGGAAAGCCACTAAATTAAATAAAAAAAACTAAATTAAGAGAGAGGCTTCTGATGTGCAAGTAACATTTAAGCAGACGCTGGCAGAGGAAATTACAGTAATGACGGCCGGACTCTAAATCTGTGTCCCCTCTCGTTAAATACTTTCACTGAAGCCGTAAACACCACCCGATAGCCCACGAGATAACAGAAGGCCGCTAATTAGGTAGCAGCAATAGATATTCACTAAATTTGCTACGGTGACAGCCATACACAAGAAAGAGACGCTCGTCCACGCAGGAAAGTTAAAGGTAAAATTTCCTCTTAAACGGGAAGTTAAGCGTGTCCAGTACTTAATCTTTCGTCGGCATTGCGAAATAATTGCGTACATAAATCAAGTGGAAAGAATTAGCCACAATGTCTCCAAGTATTGGATTAAAGCACGCAGAGAAGTTCGTTACACATTTAGTTCTCAAGACCGGTAATTTCTGTTGCGTGTTTTATTAATCAGTTAACAACAATTTGTGTAGTTTTGCCCATAACGCGTAAAGTACACTCCTGGAAATGGAAAAAAGAACACATTGACACCGGTGTGTCAGACCCACCATACTTGCTCCGGACACTGCGAGAGGGCTGTACAAGCAATGATCACACGCACGGCACAGCGGACACACCAGGAACCGCGGTGTTGGCCGTCGAATGGCGCTAGCTGCGCAGCATTTGTGCACCGCCGCCGTCAGTGTCAGCCAGTTTGCCGTGGCATACGGAGCTCCATCGCAGTCTTTAACACTGGTAGCATGCCGCGACAGTGTGGACGTGAACCGTATGTGCAGTTGACGGACTTTGAGCGAGGGCGTATAGTGGGCATGCGGGAGGCCGGGTGGACGTACCGCCGAATTGATCAACACGTGGGGCGTGAGTTCTCCACAGTACATCGATGTTGTCGCCAGTGGTCGGCGGAAGGTGCACGTGCCCGTCGACCTGGGACCGGACCGCAGCGACGCACGGATGCACGCCAAGACCGTAGGATCCTACGCAGTGCCGTAATGAACCGCACCGCCACTGCCCAGCAAATTAGGGACACTGTTGCTCCTGGGGTATCGGCGAGGACCATTCGCAACCGTCTCCATGAAGCTGGCCTACGGTCCCGTACACCGTTAGGCCGTCTTCCGCTCACGCCCCAACATCGTGCAGCCCGCCTCCAGTGGTGTCGCCACAGGCGTGAATGGAGGGACGAATGGAGACGTGTCGTCTTCAGCGATGAGAGTCGCTTCTGCCTTGGTGCCAATGATGGTCGTATGCGTGTTTGGCGCCGTGCAGGTGAGCGCCACAATCAGGACTGCATACGACCGAGGCACACAGGGCCAACACCCGGCATCATGGTGTGGGGAGCGATCTCCTACACTGGCCGTACACCTCTGGTGATCGTCGAGGGGACACTGAATAGTGCACGGTGCATCCAAACCGTCATCGAACCCATCGTTCTACCATTCCTAGACCGGCAAGGGAACTTGCTGTTCCAACAGGACAATGCACGTCCGCATGTATCCCGTGCCACCCAACGTGCTCTAGAAGGTGTAAGTCAACTACCCTGGCCAGCATGATCTCCGGATCTGTCCCCAATTGAGCATGTTTGGGACTGGATGAAGCGTCGTCTGACGCGGTCTGCACGTCCAGCACGAACGCTGGTCCAACTGAGGCGCCAGGTGGAAATGGCATGGCAAGCCGTTCCACAGGACTACATCCAGCATCTCTACGATCGTCTCCATGGGAGAATAGCAGCCTGCATTGCTGCGAAAGGTGGATGTACACTGTACTAGTGCCGACATTGTGGATGCTCTGTTGCCTGTGCTATGTGCCTGTGGGTCTGTCAGTGTGATCATGTGATGTATCTGACCCCAGGAATGTGTCAATAAAGTTTCTCCTTCCTGGGACAATGAATTCACGGTGTTCTTATTTCAATTTCCAGGAGTGTATTATAAATATCTTAATTCTAAATAGCGCACTGGAAAGAGCAGTAAAAAATTCAATGAGAAAGTGGAGCCATATCTATAATTCTTCTAATAATTGTCAGCACGAAGAGCATGAACTGTTTTCAAGCACTACAATGAAGTTTTGCAATTATCCACGTCTGGATGATGTTGATTCCGTACTGTCATTCGGTTGGTGAAACCCCGCTGCAAGTGTTTCTTACAGCTATTAAATTCACACGACCGGTTTCGGCAACTAAAGATTTGACGTTGCCTCTCTACA
The DNA here is from genome assembly GCF_023897955.1 of Schistocerca gregaria. Classification (NCBI taxonomy): domain Eukaryota; kingdom Metazoa; phylum Arthropoda; class Insecta; order Orthoptera; family Acrididae; genus Schistocerca; species Schistocerca gregaria. The sequence goes on along the minus strand of NC_064920.1, from coordinate 1,083,502,491 downwards.
GCGTACCTTTCAGATACACTTGATAATGGCCTAATACACTACTGGCCATTAAAATTGCTACACCACGAAGATGACGTGCTACAGACGCGAAATTTAACCGACAGGAAGAAGATGCTGTGATATGCAAATGATTAGCTTTTCAGAGCATTCACACAAGGCGACACCTACAACGTGCTGACATGACCGATTTCTCATACACAAACAGCAGTTGACTGGCGTTGCCTGGTGAAACGTTGTTGTGATGCCTCGTGTAAGGAGGAGAAATGCGTACCATCACGTTTCCGACTTTGACAAAGGTCGGATTCTAGCCTATCATGATTGTGGTCTATCGCTTCGCGACATTGCTGCTCCCGTTGGTCGAGATCATATGACTGTTAGCAGAATATGCAATCGCTGAGTTCAGGAGGGTAATACGGAACGCCATGCTGTATCCCAACGGTCTCCTATCACTAGCAGTCGAGATGACAGGCATATTATGCGCATGGCTGTAACGGATCGTGCAGCCACGTCTCGATCCCTAACTCAACAGATGGGGACGTTTGTAAGACAACAACCATCTGTACGAACAGTTCGACGACGTTTGCAACAGCACGGTCTATCAGCTCCGAGACCATGGCTGCGATTACCCCTGACGCTGCATCACAGACAGGAGCGCCTGTGATGGTGTACTCGACGACGAACGTAGGTGCTCGAATGGCAAAACGTCATTTTTTTCGGATGAATCCATGTTCTGTTTACAGCATCATGATGGTCGCATCCGTGTTTGGCGACATCGCGGTCAACGCAAATTGGAAGCGTGTATTCGTCATCGCCGTACTGGCGTATCACCCGGCGTGATGGTATGGGGTGCCATTGGTTACACATCTCGGGCACCTCTTGTTCGCATTGGCGGCACTTTGAACAGTGGACGGTACATTTCAGATGTGTTAGGACCCGTGGCTCTACCCTTCATTCGATTCCTGCGAAACCCTACATTTCAGCAGGATAATGCACGACCGCATGTTGCAGGTCCTGTACGGGTCTTTCTGGATACAGAAAATGTTCGACTGCTGCCCTGGCCAGCACATTCTCCAGATCTCTCACCAATGGGAAACATGTGGTCAATGGTGGTCGAGCAAGTGGCTCGTCACAATACGCCAGTGGTATCGTGTTGAAGCTGCATGAGCAGCTGAACCTGTACACGCCATCCAAGCTCTGATTGACTCAATGCCCAGGCGTATCAAGGCCGTTATTACGGCCAGAGGTGGTTGTTCTGGGTACTGATTTCTCAGCATCTATGCACCCAAATTGCGTTAAAATCTAATCACATGTCAGCTCTAGTATAATATATTTGTCCAATGAATACCCGTTTATCACCTGCATTTCTTCTTGGTGTAGCAATTTTAATGGCCAGTAGTGTATAAAACCCGAAGTAACAACAAATCTGGATTTGACGTTGCTTCTCTACCACGTTACTTGTAATGGTGTAATATGAAGGTCGAGACCGATCATGTAAGCTTAATAAAGTTGTTAAAGGCAACTGGAGCGGCTTTTCATTAATAGTTTTGCAGTTATTGTTGAAACTTAATTATTCTGCGAACTGTTGCTTGTGGTATTAAATGTAAGCCACCGATTTGAACTAGAATTTCAGGACTCGTATAAAGGCGCAATCAGTATTTCAATAATTTTTGTGCATGAAAAGATGTAAATTAGGATGGTGAAGTGACCTATACGTTGGATTTTCCATCTGGGGTTGAACAGAGAATATTAAAAGGGCGCCGGCCATCCTGGCAATTTTTGGAACGATTCCGCCGTGGCAATATGTTTGTGTGTGAGAGCGGTGTTTCAGCCGCGCCCGCTTCGAATATAGAAGTTTTTCGGGTTGACAGTAGCGGGACATACAAGGGGAGGCCGCTGATTTACTTCAAACTTTGTATACCTTTGCAGGCAATTAAAGCAACATAATTTGCAATTAGTAAAGCGCACTAGTCTGGCAATTCCGAGAAAATCGCAAGAAGTTTTACGCGCCTACTATGTAACTGACGTACCCGTGCGTAGATGCCAAATATTAAGAATTCTTGGTGGTCAACTGGCTAGCGTTCGAGCGTAAGACGAATGAGTGTGAGGCGACGATTCGACTCATGCTCAAGCCTTCATTTTTGTAGTACAAGTGTAAATTCTGTCATATTCAAAAGATTATTACCTACACTATTCGTTCCTTGCTACATTAGCAACGTCTCACCGCTACGCAGGTTGACTGCCAAATGGGGCCTACCTCTGTGTCTGCAGGTCGAAGCGTCGAGGTGCAAAGCAGTTCCGGGTACCTTACCAGACTGCGTGTATACGGGGTTTCACAAATCACGACAGCCATATATTTTCTGGAAAACTCTATGCGTTCCTTGATTTGCTTGTCGATAGTTATATCTCTGTTTGTTCTAATAATTAAATTTAACTACAAATAGTAAGTAGCCAAATAATACTAAATTCACTAAAACTTCACGCAATACAGGTGGTTTTTTGAATTATATTACCTCTCAAATGTACAAATTAAATAATAAGAGCAGTAATGAAAAAGAAAAAATAGATTAAAAGGTAAGTATCAGAGGGAGTCTAACTGTCGCTCTCCCAACGCCCGAATGCTAACCACTTTTTTTTATCTCATTTTGATCGAAACTGTTCGTTGCATACGTTCGAGGCGGACATCCCATGACACGCGTTCAGGTTTATTGGTGATCCGTTCATTCAGTTTTTTATTGCACAGGGCAGCTAATTCTCTGGCCAAACACGCTGAGCTACCGTGTGAGCAAAACTTAACCACCAAGAACTTCACCGTCCGATCCCTTCGCGTAGATATATTTGTAAAATAATAGATGCGTAAAACTTCTCTTCCAATTTTCTTGGAATTGCCAGAGTAGTGTACCTTACTAGTCGCACATTATGTTGCTGTAATGGTCTACTAAAGGTGTACAAAGTTTGAAGTAAATCCGTGATCCGAACGTCGTTGTCGCCCCTTGTTAGAATAATTCGGCACTAGTCCGCACTATATTCTCATCAGTCCCTAAGCTTACACACTACTTAACCTAAATTATCCTAAGGACAAACACACACACCCATGCCCAAGGGAGAACTCCAACCTCCACCGCCAGCTATTTCAATTTATTTAATATTATTTAGCGTGTTCACTAACCGCCGTATTGGGGACCCGAGTCATTTTCTAAGCACTTACCAAAGTATTTGATTTCACCAGTCTTCGAATTAATCTGAAAATTTCGAAGCCAATAAACTTTATTATAGAGAGAGTAATTATTATGTTGAGACTCGTATTGCGTTGCGTAACTTGAACCTAGCTACATCCTGGTTACCATTTTTCTTGACAAATTTATTTATTTGTTTTAATTTTAAAGCACACTTAATGACAAAACGGATGAGGTATCATCCCCAGTGAAGACAATGAGAGCCGAAGAGCGCATATTTTGCGTCGCCAGTGCTTCCACCTTCCTCATCCCAGAGATTTTCGGGCTCACACGCGGTCCCTCTACGTCGAAATGTCTTGGCTCAAACTAGTCTAGGGTTTGAACCGCACGTGTCGCATTCCACACCCTAAATTAGACACTTGTGACCCTTTCGATAAACTGTCTGGTTGATGGCAAGTTTGCGAAATTGTATGTAGTTAATATGAGATATAATACGTCTACATCTACATTTATACTCCGCAAGCCACCCTACGGTGTGTGACGGAGGGCACTTTACGTGCCACTGTCGTTACCTCCATTTCTGTTCCAGTCGTGTATGGTTCGTGGGAAGAACGACTGCCGGAAAGCCTCAGTGCGCTCTCGAATCTCTCTAATTTTACATTCGTGATCTCCTCGGGAGGTATAAGTAGGGGGAAGCAATATATTCGATACCTCATCCAGAAACGCACCCTCTCGAAACCTGGACAGCAAGCTACACCGCGATGCAGAGCGCCTCTCTTGCAGAGTCTGCCAGTTGAGTTTGCTAAACATCTCCGTAACGCTATCACGCTTACCGAATAATCCTGTGACGAAACGCGCCGCTCTTCTTTGGATCTTCTCTATCTCCTCTGTCAAACCGATCTGGTACGGATCCCACACTGATGAGCAATACTCAATTACAGGTCGAACGAAAGCCACCTCCTTTGCTGATGGACTACATTTTCTAAGGACTCTCCCAATTAATCTCAACCTCGTACCCGCCTTACCAACAATTAATTTTATATGATCATTCCACTTCAAATCGTTCTGCACGCATACTCCCAGATATTTTACAGAAGTAACTCTAAATCTACATCTACATCTACATCCATACTCCACAAGCCACCTGACGGTGTGCGGCGGAGGGTACCCTGAGAACCTCTATCGGTTCTCCCTTCTATTCCAGTCTCGTATTGTACGTGGAAAGAAGGATTGTCGGTATGCTTCTGTGTGGGCTCTAATCTCTCTGATTTTATCCTCATAGTCTCTTCGCGAGATATACGTAGGAGGTAGAATATACTGCTTGACTCTTCGGTGAAGGTATGTTCTCGAAACTTTAACAAAAGCCCGTACCGAGCTACTGAGCGTCTCTCCTGCAGAGTCTTCCACTGGAGTTTATCTATCATCTCCGTAACGCTTTCGCCATTACTAAATGATCCTGTAACGAAGCGCGCTGCTCTCCGTTGGATCTTCTCTATCTCTTCTATCAACCCTATCGGGTGCAGATCCCACACTGCTGAGCAGTATTCAAGCAGTGGTCGAACAAGCGTACAGTTTATTTATTTATATTTATTTATTCTACATTAGTTTACATTTTAACGTATTTAAATAATCAAAGCTTATTCACTTTCAAGTTCTAAATAAAGTGACAATAATATTCATTACATAATAAACGTTAAATTCTTTTACATAAAACCAATACAATTTTCTTCTTAACCTTTAATGTCACGGCCAGTAGCCTTGCACCAATGCGCTTTCTGATAAATAAATAAAAAACAAAAGTAACTATTATGCACTAAACTTTACAACAAATATTCTATTACCTAATGATTCAATCAGGTGTCATGCTGTCATCGTTGAATGTGTTTTGTGTGGAGGAAATGATGATCTGATGCTTAACTGAAAATACTGATAATTTAAATTTACTATATCTTTTAAACAAATCGAGTTACAGAGCTAATATTTACAACATTTGTCTTTTTAATGATGCGGCTCTATATGAAATATCGATCGCTAAGATCGAACGAAGCGTTCAGATTTTAGCATTGTGACAAAACTTGTTAATTTCACTTTAACAGTACATCCTAAACTATTATAGATATGATAAACATTCAACTTTTATTGGCATCACCATGAAAATTTATGTAAAATGGTAGATTAAAATTACTGTGGCTTCATTCCCTGAATTAAAGTAGTTTTTAATAAATGTTTCTTTTTATGGCTGATCTTAGGTCCGCCATATTTAACACTGCTATTTCTACTTGGCCACAAACGGCTTCTACTGGGTTTCCCTATGACGTAGGTTATCGTCTGTCTCACACGCACACTGCAGCGCTTAGGCCAAAATAGATAATAGACGTCTGTGAGTTTCCCCATCTCATGGTGAATCTGCGCTCCTTGTGGCACATGGTCCTGAACAACAGGGATCGTTTCATAGTTCCTGAAGGCTGACTTTTTCGGCCATATACTTAAATGAGGGCGAAATGCTCGTTAATTCACATTACTCACATCCGAACGTAATAAGTCCACCTTGACTTCGCATGCAATGCAGTATTCCGACTCATTTACTAACTCTGTATTATCAAAAGTTACATACTTTTGCCCTACATCACGTGTGATCATATGTCTGTACAATTCTATCAACTTCGTTTATGTCACAATTATACTACGATTAGTTTCCACTTTACATATCCCATCCTCCTCTATAGATTCGCTAATTCCATCTCCAATGCGCAACATCTCTCATAGATACGTAGCCGCTTTCGTTTCGCACACTTCATAACTATTGACATGCTTTTCGTCCTGACAGCTCCTCACACCGAAACTTACAGTTTGAAACGTCCCCTTAAACTGACACACAATATTTTTTAGTGCAACGCAATCTGACTTTCAATAATCCGTACAAAAGAATGGCCCTGACTAACATTAACCTATACCTTTCAGAAATCACTTACCTCACAAAAATCTTAGTTACTCGAACTACTGCAAAACAGCGAGCGCCACTACTGACAGCTAAATAAAAGATTCAAACTACTGAAGGCACTAACTACTGATAGGCATAGTTAACAAATGAAAGATTTTAATAGAGAACGAACAATGTATTTACCTCAATAGTGTTCAAAGGCCATAATGTATATAGCAGTTCATGACATCCAGTCTTACAAATTTCTAAACTCCGCCATCTCCCTCCCTACATCCACCACTGCTGGCGGCTCACCTCCAACTGCGCAACGCTACGCGCTGTTAACAGCCTCTGCCCAACACTACAATGGCCAACAACAATGCAAACCAGCCACAGACTGCACACAGCACAGCCAGTGATTTTCATATAGAGCGCTAGGTAGCGTTACCATTATAAAAACCTAAACAGCCTACTTACAAGTTTTCTCACTTTTCCACCGTTTTAACACGTCATATATTTGATGGCGTTCCCTATTACTTACTGCTGTTTCGACTTCATCGGCTGAGACAGTTTGCTTGGTCGCGACCGCATAATGTGCTGCTACGGACGCGACTGTCCTACTAAAGGGCACATGATTCGCTATTGCTTCCGCAACGCTTACACAAGTTCAACAACTTTACACTGATTTTGATGCATGTTATTTTGTGTGTGAATCTGCTTGCGATTAAATACATCAGTCAGCCGGTTGTTGGTTATTCGGTTATTATCGAAGTAATAACATTGTCTTTGTTGATGTGGCCTTTCATTATTACCCGATGCAGTCCGCCCAACTACTGTAGGGATCTCAGTTTTCCGTACAATTATTCTTTTTCCCGTACAAGTATCCATTAGGCGTCCCCTTCTAGGACCGAAGACCCTTCCTCCGCCTCTGCCTGCTTCTGACCGGGCCCTCATTGCTCCTGTTGTCTTGATTGTAGCTAGACTTGCAATGATTGTTATTATAACTGCAGTATACAGGTACCATACATCAGTTTAGTTCACACATCTTAAGAACGCGGCTTTATCACATTCTCTCAAACTAATATAAACCCGAACACTCCATGTTAATTTCTCGTGCAGCTCGTTTGGTACGTATTTTTTCGGTACAAACTCTCTTAAGTGCTCAAGCTTTCTGTATAGTACTTCGCAGTACGACCTCACATTCTTCTCTTCGCCTGGTCGGTACGAAGGAGCATTCAGGAGTTCCTGATACATTTCCTTCTGCTTATTGCGTGACAAGTACTCTGCCTCAAATCTACTTAAAAATTCCTCTGAGGTTTCACAACCATTTGTTTCACAGACCGCAAAGTTAGGGGCATCTCCGCTGAGTTTCCTTTCCGCAGTCAACATGCCGTTTTTTTTTTTTCGGTAGTACTGCAGTAATTAATTTACTACACGCGTCTAAAAATGTTAGTGGGCGGATTTTTCCTTTCGGTTCGACTTTCCTAGTTCAGCACTCACGTACTGGAGGCATGGCCCTTGTAATATGAAAGTGGTAGCCAGTTTTTAGATCCGCTCTAGACCTTCTATATGTTCGTTGATTTCGGATCTCATACTTTTTTCCTTAACTTTGCCATCTTTTGGTTTAGGTTAATCCCTAAGCTCTGGGTTTTATCCTGATAGTTTGTATTAATCACAGTTACAGTTTCGGACAATTTCTAGTCAACTACTAACTTTCAGTCTTGCAGTCGTGTTTCCTGTACTGTTTTGAACCTTCAAACTCTATCCTGTCAAACAGTCTACAGACCGATGCAGTTCAATACGCATTTTCTTACTTATTGTTCCTTGGCTGTGACTGACTATTTTAATTTCGCCATCAATTTTTGCATCAACATTACTACAAATAATTTCTGCGCTTTTAATAACTTATTTAATCTGATAGTTCATTGACTCCTTCAATCTACCTTCCATAGAATCCCCGTGGTTCTTCAGTTCACTGTTCATTGCTTTGCGCATAGAATCTGGCCTCTCGTTTAATTCGCTGCTCGCTACATCGTTCAAATCATCTCTCCTCTTTTTACATTCCTTGCTCACTGACTTATTCAAAGAATCTATTTTGCTATCCAGTTTACTATCTAGAACATTTACCTTCTAATTTAATTTAGTGTCAATTGACCTGTCTAAAACCTCTCCCCTATTATTCAGTTAACCTTGCTTACTGCTCATCTGCTTGGTCAAAGCCTTTACTGTCAAGTGCACATATTTTTACCGTTCAAAGTCGGATTTGTGCTCAGAGCCATTCATTTGCGCCGCGCGGGATTAGCCGAGCGGTCTCGGACGCTGCAGTGATGGTCTGTGCGGCTGATCCCGGCGGAGGTTCGAGTCATCCCTCGGGCCTGGGTGTGTGTGTTTGTCCTTAGGATAATTTAGGTTAAGTAGTGTGTAAGCTTAGGGACTGATGACCTTAGCAGTTAGGTCCCATAAGATTTCTCACACTTTTTCTTTTTTTTTTAACAATCATTTGCATTTCCACGCACAATTCCCACGTCTGGTTAGATACTGGTTCTGTTTTCGTTTCGACTTCGTCTATAAACTCAGCATATTTTACCGCTCTCTCTTCCGTATTTTCCTGATATGACTACGTGATTTCTTGTTTGATCGTTACGTTATCACGCCTCTCGCGTCTATTAGATTATTTGTTTCGCCATAGCTAGCTGGCTCACTGTTACGCATTCATGACCTCGTCTCGTGACCTCTTAGTGGACGCTCCGCTTCAGCTGTCGAGTTCGACATTCTTTCTTCTTATCGTTTTACAGTGCAACCTCCTAACTACTGCTGAATTTAAACGAAGTCATGATTTGGCTAGGCTCAGAACATAAATGTGTACAGTATACGATGTCTTTCACGTATTCTGCCAAGTATAATGATCTAACGTCCCGTGTTACCCAGTGTTCCGGGTCTAATAGGAAGAATAACTCTAACCGGAAGAATGCCGTCACTATTATAAAAGAACGTTATCGCATATTTACCTACCGTGAATAACAACAATCGAGAAGGACATTTTTTAAGAAGTTAAATGATTTACTGGAGCAACCTTTAATTTTGAATAAATAATCGATTGTGTGAAATTTGAATTGTAGATTAGCTAATTAATGTCGGCAGCCTGTAAGAGAACAGAAGTTAATATTTGTCGGTGACTGAACTGAAATTTAAATTACGTCATAATTACAAGTGTATTAAATGGTAGTAGCGGAATAAAAATGCACACACACGAGGTTGAATGTAAAAGCCATGTACGACAAAATGATTTGAAGTCAATCAGAAATGCATTGGCATAGCTGAAATTAACAAAACTCAGTAATGATTGTTTACTAGTAACACGTCACGTGATATCTACTCAGTGGCGTCACTCACCGTAATGCTATCTGCCGTCAGGTTTCGTGATGCAAATACTCACGACTAATTACTGTTTCGCTGATAAATGTTACCTCAGAAAATTTCGTATTGAGCTCATTAACTAACAACAAATACTTTTGCACCGCCAATGTTACGGAAGTCAAAAACACACGAAATATTTACAAACAGACAACATTAAAGTAACTTTATTCAAAATGGCATATGCACCTTACTTTGTCAGTTTCTACTTTTGTTTTTCAATGTCGTTACTGATTAGATGCAGTAGAAGCAATTGATTGAACAAATATCACTAAATATTGCTGTTTCTGGTTTTATATACTACTTACTTCAAGTGTAAATGTAATTAATTTTCTCTTCAGTGGAATAACTTCACTTTCAGGTATGACTGCCTCGGTAATAATGATGAAATGATAGGACCCTGATGATGGTTAACGAACTGGGATATTGAGTGGCACTCACACATGTTTGTTGTTCAACTGAACACACTATATTGTTCAAAGTACTGCACTGGCAAGCCATGTTCATAACTAAAAACATTATTAGTTTGATTTTAATTTGGCGAGTTGCAGGTGGTGTGACGTAATGCATTTTGTAACGACCATTATTGGCAATAGACTCTTCTTTAACAATTTTAATAATTTTGGCCAGAAAGTATTCTTTTTCATTTACCAATTCTTCTTATGAGTGTCGTACTTTGACTAGACATGTGCCTGCTCACTCGTGCACAGTGCCTTACCACGCTTAAAATACCACTTCGAGAACACTTTGTTTATGCCCTTGAGCACAGTCACTTCGCGCCCATACTTCGCCACGTAAGAGTAGTAATTCTCTCTCTGCTAGTCACTATGCGGGCGCTGGCGGCCAACGATATTACCGTCAGCTTTTAAACAGAATCTTTGGATTATTTGAATTTTCCATCGTTTCTACTATTAAGTTTTGTACAATATCCTATTTGAATATATTTTTGCTTAGTTATCAGGATGGTGCATAAGTTCGTAGAGGTTTTTTTTTTTTTTCATTTTTGCTTGTTGGTAAAGGTGGAACCCGAAATTTTCGGGACTGGTGCTGCCATCTGGAAAGTAGGAGTAGTAGATCTTTGCAACGCTGGGTGGCGAGAGCTGCATATCTGATGAGTCAACGTGCAGAGTGACATTCAGCTCGGAAACGTGTTGCGTGTCCACAGTGATTTCCGTAATACTCTGTGTTTGGTGTGTGGCAATCAGAAGACACAGCGAGTTTAGGTGTGCACGGACGTTCGTCAGACCGCATACGATGATCCAACCTTCTTGTCACGGCTTATCACCGGCGACGAGAGCTGGATTTGCGATTATGGCCCAGAGACAAAGCAACAATCGTTCCACTGGAAGAGCCCTGGCTCTCCAAGACCCAAAAAAGCGAGACAGGTGAAGAGCAAAGTGAAGAGCATCGTTTTCTTTGCTACCAAGGAAATCGTGCACAAAGAATTCGTCTCATCCAACCAAACAGTGAATTCCACGTACTATTGTGAAGTTTTGAGACGGCTCCGTGAAAACGTGAGGCGACGACGGCCCGAACTTTGGCGTCAAGGGAACTGGCTGCTGCATCACGACAACGTGCCCTGTCACACGTCCTTTTTTTTCCACGCCAATACTAATTCCACATATTAACCCCCCTCCTTACATGATTGGTGGGCCATTAATTGTTGCATAGAAATGAGTTATAATGCAGCTTGATATTACAGCTATGTTAGTGAACTACAGTTTAAAAACTACTACAGTATGGTTAGTTTTCTACAACAATGGGCAGTTTAGTTTAACCTACTTTATTTATTTATCTAACCTAGAAATGACTACTAACTGCAGCGTCACAGGCGTGCCAGTAAAATACAAACCTACTTAGAATAGGCAGGCTCCACGAGCTAACCCCAAAGGAGCTTGTGTCACACGTCCTTGTTCACAAGGACCTTTTTGGCAAAAAACAACATGGCCGTTGTACCCCAGGCACCGTACTCGCCAGATTTGGCACCTTGCGACTTCGCGCTGTTCCCAAAACTGAAACTCAAGTTGAAAGGCTGTCGGTTCGACACTCTACAGAGTATTTAAGAAGCATTGCTGGCAGTGATAAACACCCTCAAAGAACAGGACTTCCAGAAAACGTTTGACCAGTGGCATAAGCGCTAGGACCGGTGTGTACAGGCGGATGGGAACTGGTTCGAGGGTGATGGTGACCATTACTCCAAAGTTAAGGTTTTCAGCAGATGGCAGCACCAGTCCCGAAAATTTTGGATAGCACCTCGTATTCCAGTTGCTATGGGCTTATTTATCGAACGTCATTTTTTATTTGTAGTTCGCTGTTACTGTCTGAGTTTACATATTGTCATTTTGTCATCTTAAGTTAGTAAGTGAAGCCCTGAACGCTAGATATTGAAGTGACAAGTGGAGAAATCAGAATATTTCCGATTTATTCTTCTGTTCAGTAGATGGGTGGCAACAGCGGAGGCACCCAGAAGCATTTGCGCCGTGTATGCGGATAATGTCATTGGACAGAGTAGGGAAAGAAAATGATTTACTCTTTTTAAGGAAGACCATTTTGTTATTAGAGAGTCTGCACGTTTAGTAAGACATGCGGTATATGATGAACATCGTTTAAACGGCTTAATCCACAACGATCCACGTCAGTATGCACGAGAACTGGCAGATGCGAAGACCTGTCGTCATTTTACCATCGTGCGACATTTTCATGCAGCGGGGAAGGTTCAAAAATGTGATGCATGGGTACCGCATACTCTAAGCCAAACTCACAAAAATCAGCGGCTGGCCATGTATGCATCTCCACATGTTCCTCATCAATTCGTTCCTAACAACATCGACTTTTCCTATCCTGTATCGTAATCGGGGACGATAAATGGAGTCTTTACGCAAACATAAAGAAAAGAAAGGAATGGTTGAACCGAAAGAAAGCAACACCTCCTCTTACAAAGATCTGCATGCAAAGATTTTGTTCAGTATGTGGTGGAACAGCGACGGTGTGGTGTACTTCGAACCGCTTCCCCGAGGTGTAACGGTCACTGTTGACGTTTATTGTCAACAACTGAGACGTCTTGCAGACGCAGTCCGAGAACAACGACGAGGAAGACTGCGTGAAGTGATACTACTCCACGAGAACGCCAGCCCGCACTCTGCTAGAATGACAAAAACACTACACAGGATTTGGGTTGGGAAGTCGTTCCGTTCCCACCTTTTTCACCTGATACTGAGCCCTAAAATTTTCACGTTTTCCGCTCTCTATAGGACAACCTTCAAGGATCTTCCTTTCTGCATGAAAATGCTCTCCGAACATGGTTCGACGAGTTCTTCGCCTCTAAACCATGCGGAATCGAAAAGTTATCTCAGGGTTAGCAGACTGTTGTAAATAGCGAAGGGAAATTTATTATTGATGACTAAAGTCTCTGTCATGTGTATCTGTTCTGTTTATTAAAGTAATGGAAAAACACTACGAACAACCCAGTATATTACAGTTTTTAAATAGCGGAAACTGACAAAATTAACAAAGGGCGTGCGTATACAAGAAATTATTTAAAATTACAGAATTAATTAACTGAAAAACTATGAGGCAATCTGTTGTATTACACACGGAGAATGTGATTGGTATCGAACTCCATTCAGCGTGCATATAACCAACCTGCAGCACGATCCACATTTTAGTGGCGACAGAACAATTATTTTAAATTGTGACTGGCAGTAAAATTAATACCTGACATTCGAAAATGGTCTCGCATACATTAGTTTGACAGCGTTTGCATTCAGCATTTTTCATCAGAACGATACAGTGCAATGTATTTCAGTTGTGCAGACAATGAGAAATATGGGGTTTTTCGTTACTTGACATTAAATGCCACGATTACAGGCCCTTTCAAGCGAGCGTCAGCAGAGGACAACGTATATCCGCTGAAAACTGAAAGCGCTAAACAGTGCCTTAAACAAAAATTTGTAGACGAACATTTCGTGCATAAATGACGCCATTATGAGAGCTCTGACTCTTGATGAATACAAATAACACAGTTTTCCACGTCAGTCATTCACTTTTCCAATAAGCGTTTGCAGTTCCACGCCATTATCTTCAGGAAGAAAACTGTTTATTTATAAAGAAATAAAGAAGTAAATTGCCAATGAACATAAGGAAAACTAAAGCCACGAATTTCAGTTTGAAGAGGGAAAATTACAATGTTAAATGTAGGTGGAATCTCTATAGAGTGTGTAACAATTCAAAATTTCTAGGAATGAATATTTATTCTGAGTTGAAGTGTTGTGAAGACACAAAGGTACTTGCAAACACAATGTCATCAGCATGTTACGTCCTTAGAATCTTATCATCAGTGTGTAACATGCAGTGTCTTTTAGTTACATACTATTCATATGTACACTCAGTTCTTAGCAATGACATTCTTTTTTGGGGAGCAAATGCACAAAATATGAGCACAATTTTCAAACTCCAGAAAAAAGCCATAAGAGTAATAATCAAAAATAGTAGTCGAGCTCAATGTAAATATCTGTTCAAAACACTGAAGATATTAACTGCTCCGTGTGAATACATTTACCAGTCAATTGTACACATCAAAAATACATTGGTAATTACTGCACATATAGCTCTGTCCATGACCATGGAAGAAGAGCTAGATTCAACTTACATTTACCAAGAAAAAACAAATATAAAACTCAAAAGAGCATTTTCTACCGAAGTATAAAACTGTACTATAAATTACCAAAAGAGATTAAAGAAATAGCAAAAAAACACTTATTTAAAAAGGCTGCTAAAAGGTACCTGTTATGCAATACATTTTATACACAGATCAAAAAAAATTTGCGACACCTGGTTCCGGGAGCTCCGGAATGTGTATAGCAAATTGGAATAGAGATCTACATAAACATCATTTCCGCCCTTTTTATTGCTCATGAAGACCACATATTGCATGTTGTACCACCATATAGCGAGACCTTCAGCACTCTACATTCTCATTCAGTATTTTTATGCAACCCTGCTTCAGTGTTATTGAGTCACATAAGCAATTTACTAGTTATAACTCTTTGTACTCCACTGAACTTTGTTTATAACTGAGAGAATTAAATCTTTACTTTGCTCAAAACTTATTTACTCACTTTCACTTCATTTATTTGCCTCAAGGTGAGTAAGAACATTAAAATCGATAAGTTTCTCTGGAAACATCTACTTTAGTACTTCAGCAAAATTTCACCTCAGCACTTCTACTACGTAAATCATACACAGTAATTTTACAGTCACTTTGAATGTTAGTTCAAAACAATTATTTTCAAACATTCATTCAAAGAAGAATATTAGTGCTTGTATATATTGAATAAAGCGCTTCAAACGTTTTGATAACAGGTTTACCTGAATAATCAAACACCAGGAAAGGACCCTATATAGGTGAATGATTGGGAAATAAAATAACATGGTGAACCAAATTTTATGTTTAACACAGTAATTACTAAAAAAGTTAATTTTGATTTAATTGTTCACACTTCTACAATTCTAATTACAGTACAATTCGTAACCTCTTGGCCATAGACGTGGTGTGTGGCGGACAATAACAGCGGGTGCACTACTCATGGTAAGGCGTATAAGTTTCTTGAAGTATGGGGAAATTAATTCTTCTTGGCGTCGTCTTAACGTCCATTACCTATCCCGACAACTTGTACCAAAGCCGTAATAATTCAGCAGTCATCATCCGGGGCTACCGTGCAACAATTTCCAGGCAAGGCATCATCTGCTCCGTCCGATTGTCGCCTCTTTCCCTGCTGCCTACAGACTGCATCTTCTCGTTCCCACTCACTCTACAGGTAGCGCGCCAAAAACCCAAGCCACATTTTACGCTTCCCACTGTAACTTCCATACCGTTCAAAAGCACTTCATCTTTAACATAACAAATATTCTACACATAGTCCCTAAGCGTGTACCATTTTATACAAATGACAAATTGCACAAATATTTAAAATTACATACACGAACATTTCTATTTCGTTAATCCATGACAAAATATTGTTTAGTGAATCATACATTTCACATATTTCTTTACGTAAGTTATAAATATACATCAGCAACACACTGTAACATCACATACATCACAATTTCCAAATAGGCTTTGCATATCGCAGTTATTTTACAACAAACTTAAAAAAGCAAAACTATTATTATAAATTAGACTACTAATTGACAAATACTGTTATAGCATGTCTTCAGAGACAACATTAACAATGTACTATATATAGCAACGCCACCTCATTTCGGACTTCCATTTACAGTCAGGGTTTTTGGTTCAGTTTATCATTTAAAAATGCTTTTTTATTTATTTTGTTGCTTTGTAATTTGTATTTTCTTAATGATTATTGTGCTTACTGTAAAATTCTCCCTCTTACTATTAAATGCCTTTCAAATGATTACTCTTTTTTATAATGCTACTGTAAATAAGCAGTTGAACAAAACGATCTTCTCTTTTTTCCAGGTGAGTATCTCATTAATATTTGAGAAGCACAGGGCTGGTCCATGCAGTTTCTGGTAAGTATGACAAGTACTTAGAATATAATGCAAATGGAAGTATAGAGGAAATAACCAGCAAAGCAATAGCAAAACTATCAATATTGCAATTAATTTTACAACCAAATAACCTGCATGTACAGATGAATATTTGGATTTCCCCATGTAAGTAACGACTGGATCCCGTTGTCCTACAGTTACTACCTGAAGAGTAAATTGAGCTGTCAGTACTGTTATGAGAGCCAGCGAACAGACTTTTTTTCATACTTTTTCCGTTTGCTCCATTTGATGAACCTGCTTTCTACAAAGAAGGACTATATAATACCACGGTATGCCATCCCACATGATGTAGAGAGAGCATTTAGAGAAGGACTGTTTCAACAGAGAATAATTTGAAAAGCTTTATAATTGGTGACAAATATGTCTCAATGAAAGTGGTCCAAATTATAAGGCAACGACAACTGTCACAACGCTGAGTGATTTCAGATTAGCTGTGCGTATCACTTACATAGGTGGGTAGTATGTGTCATATTGTCTTAACGATGATTTACAATAGATTTGTCTCACGGAAATGTGGAGAGAGTAAGAAGTGTGCAGTTGCAAGAGGCTTTTGCTCATTGATACGGAAAAAAAAATTACTCCACTCTAAGGTAGGCAACCTAACGTACCTCGTATGCCGTGGGTGAGGATGCTGTAAGCTGCATGGCCTATCTCAAGGTGAAGTAAATATTTTGCGTGCCTCTTCCATTTTGTCAACGCTGTATCAGGTCAGTTACTCAAGATGCACGATGCTAACTTACGGATAGCAATGGTTTTGTAGAGGGAAAGTTTGAAGAGAGGGGGTGCTTTGTCATAAATGCGGAAGAGGCTTTCTAAAAGACCGGTGTGTAAGCCATGTGCAATGAGGTAGTGGGAGCAATATGAGAGATGAATTTTCAGTTGCAATCTTCGGACCATAACGGTGTCCTGTCTGCATTGACCACTACACTGACACCAGTGTTGCAGAATGGCCACATCTACTCCCAGAATGTCGTGTGGGGGCGGCTGTGGGGATGGGATCTTGAAGTACAACAGTGAGTGCAGGCTCAACAGCGCTAACTCATTGGTCGTGCTACTTGCCGGACAGCAAGGAGTTGAGGCGTTCTGTGACAGAGGGCAAAATAATAAGGTACACACGTAATGTTTGAAAAACTTCTTTTAATTGACTTGAATAACAAGTAGTCCAGAGTGTTGGCCGTTGCAAGTCGGTGACATAAGCCACGTCGTAACAGAAGCTAAGTGGCAACGCTCAGAGTAGCCAGACAGAGCTGAACTAACAGGTTAGACAGGGCTAGGGACTGGTCGGTGCGGTGTCCTTTTAAGTCTGCTCTGTGGCGATGCTGATGGAGCGGGTTGACAAGGTTCTGTTGCAGGCCGCAGGTTGGCGCTGCAGTCACGTGGGTTACTTCAAATATCTAGACTCGGAGTGGCGTGGAATGGTATCGATAGCATACGATGACACACCCGCTCAATAAAACATTCTTCAGTGTTCGATATTTCTCGTGCAGTAGGCTGAGGTGTTGACCACGGCAGTGAGTGAGTCCACTGAGGCAGCAAAATGCAAGCGACAGCGGCCTTGCTAATGCAAGAGGTGTTGTCAGATCTGCAGCGCGTGTAGCTACACTGGTAGGTGGCGTACACAGCACGTGGCCCCATTTGGCTCGGGTGCACGGGCGTCCTGCCTTGAATACATTACTCTAGAGAATAAGGGGATAAATATAGACAATTTTGCACCTATTTCTATACCATCAGTGTCTGCTAAAGTTATTGAAAAAGGTGTGTGTGTAACGATAATTGATCATTTTATTTCACGTAATTTGCTGTCAAATGTACAGAATGGTTTTAAAAGTGGTTTAACAACTGAAAATGTTCTTTTCTTTGTGTGGTACTGGATGGATAAACCGTGTCCAACGCTAGGCATCTTTTTGATTTAAGTTAGGTGTTTGATTATGTTGATCACACAGTATTGCTCGAAAAGTTTGACCATTCTGGAATACAGGGACTAGCTCACACCAGGTTACATCTTACTTCAAGAATAGACAGCGAAAAGTCATTCTGCACAGTATTGAGAATGTCTGTGATGTAGGGTACTGTCAAATGGGGGTTTCCCCAGGGGTCAGTACTGGGGCCGCTACTGTGGCAGCTATTTATTCACAACCGATGCAAAAGAGTTATAAGTTTGCACTGCTACTGTCCTTCAAGGTTGTCAGCAGTATAGTGTAGAACCCTTTGCCTGCGATGTGGAAGGCGAAGTATACCGTTAGCAGAGCCTGCTGTTGATAGTACGGATGGAGCAGTCTACTGCCTGTCGAATCTCTGTAACAGTTTTGAAGCGAATGCCACGAAGTGGTTCCCTCATCTTCGGAATCAAATTAAAGTCACAAGAACTTAAGTCCAGGGCGTATGGTGCATGGTACAGTACTTCCCAGTCCCATCGACCGAACAGAGCAGCCACAGCTTGCTCTGTATGCACCTTCGTATTGTCGTGCAAAATGATGGGTGGGTTGCGCAGAAAGTGTCGCCGCTTCTTTCGCAAAGCTGGTCGCAGGTGATTCTCCGAAAAAGAACAGGCGACGTAAGTCCTTGTGACTTTGATTTGATTCCGAAGATGAAGGAATCACTTCGCGGCATTCGCTTCAGAACTGTTCCAGAGATTCGACAGGCAGTAGACCGCTCCATTTGCACCAGCAACAGAACAGGCTCTGCTAACGGTATACTGCGCCTTCCACATCGCTGGCAACGAGTTCTACACAAGGCTGGTGTCTACTTTGAAGGACAATAAGAGGTCCAAACATGTAACTCTTTTGTATCGGTTGCGAATAAATAGTTGCCACCATTTAAGTACCAAACCTCGTATAAATGATATGGCCTCTAGTATTATGTGTAATTCTAAAATATTTCTGTTTGCTGATGACACTAGCTCGGTAGTAAAGGATGTTGTGTGCAACATTGGCACTGTTTCAAATAGTGCAGATCAAGATATAAATTCGTGGCTTGTAGAAAATAAACTAATGCTAAATCACAGTAAGACTCAGTTTTCATAGTTTCTAACACACAATTCAACCAAAGCTTTCGTTTTAATTACACAGAATGGGCATATGATTACTGAAACTGAACAGTTCAGCTTTCTAGGTGTTCAGATACTAAACTGTCGTGGGAATACCATGTTCAGGATCTTGCTCAAAGACCTAATTCTTAACTTTACTATTACAACTGCATATGAAATAAGTGATAGTTCGACACGAGAAAGTCTACTTTGCTTATTTTCATTCGATTATGATGTATGGTATTATATTTTGGTGTAACTCTTCCCATTCTCAAAGGGCGTTTTGGCTCAGAAATGGGCATTTGCTCCTCTGTTTCGTCCTCCGTAAAATAAAATACATACAAGCCTCGCTGGAGCGCCAGATGACGGCATACAATGGGAGACGCTGCCTTGGCGGTATTAGTTGGAAGCCCGGAACCATTAGGCAATGAATGGAGTAAATTTGTCCAGCCCTGGGTATTCCGACACTGGCTGTCAATGTGTACATTGTTCACTGTCGTTTCTTATTAACGATACTAACTTATTCTCAAGAATTAGTAGCTGTCAGTAGGTTTATAGTAGGCAGAAATCCAATCTGCATTTGGATGGCACTTCCTTGACTGTTGTGCAGAAAGGCGTGCACTATCCTGCAACATCCATTTTCAATAAGGTTCCAATAGAATTCAAAAATCTTACCAGTAATCCATGTGCTTTCAAATCTAAAATGAAGAGTTCCCTCACTACTTCTATTCCGTCAAAAATTTACTTGAGAAATTAAGCTGATTCCTGAGTTACTCTGTTTATTGCGTTTACATAAACTTATGGCTTGACTTTTTTTGGGTTCATAATCATTTTATTTTCCCTCTCATTACTTTTCTGTTATAATTTCATGTACTGACACGTTCCACTACCTTGGAGATTTACTAATCAGTTTGGTCCTACAGAATTAAACGTCTAAAATAGAATAAAAAATAAAATAAATAGAAGCCTCGCTGCAGCGTCAGCCGACGGCATCCAGTGGTAGACGTCGCCGCAGTGGTACTACAATCGGTGCATTGTAAGAATAAAGCTGATGCAAACAAACACAAACGCGATGATTGGTCAGAAGCCGTAGCACACATACAGTGCTGTTATTACGCTAGATCAGAGATTAGATTATATTAGTACTTGTTCCATAGACCATGAATAAGACACTTCGTAATGATGTGGAACGTGTCAGGTTAATAAAGGTGTCTATACAAGATATTACATTACACAAAATATTACATGAGACTTTTTTTGAGGGGGGGGGGGGGTTGGGGATAGTATCCACTTACTATATCCAAAAATTCATCTAATGAGTAGAAGGAGTTGCCATTAAGAAATTCTTTTAATTTCGTTTTGAATGCTATATGGCTATCTGTCAGACTTTTAATGCTATTAGGTAAGTGACCAAAGACTTTTGTGGCAGCGTAATTCACCCCTTCTGTGCTAAAGTTAGATTTAACATTGAGTAGTGAAGATCTTCCTTACTCCTAGTGTGGTAACCATGTACACTGCTATTACTTTATAATTCGTGCGGATTCTTAATAACAAATTTCATAAGTGAATATATATATGGTGAGGCTACTGTGAAAATCTCTAGCTCTTTAAATAAGTGTCTGTAGGATGATCTTGGATGAGCTCCAGCAATTATTCTGATTACACGCTTTTTTGCAATGAACACTCTTTTACTCAATGATGAGTTACCCCAGAATACGATGCCATACGAAAACAGAGAATGAAAATAGGTGTGGTAAGCTAATTTACTGAGATGTATATCGCCAAAATTTGCAATGACCCTAATAGCATAAGTAGCTGAACTCAAACGTTTCAGCAGATTTTCAGTGTGTTTTTTCCAGTTCAACCCCTCATCAATGCATACACCTAAAAATTTTGAATATTCTACCTTAGCTACCGATTTCTGATCGAAGTCTATATTTATTAATGGTGTCATTCCATTTACTGTGTGGAACTGTGTGTACTGTGTTTTGTCAAAGCCCATTTGCAGAGAACCAATTAATGATTTTCTGAAAAATGTCGTTTACAATTTCATCAGTTACTTCTTGTGTGTTGGGTGTGATAGCTATACTTGTATCATCGGCAAAAAGTACCAGCAAAGGACCCAATACTGAAGCCTGCGGCACTCCATTCTTGATTGTTCCCCAGTTTGAGAAATCGCCAGTTTCTTGCATATTATATGAACTGCTTATTTCAACTTTCTGCACTCTTCCAATTACGTATGATTTAAACCGTTTGAGCGCTGTCCCGTTCCTACCACAGTACTTGAGCTTATCTAGAAGTATTCCATGATTTACATAATCAAAATCCTTTGAGAGATCACAAAAAATTCCGACAGGTGACTTCCGGTACTCAGAGTATTTAATATTTCATTAGTGAAAGTATATATAGCATTTTCCTTTGAAAAACCTTTCTGGAAACCAAACTGACATTTTGTTAAAACTTTATTTTTACAAAGTTGTGAAGCTACTCTACAATACATTACTTTTTCAAGAATTTTGGATAAGTCAGTCAGAAGAGAGATTGGGTGGTAGTTGTTGACATCAGACATATCCCCTTTTTTATGCAGTGGTTTAACAATGGTATACTTCAGTCTATATGGGAACCAGATTTTATTATCCTGCTGGAATTGCCATCAATGCCATGTGAGCTTTTATTCTTGTGAGAGTTTATTATCTTCCTAATTTCAGAAGGAGAGGTGGGTGAAATTTCAATTCTATCAAATGGTGTGGGTAAGGCCTCTTCCATTAACTGCCTTGCTTCTTCTAATGAACATTTAGATCCTATTTTCTCTACAACATTTAAAAAATGATTATTAAAGATGTTTTCGACTGCCGGCTTGTTGTTTGTCAAGTTTCCATTTGTTTTGTTGGTAATGCCGTCATGCTATACTCTTGGTTGCCCTGCCTCCCTTGTAGTAATATTCCAAATTGTTTTGATTTTGTTATCAGAGGTATTAATCTCAGACATGATGCACATGCTTCTGGACTTCTTAATAACCTTTCATAATGTAGCACAGTAGTTTTATAATACTTGGCTGTTTCTGGACCATTACTCTTTCTTGTCGTTAGATACAGTTCCCTTTTGTGGTTACAAGATATTTTTATTCCTTTAGTAAAAAAATGGTTCAAATGGCTCTGAGCACTATGGGACTTAACATCCTTTAGTAAGACAAGGTTTTTTGTATCGTTTCTTATAATTAGATTTAACTACTTTCTTGGGGAAACAGTTTTCAAATTCTCTTACAAGTGTATCATGAAATAAGTTATATTTTAAATTAGCATCAGGTTCCTTGTACACCTCATCCCAGTCTAACTGCTGAAGATTTTCTCTGAAATTTCTAATTGTTGAGTCATTAATTGAACGCACAACTTTGGAGGGTAGTTTTGAATTACTGAATGGAGCTATGCCATATACTGTAACTAGCTGAGCACCATGATCAGAAAGACCATTCTCGACAAGACAAGAATTTATGTTTTTAAACTTATGTTGGTCTATAAAAGTGTTATCTATCGATGTGCTGCTGTCATTTACTATCTGAGTAGGAAAATTAATGACAGATGTCAAATTGAAAGAATCAAGCAAGACTTCCAGGTCATTCTTCCTATTACACTCTTTCAGTGAGTCAACATTGAAGTCCCCACAAATAATAATTTGCTTTCCCCTATCTGACAGATAGCACAACAAGGCATCGAAGTTTTCCAGGAATAAATGAAAGTTTCCTGAAGGGGGCCTATACACTGTTACAATTATAAAAGAGCCCTCCTTAAGTTTAAGTTGACAGGCATATGCTTCTATACGTTGCTCTAGACAAAACTTTTTTGTATCTAAGCTTTTTACACAGTGATAACTTTTGACATACATGGCAACTCCTACTCTTATTCTCTCTACTCATATGTGCAACTAGTTTATAACCACTGATATTTACCTTTACCATATCAGACACAATGTAACGCTCAGACAGGCATAGTATATCTATTACATTATCAGATTCAGTGTCATCTAATCAAACCAGGAGCTCATCTACTTAATTCTTCAATGCTGGAATATTTTGGTGAAAAATGGTAACACTATTTTTTACTTTACTTTTGTGAGAATCTACTTTTTTCTTTAATCCACCACAATATTTTGGTTGAATATGGTAACATTATTATTTACTTTCCTGTTCTGAGGATCTTGTGAGTTTTGGACCTCTTTAGTACCTGCCTGCCTGAACTTCTCATTGGACACTGATATTAGTCTAACCCTGCCAGTTTACCCTTCCCTTTCCTATTGAGGTGTAGGCCACACCTTGTGAAATCTCCCCTATCAATAGCCTCGACAGCAACAAGTCCAATGCCTGAGAAAGTGGCCGCCCTACGCAACTGTTCCAACTCAATATTTACCCTCCTGACACAGCGGCTCAACTGGGGCTGATCATGCCACACGAAAGCAGGCACCAGCCCAACATTGGTATGGGTCGTTGCAGAGGCTATTTTCACCAGGTCACACTCAATACTGTAGCCCTGATTCCTATCAATACTGTTTTCCACTCCATACACTATCATCACATGATCATGCTTTGAGAAACCATGGCACAAGGAACCTATATCCTCTAGCACCTGCCTAAGACATGCACTTGGCTTGAAAAAGTTTGTGACTTGATAACTGTCACCTAATTTCTCCTGCAAAATCTGGCCCACACCTCTTCCATGGCTGATACCTAGCAACAGAACTTTCCTCTTACTTTCTACTTTTTTTGAAACAGTGGGTTTCCTGGTGAGATTCTGTTGCATCTTAACTACATCTACTTCCACTGGAGCCTCTTCCTTACTTAACTGTGGTAGCAAGGCAAATCTATTGTTTGTGCCAATTGGGAAACTGTCAGACACTGTCCTCTTTCTGTGGCCCCTGTTCCCAGCTACCACTTCCCATCGCTCTTTAACCTCCTCCTCCCTTAACCTCTTCAGTTCCTCCCTTGCTCTGTCCAAATCAGCCTGAAGGGCTCTAATTTTCTCCTCCTGTTCAGCTATAATCCTGTCTCTTGAGCAAACCCTGCAAAAGAATGGAAGAGTCTCGTTTGCTTCCCCAATTCCCACGCCGCTACAATTTCCCCAATGAAACTAACTGTCACAACAGCTGCACAAAACCCCAGAACTAACTTTCCTACTGCAGCTCACACACTTAGTATCTACGGTAGTTTGGAAATTAGTTAAGAGATTTACTAAGTGATAATGATAATATATGAAATACAGATGCAAAAGGACACTAAGTTTGTTTTGGAAACTAATATGTAAGTAAACTATTACCAAACGCACTTAAATTTGTGATATAAAGCTAAATATGCACGATCAAAATTTAGGCATAACCAGTTTGCGATTACTAGAAGAATACGCAAATAAAAGAAAAACCTTTAATGGCAAGCTTGAAGAGCACACTAATGGACGTATTTAATTGGTTAATCTATACCAAACGCACTTAATATTGCGGTATAACGCTAAGCATGCACACTCGGAAAGTAAGGCAAAGCCGCGAAATATAAACAAAACGAACATTTCGCGGTTACTGGAACACTACGCAAGTAAAAGAAAAACTTTTAATGATGAGCTTGAAGAGTACACTAAAGAACGTATTTAATTAGTTAAAAGTGTTTAATCACAATTAATTACAGCCTAAATTACTTATCTTTCACGAGAACTCGGTCTCCGTACGTGCGGCCTTGTGCAGGGCTACCAACACGAAATGCAGAACTGTTGTTTGTGTATGAGTACTGCAATGGAAGTAGGTCCGACTAATGTATTAGATGTAATACTACTAAGTTACGTTAAATGAAACTTTAAGATATTCAAATGTATTAATAGCCATCAGCATTTTCTTAATTACGCTTTAGGTACGTAGTTTTTATTTTAAAAGTCGTGTGCAGTCACAGCCTCTGCAGCGTTGTGCTCTGGTCGTCGCGCTGTTAATTTGCAGTATGAAAATGGCTGAGGCCGCTTTTTGTTCCGTAAGTGAAATACGCGCATGGAAAACGGTTAAAAAGTGCCGAGAAATAGGCTGTTCTTAATATTTTTCTTAACTTTATGGGGATAATCGACTCTGAAGTTTTCCCAGTGTTGTATTTACTGCCGTTAATATATTAGCAAGCGCTGACCGTGAAGCGCAGGCGATAGCGTAATCGCACTTGAAAAACCGGTAGGCATTCGTGCCTTGGTTCAAATCTCCCCACTTCCATTTTTTTTTCGCCGAGGCAGGATTCGGAGCTGCGACAGCAGCAGCAGCCCGGTTCCGTACTAAGGCGCCCAGAACCATTCGGCCACAGCGGCCGGCGGCTATCGTGGTGCTGACAGGGTTAGTGAACGCGACATTCAATTCTGCAGTGACTTTTGCAGCTGTCGGGAGATTAAACCAAGGAGCTTTTATGATATATCGACCTGGATTTTTTTTTTTTTTTTTTTTTTTTTTTTGTCAATGGTCAGAAATTTGTGCAGCAAGTAATAGATTTATACCAACTGTAACTGAAAGAACATCAGTGAAGTTATTCATCAAATGATTATCTGAGATGGCCTAAGGAGTTCATTGAATGATAAAATAAACGAAAAGTATAGGAAGCTGTTAAAGCAGAAGAAAAAAGTAAAGGGAAAAAAGTAATCAATTAATTAATCTTAAGCAAACCAGCTCAAGAATCCTTTGACTAAAATTCAGCTAGAAAGGGTGTACCACACGAAGGCATAATCCAACGAACGTTCGTCAAGATGACGCAACACACACTTTCGTGTACGTTGTGACTTACCTGATGATGTTTTTACGCTTTCCCTGTGTGCGTTATAAATCTCCGACATACTGCCTCTTGAAACACCAAGCTCCTTGGCTCCCAGGATTACAGAAGCACCCACCATACGAGCTCCAACGATTTGGTCACGCTCGAATTCACTTAGGTCCGACACATACTGCACTCACAACTACGCAGAACACTGCTTTCACCACCACTGCCTCTTGCAACGTATTGATAACATTGCACATGTGTCGTGCGTTTTCAAATGCAACACCGCTACCTGCAGGCTTGGCCAGAAGCTGCATTTATTTTCAAGAACACATTTCCTGGAGCGTTTCAATATTTTTGTCTAACCCCTACATACAGTTACCATCGCTGGGCGTATAGTACCAGGATATCAGTACTCGTCACGCAGTTGGCTGTGAGACGTTGCTCTGTGCTACAGTATGCAGAAATTCAGACCACTGATATGGCTGACGGCTGTGTCTCGGATCGCGAAGAAGGCTTTATTGTAGCGTCGAGCTGCAAAATTACGCGCGTGGCTACTGCGGCTGATGGTGTAACAGCACAGCAAATATTGCAACATTTCTTACTCCAGGATTTGACGCTTCTCACACAACAGCAGGAAGAGTAAAACAACGTTTTTTTCGAGATACGACCAAGCATGCCGTTACATGAGATTTAGAAAAGCACTGTAATATACCGTTCTTCCAAATACCGTACGTAGACATTGTGGAGAGGTTGTCGCAGTAAGATGATTTGAAATGTCTATGTCTTGAATTTTGTAGACTCAACGATCGCAGCAACACTGCGGTAGAACTAGACTTGTTATTTTTATTAATGATTTTCGCTTTCTAGTTTCATAAACAAAAGCTACTTTCCTACCAATACAGAGAGCGATTCTAACATCAAACCAAGAGTGTGCCAAGCCAGGACAATAATCGGCAAAGGTTCGCACAAACGAACTCGAAGTGACGCTAGAACACAATGCCATCCCGCTCTATACGTACACTATTGGACTGTATTGCTGTTTACACATCAGTTTGACACAAATAAATACTTTGTAGTTACCTGACATTGTCGGTGTCAAGACGCAATCGGTTATTTCAAGGAATGTTAACGTTTTTTGTAAAATCTTTGATAGCTTAAATCACATTTAGGGAAATTGGTAACTAGTTTTGACCGTTTCCGGTCATCTTCAGATCTGAAACATGTTGCATAGTTTACTACGTCCCATCTTGGCTAGTAAACATTTTACAGAAAAACAACATTCATACAAATGAAAATGCACTCCTGAGCTACAATACTATTTCGGTAGCCGGTTCGAAACTTAAGCTACATTACCTTGTAACATCCTTAAGGACATATTACGACGCAATTAACAATGCACATAATAAGATTAACAATGTATAAGGAATATTATGAAACATGAAACAGGAATGCCTTTCATTTTTTGTTTTGATTTTGAGTCATCTGTCTCCCGACTGGTTTGATGCAGCCCGCCACGAATTCCTTCATCGTGCTAACCTCTTCATCTCGGAGTAGCACTTGCAACCTAATTATTTTATGAATGTATTCCAATCTCTCTCTTCCTCTGCAGAGTTTGCCCTATACTGCTCCCTCTAGTACCTTGGAATCCATTCCCTGTGTCTTAACAGATGTTCTATTATCCTGTCCTTTTTTGTCAGTGTTTTCCATATATTCCTTTCCTCTGAGATTTTGCGCAAAACCTCCTCATTCCTTACCTCATCAATCCAACTAATCTTCAACATCTCTCTGCAGCACCACATCTCAAATGCTTACATTGTCTTCTGTCCCGGTTTTCCCACAGTCCGTGATTCACTACTATACAACGCTGGGCTGCAAACGTACATTATCAGAAATTTCTTCCTCAAATTCAGGTCTATGTTTGATAACAGTAGACTTCGCTTGGCCAGGAATGCCAATTTTGCCAGAGATAGTCTGCTTTTGATGTTCTCCTTGCTCCACCCGTCATTCCTTATTCTGTTGCTTACCTAGCAGAATTCCTGAACTTCATCTCTCTCGTGATCATCAGTCTTGACGTTAAGTTCCCCGCTGTCTATATTTCTCCCACTTCTCATTACTTTCGTCTTTCTAAGATTTCCTTTGAATCCGTTTTCTGTACTCATTAGACTGTTCATTCCATTCAGCACGTCATGTAATTCTTCACTTTCACTCAGGTAGCAATGTCATCAGCTAATTGTATCATTGATATCATTTCGCCTTGAATTTTAATTCCACTCCTGAATCTTTCTTTTATTTCCATCATTGCTCCTTCGATGTATAAAATGAACAGTAAAGGCGAATGACTGCATACCTGTCTTGCACCCGTTTTAATCCGAGCTCTTCGTTCTCGGTCGTCCACTCTTATTATTCCCTCTTGGCTCTTGTACACGTTGTATATTATCCGTCTCTCTCTATAGCGGCCGCAGCCAGTGGTCGTGTGGTAGCGTTCTCGCTTCTCACGCCCGGGTTCCCGGGTTCGATTCCCGGTGGGGTCAGGGATTTTCTCTGCCTCGTGATGACTGGGTGTTGTGTGATGTCCTTAGGTTAGTCTCGACTAATTCTTAGTGTTGCTTCCATTATCATCCGTAACGTCAAAATTGCCTCTCTGATGCCGATATCTGCAACATCCTTTATTGAAACTATCAGTCGGTCCGAAATCAGTTCAGCATGCAATAACAAAAGTTCTGATTATTTGCCCAGTAACATAAAAAGGTGGACGTATAGTAAATCAAGTTTTAAATCTATCTGAAATCATTCTCCGCGGAGAACCGTTTCTATTCCATGGACGGACTAGCTAATTAACTTACTTGCTAGTGACTTTAGACTGATGTTTCTTGCGACGAAATCCTTGTATAAAATATTCCCGGTTTTCTTGTTGCGACAGGTCTCGATAACTCTCGACGAAATCCTCTATTGCTATCGTGGTTGTTGTTGTCGTCATCTTTCCATAGCCCATAGACATTTTGTGACTGGCCGGCATACGTCAACAGCGCGTCATGCTGCCAGGGATTGTTCTGGCGCCATAGCATGTGTCACGTAGAGAACATGAGAATAATGGGGATCAGAATGCGTGAGGGGGCTTATGGATATTGTACCTCGACTAGTTATTTATTTTTATTGACTTATTTATCCCGGAAAGCTTAAGGCGACAAAACCCACTCTTACATATAACCAGACGTTCTGCATATTTTGCATTTCATTCATCACGATAAGTATGTTACAAATTATACCCAATATTTGTTATAAAATATTTTGGAATTATTATAACGCAGAAAGCAAAAAAAAAGAAATAAACAAGGAAGGTTAATTAAGGGGACAAGAAACTGAATGGGCGCCATTTTTAGCATTATCTTCACCCTCATAGTGCAACAGATATATAAATGAGAGATAGCTCAAAATTCTTACACACAATTAGGGTCATTAGTCAAAGCATTTACCAAAAATTCATTGAGACATTTATTATATTGTGGTACTGAC
Source organism: Schistocerca gregaria (assembly GCF_023897955.1). NCBI lineage: Eukaryota > Metazoa > Arthropoda > Insecta > Orthoptera > Acrididae > Schistocerca > Schistocerca gregaria. Next base: position 1,083,473,116 of record NC_064920.1, on the reverse strand, counting down.
AACAATATTTATAATGGTATAAAAAACGGAGCACTATTTCAATGCGGTACCATTTTCTTTGGAACGACCGACTGCACACCTTGGAAAAAGAGTCCGAGTACAGACAACATTCACATAAGTGGTTTATGCTCAAATTTCCTTACCTGATGTTGATCCGTGAAAAAGACTAGTAATTTATTTCACTACAACAAAAGTATTTAAAAATGTAGCTCAAAATCGCCGACATCATCAACATGTTATACATTTTTCAGGAAATGGTAGGCAAGGGAGGTAGAGGAGGTCTTTCAAAATATCTGTACAAAATGTTGTGAGTTTAACTTCAATCATTTAGGAAAAAAATTGTACCTGAATTATGAAAATTCAAGTTTTCAGTAAATCACAAAAGAATATTTATTAACTTACCACTACGCTCGTTTAGAACATTCCAGCTGCATACTCCAGTTGTCCTCCTGTTTCCTTATCCTCCATACTCTTTCTCTTCATTCTTTTCTTCATCCTCGACTACTTGGTAGCAGCTTCTCCACCGGTCTCTGCTTCGGTTATCCGCCGCTTATCAATAGCGCCTAGAGCTGAAGCCATATTCCTTTTCGTCTGGATGTTCAGTTTCTTCGTAACATTGATCCCTGAAATTGCACCATTTTTGAATGTTAATATCAGCCCAACAAACAGAGTTTTGGGTATTCTTTCCTATATACACCTGTTGGAGCTTTCATTTGCATTCTGAGAGAGACCATGCATACATTTCCTAAGTAGAATTTTATTTGCCACATCCCTATATATATGTCTAATTGCCTCCATTACAGCAAGAGATAAGGAATGCTTGTGGGCATCTTGTACGCCTGTAGCATTGCTCAGCCAGTACTTGCACCACGAATCTTCCCCTTTTGGACACAAACCATGCTGTGGAGTTTCATCTGTTGACACTCTCTCCAGCATTTCTACTTATTGCTAGTCCATAATATTAAGTCAAAGAATCAATTTCGTTTCTTGTAAGATGATCTGGACCACCAGTGTGTTTTCCGTCTTACAGTTTTTTTTCCCACTGAAATCTTTACATAATTTTCTCAGCCGACTTCCCATTCTTTTTTGTACATGCTTAACACATTCAAGCTTTTCTATCAGAGTGTGCCCATATGGTCTGCCATTAACAACAGTAGTGTGTCCTTTACAGTTTACATCCCCAAGGTAGCCTACACACCTCACACCGCCACTGACATCTTATCTTCTAAAAATGTTTAGAACTCCTTTCGTTTTCATATTTCCACTTGGGCCATCAAAGTTCTTTACACGAACGTGGGTGTCAATAAATTTACTTGAACAACCCTGGCAGTGCTTTGAGAGACATTTTTTTATCTAGTATCGTACCAGTTTCAATAAATATGGCAGTTACAACCCCATTCAGAGAAGTATGACCTCTGCTCTTCCAAGATCCATCAAATGCTGCTACAGTGTCTGTGTTATCAGACAAGGCTACTGCTTCTTCTGCTTCTCTTTTCATTGAATGTTCACTCACACCACATAAAGTATTATGTATTAATTTATTGTATCTGTCAAACCTCAGTGAAGATGGAGGCAAATCCATCACTGCACAAAAAGTCTGGGCAGCTCTCCTTCCCCTTCCAATACATCACATTGCATAAGCAAGCTGAATATATACACTGTAATGTCGACTATCAGTTTCTGGCGATATCATAATATCACTCTACATCTTAGACGAGTTACAGGCAATCATTAACCGACTTGAAAGACCATTCCTTGCTGAAATGTCTTCAGAAACGTCAATATTATCTCCAAAATTGCAGTACCTACATTTCACGGCACTCTTCGAAAGTCCTGACAGCATATTTAGGTTCATAACATTTCCGTCGTTACTGCTGCTCACAAAACTATTAGGTTTGTTCTCATTACGTTCAGAAATCGAAAGTTTACGTCTAGAAGCACTGCCTGTAGACACAGTTTCTGCGGGCAACTTTTGAAGCCACTGATGTGTATTATCAGGTTGTGTTTGGAACTTGTTGCCCCGAAACTTTCGTTTGGGGGTAAATTTCTTTACTCTCGGCGTTTGTAGCCGAGGAAACACACACACAGAAACAAAACAACACGCAATAACTATAAAACCACACGCATATGAAATTCCAAAACCACATATTCTCAGATCTTTGTTTACATTCGAACCATAGCCATCTAGACATGCCTGTACTTTGGTTCCAGGAGTCAGTGCCTTCTAGAATACACCCGTGTTAACGATCCGTAACTGACGACGGAAAAAGAAAGAACAAAATAACGCACCACGTACTCTGACGCATTTCAAACTGGCAGATGGGCATGACCCTGAGCAACATTACGTTCAATCTCAGTTTTAGAACGAACGGAAAATGATAATGCCCATAAACTATACATTTTTTCAAATCAGCATGAAATGCTCTTTTCTAGAGACTGAGAAATTTTGTTCAAATTTTTGGTCGTTTTCACGAGCATATCCCGTTAAGGCATCGTAGATTTAAATTATGAGCGCTAGCAATAATGGACAGAAGGGAAAGCATGGACGAGGGTAAGAACGAGGGTGACAGCAAGAAGTGATTCAAATTCCAGATAAAAGTGGCGGGGCATTTCACTGTCATCAGAGTGTCCGTTAGCTTCTTCTAGATGCGGACGGCAACAACTCAAAAGGAGTTTCTGTTTTACGAAATCGCACAGCTAGTGATACTCGATGTCAGTTGACAGATACTGCGGATGAGTGTGTGGGAGAGATGAGCCGATGAAGTAGACATACGCAGCGTTTATAAATAATGCAATGTGTGTGGCCGCAACCAACGTAACTGGCGTGGTCGAATAGACGGATGTTGCAGGTGTGACGCACACTCATGCTTGGTTCTAGCGTCTAATGTTCTCACAATCCCAGCCAGGGTGGATTCCATTGCAATAGTGGAGGTTTGGTAGAACGAGTGGTTGTACAAATTTACGTCTCACGTCCTGCGGATATACAATTTGATCTGAAACGTTTTAAGGGCATAGTGGCAAGCAGAAGTCTTTCTTCTACATCTACATGGATACTCTCCAGATCACATTTAAGTGCCTAGCAATAACGTAAGGCGCGCAGAAAGAACGAACACCTATATCTTTCCGTACGAGCTCTGAATTCCCTTATTTTATCGTGGTGATCGTTTCTGCCTAAGTAGGACGGTGTCAAAAAAACATTTTCGCGCTCTGAGGCAAAAGTTGGTGATTGGAATTTCGTGAGAAGATTCCGTCGCAACGAAAACCGCCTTTCTTTTAATGAAGTCCAGCCCAAATTCTGTATCATTTCAGTGACACTCTCTCCCTTATTTCGCGATAATACAAAACGTGCTGCCTTTCTTTGAACTTTATCGATGTACTCCGTCAGTCCTGTCTGGTAAGGATCCCACACCGCGCAGCAGTATTCTAAAAGAGGACAAGCGTAGTGTAGGCAGTCTCCTTGGAAGATTTGTTACATTTTCTAAGTGTCCTGCCAATAACACGCAGTCTTTGGTTACACTTCCCCACAACATTTTCTGTGTGTTCCTTTCAATTTAAGTTGTTCGTAATTGTAATTGCTAGGTATTTCGTTGAATTTACGGCTTTTATATTAGACTGATTTATCGTGTAAACGAAGTTTAACGGACCCCTTTTATCACTCATGTGGATGACCTCACACTTTTCGTTATTTAGGGTCAACTGCCAATTTTCGCACCATTCAGATATCTTTTCTAAATCGTTTTGCAGTTTGTTTTGATCTTCTGATGATTTTATTAGTCGATAAACGACAGTTTCATCTGCAAACAACCTAAGACGGCTGATCTGATTGTTTCCCAAATCGTTTATATAGATAAAGAAAAGAAAAGGGCCTATAACACTGCTTGGGGAATGCCAGAAATCACTTCTGTTTTACTCAATGACTTTCCGTCAATTGCTACGAACTGTGACGTCTCTGACAGGTAGTCACAAATCCAAACTTCTGCAAAGTATGGAAGGCAGGAAGTGAGGTACTGGCCGAAGTAAGGCTGGAGGACGGGTCGTTGGTCTGTGTTTGGGTAGCTCAGTTGGTAGAGCACTTGCCCACGAAAGGTAAAGGTCCCGGTGCAATGTCGCTGCTGTACGTTGGTCCTACAGACAATAGTTCCACTCACCCTGAGCTGATCTCCTCGTCTTCTGCAGGTCGATCACCCACCTTCCCTGTTAGAAAATGGATAATGTCTCTCGATAAACTGTAGTAGGACCAATCGAATCAGCTGTGCCTTAAGCACGCATCAAGTTTTTCTAATATCCGCTTAAGTGAGCTGTTAAAGGATAGACTGTTTTTTTAGTTAAAACTTTGAGATATTCTTGCTCGTTTTACACAAAACACAGCCAAGTCTGCGCCGTTATGAATTTACAGTTTAGACAACCACACGCAATCACAGACACCCATTACAGCCAGGTTGTGGTATCTAACCGAACCAGTTACCAAAAAGATTACAAAACGGATTGCCTGTGGCAGATATTATTCAAATCGATCTCTTCGATCGTTCTGTTCTCGATCATAATTTATGTAACAAAACACTCGGAGTTTAGTTAATTCCAAAGTCACAGTAAACAAACAAAAATCGTGATTTTGAGCGTTCGCCTTTCTCACTCGTTAGCGTTTACTTTGCGGCTCTCGATGCCCCCAAAAAAGAGCGAACATACTGTATTTTGATTGGCTGATATACGTTATAGCCAATCTGATAACAGCATTAAACTGCGCATCCACGCGTCTTTTACATTTCACCAAGCTCAACTTAATAGTTTTTATGAGCAATAAGTGAACTGAACAAATTTAGAAAATCCACAAATATAAAAATTACCCCTTCTTTAAATAACTAAATTATCATAAAATGTTGCACTTTACAAATTTCCCGAGAGAGTATGATTCACTCTCTGTACAGACGCAGTTCTGACGCTAATCCATACCCAGTTACTGGACGTGACAATATTCGTTTATTACATTACTTCGCATTCACAATTTCATTTAATCTAGTAACTAAACATACTAAATCAGCAATAATTAACGAAAGACGCAATATTCACCGAAGATATACTAACGCATTTTGACACAGTCTGTAACATGCTGTCACCTTTCGCCCGCAGCCATTACTACTTGGAACTACTGCTGCATTAAAGCGCATACATCTCGTGCTAGAACCAGGACTCATTGTATCTGTCAGCTCGCTAACATCCGACTTACGTAGGTGCGATATAAGACGCTCATCGGGTTTGTGTCCTCTACAGCACAAAGTTTTAATCTCTCAGTAAGTTTCAGCACTCTTCTGTCCCCAGCTGGAATACTCATCGCAAATTACACCGAAGTTCTTCATTCTTTCTGGAGGAGGTACTGGAATACCGTCGAGAAGAATAGGAGATAACTGTTCACGGAATTCAGAACACATTAATTTCTGACGGCGTTGTTTAATTACTTGGAACTTTTTCACATTCAGAATTGAAGTTCCGAGTTTCGCGCTCGTCTTATCACTGCACACAGATCATCGTTCATCTCACCGATCGTAATACTGTCGTCTTCATGTCGGGCACTTAGGCAAAGCTGGAGGTACTTTGTATACAAATGATATTTACAGAACAGAACCAACGAGATATCATTGACATACAGAGCAAAACAATAGTGGGTCCACAACTGACCCCCGAGGGATTCCTCAGAGATCATTCTTCCAGGATGGATTTTCGTTATCACAGACTTCACACTGGTGTCTGTTTTTCAAGTAGCGTTCAAACCATTTCAGTGTACTGCCTGAAAATTTTACCTGTCACATTTTTCTAGGTAGTAAGTCAAAGTCGACGGTACCAGATGCTTTGTAGAAGTCTAGTAGCATCAATACCGTGTCGTCCAGATGTCCATGGCATATTTCAAGTGGTGAGTTACCTTAATTAATGCAATGTTTATCCAGTGTTTGTGCTATATGTGAATGAGGTTCTTTCATACAGTGCATAGAGCAGGATGCATCTGTATGTATGTGTGTGTGTGTGTGTGTGTGTGTGTGTGTGTGTGTGTGTGTGTGTGTGTGTGTGTGTGTGTGTGTGTGTGTGTAGAGAGAGAGAGAGCGAGAGAGAGAGAGAGAGACTCCAGCATCCCCTCCTAAACCATTGGATCGATTTCACTTGCTCACTTTGAATCGCAATTTGATAGACATACTACTATCTCAGCATCATACTCCTAGCTTCCATATGCGTGGAGATACAGGCAAAAAAAGAGTTATTCATCTCCTGACATGTAGGTTGCCCTGCAGGACAGGCATGTTATGTGCATCAGCGTGCCCTGTAGGGGCTACATGTGTCAATATGAAGAGCTGAGCATGCAGAAGGGGAGGAGGTGAGGTATAGGAAGAGAGGCAGGGGGGTGGGGGGAGAATGAGTTACACAGGGAAAGGAGAGAGGAGGAGATGGGTAGAGTTGGAAGGAGGAGATGGACACACAGAGAGGGAGAGCAGGATATATATATATATATATATATATATATATATATATATATATATATATATATATATATAGGGTGTTTCAAAAATGACTGGCATATTTGAAATGGCAATAAAAACTAAACGAGCATCGATAGAAATACACCGTTTGTTGCAATATGCTTGGGACAGCACCACAGAGGGCAACGCACAGCTAGTGCAGCAGGTGATCCAACAGCGGCCTCGGGTTTCCGTTCGCCGTGTTGCAGCTGTGGTCCAAATAACGCCAACGTCCACGTATCGTCTCATGGGCCAGAGTTTACACCTCTATCCATACAAAATTCAAACGCGGCAACCCCTCAGCGCCGCTACCATTGCTGCACGAGAGACATTCGCTAACGATATAGTGCACAGGATTGATGACGGCGATATGCATGTGGGCAGCATTTGGTTTACTGACGAAGCTTATTTTTACCTGGACGGCTTCGTCAATAAACAGAACTGGCGCATACGGGGAACTGAAAAGCCCCATGTTGCAGTCCCATCGTCCCTGCAACCTCAAAAAGTACTGGTCTGGGCCGCCATTTCTTCCAAAGGAATCATTGACCCATTTTTCAGATCCGAAACGATTACTGCATCACGCTATCTGGACATTCTTCGTGAATTTGTGGCGGTACAAACTGTCTTAGACGACACTGCAAACACCTCGTGGTTTATGCAAGATGGTGCCCGGCCACATCGCACGGCCGACGTCTTTAATTTCCTGAATGAATATTGGGCAATCCGAAACATACAGGAGACGGCGTGGATTGGCCTCCCTATTCGCCAGACATGAACCCCTGTGACTTCTTTCTGTGGGGACGCGTGAAAGACCAGGTTTACCGCCAGAATCCAGAAACAATTGAACAGCTGAAGCAGTACATCTCATCTCCATGTGACGCCATTCCGCCAGACACGTTGTCAAAGGTTTCTGGTAATTTCATTCAGAGACTACGCCATATTATTGCTACGCATGGTGGATATGTGGAAAATATCGTACTATAGAGTTTCCCAGACCGCAGCGCCATCTGTTGTTGACAATTGTAACTACTGTAAATTCGAAAGTTTGTCTGCCTGAAAATGTACTGTTGTCCCAAGCATATTGCAACAAACGGTGTATTTCTATCGCTGCTCGTTTAGTTTGTATTGCCGTTTCAAATATACTGGTCATTTTGGAACACTATATATATATATATATATATATATATATATATATAGAGAGAGAGAGAGAGAGAGAGAGAGAGAGAGAGAGAGAGAGAGAGAGGGAGGGAGAGAGAGAGAGAGAGAGAGAAGGGGAGGGGGGAGAAGGACGGACAGAAGTGGGAGGATGAGATGGAGAAAGAGAGAAGTGCGGACCGGAAGAGATATATGCAATATGTAATACGTGCGCAGAACGCGTCCATGGCCAAAGATGCGGGGTAAAGGCTAGTAGGAAACAAAATCAATAATATTGGTACGGCGTACTCTCTGCCATGAACTGCATAGTGTCCTGCGAGGTACATGTGTGTAGCAACATAAAACTGTGCAGAGAAGGAATTTATGGAATTGGAAGGGAATTGAGGGCACAGTAACAACGAAGTGGAGAGTCTAATTAGAGCAGGCAGTTAACTCCCTCCACCTCCCACTTGCCCTCTCATTACCGAGGATCGGCAACTTTTAGCCTGTAGTGGAGTGTTTTGGTCTGGATGGAGTACTGTTACTGTTTCGAACCTAGGAGTGTAGTTTGGCGCTTTACAGCAGCCTGTCAGTTCGCACACACAATCAGATTAATAAACGGATTTCCTGTTTCCGATTATGAGCGCCGGACGATAAAGCGAATTACGGGTGGCGAAATAAATTCTGGTAATAACGCGGGCAACATCGAGCACTCAGTAAGGCATTACATCGACCCGCCTGTGCCGGGCGCTACGTGTTAACCGACTGCAGGATTTACCCGCAAATGAATCCTGTTTGCGATGTAACAAATGTCTATCAAACAAAACAGTCGTTCACGAAAACTATTAAACGATTTTGTTTCTCGTGCCAGGCACGAGTCGCAGATATGGCGTGGTGAAACAAAATCGACGAAGTGGAACATAATGTAAGAGTTCCGCCAGATTTCTGCTTCATTATCGAGTACAGTAAAAGCTAATTACAGTAATAGTCCTCCACTAAGATTACCTTGCTTCCTGTTGCAGTGATGACAGGCTATTCGGCGCTTGTTAATCTTCAGATTTCCCCACCGCTGAAAGTGCACGCAATATTCTGGGAAGTACAGACTAAACAGAACCGTCTGGCTTGTGCAGTCACTTGCTATCTTCATCAGAAGTTTCTGCTGTATGGAAGAATGAAAATGCTAACTAGACAGTGTCCCAGAGAAACACTTTCAAACACGTGAGAGGCCATTCGTGTTAATGAATTATACAGAGTTGCGAGAACCTTTTTAGATGCCAGGTTCAAAAATGGCTCTGAGCCCTATGGGAGTTAACTGCTGAGGTCATCAGTCCCCTAGAACTTAGAACTACTGAAACCTAACTAAGGACATCACACACATCCATGCCCGAGGCAGGATTCGAACCTGCGACCGTAGCGGTCGCGCGGTTCCAGACTGTAGCGCCTAGAACCGCTAGGCCACCCCGCCTCGCTTAGATGCCAGGGTAAACAGCAAATTTCGTAGTGCGTTCTTGGCTGGGATATGACATAGAGGTTATCAATATTTGCAGCCAATGGACCAAAAATGCCGTAGCAGTAGAACAGCATTAGAACTGATTCACGATTTTCCACAAAATAATTAAATACTTCTTTTTCTCCTAGAATGTATCCTATTCTTTGGGGTCACTATTTCCATGATTTTTGGCCAGACACGCTTTAATGTCGTCAGTTACCATAAGGTTGTGCGATAACTGTCCGTGAATCACGAAAAATTTCGTATGTCTATTACAGTACATTGAAGCGCCAAAGAAACTGGTATAGGCATGCGTATTCCAATACAGAGATATGTAAACAAGCAGAATACCGCGCTGCAGTCGGCAACGCCTGTATAAGACTACAAGAGTCTGTCGCACTTGTTAGATCGGTTACTGATGCTACAGTGGCAGGTTACGAAGTTTAAGTGAGTTTGAACGTGGTTTTATAGTCGGCACACGAGCGATGGGCCACAGCATCTCCAAGATAACGAGGAAGTGGGGATTTACCCGTACGAACATTTCACGAGTGTACCGTGAATATCAGGAATCCGGTAAAACATCAAATCTCCGACATCGCTGCGGCCGAAAAAGGTCCTGCAAGAACGGGACAAATTACGGCTGAAGAGAATCGTTCAACGTGACAGAAGTGCAACCCTTCCGCAAATTGCTGCACAATTCAATGCTGCCCCATCAACAAGCGTCAGCGTGCGATCCATTCGACAAAACATCATCGATACTGGCTTTCGGAGCTGAAGATGCACTCGTGTACCCTTCATGACTGCACGACACAAAGCTTTAGTCCTCGCCTGGGCCCGTCAACACCGACACTGGACTGTTGATGACTGGAAACACGTTGCCTGGTCGGACAAGTCTCGTTTCAAATTGTATCAGGCGGATGGACATATGTACGGGTATGGAGACAACTGCATGAATCGATGGACCCTGCATGTCAGCAGGGGACTGTCCAGCTTGGCGGAGGGTCTGTTATGGTGTGGGACGTGTGCAGCTGGAGCTCCAAGATTAAACATCCTAAATATCGTATGAAAAACCCAGCTGCATCTTGCACTTGCCGCTCCACCTCTACACACACACACACACACACACACACACATACACACACACACACACTGTTCCCTCCGTTTGCAATTTGATTATTACTTTATTCCTTAGGAAGCGTCCCACCAATTGATCTCTCTCAATTTAATAAATTCCCTTTGCCCGAAATTCGCATCAGAACCTTGTCTTTAATTATCTACCCATCTTCTGTAATACTTCTTGTTATATGGAGTTTTGTTAGTACATCGTTCAGATTTCAGTTTCGTAAAGCACTCTTCAGATAAACATCTCCAGCAAAGACTTTTTGACACCTTAATTTATTTTATATATTAACAAATGTCTCTTTTCAGAAGCAATTTGCTGTTGTAAGTTGTCATTTTATGTTCTCGGTTTCGGTCAAGATCAGTCATTTTGCTGCCGTAGAAAAACTTCTGTTGTACCATGTCCTAAACTCATTCTCTCAGGAATTAATTCAATAGACTACATTACCCTTGTGTTAGTTTTGTCACTGCTAGTCTTACAACCTCTTTTCAAAACATCCCCTTCAACTGTTCTTCCAAGTCTTTTGCCGCCTCTGAGAGAAGCGGAAAGTCTTCGGTAAACCTCAAAGTTTTTATATCTTCCCCCTGATGTTTATTTCCATTTCCAAAAATTCTTCTACATATCTTTTACTGCTTGGTCAGTTAATAAATCAAATAACATCGGCGTTAGGATACAAGCCTGTGTGACTCCCTTGTCATCCACTGCTTCTCCTCCACGTCCTTCAAATCTTGCGCAAGTTGTCCGCGAACTTTTGCTTCCCATGTTCCAATCATAGTACCTTCAAACTTTCAGAGGGTGTACTCCACCCACACTTTTCGCACATGACGCGGTAATGTATAGTGAAATATTGTCTGAAACAAGCTGCACAAATATTGAAAAAGGTCTCCATAAGATTTGAAAGTGGTGCGAAGACTGACAAGATGTTTTATATGTTCAGAAATGTAAAATTGTGCACGTCACAACACGAAAGAATATAATATCCTATGACTGCAACATCAACAGGCCACATTTGGAACCGATCAACTCGTACAAAGATCTGGATGTAACAGTTTGCTCGGATATGAGATGGAACGAATACATTGGCTAAGTTGTGGGTAGAATAGGTGGCAGAGTTCGGGTTATTGGTAGAATGTGAGGGAAAGGCAGCCATTCTGAGAAAGAAATTAGTTTCAAAAGCTCAAGCAATATCTTCTAGAATTGATTTCAGACTGAGAGTCCTGGTAGAGGCAGGTAACATAATGACAAATATAGTAAAAATTACTCTAAAAACCCTTGTTAGTTGTTGAAGAAATCTCCTAGCTGTTTTTGGAGATTTTTTTTCATTTCCAAGTTCAGATGTTTCGGGCCCAGCCCATCATCTGGTGACCAAACGCAATTATATAAGCGCAAGGGGCAGTTGTAAGTGCCATACGCATTTAATAGTGTACGGCATTTACAACTGCCTCTTGAACTTACGTAATTGCATACGGTAACCAGTGAATGGGCAGGGCCCGAAACATGTGAATGTGGAAATAAAAAAAACTCCAAGAACAGCTACGAAGTTTCGCCACCAACCAACAAGTACGTATACTTCCATGTGGTGAAACATCTTAGTGTGTGACTGGTGATTTAGATTATGCGCATACATACACATAAAAAAGTGCATCGTACAGTTTTCGATGCTGCAAGATCACGAAGCAGTCTGAATGGGAATATAATAGCGCGGACATTTGATCGACAGCACCACCCCAAGGAAATTTCATCAGTTGGAAAAACAAAAAGTGAAAGCTGATGTGAAATTTATAACCGGCCGCCGTGGTCTCGCGGTTCTAGGCGCGCAGTCCGGAACCGTGCGACTGCTACGGTCGCAGGTTCGAATCCTGCCTCGGGCATGGATGTGTGTCATGTCCTTAGGTTAGTTAGGTTTAAGTAGTTCTATGTTCTAGGGGATTGATGACCACAGCAGTTGAGTCCCATAGTGCTCAGAGCCATTTGAACCATTTATTTTGTGAAATTTATCTTAAGGTGAACTAGCCGTCTGAAGACGAACCTGTCGGTTCGAAACCGGTAACGCAGCCATTTAAGTAAATAAAGAGCATTGTAAAAAAGTGGCTGGTAGCTCATATCTTCTGTATGAGAGTCAATCTACATAACCAACAAGCAGTTTTAGAGTCATTTTTATTATACCTTCTAGAGTATTGTTCAAGTGTGTGGAACCTAAGTCAAACAGGAATAACAGGGGATATTGAACGTACACAGAGAAAGACAACACGAATGGTAATAGGGTTTTTTGACCCACGGGAAAGTGTGATAGAGATGCTGAAGAAACTGGACTAGCAGACGCGTGAAGATAGGGCAAATTATACCGAGAAAGTCCACTAAAAAAGTTTCAGCAACCACTTTTAAGTCATATACTCTAGAAATATATTACGATCAGGTAAATATATGCCCCTTAAGGATCGCAAAGACGAGATTAGACTAGATCACTGCGCGGACAGAGGAGTTTCCAAAATCATTCTTCCCGCATTGCATACGTGAATGGAGAAGATCGAGACAATAATAATCAGTACAGCCGGAAATACCCTCTGCCATGGACTTCGTAGTAGTTTGCAGAGCATTACACTAGTTCACGGCCCAGACACAGAAGTTTCCGAAATCACTCTCCCCGCGCTGCATACGTTAATGGAAAAGATAGAGGCAGTAATAACCAGTACAGTCTGAAGTATCCTCTGCCATGCACTGAATAGTAGTTTGGAAAGCATGCGACCAGTTGGAGATGCAGATTTTTTCAATAGCTTTCTCGAAATCTAGAAACGCTACGACACGTCCTTACTGGCTCGAAAAGGTACCTCACAGGCGCACCTCACAGAACACTTGCTGCTCACGTCTCGCCTAGATGACGGCTCGACACACCGTAGAGCTCCGTGTAGCGGCTTACCGTGTGGTTTGCGGCTGCAGGATGGAGCGGTGGAAGCGACAGTAGAGCAGTGTGTGAGCCCGGACCATCTGGCAGAGGTCCTCCGGGGGCGGCGTCGCTGGCGTGGGGCGGCGTCCCCGCCGGCGCCGTATCGACCGCCCCCGGCGCCACCGCCGCCGCCGCCGCCGCCGCCGCCGCCGCTCACAGCCCGTAGCCGGGGGCGACGGCCGCGAGCCGCGGGCCGCCCCCACCCCACACCAGGGGCGGGGGCCGCGGGGGGCGGCGTGCCTCTGCGAGCCAGGCGCCGCCGCCCGCCGCTCGCTTCTTTCGCCAAAGTCAGCCGGAACCAGGGGCCTGGCTGTGAGGCAGCGGCAGCGAGCGTACGCCGTCGTCCTACTATTATACACTACCACCACAGCACTCTCACATGTCACTTCCGTTGCACAACCAGCATACAAGCTAAAATTTATACAATCTTCATGTGAAACTACCTAAATACGCTTCCGAATCATTACTTTCAAGGCTATTAAATAATATAAATATTTGCTGGAAATACAGTAACATACCAGAAGATTGGTACAGTTTGTATCCCATTATTTAAAAAAGAGAACCGTGACATTGCTACTCGCGTTGGTCGAGATCCAATGACTGTTAGCAGAATATGGAATCGGTGGGTTCAGGAGGGTAATTCGGAACGCCGTGCTGGATCCGAACGACCTTGTAGCACTAGCAGTCGAGATGACAGGCATCTTATCCGCATGGCTTTAACGGATCGTGCAGCCACGTCTCGATCCCTGAGTCAACAGATGGGGACATTTGCAAGACAACAAGAATCTGCACGAACAGTTCTACGACGTTTGCAGTAGCATGGACTATCAGCTCGGAGACCATGGCTGCGGTTACCTTTGACGCTGCGTCACAGACAGCAGCGCCTACTATGGTGTACTCAACGACGAACCTGGGTGCACGAATGGCAAAACGTCATTTTTTCGGTGAATCCAGGTTCTGTTTACAGCTCCAGGATAGCCTCATTCGTGTTTGGCGACATCGCTGTGAACGCACATTGGAAACGTGTGTTCGTCATCGCCATAATGGCGTATCACCCGGCTTGATGGTATGGGGTGCTATTGGTTACGCGTCTCGGTTACCTCTTGTTCGCACTGACGGCGCTTGGAATAGTGGACGTAACATTGCAGATATGTTACGATCCGTGGCTCTACCCTTCATTCGATCCCTACGAAACCCTACATTTCCGCAGGATAATGCACGACCGCATGTTGCAGGTCCTGTACGGGCCATCTGGATACAGAAAATGTTCGACTGCTGCCCTGGCCAGCACATTTTCCAGATCTCTCACCATCTAGAAACGTCTGGTCAATGGTGGCCGTGCAACTGACTCGTCACAATTCGCCAGTCACTACTCGTGATGAACTGTGGTATGGTGTTGAACCTGCATGGGCAGTTGTACCTGTAAACGCCATCCAAGCTCTGTTTGACTCAATGCCCAGGCGTATCAAGGCCATTATTACGGCCAGAGGTGGTTGTTCTGGGTACTGATTTCTCAGGATCTATGCATCAAATTGCGTGAAAATGTAATCACATGTCAGTTCTAGTATAATATATTTGTCCAATGAATACCCGTTTATCTTCTGCATTTGGTGTAGCAATTTTAATGGCCAGTAGTGTATTAACAAACATAATATACGGAATAAAAGTAGAAACCAGTTGCGGAAGGTAATAGTCAAAAGCTCTTGACTTAAGTTTCAAACCTTATAAATGGGCCTCCCTCAGATGTCTTGTTACGTTTTACATTCTGACCAAGATGCGCCGCCAGTAGGCTTATTCATAAACGTAATAAGGCTCCTGAAGAAGGCCCGTTTTGTGACCGAATGGTTCTAGACGCTTCAGTCCGGAACCGAGCTGCTCCTAGGGTCGCAGATTCGAATGCTGCCTCGGGCATGGATGTGTGTGTTGTCCTTAGCTTAGTTAGGTTTAAGTATTTCTAAGTCTACGGACTGATGACTTCAGATGTTAAGTCCCATAGTGCTCAGAGCCATTTGAACCATCTGAAGGTCCATTTACCGGCTGTAGAAGTATGAAACCGGAATTTCGCTATAGATGGTGCTAGCCGTCAGTGTAGGGCCTGTGTGACCGCGTCTGCAGCGCCATCTGCTTCCTGTAAGAGCTGACGACGAATGTCAACACACAGAAACCCAAGGTCCTTACTCTGGTATCTGTCTCAAAGCCGTAAACATATCGACTTTTGTGCCAATGAACTTCGATTTGCCGACAGCACTGGTTTTCTGTTACCATTGCAAGAAAACTGCTGCAGAATCGCATCGAATGTTTGCCGAAGCCTTCGACGAACATGCTCTTGGGAAAACACAGTGTTTCGAGTGGGTCAAAAATTCAAAAGTTCGAAGACAATGATTTTCAGGCATTATTGGACCTAGTTGATACTCAGACTCAACAGGAACTCGCGGAACAATGGAATGTGACGCAGAAAGACGTTTCTCTTCGGTTGAAAGCTATGAGAAAGATGCAGAAAGTGGGAAAATGGGTATCGCATGAACTGAACGAAAGGCAGCAAGCAAATCGAAAGACCACTTGTGAAATGCTGCTCGCCAGATACAAAAGTTGTTTCTCCATAGTGACAGGTGGTGAAAAATGGATATAAGCGTGGTAAATCAAGAGTACATCCAGGCAAAATATCGATATGCACTGCAAGACTAGATCGCTTTGGAAAGAAGACAATGCACTGTGTTTGGTGAGATCAGATGGGAGCCTGGTGAAACCGTTAACACTGATCGCTATCAACAGCAATGATCGATTTAAATCGAGCATTACGTGAAAAAGGAAAGGCAATACAAACGCATATTGCTCCACGGTAACATCCCATTACGTACAGCAAAACGGGTGAGGGAAACGATCGAGGCGTTCAGTTGGAAAATACTAGGACATGCGGCTTATTCTCTAGACGTGGCTCCGTCCGATTATCATCTCTTTGCATCATTGAGACACGCTCTCGCTGAACAAAGCTTCAATTCGTATGGAAATGTGAGAAAATGGCTCGCTGATTGATTCGTTTCAATTGAATAACTGTTTTTTTTTTTGTGTGTGTGGCATTCATAGCCTGCCGGGAAGGTGGGAAAAATGTATAAATAACAAGGGAGATTACTTACAATAAAATATTGTTTATCGGTTTCAGACAACAGACGTCTGATTATTGCAACCAAATTCCCATTTCATACTTCTACACCTGGTATATGGGTTGAAACCTACGCAGCCGCGAGTGATTAACCGAGCGGTCTAAGGCGCTGCAGTCATGAACTGCGTGGCTGATCCCGGCGGAGGTTCGAGTCCTCCCTTGGGCATGGGTGTGTGTGTTTGTCCTTAGGATAATTTAGTTTAAATAGTGTGTAAGCTTAGGGACTGATGACCTTAGCAGTTAAGTCCCATAAGATTTCACACACATTTGAACAATTTTGAAACCTAGGCGACGAGCTTTCGACTGCTATCTTCCGCAACTGGTGGTTGCTTTTATTCCATATATTACATCTGCACAGTTGTTGCTGCAGCCATGCTTAAGATTCTAGTTACAAACGGACTAAAGGTACTTTCAGAAACGATTCTTACAGAAGAACAGAATCGATTTCGGATGGGAAGCTATAGCATAGTGTTTTTCCTGTCTGCCAAATTATTGAAAAAGATAGAGAATACATACGTCCCACATACATAGCCCCTACTGATTATGGGAAGCCCTTCTATAAACTTAACAGAGTCAAATTAAAGCTGAATGTTAGAAAAGAATGGTATACTTCAGCGTCTAATATGTGCAGTTCGAAGTGTTTACATATACAACAGAATCAAAGCTCTAAAAGCAAATCCGATTGCGAGAACCACCTTTCAAAGAGCGATACGTGTCTTTCCTTCATCACCTACGTTATTTGATATACTCACAGATGACGCCGTGAACAGATGTCAGAATAAAGTAGCGCACTGTTGTATGTAGAGTCTTGTACCATAAGGAAGCAAGGGAAAGGCTGTAATGGGTGGACTGCATCCTCTTTCTACAACACAAAAACACACTTGGCTTAATACGGTTCTCACTTTACACGAATACGATATTTAACTTGCATAGCGTCCATGTGTGTTGGTACAAGCTCATCCGTAATACTCCTCTTGCAGACCGACAATATCGGTTATCTTGCTTTTACAAACATTAGTCTCGTTATAGTCACAAATATGGTCGTAGTTGCCAATAAATTTTACTACTGTATGCAAACAAAATCGGAAAATGAAATTTTTTGTCACATTTGCACACTTCCCCCCTCAATGCAAAACTTTTTACCCTTTTCGAAAATTCCTGTTTGACGATTTGTTTAACTAGTAAATAAATTCTTATGTTTTTTTTTAATTACCCCTACCAGCTGGTAGCAGTACTTTAAAAAAAGAAAAAAGTTTACATATTTCTTGAGACATTAACCGTCGAAAAATAGTCAAAATTGCTTCAAAAAAATAAATTCTTCATTTGTGTGGCCACATATTCCATAGTTGCTTTATAATTCTTGAGACTATTTCCGTTCTGTCATTGCAGCACAAAAAAATGAGTGTTTTTTTTTCACCAGGCACGCTTCGCTTTATGGAGGTAAATCATCATCAGTGGTCTGTAGTTAAGTTATTTACATTTTGATTTGCTTTAAGCCCGAGAAAAAGTTCGTTAACAATATGCTGGTTTTTACTTGCGGTCATGTCCGCTTGATTTCTCGCCTACATCGGAATGTGCCGTCTGCTAGCATATCGTTCATGTTTTTCTTCTTTCGACCTGATAATTGTAGTCTAATATTTAGTTGCTCTGAAAAAAAAAACACGTATTTTTTTTGTAGTTGCAACAACAGAACGAAAGTATCCTTAAAAACTACCAAATAGCACCGGAGTTACAGGTTTTGCCGCGAAGTAACCAACTGCCAACGATAGAAGCGTAGTACCGCTTCACTAATTCCACATCAGCTAAAAGCAGAAACTCAATCAACTGTAGCGCCGTTCACAAACCGACTGTGGCAGCTTTCGTTGGTCGTCTGAAACGATCGATATTTTTTTTGTGGCATCAGCTGTCCGCTACAACACTCAAATCCTTTGCATGCCATTAAAACAGTCATGACAACAGATACCGCTAATTTTACATTGTATTCAGGCATCCAACGTAGTCCACTAGTGACGATCCTTTATGCTCTTTTACGTTGTTGTTGATTTCGTTGTCGTAGCTGTTTTCACTTCGAAGACTAGAACGACGCAGCTCTCTACACTACTCTGTCCTGTGCAAGCCTCTTCTTCTCTCCCTATAATTTTAACACTCGCCCCCCCCCCCCCCCCCCACCCTCACAGACACACACAATCCGCCCCCCCCCCCCCTATTTCTAAAGTGACGGTTCCTTCATGCCTGAGCAAATGTCTTGTCACACGATCCCTTCCGTTAGTCAGGATGTACCACAAATGTCTCTTTTCTCTAATTAGATTCAGTTCCTCCTCGTCAGTTATTCGATGTACTCATGTAGTCTTCAGCATTATTCTGTACCACTACGTTTCAAAAGCTTCTTTCTCTTCTAGGCTAAACTACTTATCGTCAAAATATTTCCATTTATCTATAAATATTATAAACGTAGCATTGCCTCTCATCAACTTCTATACGTCGTAGGTTCAATACTCTTTCTGGTCTTTGCACATTTCTCCGAAATCCATAAAACCATCCCAAACTAGGACTTCTATGAGTTTTTCCAGTCTTCTATAAATAAATCGTGTCAGCGTTTTTCAGCAATGTCTTAGTAAGCTGATAGTTCGGTAATATTCCCACAGGCCAGCAACTGCCTTCTTTGTAAATGGAATTGTTGTATTGTTCTTGGCTCTGCAGACGACTTCAGTAATTCTGGGCGAACATTGTCTGCTCGAGATGCCTTCCTTCGGATGAGATATTTCAGTGTTCCATAGAATTCTTCTCGCAGTATCGCACCTTGCGACCCATCATCTACTTCCTTTCCAATTATGTTGCATAGCTCTTCTATTTATTCCTTACAACGTTCAAATTGCCTTCTTTGCTTAATAAAGGATTGCAATCAGAGTTACTGATATTCATACGTCTGCTACTCTTTTCTCGAAAGGTCTCTTTAATTTTCTACAGGTGGCATCTACATTTTCCCTACACATGCATGCTTCTACGGATTTGGATTTGTCCTCTAGCCATTCCTGCTAACCCATATTGCCCGTTTGCATTCCCCTGTGCCTGCTTTTTGTTATTTATTTTACTGCCGCTTGACAATGTAACCATGCAGTTTACGTCTTTATGTTTCTAAATGAAGAGTCTTGTGGATAGAGCCTCCCGTGGGTTGCCAGATGCATTTATCTTGCTATAAACAGACACAACCTTTATTGGTGGGTGAATCCAATAGCTACTCTGTTCTATTAATCTGTCTTACTGCAAACATCTCCGAATTGAATTTACACTATTATTCAGAAACAATCTAGGCAGGAGAATCTTTCTGTAGCCCTGTGCAACTCGTGGACTCGAAATTATGTGGTAGAAGAAACAGAATTACATTTTACATTCTAGGCACTTCAAAGTACAATTAACGACGGCCAATATGAAGCACGAAGTAGGTCTTCTTTTACGTCTACCAGGATTTCATATGTTTTTCATAATAAAAATCCTACTGATGTTGGGGAAATGTCACTGACGCTAGTAACATGACTGACCTATAGATACCTTATTGTTAAGTACATACTACAGAACCATTAATTAAGCTTATAAGAAGAAATCTACTGGTATGTAGTATTAATCTACAATCAGCAATGAAATTTCTAAAACTCATATTCACAAGATAAAACTAGGCAAAACAAACTGCAAGTGTAATGTGGACAAGGAGAAAGACTGAAGGGAAGTATCTACAGAATGAAGTAAAAATTAAGGAGTCAAATGAAGTGGGAGACCACTCATTCGTCTGCAGAAGCAGTACAGCTAAATCGAAAGAAATCTGTTGTACTTAGGAGAAGAAGAACTTCTTAGGCGAGATTGGTATAAAAACGTTATTGTAGATAACTGGTTTCAGTAAAACTAAGTTACCATCTTACACCTTCATAAGCGTTATTACAAACATCTTGTGCCAGCTACACACAAAATAACGTTCATGAATATCTGAAGAGTGTGATTTAGTTTCACCGAAACTGGTTATCTACAATAAGGTTTTTTTATCATTTTTTAGCGATCTTGTCTAAGAAGTTTTTCTTCTCCTACGTAATCACTACAGATCGCCTCTTAGAGCTCAACATGAGTAAACTAATAAATCTATTGTAGTTGCATGAAGGTATTCGAGACTGACTAAAAAAGGTAATGTAAGGTGCAGTGTAGAGTAGAAGAGCCGAGTAGGATAGCAACTACGAGGAAGGAATATAGGACAGAACAGACTACAGCTGCAGGTTGGGTGAGAACACTGAGCGTTTTGATCGTGCTAATCTGAAAAACTGGCGCAGAAGGAAGGATGAACATATCAAATGGTAGTTGGCTAACAACCACTGAGGTATTAACAGCATATTACCTCGTGGCTTTTGTGGATGTGATGGAATACTGCACGGAAGTAGACCTTATCGTTTGGCGTAAGGGAAAAATAAAGAAAAAAACTGATGAACGTCTCATTTCAATGGAGTGAGAAAAAATAGAAGCAAGCAAGATACAAGACATTTACCGGACTTGTTACGCATGTTTTCAGTGGTTACTCATTGGATCTCCCTCTCAGTGTTTTTAATGGCAAACAGTTTCTTCTACGCTGGCTGTATGAGTACCATTTTTAAGTCAAGTCCCATAGTGCTCAGAGCCATTTGAACCATTTTTAAATGCGAGCATTTCAGGTAAGGCTTTACCGTGACTGTTATTGACATCCAATGAAACAACAAGTTTACTGTTACCAACCACTGTTTATTTATCTCCACGACGCGTTTCAACGGTTTAAGCCCCCAACATCAGATGTATTTACATTTCTTAGTATGACATGTATGTGTATGTGTGTGTGTGTCTGTGTGTGTGTGTGTGTGTGTATGTGTGTGTGTGACGTTGCGATTTTGGAGGAACTTGGGGCACTCTCTCCAGTGCTCACAGGTTCCTTTCACTGTCGTAACACATCACCTGTATACTGTGTTATTTTTGCGCCTGGGCGCCGTCTTTGTTTACAAAACATGACAGTTGTTTTATTCTATACGAGTGACACTTGTATCGAATCTCACTCTGAGAGACCTTTCATCCGACATGGTTTACAACATTGTTGCTGGTATTTTGCGAAGTCAGGGCGGCATCGATGCCTGTAAGCTTCCTGGATTTGTTCCGTCAATACCTTCTAACAGCATCTCTAGAGCGCTGAAGGATCGCGACGTATGGGTAGGGCGCACGTGTGTCTCGGAGGGGGAGCCACAGTCAAGGCAGATGCTAACAGCCTGTTAGCGTAAAGGGATCCCGTCTTCACGATGCGTGTCTTTGTTGACACCATCTTCTTCAGGTTCCTCCATCAGGGGTGGTTCGCAGATCCTCTTCGTTTGCGAAGAAAGGTTCCTTTGTTTCTCTGGTATACCGCCCGACAGAAGAACGCCCCTTGCTCGAAGGTTGCGTGTGTTTGTGAATAATTTTTCACTACATTCCTACTCTTCCGAATAAGCGACGCTCGATGTCATGTGCGAACTGTGTAAAGTATTGCCTGTTGCTTTGTATGACGGGATCTTCGGGAGACGTCTGTTTGATAATTTCTTCTAATGTTTCGCTAGCACGAGTGGCTGGAATTATCAAAGAGTCGCCATCCACTGTTGGTGGCCTTAAAAGTAATGTTGTATTTCTCTACAGCACTGTTCATTATCATGTTTCCTCTGGTTTCAATGCAAATTGTCGTTTTTATATCTACTGTGTACTAGAAAACACACCGAAGTATACTAAGATTTTGTCGAGTAATCAGATTCTTTTATTGATTCTGTTGCTATTTTTGAAGTTAGTGGCAGTGTTAGTCGTGAAGATAGCAGGAGTGTTGTTAGACAGAAATTAGTTGAGGAACTGAGAAATCCGGCGAACCCCTTACGTTGCCAGTTGCTTTAGCGGAGCGAAAACAAAACTCCCCAGGAATTACGCAATGGATTTTTGTCCGATTGTTCACAAGCAAACCAAGTGTGGAAATCGGCCAAATGACGCAACGAAGTGATTAGTGTACAGTCTGCTTTTGCACAGAAAGATTTAATTGGTTTAAAATACTCAGGACAATTAAGAATAACCTACTTACTGATTTCAGTTTTTGTCCAAATTGTCGTAGTCAGATTGACCACCGTGAGGTTGAGACCTGCAAAAAATATTAAATAAATAAATAAAAACTGAATTCCTGAAATGTAATCAAGGAAGTTAAATAAAATATGATTAACGATTGGAGGGAATATTCAAATGTTCCAGGAACAACTGCTGTTAGGTATGTAGATGAAGGCTCAAAACGTTCATCTCTTCAAGGCCTAGCTATTTTGGGCAAAGAAGTTACATAGGTGACATATTTGACTGTCAGAATGTAAGGAGAGTTCCGAAGATGCTAAAAAGATCAAATGATGTTTAAAAAAATCAAATCACTGTATAAATGCAAAAGAGGAGCCGACTGAGGATTTAAAGTTTAATGTTTAGCTCAGAATCTCAGAATTTTGAAGAGTAGTGGAGAGTAGTGTGCTTAGAGGACAGTGCGGCGGTTTTTCGTGCGACTCTCGTGTTCCCACAGGAGCAATGCGGAAAGCAACCAGACACGGCAGGTGGCAATAACATTGGGTGTTTCGCGTCGACTTCAAAACGTGTCATGAATTTACAGAGGTGTCAAAGCTGTTTGATTCAATGTTATTTTTTCATAAAATAAACAAATTTTACAGTTTAGAAGCATTTATTCACCAAATAAGAATACAGTGATAATCTGTGTGTATGATTTTATTCATAATGCGCAATTAAACTCGTCTTGGCTTGATTTCTGTGAGCCTTGAGCATGAATGTTTGGCATCTTCATCATGATGTAATATTTGAATCAGTTTGTCGACCAGTTGCAACCTAGTGGTAATATTAATCTGCCACATCTTCCGCTCACAAATTCTCTGTAGGTTTCAAATCTGGACTATTTCCAGGCTATGGCAAAGTTTTTACGTTGTTTTCAGCTAAAAACTGTGCAACTGACTTAGCTTTTTGGCAACGAGAGCAATCGTATATGAACACAAAGTCACGGTCGCGAAATCCTCCTTCACCTGAGGTAAAAGTCTCATTTCCAGAACTTTCCTACACTGAATTTGATTCATACTGCCTTCAACAATTTAAAGGCGGCCGGTATCCTTTGCTGATATGACATTCCACACCATAGCAGACGTGGCATATTCTACGGTTTGTGCTACACAAAGAAACCTCTTCCTTAACCGCTCCTTGCACATACTGCGTACTTTCCTCACATATGGTAAATATAGACTCATCAGAAAAGCAGACCTACAAGAAAAAAAAAGAATCTTTAAGATCGTGCAGCCCCGTCAGCAACTGTTTTAATTAAGCATGTAATACGTCATCCTCAGTTGCAAATAGAAAACAATCTTTACCTTGGTTTAAGCCAAAATAAATTGGCATTCTTCAGAAGCTAATGACACTAAATTATTGCATGCCATGTCGAGTATAAAACTATAGCAAAGTAGTACCCAGTCATAAATCTACAGCCGGTCCTTGTAGCCGATTGGTTCTAGGCGCTCCGGTCGCAAGTTCGAATCCTGCCTCAGGCATGGATGTGTGTAATGTCCTCACGTTAGTTAGGTTTCAGTAGTTCTAAGTTCTAGGGGACTGATGACCTCAGATGTTAAGTCCCATAGTGCTCAGAGCCATTTGAACCATAAATCTACATTACTTACTTGAAGCGAGACAGCAGGCCCCACTGCGCGGACGAAGTCGGTAGGCCGCGAGAGCTGCGCCGAAACTAATCGCAGCGCGCAGCTACGTACGAGCATCGCTGATGATATGTGCATGTGCACGTGGAAATA
This sequence comes from Schistocerca gregaria, assembly GCF_023897955.1. Classification (NCBI taxonomy): domain Eukaryota; kingdom Metazoa; phylum Arthropoda; class Insecta; order Orthoptera; family Acrididae; genus Schistocerca; species Schistocerca gregaria. Next base: position 1,083,448,919 of record NC_064920.1, on the reverse strand, counting down.
TAGATACGTAACAGAACCCACCTTTACGTTAGGAATTGGATTAATATAACCATTAAAACTGTTAATGGCGTAATATGTAACCGAACTTACTTCTGAGGAGAACGAAGAGCCGAGCGGGATTAGCCGAGCGGTCTCAGGCGCTGCAGTCATGGACTGTGCGGCTGGTCCCGGCGGAGGTTCGAGTCCTCCCTCGGGCATGGGTGTGTGTGATTGTCCTTAGGATAATTTAGGTTAAGTAGTGTATAAGCTTAGGGACTGATGTCCTTAGCAGTACTACAAGATTTCACGCCCATTTGAACATTTTTGAGAACGAGAACCCTATAAACGGATTCGGAGCCCATAAAAAAAGACTAGCTATGACTCGGCAAAAATATTCCTCAGTTTTCAATACGTTACTATTGGAGTAAAGAAAGTGGAGTCGGTGACTGCAAAGGCAACGTCACATCAGGGCCGGTGAAGCAAAGGTTGAAAACCTTCGAAAAAGTTATTATTTCTCAATTGTAGCTGGTCACTAAGTAGGTTTTCTTTATCAAGCAACAGGTATTTAAAGATTTGAAACTCTTCAAGGATGTCAAGGCTAGTGCCTTTAACTTCGCAATTTAATAGTTCTTTTTTGTTATTCGCTGGATTGGGAGCATGGGCCAATTGAACAAGGTGCTCGGCAAAAGCCGTGCCACGCGTGCAATCACCAAATTTCGTGGTTATATGTTCTTTATATCTAGCTGAGAGGGCTCACCCTGTCTGGCCGATGTAATAACTCGGGCAAGCACTACAGGTGATTTTGCACGCCCCAGAACGAGATAATTTGTCATTAGTATTCTTTAACGAGTGGACCAAATTCTTTTTCACGCTGTTATTCAGAGAATATGCAATCTCTTTAAGAGTCACCCTATTCTACGTGGCACTTTGCCTATGGAAGGAATGGAAATGAAGCTAGTGGAGTTATCCTCTGGTGCGACACTTAGTGTAGGCGAGATCGTAGTTTTTCTACCTATTTTCTTGTTAAAGAGCTGTCTCACAATTTCTGGTTTATACCCATTATTATAGGCGATAACTTCTTGGATTTGTAACTCGTTCTCCATTGCCGCTCCTGAAAGAGGAATGGCGAGCGCTCGGTGTATGCACGAATGATAGCGTGATAGCGTTACGGAAATGTTTAGCAAACTCAAGTGGCAGACTCTGCACGAGAGGCGCTCTGCAACGCGGTGTAGCTTGGTGTCCAGGTTTCGAGAGGGTGCGTTTCTGGATGAGGTATCGAATATATTGCTTCCCCCTTCTTATACCTCCCGAGGTGAACACGAATGTAAAATTAGAGACATTCAATCGAGCACGGAGGCTTTCTGGATGTCGTTATTCCCGCGAACCATACGCGACTGGAAGAGGAAAGGGAGGTAATGACAGTGGCACGTAAGGTGCCCTCCACCACACACCGTTCGATGGCTTACGGAGTATAAGTGTAGATATGGATGTAGATGTAGAATGGAAGGAGGCCATTTTGTAGGCTTGGGGGTATGTAGATTCAGCTGGGATTATATTATCGGAAAAGGTATTTTTCCGAAAAATTTTAAACTTAATACGGTTGTCCTCTACTGCCAAATTTAGGTCTAAATAATTCAAAGGTCTATTGGAAGATTCATTTTCCAGAGTAAAGCTTATTTTCTCGTAGAGTTTATTAAAAGTTGTGAAAATTTGATCTATATCATCTTCAGAGCCGTTAATTATGAAGATTAAGTCATCTACAATATCTTGCATAAAAGATAATTTTGCTCGCTAAATCTGCATTATTTTGAAAGAAAAGGCGTTCCATACAATTTACAAAGACTTCAGATAATATCCAATGTTATGTAAATACAAGCGCACACTCGGTCAGGAATGTGTGTATTCGATTGGTTTTATTTTGTACTTTCTTGTTTAGCCTTGAATTTCACATGTGCTAAAGATTCTGCTACTATATACACACAGTGATGAAATTAGAAGGACCTTGGGGTTTTACTAAAAAGTGGGACTGATTAAATATTTTTTCTCTCTTGGGAGTCTATTGTAAATTTGAATCGCACTTTTGATAGTGAAATTTTTGTAAACTGATGTCCTTAACGACATGGAACTTTCGTTTCTGCCTTGTAACATGTTCATATACAGGGTGTTACAAAAAGGTACGGCCAAACTTTCAGGAAACATTCCCCACTCACAAAGAAAGAAAATATGTTATGTGGACATGTGTCCGGAAACGCTTACTTTCCATGTTAGAGCTCATTTTATTACTTCTCTTCAAAGCACATTAATCATGGAATGGAAAGACACAGCAAGAGAACGTACCAGCGTGACTTCAAACACTTTGTTGCAGGAAATGTTCAAAATGTCCTCCGTTAGCGAGGATACATGCATCCACCGTCCGTTGCATGGAATCACTGATGCGCTGATGCAGCCCTGGAGAATGGCGTATTGTCACAGCCGTCCACAATACGAGCACGAAGAGTCTCTACATTTGGTACCGGAGTTGCGTAGACAAGAGCTTTCAAATGCCCCCATAAATGAAAGTCAAGAGGGTTGAGGTCAGGAGAGCTTGGAGGTCATGGAATTGGTCCGCCTCTACCAATCTATCGATCACCGAATCTGTTGTTGAGAAGTGTACGAACACTTCGACTGAAATATGCAGGAGCTCCATCGTGCATGAACCACATGTTGTGTCGTACTTGTAAAGGCACATGTTCTAGCAGCACAGGTAGAGTATCCTGTATGAAACCAAGGCGGTGAATCGAGGAAGTATAGTACATAGTGACAAAACTAAAATGAGCTCTAACATGGAAAGTAAGCGTTTCCGGACACATGTTAACATAACATATTTCCTTTCTTTGTGTGTGAGGAATGTTTCCTGAAAGTTTGGCCGTACCTTTTTGTAACACCCTGCGTATTTACATATTAGTTGACGTACCTGGCAATGCCCGAGTATTAATTTTTCTAATTCTCTAATAGAAATGAAAAGAAAAAATGAACTGTGTTTATAGTGAAGTATCGATAAAATTTCGTTCCCATGAAAAGACCTTCGAAATTAGGAAACAGTCATACAAAGATATATGCATAATGTACGAAACTACAAGTACAGTATCCGAATGAAGACACACGATTCCGGACAGTTTTTGTACGCTGGGCGCAGCTACTTCGGGTGTCCACAACGCGATTCTGTAAACTTCTCTATAGCAACCCCTCTGCGTAACTCTATAGACGGATATCGTCGTCGCCTACAGCCATTTGCGCTTCGCAGTTGGAGACTGTCTGAAGTGCTGCCGTGTGTGAAAGATTTCCGTAAGCTGATTCGACTGTAGGACTGGCTTAGTCATAAAGAATAAAGTTATTAAAAAGTTATGCATGATTCGGCATTTTTTCATGTATCTCTGAATCGTTATATTTCTTGAATTACGTGTCGTTCAGTGATATATTTGTGTTGATACATTTAGATGCATATGAGGATACTGCCTGTGAAATACGTTGCGAATACAGCTAGCAGCACGATTCGGCAGTTTTTCGCACATCTCATTATGTATGATGCCATAGCTCCTAGGTAGCTGTTTCTAACTCAATACCGATTGTTGTCTGAGAGTGAGGTATATGTACAACAAGTTTGGTTGAAATCGGTCCAGTGGTTTAGGAGATGTGGAACACACACACACATACTTTTATAATATGTTTTGGTATAATAAACACACAACGACATCTACATCAATATAAATAATTCGCAAGTCACAGTAGGGTACCATGTATCACTACTAGTCAATCCCTCCCCTGTTCTACTCGCAAATACACTCCTGGAAATGGAAAAAAGAACACATTGACACCGGTGTGTCAGACCCACCATACTTGCTCCGGACACTGCGAGAGGGCTGTACAAGCAATGATCACACGCACGGCACAGCGGACACACCAGGAACCGCGGTGTTGGCCGTCGAATGGCGCTAGCTGCGCAGCATTTGTGCACCGCCGCCGTCAGTGTCAGCCAGTTTGCCGTGGCATACGGAGCACCATCGCACTCTTTAACACTGGTAGCATGCCGCGACAGCGTGGACGTGAACCGTATGTGCAGTTGACGGGCTTTGAGCGAGGGCGTATAGTGAGCATGCGGGAGGCCGGGTGGATGTACCGCCGAATTGCTCAACACGTGGGGCGTGATGTCTCCACAGTACATCGATGTTGTCGCCAGTGGTCGGCGGAAGGTGCACGTGCCCGTCGACCTGGGACCGGACCGCAGCGACGCACGGATGCACGCCAAGACCGTAGGATCCTACGCTGTGCCGTAGGGGACCACACCACCACTTCCCAGCAAATTAGGGACACTGTTGCTCCTGGGGTATCGGCGAGGACCATTCGCAACCGTCTCCATGAAGCTGGGCTACGGTCCCGCACACCGTTAGGCCGTCTTCCGCTCACGCCCCAACATCGTGCAGCCCGCCTCCAGTGGCGTCGCGACAGGCGTGAATGGAGGGACGAATGGAGACGTGTCGTCTTCAGCGATGAGAGTCGCTTCTGCCTTGGTGCCAATGATGGTCGTATGCGTGTTTGGCGCCGTGCAGGTGAGCGCCACAATCAGGACTGCATACGACCGAGGCACACAGGGCCAACACCCGGCATCATGGTGTGGGGAGCGATCTCCTACACTGGGCGTACACCTCTGGTGATCGTCGAGGGGACACTGAATAGTGCACGGTACATCCAAACCGTCATCGAACCCATCGTTCTACCATTCCTAGACCGGCAAGGGAACTTGCTGTTCCAACAGGACAATGCACGTCCGCATGTATCCCGTGCCACCCAATGTGCTCTAGAAGGTGTAAGTCAACTACCCTGGCCAGCAAGATCTCCGGATCTGTCCCCCATTGAGCATGTTTGGGACTGGATGAAGCGTCGTCTCACGCGGTCTGCACGTCCAGCACGAACGCTGGTCCAACTGAGGCGCCAGGTGGAAATGGCATGGCAAGCCGTTCCACAGGACGACATCCAGCATCTCTACGATCGTCTCCATGGGAGAATAGCAGCCTGCATTGCTGCGAAAGGTAGATATACACTGTACTAGTGCCGACATTGTGCATGCTCTGTTGCCTGTGTCTATGTGCCTGTGGTTCTGTCAGTGTGATCATGTGATGTATCTGACCCTAGGAATGTGTCAATAAAGCTTCCCCTTCCTGGGACAATGAATTCACGGTGTTCTTATTTCAATTTCCAGGAGTGTAGAACGAGGGAGAAACATCTATCTGCGTCCTTATGAGCCCTAATTTCTCGCATCTTATCTTCGTGGACCTTACGTGCAATGTGTATTGAAGGCAAAGAATCATTCTGCATTCAGCTTCAAATGCCAGTTCTCTGACTTTTCTCAATAGTCTTTCTCCGAAAGAATGTCGCCTTCTCTCCAGGGATTCCCATTTGAATTCGCGATGCATCTCCGTAACACGTGTTGTTCCAACCTACCGGTAACAAATCTAGCCGCCTGCCTCTGAATTGCTTCGGTGTCCTCCCTGAATCCGACCTGGTACGGATCCCAAACCCTCCAACAGAGCTCAAGACTAGGTCGCACCAGCATCCTATATGCGATCTCCTTTGCAGATGAACGACTCTTTCCTACCATTCCCCGAATAAGCGAAGTAGACGATTGGCCTTCCCTGCCACAGTTCGCACGTGTTCGTTCCATCTCATATCGCTTTGCAACGTTACGCCCAGATATTGAAACGACCTCGCTGTGTCAAGCGGGACACTTAGTCATTACTGTAACAGATCATCCTACTCGTCCGCATCAACTCACATCTTTCCAAGTTTAGAGCTGGCTGCCTTTCAATACATTAACTATAATTTTTGTCTAAGTCGTCTTGTATCTTCCTACACTCACTCTAACTTCGACACATTACCGTACACCACAGCATCATCAGCAAACAATCGCATTTTGCTCCGCGTCCTATCCACGAAATCATTTATGTATATAGAGAACGTCAGCAGTCACATCACATTTTCCTGGGGTACTCCTGGCGATATCCTTGTCCCTGATGAACACTCGCTGTCGACGACAACAAACTGGGTTCTATTATTTAAGAAGTCTTCGAGCCACTCATATATTTGTGAACTTATTCCATACGCTCGTACCTTCGTTAACAGCCTTCAATGGGGCATCGTGTCAAGTGCTTTCCGGAAATCTAGAAATATGTAATCTGCCTGTTGCCATCCATCCATAGTTATCAGTATATCATGTGAGAAAAGGGCAAGCTGAGTTTCGCACGAGCGGTGCTTCCTAAAACCATGCTGGTTCGTGCACATAAGCTTCCGATCTCAAGAAAATTTGTTATATTTGAATTGAGAATATGTTAAAGGATTCTGTAGCAAACCAAAGTTAGGAACACTGATCTGTAAATGACTAGTATATGAACAAGAGAGGAAATGTGCATTTTATATTAGAGCTGATGTAGGAATCTGATGCTCGTCCATTTCCCAAACAAACTGTGTGATTTGCAAGCCACATACACTACGTGATCTAAAGTATGCGGACACTTGGATGAAAATGACTTACAAGTTCGTGTCGCCCTCCATCAGTAATGCTGTAATTCAATTTTGTATTGGCCCACCCTTAGCCTTGATAACAGCTTCCACTCTCGCAGGTACCCGTTCAATCAGGTGCTGGAAGGTTACTTGGGGAGGCCAGTCTATTACGGTGATGTTATTGTCGTGTAACCACTCCGCACAAAAAAAAAAAAAATGGCTCTGAGAACTATAGGAGTTAACATCTGAGGTCATCAGTCTCCTAGAACTTAGAATTGCTTAAACCTAACTAACCTAAGGACATCACACACACCCATGCCCGAGGCAGGATTCGAACCTGCGACCGTAGCGGTCGCGCGGTTCCAGACTGAAGCGCCTAGAACCGCTCGGCCACACTGGCCGGCCACTCGGCCACAGGCCGTGCATTAATTATCAGGTGCTCTATCGTGTTGAAAGACGCAATGGCCATCACCGAATTGCTCTTCAAGAGTGGCAAGCAATCAATGTAGGCCTGAGCTGTGATAGTGCCCCGTAAAACAACAAGGGGTGTGATCCCCCTCCATGAAAAACACGACCACACCATAACACCACCGCCTCCAAATTTTACTGTTAGCACTACACACGCTCGCACATGACGGTCACAACGCATTCGCTATACCTACACCCTGCCATCGAATCGCCACATTGTGTACCGTGATTCTTCGTTCCACACAACGTTTTTCCACTTTTAAATCGTTCAATGTTTACGCTCCTTACAGCAAGCGTGGCATCGTTTGGCACTTACCGGCGTGGTGTGTGGCTTATGAGCAGCCGCTCGACGGTAAAATCCAAGTTTTCTCACCTCCCACCTAACTGTCTTAGTACTTGCAGTAGATCCTGATGCGGTTCGGAAGTCCTGTGTGATGGTCTGGATAGATGTCTGCCTATTAAACATTACGACCCTCTTCAACTGTCGGCGGTCTCTGTCAATCAACAGACGAGGTCGGCCTTAACGGTTTTGTGCTCTACTTGTCCCTTCACGTTCCCACTTCACTATCATATAGGAAACAGTGGACCTGGGGATGTTTAGGAGTGTGGAAACCTCGGGTACAGACGTATGACACAAGTGATACGCAATCACCTGACCACGTTCGAAGTCCGTGAGTTCCGCCGAAAGGCCCCATTCTGCTGTCTCACGATGTCTAGTGGGGTCGTCGATATGGAGTACCTGGCAGTAGGTGGCAGCACAATGCACCTAATATGAAATACGTCTTTTTAGGGGTGTCCGTATGCTTTTGATCACGTAGTGTACAGCCGACAACTGCCGATGGAGCCCGCTGCCATCGCATATACCACTCTGACACACGCGTACCGTATGCACAAGTGGCATCGTTTCCTAGCGTTGAGCGGCACGTTGAACTCCGCACTCTCGACTTCGTCTCTTGAATGCACGGTCCGAGTGCCGACGGCTTCAATATCGCCTCAACCACGTTTCTATGTGTTCCACCAATGCGGGTTGCATGGCGTGTGGTATTGTGTCATATGCCTCTGTGAGAACCACCCCCTACGTGAGGTTTTGTGTGTGTGTGTGTGTGTGTGTGTGTGTGTGTGTGTGTGTGTGTGTGTGTGTGTATGTGGGTGGGTGGGTGGGTGGGTGGGTGGGTGTGGTTGTGTGTGTGTGTGTGTGTGTGTGGGTGGGTGGGTGGGTGGGTGGGTGGGTGGGTGGGTGGGTGGGTGTGGTTGTGTGTGTGTGTGTGTGTGTGTGCGTGTGTGTGTGTGCTGCTCGGCTGCGGTCCTGTGCAGACGGGAAGTGGCTTAAGACGACGTTCAGAGGCCCCCGTCCTCGTGGAGTGGATGGGGCCCTGGAAGTGGATGCAAACCAGGCCATCTGCGCTTTTACACGTGCAGTATGTTAGCCGGACTCGTCCGCTCAAGAGGCTGACCCAGCCCCTCCCGGGCTCCTGGGTAATTGGGAGCGTGCGTCTGGCTGCGGGGATAATCCGGCCCTCCGCGTCAACAGCTCTCCCCAAGCCGGCGCGCCCGGCGTTGCACACGCAGGACTCTGGCTAAATAAAGCGCACACAGCACTTCGCACGTGTCCGCTGCCATTGCTTCTGTCTGCTGCTCCTGCAGTTCTGCTCTAGACTAATCCTGTTTAAGTGATTAGCGCGGACTAGGAGCGAAAGCGTCGCCGTGAAATGGTTCCTCCGTCGCGCTCACGAGGACGGAGCGTCTCAGGCACCCGAGCTAGGCAGAGGACAGGGTAGGGGGGATGAGGAGCTCTTGTTACGGGAGGAGCGGGAGGGGAAGATGCAGTGAAGAACTGTCTTAATGGACTAGCGACTGCAGATTACGACTCGAAAGTTCCAAGGCTCCTGGGCAGATACGGGTGACGTGTAAATAATGGAGGTAATTATACTGAGAAGTTAACTAAACCTCACTTTAGTAAGTGACTTGCGGTACTGTTAGTAAAACAAATTTCCTAATTTTTTAAGACTAACGCTAACTTCCTGGATTATCCTCATGTACCGGCGCAGTAAGCAGAAAGTGTCATAATGTCTTTAGAGAACAAATCCGCCATCACTGCTTTTCAGACCGCTTTATTATTCGTCTTCATTGCATTAATTTTTTGCACGACCGGTTTTACACCTGAAAGAATCAATTACAAGAACAAACCGTTCAACTATCAGCAAAATTTACATGCTACGTCGCATTATAAAATTGCAGTTTGGAGGAATCCACGATATTACCAGGGCACACTGAGAAGTGATGCCTCCGAAAATTTTACGTGAAAACTCTTAAAGCTTTTTAAATAAAAAAATCTCTGTTAAAGTTGTACATCTTTATTCTTCATGTCTACGTGTTTATTTCTCATAATACTCCCGCTGGCTACGAATATATTTACCACAACGAGAGACGAGTATGTCGATACCGTCGCTATAGAATGTTTGACTTTGTTGACGGAGCCACAACCTCACTTCTGATTGCTCCGCTTCACCACTATCAAAGTGAAATCCTCGAAGAAATTCTTTAAGTTCTGGAAAAAAAAGCACTCCGTCTTCAGGCCACAAGTGTGCCATCGGCACCATCCGACCGCCATGTCATCCTCGGCTGACGATGCGGATTGGAGAGGCGTGTGGGCAGCACACCGCTCTCGCGCTCGTTATGATGGTTTTCTTTGAACGGAGCCGCTACTATTCGGTCGAGTAGCTCCTCAATTACCATCACGAGGCTGCGTGCACAGCGAAAAATGGCAACAGCGCATGACGGCCAGGATGGTCACCCAACCAAGTGCTGGCCACTCCCGAGAGCGCTTAACTTCGGTGATACGACGGGAACCGGTGTATCCACTGCGGCAAGGCCGTTGCCCTTAAAGTTCTGAAGACACACGAAAATCGGATGGGAACAAGTCGGGTCTGAATGGATGATGATCGAGGACAGTGGAAGCAAAGCACAAGGCGTCGGATTGCTGCAGGCGTCGCAGCGCTCGTGTGTGTCCTGGTATTGTCATGCAGAAGCAGAGGGTGCTCGATGTGTGGACGCATTCTTCTAATCCGTGCTTTCGGTTTTCTGACGGTCTCGTAGTGCTTCGACGTAGTTACGTCACACACTGCCACGTCACACCCTACAATTCGGAGATCTCTAGCGGCAGAGGATGTACCATCCGCAGACTGGTGTATTGTCACGAGCCAGTTGCTCGGTCACCATTGAGCAGACGTTTTCAATTGGTGGGAGATCTGGAGAATGTGCTGGCCAGGGCAGCAGTCGAACATTTTCTGTATACAGTTAGGCCCGTACAGGACCTGAAACATGCGGTCGTGCATTATCCTGTTGAAATGTAGGGATCGAATGAAGGGTAGAGCCATGGGTCGTAACACATCTGAAATGTAACGTCCACTGTTCAGAGTGCCGTCAATACGAACAAGAGGTGACCGAGACGTGTAACCAATGGCAGCCCATACCATCACGCCGGGTGATACGCCAGTATGGCGATGACGAATACAAGCTTCCATAGTGCGTTCACCGCGATGTCGCCAAACACGAAAGAGGCCATCATGATGCTGTAAACAGAACCTGGATTCAGCCGAAAAAATGACGTTTTGCCATTCGTGCACCCAGGTTCGTCGTTGAGTACACCATCGCAGGGGCTCCTGTCTGTGATGCAGCGTCAAGGGTAACCGCAGCCATGGTCTGAGAACTGATAGTCCATGCTGCTGCAAAAGTCGTCGAACTGTTCTTGCAGATGGTCGTTGTCTTGCAAACGGTCCCACCTGTTGACTCAGGGATCGAGACGTGGCTGCACGATCCGTTACAGCCATGCGGATTAGATGTCTGTCATTTCGACTGCTAGTGATACGAGGCCGTTGGGATCCAGCACGGCATTCCGTATTACCCTCCTGAACCCACCGATTCCATATTCTGCTAACAGTCATTCGATCTCGACCTGCGCGAGCAGCAATGTCGCGATACGATAAACCGCAATCGCGATAGGCGACGTTGATCAAAGTCGGAAACGTGATGGTACGCATTTCTCCTCCTTACACGAGGCATCACAACAACATTTCACCAGGCAACGCCGGTCAGCTGCTGTTTATGAGAAATCGCTTGGAAACTTTCCTCATATCAGCTCGTTGTAGGTTTCGCCACCGGCGCCAACCTTGTGTGAATGCTCTGAATAGCTAATCATTTGCATACCACAACATTTCCTTCCTGGCGGTTAAATTTCGCGTCTGTAGCACCTCATCTTCGTACTGTAGCAATTTTAATGGCCAGTAGTGTAGATTATAAGGGAACATTAACCGCTCAGGCGAGATACAATTTCTCTCATGCGTATTATTATTAATATTACATAAAATTCTGTTAATCATTTTCGAGTGCAGATAGTAAAAATATACACTCAAAACAAGAATGGACCAGATAGCTGAAAATGTAGGGTTTCGCATGCATCGAATGAAGGGTAGAGCCACGGGTCGTAACACGTCTGAAATGTAACGTCCACTGTTCAAAGTGCCGTTTGTCTTATTTTAGCAGTTATCACTTGTTCTCTTGTCTTCGTTGCGAGTAGACGTGCATCTTAGCCAGTGCCGTTTAATGTAAGTAATACTGTATATTTAATCAGATAATATATTAGTTTCATGTTGTTAGTCACTTTTAATTTGTAAGAGTTGGAATCTACATCACGTCTGCTTCCTTGAAATAACATGCATTTTAAGTAATTTACAGTGCAACAGTTGCGGCTGCCGTTGCAGCCAACGACGATATTAGTGGCAATCTTAACTTATAAAATGAGCGGAAGCGAAAAACTCGCCCGCTACAATTATAATAACATTTTTTTTCGCACGTGCCAGACGTTGCAGGAGAGCACGTAGTTTTAATATTTCTATTTTCAGTTCAATAGCCGACATCCAGAGCCACGACCCAGGCTACAATGCAAACTCTAAAACTGCTAAGAAATAATTCTCTCGAGCGTGTGTGGTCAAAATGCAAATAATAATTGAAGATCTCATGCTTGATTGAAAAACATAATTAGCCGAGGCAATAATCTGAAAAATTTTGTTTCATTTTTCGACGTATATGTCCATGTTCTAAGATCAGTGTGTCTTGTATTTAGTAAAGTGACAAATAATTTTGCCAAAGATTAACTTTGATTAAACGGACAATTTCCACAAAAGCAATTTAATGTAACTCAAAATTAAAACAAAATTATCAGTTATTTTGATAAAAGCCCAGCACGTTACGACAATAATACTCCATCATTATCAACGCTAATTTGTATAAAACACAATAAATCACGTTGTCGCGCGAGAAGGATTGTAACATTCGGCAGCGAAGCGGAAAAGCCGACCGAGTAATATGCGTGACGTGTAAATAGCTTAACTGATACTGAGAACTGAATGAAAAATTCGGAGGCAACACTTTTCAGTACGCCTTCGTATAGCCCACAAGGTTACTGCCGACAGGGGGCGTTTGGTTCATTTATCACATTTGAATAAAATTATACACTGGCACTGAATTAATAACAATTTTTATTTGTTTGTTGAGAATGGAGGTGCTTAATGAAAATATGTGATTTGTCTAGGTTAAAAGACATTATAAAAACATTATAAAATATTTCTAATTTAAAAGCTGATTGGCGTTGCTGAAACCCTGTTTTCGTCGTCGCTTGCTTTCTCATGCGATCACTGTTTTGGTGTTGTGCCATGTTGGACCAACACTTACTGGAGTTCCTGTTCTAATGGAATGTAAACTTACTGTCGTCGTAGTGTATTGTCAACGTCTCAGGGAGAGACTATTAAATGTTTGGTGGAGAGGATCTTTCTTTCTTTTCAAAATTAATATAGTTAGTATCTTTTCTCTAAGCAACAAACATTTTTGCCATGGTATTCTAGGTGACTAGCCGACCTTTTGAGTGTATACTTCAAGACTGCTTGTGTCGCAGTTACAGTCATATGTTGTTGGACACTTCCTTTGAGTTGTCAAGACTGTACGCCTGGTTGGTTAGGAAGGAGTTGAAGTTTGTGATGTCTGAAGATGGGTGTAATCTCGAAACGCATAACATGTTCTAATAGAAGAGTCTGTTGAACATCACATGACTTTATTGCGATTGTGCAGCATTGGTTGCCAATTATTATTATGGAAACATTAAGAGGACACCCCCCTTCTTCATGTACAACTACACCGCGTAAGCCACCTTAGAGTGTGTGATGGAGAGAACTTCTGATATCCGAGTTCTGGTTCATTTGCAAATAGCGAGCGCAAAGAACCACTGTCTGAAGGCCGCGATGTAAGCTCCAGTTTATCTGGATTTGTCTTCCGCGAGATATGTGTGGGAGGATATAGCGAATATAGAACACCCTAGTACAGTAAATATAGTAAATTTTTATATCTGTGTAAGAAAATGAGCTTTGCGTGGAATACAATAGTGAATCATAAACAGAAATGGTTCAAATGGCTCTGAGCACTATGGGGCTCAACTGCTGTGGTTATTAGTCCCCTAGAACTTAGAACTACTTAAACCTAACTAAGGACCTCACACACATCCATGCCCGAGGCAGGATTCGAACCTGCGACCGTATCGGTCGCGCAGTTCCGGACTGTAGCGCCCAGAACCGCGAAGCCACACCGGCCGGCCAGAAGAAGTAAATTATCTTCACAGTCGGAGGGGTGGACAACCATGAAAACCTCCCGAGTCTTGGCTATACGTCTGGATACATCAGATTAATTGTCGCTGCGGCTCTGTAAGCAGCATAATACTAATCACGTCTTCATTCTCGGGTCACAGCATTAACTGAACGGTCAGTTACTGCCCTGGGAAGGTAAAAGAAGCGTACTGAATGGGGCTGCGTTTGTTTTTCTCTTTCCGTGCACCTTGGGGGCAGTCAGCCCTGTTAGCATCTTACAACATTGTGGCCTTCTGCCTTCAGTAATCATGGCAGTATATTTGGAATTTTGAAGATTTCACCCGGCAGCGTTCAGCCGCTCCGCATGCTCGTCTCATATATGAATACGATTTATCTTATTCGTGAATTTAACTGTGTGTCATGTATTTTCAAAATTGAACTTGTTCTAAAGCATCTGTTTGGACGTCATCAGCCGCGAAGCAAATTTAATTCTTTTAAAAGTGTACTTGTGAACTTAATGATAATAAACTACAATTGTGGAATGAATCCGACCGAAACTCCCTTGGCCCTTTTCACAAACCTTATTACCTGTTAGCTCTTCGTGATTTAGCGGGCGTTCCACATAGCATGTTCAGCAAATGTGAAACCTTTTTTTCTCAAATTCCATTCATGCTGAGTTAAATGCACTATCTGCTTAGTGCAAAATCGTTAAGGCTTTCGTGGCCACTTGCTGACAAACGGTCTGTTGGCTTCTGTTTCGGGTTCTTCAGTCAACGTTTGTTTGATTTTTCTGACGTTTCGCCAGCATTGTCAAAGCTTCACCCTCCATTCCCGGTGGAAGATTTGACAATGCCAGCCCCTCGTGCTGGCGAAACATAAAAAAAATCATCAAACGTCGGCCGAAGAACCCGAGACAGAAGCCAACAGAATCTGTTTAGTATTAAGTTATCTGACGACAGCCTAAGAAACTGGAATCTGGTTCAAAACTATAAAATAAATATTATTCTGGAAAATTGATACTCTGTATTCAAGTTATTAATATTTAGATTTTGTTATTATAGATTCTTGAAGTACACTCCTGGAAATGGAAAAAAGAACACATTGACACCGGTGTGTCAGACCCACCATACTTGCTCCGGACACTGCGAGAGGGCTGTACAAGCAATGATCACACGCACGGCACAGCGGACACACCAGGAACCGCGGTGTTCACCGTCGAATGGCGCTAGCTGCGCAGCATTTGTGCACTGCCGCCGTCAGTGTCAGCCAGTTTGCCGTGGCATACGGAGCTCCATCGCAGTCTTTAACACTGGTAGCATGCCGCGACAGCGTGGACGTGAACCGTATGTGCAGTTGACGGACTTTGAGCGAGGGCGTATAGTGGGCATGCGGGAGGCCGGGTGGACGTACCGCCGAATTGATCAACACGTGGGGCGTGAGGTCTCCACAGTACATCGATGTTGTCGCCAGTGGTCGGCGGAAGGTGCACGTGCCCGTCGACCTGGGACCGGACCGCAACGAACGCACGGATGCACGCCAAGACCGTAGGATCCTACGCAGAGCCGTAGGGGACCGCACCGCCACTTCCCAGCAAATTAGGGACACTGTTGCTCCTGGGGTATCGGCGAGGACCATTCGCAACCGTCTCCATGAAGCTGGGCTACGGTCCCGCACACCGTTAGGCCGTCTTCCGCTCACGCCCCAACATCGTGCAGCCCGCCTCCAGTGGCGTCGCGACAGGCGTGAATGGAGGGACGAATGGAGACGTGTCGTCTTCAGCGATGAGAGTCGCTTCTGCCTTGGTGCCAATGATGGTCGTATGCGTGTTTGGCGCCGTGCAGGTGAGCGCCACAATCAGGACTGCATACGACCGAGGCACACAGGGCCAACACCCGGCATCATGGTGTGGGGAGCGATCTCCTACACTGGCCGTACACCTCTGGTAATCGTCGAGTGAACACTGAATAGTGCACGGTACATCCAAACCGTCATCGAACCCATCGTTCTACCATTCCTAGACCGGCAAGGGAACTTGCTGTTCCAACAGGACAATGCACATCCGCATGTATCCCGTGCCACCCAACGTGCTCTAGAAGGTGTAAGTCAACTACCCTGGCCAGCAAGATCTCCGGATCTGTCCCCCATTGAGCATGTTTGGGACTGGGTGAAGCGTCGTCGCACGTCCAGCACGAACGCTGGTCCAACTGAGGCGCCAGGTGGAAATGGCATGGCAAGCCGTTCCACAGGACGACATCCAGCATCTCTACGATCGTCTCCATGGGAGAATAGCAGCCTGCATTGCTGCGAAAGGTGGATATACACTGTACGAGTGCCGACATTGTGCAAGCTCTGTTGCCTGTGTCTATGTGCCTGTGGTTCTGTCAGTGTGATCATGTGATGTATCTGACCCCAGGAATGTGTCAATAAAGTTTCCCCTTCCTGGGACAATGAATTCACGGTGTTCTTATTTCCATTTCCAGGAGTGTACTTTAAGAAGCTATCTTTCAGCTTGTCCGACGCTCCGTCATTGTCGGTGCATGTCCTGCACAAAGTCTATGCTAATAACAGCCGCCCCAATTCCCAGCTTTGGGTGTAGCCACATCTGGCCTCTCTGCACCTGGATGGAAGGAACAGGACGCAATTCCTCCTCGGCCGTGGGGCCCCACAGTTAGTCGTCAGCCGCAAATTTGAGGTCACTCTGAGCTTACCAGTAATCGTTCTTCCTGTGGTCCGCTGGTGGCTGCAATTCGTGACTGGCACAGGAATAGTAGGTCGTGACACGTGACAGTGGTAAGGAAAGTACCCTCCACCATGCGCTATAAGGTGTAATAGCAGTGATTATTCTATATAGAAATGGATTTTTTTTATCAGTCTTCTGACTGGTTTGGTGCCGTCCGCCACGAATTCCTCTCCTGTGCTAACCTCTTCATCTCAGAGTAGCACTTGCAACCTACATACTCAATTATTTGCTGTATGTTTTACACTCTCTGTCTTCCTCTACGGTTTTTGCCCTCCACAGGTCCCTCTAGTACCATGAAAGTCATTCCCTCATGTCTTAACAGATGTCCTATCATCCTCTCCCTTCTCCTTATCAGTATCTTCCACATATTCTTTCCTCTCCGATTCTGCGCAGAACCTCCTCATTCCTTAATTTATCTGTCCACCTAATTTTCAACATTCGTCTGTAGCACCACATTTCAAATGCTTCCATTCTCTTCTATTCCGGTTTTCCCACAGCCCATGTTTGGCTACCATACAATGTTGTACTCAAGAATTACATTCTCAAAAATTTCCTCCTCAAATTAAGGCCGATGTTTGATATCAGTAGATCTCTCTTGGCCAGAAATGCCTTTTTTTGCCATAGCGAGTCTGCTTTTGATGTCCTCCTTGCTCTGTCCGTCACTGGTTATTTTACTGCCTTGGTAGCAGAATTCCTTAACTTCATCTACGTCGTGATCATCATCATGATGTTGAATTTCTCGCTGTTCTCATTTCTACTCCTTCTCATTACCTTCGTCTTACTTCGATTTACTCTCAGTCCATACTGTGTACTCATTAGTCTTTTCAATCCGTTCAGCAGATCATGTAATTCTTCTCCGCTTTCACTCAGGGTAGCAATGTCATCAGCGAATCGTATCATTGATATCATTTCACCATGAATTTTAATTCCACGCCGGCCGTAGTGGCCAAGCGGTTCTAGGCGCTATAGTATGGAACCGAGCGACCGCTACGGTCGCAGGTTCGAATCTTGCCTCGGGCATGGATGTGCGTGATGTTTTTAGGTTAGTTAGGTTTAAGTAGTTCTAAGTTCTAGGGGACTGATGACCTCAGAAGTTAAGTCCTATAGTGCTCAGAGCCATTTGAACCATTTAATTCCACTCCTGAAACTTTCTTTTATTTCCATCATTGCTTCCTCTATGTAGAGATTGAACTGTAGGGGCGAAAGGCCACATTCTTGCCTTACATCCTTTTTAAACGGAGCGCTTGGTTCTTGGTCATCCACTCTTATTATTTCCTCTTGACTGTTGTACATATTGTATATGACCCGTCTCTCCCTATAGCTTACCCTTACTATTTTCAGAATATCGAACATTTTGCACCATTTTACATTATCGAACGCTTTTTCCAGGTCGACAAATCCCACGAACGTGTCTTGTTTTTTGTTTAGTCTTGCTTCCATTATTAACCGCAACGTTAGAATTGCCTCTCTCGTGCCTTTACTTTTCCTAAACCTAAACTGATCGTCATCTAGCCCATCCTCAATTTTATTTTCCATTCTTCTGTATATTATTCTTGTAATCTACTTGGATGCATTAGCTGTTAAGCTGAATGTGTGATAATTCTCGCGCTTGTCAAATTTTGTGGTCTTCGGAACTGTGTTTATGATGCTTTCCAGAAGACATATGGTATGTCGCCAGAATATGTATTCTTTCGCGTTTGCTCGAACCTCATTGGGTTTCTGTTTTACGTGGGACTGCAGCCAAGCTGTCTCGAGTACTTTCAAGTATGATACACTACTAGCCTTTAAAATTGCTACACCACGAAGATGACGTGCTACAGACGCGAAATTTAACCGACAAGAAGAAGATGCTGTGATATGCAAATGATTAGCTTTTCAGAGCATTCACACAAGGTTGGCGCCGGTGGCGAAAACCTACAAACTGCTGACATGAGGAAAGGTTTCCAACCGGTTTCTCATACACAAACAGCAGTTGACCGGCGTTGCCTGGTGAAACGTTATCGTGATGCCTCGCGTAAGGAGGAGAAATGCGTACCATCACGTTTCCGACTTTGATAAACGTCGGATTGTAGCCTACCGCGAATGCGGTTTATTGTATCTGCGACATTGCTGCTCGTGTTGGTCGTGATCCGATGACTGATAGCAGAATATGGAATCGGTGGGTTCAGGAGGGTAATACGGAACGTCGTGCTGGATCCCAACGGCCTCGTATCACTAGCAGTCGAGATGACAGGCATCTTATCCGCATGGCTGTAACGGTTCGTGCACCCACGTCTCGATCCCTGAGTCAACAGATGGGGACGTTTGCAAGACAACAACCATATGCACCAACAGTTCGACGACGTTTGCAGCAGCATGGACTATCATCTCGAAGACTATGGCTGCGGTTACCCTTGACGCTGCATCACAGACAGGAGCGCCTGCGATACTGTACTCAACGACGATCCTGGGTGCACGAAGGGCAAAACGTCATTTTTTCGGATGAATCCAGGTTCTGTTTACAGCATCATGATGGTTGCTTTCGTGTTTGGCGACATCGCGGTGAACGCACTATGGAAGCTTGTATTCGTCATCGCCATACTGACGTATCACCTGGCGTAATGGTATGCGGTGCCATTGGTTACACGTCTCGGTCACTTCTTGTTCGCATTGACGGCACTTTGAACAGTGGACGTTACAGTTCACATGTGTTACGACCCGTGGTTCTACCCTTTATTCGATCCCTGCGAAACCCTACATTTCATCAGGATAATACACGACCGCATGTTGCAGGTCCTGTACGGGCCTTTCTAGATACAGACAATGTTCGACTGCTGCCCTGACCAGCACATTCTTCAGATCTCTCACCATCTAGAAACGTCTGGTCAATGGTGGCCGAGCAACTGGCTCGTCACAATACGCCACTCACTACTCTTGATGAACTGTGGTGTCGTGTTGAGGCGGCATGGGCAATTGTAACTGTACACGCCGTTCAAGCTCTGTTTGACTCAATGCCCAGGCGTGTCAAGGCCGTTTTTACTGCCAGAGGAGATTGTTCTGGGTACTGATTTCTCAGGACCTGTGCGCCCAAATTGCGTGAAAATGTAATCACATGTCAGATCTAGTATAATATAGTTGTCCAATGAATACGCGTTTATCATCTGCATTTCTCTTTGGTGTAGCAATTTTAATTCTACACGCCAATGTAAATAGTCGTTTCGTTGCCACTTCCCCCAATGATTTTAGAAATTCTGATGGAATTTAGTAACGAAAAGTAAACCTGAAAGCCTAACTGAAGTTTATAGATACGGAGCAGACTATCATAACTTAAGATCGGTCGACTGATATTTGTAGCTCACGAACTGGTAGCAGCGAGCAAAGATCGGGACACGTTTTGATATGCACTGACGCCAGTCACACTGCACCGTTTTTTTACAGCACTCCGGGGACTCGCAGAGATAATCGGGCTGAATCGGCTCCTGGTTCTGCCAGTGTTGTACCACAGGGCACTGACGCACGCTCGGCGTGCGCGACCACCCACCTGATTTCTGACGACACCTGCCACAGTCTCACTTGTAAAACGCAATCGCTCTGACCGACCGCGCTCTACTCCGCTGTGTTTTCATCCGAACGGTGCCGGGGCGCAATTTCCGAACGGGGCGTCCCAGTCCATTGTTTGGTCAAATTACTCGCAGCGGCAGCGGTGAATCGTCAATAGAGAAGTCCACTGCGATCCTAATCGCAACGAACAAAGGCTGCCCCCTCCTCCTCCCTCCTCCCCCCTCCTGCCCCGCTCCTCCATCCCCTCTGACCAAACACTCATCCCCCCACACCAAACCAACCATTCCAGCGAGCTAAATGCTTGCGTCACACAACACATCTCTCTGATGTACATGATAGAATCGCTGGGTCTCTGTGTGTATCGTATAGAACCGATCGTGTCTTCATTCTGGAGTCATCGCTTTAACTGCACAAGCAATTACTGCTCCGGAGAGCTGAAAGATTCGTACTGACTCATCAAATCGTGTAATCAAAATCTTTAAAATTGGAACTCGGGATGAACAGGACGTTTCCGTTCCTCATTTCGATACTGATTTGATTTTCGGCGAGATCTACATAACGTGTTGGCTCCAAGCTTAGGAGTATACCATCAAAGGAACACCTCTGCCGGTCCTGGGTAGGGCTGCCAACTTCTGCAGTACCCCTCTAAGGAACACCAATTATAGTATTTCATTTTTACTTCGATCAGCTGTTATTAGGGAAAGAACGAGCACAGTGTAGTAATCAGAAAAATTAAGTTAACCAGTTCAGTGTCAAATAATGTATTAACAACTCTGAATGTTAATACCGCATAGGATGTTTGAACACTCACAGAACACTCAAAATGTTAAATATTGAACGTTAACATATATCATTCCATCATGAGGCTAATTTTTGACAAAATCGAATGTACTTATTTATTACAAATGAAACACACACAACACTGGTGTAATATTCTACAATATTTATTATTTGGTTTTCGGCTGTTACGCCTTCATCAGGTACAAAGATAAGTATGTGGCGCAGTGAAATTTTGTTGGATCAAATATTTTAAACTAGTGCACATACAGAGTACCTCCATTTCCATAGATGAAAATGTTAATGTTAGAATAGAAATAAAAAAATGAGGTTATTTCAGTGTAAACGTGATTTAATGTTATTTAATTGAGATAGAATATGTGACACATTAACTAATAAATTACAGCCAACTAGAACACTTGTACATTGAAGAACATAACTGAACAATAAGCTTTGGTGACATATTCCAAAGATGTGGCTGAGCAAAATAATCTTGTCTTTAATACATCATAATTTACAACCACATAAGATGAAATAGTCATATTAAGCAGGTGAGTGATACAGCTGTGATTATTCGAAGTAAAAAGATTTTTTTTAATACAACAAGAGAAATTATAGTAACTGAAATAAACGGAATGGAGCAGTTGAGTAAGAGGGGCAACTTAGAACATCGCTTGGATGGAATTGTAAGTAGTATTTGCAGTATTAGTGGTGAGCAAGGGGACTGTGCCTAGTCATTCACTAATAGACTTAGGTCGATAGATCGACGTGTGTTTATTAATTTCCATAATTTCTAGATAATTCAGCTTCCTTCTTTTCTGGGTGTGACGTAATATCACTTATTTCTTTTACAATAATTAGCGATTTTTAGTCATATTTAACGATTTCGAAAAAAAATCCTGAAACTTACGCACCACTAACTAATTGCTATTGATGAGTGGGAGTGGTAGCCATGAAGATTTCTTTAAGTGTCAGACCACAAATTCAGGGGTGTGGGGTTCGATCTCCGGTCAATTGTAGGATTTTTTTTATCGCATCTCATTTCTTTCACCTCTGTCAGTATTTGAGGATGTGAAAAATATTGCTTTGCACCGTGGTTCGGAATTCACTTTAAACTGTAGGAGCACACCACCATCTTAGTAAGTGAGTGCAAAGATTGGAGGAAGACAATGCCTTACCACCACATAGGACCATGCCTAGTTAAGCGCTGTGGTATTCAGAGCGATCTTCCGATCGATGACTGCTCTACTTTTACTTTACTTTCTCATTTGACACATAGCTGTTTAAGTAGCTCAGGAGGTGAATTAAACTTTATTTCTTCGACGATAATCGTATTCGTACAAGTCATATCGAGTTTAGATAGTTGAAAATTGATGCCTATTGTCTGTGAGTATTGGCTGCTTTCAGTGTTTTCGCAAGTTCTCAAACTTCAAAGTATTGTGGAGTTAAACACAGATCGTATTATATAATTCACTTCGAAAACTGACATAAACCAAAGGGTAAATAGCACAAATCAAAAATTTAGAACGTTGTCTAATAATGAAGAAGTAGTGTAATATACCACACTGTTATTCCGACAAATGTATTTCAAGACAAATTCATATTCACTACAGTTATCTCCGGCATATAAACCTAACAAGGATGGAATGTAGACAATAAAATATAAATTAGCGGGAACACATTAAATTAGGGATTTTAGTGTTGCGTGCAAGGTCCATATACGATAAAGTTTTCATCCCTCAAATATGGAGAATTCCTTGAAATACTGGACGGTAGCCAACCCTCGTCCCGGGAAACAATTGCCGTTTTATAATGGTGTCCCGCTGTTAAGTGGTGAACTGATGGAAATAAAGGTACCACAAGGCTCTGTCATCAGACCAATTTTCTACACTATACAGAGTGCATAGGAACAAACGAAAGAGGTGGGTTGCGGAAAATGAAACAAGTAAATAGTCCTAATAAACATAGCTACGGAAACAAAAGGTTTCTCCGACAAAACGATTGTAAAAGCGTAGTCATGCCACTATTACATCACTTTGTATGTCTAAGGTAACTTTCTGGATGATGTTCCTTTTGGTGAAAGACTGTATATGTGGTACATACATGGCGGTGCACAGGCACAGTTTCATGTGGCTATTCAGAAATACGTAACACGAATATTTGACAAGTAGTGATCGAACAAAGCATTTGCAGTGTGTTGCTTCTTACAGTCACTTCGATTAGATATCTGGTTGTAACGTTGAAAAGCGATATGAAATGGAACGAGCATGAAAAAATTTTGGTAGGTAAGCGAATGGTCGACCTCGGTTTATTGAGAGAGTTTTAGGAAACTGTGGTTCATCTGTAAAGGAGACAGCATATAGCACACTAGTGGTACACATTCGTGATTCTGCTCGAGTGTTTGGGAACCCCCACCATGTCGGATTAAAGGATGACGTCGAAGCAATTCAGAGACGGGCTGCTAGATTTGTTACTGGTGGGTTCCATAAACACGCACGTATTACGGAGATCCTTCGGGAGCTCAAATAGAAATCCCTGAGGGAGAACTACCATTTGAAGATGACTGCAGAACGATCCTACTGCTGCCAACATATAATTGCGTATGTAGGCATATTTACGGTCACTTTCCTCTCCCTCTATTTTAGAGAGGAACAGGAAAGGAAACGATCAGTAGTGGTAAGAAGTACCCTCCGCCACTCACCATACGGTTACTTGCGGATTATATATGTAGATGTGCATGTAGACTGGTCGTAGATTGCCAGTACCACGGCCACCCATGTCCGAAAACTTGGGGGTATTGAAAAGCAACTCAGCTGCAAAGTACCCTCCAGGCAGCAACAAGACGCGCAATACCACCACAAACAGTCAGAAATAAAAAAATGGTCTCAAATGGCTCTGAGCACTACGGGACTTAACTTCTCAGGTTCAAATGGTTCAAATAGCTCTGAGCACTATGTGACTCAACTTCTGAGGTCATCAGTACCCTAGAACTTAGAACTACTTAAACCTAACTCAAGGACATCAAACACATCCATGCCCGAGGCAGGATTCGAACCTGCGACCGTAGCGTTCGTGCGGTTCCAGACTTTAGCGCCTAGAAACGCTCAGCCACTCCGGCCTGCAGTCCGAAATAGCCTTCGGGAATGTGGCCTCTACGCCCGGAAGCATACGGTGTGTGTCCCATTAAAATCACGACACAGTTTAGCACGCAGTAACTGGGTGGAAGAACATTAGGACTGGAGTCGTAACGCATGGCACCGGGTGCTGTTCACAAATGAGTCAAGAGTTTGTTTTCAGCCGGATAATCGTCGTTCTCTCATCTGGAGAGAACGTGGAACTCGGAACAATCCTGCTTATGTGAAGGAAACATCGCCATATCGTGATGGTCGACGAATGGCGTGGTTAGGAGACAGTATTGGTGGACGCACGGACCTCTATTCCGTTCAGAAGGGCTCTTTGGCTGCTCAGAAGTATAGAGACGAGATCCCTCGACCTTTTGTTGTGCCTTACGCCAGTGCCATAGAAGATGGGTTCCTTCTGTCTCGTTCCCACAGAGCTTCTCTGGTGGACAACGCGCTTGAAGCGGAGGGAATTGAACGAATGGAGTGGCCAGCTTGTTGACCGGACATAAACCCGATTGAGCATGTCTGGGATTCACTTGGCAGACGCACTGCAGCCAGACCAACGCCTCCCACAACAGTTAAATAGCTGGGTATTGCATTCATGGAAAAATGGCCAAATATCCCTCAAGAGCTGACTGATAACCTTATACTGTCCATGCCACGCAGGTGTGCAACTGTACTGGCCGTTCGAGGTGATCACACACCATATTAGAGGGCAACGAGAATGACTCTTTCGCTATTATGGTAGCCCCATGGTGCCTCGCTCTATGTACACGCCGTGTAAACCTCAAGTAAAGACTTGAGGCAGCAAACTCTATCACACACAAATTACAATTGTAACAGATATCTGAATAAATTACTTTACCATATGTGTATTGTGTGTGATATCTCACCTGATCCCCTAATTGTTTTGAGCAGTGAATTTTGTATTTCGGTTCTGCATATCCCGCTAGGTGGATACCAGGTTGGTATCCAAGTCCTGTCTCAGTCACAATTCCAGACATATAGAAAGCCCTCGGCAGTTTCACGTGAATAACTCTACGCTTAGGCAATCGGGGAAAACATTTTCGGTCTCAGGGTAGATAACGGAGTCGTGACAGGGGGAAATCACACCACCACTTAAAATTAGTCATGCCAAATCCACAAATAATGATGCTGGTCCTGCACCGATGCAGGACATAATCACATCAAAAAGAAGAAGATGATCTATTTTATCGAAATTTTTTCAGCTTCCGTCGTTCCTTAGATACTTCAGAAATCGTGAGGGTATGTTTCGTCTATGCAACTAATTGAAGGCAGTTTGTTTATTGCCATACTCGTTTCGATTCTTTTACTTGTGAAGCAACTTCAGTGTACTGTAATACATGTTTCTTTCTGTACATATAATAAAATGTATTATGTGGTAATTACAATAAGTTTCTATGCTACATTTTGTCATGTTTTTCTCTTGTTTTTTTTTAGGTTAGAATCAACTTTTGTAGCACAAATTTCGCGAAATGAAGTTATCGTTCGGTGTTAACTACGATTCCCAGCGATGTTAGCACATGTGTGGTCCTGAAGATGTGCTTGTTAGTCTCCATGCTCCAGTTGGCCAATTTCCGACGTTCTTCCACCCACATTTGTTTCAATATACCGCATACGTCACTTGTACTTTACATTTTGTGTTCAACAGGTGTGGGTGTTTGTCTTTCGTCTTTTGTTTGTGTTGTGTGTGTCGTTTTTATATTTCATATTTTCATTTGTTTTGTGTGTGTGTGTGTGTGTGTGTGTGTGTGCGTGTCTTTTGTTGTGTGTAAATGTGTCGTTCTTTTTTTCTTTTTTCTTTTTTTTCTTTGACAGACACGACACAAACAAAAGACGAAAGACAAACACACAGCTACAGTTGGCAACACAGTAAAGACACACAAAACGTAAAGTGGAAGTGATGTATGCGACGCATTGAAACAACGTCGGAAATTGGCCAACTGGAGCATGGAGACTAATGAACATATCTCCAGGACAACACACATGCGCTAACAGCGCTGGGAATCGTAAGTAACACCTAACGATAATTTCACATCGTGAATTTATGCTACCAAATTTTATTCTAACCCCCCCCCCCCCAAAAAAAAAGAGAAAAATATGACAAAATGTAACACAGTTACATATTGTAATACATTTATTACATGTACAAATAGAAACACGTATTACAGGCCACTGAAGATGTTTCACAAATAAAAGAAGCGAAACGCGTTTGGTAATAAACAAACTACTTTTACTTAGTTACATGGACGGAACATACCTCCAAGAGTTATGTATTTTGCTTTCATCTTAGCGTGAAAGCTTATTAGTTGCGCCTGTTTGACTAAAGCGTAGCTATCTTTGTTCACGTTTTGTGTTGATAAGCAGGTAAGACATTAAAGCCGACCGTTGTTGGGGAGTTCTTCCCCCTGCGCGCCGCCCACCCTCCGGTCCCTGTAATGCAGGTGACGGGACGCCACTAGACGCGGCTCAGGTCCGCCGCTGAGATGCAAGTTGCGCTCCGGGGACGGAGCGACGGCTCCGCCGTAAATTAAACACCCACCTACTCGCTGCTTTGCTGGCGAGGCGGCAGCACAGACTCCACGGCCGGAAATTCCTCTGTTAAAGTACTCCGCCAAGTTTCCCCCGCTCTTACTCGCGGAAGCCCTCAAAGCACAAAGCCTCATAGTGCGGAGCTCAAAGGCAGCCAGCACACGCTGTACTGCGATACTGAACAAGTGTCTGTCTTTTGGCGTAGAGGTAATGAAAGAGAGGAGCAGCTGCGGAATGTACAATACGCGACAAAAAAAAAGTGAATCAACCAGAAGACATTGTTAGCTGTCAGTGTAACTTGGTACCCGTGCACACCGTCGGAAGTTATGTAAATGATTAGAGTTGCAGTTATTTGAGACAAGTTGACTGACCACCTCTGTGCATTAGTTTTGGGTTGGTTGGGTTGTATGGGGGCAGAGACCAAACAGCGAGGTCATCGGTCGCATCGGATTAGGGAAGGACGAGGAAGTAAGTCGGCTGTGCCCTTTCAAAGGAGCCATCCCGGCATTTGCCTGGAGCGATTTAGGGAAATCACGGAAAACCTAAATCAGGATGGCCGGACGCGGGATTGAACCGTCGTCCTTCCGAATGCGACTCAAGTGTGCTGACCACTGCGCCACCTCGCTCGGTGCATTAGTGTTGTTCGTCTACTAGTTCAAATGTGTGTGAAATCTTATGGGGCTTAACTACTAAGGTCATCAGTCCCTAAGCTTACACGCTACTAAACCTAAATTATCCTAAGGACAAACACACACGCCCATGCCCTAGGGAGAACTCGAACTTCCGCCGGGACCAGCCGCACAGTCCATGACTGCAGCGCCTTAGACCGCTCGCGTCTGCTAGTTGTCACAGGGTGTAAGCAATACTTGTTTACAAGCCACCACAGTGGTGTTAAGGAAGTCGAAACAAACATTTGATACAAGACACTAGGAGTCCATCAAGTCGCAAAAATAACACGAATTGGCCAAAAAAACAACAAAAACTACATGGGATGCTCGGTGCGCGAGATTTTCCATATCCTTCATCTCTCACAAGGCAAACTACTGGTCCTAGATACAAACTGACTAGACGTTTCTCTTGACGGGCTATCCAAAACTGTTGATATTCATCGTCAATGATAAAATCCACCACATTTGTAAAAATTATTTACTTCTAAAAAGGAAAGCACAAAGCGGTTTCAGCACCTGTGTCCCATCTTCGGATGCATATTAAAATGCGAGACCAGTTAAGAATTAGTAACTTATGTCAAAGTACGTTAAAACAGTGAATCCGACGCACACCAAAACGTACTTAATTCAGAGTAATGAAATTTCGGGAATACATTTGTCTATGTAACATATTTAAGTGATTAACACTGCAAGATCACAGGTTAATGTAAGCACGAGATAAGTCATTGCAAATGTGAAATGCTGCTACATTAATAACAACTGTAACTGCCAGAATGTTGAATGCAACCATGCAAATGTGCATGCACTGTGTTGTGCAGGTGCCGGATGTCAGTTTCTGCGATGGAGTTCCACGCCTGTTGATCTTGCTCGGTCAATGCGGAGAAGACTAAGGCTGTTTGTGGATGACGCAGGAGTAGTCATCCGATGATGTCCCTCCAATATGTGCTCGATTGCAGGCAGACCTGGTGATTGAAGAGGCCAAGACAACATGTAAACATTGTGTAGAGCATGTTGGGTTGCAACAGCGGTGCGAGGGCGAGCGTTATCCTGTCGGAAAACACTTCCTGTATTCCGTTCACGAATGGCACCACAACAGGTCGAATCACCAGACTGACGTACAAATTTGCCGTCAGGGCGTGTGGGATGACCACGAGAGTGTTTCTGCTGTCATACGAAGTCGCACCGTAGACCATAACTCCAGGTGTAGGTTTTCGCTGGGTCTCTTTGCTTTGTTATTGCTAGCGAAACAACTAATCTATGAGATAAAATATGTTGCTACGAAAAGAGCACTGAAATACTTTTTAGGGATGCTGCGCTGTGACTTTCTTTGGATAATTAATTTTCAACAAAACAAAATGTATTATGTTCTTATTATTCTGGATCTGGCTTTCTATTGAAGGAACATTGTTTCGTTACTGTAACTCGCTATAAAATTCAATATATCTGCCTTACTTTAGAGTTATTGAAAAGGTTACTGAAAATTATTTCGTTATTAATACTGAGGTTACAGTACGCAATGTTTGTTCAACATCAAAATTTTAACTGGATTTTTGTTAACAGTAAAACACCAATAAGTAACACGACTAACACGAGAACATGAGACTATTATCAGAGAAAAAGATATTTTTACTATAATGTTTACCAGACCAGAAGTACGCACAGCAAGATTTCTTTTATGTTATGAAAGTAAATTATCTTTTTGCACTGTTAATAATATATCATCCGCAGCCCCCGTCCACCTGCAAAACACATAAAATCTGCTGCTGTGCAGTGCAATTCCGAAAGCTGAAATAAATAATTTTAGTTTACCATTACCTGTCCGCTTCTTTGCGGTGTGATTGGTTTCATTTAATGCAGTTTGAATGCGCCGCGGCAGAGGCTCGTTCGTTCGTAGCGCAGCTCTGCGCCGCGAATAATATTTAAATAGCCGAAAACGTCTCAAAAGGATGGAATAAAACACCAGGCAAGGTTATTACAAATCATAATGCAAGTTTACACTATGTAACTGTATTCAAAACACTTAGACAGCTTAAATTATTACACACCTTTACAAATCAATACGTCTCTCAATCTTGACAAAAGAATGCTACACAAGCGTACAATATAACATCACAGGCTCTTCGTATTCATATAGCTGCAAAAAGACGACAGAGAAATTAATGTTCGGTCACTACTATTTATACTCGTTGTGACATATTCTCATCTTTGTTTGATATTTAATAAGTATCGTCTGCGGCGGTTTCAGTACTCGCCGACACTGATATTTTCTTTCAAAAAAATCGGTACATTATTCTATACAAGAACAAAACATGACACACAATGCTTTCTCTTTATTACATAAAGTTCACACAATCGTTGTCCACGCAGTTACAATCATGCAGTTCGTTTATTCTTTTCTCCTTTTTTACCACATATAGTATGTATTTTGCCAGGAGACGTTACAAGGTCCAGAGGAGTATCTAGCATGCAGACAGGTTGGTTTCAGGCGCTCAACTGGCCTTCTTCTAACCAACACACCGCCATCACGGTCACCGAGGCAGAACCAGCTGTCACAATAAAACGGAATATACTACAACTCTTTCCTCCAATGAACTCTCACTTGACATTGCAAAGAACGCAAAAGGCAGAGGTTTGGGCCTGTGGAATGCGCGTTATAGGACATCTGACTAGGAGCTGCCCTTGAAGTAACCGATTTGTAACAGTTCGTTGTGTCAGTGTGGTGCCAACTGCTGCTCAAATTTCTGCTGCATACGCAGTACAACGCGCCAGAAGTGTACGCCGAACACGATGGTCTTTCCTCTCGGTAGTGCCACATGGCCAGCAGGAGCCTGGTCTTCTTGCGAGCGTACATTCTCGTGACAACCGCTATCAGCAGTGACGTACAATGGCTCCATTCGTGACGAGTCTTTTTGCAGTATCGCAGAAATAACATCCAGCTTCTCGCAGCCCTATTACACTACCTTCTTCAAACTCAGTGAGGTCTTGATAACAGCGTCACTGTCGTCCTGAAGGTATTGTTGACTAGCACCAACTCACCACGTCCCTCTCAAAACTGACTAACGCTCGCGGCCACTACAGCGTGTATTCAAATAACACGTGATCTGCACCCTCATAGTGGCGCTATTACCACCACTCTTGTGCGACTGGTGAGAAATCTGAGTAGGCATCATCTTCCAGGTGTAGAAACACGCCTACCAACTTTCGTTTACGTCACACAACTCCTTCTTGGTCTTGCGATTTTTTTCCGTTAGTGTAATTTTGAAAAAGTTTATTCTTACCTTGTGATACGCCACTAAGTCGTCCTCAGACGGGGCGGGACAGCTAACATAGTAGACGGGGAATCCCACCTCACGGACACAGCGTCACTATCACAAGGGACGTGCTAGGCAGTGTAATTAGCGACTGTAGCGCTCTCCAGTGATACCTATCCGCTGTATCTGACTCCCATACCACTCAGTTTGTTTACAAAAATGGACCCGCGTGAAATTCCTACTTTATCCCCGTTAAAAGGAAAGTTTCGTCCTTTGTGGGTATGCTTGTCACGTTGTTCTGACTGTAATATACGTAAATAACATAAACATATTACAAGACGAAAAAGAAAAGCTCCATTTCCAGAGAGGTCCTCTTCCAGCAGTGGCTTGTCTTGGCATAAATACATTGCTGCAAAGGTAATGGCACCATGGCGTGTGGAGATAGTAACCACTGTGGCCTCTATGCGTTCCATTGGCTGGAGAGTCTCTCGAGTATGGACAAGAGCTTTGTTGAGAATCACTAGCGTACCTCCACCACGATGGTCAAGGCGGTCAAAGTAGTGACACACCATGTTGTGAAGGTGGAAATCGTCCGCTGGTTTGAGGTGTGTTTCTGCGACCAGTAAAACATCCACACAATGGTCATGGAGGAAGGCATTCAACTCTGTCTTCATCCATTTTATACCATTGGCATTAAAAATGCAGGTGACAAGATCCTGAGGGGGCTGGTGATGGTATGGTGTGGTGGTCGATCCGCCATTACAACAATATTTGACTAAGTCCTTCCACTATGGCGGTGACCTTGGAGAGCCCATCCTCCAACCGAAGGATTTTGTGTGCAGTGTCACGAATAATAGCCCAGATATGGGGTTTCATGAAGAAGGAGATAACCTGGAGGATTTCATGCATGTCCTCCTGAAAGGAGGCATCAGTCTCCACCACTGGGGGAGGGACCCAGATCGGCTGCTTGCCCCTGCAGCGAGCAGGGGCAAGTGGAGTAGTAGCCAGAGTGGGGGTAGGGGCAGAGGGTCATGATCTGGTCACATAAGGAATGGAGAGGACTGCAGAAGGCTCCTGTAGTCGGTGAGCAGTGGAAGCTGTCATGGAAGATGGACAATGAGGAGGAGACCAGGCTGCAGCAACAAAGGATGTTGCGAGAGTCTGGGCAGAAGGGGGCACAGGTGCCATAGAACCATCGAGCGCCTGTGTGGCTGAACCAGAGCAGCTACTGAGGGTAGTGCACCAGGCTGGCCCCGCAAAACTGGAATGTTGGTCGTGGTCTATTGCCACGTGGGAGGTCGATTTGCTCTTGGTTTCTTTTGAGAGCGTGGGAAGACTTCAGTGCCTTCTGGATGCCATGCAGTGGGGATCGTGGGTCATGCCCAGACACCTGGTGCAGGTAGGTTTATCTGAGGTTGCGAGTGTGCAGGTCTCCACTACATGTGGGCTGGGACACTTAACACACCGCAATGGCAGGGAGCAGTAATTCCCAGTATATCACAAACATTGGCATTTGGGACAGATGACTGGCTCATTGCAACCTTTGTACGATTCAACCTAGACTTTCGTGTACAGGAGGTACCGGATTTGGTAAATATGCTCTATGTCCGCCCTCTGGGAAAGGTAGATGACATGGGTAGAGCAGGGGATCAATTCCAATGTCTCAAGATCCCTCTTGCTAAACTGGTGGACCAAAGGGTGTTCTAAATGGAGTCAAAGCAGTTCCTCCTGGACCTCCTCTGCCGTAACCTCTGGTGGCAAGTCCTTGATGACGATTTTGGTTTGGCGATTTCCCGACATCTGGTGGGTAAAGTAAGGCATCATCTTTGATCTGACAAAGTCGGGAATGGTATGATAGTCATCCCTACTGTCGAGCATGTATTTCACATGATCTTTTTGGTAAACAGCTTGCAGTTGGCCTAAAATGAGCCGCTGGAGCTCAGTGTTCAGTTTTGTATAATTAGTGACATTATAAATAACAATAGGGGGTATCTACTCTTTCTTCAGAGGGCTTGATGCGGTCTCTTGAGAAGGAGGGTCAGGAGAAGGAGCCATTTCCTCATCCACAGGACCATCTGGTGTGGCGTCCTCCATGAGGGAGGTATCAGACAACGACCCGCTATCACCACGGTCCGCATGGGCGAAGGAGCGTCTGAGCAATGGCCACAGGACTTTCCGATTTGGTCTGCATGCCCAGAAGGCTCGCCACGGTGGCGGGACAAAGTAGGAAGAGCTGCACTCGTAGGTACAGCCTGGTGGTGGTCAGATACAGCCGAGGCCTCTCTACGAGAAAGATCAATTACTAAGCGGTCAGATGATTTGTCGGACGATGACGACACGGGAGAACGGACCTTGACGCGGGATGGTAAACAGTCGTCACCGTGATCACGGTGATCGGTTTCAGTCCCGATTTGTGGCGTTTTGGGCGATTCAAACGATCTTTCGCCTGCTGTGAGGTGGGCGGAACATCAGTCGCGACTGGAAGCCGGGGAGGGCGGCGTTTCCTACGCGATTCACCTCGAGGGGCGGCGGTGGGAGGGTCGGAGCGCCGCGAAGGTTGCTGCGCAGACTTGGGTCCACCTGATGTAGCCAGGGGCCCAGCACGAGAGGACTGCGCACACCAAAAATTTCACAGCTAGTCTGGGGCAAAAACTATGAAGCACCAACGGCGTAAAGACAGGTAAGCAACGCTGATATATGGTGAAAAATAGAACGACACTACAGGGAAACGCACTCGTACAAGAAAACACTTCCAGGGATCCACCCTTTAACACCTGACAGTATTTGCGACACATTTTATGGCCAATATGTACATATACCATTGAATGTAAGAGTAAATGCAAAATTATATCATTGTACAACACGTACTTCTACAGTTAAGACGTCATAAACGATGGGACGCATGGGAAACCGACGCATCATGCACGATGTTTAAATTTCATACTTGTCTGCTACTAAACCAGTTCGCAATAAATTTTGCAGACTGTATCCTCATATGTCGCTGAATGTACCTACGATTTAAATCACTATACGACAACAACTGAATAGGTATGACGTCGTAAACAGTGTCACCATCTGACAGTCATTCTTCCCACTACCCAGTGTGACTTTCGACCGTCCTTCTCTGCCGATGACCTACTCCTTCACCTCATTCATCTCCTCTCCGAACAGCTCAACTCCCATCGGTCCACCATCTTCCTCTCCCTCGACCTTGAACGTGCTTACGACCGGGTCTGACGTTCCGGTCTCCTCTTCAAGCTCCAAACCTTTGCGCTTCCTATCAACTATGTCTGTCAAATCGGGTCCTTTCTTTCCCAACGTCCTTCCTATGTCACCATCCATAAATCGGATTCCTACACATTCCGCCCCTCCGCCGGTGTGCCCCAAGGTTCCGTCCTCTCCCCTCTTCTCTACCTTCTGTATACGCCGGATATGCCGCCGCCTCCACTCCCATCCACCTTCTACAGTATGCCGATGACACCGCCTTCCTTTCCCTCGCCCCCACCTTGCAACGCTCCCAACATCTTCTCCAATCTTATCTTGAGCGGTTCACCACTTGGTGCAACCAGTGATTGCTCAAGGACAATCCTTCCAAGAACCAGGAGATCATTGCAGGCAAAACCACCCCTTCCCTCCGTCTCCTCAACTTCTGTGTCACCATCTATGGCCGTCCTATCACCCTCACCCCCACCCTAAAGTACTCTGGCGTCACCCTTAACCGTTGCCTCACCTGGACCCCCCAACTCCAGACAATCCAAGCCAAGGCACAATTCCCCCTCAATCTCCTCAAGCTCCATTCTGGCTGTACATGGGGTCTGGATCTTTCCACCATCCTCCACATCTATAAATCCCACATCCGCCCTATCCTCTGCTACATCTACCCTGCATGGATCTCTGCCCCTCCTACCATTTACAATTCCCTTAAAATCCTAGAACTCCATGCACTCCGCCTCGCCTATCGCATCCGTATCCCCTCCCCCATGCAGATCCTATATGACCTTATTCCGTTCCCACACTTTCTCCTCTTCCTCGAACAGATACAGATCCTCTACACCTCCCTTAAACTTGATTCCCCTCACATGCTTGTCTCTCCCATCCTCTCCCATCCCCATCCGCTGCTGTGCCTGTATTCTCATGTCCCACCTACTCTCCAACTCTCCACTCTCCATACCCTTGCCCAAGGTGGCTTCCACCAACTCCCCCTCCCTGATGATGACCTCATCCCCCCCATCTACCCACTTTTATCCTCCCTTTCCTCACCCCCTCCTCCACCTGGGCTTCCCCTATGCCCTATACCTTCTTTTCTCCCCCTCCCATCTCCTCTGCCACTGGCATTTACACTCTCCCCTCTCCATCCTCCGCCACCTTTTCCCCTTTTGGCAGGTCCCCGGACTCTTACACATCAAGTGAACATTTTTGCGGTGGAGATCATCACCATCGTTTCTTTGTGTGTGCATCGTGCTAGTGCTTCAGTGTTTCACTGCCGATGCTCCATTGTTCACATGTATCATTTCAGTGTTCGTGTACAGGTGCTAAATGTATTTTTCTTTTCCTACACCTGTGAATGGCTCGTGTTTTTTATTCATGTGTCTACTGTTTTTTTGTCCGCCATTTTGTTTTGTTTTTCTGTGTCTTCCTTGTTTCTCTTTGTGCTCTCTGTGGCCGAAGAACGGCGTAATATTGCCGCTGCCGGCCCACCTTTTGTATAAGGTGATAAGGTGTTAAAATAACAATAAACAAGAAAACGTGACAGTTGACACTCCTCCTCCTATGAACTCACTTCTTCCCTCCCCAAGTGCTTGACAGGCCCTTCAAATTTTATTACAGTTACTTCGTCGTGCCTTGGTGCTCACCATTTATATACGTCAAATGCAGTGTGTGTTGGGTGTCGTCGTTCCGTACTGTGAACGCCAGTTTTAATTGTGTTATTTGTGCTGCCAATTCTTATTTACTACATCTTAATTGAGTACCATTTTAACTGTATGTGGCATTTGCCCCTCCTTTTTTGTATATTTTAACTCCAATTGTTTCCCTTATCATAAGTAAATTTCATCTTTTATCCCCTTATTTTATATATGTGCTGTTCTCCTGTAATATTTTATGTAATCCCTTAACTGAAGAGCGGCGAATTGTGCCGCTGCCAGCCCACACATGCTCCTTGGGGCAGGGCAATGAAATGACAAAAAAGGAAAAAAACACATTTCGACGGTGACTTGGGTTCTACACAAGTAGAATGAGTTTTAATACATGTAACACTTGATGGCTTAACACTGAAGCCTATATTGTGGAATAAAACCTGTCAAAGAGTCAAATTGTGGTTATATCTTTCAGAAAACTTATTAATTCGTTGCTACACCCTCCAGTCGCAACATATTCTGCAGACAGTATATACATATGCCGCTGACTGTACCTACAAAATTTTATCACTGCATGACTGTTGTGTACATAGTTCCGTGTAGTTAGGGCGTACGCAACTTTCCCACTACAGCACACCCCGCTAAGCACAACAGCGCAGGCGCAGCGCTCGTCTGTCTCCGCACTACGAGATGGTGCTGCCTTAGAGACGGACCAAATTCTGCTTCCGCCGATCTGGGTATTAGTATGTAACGCAGCCAATGAGATTGCTACTAACGTAGAACCTTTTCTCCTCGTGGATCACACTTGCACAGTGATAACTGAACGCGTGAGGTATTATAACGAGTGTACAGACCTCCGATTAGTCAGTCTGCATTAATCCGCATTTGTCTGCACTAGTCTGTACCAGTTTATAGTCAAATTTCAGTCTGTGCCTAATAAGATTATCATATTCCTGTACATAGCCACGAAGAGAAATGTATAGACACTTTGTCAAGTATCAGAGATATGTGAGAATAAGATTAATGTACCAAGACCAAAGGAACTTCAGATTGTCAATTGTAAATAGCATCCAGAATCAAGTTACATAATGCTTATGCTTTTTATTATTTTAATAAATGTGTGTGAAAATTACTCAAGTTCTATTTAAAGTTTGTCACCGTCAATCTGCTACTCTAAGCATGCAAGTTGCATTTCTATCGCCTGACCTAACGGCAGAAGATAAACACACCACGATAAGACCACGAGACATATTGCTGACACTCGCCTACTTCGCTTGAGCGACAAGTCAAATAATCTGATGGTGTGTGTACCGAAGGTCTTACAGTACGCACACTACAACGACACAGTTCAGGAGATATGAAGTCATTAGCATCAAGACCAAGACCAGATTCTGCCTCGTACGGGCGTGGATGCACACCTAAATATAAATATATGGCCAACGCCAGGTTTGTCAGGTAGTTAACAATAAAAAAGAATTTTCATGAAGATGTGTACATTTCTACGTTACTTCTGGCGCCAGAGATTGCTATGCTTTAATTCGCTCTGCCGGACCCTGGTGAGATGTCGTGGCCGGTGGACTCCCAGATTACGCCGGACCCTTCCCTCCCGGGCCGAGCATTCAGCCAGCCAGTCGCACGGCACGGCACAGTTCTGTGCTGCCAGCCTGCCTGTCCACAACCCTCGAGGGGGGCGCGGCGGCCATTTGTCACGCCCGTCTCCTCGGCGCTAGCGGGATACAAATGGCCGCCGGTGGAACTCAGCTCGGCTCACCGCCTCGGGTCGGTGCTTCTGTGCTGGCGCGTCTCGGGCTGAATATGTCGTCCAGTCGGAGGTAATTACGACTCGGGCAGCGGTGCTCTCGCCTCTACACGTGTTCCATGCAGTTAACACGCGCGGCTCCCAGGTCGGTAGCAGGACTATTGATAGTTTGAAAAAATATCGAGAATGCGATATATTGGTATTTAAGAAAATACATACGTCCTTCAATACATCGAAAAGGTTAGCTGTATCGATACATCGATGGACATAATATCGATGCGGGCCCGTAAAAATATCGGCTGCACATTGTAAATATACTGCCAGTTTTAGAAGAGTATATTTATCCACAGACCTGTATCATTGACGTCGGTTTGCACTAGTGTTTTGGAGCGTATATTGTATTCAAACATTATGAATCACCTCGAAGGGAACGATCTATTAATACGTAATCAGAATGGTTTCAGAAAACATCGTTCGTGTGCAACGCAGCTAGCTCTTTATTCGCACGAAGTAATGGCCGCCGTCGACAGGGGATCTCAGGTTGATTTCCTCGCAAGCGACTTCTAATCAAGCTGAGGACCTATGAGGTATCGTCTCAGTTGTGGGACTGGATTCGTGATTTCCTGTCAGGAAGATCTTAGTTCCTAGTTCAAATGCTTCAAATGGCTCTGAGCACTATGGGACTTAACATCTTAGGTCATCAGTCCCCTAGAACTTAGAACTACTTAAACCTACCTAACCTAAGGACATCACACACATCCATGCACGAGGCAGGATTCGAACCTGCGACCGTAGGAGTCTCCCGGTTCCGGACTGCAGTGCCTAGAACCGCTCGGCCAACGCCGCCGGCGCAGTTCGTACTAATAGACGGCAACTCATCGAGTAAAACGGAAGTGATATCAGGTGATCCCCAGGGAAGCGTCCTGGGACCTCTACTGTTCCTGATCCATATAAATGACCTGGGTGACAATCTGAGCAGTTCTCTTAGGTTGTTCTCAGATGATGCTGTAATTTACCGTCTAGTAATGTCATCCGGAGACCAGTATCAATTGCAAAGCGATTTAGAAAAGATTGCTGTATGGTGTGGCAGGTGGCAGTTGACGCTAAATAACGAAAAGTGTGAGGTGATCCACATGAGTTCCAAAAGAAATCCGTTCGAATTCGATTACTCGATAAATAGTACAGTTCTCAAGGCTGTCAATTCAACTAAGTACCTGGGTGTTAAAATTACGAACAACTTCAGTTGGAAAGACCACATAGATAATATTGTGGGGAAGGCGAGCCAAAGGTTGCGTTTCATTGGCAGGACACTTAGAAGATGCAACAAGTTCACTAAAGAGACAGCTTACACTACAGTCGTTCATCCTCTGTTAGAATATTGCTGTGCGGCGTGGGATCCTTACCAGGTGGGATTGAAGGAGGACATAGAAAGGGTGCAAAAAAAAGGACACCTCGTTTTGTATTATCACGTAATAGAGGAGAGAGTGTGGCAGACATGATACGCGAGTTGGGATGGAATTCATTAAAGTAAAGACGTTTTTCGTCGCGGCGAGATCTATTTACGAAATTTCAGTCACCAACTTTCTCTTCCGAATGCGAAAATATGTTGTTGAGCCTAACTTACATAGGTAGGAATGATCATCAAAATAAAATAACAGAAATCAGAGCTCGAACAGAAAGGTTAAGGTGTTCGTTTTTCGCGCGCTGTTTGGGAGTGGAATGGTAGAGAGATAGTATGATTATGGTTCAATAAACCCTCTGCCAAGCACTTAAATGTGAATTGCAGACTAATCATATAGATGTAGATTATTAGATATTCTGTACGTCAATAAGCTAGCAGCCTATTTGTCCCCCTTACAGGAAGAACTGAAAGGAAAACGATGTACGTTCATGGTTGGCGATAGCCACTTTGCTAACAGCGGTAACTGCATTTAAGTGGCACAATAAAAGGCGTCCGATGGGTCCGTCGTTCGGTTTCGTCACGTATCGGATTTACCTGGAATACTTCATGTCGATTTACCTTTTTTTTTTTTTTTACTTTCTGCAAAAGCCAGCAGTCTAGCTGTGTCAAAATTGCCTGGTGCAGTTAAGCGTTGCAGTTTGTGTTGGTAGCGCCAATCGCCGACTACGTCAGCATTTCCCTCACACGTCTCCGCCCACGGGTGGTTGGAGTTAAACGTGCCATTCAGATTTTTGTTCATAATTTTCACCAACTGTTTTTGAAAAAGCCAATGTGAAAACCAGGACACTGGTGTGCTATTTCTACGCATTAAATATCTTGGTATTCCATTAATACCACCACCCCATAGTGCGATAAGCGTTTTTCTTTGTGCCACGTATAATCGCTTCACAGAGCCAGATTGAAAGACTGGACGTGATGAAAGCTAAAAAACTATTAAGACTACTTTGCACAGTTTAAAATGGTTCAAATGGCTTTCAGCACAACGGGCCTAATAATCTGAGGTCATCAGTCCCCTAAAACTTAGAACTACTTAAACCTAACTAACCTAACGACATCACATACATCCATGCCCGAGGCAGGATTCGAACCTGCGATCTTAGCACTCGGGCGATCCCGGACTGAAGGGCCTAGAACCGCTCGGCCAAAACGGCCAGCTTCACACAGTGAAAATAAAATTATGTTCCATTAGAATTTCAAAAGAACAATTTCCAATATTTACCGAAAATTGCGAAGAAATAATATAAAATAAGAATATCGGCACTCGATATTGCCATTTAGATGTCGATGAATGAGGAATATCGCACTTGTGTAAATCGATGTCCTACGCCGCATTTATCGATATATCGATACGTTATCAACAGTCTAATCGGTAGAATAGAGGATTCCCGCATGTACACTGATGCGTATAAGCTAAAGGCAAAGGTAACAAGCATACAAAGCCCGACAAAAATTTGATTATGAATATAGTACAGAAGGTAACTCATTAGACGAACAGAAATGCGACTTTTATTTAAAGATAATAATTACACCGCGGTTTATGATCGGCCCTAGAACATTATAAAGGTTGGACATGGTTCCTAAATAGGTATGTGATTGCCAAGGACGACAATGGTTGCTCTACAACTTGTTCTTCTCATGCTGGCAACAAGGCTCGTAAAGAGTTCTCGCGGTACGCTTTTCCAGTCCCCCACCTTTGCTGTTTGATGCATGTAATACTGTACGCCCTTAACGTAGACCGATGTGCAGCGGACACAGGCGACTGCACCGCACGGAGATGTCTTCTCTGGTCCCTTACCAACCGACCGACTGCCTGCTGGTCCATCCGCGACTGCCGCTCCGTCGCGACTGCGCTGCTGGTGCGTCTCCCACTGACTTGCAGACATACACGACTGTGAAAATACTGGCTCGGACCCAAGGATGCAGAGGAAACACGCCCACTGACTAAACGACATCCCTGCACCATGAAAGGACCTGCCCATGTTCCACAAGATGGTAACTGAAGGGGACCAGAAGCGGTCAGAGAACCAATTACAAGTCGCCCGATCAGACGACGATCTCTCAGCGCCGGTATGCCGAAAACATTTAAATAACTTCTCATAGTAAAACACACGAACTACACACACAACGTGACAAACACTTGCACGAAGACCAGAACGATACCCTACAGTAACTAAGCACGCACGAAGACAAATCGAGAGTCGATGCACACTCACGGAGCCGACTCATGAATGATCGGCGAGCCAAAACCCGTCGTCCAGCAGGACGGCCGACCGACGATCCACCCGGCTCAAGTGATGCGTGACGGCAATGGTCGGGCGAGAGATGGTCGATGCAGACCTCACAGCTCCAACCCGACTGCACTAGCGCCGCATTGAAACTCCCCGACTGGCAGGTCCGGACTGCGCTCCAGACACTTTCCAAGTCGCTGCCAGCCTGAGCTCACGACCCGAACTCGCTATCCGAACTGACTTACGACAGACAACGACGGTGAAGTAATAGCAGTCAAGCAAAGATACTACGAGAGGGGATATATCGATATGCGTTGCTAACGCCGGTCACGGTCAGGCAAGGCAGCAACTCAGTGACAGTAGAAATGTAACTTAACGTAGTGAGGTGGAAGGACGCTAAAAACAGGGAGTAAAGAAAAAAGATGATGGCGGGAACACGAGCCACGCACGGCTCATTTGTCTGAAAACAAGACTGCATAGTAAGTTTCCGTAATCTGAAAGAGGTGCGTAAGACATTGGTTTATCAAAATGTTGACGTCCTCCACTACGTCTCCCCAATACATGCCACACAAGCTCAATGAGGTTAAGAGGAGGAACGGCGAAGTCAGCCCATTCGCCGAAAACCCTCACATTTCAAGGGCTCCTCTACCTGCGCTTTTAGATGTGCTCGCACGTTGTCACCCATAAAAATGAAGCCAAGGCCCAGTGGACTCCTTAAAAGATGCTCTTGGGGAAGGAGTACAGTGTCACTATAACGTGGATCAGTGTACCGTGTTGTAAGATTTGGGGATCAGTACTCCTATGCAACATTATAGCTCCCCACACCACACGGGCCACCAAATTCGAGAAAAGCTCGCTATCGCACTTCCCGCTGGCCCAGTCCCTATCCATTTGGCACCATCGCAAAACGGTGCCTCCGATCTGCGGGTGTCAACGGAACACAACGTACTGGTCATCAGGCAGAGAAGTCACTCCCATGCAGATTCCGTGCACTGTGGAGTGTGAGATCGCTTGTCTTGCAGTCCTGTTAAATGTGGTTGCAATGGTACCCGCCGTTTGAGTTGGGTGCCTGCTTGCCTGTTGTACAATGTAGCTGCTATAGACGACCATGTTTCCACACAGGAGTGCCTGTTTTTGCATGTTCATCCTTCTGATTGAAGGTTTGAGGAACTTCGACATTTCACTTGTGTAATAAAATGGAACAAGTGCAACTGTCCTTTCGATAATATTTATTACATAGCAAAGAGTTTCGGTGATTCAACGCGCCATTTTCAGGCCTGAAGAAGGTGTACTGAATTAACGAAACTGGTAGGTACATAATAAATAACATCGAAAGCAAAGTTGCACGTGTTCTATTTCATTACAGAAGTGCCTGAGGTTCGGAACGCTCCCCATGCACATCGACCAATGCTGTGAGCAGTAACAAACTTCTGAGTTTCACTAGTCAAACTTCGTCCTTCTTCCAGTTTCCCGATGATTCTTGCCTATTGAAGTCATCCAAATGTTGTCTCCGGGTAGTGTTCTAAAGAAGAACACCATCACACTGCAAAGTAACTGCTGGCCTATTGACTTTTCACGCTCCTTCAACTGACTCTTGTTGCGGGGTTCGGCACTATAGTGAAAGGTAACCTCACGCCGTGTGACGTCCAACTTCCTGTGCACGACTGGGAGACCTCTGGCAACATGCCACATCCATATTTCTAGATTTCCGGAACGAATTTGACACGGTGTCCCATTGGAGGCTGGTTACTAAGGCACGAGCATATGGAATAAGTTCACAGCTATGTGAGTTGCTAGAAGAATAGAAACCAATATGTTGTTCTCGACGAAGAGTGTTAATCAGAGACAAGGCTATTTTCAGGAGTGCCCTAGGGCAGTTTGATAGGACGGCTGTTGTTCTCTATAAAGATAAATGATCTGACTGACAGGGTGGGTAGAAATCTGCGGTTGTTTGCTGTTGATGCTGTGGTGTACGGTAAGGTGTCGATGTTTAGTGTGTGTAGGAGAATACAAGACGACTTAGACAAAGTTTCCAGTTGGTACGATGAGCGGCAGCTAGCCCTAATGTAGAAAAATGTAAATTAACGCGGATGAGTAGGAAAATCAAACATGTAATGCTCGGATACGGCATTACTTGTGTCTTGCTTGACACAGTTAAGTCGTTTAAGGGGATAACGTTCCAAAGCGATAAGAAGTAGAACGAGTATGTGAGAACTTGGTAGAGAAGGTGAATGGTGGACGTCGGGTTATTGGGAGAATTTTAGGAAAGTGTGATTCACCTGTAAAGAAGACCGCATGTAAGACGCTGGTGCGACCTATTCTTGAGTACTGCTCGAATGTTTGGGATCCGTACCAGGTCACATTGAAGGAAGACAGCGAATCAGTTCAGAGGCGGACTGCTAGATTTGTTACCGGTAGGTTCGAACAACACGTAAGCGTTACGGATATGCTTCGCGAACTCAAATGGGAATCTCTGGAGGGAAGGGACGTTCTTTTCGGGAAACACTGTTCAGAAAATTTAGATAACCGGTATTTGAAGATGACTGCAGAGAAATTCTACTGCCACCATCATACATTGCATGCAATGACCACGAAGACGAGATACGAGAAATTAGGTCTCATACGGAGGCATAAAAAAAGTCATTATTCCCTCGCTCTGTTTCCGAGTGGAACAGGAAAGGAAATGACCAGTAGAAGGTACAGAGTACCCTCCGCCAAACACCGTACTGTCGCTTGCGGACTATCAACGTAGATACAGATATAGATGCTGCCGCACTTTTATTCATTTCTTCCCAGTAGTTAACATCTTGTGTTGCTTTATCTAGCTCAGCCTTAAGTTCTGCTGAATTCTGTACATCTGCACTCTCTAGTTCAGTCAACTGCGTTAGTACTACAACTGTATATCTACATGTAGACTGATCTCTAAGCTACAGCTCACGCAGAATCGCTGAGGCTTTTATTCAGTCATTCGTCGACCAGTCTGATGCGGTAATATAAAGCACCAAAAAGAAAGCTGAGGTTTTAAATTTTACGTTTAAAAAATCGCTCACGCAGGAGGATCGTAAAGATATTACATCGTTTGACCGTCACACAGACACCCGCACGGAGGACCTAGAAATGGGCAACCTTGGCATTGAGAAACTATTTTAATGAATACGAGAGTCCGAACAAACTTATCTGAAGTATATAGATTGGAAAAATTTTAGATTGCAAAATCATTAAAGCTTTTGCGGATAGAACTACGTTTATAGGAGGCTGCCTGCAGCAGTGCGATCCTGTTGCGAACTTTTAATACCTCAGGGCTTCCAGCTTTACAAAACTAATGTAAAATTTAGAGTACAAAAATAAACTTGTAATAACAAAGCTTTTACTAGTTAATCTGAATTTGTTGTTAATCTGCGTTTGTTAATATCGGTATTTCTTAGACTCTGATTGATCAGAAAACAACTGTTAATAGCTTTCTGAGTACCCCTGAGGCAAGCACAGATTGTTAAAATCTTCTTATTTTTTATTTTTGGCTGAGCACGCTTCCACTCCCAGCATCATGTTCTCTACGATTTCAACTTTCAGTGCTGTAAAGTGCTTCATTGTGCCATTCACCCTGGAATGACAAACATATACCTGATAGGGTGCAGCGGGGCTATT
Source organism: Schistocerca gregaria (assembly GCF_023897955.1). Lineage (NCBI taxonomy): Eukaryota > Metazoa > Arthropoda > Insecta > Orthoptera > Acrididae > Schistocerca > Schistocerca gregaria. The sequence continues at coordinate 1,083,404,705 of NC_064920.1, read as the reverse complement.
CCGCTCATTTCAATTGTACGCCGTTTATAATGTGTCATGAAACTTTCTAAATAGACTGTCAGTGTCGTCCAGTAATGGTATGTTAATTCTGAGTACATTCCAGCATATAAAATGTCGAAATTCCTACACACGACCAAAGTGTTAAACAAATATCTGAAGAAGACAGAAATCGCAATATATACAACTTATGAGCTATTTTACCCAGTCAAGAGTGTATTCCGCCCATTGTATTTCAGTATCAAAATCACAAGCATTGACCACAAATAAACTTTTTTCGTCCTTTTGCACCGACACACACTTCGTGAAACTATGTAGGACGTTATCCAGAGGCGCTGCCTATAACACTTATTACTGCTTGTTTCATGTTTTCCCCGGACCATGAAGTACTTCTTTTTTTTTCCTTTTCGGGGAGAAGAGAAATTTGTGGCACAACTTGACTAAAAGAAGGGATCGGTTGGTAGGACATATTCTGAGGCATAAAGGGATCACCAATTTACTATTGGAGGGCAGCACGGAGGGCAAAAATCGTAGAGGGAGACCAAGAGATGAATACACTAAACAGATTCAGAAGGATGTAGGTTGCAGGAGGTACTGGGAGATGAAGAAGCTTGCACAGGATAGAGTAGCATGGAGAGCTGCATCAAACCAGTCTCTGTACTGAAGACAACAACAACAACATGTACTGACCACCTGAAAAGAAACCAAGAAATGTATTCTCCAGAATTTCGCCACAAAACATCAGTTAAAGTAATAATTTCGCTGAGCGGAAATAACCCCACGTGTACGGGGCATGACAGCCACGTTTACAGACATTTCGAAAGGCGCGGCAAATCGGACCTTTGTGGAAAAGGCCAGCAATATTTGTTGTTACACACAGCAGAACCCCTGTTCTTATACAAGTAACAATAAGAGTTGTTGATACATACAGCATAACCCCTGTCCTTACACAAGTAACAATAAGAGTTAAAAACTTCACTTTATTGTGCATGGTATACCTTAGTTTGTTACGTTGTATTCTTTAACTGTGACAATAATCCATCGCAAAATGCTTACCTCTAGAGTTTGACTTCTGTCCTGTCAATGATGTAACACAAAACACTCTTACTACAACCTCATGCGGCGACACAGAGATGCTGGCACACACTAACGGCAAAACGACTTCGACTCTGTGAGGGGCTGGCGCACTCTTGCAACATTTCTTATTTCAGTCGGATCAGTCCCGTGGGCGGAATAGCCTCACTGTACCCTAAACAAATACGGCGTGACAGTGCCTGGTACGGGCACTTTGCGAGTGACGACCGCGTGATCTGATCAGCCACTTGTTTACGTTAGGGTTCCAACTCCCGACAACCGAAGTACAGCCATCACAGGCGTGCAGAACCGTCGATATGCTGTTTTTTTTCTTACAGAGGATAGAGAGAACAGCCTGCCAGGTGATTCACGCCTTTGCTCGGCGTCGTGCAGTCTGTTTCCAGACCGCACTTCAGAGTGGGGCGGTATTCAGGGCCACGGCCGCCGCCCACGCCGCCCCCGACCAGCTGCCGCGGCCGCCTGGCACGTCGCCCGCCACCCGTCGCCCACCGCCGCTCGCACTTGTTGCCTCCGCAGCCAGCAGCCGGAGGACCAACTTATCATCCCGCCTCCAGCCCCCGGCCACTGTGCTCAATCGCCTGCGAATATCGCCCCTCGTCTCTGCCTTCCCTCCGGCGATTGTCGTCAATTTCCTGTTGCACCTGACACAAAGAAGGTCACAGCCAAATGCTCTACAGACGGCAGCTTGGGGGAGAAAGAAAATAAGACAGAATATCGAGACATCTTTCACTCCACAAGCAGAGGACGCCGTTTAAGGAAGACAAACCGCCATGTTTACATTCGTAGACACTTAAAGGAGGTGAACGGTTACCGAACTGGACAACAGTCGTGGTTCAGTTGTCTAACAATGACGTTCCAACAGGCTGCAAATGTCCGGAGGTTTAATCTGGTGTACTATTGCATTATTAACACAATGGATCATCTCAACTATGTTATAAATTATGTACTGTCATTCAATTCGTGCTTTTGGCATTATATAGAATGCGATGAGCGTATCCATACCGATACCATTTCTGAAAACTTATGGTGCTTGATGGTAATGTGTATCAATTGAAGCTGGCAGAAATCATAAAGTTTTCCATACAGCTGACGGTCAGGCAAAATGATTTTCGAGTCGTATTTCGCCACCATTTATTCGACTTTCTCTCCTCCCTCCATGTCTCTCTCTTTCTCTCTCTCACACTTACACACACACATACACACACACAAATGCCGACGGTCGCAGGTTCGAATCCTGCCTCGGGGCATGGATTTGTGTGATGTCCTTAGGTTAGTTTAATTAGGTTTAATTAGTTCTAAGTTCTAAGGGACTGATGACCTCAGACGTTAAGTCCCATAGCGCTCAGAGCCATTTCAACCACACACACAAAGACACACACACAAAATGGTTAAAATGGCTCTGAGCACTATGGGACTTAACATATGAGGTCATCAGTCCCCTAGAACTTAGAACTAGTTAAACCTAAATAACCTAAGGACATCACACACATCCATGCCCGAGGCAGGATTCGAAATTGCGACCGTAGCAGTCGCGCGGTTCCAGACTGAAGCGCGTAGGACCGACGCTCACACACACACACACACACACACATACACACACACATACTGACTCTCTTTACTTGTGTTCATTGTTGGCACCGCCCCAGTTTGAATGTACTTGCCTGTAAATTACCTCTCCTATTCTCTCATCAAAAGTAAATATGTTTCCTTCTGCTAAAGTGTCTCATCCCGGCACAGGTCCAAGCTAACAATAAGGAGTCGGTATCGCCTATGTGGCGCAATCGGGACGTTAACGAGCATTTCGTTGACTTGCTTTTCCCCTAATTAACCTTTATACTGGAGCCGAGCGGAAGTAGAATCTCCGTTGTTTAGAGCTTGTGTTGGGAACACTGAAGGACCTTTGTCAAGGAAAAGGTGCAAAATGATATGAAGTCTGTCAACAGATTTATTTACCATTAGACATGTTTACATGTGACGTGTCTGACCAACGAATCCATTAACATGCGTAAGCCACACTTGGTACCAAATCTTTGCTGTTGAAAGCTCTTTCACGTATTACACTTGGGTTCCTCAGTATCAAGAAACAAGAGCCACCTGGATTGTTACTGTAGTCGCTATTAAATGGGTGAATAGCTTAGATACAAGTACAGTCTACATTTTCATGATTACTCTGCAATTCACATTTAAGTTGGGTTGTTGGGTTGTGTTGGGGAAGGAGACCAGACGGCGAGGTCACAGGTTGCATCGAATTAGGGAAGGACGGAGAAGGAAATCGGCCGTGTCCTTTGAAAGGTGCCATCCCGGCACTTGCCTGCAGCGATTTAGGGAAATCACGGAAAAACTAAATCAGGATGGCCGGACGCGAGATTGAACCATCGTCCTTCCGAATGCGAGTCCATCACATTTAAGTGCTTGGCAGAGGGTTCATCGAATCACAATCATACTATCTGCCTACCACTCCACTCCCGAACAGCGCGCGGGAAAAACGAACACCTAAACCTTTCTGTTCAAGCTCTGATTTCTCTTATTTTATTTTGATGATCATTCCTACCTATGTAGGTTGGGCTCAACAAAATATTTTCGCATTCGGAAGAGAAAGTTGGTGACCGAAATTTCGTAAATAGATCTCGCCGCGGCGAAAAACGTCTTTACTTTAATGACTTCCATCCCAACTCGCGAGTCATATCTGCCACACTCTCTCCCCTATTACGTGATAATACAAAACGAGCTGCCCTTTTTTGCACCCTTTCAATGTCCTCTGTAAATCCCACCTGGTAAGGATCCCACACCGCGCAGCAATATTCTAACAGAGGACGAACGAGTGTAGTGTATGCTGTCTCTTTAGTGGACTTGCTGCATCTTCTAAGTGTCCTGCCAATGAAACGCAACCTTTGGCTCGCCTTCCCTACAATATTATCTATGTGGTCTCTCCAACTGAAGTTGTTTGTAATTTTTAGACCCAGGTACTTAGTTGAAATGACAGCCTTGAGAATTGTACTATTTATCGAGTAATCGAATTCCAACGGATTTCTTTTGGAACTCGCGTGGATCACCTCACACTTTTCGTTATTTAGCGTCAACTGCCACCTGCCACATCATACAGCAATCTTTTCTAAATCGCTTTGCAACTGATACTGGTCTTCGGATGACATTACTAGACGGTAAATCACAGCATCATCTGAGAACAACCTAAGAGAACTGCTCAGATTGTCACCCAGGTCATTTATATAGATCAGGAACAGCAGAGGACCCAGGACGCTTTCCTGGGGAACACCTGATATCACTTCAGTTTTACTCGATGATTTGCCGTCTATTACTACGAACTGCGACCTTCCTGACAGGAAATCACGAATCCAGTCCCACAACTGAGACGATACCCCATAGTCCCGCAGCTTGATTAGAAGTCGCTTGTGAGGAACGATGACAAAAGTTTCCCGGAAGTCTAGAAATACGGAATCAACTTGAGATCCCTTGTCGATAGCGGCCATTACTTCGTGCGAATAAAGAGCTAGCTGCGTTGCACAAGAACGATGTTTTCTGAAACCATGCTGATTACGTATCAATAAATCGTTCCCCTCGAGGTGATTCATTATGTTTGAATACAGTATATGCTCCAAAACCCTACTGCAAACCGACGTCAACGATATAGGTCTGTAGTTCGATGGATTACTCCTACTACCCTTCTTAAACACTGGTGCGACCTGCACAATTTCCCAATCTGTAGGTACAGATCTGTCGGTGAGCGAGCGTTTGTATATGATTGCTAAGTAGATAGCTATTGTATCAGCGTAATCTGAAAGGAACCTAATCGGTATACAATCTGGACCTGAAGACTTGCCCGTATCAAGCGATTTGAGTTGCTTCGCAACCCCTAAGGTATCTACATCTAAGAAACTCATGCTAGCAGCTGTTCGTGTTTCACATTCTGGAATATTCTATTCGTCTTCCCTGGTGAAGGAATCTCGGAAAACTGCGTTCAATAACTCCGCTTTAGCGGCATAATCGTCGGTAACAGCACCATCGGCACTGCCCAGCGAAGGTATTAAGTGCGTCTTGCCGCTTGTGTACTTTACATACGACCAGAATTTCTTCGGATTTTCTACCAAATTTCGAGACAATGTTTCGTTGTGGAACCTATTAAAGGCATCTCGCATTGAAGTCCGTGCCACCTGTTCTGCCCTCTACTGTATCACTGGCCTAACTATTAATCATTGGCCTTTGGCTTAATCCACAGGAGTGAAGTACTATACAACTACCTGTTCCTAACGGCAAATGAAATTGGCTACTGAGCTATTTGAGACAAAGACAGACTGTCTCTGTTCGATTCTACTAGTATGAAACATACACAGGGTTTCCAGAATGATTGGTCAATATTCAGGGATATAACAAGAACGTCCATTCGAAACAAACAAGTGCAGTAAACATGGCCGCCAACATGCATACCTTAAGAACTACAGCACGTGGTCGATACTACGACAGAATTCTCGCCGGCCGCTGTGGCCGAGCGGTTCTAGACACTTTGGTCCGGAACCACGCGGCTGCTACGGTCGCAGGTTCGAATCCTTTTGAGGGCATGGATGTGTGTGATGTCCTTTGGCTAGTTAGGTTTACGTAGTTCTAAGTCTAGGGGACTGATGACCTCAGATGTTAAGTCCCATAGAGCTTAGAGCCATTTGAACCATTTGAAAGAATTCTCTTCTAGAATTTTGATGGTAAGTGGGTCCACAGCATTTGTGAAATTTTTAAATGAATCTTTTCCGTTCTTGGTAGCTAAACATTATTTATTATATTTATTACACAATGTTTTATCAGTGAAAAGCGGAAATGATCTCATTTAAAAATCTCTTGTATTGCAAGCTGCTTGCTTTCCATATTTAGGGAGGAGCAAATACGGACCAAACAAACAAAAAATTGTCTGATAAACATCGTCTCTAAAATGCCTTAAGAGCTATGAGCACTACTTCTTTAGAAGAGATGTATTTCACAGTAGCATCTCAGGTATGTAGTTTTGAAATCCTTGTTTGCCGGACAAATTTTTCATGTCCATAAAAATTCTCAACATGTTGAAGCTCGGCAGAAGAGATTTATTTCACGGCATCAGAGATAAAGACCTGCTCACAGCTCTTTGGGTATGCGTTTCAGATACCATGTTTACTAGACTTTTTGCTTCGAATGATCGTATCTGTCGTATTTCTGAATACTGACCATTCCTCCTCGGACACACTGTATAAGCTGTGTTTCTTTCTGCTAAATCTATTACTGTTTCTACTATTTACGTCATTATAATTTGTATGTGAAATTGTGTACATGGACAGGGAGAGGGAAGAAGGTTGTTGGATTCGAATTATGACTACTGCGTACAGGAGGTAGAGCGCTCAGGACTTGTAAGTGGACATACAGGGCTGCCGTTAAATGACAGAGCAGGAAATTAGGTAAAATAAAGGAAATATGTTCCAGTGTACTGTAGTGAACTGAGAATTCTTCTCTCTGCTGTTGGACATGAAATGAGGACTAGATGACTGGTGAGATTGCCCTGAATTAGCAGCCAAGAATTGCTTGATATCAATAATGAAATGAAATGAAACACAAATGTATTTGTCTAGAAAACTACTTCATTGGGAGACAATCCAATACTTTGATTTATAAATCCAGTATAGCTTTTAACATGGATACTTTTGAGCACCTATATAACCAAGACCGCTTGTGACAGTAACATACAGAAGTTGTTGCGATCGTGTTTTTTAACATCTGGCGGTTTGTAAGACGATTACGTCTCTCTTTCTAAGACACAGTAGTACCACTCGCGGAAAAAACTTATGAGACATGTCCACCCATCGCTGATTTTCGCTCAGTACTGTTTCTTATCGCCAGCAATCAGTTACTGGCGAAGTATTACACTAAATAGTAGTGGATGCGTGATAGGTTTGCCTTGAGCATCAAGCTTATAAAGTCGTAAGGAAGGTATGGATTTGACGTGGAATACTGTGATAGCAAAGTGGAAAGTATGTCAAGTCATAAGAATGGTTCAGATATTTCTATTTCCAGAGCCACAGCCATCAGCAGGGGGTATTTCTGATACTTCGCTCATTGTCAAATGTCGTTCAATTGAGACCGCAATCGTAATATTTAATTGTAAGTACAGTGACAAAATATATATGTGGCTGGCTTCCTAGGATATTTCTGTCTCGGGGTGCGTGGCACGCAGAGTCGGTGGCCTGTGGCAGGAATGATTCACGTTTCCGGCTAATGGCAGGAGCTGTCCGAATGGAGAGGCCTGTTGGGATACAGGACTGTACCCGACCCAACTGTGTCGTCCTCTAGACGGCTAAATACAGGGCTAATACTCAGTTTGTGTTGGGCAGCTTTCGTGATCGCGTGGACATTCGATAAGATTCAGTATGGATGTGTGTTTGAGCTGGACCATTGTTCCCTCCCGCGTAAATTATCCGGTCGACTGCTTCTGCACATTTTCCATCTTTATTTGGTTGAGAGAACATCGATTGTGGTGTGAACATCTAGCAGATGAAAGCGGTGTGGAAAGCTCATTTGCTGGTTCTCTAGACATGAGAAACGCCTTAGGATGATTTGGAATCTTTTATATAATCGACATCGGTATTCGCGAGTGGAAACATCAGTTTCCTCTTTTTTTCGAGTTTTTACGTAAAAGTCTTTGCATACAGGATAAGGTTCTATTTACTCATAATCAGTGGTTTACAGCAAGCTGCACGTCGCTAAAATTTCGGGTTTCTAGAGAAATAATTTCCAATCAATATCTTCAGAATTACACTGTTCAAGCAATTGGTAGCATACTGGTAACTGCTTGATATCGAGAAATATCGCGTAAATGGTATAATATTCTGGCAAACCATGTGAAAATACATGTGTTCTTGTAATCCCAGTGTCTGGCGGTGGGTGTAGAAACCAAGCAGGTAGGGGTCAGAAACAGTGACGCCTTTGTGCCGTGGGGAACCAACCCACCATTTGAACAACAGTCTTTGCGGTATATGTATGGGACTGTGCGGCTGATAACGGCGGAGGTTCGAGTCCTCCTTCGGACATGGGCGTGTGCGTTTGTCCTTAGGATAATTTTGGTTAAGTAGTGTGTAAGCTTAGAGACTGATGACCTTAGCAGTTAAGTCCCATAAGATTTCACACACATTTGAAGATTTGGTATATGTTTGACTGTCTGGTGGTCCTATCGTGAGGGAGGCATAGAGTCTGCACAACACTATCTGTAAGGAGAATGAAAGATTTTCTTTACATGGAAAATTATGTGCGCTATAGATACTGAGATTCGTTCCAGAAATACAGGCGTCAAGAGTAGACATTTGCAATACAATGCACGGTGTCAGACTCTGGCAGAAATCCTAATATTTAATTGTAGTTACACTAATAAATATGTACCTGGTTCCCAATATTCTTGTGAGTCTGGAGATAGCTGTAAAAAGCACAGCAGCAAGCAAGCAGGTCGTGGCCGAAAGCACCATCTCAGTGGACGACTTTGTTCCGAGCTGGAGCTTGACCATCCTTTGTACACCGTTTCAGAGAGTCCGAGAAAGCTTCTGGCTTATGACGATTTGCCTCGCGTCTGCCCTTGGGCGGGTGAATAGTGAACTAATACCAAGTTTGCATTGAGTCTCCATCAGGACCACATGTGTCGTGTGTATACTCTGCGGAAATTTTAGAACATTCAATATGACAATTGCTTGCGCTGGGAGTATTGACAGTGTTCCAACTACTACCACTTAGACCCACGTGCGGTGGAGGGTCATCCACGTCCAGCTGGCTTCTCCCTGGCTGACACGCGCTTCTGCAGCTGCGGTCATGAGCCTCATTTACGGCGGCAGTTTCCCACGACGGCGCTGCACTGAGGCACAGTGAGCATGTGGGATGTATTTGACGATCTATAGACCACTTTTGCAGGGTTTAACTGTCAGTGCAGTGTGACGATCCGTACAAGATAGTTTTGCTGCTGAAATTCTTGTCTACAGAAAACCATGGCGGACAGTGCTCCCACACCAGCAGCGTCAGTAATTTGGTGGGTAAATTCAGTAAGAGCCAATTAGAATACCCCATTCATTCATGAGATGTCCTTTGTGCTGGGTCATAGGAGCCTCTACAGATCGGTTTGAACAAGATGGAGAGCAAGGTATCTATGGACCGTTCTGAGAGACAATTTGAAGCGGACCACCCATCTCTGGCACGATGCTGTCCCTCATCTGCCATTGTGGCATTAGCACATCTCCAGACCAGCAGCTGTAGGACGCCGAAAATTCCAGCCACGCCACACAAACTTCTCGCCACTATGTGTCAGTGGGACTGGCTGTCCATTTAGGATTGCTAGCAGGAATGCAAGCTGCTGTATTCTGGAAAGCACTGCAACAGATTTCTATAGGTTGTCCAGAGGGGGACTTGCCTGTTATTTACAGAGACGTGTGACATCAGTATAACATAGAGAACCTTTTAGCTGCTCTGTGAAGGTGAGCCACTGTGCAAGCACTTCTGTCGACGCTGGACCCGCAGCTATGCGTCATCACACAGCAAGAGTGACTAGTTGAACACGTGTTTCGACAGGCATCCTCAGGTGTCTTGTATGAAAGAGATGCCGCCGCCTCATCCTTGCCGGCCCCGAACTACGCGTGGTACGGCAGCTGACGGCCGCTTTGTCACTTTGCGCGGGGCACCAAAGCATCCCGACTCCTGGGGGTGAGTGCGGAGTCGGCGGCGATGGCGTCGGACTTCGGTTGATGGGCCCATACATATGAAGGATATCGGTCTAATTAATTTGCATAAATTTTTTATATCAACGTGGTATTAGCGGTACAATTGTTAAGGGGATGGCGTGGAGGGGTGAGTGGGGGTGACATGGACCAGAACAGCACGTTAAGTGCAGAACACTAGGTTAATTTGCATAATTAATTTGCATAAATTTTATGTAAAACGCGGCACAATAGGTTAAGGGGGTGGGGGTGGGTGACAAAGAAGAGCACGCCAGAAAGGGCGCTCAAAAACGTGTGAAATTCGAAAAATGTACCAGAAAATGGTCGTAGGACATAACTAATTACTTAATTTGTTATCAAAGGCGGTAAAATAGTTTAAGGAAATTGGGCTGACATGGAAAAACACTTAACAGAACAATAGTTTATTTGCCGACAAAGGTCTGAACATTAGATTAAGACACCCAGAGGTCAGTGTCGAACATTAGGTTATGCAACATACTTCTTACAAGACATACACCTTTCTAAACAGTAGAGAATGATGAGAAAAAGAAATCCAACCCCTGGAAACTGATTTTTTTATACATAAAAAATATAGCTTTGAATCTCTTGTTATAAGATTTCCGAATATTCCATACACTGCCTTGAATCGTATAAATTGTTTAAATAAACGATATTCCACAAATTGTTTAAAAAATATTCCATACAGTGCGATCGATTTCCATAAAAATAAACTATATTGAATACACTGCCGTAAATAATTAAACAATATTCTATACATTGTCTAAATTGTTTAAACAATATTCCATACACTTAATCGAATTCACTCCAAATGACCGATAAACTGTCTTTTTTCCACCAATTTCTGGGAGGGAGGTTCGGTTGGTAGTGGGTTTAACAGAGAGGGAGAGGTTAACTGATTGATCAGTTTAATGAAGTCGTCAATCACATTGATAAGAGTGAGAGGGGCTATTGCAATAACTCAGACCTGAAAGTGTACCTGTAACAGCGAGGGGGAGAGGGCGGAATGGAGATTTCCTGGGGGAACAATAGCTTACAGACCTGTCAGTCAAAAGGGAGGAGCCTTTTTGCAGAACAATAGGTTAAGGACCTGCCAACCAAAGGAGAACATTAGGTTAATGACCTGTTAACCAAAGGAGAACAAAAGGTCTGCCCGTAAGTGCATACCTGCCCCTGATGTAGGCAACGTACACTAACCAAAATGCACCAGCGTCGTTGTTGCCCCCCTACTGGAAGGTGCAGTAGCCACTAAGCCACCCTGGCACAGGGTTTCACACAACTGCACGGATTACCCTGGCACCCCTCCCTCCTCGATCCAAATTCTCATTGCCGTGCCAGTCTACTACATATTCATTTCTAAAGGTTAATGCATCTGCCTAGTAATAAGACGCACGTACGATTCCCAAACTTGGTACAAATTTTCACTCACCACTTCAGTTTATAGACATAGAATCATATCTGTATGAGACGAGTAAAGTATATGAAACTATGTCGTTATACTTACATATAAGTACAATAAAAGCTGCTACATGAACGATTAGTTTGTCGCATTTAACGTAGAATGCAACACCACGGTCTAAGTTTTAGCAAACAAGTAATAAGAAGTGGTAATTTAGAAACAAGAAGGATTGCATTAGATGCAAGTGGCTGGAATCCGCCATGTATGACAGTATAGAGAGATGGGCAAGAGGGATGCGTAGCGAAGGCAGTCAACCGCAGCAGAAAATATGGTTCAAATGGCTCTAAGCGCTATGGGATTTAACATCTGAGGTCGTCAGTCCCCTAGACTTAGAACTACTTAAACCTAACTAACCTAAGGACATTACACACATCCATGCCCAAGGCAGGATTCGAACCTGCCGCCATATCAGCAGCGTGGTTCCGGACTGAAGCGCCTAGACCGCTCGGCTAAGAAACCAGCACGTAGCCACGGCAGTGACTGAGGCGACATCTGCAAACCTCTCTATTATTAGCGATATGACTAGCTGCCAGCGTTAGCCACACTGAGATTTAGACAGAGATATAAATAGTGCTGTATTTTGTGGCAGGGCAAACTGGTTATTGACTCGTCATACAGTGATCCCTTCCGCATCGCCGCTGAGTTACGCAACACCAGCAGGATGCCAGGGGCACTCTGAGCGGAGGGACGATGGAGCAGTGCCGTCTTCAGCAGCAGCAGCCGTGGGTTCGACTCCGGGCTGCACCCGGCGCCTGCAGTACAGCCAGCCACGGCAGCGAGCACTGGGTTCCAAGCGGATAATAACTGAACAAACATTGTCTGGATCACTTCTTTTATTACCGACTCTCTGTTTCAGGCTGCGCTACAGATCATCTTCAGGTCTTACGTCGAAAAGTGGAGTTCGTCAACTAAGACAATCACTTTCCGGCGCAATACCTCAAGATGTTCTGCAGCGCACACTGAAACCAGTAGTGGGTCATAAAAGAAGTAATCTGCACAGTGTTTGTTTATTTATTATGACAAAGCAGTGTCCACAAGAGGCCACAGTGAACGCGCGTGGGTCACAGGAGCCCGCCCAGAGGGACTAAGGGAAGCTGTGAGCTGTAGACTGCCTGTTGTCCACGGGGCTTCCGTCAGAATTGCTGGGCACCGACACAACATTCTGGGCTGATGGCCGCTGGCTGGCTGGCTGGCTCTGAGCGCTATGGGACTTAACTTCTAAGATCATCACTCCCCTAGAACTTAGAACTACTTAAACCTAACTAGCCTAAGGACATCACACATGCCCGAGGCAGGATTCGAACCTGCGACCGTAGCGGTCGCGCGGTTCCAGACTGTAGCGCCTAGAACCGCTCGGCCATGATGGTCGCAGCGCATGCGTCACCACTGGCCGCGGTTTAGGAAGAGAGGTGTGTTTGCCTCACTGAGCCACAGAGCAATATTTACCGAAGCTAGTAAAGACGTTGTTTGCTGTCAACAGTGTTTGTACTGGACGCTTAAGCTCACCCCTCACACTCCCAGACCCTTCATAATCACCGTCTTTGTCTGTTTTTTTTTCTCTCCTTGAATCGAGACTATGTGTACCTGTGGCGTAAAAATCATGGTTCTGCTTCCTCAGTCACTGATCCCCGCACCGTCAAAGAGGCTTGTAGAATGACACTGTAATCCTTGTATTGCACACATTTCATATCAAAGGTACTCCACTCAGTACTTAGTATACTAAAAGTGAAAATTAATTGTATTGATAAATCTCTTATACTAGAAAACTTTCGTCCTGCACTATGACCAAAGTACTCATGTACGAGGTGCGTTCAATACGTAATGCAACACATATTTTTCTGAAAACAGGTTGGTTTTATTCGGTCAGCACATCATATTACTTCCCACTCTTCTGGCTACAAAACCCTAGTTTTCAACATGATCTCCGTTCAACGCGTCGGCCTTACGCCATGTAACTGCGGGGACGACGGTTCAATCCCTCGTCCGGCCATCCTGATTTAGGTTTTGCGTGATTTCCCTAAATCACTTCGGGCAAATGCTGGGATGGTTCCTTTGAAAGGTCACGGCCGACTTCCTTCCCCATCCTTCCCTAATCCAATGAGACCGATGACCTCGCTGTTTGGTCTCTCCCACCAAATCAACCCAACCCAACGTAACTGGGAGGGCCCGTATGCTCACATGGTACCACTCTATTGGTCGACGTCGGAGCCAACGTCTCGATGCATCAGTAACCTTTTCATCATCCACGTACTTCTCCCCACTGATACATCCTCGTTTAGGCCAAACAGGTGAAAGTCGTAAAGTGCGAGGTCCGAGCTGTAGGCAGGATGAGGAAGAACAGTCCAATGAAGTTTTGTGAGTTCCTCTCGTGTGCGCAGACTCGTGTGAGGCCTTCGGTTTGCCAAGGAGAAGGAGAAGTTCGTTTGTATTTTTGTGGCGACGAACACACTGGAAGCGTTTCTTCTACTTCCTGAGAGTAACATGATGGAGGACATCAAACAGAATAACCCCTTGACAGTCCCAGAAGACTGTCGTGACTTTACCTGGTGAGGGTGCAGCTCTGAACTTTTTCTTTTTCGGAGGAGAGGTAGTGTGTCGCGACTCCATGGATGGCCCCCTTGTTCTCGATTCGAAATGGCGAACTCATGATTCCTCGTCTGTGACGATGTTCGACGAAAAATTGTCGCGATCAGCTTCGTAACGAGCAAGCAGTTCCGCACAGATGGCCCTTCGTTGCCCTTTATGATCTTCTGTAAGGCGGTGAGGAACCCAGTTGGCAAACGTCTTTGAGTACCCCAACTGTTGGACGTGGGTGTCACCACTACAAACAGAGACCTCCAGCTGAGCAGCGATAGGTTTGACAAGGCGCTGTTGATCATCTCGAATGAGAGTGTCCGCACGTTCAAACATTGCAGGAGTCACAGTTCTGTGCGGCCGGCTGGCACGCAGCAGATCGGACAGCTTTAGGCGCTGATGACAGGCACCTCGCCCTACGACTCACCGTGCTTTTGTTAACTCTCAGCTCTCCGTAGACACTCTGCAAGCGCCTATGAATGTCTGCGATGCTCTGGTTTTCCGCCAAAAGAAACTCAGCAACAACTTCCTACTTGGAATGCATCTACTTTACAGACGCCACCTTGAAGGCTACGTATAGAGCCGAAACCTACGGAAACTTCACGATACTACAGAGACTGGAGCGGGAAAATTACACAATGTCCCACAACAAATTCTACAGTTTCTCAACCGGGAGTGGCCGTGGGGAAACAATGAGTTGCAAACTTGTTGAGTGTATCTCGTATATTTTTGCACTCTCTCTTCGGTCGTGAAATACTGGTATGGTTTGACTGACATTTGTGTGCGGGAACCATTTAATTCGATTGGAACCTAAGGATGATAGAGTACAGCATTAGCGAGCTATTCGAAATAAATGGTGTTCTTGACTGACAGGCATCGATAAAATATATTTCAAGATATATGTGTCTAACTCAATAAAGCTATTGCAAGAGGCCTCTCACACTGCTCCGCGCAAGCTTCAACAAGAACATGACTATCATTATTTACGACTAGCTGTCAGACTGAGTGAGTTACGTCTCTCACACAATCACATGGTCTCATGCAGACAGACATTCGTGTACGGCTAACAATAATGTCTCGCAACCAAGTTTCCATTAAGTAATTGAACATTAAACAAATAAGAAGGCACGTATGCCATCTCTACAGACTCCTAAAAGTACTTAGAACCATATGACACTCTATCGCAGATTACGCGCCCACGCAAAGACATAGGCAAAATACCCTATTGATTGAATCCAAATCAGTACGAATGGCTACTGTTACCTCTAAAATTAGCCCCTCTGCAGATACGTTTATGACTTCATATCATCCAAACACAGCATCTTCGTTGAAGAGAAGCAGGACGAAATGCCGATTAGAGTTTAGCGTCCCGTCCGTAGTGCGCTCATCAGAGACGAAGCTCAAGTTAGGGTTACGAAACGCATGGAAGGAAACCGGCAGTGCCGTTTTCAGAAGAAGTATTCCGACATTTGCCTGTATCTATTCAGGAAAATCGTGGGAAACGTAAATCTTGATGGCTGGGCGGAGATTCGAACCGTCATCCTCCCGAGTGGGCTAACCACTGTGCCACCACGTTCGGTCGGGTGTACAGATAATTTACGACAGGATTGCACTCGCCATCTAATGGTTCCCGGCACGGTAGCTCAGCGCGTTCGGTCATAGGGTTAGCTTCTCTCTGTAAAAAAAAAAAAAAAAAAAAAAAAAAAAAAAAAAAAAAAAAAAAAAAAAAAAAAAAAACTGAGCGAACGGATCAACGATGAACCTGGTAAGATGTCATGGGACGCCCGCCTCGAACAAATGCAACGAACAAAAACGAACAAAATGGGACCAATCAAAAAAGATTGCGTCTTTGATTAGTTCAAATGGCTCTCAGCACTATGGCACTTAACATCTGAGATATTCAGTCCCCTAGAACTTAGAACTACTTAAACCTAACTACCCTAAGGACATCACACACATCCGTACCCGAAGCAGGATTCGAACCTGCGACCGTAGCGGTCGCCCGGTGCCATACTGAAGCGCCTAGAACTGCTCGGCCATTCCGGCCGGCCTTTGATTAGTATCAATACGTTCTCGGTACTGGGTTCTGACCCCGCCACTGCTTAAATTTTGAATAAAAATCAGCAACAGTGGTGGCCGAAGACTTCCGACATAAGAAATTACCCCTCATTCAACCAGCTGTCTTGTCAAATAAGGAAGAGGAGCGGACAGAGGTTCAGGGCACTCACTTGCGCTTGGGATGCGAAACTGTCCTTAAAGATGGAAGAATCAGCAAAGATCAGCGGCTTAAGGATGCAGAAGGCAATGGAAACCAATGCATTAAAGACACACAACGTGTATGAATAGGACCTGTGGCTTGTAACTGATTTCAAATGGTTAAGATGGCTCCAAGCACTATAGGATTTAACATCTGAGGTCATCACTCCCCAAGACTTAGAACAACTTAAACATAGCTAACCTAAGAACATCACATACATCCATGCCCGAGGCAGGATTGGAACCTGCGACCGTAGCAACCGCGCGGTTCCATAATGAAGCGCATAGAACCGCTCGGCCACAGCGGCTGGCTCCTGTAACTGAAAAAGTGTTAAGATGATCTCTCTACTGGCAAAGGATTCCGGAATATTCCCCCATTCCGATCTCCGGGAGGCTCTACCAAGGGGGAGGTGACCATGACAAAAAGATTGAATAGCCAAGGAAAGGATAACGTTCTACGTGTCGGGGCGTAGAATGCTAGAAGTTTGAACGTGATATGGAAGCTATAAAATCTGAAAATGGAAATGCAAAGGCTCAGTCTAAATATAGTGGAGACCAGTGAAGTGAAGAGGAATGAAGACAAATATTTCTGGTCAGACGAGTATAGGGTAATATCAAAAGCAGCGGGGAACGATATAACGGCGGTAGGATTCGTTATGAATAGGAAAGTAGGGCAGAGGGTATGTTACAGTAAACAGTTAAGTGACAGCTCTCTTCAGAATCGACAGCAAATCAACAACGACAACGATAGTTCATGTATACATGCAAACGTTGGAAGCTGAAGACGAAAAAATAGAGAAAATATATGAAGAAATTGAGCATGTAATTCAGTAAGTAAAGGGAGATGAAAATCTAATAGCCTTGGGGGACAGGAATGTGGTTGTAGGGAAAGGAGTAGAAGAACGGGTTACGGGAGAATATGTGCTTGGGAATCAGAATGAGGAAGGAGAAATAATAATTGAGTTCTGCAATAAATTTCAGGTAGTAATAGCGAATAATCTGTTCAAGAATCATAAGAAGAGGAGGTACACTTGGACAAGACAGGGATATACGGGAAAATTTCAGTGAGATTACATCATGGTTAGGCAGAGATTCCGAAGTCAGACGCTGCATTATAAGGCGTACCCAGGGGCGGATATTGACTCAAATCACAATTTAGTGTACTAATGAATGAAGAGATACGCTTGGAGGTCTATGAGGCTAAAAATACTGCGACAATGATGATCACACCATGTACAACATCACCTGCCAAGTGTTTACAAAAATGTGTTGGCAAATGTGCCTCTTGAGTGAAGTGATATGCATGAATAGGATGGAGAAACCATTGCATGATGGTATTAAAAAGTAAAACGCTTTTCTTAGGTTTCACTGTTTCACACGTATTTTCCTCATTTGACTCACGAAACGCATAACGTAGCATCAAACCTTTCCGTGACAGGAACATGCATTTCACCTCATTCTAGAGCAAAAATAATTGCTATATTAAGACAACTTACAACTAAGGTTGGACCCAAAGAGTCCGAAATGTATCGTGTGTTTAATAAAACACGAAAATTTACGACTGAAGGCGTTTTCTAATTCATACTACCAGTGTAAATGAAAAGAAGTTCAAAAACACGGTCAAATGCACGAAATTACAGTATCTTTTCCATGTAATGAAGACTCGAGAAACTGGTAAAAACTGCTGCAGAACATTCTTCGAAAAAAGAGGACGAGGAAGGAAAAGAACATTTTCGCTCGGAAATGAGCGGATATGATCAGTGCACACGATTGAGGGACATTTCAGAATAAGCAAGAGTGGTATAGCTATGATGGTCACCAACATCGGAAAAGGATAGGCACTAGAAGAAGAAGAAAGATGAAATACGTGTACTATCTTACTCTTCTTAACTCACTTGATTGCTGGACTCCTTATTTCTGAACGCATAAATCGGAAGACTTCAGGCTGTCTGAGTCGAGGCTGTCTATTGCCGCCAATAATAATAATAATAATGATAATAATAATAATAATAATAATAATAATAATAATTGCGTATAGCCGCGATCCCTTAGTTACTGCTTTGGTGTGCTGTCAATTAGTGCGATTGCCTATCGCGAAGTCAGTACTAAAGAAACTTCGGGCCCATTTCGTGATTACCTGTACCTGGTAGAAACCATTTTCATGCGATTGTATAGGCCTATATTAAGCAAGAGTCTAAATTTCACTGTCATAGATGCATGGTACACAGTGCAAATTACGTGTGCAGGGGGTGTCCTATGCGAGGAAGATACTGTATTGATATGTAATCAGTATTTAAGTCTTATGGAACAGTGATACTAGTAGGCGTCTTATAAAAATAATTTAGTTTCGCCCCAATTGTTTTAACCCTCAGAAAACTTTATTTGTCCCCGTAGGTAATTACCCCCAGATGTCTACAGCTGTTCAGTGAAACACAACTGCCTATTTACTCACGAGGTGTAATGAGTGCTGCACTCAGGGGTTCTCAAGTTTTTTACATATTTTTACATTTTCAGAAGGCTTTTGACGCAGCTACTCACAAGCGGTTTCTAATCAAATTGCGTGGCTGTCAAGAATCATCGTGATTCGCGATTTTCTGTCGAAAAGCTCACAGTCTGTAGTAATTGACGGTTAGTAACCTAGTGTTACATAACTGAGATCTGGGGTTCGCCGAGGAAGTGTTATAGGCACTCTGCTGTTCCTAATTATACGACCGGCGTAGGAGCCGATCTGAGCAGCCTCTTGCACTATTTGCAACTGATACTGTCGTTTACCGTCTAATAAACCTGTCAAGGTGGATGAGATTTACAAAACAATTTACACAAAATATCTGCTTGGTGTGAAATGTAGCAATTGGCCCCAACAATTCAAGTGTGAGGTCCTTCACAGTAATAGTAAAAAAAAAAGTTGCGCTAAATTTGGATTCCACGATAAGCAAATAATTGTAAAAACCGTCGCTTCAACTAAATACCTAGGGATTACAATTACGAGCAAGTAAAATAGAAACCATTACATAGAAAATGTTGTGGGGAAGGGGAAACAAGACAGCATTTTACTGACAGAAAAAACTAGAATATGCAACAAATCTACGAAAGAGTCTATCTTACACCATGCTTGTCCACCCTCTTCAGGAGTATTGGTGCGCGGTATGGGATCCTTACCAAACAGGACTTAGAAAAGTTCGAAGAAGGGCAGCTCGTTTTGTATTATCGCGAAACAGGGGAGAGAGTTTCACCGATATGATATGAGATTTCGAGTGGCAATCATTAAAACAAAGACGTTTTTCGTTTCGGTGCTCCAAAAACGAACAGTAATACGACTTAAGTCCTTGTGACTTTGATTTGATTCCGAAGATGAAGGAACCACCTCGTGGCATTCGCTTCAGAACTCTTCCAGAGATTCGACAGGCAGTAGACCGCTCCATTCGCACCATCAACAGAACAGGCTCTGCTGACGGTATACTACGCCTTCCACATCGCTGGCAACGGTTCTACACGACGCTAGTGACTGCTTTCAAGGACAGTAACAGGTGCAAACATGTAACTCTTTTGTATCGGCAGTGAATAAATAGTTGCCACTCTTTAAATTCCATTCCTCGTACACAGGGAGAAATCATAATCGTAACAAAACTAAAGATGTCAGAGCTCTCACGGAAAAATTTATGTGATTATTTCTTTCGTGTGTTATTCGTGACTGTAACGGTCGAGAAATAATCTGAAAATTTTTCTGTGAACCATCTGACAAGCATTTAAGGGGAACTGCAGAGTACTCATGTCTGTAGACTGAGTCTTCTGTGCAAAAGTGGCGATGAAAGTGAGCGAACTTGCAGCAGAGTGGGTCGGATTACCGTTGCATGTGGCTTTTAAATGCAATTTTAAACATTTTAACGAGACTCGTCCCAAGTTATTTAACAGATACTGTTCAAATAACTTACGGTAATGCAGTCGGGTGACGACATCGACAACCGCCGATATTTCAACAGGTGCCCACCCTGTCTGTTCAAGGCGAAGCTGCAAGAACTAAGCGCTGTTCAAGTGGCTCTGAGCACTATGGGACTCAACTTCTGAGGTCATTAGTCCCCTAGAACTTAGAACTACTTAAACCTAAATAACATAAGGACATCACACACAACATGCCCGAGGCAGGATTCGAACCTGCGACCGTAGCGGTCTCGCGGTTCCAGACTGCAGCGCCTAGAACCGCACGGCCACTTCGGCCGGCACTAAGCGCTGTGCAAGGGAATTTAAAATCTCGGTTTGCAAAGCAATTCTGGGAACATAACACACACGCGCGCACGCATGATCACACACTCACACAAACGCACACACACACACACACACAAGGAAACACACATGCCAGAAGTTGTCGATAGTGAACACTACTAAACAACGGGTGGCGTAGCATTAACTCCGTCCCTCTGTTTTTGACAACAGAGAGAGCATGATTCCAGACAGAATTTAACGAAATATTAGCTTCACGATTGAGCTAAAAACGGATGGCTGCTGTCCCTTCCTCGATGTGTTGGTCAGGAGGAATATTGATGGTACGTTGGGACATGCTATTTATAGGAGCCCTTCTCACACTGACTTGCCTCTACAAACTTCCGAGATGCTATTCCAGGCAGGTGTAAAAAATGAATGTGCGCAACGGAAAATACTGAACGCGAAAATCAAGATTTGGCCCTGTCTGACTACCCCCTGAAGCAGATCTTAGGATCTCTTAATTGCGATATTATTTCCTCCTTCTTGCTCTTTAACACGTAAATCACAGCATTAACATAAATGAATGGTTAAGGGATGATGATAAATGTAGTTTCTGCTTACACATTTATTGTAGATTAAAAAAACCTTTTATATATTACAAATATTTACATATCAATGACCAACAGACATCAAGAGAGACAAAAGAATTTCCTAACTAATATGATTGATCAAATTACCCAAATCTGCCCCCTTTTATCGCTACGCCATCTAATATAAATAACGCAAGATGGCTGACATCAACTACGTACCAAACACTAGAAGACAATACCTTCAAAAATGATCTACAGTGGTGTGCAACCTCAGTGGAAATACAACATACGTGATCACAGCTGTTTAGCTTTATAGCGATGTTAAGCCAAAGCAATTAGCAGTATTACCGTATCTACTGCGTCTGTTGCATCGGAGTGATGGTTCTGGTACAAGTCTGCGATGACACAAGAACTCCAGCCACAAAATACGAAAAAAAACCCTCATTCAAACACTAGGACAGCAGAAGATGGTCCTCTGACTAGTATAATCTCCTGTCTGTGTTCTAACAGACGAGAAACGCGAACTCCCAGGCACGAGGACGGAGTTCAGATAACGTCTGAACGTGAGAATAGGCAGAAGAAGCGCTCTCAGTCACTGGACGCTGACGACTCCTTATCCGGAGGCGAAGTCCAGAATTGTGTAAGTTCGCAACAATACAGTGCCTAACTGTTCTAACTATAAACTCCCCTGAAAGCAAAGACAGCAAGTCCGTCTGTACCAAAAAAGCTGAGTGACCGTCAAACCCGGGCGCTCAAAACGGAAGACCTCTTCTCTCCACCGCTGGCTTTCCAGCAAAGCTCAGCTCCCCTCCCTCGTAAATCAGAAGGCGAATCATATTCTCGAAACCACGGAATACTCTTCCTCTCTACACATTCTTCCGAACGCCGACCAACCATCTTTTAGTCTTTTGTCGTCCAGCGCAGAAAGTTTGCGGGAAATACCTTCCCCTCTTAATTAGGAATAAGTACAATGGTACGCTTCTCAGAGTAAATATCCTGATAAATAACCCATTCTGTGTGATTTTCGAGGTAACGCTTCCTTATTCCTCTCTGCTGCGTCCAATATTTTCAGAGTTTCCAAAGTATTAAACGATTATCCTTCCGGCCCCGCTACAAAATCAGCCGGCCGCCGCTGTTTTGTGCTTCTGCGCTCATGTGCCACCACCATCCGCCTTGGCTACTTCCTGTGTCAAGCAGGACCAACACACCTGTGCGGGCTATTCCACCCAGGGCTTGAGTTACGCCTGCCGTTTCATTTCCGCTGGCGTTCCAACCTCTACTAGTGTAGACAATCATTCATTAAGCCGTTTTGACGGTAAAGATACTCCGTCACCTTTCATACAATAAGCGTTAACAACTATCTACAAGTTGTACGGGACAATGGCAGTCTTCTATAAATATTCATATATACGGTGTACAACCTATCAAATGATACCAAATTGCGGTTGTAAATTCATGGCAAAGTATATAGATGAGTGCTTGTAAGGTGCGAAATTATAGCCACCTTACAAGCTGACAGTTGTCGCCATCCAGCTCAGCGTGAAGGTGTACTTCGTACACTGCTTCACAGGGCCCCAGTCATTTCAGATCCTGAGAGTTCGTCAGCTAACCCATCTAGAGTTTACCTTCCATCAGAATGGATACAGCAAAAGACAGATCAAACCAGATCGACCAACCGTACACCGGGTGAGTGATGATACAGAATTTGCACCAAGGTTGATGACTATTCTGCATTATACAGGGAGCATCTCCGAGAAAATTGGTCTAATCTTGCGGAAATGTGAACTGTGTCTTCGTACACCCTTCTAGGCTTGCGTAAAGCAGGTGTCTATCGTATTGCTTGCAGCTGTAGCGTATCACAGTTACACTGGTGAGACTATCAAGACCGTGGGGGAATGGTGTACTGACCGTAAGAGACACACATGCTTACAACAGCCGAGCAAATCGGCTATTCCAGAACATTGTCTTGGTACCTGTCACCTACATCTACATGGCTGCTCTGAAAATTACACTTAAGTGCTTGGCAGAGGGTTCATCGAACCAACTTCACGATAATTCTCTATAATTCCTACTTCGAACAGTGCGCGGAGAAAACGAACACCTTTATCTTTCGGTGCGAGCTCTGGCTTCTCCCTACATAGGTCGGTGTCAGCAAAATATTTTCGCAATCGGAGGAGAAAGTTGGTGATTGAAATTTCGTGAGAAGATTCCACCGCAACGAAAAGGGGATTTGTTTTAAAGGTGTCCATCCTAAATCCTGTATCATGTCCGTGACACACTCTCCAATATTTCGCGATAATACAACACGTGCTGCTGCCTTTCTTTGAACTTTCTCGATGTACTCCGTTAATCCTACCTGGTAAGGATCCTACACCGCGCAGCAGTATTCTACAGGAAGAAGGATAAGCGTAGTGTAGGGTGTCTCTTTGGTAGATCCGTTACATTTTCTAAGCGTCCCAGCCGGCCGGGGTGGCCGAGCGGTTCTAGGCGCTACAGTCTGGAACCGCGAGACCACTACGGTCGCAGGTTCGAATCCTGCCTCGGGCATGGGTGTGTGATGTCCTTAGGTTAGTCTTAGGTTAGTTAGGTTTAAGTAGTTCTAAGTTCTAGGGGACTGATGACCTCAGAAGTTAAGTCCCATAACGATCAGACCCATTTGAACCATTTCTAAGCGTCCCGCCAACAAAACGCTGTCATCGGTTTGTCTTCCCCACAAGATTTTCATGTGTTCTTTCCAGTTTCAGTTTTTCGTAATTGTAATTCCTAGTTGTTTAGTTACATTTATGGCCTTTACTTTAGATTTTAGTGTTTTACCGTGTAACAGAAGTTTAACGGATTCCTTTTAGCACTCATGTGGACAACGTAGCACTTTTCATTATTTAGGATCAATTACCAATTTTCGTTCCATACAGACACCTCTTCTAAATCGTTCTGAAATGTATTTTGATCTTCTGATGAGTTTACTAGACGATAATCGATAGCATTATCTGCAAACTTCCTAATAAGGCTTCCCTGATTGTCTCCCAAATCGTTTATACACATAAGGAACAGCAGAGGGCTTATAATACTACCTTGGGGCACTCCTGAAATCGCTTATGTTTTACTGGATGGCTTTCCGTCAGTTACTACTAACTGTGACCTCTCTGACAGGAAATCACGAATCCAGTCACATAAATGAGACGATATTCCACAGCCACGGAATTTCACTACAAGCTGCTTGTGTAGTACAGTGCAAAAGCCTTTTTGAAATCTACAAATACGGAATCAATTTGAAATCCGTTGCCAACAGCTCGTGCGAGTAAAGTGCTAGTTGTGTTTCACAGTAACGATGTTTTCTAACTCCGTGTTGACTGTGTGTCAATAGACCGTTCTCTTCGAGGTAATTAACAATCTTCGATCACGATATATCTTCTAAAATCTTGCTCCATAGCGACGTTAATGAAATGAGTCTGAAATTTAATCTATTGCACCTACTACCTCTCTTGAATATTGGTCATCTTATGAAATATAACAACACGGAGATTCTGGCATGCACTTCCTGCTATTGGGATAGTGTTATTAAGGAAGCAGTAGAAATTAAAGTAGCAAGTAACCTTGTAAACAGAGATCAGACTTGTACTTAAATTCTCCTTGGAATCATGCTCTCTCCCCTATCGAAAAAAAAAAAAACAAAGGCACAGAGTTAATGCTACCTCACCCGTTGTTAAGTAATTTTCACTATTGATAACTTCGGACGTCGGTCATCTTTGGATGTTTGGTTGCTCTATTGTTTGCACTGTGTATGTATGTGTGTGTGTGTGTGTGTGTGTGTGTGTGTGTGTGTGTGTTATATTTCCTGAATGGCTGTGCAAACCGAAGTTTTAAATTTCCTTGAAAAGCGCTTGTTTGTTGAAGTTTTACCTTGAAAATGAGAATCGAAATATCGGCGGTTGTCAAGACGTCACCCGGATGCATCCCCGTACGTTTTTGACTATTGTATATGTCGGGAAAAACTCAGGTCTCACATTTTTCATAGATAATATAGGACTCATAGGTAAAGATAATATTCTTTTACGAAGGACAGAGAAATTGCTTTAACATTATGAAAAACAGCAGATTGGAAACGCAAATAGGTTCGTCACGCCCCTACAGTTGTAATTGAAATGCAGTCGGAAACTGAGAACAATTCAGAAATTGCAGTAAATCTGTAAGATGCCCAATTCGCGTCGCTTGTCATTACTGCACTCACGCATTCATCCCCATCACCACTTGTGCCCACACTTCGTATCACGCAGACAGGGCAATGACTTCGCCGAAGCAGACATTAGCGTTGAGGAAGAAGCACTACCATTTAGTTCGGGAATCCCGAACGCACTTCAGCCAACCGACCTCGTCCGTAAACGCAGATTTAATGATACTCGAATGCTAGTCTTCGTTAGAGGTCTGCCACAACCGAAACTTTCCGCACCGCATATCATTTGACGGAAGAACAACACCTTAAGCTTTTCTTGGAATTGACAGCACTATCGTTTGAAAAATTTCTGTGTTACTATCTATAGTCTAATAACACCGCTCAACAACAGTTCTGTCACAAAAAAATATGAATAGTGTTTGTTGCTAAGTCGAGGATGCTGAATTCGTAAATGAAATCAGTTTTTGGCTTTCGATGTCAGTTTACTTACGACACGCTACGCTCTGGTCATAGAAATCCTTCAAAACTCTGAGTACTGACTCCTCTTCTGCGGCTTAACTTACTATGTAGATTCCAAGGTTCGGAAAATAATATCAAGACACCACGAAAAGTGCTTGCTTGAATATACACTGAAGCGCCAAAGAAACTGGTATAGCCATGCGTATTCGAATACAGATAGATGTTATCAGGCAGAATACGGCGCTACGGTCGGCAATGTCAATATAAACGGTTCAAATGGCTCTGAGCACTAAGGGACTCAACTTCTGAGGTCATCAGAACGTAGAACTACTTAAACCTAACTAACCTAAGGACATCACACACATCCATGCCCGAGGCAGGCCTATATGAAACAAGTGTCTGGCACAGTTGTTAGATCGGTTGCTGCTGCTACAATGGCAGGTTATCAAGATTTAGGTGAGTTTGAACGTGGTGTCGGCGCACGAGCGATGGGACACAGCATCTGCGAGGTAGCCATGAAGTGGGGATTTTCCCGTTCGACCATTTCACGATTGTACCCTGAATATCAGGAATCCGGTGTAACATCAAATCTCCGACATCGCTGGGCTGGAAAAAGATCCTTCAAGGACGGGACAAACGACGACTGAAGAGAATCGTTCAACGTGACAGAAGGGCAACTCTTCCGCAAATTGCTGCGGATTTCAGTGCTGGGTCATCAACAAGTGTCGGCATGCGAACCATTCAACGAAATATCATTGATGTGGGGTTTCGGAGCCGAAGGTCCACTCGTGCATCCTTGATGACTGAGCGACTCAAAGCTTTACACCACGACTGGCCCGTGAACTCCGAGATTGAACTGTTGATGACTGGAAACATGTTGTCTGGTCGGACGAGTCTCGTTTCAGATTGTATCGAGCAGATGTAAGTGTTAGGGTATGGGGACAACCACATTCATCTACTGACGTAGCAAGCCAGCAGGGGACTGTTCAAGCTGGTGGAGGCTCTGTAATGGTGTAGTTGCAGTGTTGTGGGACCCCTGATGCGTCTAGATACGACTCTGACATGTGACATTTACATAAGCATCCTTTCTGATGCATCCATTCATGTCCATTGTGCTTTCCAATCGACTTGGGCTATTCCAGCATGACAATGTGACACCCTACACGTCCACAATTACTACAGAGTGGCTCCAAGAACACTCTTCTGATTTTATACACCAAATCCGTAGACATGAACGTTATTGAGCATATCTGGGATGCCTTGCAACATGCTGTTCATAAGAGACTTTCACCCCCTCATACTCTTACCGATTTATGGAGTCAGTTCCATCCAGCTCTACTACAGTAGAAAATCCAAGCCACGTCGTCTTGCGGCACTTCTGCGCGTTCGCGAGTGCTCTACAAGTTATTAGGCAGGTGTACCAGTTTCTTTGGCTCTTCAATGTAAGTGCAAATGCTTGGTTCAAAAAATGGCTCAAATGGCTCTGAGCACTATGGGACTTAACTGCTGTGGTCATCAGTCGCCTAGAACTTAGAACTACTTAAACCTAACTAACCTAAGGACATCACACACATCCATGCCCGAGGCAGGATTCGAACCTGCGACCGCAGCAGTCGCGCGGTTCCGGACTGAGCGCCTTTTTTTTTTTAATTGCCATCTTCCAGCTTTTTTTTTTTTTAATTAAAGAGTGTTCAGTTATGAGTAGGTGGAGACAAGGCGGGCAGGGGTCGGAACCCGAGGCCTGGCCGCAATGTCTCCCCCGTCCCTTCCCTGAATCACTCCCTCAAACAAGCTTTGTTATTTATGGTTGTTTTATTTTATTATTTTTATTATTTTTTTTCTTCACCAGGAACAGGGTAAATGAACAAAAGATCTTTATTGGTACAAACTTAAATACAAGAAAAATGCCATCCTTCCGGCGAAAATAACACAAGACATCATACTCGTATAAGGTGAGCAAGTTTTTTTAGTATGAACAAGGTGTAGGAAAAAAAAACTAATAATACTGATGGAAGCTAAGAGGTGTAAAGCAATTTACAGTGGAGTGAGGGAAAAACCAGTGTTTATCTGGTGTAGTGCATAAAAGAAAGGAGGCGTGTGTCCATGCGCCTACTCCACTATGGGTTACAATGTAGAAAGCAGCGCGAGGGGTCTCAGATGTCAGCAGGGGGGGCGGGAGTGCTGTCGGCGTGTGGTACCATCCAACTGAGCGGGGGTGACGTAAAGATCGCGTGTAGGTAATTAGCGAAGAAGGCGCGGTAGCGCGGTCGCTGTTCGACTTCGCTGTGGGCGGTTTGTAAGTACTGCCAGAAATCAAGGCGTGATTTGTCGCCATCATTATACATGTAGGTGATGGTCCACCCCTTGACCCATACAATCGCATGATTTTTGGTGGCGGGGAAATAAGTATTCTCAGGATGGATAGAAGTCCATGGGTCAATCGAGTCCGGCGGAACACGGAGGTAACAGGCAACGAACTGTCGGGCAAGTTTCCAGACGTCACTGGTGGCAGCACAAGTCAGTTGTTGGACATCGTCATCCATGAGGTGGCACATGGAGCAGAGTGGAGAGTCCTTTAGTCCTATGGCGTGAAGACGATGATTTGTGGCGAATTTTTCATTTGCGACCTGGTACCATGTTGTCCGGACTTTGGAGGGAAGAAAAGGCTGGTGGATGTGACGTCAAACCGTGGGCCACCGCGTGGACGGATGTCGCAGTTCGATATTGTTGCTGGATATGGAACGAAGGAGTGGGGTGTAAAAATCTTTAGGTCGAGGAGAGCGCGTGGTCGGTAAGTGTGTGTGAGCATAACTGAAGTCGACGATGAAATCAGAAATGTGCGTCAGATGGTGCTTGATGTGTCCGACTGGTACTGGTGGTGTTATGGTCGCGGGCACAAGAATTTCCAGCAAGCTGCGCGTAAGGGAGGTGCCCCCGTGCCACTGCTTGTGCATGGTGGACATGTACAAGGACGCCGCGCGGAGTCGCACATTGACAAGACCGAGGCCACCCGCTCGCGGGGGAAGGGTGAGGGCGTCGTAGCGGACCTTAAAGAGCGTACCGTCCGTAAGGAAGTATCCGAAGGCAGCCTGGAGGCTGAGTCCAATAGGTGATGGCAGCGGGAGGACCTGTGCAATGTGGACCATTCGGGATGCCACATGTTGATTGAGGTATTGGACACGTTGTAAAGAATCGAGTCGTCGGAGCAGATTTTGTCGCACCGTCGTGCGGATGGTTTGGAGAGCACGCCGAAAATTGATGGCAGCGGAGCGGCGCACGGTGGAGATGAAAATGATACCAAGGTATCGTAGTTTCTGTACACACGGGAGAGGTGCTAAGTAGTCGTGTGAGAGGCCGCGTCCAATGGGCATCGCCGCGGATTTAGTCACATTCATGTTACTGCCCGCTGCAGTGCCGTACGTTGATATCAAATCAAGTACCGTGTGTGTTTCACTCCGTGAGCGGAGGAGGTCGTCCGCATACGCACGACATCGAAAACTGTGCTGTCGCAAAGTGAGACCAGAAAGGTGGCTCGTCAGACTCCCGATAAGTGGCTCCAGGCTGATGGCATAGAGTAGGGTCGAAAGTGGGCAGCCTTGCCGTACGGAACGTCGGATCGCCACTGGTCCCGCCACACGGCCATTAACCTGAATCAGCGATTCGGCGGTGCCGTACAGGCGCCGGATTACGTCGATAAAGGCTGGTGGAAAACCCATGCGGTTCATCACGGAGAACAGAAAAGGATGACGCACTTTGTCGAATGCGCTGTCAAAATCAATGGCAACCACTGCAGCGCGGAGTCTGCACGCCGCTGCCAGTGCAATTAAATCGCGACATTCTCCTGTGGCCGTTTGTACATTAACTGACCCGCCCGGAGTTGTCTGTTCCGGGGATAGAATGCTAGGCAGGACCTTGTGGCATCGCGTTGCCAGGAGGCGTGTAAAAATTTTACAGTCTGCGTTAAGCAGAGTCAGGGGACGGTAATGTGCTGTCGTCACACCTGGTGTCGGTTTGTGGATGGGTATAATAATTCCCGTGACGAAGGACGGCGGTACGCCGTTCCCCATCGTCAGCAGTTCATGAAACATCGTTGTCCACCGTGACGCCATTAGTGTGAAGAAAGCGCGATAAAATTCTATCGGCAATCCGTCGACGCCAGGTGACTTATTCAGAGCACCTTTTTTGATTGCATCGTGGATTTCGTCACGCGTAATGGGCTCCATCAGCTCATCCGCTTCGTCGCTGGTGAGGGTGCGAGTTACGTGTGGTAACACAGACTCCTCAGCGTGGTTGTTGGTAGTCTCCTCCTGGTACATTGTGCGGTAGTGGTCGACAAAGGCACTGACGATTTCGGCCTGGCAAGTGACGTGCTGGCCGCGACAGGTTGTGATCTCGGTGATGAGTTGTTGTCGCCGATGTTTCCTATCGGAGGCGATATGATGCATGGTCGGATGTTCCTGTTCCGCCGAATCTTGATATCGGGTTCGCACCATAGCCCCCTGCAGTCGACGGCGTGTCAAAGTTACAATTTGGGCCTTAATCCTGCTGCGTTCCCTCTGGGTGTCGGGTGTGGGCGGTTGGGCGTCCAGGTCGCGGAGAACGGCGTAGAAATAGTCGGTAGTGTGCCGGCGCCACATAGCAACTTCCTTTCCATACTGAATCAAAGTACGTCGAATGGCAGGTTTGGCATATTCCAGCCACCAGGTGAAGGTCGTGCAGTATTTAGGTAAGCGACGTTCACAGGTGGCCCATGTCTCGGTGACACGTTGAAGACATTCGGGATCATGAAGATGGGAGGTGTTTAGCTTCCACGGTGCACGACTACGCCAGACCACTTGCTTGGGGAAGAGAATGTTGCAGATGTAGGCACAGTGGTCCGAAAAGGCCAGGGGCCAAAGTTCTGCACCTTGGACTGCAGGTGTGAGTTCCCGAGAGACGTAAATTCTGTCCAGGCGGCTCGCGGAGTGATTCGTCTGGTAAGTATGTCCAGGGGCGTCGCCGTGCTGAACTTCCCAAGTGTCGCGGAGCAACAGATCTCGGACGACAAGACGCAGTTCTTGACAGGTGTTGTAGTGGGGCACTTCATCTTTAGGGTGCAAGACACAATTAAAATCACCCCCAAAGAAGTAATGGTCGCAGCGTCCAAGAAACAGAGGAGCGATTTCTTCTGAATAGAAGAGTGCCCTGTCGCGTCTGCGGGTGGAGCCCGACGGAGCGTAAATGTTGACGATACGCGTCCCCATGACGGTGACGGCCATGCCTCTGGCAGATGGAAGGTATGTGATATCGGCCACTGGAATGCCTTCTCTGGCGTAGATGGCTACGCCGCGTCCCAGGTGGTCACCAGGAGAAGGATAAGTGTTATATCCCGCGACGTCTGGAAGCGTGGCCGAGTGTACTTCCTGCAGTAGTGCTATATCGACGTCTGACGCCCATATCATCTCTCGCAGCAGTTGAAGTTTCACGGGTGAGCCGATGGTGTTAGTGTTGATCGTCGCTATTCGGTAGGTTTGGAACCGTCCCCCGCCGTGAAGGGGAACTCCACCGGCGGAGGATGAAGAGGGGCGAGGCAACGACGAGTCGTGCCGTGCGCCACCTGACGGCGTTATCAGCGGCGTAACGATGCTTCCGTCTGGGGTAACTCTGTCCCCAGCGTGTGGTCCGGGTCCTCATCGACGTCCTCACTCCGCACCATTGAGGGCGCTGTCGTTGTGATGGTCGTACGTTCCACTTCGGTTGTAGAGGCGGAGGACGTCTCGGCGGCAGTAGAATCTGTGGAGTCCATTGGTTCAGGAGCACCTGAGCGAGCCAGTAGAGTTGGCATCGAAACATCCACAGTCGGCGTCATGTTGTCGTTATTTGTATCGTCGTGTAGGTTCTCTGAGGCCTCGTCGTGTCGGACGGCCTCTGGAGCATCAGGGGGAGGTGATCCGTCTCGTTCCGAGACCGTACGACGCCTCCTCTTGCGCCTCTTAGGTGAACGTTGTTTGCGGGTTCGTCCCTCTGTGTCGGAAGACGGAAGGGAGTCGCGTCGCTCTGAGAGGAAGGCCGTCGTGGGAACGTCAAATGAAGGGGTGTCCATATGTTCAGGCTGGTGGGTGTCGGAAGTCGTCGCTGTTGGTAGTGGCGCCGTAGTAGCGTCTGGCTTTGAGCGCGACGTGTCGGCCCCGGCGGTATCCATAGCAGCTGGAAGGGTCACCGGTACATGGTCCGATGAGCGGCGGCCGGTGGGAGGAGAAGAGAGCGCCGATGCGTAGGTGATCGGTAAAATCGTCGTCGGAGCCGTAGGTGCCACGGTAGCGCCTGGCAATTGGGTGATCCGTCGCTGAAGACACTCAGATCTGAGGTGGCCTTCTTTTCCGCACCCGGAACAGGTCTTGGGTTGGCCGTCGTATATGACAACCGCTCGGCACCCGCTAATTTGCAGGTAAGATGGCACGTGGCGATGGAGGTCGATGGTGATCTGCCGTACACCGTTAAGAACGGGGTACGTTTGGAATTGCACCCAGCGTTCGGCAGTGTGGCCATGTACAGTACCATAGGGGCGGAAAGCCGCGATAACGTCTTCCGCCGGTAGCTCGAACGGGAGTTCGAAAACTCGTATGGTGCGCATTCCTAAGCCGGCATGGTCGACAGTGACCGCACCGACATTGCCGTCGGCGTGGCAAAAGCGTAATCCGTGGTTGGTGTCACGAAGTATTCTTTCACACACCGCGTCGTTGACAACTTTCACGTACACAGTACTGCTTAATATGGACAAATGGATGCCCAAGATGTCGGAAGCTGGGATCTTAGCAACGTCGCGTAGGAAGCGTTCCACTTCCAAGGCCTTTGGTCGTGCGTAATCGTTGCAGAAGTTGAATCGTAAAGTTGATTTTCGAAAACGATTGGCCATGGCTCTAGTGCACGTAAGCGACACGTAAGTGACGGCCGCTGAAATGTAAACAACAGCGAGCGCGCGCGCTCCGCAGGCGGAAAAAACAACACGTCCGCAGTGCACGGCGGCGAAAGCCGGACTTTAACCGCTAGACCACCGCGACCGGCTGCAAATGCTTGACAAGCGAGCAGGTTGCGCCATTGTATCTGACGTGTGCACGTGTGCAGTGTCCTCAATAAGTTGCAGTCGCGATCAAAGTAGTGTTCGGTGTAGTTGAGAGGGCG
This sequence comes from Schistocerca gregaria, assembly GCF_023897955.1. Lineage (NCBI taxonomy): Eukaryota > Metazoa > Arthropoda > Insecta > Orthoptera > Acrididae > Schistocerca > Schistocerca gregaria. The sequence continues at coordinate 1,083,372,005 of NC_064920.1, read as the reverse complement.
TTATATTGCAGCTAAGTGAATTCGAAGGTGGCCATATTGTTGGTGCTTGTTTGGTGGGTTTTTCTGTGACCAAAGTAGCCGAAATTTTAAGTATTTGAGGTGGCGTCCTGTCGAAGATTCATACCGCCTACAGGGAGAGCGGGAAAACACGATACGCTAACTCATAGTGCGGACGAAAGTGTGTTTTGAGTGATCGTGACAGACGGTCGTTGAAAACGATTGTACCGAAAAATAAGAGGCCCACAGTTGCGAATGTCACTGCAAAACTGAATGTCGCACTCGCGAAGGCTGTCAGCACCAGAACAACGCGAAGGGAGCTCCAAACACAAACTGGGGGCGAGCTGGAATTCCAAAACCACTCATGAGTGATGCAAATGCTCGTAACTGGAAAACGTGGTGCCGAAGCCATAAAAGCTGGACTGTGAAACAATGGAAAAATTATCATTTAGCCGGATGAGTCTTGTTTCGCTGATTCCAACACCTGCCCGAGCTTACGTTCCTAGAGTGAAACTTTATGGTGGTTCGGTGATGGCTGGGGCAGCCATATCGTGGTATTCTGCTAGTCCCATGGTTACTCTGCAAGGCAACGTTACTGCCAAGGATCATTCTACCATTTTGAGTGATCAGTTATACAATGCTTGTTTCTCAACGGTGATTCTGCGTTCCAAGACGTCGGGGCCCCTGTTCAGACAGCTTGCATCGTTCAGAACTGGTTTGGTAAGCACGATGTTCAGTTGAATACGGTCACCAAAAATTAATTATCCTCTCTGGTCTAAATTGGAGAGAAGTGTGAATGATCGCTATCCCTCTTCGTCATCGTTATCTAAACTTTCACAAGTTTGCAGGAAGAATGGTATAAGATTTTCTTGAAAACAGTACACGGCGTGTATTTATCTATTCCGAGACTGGTCTTCCTACACCGTATTAGACACGGTAATGAGTTGTGTCTGGGGTGCTTCCATATTACTGTCAACCCCCTGCAATTGTTGAAAAGTAATCCAAATATGTACCATTAATTATCATACGCGGCACTTAGTCGAGAAACGCACCTCCACGAAATGAGGGCGATTTGGCAGCACTATCGATAAGTCGTGCTTGGACGCGAAGACTTGAGGTACTGATGTTGGTCCTTGCATCTCGGTATTGCGAGTTCTGACACTTGTTTGTAATGGCTGTCTGTTGTTGCGTGAAGGTTTTTGGTATGTGTTTTGTTTTGAATCAGAAGGAGATATGCCTCGTAGGTTTGGAAATATTTCTAGTTATACCTGTGGAAACTTAACTCTTGAATAGCAAAGACGAAAGTTCAATCCTCTTGTAACGAAGATATTTCTGATTATGTACGTTTGGAGCAAAGTCTTGTACGATAGTGAAACATGGATTGTGGGGCAATCGGAACGGAAGAGAATAGAAGCATTTGAGATGTTGTGCCGCAAACGAAAGCTGAAAATTAAGAAAGGGTGAGGCGCTCTGCAGAATCGGCGAGGAAAGGAATGAATGGCAAACACTGACAAACAAGAAGAGTCAGGATGGAAGGACATCTGTTAAGTCATCACGGAATGACTTCCACGGTACTAGAGGGAGCTGTAGAGGGCGAAAATTGTAGAGGAAAACAGGGATTGGAATACATCCATGAACTAACGAAGAGTGTAGGTTGCCGTTGATACTGCCGGTGATTATAATGCATTGGTTCATAAGTGTTGACCGGCCGGAGTGGCCGTGCGGTTCTAGGCGCTACAATCTGGAACCGAGCGACCGCTACGGTCGCAGGTTCGAATCCTGCCTGGGGCATGCATGTGAGTGATGTCCTTAGGTTAGTTAGGTTTAATTCGTTCTAAGTTCTAGGCAACTGATTATCTCAGAAGTCGCTTAGTGCTCAGAGCCGTTTTTTGGCCGTTGATATTCTGAGACGAAGAGGGTGGCAAAGGAGAGGAATTCGTGGCGGGAAGATCAAACCAGTCAGAAGACTCACGACTAAAAGAAAAAATGCGAGAACTAGGCCCTTCACGTATACTATTCGCGAGAAGCATTACGGCGGGTGTCCTTTGCCGTTCCCATGATCTGGAGGGAAACTGCATGGCGGTTATAATGTGGATTAATGCTATCCCACGACCAAGTTATACTTTTAGGCGAAAGGGACTCAGTTTTTCCTAGTTAACAAAACCAAATAGTAGTAAGACGAGGGAGATCAATGCTCCTTGCTGTCACAAAATAACAAGTGAAGCTATATCTTAGACGCGAGAGTTCAATGCACATCCCTTTCACAAAATGAATAGGTTAGTTATTCTTGTACTTGGCCTCTGTGCATAAGGACAATGGCGACACAATGAAGTTAGCCATTTGATTATAGAACAGTTCATATTAATTTGTAATGGGTCGCGTAACCAGGAAAAGTTGTAAGACAAGTATCTTGAATTTAAGTCAGTCTGAGTATAAAAGGGGTTGATTTGTTTCGTACGTAGCATGAAATGAACAACAATTCGACAGAGTGCAAAGCTATCAGAATATTCAATTAAATTACTCGAGAACGACGGTAACACTGTCGGAGGAACCAAAATTTACATGAAAAACTGTGTGGAGACTAAAGCACCAAGATGCTTATCTGCACAAGTCGCAAATGCAAAGTGTCCAAAATTACAGTTTACAGTAAATCAAATCAGTAATGTAAGCTGCATATTAAGAACAGACAAGTAAACAAGCTGTTCAGAATACAGATTATGCTACTGCAGTCTGCGACGTAACACTTCCTCAAGAACAGCAAAGGGTGCCGAACAGCACCAGAAGTCGGCTACGATGCGATCCTTCCGAAAGACCTCTCCAGGCAGTAGCCAGCCACAGAATCTGTCTCCAACGTGACGGGCGAGAATTGTTGCTAAATTCATGGAAAAGCAAGCTAGAACATATAACTTCCCTCCTTTTGGGCCGAAGAAGCGTCTTCAAGTTTGGTCAGCCTTACGCACAAAGAATATTGTCTAGAGCCACGCAACTCTACTGGCTGAGTCACATTTCTAGAGCGAACGCGACTGACTCCCCCAGGCTGGACGGACAGTGCCGGGTCCTCTTGTCCTTTGACGTTCGCGCAGGAAGCAGAAAGGTCATGCTCAATTATTCTCTGGGGGACTCTAGTGCGGCCGCGCCATCCACTGACCAGAGGCGGTGAACGTTCCAACGTGGCTTCCAGGAGCGATTTCCGCGAAAACTGCTGGTATCCCAGAGACTGTGCCCCTCACCTAATGAGCTTCACAGACTGCTACCGCATGGTTCCCAACTTTTCTGAGCACACACACACAAAAAAAAATACATATAAGTTAAATAAGGAAAAATTTACCCCACATTAGCTACTAATCTCCCCCCCCCCCCCCGCCCCACCCACACCACCACTATCGATAAAATTAGCGACTACCTAAACGTAAGAATAAAAACCAATTTTCATTTATTGAATATTTTCGTTTTAAAAAGATGGCTGACGAATGATATGTAGGTCTTTTATTAATCCACGAAGTAATGACTCAATGAGACAATTGATACTGATTATTTCTAACAACTTGCAATTCTCAGTGCAGCGGGATGCTACATAACACTGCTTGCCAGAAAAGAAAGCTAGCTGTCCGCAACGACGGTTACAAAACCTGGATCTCTCCACGACTCCTGTCGCTAGTGACGCTTGCTTCATTCACACTCTGCACCCCCCTTTGAAAATGAACTATGTCCAGATGTATGCACTATACTTACTGTTTGTAAACCGCGTGATTGCTGAACTCCTTGCTTTTGAACTGGCAGAAATTGGAAGCTTCAGGCTGCCAGTGGTTGCTGTGTGACCACTGACGCTAGCGTCGACAAGAATAATAACAATAATAATACTGAGTAGGCCCTACGGCACTATAGTAACCATTACGTAGTCATTGTTGTGCTGCAAATAGTTCGTTTAATGTTGCGACGTGAACAATGATGCAGTTTCTGGTCCTTTTTTTCTGGTCTTTTTTGGGAACTACCTACAACTCGGAGAATGCATTTCCACGAGATATTCAAGCATAGGCGGAGCATAATTAAAGTTCAGTCGCTGTAGACAAAGAATAACTGTTCAAAATGACGTCAGATTTAAACAGCATATTATTGACGAGGGGCGAAACGACATGGAAAACAAATAACGAAAGTCTGACCAATAGATGGCGCTGTGAGCGTCAGAATATGCACACCAACACACGCACAGCACATGGCTGTACCTCAGTTTCCGTTGGAGACGCCCAACATAGCTGTGTACGATGGGCGTTTAAAAAGTCCGTGCAAAGTCCGAGAGATGGCACCACCGGCACGTATCGAGGTCGTGTTTTGTTAGTAGCATCTTTTGAAAGGACGAAAACCAAGTTTCAGCCATACTGGCCAATTTCTTTGTGTTTGGCATTCGCGTGAATCAAGGAAGTCGAGTGATTGTCAAAAAATGAACGAAAAAGAATTTCGTGTGATGATTAAACATTATTTTATGACAGGAAAAACGCCTCAGGAGACTAGAGAGAAGCTTGATAAATATTACGGTGATTCTGCACCTTCGATTAGAACAGTTTATAAGTGTTCTTCTAATAATTTCCGGCTATGCAGCCGGATCCCGTCGACATTCTGCCACGATATTTCGGCCCAGAGACGTCCGGCCATCATCAGGTGAGTACACAACTACTGTTGTTGTACTAGTTGTGTACTCACCTGATGATGGCCGGACGTCTCTGGGCCGAAATATCGTGGCAGAATGTCGACGGGATCCGGCTGCATACCCGGAAATTATTAGAAGAACAAATACGACGGGAAAATTTCAGAAGTCACAGTTTATAAGTGGTTTCAAAATTTTTCGAAGTGGCCATATGGGCACAAGAATCTGCACCAAAAAAGGTAAAGACCATTCCTTCGCCCAGAATGGTTATGGCGACCGTCTTTTGCGATTCGCAAGGGTTAACCCTCATCGATTATCTGAAAAAGAGTAAACTATTACAGGTGCATATAATTCATCGTTATTGGACCGTTTGAAAACCGAGCTGGAAGAACGGGAGAGCGGTGTGCTGACGCCACGCCCCTCCTATCCGCATCATCCACTGAGGATGACACCGCGGTCGGATGGTCCCGGTGGGCCACTCGCGGCCTGAAGACGGAGTGCAAGTTTAGTCACCAAAACCTACAGGGTAATTCCCTTGTAGAATCATGAAATTTGCAAGAAGCAAGGTTTCACCCTACAACCAAATGAAGAATCCGAAAGTGGTTAATATGTAATTATATCACGCGAAAAATAAATACTTTTTTTCGTGTGTGATCAGATTGTCTGTCTGTCCGTCCTGAAAGGCCAGTGTGGCCGTGCTATTCTAGGCGCTTCAGTCTGGAACCGCGCGACCGCTACGGTCGCAGGTTCGAATCCTGCCTCGGGCATGGATGTGTGTGATGTCCTTAGGTTAGTTAGGTTTAAGTAGTTCTAAGCTCTGGGGGACTGAAGACCACAGATGTTAAGTCCCATAGTGCTCAGAGCCATTTGAACCATTTTCTGTCCGTTCGTCAGTGAGTACTGTTTTCAGGAACAGGCAGACCTATCAAGCTGAAATTTATGTCGCATGTTAAGGTCTATGGTCCCTCGCCTGTGTAATAAACGATAGATTCTAAGTGAATGTAACCAAAAGATACGGCTATTTATTTCACACGTCAGTAATCATGTAGATATACGCCGATAAGCCAGTACATTACGATCACTGCCCATCGCGCCACTGGATGCCGCCTGGTGGCGATGCGAGCACGTGACCGAGTAACAAAAGTATATAAGCAGAGAAAACAAGGACAGAGTGTTATCCTAGTGAAGATGTTGTTGTTGTTGTTGTTGTTGTCGCTCAGTCCTGAGACTGGTTTGATGCAGCTCTCCATGCTACTCTATCCTGTGCATGCTTCATCTCCCAGTACCTACTGCAACCTACATGCTTCTCGATCTGCTTAATGTATTCATCTCTTGGTCTCCCTCTACAATTTTTACCCTCCGCGCTGCCCTCCAATACTAAATTGGTGATCCCTTGATGCCTCAGAACATGTCCTACCAACCGATAGCTTCTTCTAGTCAAGTTGTACCACAAACTTCTCTTCTCCTCAATTCTGTTCATTACCTCCTCATTAGTTATGTGATCTACCCATCTAATCTTCACCATTCTACTGTAGCACCACATTTCGAAAGCTTCTATTCTCCTCTTGTCCAAACTGTTTATAGTCCATGTTTCACTTCCATACATGGCTACACTACATACAAATACTTTCAGAAAAGACTTCCTGACACTTAAATCTATACTCGATAATAACAAATTTCTCTTCTTCCGAAACGCTTTCCTTGTCATTGCCACTCTATGTTTTATATCCTCTCTACTTCGACGATCATGAGTATTTTTCCTCCCCAAATATCAAAACTCGTCTACTACTTTAAGTGTCTCACTTCCATATCTAATTCCCTCAGCATCACCCGACTTAATTCGACTACATTCTATTATATTCGTTTTTCTTTTGTTGATGTTCATCTTAAATCCTCTCAAGACACTGTCCATTCCGTTCAACTGCTCTACCAGGTCATTTCCTGTCTCTGATAGAATTAAAAGACATCGGCGAATCTCAAAGTTTTTATTTCTTCTTCATGGATTTTAATTCCTACTCCAAATTTTTCATTTGATTCCTTTACTGCTTGCTCAATATGCAGATTGAATAACATCTGGGAGAGGGCACAACCCTGTCTCGCTCCCTTCCCAACCACTGCTTCCCTTTCATGTCCCTCGACTCTTATAACTGCCATCTGGTTTCTGTACAAATTGTAAATAGCCGCCGGCCGGAGTGGCCGAGCGGTTCTAGGCGCTACAGTCTAGAACCGCGCGACCGCTACGGCATCGATGTGTGTGATGTCCTTAGCTTAGTTACATTTAAGTAGTTCTAAGTTCTAGGGGACTGATGACCTCAGAAGTTAAGTCCCATAGTGCTCAGAGCCAATTAGTAAATAGCATTTCGCTCCCTGTATTTTACCCCTGCCACATTCAGAATTTGAAAGAATTCAACGTTGTGAAAAGCTTTCTTTAAGTCTACTAGTGCTAGAAAGGTAGGTTTTCCTTTCTTACTCTATTTTCTAATATAAGTCGTAGGGTTAGTACTGCCTCACGTGTTCCAACATTTCTACGGAATCCAAACTGATCTTCTCCGAAGTCGACTTCTACCATTTTTTTCCATTCGTCTGTAAAGAATTCGTGTTAGAATTTTGTAGCCATGGCTTATTAAAGTGCTAGTTCGGTAATTTCACATCTGTCAACAGCTGCTTTCTTTGGGATTGGAATTATTATATTCTTCTTGAAGTCTGAGGGTATTTCCCCTGTCTCATACATCTTACTCACAAGATAGTAGAGTTTTGTCATGGCTGGCTCTCCCAAGGCTGTCAGTAGTTCTAATGGAATGTTGCCTACTCCCGGGGGCCTTGTTTCGACTCAGGTCTTTCGGTGCTCTGTCAAAATTTTCACGCAGTAGCAAAGATATGGGCAGCAAAATGGGGAAATCCATTGGGATAAGCGACTTTGACAAAGGGCAGATTATTGTTACGCAACTGGTCGAATGTTCACGTGCTACTGTTGTGGGCATCTACGGAAAGAGGTGAAGGACTGTGAAACTGCCACTACGCGTTATGTGGTTGGACGTCCACGATTCTTCACAGAATCTGGCTTTCGGAGGCTTGTACGCTTTGTAAAGTAGAACAGATGGTGATCTGTGTCTTCTCTGCCGAAAGAGCACAATGCTGCTGTTTCGGAGCTCCCCGTTCATCGCACATTGACGAGCATGAAGGTCCGCAGGAGACCTCCCGTTCGTATTCACGTGTTGAGCCAAGACATCGCAAATTCCAATTTCAGTGGGCAAGGTACCATCGGGATTCGACCGACGATCAATGAAAACGTGTCTTCGGGTGAATCACGTTGTTGTGTTCGATGGTCGAGGCTAGGTCGATGGTCGTCTCCACAAACGCCCATCTAGGTGAACGTCGGCTGGAAACGCGCTGCACGCCACAGACGCGGAAGCAGTATTATGCTACGAGAGACATTCCCCCGCGCTTGCACGGCTGCGTGGGACCTGTGGTTGTAAGCGAAGACACGCTGACAGCTGCGATCCACTTGCCTCTCCTCATGCTCGATGTCTTCCTCGACGGCGATGTCATCTTCCAGCAGTATAATTGTCCGTGTCTCGGAGCCAGAACTTTGCTACTGCGGTCGGAGGAGCATAATACTGAACTCCTGATGATGACTCGGCGAACAAATTCTCCTGATGGGAATTCTATGGAACCCGTCTGAGTCGCTATCGGGCGCCATCACCGCCTACGCAAATCAGCAGCCCGTTATTTACGCGAACTGCATGACCCATGTGCAGCCACCTAATGCAACATACCTCCACCAACCTACCAACAAACTATCGGATCCCTGAATCAGTGATGTATTTCGTTCCAAAGTCCGACATTCAAGGCATTAAGCAGGTGATTATAATGCATTGGTTCATAAGTGTTGGCCGGCCGGGGTGGCAGAGCGGTTGTAGACGCTTCAGTTTGGAACCGCGTCACCGCTACGGTCGCAGGTTCGAATCCTGCCTCGGGCATGGATGAGTGTGATGTCCTTAGGTTAGTTAGGTTTAAGTGGTTCTAAGTTCTAGGGGACTGATGACCTCAGATGTTAAGTCCCTTAGTGCTCAGAGACATTTGAACCAGTTCATAAGTGTTGATAGATATTTTGAAACTCGCAAAGTCACACATCAAAATGTAGTGGGTACGTCCCGTTGAATTAGAATTATGAAATTTGACAAGAAGAAAGATTTCACAGTAGAAGTAGAGGAAAAGAAATCGAAAATTGTTAATCTGTAATAATGTAAATTTAAGTGCCGTGTGGCTAGGGCCTCCCGTCGGGTAGACTGTTCGCCTGGTGCAAGTCTTTCGAGTTGACGCCACTTCCGCAGCTTGCGTGTCGATGGGAAGGAAATGATGATGATAAAGACAACACAACAACCAGTCCTTGAGCGGAGAAAATGTCCGAAACAGCCGGGAATCGAACCCGGGCCGTTAGGTATGACATTCCGTCGCGCTGACCTCTCAGCTATCAGAGGCGGACAATCTGTAATTATATTAAAAGAAAAAGTTTTGTTTCTATATTTGTTATACGTCTTCGAACTTGAAATTTAAACATTTTCGAAAGTCTTGGAATCCCTCGGACCGATATCTTGGCGGTATCTCCATGACAGGCAAAAATCATTGCAATCATCCATTTCCGGAACGGATGAAATGTCTGCTTGCATAGTTAACTTGGTAGAGAAACCTCAATGCGCCAGGTTTTATTTTCTCACTAGGTGGTTTCTATTGATTTAGATGTTGAAGTGAAACTCTTGGCTAATCACTCGCATACGTTACTGAAAGATTAAGGCTTAACGGGCCCGTCGTCGATATGTGCAACAGACAGAGAGAGAAAAAGCTGGATTTTAACCGGGGCAGGGAAGAAAATGTGTCGTCTCCTTTTCGAAAAGCACCTCCCTGGAAGACAGATGGAGGGAATGGCACTCGTGACGATCGTTTGTGTGCCAGGCGCTGCTCGCAGACCACCTGTGGTGTGGCCGTGTAGCCCCGTACTAAGGCCGGCAAGCATTCGCAATTCATGAGCCGGCGACCGCCGCACGTGTGTTCGCCCACACGGACTCACATACGGGGAAACTGCAGCTGCAGGTGCCGCACATGTGGAGGGTGCGACACACATGTAGGCGATGCTCGACACGAACGACTGAGTGGTTGGCTGTGCACACGACTTCACCACAAGTCTGAACCATCGCATTTGTTTATTTACGCGCTGGGAGACAAAGTCACTGCGTATTTCATTCAATGTCCTCTTCTCAGAAATCTCCCCCGTAATGAGTCCTTAAAGGCACAGCAGTTGAAGTTTCTATGCAACTAAATAAAAGGAAAGAGAGCTCTTTGTTCCACACAGCCTCTCTGCTACGTCCCTGAAGTTGCTTTGCGAAGGGAAAAAAATAAACTCTAGTTAAACGCAGCAGAAAACAGGAAGTAGTTAGTGGAAGCACAAAGAAGCTTCGTCAAAGTACGGCCGATATCTTGACTCTACAACAAAACTAACTAATTTGCCACATGTAAAGAAGCGAAACTATCTGCGTGGTATACAGGATGTTCCAAAGTAAGTTTCGAATACTTTGGGAAGTGGTAGTAATCATCAAAACAAGAAAAATAAGTCAAATAACCACGGATCCGGAAAACGCATACTTTCCGAAATAAACACATGTTTATACGAAAAGCTGCCGGCCAGTGTGGCCGAGCGGTTCTACGCGCTTCAGTCTGGAACCGCGCGACCGCTACGGTCGCAGGTTAGAATCCTGCCTTGGGCATGGATGTGTGTGATGTCCTTAGGTTAGTTAGGTTTAAGTAGTTCTAAGGAGATGATGACCACAGATGTTAAGTCCCATAGTGCTCAGAGCCATTTGAACCACTATACACAAAAAGCTGAGTGACTTTTGGCTACGGATATTAGCACAGTCGAAACACTGGAACTCCGTCAAATGTGTCGACAAGGTATTATGATGTCTTACTCACAGTACTCTACCTAACATTAGGTTCAAATGGCTCAAATGGCTCTAAGCACGATGGGACTTAACATCTGAGGTCATGAGTCCCCTAGACTTTGAACTACGTAAACCTAACTAACCTAAGGACACCACACACATCCATGCCCGAGGCAGGATTCGAACCTGAGACCGTAGCAGCCGAGTGGTTCCGGACTGAAGCGCCTAGAACTGCTCGGCCACAGCGTCCGGCTACCATTAGGTGGTCCTCAGTCAGTTTTGTGGTTAGAGTCGTGTTGTAGGCTGCGTTAGTTTTCGCCGTGTTTGTGTGCCTTATTGTACAGTACGGTCAATCCTGGGTACGTATCATGGTGTTTTACCTTCTTCCAAACGCTTGTTGTCTTATGTGCTAATCATTACTGCGCTGTTTGTATGTACAGATGGTGTACTACAGGTACTTTTTCTCTCTTCCACCGCTTGTTAGCAATGGAAGCATGTGAATTGGCGGATATGATATTGTCTTGTGGTTTAGTTAACGGACGTAGCCTGCGAGCCAATGCAATCTACGCTGAAAAACATCCACAGCACAGAGTGCCCCCTGATAAGCTGTTGGCAGACTTTTCCAGCGTCTGAGGGACGTATACACTCTTGCAACTCTGAGGACTGACAGATAAAACACCCCTCGCAGTCCGCAAGCCTGACATGGAGGAGCGCGCGAAAGAAGCTCGTGGGGCCAGTGTGCGACGATTAGCAGCAGCAGAAGGCCTGTCTCTAACACGGGTTCACAGGTAGATGCCGTGTTTCTTGACTTCCGCAAGGCGTCTGACACAGTTCCCCACAGTCGTTTAATGAACAAAGGAAGAGCATACGGACTATCAGATCAATTGTGTGATTGGATTGAGGAGTTCCTAGATAACAGAATGCAGCATGTCATTCTCAATGGAGAGAAGTCTTCCGAAGTAAGAGTGATTTCAGGTGCACCGCAGGGGAGTGTCAGAGGACCGTTGCTATTCACAATATACATAAATGACCTGGTGGATGACATCGGAAGTTCACTGAGGCTTTTTGCAGATGATGCTGTGGTGTATCGAGAGGTTGCAACAATGGAAAATTGTACTGAAATGCAGGAGGATCTGCAGCGAATTGACACATGGTGCACGGAATGGCAATTGAATCTCAATGTAGACAAGTGTAATGTAATGCGAATACATAGAAAGATAGATCCCTTATCATTTAGCTACAAAATAGCAGGTCAGCAACTGGAAGCAGTTAATTCCACAAATTATCTGGAAGTACGCATTAGGAGTGATTTAAATGGAATGATAATATAAAGTTGATCGTCGGTAAAGCAGATGCCACACTGAGATTCATTGGAAGAATCCTAAGGAAATGCAATCCGACAACAAAGGAAGTAGGTTACAGTACGCTTGTTCGCCCAATGCTTGAATACTGCTCAGCAGTGTGGGATCCGCACCAGATAGGGTTGATAGAAGAGATAGCGAAGATCCAACGGAGAGCACCGCGTTTCGTTACAGGATCATTTAGTAATCGCGAAAGCGTTACGGAGATGATAAACTCCACTGGAAGACTCTGTGCAGGAGAGACGCTCAGTAGCCCGGTACGGGCTTTTGTTAAATTTTCGAGAACATACCCTCACCGAAGAGTCAAGCAGTATATTGCTCCCTCGTAGGTATATCTCGCGAAGAGACCATGAGGATAAAATCAGAGAGATTAGAGCCTACACAGGGGCATACCGACAATCCTTCTTTCCACGTACAATACGAGACTGGAATAGAAGGGACAACCGATAGAGGTACACAGGGTACTCTCCCCCACACATCGTCAGGTGGCTTGCGGAGTATGGATGTAGATGTAGATCTTTTATCTTGGGGGTAAATCATGAACAATTGCTGTACACATATCATCTACAGTGCCGTCGGGCTCTAAAGCCATACTGTCATCATAGCAGACGGCGCTTCTGTCATGGCTGTCGCAGAAGTGCACCGCAGATCCACTGTTCACATGCAAGATTTCATTTACCGATGTGGCAGGGTTCACAAGAGATGGTGATTTGAATTTCCATAACCAGCATGTATGGGCAGATGTAAATCCCCAAGCAATTCAGGAAAGAGAGCGTCAACACGGGTCCTCAATCGACGTATGGGCAGTCGTACATAGCGATGGAGTAATAGGGCCATACGTTCTACCACAAGGGTTAACTGGGGCTCATTATCTGGACTTTCTCATTAAAGTATTGCCTACCTGAAACCTGGTAGTAGTCAATGGAAGGCAGGAATCTGTTACGATTGTGGACGGGGCCGTAATCAGTTACTATTGGTTGCCTTTTACAATTACACGCAATTTATTTTAAACCAGTAATTCCAGACTCAACTTTAAATTAAAAAAATACCACACGTTATTAATGAAGGGATAAACAACTGTGTAAATAATCGTGTTTTCAGTGAGTTACAATTTAGCAAATCACCATTAAATACAGATAGAACAGATAATGTTTTAAAAGCAAGCCACTGCGGTCTGGGCAGAAGGCCTTGCACGCCAGGAATGGCAATAAATTAAGAATTGTTTAAAACTCGCTGCAACTTACAAATGACTGGTGTTGAAATATTAAAGGCAAGTCGCTACAAACACAGCAGACGGCATCAGACTCCAGGACTGGCAAAAAATGAGGTTTTAAAGGCTTACTGCGTAAATACAAGTACCAAAGTAGAATCTTAAGGCAAAAGACCACACTCACGGCTGAAGACTTTACACGCCATGAACGGCAATAATATAAACAAATTTTGAAACCTGCTGTCAAACAGCAAATACAATAGCAAAAGTTAATTTAAAAAACAGGTAACTGATACAGACGGTGCTCTGGGAATCGACCTTTGAGAAGCGATGAGATTGGCAGCCAAGAGTGGCATCCACTTCACAAGATGGTAACTCAGACTAGTGGCAGTCTAATGAATGACTAATGTTAATTTTGCTGAAGGTACCTGACGTCCGATAAACCAAATGCAACGATAGAACAATGCGCCAAAGCCGGAACTGGCGGTCTGCACTAAGTCCCCAGAATACTATGTTTAGCGTACCCGAAACGAGAAAGGAATCACTACCAGAGAGTAGAAGAATCACCAACCGACCTACAATCAAGAAAGCTGTCAAAACTACACGCCTTAGTGGACAGCAGCGGCAAGGCGAGGAAATGTACACTGCCGTTACATACACTAAACCCCAGGGCAGTTAACTACGGCGTTAGCGCCCACCAGGCAAGAAAAATTACCACTGGTTGAACTTAACCCCAAGCACTCCATTCGCTGCTCTTCGCCTCGATGACACTACGAGCAGCAACACGAATCCAAGTCACTGGAAAATCGCGAGATATCACAGTGGTCAAGGTTTCTCTACTTGGATTGAAATGCACTCATCTTAAAGCTTGCTGGATCCGGTTTACGACGAGGTCGTGCACCCTCGTGACCACAGGCCTTCCATCTGGCAGTCCATGCGTGCCTCCAGCGGTTGCGTTGGGTTGTTTGGGGGAAGACACCAACCAGCGAGGTCATCGGTCTCATCGGATTAAGGAAGGACGGGGAAGGAAGTCGGCCGTGCCCTTTGAAAGGAACCATCCCCGCATTTGCCTGGACTGATTTAGGGAAATCACGGAAAACCTAAATCAGGATGGCCGGACGCGGGATTGAACCGTCGTCCTCCCGAATGCAAGTCCAATGTGCTAACCACTGCGCCGCCAGCGGTCCCGGCGTGCAATAGCACTGCGCCGACCTGGATTCTCATAAGTCCCCGACTGAACACGCCACTCACACGAACCGGCAAACAACAACGTCGCCCCAAAGATAGGACAACAGTTACTACATGTCGGAAACCAACGCTGCTGCCACTAGCGGACAGGGAACGCTTGCGAAACCGAGTGGCACCAGTCAGCACGAGAAGAAGACAAACAACGGCAACCATGTCAACTAAACGACACCGTCTGGCCTCCAACAGAGGGCGGAAACCTACAAACAGCACCAAAGCGAGCCGCAGCACAGCTCACTACCTTGCTTGAGGCTGAGCCATTCCAGCAACGAATATAAATGCGGATCATGCATGGTGGCGCACCAGCCCACTTTCGTCTTAATATGGGTGAACATCTGACGCAGACATTTCAGGACCGCCGGATTGGTCGCGTGGGGGGTCCGACACCTTGGCCTTCTCGTTCCCTAGATCTCAATTCCCTGGACTTTTGATTGTGGGGACACTTGAGGAAATTGGTCTACGCTACCCCAATCAACGATGTGTGCACACTACAGGGTCGCGTCTTCAACGCGTGCCAGCAGGTACTACAACTGTGTATACTTCAAATGGTGCGTAATTCTTTACGCCGAAGGGCAGAGGCATTCATTGTCATGAATGGACGCCACGTTGAACACCCGTAAACACGTGTTTATCTCGGAATATATCCATTTCCGGACCCATGTCTATTGGACTGATTTTTCTTGTTTCGATGAGTACTGCTACCTCTCAAAGTAATCGACACTGCTGTTTAACACCCTGTGTATCTGCATATGCAGTTTTTGAGTTTAACATAAATTATCCATACAATTAAAGAAGTTGTAAAACTGAACAACGTCGTCATTTACTACTTTCAGTCGTACAGAAGATGGCCTGCCGTTCCCCAGGCCTAACTTGATGAACAGGTGGGTTAATGATGGGAATCGTTTTTCACTGTCATTTGTCCATCGCCAGATAGCCAGACACTGTTCGCACCTAATTATTTAACAAATAGAGCTCCCATGCATAAAACAGCTTGAAACGTCTAATTACTTAACAAATGTGTTAATTTCTTAAATGCTTGACATTAAGCATGTAAAACCTTTATAGTGGAAGGAGCAAACCGCTAATTATGTTAGTTTTATTAGTTTTTGATTACTCACTCATAGATTAATGAAAAGTGCTTATATTTTTGTGAAAAGCTAGTTTTTCTAATAAAGTGTGTCTCGTGTAATGATATTATGTTGTAGGTGTCTTCAGTGGTATCTATGGCTACTGTCTGTAAAATTACTACTGAGTAGAGTTGATGCTAAGGAAATATTGGATTAAAATGTCATCCTTGATTTTGAAGTTTTTCCGTATGAGAAACGAATCTTTAGTAATTGATAAACATTTTCCTTTCATAATAATGGGTGGCAGTAAGCTCTACAAGCGCTCTCATTGTCAAACACTGGGTCAGTACAATCTCAGAAATTTCGCCACATTTTAAGCAAAAGGTAATTTTTCAGGTATCTCTGTGTTTATGAAGCTGTATCCTGCAGTAAGTGTCATAGACTGATATAATTTCGGAGGTACATTCAGTGGGCGCAACCTGCAAAATATATTACGAATGAAGTTAGTAGGAAAGAGGTAATAAATTAGAACATAATGTGTGATGCTGATGTTTTACTGCATGAACAGTGAAAATGTGGTGAGCGCGGAAGTTTTCTTAAGCGATAAAGTTTTTGCTTTTCACTATTTTTTGGTAGTGTCAGGGACAGAAAGTTTCGAAAAGATTTGAAACAATGTGAAAGTTTACTGGATGACTCTAAGTGCTGTCATTTTCAAATATTGGATGAACATACTCGGGGTACCTTTCGTGCAGTGCGTTATGCTGCTGAGAACTATACACAGTTTCAAAGTTTAATAACTGATTTACTCTGAAGAGCCGAAAGTCATGGGATAGCGACATGCAAGCGTGTAGATGACGGTAGTATCGCGTACACAATGTATAAATAGAAACTGCATTGGTGTAGCTGTCATTTGTACTCAGGAGATTCACGTGAAAAGGTTTCCCACGTGTTTATCGCCGCAGGACGGGAATTGACAGACTTTGAACGCAGAATGGCAGTTGGAGCTAGACACACAGGACATTGCTTTTCGCAAATCGTTGGCAAATTCGATATTCGAAGATCCACAGTGTCAAGAGTGTGCCAAGAAGATCAAATTTTAGGATTTACCTCTCACCACGGACAACGCAGCGGCCGACCTTCACTTAACGACCGAGAGCAGAGCCGTTTGCATGGAACAATAAGCAAAATGCGAGAAGTACCAGCAGAAATGAAAGTGGGACATACAACGAACTTATCCGTTACGACAGTGTGGCGAAATTTTGGCGTTAATGGGCTGTGGCAGCAGACGATCCATGCCAGTGCCTTTGCTAACAGCACGACATCGCTTGCAGCGCCTCTCCTGGGCTCGTGACCGTAACGATTGGACTCTACTCAACTGGAAAACCGTGCCCTGATCAGATGAGTCCACATTTCAGTTGGTAAGAGCTGATGATAGGGCTCGAGTGTGGCGCAGACCCCATGAAGCCACGGACCCAAGTCGTCAACAAGGCACTGTGCCAGCTGGTAGTGGCTCCATAATGACGTGGACTGTTTCACATGGAATGCTCTGGGCCCTCTGGTCCATGTGAACCACTCACTGACTGGAAATGAAAATTTTCAGGCATTCACGGACTTCATATTTCCGAAGAACGATAGAATTCTTATAGACGCCAATGCGGCCTGTAACTGGACCACAATTGTTTGCGATTGGATTGAAGAACATTGTGGACAGTTCGAGCCAGAGGTTTGCCACCCTTGATCGCCCGACATGAACCCCATAGAACATTTATGGGAGATAATCAAGAGGTCAGTTGCTGTACAAAATCCTGCACCGGAAACAATTTCGTAATTACGGACGCGCCCGCATCTCATGGTCGTGCGGTAGCGTTCTCGCTTCCCACGCCCGGGTTCCCGCGTTCGATTCCCGGCGGGGTCAGGCATTTTCTCTGCCTCGTGATGGCTGGGTGTTGTGTGATGTCCTTAGATTAGTTAGGTTTAGGTAGTTCTAAGTTCTAGGGGACTGATGACCTTAGATGTTAAGTCCCATAGTGCTCAGAGCCGTTTGAACCAATTACGGACGCCTCCAGAGGTAGCATGGCTCAATATTTCTACATGGGACTTCCATTCACTTGTTGAGTCGATGACACGTCAAGTTACTGCACACCTGTGTATTGCGTGAAGCCTCTAACGAAAGATTCTACCTCTTAATTAGTACATTTTGACAACACTTTAATACAAAATGACAGTTATTAAACTGTATGAAATAAAATCGTCATAACTCCTGAACGGTTTGCGTTAGGACGTTCAAACTGCCCGGTTGGCAGCGGGGCATGGTGCAAATTACTATGCGCTCTATGGTTTGGTTTAGCGACTAAGCCCACTTTCATTTGGATGGGTTCGTCAATAAGTAAAATTGGCGCATTTGGGAGACAGAGAATCCGCATTTCACGACCAAGAAGTCTTTCCATCCTCAACGGGTGACTGTGTGATGTGCAGTGTCCAGTCACGGAATAATTTGTGCGATATTTCTGGACGGCACGGTGACTGCCGAACGGTACGCGACGGTTATAGGTTTTGGAAGGTGATTTCATCCCCATTATCCAGAGTGACCCTGATTTCCACAAGATGTGGTTCATACAAGAGGGAGTTCGACCCCATCGAAGCAACAGAGTGTTTGATGTCCTGGGGGAGCACTTTGGGGACCGCAATCTGGCTGTGGGGTACCCAGAGGCCACTGGCATGAGCCTCGATTGGCCGCCATATTCTCCGGTCCTGAACACATGCGACTCTTTTTTGTGGGGCTATATTAAAGACAGGGTGTAGAGCAATAACCCCAAAACGACTGCTGAGATGAAAACAGCCATTAGGGTGGTCATCGACAGCGTCGATGATCCGACACTTCAGCGGCTCATGCAGAATTTCGCTATTCGTCTCCGCCGTATCATCGCCAATGATGGCAGGCATATCGAACATGTCATAATCTACACCCGAATAGAAGTTGAGTCCCACAGTGCTCAGAGCCTTTTTTGTTTTTAAATTTTCACTCTGTAGTGGAGTGTGATGTGATATAAAACTTTCTGGCAGATTAATACTGTGTCAAATGGTTCAAATAACTCTGAGCACTAGGGGACTTCACTTCTGAGGTCATCAGTCCCCTCGGACTTAGAACTACTTAAACCTAACCAACCTAAGGACGTCACGCACATTCACGCCCGAGGCAGGATTCGAACCTGCGACCGTAGTGGTCGCGCGGTTCCAGACTGTAGCGCTTAGAACCGCTCGGCCACCCCGGGCGGTGAATACTGTGTTCCGGACCGATAATCGAACTCGTGACCTTCGTCTTTGCGGGCAAATGCTCTACCATCTGAGTTCCCCAAGCACGAACCCACGAAAGGCAAATGTCCAGAGTTCGAGTCTCGGTCTGTGACACAGTTTTAGTCTACCAGAAAGTTTCATATCAACGCACACTCCGCTGCAGAGAAAAAATTTCAATCTGTACGGACGTTTACCTGTTGAATAAAGTGCTTGTAACTAATTTTCATATAGAATAACTGTCACCCTGTAAATATTTAAAATTAGGTCAATATTTACGCAAAATATTGAAAATGGGATTTTGGTTGCCCCTACGCTGCGATTGGTACCGGGTTCTGGGATATTGTTTTGGAAAGACAGATACCGAGCTGCAGGTTTTCTGCGAAGACATTACGTTTTTGAATCGTTATCACCAGTTTCCTATTGCGTAGACGTTTCGAGCCCAGCTGCGTCCGAGGTAAGCTGTAGGCTCCCTCTGGAACTGGAAGGGAGGAATTTGGCAAGTGTCTGGGGTGCTGCCGCGCCTCTCTCTCTCTCTCTCTCTCTCTCTCTCTCTCTCTCCCTCACACACACACACACACACACACACACACAGTGCGCGGGGAAACAGGAGAGGTAATTGCAGAACAGGGCTAAGCCGGGACGCGGCGAATGCCAACTGCGGCAGCCGCCTAACCCAATTACTGCGCCGCTGCTCGCCTGCTCGCGACGTGTTCCTTGCACGTCGGCCCGCTGCTGTGCCTTACATATTCAGCGCCTCCTCAGGGCGCGCCGTCGCCTCCCGCGTCCCTTTGATGTCCGACGCTGGAAAATACGACGAGGAAGAAGGGGAGGGGGGCAGAGGGAGAGGGGAAGAAGCGGCCAGGGAGAGAGAGAGAGAAAGAGAAATTGGCCCCCTCGCGGCCAAGACACGGACCCAGGCGAGACGCCATAGACTGTTCCACGCCGGGCCTGTGTCTTCCGGCGGGACGTGTCGTGGCTCACAAATGTCCCCCTCCCTCCGACTGTGTCTTTCCACTCCCCTCCCCACCCCTCCCCCCCCCCCCCCCGCCTACCCAGTATTTCTCCAGTTCTCCCCCGGACTTCTGTCTACTAAATTGTGTCTCTCTGCGCCTCCTTCTTTCTTTCTCGGGCATCGGGCATTTATTTCATTTTCAACGCTGGTCGTACCTCCTTTACTTTGACTTTCAAGATTTCTAACTTCTTCCCGGACACGATCTCCAGGTTCATTCGCGCACAGCTCGAAACATACGACGCCGATCTGGCACTGCTAGTAAGTGCATTAAATTTCGGGCGTGCAGCCGCATAAATTCCTTTCCTTCATCTTTTTATTGTTCTTCTTCTTCTACTACGAGAGTTGCCCAGAAAGTAACGCACTGCATAGTTCTTTCTTCGACATTTATTGAACACAACGAGATTTCTAGACACGAAAGAATGGTGTTCTGTCTACACACCCTATTTTTCCTCGTAGTCTCCATCCCGTTCTATGGCCTACCTCCTGCGCGAAACAAGGGCGTGTCTGCCCTGTCGGTACCAATCCTTGTCCTGGCGGCGGAGCCAGTGCTTCACTGTGTAAATCGCCTCTTCATCGTCCTCAAAATGCTTTCCACGAATGGCGTCCTTTAATGGCCCAAACAAGTGGAAGTCCGAGAGGTTTGGGTCACGGCTAGAGGGTGAATGGGTAACACTGTCGAACCCTATTTTGCGATGTGTTCCGCGGTCCTCAGACTTGTGTGGGGCCGAGCGTTGTCGTGTTGCAGCAAAACATCTGCTGGGTTGCTATGGCGCCGGAGGTGCTTCTAAATTAACGGTACCGCTTCTTGGCACCACATCAGTGAGAATCACACCTTCACAGTCCCGGAATACGGCGATCGTGACCTTACCAGCGGAAGCAGTTGCTTTGAATTTTACCTTTTGCGGGGAATGGGAATGGCGCCATTCCATCGACTGTCGTTTCGTTTCGGGCTCAAACTGGTGAACCCAGGTTTCATCACCTGTCACAATCTGGGACAAGAAGGCCTCCCCCTCAGCTTCAAAACGTTGCAACAAATCAAGACTAATCTTTTCTTCCGTGCGATTTGCAATCCACCATTAGACACCGTGGCAGCCATCATGAACACACTTCTGAATATCCAAGAGTGCAGATAATTGCACCCACACTTCCAATGCTGATTGAACGATGCAACACCAGCAGCCGAGTCGTAATGCGTCTGTCACCGCGAATGACGTCATCAGCTCGCGGCGACACGTCAGATGTGAAAGCCGTGGTTGGTCTCCACGACCGCTGCAAATCGTGGAGCTCCACCGAACCGCCTTCTGATGACCTCACCCTCCGTGCCCAGCGGCTAACTGTACTTCTGCCGACAGCAGATGCTCCACAGACATTGCACAAGCGTTTGTGAATAATCCCCACAATTTCCTTCTCTGCTGTGGGAAATTCAATAACGGTCTGTTCCTTGTAACGTACATCACCTACAAACGCCATTTTGAAACTGTCCTGCAGCTTCGCTGTCTGTCGAAAGTGACGGAAACTTTTCGCGCTCACTCAGGGGACTTCAAATAATAAATAACATTTCGCATTCGTAGCATTGTTTTCGGGTGCGGTGCATTACTTTCTTGGCAACCCTCTTATTTCGTCCGTCTACTGTTCGGCCATCTTCTGAGTCACTCATGCATCGCTCTTCTTAACAACACAGGCGCTGCTATATCATATTTGTCCGCCGATACCAGTCAGCGGACTTCAATTTAAATGTCTTCCCCTGCACGAGAATTACATAATATGCGCACGGCTACAGTTGTGATGCAGGAACGACGACACAAATGGAAGTCGGATTCTGGCCATGAGTCGTGCACGGATAGCCGAAGCAGTTGTCGTGACCGCTCGTGTAAAGCCGAAAATCCAGGTTCGAGTCCCGGTAAGGCACATAATTTCATTGTCGTCATTCCCTTCAAGGGATGATGGTTGTTCGCGATCACAACTATGAACACATTAAATGGTTATTGGTGGGTGGTTCAAATGATTCAGATGGTTTTGAGCACTATGGGACTTAGCATCTGAGTTCATCAGTCCCCTAGAACTTAGAACTACTTAAACCTAACAAACCTAAGGACATCACACACATCCAGGCCCGAGGCAGGATTCGAACCTGCGACCGTAGCAGCAGCGCGGTTCCGGACTGAAGCGCCTAGAACCGCGCTGCCACAACGGCCGGCTTATTGGTGGGTGAATGGTTATCTGGAAAGTGATCTGCAAACAGAAACCGGTGCAAATTAGCCAATGTGGAAATCTGCAGTCTGCTGTAAGTTTCGAGTGCCATAAAATTTTTCTTAGTCGCCATGCAATTTAATTAAAATTGCGAAAATTTAATATAAGATTTCAGTTAATCACTGGATTGGTAAGCGTAGGTAACGTGTTAATATTAATAAAAAGATCCAAGTGAATATCTGGAATGAGTATATGAGAACAATTGAAGTACAAACGTTAAATCAAATAATTAAGAACAAGTAGGAGCTTACGCCTCAACAAAAAGAACAAAGTAATCAGTCAAAAGTCTACAATTATAAGGGCTGACTTTTGCGCTTCAAAAACACCATGTGGGATGTATCAAAAATAATCTTCCAAAAGGGGACGGGTTTGTCTGAGGAACAGTCGTAACTGTTTAACATAGTTTATCAAAATAAAACAACATATTAAAAATTCACAATATAATTCTGTACTATGATCTGTCGTTGCCTGTTATGTGATTTATTCACTTATATTATTATTATTATTATTATTATTATTATTATTATTATTATTATACAGAGTCCTGTGGTATGTTTCGGTGATAAATGAAATGAAATCTTCGGCGTGCATGGCAAAAGTTCACGCAAACATACACGATTCACACACAGGAACAAAGATAAAAAGAATTTTGTCCATTACAGTTAATGAGGCTCAGAGGCTCACTCCTGTTGCTACGATTGACTTAATTTGAATACGAATACTATGGAACACTTACCTGTATCACCTTGCACTTCGAACTAAGCGACACCCGCAAATTCCGCGAATACTCATGGACAAAGCAAAGTTACTAAGACTCGTGAAAACTTCAAACAAAAATGTATATCGTATAGACACAAATACCAATAAAATATCACACAGAATTAAGAATAAAACACATACAAGGTGGTACTGAAGTTACGCACAGTGAAATTACCACCACGTGCTACGAAAAATAGCTACACGCTCTTAAAACTGAAACGAAATTAAAATTACAAGAAACAAAACACACACATACGAGAAAAGTTGACACACACATTCCAGTTAAAAAAGAAGTCAGACGACTGAATTGTAAAGTAGTGCAGGACTAACGAACTCCCTACACCACGTGTTCTGCTTAGAACAAAGCGAGGACCGGAAAAACTTAGTACACACAAAAAAATATACTCTGAAAAATGTAAGAATTCAACTACCGAACTTGAAAATGAGCTCGCAGATCAAACGTGTACATCAGTTTTAATAGCTACACACCATCACACATTAACACACTCACCAGCTGCAAAACGCAGTCAAGAGTGCCGTCTTCACTCACCAGAGGTCCAGTCACGAGTGACTACAGCACGCTATCCCTGCAGCGAACATCCCCCAAGGTAGCCGGAAGAGGCCAGAGGGGCCCTTTCAGCCACCAACTTGGCTACTGTCGAATGACTACCGAAATGGTGCAAATCTTTTTGCCTTGTCAGTGAAAGCTACGTTGGCTGCATTGTTGCTACCACAGCAGACAGCCAGATACTGTACTGCCACCACATAAAAGAGAAATTCAACGTACACACTCACTCACTCATTCATACCGATGATAAAAAGAGAAAAGAAACTTGGGAGCACAAAATGTAGTTAATATATATTGTATTAGATGCTTACTGGAAAAATTGATACTTTAATGTAGTTGTACACAACTGAATGGGGACAAACACGACGTACGAAACTAAATTACAAATAACTGAGCGTGACAGCGCGTGATATAGTACGAAACGAACGTAACAGAGACGTATCAACATTTCAAGCGTAATAACAATATCAGCTAGAAGGAACGGCAAGGGAAGTGAAATAGCTAGGTTTAGCCAAAGACGCAACAGCCAAAAATAATTATTGGCGACATACAAATGCCCAAAACTAATACAAACAAGAGATAATAGTAAATGTCTTCAAAAAAGTAGTCCAGTAGTCGAAACTGGTATAGTAATGTAGAAGTTAGAAAGATAAATTATTTAATGTCGATTGATAATAAAATAAGGTAGATTTTTAGGGCCAGTTCTCCTCAGTCAGCCTCTAAAATAAGCTGTTTTTTATGATATGTTTTGGAAAAACTAATGAAGCAATCTATGTATACTTTTTAGACGTTACCTACTGATTCTTGGACAACGTTCTCTGCCGGCCAGAGTAGCAGAGCGGTTCTAGGCGCTTCAGTCCGGAACCGCGCTGCTGCTACGGTCGCTGGTTCGAATCCTGCCTCGGGCAAGGATGTGTATGATGTCCTTAGGTTAGTGACTGATGACCTCAGAAGTTAAATCCCATAATGCTCAGAGCCATTTTTTGAACAACGTTTTCTGAATTTTTTTAGAAATTCAATCTCCTCCCTCTTTCCAAGGAGTTAAAAATTTCTCTCTAAAAAATGAAATGCGCCCATCAAGTAAGTCCCGCAGTCTGCAAATCTTATCTGAAACCAAAACACAATTTTCTTAATCAATAGCATATTGCACGCGGATTAATAGCAGAAGTTTTTAAAATTTGAACGACTGGTTATGTTTTTCCCAATAACTAATGAATAGATTAAAATAAAAAATTAGCATGTTTGTCCTTAAGGGCATGGCTGAGAAATAATTCAGGCAAATTTCAGAAATTAATGTTTATTAGTGTGCTTGCAGCACGAAATACATTACATACTTCTGCCTGCCTCTCCTCGCACAACATACTACGGTGTCAAGGCTCCATTAACGTGAGCAGAAAAACATGGTGAGCAGAAATCTGTGGCTGTTTGCTAATGACGCTGTGGTGTAGTCGTTGAGTGACTGTAGGAGGATACGACTTACACGAAATTTCTGGTTACTGTGACGAATCCTAGCTTGCTCCAAATTTAGAAAAATGTAAGTTAATGCAGACGAGTAGGAAAAACAAATGCAAAATGTTCGAATACAGCATTAGTAGTGTGCTACCTGGCACAATCCAGACGATTAAATATCTAGGCGTAACGCAGCAAAGCGATATGAAATGCAACGAGAATGTATGGATTGTAGTAGGGAAATTGAAAGGCGAATCGTTGACTTCCGTTTATTGGGATAGTGTTAGTAAAGTAAGGTTGTGTGTAAAGGAGACTGCATATAGGACGCTACTACCACCAGTTCTTGAGTACTGGTCGAGTGTTTGGCATACCAACCAGGACAGAACAAAGCAAGACGTCGAAGGAGCTCAGAGGTGGGTTGCTATATCTGTTACCGGTAAGAGTGATCACCATGTGAATGTTACGGAACTGTTTCGTGAACGCAAACGGGAATTTTGTATTTTGACATAAATGTCATCCAGGAATGGAGTGAATGAAATTTAGAATGTTTATTTGACACCACAAATCGTCGTCAAGCCACATTCATAAAACAATAAAACTTTAAAAGGTTACATAATGTGGCGTGCGAAGTATTTTGGTTTGATTGCGCGTTGCATAATTTCAGCAAGATTACAATAAAACTAGTTACTTATTATCAATCTACCATGAAGTTTTATTTAAACACTGTTTTTCCTGGTTAATGATCTTCCTAGAGCAATCTCCACTTGGGAACGTGTATCAATGTTGTCTATCAAGCAGTGTAAATGGCATTAAGTTGCAGATAGTTTATCGAATTTAACGCTATTTTCATTCGAGGCGGCTTTACTTTTCTTTAATCAAAATGAACAGTTTTGTCACACAATACCATATGCACACAACACTAATGTATTTTTCTTGTCAAAATATTTCATAAAAGTTGTTACGAAATAACCAGGCTTCATACATCAGCAGATAAGAATTTATATCACGTAAGATGCTATTTGCATTATAATTGAAGATTATTCACAATCTAAGTCGAATTTACTTCCTCAAAGTGGGCCCTGGGCCACCAATACACAATTATTCTTGCTATTGTGACCTACAACATCTATGTCCGTGTAGAAAATCAATTTAAAACTGCCGCTGCAATATTTCACTAAGATGGCGGCTAACATAAGACAGTCACTTATTGATTCTGCTTCAGGCCCTGTTCCACTACTAACAAATATATTAAATCTTTTTGACCGAGCGAGGTGGCGCAGTGGCTAGCACACTGGACTCGCATTCGGGAGGACGACGGTTCAATCCCTCGTCCGGCCATCCTGATATAGGTTTTCCGTGATTTCTCTAAATCACTCCAGGCAAATATCGAGGTAGTTCCTTTGAAAGGGCACGGCCGACATCCTTCCCTAATCCGATGAGACCGATGACCTCGCTGTCTGGTCTCCTTCCCCAAACAACCCAACCTAAATGTTTTTCTACCTTTACTACATGCATTAACATTTGAAAATATTTCCCAATGTTAATCGCTTATTAGTCAGCTTTTACCAATAAACAGCGCTGTAGATTAATAGCGCTAATGGCTGCTCTCCTTTATAGCTGAGCAGAAAGCTTAACATTTACGGTATATAGGACGAGACTTACAATAAATTAAACTTTAAACAAAGAAAATTCATATCAATGGCACATAAACTCTATTTTTCAAATGTTAATAAACAATATTATACAGATTTTTTACAGACCTCTGTGTTACGAGACATCAGTCACGTCCTATCATTACAACAGTTCGAACAAGAAGAAATATTATTGTAGAAGAATCACAGGTAACAAAAGATGAAGATTTCCATTATCTTTTTCCGTGAGTATTGTCTGAGATATGATTTTCACAGAAAATTAAATTATGTCACTGACAGTAATTATTTATTATTATTTTAGTATCGATGAAGTCCTTTTTATTAATATCACGAGAATATTCGCTCAAATTCCACACACAATGCTGTCGTGAATATTGTCCTGAATATTACAATAACTATCTTCGACGCACTCAGTCGTCATTTTCAAATGTAATCACAAACCTGGGAAACTGCATTAATAATTGCAAATATTACGAAAAATACTCTAAGTAATGTGGCTGCAATTTTTATTGCAGTTTTACAAGTTTGTGATTACATTTGAAAATGACGATTCACTGCGTCGAAACTATTTATGTACCCTTTTAAAAAATTTGTTGTTTTAGTGACTGTGGCTTGACGACATTTACGCTGTCAAATAAACATTTCGAACAGGAATCCCTGGAAGGAAAATGACGTTCTTCACGCAAAACGCCTTTGAGAAAATTTAGAGAACCATCATTTGAAGTTGATGGCAGAACGAGCGTACATTTCGCGTAAGGGCCAAAAGATAAGATAGAAGAGATTAGGGCTCGTAAGGAAGCATATAGACCTTCATCTGTCCCTCACTCTATTTGAGAGTGGAGCAGGAAAGGAAATGTCTAGCAGTGGCAGAGGGTATCCTCCTCCATGCATTCATACGATGTCTTGTAAGGTGCGTACGTAGGTGCCGATGCAGGATGGCTCATGTTGATTAGAAGGTCAGACCCAGAATCCACAAGGCTATTCCCATTGCTGGCCACGTAAGGTTCCCACTCCGCTTTTAACGCTGCAGCCCGTCTCACGAGGAACCTCTTGACTGCGAGGTCGCAAAAGGCCAACGATATTTACGGCATTCTATGCCCCACATATTGTGTATCATGTAATCACAATATTGGCTGCTATTGGCAGCAGGCGGCGGCACTGGAGGTATCCAATTGCGAACACAGCATGGGGCTGCTTAGTCGACGAATGACTCACAACAGCGCTACAGTGCTAGAGGTTGAAAATACCGCTTCAGTTGTAAATTTCTTTTATTAGGTACCTATGAGCTCGAAAATGGTTCAAATGGCTCTGAGCACAATGGGACTTAACACCTGAGGCCATCAGTCCTCTAGACTTAGAACTAATTAAACCTAACAGGGCAGGATTCGAATCTGCGGCCGTAGCAGAAGCGCGATTCCGAACTGAAGCGCCTAGAACCGCTGGCTACAGCGGCCAGCCCCTCTGAGCCTGGCGACACCTGAGGTTGGCCTTATGAGAGCCCGAAACCGTTGGTGATAATAAAAGAAATTTACAACTGAAGCGATATTTTCAGCCTAGCTTGTTTAAAGCTCAGTTGCACATGTTCGTCCAACAGGATTGTTTGTAGTGCTACAGTCCTAGCCATGTTGATACAATGCAGAGAGATGGCAACGATAAACGAAGCAAACATTGCATAATGTCTACAACAACAGCTGCCGAAGTCGACATTTCGTCAGAAGGGAACCCAAGAAATTTTGCACAGTGAGAAAAAAATGGTTCAGATGGCTCTGAGCACTATGGGACTTAACTTCTGAGGTCATCAGTCCCCTAGAACCTAGAACTACTTAAATCTAACTAACCTAAGGACATCACACACATCCATGCCCGAGGCAGGATTCGAACCTGCGACGGTAGCGGTCGCGTGGTTCCAGACTGTAGCGCCTAGAACTGTGCACAGTGAGAAAGAAGTGGCAGTGCGTTTCTGCAAGGTGAGTCGCCGGCCGGGGTGGCCGAGCGGTTCTAGGCGCTACAGTCTGGAACCGCTCGATCGCTACGGTCGCAGGTTAGAATCCAGCCTCGGGCGTGGATGTGTGTGATGTCCTTAGGTTAGTTAGGTTTAAGTAGTTCTAAATTCTAGCGGACTGATGACCTCAGAAGGTAAGCCCCATAGAGCTCAGAGCCATTTGTATCATTTATTTGCAAGGCGAGTCGGTGGAATGTGTGGTGTCGTAGACGCTCGATTGTAAGGACGATGTACGTGAGGAGTACAATGATGACGAGACGTGTCTGAAAAGCGAAAGTGGTACTGAAACAGGTGTCGAGCCACGTAATTCATAATGCTTGTGGGGCAGGGAGCCACAAATCTCGTCTGCAGTAAAATGTAGTACACGTTTAAGACTCACATTTATCGTGGATAGAGATTAGACTGAGGTACAGGAGTTCCCCCATTACGTCCAAAGCTGGGATGTTATTTCAATGCCAGAGAGTCCAAGCAATAGTGAGAATTTAGGGGGAAAATAAGCTGAAGATATGAACTGAAGTTTGTGTTGGGGTTGGCAACGACTTGGGTAGTTCGTGAAGCAATGTTGACCACAGTGTTGCGGTGGTGTAATGGTCAGCTTCCCTGCCTAGTAAGCAAGTCCCGGCCGTTGCACATTTATACAGCTTCCATCGCTATCGTAATAGAGACAGTCGTTGTCCGAGAAGCAGGTACTAAAGATAATAACGTACATTAAAACTTATCCGCAGCATAGTAAAAAAAAAAGAACAGATTTCGAATAAGTCCGCACCAATATCACTGTGTAATTTGAAGAAGAAATGCATGTGAAGGGGACCCTGGAAGTCAGAGGTACTGAGAGCTTTACTTCAAGATTAACTAACATCAAAGCCTTAACGCGTTCGTATACAATTATGCCGACTGTTAATCTGGATGGTAAATTGGACAGAAAGTTATTTATTGTGCTGCGATAAGTTGGAGGTGCTTTCTCGTGTGCATGATCTCGCAAGGGCAGATGGGAATACCTCCGTCACAGCAAACAAGAGTGGGAAAATGGGCGAACTGCAACACTCTACTATGAGAAGTTACAATCTTCAAAACATTAAAATCACTTATCATGGCTGTTTTTGACCATTAGCTGGTGAAAACAATTTGTTTTTGCTTGACTCCTGGTCATCGTGTAGAAATTATTCTCCTTTAAACAGACTATCCCTCCTGAATAGTGTGTGACATCGCAATTCATACCACCTGGAACCACTGGAGAAATTCGGGCTCTGGATGTTTGCTTTTTCCGTGTCTATAAAACATACGAAGTTTGGAACTTTAATAGTGGCAACTATTTATTTACAGCTCGTACAAATTAGACATGTTGTAAGTAGGCTGTTTAGGTTTTCTTATTGGTAACGCCGCTTAGCGCTCGGTATGAAAAATCACTGGCTGTGCTGTGCGCAGTGTGTGTTTAGTTTGCATTGTTGTCTGCCATTGTAGTGTTGAGCAGAGGCAGCTGGATGCTAACAGCGCGTAGCGTTGCGCAGTTGGAGGTGAGCCGCCAGCAGTGGTAGACGTGGGGAGAGAGATGGCGGAGTTTTGTAATTTGTAAGACTGGATGTCATGAACTATCATATATATTATGACTATTAAGGTAAATACATTGTCTGTTCTGTATTAAAATCTTTCATTTGCTAACTATACCTATCAGTAGTTAGTGCCTTCAGTAGTTTGAATCTTTTATTTAGCTGGCAGTAGTGGCGCTCGCTGTATTGCAGTAGCTTGAGTAACGAAGATTTTTGTGAGGTAAGTGATTTGTGAAACGTATAGGTTAATTTAGTCAGGGCCATTCTCTTGTAGCGATTATTGAAAGTCAGATTGCGTTGCGCCAAAAATATTGTGTGTCAGTTTAAGCACAGTCGTGTATAATTTTTCTAAGGGGACGTTTCATATAGACCAGTCTTGTATAATTCTTCTAAGGGGACGTTTAAATGTGTTTCAAAGTTTTACAGACCTTCAAAGTAGTGACTAGCATTGTGTATAACCCGTTGCCAGCGACGTGGAAGTTGTAGGATACTTTTAGCATTGCCAGTTGTGTTGACAGTTCGAGGGGCGCGGTCTGTTGCCCTGCGAATTTGTAGCAGTTCTAAAACGGCTTAAGTCAGGGGGGGGGGGGGGGCAGTAGGTGTCATAGCACTTAGCAGCCCCATCGGTCAAACAAATCAGTAACAGATTGCATTGTACGTGCTTGAGCATTGCCGTGCAAAATGATGGTCAGTTCCTGCAGAAAGTGTCATCACTTCTGTAATTAAGCTGGTCGTAGGTTTCGTTCCAAAAATTAAGAGCATAGAGACAGAAGTGATGACACTTTCTGCAGGATCTGACCATCATTTTGCAGGGCAATCATCAACCACACACAGTCCACGCTGTCACTAATTTGTTTGACTGAGGGGGCTGCTAAGTGCTATGCAACTTACTGCACTCCCCTGATTTAACCCCTCGCGAGCTCAACTCGATTTCTAAACTGAAGGAAACACTTCACGGCATTCGCTTCAGAACTGCTACAAATTCGTCGGACAACAGACGGCGCCTCTCGAACTGTGAACACAACTTGCACTGCTAAGAGTATCCTACGATTTCTACAACGCTGGGAACGGGTTATATACAATGCTGGTGACTACTTTGAAGGTCAGTAAAACTCTGAAAAATATATCAATTTCGTACGAGCTGTAAATAAACAGTTTCCACTATTAAAGTTCCAAACCTCGTATTATCGCACTATCTGCACCTACGGCTGACAGGGTAGATAGTTTCAGGATAAGCTCCACGAGAGACTGTTTCGCATTCGGCTGCATTCCATCACTCCTCATCATCCCGTCACACCAATATGGTTCTACGTCCCCTCTTTAAGAGTGGATGCCCAGCTCAATGTTCTGGACTGTTTGTGACTCGCACGGAGCTGTCCTTCGATATTGATGGTCCGAATCTCTGTGATTACTGTGACACCCCCTTTTCCGTTTGGTGTTCGTGGTGGAAGTTAATGGTTTGTTACCAACATTTCTTGAATGTCGACGATGTCCATTTTGCGACGTGTAACCGATTGATCCAATAGCTGGTTGACCTCTGCTCCTCCCTGACACTCATTTTCTGTCGCCCTCCTGAAGCCCTTGGTGAGACATTAGCAGATAATATTTCCTGTCGTAATTTTTAACACAACACTTTCAAATGAGTCATACTAAAGACTGAACTTGCGATCTCGCACTCAAGTGGTTCCATGTCAGTTGCTAACATGGTGTGCACATTCTCCGCCACGTAATGAAATTTCAAATTGCAGCAGAGTGTGCACTGCTTTGAAATTTAATTTCTGATTGTCCGCCTGCTTAGCTGAGTGGTTACGTGCTGGCCTACCATGCAGTGGGCCTCTGTTCGATTCCCGACCAGGGTGTTGTGTCGTAGTCATCGTTATCTCTGTCACGCTAAGGCGTAGACTGTAATAAGACTTCCGACCCGGTGGTCTAACTTCTCCGGTTGGGGCCTCCTGGCCAAAAATGCAGCACGATCATTTCAATTCATTTTTCTGGCAGATTGAAAGAGGGTTAAGGGCCATGACTCGAATATGAGACCTTCACCTTTCCTGGTGAAGTCATCTAGGGACTGACCTACCCAAAAGCAACTCAGGACCCGGCCTCATAGCTTTAATTCTACCAGTACCTCTTCTCGTGTGTTCCAAACAAGTACGTCAAAGTTGGAACGTCTGTGAACTTTGGAAGACAGAAGATTACGTACTGGTAGAATTAAAGCTATGAGGGCAGGTTTAAGTCACTCTCGGATAGCCTAGTCTGTTGATGATCAAAGGCAATGGTACCAGCTTCGAGTCCTGGCATTGCACACAGTTTTAACCTGCCAGGAACTGTCCGTCTCTGCTCTGCGGCTCCTTTACTTCCCACAATCCTACACACACACACACACACACACACACACACAAACACACACACACACACACACACACACACACACTACCCCCGGCAGCAGGTGACTGTCAGCCGTCTTCCCAGGCGACGCTGCTCGCGGGTCCCAAACCGGGCGCTCCTTGGTAGTGTGTAAACGAGACCAGATGGCGTACCATCCGTGTCCCGCCTCTGCACGCAATGCCCCGTCATACCAACGACGCCCATGGACCCCGATGCTGGCTCCATGTTGTCACTGCTTCCTCGTCCCAGACCCAGACCCAGACGTTTCCACTGTCTCTTGAAATCACCCCGCGCCTCAGTGTGGCGCTGCATTCGGCTACTTTGCAGTTTCGCGTGCACTCCGATGCTGCAAGAATGTGTCAACAACTCTAGCGCCGACTGCTGATTGGGTCAGGGCCGCAACTGTGCCGTAAATCACTGTAGCGCGTTTAAAATCAGTTGCCACTTATGACAGTTCAGCTCGGAGCAACTGGAGGGAAACGTAGCTGCCAGGATGTGCTGAGAGCGTCAACAAGTGACGAAAATGACAGGCCTAATCGGCGAGGAACCTGGCGCTGTCACTTGACTGCGTAAACAGAAATCTGCGAAAGTCGACCGATCTGCAGTCTTTCTCAAACTATTTCAAAGAAGCTATTCAGTAACAGAACAAGTTTATATCCCAACTAGCTCCGCAATGAGAAGGAGACTGAGGAAATGTATGATGAGATAAAAGAAATTATTCAGATAGTTAAGGTACAAATGGCTCTACGCACTGTGGGGTGTAACATCTGAGGTCATCTGTCCCCTAGACGTGGAGAACTACTTAAACCTAGCTAACCTAAGGACATCACACATATTCATACCCGAGACAGGATTCGAACGTGCGACCGTAGCAGCAGCGCGGTTCCGAACTGAAGCGTTTACAACAGCTCGGCCACAGCGGCCGGCGATAGTTAAGGAAGATGAAAATTTAATAGTCATGGGGGACTGGAATTCAATAGCAGGAATAGGTAGAGAAGGAAAAGTACGTGAATATGGATTGGGGATAAGGAGTGAAAGAGGAAGCCACGTGGTAGAATTTTGCACAGAGCATAAATTAATCATAGCGAACATTTAGTATAAGAATCATGGAAGAAGGTTGCACACGTGGAAGAGACCTGGACACACCGGAAGGTTTCAGATTGATTATATAATGGTGAGACAGAGATTTCGGAACCAGGTCTTAATTTGTAAGACATTTCCAGAAGCAGACGTGGACTCTGGCCAAAATTCATTGGTTATGAACTGTACATTAAAAATGAAGAAACTGCAGAAAGGCAATAATTTAAGGAGATGAAACCTAGATAAACTGAAAGAAGCAGAGGTCGTAGAGAGTTTCAGAGAGAGCATTAGACAACGATTGACAAGAACGGGGGAAAGAAATAGAGTAGAAGAAGAATGGGTAGCTTTGAGAGATGAAATAGTGAAGGCAGCAAGGGACCAAGTACGTGAAAGACGAGGGCTAGTAAAATCCTTGCGTAACAGAAGAGATATTGAATTTATCTAATGAAAGGAGAAAATACAATAATGTAATAAATGAAGCAGCCGAAAGGCAATACAAACGTCTAAAAAAAGAGATCACCAGGAATTGCAAAATGGCTAAGCAGGAATGACTAGAGAACAAATGTAAGGCTGTGAAAACATATAGCACTAGGGGAAAGACAGATGCTGTCTACAGGAAAATTAAACAGACCTTTGAATAAGAGAACCACCTGCATGAATACCAACAACTTAGATGGAAAAGCAGTCACAAGCAAAGAAGGGAAGCAGCAAGGAGGAAGGAGTATATAGAGGGTCTATACAAGCGAGATGTACTTTTTCTGAATTTTAAGGAAAGGAAAAACGATGCGGATGAAGATGAAAGGGAGATAAGATACTGCATGAAGAAACTGACAAAGCACTGAAAGACTCACGTCGAAACAAATCCCCAGGAGTAGACAACGTTCCGTCAGAGCTAATGATAGACTTGGGAGAGCCAGCCATGACAAAACTCTTCCATCTGGTGAGCAAGATGTATGAGACAGGGGAAATACCCTCAGACTTCAAGAAGAATATAATAATTCCAATTCCAAAGAAAGAAGATGCTGACAGGTGTGAAAATTACTGAACTATCAGTTTAATTAGTCACGGTTGCAAAATGCTAACACGAATACTCTTCAGAAGAGTGGAAAAACAGAAGTCGACCTGCGAAAAGATGAGTTTGGATTCCGGAGAAATGTAGGAACACGCGAAGCAATACTGACCCTACGACGTCTCGTAGAAGATAGGTTACGGAAAGGCAAACCCACGTTTATAGCATCTGTAGACTTAGAGAAAGCTTTTGAAAATATAGACTGGAATACTCTCAATTCTAACGGTGGCAGTGGTAAAGGTTATTTACAATTTTACAGAAACCAGGTGGCAGTTATAAGAGTCGAGGGGCACGAAAAGGAAGCAGTGGTTGGGAAGGGAGTGAGCCTATTCCCGATGTTATTCAGCCTATACATTGAGCAAGCAGTAAAGAAAACAGAAGAAAAATTTGGAGTAGGAATTAAAGTCCAGGAGGAAGAAATAAAAACTTTGAGGTTTGCGGATGGAACTGTAATCCTGTCATAAACAGCAAAGGAATTGGTAGGGCAGTTAAACGGAATGGACAGTGTCTTGATAAGAGGACATAAAATGAACATCAGCAAAAGCAAAACGATTATCATGGGATGTAGTCGAATTAAATCAGGTGAAGTTGAGGGAATTACATTAGGAAATGAGGCACTCAAAGTTGTAGTTGAGGGAATTACATTAGGAAATGAGGCACTCAAAGTTGTAGAAGACTTTTGCTATTTGGGAAGCAAAATAACTAATGATGGTCTAAGTAGGGAGAATATAAAATGTAGACTGGCAATGGCAAGAAAGGCGTTCGTGGAGAAGAGAAATTTGTTAACACCGAGTATAGATTCAAGTGTTAGAAAATCCTTTCTGAAAGCATTTGTATGGAATGTGGCCATGTATGGAAGTGAAACATAGACTATAAACAGTTTAGACAAGAAGAGAATAGAAGCTTTTGAACGTGGTGCTACAGAACAGTGCTGAAGATTAGATGGGTAGCTAATGAGGAGGTACTGAATAGAATTGGAGAGAAGAAGGGAACACTGGACACTGGAGGGAAGCGTGGGGGTAAAAAATCATAGATGATGAATACAGTAAGCAGGTTCAGAAGGATGTAGGTTGCAGTAGTTACTCGGAGATGAAGAGGCTTGCACAGGATAGAGTAGCATGGAGAGTTGCATCAAACCACTCTTTGGATTGATGACCACAGCAACACATTCAGTAATAGACTGAGTACTGTGCATTTGTAGTTTAATTCATCAGCTTCGTGATGAACTGCCTACCATTCGCTAATGGTCACAGTTACTGTGATATTTCAATATTACGTAAATTACTGCAAGAGATTCTTAAAGTTCGCAGGGAAAAATAGGTGTCACTTTGAATTTGCGTTTAAAGCGTGTTAGGTCATACGTTGCTGTGTATAAAGTGTAGCTAACATATTGAAGTACTCTTTAAAGGATAATGTAGCCTGTGTCGAATCTCAAAAAAATGGAATGTATGTACAGTGCTCATTTACAAACGCTTGCGCCAGTGAAAAGACCAGAATGAAACATTCAGAAATCCCTCATATCTAGAAAACGCGAGGTATCGAAACAAGAATTTGGGAAATAATAATACGCAAAGAGGAGAATATTTTGCTGTATGATTAACAGGTGAAACTTCAATATCTACCGTATTATTCACGCAACATCTTTTTTCAGTGAAATAGTTTAAGTGAGAGCCATCGATAGAAGGCGAAAAGAATGTTGCTGTGGGTTTTCTAACAATATAAGTGAAGGACTTACACGTTTATTTTTTTCTGGGAATGGGCTAGTTTAATAATACACTGATTCATTATTCCGTCGCAATTTCAGCTGGATTATAGTGTTAGTGAGATGAATATTTCTAAACTGCACTGTGTTTTGGCAAAAGAAGAATTTAGCACGGCAGCAAGGGAAATTACCTACTCCAAAAAATTCGTCACAGTTCATGAATCCCTGTCAACTCACTTACCTTCTTGGTATGGCTGACACAATGAGACTAGTCCTGTAGCGTAACATTTGCAATGCCCTCTTTTGTCAGCATTTCAACCTCGGTGAGCGTAAACTTTTTATTTCTGGCCACATTAATTTTCACCAAGGCACGTATATTCTCAGTCAGATTTAAATGAGCAAAATAGGAGAAAGCCTGATTAATTATGCCCTTTAGTGATAGCCAGTTCGTCGATCTCGTAATGCGGATTTTTTGGCCTTTATAGCGCTATAAGTTCCATTAACTTCGTCTTATACAGGCTACGTTCAAATGTATCCCATGAAACATTTCTGCGTGCTATTTTATCAAAAACTGACATTCAGAGCCTGTGGTTGTGTGCAAAATATAGACTGACTCTTACACAGAAAATAACAGCAACCAACCACTTTTTACAATGCTATTTATTTATTTAAATAGCGCGAATCGACAGGTTCATCTTCAGACGGCTAGTTAACGTTTTACATTAGCTTTCGCCTTTTGTTTCCCTAACTGACGAAATTTCCGTAGAGTGATCGTGCCCTACAGCCAAACAAGATGTGAGACAATGTCTTTTTAACTGTAATCGTCCCTCACAAAGATTTTAAATTATGTAAACAAATTATTAAAGGAAAGATGTTTCGAGCACTTACGATGAAGAATCCGCGCCATTACACTCCAGTGCAGACTGCTTATGATCTTGTTGCGGCGAAAACTGTATAACGCACTTTATTATGTATTTGTATGCGTTTCATTACACATAATAACACTGCAGCAACACTTTATAACTGACTACTGTATATGTTTATCTTAATTTTAGTCGTTCTCTTTTAATGTAATTAGTAAGTAATGTAAAATTAGCATTTTGTATGTTAATACTGGCACGTACATGTACATAACGGAATACCTCTGAGAGTGAAAGTCTTCGCCATTGTTATGGTTGTAATTTCGCCATCTTTGTGTACATACCTCCATCTACTGAAACGTTGTTGTTAATGCGACACCAAATCCAAAAGTCTTGTTCAGAATACCTGACGACTGTAGAACACTTAAACGCCATAAGATACCACTTTATGGTAGCTGACGAACTTAGATGCATCTATCGAGCAATACCGCATGGTACTGTTTATCTTTGTCGCAACAACAATAGCGCTTTATATCAATTTAACGGTTGTCGGCCTGGTAGTGAAAGCAGGCTCGCCATTATTGTCACAGGGTGACAATTATTGTAATATATGAAATCAAATCGCCATCGCTTCTGAACGGTTTCCGTTAGGACGTCCAAACTGCACGGTTTGCTGCAAGGCATGATGGGAATTAGTATGCGCGTGCACAAGCGCCTTGTTTTCGTCCGTCACTTTTATCTGGATGGGTTCGTCAATAAGCAAATTGGCACATTTAGGGTACTGAGAATACGCATTTCACGATCGAGAAGTCTCTTCACCCTCAATGGGTGACTGTAGTGAGCAGTGTCCAGTCACGGAATAATCGGTACGATATTCCTTGATGAAACGGTGACTAGCAAACAGTATGTGAAGGTTTTGGAAGATGATTTCATCCTCATTATCCAAAGTGACGCTGATTTCGACAAGATGTCGTTCGTGCAAGACGGAGCTCGACCCCATCGAAGCAGGAGAGTGTTTCGTGCCCTGGAGGAGCGCTCTGGGGACCGCATTCTGGCTCTGGGGTACCCAGGGGCCACTGGCATGAGCCTCGACTGGCGGCCATATTCTTCTGATCTGAACACTTGTGACTCCTTCTTTGTGGGGCTATGTTAAAGACATGGTCTATTATGTTCGAGTATAATGTCTTTTCTGGAGACTAGAAATCTACTCTGTAGGAATCAGCATGGGTTTCGAAAAAGACGGTCGTGTGAAACCCAGCTCGCGCTATTCGTCCACGAGACTCAGAGGGCCTTAGACACGGGTTCACAGGTAGATGCCGTGTTTCTTGACTTCCGCAAGGCGTTTGACACACTTCCCCACAGCCGTTTAATGAACAAAGTAAGAGCATACGGACTATCAGATCAATTGTGTGATTGGATTGAGCAGTTCCTAGATAACAGAACGCAGCATGTCATTCTCAATGGAGAGAAGTCTTCCGAAGTAAGAGTGATTTCAGGTGTGCCGCAGGGGAGTGTCATAGGACCGTTGCTATTCACAATAAACATAAATGACCTTGTGGATGACATCGGAAGTTCACTGAGGCTTTTTGCAGATGATGCTGTGGTGTATTGAGAGGTTGCAACAATGGAAAATTGTACTGAAATGCAGGAGGATCTGCAGCGAATTGACGCATGGTGCACGGAATGGCAATAGAATCTCAATGTAGACAAGTGTAATGTGATGCGAATACTTAGAAAGATAGGTCCCTTATCATTTAGCTACAAAATAGCAGGTCAGCAACTGGAAGCAGTTAATTCCATAAATTATCTGGGAGTACTCATTAGGAGTGATTTAAAATGGAATGATCATATAAAGTTGATCGTCGGTAAAGCAGATGCCAGACTGAGATTCATTGGAAGAATCCTAAGGAAATGCAATCCGACAACAAAGGAAGTAGGTTACAGTACGCTTGTTCGCCCAATGCTTGAATACTGCTCAGCAGTGTGGGATCCGCACCAGATAGGGTTGATAGAAGAGATAGAGAAGATCCAACGGAGAGCAGCGCGCTTCGTTACAGGATCATTTAGTAATTGCGAAAGCGTTACGGAGATGATAGATAAACTCCAGTGGAAGACTCTGCAGGAGAGACGCTCAGTAGCTCGGTACAGGCTTTTGTTAAAGTTTCGAGAACATACCTTCACCGAAGAGTCAAGCAGTATATTGCTCCCTCCTACGTATATCTCGCGAAGAGACCATGAGGATAAAATCAGAGAGATTAGAGCCCACACAGAAGCATACCGACAATCCTTCTTTCCACGTACAATACGAGACTGGAATAGAAGGGAGAACCGATAGAGGTACTCAGGGTACCCTCCGCCACACACCGTCAGGTGACCTGCGGAGTATGGATGTAGATGTAGATGTCCAGCAATAGCCCCAAAACCATTTATGAGCCTAAAACAGCCATTCAGGAGGTCGTCGACGCATCGATGTTCCGACACTTCACCGGGTCATGCAGAATTTCGCTCTTCGTCTGTGTCCTATCATCACCAATGAAGACAGGCATATCGAACACGTCATAACCCAAATCCGAATATCTGCAGTGACTTTTACATGTTGAATATAGTGTCTGTACGCCGCAGATTGTAATCAATTTACTTTCTTTCTTTTTTTTTTTTTTTTAATGTAAGGCGTCCGGATTTTACGGACCTTACATGAGTTTGATCGATAACGAGAGTACGATACAGTATGAGATCCTCAGCAAATAATAATTATATTATATCAAGAAAAGGCAACTGCAGTAATCCCATATACCGAAAATTAAACAAAACAATATCTACCAATATATGGGTAAGGGCATGAATAAATAAGTTAAAGTGAAAATCATTTTGGAGGCGAACGGAGCAAGTGGTAAATGGCATCAGAAAACCCCACTTAACGAGAGAAGGGCGAGCTTCAGCGCAAAAGGGGATAATGCCAGAACAATACATTATCCCTTTTAACGTAAATACGGACGGGACCGAGGGTAAGTGGCTGGTCGGCTTTAACAGGGCTGGGCTGCGACCAGGCAAGAAAAATAAAATTCACCTCTAGAGGGACAGCGATTGACTGAAGCCATACTGGACTATGCAGACGCGACAGGGTGGGGAGATCCCCATTATATAAAAGCATTTTGAGAACTAAAATTTGCCGGCCGTTGCGGCCTAGCGGTTCTAGGCACTACAGTCTGAAACCGCGAGACTGCTACGGTCGCAGGTTCGAATCCTGCCTCGGGCATGGATGTATGGGATGTCCTTAGGTTAGTTAGGTTTATGTAGTTCTAAGTTCTAAGGGACTGATGACCTCAGAATATAAGGCCCATAGTGCTCAGAGCCATTTAAACCAATCGAATTAAAATTTCTAGATATCTCTTTCGTCTCACGGAGGACCGCATAAGTGTGTGGAAAATAAAGAGGGAGTTAAGAGCTTTGCTTTCTGCGGAGTGTGGACGATACGCTTCACGTATTGTGGTGACGGATAGCAAAGAGGTAGTTAATTATTCCTGCGGGAATTTTTGCAGGCAAAGAAATTGTGCACGTCACTCCACCCCTTAGCGTGTGTGCAATAGCCAGTATTTCCACTAGGGAAAATTTAACGTTTACGGAATGCAGGGAAGTTGATACTGAGTGAATTCAGTCAATGCCAGAGTAGGGAATTAGCGTTTCAGTTCCAGCTCGGAGGCAACGCTTGGTAAAGTACCATGACGCATTAGGCCACAGTAAATGTAGAGATTTTGCTCACTCCAACTTGCGTGCACTTTGACCATTGAATATCAAAAGTTAGGACACTAACCTACATTGAGTAAATGAATGTTTTTCATTGGTTCAAAAAGTAAATTTATTCTCCACCAACTCAGTGCATTGACCAGCTATGACATGAAAATACGCTTCTCGGGTTTGCCGCAGCATCGTGTTGTGCAAATACCACAATATTTCCTCGATGCAACTGCTCGACATCATCAGGTAACAACAGCATCTACCACCACCTGATGATGCCGAGCAGTTGCATCGAGTAAATATTGTGGGATTTACACAACACGGTCTGGCGGCAAA
This sequence comes from Schistocerca gregaria, assembly GCF_023897955.1. Classification (NCBI taxonomy): domain Eukaryota; kingdom Metazoa; phylum Arthropoda; class Insecta; order Orthoptera; family Acrididae; genus Schistocerca; species Schistocerca gregaria. Next base: position 1,083,330,847 of record NC_064920.1, on the reverse strand, counting down.
CCCGAGAAGCGTATGTGCAACAGATCCGTCGGGAAAGCATGAAAAGTCACGTCAGATATGACATCATAGATGTAAATTAGATAATGAAGATTTTAATTATTCTTTCCTGTGACAAAAAATTTGTCATATGGTGTAAAGATAACGATTTTAATAACCGGCAATTCAATATGTCCAAGAGTTAAATATTTTGTTATTGAGTGTCAAAAGTAATTGAAAATGATTGTTGTGTATTACTTGACCCCTGAAAACACAGTTGATAAATTGTATGTAGAATAAAAAAAAATAGCTGTTTTGTCTTTCTAGAATAGACCCCAAACTTCGCAGTGGTTAGACACTGAACTCGTATTTGGGGGGACGACGGTTCAATCCCGCCTCCGGCCACCCTGATTTAGGTTTTCCGTGGTTTCCCTAAACCACTCCAGGCAAATGCCGGGATGGTTCCTTTCAAAGGGCACGGCCGACTTCCTTCCACGCCCTTCCCTAATCCGATGAGACGGATACCCTCGCTGTCTGGTCTCCTTCCCCAAAAAAACCTAACACAACCCAACCCCAAACTTCCACTTCCATTAATTCGTGCATTCTCGTTAAGTGACAGCAGAATTTCTAATGATTTTTGTTACTTTCCGCACACGATATTAGCTGACTAACAGGGCCAAGTTCATATTTATACAGGGTGGTCGATTGATCGTGACCGGGCCAAATATATCACGAAATAAGCATCAAACGAAAAAACTACAAAGAACGAAACTTGTCTAGCTTGAAGAGGGAAATCAGATGGCGCTATAGTTGGCCCGCTGGATGGCGCTGCCATAGGTCAAACGGATAACAACTGCGTTTTTTTAAATAAGAACCCCCATTTTTTGTTACATGTTCATGTCGTACGTAAAGAAATATTGGACCACTTTTTTCGCTTTGTGATAGATGACGCTGTAATAGTCATAATCTTAGACGAACAGTTGGTAACAGGTAGGTATATTAAATTAAAATACAGAACGTAGGTACATTTGAAAAATTTATTTCGGTTGTTCCAATGTGATACACGCTCCTTTGTGAAATTATCATTTCTGAGAACGCATGCTGTTACAGCGTGGTTACCTGTAAATACCACATTAATGCACTAAATGCTCAAAATGATGTCCGTTAACCTCAATGCATTTGGCAGTACGTATAACGACATTCCTCTCAACAACAAGTAGTTCGCCTTCCGTAACGTTCGCACATGCATTGACAATGCGGTCACGCATGTTGTCAGGCTTTGTCGGTGGATCACGATAGCAAATATCCTTCAACTTTCCCCACAGAAACAATTTAGGGGACGTGAGATCCGGTGAACGTGCGGGCCATGGTATGGTGCTTCGACGAACAATCCACCTGTCATGAAATATGCTATTCAATACCGCTTCAACCGCACGCGAGCTATGTGCCGGATATCCATCATGTTGGAAGTACATCGCCATTCTATCATGCAATGAAACATCTGATAGTAACATCGGTAGAACATTACGTAGGAAATCAGCATACATTGCACCATTTAGATTGCCATCGATAAAATGGGGGGCAATTATAATTCCTCCCATAATGCCGCACCATACATTAACCCGCCAAGGTCGTTGATATTCGAGATGTCGCAGCCACCGTGAATTTTCCGTTTCCCAATATTGCATACTATGCCAGTTTACATTACCGCTGTTGGTGAATGACGCTTCTTCGCTAAATAGAACGCGTGCAAAAAATCTGTCATCGTTACGTAATTTCTCTTGTGCCCAGGGGCAGAACTGTACACGACGTTCAAAGTCGTCGCCATGCAATTCCTGGTGGATAGAAATACGGTACGGGTGCAATCGATGTTGTAGCATTCTGAACACCGACATTTTTGGGATTCCCGATTGTCGCGCAGTTTGTCTGCTACTGATGTGCGGATTAGCCCCGACAGCAGCTAAAACACCCACTTGGGCATCATCATTTGTTGCAGGTCGTGGATGACGTTTCACATGTGGCTGATCACTTCCTGTTTCCTTAAATAATGTAACTATCCGGCGAACGGTCCGGACAGTTGGATGATGTCGTCCAGGATATCGAGCAGCAAACCTAGCACTCACCGGTTAGGCATTTTGATCACAACAGCCATACATCAACACGATATCGACCTTTTCCTCAATTGGTAAACGGTCCATTTTAACACATGTAATGTATCACGAAGCAAATACCGTCCGCACTAGCGGAATGTTAAGTGATACCACGTACTTATACGTTTGTGACTATTACAGCGCCATCTTTCACAAAGTGAAAAAAGTGGTCCAACTAAAACATCCATACTTCTTTACGTACTGAACGAATATCTAATAAAAAAACGCATTTGGTATCTGTTTGACCTATGACAACGCCATCTAGAGGGCCAACCATAGCGCCATCTGTTTTCCCCCCTTCAATCAAGACGAGTTTCGTTCTTTGTAGTGTTTTCGTTTGATGCTTATTTCATGAGATATTTGGCCCGGTCACTATCAATGGGCCACCCTGTATACAATGTCTGTTTAACACTGGGCGCTTGAGAAAACAGTTCAGATGTTTTGTCCATTTGAGCGCTAAGTGGTAAGCTAAATTTGCACACATTATTACACTCGCCGTGCACTCGCAAAGTGCGACAGTCTCACAATATAGTTCAATAATTGTCACCTTGTACTTGGGCAACGGTGTCACGTCCCCTCCGATGAAGCAAACGTTCCCCCTCCTGTAAGCCAAACGTCAAAAGTTGGTTGGTTGGTTGATTTGGGGGACGGGACCAAGCAACAGGGTCATCGGATATCGGATTAGTGAAGGACGGGGAAGGATGTCTGCCATGTCCATCCCGGCATTTGCCTAAAGTGATTTAGAGAAATCACTAAAACCTAAGTCAGGATGGCAGGACGCTGTCGTCCTCCCGAATGCGAGTCCAGTGTGCTAACCACAGCGCCACCTCGCACGGTGCGTCAAAAGTCGTAAATAATTTTAAAGACACTGTAATCCTCGGCAGAAACTCTGAAACGTCTCCTCTTTTTTTGGACGTGTGCCCAATGTTGTTCCCCTCCGCGAGGCCGATATCGCAGCTAGCCTCACCAAGACATACATTCCCAGCAGCAAACACACGCGAGAGGGCAAGGAGCGGAGATGAAGGGGCTAATTGGTATGGATTACGGTCGCGCGCTGTTTCTCGGAGGGTGCACAAGGCAAGACAGGGGGTGCAGTACCGGGCGTAGCTTGCCTGCCGGTGCGTCCGCGGCGCCTTGTTATGCAAATAGCACGCTACCAGGAGCGCGTGTCGGCGCGGCGGGGCGCGGGCCCACGCATTTGCATGCTAATAGCCGCCCCGGAGATCATTATTGGCGCAACAAGGGCCAAGACTCTGCGGGCCGCGTTGTGATTGGCCGGGAGCACCAACCGCCTGCCGCGGCGACCGCACAGTGCTGTACCACCACTGTACGTAGCAGCGCCTGGAGCGTCGTCTCGCCACTGATCAACAGCTGGATGGTATGGCGCGCACGGCGGAACAGAGCCAGCTAACGCCACCGGCGTACGCCCGCGCAGGGCTTTGCGTGGCTTTGTGTCTGCTATTGTGTTCGTACCAGACACAAAGTACACCGTGTCTGCAAACTTTCTCTCTCTCTCGCTCTCTCTCTCTCTCTCTCCAGAACGAAAACTGTGAAGTACGATATAAAACATTAATTATTAATATACGAGGGATATCAAATCTCCCTCCAGGCTAGCCGAGAGCGCTAATGCGCTGCTTCCTAGACTCGGGTAGGCGCGCCGGCTCCGGATCGAATCTGCCCGCTGGATTAACGACGAGGGCCTGTGTGCCGGACAGCCTAGATCTGGTTGTTAGGCGGTTTTCCACATCCCTCTAGGTGAATACTGGGATGGTTCCCAGTCCCGCCTCAGTTACACGACTCACAGACTTTTGAAACACATCCGCACTTTTCCATGATTTACACTAGGCGCAGACACATGAGGTAATCTGATAACGTCCTGAGGGGTAATGGTTTGGCAGCAGGAAGGGCATCTGGCCACACCTTCACATTAACATGCCAGATCCGATTTAACCACGCCAACCCCACGCAAAATGCGGGACAAAGGCGTAAGCGATAGATACGAGGTGTATCAAATAAGCCATAAGTTCAAAATGGCTCTGAGTACTATGGGACTCAACTGCTGTGGTCATCAGTCCCCTAGAACTTAGAACTACTTAAACCTAACTAGCCTAAGGACATCACATACATCCATGCCCGAGGCAGGATTCGAACCTGCGACCGTAGCAGTCGCACGGTTCCGGACTGCACGCCGAGAACCGCGAGACCACCGCGGCCGGCAAGCCATAAGTGACGATAATGTTTTAAAGAATTTAATTTCTCATAGTAGAATGTAATCTTATGATCAGGCACAAACATCGTATCTACTCGGACCTCTGCAGATGGACCGTGCGAGATGGCGCAATGGCGGGACGGTTCCTTTGAAAGGGTATGGCCGACTTCCTTCCTCATCCTTCCATAACCCGATGGAACCGATGACCTGTTTGGTCCCTAGCTCAAAATCCCTAGCTCCAAACCAGCCAACTCTACAGATGGAGCAAATTTCTCAACATCCAGATTCCTCTAAAGACTAAGTTTGTAAGAAAATGAAACGACTAGAGCCGTCCTTATGACCTTATTTCTTGTGAAACTACCAGTTTTGGAGCTTCAGTGCGCCATTTTCAGGCCTTCGTTGATGCTGAAGGGGTTATCACAATCCATATATAGGCTGCATCAGTGGCCAACGTAACGGGTTTAGACAGATTGTCTGTAGCTGTGGAGTGCAGACATCACAGTTGGAGTACTGACATCACAGTTACAGACAGTCTGCGTAAACCAGTTATGTTGCCCACTGACGCAGCGATTATATAGATCGTGATAATGCCTTCAGCATCAACTAAGGCCTGAAGAAGGTGCACTGAAGCGCCGAAACTGGTAGCTACACAGTAAATAAGATCCTAAGGACGGCTGTAGGCGTAACATAATCTTACAATAGAGAACGGCAGTGGTCCCCAAGACCTCCAGTCAAAAGGATGGACATACCGAAAACACTCATGTCTGTCTTTGGCAAGGTAATCAACCTGCTCCCATACGAAAACCAAAAAAGTCCTATTCTTTTTCCTTTTCAACACCTAATCGTTCAATAGTACCAGTCAGGTACTTGTAATTTTTTTAAACAATATTCATAAACAGTCATCAGTCATCTCACCGGTTAGTTGCGGCCCACTACGAATTCCTCTCCTGTGCCAACCTCTTCACCTCAGAGTAGCGCTTTTACCTTACATCCCCAATTAATTGCTGGGTGTATTCTAGTCTCTGTCGTCCCCTTCAGTTGTTACCTTCTAGTATCATGATGGAGGATATTCTCTGATGCTTTAACACGTGTCCTAATTTCCTGTGCCTTCTTCTTCTTCTCAGTTTTTCCATATGTTCCTTTCTCTGCATCCGGCCGGAGTGGCGCTGCAGACTAGAACCAAGCGACCGCTACGGTCGCAGGTTCGAATCCTGCCTCGGGCAAGGATGTGTGTGATGTCCTTAGGTTAGTTAAGTTTAATTAGTTCTAAGTTCTAGGGGACTGATGACCTGAGATATTAAGATGACCTCAGAAGTTAAGTCGCATAGTGCTCAGAGCCATTTGAACCATTTGAACCTTTCTCTGCAAATTCTGCTGAAAAGCTCCTCATTCCTCATTTGTTCACGCCACCTGATTTTCAGCATTCTTCTCTAGGAACACATCTCAGAACACTTCGATTCTCTTTTGTTCCAGTTTTCCCATGTTTCACTACCATTAAATGTTGTACTCCAGCGTACATTCTCAGAAATTTCTTCCTCAAATTAAGGCGTTCCAGTAGACTTCTTTCGGCAAGGGGTGCCCTCTTTGCCTGTGCTAATCGCCTTTTTATGTCCTCCATGCTTTGTTCGTCATCGGTTGTTTTGCTCCCAAAGTAGCAGACTTCATTAACTTCGTCTACTTCGTGATCCGCAGTTTTGATATTAAACTACTCGCTATTTTCATTAATTCGTCTTTCCACCCTTTATTTTCAATCCCAATTCCTACTCATTGGACCGTTCATTCTGTTCAACAGATTCTGTAATTCTTGTTAACTTTCATTGAGGATAGCAATGTCATCAGCGGCAAACCTTATCACTGATAGCCTTTCACCTTGAATTTTAATCCCATATTTGAACCTTTCTATTATCTCATTCATTGCTTCTTCTTTAATCCGAGCACTTAGTTTTTTACCTTCCAATCTTTTGTTCCCTCTTGGCCCTTGTGCACTGCGTATTACCCGTCTCTCCCTACAGCTTACCCCTATTTTTCCCAGAATTTCGAGTTTCTTGCACTATTTTGCATTGTGGAAAGAGTTTTCTAGGTCACCAATCCTGTGAACGTGTCTGAGTTTTTTCTTCACTTTTGCTTCCATCATCTTTCGCAGAGTCAGTACTGCCTCTCTGGTGCCTCTGCCTTTCCCAAAGCCAAACCGAACCTCGCCTAAAACACTGTCGATTTTCTTTTCCATTCTTCTGTATATCAGTCGTATTCTTGTCAGCATTTTGGAGGCATGAGCTGCTAAGCTGATTGTGTGATACTTCTCCCACTCATGTACCCTTGCAACTTCGGGATTGTGTGGATAATATTTTTTTTTTTTTTTCCGGAAGTCTGATGGTAGCTCACAGTTTCATAGATTCTACACACCAACCTGAATAGTAATTTTGTTGCCACTTCTCCTAATGCTCTTAGAAATTCCATTGGAACGTTATCTATCCCTTCTTCCTTATTTCATCTCAAGTCTCCTACTGCTGTGTGCTGACCACATGCCCCTTTTTACCCGCACCCAGTGACGTCGATATCCTGAGGATGACACGGCGGTCGGTCAGTACTGTTGGGCCTTTGACACCGGTTCGGGCAGAGCTTAGTAGAGCCTTTTTTTTTCTAACGGATTTACATTAATGCGTTCCTGTCTACCTATAGACAAAAAATAGTTCTTTCTGCTAATTATATACTTTCTCCAGTAGCAGTAGTTGCTGTGCCCTAGAGATTGTATACGTGTCGGAAAGATCCAAAGGAAGCACAACGTCATTCATGTTGTCAAAATTCTCACACAACGTATCACTACACTTAATCCAAGATTCGCGCACGTAATATCCGGAAAATTTGGAAGGGGCAACCTAGTGGCTTCCGTGTTGACAACACCATGTCTCGGAGTTTTCGGTACTGTCTTCCTCAGGGCAGAAATGAACTGATTAGCAATGTCGTACTAGCTTCTTGTATATTCACATACCTTGTGAAGGATGTGGGTCAAACATGCCGCAAGCTTCAACATAGGGAACCAGTTATGGTAATTCTCATTAATTGTTCCGTCTCAGATGCACATTTTCAATTAGACTACATGTTTCGATCACCCTGGATCATCTTCATATCTAAGTAGTTGCGTCAGCAACGATTCATATCTACTGAGAAACACATATCAGAGTTTGATGTGTGGTTCTGAGTAGACAAGACGCGTTGCTGACACAACTGCTTAAATCTGAATATGGAGCGCGGAAAAAGTGATTGTTTGAATGCATCTGTGTGCGCAGTAATTATTATAATCTCATCTTCACGATCCCTGTGTGGGCGATACGGGTTGTAGTATATTCCTAGATTAATCATTTACATCTGGGTCTTGAAACTTTGTTAATAGACTTTCTCAGGATAGTTTACGTCTGTCTTCAAGAGTCTTCCAGTTCAGTTCCTGCATTGTCTCCGTGACACTGCGTCCACCCCAACAGCAGAACGTTCAGCGTGTTGGAATGCCACGCAGTGGGGCCCGGGTTCGATTCCCAGTTGGGGTGGGAGATTTTCTCCCCTCAGGGACTGGGTTTTGTGCTCTCCTCATCATCATTCCATCACCCACTGTCGACGTGCAAGTCGCCCAAAGTTGCGTCGCCCTCAGTAAGACTTGCACTTGGCGCCATACGACCATTTTTTTTCCCTGTGATACTTTCCCAAGTATAAATCAAACCTGTGACATTTCGTGCTGCCTTTCTCTGTATACAATCAATATCCACTGTTGGTCCTATCTGGTACACTTCCCATGCACCTGAGCAATATTTTAGAACCGGTCGCACGACCGATTTGTAAGCAATCTCCTTTTTCTATTAATACTGTCCGAAAGGTCATTATCATACAACATGAACAGCAAGGGTCCCAACACACTTACCTTGGCTACTTCTACATATGACGATGACTCTCCATCCAAGATAACATGCTGCGTCCTCCGCACTAAAAAGTCCTCAATCCAGTCACAAATTGATACCTCATATGATCGTACACGGTAAACGGGGGTGTGGTACTGAGTCAAATGCTTTTCATAAATCAAGAAATACTGCATCTACCTGACTGCCTTGATCCAAAGCTTTCAGTATTCATGTGAGAAAAGTGCGAGTTGGTTTTCATATGATCGATGTTTCGAAGTCCATGCTTGTTTGCATTGAGGAGGTCATTCTGTTCATGATACTTCATTATGTTTGAGCTCGGAATATGTCTACCACAAATCGATGTCAAGGATATTGGACTTCTATTACCTGCGCCTTTTTTGTTCGAGGAATCTGCGATAGATTACAGTTAGAAGAGGGGCTAATTCAGACGCAAATTCCATATAGAATCTGACAGGGATTCCATGGGGCCCTGGGGCTTTGTACATTTTTAAAGATTTGAGCTGTTTCTCAACACAACACATTTATTTTATTCATATTTTAAGTGGTACTAGGATTAAATTGGGGCAATTCTCGTGGGGTTTTCTTTGTAAAGAAACATTTGAAAGTTGAGTTAAGCATTTTAGCTTTTGCTTTGCTACCCTCAATTTCAGTTCCTGTCTATTCACTAGGGACTGAACACTAACTTTAGTGCCACTAACAGCTTTTATATACGACCAGAATTTCTTTGGGTTCTGTGGAAGAGCGCTTGACTGCATTCTGCTACGGTGATCACCGAAGGCTTGACACGTTGCTGTCTGGTTATGAGAGATTCTGGAAGTGGTGGCCAAAGACATCCACGACACTTCACAAGCAATTCGACTAGAGAGGATTAACCGCTACATGAGGCGTACCGGTTTTATGTGAGCACCCCTTGTAACAGATCAACATTCCCAGTCATCTGATATCCACTGTGGAATAAAAGCCTTCCTCTATCTACCTCCATGCATTACAGTGTTGAGCGATATGAGTTCCTCTTCCCCCAGCATGTTTTAATGTCATCTGGCTACCTTCCATTTGTCTGCCTTCTATGACTTCTGTTATTTCTTGTAATCAGGAAGGGAGCTTCCTTGGTGCATCTTGCATCCAACTTCATGGCTAGAGTCCAGCCCACAGGCCTGTTTTTCACAGTTGTCATGGCTACGTTTTACATTCTAGTCAATTTACTTGCTTTCCTGTGCCTCCCAACAATTTTCACCACGCGTTTTTCCAGTAGGCATTAGGTCAATTCATTTTAAAAGACCTAGTCTCATTGTCATGTGTAAAAACTGGTGATATGTATATTTGTACCATATACACTCCTGGAAATTGAAATAAGAACACCGTGAATTCATTGTCCCAGGAAGGGGAAACTTTATTGACACATTCCTGGGGTCACATACATCACATGATCACACTGACAGAACCACAGGCACATAGACACAGGCAACAGAGCATGCACAATGTCGGCACTAGAACAGTGAATATCCACCTTTCGCAGCAATGCAGGCTGCTATTCTCCCATGGAGACGATCGTAGAGATGCTGGATGTAGTCCTGTGGAACGGCCTGCCATGCCATTTCCACCTGGCGCCTCAGTTGGACCAGCGTTCGTGCTGGACGTGCAGACCGCGTGAGACGACGCTTCATCCAGTCCCAAACATGCTCAATGGGGGACAGATCCGGAGATCTTGCTGGCCAGGGTAGTTGACTTACACCTTCTAGAGCACGTTGGGTGGCACGGGATACATGCGGATGTGCATTGTCCTGTTGGGACAGCAAGTTCCCTTGCCGGTCTAGGAATGGTAGAACGATGGGTTCGATGACGGTTTGGATATACCGTGCACTATTCAGTGTCCCCTCGACGATCACCAGTGGTGTACGGCCAGTGTAGGAGATCGCTCCCCACACCATGATGCCGGGTGTTGGCCCTGTGTGCCTCGGTCGTATGCAGTCCTGATTGTGGCGCTCACCTGCACGGCGCCAAACACGCATAAGACCATCATTGGCACCAAGGCAGAAGCGACTCTCATCGCTGAAGACCACACGTCTCCATTCGTCCCTCCATTCACGCCTGTCGCGACACCACTGGAGGCGGGCTGCACGATGTTGGGGCGTGAGCGGAAGACGGCCTAACGGTGTGCGGGACCGTAGCCCAGCTTCATGGAGACGGTTGCGAATGGTCCTCGCCGATACCCCAGGAGCAACAGCGCCATTCGACGGCCAACACCGCGGTTCCTGGTGTGTCCGCTGTGCCGTGCGTGTGATCATTGCTTGTACAGCCCTCTCGTAGTGTCCGGAGCAAGTATGGTGGGTCTGACACACCGGTGTCAATGTGTTCTTTTTTCCATTTCCAGGAGTGAAGTTTCACACAGAACAAGAGCTTCATTTGAAAATTTATTTAGTTTACCGAGAGCACTACAAGCCATTTTTACTTTTCGATTCATTTACAGCAGCTATCACCCGTCATCAAAAAAAAAATTTTCAAAAATGGTTCAAATGGCTCTGAGCACTACGAGACTTAACATCACAGGTCATCAGTCCCCTAGAACTTAGAACTACTTAAACCTAACTATCCTAAGGACATCACACACATCCATGTCCGAGGCAGGATTTGAACCTGCGACCGTAGCGGTAGCACGGTTCCAGACTGAAGCGCCTAGAACCGCTCGGCCACAACGGCTGGCTCACTCGTCATCAGCAACACATTCTAACAGCAAGGACTTTTCTGATTTGTAAAGTTAGCAAGTGAATATGTAGGTCCTGAGACCGGTTTCTACAAAAGAAGGAATATTTTCAGATAGAGAAACGAGCGGAAGTACAATTTTTTGGACCTTCTAACAACCCAACCACAACAAAGGTCAAAAATTAATTATAATTGTAGTGTTGCTCACGCTGCTAAATATTGCATTTTCGGGCAACAACAAAGTTATATTATGTGGCAGGTGTCATTAGAGCACAGTTAATAAAGTCATTTCTTGAGATAATGGGTAAACTAGGCACTCATCTTTTCGTGTTTCCCACGCCGCTCTCGTCGTACACTCATGGCTCAATCGTCGAAAATCTAGGTAGTGATGATTCCAATCTCGGATGCAAAGAGGCCTAGATGTTATTCTGCGATATTCAAAAGTTTTATAGATGTGTCTCATAAACCATTCTTGAAGATTAAACCTTTGCAAGTTAGGACAATGGTGATGTAAAAAAGTAATCAGCACTCCGAATTTAAGTTACACTTCTTTTTTGTTATTTTTGTTGCAATATCACGTAACTCGTTCCAAAACATCACTTCACAATATAAAACATACTTGAAAATGTCGCCGGCCGCGGTGGTCTCGCGGTTCTAGGCGCGCAGTCCGGAACCGTGCGACTGCTACGGTCGCAGGTTCGAATCCTGCCTCGGGCATGGATGTGTGTGATGTCCTTAGGTTAGTTAGGTTTAAGTAGTTCTAAGTTCTAGGGGACTAATGACCATAGCAGTTGAGTCCCATGCTGCTCAGAGCCATTTGAACCATTTTTTTTTTAATATCCTCCTCACTGTTAAAGTTCACATTTCATAAAATGACTACAATTTGCTTCTTTTTAACATGACGACCAAAGCATGACTCTCTAATAACAGCTTACGCCCCCAAAAATCAGAGTTACGAGTACGTCAATGATCATAGTGACAAAAGAAAGAATACACATAAGAATAATATCATTGTAATGTATACATATCGATGTATCGAAGTACCTCAACATTAATTAAATCAAATCTGGATGTTGTCACAGAAATATGTTAACTATTTTAGAGAGACACAGTTGAATATTGCTGGCATCGAGAGGTTGAGGTGAGGTGCCGTAATGGTTACGTAATTCAAGTACTATTACAACCTCGACGGGTAAACTGATTTCCACGAAACAGAATTTGCATTATTTTACCGAAAAATTGGTGCTTAATAGCTATTATTATCGGAAGAACTCTTAAGAATTAAAGATGCGCCAATTCGTCATACAAGAAGAATGCGACCCTATTGCATAAGACGAACAGTACTGCACCAGTGCTGAATAGGTCACTTAATGAAACGTCATCAGTTGTTGAACACATTACTTTAATATAACGCGTTTCGCGATAACCCACCATCAAACGTACTTTCAGTTAATCTGAACAGCGTGATGTCCTTCATATCTGATGATAGTTTATCCTGAAACGCGAAATATTAACACCATTTGTTCACCTAATTATGGCGTTTCATTGAGTGAGCTATTCAGCATTTGAGCAGTACTGTTTGTTTTAATACCAACTCATTCGCCACAGAGATGTGACAGTTAACCTTCGACTGCGGTAGCAATCAAAACAAAAGTGAGAATCTAAATGAACTTTGCACGTAACTTTACGGTGTGCGACTGTGGACAACAATTCAAAAACAAAAAAAAATTGTTATAAATAGAGATAACCAGACATACTTGGGTTTCATTGTTATTTGCTATAGTGAAAAACGTAAAAGAAAGTCAGTTTCATTTGTATGAACGTGAACTAAGTGTTATAAATTATTTGTCAATTTATAAATAGGAGTGTTGTTTTCTTTTCAGTATAGTGTTTTTGCCGGCCACGGTGGCCGTGCGGTTCTAGGCGCTGCAGTCTGGAACTGCGGGACTGCTACGGTCGCAGGTTCGAATGCTGCCTCGGGCATGGATGTGTGTGATGTCCGTAGGTTAGTTAGGTTTAAGTATTTCTAAGTTCTAGGGGACTGATGACCTAAGATGTTAAGTCCCATAGTGCTCAGAGCCATTTGAACCATTTGAGTATGGTGTTTAATTGGGCCCCAAACTTCGTCCAGGCTATTGAATGACGTAGCATCTTGGTCAGAGGTAATGAGCTCAGAGAGGTTGGGAACCTCTGACCAAGTGTGGCTTTATCCACTCTCTCACAAGATCCTGCTGAAAGTATTTTGAGTTGCTGATCGAGATCCGCATGTTCGTAAAATCACTCTGGCGCATGGTTCTCGTGTTGTACCTCAGAGTATCGCACTCTCGCTATACACAGTGGCGGGACCAGATGTACGTCAGTTACTACTTTCAGGATTGTGCAGATATGGGCAGAGATAGGACCCTGCCCCGCCTGCTGATCTCACAGCCGCAGCAAGCGGGAAGTACGCAAATTACGCTGCCTGCACGGGTTTCCCGCGTCTTCCGCAGTCTGCAAACGTGAGCTTCTAGCCATGTGCCCGAACAGAGCAGGTCCTCAGACTCACTAAGCAATGTGCAGCGGCTACATAGCTACTTTATATTACAGGATGAGACTAAAGCCTTCCTGTTCAAAAAAATTTACACACATAAAAAAAAGCTTAGCATCACCTCGGTTTCGACAGTTCCGGAATCTGTACAGAAAATTGGAACAGAGATCGACATAATCATCACTTCCGCCCTTTTTGTTTCTCATAAAAACCATACGTTGCATGTTGTACCATTATACAGCGAGACCTTCATATGTGGTGGTAAAGATCGCCTCTAATACCCAGTAGCATGTTCTCTTCCATTGATGCATGCCTTTATTTGCCGTGGCATACTATCCACAAGTTCATCAAGGCACTGTTGTTCCAATTCGGCGTAGATCCCTCCTCAAAGCGGGTGGTGGATCACGTCGACCATAAACAGCCAGTTTCAATCTATCCCAGGCATGTTCGATAGGATTCATATCTGGAGTAAACGCTGACCATGCAAGTCGAGGGATGTCGTTATCCTGGAGGTAGTCATTCACGATGGTCGATGGGGGCGGGAATTGTCGGCCATCAAGACGAATGCTTCGCCAGTATGCTGCCGATATGGTTGCACTATCGGTTGGAGGATGGCGTTCACGCATCGTACAGCCGTTACGGCGCCTTCCATGACCATCAGCGGCGTACGTCTGCCCCACATAATGCCACCCCAAAACAGCGGGGAACCTCCACCTTGCTGCACTCGCTGCACAGTGTGTCTAAGACGTGCAAACACGTCTGGTTGAAGGCATATGCGACACTCATGGGTAAAGAGAATGTGATGCCAATCCTGAGCGGTCCATTCGGCATGTTGTTGGGTCCATCTGTACCACGCTGCATGGTGTCGTGGGTGCAAAGATGGACCTCGCAATAGACGTCGGGAGTGAAGGTGCGCATCATGCAGTCTATTGCGCACAGTTTGAGTCGTAACACGACCTCCTGTGGCTGCACAAAAAGCATTATTCAACATGGTGGCGTTGCTTTCAGGGTTCCTCCGAGACATAATCCGTAGGTAGCGTTCATCCACTGCAATAGTAGCCCTTGGGCTGCCTGAGCGAGACATGTCATCGACAGTTCCTGTCTCTCTGTATCTCCTCCATGTCTGAACAACATCGCTCTGGTTCACTCCGAGCTGCCTGGACACTTCCTTTGTTTAGAGCCCTTCCTGGCAAAAAGTAACAGTGCGGAGGCGATCGAAATGCTGTATTGACTGTCTAGGCATGGTTGAACTACGGACAACAAGAGCCGTGTACCTTCTTCCTGGTGGAATGACTGGAACTGTCCGCCCCCGGTAGCTATATATTTTTTTTAAATCTCATTTTGTTCGTTTTGGTTCGTTGAATCTGATCGGGGCGGACATCGTAAGACACCCTTTTAAGTTCCTTGTTGATCTATTAACTCAGTTTTTTTTTTATTACAGAGGGCTGCTAACCCTCTGACCGAACACGCTGAGCTACCGTGCCGGCTATAGCTCAGCGGAGGAATTCGAACTACCGAACTGCGATGGCAAGTGGTGTGTGAAAGCGATGCAAGTGCGAATTAAAGCTATACGGCATCCACTTTAAACGTGGAAACAGAGACCATCGGGACCGTTTACGTGAGATTTTTTTAGAGTTACATTAGAAAACACAGATGTGCTAAACGATGAATTGACGAAAAATACTGCCCTCGATAGTCGTTTGAAGCAAGTGTTTGTTACTTCCAAGGATATGCAGCCTGAAGTTTCAGAATCTACTCGCCCACTACCTCAGTCACGCAAAGCAGTAGAGTCTCCTGAATTTGGATTTGAAGAACCAGCAATGATTCCACGAGGGCGATTTAGTTTACGTCAAGCCCTTCAGTTTATTACACTCCATCAGGAAAACCCGAAGGAAAAGACTCCAGCTTTATTAGCTAAAGAATACAACTTAGATCCTGTTATCATGGAGAAAATTCTTACCTACTACAAAACATTTGAAGTTTATATATCTGAAACAAAGGGAAAGTCACGAGGAAATGCACTGGCAGAACCAGTGAAGTCACCACAAACGGAATTGCAAGCTGGAAAGACATAGCTAGTATTGAAAGACATTTTTTCTGTATTTATTTGTAAATAATTTGATTAGTTTTTGCAAATTTGTTGTAAGCAAATTTAGAACTATTTATTTACTGTCATACAGTGTCATATTTACAATTGTTTTTGCTATGAAGCAATTAGATATGTATGGTATGTATGTAATTAAAGAGTGAGGAAAAAAATGTGTGCCTTGCATGCAGAGTCTAAGCACTCTGTTTGCTGCCACTGCTACGTTGTTAAGTTTGTGAATATCAAGACGGTGATTATTCCACAACTGCAAAGACAGTGTCAAAGAAAAGAGCATGATCCTTTGTGCCTCTGCACACAAAATATGAATTATCATTGATATTTGCTAAGAGGAGCTTCAATTTACTTAAACAAGAACTGAAAGTAACTTGAAGCATGTCTCTGAATCATTAGCTTTCAAAGTTACATATCCTAGGAAAGAGGATGAAAGAAGAGAGGGGCAGAAAAAAGATTGCCTAAAGCACGGTGTAAATAGAACAGGAAACAAGAGAAGGGTGAAGCACAGGGAGGAGATGAAAGTTAAGATTAGGATGAAGTGGATGGCAGGAATGAGTTACTTTTTCCAAAAGTCAGAAGCTCTAGCTTGAGTAGATGACACACGTATGACCTGAGTGGTGAAAAATGTATCTAGGTATGTGCTGTTCTGATCCTTATCATGTGTCCTATCAGAGTAAAATCTAGGATAATTTAGTCTGACTTTGTACAGAAGGTAGATTGCTCACTTGCCTTTTGATATCCATAAAGTGTCTCACCAAAACAATCAATTGTTAAATAATTCAGTATGATTGAAGGAAAAAATGACCTTCATTTTAATTGGTTGATTGGTTAATGATTTGTAAATATATAGTACTGCAGTTTGACTATTACCTTAAATGAATAAACTCGTAAGGCTTAAATAAAAAAAAAAGCGGTCAGCGCGACAGACTGTCAATCCAAAGGGCCCGGGTTCGATTCCCGGCTGTTTCGGAGATTTTCTCCGCTCAGGGACTGCGTGTTGTGTTGTCCTAATCATCATCATTTAATCCCCATCGACGCGCAAGTCGCCGAAGTGGCGTCAAATCGAAAGACTTGCACCAGGCGATCGGTCTACCCGACGGGAGGCTCCCGTCACACAACATTTCATTTCATTTCATTTACTGGAACTGATCGACTATCGGAGCCCCTCCGTCTAATAGGTGGTGCTCATGCATTTTCCTTACGTCTTTGGGAGGGTTTAGTGACATCTCTGAACAGTCAAAGGGTCTATGTCTGCGATATAATATCCACAATCAACGTCTATCTTCAGAAGTTCTGGAAACCGGGGTGATGCAGTTATCTCATCTACCCATACGATGATCACCGTTCTACAGTAGCGACACATTTCACGCGCTTCTTCTTTTTCTTCTTGTGTGAACTGTTTATCATCCACATTTCGCTTACGAACGAAGCAAAATTTCAGACATGTACATTCAGAAAAAGACTTCTAAACTCTTCAGTTTATATTTGATGTTCACAAATTTCTCATTTTCATTAATAGTTCTGTTACTACTACCTTCTGGACTGGCCGAGCGGTTCTAGGCGCTACAGTCTGGAACCGCTCGACCGCTACGGTCGCAGGTTCGAACCCTGCCTTGGACATGGATGTGTGTGATGTCCTTAGGTTAGTTAGGTTTAAGCAGTTCTAAGTTCTAGGAGACTGATGACCTCAGAAGTTAAGTCCCATAGTGCTCAGAGCCATTTCATTACCTTTTTGCATTTTATATTTTCTCTATTTTCGATATCATCAGTTATTTGCTACTTTTTGTATCTCATTTCCTAATCTAATTCCCTCAGCGTGGCCCGATTTATTTACTGCATACTATTTTTATATTTGCTGATACACATTTTATAAATTATTGTCTAGACACAATTCAACAGCCCGTCCAAGTTCTTTCCTTTGTCTGACAGAATTACGATGTCATTTCCCAACTTCAAAATGTTCATTTCATTTCCATAAGCTTTAATTCCGTTTCCAAATTACGCCTGAATTTCATTTACTGCTTGTTTAACGCACAGGGAAATAACGTCAGAGATACGCAACGCTTTCCTTTCGTATCCTCCGAGTCTTATAACTGCAATCTGGTTACGCCGCTCTGGATTAGCCGAGCGGTCTCAGGCGCTCCTGTCATGGACTGTGCGGCTGGTCCCGGCGGAAGTTCGAGTCCTCCTTCGGGCATGGGTGTGTTTGTTTGTCCTTAGGATAATTTCGGTTAAGTAGTGTGTAAGCTTAGGGACTGATGATCTTAGCAGTTAAGTCCCATAAGATTTAACATACATTTTTGCAATCTGGTTTGTGCAAAACTTGCGAAACAGACTTTTGTTCCCTGTATTTTATCCCTGTTACCTCCAGAATTTCAAAGAGTGAATTCAATTCAACACTGTCATAAGTTTTCTCCACATCTACAAATGTTATAAACATAGGTTTGCCTTTTTTTAACTTATTTTCTGGTGTACGTCGTAGTGTCACTATCGCTCACGTGTTCGTACATTTTGCCTGAAATCTAGCATACCTTTATAGAGCTCAAATTCTACTAGTTTTCAAATTATTCTGCAAGTAATTCGGTTCAGTAATACAAAAATTCGAGTTATTAAACTAATTATTGGTAGTATTCACAACTGACAACGCCTTCCTTCTTTGTAATTCGAAGTAGCACATTATTCCTCAAGCCTGAAGGTATTTCGCCTGTCCCATATGCCATGCATACCAGGTCGAATTGAGTTGTGATTGCTGACTCTCCAAATAATCTCAGTAACTCTGAGAGAACGTCGTATACTCCAGGTTTTTTTTTCTGCTTAGATCTTTCAGTGCTCCGTCAAATTATTGTCCCAGTATAACATCTCCAATCTCATCTATACCCATAGTCTCCCCTCTTTTTCTAACACTGTCTTCATTTCAGGTGTATATCTCTTTCATATACATTCCTGGAAATTGAAATAAGAACACCGTGAATTCATTGTCCCAGGAAGGGGAAACTTTATTGACACATTCCTGGGGTCAGATACATCACATGATCACACTGACAGAACCACAGGCACATAGACACAGGCAACAGAGCATGCACAATGTCGGCACTAGTACAGTGTATATCCACCTTTCGCAGCAATGCAGGCTGCTATTCTCCGATGGAGACGATCGTAGAGATGCTGGATGTAGTCCTGTGGAACGGCTTGCCATGCCATTTCCACTTGGCGCCTCAGTTGGACCAGCGTTCGTGCTGGACGTGCAGACCGCGTGAGACGACGCTTCATCCAGTCCCAAACATGCTCAATGGGGGACAGATCCGGAGATCTTGCTGGCCAGGGTAGTTGACTTACACCTTCTAGAGCACGTTGGGTGGCACGGGATAAATGCGGACGTGCATTGTCATGTTGGAACAGTAAGTTCCCTTGCCGGTCTAGGAATGGTAGAACGATGGGTTCGATGACGGTTTGGATGTACCGTGCACAATTCAGTGTCCCCTCGACGATCACCAGAGGTGTACGGCCAGTGTAGGAGATCGCTCCCCACACCATGATGCCGGGTGTTGGCCCTGTGTGCCTCGGTCGTATGCAGTCCTGATTGTGGCGCTCACCTGCACGGCGCCAAACACTCATACGACCATCATTGGCACCAAGGCAGAAGCGACTCTCATCGCTGTAGACGACACGTCTCCATTCGTCCCTCCATTCACGCCTGTCGCGACACCACTGGAGGCGGGCTGCACGATGTTGGGGCGTGAGCGGAAGACGGCCTAACGGTGTGCGGGACCGTAGCCCAGCTTCATGGAGACGGTTGCGAATGGTCCTCGCCGATACCCCAGGAGCAACAGTGTCCCTAATTTGCTGGGAAGTGGCGGTGCGGTCCCCTACGGCACTGCGGCACTGCGTAGGATCCTACGGTCTTGGCGTGCATCCGTGCGTCACTGCGGTCCGGTCCCAGGTCGACGGGCACGTGCACCTTCCGCCGACCACTGGCGACAACATCGATGTACTGTGGAGACCTCATGCCCCACGTGTTGAGCAATTCGGCGGTACGTCCACCCGGCCTCCCGCATGCCCACTATACGCCCTCGCTCAAAGTCCGTCAACTGCACATACGGTTCACGTCCACGCTGTCGCGGCATGCTACCAGTGTTAAGGACTGCGATGGAGCTCCGTATGCCACGGCAAACTGGCTGACACTGACGGCGGCGGTGCACAAATGCTGCGCAGCTAGCGCCATTCGACGGCCAACACCGCTGTTCCTGGTGTGTCCGCTGTGCTGTGCGTGTGATCATTGCTTGTACAGCCCTCTCGCAGTGTCCGGAGCAAGTATGGTGGGTCTGACACACCGGTGTCAATGTGTTCTTTTTTCCATTTCCAGGAGTGTATTTCTTCTACTGAAGTCTTTCGGTGCTCTGTTAAATTATTCTCGCAGTATCATGTCTACAGTTTCATCTTTACCCATTGTCTTCACCATTTCTATAACAGTGTCGTATAGTCAATTTCCGGTGTGTATTACTTCTGTATGTTTCTTCATTAATTCATCTTTCCCTTCTTCGCTTGTCTTGCTATCTAGCTCTTGATAGTCGTACAGTGGCTCTCCTCTCCAAAGGTCTGTTTTATTTCCCTATAGGCGACCTGTCTTTGTACGCTCTTGCACTACTCCTTCAGCTATTCTTTCTTTCCCACTTTGCGCGTTCTGTCAGTCTCACTTTTTTGACGTTTGTATTCCATTTTGTCTGCTTCATTTGCTGCATATATCATATTTACTCATTCGGACAATATCTCGTGTATTGTGTAAGGATTTATTCTGGGCCTTGCCTTTTACCTATTGGATCCTCTGTTGAGTTCTCTATTTCATATCGCAAAGCTTCCCATTACTTTTCCTTCTTTCAGAAAACAGTCGTCTAATGTTACACTTGAAACCCTCAACAACTTTTAGTTCTTTCAGTTTATCCAGGTCATATCTCCTTAATTTCCTACCTTTCTACAATTTCTTCAGTTTTAACCTACAGTTCACAACTAATAAATTATGATCAGACTCCACATATGCGCCTGGAAATATTCTGCAGCTCCAATCCAGTTTAAAAGTGTGTCTTACTATTATACCTATTCGAAAGCTTCCGGTGTCTCCAGGTATTGCATGATCTCTAAACCAAGAGTTAGCGACGATTAAATTATACTCTGTGCAA
The DNA here is from genome assembly GCF_023897955.1 of Schistocerca gregaria. Lineage (NCBI taxonomy): Eukaryota > Metazoa > Arthropoda > Insecta > Orthoptera > Acrididae > Schistocerca > Schistocerca gregaria. The sequence goes on along the minus strand of NC_064920.1, from coordinate 1,083,310,102 downwards.
ACTTCTACCAGGTGGTTTCCCTTTTCATGCCTTCCTCACATTCCATATGCTCCTATTATTTTTCCTTCCCTTCCTTTTCCTACTATCGAATTCCAAAACCCCATCACAGTTACATTTTCCGTCTCTCTCAACGAACCGAGTAACTTCTTTTAGATCATCGTATAGTCTTTGAATCCCTTCATCAACTGCAGAGTTGGTAGGTGTATGAATTTGTACTACTGCAATGGATTTTGACTATCTAATTAAGCTATGACAGTGTGTTCACTCTGCTGTCCATAGTAGCTTACCCTCGTTCGTATTTTATTATTCATTATTAGATCAATTCCAGTCTAACGGTTTCTTCGTTGATAAGCCAGTAATGACCTGATCAGAAGTTCTGTTGGTCCCTATAGCGCACAGTACTAGCTCCCATTACACGTTACTTTAATTTTGTATTCATTTCGCTTTTAAAATTCTCTAAATGTACCAACTCTATTAAGGGATCTAAAATTCCGCGCTTCGACACGTTGAACGCTCTCTTCTGACATCCACCTAAGTAGTCCCCGCCTGTGTATCCTACTGTGGGAGAGTTTTCAAAAATGGTTCAAATGGCTCTGAGCACTATGGGACTTAACATCCATGGTCACCAGTCGCCTAGAACTTAGAACTACTTAAACCTAACTAACCTAAGGACAGCACACAACACCCAGTCATCACGAGGCAGAGAAGGGAGAGTTTTATCTGCACAATATTTCACCCGATACATCATCATTAAGTCCAACAGAAGAGCTGCTTGCCCTCAGCAAATAAAGCGGCTTTAATTTCCCTTTGTTTTCGCAGTATCTGCATGGCAAGGCCGAATTTGCTGGCATTATAAGGCTAGACTAGTCAATCTTCCAAAATGTTGTCCCTGCGACTACTTAAAATGCTTCTGCCCCCTTCAGGAACCACAGGTTCACCTAGACTCTCCTCAGATACACCTGTGCAGTTGTATCAAAGGTACGGCCATCTGTACCGTTTCGCCACGTAAGCTACCAGACATCGGCACAGCTCACGATTTGCAGCGCGTGAAGTCTGACCTAGGCACACTATGAGGATGAAGATCATGTTTGCTTTATATACACGCTGAAATAATCGTCAGCGTTAGTTAGTGTAATAGGGCTACAAGAAACTAAATGTTCCTTTTGCGATATTACAGAGATATTCGGCAGGAAAGTAGCCATTCTAAATGACTGCTGGCAGCAGTAATCACGAGAATGCATGGTAGCAAGCAGACCGTGCTCTCGACAGCCACGTGGAAATACCGAGAGGGAAGACCGTCGTGTTCGGGGTACGGCTCTACCGCAACATACCGCATCGGCAGCAGCAATTTGGGCAGCAGGTGGCACCGGAGTGACACAACAAACTGTAACAACTGTTACTTCAAGGACAACTCCGACGCAGACGCGATGTAGCCTGCATTCGACTGACCCCAAACGATCACCATTTGCGGCTCATTTGGTGTGAAGCGAGAGCTTGTTGGAAGGCATGGCGGAGGTCTCTTGTCTTTTCTGATGAAAGCTGGTTCTGTCTCTGTGCCAGAGATGGCCTTGTGTGGATTAGAACAAGGCCACTTCGGCGCCTGCAATCAACCTGTCTGGGTGCTAGGCACATTGGACCTACACCTGGAGTATGGTCTGGAGTGCAGTGAACTTCCTTAGCTACAAGGTGATGGTACACCTGTGTCTTGCAGTTTATAGGCTAAAGTCTTTGCTCCAGTGCAAAATCCAGAAGAATTGCCATCCATAGTAAACAGTATACTCGTATTATGTCATACGGCTGAAGAGCATACATGTAATAGCTAAAAATGTTTTTTTTTTCTGGGAGGATGATGTTACTTTACATCTTGATATGAAGCGTTATACACGGACGGAAAAATAATTAATTTACAGTAATGAAAATGTGGGAATACATGTATAATATATTTAAGTGATTAAAATTACAAAATCACAGGTTAATGTAAGCACGACATACGCTGTTGCCAATTTGAAATGCTGTTGTAACCGTCAGAAAGTTGAATGGAAGTATTTAAACGTGAATTTAAACGTGCCAGATGTGAAATTGTGGAATGGAGTTGCATGCCTGTTCTGCTTGGACGATCAATAGAGCGACGGTTAACCCTGTTTGGGCATGACGCTGGAGTTGCCGTCCGATGATGTTCCATCTATGATCGACTGGAGACAGATCTGGTGATCAACCAGATCCAGGGAAAATGTCGACAAAATATAGAGCATGGTGGGTTACAACAGCGTTATCCTGTTGGAAAACACCCTCTGGAATCCTGTCCATGAGTGACAGCGCAACAGGTCGAATCACCAGATTCAAGTACAGTTCTGCGCCCAGGATGCGTGGGATAGCCACCAGAGTGCTCGTGCTGTCACACGAAGTCGCACCCCAGACAGTAACTCTAGGTGTAGGTCCATTGTGTCCAGCACGCAGACAGGTTGGTTGTAGGGTCTCAGCTGGTCTCCGTCTGACCAAGACAGTGCCGTCACTAGTACCGAGGCAGAATTATCTTGCATCAGAAAACACAACAGACCTCCACTCCGCCCTCCAATGACACCACTGAAGTCGCAAATGACGGTGGTTTGAGGTCAGCGGAATGCACGCTACAGGGCGTTTGACTCGGAGCTGTCCTTGAAGTAGCAGATTGTTAACAGTTCGTGTCCGCCCATGGTAGCTGAGTGGTCAGCCCGGGTTCGATTCCCGGCTGGGTCGGAGATTTTCTCAGCTCAGGAGCCGGGTGTTGTCTTGTCCTTATCATCATTTCATCCCCATCGTCACGCAAGTCGCCGGAGTGGCGTCAACTCGAAGGACTTGCACCAAGCGAACGGTCTACCCGACGGGAGGCGCTAGCCACACGGCATTTCCTTCTGCAATAGTTCGTTGTGTCACTGTGGTGTCAGCTGCTGCTCAAACTGCTGCTGCTGATGCAGTATTCTTCGACAGAGCCACGAGGCCGTCCCGAGCCGTGCCTTTTTGCTAAGTACCTTCCCGTGACCACCGCTGCCAGCAGTCATATACAGTGGCTACATCCCCGCCAAGTCTTTCTGCAGTATCGGAGAAGGAACATCCAGCTTCTCATAGTCCTATTGCACGACCTCGATCAAACTTAGTGAGGCGTTGTTAATGGCGTATTTGTCGCCTTAAGGGCATTCTTGACTAACAATCAACTCAATACGTCAATATCAAATGTTACTAACGCTCACGATCGTTACAGCGCGTATTTAACGCGATCCTGATATTTACCCTCATAGTTGCGCTACTAGTACCACCGTCGTGTAACTGGCGCGAAATTTAAAATCGACATCATCTTTGAGACGTAGAAACACGCCTACCAACTCTCGTTGATCTCGCTTTAAGGAACCATTTGCACTCGAGCACAGAAGATATTTAATTTACTGAACTTAGATTATGTGTATCGATTTTTTAAGACAAGAGAAAGCAAAACAAAGGAATTATCACCGCTCTCTTGTCGCAGCCGGTAGGCATCAACTCTCTTATGTCATTCGTTGTCCTAGAAGGACGTAATATTTTGTGTGGCTCCGCAATTAGCCATATTGATACTTACTTGCAGAAAAGAGGCGCAGAATTAATAAGTCGCTCTCATTTGTGAATTATCTGCAATTGTTTACCTAGGATTTTACGTTAGTGTCATTCATATCGTAATGTATATGTTGAAATGAATACATGTTTTATTTAATCGTATGCTTTTCTCTGTTTTAGTAGTTTTAGTCACCCCATTGTCATGATTGAAGTTGAGGTCAGATATCAGACTTTGAGCCGGCCGATAGTGGCCGAGCGGTTCTAGGCGCTTCAGTCTGGACCCGTGTGCCCGCTACGGTCGCAGGTTCGAATCCTGCCTCGGGCATGGATGAGTGTGATGTCCTTAGGTTAGTTAGGTTTAAGCAGTTCTATGTTCTAGGGGACTGATAATTCAGAAGTTAAGTCCCATAGTGCACAGAGCCATTTGAACCATTTTTTATCAGACTTTGTCTACAAAAAATATATATAATGAGCCCTGGCTACGCTCCGTACGTCTTCGGACGTGCGAAGCTACATAAATTCACGCCTTAAATTGCATTTTCTTTATTGTGTGACCTCAATGAACAATGTTAGGTAAGATTTTATGAGACAGTAGAAATTCAATTCCAATCTTAAAGGCAAAACAAACTTTAATCTCTCAATTACTTATCCAAACAAACAATTATTATTATTACAAGTTATTATTATTATTATTATATTATTTTATTTTATTTGTTAAATCGCCCAATTCATTCTTGATATAGGGATTATTTTTCCCATCATTGTGTGATCTTACCCTCCCACACATCACCATTAAAGTTCTCATTCCTTGCAACAAAAAAAAATTTAAAACTTCGAGAAGAGTAAGATTACAAAAGAAGAACCTTTTTGTTACTTATCTTGATTATCTCGTTGTTGTTGCTGCTGCTAGCTTAAAATCTTGTTGCGTCTAAGAGTACATTCTTGCTGCTGAAAATCTTAATTTACCGTTGCTGCGGGTTCTTGAAGACGAAATAACTGTTGAATAGTTGCCTGTTGATATGAATATCTATTTATTTTATCCCATTCTTGTAAATCACACCGACTTTATAATTCCCACATTCAAAAAAAGCAATAATTACATTGTTGTTGACAAACTTATAAAAACGTCTACTTCCATCTGAGGCATGCACACTACTCCTTACATTCTGCAGAATTCACAATTTCCAAAGAGTTTACAAAGCAAAAGAGATTACAAACTTTCTCGACAAAATAAGGACCTTTATCATATCATATCTTTATTTTATAAATGAATCCAGAAACAAATTTAATAATTACCGTTTGATTGTGCAATTAATAATATGAATTTTAAGTATGCCAGAAATTTTGTAATTTCAATTATTCTTTAAAGAGGAGTAATTTTAACTGATAGCACATATCGATTGTAACACATGAATTTTTTTTTATACATTTAGGCCTGAAATATAATACAACGTATACAAAATCACATGAATTCTTTTAATGAAGCAGCTGAGATAACTATAACCTATGCAAGAATCCATACTATACCTGGTATCAGTTACCCATATTTTTAAAAAAAGGTAATGTTAGAGGAGGATGATTCATTACAAGTGTATATTTGATTGTTTTTATATTTAATTGATGTAGATATTCGAACTGAACGAAAAAAATAAAACGAAATAAAATACCACAGCAAAATTCGAAACAACAATCCAGTGATTAACCAATTCCCAGCCTCCAACGCTAACTTGTGAACCATACGGTCCTTTGTGAACACTGACTTAAGTTTAGAGAATAAAAGTTAAGCAGAAATCTTCAAAGTCAGTTTTAAGTGGAATAATTTAGACTGCTGCAGTCACTTTTTACTGATATTTTATTAGCACCATGCATTTCGGCAGCATGCTGCCATCATCAGATGCATGTACAGTTACTTATATATCAACTGATAGGTTATGTGCATTAGCTGTATGTGCCAGTGGGGTTAAGAATGGAAACATAAACCTGTGTGGAAGGATACATCTGTTACAGTGTATTCATTATGAGTAGATAATATACTCATACGTTTACTTACATTTCTGTTGGAAATTTCAATTTTCTGGCACACAGAGCACAGTAAAAGGTAAGTCACAACTTAGGATTGTTACAAACATCTGTTTACAACTTTCCAAAGAGTTTTAAAATCTAAAATAAACTACTTACAATTTCAAGGACTGTTAACATTTTTCCAGAGAGTTATAAGATCTAAGTTAAACTACTCACAATTTCAAACACAGTAATACATACCTGTAGTGAAGATGAGACTTTTATCTAGACGTATTGGCAATATGGAGGATGTTACATGGATACGTAATGAAAACTATTCTGTCAATGACATAAACATTTAATGTTGGAGAAGTTTTTGAAGACGTTAACATTATTACTTTCAAGCTCATCATTCAATAATACATTTGCATGTGCTGTGCCATTAATGAAGATTTCGAGTTCTTCCTATAAGTCTATTTGGTGTCCCTTATTTGTTGTATGTAATATATGAAGATCATTCTCAATATCATGGAATGGGTGGCCTGTGTCTTTTATGTAGGTGGCTATTGTTGATCTATTGTAATTGTTAGTGTAGTAAGCATTTATGTGTTCATTATATCTCGTTTGGAAGTCTCCTCCAGTTTGACCTATATAGAGGGATCTGGAGGTATTACATACTATTTTATAGATGCCATATTGTGAATGTATATCCGTCTGTATGTATATATTGTGTCTCACTGTGCGTTTCAGTTTGTTGTGTGTTGTAAAGGCCATGTTAATGTCGTGGGGACTGAGAATGTTTGCTACTTTGTAGGAGAGTTTGCCTGTGAAAGGTATGCAAGCTGTGACTTTCTTTTTCATCTCATGTGCGGAGTACACACTGTAACACATGTATCCTTCCACACAGGTTTATTTTTCGATTCTTAACCATACTGGCACACACAACTAATGCACATAACCTATCAGCTGATATATAAGTTACTTTATAATGCACCTGATGATGGCAGCATGATGTCGAAATGCATAGTGCTAGTAAAATATTAGTAAAAAGTGACTGCAGCCGATTAAATTAATCCGCGAATTCTTTACAGACGAATGGAAAAACTTGTAGAAGCCGACCCCGGGGAAGATCAGTTTGGATTCTGTAGAAATATTGGAACACGTGAGGCAATACTGACAATACTGACCCTACGACTTATCTTAGAAGCGTTTCTGAAGAAGAGAAATTTGTTATCATCGAGTATAGATTTTAATGTCAGGTAGTCGTTTCTGAAGGCATTTGTATGGAGTGTAGCAATGTATGGAAGTGAAACATGAACGATAACTAGTTTTTACAAGAAGAGAATAGAACCTTTCGAAATGTGGTGCTACAGAAGAATGCTGAAAATTAGATGGGTAGATCATACAACTAACGAGGAGGTATTGAATAGGATTGGGGAGAAGAGAAGTTTGTGGCACAACTTGACTAATAGAAGGGATCGGTTGGTAGGACATGTTCTGAGACCTCAAGGGATCACCAATTTAGTACTGGAGGTTAGCGTGGAACGTAAAAATCGTAGAGGGAGACCAAGAGATGAATGCACTAAACAGATACAGAAGGATGTAGGTTGCAGTAGGTACTGGGAGATGAAGAAGCTTGCACAGGATACAGTAGCATGGGAAGCTGCATCAAACCAGTCTCAGGACTGAAGACCACAACAACAACAACAACAACAATTTTATAATACAGTCGCAGACCTCAAACATCATCCATATAATACGGATAATTTTTTTTAAAAAAGTCAGCTTTTCTCGGCAATTTTTGAGAGTTGCAGTGAACTGGTTTGGAAGACTGACATTAGAGTTCTGAACTTGTCGCATTATAAATATAAAATTGGAAAAACCTGATTGGCAGGTGGTCTCCATGTGAGTGACAGCGTGCGAGCGCTGGTGGCTCCTCTCCTCGCCTGGTGCGTGGTACACGCGACACGGCTTCCTTTGCCCTCGCCCTGGGGCTACGGGTTGCTGCACTGGGAATGCCCTCACTCGGCTGCTGGGCTGGTTAAGTCCGCCACCCACCCACGTGCCTCCCGCACCACAAAGAAGAGGAGTCACCGCGAAATCCCTGCCCGCGCCGGTCGCTCCACATTGCTGGAAATCCCTGACTGGCTCCCGGCTGCTCCGCTCCGGGGCAACGCCACAATCACCCGGTATCAAAGTACCCGCCATCAAGGACGGCGGCCGCAGTCGTTTGCAATCGCCACAAGAAAACGTCCGTCCGGACTTTCCAGCAAAATACACGTCGCCCGACACACAATGTATCGCGTTTAATGCTTAATTTAACAGAGAAAAAGTTCGTTACGTCCCAGTCTCCTCCCCGACAATGTTACGTCAACTTATATTTGACCAGCAGGTGTTTTCCTCATCAGACAGAGTACAAGAGTACACAGGCTCGAAACAAGAACACAATCGTATCCCTGTCAATTTCTCCCCCCCCCCCCCTCCCCCCTCTTTTTTTATCATCAGTCTCGTGACTGGTTTGATGAGGCCTCCCATTAACTAAACTCATCTCCTGTGCCATACTCTTCATTTCAGCGTCACACTCCAACGTCCTTAAATATTTGTCGAATATATTCCAATCTCCCATTAGAAATTCATGGATAGCACAGAAAATATTGAATTTAAGTGATGAGTTAGATAATATAAATTTATAGATGCCCGTCCTATTGCATGGACCAGAGACTTCAGCTGAAGATATTCAGAAGATCGGCAAAATAATGTGAACTGTGGTCGTAACGTGATGGTTGCGTTTGACGGTCAACAACACAGGTAAGGCACGTGTCGCGCTGGACTGGTTATTCAGTACAGACTACGCTTCAGTACAGGTCGTTTACGAGTAATGCACAACTCGTATTTGCATTCAGGGGCCAAGGTAGAATTGCAGTGAAAGACCCAACAGAGTTCCAAAGAGGACTGATGCAGGGGCCCAATTAGCCGGAGCATCAGTAACCAAGACAGCCAACTTACTGAATGTTTCGAGAGCAACTGATGTAACAGTCATGACAGCCTACACAAAACATGGAAAGACATCACATTGAGAACGCAATAGTGGGCGCAAATGAAAAATAAATTACAGAGATCGGCGTACGTTGTGTCAAAACGACACAAAACTACGACGACTAAAGTGACAGCAGAGCTCAATAGCCATCTTCGAGGCCCCGTATCTATCGACACTGTCCACCGAGACCTCCAGAAAGCGAATATTCATGGATGAGCTGCTATACTGAAACCATTAGTGACAATAATCAACGCAAAGAACCGTAAAACATGGTATGAGGACCATAAATCCGGGACAGCTGACCAGTGGAAACACTTGATATGGTCTAACGAGTCAACGTTTTCGTTATCTCCAACGTCGGGCCAGATCTACGTCTGGACAACGTCAAAAAAGCCTACAATCCTGATTCCTGGAAGGTGGAAGTGTGATGGCGTGGGCAGTCATATGGTATTCTGCTGCTTCCATCATTACTGTCAAAGGCCGTGTTACAGCCAACGATTTTAACATTTTAGGTGATCAGGTGCACCCCATGGTTCAAATGTTCTCCCCAACAATGATGTCGTATTTCAGGACAATAATGCATCCCTTCACGCAGTCAGTACAGCACAATCGTGCTATGAGGAGCATGCAACTAAACTGCAGCGTCTTCTTTGGCCAGCGCAGTCTCCGGCTTGAACATGATCGAACCTTTGTGGACAATATTGGAGCGCAGACTCCGGAGCAGATTTCCGCCTCTCTCGTCACTACAGCAGTTATAAGAGGTTGTAATCGAAGCGTGGCATAACGTTCCACTGTAGACGATAAATCATTATATGCCAGTATTCCAACAAGAATCGCTGCTGTTTTAAAGGCAAATCGGGGTCGAGCTTCTTATTAATAAATCATCCCCATTTAAGTACAAGTGTTCACATTATTCTGCCTATGCCCTGTATATGAGAAAAGGTACCACCACTGATGTATCTTGAGGATGTCTTTATTTTATCACACGCCTAGTTTCCATTGGAGGAAAGACAGTGTCGAATATAGACTCCTGATAAAAGCTATCCCACGTGTGCTAGTAACAAGGATCCCACAATAAATGTGCCAATGAAACCAAATACTCTTTTGGCAATGGTGGCGTCTGAAGATGGTGGCAATATGCCTCCGAAACTAGTCGTGTGATGGAATAAAGACATTCTCATGATACAGCTGTGGTGCTACCTTTCCTCAGACAGAAAATATAAAAAGGCAGCAAATGAAGCAGGAGTACGGTAATACAGACCTCCAAAAAAAAAAAAAAAAAAAAAAAAAGAGATTCACTGGAAATACAAAATGGTTAAGCAGGAATGGCTGGAGGACAAACGTAAGGTTGCAGAAACATAGGAAAATTAAAGAGGCTTTTGGAGTAAACGGAAGCACCTGTGTGAATAACGAGAGCTCAGATGAAAAACCAATACTATGTAAAGAATGGAAAGCTGAAAGGTGAAAGGAGTCTATAGAGGGACTGTGCAGGAGAAACGAACTTGAAGGCAGTATTATAGAAAGGGAAGAGATGTAGATTGGTGATATGATACTACGAGAAGAATTTGACAGAGCACTGGAAGAGCCCAATCGAAACTAGATCCTCGAGAGAAGACGACATTCGGTCAGAGCTACTGATAGCCTTGGGACAGCCAGTTATGGCAAAATTGGTCCACCTAGAGTGCAAGATGTACGACACACGAGGAATACCCTCAGACTTCAAGAAGAATGTAATAGAAATAATATGTTGTTGTTGTTGTGGTCTTCAGTCCTGAGACTGGTTTGATGCAGCTCTCCATGATACTCTATCCTCTGCAAACTTCTTCATCCCCCAGTACCTACTGCAACCTACATCCTCCTGAATCTGCTTAGTGTAGTCATCTCTTGGTCTCCCTCTACAATTTTTACCCTTCACGCTGCCCTCCAATACGAAATTGGTGATCCCTTGATGCCTCAGAACATGTCCTACCAACCGATCCCTTCTTCTGGTCAAGTTGTGCCACAAACTTCTCTTCTCCCCAATCCGACTCAATACTTCCTCATTAGTTATGTGATCTACCCACCTAATCTTCAGCATTCTTCTGTAGCCCCACATTTCGAAAGCTTCTATTCTCTTCTTGTCCAAACTATTTATCGACAATGATACACGTCCATACATGGCTACATTCCATACAAATACGTTCAGAAACGACTTCCTGACATTTAAATCTATACTCGATGTTAACAAATTTTTCTCCTTCAGAAACGCTTTCCGTGCCATTGCCAGTCTACATTTTATACCCTCTCTACTTCGACCATCATCAGTTATTTTGCTCCCCAAATAGCAAACCTCCTTTACTACTTTAAGTGTCTCACTTCCTAATCTAATTCCCTTAGCATCACCCGACTTAATTCGACTACATTCCATTATCCTCGTTTTGTTTTTGTTAATGATCATGTTATATCCTCCTTTCAAGACACTATCCATTTCGTTCAACTGCTCTTCCAAGTCCTTCACTGTCTCTGACAGAATTACAATGTCATCGGCGAACCTCAAAGTTTTTATTTCTTCTCCATGGACTTTAATACCTATTCCGAATTTTTCTTTTGTTTCCTTTACTGCTTGCTCAATATACAGATTGAATAACATCGGGGAGAGGCTACAACCCTGTTTCACTCCCTTCCCAACCACTGCTTCCCTTTCATGCCCCTCGACTCTTGTAACTGCCATCTGGTTTCTGTACAAATTGTAAATAGCCTTTCGTTCCCTGTATTTTACCCCTGGAAACATATATTATTTTTTGAAAATAAAACTTCAAATTTAATTTAAAAAATTGAATATATATAATCAAAGGATTTTATATGTAATTGTGTTACTTTCACGTAAAGCGTGGTTCAAAATTTCATTGCCTTATCTGCAAAACTGTGGATTTGGTGCAATTTTGAAATAGTGTGTGTTTTTCATCAACGTCCCCTCTTAAAGATTTCAGCAAAGTGCTGTGTGTTTCCAAGGAGTTATATCAGAAGTCAGATACGTTAAATTTTATGTTCGTTTGCTGTGTAATTAAATTAAGAGTTCTGGCACAGTCAATGTTTGCGAGACTGAAGATAAAGATTAACAATATTTAGGACCAGCATTATAGTCTGAGTGACTTGTTTTGTAGTCAAACAGCATATGTAAATGTCATTGAAAACGGATTTCTATCTCGCAGGCGCTTACCATGGACTGCCGTCTTGTTTCAGGCTCAGTGATGTAAATTCACGTTCCATTGCCTTCGGCACATTTGATAAGGAATCGTCATCAGCAGCCTCATTACGAGCTAGCAGGCCTTCCTCTTTCCTCTTTGCGCTCTCTAGCTACGCTTCGAAGAACCCAGCACCACAAACCTCTGAATGCGCTAACTGGTGGACAAGTATGTCAGCGCTACCACCAGAGTTGTCAAGTTGAGCACTGAACTGCCCGACTGCTGTTCGTCGATCACCTAGAAAGAGATGCAGGCTTCACAGTTGTGCACTGCCGACATGCGCTTGGGAGGTCCATAGAGGTACACAGTAAAGGGAGCTGTCATGACGTCATAGACTTGATGCCGACGCCCGCCGTATTAGGCGCCCAAAACATTTGGGACTTGTACAAGCCTCTTCGTTTATACTCATGAGGTTCGGTTTCGCTGTTTACTTTTACTGCAGTGATTTTATTTCTATAATTTGACTTTAGATTTGCTGTCAGTCCAACTTGACATTCTCCACACAATCGGCGAAGAAAGGGGATATGTGGAAAACGCTGACAAGAAGAAGAGACAGGTTGATATATTTGTTTAGATATGAGGGAATAACCTGAGTTGTAGTGTGCTAAAGTTGGAGGGGAAGGCAGCGACTGGAACTACTCTGGGATGAAGAGGTTAGCACAGGACAAGAATTCGTGGCGGACCTCATCAAACCTGTCAGAAGGCTGTCAACTAAAACGAAATAAAATAAAATAATTGATGATGTTAATTGCTATTCGGTGTTCATGAAGAAGTCTTGGACAGCTGTATCAAATCAGACGTAAGAGTAAACAAACCATTTAAACAGGACGAAGAAAAGGGCGGACTGCTAGTATGTTGCCAAAAGTTTATGGTTGTCTGTTGCCTCTCAGGGAGGTAGAAGCATTTATTCGCGGTCTTATGAGTGTTCTCTGTGCTTATGCTCCATTCAGTCACTCACGTAACACATATCGCGATGAAAATCCGGTGGGGTACTAAAACCTGTGCCTGAAACTGTGACCTGATAATATCCTCGTCGGGACTGCAGGTGTGTCAAACGATCTTCCCGACACGATATTTCAACGACCCATCCGGCCGCCATCCTTAGGTGAGAACATTGTTTACTAATTAAATTACATTTGAGTAGTATTTTAAATAAATTGGCGGAGTAGCTCCAGAGAGCTCAAGGTAGGAGACGGATACTGGCAGAAGTGAAGCTGTGAGTACCGGACGTGAGTCGTGCTTCGGTAGCTCAGTTGGTGGAGCACTTGCCCGCGAAAGGCAAAGTTCGAGTCTCGGTCGGGCACACAGTTTTAATGTGCCAGGAAGTTTCATAATATATGTTCTTTTTCTCAGAAAGTATTCAAGACATTTCTACAAAAAATTCTGTTTCATCTCTTTATATGTTGTAAGCTACTCGCATGAGATTTTCGGAATAGGTCAAATAGGAGAATTTTCATAATTTTTAATTATAATTCCACAAGTGCAATTTTAAATTCATGCATAATTCCAAACACTCTGCCCATATCTCAGCTTGCGATCAGAATTTCAAAATTTTCTCTTGAGACAACTTTTATTAGTTTTACAGAAATAAGTGAAAAAATTTCATAATTCTATCATTCATAGAATCTGAGGATAAGGTACATTAACTTAAAAAACAAACTTTTCAGGAACCGCAGTTTAAAGTTAAACCAAACTTTTTCCCGCATGTCACTTCTTCAGAAGGCACCACATTTGTTCTCTGGTTCGTCTTTCCCTTCAAGGCTTCTCTTCTGGTTTCTTGTTGTCTGCCTTCTTTCCTTTACCAGGTCCTCAACTGACATTTCAGCTGCAGAGACGCGCTGTATATCTATTCTTCTCAGGATGTCTTTGGTAAAATTTCCTATCTTGAAGCCCATTCTTTCTAATACCTTCATCGTACCGACGTTCCCATCATTAAATACAATAACCCTGCTTCATAATTTGCAATTCTGACAACTGCAGCAGCTGCAAATGTGTTTTAAAGAATCGTTTCCATGTGAGTGAATTTAGAGACTCATTTGGATTTTGGGTTTTGCTATGAACACACTTTTTGAGAAGTGCAGCATCGGCCAGAAACCTGTTAGTGGGCTTGACAAGATCCAGTACACAATTCTGAAGTCTCTCATTGTGAATGTAGGGGTTGTTATGCCTCTGAGCTTGGTGTGGCAGAGAGGCCGCGTCACATTTTTAATCAATTTTCAGGCACTTCGGATGCGATTTCAACATTGAAACTTTGGGAACTTATTATCCATGAGTTGTACTAACAAGTAAAAAATTATTCGAAAATTGGCGTTTTTGGTCAATTTCATCAAGGTGCCGCCTTAACTGATTTGAAACTGTAAAATGATGTGGTATTTTTTCTAATGCGTTCCGACAATCGCTGTACCTTACAGTGGACATGAATTTTGATGGTAATTAAATTTGTTGGCCTATCTGTGTGCACGGAATTCTTGTCTGTTATGCAACCTGTCACTGTTAGGAATATTGACCTAACTTTCCAAAACCAAATTTCATTTGCGTATTTGCGGTGTGCAGAGCAAGACAGTATCTTATCAATTTTCAAAAAATGCAACTCACGATGTGTAATGCGAGTATACAAACACATCCATAAAGGGAAAAAATGAAAAATGTGGAACTAAACGTAATGGCAAATGAGGACTAAGACTCCATGTTAAACTATGCTTTATTAAGCCTTGACGAGAATACACATTTTCATGAAGTTCACACACCTAGACAAGATAGCAAAATATTTTCTAATACCTCTCCTATGTACAGTTACTTTCCTTAACACTTATTTCCACTATAAGACAAAATCATGTGTTGCATTATAAAATTTCTACTGCAAACTTCAGCCATACACAGTGTCCTAACAATAAGAACTACAGAATTACGAATCTATAAAAAAATCGATTACCTTAGAAAACCTCCCTATTGATATTCTTGCATTCATATCATCTCAGTTCAACTCAATTTTTCCTCGGAATATGGATTCGTGATTTCCTGTCGGGAAGGTCGCAGTTCGTAGTAATAGACAGCAAATCATCGAGTAAAACTGAAGTGATATCAGGTGTTCCCCAGGGAAGCGTCCTGAAACTTCTGCTGTTCCTGATCTATATAAATGACCTGGGTGACAATCTGAGCAGTTCTCTCAGGTTGTTCGCAGATGATGCTGTAATTTACCGTCTAGTATGGTCATCCGAAGACCAGTATCAGTTGCAAAGCGATTTAGAAAAGATTTCTGTATGGTGTGGCAGGTGGCAGTTGACGCTAAATAACGAAAAGTGTGAGGTGATCCACATGAGTTCCAAAAGAAATCCGTTGGAACTCGATTACTCAATAAATAGTACAATTCTCAAGGCTGTCAATTCAACTAAGTACCTGGGTGTTAAAATTACGAATGACGTCAGTTGGAAAGACCACATAGATAATATTGTGGGGAAGGCGAGCCAAAGGTTGCGTTTCATTGGCAGGACACTTACGAGATGCAACAAGTCCACTAAAAAGACAGCTTACATACACTACACTCGTTCGTCCTCTGTTAGAATATTGCTGCGCGGTGTGGGATCCTCACCAGGTGGGATTGACGGAGGACATCGAAAGGGTGCAAAAAATGGCAGCTCGTTTTGTATTATCACGTAATAGGGGAGAGAGTGTGGCAGATATGATACGCGAATTGGGATGGAAGTCATTACAGCAAAGACGTTTTTCGTCGCGGCGAGACCATTTTACGAAATTTCAGTCACCAACTTTCTCTTCCGAATGCGAAAATATTTTGTTGAGCCCAACCTACACAGGTAGGAATGATCATCAAAATAAAATACGAGAAATCAGAGCTCGAACAGAAAGGTTTAGGTGTTCGTTTTTCCCGCGCGCTGTTAGGGAGTAGTGTGGTAGAGAGATAGTATGATTGTGGTTCGATGAACCCTCTGCCAAGCACTTAAATGTGAATTGCAGAGTAGTCATGTAGATGTAGATGTAGATGTTATTACAAAATCCTTGTTAAACAATTTTGCCTCATTTCAAGACAGGTCAGTTTCCATTCTTTTCAAACCAAGTACATCGCTAGACTTCACTTGTTACTCTCTTCAAAAGAAGTAACCTCTTTGATCAAAATCTGTTGTCTCAGGAACGGACTTGCAATGAATATGGTTATATCGATACCACGGAGATTCAGTAGTCTTATCAAATCCACAATGTCATTTACATTTACGATCTGAACTACCTGAAAACTGTCTTGGCAATTAAAACACTCCCCTTTCACATGGACTGACACCATGCTACGTTTCCTTCGAACAGGAAATGCGAACAGCACCCACGACTGGTAAAGTCATAATTACAGCCTTCTGGGACTCTGAACCGGTGATTCTGTTCGATGTCTTCCCCCGTGATCAAACGATCAACTCAGAAGTCTATTATGGTTCTCTAAAGAAATTGAAGAAAAGTTACGGAATGTTTGTGGCCACTAAAAAGCGAACGTGATTGTCCCCTCCTCCGCAGTGTCGCAAAACCACAACCAAGTCTGCGCATCCCAGAGGCGATCACTGTGCGACGTAACTTCTGAGGTCATCAGTCGCCTAGAACTTAGAACTAATTAAACCCAACTAACCTAAGGACATCACATACATCCATGCCCTAGGCAGGATTCGAACCTGCGACCGTAGCGGTCGCTCGGTTCCAGACTGTAGCGCCTAGAACCGCACGGCCACTCGGGCAGTCCGGCCGATCACAAAAAATTCGGTGCACTCTCCTTCCACGTCCGCCCAATAGGCCAAGTTTCGCACAGTGAAGGATGGAGACCACGGGAAGGACTTCATCACTAAGGTGGCGTACGGGGGTAGAACTGAACGGAGATAACGTTGGAGAATAGGGTTATACAGCCAAGGAATGGGGCAACAATATGATGTATCTAAATCATGGACTAAACTATCCTCCCTTTAGAAAGATAATGTCGCTTTACTTTTTGAACGATTCTGATATTTCGGGGCACCAGATGCATGTTCTCACAAACTTTTTCGATGCCTATGTTCAATATAACAGATTGCTATTGAGGAGGAGTGCTCTGTTTTCCTGGACTTGAGTGTTCATTTACCTTTTAATAAGGCGTTTAATTTGAGTGAAGTGAGAAACTAGGAGCTGCCATACTTGCGTATTCCGTGCACGGTGAAGTCTCTGCGGGACTCTACGTCTTGTGGAATGACGCGAACAAGTTTTCTTGCTTCACCACAGGCGTTTGTGTCTTACCTCCCACAAGAAACAGCGTTAGTTCTCACAGGGAATCCAGCTGTGGTCGACTCGCAAAGTTTCCTCTCCGCTGATATTTCGCAATCTCGTAGTGTAATTCTTTCACGGGGGCTCGAGCATGAACGAGCGTCCCAGAACTAAGGAACTGTTAATGGAATACTATACACTTTTAGGGACTCTACGAAACTCCACTCTGCAATAAAAACTCTAGCTATTAGCTTTTCTAAATGTGATGTTAGTTAATAATTAAATGTTAGTTAATTAATTAAATAATGTGAAATCGTCCCTCACCTTTTGCAACATTACCTCTATTACAAATGCTACAAAAAATGTTTGAATTAATAGAAAATAACAACAGTTTATCCTTGCAGTTCAAAACAAGCACAGAATATTCCGAACTCAACGAAAAAATATGCTACTAAGCTACCTTTGCAAGTTTTGTTACCAGAGAAGACAAATGTCCGAATTTCTAATTTCTTGCAAACAGAAACTTAAGGCACGATTAGCTGGTAACATAAAAACGATACAGTATCAAACATGAAACTGCATAGAGTAGTAAACGCCATTCTCTGTATTACATTGGCCAAACGGTGAGCATACTTCTTAGTCGTTTTAGAGGGCACAAAGGTATGCTTCATCTGATCCATTTTGACAAATTTGATCTCTGGACACACAATAAATCACACAAAAGGGAAACTAAACATTTTGCACACTGGGTGGAAGAAGACGTACCTTGATGTTTTGTGAGAACTGGAGAATTACTTACACTTCCTAAAAACGTGTATTGCCAAACTTCAAGAATAAAATAAAGTAATTTTAATAATGACAGCCGATATGACAATTCAACAGATATATTTTGGATTGCCAAGAAGATAATAATTTACAAAATGTTATCTATTTGTAACACGCCGAAACACATGATCTCTGAAGCGATAATAACAGAAAAAATTTTCAAATGCTCCACATGTATGATGAATTATCCTGATATTTCTTTATTAGAGCGATCTAAAAATCGAAAAACTGACCGAAAATTTCACTAATATTCTTATAAAATTTTAGTCCATATATGTAGTCCTTTGTCTAGATGTTCCGGTAACACAGGTAAAGCAAATGAGAAACAACATTATACAATATAAGTATCAATAAGGCGCTACAGCCCCGTAAGTGGTGTACTGTAATCAGAAACTATTTTTACAGAGCATATATGTGGTACTTGTAAACACTATCGGCCCTGTTGTTTCTTGTTCGGCCTTGGTAGTGGAATCAGTTGCTATATCTGACGTTTTTGACGTTCGTTGTTTGTTTGTATGCAACAGAAATATTGCTGCACATTACTGAAGAAGGAAAGTGAGAAACAAAAATAGTATCATGCTAATTCGTTAGTTTCTTGTTTAATGATTCACGAACAGAATAAACATTGTCATAGGAATATGTCATAAGCACAATGGTTACACACACAAGCAAATCAACTCCAGAGCAACAGGCTAAGTCTTTAGAGACACGAAAATGTAGCACATTAAACGCATAAACACACAAACAGACACAGTTACTCTTGTTCGAAAATATGGTACAGGAAAATAATTAGCTTTTGAACCTATTATATTTACTTTGTTTACTTTTGCAGTATATCATTTCGCTTCTTAACTTGCCAATTTTGTATTTGAGTAAAATGGTTCAAATGGCTCTGAGCACTATGGGACTCAACTGCTGTGGTCATTAGTCCCCTAGAACTTAGAACTACTTAAACATAACTAACCTAAGGACATCACACACATCCACGCCCGAGGCAGGATTCGAACCTGCGACCGCAGCAGTCGCACGGTTCCGGACTGCGCGCCTAGAACAGCGAGACCACCGCGGCCGGCTGTATTTGAGTATTCGGCACCTTTATGAGGCAGTGAGCGGGGCATAGCGTACATCAATCCTTTTTTCTGATAATGAATTTATATTTGTCGTTGAACATTCGTGGACGGAAGAAAATTCAAGGAAACATGTCACTCCAGGACAACTGTGAAATCACACACAGATAACTCTCTTGTTGCTTGCATTGAGTGTCTTTAAAATTGTGTTGTCGAAATAAAATATTACGGCTCCCATGCTTTACAAAAATAATTTATCTACTACTGTACATGGTTTGTAAAATGAAAAATAGATGGAAAAGACTATTATTTCAATATTCTGCAATTTACATAGTTCGTAAAGAAACAGCTTCCTTCGAATCGTTCTGGACTTAGAAAATACTTTTCCGTCTGTCGGAAGCCTTGCCTTCTGACCATTTCTGTAAAAGCTTTGGTTTTGAAACATGAGATCTACAATTAAATGGACGATCGTTGTATTTATATCACGTTGTGGCAAGCGCAATAACATACAAACCGTCTCAAAATATCAACGTAGCTGTAAACGATAGCCGGCCGGTGTGGACGTGCGGTTCTAGGCGCTTCAGTCTGGAACCGCGTGATCGGTACGGTCGCAGGTTTGAATCCTGCCTCGGGCATGTATGTGTGCGATGTCCTTAGGTTAGTTAGCTTTAAGTAGTTCTTAGTTCTAGGGGACTGATGACCTCAGCAGTTAAGTCCCATAGTGCTCAGAGCCATTTGAACCATTTTTTTGTAAACGATAATAATTGTTTCTTTCTCGAATTTATCTGTGCAATAAGCTATCTGCAGATCTTCATTTTTTCTTCACATAGAATACAGATGTGTAGCCAGTACAACAACCGTTGACCAACGCTGCATATATTCACCAATATAATATGTGACGTTTGACATGTTCCCCAAAAAGCCACAAACACTTCAACTTACCAGCCTCTTACCACCATAATGGCGACCAGCCGATTGCTTAAAATATCTCGCAACTGCAGTGCCTCGAGGACTCGAGTTATTTTTACAAAGTCTTCGGTTATCAAGAAGCCATACATAGTCTACCGGTCTAAAACACAACTTCCTTGTCAGTTGCGCACCATCAATAAATTATATGCCGATCACCACAGCCTTGAAAGTGCATAATTACATGACTGTTGTCAACAAAGCTCTTTTACATGTGCTAAAAAACCAGAACATCAAAGATATGATGCCTTCTTAAAATTGTGCGGCATGGCTTGCATAAAAGACACTTTGTTGTAAAATAACTACACCAAACTGCAAAAAGATTTTGTTTCATCACTCTCTAACTAGGTTCTGCTTAACGGTCAGTTTATAGCAACGCTTCAGTTTTTTATGATCAGCATCACATATATTTCGCTAGTAAATTTGCGATATGTAAAAATATAGCAGTCAGATTAAGTTAAAGACAGGACTGGAGGTTAGAGATATATATATTGCATAATACATTTTGTCTTACGCTGTAAAGTAACAAATTATAGAATTACATAATCCTTTAAATTCTGGATAACTGCGTGCAGGGTTTGTGCACAGAGGGTTCCTACAAAAATTATGTATCCAGGGTGAATCACCTAAACCTTGCACTACAAATATTGCGGAAATGGAACGTGCTGCTGACGAGCGGTTTTCACAGAATTGATTGGTAGTCAAGAGCTCGCTTGTTAGCCAACACAGATTGTAACAATACTTAGAAAGTGTATTTTTTGCGCAAACATACACTTTTTTAAATGGAACAATGCCTATTGACATTAACATACTGAAAGTAGGATAAACTAGGACGTCAGCAGTGTTTGTTGCAGGATTCTAGGGCCAGTCGTTTACGAGATATCGTATTTTGAAAAGTGTCCTCACCGACGCTTGTTTGTGCCTTTCAACCTACGTAGACTCTAGGTACAAAGTTGTTATGTTTGTTTACAGTGAGTATGACAGTCCAAGCGGGAGGTTGTGAGTGTACAATGCGGTTTACCAATGCAGGGAAAGCCAACATGCTCGTAGTCTATGGTTCAAATGGCTCTGAGCACTATGAGACTTAACTGCTGAGGTCATCAGTCCCCTAGAACTTAGAACTACTTAAACCTAACTAACCTAAGGACAGCACACACATCCATGCCCGAGGCAGGATTCGAACCTGCGATCGTAGCTGTCGCGCGGTTCCAGACTAAAGCGTAGCCTATGAAGAGAGTAGGAATAATGTAGTTCGTTCTTTGCAATGGATCTTTTTTTTCTTTCTTCGTTCTTTCTTTGTTCGTTTATTTCGCTTTTGTCACTGTTAATATGCTAACCATTGAAGAACATGTGTTTTTAGTCGAACAAGTGTTTCAAGCTGGCAGTAAATACACAGTTTCAGTTCGTCAAACATTTAATTCAGTTTTCGCGGAAACAACACCCCCCATCACCATACTGAGCTAGATTTGATTAACAAATTTCGAAGTACGGGTTCAGTGACAGATGCACCGAGAAGTTGTCGTCCTAGCGTTTAGTCGGAGGATAAACTACTCGATATTTCCGATAAAATGTCCATGAGTCTGAACAAGTAAGTAAGAAAACTCGCCCAGGAAATCGATGTTAGTGTCAGAAGGGCCCACACAGCAGTAAGGTAAAAATTAGAATTTTTCCCATACAAAGTGAAGGTCGTGCAAGTACTGAAAAATCCTGATCACGGTAAGAGACTGCATTATTGTCAATGGTTCAAGAATTTCGTTCAACAAAATGGAAGGGATATTCTTAATGAAACGTTTTTCACTGATGAGGCGTGGTTGCATGTATTCGGGTAAATGACTCGCAAAATTCTCGTATGTGGAGTACGGCAAATGCACTGTGTATTCATGAGGAACCATTTCATTCTGTGACAATGGAAGTTTGGATTACAATTTCTAGACGTCGGATTGTGGGTCTCGTATTTTTCAACGAAACAATAAACGCACAACGATGCTGCAGTGATATTCTGTACCCATTCGTAGGAGAACTTGGGTTAATACTGTGAAATACTGAACGGTTATTTTCAACAAGATGGTGCAACCGAGCATACAGCTCGCGTTTCAGTGTCACTGCTTGTTGATGTTTTTGGTGATCGCATAATTTCACAAGGACTTTGGCCTCCACAATCGCCTGACCTAACACCACCTGCTTTTTTCTTCTGGGGTGCAGCGTCTATAAAAACCGTCCAAAATCCATCGATGAATTGAAAACTGCAATATCCACTTTCACTGCTTTGTTACAGATGAAATGTTACAGCTTGTGTTTGGAAACATGATTAGACGAAATGTATTGTGTGTTCAACAGGGGGACACTATCGACATTTCATGTGAAAATTTTTAAGTAAAATGAATATTCAATAAATTAATAACTTGTATTTCACTGAGTTTCATTTTAGTATATTCAGTGCGGCATACGGCACGCACGGCTAGCAATCATACGGCACTGCGGAGAGACTTCTTTTAAGACAATATACACTGAAGAGCCAAAGAAACTGGTATACCTCCCTAATATGTCGAAGGCCCCCGCGGGAACGCAGAAGTGCCGCAACGCGACGTGGCATGAACTCGACTAATGTCTGAAGTAGTTCTGGAGGGAATTGACACCATGAATTCTGCAGGGATGTCCATGAGTTCGTAAGAGTACAAGGGGGTGGAGATCTCTTCTGAACAGCACGTTGCAAGCCATCCCACATATGTTCAATAATGTTCCTGTCTGGGAAGTTTGGCGGCCAGCGGAAGTGTTTAAACTCAGAAGAGTGTTCCTAGAGCCACTCCGTAGCAGTTATGAACGTGTGGGGTGTCGCATTGCCCTGTCGGAATGCGCAATGGGTATGAATGGATGCAGGTGATCAGACAGGATGCTTACGTATGTGTCACCTGTTGGAGTCGTATCTATACATATCAGGGGTTCAGTACCACACCAACTGCACACGCCCAACACCATTACAAGGCCTCCACCAGCTTTAACAGTCCCCTGCTGACACGCAGGGTCCATGGATTCATGAGGTTGTCTCCATACCCGTACATGTCCATCCACTCGATGCAATTTGGAACGAGACTCGTCAGACTAGGTAACATGTTTCCAGTCATGAACAGTCCAATGTCGTCATTGACAGACCCAGGCGAGTGTCGTAATATTTCGTTGAATGGTTCGCACGCTGACAGCGTTGAAATCCGGAGCAGTCTGCGGAAGGGTTGCACTTCTGTCACTCTGAACGATGCTCTTCAATCGTCGTTGGTCTCGTTCTTGCAGGATCCGTTTGCGGCCGCAGCGATGTCGGGGACTTGATGTTTTACTCGATTCCTGATATGCACGGTACACTAGTGAAATTGTCGTACGGGAAAATCCCCATTTCATCGCTATCTCGGAGATGTCGTGCCCCATTGCTCGCACGCCGGCTATAACAACACGTTCAAACTCACTTAAATCTTGATAACCTGCCACTACACAACACAATTAAAGGATCACGTTTTCAAAACCCCTTGATTGTCTCCCATTGCGACGCAGAAGTTTGACATATGGCTCAAAGATGCCTTCAACCTTCTTCCGTAACGGTGTAAAAACGAGACGTCCAGCGACGTCACCCACAGGTTCGGTGAGCTTCAGACAGCAAGGTGCCGAAACATGTGAAAATAGGACATGGCTCAGAAGTTCATGCGAGCTGTAAGATAGGCTAATGATGTCATATTTCCAACAAATTTCACTAGAATTCTGCCCAACGCTAAGGAACTTGCTCCCCTTCTTGCAACGGTGTACCGTAGATATCTAGAAGAGCGTAGCGTTCCAAAGGTTTGGAAAAGGGCACAGGTCGAACAGATGTGCACAACTATAGACCTATATCTCTAACGTCGATCAGTTGTAGAATTTTGGAACACGTCTGACGTTCGAGTATAGTGATTTTACTGGAGACTCTGTAGGACTCACAGTCGTTTAATGAACAAAGTAAGAACATATGGACTATCAGGCCAATAGTGTGATTGGATTGAAGAGTTCCTAGATAACAGAACGCAGCATTCCATTCTCAATGGAGAAAGGTCTTCCGAAGTAAGAGTGATTTCAGGTGTGCCGCAGGGGAGTGTCGTAGGACCGTTACTATTCGCAATATACATAAATGACCTTGTGGATGACATCGGAATTTCACTGAGGCTATTTGCGGATGATGCTGTGGTATATCGAGAGGTTGTAACAATGGAAAATTGTACTGAAATGCAGGAGGATCTGCAGCGAATTGACGCAAGGTGCAGGGAATGGCAAATTGAAACTGAATGTAGACAAGTGTAATGTGCTGCGAATACATAGAAAGAAAGATCCTTCATCTTTTAGCTACAATATAGCAGGTCAGCAACTGGAAGCAGTTAATTCCATAACTTATCTGGCAGTAGGCATTAGGAGTGATTTAAAATGGAATGATTATAAAAAGTTGATCGTCGGTAAAGCAGATGTCAGACTGAGATTCATTGGAAGAATACTAAGGAAATAAGGACATGCAGTCCGAAAACAAAGGAAGTAGGTTACAGTACACTTGTTCGCCCACTGCTTGTATACTGCTCACCGGTGTGGGATCCGTACCAAATGGGGTCCGTACCAGATAGCGTTGATAGAAGAGATAGAGAAGATCCAATGGAGAGCGGCGCGCTTCGTTACAGGATCATTTAGTAATCTCGAAAGCGTTACGGAGATGATAGATAAACTCCAGTGGAAGACTCTGCAGGAGAGACGCTCAGTAGCTCGGTACGGGCTTTTGTTGAAGTTTCGAGAACATACCTTCACCGAGGAGTCAAGCAGTATATTGATTGCTCCTTCCTACGTATATCTCGCGAAGAGACCATGAGGATAAAATCAGAGATTAGAGCCCACACAGAGGCATACCGAAAATATTTCTTTCCACGAACAATACGAGACTGTAATAGAAGGGAGAACCGATAAAGGTACTCAAAGTACCACCCGCCACACACCGTCAGGTGGCTTGCGAAGTGTGGATGTAGATGTAGATGTAGATGGATGTGTAACACGATGGGAAGTCCGTCTTACTCAAGTATCACCCTTTCTTTTGACGCCTCTGCGACGAATGTCAGAACAGCGACGCTCAGCGTTGAAATCACGCGGTATTCAGCCTAGTATCGACACAGAAAATCCGCGGAGGCTGGCACAAAAGGTGCCAATGAAACCACCACTTCCTTTGGGACGTTTATGCCCACATATTTGTCGGTAAAAAGACACTTCACACTGCGATGAGGAACAGAAAGTCGTTACTGACAACTTTTGACACTGCTAACAACCCTGGACGATTCAACCTTTCTCTAAGGACATCATGAGTCTAGAGCTCCATTGAACGTGATCCCATCGCTCTGGATTGCAGCTCGACCGCTGAATTTGCTCTGCTGTACGGGTTGAAGCGACTAGTTACCTTTCATAACCAGCCGACAAAATGCGTTCAAACATGTTCAAATGTGCGTGAAATCTTATGGGACTTAACTGCTAAGGTCGTCAGTTCCTAAGCTTACATACTGTTTAACCTAAATTATCCTAAGGACAAACACACACACCCGTGCCCGAGGGAGGACTCGAACCTCCGCCGGGACCAGCCGACAAAATTTGAATGTGACCTGAAGCAGCAAAGGGCGTTTAAGCTCTTCAGCCCTCCTGATTAGCGCCCTTCACGCAGTGTGACCACGGTGGGGTGACGACACAGACACAGAGTAAAAGAAATGGCAGAATGTACCTCCAGACTCCTCACAGCCACTCGCGCGTCTTTGTTGGTAATATTATAATATTCCTGCACAGAGACAGGCATTCACTGATTCCTAGGTGCCGGTGTGACAGACATCCCTTTCGACAACATTTCGCATTTCGGCGACGTGAGACCACTCAGTTCAAGGGTGTAAAAATAGTTTCCTGTCACACCAGAGTCTAGAAATCTATGAATGGTTCCTCTGTAAAGGTCAACAAAGGTGGCACCGAAATGGGGATGTTAGAGGGACTCTTCTTCGCCGTTCTGTTTGTTCACGCAAGCGTCACATCGTTCCCTCCCCCTTCCCCCCCCCTTCCCCCCCACAACTCTCCGTGATCACGCCACAGGAGGGCTGAAACGGCATAAACACCTTCTGCAGCATCGTATCACGTTCAAATTTCGTCGAATGGTTTTGAAACATATCTAGTGGCTCCTCCTATACACCACAGGAAAACTTTGCGGTCGCGTTACACTCCAAAAGGGCGAGATCACATTGAACGGGATTTTAGGCCCACGATGGTCTTAGAGAATGGTTGAAACCTTCGGGATTGTTAGTAGCATCAAAGGTCGTGTAAAACATCGTTCTGTTGGTCAACGCACAGCGAACTATCAATTCTAACCGAGAAACATGTGGGACTCAACGCCCGAAGGAAAGGGGTAGTTGCATTGACCCTCTTCACGCCACTGCCTCCGATCTTTCCGTGTCAGTTCTGAGTGGGTGGACGTCTGAAATGTTTCCCACGCCCACCTGTAATAAAAATCGCGTGATTCAAAGCCGGGCCTTGCGGTTCTGAACTCCATTGCAGAGGCATCAATAGTTATGAAATGTTGGTAAGATGGGCAAAACTTAGTATCAAAGTGAAATCGCTAACCCACCTTACACCTCACTTGAGCTCCGGCCTTTTTTTTTTCACAGCCCCTTGCGGCTTAAAGCGTCATCGAGACCGTGGGTGACATCATATGCTGCCACGCTTTTGCACCATTACAGGGGAACGTTGCTGGCACCTTTGGGCCAAATGTCAAATTTCCGCGTCGCAATGGGAGCCAATTACTGCGTTTCGAAACTGTGACCCTTTTATTGTGTTTCGCATTGTGGTTACAATAAGTTCCACAAGAATATGTACGCCGTTATCTGTATGAAGTAAAAGACACTATCTTAAATAGAGGGCAGTCCACTGATCGTAACCGCGCCAAATATCTCACGAGATAAGCGTCAAACGAAAAGACTACAAAGAATGAAACTTTTCGAGCTTGAAGGGGGAAACCAGTTGGCGCTATGGTTAGCCCGCTAGATGGCGCTGCCATAGCTCAAACGGATATCAACTGCGTTTTTTTAAATTGGGACCCCCCTTGCAATACATATTCGTGTAGTACGCAAGGAAATATGAATGTTTTAGTTGAGCCACTTCCTTCGCTTTGTCATAGATGGCGCTGTAATAGTCCCAAACATATGGCTCACAATTTTAGACGAACAGTTGGTAACAGGTACGTTCTTTAAATTAAAATACAGAACGTCGGTACTTTTGAACATTTTATTTCGGTTGTTCCAACGTGATACATGTGCCTTTGTGAACTTATCATTTCTAAGAACGCATCCTGTTACAGCGTGTTTACCTGTAAATATCACATTAATGCAATAAATGCTCAAAATGATGGCCGTCAACCTCAATGCACTTGGCAGTACGTGTAACGACATTCCTCTCAACAGCAAGTAGTTCGCCTTCCGTAATGTTCGCACATGCATTGACAATGCCCTGACGCATGTTGTCAGGCGTTTCCGGTGGATCACGATAGCAAATACCCTTCAACTTTCCCCACAGAAATAAATCCGAAAGCGTCAGATCCGGTGAAAGTGACGTCCATGGTATGGTTCTTCGACGACCAATCACCATGTCATGAAATATGCTATTCAATACCGCTTCAACCGCACGGGGGCTATGTACCGGACATCTATCATGTTGGAAGTACATAGCCATTCTGTCATGCAGTGAAACATCTTGTAGTAACATCGGTAGAACATTACGTAGGAAATCAGCATACATTGCACCATTTATATAGCCATCGATAAAATGGGGACCAATTATCCTTCCTCCCATAGTGCCGCACCATACGTTAACCCGCCAAGGTCGCTGATGTTCCACTTGTCGCAGCCATCGTGGATTTTCCATTGCCCAATAGTGCTTATTATGCCGGTTTACGTTACCGCTGATGGTGGGTGACGCCTCGTCGCTAAATAGAACGCGTGCAAAAAATCTGTCATCGTTACGTAATTTCTCTTGTGCCCAGGGGCAGAACTGTACACGACGTTCAAAGTCGTCGCCATGCAATTCCTGGTGGATAGAAATACGGTACGGGTGCAATCGATGTTGTAGCATTCTGAACACCGACATTTTTGGGATTCCCGATTGTCGCGCAGTTTGTCTGCTACTGATGTGCGGATTAGCCCCGACAGCAGCTAAAACACCTACTTGGGCATCATCATTTGTTGCAGGTCGTTGTTGACGTTTCAGATGTGGCTGAACACTTCCTGTTTCCGTAAATAACGTAACTATCCGGCGAACGGTCCGGACACTTGGACGATGTCGTCCAAGATCCCCAGCAGCATACATAGCACACGCCCGCTTGGCATTTTGATCACAATAGCCATACATCAACACGATATCGACCTCGACCTTTTCCGCAATTGGTAGACGGTCCATTTTAACACGGGTAATGTATCACGATGCAAATACCGTCCGCACTGGTGGAATGTTGCGTGATACCAGGTCCTTGTACGTTTGTGACTATTACATCGCCATCTGTCACAAAGCCAAAAAAGTGGTCCAACTAAAACAGTCATACTTCTTTACGTACTACACGAATATGTAATAAAAATGGGGTTTCCTATTTAAAAAACGCAGATGATATCCGTTTGACTTATGGCAACGCCATCTAGCGGGCCAACCATAGCGCCATCTGGTTTCCCCCTTGAAGCTAGACAAGTTTCGTTCTTTGTAGTTTGTTCGTTTGATGCTTATTTCGTGAGATATTTGGCCCGGTCACTATCAATGGACCACCCTGTGTATGTGTACATGAAAAGACATGTTAATCCTAATTGCACAATTACCTAACAGTTAGTCCAATCATCACCATTATCGATTGTGGCATCGCACCTTAGCCGTCTCTCTGGTAAATCACTCACGTTTCCAGTTTCTAAATATCCTCTGACCCACTTCACAACGAATGTCTTTGAGTTTCAATAATTTTAGCAGCAGCTCCATACAAAACCTTTGGTCCCTTTGGATGGTTTGTGCTCATTTTAAACTGCGACCGACAAAACATGCAACTCTCACACAGTTTATCTACACACTGTGTAAAAGCGCATTGATTACATATTCGAGATGACTACCAGAGATGCTGCTGACGTTACATCTAAAATTATAGCGTTCACTTTCTTGTGGGACTGACCATAAAACTAGCTGCGAGACAAGAGAACAACTGTGGGAAGTAACAGGAAATCTGTACACTGTTGTTTAAATTTTTAATTAATAGTAAAGAAATTTGAAATAAATCGGTCAGGAACTTCTTGAGATTTTTACTAACCAAGATTTCCCTTTATATATTAGTGTAGATTACAGTAAGTAGGTTGTAAGTGGCAGTGCAGAGTGAGTGGCGTAAATTTGGCGACTGTTCGAGCCTGCGGCTGTTACAGGCTTGCACAGTTTGCAATAAGGGCTCTTTGAAAGATTAGCCGGCAGAGCGGGTTATTAAAGGAGCAGAGGTTGGAGGGCCCACCCTGCGCTGTGGACGCCCGCCTACGGCTCTTCTCCGTGTTTCTGCTCTCCCCCGCTTCCGCCCTCACTTCTGGTCGATCCGTCCTTCCCTCCCACAGTCTTTTCTGCGCGTGCAGCTTGTCCGAACGATCTGCAGACAATAATGTCCTTCCGAGCTCCAGTAGAGGTCGCCCAGACCCCGATAAAACGTCTGAGCAGACAGCAGTAGACTGACACGGCACTCGCGTCGATGCCCGAGCCCAACAGAAACTTCCCACTTGTGCGTCTTGCCTGTGACGGGAGCTGGCAACTGTCACAGCATCTCAAGGAATAGAATATGAGTGCTTGAATAAATGCTTCAAGCAGTTCTGGCCGAGTCAGAACTGCATTCGGTGTTAAGTTTTCGACGACTTCCTCTGTCATCATTGTCAGGGGATTTTACAGAAGGCTATTAGTGGGGGATAGGCGAAATACCCTCAGACTTCAAGAAGAATATAATAATTCCAATCCAAAAGAAAGCAGGTGTTGACAGATGTGAAAATTACCGAACTATCAGTTTAATAAGTCACAGCTGCAAAATACTAACGCGAATTCTTTACAGACGAATGGTAAAACTGGTAGAAGTCGACATCGGGGAAGATCGCTTTGGATTCCGTAGAAATGTTGGAACACATGAGGCAATACTGACCCTACGACTTATCTTAGAAGCTAGATTAAGGAAAGGAAAAACCTACGTTTATAACATTTGTAGACTTACAGAAAACTTTTGACAATGTTGACTGGAATACTCTCTTCACAATGTTGACTGGAATACTCTCTTTCAAATTCTAAAGGTGGCAAGGGTGAAATACAGGGAGCGAAAGACTATTTACAATTTGAACAGAAACCAGATGGCAGTTATAAGAGTCGAGGGACATGAAAGGGAAGCAGTGGTTGAGAAGGGAGTGAGACAGGGTTGTAGCCTCTCCCCGATGTTATTCAATCTGTATATTGAGCAAGCAGTAAAGGAAACGAAAGAAAAATTCGGAGTAGGTATTAAAATCTATCGAGCAGAAATAAAAACTTTGAGGTTCGCCGATGACATTGTAATTCTGTTAGAGACAGCAAAGGACTTGGAAGAGCAGTTGAACGGAATGCACAGTGTCTTAAAAGGAGGATATAAGATGAACATCAACAAAAACAAAACGAGGATAATGGAATGTAGTCGATTCGAGTCGGGTGATGCTGAGGGAATTAGATTAGGAAATCAGACACTTTGCTATTTGGGGAGTAAAATAACTGATGATGGTCGAAGTAGAGAGGATATAAAATGTAGACTGGCAATGGCAAGGAAAGCATTTCTGAAGAAGAGAAATTTGTTAACATCGAATATAGATGTAAGTGTCAGGAAGTTGTTTCTGAAAGTATTTGTATGGAGTGTAGCCATGTATGGAAGTAAAACATGGACGATAAATAGTTTGGACAAGAAGAGAATAGAAGCTTTGGAAACGTGGTGCTACAGAAGAATGCTGAAGATTAGATGGGTAGATCACGTAACTAATGAGGAAGTATTGAATAGGATAGGGGAGAAGAGAAGTTTGTGACACAACTTGACCAGAAGAAGGGATCGGTTGGTAGGGCATGTTCCGAGACATCAAGGGATCACAAATTTAGCATTGGAGGGCAGCGTGGAGGGTAAAAATCGTAGAGGGAGACCAAGAGATGAATACACTAAGCGAATTCAGAAGGATGTAGGTTGCAGTAGGTACTGGGAGATGAAGAAGCTAGCACAGCATAGAGTAGCATAGAGAGCTGCATCAAACCAGTCTCAGGAGTGAAGACCACAATAACAACAACACACGGGGGACGCGCGAATATTCTGCTGTTTTCTTGTATTGAGAACCTTCGCTACGTAGCATAATAAATACGGGACTATTCGATAAATAGGTAGCTAGTTTACATTCATAAGCAGAAATATTGAGACTGAAGAGTGGTTAAGTGAGATGTCCTAGTTGGAGCAAGTTCAAGTGTGATGATTAGTCAAGAGTGAGAGTGATCAGTTGATTGTGAAGTATTAATAGTAGTAATTCTTAGTAATTTCCCAGTAAAAATATTGTTACGAGACTCGTAACAATAGCCTTTATTAACAACGTGCTACGAGTTAGGTATGGGAAACTATTGATGCTTATATCTCCGGTAATAGTGACTTTCGAGAAGATTCCTTAAAACACATTGTTACTATATGGGCCCTCTATCGTATGCACAAGAAAGGAACGGAATCGACAATAAAAGTTCCACACACATAAATTGCCGAACGACTTTATCATTGGAAACTCGCCTTTATATTAGACGTCGTAAGGTACATATTGGATTGTCGCTTTCAGAGTAGGTATTTGTTCACACTCCATAAAAGTCTGGAAGCGAACATTCTGGCAGCCACATGTATAAGAGAAGCAGAGTCGCTGCCAGGTAGTCAGTTTGAAAGCTACAATCGGCGCGATAACTTGGCAGTGATAAAAAGTGAACTACTGCGATTATTGGCTGTTACCGCGGACTTCAGTCAGTGTTGTGCTTAGTGATATTAGAAATATGCGGAGTGTGATAGTGTGTGTTTTAGTGTTAATTGTGCTAGTGTTTCATTTTTCACCTTCGTAACAAGAAAAAGAAAAGTAGAAACACTTGAAGATACCGGTCACCATTCAGACGCAAAATCACCGCCACATGTACAGGCAGAGCCCAACACTTCGTCGAAATTTCCATAACGAAGTTCGTTGACTGATTCCTTCAATCCCACCGATATTGGCAATTATTTAGATACACTAGCGTCAGAAATAGTAGTGATTTGACTTGATTGTTTATTAGTAAAGATATCTCAAGATATCTTTAGCGCCCCCTCCTTGAAGTTTTTCTGTATTCGCCACTGGCCGTTAGGTACTTTAGGTAGCCGCATTATGTCACGCAGATGTCAGGGAACTTCCATATCTTACCAGAGATGACGACAGTGTCTGTGACATTAAATCATTGGTAGAAATTCTAATTTCGTTAGATCAGTGTTGCGCAACTAGTGTGTCGCCACGAAGTGAAGGGTGTGACGCGAATACAGGGTGTTTCACAAGTAATATACGTATTTCGAATGCATATATTTATTAAACTTTAAGACATACGAATATGAAACTTTACACACAAATTTACGAACCTCTTCAAGTTCAGATTATAGATGTTCAATTTGTCCTCCATCAGCGACACGAACAATATACATCGATACTCAAATTCCTCCCATACTTGGGCAAGCATGTCCTTCGTAACTGATGATATGGCAGTGCGGATCCTGTTCTTCAGCTCTCCCAGGCTCTGTGGGGGTTGTCTTTAACGAAACACCACAGGAAGAAGTCAGAGGTCAGAGGCTGTCAAATTCGGTCACCGGAGAACCCATCTGAGACATGCTAAGTCACCAGCCCCTTGACGACCAATTCAACGGCTCGATAGAGTTTCATTCAGATATTTCCTTCACACACACATCCTGTATCTAGAAACTATGCGGAGGATCAATTTGGTACCTCATACTGTAAGTCTTTGCACTGTAACCACGGAATTGCACTTCGCAAACTCGAGAACACAAAATCATTTCTACTGCGGAGTAGCCATTTTAAACATATATTACCAATCAAAACAGAAGACAACTGACATCTAGCGGCTATTAATACAAATAACACCTTGTATTTACGTATTACTGTGAGAAAGTAATGGATTTCCACGTTAGACACACTGCGAATTTTTAAGTTTTTAAAGGAATTGCATGTGATTTATAGGGCTTCATTATTCTTCTTTAATTATTTAAAACGTACTGATAACTGTTCGTAAAAATTAAATGTAATTTGTTTACTCACCGTTGTTGTTACGCTTTGCTTATCTTAAGTGTATTCTCATCTGTACCACGGTATAGGCTGTGCCGCTGGAGTGAGAGTACTTCGCAATACCGCATCTTTTGTGTACAGCTGGCTGTACCTGTTTTCCTCTGTAATTCCCAGAATTAGCAAAGATGACCCTTACTTATTATTTTATTACCTTGTTTTGATACTTGTTCCAGTTCGTTAGCTGCTTCTTAAGCTTTATAGCTCTTTTCGACCGCCGGCAAAGAACCCACACTTTGTCAAACAACAATACAGTATTCCAGTTCAACAATGCTTTTATTCCAGCCAGGATTTTCCTCTGTTCGAGTATTGCAGTTCAGTTTTACCAGATCTGTGCAGTAATGTGAATATTCTGATTCTTACACCAATATTCCTATTACAGTCTTATGAAACCTTGTTTTCGATGTGGATAAGTGGATAAGATTTTTTGTACGGAGTGGTCTTTTCTCGAACAGATGCGTGGGATAGTATTTCCATTTTGTCAAATATAATCGTATGATTTTTCCTGAGGCTGTGATCGTAAAAGCAGATTTGTCGAATTCGCAGTATTTAATGTCGCATCAGTACCCAGTACAGTGTTCTGAAAGCGTTCATACTGACTGACCAATTGACAGTGTGTCTTATAAATTTCACAATCACCGAGATCAAGGCTGTCTTTTACCGAGTGCTACATCTCCCTAATTATGTTGGGTGGTCAGAAGAGGTACTTGTTGTTATTAATACAGTTAAGGTAACCTAATCGATAGTCGCCATATACTGAATACCGTATCTGCTAGAGACTTGTATATTTTACTTGTCGTAGCTCCGAAGAGAGGAAGGACTAGAATGGCTGATTACCTTATGATGATCACCTCTGTATTTTTGTTTCTTAGAGATGGTAACTTAATACCTCAATCGCTATTGTCATTCTTCTGGGGTAT
Source organism: Schistocerca gregaria (assembly GCF_023897955.1). Taxonomy (NCBI): domain Eukaryota; kingdom Metazoa; phylum Arthropoda; class Insecta; order Orthoptera; family Acrididae; genus Schistocerca; species Schistocerca gregaria. The sequence continues at coordinate 1,083,275,866 of NC_064920.1, read as the reverse complement.
AAGATTCTTAGAGATCTGATCCTGGAAATCAGATGATCCATGTCGCTCTATGTTTCAGGGCGTTTAGAACACACCCACAAACAACCCAGAGCTAATAGAGAGCATCATGACTTATTAGTGATCACAAGGTCGTTGTAGCTAGGCTCAATACCGTTTCTTCCAAATCCACCAGAAACAAACGCAAAATAATTTTATTTGAAAAAGCGGATAAAGTGTCACTAGAAGCCTTCCTAAGAGACAATCTCCATTCCTTCCGAACTGACTATGCAAATGTAGACGAGATGTGGCTCAAATTCAGAGATATAGTAGCAACAGCAATTGAGAGATTCATACCTCATAAATTGGTAAGAGATGGAACTGATCCCCCATGGTACACAAAACAGGTCCAAACGCTGTTGCAGAGACAACGGAAAAAGCATGCGAAGTTCAGAAGAACACGAAATCCCGAAGATTGGCTAAAATTTACAGACGCACGAAATTTGGCACGGACTTCAATGCGAGATGCCTTTAATAGGTTCCACAACGAAACATTGTCTCGAAGTTTGGTAGAAAATCCGAAGAAATTCTGGTCGTATGTAAAGTACACAAGCGGCAAGACGCAGTCAATACCTTAGCTGCGCAGTGCCGATGGTACTGTTACCGACGACTGTGCCGCTAAAGCGGAGTTATTGAACGCAGTTTTCCGAAATTCCTTCACCAGGGAAGACGAGTGGAATATCCCAGAATTTGAAACACGAACAGCTGCGAAGCAACTCAAATCGCTTGATACGGGCAAGTCTTCAGGTCCAGATTGTAACCGATTAGGTTCCTTTCAGATTACGCTGATACAATAGCTCCCTACTTATCAATCATATACAACAGCTCGCTCACCGATAGATCTGTACCTACAGATTGGAAAATTGCGCAGGTCGCACCAGTATTTAAGAAGGGTAGTAGGAATAATCCATCAAACTACAGACCTATATCATTGACGTCGGTTTGCAGTAGGGTTTTGGAGCACATACTGAATTCAATCATTATGAATCACCTCGAAGGGAACGATCTATTGATACGTAATCGGCATGGTTTCACAAAACATCGTTCTTGTGCAACGCAGCTAGCTCTTTATTCGCAAGAAGTAATGGCCGCTATCGGCAGACTTTTAATCAAGCTGCGGGCCTATGGGGTATCGTCTCAGTTGTGCGACTGGATTCGTGATTTCTGTCAGGTAGGTCGCAGTTCGTAGTAATAGACGGCAAATCATCGCGTAAAACTGAAGTGATATCAGGCGTTCCCCAGGGAAGCATCCTGGGACCTCTGCTGTTCCTGATCTATATAAATAACCTGGGTGACAATCTGAGCAGTTCTCTTAGGTTGTTCGCAGATGGTGCTGTAATTTACCGTCTAGTAAGGCCATCCGAAGACCAGCATCAGTTGCAAACCGATTTAGAAAAGATTGCTGTATGATGTGGCAGGTGGCAGTTGACGCTAAAAAACGAAAAGTGTGAGGTGATCCTCATGAGTTCCAAAAGAAATCCGTTGGAATTCGATTACTCGATAAATAGTACAATTCTCAATGCTGTCAATTCAACTAAGTACCTGGGTGTTAAAATTACGAACAACTTCAGTGAGAAAGACCACATAGATAATATTGTGGGGAAGGGGAGCCAAAGGTTGCGTTTCATTGGCAGGACACTTAGAAGATGCAACAAGTCCACTAAAGAGACAGCTTACACTACACTCGTTCGTCCTCTGTTAGAATATTGCTGCGCGGTGTGGGATCCTTACCAGGTGGGATTGACGGAGGACATCGAAAGGGTTCAAAAAAAGGGCAGCTCGTTTTGTATTATCACGTAATAGGGGAGAGAGTGTGGCAGATATGATACGCGAATTGGGATGGAAGTCATTACGGAAAAGACGTTTTTCGTCGCGGCGAGATCTTTTTACAAAATTTCAGTCACCAACTTTCTCTTCCGAATGAGAACATATTTTGTTGAGCCCAACCTACATAGGTAGGAATGATCATCAAAATAAAATAAGAGAAATCAGAGCTCGAACAGAAAGGTTTAGGTGTTCGTTTTTCCCGCGCGCTGTTCGGGAGTGGACTGGTAGAGAGATAGTATGATTGTGGTTCGATAAACCCTCTTCCAAGCACTTAAATGTGAATTGCAGAGTAATCATGTAGATGTAGAATTAGAACTTCTTCCTTTGGATTGGATGAAGAAAGATTCGCGCTCTGAGACGAAACAGAGTTCACCCGCCTGATTTTTGTTTATGAAATTCATCTAAATTGGTAATAGACATTTTATAATTAACACTTCCAGATGAGCTGTTAGTAGTTTAATTAGTAATCTTTCTTCATTACTACAAGCTATAGCGTCATTCTCAAGTAAACATCTACCTTGAGTAGATGCCCACGTTGTATCAGCGAATAAACTGTCGACTATGTGAAACTTCCTGGCAGATTTAAACTGTGTGCTGGACCGAGACTCGAACTCGGGATCTTCCCCTTTCGAGGGCAAGTGCTCTACCAACTGAGCTACCCAAGCATGACTCACGCTCCATCCTCACACCTTGTACCTCCCGAGTTCGAGTCTCGGTCCGGCACACAGTTTTAATCCGCCAGGCAGTTTCATATCAGCGCACACTCCGCTGCAGAGTGAAAATCTCATTTTGTCGACTGTGTATTTGTAGCTAGATTGTTACTATCACGTAAGTTCTATTTGTATAGAATATTTTCGTGAAACATAAAGTAAACATAAATCATCAACGAGATTAAACTGACAAACTAGTTGTCAAAAATATTTTTACGAAACGATTTTATTAAATAGAATAAATAGAACTTACGTGGTTATAACAGTCTAGTAAGAAATAGACAGTGGACAGGTTTTCTCACCGATGTAACTGGACGTCTATTCCACCTGGATACTTACTTGAGAATGGCGCTACAGCTGAAACAAACTTTTAGCGAAGAAGAAACATCGCTAATTAAACTATTAGCAGATAACCTGGAATTCTGTACATTGATATGTAGATAACACAGAGTAGGGTTTTGCTAAAAATGTGGCACAAATAATAATAACGATAGTAAAACATCTAATATCCCACATAACACTTTCACACTATATGTTTTTACTTCTCTTTTCTGCTTTTCGGGAGAAACTTACTCCCTTATACTTTCTGAGCTCAGTACCTTACTTGTTATGGAGGGACGCTGCCTCAGTTTTTCAGGCTGACAAATGGGAAGTTGCGGTGCGCTTGGTGCGTTGAATGCTCCAAACGTCTACTGATAGTGTGTGTACTGTCGTGAAACAATGTGCGTGTCGCGTGTTTTTCACAGTGCGTGTAGTGTTATGAAACAATGTGTGTACAGTGTGCGCCGTGAATGGGAGAGAGAAATGAATGAACCGTGTAGCATTAGCCTTTTATCATTATTATATAACTGATCCGTAAAATAATATTGTATGTCAGGGACAAACCGAATGATGCAGCACTGTTTGAAACTGGGCAGCCCTGTATTCGGGAGGGTGGAGACTCCGATGTTCATCCAGCCATCGCGACTTAGGTTTTCCGTGGTTCCCCAAAATATTTCAGGCAAATGCCGGGATGGTTCCCACTTTATGGCCACTGCCGACTACCGGTACCATCCTTGTCATTCTATACCTGTAAATGCATAGGTACATGTACTGTTATCTCTGATTTTATATGTTTCTAAAAACGTATCTGGAAATTTCTACAGGTAGCCCGATGTATACTTTCTCACTACATTTCCTACACAACAAACATAAGCCCAAAAACAATAACTAAAAGCTCTAAATTTTACATTATGTTAAGAAAGGGAAGCAAATGAATATCTTAGAAGAAATCGAAATTTTCAGTCATTTAAAAAGTTGACCTGATGCACTTCTTAATGAGCAGACAGATCTTCAGAACAAAAAGTTCCTTGATAACTTCAGCCACCTTCTGCTAATGACCATTTACAAATCATCTACAAAGTTAAATGAAATTGAACATATACTCTCACCTCACCATATATTTTAACACTTACTTTTATTTTATTTTCCATGCTATTTTATTTCTTACTATTTTTCAACTTTTCTCCCATTCAACACATAAGTATCCAATCATATTACAGTCAAACCTCAATATAATGATTACCAATACAATGGTAAGTCCGGGTACAGTGATAATTTTATATGGCCCCAGCCGTTTTCCTATATGTACTATGTTAATGACCCCTCATTACAACGATGAAGTAAATTTAGCAACACCTTGTTACTACGAAGACAAAATTTCGAAGACTTTACTATTTCCTACTTGTAAGAAGCTCACTATAGCGATAGGTGTTGCTTATTTAGCTACTAGACTTTCGGCACTTTATTTCCAGTAGCTTCGCTACACATTGCACTACTGTATTTTGTGCTAGCGGCAAAGAGAATAGCGTACAGCCGCGGTCGAGCTGTGCTGAGTGGCAAACGTCACAGAGCTCCTTTGTTTGAACGAATATTTAGTTTGTCCATTGTTGAGCTTCAGTGTCAGACAGTGTTGGACTCATACGCAGCGTATCTCTGTGATTTCTGCGAATGTTTTTAGTTTATGTAAAAGCTTTGGACTACGCTAACATTTGGGCAATGGCTGGAAATGGAAACAAATATGGTTGGAGACAAAAATGGAGGTTTTCAAAGTCATTGATAACAGAATGAAACAAGTACATGTTCCTTAAAAAACGAAAAGAAATTGAAGAAACATTTGTAGGTGGCAGAATGTAGCAATTAATGGTGTGTTGATATGACAAAAAACCTTAGATTTCGCTAAGTTGCTTGGCGATTCTAATTTTAAGGCAAGTAACGGGTGGTTGCAGAGATTAAAGGACAGGAATGGGATCATTTTAAAGTGATTTCAGGACAAGAAAATTCAGCACCTTTTGGTGATGCAGAATTTTGGAGGAAGAACACCATGTGTAAACTCTTAGAAAAATACAGTCCTGAAAACTTATAAAACGCAGATGAGACGGGATTGTTTTATCAACTGACGCCAGAGAAGACGATGGCCTTTAAAGGAGAAAAGTGTAAAGGGGGGAACAGTCTAAAGTCCGCCTAACTGTTCTTCTCTGCAGCAACGCGTCAGGGACACATAAATTGAAACCACTGGTGATTGGGCGATCAGTAAACGCACGGTGCTTCAAAACTGTAAGAAGCTTACCACGTGAGAGCGTACATACATTTTATTTTACCTTCCTTTAATTTGTAAATTAATTCAGTACAGTATAGCTTCAGCTGCATTGTTTTGTTATAGTCGCATTGTAAATGTGATATCGTTTATTGCAGTCACTTACAAGGAAAACCGAATAGCATGGATGACATCTACTCATTTTAGTAAGTGGCTGCTTTCGCTTGATAAAGAGATGTCAATGAAGAATACGAAAATCACATTGCTGGTGGATAATTGTAGTGCACATAACAACATGCCAGCGTTGAAGAACGTTGTGCTATGCTACTTCCCCCTGAATTGTACTTCGATTCTTCAGCCACTAGATATGGGGACAATTAAGAACTTTAAGTTCAACATGTGATCGCAAACATTGAAAGAAAGGTGAGCAATCCCTACAGTTTCAATGTGACACAACTGCTACTTCCTGGAACAGCATACAGCCTAACGTGATCGTAAACTGCTGAAAAAATTCAAGAATTTCCGAAAGTCAAAATGTTGGTGAGGATGTCGTGGTGGATGAAATAATGCAGGATGATATTCAAAGTGATCTGGAGCTTTATTCAGCAGTTACTAGTAAAACCATAGAAGCTTCAGCACTTGAATACTTGTCAGTGGATGATGAGACGTTGGTGTTGGAAACATATACCGACGAAATTATCATCGAAGAGTCAAAAGGCAATTCGTCTGTTGATTCTGACGATGACAGTGATTCGATAAATGCGAATCCCCCTCCTCTGATGGCGCTAATTGGTCAGTTGGAAACCATTCAGCAAATAGCATCTTCAATCCCCAGTATTTCAGGGCAGTAATTGATTGCGTTAGAGGACATGAAGACAATATTCATAAAGGAATCTTTAAGAAAAGAGAAACAAAGGAAAATAAGTGAATTTTTCTGTACATAGAAGTAAGATATTAAGTGAACAAAATGTGTTCCATTATTTGTCCTTTAATGTTATTTTTAATCAGAAAAGGACGACAGTAATGTACTCCCCAGCCACGAAAACATGGCTCCTTGCTCCGAGTCACGATAATAAAACCTGATTATAACAAAAACCCTGGTCCCATGAAATTCGTTATATCGAGGTTTGAATGTATTCGAAATTATTAGTCCATTCATTCCATGCTTAGTTTTACCCTTTGATCAATATAATACCTCTGTAAATATCAAGCTGTCAAACTACAGACATAGATTCCTAGACTGGCAATACCGTATACAGTATCTCTGGTGTGACTGAAGCCAGCACTTTAGAATCACAAGATGGCGGCGAGCGCAAAGGATATGTAAACAGCTGATTATTTACTACAATGGTAAGGAACAGGGATAAACTAGTACGACTATATTATCTGTAGAGTTTAGACGTAATGGTCAATACGTGTGTCGTGTTTGGCTGTAATTTTCGTGCAGCAGACGTAAGATACAAGGAAAAGAGCATGTCTAAATGCAAGAAGAAGTGGAAACATCTTACATATGTTTGCTTTTATACTACATTTAACCTAAGTAATTAAAGTACAGTTTGTCTTATCTCAAATGCTAGCAGTGTTTAAATAGCCTATGCACATATTAAGGGGTTTAATAAATCTATAATTCGTTCATCATAACAATAAACCTGAGGTAAACGAACACAAACGCGATGATTGGTTAGAAGCCGTAGTACACGTACACTGGTGGTGTTATGCTCTTGGAAGTAGGTCCTACTTATGTATTTAATACCTTATCACTAAGTTACGTTAAATGACATTTTAAGATATTCAAATGTATTACAGCTATAAACATTTTACTTAATCACGCTTTAGCTACATAGTTTTTATTTCAAAAATCGTGTACAGTCACAGCTTCTGCAGCGTTGTGATGTGACTGTCGCGCAGTTAATGCACAGTATGAAAATGGCTGAGGCTGCTTTCTGTTCCGTAGTGAAACACGGGGCGTGGAACACCGTTAAAAAGTGCCGAAAAGGAGGATGTTCTTAACGTTTTTCATAAATTTACGGAGATAATCGGCTTTGCAGTTTTCCCAACGTTGTGTGTATTGCATTATTATAATTAATTCCAGATTTAACGCGTAGCGCATTTGGTAGCGTAATGGAATGTATAACCTATGCGATTAAACGCGCAGTGATTCGAATCTCAACATTATCATTTTTTTTCTAGTTCAATGTGTAACACCTGCATCTCGTAAGTATAAAACTCATTTTTTTATGAATAGCCCACGATTTCTTGTTTCCAATTACATACTGAATGCGAAATGCGTGTTTCCATTTAAATACAAATTTTGAATTATCGATGTTTTATGAAGGACTGTCCATAAAAATTGTTTAAATTAAGAAAACATAACAATTTAAGTTTCTAGGGCAAAAATGAAACACCAAATCTCTTTTTTGGGCTATGTCCACCGTTTTATGCCACAGAGGTAGATAAGTATGGTAGAAACATGAAAACCAATAATTTTCACAGCATCGAAAACATCAAACAATTGCTGCATTTTTGTATTTGCTACTGTACCAACCCAAGGCGCCTCAGTCCGGAACCGCGTGACTGCTACGGTCGCAGGTTCGAATCCTGCCTCGGGCATGGGTGTATGTGATGTCCTTAGGTTAGTTAGGTTTAAGTAGTTCTAAGTTCTAGGGGAGCCATTTGAACTATTTGAACCAATTCATTCTGCTTAAAAATTAAATGGCATTCGAAGCTGTATTGTTCCTGTGCTAGTCTCTTTTTACGTGTGAACTGCAGCTGGCCACGTCACTGCAGGCTAGCTGTGCCAAAAATGTTCAGATGTGTGTGAAATCTTATGGGACTTAACTTCTAAGGTCATCAGTCTCTAAGCTTACACACTACTTAACCTAAATTATCCTAAGGACAAACACACACACCCATGCCCGAGGGAGGACTCGAACCTCCGCCGGGACCAGCCGCACATTCCATGACTGCAGCGCCCTAGACCGCTCGTTTAAGCTAGCAAGCTGTACCAGCTGACCGACCAGTGCTGTTTAAGTTAAATGCGCCGGTTAAGCTGTTGTCCTGTATTATCGATAAGCCGATGTGCGCGTAACGCACAGCACAAAACTTACCCTTATTATCGTACTTGACAGTACTTGACACAGCTTGGCTGCAGTCCCACGTGAAACGGAAATCCAATGAGGTTCCAGCAAACGTGGAAGCATACATAGTGCAATGTTCACATCAGGTTTATTCGTATGATGATTGGATTATAGTATTAACAGACGTTATTTACTGCTGGCATAACACAATTCTATAACATATGTGTTAAACTCAACTAGTATGCAAATCTTTGCCCAATTGCAAATCTTGTTTAGTCCGCCTCGCAAAGCTTACAACGTTATTTCGTTTCAGAAATTCGTAGTAGAACCATACAAAAATTTTCTGACGTCCCAGTCTTACCTCATCAATCATCCGTTTTCAGTCAAAGATGCACTACTGTATTGCCAGTCTAGGAACGTATGTCTGTGTCTCAAACCAAACAGACAACACCTGTCAACCAAAACGAATAGAAAACACAAAGTTAATGGTTCAAATGGCTCTGAGCACTATGGGACTTAACATCTGAGGTCATCAGTGCCCTGGCCGGCCAGTGTGGCCGAGCGGTTCTAGGCGCTTCAGTCTGGAACGGCGCGACCGCTACGGTCGCAGGTTCGAATCCTGCCTCGGGTATGGATGTGTGTGATGTCCTTAGGTTAGTTAGGTTTCAGTAGTTATAAGTTCTAGGGGACTGATGACCTCAGATGTTGAGTCCCATAGTGCTCAGAGCCATTTCAACCATCATTAGCCCCCTAGAACTTAGAACTGCTTAAACCTATCTAACCTAAGGAATCACACACATCTATGTCCGAGGCAGGATTCGAACCTGCGACCGTAGCAGTCGCGCGGTTCCGGACTGAAGCGCCTAGAATTGCTCGCCACCTCGGCCGGCACACGAAGTTAGAGACTCTGTAATTTGAATACGTAAAGTGTAGTTATCTGTTATAGGTAAATATATTTTAAAATCGTTTACATTCATATCATTACATTTCTATTCGCGGAGGTAATATAATGCATACTTTTTTGTACAGTCCACGAAATCACTTGAGAATGGTCTACAAGGCTGAACAAATGAAATTGTAGCAAAAACTGAAAAATCCACCTTCTCTTAATAAATTATCTGTTGTGTTAATCCGCTACGAAAAAAAAGTCAGATGTTGATATTTCAAAATAGTACAAGGGCACGCATACGGTCTTTTATTTTAAACGTCCCATTCTAGTTATGTTCCTCCTTGTAGTACGAATTTCCGCTATTCTTTCATAGTATTTACAAAATAACAAAAAATGAAGTAGGAAAATGCCGGAACGAGCACATCTTTACTCCTCCTGGTTATATTAAGGCATCTTTGAAGAACCCACAACATAAAAAGTTTTCATTGTCCGCCATATGCCGCCGCAACCTACGCACGAAATGACGGTAATTTTGGGCTTTGTCGCGACACGATTCAGCTTATTTCCATCGGCAAATTTCTGCGCTTCAGTCCTTTTATCGCACGAAGTACGAAAGCGCCGATTAAAAGAGAAGAGGTGCACAAAAACCCTTTGAATGCACAACATTTTTCTTTTTAATCTACAGCCTGCCAAGCTCTGTCCGCGGCACAAAAGCCAGGATGGAAGCAAACCTCGCGATTCGCGTCAAATTGCTCACTTCGCCGCTAATTGGGACGACTCCTACCAGCGCACAGGTTTACGTAATGGTCGGTCCCACGGAGTGGCGAGTTGTGGGCGCTCTTCACGAACTGCACAACCAGCTATTCCAGTTCTTCTGTGCCGTCCTACGTAACGCCACGCCTGGAAAGTCGGACGTCTATAACCGAAGCAATTCCGACAATTTTGCGATCCAACCAATCACTGCACGCTTGCATGTGAAGCAGCGTTAATACATCTGTAGTGCGAAGCGTGAACCGCGTACCCGTTAACAGTGTACAGAAAGTGAGTGACAGTGAATTCTGGGCTGGCTCCCTTGTAACGTCATAAGAACTGAGACGGATTAGAAGGGAGTAGAGGGCTTCTTCAGTTAATAAAAATAAAAGAAAACACGATGCGCAGTAGACTGTAATGTAAACGATCCTTATTTTATGGTGCGATTAGATAATTTCGACAACCTGTCATTTTCAAACAACTGTAAAACCAACCTGGAAAAGTGGCACATTGTCTGAATCCATCTCCACACATTTCCATGTATTAATAACACATTTACAACCCACACTAATACAGTACTTTATATTTCTACTTACGGGTGTGACATTACGTATTACACACTGTAATTATCAAATTACTTTTCTTTGCACGCACTAAGTAGACGTCATTTGGCATCAATGTATTGGAAATGGATCCATATCACGAACGTTACATCCTCACATGTCATATTGGTACCACAGCTTAGCAACTAACGTCGCCTTTTACATTGTTATCAAAGATACACATACACTCAAACACTGTACGACTATCGATAGCAGATGTCAGAGGAACATTATGTTTATTGTTAGCGTGCCTGGCTTTCTTGATGTATTGTATATCAGACAATGAGCGACCAAAGACCACTTAACGGCAAAGGACGTAAAATATTTAATACAGTACATTAAAAATAATCTATGAAATAAGTACAAATTTCACAATACAAGGTGGCCCATTGATAGTGACCGGGACAAATATCTCACGAAATAAGCATCAAACGAAAAAACTACAAAGAACGAAACTCGTCTAACTTGAAGGGGGAGACCAGATGGCGCTATGGTTCCCTGGCTAGATGGCACTGCCATACGTCAAACGGATGTCAACGGCGTTTTTTTTAAATAGGAACCCCCATTTTTATTACATATTCGTGTGGTACGTAAAGAAATATGAATCTTTTACTTGGACCACTTTCTTCGCTTTGTGATAGTCACAAACGTATAAATACGTGGTGACATTCCTCCAGTGCGGTCGGTATTTGCTTCGTGATACATTACCCGTGTTAAAATGGACCGTTTACTAATTGCGGAAAAGGGCAATATCGTGTTGATGTCTGGCTATAGTGATCAAAATGCCCAACGGTCGTGTGCTATGTATGCTGCTCGGTAACCCGGACGACATTATCCAAGTGACCGGACCGTTCGCCGAATAGTTACGTTATTTAAGGAAACAGGAAGTGTTCAGCCACATCTGAAACGTCAACCACGACCTGCAACAAATGATAATGCCCAAGTAGGTGTTTTAGCTGCTGTCGCGGCTAATCCGCACATCAGTAGCAAACAAATTGCACGAGACTCGGGAATCTCAAAAACGTCGGTGTTGAGAATGTTACATCAACATCGATTGCACCCGTACCATATTTCTATCAACCAGAAATTGCATGGCGACAGTTTGAACGTTGTGTACAGAAAGACAAATTACGGAACGACGACAGATTATTTGCACGCGTTCTATTTAGCGACGAAGCGTCACTCATCAACAGCGATAACGTAAACCGGCATAATATTCACTATTGGGCGACGGAAAATCCACGATGGCTGCAACAAGTGGAACATCAGCGATCTTGGCGGGTTAATGTGTGGTGCGGCATTATGGGAGGAAGGATATCTGGCCCCCAAGGTTGAAGCGGTATTGAATAGCATATTTCATGATAGGTGGATTGCTCGTCGATGCACCATACCATGGCCCGCACGTTCACCGGATCTGACGTCCTCCGATTTCTTTCTGTGGGGAAAGTTGAAGGATATTTGCTATCGTGATCCACAGACAACGACTGATAACATGCATGAGCGCATTGTCAACGCATGTGCGAACATTACGGAAGGCGAACTACTCGCTTTTGAGAGGAACGTCGTTACACGTATTGCCAAATGCACTGAGGTTGACGGACATCATTTTGAGCATTTATTGCATTAATGTGGTATTTACAGGTAATCAGGCTGTAAGAGCATGCACTCTCAGAAATGATAAGTTCACAAAGGTACATGTATCACGTTGGAACAACCGAAATTTCTGTATTTTAATTTAAAAAAACCAACCTGTTACCAACTGTTTGTCTAAAATTGTGAGCCATATGTTTGTGATTATTACAGCGCCATCTATCACAAAGCGGAAATAAGTGATACAACTAAAACATTCATATTTCTTTACGTACTACACTAATATGTAATAAAAATGGGGGTTCCTATTTTAAAAAAACGCCGTTGATATCCGTTTCACCTATGACAGCGCCGTCTAGCGGGCCAACCATAGCGCCATCTGGTTTCCCCCTTCAAGCTAGACAAGTTTCGTTCTTTGTAGTTTTTTCGTTTGATGCTTATTTCGTGATATATTAGTGACCGACTATCAGTTACAGTGTTGACCGGCAGGTGGAATAGTAGTAATTAATGTACACGCACCAACTGAGGACACTGAAGAGGTTGTTAAAGACGGCTTTTATGAAGAAGTAGATCAACTGTGGGATGAGTTCTCCTCGTATGATACAAAATTAATTATAGATGATTTTAATGCGAAGATAGGGAAGGAGGAAGCATTCCGGCCTATAATTTGGAAAGAAAGTTTGCATAACATTTCGAATGATAATAGCACAAGGGTGGTTAATTTTGCTGTTTCAAAAGACATGATTGTTGAGAGCAAATATTTCAAAAGGTAGGACATTCATAAAGCAACTTTTGTCTCTCAGGATGGACACACCCGAAACGAAATTGATCATGTTCTTATAGATTGGAGATGGCACACTAGTATAAAAAATGTTAGGACTTTCAGGGGAGCAGACTGCAATTCTGATAATTTTCTTGTAGTTGCCAAAGTTCACCAACGGCTATCTACAGCAACATCAAGGTGTCACAATGCAGAACTTGTTAGGTTCGACATTGACAAGCTGAATGATGAAAACTTTAGAAGAAGGTACACGATAGAAATTTCAAATAGGTTTGATGCTCTCAGACACACGGAGATCAAAAAGAGGATGTAAATAAACAGTGGACCACTGTGAGGAATAATATCAAAGAGGCAGCGGAGGTCACAATAGGTACGATTAAGAAGAACAGGAGGAAACCGTGGTTTGATGAGGAATGCAAGAAATTGGTAGAGGAAAGGAGAAAAGCGCGATTAGATTGGAATAGAATGGGAGATAGAAAACGAGAGGAGTTCTTGAACTTGAGAAGGGAAGTTAGTCTTAGGCTACAGGCAAAGAAGAGGGATTATTTAAACAATCAAATTACAAAAATGGAAACAAACAGTAAACCAAAAAACCTTTGGGAACTTAGGGAACATTACCTAGACATAAATGGGTATAGGAAGGGCTTCAAGGCTATGACAAATGCACTTCGAGGGGATGCTGGGGGAATACTGACAGACCCCAGTGCTATATTAAGTAAATTGAGGGTGTATTTTGAGCGTCTTGAGAGGCACCCACATGCCTTGCTCATACTGCGGCACCAAGCAGTCAGGCCTGCAAGATGAGTGGTCTGCCAAGCGAGTGGACTCATTCTTATTTATCGAGTAACATGAACTCTAGTACTCACAATTAAGTTACAAATTATTCTCCTGTTTGAATTTTACGCAACGGAAACGGAAACCCACATCTGACTATTAGTTTACACAACTCTGACTATTCACTACGCATTGGCAATACCACTTTTTCTTTCTTATTTAATGACTTTGATCAACACATGGCCATCGCACTGAATATGAATGGCGCACACATTATAAATTCTGGGTATCATGACAACATACTATTCGAAGGAAAAGGCCACCAATCTTTTTCTTTTCACTATCGTAATTATTCCGATAAATTCTATAACCTAAACACACAAATTCTATAACCTACAACAATAACACATGAGAAATTCCGCCCAGTGGGTATGGCTTTACATTGATGATTCTCTATCTTATGGTCTCGTAATTATTTACGCTACAGTGCACTTTCTGGATAGGATGGTCTATCTTTTGCTATATCTCACACTTCGACTCACACCCATCATCACGAAAATTTCCTCCAGACTGAGTGGTACAAATAGGAACATGCATAACCCACTGCCCCTGAAACTATCTTGTTAGTCTCCCACGCCAACCACACATACTTAAATTTCATTAAATACATCACGCTGGCAACATACAATACAAAGAATAGTCACAACGTTATAATCACATCACTTTCAGCTTTCCCACTTCAATTAGTATTTATCCCAGTTTCACACGACACTGCCTCACTTCCTAACTTTTCTTTCCTACTATGAACTCTGGAGGATATATGCACGTCTTCCTGTGCAATGCAAGCCAAGTGGCGTTGCTGGATAGACGGCTCACTCACCTTGCTTCTCTCTCAGAGTATTATAGTTTGAATCAAGCGTTATGAAACGTCCCTTTATGAAAAATTATACAAGACTGGTCTATGTGAAACGTCCTCTTTGAACAATTATACACGACTGTGCTTAAACTGACACACAATATCTTTAGCGCAACGCAATCTGACTTCCAAAAGTCCCTACGAAAGAATGGCCCTGACTAGCATTGAGCTATACGTTTCACAAATCACTTACCTCCCAAAAATCTTCGTTACTCAAGCTACTGCAATACAGCGAGCGCCACTACTGCCAGCTAAATAAAAGATTCAAACTACTGAAGGCACTAACTACTGATAGGCATAGTTAGCAAATGAAAGATTTTAATAGAGAACAAACAATGTATTTACCTCAATAGTCATAATATATATAGCATTCATGACACCAATTCTTACAAATTTGAAAACTCCGCCATCTCTCTCCCCACGTCCACCACTGCTGGCGGCTCACCTCCAACTGCGCAACGCTACGCGCTGTTAGCATCCAGCTGCCTCTGCCCGACACTACAATGGGAGACAACAATGCAAACTATCCACAGACTGCGCACAGCACAGCCAGTGATTTTTCATACAGAGCGCTATGTGGCGTTACCAATAAGAAAACCTAAATAGCCTACTTACAGCGTCACACGGAAACATAACACGCAAAGTAATATTAAGAACATATTCATCACACACGCAAGTCCTCAACTGATGCCATGGACGAGTACTTCTCTTTATCTTTTGTCTCATACACAGATTGAGACTCACACAGTACTCACCAGGTGGAAGTACTCGTCTCTAATTTCAAGTCCTGCACACGCCATTTCTTAAATATTTCCAACTTATAATACACACACTAGTAATTCAGCTTAACTTAAGCACTCGGAGGTATTTCAACTTATTGCTACATGTGGTTTCATTGTGATCGTTGGTCACTTCCGAAGATTACTACGATCCCCTTAATATTACCTGCCTGACATTTAATTCTCCCCACAAAAGTTCCTGAAATAGAGAAATTATTATTCCAAACTACTCTTAAGTATTTCACATGCATACTATGTCTCCACTCTTTTGTCTTTACTTCGCACACCTAAGACAGGTCTTACCAACACTACATCCAGCGGCAAAGTGCTGAAACATGGCCGTTCTTCAGGTCATCTCGCACCTCCGTCGAGGTGGGGGAAGACCATGCTACCCTTTGGTCAGCCACATTTCAGGCGCTCAAAGCTCAGGTAAATTTCATCTCTTTGGTTCCACCAAAGGTGACCAAAGGACCATCTCAAAGATGATGATATATTGCACATTCACTCTCTTTGGTTAGCAGGCGACCATACATTCATTTGTTACACAGATCTCACCAAATTGGATGTAGGGATTTATTTTGTGGGGGTGCACATGTGATCCAATAAATAAATTGTCATTCTTTCCTACCCTGGTATCCGGCTTCGCTGTATTAATTGAAATTGGGTTATTATTAGAAAAAAATATATTGTTCTGACAGGACTAACGAAGAATGTTGTACCTATTTTCAATGTCGGGTGGTACTGTACCCTTTCAATCTATTAAATGTACACCAGGGAGCAGGAAATGAGCAGGCGTACGAAATACATACAGCAGAACCCCAGATACCCGAGCCAACGTTAAAGGAAGTAAGAGATGCAAACAACAAATTGAAAAACCATAAAGCGCCAGGATCAGATAGCATATCTGCAGAATTAGTTAAAAATGGGGGGACAGAAATTGGTGGAAGTAGTTCACAAAGTGATAACTAAAGTATGGAACTCAGAGATGATACATGAAGAGTGGCAGGAGTCGATTCTGATCCCAATTTTTAAGAAAGGTGACAAAATGGATTGTAGTAATTATAGAGGGATATCGCTATTACCAGTATGTTCCAAAGTTTCTCTAATATTCTGCTAAGCAGGCTTACACCATATGCAGATGAAATCATGGGGGATTACCAAGCCGGCTTTCGGAGGAACAGATCAACTATAGACCAAATATTCACCCTGCGTCAAATTTTGGAAAGGAAATGGGAATACAATAAACCATTTCATAATCTTTTCATACATTTTACAAAAGCATATGATTCAGTATTGCAGTCAAAATTGTACAGAATTCTTTTGTAACTTGGAATACCAAAAAGTATGTTAGACTTACAGAAATGAGTTTGAAAAACACAAAAGGTAGAGTACGCTTGGGGAAATTGAATCAGAAGAATTTGTAATAAAGAACGGACTTCAGCAGGGAGATGCCCTGTCTCCGCTACTTTTTAATTTCGTCTTAGAATATATTGCACGAATGGCAGCAGATAATTCAGAGGGTGTGGAGTTAAATGGAAATATTAAGATATTAGGGTATGCAGATGATCTAAACATCGTGGACTGCTACGGTCGCAGGTTCGAATCCTGCCTCGGGCATGGATGTGTGTGATGTCCTTAGGTTAGTTAGGTTTAAGTAGTTCTAAGTTCTAGGGGACTGATGACCATAGCTGTTAAGTCCCATAGTGCACAGAGCCATTTAATTTTAAACATCATTAGCGATAGGAAAGAATCTGTAACAGCAAATGCAAATGCGTTAATCAAGGCTAGTGAGGATGCAGGTCTAAGGATAAGTGAAGACAAAACTAAATACCTAGTTACTACTAAAATGCCAACAGCAGTAGATCAGGAAATGTTAAGAGTTGGAGACATGCAGTTTGAAAAAGTGAAGACATTTAAGTATCTAGGCGTGGACTTCGATAATTGACATTGAATCCGAACTGAAGAAGAGATTACGGGCGGGAAATGAGTGCTACTTCTCACTGAATAGATTGCTTTCATTACGGATATTGTCTAGGAATTTAAAGATTAGAATATACGAAACTATTATTCTACCAGTTATGCTGTATGTGTGTGAGACTTGGTCTCTCACTGTACAAAATGGGAAGCCGTTTCGAGTATGTGAAAACAAAATTTTGAGGAAAATTTTCGGAGCAAAAAGGGATGACATTAGCGGAGAGTGGCGAAAACTGTATAACGAAGAGGTTCACGAACTCTATTCAAGCCCTGACATAATCAGTATTATTAAATCACGTAAGCTGCGATGGGCGGGTCACGTAGCTCGAATGGATGAGGGCAGGGCAGCGCGCAGAGTACTGGTAGGGCACCCAGAAGGAAAACGTCCTGTGGGCAGACCGAGGCGTAGATGGGAGGACAATGTGAAGGCTGATTTGAGGAGCCTAGGTATTGAAGGTGAACGGAAGGAAATAGCCCAAGACAGGGACAGATGGCGAAAATACGTTGCTGCGGTAATGGACTCTCGAGTCCGGTATGGCGAGTGAGTTAGTAAGTAAGTGTCGTTTGACGCTTATTTCGTGAGATATTTGGCCCGGTCACGATCAATGGACCACCCTGTCTATTCTAAGATGAATAATCCATTAATTGGTGGTGTGCCAAAGTTAGCGAATGCATTGTATCGTAGGCCTGAAGGCTATGTATAGACACAAGGAAGCCGAAATATTGCCGTTTTTTACAGAACAGTAATCCACAAACAAACAAAATTTGTAAGATTTTAAAAATATTAGTATCATAGATGAACCAGCAGAATCCTCCTACAGAGGACAATATACATGTCTACATGTCCACCTTGTATTTCACCAAAATGTGTAAGTACTGATAGTAGGTAACAAAACGAAACAGACTGCAGATATATTCGATACGCATTTCTCGGTACACCTTATTGGACACATAACGATGCCAAAACGATCCTGTCAATAACATGTAAATGCGTGTTATGTTAAGCAAATACGTAGACTGTATTCGTGGTCTTTTTCGTTTCGTTACCTACTGTCATTGCTTACCCATTTCCGCGAAATAAAAGGTAGACATACAGAAATATGTTGATGTGTATAAATTGTTCTCTATAATAGCTCAGAGATAATATAGAAGTGTTTAAAAATGTTATGAAATTTGTATTTCTATGGGTTACTCTTCCGTAAAAAAAAAGTCTATACATTGTCTTCTGTGTGTCTATACACAGCCAGTAGACACTGATAACCTAAGATACAGGGCATTCGTTAAGTGTGGCGCGCTAGTAGTTAGTGGATTGCTCATCTTTCAATATTTTATGAAATTTTTACGCATTTCGTACATTATTTTTCATGTATTTTTTGTGTGTGCCTAGGTGGTCTTTGGTCATTGATTATCTGATATAAAATACATCAACGAAGTCTGGCACGTCAGCTATTGTGTCTCTGACATTTACTACCGATAGTTCTGCTCGATATCGGCCGCAGCACCTCTGTCGGTCTAGTGACCATAGCGGTTGGATCCTAGACGGCTGGAAAACTATGACCTGGTCAGCTGCGTCTCGATTTCTGTTGGTAAGAGCGGATAGTATGCTGCGAATGTGGCGCATACCCCACGAAGCCATGGACTCAAGTTGTCAACAAGGCACTGTGCAAGCTGGTGGTGGCTCCATAATGGTGTTGGCTGTGTTTACTTGCAATGGACTAGGTCCTCTGGTCCAACTGATCGATCATTGACTGGAAATTGTTATATTCGGCTATCTGGAGACCGTTTGCAGCCATTCGTCGACGTCATGTTGAAAGAAGATTACTGTTAATGAACTAGAAGATCCACGCAGTGGCCACCAAATGAAAAAGCTACTCCTTATGTTTCTGATCTAGACAGCCATAAAAATGCGAAGGAACTGTTAATCAGAACTCAGGGAGAATTTGTAGTCTATTTCACAATCGATTTGTTGATCTTCAACAAGACAACAAAATTATTAAAGAAACATGATACAAAAAATATTTATTTAACAAAAGCTTTACTAAAATGGGATCTATGGTGGACAAAGTGATCTGCTGGGGATCGACACACCACACTAACCAGATCCCTACTTGCTCTATCTCACTTCATACACGTGAATCCAGGTTATGGCATCAAACTATGCCACCACCAAGCATCTGTATTTTATCATACAAAAAAAGGAAAAAAAATGGTTTGAAAGAACAGGGTGCTGAGAAATAGAAATTATAGCCCTATGTCACAGCAGCGAATACTTTACCATCCTACTGGTCAAGGCGGCACACTGCGATGTGTTCGGCGACTGAAGTCATGGACGGCGGCAATCTGTTATGAAATGCACGTTCCCGGAAAATGCAAGTGCGCGGTCTCGCATTCGGTTAATTCAGAATGCAGGTACTTCCCTAAGAGTCTCTGAAACCCCAACGGATTCCAGTGTGCAGATCGACCCGTTTGCTGCTCTGCCAAACCAATTTGACTCCGTGCCGTGACTGTGCATGTTGGAATACGTCAAATGTTTAGACGGCCGACTGAAGACAAACATGGTCCAAATGGCTCTGAGCACTATGGGACTTAACTTCTGTGGTCATCAGTCCCCTAGAACTTAGAACTACTTAAACCTAACTAACATACGGACATCACACACATCCATGCCCGAGGCAGGATTCGAACCTTCGACCGTAGCGGTCACGCGGTTCCAGACTGTAGCGCCTAGAAGACAAATAAGTACACCCACGTGTCACTCGTTGTGACCATGATGATATAAGCAGTACCTCTGATGATTGAGAAGCTGGCTGGTACAGGTTCTAAGTGGCGCCCTAACAAAGGACTAACAAGTCTTGCCGTTTAGGTAGATACGTGCAGTTCTTTACTAGAGAAGCGCCCGTACAAGAGACTTGTACCAGAGTGATGATCTCCATTTCTCTGTGTTGCCTCCTCAGCTCGATTCCTAAAGCACATTTCTCTTTTTTGACTTCCCCCAATTTCGCACAAGCCAATCACGAGCTGGAGCCCAGCATTCTAAACTCGGTGTATGGTCTTTGCACTGTAAACCGATTTGACCAATCAGAGACTTAAAGTTAATTGGCAGAAAACGGAAAAAAATCAGCTTTGCGGCCTCTTTCTCACACGTTTACCGTGTCTTTTGCTAATACAATACAGGGTGGAAGCACAGACCTCCATAAACAGCTTGGTATCTCCCCTGTTGCGTCCATTTCAAAGTTTGCAAAGATGTTTTGATACAGAGTCTGGACGTCTGGGCGCCAGTTTTCCTGTCCCACGGACATTTGCAGAACGTTTACATTTCTTTTGGTGGCTTGCTCGCTAACAAGGCCCACAATGTGCTGTCGGCGACTTTTCGGCGCTAGGCTGTATACCTGGATGTCTGGCGCCAAAGCTTAATGTGTTTCTGCACAATTCGACAGTGGCACGGTCCGTCTGGAAATGTCTCCTCACCGTTGTCCAGAAAAAACGCTCATTGTCGCCCCACCAACGCCGTGCTTTTACTGCAGTCGTTTAAGTTCCTTTGAACGCAGGTAAAGCTCACCATATTTCTTTCCCTAGAGCACACAAACAAGACCATAAACTGCTGCCCACCATTTCATCACAATGTATGAAGTCCAGTCGCCATAGATCGTATTCCCTACACCAAAGCAGAAGTGATAGTGCCCTGCAATCTATCAATGTTCTCAAACAACGATGGAATTTTTATGTATGACAGTGCACCACCTCACCGGGCCACAATTTTTCTCAATTGGTATGAAGAAGATTCTGGACAATTCCTGCGAATGGTGTGGCTACCTATATCATCCAAATTGAATCGCATCGAACAGTTGTGGGACATAATAAAGCGATTAGTTCCTGCAGGAAATCTTGCACCGGCAACACTTTCGCAATTATAGGCATCTACAGATGCAGCATGGCTCAATATTTTTGCAATGGATTTCCAGCGAATTGTTCAGTCCATGCCACGTCGAGTTGCTGCACTACGCCAGGCAAAAGGATGACCGACACGATATTTGGGGTACCCCGTGACTTGTCACCTCAGGGTATTAATGTACCGCATATAAAGTATCAGCACTCATACCTGTTACGCCCTCTATTGTAAGTCGTATTAGGATGTTTCGTTAAGAGCATGTAAAAATGTAACAGAGCATAGAGATTGCTGCACTGGATAATTTGAGTTAGGGAACCTGGGGTTGGAGAAGCCAGCTTAAGGAAATATGGAAGTAAACTTGTCTATCGCTTTGTCTAGCATTACTGTTTTCCAGGTTATTTACGAGGGTTGACTGAAAAGTGATGCCTCCGTATTCGTAAGTCTTCAACAGTTTGCAGCATTGGTATGCGGCAGGTACTGGCTTGTTCCGTAGCCTCTTGTCTACAGCTCCAGTTGGCGGGAAGCCTTAGCATGGAACGGTTGCGTTGTTACAGTGTTACGTATGGAACCCTGCGCAGACGGTCGGTCAATGCGATTTAAGCAATGTGCAGTCATTGAATTCTTGACAACAGAAGGTGTCCCCCCAAAGGAGGTTCATCAGAGAATTAAAGCAGTTTATGGTGACTGGGTTGATATGAGTACTGTGCGTCGTTGGGCGAGTAAGTTTACTGATGTTGAGGTGGGAACATCTGAACTGGGTGACAGACAAAGAGTTGGAGGTCCAGTGACAGTAACCACCGAGTTCCACAAGCAAAACGTTCACAGATTGATTCAGGGCGATCGTCGTATCACTCAGAGAGAAACTGCGAGCACAATCGGCATTTCACAAGAACGTGTGGGTCACGTTATTGCTTTGCCTAGCTTTCGGAAGATCTGTGCATGATACCCCGAATGCTGACTCCTGAAATGAAAGCGCACAGACTTGAAATTTGACAGGAAGTCCTCTCGCGTTACAAGAAAGAAGGTGACGCATTCTTCCATTCAATTGCTACAGGAGACGAAACGTGGGTACACCACTATAACCCGGAGACGTTGAGAGAACTGTGAGACTGTGGTTGTGGAAACAAAGTGTCGACGTCTTCCGTGATGGTCCCAGAAAACTTGGCAGAAATGTATTCAATTAGCTGGTGATTATGTGGAAAAGTGAATATTGGTAATTAAAGAACACATTTTAAGGATTATTTCTGCCTTTGATTTATTAAAATATTCCCATCGAAACCCAATTAAAAGCAGATGGCAGTTATAAGAGTCGAGGGGTATGAAAGGGAAGCAGTGGTTGGGAAGGGAGTGAGACAGGGTTGTAGCCTATCCACGATGTTATTCAATCTGTATATTGAGCAAGCAATAAAGGAAACAAAAGAAAACTTTGGAGTAGGTATTAAAATCCAGGGAGAAGAAATAAAAACTTTGAGGTTCGCCGATGACATTGTAATTCTGTCAGAGACAGCAAAGGACTTGGAAGAGCAGTTGAACTGAATGGACTGTGGCTTGAAAGGAGGGTATAAGATGAACATCAACAAAAGCAAAACAAGGATAATGGAATCTAGTCTAATTAAGTCAGGTGATGCTGAGGGAATTAGATTAGGAAATGAGACACTTAAAGTAGTAAAGGAGTTTTGCTATTTGGGGAGCAAAATAACTGATGGTGGTCGAAGTAGAGAGGATATAAAATGTAGACTGGCAATGGTAAGGAAAGCGTTACTGAAGAAGAAAAATTTTGTTAACATCGAGTGTACATTTAAGGGTCAGGAAGTCGTTTCTGAAAGTATTTGTATAGAGTGTAGCCATGTATGGAAGTGAAACGTGGACGATAAATAGTTTGGACAAGAAGAGAATAGAAGCTTTCGAAATGTGGTGCTACAGAAGAATGCTGAAGATTAGATGTGTAGATCACATAACTAATGAGGAGATATTGAATAGAATTGGGGAGAAGAGGAGCTTGTGGCACAACTTGACTAGAAGAAGGGATCGGTTGGTAGGATATGTTCTGAGACATCGAGGGATCACCAATTTAGTATTGGAGGGCAGCGTGGAGGGTAAAAATCGTAGAGGGAGACCAAGAGATGACTACACTAAGCAGATTCAGAAGGATGTAGGCTGCAGTAGGTACTGGAAGATGAAGAAGCTTGCACAGGATAGAGTAGCATGGAGAGCTGCGTCAAACCAGTCTCAGAACTGACAACAACGAAAACAACAACAACAACCCAATTAACAAAGGTGGAGGCATTACTTTTCAGTCAACCGTCGTACAACTAACGTGCATACAAGTCTACGCATACTGCGTTAATCATTTACATGTACGTTCTTTATTTCCTGCAAGGAAACAAGAAGGACGAGCCAAATTACTAGGAAGTCATGATGTAAGTTTTCTTCGTTTTACTTGCCCGGTGGCTCTGTTGTACCGTATTTACTTTGTCCCATGACAGAACGTGCTATGAATCAACGACAGACCCATTCAGCATGACGGTGCACTGCCTCACTTTAGTGTGGATGTCCGCAAACATCTCACTGCCTTATTTTCTGGTCGCTTGGTTGAAAGACGAGGTCCTATTCCATGGCCTACGATATCGCTTGACCTGAATCTCGTTGATTATTTCCTCTGGGGATATCTAAAGTCACTTGTGTATGAGACC
Source organism: Schistocerca gregaria (assembly GCF_023897955.1). NCBI lineage: Eukaryota > Metazoa > Arthropoda > Insecta > Orthoptera > Acrididae > Schistocerca > Schistocerca gregaria. The sequence goes on along the minus strand of NC_064920.1, from coordinate 1,083,252,004 downwards.
CAAATGGATACAGAGATAGAATTAGTTGCCAGAATTGTAGTTGCCTGTGATGTGATTCAAAACAAACCAGTGATATTTGTCAGGCTGCTTCGAATCTTGTTCGCCGATGTCATGCTCCCACTAATGTTGATGGCCATCAGTTTCAGCACTTTTTGTGAGACACAGTACAAATGGTACGTACAGCGTATCAGTGATGGTATTTGCAGTTAACTGTAACTAATGTAAATAAAAAAGTACACAGTAATGTGATTTTATTCTTATTATGTCCTTAAGCTGGCTTCTTCGACCCCAGGTGCGCTACCTCAAATTGTTCAGTGGAGCATCCTTATGTCTTGTTAAATATTTGCACGCTCTTACGGAAAGACGGTGCATCCGACCGTGAATATACATCATTTTGATTTGCACCTCCTTGTATTGGTCGTGTTTGCAGTTAAAATTGTTGAATGTGAGGTCCGCCAGTTATACAAAACACCGTTTTTCTCAGTACCCAAACATGTTTCGGCACCACTCTACCATCATCAGTGGTTTTCGTTTTTATTTATTTTGCAATGTGAAAATTTTTGTTAAGTTATTATAAAATTATGTGCATTTTTAGTTCAAACAACACAGCGTTCCTTTCTGTAAATACCTTTTATATTTGGTGTGCATGAATTTTCTGGATCACTTGTGTGTTAATTACTTCTGCAACCAAACGATGTTGATGAGAACTTTTTTTCGCTGGGAGTTAACGTATCTTCTAGAATGTAATTCAGTTTTTCGCGATGTTTTCGCGCCTATATTCGTTTTTTCTTACGCTTTCATGTGGCAAGTATTTCCATTCTCCGCATAATGCTGAGGTGTTGTGATGCACACGTAACTATAACAAGTATTTTTCACAAATAAGGTAGTAAAACACTTTTCACTTCACCAGAACACAGTGTGATTATGATTTGTTATTTGTCCCAGCCCAGTCAGAGTTCATTTGTTCACCAGAGAGTTCGCCGCAAATTTGAATTTTGTTTGCATTTTATCTTTGTGTGTGTGTGTGTGTGTGTGTGTGTAGACTTTATCTGTTCGTGCTGTTTTCATTTGTAAAGTTCCTTTAATGTGTTAAATAGTGTGTCCTTGCAGAGTGTAGTGTATTCGCTAAGACCTGTTTTCCTTCTGCTACTGCCTTCTGTGTATGGAAGTTTTCCTAAATGGTCAGTTTGCTGTATAGGCTGTGGCTGGGTTTTATTATTCTTAGGTCTGTTTTTATTGTGGTTGGGTCGTGATTGTTGGCTACGAGGTGGTCAGCAAATGTGCTGTGGGAGCTGTCGCTTTTTAAAGCTCTGAGATGTTCTCAATATCTTGCTGTGAAGTTTCTACATGTTTGACCTATGTACACTGACTGGCAAGTATTGCATGTGAGTTCATATATTCCTGATCTGTTAAATTTATCCATGGGTGTTTCTTGTGTCCTGATTTTTTTCTTTGTGGTGTTATCCGTGGATATACAGGTTGTTCGTTTTAACTTGAGACAATTAAATATCTGGAAGACGACGAATCGTGTGAGAAAAATGTTCTACGTGGAAAGTTAATGCGAGGGTTGCTCAGAAAGTAATGCACCGCATTTTATTCTCAACAATTCTTAATTGAACATAATGAGAATTACACACATGAAAGAATGGTTTTTTAATTACATACCCTATTTTTCCATGTAATCTCCATCCCGTTCTATGGCCTTCCTCCAGCGCGAAACAGAGGCGTGTATGCGCTGTCGGTACCAATCCTTGTCATGATAGCGGAGAAAGTGCTTCACTGTGTGAACTTCCTTCGCCGATTGACAGATGCAGCGCCAACTACCGAGTCGTAATGCGTCTGTCCTCACGAATGACAACATCAGCTCGGTGCAACATGTCAGGTGTGACAGCCGTGGATGGTTTCCCCGACCGCTGCAAATCATGGATCTCCGCCGAACCGCCTTCTGATGACCTCACCCACCGTGCCCAGCAACTAACTGTCTTCTGTCGACAGCAGATGCTTCATAGAGTTTGCAAGAGCGTTTGTGAATATCCCCCACAGTTTCATTCTCTGCAGTGAGAAATTCAATGACGGCACGTTGCTTGCAACGTACATGGCCTGCAGACGCCATTTTGAAATTGCCCTGCAGCTACGCTATCTGTCGGAAGTGTCTGGAACTTGGCACGCTCTCTCAGGGGACTTCAAATAACACATACGTCAACGTTTCGCGTTCGTAGCATTGTTTTAGGATGAGAAAAAAATGCGGTGCAATAATTTCTGGGCAACCCTCGCAGTAGTAAAAGGGAGATCTGTGTTACAACTGACCGCCTCCTAACAACCCCTCCTGCTTGGGCGGCGTCTACTGTCTCTTTTGAAATTGGAACCCCACGGTTTTATTGGATATTCGGATTCTACACCAAAAAATACGCGTGATTGACTCAAATCATTGTTTCCCATTCGTGGCATATAACGCTGTAATCGACATATATCAAGTGAGTCTGTTTAATAATTAAGAGCCGACGTATTTTATTCTACATTTTTTATGTAAACGTGAATCTTTCTATTCTAACGGTTGATATTTATCTAAATTCACTTCAGTATTGCAAATTTGATTGTACAGTACAAATAATATGGGTAGACACTGACATTTCTGGCAAATAAACTATTAGTATGGCAACGTAGTTTTCTGTTCTCTACAAGGTTGATTGTGGTGAATCCCCAAGTTATCGGAATGCTTGCTTTTGGTGGCTGCTCTCGAACCCCGCCATCACAGTGACTGACTGCGGTATGTTTCCATCCAAACGCCTTAACTGTTGAAACGTCCCCTTCTACATCTACATCACTACTCTCCAATTCACATTTAAGTGCTTGGCAGAGGGTTCATCGAACCACAATCATACTATCTCTCTACTATTCCACTCCCGAACAGCGAGCGGGAAAAACGAACACCTAAACCTTTCTGTTCGAGCTCTGATTTCTCTTATTTTATTTTGATAATCATTCCTACCTATGTAGGTTGGGCTCAACAAAATATTTTCGCATTCGGAAGAGAAAGTTGGTGACTGAAATTTCGTAAAAAGGTCTCGCCGCGACGAAAAACGTCTATACTGTAATGACTTCCATCCCAACTCTTGTATATCTGCCACACTCTCTCCTCTATAACGCGATAATACAAAACGAGCTGCCCTTTTTTGCACCCTTTCGATGTCTTCCGTCAATCCCACCTGGTAAGGATCCCACACCGCGCAGCAATATTCTAACAGAGGACGAACGAGTGTAGTGTAAGCTGTCTGTTTAGTGGACTTGTTGCATCTGCTAAGTGTCCTGCCAATGAAACGCAACCTTTGGCTCGCCTTTCCGACAATATTATCTATGTGGTCCTTCCAACTGAAGTTGTTCGTAATTTTAACACCCAGGTACTTAGTTGAATTGACAGCCTTGAGAATTGTACTATTTATCGAGTAATCGAATTCCAACGGATTTCTTTTGGAACTCATGTAGATCATCTCACACTTTTCGTTATTTAGCGTCAACTGCCACCTGACACACCATACAGCAATCTTTTCTAAATCGCTTTGCAGCTGATACTGGTCTTCGGATGACCTTACTAGACGGTAAATTACAGCATCATCTGCGAACAGTCTAAGAGAACTGCTCAGATTGTCACCCAGGTCATTTATATAAATCAGGAACAGTAGAGGTCCCAGGACGCTTCCCTGGGGAACACCTGATATCACTTCAGTTTTACTCGATGATTTGCCGTCTATTACTACGAACTGCGACCTTCCTGACAGGAAATCACGAATCCAGTCGCACAACTGAGACGATACCCCATAGCTCCGCAGCTTGATTAGAAGTCGCTTGTGAGGAACGGTGTCAAAAGCTTTCCGGAAATCTAGAAATACGGAATCAACTTGAGATCCCCTGTCGATAGCGGCCATTACTTCGTGCGAATAAAGAGCTAGCTGCGTTGCACAAGAGCGATGTTTTCTGAAGCCATGCTGATTACGTGTCAATAGATCGTTCCCTTCGAGGTGATTCATAATGTTTGAATACAGTATATGCTCCAAAACCGTACTGCAAACCGACGTCAATGATATAGGTCTGTAGTTAAATGGATTACTCCTACTACCCTTCTTGAACACTGGTGCGACCTGCGCAATTTTCCAATCTGTAGGTACAGATCTATCGGTGAGCGAGCGGTTTTATATGAGTGCTAAGTAGGGAGCTATAGTATCAGCGTAATCTGAAAGGAATCTAATCGGTATACAATCTGGACCTGAAGACTTGCCCGTATCAAGCGATTTGAGTTGCTTCGCAACCCCTAAGGTATCTACTTCTAAGAAACTCATGCTAGCAGATGTTCGTGTTTCAAATTCTGGAATATTCCATTCGTCTTCCCTGGTGAAGGAATTTCGGAAAACTGCGTTCAATAACTCCGCTTTAGCGGCACAGTCGTCGGTAACAGTACCATCGGCACTGCGCAGCGAAGGTATTGACTGCGTCTTGCCGCTTGTGTACTTTACATACGACCAGAATTTCTTCGGATTTTCTACCAAATTTCGAGATAATGTTTCGTTGTGGAACCTATTAAAGGCATCTCGCATCGAAGTACGTGCCAAATTTCGCGCGTCTGTAAATTTTAGCCCATCTTCGGGATTTCGCGTTCTTCTGAAGTTCGCATGCTTTTTCCGTTGCCTCTGCAACAGCGTACGGACCTTTTTTGTGTACCACGGGGGATCCGTTCCATCTCTTACCAATTTATGAGGTATGAATCTCTCAATTGCTGTTGCTACTATATCTTTGAATTTGAGCCACATCTCGTCTACATTCGCATAGTCAGTTCGGAAGGAATGGAAATTGTCTTTTAGGAAGGCTTCTAGTGGCACTTTATCCGCTTTTTTAAATAAAATTATTTTGCGTTTGTTTTTGATGGGTTTGGAAGAAATGGTATTGAGCCTAGCTACAATGACCTTGTGATCACTAATCCCTGTATCAGTCATGATGCTCTCTATCAGCTCTGGATTGTTTGTGGCCAAGAGGTCAAGTGTGTTTTCGCAACCATTTACAATTCGCGTGGGTTCGTGGACTAACTGCTCGAAATAATTTTCGGAGAACAATTTACACATAACTGTGTTTAAAGTGACACACAATATTTTTAGCGCAACGCAATCAGACTTTCAAAAATCCCTAAAAAAGAATGACCCTGACTAACATTAACCTATACCTTTCACAAATCACTTACCTCACAAAAATCTTCGTTACTCGAACTACTGCAATACAGCGAGCGCCACTACTGCCAGCTAAATAAAAGATTCAAACTACTGAAGGCACTAACTACTGGTAGGCATACTTAGCAAATGAAAGATTTTAATAGTGAACAAACAATGTATTTACCTTAATAGTCATAATATATATAGCAGTTCATGACATCCATTCTTACAAATTTCAAAACTCCGCCATCTCTCTCCCCACATCCACCATTGCTGACGGCTCACCTCCAACTGCGGAACGCTACGCGCCGCTAACAGCCAACTGCCGAACTCTACAATGGCGAGTATTACAACAATGACAACCAGCCACAGACTGCACGCAGCACAACCAGTGATTTTCATACAGAGGTGGTGTTTCAAATAAAAAAAATCTCAACAACCTACTTACACTCTACGCAGCTACCGGCGGAATACAAACCACAGCCATTGTAATAGGATAAAAATGACAGTAACAGGGGCACCTACCATGGATGCCCACAGAAATCAAGCACCCCGGCGGTGAGAGGCAAGGGGACACGCCGAAGTCAAAAATCCCGATGGGGACATAAAAAGAATTACATCCAAATCGTTGTTCCCGAATCACGCTAAACGTAATTTCTAACATCACATTGAAATGGCAAACCATACTGTACTGTATAATCAAATTTGCAACTCTAAAGTAAATTTCGAATGTTGATATGAACCGTTAGAACAAAAAGGTTTACTTTACATCTAAGCGAAACGTACACTCAAAAGCATCGGTTCTTAATTACAAAAACAGGCACTTGATATTTGTCCATTACTGCGTCATCTAACATGAACTGAAAATAATGGTTCCAGTGAACCATAGATATTTTTGGAGCGTAATTGGAATATGCAGTAAAAATTGGGGGTTCCCACTTCAAAATACGAAGTTGACCCCGCCCACGAACGAGGCGTGGTTAGGACATGGTTAGTTGTAGTTGTAGCACAGGCAAATACACCACTTAAATTACGTTTTTAATACAATTTTGTGTTAAGAAGGAATACTGCGATTCTCGCAGCCATTTAGGTTTACTAATATATAAAAAGCGGCCACAGAAGCAACCACAAACATAGTAGCTCTCAATGCCGCCAAAACTACGGCAGATTATTTCTCGAAACGGCGCCCAGTCCTTTGCCGCAATATCTCGATTGTACGTGTGCAAGTGCTCAGGTCCCCGACAACCACCTACCTCGGGGTCCACATGGATCACAAGTTGCTCTTCCACCGTCATGCGGAGTATGTCACTAACAAGGGGCAAAAGCTAACCAGGGCTTTGTACCCGTTCTTTCGCAGTAGGGAACTTAACCTGTTTACGAAGCTCCGCATTTACCGAACAGCTTTCCTGCCTGCCCTCACGTATGGATCTGGTGCACGGGCCACGATTAGTGTCACCAGGATGCGGACACTGCAGAACAAGGTGCTCAGGTGGAGCCTGCACGCGCCGCCACTCACGAGAACTGTCACTCTCCACGAGGAAGCGGATATCGTCCCCGTAAAGACGACCATACGCAACAACGCGCGGCGCCTCTATGAAAAAGTGGATGCCTTGCGGGACACTGTCCGTGGGTCACGCCACGTTGGGACCACACTTCCACGCCCCTGGCATCGGCATCCGGTTCCCCTAACCATTCTACAGGAATCGGATTCCGACCGTGGCTAACGATAGGTCCGGCACGCCCACCACAGTCGCATTCCTTTGGCAGGACTAGCCCCCATTCTACGGCCAATACTTTTCAACCATACCTGCCCACGTTAAGCTAAATTTTTCTGCCTGACTCATGTAGTACTGTCACCGTCAGAGGGTGGTACAGGACTACAAGTCCCACCGCCACACCTCCAAAGTGAATTGCAGAGACGCAGTCACTGCCCTGTGGATGAATTTACTGCCTCACCAACACAGTTAGACCGCAATAGACCGGTGATGCTGTATTGTAACATATCACAAAAAAGGGAAAAAAAACAAACACAAACACTTACGTCGATAGGCTTCCGTTCACGAGGTAGAGTGATAAGAACATTGAGATGGTTAACTTATTGTTTTGGGTTTTATAGTAATGTTAGTATTGAATAATAATGCTCTATGTTACTACCGAGTGCGTATGTGTACGGTTCTGATGAAACTCTCAAATACGTCCATATGAATTTGAAAACAACAGCTGGACGAAAAAGAGATGGGAGGTGCGATTCTGCGAAGAAATGGACAGAGGACTGACATACGTAAGTCGAAACAAACCGCCTCCTTTCTCGTTTAGATGCCCTTTTTCATTATTGTGCTCGGAGAGCGAACCACGACAAAAACTACTTCTCCTTTTTTTTTTTCCTCATCAGTCTACTGACTGGTTTGATGCGGCCCGCCACGAATTCCTTTGATGTGCTAACCTCTTCATCTCAGAGTAGCACTTCCAACCTACGTCCTCAATTATTTGCTTGACGTATTCCAATCTCTGTTTTCCTCTACAGTTTTTGCCCTCTACAGTTCCCTCTAGTACCATGGAAGTCATTCCCTCATGTCTTAGCAGATGTCCTATCATCCTGTCCCTTCTCCTTATCAGTGTTTTCCACATATTCCTTTCCTCTCCGATTCTGCATAGAACCTCCTCATTCCTTACCTTATCAGTCCACCTAATTTTCAACATTCGTCTATAGCACCACATCTCAAATGCTTCGATTCTCTTCTGTTCCGGTTTTCCCACAGTCCATGTTTCACTACCATACAATGCTGTACTCCAGACGTACATCCTCAGAAATTTCTTCCTCAAATTAAGCCCGTTATTTGATATAAGTAGACTTCTCTTTCCAGAAATGCCTTTTTTACCATAGCGAGTCTGCTTTTGATGTCCTCCTTGCTCCGTCCGTCATTGGTTATTTTACTGCCTAGGTAGCAGAATTCCTTAACTTCATTGACTTCGTGACCATCAATCCTGATGTTAAGTTTCTCGCTGTTCTCATTTCTACTACTTCTCATTACCTTCGTCTTTCTCCGATTTACTCTCAAACCATACTGTGTACCCATTAGACCATTCATTCCGTTCAGCAGATCATTTAATTATTCTTCACTTTCACTCAGGATAGCAATGTCATCAGCGAATCGTATCATTGATATCCTTTCACCTTGTATTTTAATTCCACTCCTGAAGCTTTCTTTTATTTCCATCATTGCTTCCTCGATGTACAGATTGAAGAGTAGGGGCGAAAGGCTACAGTCTTGTCTTACACCCTTCTTAATACGAGCACTTCGTTCTTGATCGTCCACTCTTATTATTCCCTCTTGGTTGTTGTACATATTGTATATGACCCGTCTCTCCCTATAGCTTACCCCTACTTTTTTCAGTGTCTCGAACAGCTTGCACCATTTTATATTGTCGAACGCTTTTTTCAGGTCGACAAATCCTATGAACGTGTCTTGCTTTTTCTTTAGCCTTGCTTCCATTATTAGCCGTAACGTCAGACTTGCCTCTCTCGTGCCTTTACTTTTTCTAAAGCCAAACTGATCGTCACCTAGAGCATTCTCAATTTTCTTTTCCATTCTTCTGTATATTATTCTTGTAAGCAGCTTCGATGCATGAGCTGTTAAGCTGATTGTGCGATATTACTCGCACTTGTCAGCTCTTGCCGTCTTCGGAATTGGGTGGATGATGCTTTTCCGAAAGTCAGATGGTATGTCGCCAAACTCATATATTCTACACACCAGCGTGAATAGTCGTTTTGTTGCCACTTCCCCTAATGATTTTAGAAATTCTGATGGAATGTTATCTATCCCTTCTGCCTTATTTGACCGTAAGTCCTCCAAAGCTCTTTTAAATTCCGATTCTAATACTGGATCCCCTATCTCTTCTAAATCGACTCCTGTTTCTTCTTCTATCACATCAGACAAATCTTCATCCTCATAGAGGCTTTCAATGTATTCTTTCCACCTATCTGCTCTCTCCTCTGCATTTAACAGTGGAATTCCCGTTGCACTCTTAATGTTACCACCGTTGCTTTTAATGTCACCAAAGGTTGTTTTGACTTTCCTGTATGCTGAGTCTGTGCTTCCGACAATCATATCTTTTTCGATGTCTTCACATTTTTCCTGCAGCCATTTCGTCTTAGCTTCCCTGCACTTCCTATTTATTTCATTCCTCAGCGACTTGTATTTCTGTATTTCTGATTTTCCCGGAACATGTTTGTACTTCCTCCTTTCATCGATCAACTGAAGTATTTCTTCTGTTACCCATGGTTTCTTCGCAGCTACCTTCTTTGTACCTATGTTTTCCTTCCCAACTTCTGTGATGGCCCTTTTTAGAGATGTCCATTCCTCTTCAACTGTACTGCCTACTGCGCTATTCCTTATTGCTGTATCTATAGAGTTACAGAACTTCAAACGTATCTCGTCATTCCTTAGAACTTCCGTATCCCACTTCTTTGCGTATTGATTCTTCCTGACTAATGTCTTGAACTTCAGCCTACTCTTCATCACTACTATATTGTGATATGAGTCTATATCTGCTCCTGGGTACGCCTTACAATCCAGTATCTGATTTCGGATTCTCTGTCTGACCATGATGTAATCTAACTGAAATCTTCCCGTATCTCCCGGCCTTTTCCAAGCATACCTCCTCCTCTTGTTGATTCTTGAACAGGGTATTCGCTAGTACTAGCTGAAACTTGTTACAGAACTCAATTAGTCTTTCTCCTCTTTCATTCCTTGTCCCAAGCCCATATTCTCCTGTAACGTTTTCTTCTAATCCTTCCCCTACAACTGCATTCCAGTCGCCCATAACTATTAGATTTTCGTCCCCCTGTACATACTGCATTACCCTTTCAATATCCTCATACACTTTCTCTATCTGTTCATCTTCAGCTTGCGAGGTCGGCATGTATACCTGAACTATCGTTGTCGGTGTTGGTCTGCTGTCGATTCTGATTAGAACAACACGGTCACTGAACTGTTCACAGCAACACACCTTCTGCCTTCCCTTCCTATTCATAAAGAATCCTACACCTGTTATACCATTTTCTGCTGCTGTTGATATTACCCGATACTCATCTGACCAGAAATCCTTGTCTTCCTTCCACTTCACTTCACTGACCCCTACTATATCTAGATTGAGCCTTTGCATTTCCCTTTTCAGATTTTCTAGTTTCCCTACCACGTTCAAGCTTCTGACATTCCACGCCCCGACTCGTAGAACGTTATCCTTTCGTTGATTATTCAATCTTTCTCTCATGGTAACCTCCCCCTTGGCAGTCGCCTCCCGGAGATCCGAATGGGGGACTATTCCGGAATCTTTTGCCAATGGAGAGATCATCATGACACTTCTTCAACTACAAGCCACATGTCCTGTGGATACACGTTACGTGTCTTCAATGCAGTGGTTTGCATTGCCTTCTGCATCCTCATGTCGTTGATCATTGCTGATTCTTCCGCCTTTAGGGGCAATTTCCCACCCCTAGGACAAGGGAGTGCCCATAACCTGTATCCGCTTCTCCGCCCTCTTTGACAAGGCCGTTGGCAGAATGAGGCTGACTTCTTATGCCGGAAGTCTTCGGCCGCCAATGCTGATTATTTATCAAAATTTAGGCAGTGGCGGGGATCGAACCCGGGACCGAAGACGTTTCGATTATGAATCCAAGACGCTACCACTTTTTTTTAATCTCATTTTCTTCGCTTTTGTTCGTTGCATTCATATCAGCGACCTCAGTAGTCATTAAGAGCAGAATGGGGCGCTCTACGAAATTCACGGTCTTAACAGAACCCCGCTTGGTGTAAGGAGCATAAACATTCAACGGTTGAACAGTGGAAAAACGTTGTGTGGAGTGACGAATCACGGTACACAATGTGGCGATCCGATGGCAGGATGTAGGTATAGCGAATGCCTGGTGAACGCGATCTGCCAGCGTGTTTAGTGCCAACAGTAAAATTCGGAGGCGGTAGCGTTATTGTGGATCGTGTTTTTTCGTGGAGGGGGCTTACACCCCTTGTTGTTTTGCTTGGCACCATCACAGCACAGGTCTACACTGACGTTTTAAGCAACTTCTTGCTTCCCACTGTTCAACAGCAATTCAGGGATGCCGATTGCATCTTTCAACATGATCTAATCCATAATGCACGGCCTGAGGCGGTGTGGTTACACGACAATAACATCCCTGTAATGGAATAGCCTGCACAGAGTCCTGACCGGAAACCTATAGAACACCTCTGGGATGCTTTGGAACGCCAATTTCGGGCCAGGACTCACCGACCGACATCGATACCTCTCCTCAGTGCAGCACTCCGTGAAGAATGGGCTGCCATTCCCCAAGAAACATTCCAGCACCGGATTGAACGTATGCCTGCCAGAGTGAAAGCTGTCATCAAGGCTTAAGGGTAGGGCAACACCATATTGAATTCCAGTATTACCGATGGAGGGCACCACGAACTTGTAAGTAATTTTCAGCCAGGTGTCCGGATACATTTGATCACATAGTGTATTTACGGCACGATGGAAGAGACTAGCGAAAGCCGACAGAGAAGGATATCAATTTGGATTCCGGAAAAGAGGAACCGGAGAACAATACTGAATGTTCGAATTATCTTTAGAACAGTGGTTGCCAACGTTTTTGAGACCGTTACACCCGAACGACAATATATAGAAACCAATATCCCAAACAGAGTTTACCCTCAAAGTAAAGATTAGACTGGAACATATCTATTTTTAAAATTATTGCAAAATACGTAATATTTCGCTGGCATTCAACAAATAAAAGTCACATGTTTTTGCAGGTGTTACATTGAACCCAGAAATAATGAAAGTAGTGTTTTTATTCGGCATGGTCTCGGCCAATGCACATCGTAAATTGTGTCCCAAGTTGAGTCGGTTCTTCGCTTTTGTTTTCATTGCCCTATAGCCGCAAACCCACTTTACACATATAACATGTGCCGAATGGAATTGGTATTTTTACGGTTTTTTTTTGGTAACTCTCGTCATGAATCTTTCTCCAAAATGTTGCTAGTCCTGTTTTCGAGAAATTTTTTTTCAGTGTGTTTTCTTCACGCAGTCCAAGAAATTCTTGTTTGTCTTGAACTTCACTACTTGAAAGTAATCCTTCATTCACTGAAAACGGTATTAAAACGCAAGACATTTAGTTGTCGATTCTGCATTTCAGGAAAACAGTTTTTAACAGAATTTCTTAGTGTTTCCTACACGGGGGATAGGCAAAATAATGTGGACACCTGTACTTACTTGGAAATGTTTTATTAATAAGGAGTCGGACCCCCATTTGCCCCTAATGCAGCTGCAATTCTTCTTGGAATACTGGCATATAATGATTGTGTGTTCTCCAGTGGAATGTTATGCCACTCTTCGGTCGGAACATCTTTTAACTCCTGTAGTGACGAAGGAGGGAAACCTGCTCTGGAGTCTGCGCTCCAATATTGCCCACAAGGGGTCGATAATGTTCAAGTCCTGGGACTGTGCTGGCCAGGGGAGACGCTGCATTTCAGTTGCATGCTCCTTATACCAGTGTTGTACAGTCCCGGCTGTGAGAATGGGTGCGTTGTCGTCCTGAAATATGAATTCATTGTTGGGGAACAACATTTGAATCATGGGTTGCACCTGATCACCTAAAAAGTTAACATAATCGTTGGCTGTAATACGGCCTGTGAGAGTAATGATGGGACCATCAGAATACTATGATATGACTGCTCACACCATCACACTTCCACCGCCATGCTTAGCAGTTGGAATCAAGCAATCAGGATTATAGACGGCTTTCAGCGGTTTGCAGGCGTAAATCAGGTCCGATGTTGGAAACAACGAAAACGTTGAGTCATCGGACCATATGACGTGTTTTCACTGATCAACCGTCCAGGCTGTCTTTGCGTTAGTTATCCTCACTAATGGCCCCGGTATACCAGATCGTTCATGAGTATTCACTTTATGGAGTTCTCGGCGGACAATGTCGATAGATGCGGAGTCTAGAAGATGGGTATTGGTCTCTGCAGTCAATTTAGCAGCCGTAGTTTTGCGTCGCTTTGACACAATTTGTGTTAGTGTACGACGATCTCTGTCATTTAGCTGAATTGTGCCCGCTATTACATTTACACGATGATACCTTTCCATGTTTTATGTAGGCTATCACGACTGTTGAAACAGTTGCCCTTGAAACATTGAATGAGTTGGCTGTCTTCGTCACTGATGCTGCAGCTAATCAGGCTCCCCACAGTCTGCCCTCTCTGGAATTCTGTTAGCTGTTCTTTGCACTTCGACCTCGTCCTGTGAACGCAAATACCAAGTGTGCATTACTCGTGAACAACCTGCCCTGATGCCTAGTCCGTACTGAACACGCACAGTCCAGCGCGACACGTGCCTTACCTGCGTTGTTGACCGTCAGACACTACCATCCCATTACCACCACCGTTCACATTATTTTGCGTATTCCCTGTATGATGAAAATTGTCTGGTCACCTGTTAATGTACATTAACATGGGGGGCGCCGAACCTTCACCTTAGTGATGGCCCGAACTCCAGTGGGACACTTCCCATTAGATGTCTCAGTGTCTGTCTGTCGACGAATGGCAGCCCAAACTTCCTTAACAGTCGAAACTACAGACGGTAGTAATAATGGATGCTGGAGTCCGGGGTAAAGTCGATGTTCTAGCTCATGTCAAAAATTATCCAAAACCATTGCCTGACACATGCTGCTTGATGACAAGTTGCATTGTGGTGCTGATGCAGTCACCATCAGCGAACTGTCTCTCTATTGTACGCATTACACAACGTGTTCATATCCTTCCGCATTCTGCCTGTGATCGTTTTTGCCCCCAGAAGCTAGCCTCGCATCAGCGGTCCTAATAACATAAAAAAGCTGCGCTAGACTCTTACTTTGCGGAATGCAAAGTAAATTTGTTATCTGCTGAAGGCAATCTTCAGAGCACAGTAGAGCGCCGATCTCCCACCGATGGAACTTCGCCCCCTCGACACTGCTCGGCCGCTAGACTAGAGACAATTTATAAACGAACAACAACACTGGTCCCCTGGGCCAAGCCCGGCGATGTAATTTTCGCGGAGACAACAACTTATGCCACCTGCCCTGTGCGAATGCCAAAGTCCCTGCTGACTGCTCGGACCCGTATTTCTTAACATCGAACACTGCATTGTCCATTTCACATCCAGCCATGCACCTTGTTCCCAAGCACTCTCGGAAAGAAAAGAAAAAGGAAGACTAGCACATTTAACATGTAGTTAAGATCTGAGGTTAGTTAGAGGTCAGTAAGAGGCTAGGTAGAGGTCAGTAGAATATGTACTGCAATTATATATACAGGGTGGTCCATTGATCGTGACCGCGCCAAATATCTCACGAAATAAGCGTCAAACGAAAAAACTACAAAGAACGAAACTTGTCTAGCTTGACGGGGGGAACTAGATGGAGCTATGGTTGGCACGCTAGATGGCGATGCCGTAGGTCAAACGGATATCAACTGCGTTTTTGTAAATAGGAACCCCTATTTTTTATTACTTACACGTGTAGTACGTAAAAAAAAGGCTTTAGTTGGATCACTTTTTTCGCTTTGTGATAAATGGCGCTGTAATAGTCACAAACATATGGCTCACAATTTTAGACGAATAATTGCTAACAGGTAAGTTTCTAAAATTAAAATACAGGACGTAGGTACGTTTGAACATTTTATTTCGGTTGTTCCAGTGTGGTCAATGTACCTTTGTGAACTTATCAATTCAGGGAACGCATGCTGTTACAGCGTGATTACCTGTAAATACCACATTAATGCAGTAAATGCTCAAAATGATGTCCGTCAACCTCAATGCACTCGGCAATACGTGAAACGACATTCCTCTCAACAGCGAGTAGTTCGCCTTCCGCAATGTTCGCACATAGCATGGGGGCTTAATTAAACAGAATGCAAATAATTTTAATTTTTAGTCTCTGTCCGTCCGGTTACGCAGTCTCGTAACCGGTTGGCCCTGCATAATGTTAGTACGCAATCTGACTGCATAGAATAACAACACAGAATGAAAGAAAATTTCCGTTAACACAATTAATTAATTAAGTCCCCAGCAACTATAAAAACTACGAAACAACAAAGTACAAATGTAACTGTTCTGTGTGTGGAAGTGTGATTCAACGTACACATCTGGCACGGTTCTACCTCAATAAGACAAGATATTTTAAACACGATTTACACTGAAGTAATTTAAAAAAAACCAGAAATACTATAATTGCATATAGAAACCAGAATTACAGAACACGACCCAGATGCTTTGTTGACTGAACCTGTGACCAAGAGGCATTGTTATTTAGGACGTCTAAAATAAAAAAAAATCTTTACCTTCATATATATTGACGAAACATACACTTTGATCATTACAACATCCCCAATCGAATAACATATGGTGTCTTGCCCAACAGAACAACTAGTACTATATAGACGTATCAACAAGCACACTACCTCAGAACTACTACTGCCCTCAGGAACTTCTCAGCGGCAACTGCCAGTGGAAGCGGCTGAATAATACTCTTTGGCGCAATCTCTGGCGCTGTAACGCAGTGTAGCCACCTTTCATATACCTCTCCTCCACGGGCTAGAATTTGATGGTATTTTAGCCAGCATTGGTGGTGAAAATGCCACCAAATTCGTCCAAAAAAAATACAGACAAAAATAAAAGATAATGTCAAATAAGTAAATAAATAATTTTTGGCTTTGCACTGACCCTTCAATAACCTAATATATATTCAATAACCTAATATATAAAATTCATACATGTGATTTTACATAATAGTTTACACAAGTATCATGTGGTTAAACAATTCAATCAATAGCGCCAGCAATGACGAACAGGTGCAGGTAAGAGTCTCATGTCATTTCATAAACAGTAAACACACAAAAAAATCAGTTTATACAAATATTCACATAAAATCCTTTCAATAGTTCAATAAATAAGTAGGACTCCTCAGAGTAATTGACATTTCCAACAGTGGCACCCAGCAATGGTCAACAGGTGCAAATAGCAGTCTCATAACATTTCATAAACAGTATTTAAACAGCTCCAACAATGGCACCCAGAAATGGCGAGCAGGCGCAGACAACATCAAGTGACATTATCTCAGTAGCAGCAGTTCCATCAGTGGCACCCAGTAATGTTGAACAGGTGCAGACACCAACAAGTGACATCATTTTAGTAGAAGCAGTCCATCAGTGGCACCCAGCAATGTTGAACAGGTTCAGACACCAACAAGTAACATTATTTCAGTAGAAGCAGTTCCACCAGTTTCACCCAGCAATGTTGACAGGTGCAGACAGCAACAAGTGACATCATTCAGTAGAAGCAGTTCCATCAGTGGCACCCAGATATGTTGAACTGGTGCAGACACCAACAAGTAACATTATTTCAGTAGAAGCAGTTCCATCAGTGGCACCCAGCTATGTTGAACAGGTGCAGACACCAACAAGTGACATCATTCAGCAGAAGCAGTTCCATCAGTGGAACCCAGCAATGTTGAGCAGGTGCAGACAGCAACAATTAACATTATTTCAGTAGAAGCAGTTCCACCAGTTTCACCCAGCAATGTTGACAGGTGAAGACACCAACAAGTGACATCATTCCAGTAGAAGCAGTCCATCAGTGGCACCCAGCAATGATGAGCAGGTGGAGACACCAACAAGTGACATCATTTCAGTAGAAACAGTCCATCAGTGGCACCCAGCAATGTTGAACAGGTGAAGACACCAACAAGTAACATCATTCCAGTAGAAGCAACCCATCAGTGGCACCCACCAATATTGAACAAGTGCAGGTAACAGTCCATAATACTCACTATCCCTAACTAGATAGTTCATCAGCAGAAATTAAACATTTCTAAGTGGCACCCATCATGTTGAACACGTGCAGGTAACAGTCCATATTATTCACTATCACTAATCAGACAGTTCATCAGAGTTTATCAGCAGAAATTAAACATTTCCAAGTGGCACCCATCAATGTTGAACAGGTGCAAGCACGAACAACAGTTTGAATGCACACACAATTGCTTTTACAAAATTATTATCAATGCTCTTACACTAAACATAGAAATTATAATAAACACACAAATGATATCAGATAATTGTCATATTAACTATTACAAATATCAGTAAACCTATATTTTTTATGGGTGTCAGTGCAGGCCACAACAAACAAGTAAAATAATATTTAGGAGATAGGTCGGTACCATCTTCATCCTCCTTGTGCCATATAAACCAACAACAAAAAATTATGCCCCTCACTTACTTTACCTCTTATCCACCAAAACTCCAATAATCATCAGCATCACATAATCTTAATACTTCAATAATACCTCTTCAATACGTCGATACATATAAACCTTATCACCAATATCATTTATCTTACCTGCATACATGAAATGCATACATGACCTCTAACAGCCTTTAGTTTGAATAACTTTCAGTAAGTAAGTACGAGTACGGTGAGTGAATGATCGTAATAATTCACAGTGTGTACACCACCTCAAGAATCATGGCACAAGAGAAGCAAACAGGTTTAAAAAGAATATCATTGCGAACTAAATAATACTGTCTAATCACTACGCTTTCCTTTCTCCTCCACTTCTCCTTAATGTCCTTCCAGATTGGATCCTTGTTTTGCTCCTTAGCGATGTCCTGGAGCGAAGACGAAATAAAATTTTCAAACGCAACAACTTGAATATACATCAAACAATAATTGTTTTCTTTGCAGTCCTCCTCAGCACTTTGTTTCAAACCCGTAGGTACACGTGATAAAGCAGCCGCAATAATATTTGAAGAACCCTGTATGTAAACAATACTAAAATCAAATTCCTGTAGATACAGCGCCCATCGTGACAATCTTCCATGTGTTAATTTTGCTGACATAAGAAATTCCAGAGCTCGATGATCGGTGTAAACCTTAGTATGTCTGCCACACAAAAAGATGCGAAATTTTGTGAAATCCCAAACAACAGCCAAAGCTTCGAGTTCCGTAATCGAATAATTCCTTTCTAATTTAGAGAGAACACGACTTCCAAATGCAATAGTTTTCTGCACTACAACGCCGTTTTCTTCTATCTCTTGAAATAAGTGTGCACCTAGGCCTTTGTATGATGAGTCAGTCGCCAAACAAAAATCTTTAGATACATCCGGATTTGAAAGAAGTGGAGCAGCAACTGAAGCATCACGAAGTTGTTCAAATTTTGATTCAGCTTCCTCATCCCAACACCAATTAGAATTCTTTCCAGATAGTTCACACAAACGAGGTGTGGCCAAATTAACCAATCTAATAAAGCGTCTAAGAAAACTACAGACACCAAGGAAACTACGAAAATTACGTTTTGTAGTAGGAAGAGCATAATTACGAATAGCGTCTAGCTTCTCTGGATCAGGAAGAATACCTTCTGTAGAAATAATATGACCAAGAAATTTCACCTGAGAACTACCAAATTCAGATTTTTCCAAGTTCACTGTAATCCCAACTCTTGCAAAAATACGTAATAATGAATCCAAAATTTTATTATGCTCACTCCAAGAACGTTTAGCAATAAGAATATCGTCAACATATGAAGTAATATTGTCACGAAGATAAACAGGTAAAATTTCGTTTAAACTACGAATGAATGCTGCTGAAGATACAGTAAGTCCAAACGGTAATTTCCGAAATCACTTTTGGGTAAAATAGTCATATCCGGTTATTCTTTAGCGACTCTCTAGATCGATAGATAGTTGAAGAGTTGTTTTGATAGATACAAAGAATAGTAAAAGAGTAGGCAGCGGTGCAGAAAACTAAAAGGAAAATAGCACCACTACAGCTCGGGGCCCTGTGCACGCTACGGCACATATTCACTTAGTGTAGCGAATCCCCTGAGGACTTAAATAGCCGCACATAAATTTCTGTTTGTGACTTAGTGGCCAATTTGGTGGAAGTGCGTACATAAATTGATTTAACCATGAACATGTATATATGTCATTCTTAGAATTGCGAAAGATCTTAAATTTCCTAACAGTTAAAAAGTGTTTATAATCAAAGTTTTCGCCTCGTGGCGACAAAGACGTACCGCGTCTGTCCCCGTCCGAATGTCGATTATTGTCAAGTTGGCGCGCCTGGCGCTCTCTTGTTGCTTCTCGTAAATGAAATAAATTATTTTCTTCAAAGCCCTCTGTTATCTGTGATTCCAAATTTCTTCTGCTGTCTTTTCCTACGATTTCGCTTTCAATTTGTTTGACTTGCTTTCGTAACGCTTCAAATTCCCTTTTAACGCGTTCATTAAATTTTCCTTGATTTTCAACATGTTTGTTTATGTTCTGGTACTCTTCTGTTTCTGCAAATGGCAATGGAGCTGTATCATCTGAATCTCTGTCCCATTTAAACTACGACTTGTCAGTTTATCTGAAATCTCCTCAACTCTTTCCGATAAGTCGCCTGTTTGTTCTTTCTGTTTATTTAAGTCTTCCGTAAGTGCCGCGACTCGGGTTTCAGTATTAACACATTTAGTAGTTACCTGTTCATACTGTTGTGTTAGATTATTTATTCTGTCATTTGGTACGGATTCTTCGATTCTTTCAAATATTTCTTCCTTATCGTGTGCGCGTTGTAAATTTAACTCTGAAAATTTTTGTACTATCACACGATCTCTTTCTTCCTGTTCTCTATCCTGTTCCTTTTGTCTGATTTCTATTGAAATTAATCTATTATTGTGAGCATTCAAAATCGGTTGTACTTCTTCTCTAATTTCTTTCTTTAATTCATCTTTCATGTTTTTAAAACATGTCGCTATTCGTGAGTCTAACCGTGTTTCCATTGTTTCCATCTCGGTTTTAATTGTTCCTATTTGTGAGTCTAACCGTGTTGCCAATGTTCCCATGTCTGTTTTTAATTCAGATCCTAACTGTGATCCCAAATTTAATATTGCACTCATCAACTGCTCCATACTAACTGGTTTGAAACTCTTTTCACCCCAAACATTTCCCGCAAAATCAGCTTCTTTCGTCATAGCTGTAAAGCTATCTGTGTTCGATACTATTCCAGAATCTTCTGTCGTTAATCTCGCATTCTGAAAATTTTTGATTATGAAGAATTTTGAACTGGTTCCCGACTATTTTCCCGACTTATTAAATTGTTTTCTACTCCATTATTCATCATACTGTTCTCCTGTGTCGGCGAGTTCGCCATGTTAACAATTTCGTCATTCTCACTACCGATCATTTTTGCCTTTTTCATCGATCGCGTAATCATTTACATAACATACAAAACTGGTCACTATACGAAAATTACACACAAAATGACACTTTATCACCAACAATACCATTCACACGAAATGCTTCCCGACAAACACGCCTAACGTACAATTAAAATCTTCATAATTGCACAAAATTGTCTAACCCGCATACAAGACATCAAAAATTAAATTCTGCTAAAATACCATTAAAAGAATGACAAGCCAACTACACATGTTCAATTACCAAATCTACACATGCAATATAGACTACAATTACTAAACTACAAATTACCACAACAATACTACTGTTTGCTATTTTTACTATCAAAAGAATTCCAAGTGACAATCCTGGCAGGGTCGCCAAGTGCATGGGGGCTTAATTAAATGGAATGCAAATAATTTTAATTTTTAGTTGCTGTTTGTCCAGTTACACAGTCTCGTAACCGGTTGGCCCTGAATAATATTAGTACGCAATCTGACTGCATAGAATAACAACACAGAATGAAATAAAATTTCCGTTAACACTATTAATTAATTAATTAATTAATTAATTAATTAATTAATTAATTAATTAAGTCCCCAGCAACTATAGAAGCTACAAAACGACGAAGTACAAATGTAACTGTTCTGTGTGTGGAAGTGTGATTCAACGTACACATCTGACCCGGTTCTACCTCAATAAGACAAGACATTTTAAACACAATTTACACTGAAGTAATTAAAAAAACTAGAAATACTATAATTGCATATAGAAACCAGAATTACAGTCTAACACAAGAACACGAGCCAGATGCTTTGTTGACTGAACCTGTGACCAAGAGGCATTGTTATTTAGGACGTCTAAAATAAAAAAAATTCTTTACCTCTATATATATTGACGAAAAATACACTTTGATCATTACAACATCCCCAATCGAATAACATATGGTGTCTTGCCCAACAGAACAACTAGTACTCTATCGACGTATCAACAAGCACAGATCACGCCTACCTCAGAACTACTACTGCCCTCAGGAGCTTCTCAGGGGCAACTGCCAGTGGAAGCGGCTGAATAATACTCTTTGGCGCAATCTCTGGCGCTGTGATTCAGTGTAGCCATCTTTCAACATGCATTGAAAATACGCTCATGCATGTTGTCCGGCGTTGTCGATGGATCACGATAGCAAATATCCTTCAAATTTTCCCATAGAAAGAAATCCGGGGACGTCATATCTGGTGAACGTGCGGGTCATGGTATGGTGCTTCGACGACCAATCCACCTGTCATGAAATATTCTACTGAATACCGCTTCAACCGCACGCGAACTATGTGCCGGACATCCATCATGTTGGATCCACATCGCCATTCTGTCATGCAGTGAAACATCTTGTAGTAACATCGGTAGAACATTACGTAGGAAATCAGCATACATTGCACCATTTAGACTGCCATCGATAAAATGGGGGCAATCATCCTTCCTCCCATAATGCCGCACCATACATTAACCCGCCAAGGTCGCTGATGTTCCACTTGTCGCGGCCATCGTGCATTTTCCGTTACCCAATAGTGCATATTATGCCGGTTTACGTTACCACTGTTGGTGAATGACGCTTCGTCGCTAAATACAACGCGTGCAAAACATCTGTGGTCGTCCCGTAATTTCTCTTGTGCCCAGTGGCAGAACTGTACACGACGTTCAAAGTCGTCGCCATGCAATTCCTGGTGCATAGAAATATGGTACGGGTGCAATCGATGTTGATGCAGCATTTACAGCACCGACGTTTTTGAGATTCCCTGTTTTCGCTCAGTTTGTCTGCTACTGATGTGCGGATTAGCCTCGACAGCAGCTAAAACACCTACTTGGGCATCATCATTTGTTAAAGGCCATGGTTGACGTTCCGCATGTGGCTAAACACTTTCTGTCTCCTTAAATAACGTAACTATACGGCGAACGGTCCGGGCACTTGGATGATGTCGTCCAGAATACCGAGCAGCATATATAGCACACGCCCGTTGGGCATTTTGATCACAACAGCCATACATCAAAAAGATATCGACCTTTTCCGCAATTGGGAAACGGTCCATTTTAACGGATAATGTAGCACGAAGCAAATACCGTCCGCACTGACGGAATGTTACGTGATGCCACGTACTTGTACATTTGTGACTATTACAGCGCCATCTATCACAAAGCGAAAAAAGTGGTCCAATAAAACCCTCATATTTCTTTACGTACAACACGAATATGTAATAAAAAAAGGGGGTTCCTATTTTTAAAAAAACGCCATTGACATCCGTTTGACCTATGGCAGCACCGTCTAGCGGGCCAACCATAGCGCCATCTGGTTTCCCCCTTCAAGCAAGACGAGTTTCGTTCTTTGTAGTGTTTTCGTTTGATGCTTATTTCGTGAGATATTTGGCCCGGTCACTATGAATGGACCACCCTGTGTGTGTCCTAATCTCCTCCTCCACCCTCTCTCTGTCCATCTCCTACTCCTCCTTCTCTTTGACCATCTCCTTCAACTCACAATTTGACCATTTTCTCCCCCTCTTCCTTCACTGTCCTACTCCTCCACCACCCCCAACCTCTCTCCATCTCTTTCGCACCTCTCAGTCAATTTCTTCCTTCCCCTTTTCTCTATCGATTTTGTCTCCCTCCCTCTGTCTGTTCATCTCCTCTTCCTCTCTCTCTCTCTCTCTGTCTCTCTGACCTTAACCCTTTTTATTGTTATCACAAATTCCAACAGTTGCTTGGAGCATCCAGGAGCTCAGGAAATGCTACTGAACAGCCATCCTGCTGTTATCAGTGAGGAATCACTTAGGCAGAGCTGATCCGTGGTGGCATAAGGGGGATTCCCAATATCTGAGTCATGTTTTATGCTCATGTTAAACATTCTTTTCCTGCCAAAAAATATCTTTTTATACAAATGTTTATTGTAAAACAAAATTACTTATAGTAAAGAATGGGTAAATAACTTTTGGCTGGTAAATTGATGAGCCTATGCAGCAGAATATGGCAGCCAAAATATGTCTATGCAGACTGCGCTAATAAACGGTTTGCATGGTAGAGAGCGTGCGAAAACCAAATTTCGTCAAGTGCATTTCAAAATGGCGACCACCTGACAACGAAAGGTAGAGAAAATCGCCCTATTTTGTAGCCTTTAAATGTAAGTAAATAACAAAAATTATTATGAAAAATATACTCTTTTGCCAGGGTCACGTCAAAATTAGAAGTGTCAATTTCATTAAATCCAAAACGGCATCAAGTTTTAGAGAGAAGTTTTTTTTTTTAATTCATGCAAATCACTTTAAGGAAAGTAGTCTCTGGAAATAAGCATTTCAAATTTTGTGTATATAACTTTAAAATTTTTATTTTATTGTTAATCTGCTATTCCCCTGGACCATACAATTCGTACAAGCTGCTCTGTTACGAAGGCCGGTTCAAACGCTGGAGGCGTTTCTCGTCCCTTTTCGTGGCGAATGAGCAGGTTGTGCTGCAAATAACGACTTCCATAACTTTCTTGTTATGTAGAACACCATTAAGTCCGTTTTGAAAATGACGCCCCTCTACTGTTAGCATTTTGGACAACTTTCACATGCCAAAATATGTGTTTTCGACACGAATTAATTAATTGGCTCCAATGCATGTCTCCGTCAGATTTCCGTGAGTCACATTTTTGGACACATTAGCAACTGATTCTGTATCTTGACTCTTAAGTGGTTGCTTATGATCAAACGTACCCAGTGTCCCGTTAATCTCAGCCTGCTTTCAGTCACAACAATTTTGTGAGGTAACGGGCGAGTGTGGCTCCCTGGAAATATTTTAAGTTCGGAGTTGGCGTGGCCGCGTGGGGGCCTCTCGGCGGGTCGCAGCAAGGCAGAAATCACGTGGTGCCGAACATTAGCTGACCAAGGGGGGTAGCCCCAGCGTATGGTCCAGCCGACTGCGTGGCTGGGAATTCCTTGGTGGCGCTGTCTCGATGAAAGACACTTGTATACCGAGAGTGCCAAACATGGCGACCTTTGTGAAACCGTCATGGCAGACATTTCACAGCTCATGTAGAAATTAATAAATTAATTAATTCCCCCAGGAAGGGGAAACTTTATTGACACATTCCTGGGGTCAGATACATCACATGATCACACTGACAGAACCACACGCACATAGACACAGGCAACAGAGCATGCACAATGTCGGCACTAGTACAGTGTATATCCACCTTTCGCAGCAATGCAGGCTGCTATTCTCCCATGGAGACGATCGTAGAGATGCTGGATGTAGTCCTGTGGAACGGCTTGCCATGCCATTTCCACCTGGCGCCTCAGTTGGACCAACGTTCGTGCTGGACGTGCAGACCGCGTCAGACGACGCTTCATCCAGTCCCAAACATGCTGAATGGGGGACAGATCCGGAGATCTTGCTGGCCAGGGTAGTTGACTTACACCTTCTAGAGCACGTTGGGTGGCACGGGATACATGCGGACGTGCATTGTCCTGTTGGAACAGCAAGTTCCCTTGCCGGTCTAGGAATGGTAGAACGATGGGTTCGATGACGGTTTGGATGTACCGTGCACTATTCAGTGTCCCCTCGACGATCACCAGAGGTGTACGGCCAGTGTAGGAGATCGCTCCCCACACCATGATGCCGGGTGTTGGCCCTGTGTGCCTCGGTCGTATACAGTCCTGATTGTGGCGCTCACCTGCACAGCGCCAAACACGCATACGACCATCATTGGCACCAAGGCAGAAGCGACTCTCATCGCTGAAGACGATACGTCTCCATTCGTCCCTCCATTCACGCCTGTCGCGACACCACTGGAGGCGGGCTGCACGATGTTGGGGCGTGAGCGGAAGACGGCCTAACGGTGTGCGGGACCGTAGCCCAGCTTCATGGAGACGGTTGCGAATGGTCCTCGCCGATACCCCAGGAGCAACAGTGTCCCTAATTTGCTGGGAAGTGGCGGTGCGGTCCCCTACGGCACTGCGTAGGATCCTATGGTCTTGGCGTGCATCCGTGCGTCGCTGCGGCCCGGTCCCAGGTCGACGGGCACGTACACCTTCCGCCGACCACTGGCGACAACATCGATGTACTGTGGAGACCTCACGCCCCACGTGTTGAGCAATTCGGCGGTACGTCCACCCGGCCTCCCGCATGCCCACTATACGCCCTCGCTCAAAGTCCGTCAACTGCACATACGGTTCACGTCCACGCTGTCGCGGCATGCTACCAGTGTTAAAGACTGCGATGGAGCTCCGTATGCCACGGCAAACTGGCTGACACTGACGGCGGCGGTGCACAAATGCTGCGCGACGGCCAACACCGCGGTTCCTGGTGTGTCCGCTTTGCCGTGCGTGTGATCATTGCTTGTACAGCCCTCTCGCAGTGTCCGGAGCAAGTATGGTGGGTCTGACACACCGGTGTCAATGTGTTCTTTTTTCCATTTCCAGGAGTGTACAAGTAACACACAGCAACGAATTTACAAAATCTAAACGGTTCATCCGATTTTGTCGATCGAAATGTCCTCATAAATCTATTAGTGTAATGCTAAATTGGTATAAGTTACAGGCATGTAGCTTGAATAGTACATGAGTTATTGGAGGTGAAAGTGGTCGATTATTATCGATCGCGTCAGGTCATAAGCACCCCACAGTTACACGAAAAAAGGTAGCAGAACGCTTATACGTATATTTATTCATTTTCATTTGTTTCTTTGTTTATATCAAATATATACTATAAATGAAGAAATTAGTTAAATATTTACTGCTTTTTAGAAAGCACAGAGAAATTAGGCTACTGGCCTACCTTTTCTTGCTTTTCCTTTGATATATGTTTATGTAATTTGTTTATGTACTAATAATGTGTGTTAGAGCGTGTTTATGGTCCAGCCG
Organism: Schistocerca gregaria; assembly: GCF_023897955.1. Taxonomy (NCBI): domain Eukaryota; kingdom Metazoa; phylum Arthropoda; class Insecta; order Orthoptera; family Acrididae; genus Schistocerca; species Schistocerca gregaria. The sequence continues at coordinate 1,083,225,673 of NC_064920.1, read as the reverse complement.
TAGGAATATTATTTAATTTCAAGTTTTTAAATGTAAATCCAGTATTTCTAAAGTGTTTCATTATGAAACTTCCTGGCAGATTAAAACTGTGTGCCGGAGCGAGACTCGAACTCGGGACCTTTGCCTTTCGCGGGCAAGTGTGTTGTTTACGTTTGTGAATGTGCGTTGGCTTGAAGATATGGCGGGAGCGCTGTAGCCAATCACAGCGCTCCCGAACGGGGAGATTGGATGGAAGTGGGAGAAGAGCATCTTTTCGAGAGAGGACAGGAGCGGCTCGCACGTGCGGCGCTAGGGACAGCCGCACAGGACACGGGAGAGTTCTGGACGAGGAGGCGCGACGGACAGTCGTGGGAAAGACTTGGAGAGTGGAGCAGTTTTGCGCTTGGGCGCGGGATAGAAATACTTCGGAGCGCAGACTTGTGCACTTGTGAGATTTCCATGGCTTCTGCAGTGAAGACGTAGTACGCGTTTGGAAGTGAATATCTCGCGAGCTATGTTGTTGTTCATAACTAATGACGTGAAACAGCAATCTGTTGTTTCACTGTTATTCAACTTATATTTTATTTATTTGCTGGACCATCGACACGAATAAGTGATTTGCAGAAATATACCACATTCTCAAAAGTACTTCTACTATTGTACTCATCATATAAAGTCGTTAAGATAGTACCTGCAGATTTTATTTAATCGTCATGATGCTGAAAACAGAACCGGAATTTATCCTAAAAAATGACGTTTTGCCATTCGTGCACCCAGGTTCGTCGTTGTGTACACAATCGCAGGCGCTCCAGTCTCTGATGCAGCGACAAGGGTAACCGCAGACACGGTCTCCGAGCTGCTAGTCCATGCTGCTGCAAACGTCGTCGAACTGTTCGTACACATGGTTGTTTTCTTGTAAACGTCCCCATCTATTGACTTAGTGATCGAGACGTGGCTGTACGATCCGTTACAGCCATGCGGATAAGATGCCTGTCATCTCGACTGCTAGTGATACGAGGACGTTGGGATCCAGCACGGCGTTCCTGTACCTAACGACTCCATATTCTGTTAACAGTCATTGGATCTCGACCAACGCGAGCAGCAACGTCGCGATACGATAAACCGCAATCGCGATAGGCTACAATCTGACTTTTATCGAAGTCGGATACGTGATGGTACGCATTTCTCCTCCTTACACGAGGCACCATAACAACATTTCACCAGGCAACGCCGGTCAACTGCTGTTTGTGTATGAGAAATCGGTTGGAAACGTTCCTCATGTCAGCACGTTGTAGGTGTCGCCACCGGTGCCAACCTTGTGTGAATGGTCTGAAAAGCTAATCATTTGCATATCACAGCATCTTCTTCCTGTCGGCTAAATTGCGCGTCTGTAGCACGTCTTCTTCGTGGTGTAGCAATTTTAATGGCCAGTAGTGTACAATGTCGCATCACACTGTTCACGTTCCTCTCCACGAAGGAAGAGTCTGACAAGCCAATTTAGAGATTTTTCAATAACATTAGCAGCATTAGCTCACTGAAACGAATCATTGGTAATAGGTGAAAATTTATATGAGAAAAAGTACTACCAAACTGTATCTTGAGAATGTCTTTATTCCGTCACACGACTAGTTTCAGCGATACATTACCGCCATCCTCAGGCCCCAGCGCTACCAAAAGAGTATTTGATTTCCTTGCCCCATTTACTGTGGTATCCTCGTTACTAGCACACATGGGCTAGATTCCACCAGTAATCCATCGTGTGACGCAATAAAGACATTCTCAAGATACAGCTGTGGTGGTACTTCTTCTCATATGTGTCGCCAACTGAGGTCACTTGTCCATGCATCAGGATGGACATCCATCAATTTAAGATGAAAATTGAACCGATATCTCCCGCTTAACGTGAGCAGTAGCCTTAACTTTGTCGGTCATGCAAACGCACTGCACGTCAAGGGGAAATACCCAGCCTGTTGCAAACCCCTAGCGTAGCGCTATCTACCCGTGAATCACTCATGCGCCCTTTCGGATTTCCACAGAAAATCGGGCTTGGTGTCCATCCGCACTGAAAGAGTAGATGTACGGTTGGGTTGGGTTGAGTTGATTGGGGAAGAGACCAAACAGCGACGTCATCGGTCTCATTGGGTTAGGGAAGGGTGGTGAAGGAAGTCGGCCACGTCGTTTCAAAGGTACCATCCCGGAATTTGCCTGAAGCAATTTAGGAAAATCACGGAAAACCTAAATCAGAATGGCCGGAAGCGGGATTGAACCGTCGTCCTCCCGAATGCGAGGCCTGTTTGCTAACCACTGCGTCACCTCGCTCGGTCAGATGTTTGGTCGTCGCACCTTGTTGATATACAGGGTGAGTCAGGAGGAAAGCAAGTGCTTTGAGGGGTGATAGTATTAGTGATTCTGATCAAAAAAAAACTTCATATGGACGTATGCACATTCCGAATGGTTTCCGAGTAAAACACATTTAATACCACTTTTGTACGTTTTTCTTGAGTAACTCGAAAATCGCACCCTCCAGCTAAAACGTGTTGCTGTACAAAATTAAACTATGGTAAATTTCCAACAAAAAGGTCCTATTAATTTTTTTCGCTAGAATTAATGGCTTGTGCGAAGAGAGCGCGAGAATGTTGAAAAATTCGCTCGACGCGCATACGCTGTAGCTTACGGAGTTTTTGTGGGCCAGTTTGAGGTAGCATGTTGAGGTAGCAACTTGAGACGAACAGTTTGATACGGGACACTTGTGGTCTATCAAGCCGGGAAACTACCTCAAATTGGCCTACAAAAACTACGTAAGCTACAGCGCATGCGCGCCGAGCAAGTTTTTCAGCATTCTCGCGCTCTGTTCGCACAAACCATTAGCTCTAGAGAAAAAAAATGAATAGGATCTTTTTTGTAGGAAATTTAATATACTTTAATTTTGTACTGCGACAATTTTTCGCTTGAGGGTGCAGTTTTCGAGTTATTCAAGAAAAACGTACAAAAGTGATATTAAATGTGTTCTACCTCGGAAACCTTGCGGAATAGGGCATACGTCCATATAAACTTTTTTTTTCAGAATCACTAACACTCTCTCTCTTTCCTTGTGCCTGTGTCCCGCACTCCGCAGGGTCGGCTTGGTTATCGTCTTGATTAATTGAAGGGATGGCCGGATGCCCTTCCTGTCGCCACCCAGGTGGATGAGATGACGATGAAGGCAACACCACACCTAAGCGGAGACAAATCCCCGACCCAGCCGGTAATCGAATCCGGGCCCCTTGGCACGGCATACCGTCGCGCTGAACACTTAGCTATCGGGGCGGACTGTTCAGAATCACTAATACTATCACCCCTTAAAGCATGTAACTTTCCTCCTGACTGTCCGTGTACATATTGATGTGGTGCTTGTTCTTTCGAACGTATCCAGAAGAACTGACATCAGATCTGTACATGCTACCGATGTGGTCGAGCGATTCTAAGCGCTTCAGTCTGGAACCGCGCGACTGGATGTGTGTGGTGTCCTTAGGTTAGTTAGTTTTAAGTAGCTCTAAGTTCTTGGGGATTGATGACCTCAGATGTTAGGTCCCATAGTGCTCAGAGCCATTTGAACCATTTTGAACATCAGTACATATTTCAATAACGTGATCTGACATGCCAGAGTCTTCATTTCACGTTACGTGGTGTGGCGGAAAGTGGAATTACACGCCGTGACATCACCAGCTCCTGTCTAGCATTTTTCCCCCTCTTACATATTCACAACCGGTGAGAGGACGGCTGAAGGAAAGAATTAGAGAGGAGAGAGAAGACCAAAAGGAAAAGGGGGAGCCTCTTAAATTCAGAAGGATGGGTAAAACTCTGGGCGGGGTTCACGATCAGGTAGAGGAAGTGTTAAAAATATGCTCTGTTTAGAAGCGGAGAGGTTGGAGGGATGTCCTGAAGGAAGTCGACAGTGTGAGGTTACGAATGGGTGGTAGTTGTCACGTTGAGGTGAAGGGGAGGGGGGAAGGGGGTAGAGCAGATGGTGTAGAAGTGTATAATCCCTCTGACGACGACGCAAGTCGTTCGATTTCACACATTTCATTACGTGATAGCGCTGACTACTTGACGGACTGTGAATGGCTCCTGAGTCAGCTGTTGAAAGAAATGAGATGCTGGCCCCTCTTCTGTTGTTCCTTCTTGCTCTTAAGATTTCAGTACCTGCTCAACTTCAGCACACTGGACAATGTATATAAGAAAATGGCTCTGAGCACTATGGGACTTAACATCTGAGGTCATCAGTCCCCTAGAACTTAGAACTACTTAAACCTAACTAACCTAAGGACATCACACACATGCATGCCCGAGGCAGGATTCGAACCTGCGACCGCAGCAGTCGCGGAGTTCCGGACTGAAGCGCCTAGAACTGTACGCTCACCGCGGCCGGCGACAATATAAGTCTCCACCTTAAAAGAGCACTCATTGCCTTGAAGTGCTGTGCGTGGTGTGGAACTGGTTCCTTCCAACCCTACAACGTTGTATGTCTACGACAGTGAAGCGACGTGTGACCGCCAGTCGGTTGTATTCAATCAGTGTAGCGAGACGGGTCGACTTGGAGCCGTGGCAATGGCAGAAGCGAGCTACCGTGTTGAAGTTGCCCGCTTTTTTGGAGACCTGTACGTCACGTCTATAAAGACTGGTCGAACACTCGCAATCTGTGACACTGTGTAAGAGCAGTTGTTGTAAGAAGATCCTAACCGATAGAGGAAGGGGATGAGTGGTTCCCCTTGTCGATAACAATCACTTTCAAACCCAACACTAATCGCTGCTGTCAGTAAATAAAGCCACACCTTGACCAGTTACCGAGAGAGCATTGTCGCCTTGACTGGGGTCCTGTATATTTCCTACTATAGATGATTACTAATTACGTTGATTACTAAAAGACAATGTTAAAAATAATGACACTGCCGTTTCGTCTTATGTTAAAAACATGGGTGAAATCGGTCAGTAATGACGACTTACTATGTTAGGAATTCTTTTCCATAATAAAAATCAGAGCCAGTGTTCATAATTTCGTCAACAGCCCTACGAAATCGATCTTGCGAACTGCAAATCCCACATATGACTGTTTAGAGTGTGTTGAGAAATAGTTTGCATTTAAAACCATTCAGATTGACGAACGTACAAGCAATAAAACCCACCGATAAAATTGATCGCAAAGACTTCTGTGCGGATATGTTAAATAGATTACTTAAGGATGAACATTTCTTGGACAAAATCATGTTTTGCGATGTCTTTTCACTGAAGTGTTTAAGGTTAACAAACATGACTGTAGGATCTGGGGCAGTGAAAATCCATGCCAAACATTGAAACATGTTCGTAATAGCCCTAAACTGAAGGTTTTTGTGCATTGAGCAAGAAAAAAGTGTACGGCCCCTTTTTTTCCGTGACAGAACCATCAACGGGGTAGTGTACCACGATATGTTACAATAATTTTTGATACCATAGAGCGATGAGGATGACCAAGAACGAAATGTTTACTTCGTGCAACTACCTGGCTGACGTACCGGATTTTCTCAGTGATCGCTTTTCAGGTCATGGATTGCCGGTGATGAGCCAATTACATGGCCCCCAGCCGGCCATTGTGGCCGAGCGGTTCTAGACGCTTCAGTCTGGAACCGCGCTGCTGCTACGGTCGCAGGTTCGAATCTTTCCTCAGGCATGGATGTGTGTGATATCCTTAGGTTAGTTAGGTTTAAGTAGTTCTAAGTCTAGGGGAATGATGACCTCAGCTGTTAAATCCCATAGTGCTTAAGGTCATTTTGAACCATGGCCCCCACGTTCCCCAGATCTTAGACTATTCGAATCTTTTTATGGTGATTCATCAAGGATACCGTGTTTGCACCTCCTATGCCGCCTTCTCTACCTGAACTTAGAACAAGAATTTACGCTGCCACTGAGCAAGTTGCACCTGCAATGCTACAGCACGTTTGGGAAGAAATTGACTTCCGATGACATGTGTGCAGGATAACCAATGGAAGCCATATACAACATCTTTAGTTTCAGGTATAAAACTTGATGTATTTCCGTAAAAAAAAAACACTAAACCTAGCTCTATATTTTCTTTCAATAAATTTATATGCGTTTTAGAAAGTCCTTTTTAAACACCCTGTATACGTAAGTAAGCCGGCCACAGTAGCCGTGCGGTTCTAGGCACTTCAGTCCGGAACCACGTGACTGCTACGGTCGCAGGTTCGAATCCTGCCTCGGGCCAGGATGTGTGTGATGTCCTTAGGTTAGTTAGGTTTAAGTAGTTCTAAGTTCTAGGGGACTGAAGACCTCAGATGTTGAGTCCCATAGTGCTCAGAGCCCTCCATATACGTAAGTAATCATATTGTGAGGGGACGCAAATTCTTGCTATAATTGAAAGTTCTTATCAGTCAGCTATTTCAGTAACGATCATTTACTCATTATTCCAAATTATTACTTGCTATTTTCTCAGTGAGTTAAAATAATTGCTAACTTCCAAAATGAAATTTTCACTCTGCAGCGGTGTGTGTTCTGATACGGAACTTCCCGCTAGATTAAACCTGTGTGCCGGACCGAGACTCGAAAATCGGCAGCATGGGCTTTCGCGGACAGGTTCTCCGCCGCAAGTTGTCTACTTCATCTCCTACCAAGCACGGCTCGAGATTCGTGCTCACAGCTTTACATCCGCCAGTACATCTCCTACCCTCTAAACCCCTGCGAAACTTGCGGGATAGGGATAAGGTACTGGAGGACGGGGCTTGAACCGTGCATACGTAGCTCAGTGCTCTTGAGCCGTAGGTCTCGATTTCGAATCTCGGTCAGGCATACTGTCTGTCAGGAAGTTACAGTTGCTAACATTTTCTCACTGTTATTTTGTACGTTGTTGTCTTGGTTATGCGTCCGTTAACTTTCTGCCTACTTAAACATACATATAATTTTTACTGTTCTGACTATTGGTTGCGTAACGAACAAGTGTTGTCCAGTTTTACTGCCGACCGTTTGATTTCAAAAATTAATTAATTTGATTTCGTTTCGGCCTTACTGTGTGTGATCGCACTGTTTTACACAAATTATTTCAAAATTGAAGTAAGCTGACACTATGGAACGTTGTTTGTACGCTTATCCCCACTAATTTGACTAATTTGACTTCGGGGAAGATTTCCTTAATATTCTCAGATAACATTGCCCTCACGAGATCATGGTCAACTGGGGAGTGTTACTCGGGAGTGTGGAGGGGGAGAGGTTAGACACTAAGGCAACGAAATCACTGTCAGAGATTTTCCAAAAAACACTGAGGACAACGTCCCCATCTGAGGGACAGGTCCCTATCAACCGTGTTTTACAATCTCTCACCCAAAATCTTGGGTTTTCTAGCAGAAAAATGGTCACCTGCAACTAAGGGTATGGTTCCTTGACTTTCACGAATAAAATTAGTCTTGTCAAGTTTCGATCCCCCAACCTTCCGCTCGACTGCCGTTGTGATACCCTCACTTATCCACCCAATCGTCGGAGATGCAGATGCACACGATAAGCACAAACATCGACAGGTTTTCCTCGTCTGCGTGTCATCTCTTGCGGAAACTCAAATTTCCCATCAATTCATATTAATCCACCAGCTGCCAGCAGCTCGGAGAATGGAAACGTACTAAAATGAAATTTCGTTTGAAATCACATTTCAAAGCGATGAAATTACTTTTCAGCCGCAATAAAAGCATCACCGCTGCAGCCAATATGCCCGGATATTTGTTTTGGGACAGATATCCATGCCAGAACCGACGGCTGTTCTGACAGCTTTTTACAGTATGTCGCAAGAGAGGAACTATAATTGCCATTCAGTTTCGCTGAGCCGTTTTGCATCTGACGTAAAGCTTCTGCCTTTAGCTGTAACTGATAAATATAATAACTGAATTACGGAATATACAGGGTGGCTCGCTAAGACGTAACATCCGTTTTACTTAGTGAACGGTGCCAAACATCAAAACAAGATTTTCTGCAGTTGTCAATAAGCTGAAGATCACGTAACGTTTTGTACGGATCATCTTCTGAACTCTGCTATCAATCGAGATGTTGAAACAAGCACTTTTTTCAGTGGAACCGTACACTTTTCGAAACTGCATTCAATAGCTCTTGGAAATACAATTACAGTGATATAGCGCTTGTTAATGTTGACGTTGAAGCCTTTCGCAAAAGCCAAGAAACATACTAAAATAGGAAGGCATGGTGGCCAGAATGGGATAATGCTGTGTAAATACCGTCAAGCAGATCTCTCATGTCAGGCTACTTCGTTATATGAAGCAAGACAGGGTCAGATATGATCTTTTTATACATAAGTATGGCATATGCTAGCTTCTCGCGCACAGGATGAGGCTTAGAAAGCCTACTTTAATTATTTATATGTTTCCATGTTTTTGCGGAAACAACTACATGCAGGCAGTTTCCCATTTAAAGATGCGCCGTTGCTTCTTACTTGTCAAATCCGAAAAGTAAACGTGGGACTTTCATCTTGCGTAATGATAAAAGCCGTGTTGGAGGAAAAAATAAACTACTGTATTAACTTCGTTAGGTATGAAAACAAAATGTGATCTGGAGATGACTGAATGTCTCTTATAGGTAAAATATTGCTGTCGAGTAAATTCTAAATTGTAGTTAACGGAATACACTTTAAACAAACTAAACATTTTCTTCAGAATGACTGATGACATATCAACCACAAAATAAATACTTTTTCGTAACGAAACGTAGTTTTACGCTTTACTTAAACAAGTGTTCAAAGTGTGTACTGTCGACTGCAAAACACATTTGCTATCGCCGTCCGACAGATAAATGAACGGATGACACTACAGCGGATGATACGCCGTTGAATGCTTTGGCGATTCGATGGAGCGTATCATCTGGTGCATTTTGCCTTATCTGAAACTTCATGGTAGATAGCATCTTTCAGTGCTCTTCGCAGAAAGAAATCAAGAAATTACAAACCAAGAGACCTGGTTGACCATTATATTGCAGCATTCCGTCCCATCCAGCGCTCGGGAAACACTGAATTCAGCATTTGCGGGGAAACCATCGTGATGGGACCACATACACTGCCGCTTATCCAGTGGTGCCTCTTCTAGAAGAACAGGTAGAATTTTCGTAAGAAAGTGTCCATACATACTTCTTTTTAACAAATAGAGTTTGACTGATCCCATACCATACAGTCTAAGTTCCATAATCGATACTTCATGTCAGCGTTTCCTCCTGATCTTTAATTTTACTCGAAAGTGGTTCATTAATTCATAAAAATGTATCCAGTCATGACCTTATACAAGACGTTCTACGTATATTATTGCACAAGCAATAATTTAATACGTAAATATAAACCACATTGTGTATGGAGTGCAGGGATCTGTTTCTATATTTCGATTAAAAGTCCATGATCGTACGATCGTGGTGTCATGAGGAAAGCTAGGAACCCCCTGTACCAGCCATAGGGGGCCAAAAAACTCTGAAAATGGCTTTAACATAAGTCGAAGCTGGTAAATAAACAAATACTATTACGATCTCGACTGTTGATTTTAACCTCAGTAGTTTGATAGACAGTACATGTTGCAAGCCTCATTCAGATTGTCATATAATCTGCACATTTGTCACTAAAGGTTAATAACTCCCTATGTACTCCCATACAGTAGAAGACGTGCTAAGTACATTCTTCAGTGATGGATACCTGGTGCAAGAGGACGAGGAAGAAGAGGAATATCGTGACTCGGAAACTTAAGGACATGAATTTCTCACGCAAGCGAGGAACTTTTTCTAAAAAGTGAAAATGATGTTCACCAACAGCATCCGGAACGGGTGAGCACTAGAAGAAGAAAAAGAAGAAAGGGAAGGACAGAGAGCGCCGCGCTATGCAGTGAGACGCTTCTCGGCGTGACGCGGATGTGTTGTGGGTGGCCTACAAGCGAGGCTGCGGCCACGGCAGTATCCCGGCTCAAGGGGCTGTGAGGCATGGCGTCACACAGATTTTGCGCAGCGGGTGGGGAAGGGGGTGGGAGGAGGAATCGCTGGACCACGGCGGTGCGGCGGCGTCGCCATCCACCCCTGACCGCAGCACGGAACATGCAGCCACGGCAACGCCGCCAAAGCTCGCTTTCATCGGCGGTCGAATACATGTAACCTCAGTACATCTACATCTACATCTACATCCGTACTCCGCAAGCCACCTGACGGTGTGTGGCGGAGGGTACCCTGAGTACCTCTATCGGTTCTCCCTTATATTCCAGTCTCGTATTGTACGTGGAAAGAAGGATTGTCGGTATGCTTCTGTGTGGGCTCTAATCTCTCTGATTTTATCCTCATGGTCTCTTCGCGAGATATACGTAGGAGGGAGCAATATACTGCTTGACTCTTCGGTGAAGGTATGTTCTCGAAACTTTAACAAAAGCCCGTACCGAGCTACTGAGCGTCTCTCCTGCAGAGTCTTCCACTGGAGTTTATCTATCATCTCCGTAACGCTTTCGCGATTACTAAATGATCCTGTAACGAAGCGCGCTGCTCTCCGTTGGATCTTCTCTATCTCTTCTATCAACCCTACCTGGTGCGGATCCCACACTGCTGAGCAGTATTCAAGCATTGGGCAAACAAGCGTACTGTAACCTACTTCCTTTGTTGTCGGATTGCATTTCCTTAGGATTCTTCCAATGAATCTCAGTCTGGCATCTGCCTTACCGACGATCAACTTTATATGATCATTCCATTTTAAATCACTCCTAATCTAATGCGTACTCCCAGATAATTTATGGAATTAACTGCTTCCAGTTGCTGACCTGCTATTTTGTAGCTAAATGATAAGGGACCTATCTTTCTATGTATTCGCATCACATTACACTTCGCTACATTGAGATTCAATTGCCATTCCGTGCACCATGCGTCAATTCGCTGCAGATCCTCCTGCAGTTCAGTACAATTTTCCATTGTTGCAACCTCTCGATACACCACAGCATCATCTGCAAAAAGCCTCAGTGAACTTCCGATGTCATCCACCAGGTCATTTATGTATATTGTGAATAGCAACGGTCCTATGACACTCCCCTGCGGCACACCTGAAATCACTCTTACTTCGGAAGACTTCTCTCCATTGAGAATGACGTGCTGCGTTCTGTTATCTAGGAACTCCTCAATCCAATCACACAATTGATCTGATAGTCCGTATGCTCTTACTTTGTTCATTAAACGACAATGGGGAACTGTGTCAAACGCCTTGCGGAAGTCAAGAAACACGGCATCTACCTGTGAACCCGTGTCTAAGGCCCTCTGAGTCTCGTGGACGAATAGCGCGAGCTGGGTTTCACACGATCGTCTTTTTCGAAACCCATGCTGATTCCTACAGAGTAGATTTCTAGTCTCCAGAAAAGACATTATACTCGAACATAATACGTGTTCCAAAATTCTACAACTGATCGACGTTAGAGATATAGGTCTATAGTTCTGCACATCTGTTCGACGTCCCTTCTTGAGAACGGGGATGACCTGTGCCCTTTTCCAATCCTTTGGAACGCTTCGCTCTTCTAGAGATCTACGGTACACCGCTGCAAGAAGGGGGGCAAGTTCCTTCGCGTACTCTGTGTAAAATCGAACTGGTATCCCATCAGGACCAGCGGCCTTTCCTCTTTTGAGCGATTTTAATTGTTTCTCTATCCCTCTGTCGTCTACTTCGATATCTACCAGTATCGCAGCTATACACTGAAAGACTTTCTGTTGTCGTTATAAGTTGTGCGACACTCAAGAGCGGAAGTTGCCGATTGGCCTTCTTTAATTTCATTCATACCTTGAAGGAAAAATAAAATTAATACCCCCTCCCCTTCAGAGGTTTCAAATTCACTTAAGATCTATTGTTGCGACAGTGCATATGGAGTGCATGAAACGATTACATTTACAGCTTATGAGATAGCAGGTATGGACCCACGCTGAAACATTAATTCGTACGTGGTGTAGCCTCGACAGGTGACTATGCAGGCACGGCGAGCACTGTCCTGGGAGACGTTATGCCACTCTTGCTCCAGCTGTTCACTTAGTTCTGTAACAGTTGTTGGTTGACGAATCGCACGAGTCACTTGTCGCCCTGTCACTTGTCCGTGCAAAGTCCGGGAGATGGCACCACCGGCGCGTATCGAGATCATGTTTTGTTGGTAATATCTTTGGAAAGAACGCACACCAAATTTCAGACATATTGGTCTATTTGTTTGTGCTTGGCATACATGTGAATCAAGGAAGTCGAGTGGTTGTCAAAAAATGGAGGAAAAACAGTTTCGTGTGGTGATTAAACATTACTTTATGAAAGGCAAAACGTCTCAGGAGACTAAAGAGAAGCTTGATAAACATTACGGTGACCCGGCACCTTCGATTAGAACATTTTGTAAGTGGCTTCAAAAATCTCGGTGTCTCCATATGGGCACAAGTGATGCTGAACGTTCTGGACGCCCTGTGGAGGTTACGATTCCACAAATCATTGATAAAATCCATCATATGGTGATGGATGACAGAAGAGTTAAGGTGTGTGAGATTGCTAGTGCTGTGAGCATCTCGAATGAATGGATACATAATATTTTCCATAAACATTTGGGCATGAGAAAACTATTCGCAAGATGAGTTCAGCGATTACTCACGCTTGACCAAAAACGGAATTGTGTGAAGTGCTGTAAGGATATTTAGCAGCAGTTCAGGAAGAATCAGCGGGACTATAAGCGTCGTTTCGTCACTGTGGATGAAACATGGATACACTACTATCCTGAGACCAAACAACAATTTAACAAACATGTTACCAAGGGAGAATCTGCACCAAAAAAGGCGAAGCCCATTCTTTCGGCCGGAAAGGTTATGACGAATGTCTTTTGGGATTCGCAAGGGATAATCCTGGAAAAGGGTAAAGCTATTACAGATGCATATTAGTAATCGCTATTAGAGCGTTTGAAAACCGAACTGCAAGAAAAAGGAAGGCGAATGGACCGCCAAAACGTCCTTTTCCATCACGTCAGTGTACCAGTATACACCTCAGCAGTTGTGGTTGCAAAATTAATGGGAATAGGATTCCAAATCGTTTCACATCCCCCATATTCTCCAGACTTGGCTCCCTCGGACTACTATTTGTTCCCCAATTTGAAGAAATGGCTGGCGGGACAAATATTTTATTCAAAGGCGAAGGTGATTGCAGCAACTAATAGCTATTTTGCAGACTTGGACAATTCCTATTATTCGGAAGGGATCAACAAATTAGAACAGCGTTGGATGAAGTGTGGGAGACTATGTTGGAAAATAAAAGAAGTTTACTCCAAACACGTAAGCAGTTTTTATTTTTGCACGGCCTTTTCAACCGCCCCTCGTGTACACCACATACGCTCGACTGGAAACCGGAGATCGTGCTGGCCGGAGAAGTTGCTGCACAACTTGTAGAGCACATAAAGTGTGTGAGGCGGCATTACCCTGTTGGAACAACACATCACCTTCCTGCTGCAAGAACGTCAAAAGAGTTGGTCTAACAACATTCTGCACGTACCGAGCACTGGTTAGCGTCCCCTCAGAAACACCGAAGACGAACGAGAGTTGTAGCTTATCGCACTCCAGACTATAAGACTTTAAGTGAAGCTAGTGTGTCTCAGGCGAATGTACTCTACGAGGCAGCGCTCACCAGTGCTACGTCGTACGCACAAACGGCCATCACTTGGGTGCGGACAGAATCTGTTTTCATTGCTGAAGGCCACGGTGCGCCAGTCCGCCTTCCATTTGGTCCCTGATGACACCAGTCGAGACGTGGACTTAGGTACAGTGGCGTGAGTGGAAGACGGGCTGGAGGTGTGAGTGCCTGTAGACCCAAAGCTAATAACCGGTTCACAGCAGTTCATGCTGACTTGTCTGGGCACAAAAGCCCTCTTATCTGTGCTGTAGTAGCTGTACTATCTGCCGCTGCTGCCCTTATAGTACGACGATTCTGGTGGGCGTCTGCGTTGCGTAGACTGCCGTAACCTCGTTTACGGTTGTGAGAACCCCAGCATAGTTGCACAACTAACGCAGCACGTCCAACTCGTGTGGCAGTTCTCCGAATGGATCACCCCGCCGCTCGGAAGGCCGCAATTTCACCCCCTCTCAAACTCTCTGTTGGCTGTAGGAAGCACAAGGGTGTCTCCATGGCATGGCTGCCTGCTTGCTTCTCACGTTTGCGTAACACTGAATCTTCTGGCTGTGAGCATTCCCTACTAAAGGGCAGATACAGATGGCGCCGTGGTAGCTGTGCCACTATGCTGTATGTTGGCGGACGTTGCTGAAAACATTATCATTACATCTACTGTGCTCCAGGTGCCACAGGCCATCGTTGGATCAAAATCGACGTCACCTTTCTATGTGTACTAATTTTTTCTGGCTGCGTATTTAAGGGTTGGGAATTCTTTTCTGATAGTATTCGTCTAGAGGGCCAACGGATCTGCCACAGTGGTAACACCGGTTCCTGTCAGAGCACCGAGGTTAATCGCTGTCAGGCTCAGCTAGTGCTCGGATAGGTGACCGTCAAGACTGCCGAGCGCTGTTGGCAAGCGGGATGCACTCAGCCTTTGTGAGGCAAACTGAGGAGCTACTTGACTGTGAAGTGGTGGCTCCGGTCACCAAAACAGACATGCGGTCAGCAGAGTGATGTCCTGACCAGATGCCCCTATGCCCTTCACACCCGCATCCTGTGACATCTGTGGGCTGAGAAAGACGCGGCATCTTGTCAGTACCGTTAGGATCTTCCAAGTCCTGTTCGGACGGAATTTGGTTTTAATTCAGTCATTTGTCTAGAGTGTAGCCTTGTACAGAAGTGAAAGTGGACGATAACAAATTCAGATAAAACTTTGAAAGATTACCGTCAATCCTCCTCGCCTAGGGACGCCAGATAAAAGTTGATGTCAAGCCCCGAATGAAAATTGCGCAACCGATAACTGGGGAGGGGAGCTTGAGAGCGCTACCTAGAGAGCGTGCCCTTTCTGTACGATTCTAGGCAAGGGGCTGGAGGGCTCACACGCTGATGTGTGGGTCCCTGCATTCTGTATCTTTTATTTTAAATGAATTCCTTTAACTTGACTCCTTTGTGATTTTTAGGTTATGTTAAAGATTGATGACAGTTGATTACCTATTTATTTTAAACATTATCACTCGACTTTACAGCGATTGCAGCAACTCTTTCAGTTTACAGATATTACAATTTTACAACTTATAGCTCGGGTATATTATCTACTAATCTGCACCCACATTTCTACGGGCAAGACGGAATTGCGTTTGGCCAAATGTATACCACCAAAGTCTGCCAATATTTTACATGACACATCCACTATGTGTGGAGGATAACGGGCAAACTGGGGACCAGATACATTAACACAGGGGGGTCAAATTACCGAAATAAAACGAGAAAATTCATTTCCTTACACAATCCGAAGCTGGAAATAAAATAATTAGTGCAAATATTCAAATACCTCTCTTCCACGCGTGAACATCTAGACAGACGCACTGAGGGCACGTCTGCTCACTTACCCGTCTTCTGTAACACTCCCAGAATATCGCGGGCACCGGGAAGTCTTCCTGGGCCCCGGTGGAGATAATGGTCGAACCACTTGCCCTTGACCAACCTCTCCATCCAACATCTTGTGACACTGGAACGTCTTTGACTTTGCCCTGCCTGTGCTGTCTCTCTGATCCCCTGCGCAGGAGTAAGGTTGTCCCTATTAAACTACAGAACTACTTCCCAACTAATATTTGGCCACGCTTTATGGAAAGGTGTGAGGAGAATTAAGCAAGTTCATGTGCAGATTCACATTCACGTACAAGAAATGCATAATACATGATACATTTGTATTATGAAGCCTGACACATTTCTTTCCACCCGCGGCCGGCCGTGTCGTGCAGTAAAATTGGCGGCGGAGCCGTCTCCGTTTGTATTTCCTGGTGTGAGCGAGCAGCGAAACCTATTGCTTATGGAGCGGAAACTACTGTACCGTTTCATCGTGAATAGAAGTTTCTGAAATGTGGTGCGACATAAGAATGCTGAAGATTAGATGGGTAGTTCAAGTAACAAATGAGGAGGTACCCAATAGAATTAGGGAAAATGAAATTTATACCCAAAGTTGACTATAGTATGACACATTCTGATGCATCAAGGAATCGTTAATTTGGTAATGGAGGTTTAAGTGTGAGGAAAATGTAGAGGAGGACCTAGGTATGAATATAAGAAGGAGATTCTTATGAAACTAGGTTGCAATAGTTATACAGATATGAAGTGGCTAGCACAACATAGAATAACGTGGAATGCATCAAGCCAGTCTTCACACTGAAGACAGCAAAAACAATAGTAACTAAAAAGATGTTTATTTTTATTTGAAACAACTTTATTCGAACAATTATATTGAACACTTGCTAATTAATATTTCGTCTGATAATAAATACAGACTTTAAATAAGAGTTTAAAAAAGTAAGTTGCAACAAACGAGGGCCAAACTAGAGACTACGCAATTCCAAAACGTATGCGCCACGCAATTTTCTTTACTGAAATATTTTATTGGTCTGAAATACTTAAACTTAAATGTTCTACAATTATTGATGCAAAAAATAGTGATTAGCAACATATCCATCAAATTAATACACTACATTATATCTAAACCAAATGATAAAAGAGGAAAAAAGAAGAAGAAAGAAGGCAATACCATCGCATATTTATACAGGGCGATCCAATGATAGTGACCGGGCTAAATATCTCACGAAATAAGCATCAAACGAAAAAGGTACAAAGAACAAAACTCGTCTAGCTTGACGAGGGAAACCAGATGGCGCTATGGTTGACCCGCTAGATGGCGCTGCCAAAGGTCAATAGTCACAAACGTGTAAGTACGTGGTATCACGCAACATTCCCCCAGTGCGGACGGTATTTGCTTCGTGATACGTTACCCGTGTTAAAATGGACGGTTTACCAATTGCAGAAAAGGACGATATCGTGCTGATGTATGGCTTTGTGATCAAAATGCCCAACGGGCGTGTGCTGTGTATGCTGCTCGGTATCCTGGACGACATCATCCAAGTGTCCGGACCATTCGCCGGATAGTTACGTTATTTAAGGAAACAGGAATTGTTTAGCCACGTGTGAAACGTCAACCACGACCTGCAACAAATGATGATACCCAAGTAGGTGTTTTAGCTGCTGTCGCGGCTAATCCGCACATCAGTAGCAGACAAATTGCGCGAGAATCGGGAATCTCAAAATCGTCGGTGTTGAGAATGCTACATCAACATCGATTGCACCCGTGCCATATTTCTATGCACCAGGAATTGCTTAGCGACGACTTTGAACGTCGTGTACAGTTCTGCCACTGAGCACAAGAGAAATTACGGGACGATGACAGATTTTTTGCACGCGTTCTATTTAGCGACGAAGCCTCATTCACCAACAGCGGTAACGTAAACCGGCATAATATGCACTGTTGGGCAACAGAAAATTCCACGATGGCTACGACAAGTGTGACATCAGCGACCTTGGCGGGTTAATGTATGGTGCGGCATTATGGGAGGAAGGATAATTGGCCCTCATTTTGTCGATGGCAATCTAAATGGTGCAATGTATGCTGATTTCCTACGAATGTTCTACCGATGTTACTACAAGATGTTTCACTGCATGGCGGAATGGCGATGTACTTCCAACATGATGCATGTCCGGCACATAGCTCGAGTGCGATTGAAGCGGTATTGAATAGCATATTTCATGACAGGTGGATTGGTCGTCCAAGCACCATAAAATGGCCCGCACGTTCACCGGATCTGACGTCCCCGGATTTCTTTCTGTGGGGAAAGTTGAAGGATATTTGCAATCGTGATCCACCGACAAAGCCTGACAACATGCGTTAGCGCACTGTCAATGCATGTGCGAACATTACGGAACGTGAACTACTCGGTCTTGAGAGAAATGTCGTCCACGTATTGCCAAATGCATTGAGGTTGACGGACATCATTTGAAGCATTTATTGCATTAATGTGGTATTTACAGGTAACCACGCTGTAGAAGCCTGCGTTCTGAGAAATGATACGTTCACAAAGGTACATGTATCAGCTTGGAACAACCGAAATAAAATGTTCAAAAGTTCCTACGTTCTGTATTTTAATTTAAAAACCTACCTATTACCAACTGTTCGTCTAAAATTGTGAGCCATATGTTTGTGACTATTACTTCACCATCTATCACAAAGCGAAAAATGTGGTCCAGCTAAAATATTCACATTTTCTTAAGTACTACACGAATATGTAACAAAAAATGGGGGTTCCTATTTAAAAAAAAACACAGTTGATATCCGTTTGACCTATAGCAGCTCCATCTAGCGGGCCAACTATAGCGGCATCTGGCTTCCCCCGTCAAGCTAGACGAGTTTCGTTCTTTGTAGTTTTTTTCGTGAGATATTTGGCCCGGTCACGATCAATGGAGCACTCTGTATACAGAAGAATATAATTATTTTAAACGTTATAAATTGATATTAACTTCTTCTTGAGAAGGTGTTCTCTGTAATACGGTGTGTTTTGTTTGAACAGCCTCTAGATGTAAATTTGAGAAACTAAACAACATTTTAAAACTTAATCGTTTGTGTCGTCTCGTTGTCACTGTAGGCTTGATGCGAGGAGAGGATGTTGTTTTGTGGCCAGTATCCCTCTTCTGTAACACAACTGTATGCAGATATTAAAAGGATTCTTTATTAGCAGAAACAGAGAGCTACTTAACTAAAGACAGTCCAGTTGTTGTGGTACAAGCTCTTCCGTAATCGCCCACATTTGCCTCACTGCTGGTGAAGTACGTACACTTCCGCTATGCACACTACTCTAGTCGCTAGGTACTCACTGACTCTGAGCTAGAGGTTGAGCTAACGGCGACTGTGAGTCCTACTGGGCTACGACTGTCTGTGACTCGTTGACTCGCTGGATGTCTGATTGTCAGAGCCCTCCGGTCCACAGCGGCGATTTAAATACTGACGGTCGAGAGGGCGTTGGCGGCGCATTGCCTGCGAGTCTGTTTTTGGCCTCTCTCCTGATAGGCCCTTGCTTGAGCCTACTATCAGTCATCTCCGAACCCCTTTGCTGCCTGATGTACAGGCGACAGCTTACGCCAGCACAGAATCAAAAACAATAAAATGTTTATTGGCAATGGCAAACGGTTTCAGTCAAAATGTAACCATCTTCAGACCATATTACATCAAGATGGCAGGCGGTGGCGGTGCTCCGTTCACCGCCACCGCCTGTCATCATCATGTAATATGGTCTGAAGATGGTCACATTTTTATAGAAACATTTCGCCATTGACAATAAATATATGATTCAAATGGCTCTGAGCACTATGCGACTTAACTTTTGAGGTCATCAGTCTCCTAGAACTTAGAACTAATTAAACCTAACCAACCTAAGGACATCACACACATCCATGCCCGAGGCAGGATTCGAACCTGCGACCGTAGCGGTCGCTCGGCTCCAGACTGTAGCGCCTAGAAGCGCACAGCCTCTCCGGCCGGCAATAAATATATTACTGTGGTCAAGACTATTTGTCATTCAGTTTTAAAATGCTGTATCAAGACAGCACAATTGCACGCAGGGTATTTGTTTAACTCCTAAAATAAAAATATCCTGCGTATTAAAAAAGTGAACATGTGATTTTTATCTTAATGATATAAATAGTTGGCCATTAAATTGATAGAAATGTTTTGTACTTAAAAGTGTGCGCAAATATTCAAATCCTTGAAGGTGATTTCTCCGACTGTTTTTGAGAACTGCACTGTACCACTTTAGGACATTAATTTCCGGGCTCTCTGTTATAAGTATGAAGAAAGTCGAGGAGAGTCACCTGTCAGTGCAAACTGTTGTCAGCTTTGCCGTCTGACAGAGCAGAACCCTCAAAAGGTGAAAAAGGGAGTGATAATTCTAGTCCGGCACAGATGTTTAGTACGGCAATCAATTTCTTTACTGCGTCTGTTTCGCTACAGAGTAAAAGTTACGTTCCTGTGTTCTTATTTTGCTTCAAGGAAGCGCCATGCATGCAGCAAACGTCTTCCCCATGGTAATGAGGTGACGAAATTCGCGATGTTTAACAGGTGGAAAACACGCAACCAATTCCCGTCACGCAAGAATGATATTGAGAACGGCTGTATTGGCTTCCTCAAAATAGCCTTTTATATTCTTCACATGACACAGTATCGACAGAGACTCGTTTACAGCACTATTCACGGCGAATAGCAGAAGCTGTTTTGCATTGGGACCGTAACCTGGTTTGTTTCCACTTTTTTCCAGTAAGGACAATCTTGAGGTAAAAATAAATATCCGTTATTAAGAAGCGTTCACTATTCAAAGCGTACCCGTTGTTACACAATAGGTTTCGCATAAAAGTGTCCGGCCCTTAGCTGAATAATGAGCGCGTCGGGTTCGATTCCCGGGCGGGTCGGAGATTTTTCCCGCTCGGGGACTGGGTGTTGTGTTGTTCTCACCATCATTTCATCATCACCAACACGCAGGTCGCCCAGGGTGGTGTCAACTGAAAAGACTTTCCCAGGTAGGGGTACTACGGAAGACAAGAGAGCTTCACCACAGATTTAAGTGAAGTAGGGGTGAAAAATACAAACTGAAAAAAGAGAAACTGATCATAACGAGAGCAACACGAGAAGCCTTCTATGAACTCGAAAGTACACTTTTGCCAACTGACATGACTAATTTGTTTTGTCTATACCTATTGTCAGTAGAGTACGACCTAAACTTGCAGAATTTGCACAAAATAAATGTGTGGTGTAATGACTGGTGGTTGCCTCTCAGTATTATTAAATGTAACCTAATGCGTATAACAAAATGAAAATCCCCATTAATGTACGAGTACAAAATAAATGTCTAGTCTTTGGAAGCGGTAACATCCGTCAAGTATCTGGGTGTGACTATTCGAAATGATGTCAAATGAAAAGATCAGATTACACAAATGACGTGTAAGGCGAGCTCTAGATTGCGGTTTATTGGTAGAATCCTGAAGCGATCCAGTCCTTCAACAAAGGAAATTGCTTACAATACTTTAGTTCGTCCAGTCTTAGAGTATTGTTCGTCTGTATGGGACCCTTACCAGTTGGGGCTGATTCAGGAAATTGAGAACGTCCGAAGAAGAGCGGCAAGATTCGTGACTGGTACGTTTAGCCATCGCGAGAGCATTACAAATCAAAATAGCTAAATAAAAGATTCTAACTACTGAAGGCACTAACTACTGATATGCATAGTTAGCAAATGAAAGATTTTGAGCGAGAACAAACAATGTATTTACCTTAATAATGTTCAAAAGTCATAATATATATATATATCAGTTCATGATATAAAGTATTACAAATTTACTCTTTGTGATGGAATCACGTCCAGATCGTCCGCTTTCAAAATTCTGCCATCTCTCTCCCGACATCCACCACTGCTGGCGGCTCACCTCCAACTGTGCAATGCTACAATAGCGAATATCCGAACAATGCAAACCACCCACAGACTTCACACAGCACAGTCAGCGATTTTCATGTAGAGCGATACGTGCCGGTACCAACATAAAAACCTAAACAGCCTATTTACATAGCCCCCATGCTCCCCACAAAAAATTTTACAAATTGTTTTGGGCAGTGGTCAATAATGATTTGATAAAATTTTTCATAATTACAATAACAAAGGTATCAAATGCACACAATTATTGATGCAATGTTCGTCAAAAGCAAAAAACTGTTCTCATAAAGATAGTCCTGATCATTCATCACAATAGTAATTACCATTTTCCTTTTTTTTTCAACATCTGAGCAGTAAAACAAAATGCACACGGAAGTAGTGGATTTCCTTGCAGTCTTGAAGTAGTGTTGTCCTTCCAATGGAAAGACAGTGCTGACTCTTGACATGCAGACAGGTAATGGGCCACAACAGAGCAAACCCACAGCACAGTCAGTCGAAGTTTTGAAGAATGTTGGTAGGTATGTCATCACATAGCAGACCCACTGTAGTCCTGGTAGAGATTATTGTATTGGTGGGCCACCAGAGGTGCAGACACACTGCAGTCCCCGTAGAAATAATGGTATTGGTGGGCCATCAAAGGTGTAGACCCACTGTAGTCATTATAGAAATAATGGTATTGGTGGTCCATCAAAGGTGCAGATCCACTGTAGTCCTTGTAGAGAATATGGTATTGGTGGGCCATCAAAGGTGCAGACCAACTGCAGTCCTTGTAGAGACGGCCAGCAGCCATCTGTTGCGACTGTGCAGGTGCACAATCACCATCGAAGTGTCTTGAGGACAACACGTCGAAACGCACGGTTTTATAATACTGCCGACCGGCTGGAAACCCGAGAGCTTTTCATCAATTGCATATGCCGGGAAAGCCCGGATACACATAAATGATTTACTTGTTATCAGTCTGCGCCGACTTCTTTCTTTCTGAGTTTGAAAACAGGCATGAACGCAGACACTGAGGCAGCCGACATCCAGAAGTTGTCCAGAACACAGCGCGCCCCTACTGAGGTATCCCTCTCCCCCCTCCCCCTCCCCTCCCCCAGGCACACAGTTCATTTCCGTTATACAACATGCAAGCCACGCCCACCGAAGCTCTAGCAATTTTCCTCGACGGGCGGAGCGGCCGTAACACCGCGACTCCGGCACGTCTTTACTGCCAATAAAGCAGATTCCGAGATCAAGACCCATAAAGAAAGAGAGGACCGTTTTTGTACCTCCCGCCTCCCCGCCACCATTCGTGAATAGTAACAGGGCCGAGATCCTAACGATGTTTATTTATATCGCAGACCCTGAGACAGAAAATGAGATATTCCATCGTTTTTTTTAAAGGACACCATATTCGCCGTCGACTGTAGAAATTATTAACTGCGCAATTACAGTTTCGGGCTCTGGGCCAGTTGCAAGTGGTACTGGAAAAGATTTTGCTTCGGCACATGTCAGACTTTAAAATCCTCCAACATGCGTACATGTCATCGTCAAAAGTCTGAGATGTGCTGAAGCAAAACCTTCTGCAGTAGGTAACGACCTCAGATGTTAAGTCCCAAAGTGCAATGGTGAAATAAATAATTTCTATAGCCAACGGGGAATGTGAAGTCTTTTAAAAAATTCTACTTGACAGTAAACCCCGGCCATGAGAAGTTATTCCATTACTGTCGAATAAGTTAAGTGAATCGACGCCAGCTTGTGCTCCATTAGAAAATATCTGAGTGGGTCCGCAAGGCATGTGCACATTCCGTGATTGGTAGCGTATTGTTTCCGATAGGAAGGGTTTTGAGTTCGATTCCTGGTTCGACAGTAGTGGTTATTTTATAATACGTAACAGTGGTTACGTCGAGGGGTAATGACATCGATTATGTTTTTTCCACTCACCTTATGGTGTATTGTTCTTCAGCGGCCCACCCTTCTCCTGGAGTCAGTTGTAAAATTTCTCGCAGGCCGCTGCGACCGAGGGATTCTAGGTGCTTCAGTCTGAAACAGCGCTGCTGCTACGGTCGCAGGTTGTGGATGTGTGCAATGTCCTTAGGTTAGTTAGGTTTAAGTAGTACTAAGTCTAGGGGTCTTACGACCTCAGATGTTAAGTCCGATAGTGCTCAAAGCCATTTGAACCTTTTTTTTTTGTAATATTTCTCACAAGGGGGAATTTTGTCGGAAACTAGAGACTGTAATTTGTATGAACATGCTCAAGAAAGTTGACGCGAAACAATGTATGTAATGTTTTTTTTATATGACTGATATAGCAATGCCTTACAAAATGAAGGAAAGTAGAAACGCGTAAGGTTGATGAAAAATAAAAGTATGTTCAAGACATAAGTATAGTTATTAAAATAGCCGCCAGCCAGGTATTCAGGACAGATCCATCTACTCACCGAAATCCGTGACTAATAGGTCTGATGGTCCCTTTGTCAGAAGCGAAACTGTGACAAAAAATTAGCTGTATCGAAATTGCCACCAGGGCGCGATTAATTAACGTTATCAGTTCAGGTATAGCTAACTACTGAAGGAAATGTAATCAGTTCTGCAAACTCTAACATATTACATATTTGAGTCCACTGCGGTTTCCTTTCACACTGGAGCATTCACTCACAGCTAATAATCGCGATCCGATCCGATAAATCAGTTCAAAATATTCGCTCTTTACGTAGCAGAAGCTATCGACAAACCCTGAAAGTTCACTGTAGCTGTCGTCCCGTATTCCACACTAAATTTTGATTTAACCAACTATTTCACTAAGGCACTCAATCCTCCAAAAATAGTGTAATACGCATTCCTGTTTATGACATACTTTTTCCACGGCTGTGCTCAATACAAACACTAAATATTCACTCAAAATCAACGTTTTAATCAAGAGAAAGGTGTATCACAACCTATCCCGAACACATCTGTCCACCTGCACCCACACATACAACCCAGCCGACCGCGGTGGTCGTGCGGTTCTAGCGCTGCACTCCGGAACCGCGGGACTGCTACGGTCGCAGGTTCGAATCCTGCCTCGGGCATGGATGTGTGTGATGTCCTTAGGTTAGTTAGGTTTAAGTAGTTCTAAGTTCTAGGGGACTGATGACCTAAGATGTTAAGTCCCATAGTGCTCAGAGCCATTTGAACCATTTTTGAACATACAACCCATCGCGCTTTGCACAAAATATGCTCTAACACTGTTTCTGACTGGATGCTCGAAAACTATAGCCAGTCACCCATTATTACTTCCCGCCCTCAAACACATCTGCTAATTATCAGATGAGCGTACTTTATACCAAAATCGAGAGAGCTGAAATTTAGAATCTCCTCAAAATAGTATATAAAGCTGTTACACGAATCTAGAAAGACGCAAAAACAAAGCGCTGTCTCCCCAATCAGAACATTCTGGCTGAATACAGAAATCAAATACCCCCAACATATGTGATTCATGCACACCGTACAAGTAACCTATACCTACGCTCAGACACACACACACACACACACACACACACACACACACACACACACACAAATTCTTTACATTTCCACTTATTTAGGTCCATGTACATAAAACTCTCATACTTGGCGTTCTCACGAGCAACAGAAATTAACTGGTGAGATTACTTATATTATTGGTTGTTCTTGATGAAGAGGTCTTATTACAATGAAGTCCATAATTTACAGTTTTACGTAATTTCTGGTAAGTTTGAAATTAACTTGGTAACAACGCTTAAATTCAGGGACTGAAGAAATACTTGATACAAAAATTCTGTGTAATGTTTCGCTTAGGTAAGTTTGAAAACAGATCAAATATTAATTTGCTTAGATTAGTGTTCACAGCAAGCTTGCGTAACAAGGCTGGAGGCTGACCTCATTCGCTTCAAACGTGTCGCACCGGCACCTCTAACACGTTTTCTACATACCATTGCGGTACTGGGTTGCCCTGATACGTCACAGTATCCTAAACGCTCTTCACCACACACCGCAAGGCTGCTGTGTGGAATACAGCTGTGCAGGCCAGCAGGTTCAGTTTCCATTAGAGCGCATGCTATACAGCATTAAAAAAGTTAGAGGAGAACCAATAAGCGCTAAACATCGTTGGAATAATAACGCCATTTTCGTGCAAACTGCATAATGCAAAAGTGCTCCATTAAATTAATAGGTTCGTAAAACGGCATGTGATCCGTACAATCACGTTAGCACTAAACTCACCTAGCTTGATTTATAATGTAACTCCACAATTTTTTCATGGCTCCTGTGCATTGTTAACCCTACTGAAATCAGAGTTAAATGGCACGCTTACCAGACATGTGTGAATATGAAACTGCATCAGCACTGGGCATAAAACGCCATTACCGCACTCCTTCCCATACTACGCCTCTGTACTGATGGTTTCTATTGCCTTTTCCCGACCCGTCACGTCCATAAAAGTAAATTAATATGACCCCTTCGTTTTGCATCTGGGAAGATGTCATAGAATACAATATGAGTCATAAACCGACAACTGGTAATAAATAGTCAGATAAACAGCAGGCGAGTGTTTTGTCCCTGGGTGGATAGCGTATCTAGGAACAGATGTGTCCTCGTTGATGTTTTAGTCTCGAGCCCGATTTTAGAACGACATCAAAGAACGCGGTCTAGAGACAGCCATAAGCGGTCTCCGTTATTTTATGCTGTTTTTATTGTTGGGAGAGGTAATGTGTTTTGCACAGCGTTAGTAAAAATTACACATTCAACATATTTAAGTGCTGTGTAATATAGTAAAGGTATCTGGAGTATATCGTTAATTCTTCAGTTATAAAATTTTTAGGTGTGTAAAATTATATGCATCTTTTTTAAATTAGTCACATAACGCGTGGACAGTTAATCCATACTTCTTCGGTACCGCGAAACAGAAGAACGGAACACGGAATATTTGCAAATTAACTGATTTTTTTAACATCGGTATAGTATTCC
This sequence comes from Schistocerca gregaria, assembly GCF_023897955.1. Taxonomy (NCBI): domain Eukaryota; kingdom Metazoa; phylum Arthropoda; class Insecta; order Orthoptera; family Acrididae; genus Schistocerca; species Schistocerca gregaria. The sequence goes on along the minus strand of NC_064920.1, from coordinate 1,083,199,270 downwards.
CCGTTTTGAAAACTGAAATCTGTGCTAGTTGCCAATAGCTTCTGCTTCAAAATGTTCTTTAAATTGTGACTGATTTCTGATGCTAGTTCTTCTTAATTTGTTTTCACTTTCTGATAATGTGTGTGTGATAGAGTAATTATTGTAATTTTAGTGAAAGACTGCAGCACACATAAAGTGAATGCTATCCTTTTAAAATGGAGTAGGAAAATATATTAAACTTCTACTACGGGGCTGGCTGTAGTTGAAAGTCTCAAAAGTGTTCCAACACTCTCCCCTGCACCATCTGTCTACAGTCCTTACCAACTGCATACGTAATTTTATAGTCTACAGCCGTCTTCTTCTTTCAAAAGGCTAACTTCATCTGCGCACATGGAGAAAATCCTATGTCGCCAATCATATTATTTTAAACAGGATGTTGTCGATCGTCCTCTCGTTTTCTCTCCTTCCATCTTGCCTTCGAAAATGTTTTGTAACTGAATATCGTGTCTAGTTAAGTGTCTCATGCCTTTTTGCTTTGGCCACTTCATTTCTAATATTTTTTATGACAGAAGCGTCCAGTGACTCTAAAAGCAAAATTTTGTCGGCCGATCTGAGTAAAAACCATAAGATGTTTTGGTCTTATCTAAAATCGGTAAGCGGTTCGAATGCACTCGGAGGCCACACTGGCACCGAAACGCATGTTAACAGACAGAAGGACGAAATATCGAATTCGGTCTTCCGAAATCGTTCCACATCGGAATATCGTAACACGATTCCTCCTTCCAAAATCGTACGAAAGTCGAAACGGCAGATATTGAAATAACCGATCGCGAAATAGAAAAGCAACTACAATCGCTTTATAGTTAAACACGCATCGCGGCCAGACGAGATACCTATAAGGTTCTATAAAGATTTTGTGAAAGAACTTGCTCCCCTTTTAGCAATAATTTATTGTACATCGCTTGGGGAACGAAGGTATCTAGCGACTGGCAGAAAGCGCAGGTCATTCCCTTTTTCATTGACGTTAATCTCTTGTAGAATTATGGAACATGTTTTATGCTCAAGAATTACGCCATTTTTGGAGAACGAAAATCTCCTCTATAAAAATCAACATGGATTCCGCAAATAGAGATCCTGTGAAACTTGGCGCGCTCTGTTCCTCCATAACAGCCATAGCGCCGTAGGCAACGCTGCTCTGGTCGATGCCGTGTTCCTTGTTTTTAGTAACGCATTTGACACCGACCGGCACTGCCTTTTAAGGAAAAAATACGAGGTTATCGAGTATCGGAGTAGATTTGCGACTGGATTCAAGACTTTTTTGCAGATAGAACTCAACACATCATTCGAAATGGAACAAAATCTACAGATGTAAAGGTAATTTCCAGAGTACCACAGGGAAGTGTGATAGGTCCGTTTCTATTTGCTATATACACTACTGGCCATTAAAATTTCTAGACCAAGAAGAAATGCAGATGATAAACGGGTATTCATTGGACAAATACATTATACTAGAACATAAATGTGATTACATTTTCACGCAATTTGGGTGCATAGATCCTGAGAAATCAGTACCCAGAACAGAATAGCCGAGCGGTCCTAGTCGCTACAGTCTGTTACAGTCGCAGGTTCGAATCCTGCCTCGGGCATGGATGTGTGTGATGTCCTTAGGTTAGTTAGGTTTAAGTAGTTCTAAGTTATAGGGGACTGATGACCTCAGATGTTAAGTCCCATACTGCTCAGAGCCAATTGAACTATTTGTTTATTTCTTTTGAGGTCTATCTGGTCGTTAACTTTAGATGTTTTAAACACAAAAACTCGTCAAGTTCCATAGTGCTCAGAGCCATTTGGTACCCAGAACAACCGCCTCTGGCCGCCATAACGACATTGATACGCCAGGGGATTGACTCAAACAGAGCTTGGATGGCGTGTACAGGTATAGCTGCCCATGCAGCTTCAACACGATACCACAGTTCATCAAGAGTAATGACTGGCGTGTTGTGACGAGCCAGTTGCTCGGTCATTATTGACCAGACGTTCCCAATTGGTGAGACATCTGGAGAATGTGCTGGCCAGGGCAGCAGTCGAACATTTTCTGTATCCAGAAAGGCTCTACAGGACCTGCAACATGCGGTCGTGCATTATCCTGCTGAAATGTAGGGTTTCGCAGGGATCGAATGAAGGCAAGAGCCATGGGTCGTAACACATCTGAACTGTAACTTCCACTGTTCAAAGTGTCGTCAATGCGAACAAGAGGTGACCGAGACGTGTAACCAGTGGCACCACATAGCATCACGCCAGGTGATACGCCAGTATGGTGATGACGAATACACGCTTCCAATGTGCGTTCACCGCGATGTCGCCAAACACGGATGCGACCATCATGATGCTGTTAAGAGAACCTTGATTCATCCGTAAAAATGACGTTTTGCCACTCGTGCACCCAGGTTCGTCGATGAGTACACCATCGCAGATGCTCCAGTCTGTGATGCAGCGTCAAGGGTAGCCGCAGCCATGGTCTCCGAGCCGATACTCCATGCTGCTGCAAACGTCATGAACTGTTCGTGCAGATAGTTGTTGTCTTGCAAACGTCCCCATCTGTTGAGTCAGGGATCGAGATGTGGCTGCATGATCCGTTACTGCCATGCGGATAAGATGCCTGTCATCTCGACTGCTAGTGATACGAGGGCGTTGGGATCCAGAACGGCGTTTCATATTACCCTCCTGAACCCACCGATTCCATATTCTGCTAATAGTCATTGGATCTCGACCAACGCGAGCAGGAATGTCGCGATACGATAAACTGCAATCACAATAGGCTACAATCCGACCTTTAGCAAAGTCGGAAACGTGATGGTAAGCATTTCTCCTCCTTACACAAGGAATCACAACAATGTTTCACCAGGTATCGCTGGTCAACTGCTGTTTGTGTGTGAGAAATCGGTTGGAAACTTTCCTCATGTCAGCACGTTGTATGAATGCTCTGAAAAGCTAATCATTTGCATATCACAGCATCGTCTTCCTGTCGGTTAAATTTCGCGTCTGTAGGACGTCATCTTCGAGGTGTAGCAATTTTAATGGCCAGTAGTGCTTACATAAATGATCTAGTAGAAAGCATCGGATGCTCTCTAAGGCTGTTCGCAGATGATGCAGTTGTTTATAACAAAGTGCAACGGCAAAAGACAGTGTCGATTTGCAGAATGACCTGCAAAGAGTTGAAGAATCGTGCAGTCTTTGGCAAAAAAAATTTCAAATGTGTGTGAAATCTTATGGGACTCAACTGCTAAGGTAATCAGTCCCTAAGCTTACACACTACTTAACCTAAATTATCCTAAGGACAAACACACAAAGAACTCATGCCTGAGGGAGGACTCGGACCTCCGCTGGGACCAGCCGCACAGTCCATGACTGCAGCGCCCCAGACCGCAGGGCTGGCAGTTGACCCTGAAAGTAAATAAATATAACATACTAGGCATACATAGAAAAAGAATGCCACTACTGTACGACTACTCTAGTGATGAGAAACTGATGGAAACAATATCTACCGTAAAATATCTAGGAGTAACTATCGAGAGCAGTCTTAAGTGGAATGTATATACAAAACAAACAGGAGGAAAAGCAGATCCCTGACTGAGGTTCATAGGAAGAATCTTAAGGAAATGTAACTCACCCAGGAAGGAAGTGGCTTACAAGGCGCTTGTTCGCCAGTTTCTTGAGTACTGTTCATCAGTATAGGTTGCTTACCAGGTAGGACTGATAGATGAGGTAGAGAAGATCCAAAGAAGAGCGGCGCGTTTTGTCACGGAATCGTTTGGCTGGGTGAGAGCGTTACGGAGATGCTCACCGAACTCCAGTCGCAGACGTTGCAAGAGGGGCGCTGTGCATCACGGAGAGATTTACTGTTGAAATCTTGAGGGGGCACTTCCCGGGAAGAGTCGGACAACATATTTCCTAGTCCCACATACGTCTCGCGTAATGACTACGAGGAGAAATTTCGAGAAATTAGAGCCAATAGCTAATACAGAGACTTGCTATGCGCCATTCGCGGGAGGAGCAGAGTAGATTGAGGGGGGGGGGGGAGGGGGAGAGTCAGTTAGTGGTACCAAAACTACGCTCCGCCAAACACCATTGGGTGGCCTGCAAAGTATGATCTGGATGTAGGTGTTATTAAAGGCATATTACCTCTAAATGTGTGTGTTTCTTCGGCGATAGTGAAGTCGGCAGGAGAGTAATTCTTTTACAGCAGATTTCACACAATACATCATTTCTGAAATTACGCCGATCAATGCAACCTAAGATGATATGGGTGGTGTCCTTTTCATCACAATGACACAACAGGGCTGCCTGTATAAGAAATTTTGGAAATTTGTGGTAAGGTCTTATGGGACTAAACTGCTGAAGTCATCGATCCTAAGCCTACAAACTACTTAATCTAATGTAAACTAACTTACGCTACGGACAACACACACACACACACACACACACACACACACACATCCGTGCCAGAAGGAGGACTCGAACCTCCGACTGGGGGAGCCGCCCGGACCGTGATAAGGTGCCCTAGGCCTCGCGGCTGTATAAGTGACGCTGTGCACTTGTGTATCCAAGCGTCGGCGTCTGAAGCTCAGGCGTGCAGTGGTAGTTACGACTTATTCTTATGGCAAATGTAGCCGAACGTCAATGTTTTAGCAGATCTACTATATGCTTTTACCTGCTTAAGTTTTCATCAATATGTGAACCAAAGAACTAAGAACCCAACAGTTTTCTACCATGTTTATTATTTCTCATCGGCATGCTAGGTTAATAGCAGTCGGGATACTTTTGACATTACAAAACCGGATTAATTACGCCTTTTTTTAAGATGACAGCTAGCCCATTTGTGCAAAACCATTCACAAAAACTTTCACAGAAACATCACCATTTTCACTGTTGATACTTCTTTGCCTGGCATGACAACAGTGCTTATACCACATGCTGAATCTCTACGATCGCAGAACATTTTTGGCTGCGACTGCATATGGCCACCATAGCCAGACAAAATTAACATTTCGTTTTCACTTGATGCATCAAAGCCTCTTCATCCAGCAGCAGCTGAACTACTGCTCAATTACGTCAGGTGAGGTTAAGAGTATTTTTTCCCAATTATTAAATTTGTAATACAATTCCGTGGCGATGTAACGGTGAACAGCAGAGAGGAGTCCAGAATGCCTTAAGTGGTACCGAGCGAGGTGGCACAGTGGTTAGCACACTGGACTCGCATTCGGGAGGACGACGGTTCAATCCCGTCTCCGGCCATCCTGATTTAGGTTTTCCGTGATTTCCCTAAATCGCTTCAGGCAAATGCCGGGATGATTCCTTTGAAAGGGCACGGCCGATTTCCTTCCCAATCCTTCCCTAACCCGAGCTTGCGCTCCGTCTCTAATGACCTCGTTGTCGAAGGGATGTTAAACACTAACCACCACCACCACTTGAAGTGGTGTTTACGTCATTAATCAATAGCTACAGTCGTAATATTTGAAAAAGAAAACTTTCATTGATTACTGCATACATAGGTCTATAGCATTTCATAAACAGTTTTTAAAGCACTGTGTGATATTGTAGAACAACGCGCTGCTTGGAAGCCTATGCGTGAGAAAAATGCCACGCTACCGCTGCTGACCGATGGGTCCGTCGCCTTTCGTGTTTGTTCAAATTCAGACCACGCTTGAAAAAGTTGTCAACAAAGGCAGATGAAATTTAACATCCAATATGTCAGACTAGTATTTGCTCGTGTTCTGTAAATTTAAACCTCAAGCATTCGTTTGCTAAGCAAAACATACAGAGAAACTCGGCCGGTGGTCGAACGAATCGCCTGTTGCGATTGAAAATAACACGCAGCTGGCGGTTAGAGCTTAGAGAGCCAATAAGAGAGAGTGCACGGAAAGTACTGACAAAACTGACTGACAAGATCGTCTGTGGAACTGCTCACAGATGCAAGACTCTTAGCGACGCTTGAGTCCTGGGGCACACAATGAGCGAAGTTTGTACCATTGACATCGATACGTAGGATTTTGAAACAAGTATTGTGTTCCAACATAGCAAAATACCTCGAAGAAAACGATGTATGTCCTATCTATAGGGGCTCTGAAGTTGATTCCATATACCTGGATTGCCAAAATGCATTTGACACCTTTCCATGTAAGCGGCTCTTATTCAAATTGCCTGTGTCTGTGAAATATTTTCCCACTTGTGTGACTGGATTCGTGTTTTCCTGTCAGAGAAGCCACAGTTCACAGTAGTAGACGGGAAGTCATCTATGGAGGCCGAAGTGATATCTATGGTTCTTCAACAAAGTGTTATAGGCTCTCTGCCGTTTTTAATCTATATAAACGATTTAGGAGATAATCTGAGCAGCCCTCTTAGATTGCATTGTTTAGTATAGTCGTCAGAAGATCATAACGAATTGTAAAATAATTTGGACAAGAAATTTACTTGAAAATGGGCTTAAAACCTAGGTTTTGCAGTAACATTAATAATACACTCTGTGAAACAAGGCGAAAAACAATATTTGTGTAGCTAATTTACAATGTTTCACCAAGACTCCACAGTTGATTCAATTAAAATAATGATATTCTTAAGCTTGTAAACAATTGAATACTTATGTATTTGTTACGTGTATTTTGATTCGCAATGTCAAGTAATAATGAACGTTCGTTGACTCTCTGTACTGTATATATTGTTGTTTCACGTTTGTGTCATATTTAAAGATGAAAGTGTATATTTATGACGAATCTTAGGGATCTTCCTGCTGTAATATATTGTTCTACATCTACATTTATACTCCGCAAGCCACCCAACGGTGTGTGGCGGAGGGCATTTTACGTGCCACTGTCATTACCTCCCTTTTCTGTTCCAGTCGCGTATGGTTCGCGGGAAGAACGATCGTCTGAAAGCCTCCGTGCGCGATCGAATCTGATTTTACATTCGTGATCTCCTCGACAGGTATAAGTAGGGGGAAGCACTATATTAGATACCTCATCGAGAAACGCGCCCACTCGAAACCTGGCGAGCAAGCTACACCGCGATGCAGAGCGCCTCTCTTGCAGAGTCTGCCACTTGAGTTTGCTAAACATCTCCGTAACGCTATCACGGTTGCCAAATGACCCTGTGACGAAACGCGCCGCTCTTCTTTGAATCTTCTCTACCTCCTCCGACAACCCGATCTGGTACGGATCCCACGCCGATTAGCAATATTCAAGTATAGGTTGAACGAGTGATCTGTAAGCGACCTCCTTTGTTGATGGACTACATTTTCTAAGGACTCTCCCAATGAATCTCAACTTTGTACCCGCCTTATCAACAGTTAATTTTATATGATCTTTCCACTTCAAATCGTTCCGCACGCATACTCCCAGATATTTTACAGAAGTAACTGCTACCAGTGTTTGTTCCGCTATCATATAATCATACAATAAAGGATCCTTCTTTCTATGTATTCACTATGCATTACATTTGTCTATGTTAAGGGTCAGTTGCCACTCCCTGCACCAATTGCCTATCCGCTGCAGATCTTCCTGCATTTCGCTACAATTTTCTAATGCTGCAACTTCTCTGTATACTACAGCATCATCCGCGAAAAGCCGCATGGAACTTCCGGCACTATCTACTAGGTCATTTATGTATATTGTGAAAAGCAATGGTCCCATAACACTCCCCTGTGGCACGCCAGAGGTTACTTTAGCGTCTGTTGACGTCTCTCCATTGATAACAACATGCTGTGTTCTGTTTGCTAAAAACTCTTCAATCCAGCCACAGAGCTGGTCTGACATTCCGTAGGCTTTTACTTTGTTTATCAGGCGACAGTGCGGAACTGTATCGAACACCTTCCGGAAGTCAAGGAAAATAGCATCTACCTGTTAGGAGCTTTACTACTGTGACGTGCCACATCTGCAACGAATACGAGAAACACCCGCCTTACGGAAACCAAGATGTTCCTTTACCGAACCCAGTAGGTCCCTAATCTCAGATGGTGCTCGAAAAAAGCATTTCACATCAAATTCCCGGAAAGCACGACCGGACCTGTTGGTAAGGCTTCCCTTAAATAACTGCGTAACGCTTGGAATTTATTAAATAAAGTTCTTCTTAATGCCTCTGTCATAGTTAAAAATAGTATCACATCTTAGGAAACTGAAATGGAATACTTGTTTTAAACGTTTCTTATTTTTATCATGACTCGTCCCTTTGAAAGCATTATCATTGTCATATACGCAGATACGGTTAAATTGTAGAATACTGTGTTTTGACTCAATGTATAGAGCGCTGTTTGTAAATTATCTTCTGTTTCCTGTATAATTATCTGGTCATCAGCATATAATACAGTATCTAACTTATAACTACTTTCTTATTTACATATGGTCTCTTTATGGTATCGATAAGATGTTCAGGAAAACCTTTTAACTTTAATATTTTCCACAAAAGGGGTCTTTTTACCTCTTCGAAAGTTCCGTCGTAATCGGTAAATGCTAAATGCGTCTCTAAACCAAATTATCGACTTCTCCCAGTAATCTGCTTAATTTTAAATATGTTATCATTAAACGGTCCGCAGCTCGTGGTCTCGCGGTAGCTTTCTCACTTCCTGAGCGTAGAGTCCCGGGTTCGATTCCTGGCGGGGTCAAGGATTTTCACCTGCCTCGAGATGACTGGGTGTTGTTGTGTCGTCTTCATCATCATTCATCCCCATAACAGTCGGAGGAAGGCAATGGCAAACCACCTCCACTAGGACCTTGCCTAGTACGGCGGTACGTGTCCCCAACGCACTGTTACGGAGTATAGGACTTCATCATCAGCATCACTAAACGAACGTCCCTTCCCTAAGCCTAGTTGTCCTTCGTAAGCAGTAGTTTACAATCTCTCGTTAAGAATTTTGACGACAATTTTTTGTCCTTCATTTAGTACCACATTTTTTATATACATATATATTCGATAAAATTTCAGATTTTGGTCATTATGGTTCTTCATCTTTTGGTTAGAGGCAATGCATGCCAAACAAAAAATCTACTGGGGGCGGATGATCACTACTCTTCAATCCTGTGACAGAAAAGTAACTTCAGCACAGCGATTGGCATTGTCCTGCACTAAAACTCGGGTGCTGAGTTCGGCTATTCATATTTATGCCACGACGGCTCTCTACTTCTTCGGCCGTTTGACAGGTAACGTCGCTACCGTCCCAGGGACAGGTAGGAGGCACTTTACTTCCACGGAGATGGAGCTGCCTAGCGTTAGGCTCTGGATGGCACCCCAGAGCCCTCCACCCCCTGCTTCGGCTGTTTGCACACGTCGAGTGCGAACCCTTGTAAAAACCTCCGCCCACTCTATACTCCTTCCCCCAGCCTCCACCCCCACCCCGCCACCATCACCACCCTCTGCAGCCTGATGGCGATATTATGGAAGGCTTCTGCCTCAGAGAAGCTCCGGAAACCCCATAGTCTCACCAATGTAGTCGAGAGCATTCAGCCGATGAAATATCTACATCTGCATCTACGTCCATTCTGTGCAAACGACTATGCAGTGCATGGCGGAGGGCACTTGCCACTGTACCACATACTGGAGCTTGGCTGTGTTGCATTCGCACTGTCACCTGATGAAGAAAATACAGGGTGACAATTATTGAACTACGATGTGCACACACTTTATTCAACTTGTAAACGTCGCTACGGATATTCGGATTTAGATTATGACATGTTCGTTATGCCTGTCATCATTGGTGATGACGTGGTGCAGACGAATGGAGAAATTATGCATGACCTGCTGAAGTGTCGGAACATTAATGCGGTCCATGACCTCCTGAATGGCCGGCCGCTGTGGTTGAGCGATTCTAGGTGCTTCAGTCCTGAATCGCGAGACTGCTATGTTCGCACGTTCGAATCCTGCCTCGCGCATGTATGTGTGATGTACTTAGGTTAGTTAGGTTTAAGTAGTTCTAAGTTCTAGGGGACTGATGACCTCAGATGTTAAGTCACACAGTGCTCAGAGGCATTTGAACCATTTGAACCCCCCTGAAAGGCTGTTTTAAGTTCAGCAATGGTTTTGAGGTTATTGCTGTACACCTTGTCTTTGATATAGCCCCACAAAAAGGAGTCACGCCTGTGGCGTCTGAGTACCCCACAGCCAGAATGCGATCCCCAAAGTGCTCCTCCAGGACATCAAACACTCTCCTGCTTCGATGAGGTCGAGCTCCTTCTTGCATGAGCCACATCTTGTTGAAATCAGGGTCACTTTGGCTAATGTGGATAAAATCATCTTCCAAAAACTTGACGTAGCGCTCGGTAGTCACCGTGCCATCAAGCAATATCGCACCGATTAGTCCGTGACTGGACATTGCACACCAACAGTCACCCGTTGAGGGTGAAGAGACTTATCGATCGCGAAATGCGGATTCTCAGCCCTCAAATACGCCAGTTTTGCTTATTGACGAACGCATCCAAATGGAAGCGGGCATCGTCGCTAAACCAAACCATACAGCGCATACTAACTCCCATCTTGCCCAGCGGCCAACCGTGCAATTTGATCGTCCTATCGCAAACCGTTCAGAAGTTATGACGATTTTATTCCATATACAGGGTGTTTCAAAAGGACATACGTATTACTAAGTATCATTTTGTCCACAATATCAATCCCTGCCCCTCGTCTCGGCCATTGCAGAAACGAATACATAGTCTAGTTAATATTAATAGGCGCTAGATGTCAGTTGTCTACTGTTTTGCTAGGTAACCGTCATTTGTTTAAAATGGCTACTTCACAGCACAAATCACTTTGTGTTCTCGAGTTTGCGAAGTGCAATCCCGTGATTACAGTGCAAAGACGTTTCAGGTAGAGGTACGGAACTGATCCTCCGAATGGGTGGAACATTCGCATATGGTAACGACAGTTTCTAGATACAGGATCTGTATGTAAAGGAAGGAGTCCTGGCCACCCTCGTGTTCCTGAAGAAAATGTTGCACGACTTCAAACTGCTTTCCAGCGTAGTCCTTCAAAATCAACTTGTCTTGCCAGTCGGGAGTTACAACTGCATACAACGACAGTTTGGCGTGTTTTGAGACGTCGGTTGGTTATCAAGCCTTAGTAACGAGATTCTTGATGCTATTGACAATGCTAACACTTTCGCACAACGCATCGTGATGAAGCGACTTTCCATGTTAGTGGTAAGGTAAACAAACACAATGTTCGAATTTGGGGCCTACAGAACTCACATGCAGCCACTTAAAATGTACGAGTCTCGCCCGAAGTCAACGTGTTTACGGCCCATTCTTGTTTGACTGAAACACTGTCAACGGTCAGCAGTATCTCGCTATGTTAAAAATGGTTCTTTCCGAGGCTGCACGAAGACAACTTGATTTTTCAACAAGAAGGGGCACCCCCTCACTGGAGTCGCCATGTGCGTGAATATCTGAATGAAGCTCCACCGAACCGTTGGATTGGTCGTCAAGGTGCTAGCGACTTAGCATGTCTCAGCTGGGCTCCACGGTCACCGGATTTGACACCCCCTGACTTCTTCCTGTGGGGTTTCGTTGAAGACAACGTTGATGTACCACCACTCCCACAGAACCTACAAGAGTTGAAGAGCCGGCTCTATACTGCCAAAATATCAGCGACGAAGGACATGCTTACCCGAGTATGGGGGGAATTTGAGTATCGATGTGATCGTGTCGCTGATGGAGGACATATTGAACATCTGTAATCTGAACTTGAGAGACTTGTAAATATGTATGTAAAGTTTCATATTCGTATATCTTAAAGTTTAATAAATACATGCATTGATTCTGTTGTATACAGAGTGAAATCTGGCCTTTCAGATTGCGGCTCAACCAAAATGAAAGAAGAGAGAGACGACTTGACCAGGGTTTTAAGTACACTTCTCTCCCCATTTGACAAACTTCGTTACCAGTAAAGAAACACTGCAAACCTGTAATGCCAAATTAGGACCAAATGTTGTTATCATTTAAGCCACAGACGGTATATATTTCAACAAAGGCGACAGCCTGGAGCGACTGTACCGGGTGCAAATACAATTTTCCATAACATTTGACAATACAGTTACAAAGTTGCCCAACTGGGGTGGCTCAACATTTAAACAACCGACTGAATGGTGGGCTCCATGTGGTTCCCAAGTTGTGCAGCGACCGTAAACCATAAAATTACCAAATAAGTAGCAACCAGTCGTAAAATTATGTTTTCTTTATTTACTTTTGCAAATCGATTTCAACTGATTAACAGCCATCATCGGTGCTACAAATACAAGAAGAAAAATAAAAATAATTAATAACAGTGACCAAGTGAATAAATGTACATAAAGCAACGTAAAACCAATTAAATGTATATAGATTCATTAAAAAATTTAAAAAGGACATACAAATTTACCTCTCAACGAATATGTGCCCTGAGTAGTAACATTGTCTTAAGCAGAGGTCAAACATAAAGTGATACATCGAGAATCGACTATGACAACGAGAAACCATAAGGGGGCGCTGCAAAGCAAACCCGCCCTCTAAGCGAAAAGATACAGTTAAAATAAAAATGAGAAGAAGAAATGACATACATAGTGGGGTAAAATAAAATGATAAAATACTGAAATATTTACAAAAAATGAATATATTGACAAAGATTTTGTCAACCACGTAGTACAGTTATATACACCAAAAAGCGATTGTACAAATTAGTAAAAAGGAAAAAACGTAGGTGAGAAGTACACCATAGAAAAAATTTAAAAAAAACTTTTTTAAAAAATTTAAAATTATTTATCATATTATCGAAGAGCATATTATCAAAGGGAAGCTAGACAGGAGCAGAAATGCCTTTCGAACAAGTAAAGACAGTAAACAGCTGTTATATCTAACTTGCAGCTTTCTCTAAGTGTTCTGAAGAAACTTTACTAAACAATGAACACCAATAATAAGAGATGAGGTACTGGCGTAATTAGCGCTGTGTGGATGGGTCGTGAGTCATGCTTGTGTAGCTCAGGTGGTAGAGCACTTGTCTGCGAAAGGCAAAGGTCTCGAGTTCGGGTCTCGGTCCGGCAGACAGTTTTAATCTGCCAGGAAGTTTCAACACCAATTGAGTTTAGTGAAAGAACAAAAGAGCGTAGCACAGTGTGAGGCTCCCGCCACTAACGCACGAGTGAACTGTGGAAGGCTGACTCAGACTGAAGACTGTCCAGGACTGCGACCGAGACTGGGATGTGTGGACTGCACTGCACTGCACTGCAATTCTCTGGATAAATCTACCAGGAGGGAGACAGGCTAAGCAGCGAAGCTGCTGTTCCTATGTGGACCTCTAGAACTATAGTGGGGCCTCACGCTTAGGATTGGCCTATGGGAGCGGCCGGTGGGGGCGGACGCTGCGTCAGAAGCGTCATAGAGGCTGCGGGAGAAACTACTCCCGCAGCAGATCAGGCCAACGCGTGGTTGGCCTGCGGTGGACTTGGTGACCCAGTCCACGGATAAGACGACTGCCAGAGTGTTCTGCAGAGGCATAGAACACCCTGGCGGACTGCCTGAAGCGATCCCGCAGCAACGGGACGCCAGCTTCCTCATGAAGGAGCCTTGTTGAGTAACGAGGCGGCTTGTGGAGAGCGAGCCGCAGCGCCCGATTCTGAACACGCTGGAGCATCGCAACGTGCGATGGGGCGGCATTCCTCCACACAACAGCGGCGTACTCGAGTACCGGCCGGATGAGGGCCAAGTACACGGTCAAGCCATGCCGAGGGGGGAGCGTGGATGAGGGATTCAGCAGCGGGTAGAGCGCCCGGAGACGCCCAATCGCCCGCCCCCTGATGTCGCGGATGTGCGGCAGCCAGGTGAGATGCCTGTCCAGCGTCACACCGAGGTATGTGCCGGTCGGTGATCACGGGATGGGGCCTCCCGAGATCGAGACAGGCGGCAGGTCTGGAGGCAGCCGTCTCCGAGTGAAAACGACCGCCTGGCTCTTGGCGGCGTTAAACTTGAGATGCCACTTGGTGGACCACGCCCCCAGGACATCGCACGCCAGTTGGAGCCGGCGGCACATCGCGACCACGTTCATACTGCGGGTGAACAGCGCAGTGTCGTCGGCATAAAGAGCCAACTCCACGCGCGCCACCCGCAGAGCGTCAGCGGTGTACAAGGTGTACAGCAGGGGGCCGAGAACCGACCCCTGCGGTACCCCCGCACGAATTGGCCGATCAGTGGAGGTGCCGCCGCCGGCCCTGACGTGGAAAGTGCGGCCTGCGAGGTAGGACCGCAGCAGAAGGGCGTGTGACGTCGGGACCCCATGCACAAGGAGTTTGTACACGAGGCCCTCGTGCCACACGCAGTCGAACGCCTTGGAGACGTCGAGGAGTACCGCCCCAAGGTACTCCCTTGACTCCAGCGCCCGCATCGCCTGTTCCACCAGGCGTAAGAGTTGCTGCGTGGTCAGTGGCCCCGCCGGAATCCGAACTGTTCCGCAGGAAGGAGCCCTTCGGCAGTGACATGGCGCCACAGCCGCTCCACGTACAGCCTCTCAAAGATCTTGGAGAGAGACGGGAGCAGGCTGATCGGCCGGTAGTGCTCCACCCGACGCGGATCCTTGCCAGCCTTGGGGATAGCCACCACTTCCGCGTGCTTCCACGCGGAAGGGAAGATCCCGGAGCGGAGAACACAGTTGAAAGTGTCCGCCAGTGAGTGATGGATCGCCGGTGGCAATAGCCGCAGGAGGCGGTTCGTGACACCATCGGAGCCACCCGCCTTCTTGGGGTTGAGGCGGCGGCACTGGAGTCCAACCTCAGCGGCGGTGATGGGTGGGATCACATCGTCAGCAGCCCTGGCGGCGAGGAAAACCGGGAGGCGGTCTTCCACGAGACGGACATGGTCGGCATCCAGGACGTCCGCGATCGGGCGGAAGTTGTCGGCTGGGGATGTGTGGCTGCCGCCGACCGTCCTATATAGCGGAGGAGGCAGAGGGCGCTCGTAACCAGAGTCCGTGAAGGCGTGGCTCAGCAGGCGCGCCTCATTGCATCCGCCACGTGTCTGCGCGACCGCTGTCGCTTTGTGACGGCACTGTACGTTTCTGTTGCCAACAGTGAGATGCCTGTGATGGTGGTACCGATTTTTTTTTTTCAGTGATAGTCGTCTCACTGGTGAGATGCAGCCTGTGCCACCCTCTTCACCTCAGAGAAGCACGTACAACCTACGTACTCAATTACTTGCTGGATGTGTTCCAGTCCTTGTCTTCCTCTACAGTTTTTACCCTCTACAGCTCCCTCTACTACCATGGAAATTATTCGCTGATGTCTTAACAGATGTCCATGCCAATTATCTGAAGAATTTCCTAATTCCATACCTGATCAGTCCACCAAATATTCGACTTTCTTCTCTAACCTCACATCTCAGATGCTTCGATTCTCTTTCGTTCCGATTTTCCCATAATCCGTGTTTCAATGCAGTGCTCGAAATGTACATTCTTAGAAATTTCTTCCTCGAATTAAGGCCTTTGTTTGAAACTAGTAGACTTCTCATGGCTAGGAATGATCTTTTTGCCAGTCTGCTTTTGATGTCCTTCTTGCTCTGTCCGTCATGGGTTGTATTGCTGCCTAAACCTAAACTGAACTCCACCCAAACAGTCCGTGAAACGGCACCTACCGGCTGCCGTGTCATCCTCAGCCTACAGGCGTCACTGCATGCGATCACGGAGGGCCATGTGGTCAACGCACCGTTCTCCCGTCTGTATGTCAGTTTACAAAACCAGAGCCGCTACTTCTCGATCAAGCAGCTCTTCAGTTTTCCTCACAAGAGCTGAGTCCACCCCGTATTTTGCTGCCTAGGTAGTAGAATTCCTTAACTCCATATACTTCGTCACCATCACTCCGGGTGTTAAGTTCCTCGCTGTTCTCATTTCTTCTACTTCCCATTACTTTCATCTTCTTCGATTTACTATCAGTCCATATTCTGTACTCATTAAACTGTTTATTCCATTCAGGAGAACCAGTAATTTTTCATCACTTTCACTCACGATAGCAATCTCATCAACGAATCGTATCATTGATATCCTTTCACCTTGAATTTTAATTCCACTGCTGAACTTTTCTTTTATTCCATCATTGCTTCTTCGATGTATAGATTGAACAGTAGGGGCGAAAGATTATCTATCTGTCTTACACCCTTTTTAACCGGAGCACTTCGTTCTTTGTCTTCCACTCTTATTATTCCCTCGCGGTTTTTTTACAGGTTGTATATTACCTTTCTTTCCTTGTAGCTTATCCCTGATTTCCTCAGAATTTCGAACATCTTGTCCTATTTGACATAGCCGAACGCTTTTTTTTGCAGATCTACAAATCCTAGAAACGTGCCTTGATTTTTATTTAGTGTTGCTTCCATTATCAGGGTATCGATATATTTCAGAAGAAAAACAGTCTCGGCTGCTGAATCATTTAATGTCAACGACGTGTTTCACCCTTTTGGGGCATCATCAGATTGTCTATAAAAACATGACCAATCGGTTACATAGAAATGTGAGAAAAGGGGATAGTCCTTTCTTGCACGGCCACACAGACAACGTGAACTAAAAACGATAAAATGACTTGAGCACTATGGGACTTAACTTCTGAGGTCATCAGTCCCCTAGAACTTAGAACTACTTAAACCTAACTAACCTAAGGACATCACACACAGCCATGCCCGAGGCAGGATTCCAACCTGCGACCGTAGCGGTCGCGCGGCTCCAGACTGTAGCGCCTAGAACCGCTCGCCCATCCCGGCCGGCTATAAACGATAAAAACGTACATAAAAGTAGCTGGATACGTAACTCATCAGTCGTAAAACCACATATAATGTGAAATAGACAACCAAAGTAGCCGGATATATAATCCATCCATAGTGAAATATCTAAACCATGAAGTGGACCTAGTGAAGGGAGAGAAACAGCGAGAATAACAGCGAGAAAGTACCAAATACGTGGCGGAAAAATTTTCCACCATTATCGCATGCTACTCCGCCGTGGCATCTTAAGATAGAGCCACGCATACAAAACCGCACATGGCACACAAACATGACTTTATTGACAGTACAGTCAGATGGCGGAGTGTTCATTTTAAAATTGTTGTATGACTGTTACTGAGCAACATCGAAAACAACATTACTATGACAAATTTAGATACAGGTGCCGCATTTTATGTGGGTTTATGACTGATGGGTCACGTATCGAGCTACATTTATGTAATTTTCTATTAATTTTTGGTTCACGTTGTCTGCGTAGCCGCGCAAGATGCCCTTTTCCTCCATTTGTATGCATTCGATTGGTTTCTTGTTTTTACAGACAATCTGATGCTGCCCCAAAAGGGTGAAACGCGTCATTAACATTAAATAACTTTGCAAGTGAGGCTGTTTTTGTTCTGAAACACTTTTCAACCGATTGCTGTAACAGCCCGCCGCGATGGAATGGGAAATTTTTTGTATCCCTATATGGTACAGCAAAGACGAGCTGCTAGGAGAGTCTGTAGATTCACCATTGGTTGCATCGAACCATTAATAATAATGAGCACTGCTGGCTGTGAGACACCTCGCGGAGCAGTTCGGGCGCCGCTCCATAAGGTCTTTAACGCCTCTACGGCGAGTTAATGAGGATGGAAGACACACAACACCGAGTCATCTCGAGGCAGAGAAAATCCCTGACCCCGCCGGGAATCGAACCCGGGACCCCACGCGCGGGAAGCGAGAACCCTACCGCAAAGACCACGAGCCGCACACAGCGAACCCTTCTTGTCGCTAGAATTGGTGTGAGTGCACTTGGAGCAGGTCGGCGCGTTGCTGGTTGCGACTTGTTTACGCCGCGCGGCTGCCCTGGGGCCTTCGAGGGATGTTCTCCGCGCGCCGCGCCGCCACTTTGCTTCTGCCTCCCACGCCGCCCCCCTGTCCGCCCAGGCGTCGCGGCGCCGCGGCGTCTCCTGTAGCCCGGGGCCCCGGGCACTGGGCGCGCTGCCTTCTTTGTGGCGCGACGCGACGCCTGCCTTTTGAAGTTAATCAAAGCCGCGCGCCGTGTCACACACACACACACACACACACTCCGGCGCCAAACTCGGTTAGCCTCATGCTGCTCTAGCCAGGCCCGCAGGCACTGTTCAGATAAAAGATCGCAAGCTAAGCTGCGAAGCAGCGAAAACGCAGTTTTACTGCAGGGATGAATTTACAAAATAGTTTATCTTTACGTATTAGGCGCTCAGTTCCAGTCCCATCTACACACACACACACACACACACACACACACACACAGAGAGAGAGAGAGAGAGAGAGAGAGAGAGAGAGAGAGCGAGAGAGAGAGACGCATTCACACACATCTATACGCCCGAGCTCCGAGCTTCACATTTTACCTTTTCCCAAAGGAAAAGTACAGTTATTACACTACTCCTCTGTCATTTGAATAGCCACTGAACTGAAGAAGCGGTACAATGGGTAACTTTTTTTTCTGTAGGAGAAATCATCGGACATCAAAGAGAGTAAATTATACAACCGTTGCTAGTTCGGCAGCTGGAACATAAGCGCAGCATTTCAACGGTACTTCTTACCGCCATCTTTAATCTGGGAACACAGAGTGCTAAAGGACACTTCTTTTTCTTTTTTCAAAATAAAATTATTATCACTCCAGAAACAAGAGTGCCTGCTGAAGAGCTCTTGTACCTTTTTTTTATTTTCTGCTTCATGTTTCAAAGGGATGGCGCGCTGCGGTAGGGAGAAGCCCTTTTTTTAATGCCATGTCAGCATTCGTTATTTTATTAGTTTTGATAAAAAAAATGGTACAAACGGCTCTGAGCACTATGGGACTTAACATCTGAGGTCATCAGTCCCCTAGAACTTAGTACTACTTAAACCTAACTAACCTAAGGACATCACACATATCCATGCCCGAAGCAGGATTCGAACCTGCGACCGTAGCGGTCGCGCGGTTCCAGACTGTAGCGCCTAGAACCGCTCGGCCACTCCGCCCGGCCTAGTTTGGATACTCACTTTTTTGTAATCCAGGTTCAAGTGTAAGACGAGGAAGACGTCCACATATCTATTAGTTAATCCCCGTATTCGCCTTAGGGATTAGGAAAAACCTCCCTGTAGAAAAACCCCAGCTCTGACTTTGCCAGTATCTAATGTATTATTAATAATGCCTATTGCCAAGTCGCCTTCTTCTCCTTGTGCTTGCTTTTTATTTTCATTTTTAATTTTTTTATGTTAAATGATCCCTTGTTGTACATCTACATCATTACTCTGAAATTCACAATTAAGTGGCTGGCAGAAGGTTCATTGAACCACCTTCAAGCTATTTCTCTACGGTTCCACTCTCCAACAACGCGCAGCAAAAACGAGCACTTAAATCTTTCTGTGGGAGCCTTGATTTCTCTTATTTTATCATGGTCATCATTTCTCGCTATTTAGGTCGGAGCCAACACAATATTTTCGCATTCGAAGGAGAAAGTTGTTGGCTGAAAGTTATCGAAGAGATCTTGCCGCAACGAAAAGTATCTTTGTGCTAATGACTGCAACCTTAAGCCAGTCATCATGTCCGTTGCACTCTCTCCCCTGTTTCGCGATAATGAAAAACGAGCTGCACTCCTCTGAACTTTTCCGATGTCCTCCGTCCGCACCGCACAACAATACTCCAGAATAGGACGGACAAGTGTGGTGTACGCAGTCTCTTTAGTCGATCTGTTACATTTTCAATGTGTTCTACCAATAAATCGCAGTCTTTGGTTTGCTTTACCCATAACATTATCTATGCGATCGTTCCAATTGAACTTCTTCGTAACTGAAATCCCTAAGTATTTAGTTGAATTAAAGCCTTTAGATTCGTGTGATTCATCTCCTTAATTTGGTCCCACGGAACAATAAATAAATAAATGAAACCGAAATTTAGCGGATTTCTTTTACTACTCATATGGATAACTACATACTTTTCGGTATTTAGAGTCAACTGCCACTTTTTGCACCATATAGATATCTTGTCTAAATCATTTTGCCTTTGGTTTTGATCATCTGATGACTTTACAAGACGATAAATTACAGCATCATCTGCAAACAGTCTAAGAAGGCTACTCAGATTGTCTCCTATGTCGTTTATGTAGACCAAGAACAGCAGAGGGCCTGTAATAGTTCCTTGTGGAACGCCAGATACTACTTTTGTTTTACTCCATGACTTTCCATCAATTACTACGAACTGTAACCTACCTGACAGATACTCACGAATCCACAACTGAGACTATACTCCATAGCCACGCAATTTAATTACAAGACGTTTGTGGAGAACAGTGTCGTAATCTTTGTGGAAGTCTAAAAATACCGAATCAATTTGACAACCCCTGTCGGTAGCATTCATTACTTCGTTAGAATAGCGAGCTAGTTCTGTTTCGCAAGAACCATTTTTCGTGAATCCGTGCTGTACGACAATAAATCGTTTTATTCGAGATAATACATTGTGTTCGAACACAGAATAGTTCCAAAAACCTACTGCAAATCAACGTTAGTGACATTGGTCTGTAATTCAGCGAATTATTCCTGATTGCTTTCTTGGGTATTCGTGTGACTTTCGATAAGCGTGCGGTTGTATATCATTGTTAGTTATGGAGTTATTTTGTCAGCGTACTCTGAAAGGAACCTGACTGGTATGCGATGTGGACCGGGAGCCTTGCCTTTATTAAGTGATTTAAGCTGCTTCACCACATCGAGGATATCTACTTCTAAGTTACTGATGTTGGCAGTTGTTCTAGATCCGATTTCTGGAATATTTACTTCGTATTCTTTGGTGAAGGAGTTTCAGAAAATCGTGTTTAGTAACTCTGCTTTAATGGTACTGTCACCAGTGACTTAACCATTGTTTTCGCGCAGTGAAGGTATTGATTGCGTCTTGCTGCTGGCGTGCTTTACGTATGACCATAATTTGTATGGGTTTACTGCGTTTCGTTGTGGTAACTATTAAAAGCATCTCGCATTGAAGTTCGTGCTGAATTTTGAGTTTCTGTAAAATTTGACCAATCCGGTCGATTTTGCGTACTTTTAAAATTGGCATGCTTCTGCAACAGTGTTCTGACCCGTTTAGTGTACCGTGGTGGAGCAGTACCATCGCTTATTCATTTATGTGGTATATATATCTCTCAGTTGTCATCGATACAATTTCTTTGAATTCTAATCACATCGTTCTAGTAGGTGTCTTTGATCTAACAGGAATATCGTTGTTCAGGAGTTACTCATAGAATACGTCAGATGTAGCTTCTAGAATGACGTGAAGTGGTAACATGTATTTAAAGTTGGATGGCCGAAGAATCTAGATTCGTACTGAAGGACAGATTTCTAGAATCTAGCGTGCTTTAATCTGTTTAGTCCATGTGCAGCACATTGCTCTTTGAGTCTATTTGTTTTTCCTTTTTGTGTTCATGAGTTCGTGTAAACAGCCAGTAAGGTAGTCGTATGCGAGGCTTCCAGATATTCATAGCAACCTCCTCTCTGCAGATGTGATCTTAGGCTGACCGAGTGATGTTATCATAGCTTGCATTCCATAGTTAAGTATAGGGCAAATTTTGTAAGTTAAATCTCACTTTCGTGGGTCTGCGCATACACTTTCTAGATTTCACAAGCCGTACTAAGTTTAGTCTATTTTCAGATTTTCTTAATTTATCCGTCACTATTTTTCCCAGTTTAATAGTGCGTATAAATGAATTCCAAGGTATTTTACCTGTACTTGTGGGATCATTTCTTACCACTAGAGTCGAATTTTTAATTTGTGTGGTTTCTGTGCTTGCAAATGAATGAAATTTCGGTGTCTGAACAATATCAAATGGCATTTTGTGGGGTTAGTCTTATCGTCCATTTGCTTAGCCAAGATTCCAGCTTGTTTATGTATTCTTCACCCTGTTCCTTGATTCTGTCACAAGTTTTAGCGTGACACCAACATGCAGTATAATGTCCATGTACCGCTACCCCTTCATATCACCATCCAGAAGTTGCAATGTCAGCTGGATAGATTGCGTTTGCAGTGGAGTTTTGACTGCTCGTTGAGTTTACCACGCGTTTGCTGTGAAACATGTTGACAGTTGGTTGACAACTCTGTGCCCATACTTTCATTAATTGCTCCATCACACTCGGTTGGCTGAAATGTTAAGACAAGCACGGTATACCACATTAAATCCAACCTGGTTTAATGTCAAAGAAGAGTGCGGGGGTTTGGACGTTAGGTGTTGCTTGCTTCTGTTGCCGTACTGCTAACCTTAGAGCAGGACTGACTCTGCTGTGGTTCCTCCCGAGTCGGACACGTTCTTGTGGGATGATACTGTTGTCTTCCGCAAATTGTTCTCGTGTGTCACTAACAACTGTTTCTAACATAACTGAGAGTAAGGTAATAGATCGCTACGAGGGTGGATCTGTCGAGTTTCAAAATCATCCTGATTTTCGCTTGCTTCCATTCCAGAAGTACAGCTGCTGTAAGTCCATTATGAATAAAGGTTTAAGAATGTCAGAGAGGCCTTCAGGTAGAAGTAGTTCCAGATGTCTTCCTAAGCCGTCATCCCCTGGGGCTGTGTATCAACCACTTAGTACAGCAAAAGCTGTATCACATTCTGAAATATCATGGAGTAACGGATGACCAGCGGCTGAGGTCTGGAGTAGCAGAGGTAATTCCGTACTACAACCTCTTTGGTCCTTTTTTCGAATTTTTTATTTCGTGAATTACCACGGATTGTTTTCTGGCACCTTGCGGAATACTTATGCTTCCTAACGGTCCACTGTAAAGATGACATTTCATCATCTGTTATTAAGGCCGGATCTTCACAGTTACTAACTCACTGACCTGTTACTAGCTGTCGTTGTGGACAATGCCTTTTGACGAAAACTACATCTACTTCTACATCTACATGGTTACTCTGAAATTCACATTTAAGTGCCTGGCAGAGGGTTCATCGAACCATTTTCATACAACTTCTCTACCATTCCCCTCTCGTGTGGCGCGTGGGAAAAAGGAACGCCTAAATCTTTCCGTTCGAACTCTTATTTCTCTTATTTTATTATGATGATCATTTCTCCCTACATAGGTGGGTGTCAACAAAATATTTACGCACTCAGAAGAGAAAGTTGGTGATGGAAATTTCGTAAATAGATCTCGCCGCAAAGAAAACCGTCTTTGTTTCAGTGACTGCCACCCCAACTCGCGTATTATATCAGTGACACTCTCACCCCTATTGCGCGATAACACAAAACGAACTGCCCTTCTTTGCACTTTTTCGATGTCCTCCGTCAATCCTACACGGTAAGGATCCCAGGACGCGCAGCAATATTCTAGCACAGGACGGTCAAGTGTAATGTAGGCTGTCTCTTTAGTGGGTTTGTCACATCTTTAAGTGTTCTGCCAACAAAGCGCAGTCTTTGTTTCGCCTTCCACACAATATTATCTATGTGGTCTTTCCAATTTAAGTTGCTCGTAATTGTAATTCGTAGGTATTTAGTGCCGGCCGCGGTGGTCTCGCGGTTCTAGGCGCGCAGTCCGGAACTGTGCGACTGCTACGGTAACAGGTTCGAATCCTGCCTCGGGCATGGATGTGTGTGATGTCCTTAGGTTAGTTAGGTTTAAGTAGTTCTAAGTTCTAGGGGACTAATGACCACAGCAGTTGAGTCCCATAGTGCTCAGAGCCATTAGAACCATTTTGAACCTAGGTATTTAGTCGAATTGATAGCGCTTAGATTTGTGCGATTTATCGTATACCCAAAAATTATCGGATATCTTTTAGTACCCATGTGGATGACTGGCACTTGCTGCCCGGGGTGGCCGAGCGGTTCTAGGCGCTACAGTCTGGAATCGCGCGACCGCTACGGTTGCAGGTTCGAATCCTGCCTCGGGCATGGATGTGTGTGATGTCCTTAGGTTAGTTAGGTTTAAGTAGTTCTAAGTTCTAGGGGACTGATGACCTCAGAAATTAAGTCCCATAGTGCTCAAAGCCATTTGAACCATTTTTTGACTCGCACTTTTCTTTGTTTAGCGCTAATTGCCACTTTTCGCACCATACAGAAATTCTCTCTAGATCATTTTGTAGTGGGAATTGATCGTCTGATGAGTTTACTAGACGATAAATTACAGCGTAATCTGCAAACAATCGAAGGGGGTTGCTCAGATTATCACCTAGATCATTTATATAAATCGGGAACAGCAGAGGGCCTACGACACTACCTTGCTGAACGTCAGATATCACTTCTGTTCTGCTCGATGATTTACCGTCTATCACTTCGAACTGTGACCTCTGTGAGAGGAAATAATGAATCCAGTCACACAACTGATACGATACTCCATATGCACGCGATTTGATTAATAGTCGTTTGTGAGGAACGGGATCAAAAGCCTTCTGGAAATCTAGGAATACGAAATAGATCTGAGATCCTTTGTCGACAGCACTTATTACTTCATGGGAATAAAGAGTTACTGTACAGAGTTATTTTTGTAAAAATTTTTTATGTACTATGGTGGGCTCAAAAGAGCAAATCACGTTTGTTCAATTTATGGTACAACTTACCTGCCGTTCATGCCAGCTTTGCTTGATAATAGTAATTCGACCGAAACTAGGGCGCACTGTGCAAAATAAAGAACAGACGAAGATTTCACCATGAATTTTAACAAATATTTGGCAGCTGAATAACCCCACCTTCAAATGTAAATAAATATATTTTGGGATTCTCGAATCGGTTATAGACGTAGCTGTGAACACTGATTTATCTGCCTGTGCATGTGGTTTCTTCAGTGGAAGTGATGGTAATCACATTTTCTTTTATGAGGTGTTTAGGAAGTTCCTTTTTCGGGCCGAAACACTAGCATTAACGGAACAGATAGTGGCAGTATTTTGTTCAGCCATGAATGTGAAGAACTAACCTTGTTTTATAGTGTCCCATTTTGGGTTAGACCATCATACCTGTCGGCATGCTAACATGGGTGTGGATTCTGTTCAGCCGGCCGCGGTGGTCTCGCGGTTCTAGGCGCGCAGTCCGGAACCGTGCGATGGCTACGGTCGCAGGTTCGAATCCTGCCTCGGGCATGGATGTGCGTGATGTCCTTAGGTTAGTTAGGTTTAAGTAGTTCTAAGTTCTAGGGGACTAATGACCACAGCAGTTGAGTCCCATAGTGCTCAGAGCCATTTTGATTCTGTTCAAGCGAAGCGTGATCTCCACACTTCGTTTTTGTTGCGTCCGTTATGAGTGTCCTTCTCCCCGGTAGAATGTTGGCAATACCTTTGGTGAAAGTGCACATCAAGTCTTCCGTTTTGTTCCGTTCCCTCTGTTCTGGGTCGGGGGGGGGGGGGGGGGGGCGCAATAGGTTACATCAGTGTACTTGATTTTTTCGGTGATGTCAGCAGCGATAGGCTTTTCCGGTCTTTCTTTGCAATTTGGCTTAGCAGGAAAATGATCATCATTGTAGTTGCTGTATTTTGGGGTTTCTTTCTCGACGAGTCCGTCTTGCAATTAAAAATTAATCGAAATCCACAGTATTTCCCACATTTGTGTTCATTTCGGCAGTTTTCTACATCTTTTCCATTATGTTGGATGGTGGCCCTGAGGACTGCATGGCTCTAGTCTGTGTAGCTCATAATGCGTTCTAAAATGGTGAGCACGCACCTTCTCAGTTGTTTCTTAGTCGTCCGAGATTATTCGGATTTTTCTCGTAGGCCTGTCGGTGAAGCACGAGATTAACCGCACAGTCATTCGTAATGTGATATCCCTGTGTCTTCCACTTCCTTGTCTGTGTCGTCATGGTCAACCTCGGCTGTTACGACGCTGAGACGGAGTCCGTGTGGTTTCCCTTCTATTTGCGGTTTGCCGTGCTGTTTTTTATTGTTTTTCTAGTCGCTTGAGATAGATTATTAGTTGTAAAGTTGTGTATTAAAGTCCGGTTGGTATGTAGAGATCCTGAAATTCTTTTTCCGTAATTTCATGTCCAAAACTAGATGTTCTAGATTGAGGAGTAGTTGTTCTGTCCCCCGTGAGACCTATTTGAAACCGAGGTCTTCTATTTGTAGCCGGCCGCGGTGGTCTCGCGCTTCTAGGCGCTCAGTCCGGAACCGCGCGACTGCTACGGTCGCAGGTTCGAATCCTGCCACGGACTTGGATGTGTGTGATGTCCTTAGGTTAGTTAGGTTTAAGTAGTTCTAAGTTATAGGGGACTGATGACCTGAGAAGTTAAGTCCCGTAGTGGTCAGAGCCATTTGAACCATTTTTTTTTCTACACTCCTGGAAATGGAAAAAAGAACACATTGACACCGGTGTGTCAGACCCACCATACTTGCTCCGGACACTGCGAGAGGGCTGTACAACCAATGATCACACGCACGGCACAGCGGACACACCAGGAACCGCGGTGTTGGCCGTCGAATGGAGCTAGCTGCGCAGCATTTGTGTACCGCCGCCGTCAGTGTCAGCCAGTTTGCCGTGGCATACGGAGCTCCATCGCACTCTTTAACACTAGTAGCATGCCGCGACAGCGTGGACGTGAACCGTATATGCAGCTGACGGACTTTGAGCGAGGGCGTATAGTGGGCATGCGGGAAGCCGGGTGAACGTACCGCCGAATTGTTCAACACGTGGGGCGTGAGGTCTCCACAGTACATCGATGTTGTCGCCAGTGGTCGGCGGAAGGTGCACGTGCCCGTCGACCTGGGACCGGACCGCAGCGACGCACGGATGCACGCCAAGACCGTAGGATCCTACGCAGTGCCGTAGGGGACCGCACCGCCACTTCCCAGCAAATTAGGGACACTGTTGCTCCTGGGGTATCGGCGAGGACCATTCGCAACCGTCTCCATGAAGCTGGGCTACGGTCCCGCACACCGTTAGGCCGTCTTCCGCTCACGCCCCAACATCGTGCAGCCCGCCTCCAGTGGTGTCGCGACAGGCGTGAATGGAGGGACGAATGGAGACGTGTCGTCCTCAGCGATAAGAGTCGCTTCTGCCTTGGTGCCAATTATGGTCGTATGCGTGTTTGGCGCCGTGCAGGTGAGCGCCACAATCAGGACTGTATACGACCGAGGTACACAGGGCCAACACCCGGCATCATGGTGTGGGGAGCGATCTCCTACACTGGCCGTACACCTCTGGTGATCGTCGAGGGGACACTGAATAGTGCACGGTACATCCAAACCGTCATCGAACCCATCGTTCTACCATTCCTAGACCGGCAAGGGAACTTGCTGTTCCAACAGTACAATGCACGTCCGCATGTATCCCGTGCCACCCAACGTGCTCTAGAAGGTGTAAGTCAACTACCCTGGCCAGCAAGATCTCC
The DNA here is from genome assembly GCF_023897955.1 of Schistocerca gregaria. Taxonomy (NCBI): domain Eukaryota; kingdom Metazoa; phylum Arthropoda; class Insecta; order Orthoptera; family Acrididae; genus Schistocerca; species Schistocerca gregaria. The sequence continues at coordinate 1,083,172,018 of NC_064920.1, read as the reverse complement.
GGATCTGTCCCCCATTGAGCATGTTTGGGACTGGATGAAGCGTCGTCTCACGCGGTCTGCACATCCAGCACGAACGCTGGTCCAACTGAGGCGCCAGGTGGAAATGGCATGGCAAGCCGTTCCACAGGACTACATCCAGCATCTCTACGATCGTCTCCATGGGAGAATAGCAGCCTGCAATGCTGCGAAAGGTGGATATACACTGTACTAGTGCCGACATTGTGCAAGCTCTGTTGCCTGTGTCTATGTGCCTGTGATTCTGTCAGTGTGATCATGTGATGTATCTGACCCCAGGAATGTGTCAATAAAGTTTCCGCTTCCTGGGACAATGAGTTCACGGTGTTCTTATTTCAATTTCCAGGAGTGTATTTGTAATTACCACAGCGAAGAGAATCCACACAAAGCAGGAGTTAAACTACTGAAATGTAATACTTGTAGATAAACCATTTCTTGTTAATCGTGAACATCCCCTGACTAACTCCGACAAATCAGAAATACCGAGCGAGGTGGCGCAGTGGTTAGCACACTGGACTCGCATTCGGGAGGACGACGGTTCAATCCCGTCTCCGGCCATCCTGATTTAGGTTTTCCGTGATTTCCCTAAATCGTTTCAGGCAAACGCCGGGATGGTTCCTTTGAAAGGGCACGGCCGATTTCCTTCCCAATCCTTCCCTAACCCGAGCTTGCGCTTCGTCTCTAATGACCTCGTTGTCGACGGGACGTTAAACACTAGCCACCACCACCACAAATCAGAAGAAGTCGAGTGGAATAGATTACCGTCTTAGCCATACGTGAGGAAAAATGCACAAAAGTCAAAGACTAATTCAGTTCCTCAGATCAGTTAAGACAAGGTTCGTAAACTAATAACTTAATCCAGTTTTCGTGTGTAAATTTATTAGAAGTACACTGAAAAACTTTAACATACGAAAAAAGGGCTTTTACTCATTATAGATGTGGAACACTGCAGCTCTGATGAATAAAGTTTTCCAGAAATTACTGTAAACAAAATTCATGCTCAACCTGATGTAAAAACCAAAGAACTGAACATTTTAAAAAGCGTTGCATACAACAATGCGTATGACTCTTGAAGTTTTCCCGGCGTATCGAATATTCCACAAGATTTCGGGATTGCAGTCGGATCTTCTTTCCACGATATTTCGGCTGACAACCTTACAGCCATCTTCAGGCGAGTGTTTGACACTGAGGATTGCCAGTGCATGTCGCTCTATTTATACGTATAAGTGCCGCAAGACGCGCATGCGCAAGGATTTACCTTTAACAGATTTTATTAGTGCTGTTGAAGAAGCTGTCAGGCCTCTATCCAGTGAAGCAGCAGAAGAAATCAGGCGGGAAACATGTCGCGCCCTTACGAGAACTCGGCCTCAGAAGAGCAACATTTCTTCAATGGAAAGGGCTGCGCTGCGCAAGTTACGGGAAGATCCTCAGACGGTGGTCCTTCCCGCGAATAAGAGGAATGCCATTGTGCTGTTGCCACGTGATATGTATGATCAGAAGATATATAGTTTGCTGAGTCAGACAACGTACAGGAAGCTTGATAAAGACCCTACTCGGAGAGTAGAAAGGAAAACGTCAGAGTTGCCAACCTCCTCTTCTCTGCCGCAAGAGGTTGTGAAAAGATTGAGACCTCACAGTTCTGTCCCACCGAGGCTATATGGTCTTCCAAAGATCCACAAGGATAATGTGCCCTTACGCCCCCTAGTGAGCAATGTCAGTGCTCCGACATATGATTTATCTAGTCATCTGGCTTCGCTACTGAGACAATTTGTTGGCAAATGTAAGCACCATATTCGCAACTGTGCTGACTTTATCAACAGACTGAGAACACTACAGCTGAAGGATTCGGACTTGTTAGTAAGTTTCGACGTCGTTTCACTCTTCACGAGGGTCCCTCTTTTGGATTCATTGTCACTTATCGGTAATAAGTTTACGGCCGATATAACGGCGCTGTTTCACCATGCCCTTTCCTCTACTTACTTTCTATTTAATAATGAATATTTTGAACAACTTGACGGTGTTGCCATGGGTCTCCTCTGGTACTAAACTTTTATATGGAAGACTTTGAGGAGAGGGCACTCGATTCGCGCGATGTTTAAACCAACAGTCTTCTGGCGGTACGTGGACGATACCTTTGTAGTGTGGCCTCACGGTGAAGAAGAGCTGTCACGATTTTTACAACATCTGAATTCCATCCACACAAACATTCAGTTTACGATGGAAGTTGAAAAGGATGGTTGCCTACCATTTATGGACGACATGGTTAATCGCAAGGCGGATGGGTCTTTGGGGCATTCGGTCTATCGAAAACCCACGCATACGGACCTGTACCTGCAGGCGTCAAGCTGTCGTCACCCGTCACAAACTATAGGCGTTCTTCGAACGTTGGTGCATAGGGCACATGTCGTGTCTGATAAAGACTGCCTTGCAGACGAATTAGAGCACTTGAAATCTGTATTTCAACATAATGGATATTCTCCACATCAGGTTAGTACTGCTTTAAGGATGAAAAAACGTGACCACCCACAAGATCAAGAGGATAAGGAGGTGTTTAAGTCCAGAGCATTTCTCCCATATGTCGGTAACATTTCATCGAAAATAGGCAGAATTTTAAATAAACATTGTGTGAAAGCTATCTTCCGGCCACCTACAAAGACTCGTGCTCCTCTGGGCTCAGCCAAGGATGATCTGGGATTACGGAAGGCTGGAATTTATAAAATACCTTGCGAGTGTGGGAAAGCCTACATTGGTCAGGCCACACGAACAGTACACGACCGCTGCGTTGAACTTGCCTTTTACAGCCCAGTAAGTCGGCCATAGCCGAACATTGTATTTCCACAGGTCTTACCATGGATTATCCGCCACGAAAATCTTGGCCCCATCGAGATCCTTCTGGGATTCAGTTGTTAAGGAATCTGTGGAATACGTTTGGCGGGAAATCTCATTAATCTTGACGGCGGCTTACAATTGAATAAGGCCTGGGACCCGTTGATTTCTTTAATATCAACCAAAAGAAAACTTCTTATGCCTTCTGACATGTCGAGCGAAAAGAAATTTTAATTTTAATACTGAAATTTTGCATTTTATTGTTTTGGACACGTCTGCCAACAGGGGGCGTGCGTGTTTTACTTATACCATGCATTCGCTTGCGCTCCCTAGATGCAGTAATATTGTAGAGGGCCTTGGAATCGACAGGTGGCGCCCATGCAACGGTAACTTGCGCATGCGCGTCTTGCGGCACTTTTACGTAAATAGAGCGACATGCACTAGCAATCTGTAGTGTCAAACACTCGCCTGAAGATGGCTGTAAGGTTGTCAGCCGAAATATCGTGGAAAGAAGTCGACGACATCCGGCTGCAATCCCTAAATCTTGTGGAATAACAATGCATATGGCCCATCCCCACAGCTGACATATTAGATGAGAAAATAAAACCCAATCGCACACCGAGCGATGTAGTTCAGTGGTTGGCACACTGGATTCGCATTCGAAAGGACGACGGTTCAAACACGCATCCGTCTGTCCTGATTTAGGTTTTCCGTGATTTTCCTAAACTTCTTCAGGTAACGGAATGGTACCTTTGTAAGGGCACGGCCGACTTATTTCCCCGTTCTTCCCCCCCTCCCCCAAAATCAACCACCCAATCAAACAGCTTTCAAGAACCCAGTCATCAACAGCAGAAGAAACTAAGTATATTGCTATGTCTTCCATCAGTAAAATCTCATATGAAACTACAAAACCATTTAAACCACACAAACTCAAAATAAATTTCCACACAAGTAACGAAATAGAAAACAAATCATTCGTAACACTAAAACAGCCAGTCCACCTCTTCAGAAATCTGGCATATATCATGTGACAGCTGCACCTGTTACTACGTGGGGAAAACGGGACGAATATTTGTAATTCGATACAAAGAGCACACTGAACACTCCGTTCAAAAAATTTGAATAAATTAAGTTCAACAACCCACTTAGCACAAAACAGTCATTCAATTAGGAACATCAAAACATACCTCCGCATTCTGCACACTGTAACAAAGGAATAAACTTGGATCTCCTGGAACAGAGATCTTCGCCCACAACAATATATGACCCCACAGTATCTTATACGGAAAAACAGAATTAGAAGATAACCCATTTTTTCAGAATTTCAAAGTATCTTCTATCCTGAAAACCTAAACTACCCAGGACAAAAACAACCATACACACACACAAACAAACAAACAAACACACACACAATTCCGCACCCCCCCCCCCTCCCCCCATACACTATCCTCCCAAACGTCCACATATCTTCACATTTCATTAAAAAACAATTCATGCAGAGGCACAATATTTAATTCGTAAGTAATGATCAATGTTTATATGCCAGAACACAAATGTCAAACGCAATTTCGCTACTAAAATTTTGCTTGACAGACATTGTAAATATCACCAGTTGATTTTGCAAAGTAAATACATGTTATTTTTGTAATAATAAATATGATATAAATAGATTCATACTTACTGTCACCAACGCCCAGTAGAAGTACTGAACAAAGAAAGTCCCTGCCTAAACTCAAATTCTTTGAACAGAACTTTAGTTATGGTCTTTGGTTTGTTTACGGTTTATGAAACTCCTGGAAGTTCTTACCTGTGGCATAGTTTGAGAAGTGCTTTAATATTAACGTTACTGGAAAACATACATTACATTTTCCAGAATAATGTGTGCACTAAGAAAAAAGCAACAGATGCTAATAACTGTAAGTAATGCATTTAACTCCATCTCATAATGTAAATAATTCTCGCCATATTCCGTGATTACATGTTTCGTGTTTACATTTTGCCACAATCCCCATAATGCTGCTAGCATGCAATAAATATGCACCGTCTGATGATGACTCGCTAGGCCACTCGAAACCGGTCTTGCTAAATAAAAATCGAAAAATATAACGAAAAGGCGATTGGTTCAGTAATTTCCGGAAAGGAAGAAAAAACGAGACATACGTACATAGGGAGTGAATGTTGCTACTTACTTTGGCTAAGAAAATATTACATTGTCTTTCTCGTCACAACAAAAGGAAAATTCATGACATGGTAGTCTATTATTCTATACTTTATATTAGACAACTCATTACCTGGCGTACTCAGTCCGTTTTTAGTATCATGCGATTTTAGTAGTACTGGAAACGCAACAATCACAAGAGCTTTCAGTTTAGTAAACATATTTTGTGCGTCAAATGGGCAGTAGCGTATAACGTCTTTTGCAAGCTGATATTAAGGCGTAGGAAAACGCCGTATTTCCAGTTACTTGACACATTACTACGCATGACGATACCAGAAGATTGATCGCCTCATTTTCAACAATTTTAAGAACTTAAGTACTTTAATCCTGTCTGAACAGTAGAAACTCACCATTTGCTTGCTGCTTCTTACTGCTGCAGTGCCCTTGCTGACGTGTTGAGGTTGCTTATCCGGATGCAGGTTCTGGTCTTAGCGTACATTGTGATCACTTCTTGATAAATAGCTGGAAACTTCCCGATTAGAAATCTCGTGAGATTTTTAATCACGCTGGCATCTTTACACAAACTGCTGCCATGAAAATTTAAAACTAGCACTTCTAACTGCGTAACTCCTCCATACCACTCATATGAAAGGAAACTTATGCCACCAAAAGACAGTTTCTTAATCCGCCCAGAACTTGTAGGATCTTTTGACACTTCTAGATCTTGCCACTACGATGGCTAAGTGATTTGTCTGTAGAGGCGCATCTAGAAGAAATACTCGTATATCGAGCGATATAGCGAAGATCTATCATAGGTGATACAGTTAAATAATATAGCGTAATGTCTTTCATTTGCTGTGTTTCGATTTCCAACCACAAGTCCTGTCACCATCTTGGAAGTCTGCATCAGTTTCTGCTGCGACTTAGGAAGGCTCACGCAACTGAATGTCAGCAATACTTTTGTTCATAATTAAAAAATTCGAACGGCTTTTTTATTCCGCTGGCAAGGGGTGATCATAGGCTCTCCCAAGTGCTCTTATCAGAGAAAATAAGTTCTCAAGGCAGTCTTGGTTCAACTTTGAGGTCTATACATGCTTCAAGTCGTAAACACGTTTGAATCAGGAAAACAATCCAGCAGTGGCCGTAACGAGGTGATTAATCCGTTTTGGAAGGGAAGTAAAGTTTTATGATTTCCAGCTTAAGTTTTTCACAGACCGAGTAGAATATGCGAAGAACTTCTTCTCGTGGCTCCATACACAATCCCAAAGCACTTGAAATTGGTCATTTGTCAAAAGGTACCCTCAGATTCATAACATCGAAAGTAACGTTTACCAACTATAAGAATTCAGCAGTGTCTTTTTCTTCAGGCATTATAGAAGAAATTCCCTCTGATACAGTGTTGCAAAAGAGCTGGCAAGGAGTAGGAACATCCTGTCTATCTCTTCCTGAAACTGTCAGACGAGGGCACAGTTTTAGTTCGCCTTAACCTTTCAACAACAGCCGCTCGATAACGCGTTATGTTACTGCTTATCCCTCGCTCCAGAAAATTCATGTTGTGAACGGCGATTCCTCTGTTCATTGCTGGAACAGTTACGCGTCTGACAAATTAAGTGGCTGTCAAAAATACAATTGAGTTATGACAAACGCTTTATACATCTACAATGACTTACTGTTCTTGAATTTATTTCCCGCGATCATGTGAAGTGCCTGCGAGAGACATTGTCGCTGCTGTTCCTTATGCAAACTGAAGGAATGGCGCTCCTGCGGTGGCAACCGTCAGAAACGACGGGAATCGTTTTGGAATTTGTGCCTCTGTCGATCGAGTCAAAGACTGTTGGTTTTTAATATCAGATAAAATAAGATTCCACATTTTGCTTAAAGGTTATCCCTTGCCTCTATTTACAATGTTATCTCCCACTCTGCTTGCAATCGATTGCTTTAAGACGGAGTCTCGTTAGTGTGACAAAGTGCAACTATACAAACGCAAAAAAATCGGAACATAAAAAATACTGATTTAGAGTAATAAAATTTCGAAAATACAGTTGTCTAGCTAAATAATGAAGTGATAACATTGCAAGATCACAGGTTAACTTAAGGGCGAGATAAGTCACAGCTAATTTGAAATGCTGATACATCGATAAGCGGTGTAACGGCCAGAATGTTCAACGCAAGCATGCAAACATGCATGTATTGTGTTGAACAGGTGCCGGAAGTCAGTCTGTGGGATGGAGTCAATGGGCCCTGTAGTATCCACGTCTATATTTTATTCAGGATAATATTCTCGACAGCATCGGGTGTGGAATGTGAATGTACATTTATCGTATTCTCGTGATAGTAATAAAAATGACTTCCTCGTTAGAAAAATAATAAATAATTATTGTCAATGACATAATTTAATACTTTGTAAAAAGTTATATCTCAGACAATACCAAAGGAAAAACATAGTGAAAATCTCAATCTTTTGTTATCTATGATTCTTCTAGAAAAATCCTTCTTGTTCGAACTGTTGTGCTGATAGGATGTGATTGATGTCTCGTAACACAGAGGTTTGTAAAAAACTGTATTATGTTGCTAATTTAATATTTGAAAAACAGACTTTACGTGTCATTGAAATGCATCCTCTATGTTTGGAGTTTTATTTCATTGTCATTCTCGTTCTATATAAATGTTAACTTTTCTACTCAGCTTCAAAAGAGTGCAACCATTAGCGCTATTGATCTACAGCGAAGTCTATTGGTAAATGCTGAACAATAAACGATTAGCCGGCCGGGGTGACCGAGCGGTTCTAGGCGCTACAGTCTGGAACCGCGTAACCGCTTCGGTCGCAGGTTCGACTCCTGCCTCGGGCATGGATGTGTGTGATGTTCTTAGGTTAGTTAGGTTTAAGTAGTTCTACGTTGTAGGGGACTGACGGCCACAGATGTTAAGTCCCATAGTGCTCAGAGCTATTTGAACTATTTTCTTTTCTTTTTTTTGAATAAGCGATTAACAATGATAAATATTTTCGTATGTTAATGCATATAGTGAAGGCACAAAAAGATTTAATATATATTATTTCTTAGTAGTAAAACAGGGCCTAAGTACAATCGATAGGTGATTGTCTTATGTCAGCCGCCATCTTAGTGAAATATTGCAGCGGTACTTTTAAACTGATTTTGTATACAGACATAAATGTTCTTGGTCATACTTGCGATAATAATTGTGTATTGGTGGAACAGAAACCACTCTGAGGTAATAAATTCCATTTAGGCTGTGAATACAGCGAATTTATATGAATGCAAACAGTATCTTATAAGATATAAATTCTTATCTGCTCATGCATGTAGCCCGGTTATTTCGCAACAACTTTTATGAAATATTTTGACAGAAACAAATACATTAGTGTTGTGTTCGTTTGGTATTGTGTGACAAAACTGTTCATTTTGGTTTTAAAAAAAAGTGTTTCCACCTCGAATAACAGTAGCGTTAAATTCGATAAACGATCTGCAACTAGTAAAGAGACTATTGTACAACAGCATTGAAAATCAGTAAAAATCATTACCTTTGCTTAGTTCAGATTACTTATCATACGTTTATCATGTTTGCTAGTTATATACGAGGAGTGTTTTTTTAAATAAGTACTGTTTTGAAATTTAAAAAAGACGTGCTGAGATATCTCAATAATTTTATTTTCACATGAAATCCTGTACTTTAATCTACTTTTCTACATAATTTCCGTCAATACTGAGGCAGTTGCCATAACGTTGTACCAGTTTTTGAATACCATCCTCATAGAAGTCTGTCACCTGAATTGTTAACCACTGCATCACCACTGTTTTGACTTCGTCATCGTCTTGAAGACGCTGACCGCACAAGTGTTTCTTCAAGTGCAGGAACATATAGTAGTCACTGGGCGCAAGATCGAGGCTGTACGGAGGACGATCTAGAGTTTCCCATCGAAAAGATGTGATGTGATCTTTGGTCTGATTCACCACCTTCCCTTTTGCCAGCGCCTTTTGTTCGTTGAACGCAGCGAAGTGTCGCAGTATTGTTTTGTTTTGTTTGGTTTGAGGGCACCCATTTCAAAATTGTAGACAAAGACAGAAGTTCGAAACGACTACACGTAAATCCCAATCGACGGAAGAGAAGGCAGCAAAACGATGCCCTTGCTCAATTTCCATCGACTGTTGCTTTGATTCTGGTGTGACGTAGGCCACCAATGTTTCATCGCCCGTAACAATTTAGCTTTAGAAATCATCACCGTTGTTGTGGCACCGCTCAAGGAAAGTCAATGCACTGTCTAAACGTTTGGTTTTGTGCACATCCGTCAACATTTTCGATACCCAACGTGCGCACAATTTTCGGTATTTCAAGTGCTCGGTCACAGTACCATACAAAGCACTACGAGAAACATTAGGAAAGTCATCCCGCAATGAGTAAATCGTAAAGCATCTGTTTTCTCTCACCTTATTGTCCACTTCCTGCACCAAACTTTCATTAACGACCGAAGGACACCCACTCCGTTGTTCATCATGCACATTTGTGCGGCCATCTTTAAATGCTCTCACCCACACTGTCTTACCATTCCATCACTCATAATGTTTTCTCAGTAAATTGCACAGATCTCAGGATGAATATCGATCGCTTTTAGGCCTTTAGAACTAAGAAGTCTTATAACGGCACGTACTTCACAGTCGGCGGGACTCACAATTATCGGAGGCATCTTAAACACTCAGTACACAACGTAAACAAGGAAGAATCAAACTAATGCCGTCAGTTCGTCAATTAAGGTGCAGGCTTTCATGTAAAAATAAAATTATTGAGATATCTTAGCACGTCTATTTTAATTTCAAAACGGTACAAACACGCCTCGTATGATTACTTTTCTGCATGAACTTCGTGACATTTACACTTTTTGACAGACAACATCTCTACACGTTCCCAGGTGGAGATTTCTTTAACAAAATAACGATTACTAGCCGGGAAAAGCAGTGACTAAATGAAATCTCATGTTACATTAATAATAAGTAACTAGTTTTATTTTAATATTGCTGAAATTGTACAACACGCAATCAAACCATACACGCCACAGTCTGTTGCACTTGGTCGGTCAGTACAAGGAAGGGTAATGCTGGTTGTGGATGACGCTGGGGTTGTCATCCGATGATGTCACGTATACGCTCGATTGGAGGCACATCTGGTGATCGAACAGGTCAAGGCAACATAGTCGGGTTACAACAGCGGTATGCGGGCGAGCGTTATCCTGTTGGAAAACACCCCCTGGAATGCTATTCGTGAATGCCAACACAACAAGTGGAATCACCACACGACGTTCAGATTTGCATTCAGGGTGCGTGGGATAATCTCGAGAGTGCCCTTGCTGTCATAAGAAATCGCGCCCGAGACCATAAATGCAGGTGTAGGCCCAGAGTGTCTAACACGCTGACAAGTTAGCTGGAGATTCTCAACTGACCTCTTCCTAACCGACACACGGCCATCACGGATACCGAGACAGAACCAGCTTTCAACAGAAGACACAACAGAGCCCCACCCCGCCTCCAATGAGCGCTAAAGTCGCAAACGGCAGTGGATTGGGGTCAGTCGAGTGCGCGCTTGCCGGCCGTTGTGGCCGAGCGGTCCTAGGCGCTTCAGTCCGGAACCGCGCGACTGCTACGGTCCCAAGTTCGAATCCTGCCTCGGGCAAGGATGTGTGTGATATTCTTCGGTTAGTTAGGTTTAAGTAGTTCTAAGTTCTAGGGGACTGATGACCTCAGACGTTAAGTCCCATAGTGCTCAGAGCCATTTGAAGCAAGGGCGCGCTTCAAGGCATCTGGCTCGCAGCTGTCCTTGAAGTAATCGACTTGTAACAGTTCGTTGTTACACTATGGTGCCACCTAGTGCTCAAATTGGTGCTGCAGATGCAGTACGATACCCCATAAGCATACGCAAAACACGATGGTCTTCCCTCTCGGTAGTGCCACGTGGTCGTCGGGAGCCCTGCCACCTTGCGACCGTATATGCTCGTGACCACCGCTGCCAGCAATCATTTACAGTGGCTACATGCCTGACAAGTCTTTTCGCAGAAGGAGCAAGCAGATTCTTGTAGCCCCATTACACGACCTCGATCAGGCTCAGTGAGGTGCTGATAATGGCATCTTTGTCACCTTAAAGGTATTCTTGACTAATATCAACTCACCATGTGTTGTGTACATAGCTCCGCGTAGTCAGCGCGTACACAACTTTCCCACTAGAGCGCGCCCCGCTAAGCACAACAGCGCAGGCGCAGCGTCTGTCCGTCTCCGCTCTACGAGAAGGTGCTGCCATAAAGACGGAACAAATTCTGCTTCCGCCGAACCGCGTATTAATATGTAACGCAGCCAATGAGATTGCTGCTAACGTAGAACCTTTTCTCCTCGCGGATCACACTCGCGCAGTGATACCTGAACGCGCGAGATATTATAACGAGTGTACAGACCTCCGATTAGTCAATCGGGGCGTTACTCTGCACCAAAAATGGTTCAAATCTCTCTGAGCACTATGGGACTCAACTGCTGTGGTCATCAGTCCCCTAGAACTTAGAACTACTTAAACCTAACTAACCTAAGGACATCACACACATCCATGCCCGAGGCAGGATTCGAACCTGCGACCGTAGCGGTCACGCGGTTCCAGACTGAATCGCCTAGAACAGCACGGCACGTCGGCCGGCCCTGATTTACATCCTGATACTGTCGCTACTAGGCTCACTCTTATGTGACTGTCGCGAGATCTGAACAGATATCGTCTTTCACATGTAGAAATACGATTATCAATTTTCGTTTATGTCACACAACTCCTTGTTGGTGATGGTTGATTTGTGGGAGGGGACCAAACAGCGCCGTCATCGGTCCCATCGGATTACGGAAGCATGGGGAAGAAAGTCGGCCGTGCCCTTTCAAAGAAACCATCCCGGTATTTGCCTGAAGCGATTTAGGGAAATCACGGAAAACCTAAATCAGATGGCCGGAAGCGTTATTTTTTTTTGTCAGGTTATTATGCGCCCAAAGGACGCACTTTTTTTGTGATTTATTCATTAACATTACATCATTACAACATAACATCTTTACAACAATACATGAACAGAAATGCAGAAATGTAATTGTGCGTAACAGCTGAATATTATACAGAATCGAAATCCTTTAAAGAAAAAAGAATGATAACAAAAACAATTGAAATGTGTGACCAGTTATTCACAGAGTGCTTTTGGTAACAATCCTAAATGAAATGTGTATGAGTTGTGAAATTTAAGCGAATTGTAATAAGTGTATCATGTAATAAAGTAAAAGAAAATGGAAAACTCTAATGAAAATGGTAAACAAATGGATATTTCTGGCAAAGATATCACCGTATCTGAAACATCCTCTGATAACCATACAATATCGCAAGTGATAAACTGTTTGCAAAATGTTCGCTGTACTTCGGTGAACGGTTCAGTCGTTGGTGACCTTCCCACAGGTAGGCCATGTACTGCACGGCGTCACTCTGTTGCAACTCGAACATACCGTAGGCAGTGTGTCCCAGTAGGCAGGCCACGGAGTTGCTCTTCGTTCTTGAGTGCACTTTAAAGTCAGGGAAGAGAATCCGCGTTGGTGTCACACTGGAAGGTGCAGTTTGATTTATAAGCCCCACCATCAATCGGCATAACTCCCATACTTTCCACACGTAGTGGCACTCTATACGGTGGTCTCTGGTGTCGGCATCTCCACACTGGCTGCATTCGTTCGTCTGACTAAGGTGAATGTCTGCTAGTCGCTGCTTAGTAGGAAAAGTGTCATTCACTACTGTGTACCACAGCGAACTGATGTCCGATGGCAGGAATGGGTTGTCGATATTAGCCCATACCTGCTTACCTGCCGTTGGCTTTGAACCGCCGTCCTTCCGAATGCGAGTCCAGTTTGCTAACCATGGCGCCACCTCGCTCGGTTCTTGTTGGTGTTGCGCCTTTTTATTCTCTCAGTGTATCTGTGTCACGCCATACATCATTCCATTCCCCAAAGTGATCCGCCACAGCAAATTTTTCTGAATGCATTACTCTCGTAGTGTGTTGATGGTGTTCGGACACATCTGTTGTGAACATACATAAAAGGGCATTCCCGCAGTTTTTACTTGCCATGTTTAGCGGTTTTTTGTGGTTTTTAGACCACCACCATGCGACAGCTCACGAAACACCAAAAGTGTGTTTTTGGCTGCAAAACAACTGGTGAAGGCCGAAGTAAGAGAGATATAAAATGCAGACTGACTACAGCAAGAATACACTACTGGCCATTAAAATTGCTACACCACGAAGATGACGTGCTACAGACGCTAAATTTAACCGACAGGAAGAAGATGCTGTGATATGCAAATGATTAGCTTCTCAGAGCAGTCACACAACGTTGGCGCCGGTGGCGCCACCTACAACGTGCTGACATGAGGAATGTTTCCAACCGATTTCTCATACACAAAGAGCAGTTGACCGGCGTTGCCTGGTGAAACGTTGTTGTGATGTCCCATGTAAGGACGAGAAATGCCTACCATCACGTTTCTGACTTTGATAAACGTCGGATTGTCGCCTATCGCGATTGCGGTTTATCGTATCGCTACATTGCTGCTCGAGTTGGTCGAGACCCAATGACTGTTGGCAGAATATGGAATCGGTGGGTTCAGGAGGGTAATACGGAACGCCGTGCTGGATCCCAACGGTCTCGTATCACTAGCAGTCGGGATGACAGGCATCTTATCCGCATGGCTGTAACGGATCTTGCAGCCACGTCTCGATCCCTGAGTCAACAGATGGGGACGTTTACAAGACGACAACCATCTGCACGAACAATTCGAAGACGTTTGCAGAAGCATGGACTATCAGCTCGGTGACCATGGCTGCGGTTACCGTTGACGCTGCATCACAGACAGGAGCGCCTGCGTTGGTGTACTCAACGACGAACCTGGGTGCACGAATGGCAAAACGTCATTTTTTCGGATGAATCCAGGTTCTGTTTACAGCATCATGAAGGTCGCATCCGTGTTTGGCAACATCGCGGTGAACGTACGTTGGAAGCGTGTGTTCGTCATCGCCATACTGGCGTATCACCCGGCGTGATGGTATGCGGTGCCATTGGTTACCCGTCTCGGTCATCTCTTGTTCACAGTGACGGCACTTTGAACAGTGGACGTTACCTTTCGGATGTGTTACGACCCGTGGCTCTACCCTTCATTCGATCCCTGCAAAACCGTACATTTCAGCAGGATAATGCACGACCGCACGTTGCAGATCCTGTACGAGCCTTTCTGGATACAGAAAATGTCGACTGATCCCCTGGCCACCACATTCTCCAGATCTCTCACCAATTGAAAACGTCCTATCAATGGAGGCCGAGCAACTGGCTCGTCACAATATGCCAGTCACTACTCTTGATGAACTTTGGTATGGTATTGAAGCTGCATGGGCAGCTGTACCTGTACATGCCATGCAAGCTCTGTTTGACTCAATGCCCAGGCGTATCAAGGCCGTTATGACGGCCAGAGGCGGTTGTCCTGGGTACTGATTTCTCAGGATCTGTGCACCCAAAATGCGTGAAAATGTAATCACATGTCAGTTCTTGTATAATATATTTGTCCAATGAATACCCGTTTGTCATCTGGATTTCTTCTTGGTGTAGCAATTTTAATGGCCAATAGTGCAGTATTCTGAAAAAGAGATATTTGTTAGCATCTAACATAAATTCGTTAGGAAAGCTTTTCTGAAGGTATTTTGAGTGTAGGCTTGTAGGGAAGTGAAACACAGACGAAAATCATTAGAGACAAGAAGAGAATAAATACCTTAATACAGAAGAGTGTCGACTGTTATATGGGTAGGTCGGGTTACTAACGGCACAGCTTGAGTTAAAGAAGAGATCGGATCACAGGACACACATTGGGTCTTCAGTTTCGTAATGGAAAAAAGCTTGTGTGTGTGTGGAGGGAGGGGGGCGAGGGGAAGGGGTGAGGGGTGAGAGGTGAGCGGTTCTTAAATATTATACAGGGAGCCCGAGGTTTGAATAAACGGCAAGCAGGTTAAAATGGATGTAAGTTGCGATAGTTATTCGGAGATGAAGAGGCTTACACGGGATAGAGTAGCGAGGAGAGCTGCATCAAACCATTGTTCGGACTGCCAAGAACAACAACGACAACAACGGCCTATGTCAGAAACGAACACACTGGTAAAATTGTCTCAGTGGAGTGGCACAGTTCTGGATGGAAGTCTCCTCTAGAGTTTTCCGAGCATTAGTGTGTTCAGCAGTAAAGACCCCCGTGCCTGGCGCACATTTTCTGACTTCACCTGCCCACCTTCAGTTTTTTCCTTGGTCTCGATTCTTTGTCTCCTGAAATTCAACGGAGGTGGGCGATGTATCATCCCAACCGCGGGTTGCACACCTACATTTCACCTTCATCACAATCCTACTTACGTCCGCCCCTCCAATGGGAT
Organism: Schistocerca gregaria; assembly: GCF_023897955.1. Lineage (NCBI taxonomy): Eukaryota > Metazoa > Arthropoda > Insecta > Orthoptera > Acrididae > Schistocerca > Schistocerca gregaria. The sequence continues at coordinate 1,083,156,557 of NC_064920.1, read as the reverse complement.
TCCTGAACTGCTTTAGTTTTTGTGCTACTGCTGTGATTTGCCTATGTGCAACCACTGCTGAATGTTTTCGACAATAACTGACCATGCCTTCACTGCCACACTCCTAACTCTAAACGGATAATATGCGGCTATCGTATCTATCCTTTTTAGCCACTTTCGAGCATTAGTTAGTTATGAAATAGTACTTCGTCTTTTCAAAAACACTTCAAGTCACATCTGCTTATTTGGTTATTTCTTTTTTTACCCCTGGGAGCGTTTTAAATACAAAATCTCAATAATGAGTTCTTACGCTTCATTGTGAATTTCTACTGCTTTCTTTTCGATCTGTTGGTTATATCGTACACTGGAAAGTGTTACATAATCAGTATGCTGATCATACACTATACATTAGCTTGGAGGGAGTACAGGCGTTGTACCACTCTTTTTATTCATGTGCATCTATTTACCCTACAGTGATTGTGGTCTCAATCGACTGCATCAGCTGTATTTATATTTTTATTTTTGAAAAGTGCAGATGGTGATGTCATTTAACTGAATGCATAGTAATACTGCAGTTTCACCACTATGTCTCGAACAGTGGACCAGAAATGCTTTAAATAATTGGTGCCAAACCAGTAGGTGTTCGCATTTTACTGTATTTTGTCCTCGAAGAATCTGAACCGATTTGGGGTAAATGGGGAGCACTTCCTATTAGTGGATGGGAAGTTGTCTCACGTAACAACACGAGTTAAATGTTCACTCATTCTGAAAAAAAGTCTATCTAACGGTTGCATTATGCCCAATTGCACTTGGATTGTCCAGGCCCCGCTACCTGCCTCAGAGAATTGCAACTCTTAACTATTCACAACTATTCAACAACACCTGTCGGCAGCTGAGGTTTTCAGTCAGTCATCATTTATTACAGGGAAAAGCTGCACGGTCATCAACAGAACCTGTTCTTTCGAGAAAAAGTTGCTGTCTTCGTATATATATCTTAACTATTCGTTCGTATACTCGCCGATGGAGTTAGAGAGTATGAAGCTATTTGGACATTCGACCGTGTCTTCTGGGGTGCTTCACATTTTTCACAAGCAATATAACAATAAAAGGAATAAAATTTTCAGATACGGTGAAAGATAGAGGACTCATATAAATTTTGTAGAAAATAACACTATTCAAATAATTAAGAAATCAAAGAACGAGGCTGTGAAACGTCAAACACGCACTAGTAAATTTCAGTTGACCAAATAGTTGACACGCACTGAAAACGTTTCTCACATTGTACAGTTACAGTGCAGATATGAAAAGAAGAACTGCGCCTCAGCTAGCAGCAAGAGAAACTAACATGGAGTATTAGTGTCCAGAGCTGCATGATGACACCGCTGGACAGTCTCGGCAGTCGGTGATCCGCGAAACACGTTCCGCTGCACTGACCGCAACACACCACGGCGTGTTTTCGTTACAAAGAGCAGTCTCGTTTGCACGGGCCGATGGAGAGTACAAGCCTGTCGCAGGCGAATTTCACAGTCGATTGATGCCCACTGGGCGCTTCCTGATCACCTACTTTGACCAACGACGTTCCCTTTCAAAATTCTTTCTGCGTGGAGATTCATGGTAGTGGTACATCTGGATGATTTCATTTTTCATAACATTGTTTCTAGAAGTACCAGAATGAAAAATGCTCCTGTCATAGCTCAAAAAAAGTAAATGTGCCTTGGGCAGAGTTAGGGACATTGAAGAAGAGTACTAGCCTTCTGTTTTGACTTACCTGGAAACTTCAAAGACATTTAAATCAAAACATCTTGAAACTCGCTGTTTTACTTAAATTTATCCATGTTATATGGATGTCATTTGGGCGCTGCGACTCTATTGTAAGATTTTTATGAAATTATATATACTACAAAAGTCACATGGTACTAATATTTTATTTGCATGACGCGTTTCGACAGCATCCTGGCTTCCTCAGGTGCATTTAGAGTTACTGTTACATTGCAGTTAATATTAAGTGGGGTTAGTTCCCTTTGCTGTGTGTGCCAGTGAGATTACGTGTCAAAAAAGACGTCTGTCCAGAAAAATAAATGTTATAGTTTTTATATTATGTGATAAGCATGATGAGTGATTTCATTAGTGCATTTACTTACATTTTTGTTAGTGATTTCGTTGTCTGACACACAGAGCACAGTAACAGGTACATCACAAATTAACACTTCCAGAATCATTTGTATACATCAGTCCAAAGGGTCTTAAATGCTAATATAAAGTTTTTTCTATTGCTATAACAGTATTATACAGTGAGGATGAAAACGTTTATATCTGGATCTACTTATGTCATGGCATTTAATAGGTGTGTAGTTGGTTAAAGCTTTTTTTCCGATGAAATAATCATTCGACATTGACGCGGTTTTCAAAGAAGATTTTGTTATTAGTTTCAAGTTTATCTTTTAGTAACATGTCTCCAGATACTATGCCATGAATGAACATTTACAATTCTTCATGATTTTGATGCATGTCCATTTGGCGTCCCTTGTCTATTTCATATAACATATGAAGATCAGGTGCAACAACTATAATAAAACAACAATAGCCACCCACATAAAAACAGAAACGTCCCATTCCATGGCATTGCACATGATCTTTATATATTACATAATATGGGCAATGGACGTCAAATGGAGATACATGAAGGATTGGAAATATTCATTCATGTCACAGTACATGGGGACATGTTACTAAATGATAAACTTGAAGCTAATAACACTAACTTCTATAAAAACTTTTCCAGTGTTAAATGCCTATTTCATTGAAAAACGACTGTCTTTACCAACTATTCAAAAAAATTGTTCAAATAGCTCTGAGCACTATGGGACTTAACTTCTGAGGTCATCAGTCCCATAGAACTTAGAACTACTTAATCCTAATTAACCTAAGGACATCACACACATCCATGCCCGAAGCAGGAATCGAACCTGCGACCATAGTGGTCGCGCTGTTCTAGACTGTAGCACCTAGAACCGCTCGACCACTCCGGCTGGCCCAACTATTCACCTAGTAACTGCCATGACATAAATGTATCTAGATGTGAATGTTTCATCTTCACTGCATGCTACTGTTTTCGCAATAGAAACTAGCTTGTCTTACCTTTTAAGACTCTTTGGACTAATGTAAGCAAATACTTGTGAAAGTTTGATGTTGTGATACATTTGCTACTGTGCTCTGTGTACAAGACAACGAAATTACCAACAAAAATGTAAGTAAATCCACTAACATAATCACTAATCATGCTTACCAAATAATATAAAAGAATAACAGATTTTGAAAGGTGGCTACACTGTGTCACAGCGCCAGAGATTGCGCCAAAGAGTATTATTCAGCCGCCTCCACTGGCAGTGCTTGTTGAGAAGTTGCGGAGAGTAGTCGTAGTTCTGAGGTAGGCGTGATCTGTGCTTGTTGAGACGTCGATAGAGTACTAGTTGTTCTGTTGGGCAAGACACCATATGTTATTCGATTGGGGATGTTGTAATGATCAATGTGTATTTTTCGTTAATATATATGAAGGTAAAGAATTTTTTTTATTTTAGACGTCCTAAATAACAATGCTTCTTGGTCACAGGTTCAGTCAACAAAGCATCTGGCTCGTGTTCTGTAATTCTGGTTTCTATATGCAATTATAGTATTTCGAGTTTTTTAAAAATTACTTCAGTGTAAATCGTGTTTAAAATATCTTGTCTTATTGAGGGAGAACCGTGCCAGATGTGTACGTTGAATCACACTTCCACACACAGAACAGTTACATTTCTACTTTGTTGTTTCGTAGCTTTTATAGTTGCTGGGGACTTAATTAATTAATTGTGTTAACGGAAATTTTCTTTCATTCTGTGTTGTTTTTCTATGCAGTCAGATTGTGTACTAATATTATTCAGGGCCAACCGGTTACGAGACTGTGTAATCGGACAAACAGCGACTAAAAATTAAAATTATTTGCATTTTATTTAATTAAGCCCCGATGCAATTTATCTTCTTGAACAGGTGTCTTTTTCGGCACACAAACTCACTGGCACAGACAGCAAAGAAAACTAACTTCACTTGCAATAAAAAATAACTGTCAATGCACATGATGATGGCAGCATGCTGCTGAAGCGCGTCGTGCTAGTGAAAAATTAGTAACAAGTGACTGTGCAGTGTATATTATATCATAAAAACCTTCACATTGTTTATTCTTAGTATTAGCACCCAACTCATGTTATATAATGCATCCTATCAAGTAAAATGACATGAGACATGATGTCATGTCGTAAAACATGACACATGTCCTCATGTGATCCAACATTGCATTTGTTCTGTCATGCAGTATGACAATACGTGTCATTAAAGTTTAGGGCACATGCATCCCCATTCTGGGATATTTCCTGTTATAGATGTACCCCATTCTCACATGGTTCCTATTGCAGATGCATCCCACACTCTAGAAGCTCATAATTTGTGTCTATTTGTCTTTACACCCCTCACCATTCATGTAGCAGTGACGGAGGTTTGGGGAAGAAATGGCGGGTCTGAGGAAAAAATCAACTCCTCCCACTAAGAAATCAAGTAACTGTGTTAGCATCACCCTCCCCCCCCCCCCTGCCCCCCAAGAACAAATCAAACACTAGAATAATTTTTTAGCTATTAAATAACGTTCTTCCGCCATATTGTTTTATACGAGGTGCGACAATAAAGTAATGAGACTGATTTTCTTTGTAAGATGTGGTAACCCTGCAGGCTTGCGTAGGCACAATATCTTTGACCTTGGTCTATAAGCTGCTTCTAGTCCAAGCAGCACATCGATGCAACTGCTCAGTTATGAGTTGTGCTGTAATAAGTTAACATGTGTTTGTGTCTATCGCCACGGAAATGGAACTGCATAATATTGCGCAACGGAATGCCATTTTTTGCGTTAAATTGGGTGAAAACGCGACGAAAGCTTACGGTAAGTTTCAGAAAGCTTTTGGAGAGAAGGTTATGTGAAGAGCTCAAGTTTTTCGTTGGCATAAAGTGTTTATTGAAGGCAAAACGAATGTTGAAGAAGAAGACAGCAGTGGACGACCATCAACTTCACGAACTGATGTCAACTTGGTCAGGGTGCGTGAACTCGTACGATCTGATCGAAGATTATCAGTGACAATGATTGCAGAAGAACTGAACATCAATCGAGAAACGGTTCATCTAATAATAACTGAAGATCTTGATATAAATAAAAGATTTGTGCAAAAATGGTCCCCAAAAATCTCACACAACAGCGAGAATCACGGAAAAATGTGGTAGCCGATCTGCTAGAGCAAACGGAAATCAATCCAAAATTGTTGAGGTGTTATCATTGGTGTTGAAAGTTGGTTTTTTCAGCACGATCCAGAGACAAAGCGCCAAAGTTCGAAATGGTACTCACCCAGACCAAAACAAGCTCGCATGTCAAAATCAAAAGTGAAATGCATGCTTGTGTGCTTCTTTCATTCCAAAGGAATTTTTCATAAAGAGTGGTTGCCTCCTGGACAAACAGTTAACCAATATTACTACAATGAAATTTTAGAAAGACTTCGTAAAAGAGTTCTTGTCCGTGCCAACATTGCTGATAATTGGATTCTGCATCACGATAATGCACCATCCCATACAGCTCTGTCAGTTCAGCAATTCTTAACGTCAAAATAAATTTCAGTACTGCCACAGCCACCTTATTCACCAGATATCGCTCCGTGCGACTTTTTTCTATTTCCAAGAGTCAAAACGGCGGTCAAGGGACACCATTTTCAAACAACACAAGATGTCCAAAAGGCTGTGACGAGGGTCTTGGGGGATATTACAGAAGATGAGCTCCAGCCGACGAAAGAGCCAGAATGAAATATCATAAACCCTTCGCATCTCACAAAAGTCTGAGGTTTCAAAACAAGATTTTGGCAAATTTTAACACACAAAGAGGAGAGTACGTTTCCGTATGAGTAACATGCAAAACTTTCCATGTCTACTGCGATATTGAAGCAACTACAGATTTTTTCCACGACATAATGTAATTAAGGACCATCGATAGCTTGCACGACAAGAATCCAAGTGAAGAAGTTACGTGCCGACTTATGTACGAGAAACTATTTCATAAACTATTGACCTGTCTTGCCCTCAGTTGCTAATTTAATAACACACTGTTTGAGCACTCTGTCGCAACTTCAAATGCTTTAGTACGATGAATATTTGTAAACTCATCTGTTTTAATATTTTTTTGTGGGATCTTCAATTTAAAAAAAAACGTCTCTCACACCGGCCTGATTTAGCGGCACCGATCAGGATAGTAAAAACATGCGCATATTAAGGGAATTTTCATTCACAAAGCAGGCTTATCACATTCACACAGTTCAATACTGTTCTGTTCTGATTAAATTGAGCTTAACTTAAATTCCATAAGGCAGTGAAGCAATTTCGAAGTCTCGGTGCGACGAAAATTGTCCTGAAAACATCTGTAATAATTATTAACTTTCGGTGATCACATGGGGAAGACCGGAGATATGCTGGTAAGACCGTGTTAGCCTATTTATTTGAAGTAATAAACTGGATATGTTGAGCATACAAAACGGCAGGTTCGTCCAGTGTAAATCAGACGTTCCCCACTGATCCCGTGCAACACAGCGTAGTAAGCAGACATTGTCAATAATTATCAGTTAAATAATACGCGAACACACTTACTTTAGTTTAGTTCATGTGTTAAATTCCTTCTCATACAGAATCTCATCAAGATGGCGAGAAAACATAGATAGCAGAGAAGCTATTCCATGGAGCAAATGCACGCTCCAAGGAATAATAGGGCTTGAAGTTACTTTGCACTGATAATCATCGTATATTAAAGTTTAGGAATCGGCAAGATAAGAAGAGATATTTCGAGATATGTACTGAGTTATATAATTTATAAAAAAAATTCTGAAAATATCGCGGAGAGACCACTGCAAGAGACATTACATCGTCTCTCGCAGCGAGCAAAGTTGATATCTATCCACTTTACGAGCTAACTATTGACTCCATGTTTCACTTCCATACATGACTAAATCCAGACAAATACTTTCAGAAACGACTTCCTGACACTTAAATCTATACTCGAAGTTAACAAACTTCTCTTCTTCAGAAACGGTTTTCTTGCTATTGCCAGTCTACATTTTATATCCTCTCTACTTCGACCATCATCAGTTATTTTGCTCCCCAAATACCAAAACTCGTCTACTAATTTAAGTGTCTCACTTCCTAATCCAATTCCCTCAGCATAACCCGACTTAATTCGAGTACATTGCATTATTCTCGTTTTGCATTTTATGATGTTCTTCTTATATACTCCTTTCAAGACACTGTCCATTCCGTTCAACTGCTCTTCCAGGTCCTTTGCTGTCTCTGATAGAATTACAATGTCATAAGAGAACCTCAAAGTTTTTATTTCTTCTCCATGGATTTTAATTCCAACTCAAAATTTTTCTTTTGTTTCCTTTATTGCTTGCTCAATATACAGATTGAATAATATCGGGGATAGGCTACAAACCTGTCTCACTCCCTTCCCAACAACTGCTTCCCTGTCATGCCCCTCGACTCTTATAACTGCCATTTGGTTTATGTCCAAGTTGTAAATAGCCTTTCGCTCCATGTATTTTATCCCTGCCACCTTCAGAATTTGAAAGAGAGTATTCCAGTCAACATGATCAAAAGCTTTCTATAAGTCTACAAATGCTAGAAACGTAGGTTTGCCTTTCCTTAATCTATCTTCTAAGATAAGTTGTAGGGTCAGAGTTGCCTCACGTGTTCCAACATTTCTACAGAATCCAAACTGACCTTCCCCGAGGTCGGCTACTACTAATATTTACATTCGTGTGTAAAGTATTTTGCAGCCTTCAGTAATTTTCACATCTGTCAACACCTGCTTTCTTTGGGATTAAAATTACTATATTCCCCTTGAAGTCTGGTGGTATTTCGCCTGTCTCATACTTTTTTCTCACGAGGTCCTTCAGTGCTCTGTCAAATTCTTCACGCATTATCGCATCTCCCATTTCATTTTCACTTATGTCCTCTTCCATTTCCACAACATTTCCCACAAGTACATCGCCTTTGTATAGACCCTCTGTATACTCCTTCCACATTTCTGCTTTCTCTTCTTTGCTTAGAACTGGGTTTCCATCTGAGCTCTTGATATTCCAGCAAGTGGTTGTCTTTTCTCCAAAGGTCTCTCTAATTTTACTGCATGCAGAATCTGCCTTACCCCCAGTGCTTTATCAAAATATTCACTTTCCTCCCCTGCACTGTTGTAGCTTTACCCATCACAACAGAATGGTGTATCGCATTGTTAATTATCATTGTCGAATTTGAAGGTTGCCGGCTGGGGTGACCGAGCGGTTCTAGGCACTACAGTCTGGAACCGCGCGACCGCTACGGTTGCAGGTTCGAATCCTGCCTCGGGCATGGATGTGTGTGATGTCCTTAGGTTAGTTAGCTTTAAGTAGATCTAAGTACTAGGGGACTGATGACCTCAGGAGGTAAGTCCCATAGTGCTCAGAGCCATCTGAACCTTTTTTTTTTTTAATTTGGAGCAATATTTTGCAACAGAATGTTATTTTCGCAGCCACTGAAGTGTTCTTAATCTCGTGTTCGGACATACTGCACTGATATTGTTAATACAACACCAACACAAAACATTTGTTCACAAAACCTGTCCACTGCAGATCACTTTAACGCCAGAAAATGCCACTTTACAACGAGCGCTGATCAATGTGCGTATATGATGCGCGACTCCATGTGGTACTGTTTATCCACGGCATGGCAACAGCGGCGTTCACTAACCGAACCGTTGCCGGCGTGGTAGGGAAAGCCGTCTCGCCATTGGTGTTATCTGGGCAACGGTGTCACGAGCCCCTCCCCCCCCCCCCCCCTCTCTCCCCGCTCCCCAGTGAGCCAAATGTAAAAAGCCGCAAATAATTTGAAACCTATTAACCGCCTTAGCTTGGGGCGATTTACTGTAGATATTTGTTGACTTGGACAACGACTGATCCGGTAAAGGTTATTTTATTCTCTTGCGTACCATCGTAGTAACGGATAGAGCTTTTACAAAACAACAACAAAAAATGTTCAAATGTGTGTGAAATCTTATGGGACTTAACTGCTATGGTTATCAGTCCCTAAGCTTACACATTACCTAACCTAAATTATCCTAAGGACAAACACACGGATGCCCGAGGGAGGACTCGAACCTCCACCGTGCCAGCCGCACAGTCCGTGACTGCAGCGCCCTGAGACCGCTCGGCTAATGCCGCGCGGCGCAAAACAACAGGACGATCATTAATTACATGTATGTACATTTGTGTATCTTCTTACAAAATCTGCACCTATTCGCTCAAATCTGAAACACAGAAATGACAGAATTAAAGAAAAAGTGTTTTTAGACGTAAAATCAAACGAAGATAGATTTTTGAAGGCGAATTTTCAGTATTACTGCAAAGAAAACATTTTTATTAATCTGATTCATTTTAAAACGCTTTCACGCATTCTGTTCACCTAAGAACGATTTTTACACGCCACACCTAGCTCGACTTTAAACCATCGTATCTCGACAATGGTTAAAGATTATTGCTTCTAAAAAATTAATTTTGGCTTTATACATTTACCTATCTTGGCGGAACGTTTGAACCGATTCGTCCAAGTGTAGAAGTGGCACACTTCAAAAACCTCAAAGAAAATCGTGTTTTTTGCTTGTTTTTGCAAACAGTGAACATATAAGTACAAATGGTGCCATCAGCTCTACATTAATTTCAGTCCAATTAAATCTGGAATTTGCGTAGACAGCGAGTTTATAAAACGATATGACCGGTTTCAGTTCTGCTAGCAATATCTTCTGACCACAAAACGTCATTGGACAATAAAGTGATGATTCATCGATGTGTTTTAAATTCGCGAGCTTAATGAAAGTTATACTGAAAATTAAGATCGCCTTTCCACATTCATGACCATGTCGAGCGTTACGAAAACACATTAACAAGTTGAGCCAAGCTAAATTACTGCAGTTTAGTAAATAGCAGCCGCATAATAACGTGGGGTTTTTCTACAAGTACTTGCTTTCCAAACATATTACTTAAATAAAAAAAACACGTTTCTCATCTACTGTTGTTAGGCATCTGTGTGCCTATATTCAGGTGGATACATTTGTGTCTTCTAATGGAATCTCATTGTTGCATATTCTGGGAGATACTGCTACCGACATGCACAACAAATTTTCCACACTGCGCTTTTCCTGTGGTTGCTGCAAGTCTTTATTAGACAACACACTCTTACTCCAAAACCAGCTAACGATTTCTATTTTCTTCCTCGCGCTACTCGTGGTCAGACATTTTGTTTCACGTGTAAGGGAGTTTTGAGTTTCGGTTATCTGGAGTGTATTAGCTATTCCGTTGGTGATCGTTATTTCGTGAAAAGATTTCGCCACAATTAAATACATCCCCTCCCCCCTCCGCAACGATCCGCCCGCCCATCACACATAAGTGGCATTCACAAGATTAGCAATACTCACAACCTGCACAAAACACAAGTGAATAAATAAAATACAGTAATGTATCTCTTGCGTAGTTAAGACCATAAGATCAAGTAGAAAAATGACAAACGCAGCCAAAGAAAAAGTGGTTTCATAAATGGCTAAAAACTGTGAAAAGTGAATGTGTAACTACGCTTTCGACTTAAACCTATTTATTTTTGATTTGCAATAAATAGTGAATCAAATATAAATTTAGAAAGGGCAGTTAATCAAATTTTTGCTGACATTAATAAGTGGTTCATAGCCAATTCACTGCCATTAAACTTTGAAAAGACCCACTATATGCAGTTAAGAACTTCCAAGAGATTTCCTTCTAGTGCATGTATAAAATATGATGACAAGGAAATGGAGAAATTGAGAGTGTAAAATTGTTGGGATTACAGCTTGATAATATATTCAGTTGGGAGCCATACGAACTGCTAAAGGGCCTAAAAATTCAAATTCCTCTGAGCACGATGGGACTTAAGATCTATGGTCATCAGTCCCCTAGAACGTAGAAGTACTTAAACCTAACTAACCAAAGGACATCACACAACACCCAGTCATCACGAGGCAGAGAAAATCCCTGACCCCGCAGGGAATCTAACCCGGGAACCCGGGAAGCGAGAACGCTACCGCACGACCACAAGATGCGGACTCTAATGGGCCTAAACAAGTCCGCGTGTGCTATGGGAATGATGTCAGACACAGGAGATATAAATGAAAAAAAAAAGAAACTGGCATATGTTGCTTATTTTCACTCCATTATGTCATACGGTATCATATTTTGGGGTAACTCCACAAACCGAGAACAAATTTTTACGGTACAGAAGCGTATAATAAGAGTAATGTGTAGTTTAAATACAAGAACATCATGTCGAAACCTATTCAAAGAATTGGGCACACTAACCACAGCTTCTCAGTATATTTATTCCTTAATGAAGTTTGTTGTAAATAATACATCTCTTTTTCCAACTAACTGCTTAGTACACAGTATCAATACTATGAAGTAAGAACAATATACATAAAGATTTAAAATCACTTACTCTTGCCCTGAAAGGAGTCCAGTATTCAGCAATGCATACTTTCAATAAGTTACCAGCAGCTATTAAGAGTTTAGTTTCAGACAAGGCACAATTTAAATATAATTTAAAAGTATTTTTGGTGGCCAACTCCTTCTATTCCATCCATGAATTTCTCAACAAGTGGCGTAGACCACTTTAATGAAAATTTATTATACTTTAATTTTTGACAATGCTTGGTTGTAACAGCCAAGTAACTACATATAGTGTGAATCATAGATGTATGGAAAGCAGATGTAAGTCTTAAGTCTGTAAATAGTGGAAGGTTGATTTTAAATCTTGTACATAATTTGACTGTTCTTAACTGAGGATCATTGAAATGCATAATTTACTTTAATTTTTGACTGTACGTGGTTGCAATAGCCAAGTAACTAGCGACTGAGTGAATGATGGGTTCAGTGAAAGCAGATGTAAGTCTTAAACCCGCAAATATTAGAAGTTTAATTTTAATTCATGTGCATAATTTTACTCAGGATCATTAAAATTAATGAAACTCAAGATTTTATAATTACATTTTTGTAATGTGTTTATCTGACATGTTCCACACCCAGCAGGATCCCCTCTTTTGTGGGTCTATGGAATGAATAATTAATATAATCTCATCTAATCTAAGCTGAAAGAAAAGCACAGAAAGAAAAAGCACAGGACTTCAGTACATGTAACAAGAGGCAAAAACACCTAAGATCACAGAAGACGGTAACAAAAATGAAAAACATATGGTGAAACTAAGTGACCTACTACGTTATGCACATCAAGCTGTGCGCGACATTGATTACAGTGATTCTAAGGAAGCGTTGAATGGTTGCATAAACAGTGCCACAGAATCGTAAGACGTAAGATAACGAAATTTCAAACGAAGTGCGGAATCGGCCCGAAAATTTGTAGACAAGATAAATGTTCCACTGAATAAAATTGAAACCTAACAAGTACAAGGCAGAATAAGGAATCTGCTTTTAACTCCGATAAGTCGGGATTTGAAGAAGAAATGCATATGAAATGAACCTTAGAAATTAGAGGTACCGATAGACTTGTATCAATATCAATTAACATCAGTGCCTTTACACACTCCTGTACAATTATGCCGACTGTTAATCTGGATGTAAATTGGCTGGAATGTTATTTATTATGCTATGAGAAGTTGGAGGTGCTCTGCCCCCTACGATTATTCCTCGTGTGCGTGATCTTGCAAGGGCAGTAGGGATTATTGACGGCACAGCAAGCAAAAGTGGGAAAATGGACGTAAGTGACCTGTAACTATGGTATCAACACTGCTTTTGGCCAATAGATAGTACAAACAACTTGCTTTTGCTTGATTCCTGGCCTGCTCACTTAGAGCAAATTATTCTTCCTGTAAAGTATGTGACATTTCAATTCGCACCACCTGAGCCACTGAACAGATTCAGCCTCTGGATGTCTGTGGCGGCCGATGTGACCGAGCGGTTCTAGGCGTTTCAGTCTGGAAACGCGCAACAGCTACGGTCACATGTTAGTATCCTCCCTCGGGCATTGACGTGTGTGATGTCCTTAGGTTAGTTAGGTTTAAGTAGTTCTAAGTTCTAGGGGACTGACGACCTCAGAAGTTAAGTCCCATAGTGCTCAGAGCCATTTGAACCATTTTTTGGATGTCTATCTTTCCGTTCCTAAAAACATATTATCGCACTATCTGCAGGTACACCTTGAAGGATAGCCAGTTTCACGATAAGCTCCACCATAGACTGTATAACATCCGGCTGCATGCCATCACGTTCCATCAGTTCTCATCGCCCCGTTACACCAGTATGGTTCTCTATGCATTCCTTAAGAGTGGATACCTAGCTGAAAGTCCTGCACGGTTCGTAGCTCCTAAAGGGTTCGCCTTCGATCTTCTACATCTGCATCTACATCTACATTTATACTCTGCAAGCCACCAAACGGTGTGTGGCGGAGGGCACTGTCATTACCTCCCTTTCCTGTTCCAGTCGCGTATGGTTCGCGGGAAGAACGACTGCCGGAAAGCCTCCGTGCGCGCTCGAATCTCTCCAATTTTACATTCGTGATCTCCTCAGGAGGTATAAGTAGGGGGAAGCAATATATTCGATACCTCATCCAGAAACGCATCCTCTCGAAACCTGGACAACAAGCTGTACCGCGATGCAGAGTGCCTCTCTTGCAGAGTCTGCCACTTGAGTTTGCTAAACATCTCCGTAAAGCTATCACGCTTACCAAATAACCCTGTGACGATACGCGCCGCTCTTCTTTGGATCTTCTCTATCTCCTCTGTCAACCCGATCTGGTACGGATCCCACGCTGATGAGCAATACTCAAATATAGGTCGAACGAGTGATATGTAAGCCACCTCCTTTGTTGATGGACTACATTTTCTAAGGACTCTCCCGATGAATCTCAACCTGGCACCCGCCTTACCGACAATTAATTTTATATGATCATTCCTTAGGCATACTCCCAGATATTTTACAGAAGTAACTGCTACCAGTGTTTGTTCCGCTACCATATAATCATACAATAACGGACCCTTCTATGTATGTATTCGCAATACATTACATTTGTCTATGTTAAGGGTCAGTTGCCACTCCCTGCACCAAGTCCCTATCCGCTGCAGATCTTCCTGCATTTCGCTGCAATTTTCTAATACTGCAACTTCTCTGTATACTACAGCATCATGTTGGCCGTCCGGTTGTAGGCGCTAAAGTCTGGAACCGCGCGATCGCTACGGTCGCAGGTTCCTGCCTTGGGCATGGATGTGTGTGATGTCCTTAGGTTAGTTAGTTTTAAGTAATTCGATGTTCTATGGGACTGATGACCACAGCAGGTAAGTCCCACAGTGCTCAGAGCCATTTTGAACCTTTTTTCTTTCGGCTTTCTAATGGTTTGTTTTGAATATTTTGTAAAGTGTAATACACCTAGTGCAACTTCCCAGTCTTTGGGTTCGGACCTTCCGTCGAGAGAGCGGGTGTATACGGTTGTTAAGTACGGAGCTATTATATCAGCATGCACTATATGAATATAATTGGTATATAACCTGTACCGGAGGGTTTGGCTTTATAAAGGTTGATCTCTCCACCTGCCAGACACTCTGCCGCTCTTCTCATGCACATGGTCAACCACGAGCAGCTAATATTTCTCCAGTCATAATTGTTAGCACAACTTTTTGAAATGAGCCTTACGAAAGATTTAACTGGCGATCTTGCAGTCAAGGGAGTCCTTGTAAGATGGCTGCTCAAATCGTCTCCTACATCATTTATAGAGATTAGAAACAGCAGAGGTCCTGTAAAGCTTACTTGGGCAATCCCTGATATCACTTCTGTTTTATACGGTGACTTTCCGTCAGTTACTACAAACGGTAATCTTTCTGGCAGGAAATTACGACTACAGTCGCACAAGTGAGGCAATACTACATAGTCACGCTATTTGATTTAGAAGCCACTTGTGACGAGCAGTATGAAAAACCTTTAGGCAGTCTAAAAGTATGGAATCAATCTGAGATACCCTATCGACAGCAGTCATTACTCCGTGAGAATAAAAAGCTACTTGTGTTTCACAAGAGCGATATTTAAAGAATTCCTACTGACTGTGTGTCGACGGATCCTTTTTCTCGAGGTAATTCACAATGTTCGAAAACAGTAAGTGTTCCAAAATCCTACTGCAAATCGACGCCAGAAATACGGGCGTGTAATCCATCCGATTACCCCTCTTTCCTTTCTTGTGTATTTGTGTGATCAGTGCAACTTTCCAGTCTTTAGGTACGGATCTTCCATCGAGAGAGCGGCTGTATGCGGTTGTTAAGTACGGAGCTATTATATCAGCATGTGAAACGTCCCCTTAGAAGAATTATACACGACTGTGCTTAAACTGACACACAATAGTTTTTAGCGGAACGCAATCTGACTTTCAATAATCCCTACAAGAGAATGGCCCTGACTAACATTAACCTATATGTTTCACAAATCACTTACCTCACAAAAATCTTCGTTACTCGAACTACTGCAATACAGCAAGCGCCACTACTGCCAGCTAACTAAAAGATTCAAACTACGGAAGTCACTAACTACTGATAGGCACAGTTAGCAAATGAAAGATTTTAATAGAGAACAAACAATGTATTTACCTTTATAGTCATAATATATATATATATATATCAGTTCATGACACCAATTCTTACAAATTTCAAAACTCCGCCATCTCTCTCCCCACGTCCACCTCCGCTGGCGGCTCACCTCCAACTGCACAACGCTATGCGCTGTTAGCATCCAGCTGCCGCTGCCCAACACTACAATGGCGAGTATTACAACAATGCCAACCAGCCACAGACTGCACACTGCACAGCCAGTGATTTTCATACAGAGCGCTACGTGGCGGCGGCGTTACCAATAAAAAAACCTAAACAGCCTACTTACACATGCACTGTATGGATGTAATTGGTATACAATCTGGACCTCAGGATTTGTCTTTATAAAGTTAATCCGCTTTGCTACACCGAGCATATCTGCTGTAAGTTGCTCACGTTGGTAGGATCATTTCAAAAGTTCCCCACACTGTAAGACAGAATTGAAGAAAATAATTTGTTTTACAAAATACCTTTTCAGGACTTCATTATAATCTCCATTCTTGCCTGTGACAGCTTCCAAATGTTTCGAAATCTTCTGTTTTCCGGATAGTGCACCGCCATTGTCGAGCTGGCTGATTATCCGGATCACCCCACTGGAATCTTCTTCAGTTGTATCAAAACATTTTCCAGGGAGGTGTTCCTTCAATTCCGGAAACAAAGTCTGGTGGGCTCACATCAGGACTGTACGGTGGGTGAAAAAGTGCAGCGTTTCTGTCTCTGGTAGTATGCGGTCTTGCATTACCGTGCAGAATGACACCAGCTGCAAGCAAGTCAGGACTTCTTTGACGAATTTTCGGGCGCAAAACATATTGCAGAAATAGTTTGTAATACGCGACTGTTGCAGACGTCCCATAATGCGCAGTGTTCGTATCTGTGACTCCATTCAGGTCATACGCAAAGATCACCATCACTTCCACCTTTGATTACTGGCGGCAGAATTCATTCCGCCATGGAGAGTAAGAACCTTCCCATTGTTTCCAGTGAGACTTCATTTCTGGCTCCAAATGTCGTATCCAGGCTCCATCAAGTGCAACACATCTTTTCAGAAAAATGTTCCGATAAGAATGAAGCAGTTCTTCTGCGATTCTTCGGCGGCCTGCTTCCTGCTCTTCAGTCAGATCATGCAGAAGCGAAACCCATTTGGCGGCAACTTTTCTCATCTACAACTGCTCAACTGTGAATCTTTAAACTGAAGTGTGGGACATTCTGGCCTCACACGATATTTCTACACATGTTTTTCGGCCATCTTCTCCCAAAATATATTTAACAGTAACCTTAGTGGTGTAGTTTGTTTGCAGTTGGTGGCCTTCAACTTCCAGGACTGTCCTCAGTCCGACCTTCAATGTAACGAACGGACCACCGTGATACTGTGCAACGATTCATTACACTATATCCACACCTCTCTCTCAAAGCGCTTTAAATTTCCGTTACGTTCTTTCCACGTAGGGATTCGACTTTAACCTGTCTCAGCTTCCATTTCACAACTGAATAACTCACGGTAGAGCACGCGAAGCAGAAAAAACATATACGACCGTCACGCCTAAAGTCTCGCTCACAACTGACACGAATTCCAGTTTTATTGCGCCACCGTAATGGTCGTAAACGCGCACTGAGCAAGAATTTTGAATTGACACTCGTATTATTATTATTTTGTATAATTACTATTTCTCATTAGTAGTAGAACATTTGCTAGACATTTGACTTCTTCATCAGACACGTTTTCCTTCTTTTCTGCGACAGAACTATCGATTTTATAACACGAATGCATATCGCGTCGTATTGTTCGTATTTTATTTTATCGTGGTATCAGGCGTTCGAACGGTAACGCTATCAGATTTGTCGGAACGCGAAGCGAATCGTAGAGAGCAAACAAAAATGGAATATCGCAGCGTTGATACAATGAAATGTGAGAACGGTCCCCGGCTTGCAGGAGACGGATGGAAAAGTCCTGCCATGGTATTTACCCATGCGGACGCTCGCAGATGGAAGCGCAAATGGTACACGCCAGTGTATTCTTCAGCGTACAAAAGGCGCAAAAAAAGAAGAGCAAGCCGGGGACTCTGCGTGCTCTTTTGTAGTCCCTCTCGCGTCATCTCCAAACGGCGACTGCACAGCGCTGCGATCTCGCTTTGCATTGCACGTACGCGATCAGCTGTCCTTGCGAACGCTTGCGTATGACCACATTAAAGTCTTCGGTGCAACCTACAGCTACGTAATGTGGGCGAGAAATGCCTAAATTGTCCAACTTTTGAGATTTTACTTACATTACCCTAAATAGCAAGACACGAAATTATTTAAACAATGCTTTTTGTAAAATGTAGGATGTTTAATAGAAATTCTTACAAAAAGAAATTCGTCATACTTAATTTTCTAAACATTTGCAAGTGGTACAAATTAGGAATCTGGTTTCCAAATCTGTACTAGTGGCTGAATAAATTGCACCACCCTTACATCTTTTAGTACCCTGACTTATATATATATATATATATATATATATATATATATATATATATATATATATATATATATATATATATATATATATAAAGTTTCCCGCCACCCTGGTTCCCAGAACTCCTGAAGATAGACGTTCAAAAATGGTTCAAAAGGCTCTAAGCACTATGCGACTTAAGGTGTGAGGTCATCCGTCCCCTAGAACTTAGAACTACTTAAGCCTAACTAACCTAAGGCTATCACACAGATCCATGCCCGAGGCAGGAGTCGAACCTGCGACCGCAGCGGTCGAGCAGTTCCAGACTGTAGCGCTCGGCCACCCCGGCCGGCGAAGATAAACATTGACTGTGGACGTTGCATCACAGACACAGTCCCTTTGACTGTTCAGATATGTCACTATACCCGCCCAAAGATGTAAAAGACCATGCACGAGCAGCGCATATTAGACAGAGAGGGTCGGACAGCCGATCAGTCCCAGTCATTTCACCAGGAAGGAGGTACAGGGCTCGTGTTGTCTGTAGTTCAACTATGCCTAGATGGTCAATACCGCGGTTCGATCGCGTCCGCATTGTTACTTTGTGCCAGGGAGGGCTCTCAACAAGGGAAGTGTCCAGGCGTCTCGGAGTGAACCAAAGCGATGTTGTTCGGACATGGAGGAGATACAGAGAGACAGGAACTGTCGATGACATGCCTCGCTCAGGGCGTCCAAGAGCTAATACTGCAATGGATGATCGCTAACTACGGATTATGGATCGGAGGAACCCTGACAGCAACGCCACCATGTTGAATAATGCTTTATGCGCAGCCACAGGACGTTGTGTTACGACTCAAACTGTGCGCAGCAGGCTGTATGATGCGCAACTTCACTCCCTCTCTATTTATTTGTTTGAACAGCCGACGGGTTCATCTTCAGACGGTCAGTCCACGTTTTACATTAGCTTTCGCCTTTTTGTTCCCCAACATGTGAATTTCCTTGGGGTGGTCGTACCCTAGAACCAAACCCAGAAGTAAGACAACGTCTTTTTAACTGTAATTGTGTCTCATAACGATGTTAAGTGTGTAAACAAATTACTAAAGGGAAGATGTTTCTGTTACTTACGATGAAGAATCCGCGTAATTATGTTCCAGTGGAGACTGATTATGATCTTGCGGCAGCGAAAACGCACCATGCTGAGAAAGGCAGTTTTATGAATTTGCTTGAGGAGATTAAAATATATGTACATAAAAGCAAGTCTCCACAAAATCTCCTCAATGAACAAACCGAGATTGCCAATGCAGCCTTTCTTCAAAATTACATTCACTTGATTTCCAATTTAAAGTAAAAATAATAATAATAAAGCTAATGAAATGTCCACTGTTGTAATATATGTATATACACAATCATCCCACACCACTTACTGTGTTTTGATGTATGCCATAATATGTCCATAGTTGTAGGATTCATTTACATACATCTAGCCCTTATCATTTACTTTGGTTCCAATGTATACCATAATACTTACATAGTAACACTGCAGCAACGCTTTATAACTGACTGCTTTATTTGTTTATTTTAATTATAATCAGTTATGTTTCAATGTAAATAGTAAGTAATGTAAAATTAGCAATTTGTAAATTTCTACGGCCCATACATGTACATAACGAATATCTCTGCGAGTGGAAGAATTTGGCGTTGTTAAGGTTGCAATATCACCATCTCTGTATACGTAGCTCCATGTAATGAAACGCATACATATACATAAAAGATTGCATTTTACAGTTTTCTCTGGTGCAAGAACATAAGAGTGTCTGCACTGGAACATAATGGTGCAGATTTTTCATCGTAAGTAGCCGCAACGTCTTCACTTTAATCATTTGTTTACGTCACTTAAAATCGTTGTGAGGCACAATTGCAGTTAAAAAGACATTGTCTCACATATTGTTTTGGTTGTAGGGTACGACTACCCCAAGCAAATTTCGTCAGTTGGGAAAGAAAAGGCGAAAGCTAATGTAAAAAGTGAACTAGCCGTCTGAAGATGAACGTGTCGGTTCGAAACCGGTAACGGTGCTGTTTGAACAGATAAACAGCATTGTAAAAAATGGCTGGTTTCTGTTATTTTCTGTGTAAGGATCAACCTATATTTTGTACACAGCCAAAGGGTAAAAATGTCAGTTTTTAACAAAATTTCTTTAAGATATATACTAATCAAAGTTTAAGAAAAAAAATCCATATTTTAGTTTTTGCACCATACTTTGCGTGAATCCACATTTTCCATTTCACAGATCTGATCATCTCTTCCACTCCATCTTTCTTGGACAATTCGTTGTACCATTCTTCCATTTTACGAATTTCTGTGGTGGCTTCCCCGAAGAACACGCAAAACACTTTCGTAAAGTACGTGGATCTGTAGTTCCAGATTTCTTCTCCTGTGCTTCGGCTATGTCTTTTCTCACAGAGTCACTGGCTAGGTCCAAGTTCTGCTTGCAGTTCTTATCATATCCCTTGGATTCAGCGATATTCTCTTGGACGGACAACTTCAACCCAGTTTTCGTCCGCCACACCTTCTTATACACTGAAATTACGAGACAGGCCGTTTCGTTCTGCAAACTCGAACGCAAGTTTTCTTGCGTCAGACATGTTTAAACCGAATATTGTCTCTTCAAATTTAAGAATATGCGCTTCCAATTCGTTTTTAACTTCGTTGGAAAACATTCTACTGTGGCCAAAATCTTTTATATCTCCGTTTGCAGCTTTGTTTTTATTTTCAATGTGCCTCTTGATTGGCTGCGGCGCTTTATACGTGCGTACACATTCACTTAAACGATGATCCCCTTTAGATATACTGCTTCATCCAAATACAAAGCATCTGTATTCCACTTTCCATAACGCCTTTCTATTGACATGCTGAGATACAAAATAATTACTTAAGTAATAACTTAGAATAAAGAACGCCTTAGGAAATTCACACCATTTTCAAAGATTGTGTTTCACTAATGATGCTAAAGGCATTTTTTAAAGCTCACTATATGAGCTACTTTTTTTAAATTGCATCAGGAACCAAATCAAAAAGTTATTTTTTTGGTAAACATTTTTGGAATACAGTGATCAATACATTATTATATTTTAACTAAACGTAAATGGCTGTCTGATAACTATGGTTTTTCAATGAATACACACCCATAAATAAAAATTCTA
Organism: Schistocerca gregaria; assembly: GCF_023897955.1. Taxonomy (NCBI): domain Eukaryota; kingdom Metazoa; phylum Arthropoda; class Insecta; order Orthoptera; family Acrididae; genus Schistocerca; species Schistocerca gregaria. The sequence goes on along the minus strand of NC_064920.1, from coordinate 1,083,135,210 downwards.
TTACCACTTACCTTATAACAGTAATTCTCTTCGCCAAGTACACAAAGAGTTAGATGGAAACTGCAGCAAAATAAACGCTGTTTTCAGACGATGTTTTGCTCAATGCACACACAGTTTTTGCCACTGTTAGGTTCCTTTTCATGTCTTCTTTGCACCATCCATTATGGGTTATTCTGCAGCAAAGATACCATAATTCCTTCGTTATCACCAATCCTGATGTTAAGTTTCTCGCTGTTCTCATTTCCGCTATTTCTCATTACTTTCGTCTTTCTTCGCTTTATTCTCAATTCATATTCTGTACACATTAGATTGTTCATTCCATTCAGCATACCACGTAATACCTTTTCAGTATCACTGAGGATAGCAAATGTCAACAACTAATCCTGACTCTGATATATTTCACCTTTAATTTTAATTCCACTCTTGAACCTTTCTTTTATTTCCAAAATAGCTTATTAGACGTACACATTGAGCAGCAGGGGAAAAGACTACATCACTTTCTAACACCTTTTTTTGGACTGTACACTTTGTTGTTGGTCTTCCACTCTTACTGTGCCCTCTTGGCTCTTGCACATATTGTATTTTACCCATTACTCCATACAGCTTACCCCTATTTTTCACAGAATTTGGAACATCTTGTACCATTTTACATTCATATGGTTCAAATGGCTCTGAGCACTATGGGACATAACATCTGAGCTCATCAGTCCCCTAGAACTTAGAGCTACTTAAACCTAACTAAGGACATCACACACATCCATGCCCGAGGTAGGATTCGAACATGCGCAGTTCCAGACTGAAAGCACCTAGAACCGCTCGGTCACACCGGCCGGCCAATTATACATTATCGAATGCTTTCTCCATGTCGACAAGTCCTATGAACATATCTTGATTTTTCGTCAGCAGTCTTCCTTTCATTATCTACTGCTACGTCACAATTAGCTCTCTGGTGTCGTTGCCTTTCCTAAAGCTATGCTGATGGTCATCTAACACACCCTCAATTTTCTTTTCCATTCTTCTGTATATTGTACTTGTCAGCAATTTGGGTGCATGGAATGTTTAGGTGATAGGGCGATAATTCCCTCAGTTGTCATCTCTTGCGGTCTTGGGAATAGTGTGTATGATGTTTTCTCGAAAATATGACTTTATTTTGCCAGTATCTTACATCCTATACACCAACGTGAATAGTCTTTTTGTTACTACTTTCCCTAATAATTTTAGAAAATCCAGTGGAATGTTATCTATCCCATCTGCCTTATTTGATTTAAAGTCTTCCAAAGCTCGTCTAAATTCTGATTCTAATACGGGGTCCCATATCTCTTCTGTATCTACTCCTGTTTCTTCTCCTATCACGTCGTCAGGGACCTCCAATGTATTCTTTCCACCTATCCGCTCTCTCCTTTGCATTTGATGGTGGAATTCCCATTGTACTCTTAATGTTACCGGCCGTACTTCAAAATTTCACCGAAGGTTGGTTTGACTTTTCTATATGTTAATTCAGTCCTTCTTACGCTCATTTCTTTTTCTATTTCTTCACATTTTTCATATAGCCATTTCGCCTTAGCTTGCCTGCATTTACTGTTGATTTTATTCCCAAGTGACGTATATATCTGTATTCTTGAATTTCCCTCAACATTTTTGTTCTTCATTCTTTCGTCAATCAACTGCAGGATTTCTTCTGTTACCTATGGGTTCTCCGCAATAACCTTCCTTGTACCTACGTTTTTCTCTCCAACTTTTATGATTGCCCTTTTTAGAGACATCCATTCCTCTTCAAGTGAAGTTCCTACTGAGTTATTCATTATTGCAGTATCTATAACCTCAGAGCACTTTAAACCTATCCATTCCTAAGTACTTCCGTGTCCCACTTCTTTGCGTATTTGGATCTTACTCACTAGTCTCTTAAACTTCATCCTACTCTTCATCGTTACTAAATTGTGATCTGAGTCTATATCTGCTCCTGGGATCGACTTAGAATCCAGTATACGATTTCGGAATCTCTGCCTGAGCATGATATAATCTCACTGAAATTTTCCTGTACCTCTCGACCTTTTCCACGTATACCTCCTCATCTTGCGAACAGAGTGTTCGCTATTACTAGCTGAAATCTGTTACATAACTCAATTAGTCTTTCTCCTCTCTAATTCCTATTTCCAAACCCTTTTTTCCTCCCATAAACCACCTTTCTTTTGTTCCTTCCCCTACAACCGCATTCCGATCCCCGTGACTATTAGATTTTCATCTCCCTTGCGTACTCAATTACTCGTTCAATACCTTCTTATATTTTCTCTATCTCTTCAACTTCGGCTTACGACGTCGGCATGTTTACCTGTACCATTGTTCTCAGTGTTGGTTTGCTGTCGATTCTGATGAGAACTACTCTATCACTGAACTGTTCACAATAACCCACTCTGTTCCCTGCCTTCCTATTCACGACGAATCCGGTTCGCGCAGTAACATTTCCTGTTGCTGTCGACGTTACCCTCTACTCATCTTCCGTATGTAATAAAATAACTTATATCAGAACAAAATTTTAACTCACTGATGATGAATTGCTTTAAGCTGGTGTTAGCGTGCTCCGTTTGCACTAATGCGATTGAATAATCGCCACACTGGATGTATTTATAGTCTGGTTTGTGTCACAATTTTTTTTCCGTAAATGACGAAACACTGCCGCGACTGTGTTGTAAGTTAGGAAGGGATTGCAGTCACTGCGTATGTTATCAAATTCATTTTATTATTCTTTACTGGTTTCCAGCATTAGAGTACGATATGCGCCATCGCCTGTAGAGGAAAAAGATGTCAAATGGTTCAAATGGCTCTGAGCACTATGCGACTTAACTTCTGAGGTCATCAGTCGCCTAGAACTTAGAACTAATCGAACCTAACTAACCTAAGGACATCACACACATCCATGCCCGAGGCAGGATTCGAACCTGCGACCGTAGCGGTCGCTCGGTTCCAGACTAGCGCCTAGAACCGCTCTGCCACACCGGCCGGCCAAAAGATGTCAGTCGAAAGACTTCATCATTGGTCTGTGGTTGGAACGTGTGAAGATATTTCTAATTGCGATAGATATATTTTTCTTCTTTCTGTTATTTTGCTTTCTTTTAGTCTGTACGTATATCTTTGATGGTTTAGAACAGTTTTTTTCTGCAGTATGAAATGTAACCGTTATTCTTTTTTGCTTTGTTAATAGTGCTCTTTTCAATTAAGCACGCAAAAGTTTCATTGTACGTTTATCTTCTTTTTACTGTTTTTGATAATTGCGCTGTGTAAAACTAAATGTAATATGTAGAAATGTTGTATGAACTGTGATGTGAGAGCGTTATCTATAGTGGAAGTGCCCGACAGAAATGCAGTCAAATTTGACGGCTAGCTGCGTTCTCGAGTTTTGTACGCGTTTTGGACTAAATATTAATGGGGACGTTATGAAACAAAACACTAGATTGTGTGGATACTGCGAGCTTCGTGGAGTACCATAAACAGCAGTGACAATGGCCACGTGAATAGTCGTTGCCGTTATTAGAACCGAACTGTCTGCACTGAGTTCCACGAACTAATGTACTTTGAACTGATTGTCTTGTGTGCAACTTAATGAGTTACTGCGCGCGTTGAAACGTAACCGACCCCGGGAAATTTTTAAACGGTTTGTTACTTGTGGTATTGTTTTCGCCATAACTGTGAATTCGCGATCGTTATTGCTAGAAGCGGACGGAATGAAATTTTGCGATCGGCGAGCCAAGGTGAAATTTATATTGTTTCGAAACTGTGTACGGGACATGATAACGGATCGTGTGTGTAAGAGACATTATTGTCGCGCATATACGAAACTGGATCTACATAACGATTACATGAGACCGGCTTATGACAAAGACAACGCAACGAAGGATATTATTGCCTGGAGAAGCAACCTTTAAAAGAGGATGTATCCATTGCACTTTCACAAATGATGAAATGACGTTAAGTTAGCCGCCAGCACCAACGATCCGCTGTCAACGCTCAACGCACTGAGTAAAGATAAGCCGCAATGCAAAGCGCTCTCCCCCTGTAAAAACTCAAACCGTTTCATAAGGATTCAATCGAAAATTCTCTTTTGTGGCACACTTCCCCAAACAAATGTAATTTTAGTAAACTGCGTTTGTTATCTATGTTGGCGTTGCTGACCCATCATTAAAAGTAGTCATTGCTATTTACTGCCACCATCTTTCTCCTTTTTTTTATTGTAGTTGTTATTGCGTTTGTATTTTAACATATCTTTTGGAGGGATGTATTTTTATGAATGTGTGTAGTGTTTTATCGTGTATATTAACGCGTTTCTTTGTGGTATGTGGCGGCCCGCTTAAGTTGTGGCGTCCGCCATTAGATTCCGAGCACCCACCAATCATACTGCAGCACGTCTGCTCATTCATTACGCGTGCAAGGCTCGCTAGCAGTCGGAAATTTGATTTTGACAGCTGTCAGCCACGTAAACCGTGTTTACATTAGGTAGAACGTCATATTACAGGTTATCCGTTGAAACACAGCCAGGAAGGACGTGTGGTAGGAGTTCTTAACCTTGGAGCTAGTTTGCTTGTTTACCGTGGTCCTTGAGTGTTAAGCCGCTGAGCTCTTCAAAAAATTTATTTTAACAAAAAAAAAAGAAAACAGTAGATAAGTCGATACTTGAGCAATAGAGTAAAAGACATAGTAACTAAAAGACTTATTTCCTACAAGAAAACAAAACATAAACACTATTGATTCCAAAACACAGTTTACAATTAAAGCTCTAGTATGAGAAAATACAAAGTTTCAATTAACACTGTACTTACATTAAATTTGTCTCAAGCAAATTCAAAACAATTACGCTTTTCGTAGAAAGCATTTAAGTCCACTCATTCCACAGTGCAATCTCAGTTCTATCTCCAGGTAGACATTCCAAGTTATTTTCATTAAAATTATTCTTTTTCCCTAAACGGCCGTGTCTGATCAACAGTAAAATAAGGAAGATAAATTTAAGGCAGTTGTTACCACGCAGAATGGCCACGGCCAACTCAAATAGTGTTGAGAAAATTTAGTTCGTTGCGAAACACAAAAATCTCATTCACCCTCATGACAACAGTCGGAAACGTTAATAACACAAATTTATTCAGAAAATGGCCGGGACGCAGAGGCCAGTAATTTCAGCAGAATACAAGGCGCAATTTTTCTGAGAGAACTACCGCGGCTAACTGATTGTATCAGTATACAAATATGCAAATTTACACTAAGCAAAGATGGTCGTGACTGACCAGTATGGGCTTATAAATATTTAAAATAAAATGTAACATAGCATTAACCGAGGGCGTTATTAACCAGCAATTAAGTAACTTACACAAGAGCGGTAGGACTAACTGGCAGTATAACTAAGAATATGCAAATTTTCAATAAACCAGGACGGCCGTGACTGACCAGAAAAAAAACAGTTAGACAACATTACATAGCATTAAGCAACTCGGCGTTACTGTCCAACAGCTAAATAAATTACACTTCTTAATTAAAAACCTCTGACCGGCGAATGTCGAACACACAACAATTTAAGCGTCTGAAGACTGCAGTACCCTTTAAGAAACACCGAATGGGACACATCGTCGCCGGCCGTTGTGACCGAGCGGTTCTAGGCGCTTCAGTCCGGAACCGCGCTGCTGCTACGGTCGCAGGTTCGAATCCTGCCTCGGGCATGGATGCAAGTGATGTCCTTAGGTTACTTAGGTTTATGTAGTTCTAAGTCTAGGGGACTAATGACCTCAGATGTTAAGTCCCATAGTGCTTAGAGCCATTTGAACCATTTGACACATCGTCAGTTACAGAAAGCAGTGCATGTCAGGTACATTTTACTTTCTGATAAAAAACGGCAGTGATAACCCGTGGAAGAACAGTTACTGCTACAGTTAAATATTAAGCTTTTACACTCCCTTCAGCAAGAGCGGCCGGTAAAAAGTTAAGAGAGTCTATAAACATTTAAAGTCACATTTCTTCAAGAACATGGCTGTGAATAACGAAGGAAAACAAATAGCAAAACAGTTCTCTTTAAGTAAGGAACAATAGAACAGCCTTAAGAAAAAGCATATGAGCTTTTCATACAGTTTCCCAGCGGTACTCAAACATGGTACCCCAAATTTTCAGTGAGGTTATACCCAGTGAATAGCTCCGTTTTGACGTGACCTTGCCTCAGCACACCGTAAAACGTAATTTCATGAGATGGCCAAATCGCACAGAACACCGTAACAGGTAGGGAAATACAGTTAGGTACGTCGCAGCTATTGGTACAAGGCGACCTTAACGAGTGACATTCTGTATGCGAATGAGTTTAACGTAGAATGTCTCATTCAAATCAGTTTGTTTCAAAATTCAGATAACCCCCAGTGTGGGAAAGCAGAGCACACAGCTACATCTACTTCATACTCCACAAGCCACCTAATAGTGTGTGGTTGGGGGTTCTTTCGGTACCACTATCTGATCCCTCCAACCCTATTCCACTCGCGAATAGTGCGTCACTAAGCCTCTGTATTGGCTCTAATTTCTCGAATTTTCTCATCGTGGTCAATACGCGAGATGTATGTGGGTAGGGGGGGGGGGGGAAGTTATATGTTGTGCGGCTCTCCTGAAAAGTGCTGTCCCGAAATCTCTTCGTGATGCACAACGCCTGTCTTGTAACGCCTGCCAGTGGAGTTTGTTTAGCATCTCCGTAACACTCTCTCACCCGCTAAACGATCCCGTGACGAAACGGCCGCTCTTCGTTGGATCTTCCCTATCCCCCCTATCATTCCTAGATGATAGGGATCTCACATAGATGAACAATACTCAAGAATCGGGCGAACAAGCGCCTTACAAGCCACTTCTTTCGTGGATGAGTTACGTTGCCTTAATATTCTTGCGATGATTCTGAGTCTGGTGTCCGCTTTTCCCACTATCTATTTTATATGATCATTCCACTTAACGTCGCTCTGAATATTTACGCCTAGATATTTTACGACAGACGCTGTCTCCAGCTTTTTGTCGTCAATAGTGTAGCTGTACAGTAATGGATTTCTTTTTCTACGTGTGCGCAGTGTGTTACATTTATTTACGTTCAGGGTGAACTGCCAGAGTCTGCACCATTCATCAATTCTCTGCAGGTCGTTCTGCAAATTCTTACGATATTTGCTACTTTAGTACGGACAACTGCATCTGCGAATAGCCTTAAAGAGCATCCGACGCTTTCTACTACATCATTTATGTGATATATATTGTAAAAAGTAACGATCCCATCACACTTCCCCGTTTTCAAGAAGGGACGTCGAACAGATGTGCAGAACTATAGACCTATATCTCTAACGTCGATCAGTTGTAGAATTTTGGAACACGTATTATGTTCGAGTATAATGTCTTTTCTGGAGACTAGAAATCTACTCTGTAGGAATGAGCATGGGTTTCGAAAAAGACGGTCGTGTGAAACCCAGCTCGCGCTATTCGTCCACGAGACTCAGAGGGCCTTAGACACGGGTTCACAGGTAGATGTCGTGTTTCTTGACTTCCGCAAGGCGTTTGACACAGTTCCCCACAGTCGTTTAATTAACAAAGTAAGAGCATACGGACTATCAGATCAATTGTGTGATTGGATTGAGGAGTTCCTAGATAACAGAACGCAGCATGTCATTCTCAATGGAGAGAAGTCTTCCGAAGTAAGAGTGATTTCAGGTGTGCCGCAGGGGAGTCTCATAGGACCGTTGCTATTCACAATATACATGAATGACCTGGTGGATGACATCCGAAGTTCACTGAGGCTTTTTGCAGATGATGCTGTGGTGTATCGAGAGGTTGCAACAATGGAAAATTGTACTGAAATGCAGGAGGATCTGCAGCGAATTGACGCATGGTGCACGGAATGGCAATTGAATCTCAATGTAGACAAGTGTAATGTGATGCGAATACATAGAAAGATAGGTCCCTTATCATTTAGCTATAAAATAGCAGGTCAGCAACTGGAAGCAGTTAATTCCATACATTATCTGGGAGTACGCATTAGGAGTGATTTAAAATGGAATGATCATATAAAGTTGATAGTCGGTAAAGCAGATGCCAGACTGAGATTCATTGGAAGAATCCTCAGGAAATGCAATCCGACAACAAAGGAAGTAGGTTACAGTACGCTTGTTCGCCCAATGCTTGAATACTGCTCAGCAGTGTGGGATCCGCACCAGGTAGGGTTGATAGAAAAGATAGAGAAGATCCAACGGAGAACAGCGCGCTTCGTTACAGGATCATTTAGTTATTGCGAAAGCGTTACGGAGATGATAGACAAACTCCAGTGGAAGACTCTGCAGGAGAGACGCTCAGTAGCTCGGTACGGGCTTTTGTTAAAGTTTCGAGAACATACCTTCACCGAAGAGTCAAGCAGTATATTGCTCCCTCCTACGTATATCTCGCGAAGAGACCATGAGGATAAAATCAGAGAGATTAGAGCCCACACAGAAGCATACCGACAATCCTTCTTTCCACGTACAATACGAGACTGGAATAGAAGGGAGAACCGATAGAGGTACTCAGGGTACCCTCCGCCACACACCGTCAGGTGGTTTGCGGAGTATGGATGTAGATGTAGATGTAGATGTACTCCGGATGTTACCTTTACATCTGTCGATTTAGTTGATGCAAAACACACACTATTTCAAAAATGCACCAAATCCAGTTTTGGAGATATGGCAATGAAATTTTGTGCCACGCTTTACATGAAAGTAACACATTTACATATAAAATCATTTGATTATATATATTCAGCTTTTTAAAAAATGAAATCTGAAGTTCTATTTTCAAAAAATAATGTATGTTCCTTTTTCCTAGAAAGTATTCAAGAGATTTCTACAAAAACCTGTTTCATCTCTTTATTTGTTGTAAGCCTTTCTCATGAGGTTTCGGAATAGGTCAAATAGGAGAATTTTCATAATTTTTTAATTATAATTCCATAATAACAATTTTAAATTCATGCAAAATTCCAAGCACTTTGCCCCATATCTCAGCTTGCAATCAGAATTTCAAAATTTGCTCTTGAGACAACGTTTACAGAAATATGTGTACAAAAATTCATAATTCTAGCATTCCTAGAACCTGAGGAAAACGTACATAAACTTTAAAGAATAAACCTTTCAGCAAACGCAATGTAAAGTTCAACGTAACTGTTTTCCTTATGTCACTTCTTCAGAAGGCACAACATTTGTACTCTGGGTCGTCTTTCCCTTCAATGCTTCCCTTCTTCTGGTTTCTTGTTGTCTGTCTTCTTTACTTTACCAGGTCTTCAACTGGCTTTTCAGCTGCAGAGACGCGCTGTAAATCTATTTTTCTCAGGATGCCTTGAGTAAAATTTCCTATCTTGAAACCCATTCTTTCCAATACCTTCATCCTCCCGACGTTCCCATCATTGAATACAATAACTGCATTATAAGTTGCAATTCTTACAACTGTAGCAGATGCAAATGTGCTTTTAGGGCATCGTTTCCATTTGAGTGAATTTAGAGACTCATTTGGATTTTGGGTTTTGCCATAAACACACTTTCTGAGAAGTGCAGGATCGGCCAGAAACCTGTAAGTGGGCTTGATGGCCTTCTAGATGCATCCCGCACACGTTTGGTTGAAAGTAAGACACAGAATCGTTGTTCACTGAGCTGGCATTGAAGTGCTGCTTCAAAACGTGGGCGTGGCAGGGAGGTCGCGCCAACTTTTAATTAATTTTCAGGCATTCGGATGCGATTTCAACATTGAAACTTTGGGAACTTATTGTCCATGAGTTGTACTAACAAATAATAAATAAAGTGATAGTTGACATTTTTCGTCAATTTCATCAACGTCCCCACTTAAGAGCGACGTGTTGAGTTCTGTCTGCAAGAACGTCCTGAATCCAATCGCAAGTCTGCCCCGATACTCTGTAAGCTTGTACTTTTTTCATTAAACGGCAATGCGGGACGGTGCCAAATGCCTTACTGAAATCAAGGAACACGGCATCAACCTGAGCGCCGTTGTTCACTGCGATGTGGATCTCATGGAGGAACATTCGCCTTCACGCTCGCCCCACACATTAAGCAGACCTCTAAGTCTTAAGCACAGAGCAAGGTTACGGGTGAGGACGTTGAAGTCCCATACTCCGTGAGACCCTCACCGTCGTACTAGGCAAGGCCCTAGTGGAGGTGGTTTGCCATTGCCTTCCTCCGACAGTAATGGTGATGAATGATGATGATGAAGACGACACAACACCCAGTCATTTCGAGTCAGGTGAAAATACCTGACCCCGCCGGGAATCGAACACGGGACGCCGTGCTCGGGAGGCGAGAACGCTACCGCGAGACCACGAGCAGCGGGTGAGATGGGCGAAAATCAAGGAATTCATACACAAAGCTCGGGAAAGCTCACCATATTTCCACGGGCAAGGCGTAATGGAAGCCAAACTGCAATGTCTATAATGACTCGGCACCAAACCACGACCGCAAGCCCTACACCAAAAGACTTCCTCGGTCTGCTACAACCACTCCGGTCGATACCGGCCACCCTTCTGTGCTCGAGTTGTCCTGCCGCTACCGGCGTGTACACAACACGGATCCCCAAAGTTGGCCCTTCGCAGAAATGCCCTCCGCTGACAACCAAGCCAGCTCCGTCACGCCGCGCTGTCTCCAGCCAAAACCAAAGAAACGTCAACATCCTTGTATGTCCGAATCGACCTCTAAGCAAAATAGATGGGCACTCATCACTCATAACCAAGTGGGAGTTTGTTTGACTTTCCATTTGCAATCAACCATAAGTACAGCCTGTTGCATTAATGTTTACGAGATTATTTACTTTTTTTCATTTGTATTCTTTCGCAACCGAAATCTGAGATGGTTACTTTCGTTAACTTTGGAAGTGAAACGGGTTCTTTTGAGTATAAATGATAAAAATTCATTGTCTCTCAAAACCACATATAGTTGAATTCGTGTTGAGACTGAGTAACACAGCAGGTTAGGGCTACATATCTTCACAAACGTTACAACATGAGGGGGGAAATCTCAACAATGTTTCACCTCATATCTGGAAAGCAAGAGATAGAAGGATGTCGTCTGATGTCAGCGAACAGGGAAGAGGCTGGAACCAGAGAGGGGTGATGTAAAGGGGTGTGCTCCACAGGGTTCTCTTCTGCATCCCAGTGACTGGGTTCAAACCGGGGACCCAGGACGTTCTGATTACCAGTCCAAGTCGCTACTCATAGGCCACGGATCATTTACCATCCTCAACATCTCGAACTCAACGGGCGTCAGCCCTGAAAAGGGCCGCTGGTGATATCCGTCGTCCGCTGTGCCAGTGGGGTCAAAAAATGGGACCTAACTGATCCCGCCTACCTCCCCCTCCTCCCCTCGAGTTTCTGGGAAACTCATAAAAGTCCCCTAGAAGTTCTCATTAATTCTGGTGGTTGCGACATTGCTGGCACGTTATTGGACATATGTCCACTCTTTCTGGTCGCCTTCTGCGTGTGAGTGAATTCCGACGTCGGTACGTTATCGGTGATACTATTCAGTCCAGCACTAGCGTACAACCAGGTATTCTCTTATAGTGCCTTTATCTTCTAAATCCCCTCTCGGATCTCTTATTTGCTGCTTCTTTCAAGTGGTGACATCTCTCTCTAACATCGTCAGTATTCCAATGAGTGTTATTTGAGTCCGAAAATACCCATAAGAAGGGCGCTCTAGTACGATGTGTTGTAGTGTGGGAGAGAGCGTTGTGCGATAGACGCTCCGAAAGTAAGTTTCGTCATTGTTTTTGAAAGAGGACATCATAAACCAGTTGACACAAACAAACGCCATATGAATGCAAAAAAAATGGTTCAAATGGCTCTGAGCACTATGGGACTTAACATCTGGGGTGATCAGTCCCGTAGGACTTAGAACTACACTCCTGGAAATGGAAAAAAGAACACATTGACACCGGTGTGTCAGACCCACCATACTTGCTCCGGACACTGCGAGAGGGCTGTACAAGCAATGATCACACGCACGGCACAGCGGACACACCAGGAACCGCGGTGTTGGCCGTCGAATGGCGCCAGCTGCGCAGCATTTGTGCACCGACGCCGTCAGTGTCAGCCAGTTTGCCGTGGCATACGGAGCTCCATCGCAGTCTTTAACACTGGTAGCATGCCGCGACAGCGTGGACGTGAACCGTATGTGCAGTTGATGGACTTTGAGCGAGGGCGTATAGTAGGCATGCGGGAGGCCGGGTGGACGTACCGCCGAATTGCTCAACACGTGGGGCGTGAGGTCTCCACAGTACATCGATGTTGTCGCCAGTGGTCGGCGGAAGGTGCACGTGCCCGTCGACCTGGGACCGGACCGCAGCGACGCACGGATGCACGCCAAGACTGTAGGATCCTACGCAGTGCCGTAGGGGACCGCACCGCCACTTCCCAGCAAATTAGGGACACTGTTGCTCCTGGGGTATAGGCGAGGACCATTCGCAACCGTCTCCATGAAGCTGGGCTACGGTCCCGCACACCGTTAGGCCGTCGTCCGCTCACGCCCCAACATCGTGCAGCCCGCCTCCAGTGGTGTCGCGACAGGCGTGAATGGAGGGACGAATGGAGACGTGTCGTCTTCAGCGATGAGAGTCGCTTCTGCCTTGTTGCCAATGATGGTCGTATGCGTGTTTGGCGCCGTGCAGGTGAGCGCCACAATCAGGACTGCATACGACCGAGGCACACAGGGCCAACACCCGGCATCATGGTGTGGGGAGCGATCTCCTACACTGGCCGTACACCTCTGGTGATCGTCGAGGGGACACTGAATAGTGCACGGTACATCCAAACCGTCATCGAACCCATCGTTCTACCATTCCTGGACCGGCAAGGGAACTTGCTGTTCCAACAGGACAATGCACATCCGCATGTATCCCGTGCCACCCAACGTGCTCTGGAAGGTGTAAGTCAACTACCCTGGCCAGCAAGATCTCCGGATCTGTCCCCCATTGAGCATGTTTGGGACTGGATGAAGCGTCGTCTCACGCGGTCTGCACGTCCAGCACGAAGGCTGGTCCAACTGAGGCGCCAGGTGGAAATGGCATGGCACGCCGTTCCACAGGACTACATCCAGCATCTCTACGATCGTCTCCATGGGAGAATAGCAGCCTGCATTGCTGCGAAAGGTGGATATACACTGTACTAGTGCCGACATTGTGCATGCTCTGTTGCCTGTGTCTATGTGCCTGTGGTTCTGTCAGTGTGATCATGTGATGTATCTGACTCCAGGAATGTGTCAATAATGTTTCCCCTTCCTGGGACAATGAATTCACGGTGTTCTTATTTCAATTTCCAGGAGTGTACTTAAACGTAACTAACCTAAGGACATCACACACGTCCATGCCCGACGCAGGATTCGAACCTTCGACCGTAGCGGTCGCGTGGCTCCAGACGGAAGCGTCTAGAACCGCTCGGCCACACCGGCCGGCCATATGGATGCACTCCCGTTGCTAGTTCAACGACGGAAGGGACATCAGCGGAGAAAGAATGAGGCATGAGCGGAGCGCCGAAGAAGAGAGAATATCAGCAAACCGTCGTGCGCGAGATTACTTGAGTGGACATCACGATGGCAGACGGACATGTACTGACAAGTCAATGGAAGTGCGTGCCGTTATTCAGTATTACTGGTCACGTGGGACGAGAGTTTACGTCATCCATGAACTACTACAGACCGTTTATTTTGAAGAGGTCATGCCCCGTCGATTGATTGATCGCTCGTTTTGCACGTTCAGAGAAGGAAGGCACAGTGTGGAGCTGAAGGTCGATGACGGCGTCCCTCCGTGTCCACGAATGAAAACAGCATTGCTGGCTGTGCAACAATTCCTTGCATAGCGGGGGCACCGAGTTTTACCAGAGTGATTTCTTCAAACTAATTACACACAACGACAGTTGTCTCAAAATGGCGATGGCGACTATCTCGAAAAATAGTATAGTTTACGATGCCACTCTGTCAGCCCCCCCCCCCCAAATGTTTGCACTTATACTAGATACAATGCAAATTTTATAGTACCAAAATGTTTTCTTAATATTATTCATTCTTGATTATGACTGAAAGTCAAGCGAAAGACGTTTCAGGTGTAAGGAAGTTAATGAAGGAAGACAGACTGAATGGAATGGTGCAACTGTCCATTAACCGACATATTAGTGTGAATTCCGACATTTTCACTCGAGCCTCTCGACGACTTGTCTTTACCTTGTGACCTTCCGTTAGCTCCTTTCAACTTTTCGAGATGTTTGCTTTTCTGTTGCTTACTATGTGCGACTGATACTTCGGTAACACTGCTGTAAATTAAACAAATATTTATCTAGTCTATTGCGGAAATTTAAGCTATTAACACTTAATGGGTCGTTGAAGGCGAACGAAAACAGCAAATCAAGTCTTGTCCACCTGTTTGATCTATTAAAAGGTTTCATCGAATTTGATTTCGTCAACGTAGTTTCCACGGAAAAACAATGACGAAACTTATTTTCGGAACGTCCCTCGTACCTTGGGTCAGTTTTCAAACTTTAACCTCTAGCCAGCGCTGTGATAGCCGTTTAATGTATTTTCTTATTCCATTTTAAAATGCTAGCATTAGCTTTATATGTGCTGAAGTCTTTTTCTGAAATTACAAAAATTACTCTCGAAAAGCAAGGTTTTTCCAAATGTTAAATACCATTCCCAGCTACAAAATAGTCGTTTACGTAGAAAAAAAAATTCTATTCAAATTTAAGTGATTGAACCGAGAAAATATTATCAGTACTGTATTTAATAGGCTATGTACCTCGTATTACAGAATTTCTTTACTACACACCAATAATCAGTAAGTGAAATCAAACTAATCAAAAAAGTATTACCAAAATTCAGCTAGAATTAAAAAGGTTTTGAAGTATAGGTGGGGCAAATAAAAGTTGCCCGGACGAGTGGATACGACTGGGCGTGAATGTTCAGGAAACATTCCTCACACACAAATAAACAAAAGATGTTATGTGGACATGTGTCCGGAAACGCTTAATTTCCATGTTAGAGCTCATTTTAGTTTCCTCAGTATGTACTGTACTTACTCGATTCACCGCCAGTTGGCCCAATTGAAGGAAGGTAATGTTGACTTCGGTGCTTGTGTTGACATGCGACTCATTGCTCTACAGTACTAGTATCAAGCACATCAGTACGTAGCATCAACAGGTTAGTGTTCATCACGAACGTGGTTTTGCATTGAGTGCAATGTTTACAAATGAGGAGTTCGCAGATGCCCATTTGATGTATGGATTAGCACGGGCAATAGCCGTGGCGCGGTGCGTTTTTATCGAGACAGATTTCCAGAACGAAGGTGTCCCGACAGGAAGACGTTCGAAGCAATCGATCGGCGTCTTAGGGAGCACGAAACATTCCAGCCTATGACTCGCGACTCGGGAATACCTAGAACGACGAGGACACCTACAATGGACGAGGCAATTCTTGGTGCAGTTGACGATAACCCTAATGTCAGCGTCAGAGAAATTGCTGCTGTACAAGGTAACGTTGACCACGTCACTGTATGGAGAGTGCTACGGGAGAATCAGATGTTTCCGTACCATGTACGGCGTGTTCAGGCACTATCAGCAGCTGACTGGCCTCCACGGGTACACTTCTAGGAATGGTTCATCCAACAATGTGTCAATCCTCACTTCAGTGCAAATGTTCTCTTTACGGATGAGGCTTCATTCCAACGTGATCAAATTGTAAATTTTCACAATCAACATGTGTTGCCTGACGAGAATCCGCACGCAATTGTGCAATCACGTCATCAACACACATTTTCTGTGAACGTTTGGGCAGGCATTGTTGGTGATGTCTTGATTGGACCCCGTGTTCTTCCACCTACTCTCAATGGAGCACGTTATCATGATTTCATACGGGATACTCTACCTGTGCTGCTAGAATATGTGCCTTTACAAGTGCGACACAAAATGTGATTCATACGCGATGGAGCTCCTGCACATTTCAGTCGAAGTGTTCGTACGCTTCTCAACAACAGATCCGGTGACCGATGGATTGGTAGAGGCGGACCAATTCCATGGCCTCCACGCTCTCCTGAGCTCAACCCTCTTGACTTTCATTTTTGGGGGCAGTTGAAAGCTCTTGTCTACGCAACCCCGGTACCAAATGTAGAGACTCTTCTTGCTCGTATTGTGGACGGCTGTGATACTATACGCCATTCTCCAGGGCTGCATCAGCGCATCAGGGATTCCATGCGACATAGGGTGGATGCATGTATCCTCACTAACGGAGGATATTTTGAACATTTGCTGTAACAATGTGTTTGAAGTCACGGTGGTACGTTCTGTTGCTGTGTGTTTCCATTCCATGATTAATGTGGTTTGAAGAGCAGTAATAAAATGAGCTCTAACTTGGAAAGTAAGCGTTTCCGGACACATGTCCACATAACATAATTTCTTTCTTTGTGTGTGAGGAATGTTTACTGAAAGTTTGGCCGTACCTTTTTGTAACACCCTGTACAAGCGCACACCGTGATGCACACACCACGCGTAGCCCGCCACGTGATACACACCGATTCCTTGGAGCACATTTACACAATCTGCGCGCTTGATAGAGTTGTCTGGCCGCGGTCCTAGTTGGTCTCCCATGTCACCTGATCTGTCAGTGTGGGGAGCCCTCAGGTCTAATGTGTATCGCAACAACCGTCATAGTCTTCAAGAACTGCATCAGAACATTTCGGGTGCGGTTGCAGCAGTCCAGCTTTGATCTGGCTTCAGCAGCCTGCCGATCAGGGCACAAAAGTGACAAGAGATGAACGGTTCTTGCATTTCTGCTGATCTTGAACTTACCTTACCAGTTCAATCTGGCTGTCTTTCTTAAGACTCTGTCCCATCTGTCTGGCAATCCCCCTCTTGGTCTTCTTGGTGTATTGGGCTTCAGTCTAATTCTTGTTTCGACCACCTGCCATTTTTTTTTCTAGCAACATGACCAGCCCACTGTCATTTCAAGGTATTCATTCTATCCATTACGTCACTGACCCTTTTTGAACTGACCTTTTTTGTACGTCTGATATCAACTGATGTCTTTCTCCGTGTAGTCCAACAGTCATCTTTTCATTCCCTTTTATGTTCCCGTTAGTCTTTTGACAAGGAACTCATTTAACATCCATTTCTCACAGCCATAAGTATTTACTGGCAGTATACATTCATCAAAAATTATTTTCTTCACCTCAGATGATATCTTAGACATCAAAACTGAAGTGTATCTTCCATATGCTTAATACGTCGAAATATTTATGGTTTTAGATCTAATTTCACATTCACAATTTCATTTAGACATACATATTTTGTGAGCCTTTGCAGCTGCTTACATCTAAAAGATAAATTTCCTTCCGGTATCCATTCACTCATCATTCTCTTGATTTTATCATAGTTCATGTTAGACCAACTACAGAACAGGCTAACGCAAGTTCGTTGACCAAATTTTGAAATTATTCTATGCTATTTGCAGAAAGAACAATATCATCAGGAAACCTAAGGTTATCAAATCTCTTAGCCAGAACCTGGATTCCGTTTATTTTCCATTGTAATTTAGACATTGATTTTTCTGGGAATGCTGAAAATAGTTTTGGAGACATAGAGTCACGTTGTTTTACGTCCTTTTCAACGGTAAACTCGTTGGTTTCTTCTTTCAGGAGTTTGAGAGAGCCCTATTCTATTTCTTTTCCTCAGTTGGAGCCTGAAGTGCAGCTGCGTTTTGACGATTTGGCGCACAAACTGGACAGAATTTGGCCCAATATCCCTCAGGAGGGTATCTAACAACTCTCTCAATCAATTCCATGCCAATACCTGCTTGTATAAGGTTCAGAGATGGACCAGCGCGTCAGCAACTTGCTCCATTTGTGGAGCTCCTTCTCTTGAATAAATTATCCAATTTTTGTGAAGTTATCATTTGTTTGTCTGGACAAGCACATCACATCTACTGTTTTCCGTCCCATATGGATAATTCCTCCGTGGTGCGTTTTTTTATATTTTTTATTTTGGGTCTATCACGTCATGGCCTGTCGGGCAGTGATACTCGCTTCTGGATAACACACAGATAATTAGCATTCTGTCCTTGATGTTTGGAAATATGTGATATTCTCTACAAGCTGTTGTGATATTGCCCAGTCTCTTTGCTACTCAGGCATTTAGGTCTAGTGTGGCTCTTATATTCTGACTAGTAATTTCTCTTGCCTTGGGAAGATTTCCTTTAAGAAGCTACTAAAGTGAATCTCTGTGCCTGACAGTACCATGAGGATTCTGATGTCTGTTACTTATATCTAGTAGTTCCGTCAGACGAGGACACGGAACCAAAACCTGGGGCGCTAACAGAATGTTTCGGCCGCGACGTGGAGCGCCTTCTTCAGGTCCAGCAACGGAGCGCAGTAGCGGGTGGGCGAAGAATACGTGTGGTAATGGCTGCAGCGAGCGGCTGAATATTTGATCGCCCGCGCGACAGCACGTGACGCATAGGACGAATTATTCAGACAGCGGCCGCACGGAGGAGCCGCAAGGTTGGCAGCCCTGTCGCCGGGCCACATAAAGCGCCTTTCTCCGTCCACCCGCTCAATGAAATATTTGTCCGGGCATAGGACACGTTTCCTTATGCTTTTCACAGGGACAAATTCATCATGTACAACAGCAATTATCACAACGCGCAATGCTGCTGTTGCCTCTACATGTCCCTAGGTGGCAACGGCTCCTGTTATCTCCCTGTTATCCCGGAACGTTCAGCAGTAGGCTGCTTATCTAACGGCTTTCAGGGCACCAAAAATTTGATTTTCAATATTTCGTATAATTACTGACCGAAACTAAAGATTTAAGAATGCTACCTAGTCTGCTAATCATGAGATGAAATCTTATGCTAAAAGTTATCACACTAAGACAAGTATTACAGTCAGAAAATGTGTCTTTGTCGTGAGGTACCGTAACTCATGGCGTGCAAATAATCCAATTAATCAAAATTTGAGATCGAGATCTGTTACAAAATTTCCGCGAACTTCACACATAATTTCACTCCTTCACAAAAAAATTTTTCTCAAAATTATAAAAAGAAAACAAAAAGTTATCGCTTACTTCATTTTCGGTGTCCAGGCAGTAAAACTTCAACGTCTGGTATGAAGTTGTAATTTATCACTTCCTTACTAATGACTCCATTCACACACAGTTTGCAGACAGTATCCACATATAGCACTGAAAGTATCTGCAAAATTGTATCATTGGACGATATGTAGTTCTGGAGATATGACATCATAACTTTCAGATTCGTCTAAAACTAGCTTTTACTTAAAATGGAGCGAAAGTTACGCAGACTACACTCACCTATTGTTTCATAATGAGAGCACTTGGCAACTTCCAACAAACTTTAAGCATAATTTGAAACCCTTCTTAAACTTCCTCTCGCTTTCACGCTTAACGTCAAATAATTTCGAAAGTAATCGGGCGTTTGAACCTGTTTTATACATGGGAGCTCGAGTCTTTAAGGTATCGTGGATTTAGTCATTTGTTTCTATCTCCGTTAATTTAGCTGTCTGAAATCAGATACCGAAATCTACCCATTATAGTGTGCGGTGCAACACCTACACAGCTACTTACGATTTCTAATGTGTCTTGTAGAAATGACACAGGTACAGCGGCTATCGTTAGGAAGAAGTTTAGCTGTGCGCTAACGAATGATGTAATGGAAATGCTACATATTTTCATCAGACTTCATACAAACCACATCAGAGGTAAGGCAAAACGATAAGGCACGAAACGAAATTAAATCACTTGGCGTGGCGTCTATTGTCGCGTAACCATTGTGAAGTTCTCTTTTATTCTCGCAGTCAGTACTTCCCACTTCGTGTATACAGTAAAAATAGAGCAAATCCTCAGAGTGAAGCCTCCTCGCCATATGGCTCGAAAACCACTAAGCAAAGTGCACGCTCCCTGTGTCACGGCCGCAGGACCACGAGCCATCGGCACCACAGCTCCATGGCGCTTGCACCGACACGCTGCCCCGTTCACCATTCTGGAGGACTCAGATGCGGGCTGTTGTTGTTACTCAGCGAAGTGTATGCTCCCTGTGACACGGCCGCAGGACCAAGAACCATCGGCACCACAGCTCCATGGCGCTGGCACCGACACGCTGCCCCGTTCACCATTCTGGAGGACTCAGATGCGGGCTGTTGTTGTTACACAGCGAAGTGTATGCTCCCTGTGACACAGCCGTAGACCACAAACCATCGGCACCACAGCTCCATGGCGCTGGCACCGACACGCTGCCCCGTTCAACATTCTGGAGGACTCAGATGCGGGCTGTTGTTGTTACACAGCGAAGTGCATGCTCCCTGTGACACAGCCGCAGGACCACGAACCATCGGCACAACAGCTCCATGGCGCTGGCACCGACACTCTGACACATTCACCATTCTGGAGGACTCAGATGCGGGCTGTTGTTGTTACACAGCGAAGTGTATGCTCCCTGTGACACGGCCGCAGGACCACGAACCATCGGCACCACAGCTCCATGGCGCTGACACCGTCACGCTGTCCCATTCACCATTCTGGAGGACTCAGATGCGGGCTGTTGTTGTTACACAGCGAAGTGGATGCTCCCTGTGACACAGCCGCAGGACCACGAACCATCGGCACCACAGCTCCATGGTGCTGGCACCGACATGCTGCCCCGTTCACCATTCTGGAGGACTCAGATGCGGGCTGTTGTTGTTACACACCGAAGTGTGTGCTCCCTGTGACACAGCCGCAAGACCACGAACCATCGGCACCACAGCTCCATGGCGCTGGCACCGACACGCTGACCCGTTCACCATTCTGGAGGACTCAGATGCGGGCTGTTGTTGTTACACAGCGAAGTGTATGCTCCCTGTGACACGGCCGCAGGACCACGAGCCATCGGCACCACAGCTCCATGGCGCTGTCACCAACACGCTGCCCCGTTCACCATTCTGGAGGACTCAGATGCGGGCTGTTGTTGTTACACAGCGAAGTGTATGCTCCCTGTGACACAGCCGCAGGACCACGAACCATCGGCACCACAGCTCCATGGCGCTGGCACCGACGCGCTGCCCCGTTCACCAATCTGGAGGACAGAGATGCGGGCTGTTGTTGTTACACAGCGAAGTGTATGCTCCCTGTGACACAGCCGCAGGACCACGAACCATTAGCACCACAGCTCTATGGCGCTGGCACCGACACGATGCCCCGTTCACCATTCTGGAGGACTCAGATGCGGGCTGTTGTTGTTACACAGCGAAGTGTATGCTCCCTGTGACACAGCCGCAGGACCACGAACCATCGGCACCACAGCTCCATGGCGCTGGCACCTTCACGCTGCCCCGTTCACCATTCTGGAGGACTCAGATTCGGGCTGTTGCTGCTGTGATCTTCAGTTCTGAGGAGTGTATGCTCCCTGTGACACACCTGCAGGACCACAAACCATCGGCACCACAGCTCCATGGCGCTGGCACCGACACGCTGCCCTGTTCACCATTCTGGAGGACTCAGATGCGGGCTGTTGTTGTTACACAGCGAACTGTATGCTCCCTGTGACACGGCCGCAGGACCACGAACCATCGGCACCACAGCTCCATGGCGGTGGCACCGACACGCTGCCCCGTTCACCATTCTGGAGGACTCAGATGCGGGCTGTTGTTGTTGTGATCTTTAGTTCTGAGGAGTGTATGCTCCTTGTGACACAGCCACAGGACCACGAACCATCGGCACCACAGCTCGATGGCGCTGTCACCGACACACTGCCCCGTTCACCATTCTGGAGGACTTAGATGCGGGCTGTTGTTGTTACACAGCGAAGTGTATGCTCCCTGTGACACAGCCGCAGGACCACAAACCATCGGCACCACAGCTCCATGGCGCTGGCACCGTCACGCTGCCCCGTTCACCATTCTGGAGGACTCAGATTCGGGCTGTTGCTGCTGTGATCTTCAGTTCTGAGGAGTGTATGCTCCCTGTGACACAGCTGCAGGACCACGAACCATCGGCACCACAGCTCCATGGCGGTGGCACCGACACGCTGCCCCGTTCACCATTCTGGAGGACTCAGATGCGGGCTGTTGTTGTTGTGATCTTTAGTTCTGAGGAGTGTATGCTCCCTGTGACACAGCCACAGGACCACGAACCATCGGCACCACAGCTCGATGGCGCTGTCACCGACACGCTGCCCCGTTCACCATTCTGGAGGACTTAGATGCGGGCTGTTGTTGTTACACAGCGAAGTGTATGCTCCCTGTGACACAGCCGCAGGACCACGAACCATCGGCACCACAGCTCCATGGTGCTGGCACCGTCACGCTGCCCCGTTCACCATTCTGGAGGACTCAGATTCGGGCTGTTGCTGCTGTGATCTTCAGTTCTGAGGAGTGTATGCTCCCTGTGACACAGCTGCAGGACCACGAACCATCGGCACCACAGCTCCATGGCGCTGGCACCGACACGCTGCCCCGTTCACCATTCTGGAGGACTCAGATGCGGGCTGTTGTTGTTACACAGCGAAGTGTATGCTCTCTGTGACATGGCCGCAGGACCACGAACCATCGGCACCACAGCTCCATGGCGCTGGCACTGACACGCTGCCCCGTTCACCATTCTGGAGGACTCAGATGCGGGCTGTTGTTGTTACACGATGAAGTGTATGCTCCCTGTGACACACCCGCAGGACCACGAACTATCGGCACCACAGCTCCATGGCGCTGGCACCGACACGCTGCCCCGTTCACCATTCTGGAGGACTCAGATTCGGGCTGTTGTTGTTGTGATCTTCAGTTCTGAGACTGGTTTGATGCAGCTCTCCATGCTACTCTGTCCTGTGCATGCTTCTTCATCTCCCAGTACCTACTGCAACCTACATCCTTCTGAATCTGCTTAGTGTATTCATCTCTTGGTGTCCCTCTACGATTTTTACCATCCACGCTGCCCTCCAATACTAAATTGGTGATCCCTTGATGCCTCAGAACATGTCCTACCAAACGATTTCTTCTTCTGGTCAAGTTGTGCCACAAACTTCTCTTCTCCCCAATCCTATTCAATACCTCCTCATTAGTTATGTGATCTACCCATCTGATCTTCAGCATTCTTCTGTAGCACCACATTTCGAAAGCTTCTATTCTCTTCTTGTCCAAACTAGTTATCGTCCATGTTTCACTTCGTTTCACTTCCATATATGGCTACACTCCATACAAATACTTTCAGAAATGACTTCCGCACACTTAAGTCTATACTCGATGTTAACAAATTTCTCTTCTTCAGAAACGCTTTCCTTGCTAGTGCCAGTCTACATTTTATATCCTCTCTACTTCGACCATCATCAGTTATTTTGCTCCCCAAATAGCAAAACTCCTTTACTACTTTAAGTGTCTCATTTCCTAATCTAATTCCCTCAGCATCACCGAACTTAATTCGACCACATTCTATTATCCTCGTTTTGCTTTTGTTAATGTTCATCTTATATCCACCTTTCAAGACACTGTCCATTCTATTCAACTGCTCGATCTGACGACCTCCTGCTCGTCACAAGCTTGGTAACGTCGAACGGTGTTTTGCCGAACTTTTTCAAGGATTCATGGCATTGCCCTGATGTCCTTGGCGGTATGTCGAATGAGATGCATTAATTCCTCTTCGTTTCTATGTGGTTCGCATCTTGGTTGGTGAACTAGAACCTTGAAGAATCCCCACAGGAAAAACTCCGGTGGCATGAGATCTGGTGGTCGTGGGGGCCATGTCCTACACGTCCGTCGAAGAGTTCATTTAAATATCTGCCCACAGCGCGACTGTTATGTGCGGGCGCCCCATCGGGCTGCAATCAGTGCTTAGCCGTATCTCCAGGGGAAAATCTTGCAGCAGGGCGGGTGCAGTTTCTTGCAAAAAGTGAAATTAATTTGCCCCGGTAAGTCGAGAAGGTAGACGGATCGACCCAATCAGATGCTCAACCACAATGCCTGCAAAATGTTGAGCGTAAATGGTTCCTGGTTTCCGTGGACTTACGTGACGTGAGGATTTCCCTTGCTCAGTAGTGAACGTTTCGAGCGTTGTAAAGGCCATCCCGATGGAAGGTGCACTCGTCGGTAAACAACACAATGGCGGGGAACTCGGGATCTCGTGCAACACTTCGCAGAAATCATTGGCAAAACCCTAGCCTGTGTTCATAGTCCGCCACAGGATTTAGGTCCTGGACAGGGAGGAAACTAAATGCGTACTGGCCGTCATCCACCAAAGGCTCCCAGACTAACTGATGAGTGATCCACATGTCGTGTTCAACCGCTCGAGTACTTGTCCTCGAAGCGCTAGAGAACAGTCTCTTCAAATGAAGAATCCCGTCGTGTTGGAGGTCTTCCAGCATCACCATGAAATCCCGCTGACGAGCCTATTTCGCCAAGTCGCCGGTGAATTGCTGTAAACGTTTGCGGGTGTGAGTGGCGTCTTGCTCGGTGTCGTTCCTCATACAACCATCGACCTTCATGCGCATTACCGTCGGCTAGTCCATAAACAAAAACCATATCTCGTTGTGAAATTTCCTGGCAGCTTAGAACTGTGTGCCGGACCGAGACTCGAACTCGGGACCTTTGCCTTTGAAGCTGTGAGGGCGGGTCGTGAGTCGTGCTTGGGTAGCTCAGACGGCAGAGCACTGGCCCGCGGATGGCAAAGGTCCCGAGTTCGAGTCTTGGTCCGGCACACAGTTTTAATCTGTTACGAAGTTTCATATCAGCGCACACTCTGCTGCAGAGTGAAAATCTCATTCTGATATATCGTTGTTCTTCAAACGATTACTTTACCACCACGCTTACGGTATGACTAATCGCAGGTGACGTGTATGTGCTCCGAAGCGAAGCTTACGTGTGAATGCCTCTGACGTGACATGGAGACAAACAGCAAGACCTATTCGATACGTGTGCGTATCATGTTGGGGCAGTGACGGGGCGAAGGACG
This sequence comes from Schistocerca gregaria, assembly GCF_023897955.1. Lineage (NCBI taxonomy): Eukaryota > Metazoa > Arthropoda > Insecta > Orthoptera > Acrididae > Schistocerca > Schistocerca gregaria. The sequence goes on along the minus strand of NC_064920.1, from coordinate 1,083,110,240 downwards.
TTTATGTGTGTCAACCGACGAACGACAATAGGGTGATCCTACGGCCAATCGGAGCGTGTGGCGCCAAGTTTCCGTAGTTTAAAAATGATTCGTTGTCGACCTACAGAACATTAGTAATTTTAGTTCAAATGGTTCAAATGGCTCTGAGCACTATGTGACTTAACTTCTGAAGTCATCAGTCGCCTAGAACTTAGAACTATTTAAAACTAACTAACCTAAGGACATCACACACATCAATGGCCGAGGCAGGATTCGAACCTGCGACCGTAGCGGTCGCGCGGTCCAAGACTGTAGCGCCTAGAACCGCTCGGCCATCGCGGCCGGTAGTAATTTTAGTTCCTAATGACATCAGCTATCCAGGGTTAACATATCGTGACACAATTTTTCACCACCCTGTATATAAATAATCTAGCAGAAATCGGCGGATGTTGTTTAAGGCTGCTTGCAGATAATGCAGGTGTCTATAATAAAGTAGCAAAGCCAGAAGATAGCAACGATTTTCAGAATGTCCTCCAGAGAATTAATGAATGCTACAATGCCCTGCCAGTTGACCCTGAACGTAAATAAATGTAAAATATCACGCATGCATAGGAAAATGGAAAAGCAGATGCCAGACTCAGATTCACAGCAAGAATCTTAAAGACATGTAACCCATCCACGAAGGAAGTGGCTTATAAGACGCTTGTTCGACTTATTCTTGAGTATCGTTCACCTATCTGGGATCCCTATCAGTTAGGACTAATAGAAGAGATAGAGAAGATCCAACGAAGAGCAGCGAGTTGCGTCACGGGATCGTTTAATCGGCGCGAAAGGTTCCGGAGATGCTCAACAAACTCCATTGGCAGACGTTACAAGAGAGGCGTTGTGCGTGACGGAGAGATTTTCTATTGAAATTTCGAGAGAGTACTTTGCGGGCAGAGTCGGACAACATATTACTTCCCATATTACTTCCCATGACGTTCGTCTCACGTAATGACCTCGAGGCAAAAATGTGAGAAATTCGAGCCAAACACAGAGGATTCCCGACAACTAATGTTCCCAAGCGTTATTCGCGAGTGGAACAGGGTTGGAGGACTCATTTAGTGGTACCGTAATTGTCCTCCTCCACACACAATTTAGTGGCTTCCGGAGTATAACGTAGATGTAGACGTCATTAAGCCAAGCGATAGTGAACCAACGATGTTCCCACGGAAAAGCATCGATGTAAGGAAAACATTGCTTGAAACAACAATACGTCGATGTTTTTTTATGTACGAGGGTCAGTCAAAAAGTAATGCCTCCTATTTTTTTTTTCTACGTTTAATTGTCAGGAAATTTAAATGCAATTACATAGGTTGAAAACCACAACATTGAGGATCATTTTGTCAGTTTTCAATGTAATCTCCGCCCATCTCTACAGTTTTGGTCCATCTTTGAACAAGGGCATGTATCCCAGCACGGTAAAAATCACAGCTGTGCTTCCTAAGCCATTGACGCACGGATGTTTTGACGGCCTCCTCATCTTCAAAATGAATCCCACGATGAGCTTCTTTTAGTGGCCCGAACAGATGGAAGTCTGATGGTGCCAGGTCAGGGCTGTATGGGGGATGAGGCAAAACTTCCCATCCAATTTTGACAATCTCGTCAGAGGTGTGACGACTGGTGTGTGGTCTTGCATTGTCATGCAAAAGAAGAACATCTGCCATTGATTTTGTTGGGCGAACTCGCTGAAGACGTGCTTTAAGTTTTTTGAGGGTTGTGACGTATTGAACAGAATTTATTGTGCATCCCTGCTCCAAAAAATGAACGAGAATCACACCCTCTGTATCCCAGAAAACTGTTGCCATAACTTTCCCTGCCGATCGCACAGTTTTGAATTTTTTCTTCCTCGGCGAGCTTGTGTGATGCCACTCCATTGACTGCCTCTTTGATTCGGGTTCTAAAAAATGCACCCATGTTTCGTCCCCGGTCACAATTTGTTTCAGAAACTCATCTCCCTCCAAACGGAAGCGCTGCAAGTGTTGGGAGGCTATTGTTTTCCTTGCCTCTTTATTCTGATCGGTTAACATTCTTGGAACCCACCGTGCACAAACTTTTGAGTACCCCAATTGTTTAATAATCGTGATCACACTGCCTTTACTAAGAGAAATAATGCGACACACTTCATCTGCAGTCACCCGACGGTCACCACGAATGATGTTATCAACTTGCTGAATGTTGTGTGGAGTCACTGCACTCACCGGCCTGCCGCTCCGCTTTTCGTCGGTCAACGGTGTTTGCCCTTCAGCTTCCTTACAACGACGAACCCATCGTCTAACAGTGCTGACATCCACTGTCACAACACCATACACCTTCTTCAGTCTTTCATGAATGCGTATGGGCGTTTCACCTTCTGCATTCAAGAATTCAATCACACAACGCTGTCTCAAACGAACATCGATGTCGGCCATCTTACAAACTTCTGCTGTGCTGCCACCTGTTGACACAGAAAGTTACTACTGCAGTGGATTGCAGAAGAAGGTTTGAGGAATGGCGCCAAATTCAAATTTTTCACTTAACTTAATTTTTTTAAGTAGAAAAAAAATGGGAGGCATTACTTTTTGACCGACCCTCGTATTTGACAAGATAAATCCCGTCAAACTGACTCATTGATGTCCACACGAAAAATCATCAATGTGAGAAAGACATTGCCTTAAACAACAATATGTCTATATATTTTATGTATTTGAGAAGAAAAACCACGTCAAAATGACATTATTTTTAATTATCATAATAAATTAACGTGTGTTATGTTGCCAGTGATGATATAAGTCAAAATATCGATTACTTGGAACAATACATCGATATTTTATATATATTTGAGAAACAAAAGCACGTCAAAATGATATTATTTTTAAATACCATAATAAATGAAAGTATGTTATGTGGCCAGAGATGATACAGATCACAAAGAAACTGGAAATAGTCACCTATTTCTTCACAAATCTACCTACCTCCCCTAACGTTTAGCGAGCAAGCTACACCGTGATGCAGAGCGCCTCTCTTGCAGAGTCTGCCACTTGAATTTGCTAAACATCTCCGTAACGCTATCACGGTTAACAAATAACCCTGTGACGAAACGCGCCGCTCTTCTTTGGATCTTCTCTATCTCCTCCGTCAACCCGACCTGGTACGCATCCCACACTGATAAGCAATACTCAAGTATAGGTCGAACGAGTGTTTTGTAAGCTACCTCCTTTGTTGATGGACTACATTTTCTAAGGACTCTCCCAATGAATCTCAACCTGGTACCCGCCTTACCAACAATTAATTTTATATGATCTTTCCACTTCAAATCGTTCCGCACGCATACTCCCCGATATTTTACAGAAGTAACTGCTACCAGTGTTTTTCCGCGATCATATAATCATACAGTAAAGCATCCTTCTTTCTATGTATGCGCAATACATTACATTTGTCTGTGTTAAGGGTCAGTTGCCACTCCCTGCACAAGTGCCTATCCGCTGCAGATCTTCTGCCTTTCGCTACAATTTTCTAATGCTGCAACTTCTCTGTATACTTCAGCATCATCCGGGAAAAGCCGCATGGAACTTCCGACACTATCTACTAGGTGATGCAGCTCTCCATGCTACTCTATCCTGTGCAAGTTTCTTCATCTCCCCGTACCTACTGCAGCCTACATCCTTCTGAATCTGCTTAATGTATTCATCTCTTGGTCTCCCTCTACGATTTTTACCCTTCACGCTGCCTTCCAATACTAAATTGGTGATCCCTTGATGCCTCAGAACATGTCCTACCAAACGATCCCTTCTTCTAGTCAAGTTGTGTCACAAACTCCTCTTCTCCCCAATTCTCTTCAATACCTCCTCAATAGTTATGTGATCTACCTATCTAATCTTCAGTATTCTCCTGTAGCACCACATTTCGAAAGCTTCTATTATCTTCTTGTCCAAACTATTTATCGTCCATGTTTCACTTCCATATATGGCTACATTCCACAAAAATACTTTCATAAGCGACTTACTGACACTTAAATCTGTACTCGAAGTTAACAAATTTCTCTTCTTCAGAAACTCTTTCCTTATCATTGCCAGTCTACATTTTATATCCTCTCTACTTCGACCATCATCAGTTATTTTGCTCCTCAAATAACAAAACTCCTTTACTACTTTAAGTGCCTCATTTCCTAATCTAATTCCCTCAGCATCACCCGACTTAATTCGATTATATTCCGTTATCCTCGTTTTTCTTTTGCTGATGTTCATCTTATATCCTCCTTTCAAGACTCTGTCCATTCCGTCAACTGCTGTTCCAATTTGTTCAAAAATGGTTCAAATGGTTCTGAGCACTATGGGACTTAACTTCTGAGGTCATCAGTCCCCTACAACGTAGAACTACTTAAACCTAACTAACCTAAGGACATCACACACATCCACCGTAGCGGTCACGCGGTTCCAGACTGTAGCGCCTAGAACTGCTTGGCCACCCCGGCCGGCTATTCCAATTTGTAATTAAAACCATATATTTCTTTGAATTTCACAATTTTAGCACAGAATTTTGGAAAAGGTTAGGTAATCTTGTTCTTTAAACTCGGTTGCTCAGCCTCCGAGAACAAGCGGTCGCTTGCCACACATGTGGTGGCAACGGGAAAACACACATTTGCAAGTTTGGAGACAAGTGCTTCATGCCCTCCCAGATTTAAATATGGTCTCTTTTTATTGGTGTAAAGGGAGACTAAAGGCACATCTGAACCTCCTTTTCATTGGTGTTTCCAGCAGATGTTGACCACCCTTTTGTCATGTTTTTGTGTGCCAGCTGCTTGTGGTATTTACAGATGTCAGACTCTTGTATATTCCGGCTCAACGGATGTGTCGTTATTGAATGTTGGTACGTTAAAGATCCGTATACACTTATTTCAGTAACTAATTATCTTTGATTTAGCGATGGCACCGTTGAAGTGAATGAAATTGAATCTTGGGTCAAGAATTGTTGAAACTGCCTGAATGGCGGAATGTTCTAAGTTGTCTAATCTTCTTGCCAGTTGTTTAGTTATTTGGTTTTTAAATTTAATTTATAAGTATCATATTTTCGACTGCGTTTTGAACACAGTTGGCTAACGGGATCAGTTTGCTTAGAGCAACGTGAGTGACCACTAAAATTTCTTTTGTTAACTTTTCGAATAGTCGTAATAATTCAACCATTTCTTTGTCACAGTAACACTCGCTGCTGGAAACCATTGGAGGAGCCTCAAGTCTAGTGAAACGTATTGCTCCCTCAGCGGACACTATTTCTAGGAATCGTTCTAAAATTCCATCACGTGGCGAACGTCGAGTATATATTTTAACTTGACCTTCTTTCAGTCCCTTCTCTGCCTGTCTTTTAACAGTATCTCGAACCTCTCTTATCAGTTCAGTGCAACTTTTTGCATTAGCAATGAATTTAGTTACGGCTAAGTTACTCATACGGACAAATAAATGGAAAATCAATTTTCGCCAAACATGTCCCAATTGACCTTCATAACCCTGCTGACATTATCTGTGTCGGTAGCTGAAACTTTTTCAATCGAAATATTCCACTCGGAGAAAATATCTGTCAGTTTGCCAGTGATGTGCAGCGATGTGTGGTGTTCTGTCAACTCAGAAAACACCTAATATACCGCTGAGAAGTTTTGTCTGGAAAGTGAATAGTAAAGCCTTCAAAGGACTCATTTTGCATTGTTTCTGCCAAAATGCAACAGTTTTGAAAATTATTTATGTATGTTTTAAAAAATCTTCATTGCGTCATACTTATCGTCAGTTCTGGCTTTTATTGTTTCTCGACTTGGTGCCTTGTACAATTGGCAGTGAGACAATGAGAATTACTTACACTCGTATTATACCCAGTGATCGCAGTGCATAATTCAACAGAGACTATATGAAGTAAATAATAATCTGGTAATCTTCATATTTTGCTCACCTACTACTTCATAAGTATAAAAATCGCGAGGACAGGAATAAATGCAGCACTGCACGAATTACGAGATCCGACGCGTCGAGGATTGTGCATCCACGAACGGAATGAATGACCCACTATTGAACGTTGTCGATGTTTTGCGGACTTCTGTCGTCGATGCATCGGTGATGTATCGCCATTCCAAACATCGATGCTAACCTCGATATTTATGGATGAAATCTCAATGTTTTCAAAACATCGATGTATCGTTCACATTCCTAATCAGTCTTCGTCATCGACAAATAGCGAGATCGTTGTGTTCATTGTTAAGCTCCGTACGCATCTAGTGACAGTCCGGGACAAGCGTTCCGCGTTGTTCCGTTATTGCCGCGAAACAAAAATCGAATGTGTCAGGATCCACATCGAAACGGGGAACATGCGGCAGCATCGTGTAACTTACAGCAGTCTTATTGTAGTCTGTACGTTTCCCGAGCTAATTTATAATTGCCTGCCGTGGAAACAACACTGAAAATACTTTGAGGTTTTTAGGCTCTCCCATGTTTTGCTTTTCCCTTCGGAAGACAACAACGAAAACGAAACAGAAAAAGATCGAGAAGATGGAGCAGAGGAGCCTCTTCTGCAACAAGAACAATTCAGAATGCCGCCTAAATGAGGAATAATGCAGATCAAGATTTTATCGCGAGACAAACAGTTTACGAAGAGCTCGCTGCGAATAAACTGTGCAACAGCGGAAGAACCTGCGTCGAAATTTCGTTAGCCCAGTGATAAATTGATTTTTTTTTCTAAAATTAGAAATGTAATATAATGGCAGAATAGCGAATCCAGATGTAGAGACTACCACGCCACGTGCGGGAATAATACCTGTGTGCCGACGTAAGAAGGAGAGCACGATATGTTGCGAAATATCTCTGCACCTACGTGACTGATCAGCAAGAGAATCTTTGTTGTTATTTCGTAACTTAGAAATTTTATGTAATTCCGGAATTTTATGTATTCCAGAAGTGATAAAATAAAGAAAATAAAGTTATGAAATCTTTTAATTGATTGTGGAGAGTAGTACGGTGCTCCCGGCTATGGCAGGAGATAAATCAATTAAGAACGAAAACAGTTCGCCTAACGGGGCGGGTTCTATATTCGCGGAACGCGTATCAGGCGCAGACGAAGAAAGACGTGCTATTCCACGGCCAAGGTTATCATCGGAGCGTACATTTTTCCAACGGCTTACATCGCGTCCTCCGAGTCGCGCAGTGAATCCGTTGCGCCGCCGTATATGCCGCAGCAGCGAGATCCTTGCTTCCGACTTCTCGAGCTCTCTTTTGAAGCATACGGATTCGTAGACGATACCATGCATTTTGTAATCACTGTTCGGGGCATTGGACTCGCAAACATTATTGGACGTGGTGCATTCTACCCCCCGGAAAGGACACGTACTCACATCAAAACCAATGTACTCCAACGAGTGCGCAAATCGCAATTGCTGCAAAGAGAACCAGTGGGAAACAAGATTCCTTCGGTCTTTTGGCACGACCTAAGATCGCTGGCTTCTGTAACTGACGTTTCTGATGCTAGACTTAGGCAAGTTTGAATGGCCCATTTACCTTTCGCGGTCAAGAGTTATTTCTGACCCCTCCTCTTCGCTCAACTGGAAACAACTTCATCGTAGACCAACTTTGCCAAGCGAACTAAGTGACCTGGTTTTCACATGGTCGTTAGTTGCAGAACTGTTGATTCCTACAGAGGAGGTTTTGCACTCTCAAAGAGCGAGCATAAAACTTGTTCCAAAATTCTACAAAGGCTCACATCAGCCGTATAGGTGTCTAGTTGTATCCGTGTGTTGGACCACTCTTCTTGAGAACGGGAATGACAGGCGAATTCAAAAATGGTTCAAATGGCTCTGAGCACTATGGGGCTTAACATCTGAGGCCATCAGTCCTCTAAACCTAACTATCCTAAGGACATCACACACATCCATGCCCGAGGCAGTATTCGAACCTGCGACCGTAGCGGTCGCGCGGTTCCAGACTGAAGCGCCTAGAACCGCTCGGCCACAGCTGCCGGCACCAACAAATTTTTGCAATTTCTAAGTAGTACATCAAGGACCTCTATGAGGGGGAGGACTTATCCGATGACGTAATAAAATAAGAACAGCAGTCGACAGCCGCTCGGAATTAGCCGAGCGGTCTCAGGCGCTCCTGTCATGGACTGTGCGGCTGGTCCCGGCGGAGGTTCGAGTCCTCCCTCGGGCATGGGTGTGTGTGTTTGTCCTTAGGATAATTTAGGTTAAGTAGTGTGTAAGCTTAGGGACTGATGACCTTAGCAGTCAAGACCCATAAGATTTAACACACATTTGACATTTTTGAACAGGAGTCGACAGAGGAGAGATAGGGGATCCAGTTTTCGAATCAGAATTTAGAACAGCTCTAGAAAACTCAAAATCAAATAACGCAGAAGGGATAGATTAAGATTCCATCGGAATTTCTAAAAGTGTCAACAAAAGAGTATTCACATTGGTGTGTAGAATTTATGAGACTGGACATATACCATCAGACATTTGTAAAAAGATCATCCACACAATTCCCAATACTGGAAGGCCCGAGAATTGCGAGAATTATCGCTTATCGTACAATCAGATTAGCAGCACATGCATCCAAGTTGCAGACAAGAATAATATTTAGCAGAATGGAAAATAAAATTGAGTACCTGCTAGATAATGATCAGTTTGGCTTTAGGAAAGGTAAAGGCACCAGAGAGACATTTCTGACGTTGCGGTTGATAATGGAAGCAAGACTGAAGAAAAATCAAGACACACTCGTAGGATATGTCCACCTGGAAAAAGCGTCCAACAATGTCAAGTGGTACAAGATGTTAGAAATTCTGAGAAAAACAGGGATAAGCTACAGGGAGAGAGACGGGAAACGTACAACACGTACGAGAACCAAGAGGGAATAATAAGAGTAGACGACCAAGAACGAAGTGCTCGGATTAAAAAGGGTGCGAAACAGGGATGTAGTCTTTCGCATTTACTGTTCAGTCTGTGCATCGAAGAAGCAAACGATCGGAAACAAAAGAAAGTTTCAGGAGTAGAATTAAAATTCAAGGTGAAAAGATATCAACAATACGAAATTTCTGTATGAAAGTGAAGAAGATTTGCATAGTCTGCTGGATGGAATGAACAGTCTAATGAGTACAGAATATGGACTGAGAGTAAATCGAAGAAAGACAAAAGTAATGAGAAGCATCAGAAATGAGAACAGCGAGAAGCTTAACATCGGGATTGATGATCACGAAGTAGATCAAGTTAAAGAATTCTGCTACCAAGGCAGAAAAATAACCCATGATGGACGGAGCAAGGAGGACATAGAAAGCAGACTGGCACTGGCTAAGAGAAGTATATAGCATCAAACATAGATTTTAATCTGAGGAAGAAATTTTTGAGAATGTACATTTGGAACACAACATTGTGTGGTAGTGAGACACGGACTGTAGGAAAATCGGAATAGAAGAAAATCGAAGCCTTTGAGATGTGGTGCTACAGAAGAATGTTGAAAATAGATGGACGTATAAGGTAAATAATTGAGGAGATTCTGCGTAGAATCGACGAGGAAAGGAATACGTGGAAAATACTGACAAGAAGGACGGACAGAATGATACGATGCCTGGTAAGTCATGAGGGTGGGGTTGGGTTGTTTGGGGAAGGAGACCAGACAGCGAGGTCATCGGTCTCATCGGATTAGGGGAGGATGGGGAAGGAAGTCGACCGTGCCCTTTTAAAGGAACCATCCCGGCATTTGCCTGGAGCGATTTAGGGAAATGACGGAAAACCTAAATCAAGATGGCCGGACGCGGGATTGAACCGTCGTCCTCCCGAATGCGAGTCCAGTGTCTAATCACTGCGCCATAAGACATGAGGGGATAACTTCTATTGTACTAGAGGGAGCTCTAGTCTAGAGGATAAGAATTGAAGAAGAAAACAGAGACTGGAATACACCCAGAAAATAATTGTGAACTTAGGTTTCGAGAACTAGGTTCAGACGTAAAGGTTGACAAAGGAGAGGAACCATTGGGTGCCGCATCGAGTCAGTCTGTAGACTAATAACAAGAAAAAGTGAAATGTTCAAGATGGCCTGCTTTAGCATTGATACTAGATTATCTTATTTATAAGATTCATATCTTGCTTTCTGCAGAACTATTGGAAAAATGTTATGCTTTAGATAAACGACAACGCTTTTGCAGAGAATATGTCAATAGCTTTAGCGTGGACTATTTTACAATTCCTTCTGCTGACGCTTCTCTTGCGTGCTTGACGCGTACATCGAGTGTGAAGTAGCGTCCACTTTCAGACGATCAGATGAACTGACCGTGCTAGAGGGATGGTCTGTTACGATCAGCGTCCTTCCGGAACGCGTTTCAGAGACTGTCGTTTAATCTTATGTAATGCCCGGCATCTTTTTACTAATCGGATTGCGGCGTTTTTCTGTGGATGCACACAGTGCGGTCGTTGTTCTTCCGCGAGATTAGCGCGATGCAAATAGAAGCTGACGAGTGTTACGTCAGAGGAAAGCAGCTTAACGTGAAATTTGTTGTTTGTTTGGCGTCGTACAAGCCACGTAACTTTTACGTAAAGCTGTTGTACCGGGGTTGTATGTGACGGCGAACATTTCATATTTTTAAAAAGCGAATATACAAAACAGTGAAGCCAGAACTCGACATTTGGTATCTTGCATAAGTGTTGAGAAAAAGCCATATTCCAAAAAGCCATTTTACGTTAATGTGAAGCTTTATATGTTATTTATAAGAGGCACTCAATGAGTACCAGTGAGATGAAAATAATGTGAGGAAACTGTTAAAATGTGAGGAAACAGTTCATTATTTCAAAAGCAGTCGCCGTAACTGTGAATACGAGAGCTATTCGTTTATTAAGAACCGATCGGTAGCGAAACGGAAAAAAAAGCAGCGAAAATCAGATGAACCTTTACGCAGATGTATTGGTCAGTGTCTCCAGTATGGCCAGCGATTACGTCACGTCGCTCTTTTCAATTTTGAGCGTACAATGAGCACATAAAAATGTCCAGAAAATAGCGTCTCCCGCCACGTGTTAAGTGCCTGCCGAGAGATTTCGCCTGATTTCATGCAGCCCACACAACGTAACTGTTATGCATTTCCTTCTTCGTGTCAGTTCTCTCCCGCACACTGCAGTGGCGATAAAGATGGTCTTGCCCATTGTAAGGTGTCAGGCAAATCCAACACCTTCCATGAAAACCCCGACATGATAGCAAATCCGGCAATATGTCAGATATTCCGTATTTCTAGATTTCCGGAAAGCTTTTGACACCGTTCCTCACAAGCGACTTCTAATCAAGCTGCGGAGCTATGGGGTATCGTCTCAGTTGTGCGACTGGATTCGTGATTTCCTGTCAGGAAGGTCGCAGTTCGTAGTAATAGACGGCAAATCATCGAGTAAAACTGAAGTGATATCAGGTGTTCCCCAGGGAAGCGTCCTGGGACCTCTACTGTTCCTGATCTATATAAATGACCTGGGTGACAATCTGAGCAGTTCTCTTAGACTGTTCGCAGATGATGCTGTAATTTACCGTCTAGTAAGGTCATCCGAAGACCAGTATCAGCTGCAAAGCGATTTAGAGAAGATTGCTGTATGGTGTGTCAGGTGGCAGTTGACGCTAAATAACGAAAAGTGTGAGATGATCCACACGAGTTCCAAAAGAACTCCGTTGGAATACGATTACTCGATAAATAGTACAATTCTCAAGGCTGTCAATTCAACTAAGTACCTGGGTGTTAAAATTACGAACAACTTCAGTTGGAAGGACCACATAGATAATATTGTCGGGAAGGCGAGCCAAAGGTTGCGTTTCATTGGCAGGACACTTAGAAGATGCAACAAGTCCACTAAAGAGACAGCTTACACTACACTCGTTCGTCCTCTGTTAGAATATTGCTGCGCGGTGTGGGATCCTTACCAGGTGGGATTGACGGAGGACATCGAGAGGGTGCAAAGAAGGGCAGCTCGTTTTGTATTATCGCGTTATAGAGGAGAGAGTGTGGCAGATATGATACACGAGTTGGGATGGAAGTCATTACAGCATAGACGTTTTTCGTCGCGGCGAGAGCTTTTTACGAAATTTCAGTCACCAACTTTCTCTTCCGAATGCGAAAATATTTTGTTGAGCCCAACCTACATAGGTAGGAATGATCATCAAAATAAAATAAGAGAAATCAGAGCTCGAACAGAAAGGTTTAGGTGTTCGTTTTTCCCGCTCGCTGTTCGGGAGTGGAATAGTAGAGAGATAGTATGATTGTGGTTCGATGAACCCTCTGCCAAGCACTTAAATGTGAATTGCAGAGTAGTCATGTAGATGTAGATGATGTAGCTCCGAATAAATCCTGACATTAAATTAACCAAAGTAATATGATCAACAAGTGAGCAAATGGAATACCACAGACTAACACAAGAACGTCTAAATGCATGTCATATCTTCCCATCGTGAAACATATGCAGTTCTGAGGGGAGAAACGAGAACAGAAGCCGAGAGCAGAGCCGTGTAGACTAGAAGGCCCTACGATACGAGCGGGGCAATAGGACACCCGCATCTCCGGCCGACTGCCAAGAGGTCCATCCCCCAGCCCATGTTCTGTCCTCCAGAAGAACAGTATAGATCTTACGATAACACTAAAAGGGCCACACCAGCGTGAGACTATACGCATCTCTGTTACGTTGCAAACATTAAAAACATTGCCCCACCATGAAAAGTATAACGTTTCTCATTTGATAGACAGAATTTTTGTAGGCGGAGCTTAAGGTTAACACCGAGATGCTGATTGGTCAGTTGAAAACACGGTCAGATACCTTTTTCTTAAACCAACTTCGGTAAACAGTAGTAAGAATAAGTTTGAGAGAGTTGCTACCGAGACGGCGAGGTGTGTGGAGCTGCGCCGCCAGCTGCTCCAGACGCTGCCTAACCACCGACAAGGTAATGAACGCACGTGATGCCGCATAACAGTGCATAAGGCTTCACTCAGCACTACAGAAGTCTCATCTGTTACATCCCCATTTTACGTAATACTAGTGTCGATCGTCAATTCACATTTGCTACTCTAAGTTAAAATCTGAAACTCGATGATTTTCCTGTTATATAATTAAGGCCACCCCCATGAACCATGGACCTTGCCGTTGGTGGGGAGGCTTGCGTACCTCAGCGATACAGATAGCCGTACCGTAGGAGCAACCACAACGAAGGGGTATCTCTTAAGAGGCAAGACAAACGTGTGGTTCCTGAAGAGGGGCAGCAGCCTTTTCAGTAGTTGCAAGAGCAACAGTCTGGATGATTGACTGATCTGGCCTTGTAACACTAACCAAAACGGCCTTGCTGTGCTGGTACTGCGAACGGCTGAAAGCAAGGGGAAACTACGGCCGTAATTTTTCCCGAGGGCATGCAGCTTTACTATATTATTAAATGATGATGGCGACCTCTTGGGTAAAATATTCCGGAGGTAAAATAGTCCCCCATTCGGATCTCCGGGCGGGGACTACTCAAGAGGATGTCGTTATCAGGAGAAAGAAAACTGGCGTTCTTCGGATCGGAGCATAGAATGTCAGATCTCTTAATTGGGCAGGTAGGTTAGAAAATTTAAAAAGGGAAATGGATAGGTTAAAGTTAGATACAGTGGGAATTAGTGAAGTTCGGTGGCAGGAGGAACAAGACTTCTGGTCAGGTGACTACAGGGTTATAAACACAAAATCAAATAGGGGTAATGCAGGAGTAGGTTTAATAATGAACAGGAAAATAGGAATGCGGGTAAGCTACTACAAACAGCATAGTGAACGCATTATTGTGGCCAAGATAGATACGAAGCCTACACCTACTACAGTAGTACAAGTTTATATGCCAACTAGCACTGCAGATGACGAAGAAATTGAACAAATATATGATGAGATAAAAGAAATTATTCAGATAGTGAAGGGAGACGAAAATTTAATAGTCATAGGTGACTGGAATTCGTTAGTAGGAAAAGGAAGAGAAGGAAACGTAGTAGGTGAATATGGATTGGAGCTAAGAAATGAAACAGGAAGCCGTCTGGTAGACTTTTGCACAGAGCACAGCTTAATCATAGCTAACACTTGGTTCAAGAACAATAAAAGAAGGCTGTATACATGGAAGAAGTCTGGAGATCCTGACAGGTGTCAGATAGATTATATAATGGTAAGACAGAGATTTAGGAGCCAGGTTTTAAATTGTAAGACATTTCCAGGGCCAGATGTGGACTCTGACCACAATCTATTGGTTATGACCTGTAGATTAAAACTGAAGAAACTGCAAAAAGGAGGGAATTTAAGGAGATGGGACCTGGATAAACTGAAAGAACCAGACGTTCTACAGAGTTTCAGGTAGAGGATAAGGGAACAATTGACAGAAATGGGGAACGAAATACAGTAGAAGAAGAATGGGTAGCTTTGAGGGATGAAGTGGTGAAGGCAGCAGAGGATCAAGTAGGTAAAAAGACAAGGGATAGTAGAAATCCTTGGGTAACAGAAGAAATATTGAATTTAATTGATGAAAGGAGAAAATATAAAAATGCCGTAAATGAAGCAGGCAAAAAGGAATATAAACGTCTCAAAAATGAGATCGACAGGAAGTGCAAAATGGCTAAGCAGGCATGGCTAGAGGACAGATGTAAGGATGTAGAGGCTTATCTCACTAGGGTAAGATAGATACTGCCTACAGGAAAATTAAAGATACCTTTGGAGATAAGAGAACGACTTGTATGAACATCAATAGCTCTGATGGAAACCCAGTTCTAACCAAAGAAGGGAAAACAGAAAGGTGGAAGGAGTATATACAGGGTCTATACAAGAGCGATGTACTTGAGAACAATATTATGGAAATGGAAGAGGATGTAGATGAAGATGAGATGGGAGATATGATACTGCGTCAAGAGTTTGACAGAGCACTGAAAGACCTAAGTCGAAACAAGGCCCCGGGAGCAGACAACGTTCCATTAGAACTACTGACAGCCTTGGGAGAGCCAGTCCTGATAAAACTCTACCATCTGGTGAGCAAGATGTATGAAACAGGCGAAATACCTCCAGACTTCAAGAAGAATATAATCATTCCCAATCCCAAAGAAAGCAGGTGTTGACAGATGTGAAAATTACCGAACCATCAGTTTAATAAGTCACAGTTGCAAAATACTAAAGCGAATTATTTATAGACGAAGGGGAAAACTAGTAGAAGAAGACCTAGGCGAAGATCAGTTTCGATTCCGTAGAAATGTTGGAACACGTGAGACAATACTAAGCTTACGACTTATCTTAGAAGCTAGATTAAGAAAAGGCAAACCTACGTTTATAGCATTTGTGGACTTGGAGAAAGCTTTTGACAATGTTGACTGGAATACAGGGAGCGAAAAGCTGTTTACAATTTGTATAGAAAGCAGGTGGCAGTTATAAGAGTCGAGGGACATGAAAGGGAAGCAGTGGTTGGGAAGGAAGTGAGACAGGGTTGTAGTCTCTCCCCGATGTTATTCAATCTGTATATTGAGCAATCAGTAAAGGAAACAAAAGAAAAATTCGGGGTAAGTATTAAAATCCATTGAGAAGAAATAAAAACTTTGAGGTTCGCCGATGACATCATAATTCTGTCAGAGACAGCAAAGGACTTGGAAGAGCAGTTGAACGGAATGGATAGTGTCTTGAAAGGAGGATGTAAGATGAACATCAACAAAAGCAAAACGAGGATAATGGAATGTAGTCGAATTAAGTCGGGTAATGCTGAGGGTATTAGATTAGGAAGAGAGACACTTAAAGTAGTAAAGGAGTTTTGCTACTTGGGGAGCAAAATAACTGATGATGGCCTAAGTAGGGAGGACATAAAATGTAGACTGGCAAATCGACGCCCACGAATGTTTTTCTTCAGGGCTCCAAAATATGCAAATCGCATGGGGACACAACGGGACTGTGCGAAGATTGTGTAAGGGCTTCCTAGAGAAAGTTCTGCTGTGTACTCGAAACAACCTTGGAAACATTGTTGCAGAATAATGCCCGCCCACATGTTGTCAATGTTGTTTCGAGTACGCTGCAGAAGTTTCGCTGGGAAGCCATTGCGGATCTTCCATACTGCGGTATCGGCAGCTATCTGCTTTGCCGCACCTTCAAATACGCGCGCTGAAAGTTATGCCGCTGCATTTCCTACAGCAGTCATCGCGGCACGAGTTCCGGCTGGAATCCCAGTTCGATTTCACCAAGAGTACTCTAAGGTATTGGCCCCTTACCTAGCTTGCATTTGTCGCGAATCTCACGCCCAGCACAAAGTCTCGAGCGACTGGAAGGAAACACAGGTGATTCCAGTACATATGAAGGGTAAAAAATTACAGACCAATATCCCTGACTTTCGTTTGCTGCAGATTTCTTCAACATATTCTCAGTTCGAATTCAGTAAACTTTCTTGAGACTGAGAAGCTTACGTCCACGAATCAGCACGACTTTAGAAAGCATCGCTCGTGTGAAACTCAGCTTGCCCTTTTTTCACGTGACATACTGCGAATTACGGATGAAAGACAACAGGCAAATTCCATGTTTTTAGATTTCCGGAAAGTATTTGAGACTGTGTCCCATTGGAGATTGTTAACGAAGGTAGGAGCATATGAAATAAGTTCACAGAATGTGAGTGGCTCTAAAACTTCTTAAAAAATAGAATCCAGTATGGAATGTAGTCAAATTAAGTCGGGTGATGCTGAGGGAATTAGATTAGGAAATGATATACTTAAAGTAGTAAAGGAGTTTTGCTATTTGGGGAGCAAAATAACTGATGATGGTCGAAGTAGAGAGGATATAAATTGTAGACTGGCAATGGCAAGGATAGCGCTTCTGAACTAGAGAAATTTGTTGACATCGAGTATAGATTTAAGTATCAGGAAGTCGTTTCTGAAAGTATTTGTATGGAGTGTAGTCATGTATGGAAGTGGAACATGGACGATAAACAGTTTTGACAAGAAGAGAATAGAAGTTTTCGAAATGTGGTGCTACAGAAGAATGCTGAAGATTAAATGGGTAGACCACACAACTGATGAGGAGGTACTGAATAGATTGGGGAGAAGAGAAATTTGTGGCACAACTTGGCTAGAAGAAGGGATCGGTTGGTGGGACATGTTCTGAGGCATCAAGGGATCACCAATTTAGTATTGGAGGGCAGCGTGGAGGGTAAAAAATGGTTCGAATGACTCTGAGCACTATGGGACTAAACTTCTGAGGTCATCAGTTCCCTAGAACTTAGAACTACAGAAACCTAACTAAGCTACGGACATCACACACATCCATGCCCGATGCAGGATTCGAACCTGCGACCGTAGCGGACGCGCGGTTCCAGACTGTAACGCCTAGAACCACTCGGCCACCCCGGCCGGTGGAGGTTAAAACTCGTAGGGGGAGACCAAGAGATGAATACACTAAGCAGATTTAGAAGGATGTAGGTTACAGTAGGTACTGGGAGATGAAGCAGCTAGCACAGGATAGAGTAGCATCGAGAGCTGCATCAAACCAGTCTCTGGACTAAAGACCAGAACAAGAACATGTTTTCCTCACTCTTAGTGTTCATCAGAGACAAAGGTATCGTCAGCGAAGTGCGATAGGACCGCTGTTTTTCTCTATACACCTAACTGATTTCGCTGTTAGGGAGGGCAGCAATCTGTGGTTGTTTGCTGATGACGCTGTGGTGTACGATAAGGTGTCGGAGTTGAGTGACAGTAGGAAGGTACAAGACGACTTAGACGAAATTTCCAGACGGTGTGATGAATGGCAGCTAGCTCTAAATGTGGAAAACTCTGCCGGCCGTAGTGGCCGAGCGGTTCTAGGCGCTACAGTCTGGAACTGTGCGATCGCTACGGTCGCAGGTTCGAATCCTGCCTCGGGCATGGATGTGTGTGATATCCTTAGGTTAGTTAGGTTTAAGTAGTTCTAAGCTCTAGTGGACTGATGACCTCAGAAGTTAAGTCCCATAATTCTCAGAGCCATTTGAACCATTTTTTGGGAAATCTAACTAAATTCGGAAGAGTTGGACGATCAAACCTGTATTGTCCGGATACAGCTTTACTAGTGACCTGCTTGACAGAGTCAAGTCGTTTAAATATCTGGGCGTAACGTTGCAAAGCGATACGAAATGGAACGAGCTCGTGACGCAGCATGTGAAGGTTGCTATGTGTGGACGGGTTACTCCTGTAACCGAAATTGCAGATCGAGAGGAATCGAAACCGGTCATGTGAATATACATTTTTGCACTTAAGACGGATTATATGTATCATTCTACTTATTCTGCATTGGCCCTCTTCGAGATACTCTCCTACACAATTGATACACCGCTCGCGACGCCGTTTCCACCTCCGGAAGCTCTCTTGGTACGCATCTTGCTGGTCCGGGTGAAGCGCCGTCCGCATATTAATCTCGTCTAGCGTTGCAAATCTTCGCCGTTTCAACGGGGTTTTCAACTTTGGAAAAAAAAGTCCGCAGGATCCAGGTCTGGAGAGTACGGAGTATGAGGCAGCGCAGTGATTTTGTTTTTTGTGCAGTAGTCACGCACCAGCAGGGATGAATGTACGAGTGCGTTATCAAGACGCAAGACCCAACAATTGTCTCGCCACATTTCACGCCGTTTCCTACTCACATTTTCTCGCAGGCATCGCAACACGTGCAGATAGTACCATCGACTATCAGTTTGTCCCCGTGGCACGAATTCGTTGACATTCCTCACATTAGCCTCGTCGGTAGACGTCGAAGAGTGTCATGATCGAGTGTCGGTTTTAACTTCCGTCCGGCTATTTTTAATCCGTGTGATCCATTCGTAACACCGAGTACGACTTAAGCACTCATCGCTGTAGGCTCCATGCATCATCTGCGGTGTCTCTGTAAAGGTTTTCTTGACTTTCCTGCAACATTTAATGCAGACGCGTTGCTTCTATAACTGTGCCATATGGAAATTCGCAAACTGTGCGACACGACGTTCTACTCGATACACCACTGAACAATAATTAAAAGATATAAAACAATCAAACTTCCAGCAGTCACACATTAAACACAGGCGTGCCAGCGACGCAAACCGCATTTCCCTCCAACATACCATTGGCGCGAAATTACGAATGTTCCGGACTTTTTTGAACAGACCTCGTATTTGGATACTTGTCTGCAAACTGTGTTGCGAATAGCGTCTGTAGTGAAGAAGTAATAAACTGAAACGTCATGTCTGACGCTAAAGTTTTACCGCTTGAACAGCGAAAATGTAGTAAGCTGTTCGGTATTTTCATTTTATCAGTTAGTGGGGGGTGTCAGAGAAAAAATGTTTCATTAAGATCGAAAATTATGAGTAAAGGTGGTTGGTATTTGCTAACTGCTCTCATCCTCAAATACTGCATGAATAATGTCGGGGTATTTGCGTGTCGCTGTTTCGCCGCCTCAAAAACAAACTCACAATTTCTAACTGTAATACTTGTCCTACTGTGTTAAACTCTTAACATAACATTGTAACTCTTAATGAGGAGATTATGACAGCGTTTTAAATTTTTAACTTCGGGCAATAATTACGCGAAATACTGAAAATCAAATTTTTGTTTCCCCTGTAATCTGTTAGACACTGGACTCGCATTCGGGAGAACGACGGTTCAATCCCGCTGCCGGCCATCCTGATTTAGGTTTCCCGTGATTTCCCTAAATCGCTCCAGGCAAATGCCGGGATGGTTACTTTGAAATGTCACGGCCGACTTCTTTCCCTAATCCAATGAGACCGATGACCACGCTGTTTGGTCTCCGTGAAACAACCGGAACCGAACTGTTAGACAGGACACCTACAAATGGTACTGAGTGCTTTGTGTGTAATGAATAGAGAAGGAATACTTTCTGTCAGCTTTTATACGACGGAACTTTAATATTTAAAGAGACAAACTGATGTAGAAAGGAAGCTGCTTATTTTTACAAAATGAGACTTTCACTACTTCTCAACATAATCCCCACGGATAATAATATACTTGTCGCAACGCTGAACTTTTTTTGTAGGGTTCCGCACCTTAATAAGTGAAAATGGCACCGTTATACGATCAGTTTCTTGTCCGTCTGTCCGACTGGTGAAAACCTTTTTTCTCATGAGCGGTGGTCATACCAAGTTGACATTTATGTCACATATTAAGATCTACGCTCCCTTGGCGAAGTAAAAACGTGAAGCTTCTAAGTTAGTGCAATCGAGATACGGCTATATATACGTCCCATATTTTGATAATCACAAACTCGCTCATCAAAACTTATACTTCCCGCTGGTCTAGACTCTTGAAATTTGATAAGAAGAAAGGTTTCTTAACTTCTAATATTTATTTTTGTCATTTATTATCCAACTTCAAACTTGAACTTAAACATTTTCTTAAGTCTAATCTCTGGCACCGATATTTTGACAGTATCAATGTCGATAAGAGACAAAAATCGTCGAGATCCTTTATTCCTGGAATAGGTGAATTGTCTGTGTACACATAACTAAGTTTGTACGGTGGACTCAGAGAACTACCCGCACCTTGCCTTTCCCTTTTTTTTTTTTTTTTTTTTTTTTTTTTTTTTTTTTTTTTTTTTTTTTTTTTTTTTGTCTGAGCCGCTTTCCCACAAATTCTTTGACCTCCTCGTTGTTGTTGAACATTTTCTTTTCCACATAACGCCTCCTAGAGTGGACCCAGGTTTCATCACACATTAGAATCTTGTTTACAGAAAGGTCGCTTTTCCTTTCATAGGGTTCATTCAAACCTGTACAAACTTTGCGTTTTGTTGTGTTAACTCTTTCTATATGTTCAACTGCCGACAAGAATAATTTTGTCGAAGCAGGTTTTAAGCGTAGGAGTTCACGCTTCAACTGGCCAGCCAGGACATTGCTAGTCAGTCACTGAGGTTCGACCGTTTTTTGAACTGTTCTAGCCAATTACAAAAATTTTCGCTATTCATACAACTTTCACCATACTGTAAAATCACATGAGAAAAGACTTTAACCAGTTTTTCATCTTCAGGAAGCAGACTCCGAGCAACTGAACGTTGTTCAACAAATGTGGAAACTTCAAGCGGCCTCGCGATCGTTAAAAAAAAAAAAGAGGCTCTGAGCACTATGGGACTTAATATCTGAGGTCGTCAGTCCCCTAGAACTTAGAACTACTTAAACCTAACTAACGTAAGGACATCACACACATCCATGCCCGAAGCAGGATTCGAACCTGCGACCGTAGCGATCGGGCGGTTCCAGACTGAAACGCCTAGAACCGCTCGGCCACTCCGGCCGGCTCGTTAACTGCAGTACTTTGGCCATAAACAAAACAGTTTTTATCTTGTCACCTATTCTCATCTCGTCCTAGTGATGACATAATGTCATGAAAAGAACAAAACTCGTCGTACAAACTGTTTCATTTCTACATCAATTAGTCACTTTAATCCTAGCATTATCCGCCCCCGGTAGCTGAGTGGTGCCGGCACGGTAATTCAGCGTGTTCGGTCAGGTTAGTTGGCCTCTGTAATTGAAAAAAACTGAGTTAATGGGTCAACGACGAACTGAAACAGGTGTCTTGCGACGTCCGTCTCGAGCAGATACAACGAACGAAAACGAACAAAATGATATTTAAAAAAAAATGGTCAGCGCAACGGAATGTCAATCCTAAGGGCCCGGGTTCGATTCTCGTCTGGGTCGAACATTTTCTCAGCCCAGGCACTGGGTGTTGCGTTGTCCTAATCATCATCATTTCATCCCCATCTACGCGCAAGTCGCCGAAGTGGCGTCAAATCGAAAGACTTGCACCCGGCAAACGGTCTAACCGACGGGAGGCCCTAGTCACACGACACTGCCGTGATCCTGGCGTTACCAAGGGAAATTTTGTTACATGTAGTTGCCAATTGCGGCGTGGCATGGGGCGGGGATCTCAGAGGCCCAGAAAGTAAATGGCTGTTTAATTTGTCATGATGCAAGTTTATCTAATTCTGACACCACCGAGAATAGAACTGCTTAGACGTTGTTTTTTTAATTTTTTTTTATTTGTCATCAGTCTACTGACTGGTTTGATGCGGCCCTCCACGAATTCCTTTCCTGTGCTAACATCTTCATCTCAGAGTAGCACTTGCAACCTATGTCCTCAATTATTTGCTTGACGTATTCCAATCTCTGTCTTCCTCTACAGTTTTTGCCCTTTACAGCTCCCTCTAGTACCATGGAAGTCATTCCCTCATGTCTTAGCAGATGTCCTATCGTCCTGTCCCTTCTCCTTATCAGTGTTTTCCACATATTCCTTTCCTCTCCGATTCTGCGTAGAACCTCCTCATTCCTTACCTTATCAGTCCACCTAATTTTCAACATTCGTCTATAGCACCACACCTCAAATGCTTCGATTCTCTTCTGTTCCGGTTTTCCCACAGTCCATGTTTCACTACCATAGAATGCTGTACTCCAGACGTACATCCTCAGAAATTTCTTCCTCAAATTACGGCCGGTATTTGATATTAGTAGACTTCTCTTGGCCAGAAATGCCTTTTCTGCCATAGCGAGTCTGCTTTTGATGCCCTCCTTGCTCCGTCCGTCATTGGTTATTTTACTGCCTAGGTAGCAGAATTCCTTAACTTCATTGACATCGTGACCATCAATCCTGATGTTAAGTTTCTCGCTGTTCTCATTTCTACTACTTCTCATTACCTTAGTCTTTCTCCGATTTACTCTCAAACCATACTGTGTACTCATTAGACTGTTCATTCCGTTCAGCAGATCATTTAATTCTTCATCACTTTCACTCAGGATAGCAATGTCATCAGCGAATCGTATCATTGATATCCTTTCACCTTGTATTTTAATTCCACTCCTGAACCTTTCTTTTATTTCCATCATTGCTTCCTCGATGTACAGATTGAAGAGTAGGGGCGAAACGCTACAGCCTTGTCTTACTCCCTTCTTAATACGAGCACTTCGTTCTTGATCGTCCACTCTTATTATTCCCTCTTGGTTGTTGTACATATTGTATATGACCCGTCTCTCCCTATAGCTTACCCCTACTTTTTTCAGAATCTCGAACAGCGTGCACCATTTTATATTGTCGAACGCTTTTTCCAGGTCGACAAATCCTATGAACGTGTCTTGGTTTTTCTTTAGCCTTGCTTCCATTATTAGCCGTAACGTCAGAATTGCCTCTCTCGTGCCTTTACTTTTCCTAAAGCCAAACTGATCGTCACCTACCGCATTCTCAATTTTCTTTTCCATTCTTCTGTATATTATTCTTGTAAGCAGCTTCGATGCATAAGCTGTTAAGCTGATTGTGCGATAATTCTCGCACTTGTCAGCTCTTGCCGTCTTCGGAATTGTGTCGATGACGCTTTTCCGAAAGTCAGATGGTATGTCGCCAGACTCATGTATTCTACACACCAACGTGAATAGTCGTTTTCTTGCCACTTCCCCTAATGATTTTAGAAATTCTGATTTTTTGTATACTTAGTAATTAAAAATTAAATTATAATAGGAACAAAATCAACACATTATAAAATTCACTTTGTATAATTTTTTCCAGTAAAGTTCATAATTATTTTCTCTTATAAAAAAACAGCTGTTTAATTTCAGTCGTCTCCATCAACCAAACAGAATTTACTGTCTGATACTGAAACACACTTTTCACACTGTTACACTGTCTTCTTGCTTTGTTCAACACAGACGTGTTTGCGGCACTGAGCGCATATGATAGTTAATTTTCCTTGCTTGTTGTAGTGGCCTTTTTAGATGCAGCCTCTTGGCAGCATAGGTGGCGCCATCCACGTGTTCCTGGCTCTGCTGTTGATGGTGAAGGTTCCATAGAGGAGCTAAGCTTCCGCTGTGCGACGCTTTCCATTGCCATTATTACTGGCTTCTGAAGCCCATACAAATTTTGGTCCCGTTTACCTACATGAGGCCTTATTAATTCAACACCTAAGTTACTGAGAAAAACTCTTCTACGATTTAGCAAATTCTTTTTTCCAATCTTTAAAGTTGAGAAGGAAGACTGAATAAGTATTTATTGCTGCTAATCAATGACTGTGTAGAAGAGGGACATAGGCCATCTTCTCCTTCCTCTCATCGTGCTGTAATGTCTTGCCATCTGGTCTACAGTGTCCACGCCTCCCTTTGTAGAATTTCTTCGCTAATCACCTCTTTTGAGTGATAAGTCGAAAGCATCAAAATCAGTCGCTTTTGTTTCTCACGGACTCAAAACGAAAATTTCTGTTCCGACACTGACAATGTTGAGTGTTTATGAAAACAGTTTAAGGCAATCGTAAAATGCGTTTTAGACAGGTACGTGCCGAGTAAAACTGTGAGGGACGGGAAAAACCCACCGTGGTTCAACAACAAAGTTAGGAAACTATTGCGAAAGCAAAGAGAGCTTCACTGCAAGTTTAAAGGCAGCCAAAACCTCTCAAACAGAAGCTAAACGATGTCAAAGCGTAAGGAGGGCTATGCGTGAAGCGTTCAGTGAATTCGAAAGTAAAATTCTATGTACCGACTTTACAGAAAATCCTAGGAAATTCTGGCCTTACGTTAAATCAGTAAGTGGCTCGAAACAGTATATCCAGACTCTCCCGGATGATGATGGCATTGAAACAGAGGATGAGACGCGTAAAGCTTTTTCCAAAGCTGTTTCACTGCAGTTCCTTCTCAAAATCCTCGCACAAGCGAAAAAATGGCTGACATCGAAATACGAGGTGTATTCAAGTTCTAGGGCCTCCGATTTTTTTTCTCCGGACTGGAAAGAGATAGAAACATGCGCATTGTTTTAAAATGAGGCCGCGTTCGTTGTCAATACGTCCCAGAGATGGCAGCACCGTACGGCAGATGGAATTTTACCGCCAACAGCGAGAATGGGAACTGTTTTAAATACTTAAAATGTCGACGTTTTCCTTACTTGAACAGCGTGTAATCATTCGTTTTCTGAATTTGCGTGGTGTGACACCAATAGAAATTCATCGACAGTTGAAGGAGACATGTGGTGATGGAGTTATGGATGTGTCGAAAGTGCGTTCGTGGGTGCGATAGTTTAATGAAGGCAGAACATCGTGTGACAACAAGCCGAAACAACCTCTGGCTCGCACAAGCCGGCCTGACGACATGATCGAGAAAGTGGAGAGAATTGTTTTGGGGGATCACCGAATGACTGTTGAACAGATCGCCTCCAGAGTTGGCATTTCTGTGGGTTCTGTGCACATAATCCTGCATGACGACCTGAAAATGCGAATAGAGTCATCCAGGTGGGTGCTACGAATGCTGATGGATGACCACACGGCTGCCCGTGTGGCATGTTGCCAAGCAATGTTGACGCGCAACGACAGCATGAATGGGACTTTCTTTTCGTCGTTTGTGACAATGGATGAGACGTGGATGCCATTTTTCAATCCAGAAACAAAGCACCAGTCAGCTCAATGGAAGCACACAGATTCACTGCCAACAAAAAAATTTCGTGTAACCACCAGTGCTAAAAATATGATGGTGTCCATGTTCTGGAACAGCGAGGGCGTAATCCTTACCCATTGCGTTCCAAAGGGCACTACGGTAACAGGTACATCCTACGAAAATGTTCTGAAGAACAAATTCCTTCCTGCACTGCAACAAAAACGTCCGGGAAGGGCTGTGCGTGTGCTGTTTCACCAAGACAACGCACCCGCACATCGAGCTAACGTTACTCAACAGTTTCTTCGTGATAACAACTTTGAAGTGATTCCTCATGCTCCCTACTCACCTGACCTGCCTCCTAGTGACTTTTGGCTTTTTCCAACAATGAAAGACACATTCACCAGCCGTGCTGCTATTGCCTCAGCGATTTTCCAGTGGTCAAAACAGACTCCTAAAGAAGCCTTTGCCGCTGCCATGGAATCATGGCGTCAGCGTTGTGAAAAATGTGTACGTCTGCAGGGCGATTACATCGAGAAGTAACGCCAGTTTCATCGATTTCGTGTGAGTAGTTAATTAGAAAAAAATCGGAGGCCTTAGAACTTGAATGCACCTCGTTAGTGTCCAAGGAATAGAAAAGCAACTGGAATCACTCAACAGAGGAAAGTCCACTGGACCTGACGGGATACCAGTTCGATTCTACACAGAGTACGCGAAAGAACTTGCCCCCTTCTAACAGCCGTGTACCGCAAGTCTCTTGAGGAAAGGAAAATTCCAAATGATTGGAAAAGATCACAGGTAGTCCCAGTCTTCAAGAAGGGTAGTCGAGCAGATGCGCAAAACTATATACCTATATCTCTGACGTCGATCTGTTGTAGAATTTTAGAACATGTTTTTTGCTCGCGTATCATGTCGTTTTTGGAAACCTAGAATCTACTCTGTAGGAATCAACATGGATTCCGGAAACAGCGATCGTGTGAGACCCAACTCGCTTTATTTGTTCATGAGACCCAGAAAATATTAGATACAGACTCCCAGGTAGATGCCATTTTCCTTGACTTCCGGAAGGCGTTCGATGCAGTTCCGCACTGTCGCCTGATAAACAAAGTAAGAGCCTACGGAATATCAGACCAGCTCTGTAACTGGATTGAAGAGTTTTTAGCAAACAGAACACAGCATGTTGTCCTCAATGGAGAGACGTCTACAGACTTTAAAGTAACCTCTGGCGTGACTCAGGGGAGTGTTATGGGACCATTGCTTTTCACAATATATATAAATGACCTAGTAGATAGTGTCGGAAGTTCCATGCGGCTTTTCGCGGATGATGCTGTAGTATACAGAGAAGTAGCAGCGTTAGAAAATTGTAGCGAAATGCAGGAAGATCTGCAGCGGATAGGCACTTGGTGCAGGGAGTGGCAACTGACCCTTAACGCAGACAAATGTAATGTATTGCGTATACATAGAATGTAGGATCCTTTATTGTATGATAATATGAAAGCGGAACAAACACTGGAAGCAGTTACTTCTGTAAAATATCTAGGGGTATGCGTGCGGAACGATTTGAAGTGGAATGATCATATAAAATTAATTGTTGGTAAGGCGGGTGCCAGGTTGAGATTCATTGGGAGAGTCCTTAGAAAATGTAGTCCATCAACAAAGGAGGTGGCTTACAAAACACTCGTTCGACCTAAACTTGAGTATTGCTCGTCAGTGTGGGATGCGTACCAGGTCGGGTTGACGGAGGAGATAGAGAAGATCCAAAGAAGAGCGGCGTGTTTCGTCACAGGGTTATTTGGTAACCGTGATAGCGTTACGGAGATGTTTAGCAAACTCAAGTGGCAGACTCTGCAAGAGAGGCGCTCTGCATCGCGGTGTAGCTTACTCGCCAGGTTTCGAGAGGGTTTCTGGGTGAGGTATCGAATATATTGCTCCCCCCTACTTATATCTCCTGAGGAGATCACGAATGTAAAATTAGAGAGATTCGAGCGTGCACGGAGGCTTTCAGACAATCGTCCTTCCCGCGAACTATGCGCGACTGGAACAGAAAAGGCAGGTAGTGACAGTGGCACGTAAAGTGCCCTCCGCCACACACCGTTGGGTGGCTTGCGGAGTATAATTGTAGATATAGATGTAGATGTAGACTGAAGTTGATGTGAGAGTAACTGGTGACCTCTGTGTCTGAGGGTCAGTATATGCAAACCGGATGAGCGTACACTGCGGCCAGTTGTAATCTTTAGCTCTTGAGGTATGTGTCGTCTGTTCGACCGCAGGGTGAGTTGAAAATAATTCCACAGGATCTCAGCAGGCTCCAATGGAGTGCAGTACCGATCCATGGTAACACTGCGACCGGATTTCTCATTGGGTTTCATAAGTCTCTTTACCACATCCATCGGTCCATTTAGATGCTGTGCTTTTCCAGACTTTGCTGTGTAGACGTAGTTGCTGGTCACGTATCGAGTCGCAGAACCAGACAGCATTCTAATCAGAATGTCGTATTTTCAACTTCTTCGGCTAGAGCTATCTTGTATGGCCAGCGACCAGGAACAAAGACAGCATGTCACCCACTGAGATGTGTAGACCAGGAATGATATGCAATGGAAATGAAGAATTCAAGTTTTCAAAAATTTCCCTCGCTGATGCAAACTTGTCAGTCTGGCGATAAAATTCTATTATGTTCTTATAATCAAACCTTAATATTTTAGTCCATTCAAAAAATCAGGTCCATGTCAATGGTCCATAGAATACTTGTTGACCCTGAAGTATAGACCATTAATCTTGGACGGGTATCTTAATGTCATGATTTGAGTGCATCATTAGTAAGAGCCCTGTTTAACAAAATAATTTTTCCTCATCGCTGTGTTGAGTAAATAGTCAAGAAGCGTCTTCATTTGAGTATAATTTCATTAGATTCATAACGTTAGGCGTAAAAAGGAGCTCTATAGCCTGAGACTCAGTTTTTCCTTATTGCGTTAGCCCCGTTCTTTCCCCCATCACATTTGGTACAGAACAACAATATTCTCGATATGGTTCCGTACAATACTCGAGTGCACTTTTCACAAAGAATTTATCACAGGTGGTATCATTAGCATCTGATGGGTTGCGGTGAACCTCATCTTCGTTCTCAGACAGTGAATCAGTTCCAATTTCTTCCACATCATCATCCCCTTCGTTTTCATCTAAATATGATTCATTCAAGACTTTTTCAAGCACTCTTTCAGTACAACTATCACGTAAACGTTGTCTATTCGTATTACTTGTTCAACAGCAGTAGAAACAATTAAAATAAAAAGGTCGACTTCATAAAAATATGTTCGAAGGCAATAATGCAAAAGTTCGTTTCGTTTAAAATATAAAACAAAAGTCTCAACCACCTGAAATATTATTGAATGTCTCTCGTAGCAAAGGGACTTACGTAATGGAAATGAAGGATACTAAACAGTGTGAATAATCATTCATTTCAGGACTCTCGGTCAAACCTTTTTTCCTACCAGGTAGCGCACACGAAAAGTATAACTCACTCTTGTGCACCCGAGTTTGAACCAGTGCTCTGCTGAACAATTCTTGAAAATTAAGAGCAGCAAAAACAAAACCAAAAACAGACGTATAATGTAAAATCAGAAATGGCGAAGAGGAACTTAGTCCGCGCTCTTCATTTGTTGTTGCAGTGGAAGCAGTGAAGCGGCGAAAGAGAAAAAGAGTAAAGCGGTGAGGAGGAAATACGATTCCCAGACCGGCCCGCCGTTCTTCTGTTTATCTTGGCGCGCTTTTTGAAATTCTGATGCTGAGAAAGCAGCGCCGCCGGGCGAAGGAAAACAAGGCGTGAGATGGAGCGGCGCTAGAATCCCAGCCCGGGAAACGGCTCGCTTTCTAAACACAAGGGGAGAGGCGGGGGAAGGGGGAGGGGGGGTTCTTGGTAGCGTAAGAGGCTCGAATAACGGAATCGCCTGATCAAACGTGAGCTATATCGTGACACAACTGCTTCAGAGTTTTGTCCCTATTCCTGTTACCCTGTCCTACTTGCATGTTGGCTATCTTACAGTTGTCAGGGAAGTAAAAATTAGTTTGTCCGTATTTGATACAATTAATGACAAAAATTCTAAATTTAAAACGAGGTCAAAATACACATATTAAGAGGTATAATTTTACGTTAATGGTTCAGGACACTAACTCCAGTGTTAAAGTTAGATATCGCGCTTTCGTGTTTAGGCAACGTAATGCGCGGCGCGTAATTCACCCAGAGCACATTCATCCAGCATTTGGGATATGAGTACTAGGCGATTCTCAACAAATTTTATATACAGGGTGGTCCACTGCTCGTGACCGGGCCAAATATCTCACGAAATAAGCGTCAAACTAAAAAACTACAAAGAACGAAACTTGTCTAGCTTGAAGGATGAAATCAGATCGCGCTATGGATGGCCCGCTAGATGGCGCTGCCATAGGTCAAACGGATATCAACGGCGTTTTTTTTTTAATAGGAACCCCCATTTTTATTACATACTCGTGTAGTACGTAAAGAAATATTTATGTTTTAGCTGGACCACTTTCTTCGCTTGGTGATAGATGGCGCTGTGATAGTCACAAACATATGGCTCACAATTTTAGACGAACAGTTGGTAACAGGTAGGTTCTTTAAATTAAAATACAGAACGTAGGTACGTTTGAACATTTTATTTCGGTTATCAAAATATCCACGGGTGTACTGCCGGTCTATAGTGTCCAACGGGCACAATATTTCGGCGATCAAACATGTCGCCATCATCAGGTGAACTGACGGACTGAGCTCCTGTGAACGCGCCGGCACGGAGATCCGTACGGTATGGCTGCTCAGGGGGAACTGGGTTCGGTCGCGGCGGCGGGCGATTTAAATACCCTCCGCCCGCGGCGCGCTCCCTCCGCCGTCCGCGCCCCGCGCCACGGTAGCGCGGTGGAACAGATTGCGACGACGTCTAAGATGGCGTCAGTGTGAGTGCTCTGTCCGCCGTGGTCGTCACAACTATGCGTTTGCTCGATTTACTCGTGATTAACCCAATCGCTGGTTCCCAAGCCTTGCTAAGATTATAGCCACAGTCACGGTTTATGAGGTCGTCATTGGTGCGAATTTCGATGGCCTCTCCAACAACGCTGTCCCAGTATCTCGACGTCTGTACCAGAATCCTCGTGCGGTTGCTCCGATACATGCACCTTTGTGAACTTAGCATTTCTGAGAACGCATGCTGTTACAGCGTGATTACCTGTAAATACCACATTAATGCAATACTTGCTCAAAATGATGTCTGTCAACCTCAATGCATTTGACAATACGTATAACGGCATTCCTCTCAACAGTGCGTAG
Organism: Schistocerca gregaria; assembly: GCF_023897955.1. Classification (NCBI taxonomy): domain Eukaryota; kingdom Metazoa; phylum Arthropoda; class Insecta; order Orthoptera; family Acrididae; genus Schistocerca; species Schistocerca gregaria. The sequence continues at coordinate 1,083,079,568 of NC_064920.1, read as the reverse complement.
TTCGCCTTCCGTGATGTTCGCACATGCATTGACATTCCGTTGACGTATGTTGTCAGGCGTTGTCGGTGGATCATGATAGCAAATATCCTTCAACTTTCCCCACAGAAAGATATCCGGGGACGTCAGATCCGGTGAACGTGCGGGCCATGGCATGGTGCTTCGATAACTAATCCACCTGTCATGAAATATGCTATTCAATACCGCTTCAACCGCATGCGAGCTATGTGTCGGACATCCATCATGTTGGAAGTACATCGTCATTCTGTGATGCAGTGAAACATCTTGTAGTAACATCGGTAGAACATTACGTAGGAAATCAGCATACATTAGACCATTTATAATGCCATCGATAAAATGGGGGCCAGTTATCCTTCCTTCAATAATGCCGCACCATATATTAACCCGCCAAGGTCGCTGATGATCCACCTGTCGCAGCCATCGTGGATTTTCCGTTGGCCAATAGTGCTTATTATGCCGGTTTACGTTACCACTGTGGGCGAATGACGCTCCGTCGCTAAATACACTCCTGGAAATGGAAAAAAGAACACATTGACACCGGTGTGTCAGACCCACCATACTTGCTCCGGACACTGCGAGAGGGCTGTACAAGCAATGATCACACGCACGGCACAGCGGACACACCAGGAACCGCGGTGTTGGCCGTCGAATGGCGCTAGCTGCGCAGCATTTGTGCACCGCCGCCGTCAGTGTCAGCCAGTTTGCCGTGGCATACGGAGCTCCATCGCAGTCTTTAACACTTGTAGCATGCCGCGACAGCGTGGACGTGAACCGTATGTGCAGTTGACGGACTTTGAGCGAGGGCGTATAGTGGGCATGCGGGAGGCCGGGTGGACGTACCGCCGAATTGCTCAACACGTGGGGCGTGAGGTCTCCACAGTACATCGATGTTGTCGCCAGTGGTCGGCGGAAGGTGCACGTGCCCGTCGACCTGAGACCGGACCGCAGCGACGCACGGATGCACGCCAAGACCATAGGATCCTACGCAGTGCCGTAGGGGACCGCACCGCCACTTCCCAGCAAATTAGGGACACTGTTGCTCCTGGGGTATCGGCGAGGACCATTCGCAACCGTCTCCATGAAGCTGGGCTACGGTCCCGCACACCGTTAGGCCGTCTTCCGCTCACGCCCCAACATCGTGCAGCCCGCCTCCAGTGGTGTCGCGACAGGCGTGAATGGAGGGACGAATGGAGACGTGTCGTCTTCAGCGATGAGAGTCGCTTCTGCCTTGGTGCCAATGATGGTCGTATGCGTGTTTGGCGCCGTGCAGCTGAGCGCCACAATCAGGACTGCATACGACCGAGGCACACAGGGCCAACACCCGGCATCATGGTGTGGGGAGCGATCTCCTACACTGGCCGTACACCTCTGGTAATCGTCGAGGGGACACTGAATAGTGCACGGTACATCCAAACCGTCATCGAACCCATCGTTCTACCATTCCTAGACCGCCAAGGGAACTTGCTGTTCCAACAGGACAATGCACGTCCGCATGTATCCCGTGCCGCCCAACGTGCTCTAGAAGGTGTAAGTCAACTACCCTGGCCAGCAAGATCTCCGGATCTGTCCCCCATTGAGCATGTTTGGGACTGGATGAAGCGTCGTCTCATGCGGTCTGCACGTCCAGCACGAACGCTGGTCCAGCTGAGGCGCCAGGTGGAAATGGCATGGCAAGCCGTTCCACAGGACTACATCCAGCATCTCTACGATCGTCTCCATGGGAGAATAGCAGCCTGCATTGCTGCCAAAGGTGGATATACACTGTACTAGTGCCGACATTGAGCATGCTCTGTTGCCTGTGTCTATGTGCCTGTGGTTCTGTCAGTGTGATCATGCGATGTATCTGACCCCAGGAATGTGTCAATAAAGTTTCCCCTTCCTGGGACAATGAATTCACGGTGTTCTTATTTCAATTTCGAGGAGTGTAGAACGCGTGCAAAAAATCTGTCATCGTCCCGTAATTTCTCTTGTGCCCAGAGGCAGAACTGTACACGATGTTCAAGGTCGTAGCCATGTAATTCCTGGTGCATAGAAATATGGTACGGGTGCAATCGATGTTGATGTAGCATTCTCAGCACCGACGTTTCACATGTGGCTGAACACTTCCTGTTTCCTTAAATAACGTAACCATCCGGTGAACCGTCCGGACACTTGGATGATGTCGTCCAGGATACCGAGCAGCATACATAGCACACGACCGTTGGGCATTTTGATCACAACAGCCATACATCAGCATGATATCGATCCCTTCCGCAATTGGTAAACGGTCCATTTTAACACGGGTAATGTATCACGAAGCAAATACCGTCCGCACTGGCGGAATGTTACGTTATACCACGTACTGATAAGTTTGTGGCTATTACAGCGCCATCTGTCACAAACAGGAAAAAGTGGTCCAATTAAAACATTCATATTTCTTTACGTACAACATGAATATATAATAAAAAATGAGGGTTCCTATTTTTTTTAAACGCAGTTATATCGGTTTGACCTATGGCAGCGCCATCTAGCGGGCCAACTATAGCGCCATCTGGTTTTCCCCTTCAAGCTAGACGAGTTTCGTTCTTTGTCGATTTTTCGTTTGATGCTTATTTCGTGAGATATTTGGCCTTGTCACTATCAATGGACCACCCTGCATAATTTCAAATATTTTAGAGATTTTTCTTGCTGACACCCTCTACAAAATAATGAAAGCAAAAAAATTGTGTCTTATTACATTTTCACTGTTCATGCGGTGGAAAATCTCTACCAAGATGGCGTTTTAAGTCATTGCTCCTTTACTGCTAACTCTGTTTTGCAGACAGTATCCCACATGTACCTGCAAAATTACGTCTTTCTGTGACACGTAGATCAAGAGATAATCATCGAGATGCGCCAAAACCAGAAATTTGATATCAAATTACAAAGAATATATTCATCCAGAGTTTGATAGTGAGAGCACCTACCGGTTTCCCACAAATTTTAAACATAAGTTCAAAGCTTTTCTGCCCTTCTCCTCGGTTACAGACACGCAGAGCAACGAAAAGCTTAATCGCTTACTAGATCTCTCTCGTTCATGCAGTTAAACCTCAGCGACGTTTTAATTCTTTATATATGTATTACTATACTCGTTTACCCATTTAAGACACAGTATCCACATGTGCCACTCGAGATGGCTACTAACTTTTACGAAGGGTGGTCAACATGTAATGGAACACATTTTTTCCGAGCGCAGGTTGGTTTTATTCAGGATTCCAATATATCATGTTATTTTCAAGTCTTTTATTTTTCAGCATAATCTCTGTTCAATGTGGCGCCCTTACGCAACCTTACTGGGATGGCCTGTTCGCCCGCATGGTACCGATCTATTGGTCGACGACGGAACCGACGTCTTGCCGCATCGGTAACCTTCCCATCATCCACGTACTGCTTCCCGCGAAGTGGATCATTAATTGAGCCAAATAGACGGAAGTCGAAAGGTGTGAGGTCTGGGCCGTAGGGTGGATGAGGAAGAGCAGTCCAATGAAGTTTTGTGGGCGCCTCTCGGGTGCGCAGACTTGTGTGAGGCCTTCCGTTGTAATGGAGAGTGGGAAGTGCGCCTGTCGACGAACGTGTTGATGCCATTTCTTCAATTTCCCGAGGTTGTGCGTGGCCGACACGTACGCGGGAGAGCGGACAGGTTTGTGCGACGTTGTGGGGATCATGACAGACACTTCGCACAACGACTCGTCGTGCCTTTGTTCACTGTCAGGTCTCTGAAGAGATTCTGCAGACGTCTATGAATATCTGCGAAGGTCTGGATTTCCGCCAAAAGAAACTCAGTGACAGCTCTCTGCTTGGAAAGTACCTCCGTTACAGACGCCATTTTGAAGGATACGTACAGCATGGCCAGGTATCGGAACTTCATGAAACTATAGAGGATGGTTCAAATGGCTCTGAGCACTATGGGACTTAACATCTGTGGTCATCAGTCCCCTAGAACTTAGAACTACTTAAACTTAACTAACCTAAGGACATCACACACATCCATGCCTGGGGCAGGATTAGAACCTGCGACCGTAGCAGTCGCGCAGTTCCGGACTGAGCGCCTAGAAAACTATAGAGGATGATGCGGGAATATTCCACGATGTCCCACAACAAATTTCGCATTATTTCGACCGAAACTGACAGAGAAAATTTTGAACGCCCCTCACATCATTGTACCGACACATAGCTTAGGAAAAGAACTAGCTTTTAAGAAAAGTGTAAATAGCTTTCAGTTTCAGTTATATAAAGGTTCACAGAATTGGAAAAACCTCATATGATTCTAGCACATACGGCCTATGACTATCGAAATAAAAAAATATACATGAGTGTCATTACAACAGACCTTATAAAATATGTTATACTATTGTCGTATTTACGAAAGACTTTACACACCCATGTTAGTAACAGAATTGTTGTTAGTATGTCCAAATTTAACTAATGCATGAATAATTTTATAACGTTCAGAGGATATTCTGCTTATGATAGTCTACAACATACACCAGGATGTCTGCTGAACACTCGAAACCTTTTAAGTTACAAATTTTTCATTGATGTATAATTGTTTCAATATGTGGTAGAGGAAGTCGGTTTATTATGAAAAATTTTTCAGAAGAAGTTACTTGTTGATCCCAGTCAGTGTTCTACCTATGTACTATACCTACAAAATCCAATTTGAACAAATGCAAAATGCTAATTGCTTGTTGAATTATCAAGGAACCAACGGAATTTGAAGCTATTGAAAGGTTGGATTTCAATTGGTAATTAAGGCATTTACAAACTAATTATTTACTCAAGCATCTATCTTCCTCATTCCCCCTTTGCGTATTTCATCACATAATAAATCGTACGGAATTATCTCTTACATCTTTTAGTGAACAGAAAATTAGAAAGTGCCGCAAGTTTAATGTGCACTTGCTAGATGTATTTCCTTAATTCATTCAGCTGGGGTCACCACTTTCAGAAGAACAAGCAACACGTTTTCCTAATTTGTGGCTGGGAACACTTCCATTGAGGAGGGTAATACGTTTGACTTACCAAACCAACAAATGTACGTTCTCCAGTGGTTATCGTTACTGCCTCTAAATCCTGGGAGCGGGTTCGATTCTCGGCCGTGTCAGAGATTTTCTTGGCTCGAGACACTTGGGTAAATAACTAGTTTGTAAATGTATTAATTAATAGTTGAATGCCACAGCGTCGAATTCCACTGTTTCCATGATAATTCAACAAGTAATGAACATTTTGCATTTGTTCAAATTGGATTTTGTAGATACAACACGCAGGTAGAACACTGGGTGTGCTTCTGGTGTCCTCACCATTTCATCTCATCATCATCAATGTGCAAGTCGCCCAAGTGCCATCAAAGAGAAATACTACAGCAGAGGAGGTCTCCTTGGCAATAATGCCATATGGTTACTTCATTTCACAAGCAAAGGCCTATTAAATCTACTGACTGCGACACAGGTTCGATGAATGTCTTTGCTGTAGAGCAATCGTGGAATGTTTGTCTTAGACTCAAATTTCCCCGAAATTAGGCTAGATGCTTATACACAGAACAGTAGTGTATGATGGGTGTCAGCTCTTTTACTGAACGAAAAATGTAATATGCTACTATCAACAAAATTTAAGGTAAGATTCTTTAAGTACCTAATGTTGCGTGACAAAAGGTTTTTTTTACTACAAGTCTGTGACGGTGTACACGTACATTCGCAAGAAGAAAATTAACTGCACCAATTACGTTTCAGTAGTTTGTTTCCGTTCTCAAGTCATTAGGAATTTGCATATTCTTAAATTAGGCTTCAGCGAGCATGATGTTCTACATTTTTAATACAGACGTCCTTTACATTCGCACCTCTGTCAAATGTTCTTTCTTTTATTTAAGAAAGTTCAGTTATGGAGGAAAGAATTTTGCTCAACAAAATAATAAATGAGCTTGATAGCGAAACCAATGATAATGTTAAACATTTTCAGTTTAGTAACTGTAGCTGTTGGTGTGCAGGAGAAATTCTGTGAAGTCTGAAAAGCAGGGGAGATGTACCGATAGATTGGAAAGAGTGAGGCGAAGTCCCTAGTCGAAGTTTTGCACACTAGTGTATTTACACTTACTGAGTCTACCGATACGGTATTAGTTTATGGGTTTTGTAATGCAAACTCTGTTCTTATTAATAGGGAGCACTGTAGACGATTTCAGAATCACTTCTATACATCTTTTGAAAAAAGGGCATTACATTCACGGAGACGGTGATTGCCGTATTTTATGGAGTATTTTTTTTTTTGACGCAATCACTTTTTTGTGACACAGTCATAACTGGTTTCGGTCCTCAGAGGGCATCTTCAGATGCTGTTGCCGGCATGTGATGAACGAGTGTTCATGCGTTGTCAAATCACATATCGGTGGTCCACATACGAGAATATGGCGCATATTACGCATGCATAGCCGTATCATTTACAGCGCAATACATCTTAGAGAAGAAGATGAAGGTAGGAGATCGGAATTTTCTCGTTGGCTAATTACAAATCGCCAAGCTATCCCATTAATATTGTTTGCTGATGAAGCCAGTTTCACTCATGTCAGTATCAAAAACACTAATACACCACATCGGTGGTCCGACAAAAACCCATATGCATTTGCGGAGAAACGTGTGGCGTGATATGACAATCAGTTCATTTGGCTGTTGTGTTATCGAACCTTATTGCTAAGGTTTGTCGAAGACGAGGCCCCAGAGTTACTGAAAAAGGCTCCTATGATTACAGTGACGAGTAATTTCCTCTAGCATGACGGGACATCTCCACATTCTAGCCGTCAAATGACACGTCGTCTAAACATAACATTTCCCGGAAAATTGTGCGGCAGAAAGGGTCTCTTTTCTTGGCTACCAAGATCCGCAGGACTTTATATTTTTCTCTTTGTGGAAAGCTAAAAGGCGAAGTCTCTAAGAAAGAGGCGAATTGACTGTTCCGATTATAAACAGTGTTTGCTCTAAAAAACACGAGGTAAGTCGACCTTTGAAGAACAACACGCGGAGCTGTGAAAGGAAATCGAAAGTGCACTGTAATCGGAGGTGGATTTTATGACAATTAATCTTTTGTGAATATGTTTGTTTGCGTCACGCTCGTTACAGCTGTAATTCTCTAACATAAAAAATTCACATAATTTATATGCAATATGTTTTTCACGTTAGTGTGTACTAGCGCCTGAGCTATTCGTATAGCGTACCGCACAGCGAGCTGACTTACGAGACTGGGAGGTAAACCAGACCCGGGTGGATTAGTCGCGGTCGATTAACGACCGTGCGCTGGTACACCTTGGTTTCTATGCACTTCCTAATGTTCGTTTAAGAGAACGCTGGGCTGGTCCCGAAATCCCGCCTCAGAGAATTACGAAGCCGTAACGCGACAACACGCAGAACATAGACCACACGATTCGCAGACAGATGCCGCCAAAGACTCACCTCCGCTAGGTGACCGTCACCACTGTACAGTCAGCGATGGCATCTGCCCAGAAAGGTACCGCTAAATAATAAAAATGAAATCTGTCAAATCTTGAAAAGCGGATCCCGTGCAAGAAGCTAGGTAAAAGCATAATAAGAAAAGAGGAAGACTATACTGCAGCCGGATGAAATACTTGCAGTTCGTCCTATATATAGCAAGAGATAGTGTTGTATCCTGGAACACTTTCCAGACTTCGTCTCTAGCCAGCCCCGTACTAGAAGTTCAATGTATTTTCTTAGTACCTTTTGAAATGATTGCATTCTCTTATTCGTGTTGTAAGATTTTTATGTTATTTTTGGTGTTCAAGAAAATATTTATGTTATTTTTGGTATTCGAGGAAAGTGATATGAGCCTTATATTTTCATTGGATGTGTCACATTTTATATTAGTACACTAAATTTTTTTCAAAAAGTAATTTTAGATACTCGGTACCTTACACTGCAGAGTTTCTGAGTACAAGCAATGTGATCGTTAGTATTGGGACAATGGCAGTACGAGCATACTCTGCATTGTTGCCAGATGTATCCAAGATGGCGGCGAAGACGTCATCCAAGATTGTGGCATGTAGACTTGGCAAAAGCACAATACGTCATCCAAGATGGCGGCGATGACATCATTCAAGATGGCTGATTTTGGCGGGAAGATAGGACAAATGGGCTACCTCCACCAACCTAACACCCTCCCCCAGAAAATGGCGGAAAATTCAAATTACATCAGGATAATGCAACACACCTTTACTAGCCTAAGAAAATGGCGGGAAAGAAAGGTAACTTGGGTTACCTCCACCAACCTAAGTCATCCGACCGCCATCTCTTCCTACAGACTGACGAGAAGTTTGAATTTTGGTGGTAAAGAAAGATCATATGGTCTATGTCTACTAACGCCATCTTGGATGATGTCATGCCCTGTTGCTAAGTCTACTTGCCACCATCTTGGATTACATCGTTGCCGCCATCTTGGATACATCTGGCAGTAATGGAGAGTGTACTCATACCACTCTTGGTTCGTAGCTTGCAGAGTACAGAAGTAAATATACAGAGGATGAATTTTGAAATACGTTTTGATAAAGATTAATTTCAGAAGTTAAGATTTCTACGAAAAGTTGTTACTGTACTGCTTGCTTGTGCGTAGTTGGGTTTGACTAATGGAAGGTTTTAATAGAATTTTTCTATATTGGCTTGGTTTAGTTAAATTCATTGTTCAGGTGTGATTAAATAAAGTTATCATTTCACATGGCTTGTACCCAGAAGTTATAGCTTTACAGCTCCATTACCAGTTTATAGTTAAATTCAGAGCACAGTAATACACTCCTGGAAATTGAAATAAGAACACCGTGAATTCATTGTCCCACGAAGGGGAAACTTTATTGACACATTCCTAGGGTCAGATACATCACATGATCACACTGACAGAACCACAGGCACATAGACACAGGCAACAGAGCATGCACAATGTCGGCACTAGTACAGTGTATATCCACCTTTCGCAGCAATGCAGGCTGCTATTCTCCCATGGAGACGATCGTAGAGATGCTGGATGTAGTCCTGTGGAACGGCTTGCCATGCCATTTCCACCTGGCGCCTCAGTTGGACCAGCGTTCGTGCTGGACGTGCAGACCGCATGAGACGACGCTTCATCCAGTCCCAAACATGCTCAATGGGGGACAGATCAGGAGATCTTGCTGGCCAGGGTAGTTGACTTACACCTTCTAGAGCACGTTGGGTGGCACGGGATACATGCGGACGTGCATTGTCCTGTTGGAACAGCAAGTTCCCTTGCCGGTCTAGGAATGGTACAACGATGGGTTCTATGACGGTTTGGATGTACCGTGCACTATTCAGTTCCCCTCGACGATCACCAGAGGTGTACGGCCAGTGTAGGAGATCGCTCCCCACACCATGATGCCGGGTGTTGACCCTGTGTGCCTCAGTCGTATGCAGTCCTGATTGTGGCGCTCACCTGCACGGCGCCAAACACGTATACGACCATCATTGGCACCAGGGCAGAAGCGACTCTCATCGCTGAAGACGACACGTCTCCATTCGTCCCTCCATTCACGCCTGTCGCGACACCACTGGAGGTGGGCTGCACGATGTTGGGGCGTGAGCGGAAGACGGCCTAACGGTGTGCGGGACCGTAGCCCAGCTTCATGGAAACGGTTGCGAATGGTCCTCGCCGATACCCCAGGAGCAACAGTGTCCCTAATTTGCTGGGAAGTGGCGGTGCGGTCCCCTACGGCATTGCGTAGGATCCTACGGTCTTGGCGTGCATCCGTGCGTCGCTGCGGTCCGGTCCCAGGTCGACGGGCACGTGCACCTTCCGCCGACCACTGGCGACAACGTCGATGTACTGTGGAGACCTCACGCCCCACGTGTTGAGCAATTCGGCGGTACGTCCACCCGGCCTCCCGCATGCCCACTATACGCCCTCGCTCAAAGTCCGTCAACTCCACATACGGTTCACGTCCACGCTGTCGCGGCATGCTACCAGTGTTAAAGACTGCGATGGAGCTCCGTATGCCACGGCAAACTGGCTGACACTGACGGCGGCGGTGCAGAAATGCTGCGCAGCTAGCGCCATTCAACGGCCAACACCGCAGTTCCGGGGTGTGTCCGCTGTGCCGTGCGTGTGATCATTGCTTGTACAGCCCTCTTGCAGTGTCCAGAGCAAGTATGGTGGGTCTGACACACCGGTGTCAATGTGTTCTTTTTTCCATTTCCAGGAGTGTATTTGTGACAAAAGAATCATATTCGGAAAGATCATTGTGGTTGTTGAAGAATGACTATCAGTTTTCGGAAAACAGTTTTTTAAAGGAGAAATTGCTTTCAATCTTTTAACCAGTTCAAATGCCGGCGCCGTCTGCTCACAAAATAATTTTATTTTCTGATTTGTGTGTCGCCGCATTGCGCAGAGCGGAAAAAAAGCATCGAGCTGCGCAAAGCCTTTCTCTGCTATTTAGGTAGGTTGTTGCTGCACTGTATATTTTATGTTCATCACTTACCAAGTTTACTTTGACACAAGTAAGCCACAGAAATGTTTGGAAATTTGTGGGAAGTTCTATGGAATCATTATACTGAGGTCATCGGTCCCTAGACTTACACACTACTTATTCTAACTTAAACTAACTTATGATAAGGACAACACACACACACGCATGACCGAGGGATGACTCGAACCTCCGACGGGGGGAGCCGCGTGAACCGTGGCAAGACGCCCTATACGGCGCGGCTATCCCGCGCGGCACACACACACAAGTTTTTGAGGGACAGTAGCATTGCAGTAAGGATATATCATCCATGTGAAGCCTTACTTTTAGAAATTTTTATCAGGTCCAGTGTAGTTACAGTTCCATTAGGATTACGTTTATTGTCAAGACAGCTATTCTTATAGTACAGTGCTACATCGCGGACGCATTATTCAGTGTTTAGAAATTTGTTACTCAGTTTTGAGTATGAAAATTAACAGGACATTTTTATACAAACTTGTTTAGTAAATTTATCTACATTTTTATTCTGTCAGCGTTGAGTGTTGGTATTGCAGTAGATCAAATGATGGCGGGATGAGACCGTCGAACGGGTCATCTTGGAGCAATAAAAGTCTCTGCACTGCGATCGCGGCATATGAAGTGTCTTCGTTCCCAACCACACCGATCGCCCCACGACACAGCATTTGTACCTTACAAAATTTATTGTGACATCTAGTGTTGTAGCGCTTCACTGCACTACACAATAGAATTTCACAGAACTGCTTATTTAATATTCAGCTACCTTTTCCAGTCGCTTTGGTAAACTTAATTAAAAGTACAGTTGCCCAGATTCGGTTTCGGCGACTCATTTTATCAGACAGCGTTTCCGTAATTACACCACTCGTATTGTTCAGGACAGTGACACAGATCCACGACTTATAAAGAATAGTAGTTCGGTTGACTTCAGTTTCAGTTAACAAAATTAAACATGAAACATTACGCTAATAAATGTTACAGTGTACCTCGGAAGAAATATGCTACGTAAATTAAAAAGTGTTGCAACTGAGAAGATTTTTCCGATAACTTATTTAATAATTTACCCGTTATATTATTTCTCTACTACACAGCACTAATCAGTAAGTAAAATCAATTTAAGAAGAAATATCATGAGAAACCAGTTACAAATTAAAAACATTTTGAAAGGGAAGCTTTTGCAACTGACACATATTTCCATTTTTCAAGAAAAGGAAATTTGTTCAGACATTAACGAAATTTAATTCAAGATCATCTTCCGTTGGAAGTTACTGGATAGTGCACGGCTCACGAAGTAAGGCTTACCCACCCACATGCTAGATAACCAGATTTAAAAACATATAGCATTTTATTCACCATAGAACTGTGTAACTGATTAATTAACAATATCTTACTAATAGCTTTTATATGTGACACAGGATGTAAATATGTAGAACTAAAAATATTTACAGCAGAAAACTTCATCTCATGTTTCAAGGCAACAGAAACAGTAGCATATGCCGGAATATGCTTATCGATATCCCTAATGCGCAGTTCTTCTTCTGATTCCAACATCGGTCACTGGACTGAAACACGGACCAGAAAACATCATGTTTTCCAAGGCACAATGTCCTCAAGGCACGACACTGTCCCCTACAGTATTTTGTTCTAGTATTCTACATCTGATCTTCCTGTTCAGGGTGCGAAGAATGTAGATATAAGTAAGCTTAACGAATGTGAAGCTCTCTTCCACATGACTGCCCGATACATAAACACTAAAGGCCTTTTCTGGAAAGTAGCTCACCACGCGAAAGTATTAACGTTTCTAACGCCAGGGAGTGAGTGGATCTCTTTCTCAGCCGGCCGGAGTGGCCGAGCGGTTCTAGGCGCTGCAGTCGGGAACCGCGCGACCGCTTCGGTCGCAGTTTCGAATCCTGCCTCGGGCGTGGATGCGTGTGATGTCCTTAGGTTAGTTAGGTTTAAGTAGTTCTAAGTTCTAGGGGACAGATTACCTCAGTTGTTAAGTCTCGTAGTGCTCAGAGCCATCTGATCGCTTTCTCTGCTACCGCCTTCCTCAGGTGAAGAGTATCACTAAGAACATTTTTCCATTTTATTGCTTGGTTCTTTGATAACTGAGGAGTTTTGCTCTCCCAACAGTTTAGGAAGAACGTTTGTTCCCCCTCTTGCGCAAAGCAGCCACTGATGTAATAGACTTAGGGCCCGGATTTTAATTACCTAAAAACCGTGAAATATGCAAGTATTTATGACCTAAAACTTACATAAACATGACCTTAAAAAATAAAATATGACTTAATAGAAGTTTATTTAAAGCATTCTTGTTTGTTTATTTAATTTTTTATTCACCATAAAGTAATACAAAATTCACTTCTTAAAATATTGTAAGTATAGTTCTTTCTTTCTGTAGGGTTTGTGGCTAATTTGCACCTATTTTTTGAATGTCTGAATGTTTTATTTTTCTAAACACAAAGTACAGTGAAAATATCGTCTATCGAAACAGTAAAACAATGTTTTTATTTCTACATAGTATTTAAAGCGTTTCACATTATTTAATACCGTATGTCAGTCTTCAGTATCTGCAAAGTTGCACTGGATCACAAGGTGCATTTTCAGGTTTTCCATTGTCAATGATCCACAGTTGTCGCTGAGGATAGTTTTGTAGGATAGTTTTTTTGGAGTTCAGCTTTGTTTCAGTATCTTCAAATGTTGCGGTATTCGCCCATACTGGGGTAGAGAATATATATGAAGCCAAATCTGTTACAAGCAGCAAAACATTGTCTCTTTTCACACCATCCGGCCACAGTAGCTTCAGAGAGTTGTCAAACAAAATAGCAATCGTCGAATTGTTTACTCTATCGAGAGCTTCACACGTTAGTAGGAACATATCTCCAAGGCCACCAACAACAACATTTGCAATATATCGCCCACTAATATCCGTAGTTTTATCTATCAGCCAGATCTTTTTCTCAGCAATAGTAATTCGTATTTTGTTGAGCACATCATTGTAGCATACGGATAAATAGTTCTTCCTCAATGTAAATTCATTTGGAACTGGATGTGTTGTATACTTCTCCAAGAACCGTCTGAAGCGTGGATTCTTCAGGACACCATCACCTCACACAAATCCTTGCAGAATGATTGCACGGTTGTCGATTGACCTCTCTGTTCAAATAACAGCGTTTGCCTGCTGTTATTTTCAGCACTTCGTTTCACACAGCTGCTGTGTTTAGCGGTATTACAGTGTTGTTGCACATTGAAGCGCTTTTCTGCACTAACTTTAACTTCACACTGTTTACAAAATAATATTTACCCGTCATTACTAAAGAACTTCTGTCCAAATTCTCGAACGTATCCTCGCAACTTCACGCTGTCGGAGCACTTCGCTTTAGGCATGTTGAACATGGCAAAGGCTGTACTCAAACTGGTTACTGGAAACACCTGTGCGACTGCGGTGATTATTACGGCAAAAGCCGCCTTTGTTGGCTCTGAGAGCGTATTGTCGACTCTGCGCAACAATGTTTTATGTTCACGAAACGACTGTTGTGGTACACCAATTTTCTACTACAGTCCTGAGAAATAAAGCTGTGTACTAATTTATCTGTTTATCTTTCATAATAGCACGTAAAATATTGCCTCGTGATTAATATTTTTTTTATTCGTGTGTCCCGTAAGATACGAGAAAAACGGTATATGCATTTTTGGCAAAAGTTGACGGAAATATCACCTATTATATTAAAAGTTAGCCGCAATATGGCCTATTACTAAAATTTGTTGAAATATGACTGTATGCACAATCAAAATACAATTTTCGACACAAGAAGGCCTAGATTTGTGTATAAATTGTTCTAAAATTCACCCTATAGTTCAGACAAAAATATGATTTGTCATTAAAATCTGGTCCCTACTAATTGTGCCGAGGCTTTCCCTTTATAGTCTAGTTGGCAATGGGATTCCATTCATTTTCACTTTTATTTATCTTTCTAACTTTTATTAATAACTTACACTAACATCTAACTGATTTCTGTCTTCATTTACTTAAATCACTGATTACTACACTAACATCTGACTGATTTCCATTTTACTTTACTTAAATCACTAATTTTACTTTATATTTCATTTTGTTCGTTCAGGTAGCTGTTGATAATTCATTATCACTGCCATTCCACAAAAGTGGTCCGCCTCCACGTGGCGGAACATGAACTACGGCACACCAGTCACTCGAGGGTATATCTGAAGACGCATGAGTTTCTACATATAAATATGTAAGTGTGTATGTGTAAATGGGGGTGTACATATAGATACATTTGAGTGACTGATGTGGCGGCTAAGAGACCATTTGTGAGAAATACGATCCGCTATATAGTAATGGCAGCTGGTCTGAATGCAGGCAGCAAAGAAAAAAAAAAAAAAACAATGCCTTCCACAGTTTCATTCCGGTCGCTCTCCTTTCTGTTTCAGCGGGAACCAACCTGGTGGGCAAGTTCACGCAGAGCGTACGGCGCATCGTCCAGGACGTCAAAGACGAGGGCACTTCCAGTAAGTACAGCACAGTCCACACTTGTAACTTAGTTGCCCTATTTAATTCTTTTATGATGCTGCTAATAAGTACAGAATGTGGACTGACAAAGGGATCGCGGCTAAACGTCATCAACGATTTCGTCAAAGTTTACGCTATATCCAGGGATTGGCCAGAAATGAAAGTGGCAGAAGTGGGACCTCTAGATGGCCAACCTGTAGAAAGAAAAAAAATAGCATTTTTGACGCGGGTCGGGCGACGCATGTGCCATTTATGATGGGCATTCAATAAGTAATTTCTGAAAGCAGGTTGGCTTTATTCAGGATTCCAGAACACCATATCTATTTTTCGACATAATCTCCGTTCAAAGAAACAGCTTTACTCCACATTACTGGGAAGGCTCATTTGCCCGCCTGGTACGACGTCGACGTCATTGACAGTTTTTCTGCATCAATAACCTCTCCATCATTCGTGTACTGCACCCTGCGGAATGCATCCTTCATTGGACCAACCAGATGAAAGTCGGAAGGTGCGAGGTCCGGGGTGTTGGGTGGATGAGGCAGAACAGTGCCATGCAGTTTTGTGAGCTCCTCTCGGGTGTGCAGACTTTCGTTAGGCCTTGCGTTGTCATGGAGAAGGAGAAGTTCCTTCGCATACTTGTGCCGAAGTACATGCTGGAGTCGTTTTCCAACACCCTCGTTGGCACTGTAGCGAGAACGAAGTTCTTCTCTGGGCGGTATCACTAACCTGGTGTCTTGATGCTCCGGTAAGTCCCTCGTCGAAAAAATGGTCCAAATGGCTCTGAGCACTATTGGAATTAACATCTATGGTCATCAGTCCCGTAGAACTACTTAAACCTAACTAACCTAAGGACATCACACAACACCCAGTCATCACGAGGAAGAGAAAATCCTTGACCCCGCAGGGAATCGAACCCGGGAACCCAGGCGCGGGAAGCGAGAATGCTACCACACGACCATGAGCTGCGGACCAGTCCCTCGTCGCACAGTGGTAGCGCTCAGTCGCCAGGTTCCGTGTAGGTGGTGATACTGCTGAAGTGGAGTGTCTTGGGATGCCCGTTGTTAATTGTCAACAACGTTTGTACCATACTTTTTTTTAAATACAGAAATTGCTTTGTCTCACATCTCACAGAATTAGCATTTGCAGTATGGCGGCTCTGGACTACGCCGTTATATTCCACCCTTTCCACGCGTTAACTCCGTTTTCTGACTCTACATAATGATAGACACTACCCACGAGACTATTTGTTTAACATCTGAAATATGAACTCGCGACCGTTCTTTTAGAGCCGCCCCGGTTACTCGGCCGTGAGTTTTGAGTGGCACCTCCCGACTGCCTCTAGCTGTCTTCCCAAAGGACAAGAGAGAGCCCCCCCTTTCTCCCTCAGCCAATAAGGACACTTCTCTCGTTCCCTACATATATATAGATATCCAAACCTTCAGCCAATGGGCGTTCAGATCGCTGTTGCTAGGCGGATCTGATGCCACGTTTGGGGACATTGTGACGGAAGTTTGTCTCAGAAGACTGTCTCAGATTGTAAGATCCTTCTCCCAAATAGTCGGATCTTATCCCTACTAAGGTTTCACAACATTGCCTCCTATGATTTCATCACTAATGCTCCTTTCTGATGCTTAATTGTTAAATGTACATGTAGCCTGGCTGCTACAGAGCATTCCCGACCGCATAAATATGCATAATACTTGGCTTAAACACGTGAAGGGAATGCACATATGCATTACAGTTTCCTTAATTTAATGAGGGAAGCACAATACACTGATCGTTGCACCATGAGGAAGAACATCAAGCAGAATAACCAACCGCTTCAGAGTCGCAGAAGACCTCGCCATGACTTTACCGCCTGAGGATGCAGCTATGAACTTCTTGTTCTGTGTGGCGCCGCTCCACATTTTGCCGTCTTGTTTACGGTTCGAAGTGATGAAGCCATGTCTCTTTGCCTGTGACGATGTTCGACAAAAATGCCTCGTAACGCGCAAACAACTCCGCAACTCTTGCGTTGCTCTTTGTGGTCTTCTGTCAGGTGCGAATAATCCATTGGGCACACACCTCTCGGTACTCCAGTTGAGCTGCGGGGTGTTTCAATCTGATCCGCCAAGCGCCTCGAATGAGAGTGTCCGCACGTTCCAGCTTTTCAGAAGTCAGAGCTGCGTGCGGCCGGCTGTCACGCGGGATATCGGACAGGTTTACGTGACCTTCTTGCGACGGTGACAGATGCCTCGTCCAACGACTCTCCATGCTTTTGTTCACCACCAGGTCTCCGTAGACTTTCTGCGAGCGCCTATAAATATCTGCGATTCTCTCGTTTTCCGTCGAAAAAAAAAGCTCAGTGACAGCTCTCTGCTTGGAACGCACCTGCGTTGCAGACGCCATTTTGAAGTCTACGTATAGCGCTGTCGCTTATCGGAACTTCATGGAGCTATACTGGCAGAAGCGGGAATATTCCACGATGTCCCACAACTAATTCGGCAGTTTTTTCAAGCGATATTGGCCAAGGAAAAAAATTACAAACAATCCTGTTGGCAGAACATCCGCAACTGAGCATTATAGCACAGGCTGAAAATACCGCTTCGGTTGTAAATTACTTTATTTTCACACGTCCGGTTTCGGACTGTTATAAGCCCATCCTCAGGTGTCGTAGCTGTGCTGTGCTCCCCGAGCGCCGCGTGTACCAGGTGCGGTGTGCTTCCTATGAGCGCAGAACGCCCAGTCCGAAACCGGTCGTGTGAAAATAAAGTAATTTACAACTGAGGAAGTATTTTCAACCTTTGCAAAAAAAAAAAAAAAAATAGTTGGGTTACTTATGGGACGCCCGTCATACATTGTCACTGAATGGACGGCCCATCCGGAATCCACTTTGTTTTTCTAATAGGAGAGTCTTTGTTACGGTTCTTATACAATTGTTGATTATTTTTGCAAACTAATTCCTGTGTAATTTTCACAATTGGTCTTTAGTCTTTTTTTTTAAAAAAAAATGATACTACTTGATCCACCTGTCCTAGCACCTTTTGGATATGACCTGATTACAGTACTCGTCTTCTGCCCCAAAACATTTAAATTTGGACAAAGTGAAGAAAGTGTAGCAAGGTTAATTTGTACTTAGCTTTTTGGTGTTGTTGAAGTTTTGGGCGATGTCTCCCAGGCTGATGCTGCTACTTCTGCAAGTTTATAAAAATTGGTTCTGGCAAGAGGTTTGAAGTTTGTCTTTGAATAAAAAGTCTTGGCCATGATGTCATTTTCCACCAGGATGCCTTACTTCCAGGTTCTCATTACGCTTTCACTACTGGTTACAATATTCACACGTATTAGTGACGACAACAGCTTTTAGAGCGACTCTCAAAACACGTCCATTCCCTACCGTCCCTGACAACCAAGTACGTCGTCTGCCTGGAGACATCAAAGATCTCGTAAAACCTCCAGATTCAGGCTGGAGTTGCTATTCTGGATTTTGTTTGCAAGGGTTTGACATTGGTTAATACTATTACATAAACAGAAAAATGTGAAAGTCACAGGTTGAGAGTAATGCTTACAGTAACTATTGGTAATTATTTACGAGAATATGATTTTTATATTGTGCTGACAATGCTATGCTTAATTTGACTTCGGCGTGTTTTCCACTCTGATTGTTTTGCAGTTTTGTGTTTTTCTACAAATAGGTTACATCTGTTTTATGTTCCGTATCAGGAATTGCAAATAATAAAACTTATTTTGTTGTGAACAGTTTTGAGAATCAATTATGCTTTTTAATCCAAAATTACGACGCAGTTTTCGTAATTCAAATTTTGTTATTTTCTTTTAGGAATAGTACTGACAAAAACTAGAAAGAATTTAGATGTCTCTGCCTCTTAAGTTTTCGGATGAGACATAATGTTCCAAAAGTTGATTTAATTAATAATTGAACAATATTTCACAGTTTGCACTTTTCGTCTTTTGTTCATTATTGGAATTAACATGACTATTTGTATGATGTCAGTGCTCAGAGGTTTGTTCACATGTAATGTAATTTTGTTTGCTCCAACAATTTATGTTTTCTTGATAATTGAATGGTTGCAAATTTAGTTGTAAGTCTACACTGAAGATAATTTTCGATAAGCTGTAAAATCTATCCTGTGTTTCTCGTCTATAGAACTTATAGTGTGTCTACAATTCTTATCTGTCGAACTATTGTGTGAATAGCTTGAACAGATTGTAAACATGAACTGGAAAGTTTTACTGAATCTACCGATACCATCTCCATGGTGTTGTAACTTCCGATGTTTTCCAAGGGTTTGGGATCTCACACAAAATTTATATCTGTGAAAGTGAGAAACTGTGTCGTTATACTACGCAGTCACAAAGTTTTTGACATTCTAACCGACATCATCTTTTGCGCGTCATGTGAGGACGGATTAAGAGGGGTAGGACGTCAAACGGGCTTACTTAGAGCAGGAGAGGCACCACAGGACATTTTAATTTCCAGTGCCTATACTTTTACAAGTAAATTCATAAAACTTTGTCAGCATGACCAGGAAGGATTCAGGATTCACACTCATAGAAGCGGAAGTTGAAAAACATAACAAAATAAATGTGAAAATTCTTCATTATTTCACTTACTATTGACTGCATTTGTTGCTGTAGGTACACTTTTCTTCATAAGGGAGACTGTTCGATGAATTTTGCACGGCATAAAAACCATACTGACAGGTGTCTGAAACTCTAGAATCTATTTAACTTGTGAAAAATGAATGAGCTATTACGTTTTAAACATTATGTTTAGAAAAAAATCAAATTATGTAGGTAATTATCTCAATTTTTACCACAGTTTTTCATAGATTTGGAAAATTCTAGAGTTTCATACATCTGTAAGTATGGTTTGCATGCTGTGCCAAATTCATCAAAGAATCTCTCACACTTGTGAAGAAAAATGTACCTATAGGAATAAATACAGCCAACAGTATATGAAAAAATGATGAAATTTCATATCTAAAAAAAATTATTTCGTTATGTTTTTGAACTTCACTGTTATGAGTGTGAATTTGAATCCTTCCTGGCTGTGCTGACAAAGCCTTATGAATTTATTTGTAAAAGTATAGACAGCGGAAATTAAAATGTCATGTGGTGCCTCTCCTACTCCAAGTCAGTCCGTTTGACGTCCTACCCCCCTTAAGGGGCGGATCGCTGTTTTATGAGCTGTTGACCTACTGCTGCACGGGAGTGAACCCTCTGGCTGTGTTAAACTAGGCGCGGGATGTTTATGGAGACTGGAGAGTGGGAGTTGGCCTCGATTAACTGTGGTACTGCGTATTCCGTCATCCAGAAGCCGGCAGGCTGCGAGCCCGGCTCAGCGCGGCTACCTGTTGTGGAGTAATCCCACGCCGCCGGCCCGTGCAACGCAGGCAGCTCTGAGAGCGGGACCAGGGGGTGTCCGCGGTGGGGGCGGGAGGGGAGGGGGTGAGGGCAACCCGAGGCCCCGGCCGGCACTCAGCAGAATCAATTCGGCCGCGGCGGGCTTTCTTAATCAAGTGCGCAGGCGGCCCAGATCGAGATAAGCGTCGAGCCGGCGGCCGGCGCACGCGGGCACACCACTCTGGCCGCTGGAGGCCGGATCTGGAGCCTGGAAGCCGGGCCTGGAGCTGGAACTAGAGCCGGGATTAGGGCCCCGGATTGCTGCGGTCTCGCGGCTCCGCTAATTACGGCCGGGCACCGCTGCTCGCCGCTAACTCCTGCGCGGGCAGTAATTACGTCTGGCCCGGCTCATCAATCATTGTATCAGCCTAGAGACTGCCCGCACCTGTTAGGCGTTCCTCCCAGCTGCTCCGAGGCGAGGGGACTGGCGGCGGAGCCGGCTCGCTGCTAGGTTTCCGCGGACGGTTCGAGAAGTCACCACACAAAATGTGAAACGTTCCCTTAGATAAATTAATGAATTACTGTGCTGATAAACCCCTTAGGTTATTTGATTTTCAAACAGCTGAGCATAATTGAACGTACTCTGACATTTCTCTCTTTACTTATTCTGATCACCAATAAACTGACACACAATTTCTTTTGTGCAGCGCAATCTGACTTTCAATAATCCCTACAAAAAAATGGCCCTGACTAACAATAACCTATAACTTTCATGAATTACTTACCTCACAAAAATCTTCCTTACTCGAACTACTGCAGAACAGCGAGCGCCAATACTGCCAGCTAAATAAAAGATTCAAGCTACTGAAGTCACTAACTACTGATTGGCATAGTTAGCGAATGATAGATTTTGATAGAGGACAAATAATGTATTTACCTTAATAATGTTCAAAAGTCATAATACATATAGCAGTTCATGATATCCAGTATTACAAATTTACTCTTTCTGGAGGACACACGTCCACTCTTAAAATTCTGCCATATAGCAGTTCATGATATCCAGTATTACAAATTTACTCTCTCTGGCGGACACACGTCCAGATCGTCCGCTCTCAAAACTCTGCCATCTCTCTCACCACATCCACCACTGCTGGTGACTCACCTCCAACTGCGCAACGCTACGCGCTGTTCACACACAACTACCCATGACTACAATAGCAAATATTCCAACAATGCAAACCAACCACAGACTGAACACAGCACACCCAGTGATTTTCATACAGAGCGCTACGTGGCGTTACCAACATAAAAACCTAAGCAGCCTGCTTACAAATGTTTCAGGAGAAATAGCAAGTGAGGAAAGTGGGTAATTTTTGTTTTTCGACTATCGCAGTTGCGCTGATATAATTCACAGGCGGACTAAATAAAAAATTACCCAGTGTCCTCAGCAGTGAACAGTTGCTACCCTACCATCTCGTGGCAGCATGCCTCGAATAAGCAAGGAATAACAAGTGTTATACATCAGGGGTGAAGCTATTGCTGAAACAACCAGTTTTCGTTTTATATATATTCCATTATACGTCCCAAGATATGTAGAAGCAAAATATGAAATAAAATAGGTAAATAATAGAACACATGCAATAGTGCAGTGTCTGTATTTGACAGTGTCTGGAAACTTTGATGGAATGCTCCTTCGGACATAAATGCATGTCCAAAGAAACAGATATTTGCTGGACGTATTCCACTCTCTGTCTTCCTCACAGTTTTTGCCCTCTCCAGCTTCCTCTAGTACCATGGAAGTCAGTCCCTGATCTCTTTAACAGATGTCGTATCATCCTGTGTCTTCTCCTTGTCAGTGTTTCCCACATATTCCTTTCCTGTCCGATTCTGCGCAGAACCTCCTCGTCCCTTACCTTCTCAGTCCACCTAATTTTCAACATTCATCTCTAGCACCACATCTCAAATGCTTGTATTCTCTTCTGTTCCGGTTTTCCTGCATGCTGTGCTCCAAACGTACACTCTCAGAAATTTCTTCCTCAAATTAAGGCCTATGTTTGAAACTAGTAGACTTTTCTTGGCCAGGAATGCCCTCTTTGCCACTGCTTGTCTTGTGTTGATGTCCTCCCTGCTCCGTCCGTCTTTGGTTATTTTACTGCCTAGGTAGCAGAATTCCTTAACTTCATCTACTTCGTGACCATCAATCCTGATGTTAAGTTTATCACTGTTCTCATTTCTGCTACTTCTCATTACAAATCCGTCTTTCTTTGATTTACTCTCAATCCATATTCTGTACTCATTAGACTGTTCATTCCATCCAGCAGACTATGCAAATATTCTTCACTTTCATTCAGAAATTTCATCAATCAATCGTATCATTGATATCCTTTCACCTTTTATTTCCATCATTACTTCTTCGATGTACAGATTGAGCAGTAGTGGCGAAAGACTACATCCCAGTGTTACACCTTGTTTAATCTTCGTTTTCGGTCGCCCAGTCTTATTATTCCCTCTTGGCTCTTGTACATATTGCATATTATCTGTCTTCCCTATAACTTATCCCTATTTTTCGAACATCTTGCACCATTTTACATTGACGAACGCTTTTCCCAACTGGACAGATCCTATCTAAGAATGTGTCTTCGTTTTTCTTCAGGTTTGCTTCCATTACCAACCGCAACGTCAGAATTGCCTCCCTCGCGACTTTACCTTTTCTAAAGCCAAACTGACCGTCATCTAAGACATCTTCAATTTTCTTTTCGATTCTTCTGTTTATTATTCTTGTCAGCAACTTCAGTGTATTAGCTGTGAAGCTGATTGTGCGATAATTCTCGCACTTGTCAGCTCTGCAGTCTTCGGAATTTTGTGGATGATATTTTTCTGAAAGTCAGATGGTATATCGCCAGACTCAAACATTCGAAACACCAGCGTGAATAGTCGTTTTGTTGTCACTTCGCACAATGATTTTAGAAATTCCGATGGAATGTTATCTGTCCCTTCTGCCTTATTTGGTCTTAAGCCCTCCGAAGTTGACTTAAATTCTAATTCTAATACAGGATCCGCTATATCTTCTAAATCGAATCCTTTTTCATAGTCGTATTACATCAGAAAACGTATTTGCAAACTGCGGATACTGTACGACCGCAGCTATAGAATTTACTGGAAAGCAATAAAAACTTGCGTCACACACAGCCCCCAACCAGGATTTCCCAGTTTTCACGAGCAACACTTCAGAGACAGATATAAACTTCAATTTGCGCCAGTGCCTGCTACCTACAAAAAAAAATTTAAAAAAACTTTTCCCTGTTCGGGAATCAATCGTTCATGTGCTATGGGTAGCAGACAGTGACAAAAATGGAAGTTTTGCTCTGTCCGTGAAGCGTCCTGAGATAGGTTAAGCAGTTAAGGCGATCACTCGCGTAAAATGGGAAATCTGGGTTTGAGTCAAGGTCCGGCACAAATTTTCATTTGTTTCCAGTAAATTCTATAGGTGTGGTGGTATCGTATCCACAATCTGCGACTGCATTTCGTGATTTAATACGGCCGTTAATAGTCAGCAACAGACACCGTACTTGCAGAACTATCACTCCTGAAAGAAAGGATACTGCGGAGACGTGGCTTAGCCACAGCCTGAGGGATGTTTCCAGAATGAGATTTTCACTCTGCAGCGGAGTGTGCGCTGTAATGAAACTTCCTGGCAGATTAAAACTGTGTGCCGGACCGCGACTCGAACTCGGGACTTTCGCGGGCAAGTGCTCTACTATCTGAGCTACCTAAGCACGACTTACGACCCGTCCTCACATCTCCAGTTCTGCCGGTATCTCGTCTCCTACCTTCCAAACTTTACAGAAGCTCTTCTGGAAGAAAGTCTGTGGCTGTGGCTAAGCCATGCCTCCGCAATATCCTTCCTTTCCAGCAGTGCTAGTTATGCAAGGTTCGCAGGAGAGCTTCTGCAAAGTTTGGAAGGTAGGAGACAAGGTAGGGGCAGAACTGAAGCTGTGAGGACGGGTCGTAAGTCAAGCGTGGGTAGCTCAGTTGGTAGAGCACTTGCCGCGAAAGTCCCGAGTCCGAGTCTCGGTCCAGCAAACAATTTTAATCTGCTAGGTAATTTTATATCATCACACACTCCGTTGCCGAGTGAAAATCTCATTCAAGATATCTGCATGATGAGAAAATTGGCACTTGGACCTAAACAACGAAAAGAGTGAGAGCATCGCCATGAGTGTTAAAAGGAATCCGTTAAACTTTTGTTACACAATAAATCAATCAAATCTAAACGCGGTAAATTCTACTAAATAGGTACCTACGAATTGCAGTTATGGACAATTTGAGCGTCGGTGTTTGCAGCCTCTAATTTGTAGGCAGTAAAATGTTGAGATCCAGTGTCTTATGACATCTGTACAGGAAGATCCATACCAAAACAAGAGTTAAAGATACAGACACGACGAATTAGATATCACATCAACCAAAGTGGCCTAAAAGTACGTTAAAATTTGAAAAGTCGATACTTCTTGTAACAACTGTAGGCAGAAAAGTACAAATTGACACACATGTCTGAAATGACGAGGAGTTTCAAGGAAACCAAAAACGACTGCACAAAATGACTAACAGATGGCGCTTTACATGGGAACACATTTTTAGCAAAGACGATGTTCTTTATAACAAATGCTCATTACCAATACTTGTAGTCGAGGGAGATTGTTGAGAACAGCACTTTACAGTGTACCACTAGGCATGGTGAGAAATTGCCGTCGGATGCTGTGTTTTAGCATCCCTAACGATGTCGGACAATCGTTGTAAACCTGTGGCTTCAGTTACTCCAAAATCAAAAATCACACAGATTGTGGTCTGGGGACCTGTGAGGCCGCGAATGACGGAAGTGCCGGCTCAGCACGCGATCCTCACTTAAGGTGTGCGCAAGAGAGTTTTCGCACGTGTAGCGATATGGGGAAGAGTACCATCCCGCATAAAAGTCGTACCTTCCAGTACCTGTGTATCTGTCAGGCTATGGGTGATGCGATTCTGTAACATTCGGCGTACCTCGCACCCGTCAAGCTGATAGTTTGAAAAGCAATACCCCGCTGTCCAGCGTCGTCTGTCGGCCGGTTTTTGCATTCGTTTTCTATTTCGATAAAACCCCGGGTCATTAATGGCATGTGCGTCAAGTTTAACTTCTCTACATACATTATTCCGTGAATTAGGACATTTTCAAATGTTAACGGACTCTTGGCTTACCCTGTGCATTCGGGTGACGTTCAGAATCAACAGACATCTACAGGCATCTATAGGCATACAGAGGGCAGAAAGAGTCGTATGCCATTGTTGGCTGTGTGTCGCTGAAGGGTCGTTTAGCCACTTAATCAGACCGGGTTGTGGTCCCTTTTCTCGTGGATTTGAGAATTATGCATTGAGTGTGTCTGTTGAGTGTAGGCGCTTGGTGTGTGTGTGTGTGTGTGTGTGTGTGTGTGTGTACAGGGTGTTTCAAAAATGACCGGTATATTTGAAACGGCAATAAAAACTAAACGAGCAGAGATAGAAATACACCGTTTGTTGCAATATGCTTGGAACAACAGTACATTTTCAGGCGAACAAACTTTCGAAATTACAGTAGTTACAATTTTCAACAACAGATGGCGCTGCAAGTGATGTGTAAGATATAGAAGGCAACGCAGTCTGTGGGTGCGCATTCTGTACGTCGTCTTTCTGCTGTAAGCGTGTGCTGTTCACAACGTGCAAGTGTGCTGTGGACAACATGGTTTATTCCTTACAACAGAGGATTTTTCTGGTGTTGGAATTCCACCGCCTAGAACACAGTGTTGTTGCAACAAGACGAAGTTTTCAACGGAGGTTTAATGTAACAAAGGACCGAAAAGCGATACAATAAAGGATCTGTTTGAAAAATTTCAACGGACTGGGAACGTGACGGATGAACGTGCTGGAAAGGTAGGGTGACCGCGTACGACAACCACAGAGGGCAACGCGCAGCTAGTGCAGCAGGTGATCCAACAGCGGCCTCGGGTTTCCGTTCGCTGTGTTGCAGCTGCGGTCCAAATGACGCCAACGTCCACGTATCGTCTCATGCGCCAGAGTTTACACCTCTATCCATACAAAATTCAAACGCGGCAACCCCTCAGTGCCGCTACCATTGCTGCACGAGAGACATTCGCTAACGATATAGTGCACAGGATTGATGACGGCGATATGCATGTGGGCAGCATTTGGTTTACTGACGAAGCTTATTTTTACCTGGACAGCTTCGTCAATAAACAGAACTGGTGCATTTGGGGAACCGAAAAGCCCCATGTTGCAGTCCCATCGTCCCTGCATCCTCAAAAAGTACTGGTCTGGGCCGCCATTTCTTCCAAAGGAATCATTGGCCCATTTTTCAGATCCAAAACGATTACTGCATCACGCTATCTGGACATTCTTCGTGAATTTGTGGCGGTACAAACTGCCTTAGACGACACTGCGAACACCTCGTGGTTTATGCAAGATGGTGCCCGGCCACATCGCACGGCCGACGTCTTTAATTTCCTGAATGAATATTTCGATGATCGTGTGATTGGTTTGGGCTATCCGAAACATACAGGAAGCGGCGTGGATTGGCCTCCCTATTCGCCAGACATGAACCCCTGTGACTTCTTTCTGTGGGGACACTTGAAAGACCAGGTGTACCGCCAGAATCCAGAAACAATTGAACAGCTGAAGTAGTACATCTCATCTGCATGTGAAGCCATTCCGCCAGACACGTTGTCAAAGGTTTCGGGTAATTTCATTCAGAGACTACGCCATATTATAGCTACGCATGGTGGATATGTGGAAAATATCGTACTATAGAGTTTCCCAGACCGCAGCGCCATCTGTTGTTGACAGTTGTAACTACTGTAATTTCGAAAGTTTGTCTGCCTGAAAATGTACTGTTGTCCCAAGCATATTGCAACAAACGGTGTATTTCTATCGCTGCTCGTTTAGTTTGTATTGACGTTTCAAATGTACCGGTCATTTTTGAAACACCCTGTATGTGTGTGTGTTGGGCGGCGCGATGTCATGTTGACGAGAGACAGCCTACTCCCCTCTCAACAGAACTGTAGGGGATTGGGCTTCTGTAGTGGGGAGGTGTGGGCAAATGCAGTCACATTCAGCTTGGTATAGTCCTCGCAGAATACCGTGGCGAATATATATGCAGATGGCAGGGAACATTTGGGGAGAGTGATAGTTGGGGGGGGGGGAGGGGGGGGAGGGGGAGGGCTGTGGGCAGGCGCCGTAGAGGAAATGCGGAGCGCCAGAGGCGGAAGTTCCGTTCTACACTTAAGTCTACGCTCACATTCTTTGTAAACACTTCGATGGTGACCACTGAAAGAGATCTGTCACCTCTGCTTTGGCTAGAATCTAAAAAGAATTCCGCTGAAAATGCAGCGATTCCTTTTCGCCTGGCTTGTTAATCACTTGCAACTTATAGAGAAACATCATAAGTGGCAAATCGTCCGCCCCTGGTAGCTGAGTGGGGGGAAAGTATCAGCTAATTCCAAATTTCATGCTATACATCTCACAAATTCGCCCATGTGCGCGTCATGCAACCTTCGTGACACAGAAGAACACTGATTCGTGTGTGCAAGAGCAAGAGAATTTTGGCATATAGTTAAGCAGAAATTAGCGATCGTTAACAGAACATCTCCAGCCGTCTTCACCGCCGCAGATTTTTCTGACTCCATACGCAGTGCCATATCCTAATACGAAAATAAATACTGTTTACTGGCTAAAAGGGCACGCGCTGCACTATATCTTGAAGGCAGAAAATTAAAGCAAAGAAGATTGCTGGGTGTATCTATCGACTCAGCAACATCATCTCATGCGGACAAAAGACAACCAAAAAAAAATATTACGCATGCTCCCTAAATGGAATCAAGGAATAAAATGATACAGAGAACAATAATAGATTAAGATTGGTAAGGAATTCACAGATGTCAGCTTTGCACGATTACAGATAACTGATATCAGAATGTCTTCGATCCTTTCACGGGACACAACAGAAAAGAAATCAAGTCCGTGGCAAGAAGCGCAGGACTTTTTGAATCACCTTATGCCATAAGCACGGACGTTTTATGTTCTAAAAAAAGTTTTAACTTCAAGGAGATACAAGATTTTATGTTTGTCTTATAAAGATGAGAGACTTCACGTTCAGTTTCTTTCATTATACTTGTCTTTCCATTATCAGGAGGAAGATTAATTTCCTTTAATTAATATTAAGAAGAAATATTTATCTCCTTTATGTTAGCAAAGGTGGTTATGGCGTTTGGCTTACAGAAAAAATAAGAAGCCGACCAGAGAAAGTAAGAAAAAGTGGCCGAGCACTCGCAAAAAAAAAAAGTAAGAAAAATGAGGATTTGGCTTCAAAAACAAAACAAAAAATACAAAAATAAAAAAGTTGGTAGACGGATGGAATCTTAATAATAATAATAATAATAATAATAATAATAATAATAACGACTAAAGCATAGGAGCTAGCCGAAGAAGGCAAAACAATGTGAGCGTATGGAAGGGCTGTGAGGGGAGAAGGGAGGCCCTAAAAGACAAAAAAAAAAGAGAAAAAAGTGGTCAGCGCGATTGGAATGTCATACCTAACGGCCCGGGTTTGATTCCCGTCTGGGTCGGAGATTTTCTCAGCTCAGGGACTGGGTGTTGTGTTGTCCTTATCATCGTCGTTTCATCCCCATCGACACGCAAGTCGCCGAAGTGGCGTCAAATCGAAAGACTTGCTCAAAGGAAACGGTCTACCCGACGGGAGGCCCTAGCCACACGGAGTGGTCAAATTATGAGCAAGACCTGCACAGTTCTGCGGTTGTTATCTTAAATTTTGTTTCTTTTGCCAAAGCACAGTGAAATCTACACAGTCTCACTTCACCAACATTTGTGCAGACACAAATACGATATAATTCTGAAATAGTGGTTTAGTAAGTTTCTTAACTGAGGAAAAATAATGCCACAAGCTTGTGAAAAACACATCCTAGGTACAAAAAAAGTGTAATGTCTTCACTTATGTTGCTCCAAAACCCAAAGCATTTCTCGTTTCACCATCTATTTATGACCCTTAAAAATTAGATTCTTTCATGAGAAAAGTCTGTTCAAAAATGGCTCTGAGCACTATGGGACTTAACATCTGATGTCATCAGTCTCCTAGGACTTAGAACTACTTAAACCTAACTAACCTAAGGACATCACACACAACCATGCCCGAGCGGTCGCGCGGTTCCAGACTGAAGCGCCTAGAACCGCTCGGCCACTTCGGCCGACGAAAAGTGAGTAGTTAGTGGAATAACACAGTAGATAATGAAGTTTTACATAACAGCGATATGGAAAATGACGTTCCTCTTTGCGTGCTATTATTTGCCAAAATCTCATGTCGACACCTGAAACCGCTGTTGTGGGTATTTCACTCTGGCTTTATCGCTGTCGCGGCGCTATCGCAAATGAGTCAGATCAATTTTCTCGAGTTTGGTGACAGATACACACCTCTGCCCAAATCTGAAGAAAAATTCAATATGTTACCTAAATTTCATACGCAAAATCATAGTGACCTCTCTTTTACATCGCAAACTTTTCCGAATTTCGTGCAGTGTCATACTTCCACATAAATATCGCAATAACTATGGCCATTAACGAAATGATGGGCACATCATCATGAACCTGACTTGTAAAGCTATAAGTAAAGCAAAAATGACTTTTTTTGCCGAATAGTTTCTGTAAAGTCGTTTGAAAGAGACTGCAGGGAGTGCGCCTCGATTATGTAGTTGCCGACTGGCCGAAAGATGGCAAACACTTGTCTACCTCCCCTTGCGAACAATAGAATGAACTCGCACAGCGCTTTGGACAAAAATTGGTCACTGTCCATCGGTCACTGTAACAGTTGTTTAGGTTCTAGGCGCTCACTCCGGAACCGCGCTACTGCTACGGTCGCAGGTTCGAATCCTGCCTCTGGCATGGATGTGTGTGATGTCCTTAGGTTAGTTGGGTTTAAGTACTTCTAAGTTCTAGGGGACTGATGACCACAGATGTCAAGTCCCATAGTGCTCAGAGCCATTTGAACCATTTGAACAGCTGTTTATTTATTTAATCCAAATTACACCACCGGTCTTGAGTCTTTGTCTACAAGTATGGGAGTAGACTCTGAACCCACGATCCTGTGCCGTGAAGCATTTCGCGCAGTTACCTGCAGCAGCTACACTCAGCACATCTTGAGTGCGGGCGAACTTCTGTGGTAGGTGTTGCAGACCGGCAGCTGAGCTGCATCAGGTGTTGGTCTTGTGGTCAGACACTGTTCTGCTTATAGGAAGGGGGACCGATGACCTGCCCTAGTTGTGACATGTGATGGAAGCTTCGACATCTGGGAAGCAAACCCAAGTCCCGGACGCTGACTGGTGGTACCTCGCAATGGCGAACACATAGCAGACCAGCTCAGTTCGACCCTCGGCCCAACAGTTAAGAGCCTGAACGCCCAAGGCAGGCTGTCTTGCAGGGTGGTGAATGCGTATGGATGCTCCAATGGATGGCAGGGGAGCAAAGATGCCTTCTCAGCATCATGGTGGTAGTGGACTCCCTAGCGGTGGCCAATTCGATGCCTCTCACCAGCTGGACGGCTAGCATTTATACTGTGCAAGAGATTTCTAATCGATAATGACGATGGACATTGTTTTTGAGAATCCATTGAGAGTGGGCTGAGGTGACAGCCCGCGCTGGCAGCTGTATGGGTGACCACTTGATTATCCGCATACCTTTTTTGTATGTCCATCCTTTTGAGAGTAGGTCTTGGGGATGACGGACATCTACTACTGTGAGAAAATGAAACGCCTACAGCCGCCCTTATGACTTTTTTTATTTAGTAGCTGCCAGTTTCGGCTCCTCAGTGCGCCATCTTCAGGCTGTAGTTGATGCTGAAGGGGTTGACACGATCCCTTGGTTACGCAAACTATCTGAAAACTTTGGTGTCAGCTTTCCAACCATCAATTGCCAACGTAGCTACCAAACAAATAAAGTCATAAGGACAGGTGTAGGAGTTTCATTGTCTCACAATCTGGATATGTGGTGAAAAAGGAACGAAGAACATTTAAAATTTGCTGCTATTGAATAACATTAAAAATTAAATGTGAACTAGGCTGAAAACAATTAAAAATATTACCATGAGCCACTGGAAATTAGACTGCAAATGATGTCTAGTCATCATCTAGCACTGGATGTTACAATACTGTAAGATGATGACGAATATACTAAGAGCATCTCGAATGTGACAGCTGCTTGTAGATCTGTATGCATTACCAGTTTGTTTCACTATTTTACACATATCATGTACACTTTCACTGACGATGGTACACACACTGCCAGAAAAAAATACATCACCCTCAAGGAGAAAGCCATTTCATTGACAAGTCATGTAACAGGCAGTTCATCATTGTGGGAGTAGATGATAACAAATTCAGACAAAATGAAACACAAATGTCACAGTACAGGGTCCCCACACAATCACATCAATACACAGTGTACCCAACTTTGGCAGCATCTTAGATATCAATTCTCGTAGGCAAACTATCTGAGGTTTCGAATACCGTCCTACGATAGACTGCCACAGCATCTTGCATGTTTTGTTGCAATTCGGGAAAGTTTCTTTCAAGCCGTGGACAACGAGTAAGTTCCCACTTTATCATGTCCCATACGCGCTCACCTGGCGAGAGACCTGATGATCTTGCTGGCCAAGGGAGTTGTAAACTATGACGAGCACGTTCAATCGCAACAGCCTTACGTGGACGTGCATTGTTCTGCTGAAAAAGCACATCACCTTCCTGCCGCAGACTACACACAGTCCTGAAGGCTGTTGCATACTTCTTTTTCCGGCAGTGCAGCTATAGAGCTGCATTCACCGGTTGTGCCGACTTCGACATTTCTTTACAACTAAACAGTTTACAGTGTGTCCTAAAGAGCATGAACGCAGACACTTTTCCTCAATCTGAAGATAACCTCGTAATAAGTTCCTCTGAGACTACAGTAAAGGAACCCACCGTGCAACTTCTCTGGCAAAACTCCCACAAGGCGTGCCTGCGGTATAATTTTGACTTTTTTGCTTTCTGGTTTTTGACAAACAGCGGAATAAAGGAATGGATTTCTCCGCGAGCTCAAAAACTAATTTGAGTGGGCGAAGCTGTTGGCAGCGGCTCCTGACAGAGCGATACGTCACCTGGGCGGCTGCAGGCGTAGCCAGCAACAAGTAGCCTACAACTCAAGTGTCCGCAGGTTATCGTGCTACGGGTCGATCTCTCTGTTTCCATTTCTTACAGCACTTTGATTATTATTTTATCTGGTACTAGCTAGTCCCGTGAGATGGAAAAGAAAGAAAAGAGGAAGCACTGGTTTCTAATATGCATAGGAATTGGATACTGTACCTCCCAATCTCCTTCTCCCCCTCCCCCCCTCTGCCTCTATCCATTTTCTATGTGCATCTCCTCCTCTTCCTCCTCCCCTTCCTCTCTCTCTCCGTCACTTTTCTCCCCTCTCTCCTGCCCTCTACCCCATCTCTCTGACCATGACCTCCTCCGTCTTTCCATGTCCATCTTGTCCTCTCACATCTCTCTTCATCTTCGCCTGCCCCATCTCTCTGTCCATCTCCTCCTTTTCATTTTCTATGCCCACTAATATTCCTCACTTTGTCTGATCTTGAACCTTCTTTATTTTATTGCAAATTCAAATCCTATAGTGGTATTCTAATTATAATCTGATAAGCCGTAAATACAAATTTCTGCTAACAACGTTTCACTATTATACATTTTATACATGTATTCAGGTAGCATGTATATTAAAAACATAGAGCCTACATATGCCCATACATTTATTACAGAAACGCGTTAAAACGTGAAGTAAATCGGTCGAGCACTTTTTTGAAATTTATAAAAGCATATACTAAAAAAATACTGCCTATGTGTGTTTGAGTATTCTATACGGTACTGAGTAAAAAAAGAAATAAATCAAGTAAGAAGTTCTCGAGATTTTTACAATAACGTGGCATATTTACACACTACATATTTATCTATTTATTACATAAGTTTAAAAAATAGATACATAAAAAAACAACGTCCTGTCAAAATTTCGAAGTAGTCGTTGAAGATCTTTTGGATCTCTAACATTTTGAACAAACGAACACGAGATTTTTTTGGTCGCAAATTGTCACCTTATATGTACACTACAGGCCATTAAAATTCCTACACCACGGAGATCTCGTGCTACAGACGCGAAATTTAACCTACAGGAAGAAGATGCTGTGATATGCAAATGATTAGCTTTTCAGACCATTCACACAAGGTTGGCTCCGGTGGCGACACCTACAACGTGCCGACATTAGGAAACTTTCCAACCGATTTCTCATACACAAACAGCAGTTGACCGGCGTTGCCTGGTGAAACGTTGTTGTGATGCCTCATGTAAGGAGGAGAAATGAGTACCATCACGTTTCCGGCTTTGATAAAGGTCGGACTGTAGCCTATCGCGATTGCGAGTTTATCGTATCGCGGCATTGCTGCTCACGTTGGTAGAGATCCGATAACTGTTAGCAGAAGATGGAATCGGTGGGTTCAGGAGGGTAATACGGAATGCCGTGCTCGATCACAACGCCCTCGTATCACTAGCAGTTGAGATGACAGGCATCTTATCCGCATGGCTGTAACGGATCGTGCAGCCAAGTCTCGATCCCTGGTATTCAGCAGTATGGACTATCAGCTCGGAGACCATGGCTCCGGTTACAGACAGGAGCGCCTACGATGGGGTACTCAACGACGAACTTGGGTGCACGAATGGAAAAAAGTCATTTTTTTTCAGATGAATCCGGGTTCTGTTTACAGTATCATGATGGTCACATCCGTGTTTGGCGACATCGCGGTGAACGCACATTGGAAACGTGTATTCGTCATCGCCGTACTGGCGTATCACCCGGCGTGATGGTATGGGGTGCCATTGGTTACACGTCTTGGTCACCTCTTGTTCCCATTGACGGCACTTTGAACAATGGACGTTACATTTCAGATGTGTTACGACCCGTGGCTCTATCCTTCATTCGATCCCTGCGAAACCCTACATTTCAGCAGGATAATACATGATCGCATGTTGCAGGTCCTGTACAGGCCTTGCTAGATATAGAAAATGTTCGACTGCTGTCCTGGCCAGCACATTCTCCAGATCACTCTCCAACTGAAAACATCTGGTCAATGGTGCCCGAGCAACTGGCTCGTCACAATACGCCAGTCACTACTCTTGATGAACTGTGGTATCGTATTGAAGCTACATGGGCAGCTATACATGTAGACGCCATCCAAGCTCTGTTTGACTCAATGCCCAGGCGTATCAAGGCCGTTATTACGGCCAGAGGTGGTTGTTCTGGGTATTGATTTCTCAGGATCTATACACCCAAATTGCTTGAAAATGTAATCACATGTCAGTTCTTGTATAACATATTTGTCCAATGAATACCTGTTTATCATCTGCATTTCTTCTTGGTGTAGCAATTTAATGGCCAGTAGTGTATACATCCCATATGGTGCTCCAACATGGATGTAAAAACACTCTCGTATTCGAATAGAATTTTGTGTCAAACTTTCAAAGCAACCAGTGAAGAAATTTCGGAGATACACGATTGTGATTGAAAGAATATCTGTATGTCTTTTGCTGTATATACACTCCTGGAAATTGAAATAAGAACACCGTGAATTCATTGTCCCAGGAAGGGGAAACTTTATTGACACATTCATGGGGTCAGATACATCACATGATCACACTGACAGAACCACAGGCACATAGACACAGGCAACAGAGCATGCACAATGTCGGCACTAGTACAGTGTATATCCACCTTTCGCAGCAATGCAGGCCGCTATTCTCCCATGGAGAAGATCGTAGAGATGCTGGATGTAGTCCTGTGGAACGGCTTGCCATGCCATTTCCACCTGGCGCCTCAGTTGGACCAGCGTTCGTGCTGGACGTGCAGACCGCGTGAGACGACGCTTCATCCAGTCCCAAACATGCTCAATGGGGGACAGATCCGGAGATCTTGCTGGCCAGGGTAGTTGACTTACACCTTCTAGAGCACGTTGGGTGGCACGGGATACATGCGGACGTGCATTGTCCTGTTGGAACAGCAAGTTCCCTTGCCGGTCTAGGAATGGTCGAACGATGGGTTCGATTACGGTTTGGATGTACCGTGCACTATTCAGTGTCCCCTCGACGATCACCAGAGGTGTACGGCCAGTGTAGGAGATCGCTCCCCACACCATGATGCCGGGTGTTGGCCCTGTGTGCCTCGGTCGTATGCAGTCCTGATTGTGGCGCTCACCTGCACGGCGCCAAACACGCATACGACCATCATTGGCACCAAGGCAGAAGCGACTCTCATCGCTGAAGACGACACGTCTCCATTCGTCCCTCCATTCACGCCTGTTGCGACACCACTGGAGGCGGGCTGCACGATGTTGGGGCGTGAGCGGAAGACGGCCTAACGATGTGCGGGACCGTAGCCCAGCTTCATGGAAACGGTTGCGAATGGTCCTCGCCGATACCCCAGGAGCAACAGTGTCCCTAATTTGCTGGGAAGTGGCGGTGCGGTCCCCTACGGCACTGCGTAGGATCCTACGGTCTTGGCGTGCATCCGTGCGTCGCTGCAGTCCGGTCCCAGGTCGACGGGCACGTGCACCTTCCGCCGACCACTGGCGACAACATCGATGTACTGTGGAGACCTCACGCCCCACGTGTTGAGCAATTCGGCGGTACGTCCACCCGGCCTCCCGCATGCCCACTATACGCCCTCGCTCAAAGTCCGTCAACTGCACATACGGTTCACGTCCACGCTGTCGCGGCATGCTACCAGTGTTAAAGACTGCGATGGAGTTCCGTACGCCACGGCAAACTGGCTGACACTGACGGCGGCGGTGCACAAATGCTGCGCAGCTAGCGCCATTCGACGGCCAACACCGCGGTTCCTGGTGTGTCCGCTGTGCCGTGCGTGTGATCATTGCTTGTACAGCCCTTTCGCAGTGTCCGGAGCAAGTATGCTGGGTCTGACACACCGGTGTCAATGTGTTCCTTTTTCCATTTCCAGGAGTGTATATTTGTCCAATGGATACCTGTTTATCATCTGCATTTCTTCTTGGTGTAGAAATTTTAATGGCCAGTAGTGTGTACATCCTATATGGTGCTCCAACATGGATGTAAAAACACTCTCGTATTCGAATTTAATTTTGTGTCAAACTTTCAAAGCAACCAGTGAAAAACTTTCGGAGATACACGATTGTGATTGAAAGAATATTTGTATGTCTTTTGCTGTATATAGATTACTACCTGTTATTTGTCGTATTCCGCGTGGTACTGAGTATCGTCAGAACCAAGTGCACCAACTGATATTCAGTGCAAAAGTTCGACGTCGGCTCTTGCCCACTGGATAACTGTATGAATTCAGTCCAGGAAAATGGTTTGTGCATTGTGTGACAACACAGTTGTTCTTGATAACTCGTGCAACCCTTCAGTTGTTGTTGGCAAGACGCCTATTACGGCAAAGCATGAGGATCAGATGAATGACAGGCTTCAGATTAGAAAGTAATCTTAAAGAGATGTAGCGTTTGGAATTAATAGCTCCCCCTAAACCACAGTTCTCCCAATATGAAACCGACGAACTGGAAAAAACATACGGGTACACAGACGTTAAGTCCATTTCACCCCAATAATTCTTGATAAGGGCCCAAATTAACGAACACATTGTCAGTAACAAAAAAAAGTTACTCTGTCAACAGTCGAAGCACTCACCAACGAAGCTGGTGGAGAAGTGATATCTGAAGAGTGGAAGAAAGCTGGCAGTCATTTGCAGCGCGTCTTAGAAACTGCACAGTGGAATGAAGCTATCTTAGAAAATTCACTAGAGAAAACGGTCATGTCATTAAATGACGAGTGACAGTCACTTCTGTGATATATGAATGTGACGACATTAACCATGTTTGGATGTCGTAGCTCAAATGATGTCTGGTATAAGACGGATGTTCTTTCCAATTTCTTTTAATTTCGGTAGAGTTTTACTACTAACACCACAACAAAAATGCAAACGTAAATTTAGCTGTATGCTTAGGGTATGCACTTAAAGTACCTGCATTGCCAGATTATATTTTCATAAGTTCTCACTGGTAATTAGATGCAATTCAGCGAGAATGAACTTCATCTAAGGAACTCGGTCTTTATCACAAAAAATAAGTTCGTCTAGTAGCAAACAATCGTGCGATGCAGTTGGATCACTTTTTGTGTAACCCTAATGTCTACTAACAACTGAATGAGTTGCTGAAACGTCTCGAAATGTCTCGAAACCTTCATGGCTGCAGTAAGTGTCTCTAAGTTTTCTGCAACAGCCAGCTTACCTCATGGAGCTGCAAATAGTGTAGAAAACTAGTGAATGTTTCATCTGTTGAAGAAAAATCGTTCATAAAAAGTTGTGTTAGCACATTCCGCAACTCAGGACAAAGACTAAACGAGCACATGTGTCACTCAAGGTAATAGTTCGGAGTATTAAAGAACGGTACCAGGAGAAAATATGCATGGGACGTTTCACATCAATTAGAATTACATCTACATCTACATCTACATACATACTCCGCAATCCACCATACGGTGCGTGGCGGAGGGTACTTCGTACCACAACTAGCATCTTCTCTCCCTGTTCCACTCCCAAACAGAACGAGGGAAAAATGACTGCCTATATGCCTCTGTACGAGTCCTAATCTCTCTTATCTTATCTTTGTGGTCTTTCCGCAAAATGTTAGTTGGCGGCCGTAAAATTATTACTGAAAATAAACACTGAAATTCCAGAATCATAGATACAAATGTGCACTATTGGACTACGTGGCTAAGCAAATAGCACACATTCACAGAAGCAAAGACGGAGCGAGGTGGCGCAGTGGTTAGCACAATGGACTCGCATTCGCGAGGGCGACGGTTCAAACAAGCGCGGTCATTCTGATTTAGGTTTTTCGTGATTTTCCTACATCGCATCAGGCAAACTCCGGGATGGTTCCTTTGAAAGGGCACAGCCCATTTCCTTCCCCATCCTTTCTTAATCCGACGGGACCGATAACCTCGTTATTTGGTCCCCTCTTCCAAACCAACCAACCAGAAAAGCAGAAAATAATTTAACATGCTTTCCAATCCCCATAACACTATTAAATGAGTAAGAAAGTAACGTGAAATACGACGTATATCCACGGATGACGTGATGAAAGACTGATGTTGATGCTTGCAAGTCGGACAAAGCCTCCATCTAAAGAAACGAAACCTTATGCATACAAATCTGCACCTAGAAAACCATATAAAACATAATCGTACTAATGATGCGCAAGCTTATAACATTTTCACCACAATTCCTGGGTGCGCCGGATGACCAATGCCCATCTCAAACCATTCACAGGACAAGATGTTTAACTTTTACAAAATTATCGGTGTGCAATGCGCTTTAAACCAGTGTCTCCATTCCGAGAGCAGCGAGGAAGGGAGAAAGCGTAAACGTGCTTTGTCCACCTATGCCAGGACGAAGTGAACTCGAGTCTAACGTCCAGGCGATCCGATTGATTGACCACACTCTGTCTTCCAAGAGTTGCTTACAGATAAAGGGGACAGGCAGAGTAAAGGGTGTCCCACTCAAACCTCCCTGGTTTCAAGGACCCAGGAGAGGAAAACCACAGAAGATACGACAACGAAAAATGTACCACATTGTAGATCAGCTCAAAGAATTTATATTCCCGCGTCATAAGTGCCAAGTACCGTCGCCAGAGTGCAGCATGGTCGCAGAAAGTGAAAATGGCGACACCACAGCAGCGCACGCAAGCAGTAGTGTGGTTTGCAGAAACAAAACCGCTGATTACTGTGCAAAGAAAATATCGTCGTGTGTGTGATGTGATCAGCCTGATGTGGAAACAATTGAGGAATGGTATAGGAAGTTTCTGGCAACTGGAAGTGTTCTGTAACATCCTGGTAGTGCACTTTACGGAGTTTCAGAAGAGACAGTGGAGTACATCAAACAAACGTTTCTCAGAAACCCACGTAAGTCAATTCGTCAAGTATCTAGGCAACTTGATGTACCTCGATCACCATTGCATCGTGTAGTTCAACAGCGTCTTCGTATGTGCGGTTACGAAGTGCATACTCCACAACATCTGACGCTGAACGACAAACCACCCACACAACAATTTGCAGTGGATATGCTGCAGTGTATTTATATGGATGCCAGCTTCCTGGAAGATGATTATTCGCAGATGCAACCTTTCATCTATCAGGAAGGGTTAATAGGCATAATGTTCGGACTTGTTGTTGTGGTCTTCAGTCCTGAGACTGGTTTGATGCAGCTCTCCATGCTACTCTATCCTGTGCAAGCTTCTTCATCTCCCAGTACCTACTGCAGCCTACATCCTTCTGAATATGTTTAGTGTATTCATCTCTTGGTCTCCCTCTACGATTTTTACCCTCCACGCTTCCCTCCAATACTAAACTGGTGATCCATTGATGCCTCAGAACATGTCCTACCAACTGATCCCTTCTTCTAGTCAAGTAGTGCCACAAACTTCTCTTCTCCCCAATCCTATTCAATACCTCCTCATTAGTTATATCATCTACCCATCTAATCTTCAGCATTCTTCTGTAGCACCACATTTCGGAAGCTTCTATTCTCTTCTTGTCCAAACTAGTTATCGTCAATGTTTCACTGCCATACATGGCTATGCTCCGTACAATTACTTTCAGGAACGATTTCCTGACACTTAAATGTATACTCGATGTTAACAAATTTTTCTTCTTCAGAAATGCTTTCCTTGCCATTACCAGTCTACATTTTATAACCTCTCTACTTCGACCATCATCAGTTATTTTGCTCCCTAAATAGCAAAACTCCTTTACTACTTTAAATGTCTCATTTCCTAATCTCATTCCCTCAGCATCACCCGATTTAATTCAACTACATTCCATTCCCCTCGTTTTGCTTTTGCTAATGTTCATCTTATATCCTCCTTTCAAGACACTATCCACTCCGTTCAACTGCTCTTCCAAGTTCTTTGCTGTCTATGACAGAGTTACAATTTCACCAGCGAACCTCAAAGTTTTTATTTCTTCTCCATGGATTTCAATACCTACTCCAAATTTTTCTTTTGTTTCCTTCACTGCTTGCTCAATATATAGATTGAATAACAACGGGGAGTGGCTACAACCCTGCCTCACTCCCTTCCCAACCACTGATTCCCTTTCACGTCTCATGACTCTTATAACTGCCATCTGTTTTCTTTACAAATTCTAAATAGCCTTTCGCTTCCTGTATTTCACCCCTCTCACCTTCAGAATTTGAAAGAGAGTACTCCAGGCAACATTGTCAAAAGCTTTCTGTAAGTCCACAAATGCTAGAAACGTAGGTTTGTCTTTCCTTACTCTAGCTTCTAAGATAAGTCGTAGGGTCAGTATTGCCTCACGTGTTCCAATATTTCTACGGAATCCAAACTGATCTTCCCCGAGGTCGGCTTCTATCAGTTTTTCCATTCGTCTGTAAAGAATTCGCGTTAGTATTTTGCAGCCGTGACTTATTAAACTAATAAATCGGTAATTTTCTCATCTGTCAGCACCTGCTTTCTTTGGGATTGGAATTATTATATTCTTCTTGAAGTCTGAGGGTATTTCACCTGTCTCATACATCTTGCTCACCAGATGGTAGAGTTTTGTCAGGACTGGCTCTCCCAAGACCGCCAGTAGTTCTAGTGGAATGTTGTCTACTCCCAGAGCCTTGTTTCGACTCGGGTCTTTCAGTGCTCTGTCGAACTCATCACGCAGTATCTTATCTCCAATTTCATCTTCATCTACATCCTCTTCCATTTGTATAATATTGTCCTCAAGTACGTCGCTCTTGTATAGACCCTGTATATACTCCTTCCACCTTTCTGCTTTCCCTTCTTTGCTTAGAACTGGGTTTCCATCTGAGCTATTCATATTCATACAAGTGGTTCTCTTATCTCCAAAGGTCTCTTTAATTTTACTGTAGGCAGTATCTATCTTACCCCTAGTGAGATAAGCCTCTTCATCTTTACATTTGTCCTCTAGCCATCCCTGCTTAGCCATTTTGCACATCCTGTCGATCTCATTTTTGAGACGTTTGTATCCCTTTTTGCCTGCTTCATTTACTGCGTTTTTATATTTTCTCCTTTCATCAATTAAATTCAATATTTCTTCTGTTGCCCAAGGATTTCTACTTATGCTCTCTCTGAAACTCTGTACAACCTCTGGTTTAGTCAGTTTATCCAGGTCCAATCTCCTTAAATTCGCAACTTTTTGCAATTTCTTCAGTTTTAATCTACAGTCCATAACCAATAGATTGTGGTCAGAGTCCACATCTGCCCCTGGAAATGTCTTACAATTTAAAACCTAGTTCCCAAATCTCTGTCTTACCATTACATAATCTATCTGATACCTTTTAGTATCTCCAGGGTTCTTCCATGTATACAATCTTCTTACATGTTTCTTAAACCAAGTGTTAGCTATGATTAAGTTATGCTCTGTGCAAAATTCTACCAGACGGCTTCCTCTTTCATTTCTTTCCCTCAATCCATATTCACCTACTACATTTCCTTCTCTCCCTTTTCCTACTTCCGAATTCCAGTCACCCATGACTATTAAATTTTCGTCTCCCTTCACTATCTGAAAAATTTCTTTTATTTCATCATACATTCCTTCAATTTCTTCGTCATCTGCAGAGCTAGTCGGCATATAAATTTGTACTACTGTAATAGGCGTGGGCTTCGTGTCTATCTTGGCCAAAATAAGGCGTTCACTATGCTGTTTGTAGTAGCTTACCTGCACTCCTATTTTTTTATTCATTAAACCGACTCCTGCATTACCCCTATTTGATTTTGTATTTATAACCCTGTATTCGCCTGACCAAAAGTCTTGTTCCTCCTGCCACCGAACTTCACTAATTCCTACTATATCTAACTTTAACCTATCCATTTCCCTTTTAAAATTTTCTAACCTACCTGTTCGATTGAGGTATCTGACATTTCACGCTCCTATCCGTAGAACACCAGTTTTCTTTCTCCTGATAACGACGTCCTCCTGAGTAGTCCCTGCCCGGAGATCCGAATGGGGGACAATTCTAACTGTGGAATATTTTACCCAAGAGGATGTTATCATCTTCGTGATAGCCCTAAACTAAACGTCTGGTGCGGAATAATGCACGACAGGATTGTTGGACCATTCTTATTTGCGGAACAAACAGTGAATGGATCAGTGTATCTGGACATGTTGGAGCAGTTTGTGTACTCTCAGATACAGGGTATAACATCCCAGCTTCCTCAACCAAATTATAACGTCCCAGGACTTTCTGCACCAAATTATAACATTTCAGCTCCTCAACACCAAATTAAAACGTTGCATTAGGAGGTGTCTGCTTCGTGCAAAAGGTCTTGAGTTCATATTGACGACAACAAGTAATTCTTCATTACAGACGTTTATTTACAAACAGAACTGACAGACTTCACAGACTCAACAACTGACTCTCCGAGCTAACCGCACTGCATATCCGAACAGAACTGACAACTCCTAGGCTTATTAATATCTTTCCAAACAATGAGAGTCTTTGACAATGTTTTGTTTACAATACGATAGCAATTCACGACCCAAAACTAAATTAGACATTACAGAATTTTAGTACAGATTAAAGTAAGTAAAAGGATCAGTACATATAAATTTCTACAAGCATAATTTCCAGATAGATTTTATAACATTTTTCTACCAGCTTCTGGATAACCTTCACCAGATTTGTACCGATGTTTCCAGAAATATCTTGACATTTGATTCTGGATATTTCTTGAGTGATCCAGAACAACTATCTACATGCAAAATGATCTAAATCGTGTTTCAAAACGTAAACAAATCCTCCTAGCAATATTTCTTGATACAAATCGTCCCTCGAAACTAGGCTATGAAACAGTTTTCACAAGTTTTCGTATTTTTGCGATCACAATACAGAATTTCTCCATAGAAAGTTCCAGAAGTGTGCACCAAACGTTCATTCGCAGACCCTCTCTCCAGCTGGTGAGTTCCCAAAAGTATCTTGTCCATATTATACGAAACAATCCAGCTCAAAACTGATAATTCACACAATTAATCAGAGCTACAGCAAACAGCGAGTCCCTCCTCCACAAAATGAAATATAATTACAAAATTGAATGAAAATAGGTTACTAACACTAATATATATTTACATTAATTCTATTTTTGTTCTTTCTGTGCAAAATGTCCTAATATTGACACAGTACAATATTCAAACATCACCAAAGTTTCCCTTTACATTTTGCATATCTGTATCGACATCGCCTAAAAGTCTACAGTATCGAATACTTCAATATGTCCCAATATGTCCTGTAATGTTACAAGGGCTTGCAACCCATCATCTTTCAACAAGATGGAGCCCCGCCACATTGGTCAACGGCTGTTCGCAAGTTCCTGGATACGAAATTTTCCAATCGTTGTATCGGACGTGGAGGGCCCATTGAGTGGC
Source organism: Schistocerca gregaria (assembly GCF_023897955.1). NCBI lineage: Eukaryota > Metazoa > Arthropoda > Insecta > Orthoptera > Acrididae > Schistocerca > Schistocerca gregaria. Next base: position 1,083,035,601 of record NC_064920.1, on the reverse strand, counting down.
CACCACGTTCACCCGACATTACGCCCCTTGATTTCTACATGTGGGGATTCATGAAGGACTGCGTGTATGTGATCAAAGTGGACGATATTCCTGTGTTGCGACATCGTATCACTAATTCGATTGCAACAATAACACAGGAAATGTTACAAAGAACTTAGCAAGCAATTGATGTAGACTATATTCTTTGTGGTACAAATGGTTCACATGTAGGTGTGTATTGATCATAAATAAATTCTTTGAGCTTCTGTAGAATGTGGTGCATTTTTCATTGTAGTATCTACCGTGGGTTTTTTTCGTGGGTCTTTGAAATCAGGGAGGTTTGCGTGGGATACCCTATAATGTGAACACCTGTACTTACTTGGGAATGGTTTATTAATAAGTGGTTGGATACCCATTTGCCTGTAAAACAGCTGCGTTTCCTCTTGGAGTACTGGAAAATAATGACTGTACAGTCTCCAGTGGAATGTTATGCCACTCTTCGATCAGAGCCTCTTCTAAATCCTGTAGTGACGAGGGGGGCGGAAATCTGCTTCAGGGTCTGCGCTCCAATACTGCCGACAAGGATTCGATAATGTTCCAGTTTGGGGACTGTGCTGGACAGGGGAAGATGCTGCAGTTCGGTTACAAGTTCGTCATACCACAATTGTACTGTCCTGGCTACGTGAATGGGTGCATTATTGTCCTGAAGTATGCCATCATTATTGAGGAACAACATCTGAATCATGGGGTGCACCTGATCACCTAAAATGTTCATGTAATCGTATGCTGTAAGACGGTCTTTGAGAGTAATGATGGAACCAGCAGAATACCATGATATGGCTGTCCACACCATCACACTTCCACCTCCATGATTAACCGTTGGAATGAAGCAATCAGGATTGTAGGCTTCTTTTTGCGTCCTCCAGTCGTAAACCCAGCCCGATGTTGGAAATAATGAAAACGTTCTGACGGGACCATGTGACGCGTTTCCACTGATCATACGTCCAGGACTTACGCTCCTGACATCATGTTTTACGCTTTTTTCCGTCCGTTGTTGGTACTAATGGTTTCGGTATAGCAATTCGTCCATGAATATTCGCTTTGTGGAGATTTCAGCGGACAGTGTCGATAGATATGGGGTCTCGAAGATGGCTATTGAGCTCTGCAGTCACTTTAGCTCCCGTAGTTTTGTGTTCTTTTGACACAATTCGTGTTAGTGTATGACTATCTCTGTCATTAAATTTTGATTTGCACTTTCTATTACGTTTACATGATGATGTCTTTTCATGCTATGTGTAGACTGTCATTACTGTTGAAACAGTTTCTCTTGAAACATTTAAGAAGTTGGCTCTCTCGGTTGCTGATGCTCCAGCTGATCGGGTCCCCACAATCTCCCCACTTTGGAACTCTGTTAGGTCTTTCATTACACTCAGACCTCGGCCTCTGAATGCAAATACAATGTGTTCACTACTCGTAAACAAACTGCCCTGATGCCTAGTCCGTACTAGAGATGGGCAAAACTGTTCTTTTCAGAGATCGGATCAGAACTGTTTACTCCCTGAAATGAACTAGCTCTTTTTCATGACTCGCCACTCATTCACCATACAAAATAATGGAAAGCACATTGCTCTTTAAACTTGGTTTAATTCCAGTACTATACCTGTATTTTTATCTCATTTGATCCTATTTTGAAGTAACACGGATAATGAGTAAGAATTTTGCACTGTTTATTGAAATTTCCACAATATGACAAAGTTTTTGATTATTGATTTATCTTGCACTATCGTGGTTTTGGCTTTGTAGCCATTGTCATGGTCAAAGGTGAAAAGGTCATAAAATATCTGACATGTCTGAATGATTGTAATATTGTGACAACAATCATTCAGACATATCAGATATGTAATAAATATTTCACCTTTGCACATGATAATGGCTACAAAACTAAAATAGCATGCTGATAACGATAACATGCTGATAATGTATAAAATCCATACTCCACTGTATGGTCGCAATGGTTACAGCTTTTTACAACCACGAAAGAGACCTTCAAAATGAACCCATGATTTCTGTTATATATGTATCCTGTTATGAGAAAAAGTTAGTTTACGAAAATAATGAGAACTTTCTTTGGGGTGATCGGAAAATGTTGTAACTTGAGATTTACATTAACAATATATTTGAGCATAATGTTTTAAAATTTCATTAACCTCATACAAATACATCGCAAGCCATATATTTTTTAAGTGAACGTTTCCTTCCGAAGACGCCTAAAATCGCAAAATCCGTACTACAATAAGATGCAGAGGCGCTGAGTCAAGCAGGTCGAGCCACAAGCTGTATTACTGCGTGAGCTAAGACCGCAGAGACCAGAGTGACACCTGAGTTGCTTTGCTCAACGCTCTGGCTAGAGTCGAGAACGGTGGGGTGAGCGTTGAGCAGGCGAGTTCTGAGGGTAGGGAGAGCGGTGAACGGCCACCAGTCACCTGCTCCGAGACAAATCGTTCGTTCTCTTGCGAGAAGTTTGTTGCAAGTAGTTCTTATGTTCTCCGCTAGGAGGCTCTCGGTCCTGTTGCTCGCATCAACTGCCCAGAGGGCAGGACGTGCGGCTGAAACGATCGCCAACGGAGTGCGATGCTAAGTTATGGTGCGCCAAACACTGCATGTGGAAGAGGGAGCACAGAGACGGCACGGCACGGCATATGTGAAACACAAAATCCAATCGGGCACTGCACAGTGCAGGCAGCGAAGGCAGAAGCAGGGCAGAGGCCGGCGCTGGCTGTGTTGTGTGGCATGCAGTGTGCTCTGAGGCCCCACTGATCTGCTCCGACTCTCTCTCTCTCTCTCTCTCTCTCTCTCTCTCTCTCTCTCTGTGCTGCGGGAAACGTTTGGAGCTATCGTTCTTTTTTACTGAATCACTGATTGTTCACTCCTTTGAAAGATTCAACTCGATGAACCAGTTCAGGAGCGGATCCCCCATCTCTAGTCCGTACTGAACACCAACAGTCCAGCGTGACACGTGCTTTACCTGCGTTGTTGACGCTCAAACACAACCATCCCATTACCACCACTGTTTACATTGTTTCGCCTATCTCCTGTATGATGCATCACCAAAATAGAGAATGTGCTAACAGAGGTCAGCATGGACAAAGTAGCCTTTGCATCATGCAAATGACTCGCACCTTGTGAAGTGATACACTGTATATACACTACTGGCCATTAAAATTGCTACTCCAAGAAGAAATGAAGATGATAAAAGGTATTCATTGGACAAATATGTTATACTAGAACTGATATGTGATTACATTTTCACACAGTTTGGGTGCATATCCCGAGAAACCAATACCCAGAACAACCACCTCTGGCCGTAATAACGGCCTTGATACGCCTGGGCATTGAGTCAAACAGAACTTGGATGATGTGTACAGGTACAGCTGCCCATGCAGCTTCAACGCGATACCACAGTTCATCAAGAGTAGTGACTGGCGTATTGTGACGAGCCAGTTGCTCGGCCACCATTGTCGAGACGTTTGCAATTGGTGAGAGATCTGGAGAATGTGTTGGCCAGGATAGCAGTCGAACATTTTCTGTATACAGAAAGGTCTGTACAGGACCTGCAACATGCGATCATGTATTATCCTGCTGAAATGTAGGGTTTCGCAGGGATCGAATGAAGGGTAGAGCCACGGTCGTAACACATCTGAAATGCAACGTCCACTGTTCAGTGCTGTCAATGCGAACAAGAGGTGACCGAGACGTGTGACCAATGGCACCCCATACCATCAGACCGGGTGATATGCCAGTATGGCAGCCATGTTCTCCGAGCTGATAGTCCATGCTGCTGCAAACGTTGTCGAACTGTTTTATTTATTTATTTCATTTATTTACATGTCAAGTTCTCTAGGACGAAATTGAGGAGAAAATCTCCAAGGTCATGGAACGTGTCAGTACATTAACTTACAACATAAAAGTAATAACAGATAAAAATAAATGTTCATGAACCTGAAAGAAAATCAGTCCATAAGTTTAAGCAAACGCAATCAGCATTACAATGAGAATCAGCTTAATTTTTCAACGAACTCCTAGACAGAATAGGAGTGACCCATGAGGAAACTCTTCAGTTTCGATTTGAAAGCGCGTGGATTACTGCTAAGATTTTTGAATTCGAGTGGCAGCTTATTGAAAATGGATGCAGCAGTATACTGCACACCTTTTTGCACAAGAGTTAAGGAAGTCCTTGTCCAAATGGAGGTTTGATTTTTGCCGAGTATAAACCACGTGAAAGCTGCTTATTGTTGGAAATAGACTAATATTGGTAACAAGAAACGACAATAAGGAATATACATATTGAGAGGCCAATGTCAAAATACCCAGACTTGTGAACAGAGGTTCATGAACTCACACCACTTATTGCCCGAAACGCCCGTTTCTGAGCCAAAAATATCCTTCTAGAATGGGAAGAGTTACCCCAAAACATAATACCATACAACATAAGGGAATGAAAATAAGCAAAGTAGACTAATTTACGTGTCGAAGTATCACTCACTTTCGATACCGTTCGAATAGTGAAAATGGCAGTATTAAGTCTTTGCACAAGATCTTGAACGTGGGCTTTCCACGACAGCTTACTGTCTATCTGAACACCTAGGAATTTTAACTGTTCAGTTTCACTAATCTTATGCCCAGTCTGTGAGATTAAAACGTCGGGTTTTGTTGAATTGTGTGTTAGAAATTGTAAAAACTGAGTCTTGCTGTGATTTAATGTTAGTTTACTTTCTACAAGCTATGAACTGAGGTCATGTACTGCACTACTTGAAACCGAGTCAATGTTGCACACAGTATCCTTTACTACCAAGCTATTGTCATCAGTAAACAGAAATATTTTAGAGTTACCCATAATACTAGAGGGCATATCATTTATATAAATAAGGAACAGGAGCGGTCCCAACAGTGATCCCTGGGGCACCCCCACTTGACAGTACCCCACTCAGATCCCACATCACAGCCGTTATCAGCATTGTGAATAATGACCTATTGCTGTCTGTTGCTAAAGTAAGAGGTGAACCAATTGTGAGCAACTACCCACATTCCGTAATGGTCCAACTTCTGGAGCAATATTGTGAGATCAACTCAGTCAAATGCCTTAGTTAAATCAAAAAATACGCCAAGCGTTCGAAACTTTTTGTTTATACCATCCAGTACCTCACAGAGAAAAGAGAATATATCATTTTCAGTTGTCAAACGACTTCTAAAGCCGAACTGTACATTTGATAGCAAATCGTGTGATAAAAAATCATCAATTCACCTTACATACACAGCGTTCGATAACTTTTGCAAACACTGATGGCTTAGAAATAGGTCTAAAATTATCTACATTATCCCTTTCTCCCTTTTTATAAAGCGGCTTTACTACTGAGTACTTTAATCGCTCAGGAAACTGCCTATTCCTAAAGGAAAAATTACAAATATGGCTAAATACAGGGCTAACATGTGCAGCACAGTACTTTAATATTCTACTAGACACTCCATCGGAGTCATGAGAGTCCATAGTCTTCAGTGATTTAATTATTGACTCAATCTCCCTCTTGTCTGTATCACAGAGGAGTATTTCAGACGTCAACCTCAGAAAGGCATTTGCTAAGAAATTTGTATGATTTCCTGTAGAAATTAAATTTTTATTTAATTCACCAGCAATGCTCAGAAAATGGTTGTTAAATACTGTACATACATCTGATTTGTCAGTAACAGAAATATTATTACTGCGAACTGACTTTATATCATCAACCTTGTGCTGCTGACCAGACACTTCGTTCACAACTGACCATATGGCTTTAATTTTATCCTGTAAATTAGCTATTCCATTTGCATACCACATACTTTTTGCCTTGCTAATAACATTTTTAAGCACCTTACAACACTGTTTGTAATGGGCCATCGTAGCTTGATTGTGACTACTTCTAACATTTTGATATAATTCCCACTTTGTTCTACATGATATCCTTATCCGACTAGTCAGCCAACCGGGCTGTCCATTACTGCTAATACCTCGTTTACAATGTTCTAATGGAAAGCAACTCTCAAAGAGCATGAGAAATGTGTTATGGAAATCATTGTATTTATCATCTATATTACCAGCACTATAAACATCTTGCCACTCTTGTTCCTTGACAAGTTTTGAAAAACTCTCTAATGCTGTTGGATTAACTTTCCTACGTAGTTTGTAATTAAATACGACGTTGGTTTGAGTACAAAAACTTTTTAATGTTAAAATTTGTGCATCATGGTCTGAAAGGCCATTGACCCTTTTACTAACAGAATGCCCTTCTAGTAATGAGGAATGAATAAAAATATTGTCTATGACTGTGCTACTATTCCCTTTCACCCTAGTTGGAAAAAGCATAGTTTGCATCAGATCATATGACATTAGGATATCTACCAATATCCTTTTCCTTGCACAATCATGAACAAAATTAATATTGAAGTCACCACATATAACTACCTTCTGGTACTTCCTACAAAGTGAATCAAGAACCCTTTCTAGCTTAAGCAAAAATGCTCTGAAGTCGGAGTTAGGGGACTTATAAACAACAGCAATTGGAAGTTTAGTTTCACTAAATTTAATTAATGCTGTACAACTTTCAAATATCTGTTCAGTGCAGTGTCGTGATACGTCTATGGACTCAAATGAAATACTGCTTTTTACGTACTGAGCCACTCCCCCACCCCACGAGGAACTCCTTGAGAAACAGCCAGCTAATCTGTAGCCTGGTAAAGGAAGCCTCTGAATTATCAAATTATTTAAGTGGTGCTCTGATACACCAATAATTTCAGAGTTAGCATCTATTGGCAGTTCACTAACTTTATCTTTAATACCTCTTATATTTTGATGAGATATGCTAATTCCTTCTCTACTTGGAAACATTACATCCTCTGGAGGTGAGCCCTTCGTTAGAGGCACTTCCTTTAAGCAGGTATACCTCTTAGCTGAGTTCAGTCTAAAAAAGATGCAGTTCTAACACCAACTACTAGAGGAATTTTTCCACGAGTGATACCACTACCACCACCACCCACTACACTGTCACCTATAAGCTTAGCCAGCCTCCCCTTCCCATACCTATTGAGGTGCAGGCCATGCCTAGTGAAAACTCATCTACTGATAGACCCAACTGGCACCACTGAGATGTGATCCATGTCCTCCGCCGTCAGCGCCCTCCCCAGCCCCACATTAACGCGCCTAACAGCCGCATTAAGGTGAGGCCGATCATGACGCTGAAACAGCTGCACGAAATGCACGTTAGTGCCACCAGTTTGAGTAGCTATCTTAACCAAGTCACCACTGACATCATATTCCCCGTCCCTATCGAGACTGTTCCCTGCTCCACCCACTACCATTACGTGATCCTCTTTCGTAAAATTCTTCCATAACTCCCCTATGCTTTCAGTCACCTGAGCCAACCCTGCACTAGGCTTCACAATGCTGGTGACATGGTACTCATTCCCCAACACTTCCTGCAACTGCTGGCCCACACCTCTACCGTGGGAACTACCTAGCAGCAGAACCTTCTGTTCGTGTAGATGGTTGTTGTCTTGAAAACGTCCCCATCTGTTGACTCAGGGATCGAGACGTGGCTGCACGATCCGTTACAGCCATGCGGATAAGATGCCTGTCATCTCGACTGCTAGTGGTACGAGGGCGTTGCGATCCAGCACGGCGTTCCGTATTACCCTCCTGAACCCACCGAATCCATTTTCTGCTTACTGTCTTGGATCTCGACCAACGTGAGCAGCAATGCCGCGATACGATAAACCGCAATCGCGATAGGCTACAGTCCGACCTTTATCAAAGTCGGAAACGTGATGGAACTCATTTCTCCTCCTTACACGAGGCATCACAACAACGTTTTACCAGGCAACGCCGGTCAACTGCTGTTTGTGTATGAGAAATCGGTTGCAAACTTTCCTCATGTCAGTACGTTGTAGGTGTCGCCACCGGCGCCAACCTTCTGTGAATGCTCTGAAAAGCTAATCATTTGTGTATCAGAGCATCTTCTACCTGTCGGTTAAATTTCGCGTCTGTAGCACGCCATCTTCGTGGTGTAGCAATTTTAATGGCCAGTAGTGTAAGTCCTTTCTAAAAGAGGGCATTCCAAATGTAGTAGAGCTAGGGGTGCCGTAACGTTTCCCGGCGTGGCGTAAGCTTTCCCGTGAGCGTTTGTCATGCAACTAAGTACAGCGCAGGCTGTTCCACGTTTCCTCACGGTGAGTGGCAGGGGATCCGGTAACTGCGTCCGCGTGTCTCAGTATGGACAGAGTGTAGTGATGAATGGAGCGAAGGGGGTGAGATCGCGTGGCGGCGGTCAGCTGGCAAATCCAGCTGGAGCCACGGAATAAATCAGCCGTGCCAGTGCTTGCGCCTGTCTGCCCGGCTCAGTGCGCATACGGCTCGCCAGCGATCTGGCGCCAGCGATCGGCGCACACCAGCGGCCGGTGAAAACGAAAACACTCTCGCAACGTTGTTGCCCTATCTCGTACCAGCTTATGGGCCAGCTACATTTGCAGTTCTATCTTTCCATTCCGTCTGTTTCACTTTATTTTTGTCTACCTTACGTTATATCACCACGAACTTGAACCAGAAAGAGGGAGAAACGACGGGTGTTTAAGTGCTACACTGATACAAGCAATGTGACAATACATTCAAAACGTAGCGGTGTAGGCGTTTAATGGGAAAGAAATCTCGAAGAGTGGTAGAATTCGTGCTATTCGTGCCTCCATTTCACTTCCTCTACACAGTGTGTCCTGGTTCCTTTAGGATTGTGGTATTTAAAATAAAAGTCATGATTTACGTTCACCAAATCACTGTACTTATTCAAAATGTTTTCTCCCTGAATCATCAGACTGCTGAAATCTTTCCAAAAGTGTTTTGAACCAGTCACTCTAGTCCTTTCCTGGAATTGCATTTAGTACTCCAGTAAGATGTTCTTGGATATCCTTAATTGCGTCGTAATGGTATCCTTTCCACTATCAACTTCAATTTGGGGAACAGGCTGTGGCCAAACCTGGCGAACACGGTGGTTGTTCCAGCACTGTGAACCGTTTGCTGGACAAAAACTCGCGAAACATCTTCACACGCTGTGGGCTGGGGTACTGTCGTGGAGCAACGACCAGGAACCTGCCTCCAGGTATTCGGGTCGAAAATGACGAATTCTCGCCCATGGAAAAAAAAAAACGTAATACAAAACTTGATGTTGGCTTTCTGCTCCGCCGCCACTTTACAAGTATTCGCAGCCAGGACGCCTATTGAAAGGAAGCTATAACATTTGACACGGTTGTTGTCGGAACTTGAAGGATCGTAGCGCCGGAGCTTGGCTCGAGATAGCATTGCAATTTCTAATTTTGTACAAGCAGTCCTAACGGAATAGGACGCACTTTGTATTGTGGTGTTCAAAAACGTTCAAATGTGTGTGAAATCTTATGGGACTTAACTGCTAAGGTCATCAGTCCCTAAGCTTAGACACTACTTAACCTAAATTATCCTAAGGACACACAATCACACACACACCCATGCCCGAGGGTGGACTCGTACCTCCGCCGGGACCAGCCGCACAGTCCATGACTGCAGCGCCCAGACCGCTCGGCTAATCCCACGCGGCATATTGTGGTGTTTTTTAATATATATTTATATTTTGATTAAATTATTATTCTCTTGTGAAGATTCGGAAAGCTGTTGTGAGTTTTGCACCACATCTTGGCGGGAAGAGCAAAGACTTTTCAAAAACTTAAGTACTCTATGTCGCTTGAAATCGTTTGTAGAAGGCGTAGCGTTCTCAAGATTAAGAACAGAGTTCGCATTGCCACCTAATTTATTTGTATCGTGATCATGTTCGATCACGACCAGATATAAGACATAGGAAATACGAACAGAGAAATCTAAGGGACCAGACGGACTGGAAAGTTTCTTTGCTATACTACACCACACATTAAAAGAAGTTGGATTTAAATCGCAAACAAGGTAAATGGTAATGCGCCTTCTGCCTTAACTACGACGTTTGCCGACATGCAGTCGGTCCCTGGTAACTGCATGAAAACTATAAAAACACTGTTATTTCTGTTGCCATCAATAGGAGATTTATAGCACAGAAATAGTTTAAGTAATAAGCAGGCAGTACAGCATTTGAGAGCTCAATAATAAATTTAATTACCTTAGTCACTATTGCTAACAATAGGCTCCGTACAGTTTCAATGTTCTATCTTGGATATTTCATCTTAGATGCACACATAAATTCTTACATAGCACTGAACAATAGTAATTTTTATAACAACGTCCGCCATCTTTAAAAAATAAATCATGACTGTGGTAACAGACGTGGATTACAATTCTTCAGCTGTCAAAAAATAAGAAGCACAAAATATCCCTATCGATACAATTTCTGAACAATTCGTATTCTGCGCCTTGGCGCCTTTGAAATATCAGGTGGTCGCTGCTCTCAGCGGCGATCTAAGAAATTTTTACACAAATTGTATGGCTTTTACGAGCCTGCATGGTTAGATTATCGAAACAGATACTAATATTACAGTGTCTCAATGGTAGCGGCAGTTAAAAATAATTCAAGACACTTTCGTAGGAATTGTCGACCTGGAAAAAGCGTTCGATAATGTAAAACAGTGCAAGATGTTCGAAGTTCTCAGAGAAACAGCAGTAAGAAACAGGAAAATACGCATCATATGTAATGCCTACAAGAATTAAGAGGCAGCAAAAAGAAGGGAAGGCTAAGAATGAAATTATCAGATTAAAAAAGATCTAAAGCAGGCATGTAGTCTTTCGCTCCTGCTGTTCAATTTATACTTCAAAGAAGCAATGACGGAAATTAAAGCAAGCTCCAACAGTAGGACTGAAATTGAGGGTGAAAGGATGTCAATGACAACATTCGATGATAACCATGGTGCACTGAGTGAAAATGGAGAAGATTTATAGAACTTGTTGAATGGGTGAAACTAAAGAGTATAAAATGTTGACTGGCTGTAAGCGAGGAGTCACGACAGTAATGAAATTAGCGATAAACAAAACATCAAAATTGAGGACCACGAAGTAGAAGCAATTAAGGAATTTAGCTACTTTGATAGCAGAATAAGTCATGACGGGCGGAGCAAGACATGGTAAAAAGCAGGCTAAGACAGAAGAAAGAGAGCATTTCTGCACAAGAGAAGTCTACTGGTACAAACGGCGGTCTTAGCCTGAGGAAGAAATTTCTGAGAATGGTTGTTTGGAGCACAGCATCGTGTGGTAATGAATCAGGGGCAGTGGGAAAACCACAACAAAAGAGCGTTTGACCGGTCGCTGTGGCCGAGCGGTTCTAAGCGCTCCAGTCCGGAACCACGCAGCTGCTACGGTCGCCGGTTCGAATCCTGCCTCGGGCGTGGCTGTGTGTGATGTCCTTAGGTTAGTTAGGTTTAAGTAGTTCTAAGCTCTGACGTTTAAGTCCCATAGTGCTCATCTGAACCATTTTTTGTAACCCATCAACAAAGGAAGTAGACTGCAAAACTCTCGTTCCACGAATACTGGAACATAGCGTTTGAGATGAGGTGCTACAGAAGAATTTTGAAAAATCAGGGAGCCTGGTATGATAAAGAGGGACGGCAATGACCAGCATGTTGTAATTGCTAGCCAGCTGAGCTGCAGTTCTTCCTCGTCACCAGCGCGGTTTCGTCCCGTAGATATCTGTGACGCGGAAGTAGCAGAACTCCAGACACCTGCAGGGTCACTTACCGGCACCTAGCTAAAGCCAGTGCGTGACCTAATTACTAGCCCGGACCTATGTCGCTGGCTTCTGGTGCTGCTTCGCCTCCACATTTTTTTATGTTATAAAGCATGAGCTAGGTCCTCAATCCAATTATGATTTTACACTGAGGCGAAAAAAGTGATGTGCTAGCGCAATGCATATATGTAAAAGGCAGTAGTATCACATACATAAGGTGTAATAGGACAGTACAATGGTGGAGCTGTCATTTGTACTCACAAGGGGAAGGTCTCAGACACGGCCAACCGATTCGGCTCAAATTTGGCAGGTCGCTTGTATACAACCTAAACCGACTGAATCTAAGACATTTTGGGTCAACACCCCCGCAATTTTGAGAAAATCACCCCTAAAGGTTATGACGAACAATCGACTCAAAATTGTATATAGAGCATTTTTCATCATCAGGTATGGTGTCCGCAAACACAAACTTTTCCAGAAATCGAGGAAAAAAGCTTTACAAATGCCTCTTCCGTACCCACATGGTAAACGCTTTTCGCCGACAGTACCGATAGCGCAACGGACGAGGAAAGTGGCTGGGAATCTGAAAACCTGGGTTCGAATCTCGAAGAAACCTAGCGGATGTCATTCCTTTCGTTTGTATTTTTCCATATCTCAATTCATAGGGATAGGAGGTTTAATAAGGTAAGTAAATCAATAAGGAATGATAATAATAAGGTAGGCAAACTAATTTCCCAAACGCCCTGAGTTAGTAAAGTACTAAACTTTCAAGCCTTGTCACACGAAAACAACTCCGGGTAAGAGTGCTGAGAATTCCTCACGAGGTACCACAGATAGCCAGCCGTGCGACGCTTGATTACAGCGAGGCACGGGACAGAATGCACGCGGGGAGAGTTATGTTGTCCCGGTTGCCCCTTCGTCGTATTGTAGTTGTGAACCTGGAAGAGTGAAGGTGTCCAGCATGAACCTTACAGAAGTCAATCGGAAAGAGCTGTTTTCCGTCATCAGGCTGCCGCGAACCACGCGGATACATGTAGTGATTTTTCCGTCGTTAAAGCGCCAAATGAAATACGTTTTGTGAATGAATACAGTTTCTTCGAGATTCGAACCCTGGTCCTCCGATTCTCAGGTAGTTACCTTGGCCGTTTGTCTATCGGTGCTGGCGGCGAAAATCGTTTACCATGTGGGTACAGAAGGGACAGTTGTAAAAGTTTCTTACCTCCATTTCTGGAAAAGTAGGCGTTTTCGGGTCCCACACCTGATGGTGAAAAATGTCCTATTTACAATTATCTATCGATCCCGCCAATTTTGAGTCGATTCCTCGTCATTACCTTTATGGGTGATTTTCTCACAAGCGCGGGGTTGTTGACCCAAAATATCTTAGATTCCTTCGTTTTAGATTGTACACAAGCGACCTGTCAAATTTGAGCCGAATCGGTTGGCCGTGTCTGAGGCCTTCCCCTTGTCAGGTAAAAAGGTTTCCGACATGATTATGGCAGAACGCCGGGAATTAAAAGACTTTGAACATGGAATGGTAGTTGAAGCTAGACGCAGGGGACTTTCCATTTTGGAAATCGTTTGGTAATTCAATATTGCGAGATCCACAGCGTCAAGAGTACCAAATTTCAGGCATTACATCTCACCACTGACAACGCACTGGCCGACGGCCCCCACTTAACAACCGACAGCAGCGGCGTTTGCATAGACTTGTCAGTTCTAAAAGACAAACATCACACCATGAAACAACTGTAGAAATCGATGTGGGACATACGACGATAGTATCCATTGGGACAGTGAGGAGAAATTTGGCATCAAAGGGCTATGGCAGCAGACGACCGACGCGAGAGCCTTTGCTAACAGCTCGACATGGCCTGCAGCGCCTCTCCTGGGCTCGTGACCATATCGATTGGACCATAGGCGATTGGAAAACCTTGGCCTTATCAGATGAGTCCCGATATCAGTTGGTAAGAGCCGATGGTACGGTTAGAGTGTGACGCAGAACCCACGTGTCATGGACCCAAATTGTCAACAAGACACCGTGCAAGCTGGTGGTGCGCCATAATGGTATGTGTTGTGTTTGCGTGGAATTTATAACACTATACTGCATCACGTATTGTTCAACATACAATATGTATTACCAAATATGGTATTACGATGCAGTAAATGTTACCCTCTTGGAGGATTTAAGTAAAATTGACCGTGAGTTACCTAATGGATTTGGATTATTGAACCTGAATGTAACAGTAGAAACCAGTAAGCTAAAGATTGAAATCTGCAAAATGTTTTAAGTAACCAAGCATACTTAAATGACATAAAATATGGTCGCCAGCCTAATTAGGCATAGTAATATGAAACATTACCTTTAAAGAATCTGTATTGAATTTTGGTAAAGGAAAGCTACCATTACTTCTTTCCCAGAGAAATGCAATGAAACTCTACTATAATAAGATAAGTGATACAGTGAATACTAGCAGTCATAAATAGTGTGTGCAAGCTCTCACAGGAACAATTGACACACTATCTGTTCTCAACAGTAATACTTTGTCATATATAAATTATCTCATCATCAAATGTCGTGAATGACACTACTAAACCAAAAACGGACATGGACATGGTCTTGTTTCAATAGTTACTTTTCATATAGGACAAATATAATTAAAAGTCACTGGCAACAGGATTTTTACACTCACTATGAAGCAATCTTATTTCTATTTTTATGAAAAAAAGCAATTACTGTAACTTTATCTTTTATAGTCAAATGGGGCCCCTGACCTGTCTTTCCAATTTTTGCTACACAAAGCATACAAAACTCAAAATTTACTTCAACTGCAATTAATATATTCATTATTCAAGTAAGTTTATTCATTTTAAGCAACTCCAAATTGGGGACTCTTAAAATGTTCATTATCAACAAGTCGATTTGGTAGATGCAAATTTAGGTATTACTTTTTCACAAATGTATCTCAACTTGCATGGCTTTTAAAACAGTTGATGCCAATGATTTTCCACGCAGATTCTTAAGTATGACTTTAAATGCATTTACACTCTAACTTCAAGACAACGTGCTGTGTTATTGCCATTTATACAATCAGTAATTTTCACTAAGAAAATTTAATGCAGTTTATCTTTAATGCACAAACACTTTGAAATAAAGCAAGTGAGTCACTATGGAGGTTTTCAAAAATGCAACACTAACTTCCTCCCTTAATTTCAATTGAAACCACAGTATCCCTATACATCTTGTTGCATTCAGAATTAAGCAACAAGTAATTATGTGGAATGGATCCTAAGAGGTATGATGAGAGGAACCAATTCAAGTGTCGGACACACAATTTAAAATAATGTGTCTTATTATGGCAAATTAACAACGGTTAAATGTACTGGTTCATACTTTGACCTCTTAGATTTGCTGAAGTGATGGGGCAATATTGGTGGCGAGTACATGGTGGCTACCTGATCCTTCCTCTGGATGTAATTTGCTCTATTACTTTCTTCTAAGCGACGAAATTATCAACTTTAGAGCCTATTCCAATAATAGAGCACCATTTTATAGCCGTACCCATATCCGAGACCTTTCCATATTAATCCAGGTACTGGATGCTACCCTCGACACTTGCGCTGTCCACTCACTTGCTGCTCAGACCAGATTTCTCCAGTAGCTACCTGCCGACTGATTCTCACTTGGCGCACAGATTGAGCGCCACATCCACCTTTTAGTCCGCGCCATCCACATTTTGGCACACGCCAACTCACTTCCGTTACAAATGGGAAGTACTGTAGCTTTTCATTTTATACTATTCAAGTCGCTAGGTATGAACCAGCTTGTACATAGTTGTAAAAAAACATCTTTTAAAAAATCTTAATATTTAAATACATTAACATGTCAACACAAAAGCCACATATTTGTATAACATTTCCCTCCAATTAATACAAATAATTTAAATAGTAAAAAGAAAACATTTTACACAACTTTCCACTTCATTAACATAGGTCAGAGACATTATATAGTGAAAAATACATACTTCACACTGAACAGAATTAATCAGTACAAAGTATTTATGGTATTAATTATTGCATTAAAATGAACTGGGTCCTCTGGTCCAATTCAAACGATCATTGACTGGAAACGGTTATTTTCGCCCTCTTGGGGACTGTTTGTAGCCATTCATGCACTTGTTGTTGTTGTGGTCTTCAGTCCCGAGACTGGTTTGATGCAGCTCTCCATGCTACCCTATCCTGTGCACGTTTCTTCATCTCCCAGTACTTACTGCAACCTACATCCTTCTGAATCTGGTTAGTGTATTCATCTCTCGGTCCCCCTCTACGATTTTTGCCCTATACGCTGCCCTCCAATGCTAAATTTGTGATCCCTTGAGGCCTCATAACATGTCCTACGAACCGGTCCCTTCTTTTTCTCAAGTTGTGCTTCAAACTCCTCTTCTCCCCAATGCTGTTCAATACTTCATCATTAGTTACGTGATCTACCCATCTAATCTTCAGCATTCTTCTGTAGCACCACATTTCGAAAGCTTCTATTCTCTTCTTGTCCAAACTATTTATCGTCCATGTGTCACTTCCATACATGGCTACACTCCATACAAATACATTCAGAAACGACTTCCTCACACTTAAATCTATACTCGATCTTAACAAATTTCTCTTCTTCAGAAATTCTTTCGTTGCCATTAGCAGTCTACATTTTATATACTCTCTACTTCGACCATCATCAGTTATTTTGCCCCCCAAAGAGCAAAATTCCTTTACTACTTTAAGTGTCTCATTTCCTAATCTAATTCCATCAGAATCATCCGACTTAATTCGACTACATTCCATTATTCGCGTTTTGCTTTTGTTGATGTTCATCTTATATCCTCCTTTGAAGACACTGTCCATTCCATTCAACTGCTCTTCCAAGTCTTTTGCTGTCTCTGATAGAATTACAATGTCATCGGCGAACCTCAAAGTTTTTATTTCTTCTCCATGGATTTTAATACCTACTCAGAATTTTTCTTTTGTTTCCTTTACAGCTTGCTCAATATACATATTGAATAACATCGTGGAGAGGCTACAGCCTTGTCTCACCCCCTTCCCAATTACTGCTTCCCTTTCATGCCCCTCGACTCTTATAACTGCCATCTGGTTTCTGTACAAATTGTAAATAGCTTTTCGCTTCCTGTATTTTACCCCGCCATCTTTAGAATATGAAAGAGAGTATTCCAGTCAACATTGTCAAAAGCTTTCTCTAAGTCTACAAGTGCTAGAAAGGTAGGTTTGTCTTTCCTTAATCCAACTTCTAAGATAAGTCGTAAGGTCAGTATTGCCTCACGTGTTCCAATATTTCTACGGAATCCAAACTGATATTCCCCGAGGTCGGCTTCTACCAGTTTTTCCTTTCGTCTGTAAAGAATTTGTGTTAGTATTTTGCAGCTGTTACTTATTAAACTGATAGTTCGGTAATTTTCTCATCTGTCAACAATTGCCTTCTTTGGGGTTGGAATTACACTCCTGGAAATTGAAATAAGAACACCGTGAATTCATTGTCCCAGGAAGGGGAAACTTTATTGACACATTCCTGGGTTCAGTTACATCACATGATCACACTGACAGAACCACAGGCACATAGACACAGGCAACAGAGCATGCACAATGTCGGCACTAGTACAGTGTATATCTACCTTTCGCAGCAACGCAGGCTGCTATTCTCCCATGGAGACGATCGTAGAGATGCTGGATGTAGTCCTGTGGAACGGCTTGCCATGCCATTTCCACCTGGCGCCTCAGTTGGACCAGCGTTCGTGCTGGACGTGCAGACCGCGTGAGACGACGCTTCATGCAGTCCCAAACATGCTCAATGGGGGACAGATCCGGAGATCTTGCTGCCCAGGGTAGTTGACTTACACCTTCTAGAGCACGTTGGGTGGCACGGGATACATGAGGACGTGCATTGTCCTGTTGGAACAGCAAGTTCCCTTTCCGGTCTAGGAATGGTAGAACGATGGGTTCGATGACGGTTTGGGTGTACCGTGCACTATTCAGTGTCCCATCGACGATCACCAGAGGTGTACGGCCAGTGTAGGAGATCGCTCCCCACACCGTGATGCCGGGTGTTGGCCCTGTGTGCCTCGGTCGTATGCAGTCCTGATGGTGGCGCTCACCTGCACGGCGCCAAACACGCATACGACCATCATTGGCACCAAGGCAGAAGCGACTCTCATCGCTGAAGACGACACGTCTCCATTCGTTCCTCCATTCACGCCTGTCGCGACACCACTGGAGGCGGGCTGCACGATGTTGGGGCGTGAGCGGAAGACGGCCTAACGGTGTGCGGGACCGTAGCCCAGCTTCATGGAGACGGTTGCGAATGGTCCTCGCCGATACCCCAGGAGCAACAGTGTTCCTAATTTGCTGGGAAGTGGCGGTGCGGGCCCCTACGGCACTGCGTAGGATCCTACGGTCTTGGCGTGCATCCGTGCGTCGCTGCGGTCCAGTCCCAGGTCGACGGGCACGTGCACCTTCCGCCGACCACTGGCGACAACATCGATGTACTGTGGAGACCTCACGCCCCACGTGTTTAGCAATTCGGCGGTACGTCCACCCGGCCTCCCGCATGCCCACTATACGCCCTCGCTCAAAGTCCGTCAACTGCACATACGGTTCACGTCCACGCTGTCGCGGCATGCTACCAGTGTTAAAGACTGTGATGGAGCTCCGTATGCCACGGCAAACTGGCTGACACTGACGGCGGCGGTGCACAAATGCTGCGTAGCTAGCGCCATTCGACGGCCAACACCGCGGTTCCTGGTGTGTCCGCTGTGCCGTGAGTGTGATCATTGCTTGTACAGCCCTCTCGCAGTGTCCGGAGCAAGTATGGTGGGTCTGACACACCGGTGTCAATGTGTTCTTTTTTCCATTTCCAGGAGTGTATTATATTCTTCTTGAAGTCAGAGAACTTAATGTTGGCAAAAAACATTGTCGTGCTACCGGGCTACAATTGTTCGCGATTGGTTTGAAGAGCATTCTGGAGTACTCGAGCGAATGGTTTGGCCACCCAGATGGCTCGACATGAATCCCACCGAACATTTATGGGATATAATCAAGAGGTTAGTTCGTGCATAAAATCGTGCACTGACACCACTTTCACAATTATGGACGGCTTTAGAGGCAGCAGGCTCATTGTTTCCGAAGGGGACTTCCAACGACTTGTTGAGTACAAGCCACTTTGAGTTGCTACAATAAGTAGAGCAAGAGGGGGTCCGACAAGATATTATTGAGATATCCTATGACACCTCAGTGTAAATTTAGAGAAAATATTCCTTATCTGATATATGAGTTTGATATTCACATTTCTTGTATTCATTAAAAGTGCTTCTATTTTCCGCACGGTAGCTGACTGCATCCAGATGCGCAGCAGACCGCGTGGAAGCGGCCCCAGACTTTTAGGTCGTTGTTGCGAGGCGACACCAGCGTCCTCTGCAGGCAGGGCGGCCCTTTGATTGAACGCAGCGCTCTGGGCGGCTAATGAAAAGTGGCGCTCGCCTTCTCCACGGCTTCGTCTCCCCCTCACGGAACGCGCGGGGGCCCCGACCTCCTCACGTTACGTCAAGCCTACACCCTAGCTCCTACCTAATCTCTCACACCATTCATTACTCTTCTCCACTTCTCTCACCAACACCACGTCTTCTCCCTCTTTACCGGTACTCCAAATTTTGTTACGCCACTCCTTACCACGATACTACCATCTTTCCTTTCACCGCGAAAAATACCTGTTTCTACGTCTACATCGACGTCCATTCCTTGCAAACCATTGAAATGTGTGACAGTGGGCACTTCACATTATACCATTTATTATAGCGTTTTGCCATTCCATACACAGAGTGCTGGAAGGAAATCACTCTAATCTTGTCCTCGTGGTACATATGGGGTTGTAATATATTCCTAGACTTAAGACTTACAGTTGGCTCTAGAAACTTTCTAAGTAGATTTTCACAGCATAGTTTGCGTCTATATTCAAGCTTGACAGTCATATTTCTTTAGCGTCTCCGTGAGTCCTTAGCGTCGTACAAACCTGTGACCGCTCATTCGTGTTGCCCTTCTGTGTACACATCCAATATTCCCAGTTACTCCTATTTGGTACTGTTCCCACACACTTCAACAATACTCTAAGATAGCATGTACAGGTGCATTGTAAGCAACTCTCTTTGTAGACTGGTTGTGTTTCCCAAATATTATACCAACGACGCGATGTTTGCACCTGGTTTACCTATGACTAAGCCTATGTGATCTCTCCACTTCATATCCCTACAAATTCTACAACAGTTAATTGTACGAGTTGACCTATTCCTACTGCGAGTCGTTGGCATTGCTGTCATACAATACTAAGTTGTTTTCATTTCTGGAAGTGCACAATTTTACATTTCTGAACATTTAAAGCTATGTTTGCACCAATTTGAAATCTTATCGGGCCTAACTAAATGAATGTGCAACCTTTTTCAGAGAGTCCTTCATTATAGATAACTGCATCTGCGAAAAGTTGTCGGTTAGGGTTAAGAATCTCTGCTAGGTCATTAATATAGAACATGAGCAGTTAAGGTCTCAACAAGTTTTCCCGGGGCACAGCTGAAGATGTTTCTACATCTGTCAGGAGCTCTCCATCCAAGATAACATTCTGCGCCCTCCACACCGAGAAATGGTCTGCCCAGTCACAAATTTCGCTTTATATTCCAGACGATCCTACGTTCCGTAATAGCCATGGATGGAGGAGGAGGAGATTAGTGATTAATGTCCCGTCTACAACGAGGTCATCGGAGACGGAGCACAAGCTCGGATTAGGAAAGGGTGGGGAAGGAAATTGGCCGTGCCCTTTCAAAGGAACCGTCGCAGCATTTGCCTGAAGTGATATAGGGAAATCACGGAAAACCTAAATCAGGTTGGCCGGACGTGGGATTGAACCGACGTCCTCCCGAATGCGAATAGCCATAGATGTTGGTGCTGAAAGTAAAGAGATACTGCTTCTCCTCACTGCTTTGACCCATATCTTACTCGACGTCATGAGACAAATCTTTATTTTATAATTCTTTGTGCTAACTTTAGTATCCGTTGTCCAAACGGAGCTTTAATTTCTGTTGAGTACTTAGGCGAGATTTACGGACGTTGGTCGCATCAGGAGCGTTCACCAATCTGTCACAAAAGCTGGTCCTTTAAACGTTCTCAATAGCATGTTGTGAAAAGAATGCCTTCTTCCCTCCCGTTTGAGTTCACAGAGAATCTTCGTAATACTAGCCGAAACTACCCATAACAAAGCTGCCAGTAAACCTCTGAAGCCCGCCCGGCTAGACGCGCGATGTAGCGCGCTGCTTCCAAAGTGGGAAAGCGTGCCGGTCCCCGGTATAAATCCGCCCAGCGGATAAGTGTCGAAGTCTGGTGTGCCGGCCAGCCTGCGGATGGTTTTAAGGCGGTTTTCCATTTGCATCGGGGAATGCGGGCTGGTTCCCCTTATTCCGCCTCAGTTACACTATGCCAGCGATTGCTGCCCAACCACTGTCTCCACTTACATGTGCACCAGAATTACTCTACCACGCAAACATTTGGGGATACAGTCGTCTGGTGTGAGACGTTCCCTGGGGGGGGGGGGGGGGGGGGGAGGGAGGGGTCCACTGGGGACCGAACCGCACAATAACCGTGGGTTCGGTTTGGGGCGGCGGTGAGGTAAGTGGACTGCTGTGGCGTGATGTGGGGTTGTGAACCACTGAGGGCTACGGCGGGAACGAAGCCTATCCGTCGTTGTAGGTCCCCAGTTCAATACACAATACACAAAGCCTCTGAATTGTTTCCGTGCCTTCCCTTAATCCGACCTGGTGGGGACCTCAGACGCTCCAGCAGTACTCAAGAATGGGTCGCCAAAGTGTTATGTACGCTGCCTTCTTTACAGACGATGTGCACTTCCCTAGAATTCTCCCAATAAAACGAAGTCGACCATTCACCTTCCCTGCTACCATCCTTAGGTTCTCCTTGCATTTCATGCCGCTTTGCTACAATATCCCATGCCTAGAGACATTCTAAGGAAAGAAAAAGATAACGACGCGGTACGAAAGAATTCCGAATTGGACGGAAATTGGTAGATGAAGTGTACAATAAGAGACAAACAAATGTTTACAATTTCAGAAAAATTGGGTGATTCATTCAAAAGAAAGACCTCCGCAAACTGAGCGAGTCAATAAGGCGTTGGTTCACCTCTGACTTATGCACGCAGGTATTCGGCTTGGCATGACTGATAGAGTTTTGGGTTGCCTTCCTAAGCGATATCGTGTGAAAATGTCTCCAAATTGGCGAGTTAGAGCGTCCAAATCCCGAGATGGTCGGAGGACCCTGCCAACAATGCTCCGAACGTACTCAGTTTGGCAGAGATCTGGCAACCTTGATGACAAAGGTAGGATTTGGCAAGAATGCAGACAAACAGTAGAAACTCTCGCCCGGTGCGGCCGGGCGTTATGTCACTGAAAACTAAGTCCAGGACGGCTCACCGGAATCACATTCACTGAAGCAGAATTGCCTTAAGTGATGAGTTCCGCTTCGAACTGAAACTCGATGACCAGCGAGGACATGTTTTAGACGATCTGCACATCGATGAGATACTCACTCTTCATATAGGCCGACAACCAGGAGTTATGGTCTGGGGTGCCATTACATTTCATAGCAGGACTCATTTAGTTGTTATTCGCGGCACTATTGCAGCACAAAGGTACGTCGGCTATACTCTACGCCCCACGCACCGTTTTGTTCTCCATCATGGCAGCATTTCAGCAAGGTAATGCCCGCCCGCACGCAGTCACAGTTCCTACTGCTTGTCTTCGCGCTTGCCGAACCCTACCTTGGCTAGCAACGCCGCCAGATCTGTCCACATTTGAAGCATTATAGGGAGGTCCGTCCATACAACTCGAGCAACCATGATTTTGAATACGGGCCTGAACGCTCGAGGTCCTCGTCGAACCTGTGGGATAGTTTTAAAAAAAACCATGTACATTAATATACCTAGTGCTTACATTAATGCAAAATATTAAGGTTCTGCGTGTAAGGCACTACCAGTACACTACACAGTGTAGAGAAATACATATTATTCTATATTAGAACAAATAAGCCCTCGGTCGTCACAAATATTAAGTCAAAATTGACCAGGTTTCGACGCTACTATGAGCGTCGTCTTCAGAATTAAACTAACTGTTCTAAAACATATTAGGTATATAATACATTAATAAAATTAAAGTTTGTACTGACTGCAAAGAGATGCAGTACTTACAAGTCACATTTAAAAAAAAAGATCTAAGCCGGAAAGGCGACGTCTTGAATAGTTGTAAATAAGATGGCGAGCCGCTAAGGGCTGCTCGTACTTGAGTGAACAAGGGTTGCAACGAGACTGAGGTGCCCACGTTAGAAAGTGTGGGCAAGTAAACATGGTGTTGCTACGAGCACCACCTAGCAGCCGCAGAAACAACTAAGCTACTGTACATTCAAAATTAGACACATGAAATTGTGATGCAGCTGATTCAGGCATAACGTAAGCATTAATAATAACGGGATGAAGTTACATATTTATCTGCTTTAAACAGAGATACATTTTGCAACGGAAAAACGTCAATTGTGACATACAAGAAAACTGCAAAGATGTAACAGGAAAACAACATTTCGGTAAACTGCGAGAGGAAATCTGAATCAAAGATCAAGCAATGCCTTTATACAGTCGAAAAAGTTTTTATTTCGCAGCTGCAGGTGTTCGTTGAGAATGAGGCCATCATGACGAGAGAGATGTTTGAAAATCTCCAATTCCTTTAAAACATCTAACCTACTCCCCTTCTTTTCGTTATGCAGAATATTGTTATCGCCTATGGCTTTAGACACGTGTCCAGTAATTAAGAGATGAAGCTCGCCATCTTATTTACAACTATTCATGACGTCTCCTTTCCGGCATAGATCTTTTTTAAAATGTGACTTGTAAGTACTGCGTCTCTTTCCAGTCAGTACAAGCTTTAATTTTATTAATGTACTATATACGTAATATGTTTTAGAACAGTTAGTTTAATTCTGAAAAAGACGCTCATAGTAGCGTCGAAACCTGGTCTATTTTGACGTAATATTTGTGACCGAGGGCTTATTTGTTCTAATATAATTCTGACACGGTCACTGAGCCTTAGCAGCTATGTTCAAAGTTTTATACTGTATAATGGTAAGACAGAGATTTAGGAACCAGGCTTTAAATTGTAGGACATTTCCAGCGGCGGATGTGGACTCTGACCGCAATCTATTGGTTATGAACTGTAGATTAAAACTGAAGAACCTGCAAAAGCTGGGAATTTAAGAAGATGGGACCTGGATAAACTGACAGAACCAGAGGTTGCAGAGAGTTTCAGGGAGAACATTACGGAACAATTGACAAGAATGGAGGAAAGAAATACAGTAGAAGAAGAATGGATAGCTTTGAGAGATGAAATAATAAAGGCAGCAGAGGATCAAGTAGGTAAGAGGACGAACTCTAATAGAAATCCTTGGGAAACAGTAGAGAGATTAAATTTAATTGATGAAAGGCGAAAGTACAAAAATCGAGTGAATGAAGCAAGCAAAAAAGAATACAAACGTCTCAAAAATGAGATCGACAGGAAGTGCAAAATGGGTAAGCAGGGATGGCTAGAGGACAAATGTAAGGATGTAGAGGCTTATCTCACTAGGGGTAAGGAAAATTAAAAAGACCTTAGGAGAAAAAAGAACCACTTGGATGAACATCAAGAGCTCAGATGAAAACCCAGTTCTAAGCAAAGAAGGGAAAGCAGAAAGGTGGAAGGAGTATATAGAGGGTCTATACAAGGGCGATGTTCTTGAGGACAATATTATGGAAATGGAAGAGGATGTAGATGAAGATGAATTGGGAGGTATGATACTGTGTGAAGAGTCTGACAGAACACTGAAAGACCTAAGTCGAAACAAGGCCCCGGGAGTACACAACATTCCATTAGAACTACTGATAGCCTTGGGAGAGCCAGCCCTGACAAGACTCTACCATCTGGTTCAAATGGCTCAAAATACTATGGAAGTTGACATCTGAGGTCATCAGTCCCCTAGACTTAGAACTACCTAAACCTAACTAACCTAAGTACATCACACACATCCATGCCCGAGGCAGGATTCGAACCTGCGACCGTATCAGCCGCGCGGTCCCGGACTGAAGCGCCTAGAACCGCTCAGCCACCGCGGCCGGCTACCATCTGATGAGCAAGATGTATGAGACAGGTGATATACCCTCAGACTTCAAGAAGAATATAATAATTCCAAGCCCAAAGAAAGCAGGTGTTGACAGCTGTGAAAATTACCGGCTTCAAAATACTAACACGAATTCTTTACAGACGAATGGAAAAACTGGTAGAAGCTGACCTCGGGGAGATCAGTTTGGATTCCGTAGAAATGTTGGAACTCGTGAGGCAATACTGACCCTACGACTTATCTTAGAAGACAGATTAAGGAAATGCAAACCTACGTTTCTAGCAGAGCAAGCTTTTGACAATGTTGACTGGAATACACTCTTTGAAATTCTTCAGGTGGTAGGCATCAAATACAGGGAGCGAAAGGCTATTTACAATTTGTACAGAAACCAGATGGCAGTTATAAGAGTCGAGGGACATGAAAGGGAAGCAGTGGTTGGGAAGGGAGTGAGACAGGGTTGTAGCCTATCCGCGATGTTATTCAGTCTGTATATTGAGCAGGCAGTTAAGGAAAAGCGGAGTAGGAATTAAAATCCATGGAGAAGAAATAAAAACTTTGAGGTTCGCCGATGATATTTTAATTCTGTCAGAGACAGCTAAGGACGTCGAAGAGCAGTTGAACGGAATGGACAGTGTCGTGAAAGGAGGACATAAGATGAACATCAACGAGGATGATACAATGTAGTCGAATTAAATCGGATGATACTGAGGGAATCAGATTAGGAAATGAGACACCTAAAGTAGCAAATGAGTTTTACTATTTAGGGAGCAAAATAACATGATGTTCGAGGTAGAGAGGATATAAAATGTAGACTGGCAATGGCTAGGAAAGCGTTTCTGAAGAAGAGAAGTTTGTTAACATCGAGTATAGACTTAAGTGTCAGGAAGTAATTTCTGAAAGTATTTGTATGGATCGTAGCCATGTATGGAAGTGAAACATGGACGATAAATAGTTTAGACAAGAAGAGAATAGAAGCTATCGAAATGTGGTGCTACAGAAGAATGCTGAAGATTAGATGAGTAGATCATATAACTGATGAGGAGGTATTGTATAGTATAGTGGTTTCATAGCGGTTGGGGTATGTTTCCGTAGAATGGACTAGATCGTCTCGTGCAACTGAACCGATCATTGACTAGAAATAGTTACATGGAGACCTTTTGCAGCCATCATATGCTCCATGTTCCCAAACAATGATGAAATTTTTATTAATTACAGTGACCCATGTCACCGGGCAACAGTTGTTCGTGACGGGCTTGAAAAAAACATTCTGGACAATTCGAGCGAAAGATTTGGCCACTCAGAAAGCCCGACGTGAATCCCATCGAAAGTTTATGGGCTGTAATCGAAAGGTCAGTTCCACACATCAGTTGAGCGAATTTACAGTAGCTGTAACATGACATCACAAGGTGAAATGAGACAGGAACTGAAGATGGTATTACCCGGTTACACCTACAAAAGGATATTAAGCAATTACGTCACCTTGTGGTCTGATACACTGCCATGTTGAAAGATGGAAGGGATACTCCCTAGCCTGCCAGCCGACGCTATTTATTTCCGTTTACTAATTATTACTAAATAACATATACATCTTGTTCGTAATAACAAGAGAGATCCTCTTAGCACTACACCATCATTACGTAATCAAAATATTATTACTATTAACTTTCAGTAGATAGCAAAGCAATTGGAAAGTACCTAATCTCTTCGAGTGTCTTGAGCTTCGCGCTGAGCAGGGTAATTTGCGCCAAACAGTAAGTTGCATGGACTGAATCTGCTTAGTGTATTCATCTCTAGGTCTCCCTATATGATTTTTACCCTCCACGCTGCCCTCCAGTACTAAATTGGTGATCCCTTCATGCCTCAGAACATGTCCTACCAACCGATCCCTTCTTCTTGTCAAGTTGTGCCACAAACTCCTCTTCTCCCCAATTCTAATCAATACCTCCTCATTAGTTATGTGACCTACCCATCTAATCTTCAGCATTCTTCTGTAGCACCACATTTCGAAAGCTTCTATTATCTTCTTGACCAAACTATTTACTGTCCATGTTTCACTTCCATACACGGCTACACTCCGTACAAATACTTTCGGAAACGACTTCCTGACAGTTAAATCTGTACTCGATGTTAACAAATTTCTCTTCTTCAGAAACGCTTTCCTTACCATTGCCAATCTACATTTTATATCGTCTCTATTTCGACCACCATCAGTCATTTTGCTTCCCAAACAGCAAAACTCATTTACTACTTTAAGTGTCTCATTTCCTAATCTAATTCCCTCAGAGTCACCCGATTTAATTCGACTACATTGCGTATTCCTCGTTTTGCTTTTGTTGATGTTCACCTTATACCCTCCTTTCAAGACACTGTCCATTCCGTTCAACTGCTCTTCCAAGTCCTTTGCTGTCTCTGACAGAATTACAATGTCATCGGCGAACCTCAAAATTTTTATTTCTTCTCCATGGATTTTAATACCTACTCCAAATTTTTCTTTTGTTTCGTTTGCTGCTTGCTCAACATACAGATTGAATAACATTGGGGATAGGCTACAACCCTGTCTCACCTCCTTCCCAACCACTGCTTCCCTTTCGTGCCCCTCGACTTTTATAATTGTCATCTGGTTTCTGTACAAATTGTAAATAGCTTTTCGCTCCCTGTATTTTACCCCTGCCACCTTCAGAATTTGAAAGAGAGTATTCCAGTCAACATTGTCAAAAGCTTTCTCTAAGTCCACAAATACTATGAACGTAGGTTTATAGCATTCTAAGGTAAGTCGTAAGGTCAGTATTGCTTCACGTGTTCCAATATTTCTACGGAATTCAAACTGATCTTCCCCGATGTCGGCTTCGACCAGTTTTTCCATTCGTCTGTAAAGGATTCGCGTTTGTATTTTGCAGCCGTGACTTATTAAATTGATAGTTCGGCAACTTTCACATCTGTCAACACCTGCTTTCTTTGGGATTGGAATTATTATATTATTCTTGAAATCTGATGGTATTTCGCCTTTCTGATACATTTTGCTCACCAGATGGTAGAGTTTTGTCAGGTCTGGCTCTCCTAAGGCTGTCGGTAGTTCTAATGGAATGTTGTCTACTCCCGGGGCCTTGTTTCGACTTAGGTCTTTCAGTGCTCTGTCAAACTCTTCACGCAGTATCATTCCTCCCATTTCATCTTCATCTACATCCTCTTCCATTTCCATAATATTGTCCTCAAAATATCGCCCTTGTATGGGCCCTCTATATACTCCTTCCACCTTTCTGCTTTCCTTTCTTTGCTTAGAACTGGGTTCCCATCTGAGCTCTTGTAATTCATCCAAGTGGTTCTCTTCTCTCCAAGGTCTCTTTAATTTTCCTATAGGCAGTATCTATCTTACCCCTAATGAGATAAGTCTCTACATCCTTACATTTGTCCTCTAGCCATCCCTGCTTAGCCATATTGCACTTCCTGTCGATCTCATTTTTGAGACGTTTGTATTCCTTTTTGCCTGCTTCATTTACTCCATTTTTGTACTGTCGCCTTTTTTATCAATTAAATTCAATATTTCTTCTGTCACTCAAGGATTTCTACTAGTCCTCGTATTTTTAGCTACTTGATCCTCTGCTGCCTTCACTATTTCATTCCTCAAAGCTACCCATTCTTCTTCTGCTGTATTTCTTTCCCCCATTCTTGTCAATTGTTTCCTTATGCTCTCCCTGAAACTCTGTACAACCTCTGGTTTAGTCAGTTTATCCAGGCCTCATCTTCTTAAATTCCCATTTTTTTGCGGTTTCTTCAGTTTTAATCTACAGTTCATAACCAATATATTGTGGTCAGAGTCCACATCTGCCCCTGGAAATGTCTTACAATTTATAACGTGTTTCTAATTCTCTGTCTTACCATTATAGTATCTGTCTGAAACCTGTCAGTATCTCCAGGCTTCTTCCATGTATACAACCTTCTTTTATGATTTTTTAACCAAGTGTTAGCTATGATTAAGTTATGCTCTGCGCAAAATTCTACCAGACGGCTTCCTCTTTCATTTCTTCCCCCTAATCCATATTCGCCTACTACGTTTCCTTCTCTTCCTTTTCTTACTATCGATTTCCAGTCACTCATGACTATTAAATTTTCGTCTCCCTTCACTATCTGAATAATTTCTTTTATCTCATCATACATTCCTTCAATTTCTTCGTCATTTGCAGATCTAGTTGGCATATAAACTTGTACTACTGTAGTAGGCGTGGGCTTCGTGTCTATATTTGCCACAATAAAGCGTTCTCTATGCTGTTTGTAGTAGATTACCCGCACTCCTATTTTTATTCATCGTTAAACCTACTCCTGCTTTACCCTATTTGATTTTGTATTTATAACCCTGTATTCACCTGACCAAAAGTCTTGTTCCTCTTCTCACCGAACTTCGCTAATTCGCAGTATATCTAACTTTAACCTACCCATTTCCCTTTTTAAATTTTCTAATTTACCTGCCCGATTAAGGGACCTGACGTTCCACGCTCCGATCCGTAGAACGCCAGTTTTCTTTCTCCTGATAACGACGTCCTCTTGAGTAGTCCCCGTCCGGAGATCCGAATGGGGGACTACTTTACCTCCGGAATATTTTACCCAAGAGGACGCCATCATTATTTAATTATACAGCAAAGCTGTATGCCCTCGTTACCTATGCGAAAAGTTTGAGTTCAGACCAGGCGCGCTGCTTCTCCCTGCTCAGAGACTAAGACCACACAACGCGAAATTTTCTAAGACGTTTGGCTTCCTAGTTACGTAAAGACTGACTGTCCGCTTTCCCGTCTCAATCCGAACTGTACCCTTTGGTGTTTAGACCACCACTGTCTGCTTTCGCGTCTGCACTAGCACTGCCCCTGTGCCCATCTTCTGTTGCGTCTTCCCGCGTGCCGAACATCTTTGCTCAGCTGACTATCGCAGTTCCCTTTCCTGAGGCCGTCCATCTGATTGGCTACAGCTTATTCTACATTATTTTACATTTTAATATATTTAAATAATCAAAGCTTGACCACTTTCACGTTCTAAATAAAGTAACAATAATAACCATTACCTAATACACGTTAAATTCATTTACATAAAACCAATACAATTTGCTTCTTAACTTTGAATGTCAGGGCCAGTAGCCTTGCGCCCATATGCTTTCTGATAAATAAATAAAGAACCAAAGTTGCTATTATGCACCAAACCCAACAACAAATATTGTATTAGCTAATAATTCAATAAGGTGTCATACTGCCATCGTTCAATGTGTTTTATGTGGAGGAAATGATGGTCTGATGCTTAACTGAAAATACTGAAAATTTAAATTTACGATATCTTTTAAACAAATAAAGTTACAGAGTTGATATTTACAACGTTTGTCGTTTTAATGAGGTGCTTCCATATGAAATGTCGATCGTTAAGGTCGACTGAAACGTTCAGATTATAGCATTCAAGTCTTTGTTTCAAAACTTGTTAATTTCACTTTAACAGTAAATCCTAAACTGTTATAGAAACGATCAATATTCCAGTTTTTTTGAGATCACCATGTAAATTTATGGAGGATGGTGGATTAAAATTATTGTGGCTTCATTCCCTGACTTGCTACAGAATTGAACAGATTCCATAAATGTTTCCCTTTCTGGTCGATCTTAGATCCGCCGTATTTAACACTGCTACGTATCCTTGGCCACAAACGCCTTCTACTGGCTTTCCCTATGACGTAGGTTCCCGTCTGTCCCACTCGCACACTACAGTGCTTAGGCATTAATAGACAATAGATGCCTGTGTGTTTCCCCATCTCGCGGTGAATCTGCGCCCTTTACGTAGCTCACGGTCCTTTACGACAGGGTTCGTTTCACAATTCCTGAGGGCTGACTCTTTCGGCCATATACTTAAATGAGAGCGAAATGCTCGTTAACTCAAACGCGTAACTACAATCCAGTATGTCCAGGAATCACTGTGAATCGGTCCTTGACATTCAAACAACAGTTCATCAAGAAGTTTAAAAAAATTCGCTCAAAAATGAATCTACTTCGCAAGATTGCCGGAAGCGGTTTCCTGTGGACCCTAATACTTTACTCTGGTGAATATTGCGCACGCGTCTGGTATGCTGGAACTTACACCCACCCAACAACGCTCACTTGGTTTTAGAGCCAACAAAGAAGGTTGACGGAGGGGAGTCTATCTAAAGCTCCAAACGTGATCGAAGCTGAACCGCAATAGGATGGCTCAAGGGAGGTGTGGTTGCACCTTGTCGAAGTGACGTGGAATCCGTTCATCTGCGTGTTGCGACTGTGGAATGGATGAGCAAAGAATGGAACCCACTGTTTAAGGAGTGCCTACTTCGAGCTTCTGCAGGTGATCTGATGACTCTACACCAAGTGAATCAGAATACTGTGGGCTGGTTGTCAGATTTGGACATTTCAATTTGAGTGTAGGCACTTCTGTGCACTTGCAAAACCTCACGATAAACAAATAGACATTAACGTGCACACGCTGTAGCGCACGCGAAATGTCGCATTGTTCGACGCGGACGTAGGCGATGGTGCCGTCTGCAGCCTCTCCTGCAAGCAACGTGCGACGCGCGGTCTCTGTCGGAGGTTAGAGCGACGAGCCTCCGGCAGCAGGTGAGTGAGTGCCGCGACGTGCAGAGCAGACGGCGACGTGGCGACTGACGGCTGACGGCTGACGAGTCCTCCGCCGCGCTGCGCTGTTCCGCGTCTGGCCCTAAACGCGTTAAGGGAGCCCCCGGCGTGATTAAGGGCCGCTGCCGCCGCAGGGCTCGCCGTGGCTGATGGGACGACGCTCCGCTCCTCCAGGGCTGCTGCTCGCCTGTAGCTGCGTCTCAGCGATACACGCCGCGTACCGCCTCCAGCCTACTGCAGGCGACCTTTAAGCTGAGGCTAATCTCACACTAGGAGACTTCCTCCGATGAAGCTGAAAGACTACCACATCTTGTAAATTGTCAACCGAGTTCGGCTGAAGAAGACAGGCAGCAAAAGGTCATCATTCAAGTGTTAAGAATGGTTGTGATGTGGGATCTGAGTGGGTGACGGTCAAATGGGGGGTCCCCAGGGATTAGTGTTGGGGCCACTCCTGTTCCTTATTTATATAAATGATATGCCCTCTAGTATTATGGGTAATTACCGAGCGGGGTGGCGCAGTGGTTAGCACACTGGACTCGCATTCGGGAGGACGACGGTTCAATCCCGCGTCCGGCCATCCTGATTTAGGTTTTCCGTGATTTCCCTAAATCGCTCCAGGCAAATGCCGATATGGTTCCTTCGAAAGGGCACGGCCGACTTCCATCCCCGTCCTTCCCTAATCCGATGAGACCGATGACCTCGCTGTCTGGTCTTCCCCAAACAACCAACCAACCTATTATGGGTAATTCTAAAATATTTCCGTTTGTTGATGACACTAGTTTGGTAATGGAGGATGTTGTGAGCAACACTAGCTCTGTTTCAAATAGTGCAGTTCATGACACAAGTTCGTGGCTTGTTGAAAATAAACTAACGCTAAAACACAGTAAGACTCAGCTTTTACCCTTTCTAACAAAGAAACATTAACTCTCGTGACAGAGGAAGACCAGAAGCTAAATTCTTTTGAAATGTGGTGCTATAGACGCATGCTCAAAATAAAATGTATCGACAAGGTCACAAACGAAGTGGTTCTGGAAAGGGCAGGTGAGAAGAGAAGCTTCTGGAGTTTCATTGTTAAAAGAAGAGTGCAATTTACAGGCCATCTATTAAGACATAAAGGACTCCTGAACACAATCATAGAAGGATATGTCGAGGGAAAAAGACGAAGAGGAAGACCACAGCTGAGGTACATGGATCAAATCGTGAAAGATGTGGGATGTAACTCCTATAAAGACATGAAGAGAAAAGCTGAAAGACGTACAGAATGGAGACAAGGTGCCATTGTAGCTGTTACAAACCAATCCTTGGACTGACC
Organism: Schistocerca gregaria; assembly: GCF_023897955.1. Lineage (NCBI taxonomy): Eukaryota > Metazoa > Arthropoda > Insecta > Orthoptera > Acrididae > Schistocerca > Schistocerca gregaria. The sequence goes on along the minus strand of NC_064920.1, from coordinate 1,083,002,689 downwards.
ACTGCAGAAGAAGAAGAAGAAGAAGAAGAAGAAGAAGAAACAAAGAATTCAACAAAACCCGAGGTTTCAATTTCACAGAATGGGCATATGATTAGTGAAACTGAACAGCGCAAATTTGTAGGTGATCAGATAGATGGTAAACTGTCGTGGAAAGTCCACGTTCAGGATCTTGTTCAAAGACTTATTACTGCCATTTTTACTATCCTAACGGTATTTGAAGTAAGTGATCGTTCGACACGAAAATTAGTCTGCTTTCCTCATTTTAATTCGTTTATGTCGTATGGTCTTCCCATTCTGAAAGGATATTTTTGGATCAGAAACGGGCTGTTCGGGCAATAAGAGGTGTAAGTTCGCGAACCTTTTGTCGTCCCCTGTTCGCTGTTCTGGGTGTTCTGACATTGACCTCTCAGTATATACATTCTTTACTGTCGTTTCTTGTTAACAATATCAGCTTATTCCCAAGGATAAGCAGCTTTCGCTCATTTTATACTCGGCAGAAATCCAACCTGCAATTGAATCGCACTTTCTTAACTCTTGTGCAGAATGGTGTGCAGTATACTGCGTATCCAATTTCAATAAGCTACCACAAAAATTCAAAACTCTTAGCCGTAATCCAAGCGGTTTCAAATCGAAACTGAAGAGTTTCCTCATGGGTCACTCCTTCTATTCAGTCGATGAGTTCCTTGAAAAATTAAGCTGATTCTTATGTTATATTGTCGATTGCATTTACTTAAACTTATGGCTTGACTCTTTTTGGATTCTTGAAGATTTCATTTTATCTTTTATTACTTTTAAGTTGTAATTTCATGTGCTGACACGTTCCATGATTTTCTCCTCAATTTGGACCTACGGAAGAATACGTGTAAATAAATAAACAATAAAAATAAAAGTTTCGCCCTGATTTATACACCATCTCATGAAAAGCATCAGGATTCCCCCATTCAATGGCGAATATAGGTCGAGGAGGGGGCGGTATCGTCTTATCGGTAGAGATGCTATAACACGAGAATGACTTGCTCGAGGAGAGCTGACTGACTTCCAACGTAGTCCAGTAATTGAGAGTAATCTGGGTAATGATTCCGTCAAGGACATTGGAAGCCTTCAAAGCTGCCCAGATTGGCTGTTGGTGGTGTGATTGTGAACTGGAAATGCTAAGGAGGAATCACAGCTGAAATTTTGAAGTGGAAATGTGAAGGACCAGAAACAGCTAAAACAAAGACCAGGCAGACCTCAAATACCAACGGACAGGGATCTTCGACCACTGCACAGAGTGGTCTTAAACAAAAATCGCGTGAAATCAGCGGATGAAATCACTCTTAAGTTCCAAAGTGCAACCACCAGTCCACTTGGCGGAGTTGAAAAGAATGTGGTACAATGATCGAGCAGCTCCTTATAAGCCATATATTCCTATAGTCAGTCCTAAGCGACGCTTAAGCACTCCGCCTTCAGGCCACAAGTGGCCTATAGGGACCATCCGACCTCCGTGTCGTCCTCAGCTGAGGATGCGGCTAGGAGGGGCCTGTGGTCAGCACACCACTCTCCCGGTCGTTATGATCAGTTTCTGTTATCGGAGCCGCTACTATTCGGTCGAGTAGCTCCTCAATTGGCATCACGAGGCTGAATGTACCCCGAAAAATGGTAATAGCGCATAGCGGCCGGAATGGTCACCCATCCAAGTGCTGACCTCGCCCGACAGCGCTTAACTTCGGTGATCTGGCGGGAACCGGTGTATCCACTGCAGCAAGGCCGTTGCCAAGCGACGCTTGAGCTGGTATAAAGAACGACGCCAGTGGTCAATGAATGACCGGAAACGAATAATTTGGAGAGAATAATTATGCTGCATCCTGTAGCACTCCAATGCAAGAACTTAGGTTTGGCGATTGCCTGGAGGTCGCTACCTTTCATCATCGGTAATGCCAGCAGTGAAGTACAGAAGAGGTTGTGCTATGGAAGTGTTTTTCATGTTTCGGGTGCGGTCTTCTTATTCCACTTAAGAAAAACGCTAAATGCAGAAGGATACGAAAAGATTTTACAGTACTGTGCATTGCACACAGTAGAGGAACAGTTCAGAGACCACGATTGTTTGTGGAAGCATGACAAAAGCAGCGTCCGCGAGACAGTGGTTTGTGGACAACTACGTCCCTGAAACGGGCTGGCTTGGCCGCAGAGACTATGACTCACACATGGGAAAGACGCTGGAACACATGGTCAACCGCCGACTGACTTGAGTCTTAGATCCGCTGAACACAGTTAGTCGCTCCCAGTGTGGGTTTCCGAGGTGTCGGTAGATCCTCGGAAAGGACTTCTCCTACGCAGAAACTACTTCGTAAGTATCTCATTTCATTCTGAGAGGGCCTGCATCACTGCTTGGAAGCATCACATTCGCAAATGAGGCTTCCAAGAACAACTATCAATATTCACACAGTCCTTCCTTTATAGACAATATTTGGGTTAGCAGGTGGGTGATGTTCTTTCTGAGCGATTCGTGCAAGAGAATAGTGTGACTTCGTTTGCTATTGCCATCAGTGGTATTACATCCCCGGTCAAGTGTCCCTTTCGATTGTCATTGTTCATAGATGACTTTGCCTCATTTTTTGCTTCTCCAACCTCGCGACCACCACTCATCAGTTCCAATCAACGATACGACGGTTGGAGGACTGGGTAGATACCACAGGTTTTAAATTTTCCTCAGAGAAAAGTTTCTGTATTAAATTTGGTCGTTCCTCTCGCTATTTTAACCTGTCTGTTCTTAAGATGTGGGAAACTATTCTCGATATTAAAATTGAGTGACGTTTTGGGTTTCATATTTGATAAGCGACTGACATGGTTATCCAATTTGAAGAATAATCAGACCAAATGTTTAAAGACAATGAATATTTCAAAATGCCCCACCCACAGGTCGCACTGACCAGACCGAGTATGTCTGCTCCATTTTTACATGGCGTTTGTGCGATCTTCGCCTTAACTATGGATGCATGGTTCATGGCTCAGCTAGGGCATCTTATCTGAAGACCATCGATGCTGTTCACCGTGAAGGGATTAGCCTGATGACAGGAGGCTATAGGACCAGTCCGATTTCCACCCTTTTTGTTGTCATCCGATGGCAGTTCCTCAAGAAGGGTCATGTATCCGGCCTGCCCTCTGGTCTCCGGCATTCCGTACCGTTACTCGCCATCCAGTGGAGCGACTGTTGAGAAACAGGCCGCGAGCGACAAAACCATTCGGGATTTTCGTGCGGCAGACTTAGTGCTCTTAATCCAGATCATATTTCTGTGCTTTCATAGAGGTCAGAGTTTTTCGCCGCCCTGGTTAATAAGAAGACCTGGAATTACTTTGGATCTACCAGTATCCAAAAAGAATTGTACTTCAGGTTATGTTTTCAAATCGATATTTTACAGTTTTATGGTGTCACTTCTACTCTATGACCGTTTACACTGTTGAGTCTAAGCAGGATACTCCCATAGCCTGTGCTGTGTTATTTACAGAATGTGTTCTCAAGATTCGCTTACCTTGTGCATTCACAGTGTGTGACACTGAGTTATATGCGATCATGAAGGCACAGGAGAAGATACAGTATCTTCCTGCTACGAAATTCCTCATCTGCACCGACTCCCTAAGCGCACCTAGGCTATTGATGACACATATCCAGTCAAAAAGTGACCTCAGCTGATCCAAGGCACCCTTTTCAACTTACAGAGGCAGGGAGAGGATGTGTCATTCTGCTGGGCAGCGGGGCACATGGGCATTGGCAGTAATGAAGCAATGGATGAAGCAGCTAAGAATGCCTGCTTAGAAAAAAAAATTCTGCATATGCAGTTACCTTGAAACATGTACGTTTGAAGCAACGATTGAAATTACGTAACTGTCAGTAGCCTGTTAGAATGGAAATGGCATGCTAACGTGTATTTTATCTCGTTGCTTATCGCTTTTACCCTATACTGGACTTTTCTGACTGCGAGAATGTAAACTGTCAATAACTTTAAAACAAAACGAAACTGCATGAATTTACGAAACATAAACTAAATCTGATGCAACACTATAAATTGGAAATTGGTCCTGTTAATAAAACAAAACTTGTTCAATTAGAAAAGAATGGTCCTTGAGCTTAATGAATGCTATCTCTGAAATAATAAAATTTCTTACCTTTGTTTGCGCAGTGGTAACGCTTTTCGCACTGCTCTCCCTTAGTACTTTTAAGTTGTATAGTTAGCATACAGCTATTGTGCAAGGCTGCTGCTTAGCATTTCATGAATTTTAATTCAATCAAATATGACTGACACAATAACGTCTTGAGAAAAATTGTTAATCAATGGCTCTGGGAACTGGTATTGACTTGTGGTAAGTAACAACATGGGACTTACTTTAAAACTTGTATTTTGACTCTTTGAAAATTAATAATGCTCACAATTAACACACAATAAACTGATTGTACATTAACAACCATTAGTTTCACAAAATCATTGTCTCAATCATCACTTATGAATACGTACATTCGATTTAAAACAAAACAACTTTTTTATTTTAATATTTCCAGTATGGTATCTTGCGAGTAACAGTCATTACTGCCTATAGTGAGTAAGTATATATCCAGCAAACATCAGATACAACACGTCTTCACATATGAGAGTTCTGCATACATCTGCCTAAAGTTAGTCTAACACATTGCTCCTAACACCTTGAACCAGCGATCGCTGTTGAGCAGCGACGCTACTATACAATCGATACTAAATTTCACCATCTCTTGTACAATATAAAATTTTCTTACAAAAATTTACGCTGTGTATATACCATTCAACTTCGATGTTGCAGTACAGAATCATGGGTCTGTGGGAGGAGGAGTGATTAGGATTGAGGAACAACAAGTTGCAATCGGTGAAACCAATGAAGCCCGATCTGATGGGAGAAAGTACTCTTGACACAACTTCGGATAGGGCACTTTCTTTTGGTGGATAGATTCCTCCTCTGCCAGGAGAATCCACCAATATGCGACGCTACTGGTATCTGTAAACCACATTTTAAAAGAATGCGTTTTATACCAAGCCATCAGGGCTGCAACCCATTTACCCGTTGACCTGTCCTCCATTTTAGGAGACGATGAACAGAATGTGGGCCGTGTTTTAAGACTCTGTGCCATCTCCGATCTTGTCGGTAGTATTTTAGGTAGTGTTTCTAGGTAGTGTTTCTAGGGTGACTGCTTCATCTTTTATTTCCCAATGATCAACCATTCACAGTTCTCTCTTACACTATTTTAGATGTGGTGTAGTTACGGTCCGTGTATTTTAATCACAGGCTGCCTTGAGGCATACTTGTTTTCGTCTTCTGTGTAAAAGTGTGAGTCTCAGTGAGAGACAGTATATCGGGGTGGACGAGGATTACATTTTATTTCTTACCATGTGGCATATATTTTTCACAAAACAAAACCACATTCGTATCCAATTAGCTGCGTAAGGGCGTTTATGACCTCGTTGTTGATCGCCCTTCACATACCTTCTATACCACCACCACCACCGCAATAATTGTCTGTATCAGTGTGAGAATGCACCATGTCATAAGCCACCATCTGTGAGGCAATGATCTGTGGACTCTAAATGGACTGGTCTGTTCAGAGTCCCAACCTGAACCCAATGAGATACCTTTGGGAGGAGTTATAACATCGACTTCGAACCAGACCCAAGCGTACACCATCACTGTCATCCCTGGTTTCAGGTGTTGCGGAAGAATGGACTGAAATTCCTTCACAGACATTCAGATACCTCACTGACAATGTCTCCAGCAGAGTTCAAGCCGCTGTAAAGGCGAAGGTTCGACACAACCCATATTAATGTCCACGAATACGTGACCGGACACTTTTAATTGGATAACGTATACCAAAATTCGCTCTGTGGAACCATATAAACGCAATCTGATTTAAAAAAATTCTTTATTGACTTCGTTGAACTTTCGCAAGCGCAACACTGATTTTGTGAACCATTTCTAAGCAGCACAGATTAAATATTAAGTACACACACTGCTTGAGAAAACATTAAAAGCGTAAGAATCTTTGCATTATAGGCTGGGTTTGTGCAGGGAGAATGTGCTTGCCATCTGATATATTTATCACTTCAAAAACTAATAAACAGTGAGCTTTGTTAGTGGATCTGAAATTAATCAAATTACTGCTCCAAGCTGCAACTCAAGAACCGCCTCATCTCGTCCTAGCGTGATTGCTGAAAATACTAAGAAAGATTACTGGCGCAGGGATTGTAAAGCTTGATGAATAACTTTCTTTCGACACAAACCACATGGGAAAATCGCACCATGAAGCCACCTAGTGTCACTGAGAATGGTAAAAGTCACATGGCTGTACCCAGGGACAAAGGAAACTTCCTGTGCAATAAGTATGTGTCTGTAGAAAGAATGTGATAAATGAATGCCATAATGTTCAAAATAATTAAACAGAATTGGTAATTCCATATGACACCTCTTGATGTCAGCTGTCGCTACCTTTTAAGTTTATCGGTCAAATAGCTCACTTCAGTATACATTGAGATGACAAAAGTCATGGGATCCCTCCTAAAATCAGGTCGGACCTCAATTTGCCCGGTCTAGTACAGAAAGTCGACGTGGCATGGACTCAACAAGTCGTTGGGAGTCCCCTGCAGAAATAATGAGTCATGCTCCCCTATAGCCATCCGTAATTGCACAAGTTTTGCCGTTGGAGGAGTCTGTGCACTAACTGACCAATGCATGCTCAGTGGCATTCGCTTTGGGCGATCTGGACAGCTAAATCATTCGCTCTAACTGTCCAGAACGTTCTTCAAGCCAATCGCGAACAATTTTGACACGGTGACTTGGCGCATTATCATCCACACAAATTCCATCGTCGTTTGGGAGCAAATGGTCTACAAGTACCCGAAAATAACTGTTTACTGTCAATGATGGGTTCAGTTGGACCAGAGGACCAAGTCCATTCCATGTAAACACAGCCTACATCATTATGGAGCCACAACCAGCTTGCACAGTGCCTTGTTCGCTACTTTGGTTCATGGCTTCGTGGGATCTGCGCCACATTCGAACCCTGCCACCTCACCAACTGAAATCGGGTCTCATCTGACCAGGCCACGGTTTCCCGGTCGTCTACGGTCCAATCAACATGGTCACGAGACCAGGTGACACGCAGCAGACGATGTCCTGCTGCTAGCAAAGGCACTTGCGTCGGCCGTCTGCTGCCAGAGCCCATTAACGCCAGTTTTCACCGCACTGTCCTAACGAATACGTTCGTCGTACGTCCCACATAGACATCTGCGGTTATTTCACGCAGTGTTGCTTGTCTGTTAGCACTGACAACTCAACGCAAGCGCCACTGCTATCTACAGTGAGAGGTAGTACCTGAAAGTTGGTATTCATGGTACACTTTTGACACAGTGGGTCTCACAATACTGAATTCCCCAACGATTTCCGGAATCGAATATCCCATACGTCTAGTTCCAACTACCATTCCGCGTTCAGAGTCTGTTAATTCTCATCGTGCGGCCGTAATCATGTCTGAAATCTTTTCATATGAGTCACTTGAGTACAAAGGACAGCTCCGCCAGTACATTGCCCTTTTATACCTTGTGTAAACAATATTATTGCCATCTGTACACTCTTATTTACATGTCGTTATCCCATGACTTGTTGTTTCAGTGTAAAACTCTCTCACTTGTTGCATGTGAACGTTTATTTTTCGCTCGCCAATAGGTCTTTGACGTCTTTGGAGCTTTAGATTTCCAAAAATTTGGCTGTAATGCTATCCTGTCGTTTTAACGAAGAATTTAGATGCTTTGTTATGAGTCCCAATCCTCCGGTTCCGGGATCTAGAGTGGCTACTTTGGCATTTACTCGAAACATTTCTTCTTCCTACAAAAAGGAGGTGATTTCTGTCATTATTTCTCTAGCGATACTTTTTGGTATGAGAAAAATTTGTGTAGTATAACACGCTTTAGAAAGTATCTGTGGCAGTGTTTTGGATATCAATAGGTTAGCACAAGACGGAGTAGCATGAAGAGCTGCATCTAACCAGCCTTCGCGCTGAAGACCACAGCAACAGCAGAAAGTGTTCACGAGCTTATGTACAGGGTGATTCAAAAAGAGTACCACAACTTTAGGAATTTAAAACTCTGCAACGACAAAAGGCAGAGCTAAGCACTATCTGTCGGCTCATTAAGGGAGCTATAAAGTTTCATTTAGTTGTACATTTGTTCGCTTGAGGCGCTGTTGACTAGGCGTCAGCGTCAGTTGATGCTAAGATGGCGACCGCTCAACAGAAAGCTTTTTGTGTTATTGAGTACGGCAGAAGTGAATCGACAACAGTTGTTCAGCGTGCATTTCGAACGAAGTATGGTGTTAAACCTCCTGATAGGTGGTGTATTAAGCGTTGGTATAAACAGTTTACAGAGAATGGGTGTTTGTGCAAAGGGAAAAGTTCTGGACGGCCGAGAACGAGTGATGAAAATGTAGCACGCATCCAGCAAGCATTTGTTCGCAGCCCAGGAAAATCGACTCGCAGAGCTAGAAGAGACCTGCAAATTCCACAATCAACTGTATGGAGAGTCCTACGAAAAAGATTAGTTATGAAATCTTATCGTCTGAAATTGGTTCAAGCACTGTCTGCAGCCTGTCACAGAGCACTTCATCACTGGCCTCCAAGAAGCCCTGATCTTACCCCCTGCGATTTTTTCTTATGGGGGTATGTTAAGGATATGGTGTTTCGGCCACCTCTCCCAGCCACCATTGATGATTTGAAACGAGAAATAACAGCAGCTATCCAAACTGTTACGCCTGATATGCTACAGAGAGTGTGGAACGAGTTGGAGTATTGGGTTGATATTGCTCGAGTGTCTGGAGGGGGCCATATTGAACATCTCTGAACTTGTTTTTGAGTGAAAAAAAACCCTTTTCAAATACTCTTTGTAATGATGTATAACAGAAGGTTATATTATGTTTCTTTCATTAAATACACATTTTTAAAGTTGTGGTATTCTTTTTGAATCACCCTGTATTTTACTCCCTGCCTATTTTACTCCTTGCAGCTGATTCATGTAACGTAACTTTTCTGTTATGGCTGCGTGTGCTTTCTCTGATGCATGTTTCCAATTTACAGCTATCGTTGTCATCGTGCTTTGCTGGTTAAGATTGTCCCAAGCCTTTCGTGTTGTTTGATTTTGCTCGTTGTACGTTAAGTGGTCGATACCCGTCAAATTTAAAATTTTACTTTGATATTCATTTGTGTCACCTCCCGAGGCGCGGAAGTAGAAATGAGTCACTGTCGCTAGCATGGTTAATTAAGGCTTCTTACAATGACTCCTACATTATCAGCATAGGCTCTTATGGTTTATGGCCTGTTACTGTTACGTCCGTCAAAATGGCAGGAACATTTCCACCAAAGGCGTCTAGCGAAACGGTGAAGAAAAGCGTGGAAAGAGGACTTCCTGCGAAACACCTCGTCATAGTTGTAACTGCTTCGTTGTTTGGCCGTTAACCGCTGTTTCAGCGTTTATCCCTGTTGCGATGTTTTTAATCATGTGTTACGATCTTTCGAGGAGATCTGGTTTTTGCATCGTCTGTACGAGATATGTGTAGTCACAGGGTCAAAAGCCTTATGTAAATCTAAACAATGAAGCACAGTTTAAATTTGTCACAGTGGTTAATGAAATGATGTCCTCATATACGGCTAATATGATTTCATCTTTACCTGTGATATTGTTTACGAAAGAAGAAATTCTCTTATTATAATTCTAGCAACTATTTCGTAAACAGAACTGAGCTGCGAAATAGGGAGGAAGTTATTTAAAGCTTTGTTCTCTTTATTTTTTTTTTTTGAACAAGTACAGTTTTTCTCTCTTCAAGTTCAGTGGGTACCGCTAGCTAGTGAATAGCATTGTTTGCAATAGAAGTCATTTTCTCACCCCCTAAACGCGCAGAAATCGCTATTGTTTCCACCGTGCTTGGATAAGTGATTTAGGGAGGTCGTTTCATCTTTTGATGCAGTTTTAGTTTTAGATTTTACTTTGAGCGGTTCTATTTTTTTGTCCCCTAATATACAAGAGCGACGTACTTGAGGACAATATTATGCAAATGGAAGAGGATGTAGATGAAGATGAAATTGGAGATAAGATACTGCGTGATGAGTTCCACAGAGCACTGAAAGACCTGAGTCGAAACAAGGCCCCAGGAGTAGACAACATTCCATTAGAACTACTGACGACCTTGGGAGAGCCAGTCCTGTCGAAACTCTACCATCTGGTGAGAAAGATCTATGAGACAAGCGAAATACCCTCAGACTTCCAGAAGAATATAATAATTCCAATCCCAAAGAAAGCAGGTGCTGACAGATGTGAAAATTACCGATTTATTAGTTTAATAAGTCACGGCTGCAAAATACTAACGCGAATTCTTTACAGACTATTGGAAAAACTGATAGAAGCCGACCTCGGGGAAGATCAGTTTGGATTCCGTAGAAATACTGGAACACGTGAGGCAATACTGACCTTACGACTTATCTTAGAAGAAAGATTAAGGAAGGGCAAACCTACGTTTCTTGCATTTGTAGACTTAGAGAAAGCTTTTGACAATGTTGACTGGAATACTCTCTTTCAAATTCTGAAGGTGGCAGGGGTAAAATACAGGGAGCGAAAAGTATTTACAATTTGTACAGAAACCAGATGGCAATTATAAAAGTCGAGGGGCACGAAAGGGAAGCAGTGGTTGGGCAAGGGGTGAGACAGGGTTGTAGCCTCTCCCCGATGTTATGCAATCTGTATATTGAGCAAGCAGCAAAGGAAACAAAAGAAAAATTTGGAGTAGGTATTAAAATCCATGGAGAAGAAATAAGAACTTTGAGGTTCGCCGATGACATTGTAATTCTGTCAGAGACAGCAAAGGACTTGGAAGAGCAGTTGAATGGAATGGACAGTGTCTTGAAAGGAGGATATAAGATGAATATCAACAAAAGCAAAACGAGGATAACGAAATGTAGTCGAATTAAGTTGGGTAATGCTGAGGGAATTAGATTAGGAAATGAGACACTTAAAGTAGTAAAGGAGTTTTGCTATTTGGGGAGCAAAATAACTGATGATGGTCGAAGTAGAGAGGATATAAAATGTAGACTGACAATGGCAAGGAAAGAGTTTCTGAAGAAGAGAAATTTGTTAACATCGAGTATAGATTTAAGTGTCAGGAAGTCATTTCTGAAAGTATTTGTATGGAGCGTAGCCATGTATGGAAGTGAAACATGGACGATAAATAGTTTGGACAAGAAGAGAATAGAAGCTTTGGAAATGTGGTGCTACAGAAGAATGCTGAAGATTAGATGGGTAGATCACGTAACTAATGAAGAAGTATTGAATAGGATTGGGGAGAAGAGAAGTTTGTGGCACAATTTGACCAAAAGAAGGGTTCGGTTGGTAGGACATGTTCTGAGGCATCAAGGGATCACCAATTTAGTATTGGAGGGCAGCGTGGAGGGTAAAAACCGTACAGGGAGACCAAGAGATGAATACACTAAGCAGATTCAGAAGGATGTAGGTTGCAGAAGGTACTGGGAGATGAAGAACCTTGCACAGGATAGAGTAGCATGGAGAGCTGCATCAAACCAGTCTCGGGTCTGAAGACAACAACAACAACAAATACTTTGTGTTTCTAAACAAATTGTGGACCTGTCTGCCTGAACATATAAATTTTTCAACTTTGTGTAGTACATACAATTCTATAGTACGTTTAACCTTGTTGGCTCTTCATGCGCTGCATAGCATAATGACCTTTCTCAACTTCACTATCACAGTGGCACCCTGCCCAATGCACGCAGGCATATTGCCCATGCTTACTGTAGAAGGCCTCCCTTTCTTGTAACAAGGAGACATTAAGAGTCCACTGATTCCTAAATCAATGGGTCGGTTGTGTGATTAAGCGTGTGCAAGCCAACACACAGAATTGGTCAGAAAAATGTCGGGATTTGTCTCAATGTTTTATAAGATGAATCAAGATTTTTACAAATATAAGGTCTGTCAATTCTGCTACAGGTATTCGGATTTCCGCATGTGTACTGGACAAATGCAGGGCGTCTGCTTTCACGTGTATAGTTAAAGTTCAGGTTTTTAACTACTGTAACAAGGAACCTCTTGAATGTGAGGTCGCAAAAGGCCAATGATGTTCATGGCATGTACCATGCAGCCACAATATTGGTTGCCAATGGCCAGAGGAGGTGGGACTGGGGGTGTCCACCAGTTAACACAACATGAGGTTACGGAGCGTAGTCGAATTGCTTAGTCGACGAGTAACTCACAACAGTGCTACAGCGCTAGTGGTGTTGATATCAAAGCATTGCAATGACAACGATAAACAAAGCAAACCTTGCATTATACCCGCAGCAATATTTACCGAAGTTGACATTTCGTGAGAATGCAATCCAAGGAATTTCGCAGAGTGAGAAATAAGTGGCAGATGAAATATTAACGTTTCTGCAAGATGAGTCAGTGGGATGTAAGGCGTCATATACGTTCGACTGTGTGGACAATGGACATGACGCGTACAATGATGACGATACGAGCTTAACAAGTGAATGTGATAACGAAACAGGTGTCGAGCCAAGTAGTTCATCATTCTTGTCGGGCAGGGAGCCATAAATCGTATCTCCCGTGAAGTATAGTAAAGGACGGTTATTGTGCAAGGAGAGGGTACTAAACATAATTACGTACATGGAAAATCATCCGCAGCATAGTACAAAAACAATTATGAACAGATTTCGAATAAGTCCTCAGAAATACGACCGTGTAGTGTATAAGCAAAACTGCGGATATTCAAGGAAGGACAAGGGGTATTTGTTACAAAAACTGGTGTTTGCCTTTCCAAGGATGCTCGATACGATTTACAGGATGTGCCTGATAGTGACCTACTACGTTACGCACATCAAATTACGTGCGGCACAGATTGATTTCAAGGGAAGCAGTAGATGGCTTCATAACTTCAAACCGTGCTGCAGAATTGAAAGACGCAAGATGACTCAATTTATAGCTGAGATAAACAAACTTGTTCCATCGTTCCGTAAGGAATTTGTTTTTAACTCCGACCAATCGGGATTTGAAGAGGAAATTCAGATGAAAGAAACTCTGGAAATTAGAGGTACCAAGAGACTTGTATCAAGATCAATTAGCGCCAGTGTCTTAACGCATTCGTATACAATTATGCCGGCTGTTAATCTGGAGGGGTAAATTGGCTGGGAAGTTATTTATTGTGCTGCGAGAAGTTGGAGATGCTCTGCCCCCAAAGATTCTTTCTCGTGCACCTGATCTTGCAGGTATCAGAGCAGTGGTCCCGTGGTTAGCGTGAGCAGCTGCGGAGCTAGAGGTCCTTGGTTCAGGTCTTCCCTCGAGTGAAAGTCATGCCGGCACGGTAGCTCAGCGTGTTCGGTCAGAGGGCTGTGTGCTCTCTGTAATAAAAAAAAAACTGAGTCAAGAAACCAACGAACAATTTGAAAGAGTGACTTGTGACGTCCGCCCCGACCAAACGCAACGAACTATATCGAACAAAATGAGTAAAAAAAAAAAAAAAGATGGAAGAGCACTTGCCCGCAAAAGGAAAAGGTCCCGAGTTCGAGTCTCGGTCGGGCACACAGTTTTAATCTGTCAGGAAGTTTCATATCAGCGCACACTCCACTGCAGAGTGAAAATCTCATTCTGCAGTTGGGAATATTCACGTAAAACTAAGCCAGAGAGGGAATTTGGGCGTAAGAGAATTACTGCTGTGCTATGAATACTGCTTTTGGACAGTAGCTGATCATAGTAATTTCCTTTTGCTTGAGTCCTGGTCTGCGTATAAAAATCATACTCCTTTAGAGCAAACTATCTCTCCTGAAAAGTGTATGACATTACAATTCATACCACCTGGAAGCACTGGAGAAAATCTGCAACTGAATGTTTGTTTTTTCCGTACGTATAAAACATATTATCGACAGCTACGCCTTAAAGGGTAGCCAGTTTCACGATAAGCTCCACAACAGACTGTTGAGCATTCGGCTGCACGCCACCACATTCCATCAGTTCTCATCACCCGCTAAACCAATATTATTCTGTATGCATTCTTCATACCTAGCTGAACATCCTGCACGGTTTTTAACTCCTAAGGAGTTTGCCTTCGATCTTGAAGTTCGAACTTTCCTGATCACTGTGTTGCGTCATTTTTCATTAGGTGTAAATGGTGCAAGTTAATGGTTTGTTTTGAACATTTCTTGAATGTCGACAATGTCCATTTTGTGAAGTGCTATACATACAACGCATAGAAGGCTGATCTCTGCACCTCGCAGACGTTCACTTTCTGACCCCTTCGTGATGAACATGGTGAATCACTAGCAGCTAGTATTTTACCTGTTGTAATTGTTAATGCGACACTTTCAAATGATCCTTGCAAAACAATGAATTTGCTACCTCGCACTCCAGTGGTACCTATTAAGTGATTCAGTTTAAGCGGAAAAATTAAAATTGGTCTCCTGGTCTTTCTGATTAAACTACAATTAGAATCACCACCTATTATGAGTTGAATAGGGTTTTCCGTAACAAATATGTAAGTAGAGCGAAAAACCAGTTCCAGTTCCAAATTTTTACTTTTTATTCATTCCATAGCTGGTTTCAGGCGGAGACCCATTTTCAAATCATCATAACCAAGTCGAAAATGGCATTTCCGAAGATTTCAAAAATGTGTAATGAACAGTACTGCGTGCAATGTGTAAGGAACAGTAGTGCGTGCAGATAACTATATAATACGCTGTAAGTAAAGATTGAAATTGCGACCACGCACTCCAGTGGGTTCTTGTAGTAACTATATAAGTTCGTCTTTGAAAAAAAAAAAAAAACCCTGGTCTTATCGGCTCTTGAAGTGTTCCCTGAAGAGTGGTACAAGTTGATGAGATTCACGTCAAAGACCTAGCCTTCTTCCAGATTCCAACTTTTCTATTTCGGCTTCTAGAATTACTCCCCTTACTAATACAACGGTCCCTACACTTGTTTCGGGTGACACGTTTATATAATCAACGTATCCTGGGCTCTTCAAAACCGGGATCACCACTTCTTTCTGCTGGGTGATATCCGTCCCGGACTCATACAAGAATTCTCTGAGTGTCTCCATTTCCCGTTTTGGTCCAAGCTTATTTATGTTTATTGTAGTAGTTGAATAAGACTGTCACTGACTTTCATTATTGTAGCTATTTTAAAATTGAATAGTTTAGTTATTTGCTGGTTCTATCCAAAATTACACACTCACGGAAATTTTCACAAAATACACATACCAAAAAAAGTTTTGCATCACTTCGGTTCCGAGAGATCCGGAACCTGTACAGAAAATTGGAATAGAGATCAGCATAAACGTCATTTCCGCTCTTATTATTGCTCATGAAAACCACACATTCCATCATGTACCACCACACAGCGACACCTTCAGAGGTGGTGGTCCAGATTGCTGTACACACCGGTACCTCTAATGCACAGTAGCACGTCCTCTTGCATTGATGCATGCCTGTATTCGTTGTGACATACTATTCGCAAGTTCATCAAGGCACTGTTGGTCCAGATTGTCCCACTCCTCGACGACGATTAGATGTAGAGTGGTTGGTGGATCACGTCATCCATAAACAGCCCTTTTAAATCTATCCCAGTCATGTTCGATAGGGTTCATGTCTGAAGAACATGCTGGCCACTTTAGTCGAGCGATGTCGTTATCCTGAAGGAAGTCATTCACAAGATGTCCACGATGGGGGCTCGAATTGTCATCCATGAAGACGAATGCCTCGCCAATATTCTGCCTATGTGGTTGCACTATCGGTCGGAGGATGGCATTCACGTATCGTACATCGTTACAGCGCCTTCCATGACCACCATCGGCGCACGTCGGCCCCACATAATGCCACACCAAAACAGCAGGGAACCTCCACCTTCCTGCACTCGCTGGACAGTGTGTCTAAGGCATTCAGCGTGACCGGATTTCTTGCAAACACGTCTCCGACGATCGTCTGGTTGAAGGCATATACGACACTCATCGGTGCATTCGACATGTTGTTGGGTCCATCTATATTGCACTGCATGGTGTCGTGGTTGCAAAGATGGACCTCGCTATGGACGTCGGGAGTGAAGTTGCGCATCATGCAGCCTATAGCGCACAGTTTGTTGAAAATGGTGGCGTTGCCGTCAGGGTTCCTCCGAGCAATAATCCGTAGGTAGAGGTCATCCACTGCAATAGTAGCCCTTGGGCAGCCAGAGCGAGGCACGTCATCAACAGTTCCTGTCTCTCTGTATCTCCTCCATGTCTGAACAACATCTCTCTGGTTCACTCCGAGCTGCCTGGACACTTCCTTTGTTGAGAGCCCTTCCTGGCACAAAGCAACAGTGCGGACGCGATCGAACCGCTGTATTGACTGTCTAGGCATGGTTGAACTACGGACAACAAGAGCCGTGTATCTCCTTCCTGGTGGAATGACTGGAACTGATCGGCTGTCGGACCCCCTCCGTCTCAATAGACGCTGCTCTTGCATGGTTGTTTACATCTTTGGGCGGATTTAGTGACATCTCTGAACAGTCAAAGGGACTGGGTCTGTGATAAATATCCACAATCAAAGTCTATCTTCACGAATTCTGGGAACCACGGTGATGCAAAACTTTTTACGATGTGTGCACGTAACGGAATGTAGCATTTCGTTTAAGCATACACAAGGTGCTATACTCTTTCTGCTGAATTTTGAGATTTTTCGTGTTTGTCATTACAGAGTTAGATTTCTTTAAGGTCATCAGGCATGTAATCTAGTGACTTCGCCTAACGATGTTGTTTCGCACATTTTTTGGTTTCGTGTGCCCTTCCCGGACTTAGAGTTACCTTGCGTGTAATTCGTGGTGGAGTATCTTGAGTACAAGACTACTTTTGAAATATATTTGTTTCAAACTGTTTCTACTGTATCGGTTGTGGTAGCTACTTGTCTGGAAAGTTTTAGTTCTTTGTTGCCTACATTTATCTCCTAAGAACAAATGGCTGAAATGAGGGGCATCTGTGGAAAATTTTTCTAGTCTCTTTCCTGTCAACCGGCTGCCGTTCCTTGCCACCTGTTACCTCCGTTATTGTTTCAGGCATACCGCTTAGCGAATCACCACCTACAGAATCGTTTGACTCGTTTTTCTTCGTCTAGATATCTATTCCCATCTGAATTCTCTCTTTTTTTCCCATGATCATCTAGTCTTTTTTTTTTTATTTTTGCCTGCGGAATGAACATGGTTCACCTACATCTACATCCACATAAACATCTATACTCCTCAAGCCAACTGGTGGTGTGTGGCGGAGGGCAATTTGTGTACCACTGTCATTTTCGACTTTTCCTGTTCCAGCTGCGAATGTTTCGCGGGAAGAACGTTGGCTGGGAAGCCTCTGTGTGGACTCGATTCTCTCTCATTCTACTTTCGTGGTGTTTTCACGAGATATACATAGGAGGAAGCAATATGTTGCTTGACTCTTCTAGGAAGGTACGCTCTCGAAGCTTTAACAATAAATCATATCGTGATAGAGAACACCTCTCCTGCCGTGTCTGCCAGTGGAGTTTGCTGAGCATCTCTGTGACGTTTTCGTGCTTACTAAATGAAGCTGTAACGAAACGTGCAGCTCTTCTCTGGAACTTCTCTGTTTCTCTATCAGTCCTATGTGGTATGAACTGAAGAGCTATGTTCCATTATTTGTGGAACGAGTGTTTTTCAACTTAATTCTTTTGTTGATGGGTTACAGTTCCTCAGGGTTATGCCAACGAATCTCTGTCTGACATATGGCTTACTCACGATTAATTTTATGTGGTCATTCCATCGAAATCCGAAACATTACTGATCGCATTTTCACCTGCATTGAGCAACTCTTCAAAATATTCCCTCCATCTTCCCAAGGCATCAACAGGGTTCACCAGCAGTTTTCCTGACCTGTCCAAAATACTTGTCATTTCCTTCTTACCTCCCTTTCGAATACTGCTAATTACACTCCAGAATGGTTTTCCAGCAGCTTGACCCAAGGTCTCCACTCTGTTTCCAAAGTCTACCCAAGATTTCTTCTTGGATGCTGTAACTATCTGTTTGGCTTTGTTTCTTTTTTCAACATAACTTTCTCTATCTTCCTGAGTTCTAGTATGTAGCCATTTTTGATATGCCTTCTTTTTCCTTCTACAGGCTACCTTGACTGTGTCATTCCACCAAGCTGTATGAACAGGGAAAGTAAAACTCGAAGAACAAACAGTGCTGCAGCAGCGATAGCATTGCTCTGCCCACTCTGCCTGCTGCCGCCACGCAGCAGCGGTACTCAGTAGCTGCTGGAGTACTGCTTGTTCTTCGAGTTTTACTTGCCCTGCTCATACATATTCGTAGCACGAGTATCGCAGTTGCTTAAGTTGGGACCGCTCTATCGAATGGGCACGAAAAATTCCGCCTTTAAGAAACCTTTTTGTTTGTAACGAGAAACAAACCGACGATTTTCATGCACACATGGACTTCACATGAAAGACGTGATAATTGTTATTTGTTTGGCCTGACTACAACAACAGATTTAAGAAACAAAAGTGCAAATATCTGCGGGAACACCAGAGGGAATGTGACAGACTCTGGGGAGAGCCCTCCTGTAGTCTTTGTAACACTCTCCTAAGGCACGCCCGAAGTTTAACGCCTGAGGACTTCTCTCTTTTCGGCATGACATGCTTTTATTCTGTTTAGAATTGGAAGGAGAATCAGCATTGGTCGTATTTTTTGTTTTTGTTTTATTATCCGCAAAATCGACTTTCGCTCACTTAGTGACCATCCTCAGTGCTGTAATATACAACTAAAATTGGTAGGCACTAGTGTCAACAAGCTTAGAGCGATCACATAAACTCATTCTTAGTGCTGTAATATACAACTAAAATTGGTAGGCACTGGTATCAACAAGCTGAGAGCGATCACATAAACTCAGTTTATGTGATCGCTCTAAGTGACCGAAAATCGATTTTGCGGATAATAAAACAAACAAAAATACGACCAATGCTGATTCTCCTTCCAATTCTATATAATATTTGATCGTGGTGCACAGAACACTCCATGGAGTCGCCAATCAATTTATTCTGTTTGCTAGAAACTCTTGAATCCAGTCACACAGTTGGTCTGATATTCCATACGTTCGTACTTTGTTCACTAGGCGGCAGTGCGAAATTGTGTCTAATGGATTCTGGAAGTCAAGGAAGACGACATCTGTCTGGGCGCCTGCATCTACTGTCTTCTGCGTCTCGTGGAGGAACAGAGTGGCTCAGTTACGTACGATCTTTTTCTCTTTTTGGAACCTATATTGCTTACTATAGAGAGATTTTCGGCCTCCAGAAATGTCATATTATGCGAGCACAAAACGGACTCCAAAATTCTATAGCTGACAGACGTCACAGATATAGGTGTATAGTTTAGCGCACATGTTCGGCGACCCCTCTTGAAAACGGAGCCGGCCAGTGTGGCCGAGCGGTTCTAGGCGCTACAGTCTGGAGCCGTGCGACCGCTACGGTCGCAGGTTCGAATCCTGCCTCGGGAATGGGTGTGCATGACGTCCTCAGGTTAGTTAGGTTTAAGTAGTTCTAAGTCTAGGGGACTGATGACCCCAGATGTTAAGTCCCATAGTGCTTCGAGCCAGTTTATTGAAAACGGAATTCCTTCCTCCAATCACAGCAACACTTCGCACCTCCATCGACTTACAATATACTGCCACTAAAAGAGGGACTATTTCTTTCGCATACTCGGTGCAGAATCGTACTGGTAGTACGTGAGATCCAGGGCCTTCCGTCTGCCGAGCGATTTCAAATACTTTCCTGTCCCATGGTCACTTATTTGGTGGGTCGATGAACCCTCTGCCAAGCACTTCAGTGTGATTTGCAGAGTATCCATGTAGATATAGATTTCGATAACAGCCTTTTTCTCGTTCGAGAGATGATTTAAAGGAGCACTACAATGGGATGTTACTCTGTGAAACAGCTCGGGAAAAATACGTTCAGTATTTCGGCCTTTTCTGGGTCGTTCTCCGTTTCAGTGCCATTCTAGTCGCAGAGTGTCTGAACAGATGCTTCGCTTTCCCAGTAACTGTCGATTGGCTCATGGCGTCTTTTTTTTTCCTTTTGCAAATCCCTAGCGCGGGCAAGAGGATCAAACTTTGTCCTCGTTTCTAACGCCGGAAATTGTCTGTTGCCAAGGTTGGGGGACATCAAAGCGGTTTACTACGTTTCCACCGTCAGCCAGTTGGATCGGTTTATTAGCTGTCAAAACGTCACTAACAGCTTCTGGCGTTGAGTTAAATTGCCTTTTTAACACAAACAAGCGACTCGAACGAGTCTGTCAAAAGTGACCCGATTAATTGCAGATACGATGGGTAGATTCCTGATCAAAATAAACTACTAGGACCTTATATCCACTTACGAGTATGTGCGACGGAATATTCGTCTTTATATCCATTTGAACAGAGTGGATAGCATCAAAACACTGCAGTTTATGGTCTCGAGACCATCGTTCATTTGAAACAGACTCAACTTCTCCATACTTACTTCCCTAATTAAACCTTTTCAATATACACTGATCAATTAAACACACGAACGGTTTTATAGACAACATCAACTCTCCAACTGGAAACATGGTTGCTCGACCCATTTCTGTATACAAACTCGACTTCGGTTCTCTAATTTCTTGTTTATCAGTCGTCATAGAACTCTCAATGTCTTCATAACTACAGTACGTAACGTTGTCTACTTGAATCGTACTAACTCAGAAGTGACACAAATTACGTCAGTTATCCAGTCGCGGATTTTCCACGGAGACGGCTTTCCATTTTGAAAGAGGACAAGAGTGTGTTTTCGGACGTTCAATAGAGATGATGCAATTCAGTGATGGAATTCAGGTTAAAAAGCAGAAACTGGATGGTTGATTTTGGGGAAGGGGACCAAACAGCGCGGTCATCCGTCCCATCGGATTAGGGAAGGATGGGGAAGGAGGTCGACTATGCTCTTTGAAAGGAACTATCCCGGCATTTGCCTCAAGCTAATTAGGGATATCACGGAAAACCTAAATCAGGATGGGCGGACGCGGGTTCGAACTGGCGTCCCCCCGAATGTGAGTCGAGTGTGCTAACCACTGCGTCACCTCGAACGGTAGCAGTAGTACCGTTGAACGGCAAAAAAAGTCACGTAAACTGTGAACGAACACACACCAACACGGAAGTTAACGGACAGCACTCAGCGAAACAGCAACCCCGTCTCAGGTGGAATTGATGCCACGAGCAGCGGAAATCAGTAGAAGCAGACGAGGGAACAAACTGGAGTGAAACGCATAACTGTGATCGTAATGGCCGGCCGGTGTGGCCGAACGGTTCTAGGCGCTTCAGTCTGGAACCGCTGGACCGCTACGGTCACAGGTTCGAATCATGCCTCGGGTATGAATGTATGTGATGTCCTTAGGTTAGTTAGGTTTAAGTAGTTCTAAGTTCTAGGGGACTGATGACCTCAGAAGTTAAGTTCCATATGTTCTGAGTCGTTTGAACCATTCTGTGATCGTAATGAACATTTCTGTTCTTCGTGCATTCATCGGACCTGAGGGCCATTCTTTAGATATTGTTAGAACACAGTACTTCAGGTCTCTCTTTGTGTCTAATTCCCTTGCGCTATTATGTAATACATAACTTGTTGTTTTGTAGTAATTCGTGAACAAGAAAATCGTTTACGTATTCGAAGTAAACAACTTTTCTACTCATAAAAGAGTTAAAACTCGTTTATTTAAATTACACGTGAGGTAATTTTTTCCTTGTTAGTAAAATAAGCATTTGCATAACCTTACAAAATTTGTTAAGCTTCATTCAACGAATCGAAGCCAGGAAGACTGTTTATAACACACAAAAAAGTCGTCTCTTGGCTGACGAAAAATAGCTTACGTTTTGAGAGCTCTTTTTAGCTACACTAATTTTAGTCCGTCGTCCCAATTTAAATTCTCATGTTCTCCTGTTTTCCACCAATTATCCACACAATATGACCCTAAACACTTATTTAGCCCTTAATGGTTTTGCGTCAAACCACATTACCGATTACAGTGAGGACGAAACACCTCTGATACGCAACGTGGTTGCAAGCGGACACGATGTCAAGATCTCTTTTGATTGCTACGCATAAAGAAACCAGCACTACGCATGTGCTCATAAATGTATCGCTTGTGACTCCCGACACTGAATGTTTTTTACCAGAAAGGAAATAAACTCAAGTTCTAATCATCCTGGAGTTGTCCCTAAGCAGTGTTCACACCGTTTAATGCTGGTAGCTGCAAGGGAACAATCACACTTCAACAAAAAAGTTATTCGTGATTTAAATAATGAAAATAGCACCAGTTGCTTATTTTTTAATGCTAGCACAACACGTTCCGAGAATTTATTCTAATTTTCAAATGCATTTATGGCTTTGTTTACATCAATATGTTTGATTTGTTTTGGTTTTCTGCCTCTCTTGCGTTTTTTTTCAAGTTGGACTGCAGTCGGAGAATCGTACAAAATGACGGTTTTTAAACGCTAATGTTAGAAATGGTAGATTCGTTTCTTTACTTACGGATATTGTGCCTTCCCCTTTACACAGAATATCACATACACGCAAATAATCACTACACTGTATGTATACAAAACATGCTACAAAGATATTATGACACTATGGCATCGTAGAGTTTGTATACATTCAGCGTTGTTACAATGTTTTGAATTATATTATCGATTACATTTTTCTTTGCCGGCCGCAGTGACCGAGCTGTTCAGTCTGGAACAGAGCGACCGCTACGGTCGCAGGTTCGAATCCTGCCTCGATCATGGATGTGTGTGATGTTAGTTAGGTTTAAGTAGTTGTAAGTTCTAGGGAACTGATGACCTCAGGTATTAAGTCCCATAGTGCTCAGAGCCATTTGAACCATTTTTACATTTCTCTTTGTAATGAGAAAATTTATATATTTGAGAAAACTGTCACAGTTATCCTATGCAGGAGAAACATTAGGGGCTAACGGATCACTTATCACGGAAGATACCTGTCTCAGACACACAGTATTCCTGGTTTCCATACATGTTCATTCCGCACTTTCTGTTGTATTTATGCTTCTACAAATAAAGATACATCGTTTAATTAATCGTTTCAGGTTAGAAAATAAAATAAGGAAAGAAAAATTAGAGGGCACCGGCTTACAGATGAAAAGGGGGAGGCATCGTGACCATGCCTCGTGTTTCGACCACTGCCTACCGGTTTAAAACTGACCACTCTCTTTTTCACCTTGACAAAAAAAGAAGTGGTCAACGCGACGGAGGGCCTGGGATCGATTCCCAGTGCTGACAGGGATTTTTCCCTTGGCGGGAGGACTGGACTGCGATGTACTCAGCCTCGCGATGTCACTAGAGGAGCTACCTGGTTGAGAGGGAGCGTGTGAATGAATGCGCAAGTCGAGCGATTTCTCAGTTGAGGATCCGTGGGGCGAACAGCCCGATCGAGATGGTCCCACAGATTCCCGATTAGGTTGACATCCGAAGGGTTCAGCACCGTGAACTCATCCTGATGGCCTTCAAACCACGCACGTACACTGCGACAAGTGTGAGTCATTGCGTTGTCTTGCTGGAAGATGCCATCGTACCGGGGAAAAACAAAACGCATGTAGGGGTGGACAGGATCACCAGTAACAGATGCGTATTCGGATTGACCCACTGCGCCTTCCGGAATGAAGAGATAGATCATCCAGGGAATGCCATGAAAACATTCCCCACACCATAACTGTTGCAGGGTGTTTGCTTTCAGGCGTTTCACGCAGCCGGCACGCGGTAGCTCAGCGTGTTCGGTCAGAGGGCTGCTCGCCCTTTGTAATAAAAGAACTGAGTAAAGAAATCAACGATCAACTTGAACGGACGTCTTGTGACGTCCGCTCATACCAAACGCAACGAGCAATACCGAACAAAATGAAAAAGAGAAAAAAAAGTGCGTAGTGTTTTCATGGACTGTGCGGCTGGTCGCGGCGGAGGTTCGAGTCCTCCCTCGGGCATGGGTGTATGTGTTTGTCCTTAGGATAAAATTACAATGAAATGAACACCCTTAGCTGTTTACAGGCGTTGACATACGTCAGCGGGGACAGTTGAAAATGTGTGCCCCGACCGGGACTCGAACCCAGGAACTTCTGCTTACATGGCAGACACTCTACCCATCTTTTTTTTATCTCATTTTGTTCGTAAGAGTTCGATGCAATTGTTCGTGGCGGACGTCCAATGACGCACGTTGAAGTTCATTATTGATCCACTCACAAAGTTTTTTTTTTTATTACAGAGGACAGCTAACCCCCTGACCGAACACGCTGAGCTACCGTGTCGGCAACCCATCTGAGCCACCGTGGACACCTACGAATATAGTGCGGGACAATACGTTGAGAATGTGGGTTTCGCGGGGGGCGCGGCAGAGATAAATCCCTGCAGTCGTGCTATCATCTGTGTCATAGGTGGCTCAGCTGGATAGAGCGTCTGCCATGTAAGCAGGAGACCCTGGGTTCGAGTCCCGGTCGGGACACACATTTTCATCTGTCCCCGTTGACGTATGTCAACGCCTGTAAGCAGCTAAGGGTATTCATTTCACTGTAATTTCATTCTAACGAACTGCACGGTCACCGATGGGATATGTTCCTTCGGACATGTCCGACAGAACAGATACCATCTTAGTATATATGTCCTGATGTCGGTGGTCACGTTATGTGACTGCACCGCGTATTTAGGCTCGATTAACTATATTGTTTAACACGTGGAACCTTTAAATTGAGGGCCCATTGACTGTTCTCAGTGACCTGATGCCATCCTTAGGATGCTTTATGTTAACTAGTGCGTAAGCTTAGGGACTGATGACCTTAGCAGTTAAGTCCCATAAGATTTTACACACATTTGAACAGTTCTAGCGCTCTTTATGCCGGCACGCGGTAGCTCAGCTTGTTCGGTCAGAGAGCTGGCTGTTCTCTGTAATAAAAAAACTGAGTGAAGGGGTGAGCAACGAACTTCAACGGATGTCATGTGACGTCCGCTGCAACCAAATACAACGAACAATCACGGGAAAAAAAATCCCGTCTGGGTCGGGGGTTTTCTTGCCTCAGGGACTGGGTGTTGTGTTGTCTTCAGCATCATTTCATCCCCATCCGGCGCACAGGTCGCCCAATGTGGCGTCGAATGTAATAAGACCTGCACCAACGAACCATCCCCGTAACGGGCCTCCCGGCCAATGACGCCAAACGCTCATTTCCAGTAGCCAGCGTGAGCTGCACCAACCAACTGTAAATAACAACTCCAATTTTACAAATAATTATATATATGACTTGCAAGTACTTCGCTATTAGCTAAATTACAATATTACAGTGAACAGAGGACCAACTGAGAACAGTCAATGGGCCCTCAATTTAAAGGTTCCACGTGTTAAATAATATAGTTAATCGAGCCTAAATACGCGGTGCAGTCACATAACGTGACCACCGACTGTGTTCGATTTCAAGGAGCAATAACCCTCATAGAGGACAAGTGGCGGCACCAGCAGGCGAATGTATACGAAGCGTGTGGAGGGGAACGCGGAAACCAGTGAAGTCGTTGTCGTTAAATTTTCCAAATTATTCTTCAGGTGCTGAGCCACAACAGCTGCTGAGCCCGGGGGCCTATAGAGACATCCAATTACCATGTCTGAGACTGCTTTAACCGTGACCTTCACCCAAATCATTACACAATTCGAATCTCCGTCAATTTCCTTCGATACTATTGCACTTCTTATCGCTATAAACACGCCTCCCCCTTCACTGTCCAGCCTGTCTCTGCGGTGTACATTCCACGAGACTCAGAGGGCCTTAGACACGGGTTCACAGGTAGATGCCGTGTTTCTTGACTTCCGCAAGGCGTTTGACACAGTTCCCCACAGTCGTTTAATGAACAAAGTAAGAGCATACGGACTATCAGATCAATTGTGTGATTGGATTGAGGAGTTTCTAGATAACAGAACGCAGCATGTTATTCTCAATGGAGAGAAGTCTTCCGAAGTAAGAGTGATTTCAGGTGTGCCGCAGGGGAGTGTCATAGGACCGTTGCTATTCACAATATACATAAATGACCTGGTGGATGACATCGGAAGTTCACTGAGGCTTTTTGCAGATGATGCTGTGGTGTATCGAGAGGTTGCAACAATGGAAAATTGTACTGAAATGCAGGAGGATCTGCAGCGAATTGACGCATGGTGCACGGTATGGCAATTGAATCTCAATGTAGACAAGTGTAATGTGATGCGAATACATAGAAAGATAGGTCCCTTATCATTTAGCTACAAAATAGCGGGTCAGAAACTGGAAGCAGTTAATTCCGTAAATTATCTGGGGGTACGCATTAGGAGTGATTTAAAATGGAATGATCATATAAAGTTGATCGTCGGTAAAGCAGATGCCAGACTGAGATTCATTGGAAGAATCCTAAGGAAATGCAATCCGACAACAAAGGAAGTAGGTTACAGTACGCATGTTCGCCCACTGCTTGAATACTGCTCAGCAGTGTGGGATCCGCACCAGATAGGGTTGATAGAAGAGATAGAGATCCAACGGAGAGCAGCGCGCTTCGTTACAGGATCATTTAGTAATCGCGAAAGCGTTACGGAGATGATAGATAAACTCCAGTGGAAGACTCTGCAGGAGAGACACTCAGTAGCTCGGTACGGGCTTTTGTTAAAGCTCCGAGAACATACATTCACCGAAGAGTCAAGCAGTATATTGCTCCCTCCTACGTATATCTCGCGAAGAGACGATGAGGATAAAATCAGAGAGATTAGAGCCCACACAGAAGCATACCGACAATCCTTCTTTCCACGTACAATACGAGACTGGAATAGAAGGGAGAACCGATAGAGGTACTCAGGGTACCCTCCGCCACACACCGTCAGGTGGCTTGCGGAGTATGGATGTAGATGTAGATGTAGAAACGGAGCGATTTATGTGACGTCAAACAGGTCATGATCATGGATCAAGTACACCGTGCATGGCAAAAGTGCGCTATCCAAAACCGTTGCCGAGGCATCAGAGGTGAACTACGGGTCTTAGACGGCACGAGTGTACGACGGGTGCAGAGACGTGTACGGGGGAATAAGCGTGCAGCTTTTGAGAGACTGACCGTCCAGGGGGATGAAGGGCTTCCCTCCAGCGATTCCCATTCGATTTCCCCAAGCATCTCCGCAACTCCTACGTGTTGTTCGAACCTACCGGTAATTAATGTAGCAGTCCGCCTCAGAATTGCTTCGATGTCTCCCTTGCAGCCGACCTGGTGCCGATGCCAAAAATTCGAACTGTGGTGAAGAATGGGTCCGGGATCGATTCCCGGCGGGGTCAGGTATTTACTCTGCCTCGTGATGACTGCGTCTTGTGTGATGTCCTTAGGTTAGTTAGGTTTAAGTAGTTCTAAGTTCTAGGGGACTGATGACCATAGCTGTTAAAGTCCCATAGTGCTCAGAGCCATTTGAACCAAGAATAGGTCGTAGTAGTGTACAAGTGAACCACACGTCCCGAAAATTCTCTCAATAAACGGAAGCTTCCCATTCGCCATCCCTATCACAGCTCTCATATGTTCGTTCCATTTCATATCATTTTGCAACGTTACGCCCAGATATTTAAACGATGTGACTGTGTGCCGGCCGCGGTGGTCTCGCGGTTCTAGGCGCGCAGTCCGGAACCGTGCGACTGCTACGGTCGCAGGTTCGAATCCTGCCTCGGGCATGGATGTGTGTGATGTCCTTAGGTTAGTTAGGTTTAAGTAGTTCTAAGTTCTAGGGGACTGATAACCACAGCAGTTGAGTCCCATAGTGCTCAGAGCCTTTTGAACCATTTTGACGTGACTGTGTCATGCATGACGATACTAGTACTGTATCCGAACATTACGGGTCTGTTTTTCCTACTCATCTGCATTAACTTACATTTTTCTACATTTGCAGCTAGCTGTCATTCATCATACCGGCTAGACATTTTGTCTGTGTCATCTTGTATGCTCCTACAGTCACTCATCGACGATACATCCCGTACACCACAGCATCAAAGTGTCATTAATGAATATCTTCATAGTGAGCTCCAAGCATTCACCGCGGGACACAAAGAGATTGAGCATCTTTGGTCGGAATTAAATATGTGCCTAGCAAAAATATAGGGGAGGGAAACGATCCACCTTGGTTCAACATAGATATTAGGAAGTTGCTGAGAAAGCAGAGAATTTTGCACAGTCGTTTTAAACGTAGTCACCGCCCCTCTGACAAACAGAAATTATGCGAAATGAAAGCAGCTGTCAAAAGGTCAATGAGAGATTCTTTTAGCGAATTTGAAAGCAGTGTTTTATCTGAAGATTCTAAAATTAACCCCAAAAAATTTTGGTCGTACGTAAAATCTGTGAACGCTACAAATAATTCGATACCTCCTCTTGCTGACAGTTTGGGTAGTGTGACTGATGATGATAAATAAACAGAAGGCCGAAATTCTAAACCTAGCTTTCAAAAAGTCGTTTACGGTAGAGGACTGCAGCACCATTCCTGACTTAGTGTGTAGTGTATCTGGGATTGTAAAAATGCTAGGATCCTTAGACGCCAGGAAGGCGTCTAGCCCAGACGGTATCCCCGTAAGATTTTATGTTGACTATGCTACAAATATAGTACCATTCTTATCCATCGTGTATCAGAGATCATTGGAACAGCGGGAAAGTTCCACGGGACTGGAGGAAGGCTCAGGTCATAGAAATCTATGAAAAGGGTAGAAAATCGGATGCACATAATTACCGGCCAATTTCACTGACATCGATTTGTTGTAGAGTCATGGAACATATTTTGTGTTCAGACATAATGACCCTTCTAGAGTCTGAGAAGCTCATCTGCAGAAACCAACACGGTTTTAGGAAACAGCGGTCATGCGAGACACAGCTAGTCCTCTTCGTGCATCATATACAACTGGCTCTATATACCGGCTCCCAGGTTGATGCCGTATTCATCGACTTTCCAAAGGCGTTCGATTCAGCTCCGCACTGTCGCTTGCTCCAAATAGTGCGCGCTTACGGTCTATCCGATGACATATGCTGTTAGATGGGAAGTTTTCTAACAGACAGAGAGCAGTATGTCGTCCTGAATGGAGAGACTTCAACAGAAACAGCGTAATAAGTCCGCTGGTTTTTTCGATTTACGTAAACTATCTGGTTGATGGTATTAGGGTGTTTGCCGATGATGCTGTAGTCTACAGGAAAGTAATATCACACGAAAGTTGTTAACAAATCAATGAGGATTTGCAGAAAATAAATGCGTGGTGCAATGACTGGCATTTATCTCTCAATATTAATAAGTGTAACCTAATGCGTATAACAAAGCGAAAATTCCCATTATGTACGAGTACAAAATAAATGCCCAGTCTTTTGAAGCGGCAACATCCGTCAAGTATCTGAGAGTGACTATTCGAAATGATCTCAAATGGAACGATCAGATTACACAAGTAACGGGTAAGGCAAACTCTTGATTGTGGTTTATTGGTAGAATTCTGAAGCGATGTAGTCCTTCAACAAAGGAAATTGCTTACAATAGTTCAGATTGTCCATTCTTGTAGTATTTTTCGTCAGTATGGGACCCTTAGTAGTTGGGTTTGATTCAAGAGATTGAGAAGGTCCAAAGAAAAGCGGCAAGATTCGTGACTGGTACATTTAGCCATCACGGGAGCGTTACAAATCTCATAGAAAGTTTGAAGTAGGACACACTTGCTGCAAGACGACGCGCTAAACGGAAGGGGTGCTTACTAAATTCCAAGATCCGATCTTCGCCGAGGATGTAGAGCACTATTATTACCACAAACATGCAATTCGCGCAATGATCACCATTCAAAGACAAGGGAAATAAGAGCTCGTGCTGAGGCGTTCAGACTATCGTTTTTCCCTCGCGCGATTCGCGAGTGGAACAGAGGGTGGAGGGGGGGGGGGGGAGGGGAGGGGAATGTGACTTTGGCCCTCCGCCACACACCGCTTGGTGACTATGTAGATGTAGGTGTAGATCATTAGCAGACAGCTGCACATTGGCGCCCACACTATCCGCCAGACCATTTATGTACACTGGTGTCCAAAATTAAAGCAACAAACAGCTATTTCCCCGTTCTGTGTCTAATTCACGATATTATCCGTACGATCGTGTTGTGCACGGAAGGTGGCATTCCGGTCAACGGACAACCACGCCAACGATGACGTGAGGGCACCTATAAAATGAGGTAGTTTTTGCCGGACAATACCACATACACAATCGCTATGTACACAGTCACAGACGGTGCAGTGTAGCGCAGAGAATGCACCTACCAGACTCTCTGCGGTAGAGCGCCTTAGAAAGAAAGGAAGCAGAACAGTCACAAACTGATGAGACCCGGTGGCTTAATGTGAATCGTTCTGTTGTTTCTCGGATGTTGCGATAGTTTATACAGAGCGAAACTGTATCCCGAAGACCAGGAGAGAGCCGACGACGTGTGGCATCAGAAAGAGAGGACCGTTATTTGGCTGTAAGGGCACGACGGTGCGGCCTTAGTATAGCGCAGCAACTGTCATGTGAGCTGTCAGCATCCATTGGACGTGCTGTATCGGCAGTGTAGCCTTTATTGTCGGAGACCTGCTGTTTAAGTACTTCTGACGCGTCTTCACAGAAGGGAACGTCTAGAGTGGAGCCGTCAACATACCACCTGGGCGGTCGCACAGTGGACCAACGTTGTTTTCACAGATGAGACCTGATTTAGTCTGGAGAGTGATTCTCGATGGATTCGCATCTGGGGAGAACGTGTAATACGATTTCGGGACCCAACCATTGTGGGAAGAGACCGAGATCGAGGATGATCCCAACTGGTGTTGGCGGGGACTATGTTGACCACTCGAAGCCCTCTTCATGAAATTGTACGGTTGAATCGGCAGGGTTTAACTGCTGTCAGGTATCGTGACAAGGTCTTGGGATCTCATGCGCGGTTGTTGCGTGTTGCTGTGGGGCCAGGCGTCGTGCTGATGGACGATAACACTCGACTTCACATAGCACGCGTGGCTGATGTTTTCTTGGAAACAGAAGATATTGTATGCTTACCATAGCCTCTTCTGGGAAGCACTAGGGAGACGGCTTGCATCTGTAAGATGGCAAGAACTATGCCCTTTACATGAAGTCACTAAAGATCACCTAACTCACATTGAGCGAACAGTAGGGCTGAACAAAATGACTGACAAGGCACAATGCATCTTGTAGAGGGTGTAGTAGGGATGTATTGGAATAATTAATGTCGGGTGATGGTTTTAAAGTAATTCACACAACATGAAAACTTTGTGGAAATGAGTCGATTTACTGGACGCAGGGAAGTATTTAGAGTTGACCGTGGCTGGCTGGGGAACGGCGAAGGGAAGCAACAATAGGCAGCTTAGGGCGGTTCAAGCTCTGAGAAAGCGGAAACGTGGTGCGGCCTCCAGTCGCCTTAAGATGAGTGACAGCATGAGTGGTGGTGTACTGGGAAGCAGACAGACAACTTGTATGCCTGTTGATAAATGTCCGTCGTCCCGTTTTCAGGGAAACATGCGAGAAAGCCGCTCAAAGCTACGATGGAGCAGTCAACAGAGGTCAAAATATGTGTGTTCGTGACTGTAGCAACTTCACACTTAATTCATGTTCCGCAGAGTCTGAAGTAAATCAGGTGAAGAGTGACAGAATGAAATACGCCAGCGTCCGATGGGAATGAAGGACCGAGGAATTTGAAGTACTCTCCTGGGAGTCAGAATTCTGGAAAAATTGGTGTTTGTGCAGAAGCTAACCTTGATGGGTGGCCTGGAAGGAACTAAATAACTGAAGTTGAGAGGAAGGGAAATTTTGTGGGAATTTGTTCACTTCCCAGAGCAGGCACTGGTCGGCGCTGGCAAGCGACGCATAATTAACGCGACTTGCACTGCAATTGGCGTAAGTGATTTTGCTGGGGGGGGGGGGGGGGGGGGAACCAAGGCGAAGAGCGGACTGGGAGAAGTCGCCATAGTGGTCTTCCATTCCCAGCTTGCCTAGAGTGCGGACGTGGCGTTCCTTACTCAGCTTTCCTGAGAAAGAGTGAGCATCTCTGCAGTTTAGGACTTAGCAAATGGAACGATTGAGCTTGGATAAAGAAAGTTTTGGTTCAGCTATGTACTGAGCAATATAGCTAGGAGTGAATAGACGAGCGCAGCCTTGCAGCACCACGAGGTCGGTCGATGTCCACACAACGACGCCACTCCACCACGCTGTATTCGGTGATATTGTCCCCGCTCCAGCCACTGATTAATTTGTTGGATCACGTCGGCAAATTTTCCACGAGGATTTCATGGGCCGTTATTGTAGAATTCTTGTCGCACTTCGCATTGCGCCTAGGTCAGTCGATAGGAATTACTTCTGAGTTGTCGCGCTTTACTCGACGCAAACGCAATTTATTTCCACTGCCTGATCGGAGAGTCTTGTAGTGTGATAATTGAAGGTCGGGAGTTAAAAAAATAAATTTGTGCTAATCGACTGCATCTGTTTTCAATCAAGTAGTTGAAATCCTAATTCACTTTCTTAATTAGTTTTATGTTCAACATTTGCATCTGGTGTTCAATAGCTGAATATAACATCAGTGTGCACCCCTTTTTAATTACAAGTGATCAATTCTGAATAAATTTGTGTCAACACTGCCACCGTTGTTCAATCAGGAGTGACAGGGCCATATTTTTTTGCGTTTTCCGATATTGCGGCAGTTATGCACTCTCTGTTGATCTGTTAGTCAATTAGTTGGGGTGAACACACGCCAAAGCCAGCTAAGTCACAGGTGGAGTGTTACACATCACGTCAGCATCTATCAAGACTGCGAGCAGCTCTGCAGGAAGGATGGGCATTATTGCCTCATCATGAGAATGATGACATCACTCACAGCATGCCCCGTCGCTGTCAGGCCTGTATTGCTGCCAGAGGTGGTCACACGCCGTACTGAGCACATTAACCAGATGTCCGAATGTGTTAAGTTGGAAAAAAACGAAGAATTTTTTTGCCTAGCGTTATGCATGTTGCATTTGTTTATGTTCTGCATTTTTTTACACTGTTTCTACCTTGCTATCACCTGTTTATACTATTTCGTGGCAAAATAAACGCAACCTTGAAAAATTTACGTTTGTTGCTTTAACTCTGGACACCAGTGCATGTAGACAATTCCAGCGGTGCTATCACACTTCTCTGGGGCACTCTGGACACACGTTCGTCTCTGGTGTAGGCTCGCCGTCGAAACCTGTCCCGGTCGCGTCTCGAGCGCAGCTGCTGTGTTCGGCCGTCACCGCAACGCCGCCAGGCCTGTCCACTAATCTGGACACCGGACCAGCCGCCGGCCGATCCTCCAGCGAGCCGGAGGCTGTCTGCCGCGCCCTCCCCCAAAAACGAGAGGGGGGAGGAGGGGGGGGAGTGGGGATGGGGGTCTGCTATAGAGGCTGCGTGGCGGCCGCAATCAGCTTAGCCGTGCACCAACCGCCGCCCCCGCCTAATCACCGTACCGGTGCCATTATCCGCGGCCTACCGCACGCTGCTGACGGCCGCGGGCTTCTGTGATCCCAGCCGTGGCCACTGTGTCTGGGAGGGACGTCCCCTCTGGATCACCAATACCTGCTCACCCAGTACCGCCGCGCGCTCCGTTCAAACGCACAGACCAGGCTGGTACTGCGCTAGTACATACAAAGCGCACTCTTTAAACGCATTCGGCAGAACTTTATTTCGCCGTGTAGGATAGTGACACTGTCTACATCAACAGCTACGTCACAGCTCTGCAGTTCACAAGCAAATGCTCGGTAGACGGTTCAAACGACCAATTTCAGAGCTGAATCAATGTTTCACTCTGTAGCGGAGTGTGTGCTGATATGAAACTTCCTGCCAGGTTAAAATTGGGACTCAAAACTGGGACCTTTGCCTTTCGCGTACAGGTGCTCTACTGACTATGCTACTCAAGCACTACTCGCGGCCCGTCCTCACAGGTTTACTTCCGCCACTGCATCATCTCCTACCTTTCACACTTCACTTTATAAAATAACTTTTATCTTAATAATATGAATACACTACTGGCCATTAAAATTGCTACACCACGAGGATGACGTGCTACAGACGCGAAATTTAACCGATAGGAAGAAATTGCTATGATATGCAAATGATTAGCTTTTCAGAGAATTCACGCAAGGTTGG
Source organism: Schistocerca gregaria (assembly GCF_023897955.1). Classification (NCBI taxonomy): domain Eukaryota; kingdom Metazoa; phylum Arthropoda; class Insecta; order Orthoptera; family Acrididae; genus Schistocerca; species Schistocerca gregaria. Next base: position 1,082,968,434 of record NC_064920.1, on the reverse strand, counting down.
CGCCGCTGGCGACACCTACAACGCGCTGACATGAGGAAAGTTTCCAACCGATTTCTCATACACAAACAGCAGTTGACCGCCATTGCCTGGTGAAACGTTGTTGTGTTGCCTCGTGTAAGGAGGAGAAATTCAACCATAACGATTCCGATTTTGATAAAGGTCAGATTGTAGCCTATCGCGATTGTGGTTTATCGTATCGCGACATTGCTGCTCGCGTTGGTAGAGATCCCATGACTGTTAGCAGAATATGGAATCGGTGGGTTCAAGAGGGTAATACGGAACGCCGTGCTGGATCCCAACGGCCTCATATCACTAGCAGTCGAGATGACAGGCATCTTATCCGCATGGCTGTAACGGATCGTGCAGCCACGTCTCGATCCCTGAGTCAATAGATGGGGACGTTTGCACGACAACAACCATCTGCACGAACAGCTCGACGACGTTTGCAGCAACATGGACTATCAGCTCGGACACCATGGCTGCGGTTACCCTTGACGCTGCATCACAGACAGGAGCGCCTGCGATGGTGTACTCAACTACCAACCTGGGTGCACGAATGGCAAAACGTCATTTTTTCCGATGAATCCAGGTTCTGTTTACAGCATCGTCATGGTCGCATCCATGTTTGGCGACATCGCAGTGAACGAACATTGGAAGCGTGTATTCGTCATCGCCATACTGGCGTATCACCTGGCGCGATGTTATGGGGTGCCACTGGTTACACGTCTCGGTCACCTCTTGTTCGCATTGACGGCACTTTGAACAGTGGACGTTACATTTCAGATGTTTTACGACCCGTGGCTCTACCCTTCGTTCGATCCCTGCGAAACCCTACATTTCAGCAGTATAATGCACGACTGCATATTGCAGGTCCTGTACGGGCCTTTCTGGATACAGAAAATGTTCGAGTGCTGCCCTGGCCAGCACATTCTCCAGATCTCTCACGAATTGAAAACGTCTGGTCAATGGTGGCGGAGCAACTGGCTCGTCACAATACGCCAGTCACTACTCTTGATGAAGTGTGGTATCGTGTTGAAGCTGCATGGGCAGCTGTACCTGTACATTTCTTCTTGGTGTAGCAATTTTAGTGGCCAGTAGTGTATTTATATATGTATTTGGAGAGACAGAGATTGATTTTTGACTGAGACTTTACTTTAAGTTGTGACTGGTACCTGAATTTTGGTTGCTGCCTCCTTAAATGATCAGGTTCTGCACCAGTTGGTTACGTATTATAATTTGTTGGAAGTTATTGTTGTTTAAGACTTAAAATACGACTCTGTTGGTTACTTGGTCGTATTGCGGATAACTTTGAGCCCAGTTTTTCGTAGCTTTTCATAACTAAGGGACCACTGTTGTAAGTAAGTCAGATCAAACAGCAACCTCTTTTTGTGAGAAAAGGATATTGCTTGGCACACAAACTGCCTTCAAACTACACGTCACGTTGCATCAAAATTGGTCATTGGAGTTCGGCGCCATACTATTATGCAAGAACATAATCCAATTACTGCAAATAAGAAATGATGAGAGGTTGTTACGCATTGAATGAAAACTATAGAGAATGCATTTCGTTTGCTGTATTTTAGAGAACTTTGTACACTTACAATTCTGTCGATTGATAGCCGGCGACGACAATGAAGTTCACTTCCTTCTCCAAATACAAGATATTTTTCTTCTTCACTTCCAGAAAATTTGTGAACATAAATGTTTTGGCAACTCTTACACATACTTTACTCGGTTTTATCACTGAAACAGCAATTTCCATTAAATGTAACGACACCTTCTGAGCGACGCCCTAGCAACACGTCCTCTTTCCCCAAGATACAGATTAGCAGTCCTTTTGTTTTTAATAAGTCAATTGTCTTTTTTTTTAGAGTCCATACTCAAAGATGCATAACTACTATCCTTGCGGGGATTGCGCGCAGAAGAGATTTTTTGCTGTTCAGCTGCACTTCACTTCACTTCAAATACCTTTTTAAGCAAATTTATATTTACGGTATTTACATACGTTACTGAGCTTCTCAGAATAAAATTAGGCACAATTTCATTAGGAAGGGGCAGTGAGGCTCATATAACATTACAACTTGAGATCTCCTGCGAATATTGCAGGATTAGCACTCCCGCAAGAAACAATATTGCGGAGAGCACCTGCGATAGAGTACTTGCCTGCTAACGGAAAAGGTTGTTCTTTGCAAAAACACACTTAAATTGCTGTGCGTACTTTACACGTACCTTCGCCGCTTACAAAGAGCCTGAAAACTATTTTTGCGTTCAGCCAGAAAGCGATGGGGGACATATTGATCGTAAATTGCAGTCTGCAAGTCTACATTACACTTTGTGCCCGCTAAAGTAAAATGTGCCTACTTGCTATTTACTCAGCAGGATCAGGAACTATGACTACAAATAAAAGTATCCTTAATAATAATTAATAATAATATCCTCATCAGAAACAGTTCAGAGGCGACCTACACGGGAAGTTCCAAGTAAAATGATCTATCGTCCTGACTTATAATCACTTAATTGCTCACCTTCAAAGTAGAAACCAATCTTACCACTTGCCACACAGTTTTGTGAACATTAAGGCCAGCACACGAACAGCCACTTCTATGAAATCTAAGCGAACCAGAACGGTATACAGTCCTCGCGAATTCATTTTCCACTTTTACTCTGTGTGTGTGTGTGTGTGTGTGTGTGTGTGTGTATTCGTAAGGGACCAAACTGCTGAGGTCATCGGTCCCTAGACTTACACACTACTTAAACTAACTTATGCTAAGAACAACACGCACACACCCGTTCCCGAAGGAGGAGTCGAACCTCTGGCGGGAGCGGCCGCGCAATCCGTGGCATGGAGTCTCAAACCGCGCGGTCCGTCCGCGCGGCCCACTTTTACTGAAAATGCATTCAAGACTGCCCAGCTCTGACGTCATCTGAGGCACAGTGCTTGCAGACTTTACAGTGTTAATTTTAATGTACCCAATCATACATTGACAAAGTGTAGAAAAGTTATTTTAATTTTTAATTTCACTCTTAGATTATGATGCAATCTGTTGTAAGCTACGCACAGGTTCGTTACGATGACGTGAGAACTGGGGTAAGCCCCGGCACACTCACTCACGTCTGGACCTCATCGGCCCGTATTAATTATATAGGGTGTTACAAAAAGGTACCGCCAAACTTTCAGGAAACATTCCTCGGACACAAATAAAGAAAAGATGTTATGTGGACATGTGTCCGGAAACGCTTAATTTCCATGTTAGAGCTCATTTTAGTTTGTTCTCCCACCTACGCTCAATGGAGCACGCTATCATCATTTCATACGGGATGCTCTACCTGTGCTGCTTGAACATGTGCCTTTAAGAGTACGACACAACATGTGGTTCATGGACGATGGAGCTCCTGCACATTTCAGTCCAAGTGTTCGTACGCTTCTCAACAACAGATTCGGTGACCGATGGATTGGTAGAGGCGGACCAATTCCATGGCCTCCACGCTCTCCTGACCTCAACCCTCTTGACTTTCATTTATGGGGGCATTTGAAAGCTCTCGTCTACGCAACCGCGGTACTAAATGTAGAGACTCTTCGTGCTCGTATTGTGGACGGCTGTGATACAATACGCCATTCTCCAGGGCTGCATCAGCGCATCAGGGGTTCCATGCGAAGGAGAGTGGATGCATGTATCCTCGCTAACGGATGACATTTTGAACATTTCCTGTAACAAAGTGTTTGAAGTGACGCTGGTACGTTCTGTTGCTGTGTGTTTCCATTCCATGATTAATGTGATTTGAAGAGAAGTAATAAAATGAGCTCTAACATGGAAAGTAAGCGTTTCCGGACACATGTCCACATAACATATTTTCTTTCTTTGTGTGTGAGGAATGTTTCCTGAAGGTTTGCCCGTACCTTCTTGTAACACCTTATATATATATATATATATATATATATATATATATAAAGTGACATAGAAACATGAAATTCCTAATTTTCTGATTTAGAATTTCTTCGTTTTTAACTTTTTCTATGGCTCCCATTAATCGTTTTTGGTAAGGACTCCACATTGGGCAGCAACACTCCAGCAGAGAGTGGACAGGTGTAGTGTAGGCTGTCTCTCTAGTAGATCTGGCAGAGCTGATCGCCCCCCTCCTCGGAATTTACGGGGATGACTTGGTTGTGCAGATGTGGTGCAGCTCCCTCCAGCGATCCACCAAGGCGTCACTGCTTCCATGCCGTGACGCGTCGGCTCTGTTATTAGGGCCGAAGGTGGACATAGTGGCTATTAGGTAGGTGGTCATAATGTTCGGGCTGGTCAGTCTAAGCTCTATTCGCCGCTGCGATTCTTGTGTTAATCTCAACTTCCATTGCATTCTGTTCGCTAAAAATACTTCTCAAGTACTTAAAAGTGTGTATTATTTCAAAAGTGAATTCGTTAACTGTCGGTGAGATACCATAATTGGGTGCCATGCGCTTACTTTTCTTCTTTTTAATTTGTAGCTGTTCTTCGTTTCCAATATTTCTGTGAGAACTTGTCAAGAGCTGCAAGTACACTAGACTGTCGCCCGCCCGGTTAGCCGAGCAATGTAACGCACTGCTTTCTGGGCGGGAAGGCGTGCTGGACCCTGGCACGAATCTGCCCGGCAGATTAGTGTCGAGGTCCGGTGTGCCGGCCGCTCTGTTGATGGTTTTTAGGCGGTTTTCCATCCGCCTCGGCGAATGCGGGTTGGTAGCCCTTATTCTGCCACAGTTACACTATGTCGGCGTTTGGCGATTGCTGCGCAAATACTATCTCCACATTCGCGTACACCATAATTACTCTACCACGCAAACATTGGGGTTACACTTGTCTGATGTGAGATGTTGAGGGCGGGGGGGGGGGGGGGGAGAAATAATCCACTAGGGGCCCAACCGCAAAATAACCCTAGATTCGGTGTGGGGTGAGTGGACTGCTGTAGCCTGTTGTGGGGCTGTGAACCACTGCAGAGGGGACGAAGCCTTTCTGTCGTGTCTAGGTCCCTGATCCATACAATACAATACGCTAGATTGTCACTTATTAGAGCAACATCGTCCGCGCCGGCCGCTGGTGGCCGAGCGGTTCTACGCGCTTCAGTCTGGAACCGCGCTACTACTACGGTCGCAGGTTCGAATCAAATGGTTCAAATGGCTCTGAGCACTATGGGACTCAACTGCTGTGGTCATCAGTTCCCTAGAACTTAGAACTACTTAAACCTAACTAACCTAAGGACATCAGACACATCCATGCCCGAGGCAGGATTCGAACCTCCGACCGTAGCAGTCGTACGGTTCCGGACTGCGCGCCTAGAACCGCGAGACCATTACGGTCGCAGGTTCGAATCCTGCCTCGGGCATGGATGTGTGTGATGTCCTTAGGTTAGTTAGGTTTAAGTAGTTCTAAGTTCTAGGGGACTGATGACCACAGCAGTTGAGTCCCATAGTGCTCAGGGCCATTTGAGCCAGGTGGGTCTAATTGTTTTGTGTTCTCTATCTTTCCTGAAAAGAAACGCTGTAGATAGCTTACAGACCTAAAACAATTAAAAAACGTACAGACGTATGTATCCAGTTTACAGAATAACCACGGAAGATGCTTTGTAAATAAAAGCGAAACGTGTCTGGTGTGATTCTTTTTAATTAGACTGCAGTCAGCTCAAGACGGATAACCGATGGTAACAGATGAAACAAAAAGCATTGCAGATAATGCTGCTTCTTGTCTAAGCTCAGTTATGGCGTCAACTAATAGATGAATGAATAACGATGAATGTCGTACCAGTGTGGCGCCAGGCTTGTTCGCTCCACTGGTCAAGCCTGCTCTCCTCTATCTGGTCAGGCTGCCTTAGTGGTCGTGCGGTAGCGTTCTCGCTTCTCACGCCCAGGTTCCCGCGTTCGATTCCCGTCGGGGTCAGGGATTTTCTCTGCCTCGTGATGACTGGGTGTTGTGTGATGTCCTTACGTTAGTTAGTTTTAAGTAGTTCTAAGTTCTAGGGGACTGATGACCATATATGTTAATTCCCATAGTGCTCAGAGCCTTTTGAACCAGGCTGCCTTATAACTGTTTTTTTTTTTCTTTATGTAATTTTAAAACCTGTACAACAGGCAGGCTGTCAGCAGCGTTCTATGCTGCTCTTCAGCCAGAGGATACAAGATGAGAAAAAACAGAAAGATTACACATAGGTTACAGAAAGGTGGGCAAGAAAACAGTTGACACAGAAAGGCAAACACGGAGCCGTTCACACTCGACGATACTCCACACTTGAAACTGTTGACACGACGCACAAACACGGAAGACAGCGATGGCAAAGGTGAACGATGGAGTGCGACGGTGAACACTGAACACTAAACACGACGGCACACACGAGACACTGATGGCGAAGATCTCCGGCGCGCGAAAGTCCACGTAGCGTGTGCGAGTCTGGGGACCTGCCAAGAGGGGAAGAACGGGGGGGGGGGGGGGGGTGGAGAGGGCAGAACAAAGACGCCAATGGCTGAGGAGATGGGAGGAGGAGTAGAGGGACAGGGGAGGGGAAGCCAGGGGGAGGAGTGGGGAGAAAGGGATGAGGGAGGGAGAATGCCGAAAGGAACAGAGACAGGAAGAGGGAAGGAGGATCAAAGTTGGTAGGAGGGGTATATGGAGGGAAGTAGGACATCATCAGGGAGGAGGAGCTGGCGGAAGCCACCTTGGGAGAGGGTAAGGAGGGTAGAGAGATGGAGACCGGGTGGGACGTGGGAATACAGGCGCGGCAGCGGGCGGGGGCGGGAGAGGATGGGCGAGACAAGCGGGTGAGGAGGATCGAGTTTGCAGGAGGTGTACTGGATCCGTATCCTCTCAAGGAAAAGGAGGAGGTGGGGGAATGGAATGAGATCGTACAGGAGCCGCGTGGGGGAGGGGAGACGGATGCGATAGGCGAGGCGGAGAGCATGGCATTCAAGGATGGGGAGGGATTTGTAAAAGGTAGCGGGGGCGGAGATCATGACCGGATGGGCGTAACAAAGGATAGGGCGGATGAGGGACTTATAGGTGTGGAGTATGGTGGAGGGGTCCAGACCCCACGTACGACCGGAAAGGAGCTTGAGGAGATGGAGACGGGAGCGTGCCATGGCTTGGATTGTCCAGGAGAGTCGACGGTCGAGGGTGACGCCAAGGTACTTGAGGGTGGGGGTGAGGGCGATAGGACGGCCATAGACGGTGAGATAGAAATCAAGGAGGCGGAAGGAAGGGATGGTTTTGCCTACAATGATCGCCTGGGTTTCGGAGGGATCCTTATAACGGTGCGCGCTCGCTGTCGTCGTGTTGCAGGCGGCCAGACCAAGGAGGAGGTGATCGAGACGAACGAGCGACTCCGGGCGGTGCGCGTGCGCCTCGAGGACTCGTACGACACGGCCAAGCGGTCGCTCATCACGCTCATGAGCAAGTACACCGAGAGCAAGAACGTCCGCAACGTCTTCCAGCGCTACAACCTGCTCAAGGCCATGATCAAGGTGAGGAAACCACAGCTGCCGCGCCGCTGCGCTCCGCTCTGCGTGAACGGTGGCGCCACCTAGGTGGGCGGTCGCTTCCTCGTTCATCACCGGCAGCTCACGAGGACTGAACGTACAGGTCCGTTTGTTTTTCTGTCTTTTTTGGGAGGGGAGGGAAGCGGGCAGGGCGCAAGGATGGGCGCTGCCACCGTATGGGTTGTATGGAAATGTGCATGTGGTGTGGGTGACGAAATAAAATTCAATGTCTCTCCTCAACTCGCAGAAAGTCGAAGTTCTAAACTACTCAGAAGTCCTACAACTGCTCCGAGCTCACACATGCTACTGCACGGAAAGATTTAGCCAATATTCACAGTTCAAACACTTCACAATGGGCCCCCGTAAATGTGACTGTACTTACAAGTTTGGCTACGTTTCATCTACGGGGAACCAACTCACATTCATCACAATGTACTCAATGCTCCACAATTTAATATAAATTCAGGCAGTATTTACTAGGCAATGATCATGTATGCACTGACGTATTTTTTTGTTTTATTTTAAGTTTCACAAATTCGAGTTTATTTCCCATAAGAACATAGAAAAATCGAAAGTCACAGTTCACAATAAATTAATTTCAGAGCCTGACCGAGTTTCTTAAGATCTTGGGGGAGATTGAATAAACCACGATTAATTGCGTGAGTTATATTTAGAAAACCGTTGAACTTCCACAGTATATCAAACTACAAATTCCACAACGGCCACATTCTGAAACTTTATAAGTCCGGCTTGTGTCACACCCAACTCCAAAAGCAACAAGTCCATCAGAAGCCGAAAGTAGGAAATCTGAATAATTCACATTCGCGAACTAGTGGCTTTTTCAAAGCTCATCACACAAAATTTTCTCGAAACACAAACAAAGTGTGACCGCCTCCAACTGCGTCCGAACATAGGCCCCTCTCCGTACGGAAATGTCGCTATTTACCCTGCAAACCTCGGTCAAGCACCACTGAATCAGTTAAACTACAGAAAACGAAAACTGATGAAATTCTTAATTTTAACCTTTTATACATGTATGATACGTCAAATCACACGGAAATTGTCCAAAAAATGTTGTGCTGTTATCAGTTTTCTTTTATATACCATAATTTATTTATAAACAATTATTTCTATGGTTTTCCTCTGTTTATGAGTTTATAAGTGTAAATATTAACAAACAATTTCAATTATACGTTAAATAATTTCCTGTATATCTGAAGTTTACAGTATTGTCGCTACTTTTAATGTTTCTCTGTTTACTTAGTAAGAAAAGTCGTTTCTAATTACTCGAAGTCCATTTTTTTCGTCTCTCATTTATGTACGTAGATAATTTCACTACATCTGCGATGACATTCCGATACCGTTCTACGGGATGTATCCGTAGACACGTTTGTTGGGATCGCATTGTGTGTTGCCGACATATTCACTTTCACAGTTCAGTTCCTTTTTCTAAAAAAAAAAAAAAAAAAAAAAAAAAAAAATGTGATATGTTACACTACAGCATCACCAGCCTTCCGCGGTCTCGCTTTGTTGGTGAGCCAGTAAATAGAAACCATAGGGCAGTGACTCTGCGTCGCTGCAGTACACTTTGGAGGTGTGGCGGTGGGACTTGAAGTCCCATACCGCCCTGCAACGGTGACAGTACTCTTCTGTCCGGCATGAGAACGCAGTCCGACGTGGGCAGGTAAGATTGGAAAGTCGTGGACGTGGAATGGAGAGGTAGTCTTGGCAAAGGAGGCAACCGTGGTGGGCGTGCCAGGCCCAGCTATAGTCCTGTTCGGAAGCCGATTCCTCTAGGATGGTCAGCGGAACCTGGTGGCGATGCCAGCGGCGTTGATGTGTAGCCCCAACGTGGCGTAGCCCAAGTACAGCGTCCCTTAGGGCAGCCACTTTCTCCTTGAGGGGCACCATATCTGCTTCCTCATGGAGAGTCACAATCCGCGTGAGTGGCGGGGCGTGCAGGCTCTACCTGAAAATCTTGGCGCTGCAGCGTCCACATCCTGGTGACACTAATCGTGGCCCATACAGTACAGTTCAGGAATTACTTATAACGTTCAACGTACAACAACTTACAAACCAAGGCGGATATGGAATGTCCATATTCTAAGGCGTAATCGTCCATCTCTTTCGCTTCAAATGACCCTACTCGACCTTCACAGACACATATGGTTCAACATTTATTAGTTTTGGCGTAATATTGAATTTCATACTGGACGCGAAAAGCGGCCGTGAGAAACCAGCACCCATTTAGCCGCCCAACGGCCGGGTTTTACTGGTCACCTTGGCAGCCAGTGGAAGTACAGACACAACGCCATCTGTGGAGCATAGCGTGAAACTGGCCCACGACCTACTCCTGTCAACGCCCGATCTTCGCCGCCACCTGTGTGCGTCTGCAGTCGCGTGTTTGTGACCCAATGAAGTGCGTCTTCCCTTCCCGTGTTACAGCGGGGTTATCGTCATTCTTTACACTGTCTGCATGCAACCTGCCACATCTTCCTCTGGCGGCCGAGCTTCACATCTTAGAGTACTTTTTCGGTTATTTGTTGGAAATACACTGGTGTGTACAACCTACGAACGAAAGTACACTACTGGCCATTAAAATTGCTACAGACGCGAAATTTAACCGACAGGAAGAAGATGCTGTGATATGCAAATGATTGGGTTTTCAGAGCACTCACACAAGGTTGGCGCCGGTGGCGACACCTACAACGTGCTGACATGAGAAAAGCTTCCGACCGATTTCTCATACACAAACAGCAGTTGACCAGCGTTGCCTGGTGAAACGTTGTTGTGTTGCCTCGTGTAAGGAGCAGAAACGCCTACCATCACGTTTCCGCCTTTCATAAAGGTCGGATTGTAGCCTATCGCGATTGCGGTTTATAGTATCGCGACATTGCTGCTCGCGTTGGTCGAGATCCAATGACCGTTAGCAGAATATGGAATCGATGGGTTCAGGAGGGTAATACGGAACGCCGTGCTGGATCCCAACGGCCTCGTATCACTAGCAGTCGAGAAGAGAGGCATCTTATCCGCATGGCTGTAACGGATCGTGCAGCTACGTCTCGATCCCGGAGTCAACAGATGGGGACGTTTGCAAGACAACGACCATCTGCACAAACAGTTCGACGACGTTCGCAGCAGCATGGACTATCAGCTCGGAGACCGTGGCTGCGGTTACCTTTGACGTTGCATCACAGACAGGAGCGCCCGCGATGGTGTTCAAATGGTTCAAATGGCTCTGAGCACTATGGGACTTATCTGCTGAGATCATCAGTCCACTAGAACTTGGAACTACTTAAATCTAACTTAACCTAAGGACATCACACACATCCATGCCCGAGGCAGGATTTGAACTTGCGACCGTAGCGGTCGCGCAGTTCCAGACTGAACCGCTCGGCCACCCAGGCCGGCCGCGATGGTGTACTTAACGACGAACCTGAGGGCTCAGATGGCAAAACGTGATTTTTTCGGACGAATCCAGGTTCTGTTTACAGCATCGTCATGGTCTCATCCGTGTTTGGCGACGTCGCATTGAACGCACATTGGAATCGTGTATTCGTCGTCACCCTACTGGCGTATCACCCGGCGTGATGGTATGGGGTGCCATTGGTTACACGTCTCGGTCACCTCTTGTTCGCATTGACGGCACTTTGAACGGTGGACGTTACATTTCAGCTGTGTTACGACCCGTGGCTCTACCCTTCATTCGATCCCTGCGAAACCCTACATTTCAGCAGGATAATGCACGAAAGTATGTTGCAGGTCCTGTACGGGCCTTTCTGGATACAGGAATGTTCGACTGCTGCCCTGGCCAGGACATTCTCCAGATCTGTCACCAATTGGAAACGTCTGGTCAATGGTGTCCGAGCAACTGGCTCTTCACAATACGCCAGTCACTGTTCTTGATGAACTGTGGTATCGTGTTGAAGCTGCATGGGCAGCTGTACCTATACATACCATCGGAGCTCTGTTTGACTCAATGCCCAGACGTATCAGGGCAGTTATGACGGCCAGAGGTGGTTGTTCTAGGTACTGATTACTCAGGATCTATGCACCCAAATTGCATGAAAATGTAATCACATGTCAATTCTAGTATAATATATTTGTCTAATGAATACCCGTTTATCATATGGTTCAAATGGCTCTGAGCACTATGCGACTTAACTTCTGAGGTCATCAGTCGCCTATAACTTAGAACTAATTAAACCTAACTAACCTAAGGACATCACACACATCCATCCCCGAGGCACGGGTCGAACCTGCGACCGTAGCGGTCATGCGGTTCCAGACTGATGCGCGTAGATTCGCACGGCCACACCGGCCGGCCCCGTTATCATCTGCATTTCTTCTTGGTGTAGCAATTTTAATGGCCAGTAGTGTAACTTTTGCATAATGTGCCACTGCTCATTTATATAGGTTGTTGAAACTTGGCTCATACGTAGGAAGAACTTCTACAGCCTAGTACAAATGGTATCTCAGAGAAACACGCACTGAGACGGACAGAAATGACACTTTTATTCGAAGACCATAAAATCACTGAAGTCAACGAGACTAATCAGGCTCCCTACATAACGGTGGAGGTGATTCGGTTCTTAAAATGGTGTGTCATCACCACGGACGTCAATGCATGTTCTCTATCGTTCTCCTTTGCTTGCGACAAGGTTGGTAAGGAGTTGTTTTGTTGGAGCGTGCCATTCCTCCACCAGTGCGGTTGTCAGTTGGTTGTGGACGTGCTGCTATCGTCTCCCCAACGCGTCCTACAGGTGCTCGATGGGATTTAAGGCGGGGAACGGGGAGGCCGGGCCATCATCCGAATATCCTCTCTTTACAAGAGCTGCTCCAACTGCCCTGTTTGATACGGTCGCTCATTGTCACCCATAAAAGTGAAGACAGGGCCTGATGCACCCCTGAAAAGATGCGCGTTGGGATGGAGTGCAGTCATTCACGTTGACCGGTAAACGCACCGTGTTCAAAGATTTAGAGGACAGTACGCCCATGTAACGTTATGCCTTCCCATGCGTAACACCTGCAAAACGATCATGTTTCGAAATGCTGGACGTACCATCATAGGGCGCAAGATGGGAATACGTAAAGCACCCAGGAACATTCTTAAACATGTTATTACTCGTGGTCCAGGTGTTATGGTGTAAGGGGATATAATGTTGCATGGGTGTGCTGACCTCCAAATCTTTGAACAAGGTAGACTCGCCAGTCAACGCTATTGTCACACTGTAATCCTTCCCCATGTGCGTCTTTGCGTCTTCATTCTCATGGATAACAATGCGCCACCAGATCGAATAGATCATGTGGGGGACATCTTGGAACAAGAGGATACTCGACAAATGCACTGCTAAAATGTTCTATTGATTTATCTGTAGTTTGAATATCACAATGAGGAAAACTGAATGTTTTGCAGATACGTAAATACGTAATTTATGTTGTTGTTGTTGTTGTTGTTGTTGTTGTGGTCTTCAGTCCTGAGACTGGTTGGATGCTGCTCTCCATGCTACTCTATCCTGTGCAAGCTGCTTCATCTCCCAGTACGTACTGCAGCCTACATCCTTCTGAATCTGTTTAGTGTATTATATCTTGGTCTCCCTCTACGATTTTTACCCTCCACGCTGCCCTCCAGTACTAAAATGGTGATCCTTTGATGCCTCAGAACATCTCCTATCAACCGATCCCTTCTTCTAGTCAAGTTGTGCCACAAACTTCTCTTCTCCCCGATTCTATTTAATACCTCCTCATTAGTTATGTGATCTACCCATCTAATCTTCAGCAATCTTCTGTAGCACCACATTCCGAAAGCTTCTATCCACTTCTTGTCCAAACTATTTATCGTCCATGTTACACTTCCATACATGGCTACACTCCTTACAAATACTTTCAGAAACGACTTCCTGACAGTTCAATCTATACTCGATGTTAACAAATTTCTCTTCTTCAGAACCGCTTTCTTTGTCATTGCCAGTCTACATTTTACATTCTTTGTACTTCGACCATCATCCTTTATTTTGTTCCCCAAATAGCAAAACTCCTTTATGCTTTAAGTGTCTCATTTACTAATCTAATTCCCTCAGCACCATCCGAGTTAACTCGACTACATTCCATTATCCTCGTTTTGCTTTTGTTGATGTTCATCTTATATCCTCCTTTCAAGACATTGTCCATTCCGTTTAACTGCTCTTCCAAGTCCTTTGCTGTCTCTGACAGAATTACAATGTCATCGGCTAACCTCAAAGTTTTCATTTCTTCTCCATGGATTTTAATACCTACTCCGAATTTTTCTTTTGTTTCCTTTACTGCTTGCTCCGTATACAGATTGAATAACATCGGGGGTAGGTTATAACCCTGTCTCAGTCCCTTCCCAACCACTACCTCCCTTTCATGTCCCTCGACTCTTATAACTGCCATCTGGTTTCTGCACAAATTGTAAATAGCCCTTCGTTCCCTGTATTTTACCCCTACCACAATTCAGAATTTGAATTAATTTATGTAAGAGAAATAAATTCCTAAGAAATGAAAGTTCAGACAGCACTATTATCGGAGCAGGTGTCAACCCCGTACAAGTAGAAGACATAAATTTTGCCATCCAAACATTTATGAAACAAAATTATTTCCAATTTGAAAGTATCCATTACAAACACCTAGAAGGACTGGCAATGGGGTCCTCTCTCAGTCCCCTCTTAGCTGAAACAATCATGGACAATTTCGTAAAACAGTTCCTAGAAAATGAACCCCTCAATAATAATATTCAATACTGGTACAGATATGTAGACGAAGTACTGTGTATGTGGACAGGTACCAACAGACAGCTGAATAGCCGGCCGGTGTGGCTGAGCGGTTCTAGGCGCTACAGTCTGGAACCACGCGACCGCTACGGTCGCGGGTTCGAATCGCGCCTTGGGCATGGATGTGTGTGATGTCCTTAGGTTAGTTAGGTTTAAGTAGTTCTAAGTTCTAGGTGACTGATGACTTCAGAAGTTAAGTCCCATAGTGCTCAGAGCCGTTTGAACAACTGAACACATTCCTAGAACATCTAAATTCACAACACAAAAACATACAATTCACCATGGAGCTAGGTGAAAAATCCATTAACTTTTTAGATCTTAACATATATATCACCATAAATACACATACTTTCAAAATTTACAGATAACCCACAACAACAGACATAGCAATACGTTCATGTTCACAACACCCATTAACACACAAACATGCAGCCTTCCATTCCATAGTACATGGCCTCACATCCATACCAATGTCAAAACAGAGTTTCCAAACGGAAGTAGACACCATTAAATACATTGCAATTAACAATGGCTATAACCCTGAATTAATTGACAAAATCCTGCACAAGAAACAAAGAAGGAAAATCTTGCCCTACATTTATGCCCCCTCTGCAATGACAACTACACCAAAAACCAACTGGTGTACTGTTTCATATCTAGGTGAGCTATCAGACAAATTAGACAAAACACTGAAATCCCCGAACTATAAAACATCATTTTATGTAAGAGGTACTACATCTAAACTCCTATTCAACAGCAAGGACAAATGAGATAAACTAAGCAACAGTGGGGCCTACAAAATAACCTGCACTGATTGCAATAAACTGTACATTGGTCAAACGGGCCGGTCCATATCAACAAGGCTGATTGAATACGAACGCAGCTGGAGGTGAACTAAATCAGACTCCACCTTTGCTGAACATGTGCTCAAAGGAGGACACAAATAACTAACACACATAGAAGTGCTACATATAGCCAACAAAGGCGGAATACTCAGTCTACTAGAAGCACTTCAAATTAACAAAGACTTAGCCCTAAATCCCCAGCTGGTTTTAAATGACCAATTGCAACTGAACACATCACCACTCTTAAAATTTACACAATAAAGTTAACCTGCTACTAACGACTTAGTGTCCCAATAGTAAACAAATTCACACCCCAATATAATGTAATATCCCTTATGTGTTTACATTCCTAACTGTAACAATGTAATATTTGGTATATATTAATGCACAATTTTCTAATAACAAAATGTAACCGCCAAAGAAAACATCGCTGTTGTACAACCAACAATTAATGTCCAGTACAACTGTTCACAACAAATTCCAAAAAATTGTAATTTTTTAATAACGCGTATTTTAAATAATTCTAATTGTAATTTTTTAATAACGCGTATTTTAAATAATTCTAATTGTTGTCATACATGGTACTGACAAACCACAGAATTTGATTTATTATGTTAAAGAACAGTTTTACAGAACAAAAAGTCAAAAAACCCTTTTGAGCATTCCAAAGACAATACTACAACTAAAGATCGTCTGTAAGTGCGTTGTATACTGGTCCAGAAAGTCTGGTTCGTAAGAACACAAGTTCCTTGCAAACAATAGCCAGTACTTATCTGAAGATATAGCGTAATAAACCGAAAACTAGTTCATACAGATAAAAATCAATAGAACAAAAAACCGACTAAGTGTTATTCAACACTCAAAAGTAATATGATTTTAAACTGTCACTGTCTGTGTCTTGACAAAACATTTACGAATGAGATGCACTACACGCAGTCAGTAAATTCAACGTGGTACGCAACGAGTCTGCCACCTGACTCTCAAGAAATACTCTTTTCTTTCAAAGTTGGGTTATATGTCTAGAGGTGTCTGTACTAAATTTGAATAGTTCTGGAGGATTTAGCTAAAAAAATTAAGATCATAGCCTCTATCATGGAACACTTCAAATTTTTCCAAGTCAAGGGGACTTTTCATTTCTGTTACATTGTATATTTTTATGGATGCTATGGTTCATAACTACAGCTACTACTGCACAACAACACCAGCTGAACGAGCATAACCGAACTGTTCAAACGACTGTGAATAGTATTTGTGCGCATGCCCCTTACGTCTTTTCTTAGTTAACGTGTTCTTGATGCCTTACCTACTTCTTCAGGAATAAGCTTTAAAGACATGTCTTCTAAATCTTCACCTTTTCTTTTAACTGAATTCCATGATAATCTTCTGTTTAACAAATATTCTGGAGCTGGTGTTGCTGTCAGCTCTCAATGCTACCCTACCTTCTGCAACCCTCTTCATCACTACTTAACTACGGCATATATCAACCCACTTACTGCATTCATTCCTTGGTCTACTTCTATGGTTCTTACCCCACACACGTCCCTCTGTCACCAAAATGACTACTCCTTTATGGCTCAGAATATGTCCTATAATACGATTTCTTAAGATATCTGTGCTAGAAACTTATTGTATCCCAATTCCATACAGTAAGTACTCATTAGCTATTCGATCTACACGTCATTCAATTTTTCTCTATAGCACCATAATTCATACGCTTCTATTTGCGTTTTGTGTGAACGGTTTCTCGTCCGTATTTAACTTCCATACAAGTCCACACTCGATATGAATGCCTCCAAAAAAGTGATCCTAACACTTAAATTTTACTTTATCAAACTGTTTGCTTATCACAGGCTGTAGGGTGGCAGAATAAATGGTCAGATTCGCACCTTACATGAGACCTTTACAAATCGCAATGAGAAGGTGAAGATGACACCTAACGTAAATCGACAATTATGAGAACATTTGCCTATCAATATGTAATGCAAAATGGGATGACAGTCAATCGACGGTAATTAACACACCATTCCTATGCAATGCATGTCTTTCAGTGGAAGGTAGAAGAGGGAACGCGAGTCAAGTCGCTTATAGTTTTGAAAAGGCAGCTCCACAATGGTGTAGCGAAGCCATGCTGCGGGAGTTATGCTGGCAACCACTTAAAGGGGTGGTAGAAAGGAGGAGAGCGACCCCGGGCCAGGTGATTCAAGCTGGAGGGCCGCCTGCAGCGAGGGCATCGGTACAAGAGCAGAGAAGAAGCCTTAGAAAACTGCATTTCGAAATACGAACAGGATATGGACAGAAGCAAGTGGCGCATTTTCGTCCAGAGAGCGCGACACACAGAAAGGTCAATGTACTTTGGGATCTACAATGGGTACAAAATGTCCGATTGGCGGAAACTCACTAGGAAGGAGAAAGCTAATGAAGTTTCGATGCAATCTGATAGAAGGGGCGTTGCGATTGGTAGAGGGTGTTTCTACAAAATGAGAGGAATGCTCCTATTGGTCGAAAAAAGGTGTGATGTGAAAAAAGAACCCAAGTGGAGGGAGACAGGGAGAAATTTTGATGGACTCTTCTCTGAACTGGCGTCAAGTGCAGAACAGAGCAATTAATGCTCCGTACGACGCAGAGAAGAAATTGGTGTGGACACTGCATTCACAGCGGCTGCACTCAGCTAAAATAAGCTGTAGCAACGTTTAGCTCCAACTGTGTAGAAACGAACCAGCCCAATTAGTTAATAGTTGTTGCGAGAACTGAGAAGGCACTATAATATGCACACTGCTCCAACCATGTGCATGTATGTCACCACAGAATAAGACTAGCACTGAGTACGTGTTTTCTCGCATAACGAGAAACATAGGGAAAGTTTCTGCTGGAAAGTTCAGCAAAGGCCAGATTAGTTTTGTAGGAATTTCAGTGGGAGAGAATGGCCTTGCAGACAGTAGCACGTCGCAGCTTAAGGTAAATACCGCTTGCAGAGGTGTAAACTTTGTTGGTTCACCAGATTGCGTCCACTGTAAAATCGAGCGGCCTTGGGTAATCTTGCGCTCAAATTTGTCACTTGACTAACCATCCACCATAGACTTGATTGTCATCCTAAATAGTACCGAACATTGAACCGGAATCGGGCGATTTTCGTAATACTGACTAACATCATAACGTATGTGTAGGATCAATTTTGTAAAGAAAGGTCCAATTAAACTTTCATATTATTGTGCTTAGGATTATTGTACAGAAAATTCCAACTAAACTTTCATAATATTGTGCTTAAGATTAATGTTCTTTCAGAGAGTTAATATTTAACATAGTTGTGTATAAACTTATTTCACTATTTGACGTTTCGTTATCCATTGCTCTGTTTTTATGTTGGCGAGTTGAAAACTGTGTGAAAAGCTGTGATGTGGTGAGAAATATTGCGACATTAAACTTGTCATTTCACCTCACACAGTTGTTCTCAATTCAAGAATAAGCAAGCAACAACAAACTCCCGCAACCTTTACAAGGGAATTATTCGTAATCCTTATGTATATAAAAATGGCTTGTTTTCTGCCTGTTGATATTGTTATTTATTTTTTTATTTACTTACTTTTTTTAATTTGAGAATCATCGGTATCGGGCAGTGTCACACATCTAGAGATCATAAAATTATGCAGTTGTATGGGAACCTCTCCTGATGGAATCATCAGTTGTTCACATATGTATACAAGCTATATGGAAATATTTCACTCTCGTGTACATATATGACATTGAACTGATAGTTCCATCAGAACTGGTTACTCTGTAACTACGACATAGGCTCCTAAGATGGACGACATTATCCGAAATCACTCATGTCTATATACATAAAAAAGGCAATTTTCCAACTGACTGAATCACTCGCCCGCTGGAGGTTCGAGTTCTCCCTCGGCCATGGGTGTGTGTGTTGTTCTTAGTATAAGTTAGTTTAAGTAGTGTGTAAGTCTAGGGAACGATGACCTAAGCAGTATATTCTTCTTCGTCAGGAAACGAATGGCTGCACTTCTCTTTCACAGGATTCCCTTGAAGTACGATTTGGTTTGAACATTTTTGAACTGAATCACTCACTCACTCGCTGACCCATCATCGCCCATCTCAAATCACTAAGGACAGATATTGAAAATCGCTGAGGGTGTCTGTCTTGTACCGTAGACACCGTTTAAGAAGTGATTTGTCGAAACTCGACCTCTATGGGGGTGAAATATAAAAAGAAAAGTTTTTTTTTGTAAATGGCGCTATTAAGCTAATTTTGAAGCTAGACCTAATAACTGGCATTTGGTTTCTCGGTCGGAAATAAAGAAATGCGTGTTTCACAATCTTTGAAAATTCAGCTCCTGTGAGTAAGAAATAGTGGGTGAAATTTTTTAAAAATAAAGTCGTTGTTATAGAACTAATACAGTATTTTTAAAGCTACATCTATGAAAACTGGTATTTGAATTCTCGGTTAGAAATTTTAAAAAGTACATGTTTTAGTGTTTTTGGAAATTCAACCCCTAAGTAAGTGAAATTTATACAAAAAATGTTAAAACTAAATCTAGGAAAATTGGTATTTTAATTCTCGAATAGATATAAAGAAATAAGTGTTAGAGGATGAAAGTTTCTATGGGAACATCAACACAAGAACGCAAAAGGTATGATTAATGGAAACCTAGCACTCTAGCTTTCAGAATTTCTTTTTGGTCAGAAGTACATTCGGAAAAGACCATGCTTCTGTGGCCTTTATTTTCGTGAAAATTTTATGCTGTGAAGAAGATAAAAAATGGCTTAAAGACAGGCAAAAAAAAGTCTGTGGAGACGATACAGGCTACGCGAGAGACAGAGAACAAGCCTCTCTTTAAGTTTACAATCGATGTCAGTAAATTTCTAGAGCCATATAGTCACTTCATTAACTGTTTAACAGCTTTTGCAAGCTATAGACTAAGGTTGACAACACATTGGTGACGAATCTCTTCCATCTCGAACTGTTTCCATTACGGGAATAATTTCTGCAATATGATGGCATAGAAGAGAAAAATCGTAACCATAGACTGGTTTTCTGTTTGCTTCTCTATCGCCAAGGCATCGTGTGTTCAGTACACACAGTGATTAATATGACTGCCACAGGGAATTAATGTGATGTCATCACAAAATGGTTTGGATTTTAGTTGAATTAATATATGGCGTTGCAGCTTTTGGGGATCGCAGGGCAATCCGTTCCAGAGTTATATGGCTACAATCTAAAACAATGAGCGTAAGTTGGTTTTGGTTTTGCTCAATCATAAGGTAAGTTAGTCTTGATATAGCAGGTATCTTGAGACGAAGGATACTACACCTATCAGATGATGTCCTTAGGTTAGTTAGGTTTAAGTAGCTCTAAGTCTAGGGGACTAATGACCTCAGATGTTAAGTCCCATAGTGCTTGGAGCCACTTGAACCATTTTTTAACCTATCAGATATTGTGCGAAGTTTGCATTCAAACGTTGAGAGAGAAAGACACAGGGTGCAATAGTCAATCCGCTTGAATGTTTACACCCACACTAGACAATGTCGAATGAACAAATCTTACCCGACGAAGAACAGGTGGCGCGCACAAAGCAGACTGTACAGCTGTCGTAATATAAACATTTTTGGATGCACTCGTTAGCGTATTATATGTTTTGCTTGTTACTATTGATTTCCTGGTTCTCATTGCATAGCGAACGAGTGTACAGGAAGCTGAAAGTAACGGCGTCATTCGAAGGAGGTACTTCCGCTTAACGAGGCGGCGACTCTGCTGTGACCACGGACGTGGTGGTGTCTGCTGTGTCTCTCCATTTACTGCTGCACGTCGCGCACTTGCGAACGACGGCGGACGGTCATATTTCGTTTGCCACATCCTCTTTTTACACGTACAGTTCTCCGTCTTAATGTAATAATAATAACAATAAAAAATAGTTACCCCGTTAGCAGCTACACAAGGTCACTACCGAACGGCGGTCGACTTTTACGGTACATAAGCTGCTGAAAACTTGGACTTAATTGCATTTAACGTCTCTGCAACAGCACAGACCTGAAGAGTTGCTCACCAGGAACGATAGAGCTCGAGAAAAGCACCAGGCTATTGCAACTAACGAACTGAACGATGGAGTCAGGTAGCTGGCGCACGTGCTTGCAACTGCAGCGTATAGTTGCCAAGTGTCGCACGAGTTGAAAAGTCATTCGCGAATACCCTTCCCGTCGATACCATGCAGGGTTTATCAGATATAGTTTTACAAACTAGGGAAGCATACACCTCACACCAATACAAAAAAAGACTGCCGATAAAGAAAATGAAGCACTCAGTAGACACGGTAACTTCGTACACGGACACACAGTCGGCTGGTATGTAAATGATTAGAGGGAATGGTAGAACGGCCACCAGACTGCGTTAGCGTTGTTCGGGTTTAGTGTTGTTAGCGTGCCTCGTAGGTTATACAGAAGTTACAAAAAGGTACGGCCAAACTTTCACGAAACATTCCTCACACAAATAAAGAAAAAAAATGTTATGTTGACATGTGTCCAGGAACGCTTAATTTCCATGTTAGAGCTCATTTTAGTTTCGGGATACTCTAACTGTGCTGCTAAAACATGCGCCTTTACAAGTACGGCACAACATGTGGTTCATGCACGATGGAGCTCCTGCACATTTCAGTCGAAGTGTTCGTACGCTTCTCAACAACAGATCCGGTGTCCGATGGATTGGTAGAGGCGGACCAATTCCATGGCCTCCACGCTCTCCTGACCTCAACCGTCTTGACTTTCATTTATGGGGGCATTTGAAAGCTCTCGTCTACGCAACCCCGGTACCAAATGTAGAGACTCTTCGTGCTCGTATTGTGGACGGCTGTGATACAATACGCCGTTCTCCAGGGCTGCATCAGCGCATCAGGGATTCCATGCGACGGAGGGTGGATGCATGTATCCTCGCTATCGGAGGACATTTTGAACATTTCCTGTAACAAAGTGTTTGAAGTCACGCTGGTACGTTCTGTTGCTGTGTGCTTCCATTCCATGATTAATGTGATTGGAAGAGAAGTAATAAAATGAGTTCTAACATGGAAAGTAAGCGTTTCCGGACACATGTCCACATAACATATTTTCTTTCTTTGTGTGTGCGGAATGTTTCCTGAAAGATTGGCCGTACCTTTTTGTAACACCCTGTATAAATGGTGTGAGTGGTAAAGTGATCACTGTCAAGAAAAGAGAGATGCTGCGTACTAGTGTGAGACAGCGTAATCACCACCTGACAGAGTTTGAAAGGGGCCTCATTACGGGTCTCTATTTGGCCAACTGGTCGAATCATGTAATATGAAGAGTTGAGGGGCATGCAGACATGCGAATTGTGCATGTTGAAGACTCCATCACGCCCGAACGTGCGAAGGCGTCCTTGTCCAGGCAATCTGCTAAATGACCCGGTCTCACGCAGACGTTGGTACACAGCAGCAAAGGTCTTATGATGCGGGATACGTCGATTAGGATATTGTTGTTGATAAACCGGCTGTGCAGCTCGTCCGTTGTGGTGCGCTACGTATTACGCACCAACCATATCAGTGTACTTACTCCAAGTAAACAGAGACAATGCACTAATACGCAGGTGGACAGCAGTTGCCTACAAGTGAAGAGCGTAATACGCCCTCTAACAACTGAAGATCGTAATACGGCCTCTAGCAACTGAAGAGCGTAATACGGCCTCCACCGATGTAAATAATCCTCACAGGAAAAAATGACATTAGGGAAAAATATTTGTTTTGATGTCCCCTACAACCTCCCAGAGTTTGTCGGTTTAAATACTTTTCACCCTGTATAGGAATTACGCGCCGTTTCCACCACAACACAAAAAGACCGCACCTGCAATAGTGCTATGACAGGGTGTGACGGACTGCTGATGAATGGCATTGCGTTGTGTTCATTGATGAATATTAGTTCTGCACTTCCCTGGATGACCACCGCCTGTAAGTGTGGGGGCGACCTGAACAGAGATCCCATTATTCCAATGTTTTGGAGACCCTCAGTGATGTTACTCCTGGTGCCATGGTGTGTGAGCCAATGCGTATGGCGTCAGACAGCAGGTGATAGTGAAACTCTGGCAGGATAACAGTACGTCACGGAATTCCTGCGTCACCGTATGTCACATGTCAGGCAACAGTATCTTGGTGCCATTAATGCACAAGACACTGCTCGTGCACACAAAGCACATGTCTCGATGTCCCCTCTGCATGATGATTTTACTTTGATGTGGAGCCACAGTCATATAAAAGTTTTTGAAAGACATGAGGGTTGGAACTTTAATAGTGGCAACTATTTATTTACAGCTCGTTCAAAATAGATACATGTTTCAAAGTTTTATTGACCTTCAAAGTAGCCACAAGCATTGTGTATAGCCCGTTGCCAGCAATGTGGAAGTCATAGGATAATCTTGGTAGTGCCAGTTGCGTTGACAGTTCGAGCGGCGCGGTCTGTTGCCAGACGAATTTGTAGCAGTTCTGAAGGGAATGCCATGAAGTGTTTACTTCAGTTTAGAAATCGAGTTGAACTTACGAGGGCTTAAGTCAGAGGAGTGCTGTAGGTAGTATAACACTTAGCAGCCCCACCAGTCAAACAAATCAGTAACAGATTGCACTGTATGTGCTTGAGCATTTTCCTGCAAAATGATGGTCAGGTCCTGTAGAAAGTGTCATCACTTCTGTCTCTATGCTGTTCATTTTTGGAACACAACCTACGACCTGTTTCAGAACCACTACAAATTCATCAGGCAATAGACTGCACTGCTCAAACTGTCAACACAACTGGCACTGATAAGAGTATCCTATGATTTCCACATTGCTGGCAATGGGTTATACACAATGCTGGTGATTACTTTGAAGGTCAGTAAAACTTTGAAACACGTATCTATTTTGTACAAGCTGTAAATTAATAGTTGCCACTATTAAAGTTCCGACCCTTGTATAACCACCATGTGACTGTACAACAGGTTTTATTCCACAATCTAAATTTCGGCCTTAGCACAATACGAAGTGTTATAACGTTGGGTACAACAATAAACAAAGCTCAAGCTCAGTGGAAGAGGGGAACGAGAAAGTGAACAGAGGAAGGGGGGCTAGACCTAGAGAGGGGGAAGAGGAGATGGACAAGAATTGGGTGAGGAGATGATAGACAGAGAGGCGAGAGGCGGCGGGAGATGGACAGATAGTGGGTGAGGAGGCGATAGACAGAGTGAGGGGGATTAGGGCGAGAACACAAGATGTCGTCAATTTTTTTTCCTTTTCTTCTTTATTGTAATTTCGTGCCTCTGCCCCATATAGGCAGGGGAGGGCTGAAGTGGCACAGTCCACTGCTCTTCAGCCAAGTAGCTTTACAAAAAATAAAAAGGGGGGAAAAAGGGGGACATAATAACACTGTAAATGCTGATAATAGAAGTTAAAATATACTCTAATACAGGGACATTCACTGGGGGACAATTAAAAAGTCGATATAAAGTTCACAGCTGGCAATTCGTGGGGCACTTAAAATACACTGGGATCAAACACAAGTTACAAGTTGGCCACAGTATAAAGAAAGACACAGAGCAAGACATTAAAAAAAACACTGTAAACGACAGAGCATACATGAAAAATAAACCACTGGTAGGGAATTGCTGAGGCGTGGGAAGCCGAGTGGCTGAAGAGGAGGGAAAAAAGTGGGGAGAAAGGTGCAGTTGGGAGGGCTTGGAGGGGGGGAGAGGAAAAAGGGAGCAGGGGGTGCACCAAGAGGCAGGAAACGGGTGGGACAGGAGATTAAGACAGAAGAAAGGCAGAAGGGAGTGCAGAGACACAGAAGAGGGCCACAGGAAAGTGAGGGGGTTGTAGAAGGGAGGACAACCGCCCAGGGGGTGAGAAGGGGAGGGAGATGGAGCTGTAAGGAGTAGGGGGGGAGGAAGTTGGGCTTAGAGTTGATAGGAGGGGTAGATGTCAGGGCGAAGCTCATCATCCAGGAGGGGTTGGTGCTGGAAGTTGTGGTGAGAAAGGAGGTGGAGGGTGTGGAGATCGAGGGAAGGCGGGACACAACGATGAAGGCGTGGCAATGGGCTGGGGGTGGAGAGGAAGGGGAACACCATGGGGTTGGGGGGATCAACTCGGCGGACAATGTACAGGGTGCGGATATGTTTAAGGAAAAGAAGAACGTTGGTGAGGGGGATGAGGTCGTAGAGGAAGGCAGATACAGAAGGCGAGGCAGAGTGCATGGCATTCCAGAATTTGGAGGTCTTTATAGAACCTGGGATGAGCAGAAATCCAAGCAATACTGGCATAGCAAAGGATGGGGTGGATCAAGGATTTGTAGGTGTGAAGGATTGTGGAAGGATGCAGTCCCCAAGTCCAGCCAGACAGGAGTTCCAGGAGGCAGAGTCTATTGTGGGCTTTGTGTTGGATCGTAAGGAGATGGGGAGTCTAGGTGTGGTGGCAATTAAGGGTGTGGCCAAGGTATGTCAGGGTAGGAGTGAGGTGGATGGGACGGCCATAAATGGTTAGGTAGAAATCATGGAGATGGAAGGAGTGGGTGGTGTGGCCTATGTTGATTGCCTGGGTCTTGGAGGGGTTCATATGAAGGAACCACTGGTTGCACCAAGTGGTGAACTGGTCAACGTGAGTTTGAAGGGTACGTTGGGACTGTAGAAGGGTAGGATAGAGGATCAGGAAGGCGGTGTCATCAGCAAATTGGAGGAGATGAACAGGTGGGGGAGGTATGGGCATATCAGCAATATAGAGGAGATAGAGGAGAGGGGAAAGGACGGAGACTTGGGGCACATCAGCAGTAGGATAGAAAGTAAGGGAGTTGGAACTGTGGATAGTGACGTAGGAGGGACGATGGGAGAGGAAGGAAGCTAGGAGATGGACAAAATTGATAGGGAGAGAATCTCAGAGTGCCAGATACAGTCATAGGCTTTCTCGAGGTCGAGGAAAACAAAGATAGTGGAGCGACGGGCGTTAAGTTGCAGAGAAACAAGATTGGTGACGTTAACGAGCTCGTTGTTGGCGCCATCAGAATATGTATTTTCGGTCATATAAACTAGTTTTGTCAAAAGAAAACGCGAGAACGTTTGCGTAATAGGCTAGTTTATTGGCAATTAGCATGACTTCTTCACTTGATATGGTTGTGGAATAAAACAGATGACCAAGCCACAGGTCTTAAACTTCGGTACACAGTGTCTAAGCAACCACTGTCAGACTTGTGTTCTACTCAGATCTAATGATTTTTAATGCTTGTAACCCTTGATAATTGACTAAGGCCGAAAACAAGATTGTGGAACAAAACATGATGTACAGTCAGACAGCGGTTATATACGAGGTTTGGAACTCTAATAGTGGCAACTATTTATTTACATCTCGTACAAAATAGTTTCTTTTTTCAAGGTTTTACTGGCCTTCAAAGTAGCCACCAGCGTTGTGTATAACCAGGTGCCAGCGATGTGGAAGTCGCTGGATACTCTTAGCAGTCCCAGTTGTGTTGACAGTTCGAGCGGCGCGGTCTGTTGCCCAACGAATTTGCAGCAGTTCTGAAGCGAATGTCGTGAAGTGTTGCCTTGAGTTTAGATATCGAGTTTAATTTGCTAGGGCTTAAGTCAGGGGAGTGCCGTAGCTGGTATAGCACCCAGCAGCCCCATCAGTCAAACAAATCAGTAACAGCTTTCACTGTACGTGCTTGAGCATTGTCTTGCAAAATGATGGTCAGGTCCTGCAGAAAGAGTCATCACTTTTGTGTCTATGCTGTTCATTTTTGGAACTTTTTGGAACACAACCTACGACCAGCTTCAGAACAGCTACAAATTCATCGGGCAATAGACTGCGCCGCTCAAACTATCAACACAACTGGCACTGCTAAGAGTGTCCTACGACTTCCTCATCGCTGGCTACGGGTCTACTTTGAAGGTCAGTAAAACTTTGAAACACGTATCTATTTTGTACGAGCTGTAAATAAATAGTTGCCTCTATTAAAGTTCCAACCCTCGTATTTCAAAACATGTTTGCGTGATGATGAGATACTCCATTAGCCAGCAAGATCCCTAGATCTGTTCGCAGGATCAGACACAACAGTTGTGGGCCAGCGCGCCTCTGAAGAGGGTACACCAGCACTCTGTGGTCCTTCTCAAACGAATCCATGTCCAGGCTAGTGGGGGTGCAACGCCGTACTGATAAGTGTGTTGATACTGCTAAGTTCTTTGTAAATTTCACTTGATTTTGTAATCACCGAAATATACCCTCTCAACTCGTGAAGCATCTTTTCGTTTCTTCATCCCCTTGTGGGTGCTGAACTTTTTTCAGGTAATGTAATCGAAAGGACTGTAGCCACGAAAACATGAAGCTCAAGGACCTTCCTCAAGAAAATGTAGAAGCAAAATAAGAAGAAAATTTACTCGCAAGAAAGTGAGCAGTGAAGCCTTGACACAACATGAATATGTTTTGTGATTACCCTCATTCTCTACTCTAGTGTGAACAAGGAAATGGCTTAATGGCCATAGCTTCATTGGCACTCATCGTCAGAAATACCAGTACAGTTCCTTTCTTATTAGGAAATTCAATTCATGTTAACAGTTTTTGATGTTGGTGTCCAACAGTCATACAATATTTTTTAAAGGAACACACCGCAATTTGATTGTTGCCAGCTTTGAGCTAGACAACGTATTAAATGTCCTCCATTGTATGTTAAATACATAAAATTAAATACTTGAAAATGATATAAAATGACGAAACCTGGGTTGTTCTATATTCAGCAATAAAACAGTATAGTGGTGGTATGTCTTTAAAAAAAATTAATTCGTAGTATTCGGGTGACTATAAATCGTTTTTATTTCCGAAGAAAATCCTCTCAGAGTGAATAAAAGATTTTCTTATGGTTACAGCAGCAACAGTTATTTGTCAGGATTATCCTAATCTCAGCATCTGGTGAGAAATTCATTTAGAGCTCAGAAGCAACTTACAGAATAACCAGAGAAACAGAAGCACTAAACAGAATGAATGTTGATGTTGTTGTGGTCATCAGTCCTGAGACTGGTTTGATGCAGCTCCCCATGCTACTCTATCCTGTGCAAGCTTCTTCATCCCCCAGTACCTACTGCAACCTACATCCATCTGAATCTGCTTGGTGTATTCATCTCTTGGTCTCCCTCTGCGATTGTTACCCTCCACGCTGCCCTCCAATACTAAATTGGTGATCCCTTGATGCCTCAAAACATGTCCTACCAACCGATCCCTTCTTCTAGTCAAGTCGTGCCACAAACTTCTCTTCTTCCCAATCTTATTCAATACTTCCTCATTAGTTATGTGATCTACCCATCTAATCTTCAGCGATCTTCTGTAGCACCACATTTCGAAAGCTTCTATTCTCTTCTTGTCCAAACTATTTATCGTCCATGTTTCACTTCCATACATGGTTACACTCCAAACAAATACTTTCAGAAACGACTTACTGACACTTAAACCTGTACTCGATGTTAACAAATTTCTCTTCTTCAGAAATGCTGTCCTTGCCATTGCCAGTCTACATTTTATATCCTCTCTACTTCGATCATCATCAGTTATTTTGCTCCCCAAATAGCAATACTCCTTTACTACTAATTGTCTCATTTCCTAATCTAATTCCCTCAGCATCACCCGACTTAATTCGACTACATTCCATTATCCTTGTTTTGCTTTTGTTGATGTTCATCTTATATCCTCCTTTCAAGGCACTATCCATTCCGTTCAACTGCTCTTCCAAGTCCTTTGCTGTCTCTGACAGAATTACAACGTCATCGGCGAACCTCAAAGTTTTTATTTTTTCTCCATGGATTTAATACCTACTCCGAATGTTTCTTTTGTCTTTCACTGCTTGCTCAATATAGAGATTGAATAACACACCTCTGGAATTTGAAAGAGTATTCCAGTCAACATTTTCAAATGCTTTCTCTAAGTCTACAAATGCCAGGAACGTAGGTTTTCCTTTCCTTAATCTGGCTTCTAAGATAAGTCATAGGGTCAGTATTGCCTCACGTGTTCCGAAATTTCTACGGATGAATGTTATACCACCGCAAACAAAGTCCAGCTGTCAGTAGTTTCGACACGATTTCTAAGTATTTTGAAACTCTCCGACTTAATTACTTCTTATTCTCCATATTTAAACCTGTTTTATGAGGCAAGACTTTCTTAGCAACGTAAGTAATTCACTGCAGACTGCAGATTTTATGCTACCTTCCTTCCGTACTGTTTCTTAACACTGAGATAATGTTCGGAAGCCTGGGCATTTACTGTTTCAAATCTCAGTACCTTCAACAATGGTCAATCCTGCAGTTATATTAGATAAACAAGGTGGCGGGATTCGGTTCGTTCGCAAGCTTCTGGGAAAATGTCGTCAGTCTACGAAGCAGACTGCTTACAAAACATTTGTGTGTCCTTTCATCGAATACCGCTCGAGTGTGTGGGACATGCGAAAAATAGGATAGACACGGGCTTTCTGTAGTGACGTGCAGCAGTAGACGAACAATTTATAGTTACGGTATTCAATGGCCATCGAACATTAATGGAACGTAAACAGCCGGGTCCTTATACACGGGAAAAAGTGCAATGGAAATGGCACGATTCCAGAAGTTTGGTCTACATCGCAGAATGGAATCAGTGATACCTGGTGACAGCGTGAGCAAGTCTCATTAGCGTTTTACACGACACGCATCAGGGTAGCGGTAACACTGAAAGTCTATCACTCGTAGTCAAGTACTGTACTATCCGGACAACGGATCACGGTTGCCTGTCCAGCGACAACCAGGTGCACCAAAAATGTGGTTTTGAATATTTCGGATAATTATTGACAAAATTTAAATACTTAAAAAGCTCTCATAATCTAATCATTAAGATTTATGATCTTGCACCAGCTGAAAAATGCACATATCCAAGAACAAAGGAGGCGAATACAGGGACGAATGATTTGATAAGACTGGTAATAAAATCAAGAAAAAATGTTTGTATCGCAAACAACTCACCTTACTTCTCGAAATAGTCTGCTTTGAGGGATTTACGGCTGGTCCAGCGATCCTGCAGTTTTCTCAACCCATTGGAAGAATATTTTCTGTCATACTCTGAAAAATACTCGTTCACAGCAACTATCACTCCTTCATTTGCTCAAAATGTCTTCCCAGTAAGCCAAAGTTTCAAGTTAGGGAACGCGAAGAAGTCACTTGGGGTTTAGTCTGGTGAATACGGTGGATGAAGGACCAATTTAAAGCCCATTTCAGTCACTTTCGCCATTGGTATCTCTGATGTGTGCGATGGTGCATTATCCAGTGAAAGAGACCTTTTCTATGGCATCCATGGTCTTTTTCAGCAAACGCAAGTTTCAGACGGTCCAACAACGAAGCGTAATAGGGTCGACTTACGCTTCTGCCTTTTTCCAAGTAATATATAAGGATTATTTGTTGGAAACTCCCATTGCCTTACAACCTCCAAAAAAGGGGCCATCACCTTACCAGTCGACGAAATGATCTTTCCCTTTTTCGCTGCACTTTCACCAGCCTTTGTCCATTGTTTTGACTCATGTTTTGACTCTGATGTGTAATGGTGGATCTAGGTTCCATCAAAAGTCACAATCCGATGCAAAACGTCTTGTAGATTGCGATTAAACAGCGCCAGGCGTTGTGTCGGATGCTGTTTTGGTCGACTGTGAGCATTAGCGGCACCCACCTCGCACGCAGCTTCTTCATAACCAATCTTCCATGGGGGACATCATGCAGTCACTCAGTTGAGATGCCTACACTCTCAGCAATCTCACAAATTTTTATTCGGCTGTGTTGCGTTACCATATCACGGATTTTGTTAATGGTGATGTCAACTGGACGGCCGGAGCGCGCTTCCTCTTCAGTACTTGTCCGGCCACGTTTAAATTCATTGATCCAGAAGTAAATGGTCTTCAATGATGGTGCAGAGTACGAGGGACTTTACCCAATTCCGTTTTGATTTGTGCGGCAGTTTTGCCCTTCGAATGAAAATGTTTAGTAACAGCACGAAACTCGGTTTTCTCCATTTGTAGTCGCAGTCGACACACTGGCCGATTCAGATGACTGCCAACAATGAACTGTGCGCTGCCCATTCTTGACATTCTTTATACGATTCTTGGAATAATTAAGTTTACCAATCATAAACGTGCAACAACAATGTTCCATTCCTTCAAAATTTACCAGACTTATCAAACGACTTTCGTACGCTCCTCTTTAAAAGACTGACAGAAAAGTGGGGAACCAATTGCCTCAGTCCTGATTCCGTAGTCCTCACCAGACATATTCTAATACAGAACACTCTAAATCCTTTACCCAATCTCACTTTATAGTTCAGTGTTTGTGCCCAGCACCTGCCTCTCAGTGCCACTGTCTAAACACGTCTCTCTGCCACTGTCTCCTTTTTTCCCACTGGCACTTTCCCCTGCCTCTATCTCCCACTGCCACTCTCATCCCTTTCCCTAGCTCTTCATCACTGTCTCCTCGTCTGCCACTCTGACTGTCTCTCCGTCCCAATGCCGTTGTCCTTGTCCCATTCTTTTTGTTTCCCATTACCACTGTCTCTTTCTTTTTCGCTTACAATTTGCTGTCTTTCTCTTCAACCACCACTGTCTCACCTCCACAAATTGTCCTTGGGGACGGTTTTTTCGCGGGCGGTATTTTGGTACATACTTTTGTGCATGCGCAGAAGCAGTCAAACAATTATTCTTCCCACGCTTCATACGCGAATGGAACAGGGAGAAAACCTGATAACTGGTAGAATAGCATGTTGAACAAATGGTCCTTTTACGAGCCGTCTAGGACTCACCTTAGGCCAGACATCAATCAACCAGTTTACTCAATTAGCCTGGGACTGGAGGAAAGGATGTAGGTTGCAGTAGGTACTGGGAGATGAAGAAGCTTGCACAGGATAGAGTAGCATGGAGAGCTGCATCAAACCAGTCTCAGGACTGAAGACCACAACAACAACGGAGGAAGTGTGTAATGTTTAAATTTTGACTCAGTACTGTAGGATAGTTACAGTATGCCCCTATGCCATTATTTCAAAACGAGAGAACATAGTGACTTTTGCAGGGCCAGGGGCTATCAAAACACATTGCCTCTATGATCAATACAATCCAAGATATGACCCCTGAAACACCGCATTTTGGCAGGCGGCACTTTGCACTATACCATACACTGTTGTGCAACGACATTTAAAAGGAGACTATCTGATCACGGTATCAGTTGCAGGATGCTTGTCTAACGCCTTTCAGGGGCAACAAAAACTTGATTTTGAATATTTCGCGTAGTCATTGACTCATTTAAAAAATTAAAAATGCTCTCATGATGTACTCATTAAGAGCTATTATCTTATATTAAAAGTTCAACACAGTAAGACACGCGTTACAGTTAGATACTGTATTCGTCTTCAACCAGCCTAACTCACAGCGCGCACGTAGACGTACCTTATTCATCCATTATTTCAAAACGAGAGAACATAGTGATTTTCAACAAACTCCGAACATAATTTCAAACCTATGAGAAATTTTTCCTCACTGACACCGCCCCATATGATGAACGGAAAAAAGTTTACCGCATACTATACTTTCGCTGATCATGTAGTAAAACTGCAGCATCTGGCACGACATTTTAATTTGTTACTTCTTTAGTACGGACTTCATTCGCACCACTCTTTGCAGACAGTATCTACATGTATCACTAAATGAACGTACAAAATTATATCAATTATATCATTGTGCAACACATAGTTGAGGAGAAATGACGTCACAGACATTTGTTGTTGTTGTTGTTGTTGTTGTTGTCGGGTCTTCAGTCCAGAGACTGGTTTGATGCAGATCTCCATGCTGCTCTATCCTGTGCAAGCTTCTTTATCTCCAAGTATCTACTGCAATCTACATTCTTCTGAATCTGCTTAATGTATTCATCTCTAGGTCTCCCTCTACGATTTTTACCCTCCACGCTGCCCTCCAATAATAAATTGGTGATCCCTTGTTGCCTCAGAACATGTCCTACCAACCGATCCCTTCTTCTAGTCAAGTTGTGCCACAAATTCCTCTTCTCCCCAATTCTATTCAATACCTCCTCAATAGTTATGTGATCTACCCATCTAATCTTCAGCGATCTTCTGTAGCACCACATTTCGAAAGCTTCTATTCTCTTCTTGTCCAAACTATTTATCGTCCATGTTTCACTTCCATACATGGCTACACTCTATACAAATACTTTCAGAAATGACTTCCTGACACTTAAATCTATACTCGATGTTAACAAATTTCTGTTCTTCAGAAACGCTTTCTTTGTCATTGCCAGTCTACATTTTATATCCTCTCTACTTCGACCATCATCAGTTATTTTACTCTCCAAATAGCAAAACTCATCTACTACACTAAGTGTCTCGTTTCCTAATCCAATCCCCTCAGCATCACCTGATTTAATTCGTCTACATTCTATTATCCTCGTTTTGCTTTTGTTGAGGTTCTTCTTATATCATCTTTTCAAGACAATGTCCATTCCTTTCAGCTACTCTTCCAGGTCCTATGCTGTCTCCGACCGAATTACAATATCAACAGCGAACCTCAAAGTTATTATTTCTTCTCCATGGATTTTAATTCCAACTCCAAATTTTTCTTTTGTTTCCTTCACTGCTTACTCAATATACAGATCGAATAACATTGGGGATAGGGTACAACCCTGTCTCACTCCCTTCTCAACCATTGCTTCTCTTTCATGCTCCTGAACTCATATAACTGCCATCTGGTTTCTGTAGAAATTGTAAATACCCTTCGCTCCCTGTATTTGATCCCTGCCACCTTCAGAGAGTATTCCAGTCAACATTGTCAAAAGCTTTCTCTAAGTCTACAAATGTTAGAGACGTAGGTTTGCCTTTCCTTAATCTATCTTCTAAAATAAGTCGTAGGGTCACTATTGCCTCACGTGCTCCAACATTTCTACGGAATCCAAACTGATCTTCCCCGAGGTCGGCTTCTACCAGTTCTTCCATTCGTCTGTAAAGAATCCGTGTTAGTATTTTGCAATCGTGACTTATTAAACTGATAGTTCGGTAATTTTCACATCTGTCAACGCCTGCTTTCTTTGGGATTGGAATTATTATATTCTTTTTGAAGTCTGAAGGTGTTCGCCTGTCTGATACACCTTGCTCACCATATGGAAGAGTTTTGTCAAGGCCGGATCTCCTAAGGCTATCAGTAGTTCTAATGGATTGTTATCTATTCCCGGGGCCTTATTTCGACTTAGGTCTTTCAGTGCTCTGTCAAACTCTTCATGCAGTATCATGTCTCACATTTCATCTTTATCTAAGTCCTCTTCCATTTCCATAATACTGTCCTCAACTACATCGCCCTTGTATAGACCCTCTATATACTCTTTCCATCTTTCTGCTTTCCCTTCTTTGCTTAGAACTGGTATTCCATCTGAGCTCTTGATGTTCATACAATTGGTTCTCTTTTCTCCAAAGGTCTCTTTAATTTTCCTGTAGGCAGTACCTATCTTACTCCTAGTGATATGTGCCTCTACATCCTTACATTTTGCACTTCCTGTCGATCTCATATTTGAGATTTTTGTAACTCGTTTTTCCTTCTACACATTTAGAAGCGTGAAAAAGCTAGTTTCTGCTTCAAATGGGGCTCGAATTACCCAGACTATATTCATCTAAATTTTCGCACTGACTGCTTAGCGACTTCCAAAAGTGTGAATCATAATTTCAAACCTTATCAAAATGTTATCTCCCATCTATGTTTACAGTCAGATATGTAACAGATTAACACGTTTGTAATGCAACCAGGCGTTTTAAGCTACTATATACATGGGATTTCGATTCTTTAAAGAGTCGCGGGCTTACTGGTAGCTACTAATTCGGCAGACTGCAGCGGAGACAACAGACTTCCCCCTGCAGTGCGACTAGTTATTTATCTTGTTACACTTAGTTACGTAGTTGGCGGTCACATAGCACAGATACTGTCACTTGTGGTGGGGCCACTAAAACTATGACATCCATAGTCTCTGCCACGACGCATTCTCGTGCACAAACAGAATACTGATCATTATCCATAGCATTTCTCGTTTCACGAGGTATCAATGGCCCTTAAAAATAAAATTCCTTCATTAAAACGTTTGTAGTTAGTGGTATAACGATTTTACAGAAACTATTCGGTACAAAAAATTTGATTTTTGCATTGCTTATAGCTTCATATCACAGGTTTATGGTGGTGTGACCGTCATGTCGTTAATGGTCATAGTTATTGTGATATTTGCATGTAAGCAAGCTACTGCGAGAAATTTGAAAAAGTTTGCAATGAAAAATGGGAGGCGCTATTGTCTTGAGCATCGTGCATATTACATAATGTGTTGCTGTGTATGAAATTTAGCTAACATATCGAATTTTTTTAGACTTGGTTGGAGGTGTGCAATATCGAGAACATTTATCTGATGTAGCACACTCATATTAAACTGTTGCTGGCATCTGGCATGAATTGTACCACGACGATTTCATCTGTTTGCAAATGTTGTGGGAGTGAATGCATATGTAGAAACAAGAGAATAATATTTTTTACATATTTCTTGTACATGCTCTCGTAAAACCATAGTTATAAAGAGTGATACTGATGACTGCATTATTCTTAATTTACAACTTCTTCATATACTGCCTGTCGCAGTTATTACCTTTTTCAGCATTTCACGATTTCTTTTTTTTTTTTTTTTTTTTTTTTTAATTGAGTTCAGGTTGCCCTTAGGTTGAGTTACTTGAACCCACATTCTAATGTCCTATGCAAATGCATTATAAACGTGTTTTGGGTTCAAGTGACAGACAGGATCTTTGAACAATATCTATATATGCTATTAAAAAATAATTTTATCAAAAATTCTATGAAAAACCCAATAAAATAATGAAAAAAACATAGAGTTATGAAAGAAATTACAGAACCTTAACCGATTCTAAACATTGTCTTTGATTGATGGAACAGAAAATAAGCCCCTTTTCGAGATTAATCTTCCCCTTAACATGGCACCATTTATAAAGCAGAGTGTCTGTTTGTTCAGGCCACTTCCAGAATTTATTGTTTGTTTCATACACTCAGCAACAGCTCCAGTGTTCTCAATACTTTACACAATGACAGGAAATTCAATATTCTACCATAAAACCATTACAAATCTGTCTTCTTCCAATGTCTGTTTAAGACTACTGTCTTTTGAACACTGTCTTCTTTCTTCCCCCTTGTTACACCGCCCATCTTAGTTTCTTCATCTATAGCCCTGTAGTTGGCAAATAAACGTATCTCAGGTCACAAGCTTCATCCTCACTGGGTTAAACAAACTAAAATCACTTTTTGATTGTAGACTGTAATCATCAGCAACTTCCAGTGTTGACTCAATGTCGACTTGTTTTGATGGTTTCTTCATTTTCTTGGTATTCTTATTCCCTTTTTTAGCCTTTTACCTTAACGTTTAAGCAGTTTTCCAGTTGTTCATATGCAACATCATCACACTTTAGGCTCCCAGGTAATCTTCTGTATTTAGATGGTATAGTTAGCCTTAAACATGTAAAGAAAAAACATAAATAGTTTCAAACACATTGTCTATTAGATACAAATTGAACATAACTTGTCACAATCCGAAACAGGTGTTTTATTTGATGTAAATGTACGAGGGTAATTCAATTATTATCCGCAAAGTAGTTATAAAATTTTATTGTGATCAAATAGAAAAGATACGAGAACATCATTTATCGTCATAGTCTCCTTGCGTTTCAACGCACTTGGTCCATCGTTGTACAAGCTTCCTGATGCCTTCATAAAAGAAGGTTCTCGGTTGAGCTGCGAGCCAGGAATGCACCACTTCTTTCACTGCTTCGTCCGAAGTAAATCGACGGCCCCTTAACGCCTGTTTGAGTGGACCAAACAATTGATAGTCAGAAGGGGCAAGATCGGGACTATGTGAAGGATGATCCAGTTCTGCAAATTTGAGTTTCCGGGGCGTTTCAGCAGTGTGGGCAGCAGTATGCGGACGGGCATTGTCGCACAGCACAACGCCTTTTCACAGCAAGCCTCGGCGTTTGCTTCGAAATGCACGCTGTCGCGTCGCAGTAAGCATCTCACTGTAACGTACACTGTTTATTGTTGTGCCCCTTTCCCCATAACGTTCCAGTACTGGACCTTGTGCGTTCCAAAAAACCGTAAGCATCAGTTTTCCTGCGGACGGTGGGGTCTTGAACTCTGTCTTGCGCGGCGAATTTGGATATTTCCATTCCATACTCTGCCGTTTACTCCCCGGCTCGTAATGATGGATCCATGTTTCGTCACCAGTAATGATCCTGTCTAGGGAGTTATCTACTTCGTTACCATAACGATCCAAATGTTTTTTGCAGATGTCCAAGTGCGTTTGTTTATGCAACTGTGTGAGATTTTTGGGAACCATCTTGCACAAACGTTATGAAACCCAAGCCTGTTGTTGATAATTTCGTAGACAGAACTGTTGTAAGTACGCTGTTTAGGTTTTTTTATTGGTAACGCCACACGCACTGAAAAATCACTGGCTGTGCTGTGTGCAGTCAGTGGCTGGTTGGCATTGTTGTAATACTCGCCATTGTAGTGTTGGGCAGATGGATGTTAACAGCGCGTAGCGTTGCGCAGTTGGAGGTGAGCCGCCAGCTGTGGTGGATGTGGGGAGAGAGATGGCGGAGTTTTGAAATCTGT
Source organism: Schistocerca gregaria (assembly GCF_023897955.1). Lineage (NCBI taxonomy): Eukaryota > Metazoa > Arthropoda > Insecta > Orthoptera > Acrididae > Schistocerca > Schistocerca gregaria. The sequence goes on along the minus strand of NC_064920.1, from coordinate 1,082,930,587 downwards.
AAGACTGGATGTCATGAATTGCTATATAACTTATGACTTTTGATCACTATTGAGGTAAATACATTGTTTGTTCTCTATTAAAATCTTTCATTCGCTAACTATGCCTATCAGTAGTTAGTGCCTTCCGTAGTTTGAATCTTTTAATTAGCTGGCAGTAGTGGCTCTCGCTGTATTGCAGTAGTTCGAGTAACGAAGATTTTTGTGAGGTAAGTGATTTGTGAAACGTACAGGTTAATGTTAGTCAGGGCCATTCTTTTGTAGTGATTTTTGAAAGTCAGATTGCGTTGCGCTAAAAATATTGTGTGTCAGTTTAAGCACAGTCATGTATAATTTTTCCAAGGGGACGTTTCACTGTGACTAATTTGTAGACGATGTGCCACTTCGTCAATAGTTAATCGTCTGTCTAAGAGAATCATTTCACGTGAACGCTCAATTGTTTCATCATTTGTGGCGGTAAACGGTCATCCGGCTCCTTCATCGCTTGTAACACTTGTGCGACCATTTCGGAATTTTTCAATCCATTCGTAGACACTCCGTTGTGTCAAACACTGTTCCCGTACTGTACCGAAAGTCTTCGATGAATTTCAGCCCCTGATACGCCTTCCGACCACAAAAAACGGATCACTGAACGTTGATCTTCTTTGGTGCAAATAGACAGCGGAGCAGCCATGATCAACAGTACGGCAGCGATAACGAAAGTAACCTAGCAGCTTGAAAATTGCAAAGATATAACAACAAATAAACAAAACATGCGCCATCAAAAATATAACTAAATTGCGGCTAATAATTGATTTACCCTCGTATGTATGTGAGAATTACTTGGACCCCAAGCAGGTGGTGGGTCCAAGTATCCCTTGTATTCGGATATTAGTACACCATCGTACACTTTCATGAATAACATTTTAAAGGTGACTTATAGAAATACATAGAAATTACATAAAGTACTCCTTAAGGAATAAAAAAGAGCACTTGCTGCATTGAAAATATCGTTTCTTCACACGCTGGATAAAGAAGTTGTAAGACGAGAGAACACGTACACATGTTATACCATTAACATAACTTCCAATAAACTCCAGAAGCAACTCGTGGAAGTACGTGGTGTGTGCAAAAGCCTGCTGAGTGCAGTTATCTCGGGGATGAAGTAAGAACTACGCTGAATATTTCAATAAACCGGTACAAGGAACGCCGTAAATCACTTTAACGTATTGGGTTCAAGTACACCCCGCCCCTTGTGGTCCAAGTAACCCTGATCAAGACGGCCGCGGTGGTCTCGCGGTTCTAGGCGCGCAGTCCGGAACCGTGCGGCTGCTACAGTCGCAGGTTCGAATCCTGCCTCGGGCATTGATGTGTGTGATGTCCTTAGGTTAGTTAGGTTTAAGTAGTTCCAAGTTCTAGGGGACTGATTACCAAAGCAGTTGAGTCCCATAGTGCTCAGAGCCATTTGACCAACCCTGATGAACACTAACTGATAAACGGAGGATTTTTCAGGCATATTTTTTTTCTTGGTTTGGTGTGAGGAACGGACCCCATAGTGTTTAGAACTATTCCTGACACAAACTGTAAATTAAACGTCTGTTTCAAAAGTCGCATGTTGACAAGAAAGGTATTATCTGTTGATTTTGTACTATAAGTCCAATACATCGCCGCACACACTTTCAGGTATGAGACATTCGAAATGTCTTTGAGTGCTGTGCGCATTTCCATACAGGCCTCCTTCCCCCAAAATCGCAAAGGCTCAGTTCAGGTCAGTGATGCCCCAGTCAGCTGATGATGTGAAAATCCTGCACGTCGAGACCGAATGCTATCTGAAGCCGTTGTGTGCACGTGATGCGGTAGCGATACTACTACATGTACAGGCCTATAAGCGGAGCAGAGATGAATCATGAACCATCATAGCGACGACGCGCGCCGCAAATGACGAAATCCGCTGACACATAAGACTTTGACAAAGGTCAGACTGTTATGGCGTGGCACGTGGGAACGAGAACCTCAGAAACGGCGAAGCTAGTCGTCTGTTCGCATGCTACTGTCGTGAGCAGCTGCGCAAACTACGGGGGGCATTCAATAAGTAATGCAACAAATTTTTTTCTCCTCCAGTTTCGGTTGAAAAATGTGAAATTTCTTGAGGAACATCGTGGAGTATTCCTTCTTCAGCCCCTACAGTTTCATGAAGTTGCAATTGGTGACGGCACCTTCATGTTGCGTCTGTATCAGAGGTGCGTTCCTAGCAGAGAACTGTCTTTGAGTTTCTTTTGTCGGAAAACCGGACCATCACAAATATTCACAGGTGCTTGCAGAAAGTCTTTGGAGACCTGGCTGTGAACAAAAGCACGGTGAGTCATTGGGCGAAGCATTGAAATCATCTCAACAAGGTTGCACAAACCTGTCCGATCTCTCGCGTGCCACCCAACCTCACAAAGCTGTGACTCCTGCCGTGTTGGGACGTGCGGACACTCTCATTCAGTATGATCGACGGATCACAATGAAACACCTCGCTGCTCAACTGAACGTCTCTATTTGCAGTGACAACAAACTCGTCCACTAGATGGGGTACCCGAAAGTATGTGCCGACTGGGTTCCTCGCTTTTCGTTATGACGCTAATAGTGACTTTTTTTTGTCGAACTTCCGTCATTTTTGTTCATCACCTCGAATCGAAACGGCAATCCATGGATGGGAGTCATACGTCCGACGAAAAAGTTCGAAGCCGAACCATCAGCCGGAAAGTCAAGGCGATGGTCTTCTGAGACTCTGAAGGGAATATTCTCTTTGATGTCCTCCCTTGTGGTGTAACAATCAACTCTGAAGTGTATTGTGCTACCCTCAGAGTTCAGCATGTTCGTAGCCACAAAATGCAAACGAACCTCTCCTTCTCCATGAAAATGCAAGACCTCACACAAATCTGTACACCCGAGAGGAACTCACAAAACTCCATTGAACTGTTCTTCCTGGTCCACTCTACAGTCTGGATCTCGCACCCTCTGACTTCCATCTGTTTGGCCCTATGAAAGATGCACTCTGCAGGAAGCAGTACGTTGATGATGGCGAGGTTGTTAATACAAGAAGACTTTGGCTTCAACATCGCCCAGTAGTGTGGTATCATGAGGACATACAGGCCCTTCCAGTAAGGTGATTTCAGACAAAAAGTGTGTTGCAGTGCTTACTGAACGCCCCTCACGGTTGAAGGTTCAAAATGGTTCAAATGGCTCTGAGCACTATGGGACTTAACATCTGAGGTGATCAGTACCCTAGAACTTAGAACTACTTAAACCTAACTAACCTAACGACATCACACACATCCATGCCCGAGGCAGGATTCGAACCTGCGACCGTAGCGTCACGCGGTTCCAGACTGAAGTGCCTAGAACCGCTCGCCCACCAACGGCCGGCACAGTTGAAGGTCGGTGAAACTAGAAGTAGGCGACAAAGTATTGTATGTCAGTCCCTTAGCACAGAACGTGAAAGTCGAACACTTGACCGCGCTGTGAAGTAGGACAGCCGCAAACTATGGCACACCTGACGACAGAGTACAATGTTGGTGTTGGCACAAGTGTTTTGGAGCACACTGCTGAACACCTATTCTTGAACAGCTGCAGACAAGCCCTACGCGTTTCCACGTTAACCGAACGACGTCATCAGCTATGATTGCAATGGACCAATGGCAAATTATCGTTTGGTTCGATAAATCAGTCTTTGGTTACACCGGGTCGATATTCGTACGTGGATACACTGTCATCTAGGCGAGTAGATGTACGAAACATGCATTGCCCCATGGACACAGGCTAGTGGGAACAGTATTATGTTATCGAGGGCATTCCACCAGGGCATCCGCAGGACCAAGAATTGTAATCGAAGGCACCGTTACAGCTGCGGTAGCCGGCCGCGGTGGCCGAGCGGTTCTAGGCGCTTCAGTCCGGAGCCGCGCGACTGCTATGGTCGCAGGTTCGAATCCTACCTCGGGCATGGATGTGTGTGATGTCCTTAGGTTAGTTAGGTTTAAGTAGTTCTAAGTTCTAGGGAATTGATGACCTCACATGTTAAGTCCCATAGTGATCAGAGCCATTTGAACCATTTGAACAGCTGTGGTGTACACAAAAATCACTGGACACCACTTATATTCCTTCAAGCTTGATGTCTTCCCTGACAGCGATGGCATCTCCCAGCAGGGTAACACTCTGTGTCAAAAGACAGAATGGTGCTATAGTGGTTTACGTATCGTGATAGTGCACTCATGCGGTGTCATTGCTAGCATGTCCAGGCCCCAGACAAGCGTTTTTAGCCGCTTCTCCAAATTTTTAATTTTGCTTTTTTGGATTAACTCAGATAATTTTAATATAAAAATCAATCAGCCCATTTTAAGCAACTGTTTCAAGACTCTCAGTTTACATAAATTCGATACTCCACAAAAGAACACTTTGTTCCTAGCGTTTTTGTTTTAGAACTCATTATAATCCCGATATAATCTAATGAGTGTGCTAAATCTGACTCTACTGTGATCAGAACTAATCCAACAAGCTGTTCTCCCTGATTGTAGTTCTCGAATAATTTGAAGTTGAATGACCACTCTGCTTGGGCAACTGGCAAAGTGCAGAAAATCAGCAAGGCTATCTTCTTATTTGGAAATAGCCTACGTTATTAAAATGGCACTTATGTATAACATTGAGAAGATGCAGAGGGGGACGTGGCTCAGATATAAAATTAGTAGCATGACACTTTTTAATTGCATAATTTCTTCTTTTATTTTCTGTTTATGAACTTTTATGCCGAAATCTGATAGTGTACAATCGTCAAGGTTCATATCATTCCAAAAGAACCCAAACGTGGTTATCATTTGTCTATGGCAGCATACCTTATAGTTCAGTTTCCTAAACTGTATCTAGAATCACACCGAAAATATTTGGTTTAAAGGCGGCAGTGGTAGCCGAGCGGTTCTAGGCGCTTCAGTCCGGAACCGCGCGACAGCTACAGTTCGAATCCTGCCTCGAGCATGGATGTGTGGCATGCCCTTAGGTTTAAGTAGTTCTTAGTTCTAGGGGACTGATGACATTCAGATGTTAAGTCCCATTGAACCATTTGGTTTAAGACTGTACTCTGGGCTCAGATTTGATTCTTTTTCTGCTGTTTCATCTACAAAGCATATTTCTTGTGCCGTGAAACGCTACAATCAAGACAGGTGATATCCGATATTTTCTACTATCTCACAATTTTCGGCTTAAATAGTATCCCACCTGTTTCTTACTTTACTTAATTCTTTCATTAGACTCTTAATGTCACCATTTCCGACATCTATTATGGCTTCCTTTCCTTGAAGCACAACGTTACCACGTTTATCGCAGCTAATACTTTGTACCACACTGAAGATATCAAGACCTACTAAAATGATTTCAAATACTTCTGAATGACTTTTGACTCAGTGTGTGCCTCTGAAGTAAAATAAAGCTAAAAAAATTTCATTCGCCCTTTGTAATCCTGGTTGTTGCCTAGCAAATGGATGCACAGCATCTGTGCGTGCAGACCACGTCGTTTCTGACAGCTCGTGAAGGTACGATCTAAGATTTTCTTTTAGAACTCTGCGTATTTGGGTACCAGACTGTTACTTATACTTCCATTAAAGTCTGATATCATCCGTTGTAAACTGAAATACATTCATAAATATTACAACATTTGCACGTACGAAATAATAATACACTCCTGGAAATTGAAATAAGAACACCGTGAATTCATTGTCCCAGGAAGGGGAAACTTTATTGACACATTCCTGGGGTCAGATACATCACATGATCACACTGACAGAACCACAGACACATAGACACAGGCAACAGAGCATGCACAATGTCGGCACTAGTACAGTGTATATCCACCTTTCGCAGCAATGCAGGCTGCTATTCTCCCATGGAGATGATCGTACAGATGCTGGATGTAGTCCTGTGGAACGGCTTGCCATGCCATTTCCACCTGGCACCTCAGTTGGACCAGCGTTCGTGCTGGACGTGCAGACCGCGTGAGACGACGCTTCATCCAGTCCCAAACATGCTCAATGGGGGACAGATCCGGAGATCTTGCTGGCCAGGGTAGTTGACATACATCTTCTAGAACACGTTGAATGGTACGGGATACATACGGACGTGCATTGTCCTGTTGGAACAGCAAGTTCCCTTGCCGGTCTAGGAATGGTAGAACGATGGGTTCGATGACGGTTTGGATGTACTGTGCACTATTCAGTGTCCACTCGATGATCACCAGAGGTGTACGGCCAGTGTAGGAGATCGCTCCCCACACCATGATGCCGGGTGTTGGCCCTGTGTGCCTCGGTAGTATGCAGTCCTGATTGCGGCGCTCACCTGCAGGGCGCCAAACACGCATACGACCATCATTGGCACCAAGGCAGAAGCGACTCTCATCGCTGAAGACAACACGTCTCCATTCGTCCCTCTATTCACGCCTGTCGCGACACCACTGGAGGCGGGCTGCACGATGTTGGGGCGTGAGCGGAAGACGGCCTAACGGTGTGCGGGACCGTAGCCCAGCTTCATGGAGACGGTTGCGAATGGTCCTCGCCGATACCCCAGGAGCAACAGTGTCCCTAATTTGCTGGGAAGTGGCGGTGCGGTCCCCTACGGCACTGCGTAGGATCCTACGGTCTTGGCGTGCATCCGTGCGTCGCTGCGGTTCGGCCCCAGGTCGACGGGCACGTGCACCTTCCGCCGACCACTGGCGACAACATCGATGTACTGTGGAGACCTCACGCCCCACGTGTTGAGCAATTCGGTGGTACGTCCACCCGGCCTCCCGCATGCCCACTATACGCCCTCGCTCAAAGTCCGTCAACTGCACATACGGTTCACGTCCACGCTGTCGCGGCATGCTACCAGTGTTAAAGACTGCGATGGAGCTCCGTATGCCACGGCAAACTGGCTGACACTGACGGCGGCGGTGCACAAATGCTGCGCAACTAGCGCCATTCGACGGCCAACACCGCGGTTCCTGGTGTGTCCGCTGTGCCGTGCGTGTGATCATTGCTTGTACAGCCCTCTCGCAGTGTCCGGAGCAAGTATGGTGGGTCTGACACACCGGTGTCAATGTGTTCTTTTTTCCATTTCCAGGAGTGTATTAAACTTTGAACATAGCTGCTAAGGCTCAGTGACCGTGTCAGAATTATATTAGAACAAATAAGCCCTCGGTATCAAATATTACGTCAAAATAGACCAGGTTTTGACGCTACTATGAGCGTCTTCTTCAGAATTAAACTAACTGTTCTAAAACATATTACGTATATAGTACATGAATAAAATTAAAGCTTGTACTGACTGGAAAGAGACGCAGTACTTACAAGTCACATTTTAAAAAAGATCTAAGCCGGACAGGAGACGTCATGAATAGTTGTAAATAAGATGGCGAGCTTCATCTCTTAATTACTGGACACGTGCCTAAAGCCATAGGCGATAACAATATTCTGCATACCGAAAAGAAGGGGAGTAGGTTAGATGTTTTAAAGGAATGGGAGATTTTCAACATCTCCCTCGTCATGATGGCCTCATTCTCAACGAACACCTGCAGCTGCGAAATAAAAACTTTTTTCTGTAATAGTTTAGCTCGATTTGCGCTTTTTCTTACGCAAGACGTGAGCGCTGTCTAAGTACATCAAGAATCAGCCACAATTATATATTTAACTTAGATGTCATAAAAACAGTTGTACACTATTTGCCATTAAAATTGCTGCACCAAGAAGAAATGCAGATGGTAAACGGGTATTCGTTGGACAAATATATTGTACTAGAACTGCCAAGTGATTACATTTTCACGCAATTTCGGTCCATAGATTCTGAGGAATCAGTACCCAGAACAACCACCTCTGTCCGTAATAACGGCCTTGATACGCCTGGGCATTGAGTCAAACAGAACTTGGATGATGTGTACAGGTACAGCTGCCCATGCAGCTTCAACGCGATACCACAGTTCATCAAGAGTAGTGACTGGCGTATTGCGACGAGCCAGTTGCTCGGCCACCATTGACCAGACGTTTTCAATTGGTGAGAAATCTGGGGAATGTGCTGGCCAGGGCAGCAGACGAACATTTTCTGTATCCAGAAAGGCCCCTACAGGACCTGCAACATGCGGTCTTGCATTATCCTGCTGAAATATAGCGTTTTGCAGGGATCGAATGATGGATAGAGCCACGGGTCGTAACACATCTGAAATGTAACGTCACTGTTCAAAGTGCCGTCAATGCCAACAAGAGGTGACAGAGACTTGTAACCAATGGCACCCCATACCATCACGCCGGGTGATACGCCAGTATGGCGATGACGAATACACGCTTCCAATGTGCGTTCACCGCGATGTCGCCAAACACGGATGCGACCATCATGATGCTGTAAACAGTACCTGGATTCATCCGAAAAAATGACGGTTTTGCCATTCGTGCACCCAGGTTCGTCGTTGAGAACACCATCGCAGGCGCTCCTGTCTGTGATGCAGCGTCAAGGGTAACCGCAGCAATGGTCTCCGAGGTGATAGTCCATGCTGCTGCAAACGTCGTCGAACTGTTTGTTGGTGCAGATGCTCGTTGTCTTGCAAACGGTCCCACCTGTTGACTCAGGGATCGAGACGTGGCTGCACGATCCGTTATAGCCATGCGGATAAGATGCCTGTGATCTCGACTGGTAGTAATAAGAGTCAATTGAGATCCAGCACGGCGTTCCGTATTACCCTCCTGAACCCACCGCTTCCATATTCTGCTAACGGTCATTGGATGTTGACCAATGCGAGCAGCAATGTCGCGATACGGTAAACCGCAATCGCAATAAGCTTCAACTCGGCTTTTATCAAAGTCGGAAACGTGATGATACGCATTTCTCCTCCTTACACGAGGCATCACAACAGTTTTTCACCAGACAACGCCGGTCAACTGCTGTTTGTGTACGAGAAATCGGTTGGAAACTTTCCTCATGTCAGCACGTTGTAGGTGTCTCCACCAGCGCCAACCTCGTGTGAATGCTCTAAAAAGCTAATCATTTGCATATCACAGCAACTTCTTCCTGTCGGTTAAATTTCGCGTCTGTAGTACGTCATCTTCGTCATGTAGCAGTTTTAATGGCCATTAGTGTCATTACTGTTCATCAAAAACTTTTCTTTTCTTTATCAAGTTGAAAGAACAGAATCTGAACATTGTAAAATGTTAATTTCTTCGACTGCAGGAATTATATGCCGAAATTTGAGTGTGCAGACTTGTATTGTAGTACTCTGTAGTTGCTTGACAGTGTTGTAGTATCTGATACACGAACTAATTCAGTGCTGTAGTATGTGATGCATGGTCTAAAGCTGTATAATGGCCTACAGGAGGTGATCCGGCTGGAGACCCAGTACTGGACGCTGGTGGACATTCCGAAGCAGGAGAAGCAGGAGACGGTGCCGGCGTTCGTGCTGCGCGCGTGCGCCATCATGGAGAAGACGCAGAAGTCCGGCGAGGGCGTTAAGACGTCGGCCAAGCTCGCTGAGGAGGAAGAGAAGCGCCGCGAGCGCATCGACCGCCTCGAGAGTAAGTGAGCGACCGGCCGCACTGCACAGTCTTATTTCGCCTCATTGCTCCTGTTCCTGGAACCTCGAACGTTTGCCGTATTCCATCGATAAGTTCCCTGCTTTCGGATAGAGCGGTGCGCTAGTAAATACGAATATATCTGTAACTAGCTACCGCAGTCTAACATAACAGTCACGACACGTCGCCTACCGCACCAGCAGCGCCCCAAGCGGCCAGTAATTTAAACAGTGAGTTCGGCGTGATCGTGAAAGCGAATAGTGGTTATTTATTTTGATTTCTATGATGTTTTTTTCTAAGCTGGGGCGTTTGTAGCCCAATAAATTGCAGCAACAACAGGAAGAAGACACCACAGCTGTCTATTTTAGAACCGTGACTGTATATTGAATGTAAATAAGTTATAAAGAACTGCAGCCAGTCACTTTTTTTTGAATAGTAATGCTTTATTCCATGGTTGCAGTTCTGTGTAACTTATTTACATTCAATATACAGTCACGGTTCTAAAATATCCGCAATGGATAAGCATAATCTGTTGATACCACGGCAAGTAATTAGAACAATGCGCGAATTTCGGCAAAGCGCATGCTGGATGCTGGAAACGTGTCACTGTCAATGTGTAAATTAATATAGTTTGTGTGAAAGTGTTCTGGACATCAAAATGGAGGCTGACAGATGGACACTAACCGAAAAAGCCGCCTATAATGTCGCAGTACATCCATATCGAGAGATAAGCTATAGTCATGGCGATACATTAGTGTGACCCATCTTTCTGCCATAGAACCAGCACCCAGCATTATGCTGCTACCAGAAATGATGTAACCTCCCGGATCCTCCCGAAACCATCTGAAGATGAACCTGAAAAGGTTCGAAAACCGGTTCATGGAATAAAGCATTATTATTCAAAAAACGTGACTGGTTGCAGTTCTGTGTAAGTTATGCTTGTTTATTCAGTATAAGATAAAAACATATTCTTCAAAAATGGCCATCGTCAGGTGCTGCCACCAACAGCTTGTCAGAGTTCAAGATGCACATTGTTACCTAAAGCTGTGAAGCCAAACCACCACTTGTTGCTCCCATCATTCAGCTAGTTACTCCACTAAGTCGCTGAAGGAAAACACTCTAGAACCAGCCATGGCTCCCTCCCTCCATCCCACTTTTCCAGCTCAGACAGAATCCTTTATTAAATTGGTTTGTGGCACCACTCTTTATCATGAATCAGGTTTTCAAATGATACTGGAAAACCAATATTAAATGCGATTAATTGAATCAAAATCGTGTATGTGCAAATCATTATTATGATATATTGACTGAACCAGGTTGACATAAGAATAGAAGGGTTAAAACTACTCTGGTGGATGTACCTTTCTTGTGGTTGTTGGTTGCCCGGTGTTGTAGTTTCACAGATGCATTTTTACCATTGAAATGATTTGACTTTGTAACTACGAAACTCATAAAATTGACCCCCATGTGGTAAGTACATCAAGGTTAGCACATGCCTGAATATATGGGGGTCACTTTTATGAGCAAACAGAAGGGATGGCAATGGGCAGCCCTTTATCACATGTGGTTGCCAACCTATTCATGGAAATATTTGAAGAGGAGGCACTTACATCAGCCACATATCAACCCAAGTGCTTTATTAGATATGTGAATGACACCTTTGTCATTTGGCCCCATGGCAGTGGCAAACTAGATGATTTTCTGATACTTCTGAATTCATGCCACCTGAATATAACATTCACAATGGAACTGGAGAAGGATGGACAACTCCCATTCCTGGATGTATTAGTCAAGAGCAAGGCTGATGGCACATTTGGTCACAGTGTGTACTGCATACCAACACACACTGACTTATACCTGCAAGCCAACAGCTGCCACCATCTGGCACAGAACAACAGAGTGCTCAAAACTGTAGTCCACAGAACACATATTCTGTCAAATCCTGACAATTTGGCGTTGGAAATAGAACACTTACAATTGGTGTTCAGTAAGTACAGATTCTCATCTGGAGTCATCCAGAAGGCGCTTCAAACTGTCAGTCAACCACAGGATCCAGTAGAAGAACCAGAGGAGGCGAAGAGGGTGCCATACGTGCCACATGCTGGACCAATCTCTGCTAATATCAGCAGAATTCTCGTGAAACATGACATCCAGAGCGTATTTTGCCCATCCACTAAGATTGGGACAATGTTGGGGAATGTAAAGGATGACCTGGGCTTACAGAAGCCACGCATTTACAACATACCATGTGAGTGTAGGATGTCGTACATCAGACAGAGCACCAGGACTGTGGACATCAGGTGTATAGAACAGCACAGGCAACCAAATCAGCCATAGCAGAACACTGTCTAGAGCTCAGTCACTCGATGAACTAAAATGACACCAAAATTGTCACACGGACCCCTAGATATTGCGTGATCAACATCACGGAGAATCTCATCAACCGTGACACTGGATACCAGCTCAGCACAGCCTGGGTTCTGGCTCTTGAACTTCTGAAAGATGATGACCACAACCCTAGAGGATGTTCAAGCTGGGTGTGGACGATGGTCAGAACATCAGTGACCACAGAGGACCATAGGAGTTGGCCCTGGTGGGTGTGGACTGCGAATGAAGCACTGGATATGATGCAGACCAGTTATGAAGTGCCCGGCAAGAAATAGAAGTGGAGACCAAGGAAACAGCCAGAATACAAAGCACAATATTTGGAAAGAAACCACATTGCCATCAGAAAGCTAAGTTTTATTGTCATGTAATAACTTTCTGGTCTGGACTGTTTTTGTAATTTTTCTAACAAATCACTACTCAAATAATCAATTTTTGAAAATCTAATTTAATTCGATAGATAAAAAATCTACTCATCAAGTGCTAGCAGAAGAACACAGGTATAAAGATATTAAAGTATCCACATTTTCGAAGCCAGTGGCTCCTTCTGGCAAAAGGATTGAAGGGGAAGGAACAGAAGTGAAGGAAAGGGGTAAAATTTGGAAAAGTTGCACAGAGTCCTGTATCAGGGGAACTTACCAGATATGATGAGAAGGAAAGACAGATTCTTGGGCACTGCACTGGATAAGATTTGAAAACCTGAGAGTTTGAAGGTTGAAGATAGGGTAATACACCAAGATTACTGCCAAAACATAATGCATACATTAATAAGAATCGAAAGTTAAGTGCACTGTATGTGATAGAGGTGGGAAGTTATGAACTGTTAAGTCATTTTTTGGAGGAATCAGCAATACTAGGATTGGATGAGATGGCCCAGAATGTCTGATTTTGAAGTAGGCTGACGGCATAATTGTGAGGTGAGAATGGTGAAGTACTGTTGTAAGGAGTCTGCATATGAATAAGTACGTTGCCTTGAGTGCTAAGGCTATATGGGAGGGAATGTTTGACACGGAAAGGGTGACAACTGTCACACTGTAAATACTGTTGTTGGTTAGTAGGTTTAATGTGAACGGAAGTGGGTAGCTAACCTTCGATGAGGATGAGATCAATGCCAGGGAAGGTGGCATGGGATTCAGAGTAGGACCATGTAAAATTTAAACAGAGAGAATATCTTTAGAGATTCCAAGAATTTTAACAGGTCAGCCTCATCATGAGTCCTTATGGCAAAGATGTCATTGATATGTCTAAACCAAACCATGGGCTGAAGGCTTATGGATCCCAGGGAAGCACCATCCAAGTGACCCATGAAAAGGTTGATGAAGAAAGGAGCCATCCTGGTTCCCTAGGCTATATAAGGCCCAGCTGACTGTGCTTGTGGATCTTACCCCTGTGACTGTCCCCACTGTAAGACTTGCCATATGCAAGCTCCGACCACCGCCTATACCAGACCTGTAACTGGAGAAACATATGTTATCAAGGGGAGAGCCATCTGTGAAATGACATTTATTGTATAACAGCTGTTATGTAAACTCTGTTTGGCCTTTAATATCGGCATGATTGTTATCAAGATATCAGTTGGGATGAATGGGTGTAGTCAGCATGCAATGTCCTGTTGCAGAGCATGCTCTAAAATATGACAGCTGTGACCTTGATACCTGTTTCACCACACTTGCCATCTGGACTCTTTCTCCAGAATTATGCAAGTGGGAACTGGCACTACAACATGTACTTGGTTCTCACCACTCACCTGGCTTTAATTTATGTTAATTTCTTCACAGTAACTATTCCTTTCTTCACTCTCATATACTTTTCTATACCTTTTATTATATGATCTGTTTATTTCTCACTGCCCCCCCCCCCCCCAACTCTAACATGTACAATGAACTTAGTTTTCTGCTCTTATTAACTTATGCATAATATTCTGACAGTAATCTCTGTCTTACATATTACTCTGTCTTCCACCTTTAAACTCTCCTCTTTTCAAGTCTTGTCCAGTGCAGTCCCCAACACTCAGTATTTCCTTCTCCTCCCACCCCATAAGTCTCTCTGACCTGGGATTTTATGCGACTTTTCTGAACTCTACGTCTTTTCCTAAACTTACCCGACCTTTTTCTTCACCCCTCGTCCTTCCCCTTCAGTCCTTCTGCCAAAAGCAGCAGCCACAGGGTTCCACAGAGTTCAATCATGGGTCCCCTTCTGTTCTTGATATATGTAAACTACCACCCTTCCTATCTGAAACAGGAAGCTGAACTGAAACTGTTTGCTGATAATACAAGCATCATTATTAATCCAGTAAAAGAAACTCCAATTGAAAATGATACAAATAAGGTCTTTATAAAGTCATTAATTGGTTTTCTGCAAATGGGCTTGCTCTAAACTTTGAAAAAACACAGTACATCCAATTTTCTGCTGCAAAAAGTACAGTTCTTTCAGTAAATATAATACAACAACAGAAGTCAGTAGACAGGGTAGAGCATACCACGGTTTTGGATGTATATATAGATGAGAATCTTAATTGGAAAATTAATATTTTGGATCTTCTAAAGCAACAAGGTTCATCAACTTTTGCAATCAGAATAACTGCCAATTTTGCGGACATAGAAATTAGTAAGCTAACATACTTTCACTCTCTGGTGTCATACGGGATAATATTTTGGAGTAACTCAACATTTAGACAAAAAATATTCACTGCTCAAAAAAAGCATTAGAATAATGTTTGGGGTTCATAGTCGCACATCTTGTAGGCATCTTTTTAAAAGATTGGGAATTCTTACAACAGCCTCACAGTACATTTACTCACTAATGAAATTTGTTCTCAATAACATGGACCAGTTTAAAAACAACAGTGACATTCATGATTATAATACCAGAAGAAAGAATGACTTACACTATCCTTTACCCAACCTATCTTTGGCACAGAAAGAAGTAAAATATGCTGCTATAATTTTTTTTGTCAAATTACCAGATGAAATAAAATGTCTGACAGACAGCAGTAATAGCTTCAAAAATAAATTGAAATCATATCTCCTTGACAACTCCTTCTATACCATAGATGAATTCTTGGATGGGAATAAATAAATCTACCATATAAATATAGTATATGCATTTTGTGCCATGTAAGGGAATGGGGTAAATAATAGAAATATTAATCTTTAATTCTATATTGTGGTGTATATATATATTTATTTATTAAAAAATCTTGTTTCAAATGTGCATTGCTTCTGCACCTGACACGTTCCACATCGCAAGGGCCACTGTACCATGTGATTGATCAATGGAACACGCAACCAACTAACTAACTAACTAAAAGCTTGCAAATTTTAATATCTTTATATGTGTGTTCTCCCACTGCCACCTGCTGAGTAGATTTTTTATCTACCCAACAATTATACAGTCATTACTTAATTTTGACATGTGCCTCATATCTCACCTTGTAATGCTTCCTTGGTAGATGGGTAGACACTAACACAAATTCTCACAACAAACATGTTAACAGTTCAGTATCATTTTCAGATTCTACAAGTTTCATTCAGTCTTTTTCTTGAAATTTTTCCTCACACAGTCTTCCCTGTAAACATATTTCCAAAAATCTTTTGATTTTGTTTTTTTATTGCCCTGAGCTTGATTAAGCAGTTTCTATGTGCAGTGAAGTGTGACTTGTTAACTCTGTGGTTATAGGGGAAAATGCTGGAGCACAAATTTGAAGAACTTGGGTTCAATCACTGGCTGGTTCTAGGATTTTTATCTGTCACTTATCACTTCATTCATCTTTGGCAATCTTGATGTGAAAAATGCCAAGTTTCACTGTAGTTTGGGATCCACATAGGTGCCCTTACAACTGGCTGTGTGATTCTGTAGTTCTAAGGTCAGAGGAAAGTTATGACATACCAATTTCAACAGAGCCTTGACTAGTAAAAGCAAAACAGCCTTCAGACTGATGACTGCTTTACTTTTACTACATGCAGACAGTGGCTGATTGCTGAAATTAGACCTATACAAGGTTAAAAAAAAGAATAAATTTCTTCCAAACATTACCCAAACCACATCTCTGTCAGATATTAGCTCTTCCATCAGTGCTGTTGTACTTTTATATCAAGTCAGGGATACTGACATGACTGCTCCTCTGCAGTGCACATGTGTGTTTACTAGTGAATTTAGGCCATGGTCAAAAGCAAATCATCAAATTAATCATACCAACCAAAGACTGAAATTATCAAATTCTAGTCCTGTGCATGCATGACCACAGAAGTTTATCCAGAAGGGGGCAAAGTCCTAAAATTGCTGTTTTTCATGTAACTGATACAGTGAGTTTGAAACTATGTTGTGCCCCAACCATTAATTTTGACAGGGGGTGTACAAAATTAATAGTATCTCAAGCAGTTGATAATTATCCACTAATTTGAAGGTTGATGCTTTGATACCTAAATGGCAGGAGTATTTTAGTAATCAACTCTTTTGATATTATTAATATGAATATGCCTGCTAACTTTTTTATTCATCAGCCTGAAATTATATGATCATTTTATTACTTTTACAATCCCTACTTAGCAATCATATACAACCGCTTGCTCACCGATAGATCTGTACCAACAGATTGGAAAATTGCGCAGGTCGCTCCAGTGTTTAAGAAGGGTAGTAGGAGTAATCCATTGAACTACAGACCTATATCATTGATGTCAGTTTGCAGTAGGGTTTTGGAGCATATACTGTATTCAAACATTACGAATCACCTCAAAGGGAACGATCTGTTGATACGTAATCAGCATGGTTTCAGAAAACATCATTCTTGTTCAACGCAGCTAGCTCTTTATTCGCACAAAGTAATGGCCATTATTGACAGGTGATCTCAAGTTGATTCCATATTTCTAGTTTTCCGGAAAGCTTTTGTCATCTTTTCTCACAAGCGGCTTCTAATCAAGCTGCGGGCCTATGGGGTATCGTCTCAGTTGTGCAACTGGATTCGTGATTTCCTGTCAGGAAGGTTGCAGTTCGTAGTAATAGACAGCAAATCATCGAGTAAAACTGAAGTGATATCAGGTGTTCCCCAGGGAAGTGTCCTGGGACCTCTGCTGTTCCTGATCTATATAAATGACCTGGGTAACAATCTGAGCAGTTCTCTTAGGGTGTTAGCAGATGATGCTGTCATTTACTGTCTAGTAAGGTCATCCAAAGACCAGTATCACTTGTAAAGCGATTTAGAAAAGATTTCTGTATGGTGTGGCAAGTGGCAGTTGACACTAAATAACGAAAAGTGTGAGGTGATCCACATGAGTTCCAAAAGAAATCCATTGGAATTTGATTACTCGATAAATAGTACAGTTCTCAAGGCTGTAAATTCAACTAAGTACCTGGGTGTTAAAATTACGAATAACTTCAGTTGGAAACACAACATAGATAACACTGTGGGGAAGGCGATCCAAAGGTTGTGTTTCATTGACAGGACACTTAGAAGGTGCAATAAGTCCACTAAAGAGACAGCTTACATTACACTCGTTCGTCCTCTGTTCGAATATTGCTGCGCGGTGTGGGATCCTTACCAGGTGGGATTGACAGAGGACATCGAAAGGGTGCAAAAAAGGGCAGCTCATGTTGTAATATCACATAGTAGGGGAGAGAGTGTGGGAGATATGATACGAGAGTTGGGATGGAAGTCATTAAAGTAAAGACTTTTTCGTCGCGGCGAGATTTATTTACGAAATTTCAGTCACCAACTTTCTCTTTCGAATGCGAAAATATTTTGTAGAGCACAACCTACATAGGTAGGAATGATCATCAAAATAAAATAAGTGAAATCAGAGCTCAAACAGAAAGGTTTAGGTGTTCATTTTTCCGCACGCTGTTCGGGAGTGGAATGGTAGGGAGATAGTATGATTGTGGTTTGATGAACCCTCTGCCAAGCACTTAAATGTGAATTGCAGAGTAATCATGTAGATGTAGATGGTAACCAAAGACCTATGAAATATAAGCAGAAAATATTCATAAAATATTTATTGTACTCAGAATGATTGAGAAAATCAGGTTTGATATCAACAAAAGTGAGCAACAAAAAGTGATAATGTAATGTTTGTCAAAATTCAGATACACACACTTATTCAACTTTGATATCAATTATGCTTGGTTTGCTTATGAAAATACAGAGGTTATCATGTTAATGGATTTATTTCATTACTTCCACACTTATTATTTTTAATATTGATTGGCATAACTGAAGTTGAATGAAATATGATCTGAAAGCTATATTTTTTTGGGCTTATTGGAAAAAAGCATAACCCATGGTTGGCATTCAAGTGGACGGATGTGAGCAAATTCCCAAAACCAACCTCAAATTGCTTGGTAGAGCGAATTTCTGACAGCCTATTGAACAAAGATAGTCCTTGTCTCTTCAGTTTGTCACATTATTGTTCAGTCAGTGGAGCTGGACTGCAGGATTTATAGCTCTGTGACTATATTTGGTACAATGTTGTACCCCATAGAGTTTGAGAACATCCCACAGACCCAGAGAGTTCCTTTTGACCTGAAAATATCACATTTTTTCCCTCTCTTCTGTTGTAGAAAATGGCATTATCTTTTTTCAACTGATGTATTTATCTCCAAATATAAAATATAAATTTACGCACCTAATGTGCAGCATGACCGTTTTCTTCACAAAACACTATAGTAGCTCTATCATGTAAAACTGAATGTGTATTCAGCAATCCATCAGGTGTATTTGTCCACAGGCAAACAGTAAACTATTATTCCTTCCTGCAGAAATGGGAGGGGTGTCATGGGAACTGGGAGACAGATGTCAGGCTCTCATACTGCTGCCATGTTTATGTTGTTCTGGTAATTGGTATTAGTATTTGCGCACCAAGAAATCTGAAGTTCAATAAGGGCTGTATGAACAAGTATCAAATGAAAGATTGAGGACACTATTTTGGCCAAGTTCTGTACAATTTTTGCATTTATCTTTACTACATAACAATGCCAAATCACTAATGCTTCTAGGAATCAGCATAATTTCCTAGGATTACCTTAGCAACCAAATAAATTCGAGGTATATAGTGAATGTTAAAGTCACAGTATTTCCCACTGGGCTTACCAGTGTTAAGCCTGCAGTTCAGTAGAGTCACTGATAACCATTGCTAGAAATTTGTGAGTGTTCTATAATGAATGCAAATTCCAGGAGGGAGCAAATGTTCCCCCTTGTGGACAACTATGGTACTAAAACACCTGCCACAAGGTTCGTTATGCAGATCAGTGCCATCACACACATGGTTTACATTGACAACAAATGTCACACTGAAAGCAGGGCACAAACTGAAGCTCATAGCCCCCCTTCTCACTCCCTGCTTTGTTCCTTTTTGTTGTATCACCTCCATCTCTCCAAAGTGGGTTGTTAAAGGTTAATTTACTCTCTACTCTCCCCTGCATGCCTGTGTTTATGTCCAGGCTGTGCAGAACTTCACACCACAAATTGGGCCTGCACCACAAAGATTCAAAATCTGAAAAAGAAAATTCTTTGTTTTTATGCTGTGTGGTGGGCAAACTTATGAAAGACATAGATGTAATTATTTTGTACAGACTTATTTGGCTGACTTTTTCAGGGGACAGCTAATAAGCAATAAGTCGACCTTCACCTCTCAGACCTTGCACCACCTAGCATGAAACTCCCAGTGGCATCAAGTCAAAGGTGTGACTGAAGTCAACAAAACTACTGAGATATCACTGAAAGTCAATTTGTTCCATATTTCATTTTCTCAAAACGAGAACCTCTAAAATGTCAGGAATTGTTTCCTTAATACTGAACTCACTCTAAGAATATACCTTTCAGTTATGATAACAAACAATGGTGAAAAAAGATGCCACTCACCATATAGTGCAGATCACACACACACACACACACACACACACACACACTGCAGCCTCTGGCAGCTAAAGCCAGCTGTGTGTGGCTAGGAGACACATCAGTTTTAGCCTTATGATATACATAATCACATAATGATGATGAAGCTCGCACAGGATAGGGTAGCTTGGAGAGCTGCATCAAACCAGTCTCTGACTGAAGACCACAACCACAAAAATCACATAATTCCCTAACACTACTTTTTACCACTACAGGTTGATATTGGACATAGTAATTTTATAAAATTGTTTTTCTTATGGTGTAACAGCACAGTATCTTTATATAAGTGTGTTTGTGTTTGTGTCTGTCACCTATTTTTGACAAAGGCCATGATAGCCGAATGCTTATTGAGACAGTCTTTTTGTTGTGCCTGTCTGCAACTTGGCATCTCCGCTATATTGTGAGTGGCAACTTTCCTTTTCATAACACTGTTACATTCCATCCTGGATTTTTCAACAGTGAAAAAAGGCCATTTTCAGATTTGGAGCTGATCTAAAACAGGCTTTGAGTCTCCATGTTAGAATACAGGCTCGATGTTTGACTTGATTCAGTACAGAAAATTACTTTTTAAGACAGGAAAATTATGAAAAAGTTAAAGTAGCTTGATTAGTGTGAAGTATAGGTGCCAACCAATTAGCGAATAAGATTATTTAAAACTATCTTCTCATGGCAGATTAGTTAAGAAGAACTGCTTATGTATTTAACTTTGATAAAAATTGCTTGGTTGATACATCTCTTCTGTTATCTTGGATTTGTCTAACAAGTGTGTTTCCTTGTAGTTATCATACATTATTTTAAAAAAATTAAATACTGAACTGTAGGAGTTCAGGTTCACCTGTTGTGGAAACAACTATTCTTTCTAATGCCCAAACATGTTTCAGCATCATTCAAAATAAAATGGCAGTTATTGAGGTACTGATTTAAGCAAGGACAATCTCAGCTTTCTGTTGTTCTTTCTTTTAGGTGAGAATAGTTGTTCATAGCAATGTTAATAAAACATTTTTAATACTTTAATCCTTCCAATTCTTTTCATTTTCTTAAGCTCATCAGTTCTTTAAAATTATAAAATTAAGTAATAAACCTAAAATGCTGCATCATAGGCTTTTAATCTGAAGATTGCTTTCAGGTTAGTTGTCACAAAATTTCTCCTGGTACCACAGCTTCAGCCTAGAGGTCTATACATTCTAAATACAGCCCTGCTCCTCCCCTGAATACCATTGCTACTCTTTCCTACACCTCTTCCACATCATGACTTTGTCCCTTCTTCATTATCTATTTGTCTGCATAATTTTACATTTCCTAACTTATTCTTAGTTTTTCTTTAATTCTCATTTCCTGTACTTATTTAGTTCTTGGCCCTTCTCTTAGTGTACATACCAGCCACCTTGGTTTTGTTTCATCTACATCTGTTTTAAAATCTAATTCAATTTATTTAGCTACGTCTGCAGTTTCTATTCATATCTTCTACTTATGTTCTCTACTCTGCCACACTTCCTTTGACTCAGTCTCTAATGACCACATGACCAATATGTGTATACACTCTTAAATTTCCTTCACTTACATTCTCAAGCAGCAGATTTTAACTGCGCTAATTAGCTTTAGCATGTTGAGACTTTTCATTTGTCAGATTATATGGGTTCCATTCACTATTTTTGCCCATTTTATGTACCATCAAGACAAAACTTAATGTTTATTGACCTTAAAGTTATCTTTTTATCAGATGTGAAATAACTCTCCCACTCACCAGCTGTGATACATTGTTTGCTTTTAAATTCTTAATTAGGTATTGGCTATCTTATTTTGCAAACATGAATATCATTAGCCTCCTATAAACTGTCTAACACTACTTACTTGTGTCAGTGTAATCTGTGATAAAAACTATTTACATCCCAATTTTGATGTGCTAAGGAATGGAAAGTAACAGTAGTGCATCCTATATTAAAGATGGAGATAAAAGTAAATTCACATGTTAAAGGGATATAAGCTTTTTGCACATAGGATATAGACTACACACAAAGATAATCAAACAAGAGTTGTACTAACAGAAGTAATGACAACTATGCACAGAAAGGTTTCCATAAAAGTAGATTGTGCACGGATTGTTTTTTCAGTAGTTGCAGTTCATTAAAAAATGTTGAGCATTAAACATTTCTTTTTAACACTGATTCTAGTGGCTGTGAAAAAGCATTTGGCAGGGAAAAAAAAAATTAAATTATTCCAGGACATACTCAGTAAGGGTGTTCTTTAGTCTCTGATGAGAGTAATGTGAAATATCTATGAAAGCACAAGTATTAAAATTTTAAAAGGAGTGACACAATTTGAAATTAACCATGGAATATATTGTGTTATATTGCATTAGACAAAGATGTATCTGTCACATACTCTCTTTACTTGATATGTTGATGATGCCATAAACACATTATGAGGGTGACCTACAATACAGACTGCATATGCTTGTGAAAGTAGCAGATGAGTGTAACTTAAATACCTCTGCATCAAAAATATAGTTATGGCATTTTGAGAATGTGAACCACTTAGCATCAAAACAGATTTTAACAATGAAACAACAGAGTAACTTAACAAATTTCGTTGTCGCGCATGTGACATTACTAACATATCAAAATGATGATAAGAGTAAAAAGTTACAGAAATTCCATTATCTATGTGGCATGCAGCTGCAGAAGAGAATACACTGCTTGAACTATATAAAGCAATGACAAGAGAAAAAATGCTCTATGGATATGAATACTGGACCCTGTACTTTCTACATGGCGGATCAAATGGACAGAAGTGCAGAGATGAGATTTCTGAGAGCAGTAACTGGTTAGAGGCTAACTGATTGGAAGAGAAATGGACGTATCAGAGAAGGACTAAATATATTTAATCTGAATGGAAAAATAGTGACACACAGAAGCAAATAGAAAGAGCATGCTAAAATGTTGTCACTGAAGTATAAGTTGAAACAAGGCAAAAGGAAGATCTTTTGATTGATGGTGGTGGTGGTGATGATCTTGATAATGATAACAGTATCTACCAAAATTTTAGTTTGTAGAGATAGAATTGATTTATTAGGAATGAAGATGATGAATTAATCTTAGATACAGTAATTCACAGAACTGTTTGACTCCTCCCTGCATGTTTACTGTTTTTATTTAATTTACTTACATTTTGTATTGGCCTTGATAAGCCTTATTATTTTAATCCTTTACTGTAACTGTTGTTGTAGAATGCCAATTTTATTTAATAATTTGTAATGTTTTCTCTTCCCCAGATATGACAACTTTGCAGATTGAGTCAGAAAACACTCAGATGACCAATGATTTATACCGTCTGCTCAAGAAGTATTCTGGTCTCAGGAATCTTATAAGGGAACTCAAGGTACTTGATGCTTCTGGATAATTCATTAGATTTCAGTTTTACTTTTGCAAAACAGATCAAAAAATTCTGCTTCATTATAAATGCATAAGCATAAAAACTTCGCACGTACATCATACTCATGATAATCATAGAAAGTAAGGAAAAGATACACTGCTATTTACTGTAAAGGTGACACATTAAATTAAAGATTTGTACAACTAGAAGACACTTACGTATTAGCTTTTGGCTACCTTTTGTCAGAAAAAGAAAACACACCCACAATCATTCATACAAATATGCATCCTGGTGCAAGCCACCAACGATGGCAGTCACGTATGTGAGGTGTGCTTGCTTGTGTTAATGTATGTGTGTTTGTGTTTCTTTTTCTCATGAAGGCTAGGACAAAAAGCTAATATGTAAGTGTCTTTTAGTTGTGCCTTTCAGCAACTTAACATGTCATCTTTACAATAAGTAGCAGTCTATCTTTTCCTTATGTTGCTGATGTCCCTACCTGGAGTTACCATTGTTTCGTGATAGTCATATTACTGTAACAGTAGTTTCAGCACAGGAACAAAAAAAAAAGAGCAATGGCAAGTATTCATTTGTAGTTGAATCGTACATGATGCAAAGGCAAATTAATCATCATAGAAAAGTTACTAGTATTCAAGTTATTTCTCTTTTCCTATGTCAATTAGGCACATTCGCATGCATGTTGTTGCTCATGGTCATTTAAGCTCATCATTTTTGTGTGTGTGAGTGTTTAAATAAGTAGCTCACAAGCTAGTATGTCTTCATGCTGTTTTGTGTGTCTGTATGCTGCACATGAATCAACTACATGGTAGCCTTTCCTCATTCTTGTTATTGCCACAACTTTAAATATAAATCATAATATGAAAATAGCCTCAAAAAATATATTAACTCTTAACTGCAGAGGCAGTTTTTGCATTTACAGCATTTTCAGGCACCTGGAGTGTTACCTTTCCCAGGCAAACCCCTTACCAATTTAGCTATCCAGGTATGACCCACAATCTACTCTCACAACTATACTTCCACACGAACACACAACCATATGAATGCATTTGGTGCCAGCGACTGCAGCACTGATTACTGTGACCTGCTTGGCACATATCGGCCCCAGAGGCTGCAGTAGGCTTGGCAGTAAACCACCCAGCGAATCCTCTGTTGACAAAAAACCTCTCGTGATAAAGCAGAAGCCTGGCCTGACCTGCAAAGTACATCCATGTGTGTGGCAGCTGAAAATGCAGGGGCTCAGCCCTGCACATCTGCACATATTATATTACTGTCAAATAATTTAAAACTTAGCTTCTATAGTTTTCTGTTTAAGTAGTCATTGAGTTATATAAATTTTACTTTTGGCTGACTTATTCTTTCAACCATTACTTCTACTACCTCCAAAAGTTTGTGGAAGCTCTCCTGCATACCTTGCTGGAATAGCAGTGCTGGAAGAAAAGCAATCACAGATAAATGGATTAGTCACAGTGTAGGGGATTATTTCCAGCACACATTAAAAATCTACCAGGAAGTTTCAAAACATTAAAAGTACAGACTCCACCACAGAGTGAAATATTCATTCTGAGTATTGCCCTAGCCTGTGGTTAAACCATTTATCCACAGTACTTTTTCTTCTAGGGTTGCTATCCCAGCAAGGTATATAGAAGACCTTCTGTGGACTTTGGAAGGTAGAAGGGAGGTACCTACTGGAGGGAATGAAGCCGTGAGGATGGGTTATGAGTGCTACTTGGATATCTCAGCCAGTGAGAGAATAGTCTGCAAAAGGCAAGCTTCCAGGATCTAGTCTCAGCCTAGAACAGGGCCGGCCAAACGCTGCACAGTGTGCAGACGTGCGGAAGTGCTCCACATGTGCACACATGTGCGACAGCGAGTGACAGCGACATCTGTTATTGGACATATGTCCCAAATGAACGGTGGCGGCTCCACTTCCCTGTGGTACAAGCAAGAGCGCAACATATCCAGTCTCGTTTACCCCTGGTGACCGTAACCTTAACACAGAAGTACTGAGAAACGGCAAGCACTGTGAAAAAGCAAAGGATGGGAGATCTATGTTCTCAGTCGTTTAAAAATGACTGGGAACTGCAATTCTTTTTTGTAGCCCTTGGTGAAAACTCAGTGTTTGCTGTGCTGAATAATGGGTAGCCAGCATAAGTTTTCAATTGAAAGACACTACAATACATATCACAAAGGCGAGTGTAGTGTACTCAGCAGTGAAGAACGGCAAGCAAAATTAAATGTCCTTAAGAAAATGGATGAGACACATCAACTCGATTTTACTGTACATCAAAGTAAGTGATACTTCTTGAACTCTTAGTTTCTTGTGTTACATTTATGTTTCTTTTAATGTACGCTGTACAATGTACTTTTTTCAGTTTTCCAGAATGACAACCACACTAAATATTCATTGTGAGCAAGTTTTAAAATCACTTTAAGAATTGCACAATCTGGGAAACCCTTTTATGAAGGGGAGTTTGTAAAAGAGTGTCTGATTGATGCTGCAGAACTTGTGCGTCCCACGAACGTTAGCAGGTTTCAAGAAATCAGTCTATCCAAACAAACAGTGACAAGACGTATCAGTGCTATGGCTGGCGATCTGCACAGGCAGCTAATAAATAAGGCTAAATACTTTGTTGCTTTCTCTGTTGCACTCGATGAAGCAACAGATCTTACAGATACAGGCCAGGTTGTGATATACATACGAAGTGTCGATAACGCACTTTGTGTAACAGAGGAGCGACATCTGTGCGTAGAAACATGCAGTACATGAACGCTGACGGCTGTGGCATGCACACTGTCACCCAGAAGTTGCACATGTGAAAGAGCACCGCACGGTGCAGAATTTCTGGCCGGCCCTGGTCTAGAACATACTTTTAATCTGCTATGAAGTTTTAAGAAGTGCACATTCTACAGCAGAGTGAAAGATTCATTCTGGATATTGTCATGACCAAGATCTTTAAATGTTATTACTGTGAAAAATAAATAAATAAAGCCCTTTTTTCACTTTATAAATTCCTAATACAAAACTGATTATAGTTCTCGTGCTAAGAGTGACACAGTCTTCAACACCTTAATATGTATGAAGGAGTGGCCACCTTCAGGTGGATTGAGAAAGTGTGAAGAAGGAAAGGAACACCTGCAAATAAATGCATACGATAGGGAACATGAGTGCTGTATACAGAGCAGTACTAAGGTAACTCTATACCCTTAGCGAAACGGCCAAAGCTGAGCTGCACTCCTTCCTCCCATCTCCCCCCCCCCCCCCCTCCTCCCCCTGACCCTGTAAAACTACCTTCCTGCAATTTTATGATTGCTGAAACTATGTTAAGGTACTGCAGTCAATAACATTGTCATAAATATCCTCAAACGTATTTGAATGAAAATAATCCACATTTGAAAATATAACATAATTGGATAGGTAAATAATGTTACACCAAACAGCGGCAGGAGCAAATGCATATAAAAAGTATGGAAATGTACAAGCCAGTGGCTCCTTCTTCTGGTGGAAGGACTGAAGGAAAAGGAAGAGGGATGAAGGTAAAGGGCTGGCGAGGTTTAGGAAATGGAGAAAGTTACAGAAAAGTTGTCTAGAGCCACAGATTAGGGGAGACTTACCAAATGGGATGAAAAGGAAAAACTGATTGTTGGTGCCTGCACCAGATGAGAATTGGAAACCTGAGAACTTATAAGTGAAAGGTAGAGTAATAAGCAAAACAGAGATTACAGAAATAAATCATGCAAGAATCAACAAGAGCAGAAAACTGAATGTATTGTACATGGTAGCAAGAGAAGAGGGAAATGGACAGGTTGGAAAATAAAAGATACAGTAAAATAAAAGGGAGTGAAGAAAAGGCATAGTTACTGGAAAGAAATATTGAGAGCACGGAAATTAATGTAAAGCTAGACCAGATGTCTGATGAGAACCACAGGGGAATCAGGCAATGAATGTAAAAAAAAAAAAAATGATCCCAACAAAACAAGCACTCTGTGTCTGCATAGGGGAATGGTCACTCACCACCCATAGGTAGTGAAGGGGAAGGTGGGGCATAGGTAGGACAGGGGTTGGAGTTTACAAGAAGTCATGACCCAAGGCCCATAAAAACGCACTACAGCATCTGAAGCACAAGCAGAGATGGCTGGGCCAGCAATGGCTGGGAATGGCATCAAGAGGAAAGGGCCAGTGATGAGTGTGGAAGTGCCAGTAGGGACGATTGGGCCAGCCACTGGAATGGCTGCGGAGGTGGCAGGGGTAGCAGTGCCAGCAGGAACAATTGGGCCAGCTCCCGCAACAGCTGTGGAGGTGACAGTGGTGACAGTGGTGACAGGAAAAGCATGAAGAGGGCCAGCAGCTATAGGACCAGTGGTGACTAGAGTGGGTTGTGACAGGGCCAGCACGGGAGCAGGCATCAGCAGTGACAGGGCTGGTGATAACAGGAGGGGTACTGAGGGTAGGAGGGCTGGCCGTGACAAAGTCAATGATGAGAGGCGCGGTGTCTGATACCATCAACCACAAGGGCTGGGCCCACACCAGAGAGACTTCTATCAGAGACCACAGGGAACAACAGTGGAGTGCTGTACACCATGACAACATTGCAAACAAACCTGACAGGAGGTGGCCCAGCTTCACACATATATCTCCTGGACACTCTGACTGAACACTGGTGCTGATCACATCCAATCAAACACCATGAGAGAAACTGAAGAACCAGAGTGAGTAGAGGGATGTTCGAACAGCATATCCAGCTATTGTTGCCTGAGGCAACAATAGCTCTGAAGACATGGTACATAGAAAGACAAGAAATACACCAAGGCACTACCGAAAACATTGCAGACCAACAACATCATGCAAGAGAATGCACTCTGGACAACAGATGGATGGAGCATCTGAACTACATTGAAAACAGAACATTGATAAGAACTTGCATCTATTGAGAAAACAGGAACACTAACTGCCAACAAATGCCTACCAAAATCTGAACATCAATGCAATTGAACATAGTCACAGAAACAAAGAATTGAACAGACCATGTCCAGAACATGGATGGACACACTTGTACCTTAGTAGGACATGAATGCAGACTGTCACAGTGCAATAAACTAGAATATGCTGCCCTATCACGCCAAATCACTGCACAAGCAAAAATGTGTTAGTATGAGAAACACATGATCAATTGAGAAAATATCAAACCCTGCTCAAGTAAAAACAAATGACAGCCCATCAGGGAACACTGAAACACTTGTGAAGAAGTGGCCTTTTCCATCCTCTCTGGACACTGCCACCCTAGGGATGAGGGCCAATGATGTCTGCACCATCTAGGCAAAATGCAACCTTGAGCAGGTGCTGGAAAGGGTGAATCTTGATCAGGCACTGTACTGAGTATCCACACAAATTATGAGTGTCACACCTGAGAGCAACAGCATCATCACTATTGTATTGTATGGTAGTCAAGGGAAGAGCACTGTAACACAAAACCATTATCCTGATAGCTACTGAAGTAACCTTAGCCAGGTAGTTTGACTAGTGGAGATTGAATTTGCACATAGCAATAACAGATCTCTGTTTATTAACCTCAACAGTCCACACTTGATTACAAAGGAAAAGCTCACCTTGCTGATGGGATGTGTATCAAGTGACTACTATTGCAAGGCCCATGATTGTCAGAAGTGGTGATGAACCGAGAGGAACTGTGAATGATCTGATGAGGCTTTTAACTCCTAGGTCGAGGCACGGGAGTAACTGATGGGCACCCAGCAGCTGACGATCCTGGTGAAAGCATCAGACAGTGCCGTCTGTTGAGTAGCAGTGACTGCAAGTGTTGTGGTTCAAAATGTAGACTCAAGGTGGTTGACAGTCAATCTGGAGCCCTGAGCAGAAGTGGCTGTCAAGGCACTGAGCAGTGACCTAAGTGACCATCACAGAGAAATACACGCACAGTGTCACGCGGACATGTGACTGCGTGAATGCAAGTAGGTGCCTGTGACTGCAGTGCTGATTACCGAGGTCTGCATGCCACATATCAGTGTGGCTTGCACCCCCATAGATGCTGTGGCAGCTGCGAGACTTGGCACTAAACTACCCCGTGAAACTTCCGTTACCAAACAACAACCTGTGACAAATCAGAAACCATGCCTGACCCGCAGAGTACAGCCATGAGTGTGGTGGCTGAATATGCAGGGGGCCAGCCCTTCATATACTACATTACTGTCAATTAATTTAAAACTCAGGTTCTATAGTTTTCTGTTTATGTCCTCATTGCTTTACAAGGTGTACAGCTTTGCTTCTGTCATTTTCCCCCCAGCATTTAAGGCTTTAATGAAACAAATTGGTTACACATGTATCATTAAAAGTATTTTCCATCGCTGGCTACTACTTTCTCCCATCTTTCTGGCACTGTACAAATCCTGCGTCGAAAAAATTGTTCATCTTTTGAAGCGATCGACAAATCGATCCTATTTCTGACTTCTTCATGAGATCGAAAGTGCTGGTCAGCCAGGCCATGCGCCATTGATCTAAACAGGTGACAGAGGTTGCAATGTCTGGAGAATACGTTGGGAGAGGTAGGACTCCCCATTTTAATATTTCCAAGTATGTTTTGACCTCTTTTGCAATGTGGGGTCGAGCGTTGTCATGCTGCAAAATCACTTTATCGTGCCTCTCACTGTATTGCGGCCATTTGTCTTTTAATGCTGTGCTCTAATGCATTAATTGCATTTGATAACGAGCACCTGTGATTGTTTCACTTGGTTTTAACACCTCATAGTACACAACACTGAGCTGGCCCACCAAATGCAGAGTGTGATCTTGGGGCTGTGAATATTCGGTTTGGCCATCAACGTGGAAACATAGCCAGGATATCCCCATTATTTTTTGCATTTAGGGTTATCATAATGAATCCATCTTTTGTCTCCGGTCAAAATGTGATGCAGAAATCCCTTTCGTTTTGAAGCTCAAGCAACTGTTCACAAACACACAAATACTGTTCAACATCTCTCGGTTTCAGCTCACATGGGACCCAAGTTCCTTCTGTCTAAATCATGCCCATAGCCTTGAGACATTTTGAAATGGCTTGCTGTGTCACTCCCACTAATTGTGCCAAGTCTTCTTGAGTATGACACGAGTCTTCACTCAGTAATGTCTCAAATTCTGCATCTTCAAAAACATTCTCTCTTCCACCACTATGCCAGTCTACAATGTTAAAATCACTGTTCTTGAAGTGTCGAAACCACTTATGACACGTATTTTCACTAATAGCATCCTTACCATACGTACTTGAGAGCATTCTATGGGACTCAGCTGCTGTTTTCCTCATACTGAAACAAAACAGTAACACCTCCGGCAATGACAAGAATTAGGCTTGTAAACTGACATTTTCAATCAAGAACAACTTTATGATGCAGACACAAATAGACTAATGTTTGAATGAGGTTATGTTGACAGAGGTCCAAGCTAATTGCCTGATGTCTGCAATCTGTTTCTTTCATCGCTACTTACTGTTGTTGCCACCTATTGTCAAACATCGGAAGCAAAGCTGTACACCTTGTACATAAACTGTGCTGTTAACTGACTTATTCTTTCAACTATTACTTCTCCCATCAAATATGTCTTCTCTGTACTCCCTTTGTCTACTTTCACTTTTGAAATAAGAAATCTTCAAGTCCATGTACTGAATATTTTTCGTGACTGATATATATATTACATTCAAATTTCATCTGTCCATTACTCATTCTCATAAATTTAAAAAATAGCTCAGTAATAGTCTCATTCAGCAAGATTTGATAACTCAATTTTGTTTAGATCATATATGGCAAGGAGAGACAGGGACTGTAGCAATTCTTCAGAGAGAGTGAGGTTAAAATCCCTGTCCAGACATACTGATTTAGGTTTTTCTTGTCTTCTCTCAATCACTCCATGTGAAATCTTGGTGAGATTCATTCAAAGAGGCAACAATCTTTTTTCCTCACATCTCTCTTTAACAGAGCTAGTGCTCCAAAACAGATTCGAATGGATGTAGGCTGTGGTATGTATGCAGAAGTGAAGAGGCTTGCATAAGGTAGACTAGCCAGAGAAATGTGTCAAACCAGTCTTCGGAGTGGTGACCACAGGAACAACCAACTGCTTTTCTCAGTGCAGGACAAGTGAAGGGGCATGGTGGGAGAGGGTGTGAGGCAGGGGGCTCACAGAGACTGAGGCCAGGAGGATTACAGGAATGAACGGTGTTTTGATAACATAACCCCCACCTATGTAGTTCAGAAAAGCTTATACTACACAGTATATTAGAACAGAATATCATATACATAAAATTTTCAGAAAGCTGTTGCTCTGCATTATATCCTGTTCACTGTGTATTATTTCTTGTAATTAGCATTATTTTCTAAAACTGAATATGCACTGTGTTGAAACACGAAACAATTTTACTTTGGCTACAGGGTGTATAACCCAATTATAAGTTGCTGGAATTGCTGCATGTATTTTGGACAATCAGTTTTGCATTTTATACACTATTTTGCAGTTATTAATCAGCACTTTTAACCAACAGTAAGAAAGCACTTGCATGCCAATGAAGTTAAAATACCACCAATATTTATCAAGTATTTTCTTCTCTCTGTTGCAGTCTGAGTATATGAATTCAAAGGTGTATCCTATATTTCCACGTTACACCATTTTGAAGGATATGATCAAGGACATCATGCATGATCCAGATTACATGGAAGTATGCCATGAAGTGGACGTTTAGTGGTAGCCTAGCCATATGGCGACCACCAAATGCCAGGTTGCCATCTGAAAGGTGTCCTTGAAACCGTCAATTGAAATCTGTAGGGTTTATTGCTGCTGAGCTTTTGTGAGTTTGCATTGTGGTTTGTGCAGGGTGTTTATACAAGAAAATTATGCAATATGTTGGTATGGAACATTTAAACATTACGCTAATGAAGTTTGAAGAAAGATTATTTTTTTATTGCACTCAGTTTATAACTTAATGCAGAAATGCTTTAAACGCTTTGATAATGCATCATTTCATGGTGGCATTTTATTCCCAAATTTTCCAACATGTGAAACATTAAAAACCCCTTAAATTGTTTTAAAACTGTGGAAAATTTAAACCACAAATGCGGTATGGAACATGAATCATATAAGAGGTGCAATGTAGTATGTGCTGTCATGTATGACTGTGTGTGTAGAAATGCTGTAATAATGACAAGACAATTCAGACCACACTAACAACTAATATTTTTATATATAAATAACCTTTTTTATTTTGAAGAATAAAGGCTAAAACTCAAAATTATGCATCTTTTCATAAGAAATGTATTTTAAACTCAATATTTTAAGAACTTCAAGCTAAAAGATCTTTATATCATTACATAAGATGTGAATGAGTTAATAGTACTGTGTATGTAGTTACTGCAATGTGCACTCACTTCTCTACATAATCATTACACGAGGGCAAGTGAACCAAGACTTTGCTTCATACACCTTTTATATTTATTTTCTATCAATACACTTTGCCTATACAGATTAGAAAATACATTTTACTCACCACATTTCTCTTCCATTCAAACACATAGATAACTCAAACTTGAAAATGGTAAACTAAAAAATGGAAGTAAACATGATACATAAGAAATAAACATTCTATGAACTAGTACACTGTAACTGTATTATTTTGTATGTCATATGTAGCCCTTGTGCAGATCCTGGTTGGTTCCAGAATGTTTTTCCTCTGTCAGTAATCTCTGATAGAAATTTGTGCATGCAGAGAAAATGCTGTACATATTTACTCTCTAAAAAAACACTATGGTGGGAAGAACTATAAACTAAAGTACCAGTGCTCTCTACAACCTAATATTTTCAGCAGTATACTAAAAAAAAGAAAAAATCTTTTTAGCAGGTTATTCATACAAATAATATGTTACAGCTGCACTACTGCAAAGAAAAGTTCCATCAACAGTTATAGTTATATCCTTGTTCCATTGACCATAATTCTGATCTCTCTCTACTGTAGTGGGATGAGTCAGTTTTCAATAACAACACACTTTCTCAATGAAAAATTTGGCAACTTACTTATCATTTATTTGCTTATCTTTTACATACACTATTATTATTATTATTATTATTATTATTATTATTATTATTATTATTATTATTATTATTATTGATCACAGTGATTATTACACATTCCATAATTCTTCTATGTGTTGAAGGAGTTGTCAAGCACTTTGTGTTTGAAGGTAAATTTTATTATCCATTAGATTTTTCACATGTTGGATCAATGGGGCACACATAAATTCCTGTCTCTTTTGAAATTTTCAACATTTTATATCTTTAACCAAAGGCACTTGCAGACACGGAGCTAAAGAAACTTTCTCTATTACCACAAGGTCAAAGTACCACTGCACTGATAAAACCATGTTAAGAATGTCATCCCAAAATCCTTTAAATGCTAATAACCAAAAACCAACCATCGGATTTTTTTGTAAATTGGTTCCTACATCTCATAAAATTTCACTTATAACATTACACACATATTTCATATTAAGTAAACATCAGTATGCAGGAATTACTCAAATATACAATGTCCCTAGTTATTTGAGGCAGTTATTACTAAAACCACTCTTGTTAAATGTAAACAATTTTCAGAAGAATCACTTATCTTTTATGTTATTTCTTGAAAATACTTGAAGCCACATAAAAAACACACATTGGAGCCTAATAACAAATAATGTTTTTGAAAAATACCGTCATCACTGATACAGATCATTTTTGTCACAAACACAATCTAGTGTCAGAAAGAGCTACAAAATAGTTGCACTAATTATGCTTTATTACCCTTAAGGAGCACTAACATTTGCTACAAAAATATATAAAATTATGTTAGAAAAGTAGAGGATTCCATCAGTCATCTCCACTACTGTTGTTGGACTCAAACAAATTCAAATTCTGTCCATCTTACTCAGGTGGAAAGGAAAAATATGGTTTCTTCACTGTGAATATATTTGAAAGGCGACTCTGGCAAAATCTGCACTTTTTCAGAGTGCCATTGTGTACCACGGTCCTACATAACTGAATCCCTCAACTTTAGGCATTCTTTGTCCCTTTATTTGTCCTTTTCTTCAGAGAGTGTGAAGTTCAAATCAACAACTTCCTACATGATGAACATCAATGACTGATCTATCTTTCAGTTACTGAAAGTTAGCAGAAGTAATAACTCTATCCCAGCCACTTACAATTTAAATAAGTTATTTCTTAAGGAGCATATCTGACCATTAGGCGAAAACATATGGCAAGTTACGGTAAAAAATAAATTAATCAGTCAAGCACTTTCAGAACTAGTAAGTATGCAAAGCACAGTGTGACAAAAATTTTTGTCTAGCAAGTGTTTCCATCTGAAATTGAAAGTGAATCACTTTGTTGATATTGCTTGTTTTTCAAATACTGAAACAATAAAGAAATCCCTTTCTTCCATTGCCTTTTGGTAATTCTTCCATGTTAAATGAAAATTATGATTTCACAGTGAAAGGTCCCTGAAACATAATACCATAGCTGTCTTGCATAAAATATTGCATTATTTGTTACATGAGGGACAGACATACTTTGCATACGCTACTCTCTAATATATGTCAAGATTTTTGCATGAAAAGTCTTTTTTTATGGAAAAGGTTTTTCTTAGATCAATTTCTTTTTGCATGTTAGGCATTAATAGCAAATATCAGATGTATTACACATCAAACAGGTGTCATGGCATGTACATTGAAAGTATACCAACATTAATGACATACTCTCCCAGAAACAGTTTGTAATTTTTTTTTTCTCCAGATGAATACCTTTTATGTGGGTCATGATGGATCAAATAAATGGGAATTCTTGGCTTGGATAAGGATATATGATGTTCAATAAGCTTTTTGAGAGGCTTAAAAACTGCATCAAGCCTACAATTGCCCCCCCCCCCCCACCCGCCACCCCCTCCAAAAAAAAAAAAAAAAAAAAAAAAATTTCTTTGGAGAAATGTTGTTTAAAA
The DNA here is from genome assembly GCF_023897955.1 of Schistocerca gregaria. Lineage (NCBI taxonomy): Eukaryota > Metazoa > Arthropoda > Insecta > Orthoptera > Acrididae > Schistocerca > Schistocerca gregaria. Next base: position 1,082,895,383 of record NC_064920.1, on the reverse strand, counting down.
TCAATGTTGCTGAGTCATGCAAAGTCAGTTTCACACATTATTTTAAAATTTGTGATTGTCACACTATAAGGAGGTACGTCAGCTGTAATACCATTAGCAGTAACATAAAAAGTGAAAACAATTGTTGTGTGCATAAGGGGTACCTCACACTGTACATGCACTATCTTTCTGAACACTAGCTCTTTGTTCATTCTGCTTTTTTCTGGTCCTTCTTTTTTTGTCACTGTACACTTTCTTCTGAGCTCATTGCCAAATCACAAACATGTACTTAAGACAAATAATAACTCACTCAGACAAATGCAATAATATTGCTTGGTATGTGACCCTAAAGAACACGAAAATAAATAAATTTGAACTGCACTGTTCATGCAAAAATACCCATTGCAAAATGATAAAGGCCATTCTTTTGTAAGAAACTTACAGGACATGAGTTGATTTTGTTCAGTCACCTTATTTTTGAGTCTCAGTAATTAGATCATGAATTCTTTCACCATATTTAATTAAAGAAAAATTATGGCTTGTGCTGATGGCTAACAGACTTCACTAAAATAAAAAAATACAACAAATAAACAGTGACAGCTTGTTTTTTTAATGAAGCCTTCATTTCAAAAATTATGTCCTGAACAGGCTTCAACAGAGACACAGCTGAATAAAAAAGTATGTAGCCAATGAAAGTTATTCTGATTTACAGTACTAATAAACTATTTTTTTAAAAACAAAGATTCCAAGACTTACCAAGCGGGAAAGCGCCGGCAGACAGGCACATGAACAAAACACACAAACACACACACAGAATTACTAGCTTTCGCAACCGATGGTTGCTTCTTCTTCTCCTTCCTGAAGAAGCAACCATCGGTTGCGAAAGCTAGTAATTCTGTGTGTGTGTTTGTGTGTTTTGTTCATGTGCCTGTCTGCCGGCGCTTTCCCGCTTGGTAAGTCTTGGAATCTTTGTTTTTAATATATTTTTCCCATGTGGAAGTTTCTTTCTATTTTATTTACATCATCAAACTATTTTTTTACAATTATATGCCAACCAAATATAGATCCCCCTTCCCCACCAACATCACAAGAGGATTTTGCAATGATGTAACTGGTTTCAAGCAGCCAGTTGTCATCTTCAGACTAAAGACAGACACTGAAAGGAGTTTCTGTTGAGTTAACAATGCAACTGAAACTGCCTAAAACATGTGCCTTTAGTCAGAAGATGATGCCTGGCACTGAAATCAATGACAGTATTGTGAAATACTCATGTGATTTTGTCCTTAAAAATTTTAAATTTAAAGTACAAGAAAATGTAGTCACACAGTCTCCAAGACAATACTTTGTTGTTTTTCCCCTTATCATGCATTTAACTGTAGTAACTAAAATTAAGGGATCATTATTTGACAATGCTCCTACTCCATTCACCACTTGGTTCATATTATTCTAGAGTAAAACATTTAATCTGAGGGAATTATTTGTAATTATGTCATACCATTTTATTTCTTGTCCTTCTACACTTCTACAGGAATTTCTTCTTTTCAGGTTTGTGAGTTGCTTTTGTAACTGATTTCTTGTTCTCCTGTTATTACTTTATTATATTAACAACACCAGGACTAACCATCCAAAAAGTTGGTCAAAAAGGGGAATATGATCCCTTGCTCCAAATGTGGATAGGCTCCAACATGCACCAACAGTTAACCTGGAAAATGATAATGTGATATATTGGAATCCTTGACTACTAGAGTTACATATCTCATGGCAAATAAAAGTTTTTCCAACAATGCACCTCTTACAGGGCCGTTGGACTGTGCTACACACCCTAAAGTAACATTAAATTACTGGTTGAGTCAGGATTATGTGGCTTGATGTGAAGTAACATTTATTGTATTTTGTATTTGCTTTTCGCAGTATAATGCTGCAAATTGACACTAGAATTTGCTGATGAGCAAGAGTTTCCTGACCATTTAAATAAAAGTAATATTTTTTAGTATTTTTTGCCTACTCAAATAATTCAGAGTGTAATCTCCTAGCTGGAGATGCATATTTTTTATTACATGATGTTGATGGCTGTAAGTGAGAATGACAGAAGAGTCAAACAGAAAGAATATTTACATCCCTTGTACCAGTTTTTTCTGAAGTTTTTTTTTAAGGGGGAGGGGTTGGCATTGCATTTGAGTTTTCTTGTAATACTGTGTTGTCAATGGAAAACAAAGAAATCCATTATATGCTTGTGTAAAGGACAAGGAGAAAAAAATCATGAGGGTGTGAAAGGTGTTGATGTATAAGGGTTTGAGAGTTACCGTAACAGATCATGTACTCTTTCTCAACATGATCATTCTTAGTGAATATGCCAGTCAATGCTTTCTGATAGCTTGGTTAACTGATCCACTTTTCACAATAGCAGTAAAAATTACACCAAGTCAGTGGGACTAAAGGCATAAATCTCTATATTATAAATCACTATGTAATATCATTCTATAATTTAATGTTTTGGTTCCATAACAGATGTGTGCCTTGAAGTAAAAAACCAGCAAAATAATAGAATATTGCTTAAGTATAAGCACAAATGTTGACCAAATAATATGTAAATTGCCCTCATCCGCCAGTGTCATTTGCACAAACATTGAAGTGTGGCTTTTGAACAAAGACTGGAGTGACACTTCCACTTTATGTACATCCTCATTTCAGCAGCCACACAGCCCAGATGGATTTCTCTCTACTTTCGTTAGTTCCTTATTTCTTTGTAACCTCTTGCCCTGTTGTTTACTTCACTAAATTTGGCACCCTGACTTCTCATTCTTTCTTTGATTCACTTCCCTTTTCTTACTCCTCATTTTTGTCTTGTGTATCTCCTCTTGTTTTCGTTGACATACTGTTTATCGTGAACACTATTGCTATATCAGTATTATTTGATGGTTATTTTATACTGTTTCTTTTGAACATCTTTATATTCTTGTAGAATTAAAAATTAAATTTCTCACATGAGAAAAAATTGTCCTGTAATTATACACTGTTTCAGGACTTCATCTAGTAGGTCAGAAATTTTTTCTTTATGTTCTTATGTCATCTATCTTGTTAAAAGTTCAGTTGCTTCTTTCAGTAGTTCTTTTTCCAAGACAGCAGGTAATCCACCGACTAAAGATCTACCACTATTTTTCCTTGAAAATTCTAAATATAAATATGCCATTTTCATGGGATTTAAAACAAATACTCTTTGCTACTTCCCAAGCTACAAGAAATAGAGTACATATTTCCTGTTCTGGTTTTCTATTTTTTATTTTGTATTTGCACTTATCTGATTATGTACTGTAAAATACATATAAGATTTTCATAACAGTAAATAATTTTTCTAAACAAGTGCCATATCTGAAATTTATTCAGCTACATGGAATGTGTTCAGAAAAGGTTGTACCCAAACAATGATTACCTCTCATGACATGCTGTTTGCCATAATGAAAATGCAATAGTAAGTTTCTATTATATCGTGTTTCTTACATGCATGTTCCCTTAGTGCTCTATGCCATCCACATAACAAAAATGCAGGTGTTATTTATGAGAACATTAAAAAAAGCCCTCAGTGAGTAAACTGTGAATCCATATTATGTCTTAGTACTCACCTCTCCTCTGTAGTTGAGAACTTGTATTCATGGGTAGACATTTCAAATCCTGAGAGGATTAAATTTATTCTGACAGGTATTTCATAAGTATGGGGAAAAGATATGGCGGTACACAATGTATACTGCAATCACTGCCCACAACTAAATATCAAACTTCTTCCCTCTGTTTCAAAGGGTTATGACATGATGGTACTGATAGTGTTCCATCTGTTCAAAGGAAATGCTAAAATTGATATGGTTAAAGAATAGTAGGTTAACATTTGTTTCCAAGGTTTTACTCTCACCTTACTTTCATTTCCACAATCATCCACAACAACACAGACACCATAGTGCCATGTCACAAAAAAAAAAAGAGATAGGCCCTACACACACAACACCCTCAGTATGTGAAGAAGAGGGATTCTTCCTAACTTATGTCCAGTGAACGCCCATGAAAATGGCTCATAGGATTCGCATTTGAACTTTCTCAGGCAAGAAACCATTGAGTTATCTGAACATAACAGTTAGTGGGGGGTGGCTTCAAGTTAAACACTAAGTACTTTCCAAATGTTAACAAGTAACATTACATTCAATTAAAATTTAGAGGCAGTATGCAAATTTATTATGTCAAGGAAACAGCTCAAACACTATTAAATGTTATAAGAAATATATAATTTATCATTTCATATAAATTATCTGCTAAACTAGATAGAACTTCCACTAATCTAACAACTGAAAATCCAGAATTAAATAACGATGTGAATAGTAGGAGAGATTACTGCTCATCACATAGAGGAACCATTGAAAAGCAGGTGGGCAAACTTAACAGTAGCCTTTTACATTTTTAGCTCTTGGGCATGATCTCCAGTCCCTCCTAAAATCCCTATGTCCATCCTGGCACCTCTCCCATGAGCCTATTTCTCTCCTCACCACCACTACTTCCTGACAGGACTTCCACCTTCTGCATTCCTTCCAAAAATATATTAACCACCCAACCAGTAAGCCCCACTATGGCTGGATGCCTTCACCTCAGGAAAGAGAGAATTGCTCCATGTGATGAAGGACTTCACCTGAGAGACAAAAATCTAACAGTCTACTATTAAGTATGCCTACCTGCTGTTTGATGCCTCATCTACGTGGCAAGAAGCAGTCTATCCTAATATTCAGATTGTTAAAACCTCCACTAAGTATTTCCAATGTAACACTAGGGAAACAGCAAGTCGGCTCAGTTTTAGAGAGCTGTGAATTGCCTTAATTACCTGCAGGATGTCTGTAGCTTCAGCAAAGTTTACCTTCAGCAGTAAAAAACATCAAAATGTGTTTTTTATTATGAGAACAATCTCACCTGACCATCCCATAGTATCTTAGAAGAGTGATGTTATACTTAAAGCCTACTTCTAAAAGCTTTCTCACACTATTGTTCCAGATTGCTATCAACAGCCAAATAACAGTTAATAGTGTTATTCCAGACCCACCTCCAAGTACCAACCCAGGTGCCAGTAGCTACCTCAACAACTGAAATTTTCCATTATGATTATGTGAGGTACTGAGTACGCTCAGGGCCTCAGGCTACCTTTCTGTGAATGAATGCTGCTTTCAATGTGTTACCGTGTATCTTATTTCATGAAATAATTTTGCATTATATCTTGTTTCATGAAATAATTTTGCATTATATCTTGTTTCATGAAATAATTTCGCATTATATCTTGTTTCATGAAATAATTTTGCATTATATCTTGTTTCATGAAATAATTTTGCATTATTTCTTGTTTCATGAAATAATTTTGCATTATATCTTGTTTCATGAAATAATTTTGTATTATTTCTTGTTTCATGAAATAACTCTCTAATTTCACATACGTAAGTAAATTCAAAATACAATTGACATTAAATCCAGTATCGGTTGTTATTATCTGCAAAATTCTTGTAAAACAGAAAATTCAAATATGCAGAGAGACAATACATGGGACAATAAAAGGAACGCCTACATACTAGCTGTACAGACAGGAGGACTACAGCAAGACTGCCAAACATATGGCCAGAAAAAATACACATCTAATCTCAAAGTAAAGAAATTAATTTCCTTTTTCATAGGAAGGACAAACAGTAAACATGAGAAGGTGAGGAAAAGCATATAGACAAAGGATACAATGAAAGGTCAATCCAAATTGTAGTTCAGGAGAGACAAAAGTTGTTCATAAGGAGAGAGTAGCTGAAGACTTTGGATTTTTGTAGTGGTTTTCTCCTCTCTCCTTCATCCGTATGTTTTCCTTTAGGTTTTCATACAACATGTCTGACTTTCCTCTGAAGAAAGGCTAATAATTTGATGCATTTCTGTATCTGCCAGATCTGTGATGTGTTCTCCTGAGTCAGTTAGCAGTTGGTGTTTCTTCTCTGTCTTACACATTGTTCTTCAAATGTTTCACAAGCCTTCGGAGTTACACAAACTGGTCATATTGCCTTTGAAGAATACAGCAACCACCTTGTAAAGGAATTTTTTCCTTATATATTTCAGCCTTTGGTGACAAAATAGGTGACCTGAGACTGAAACATATTATAAGAAATTTCTACAGAGTTAATTTCAAAAAGGACAAAGTATCTGTGAATTTTGGATACACTTATTTAAGGAGTTTCTATTTTTCCCTATTGCTTCAATCTTTCGGTCTGCATTGACTTAAAGACATCTCTACATTTCTCACTTTAGAAAAAAACACTAATTGGCCTTCATAACAATTTCTATTTGATCATAATCTTGTACCCAGAAGCACTACACAATTTTATAATGATTAGTCACATACATGATCATATTACTCATCTGAATAAACATATTGGAATAAATTGTCGAAAATAAAGAAAAATGCCTATATGCCTACATATGTAAAGGTTCTTCCAAAGATTTTCAATTCTCCACATTTTGAGACCAATAACATACTGCTGCGTAATCTAAATAATAGCTCCAAAACAGAAAATATGATACAAAAATTTTACAATAGATTTTCCTATAGGCAATTTCAATGTATAATTTGTAGATATCTTATAAATTTTACAGTCATATCTCCATTGTGATGAATCCAGTTTTATATCAGCTTACTACCTGTATTTATTTTTTTCTTATATAGTACTAACTACTAAATGCCACAGTGAAGTAAAAAAAAAAATTAACATGCTACATAGTTTTAAACAATTACTATTCTAATAACACAAAGAGAAGGACCTTATGGCAAAGCTTCACACAGATAAAACTAAAATATTTGTTTTTTATGATGCAAAGCATATCTTTTTTATAACATAAACAAATCTATCAAGTATTCTTTGGGTATTATACAGGTGAACTGACTTAATCAGTATGTGTGGTCTCAACTGTCTTTATAACGCTTAAGTCTCCTACACAAAGAAAATGTTTATTAGTGTATTGTTCAAAATGTATCTGTGTCATTTGGGAAGTGTTTGTCTAGAATCTAGCTTAACATCCAAGAAATCTGGATCTTATAAAATATGCCCTATGTATGTTTGTTAAGTCAATATGGAATAGCTTTCAAAGTAACATATCTTGTAATTTATACAGCATAAAAGTCTATCAACTACTTTAAATTTATAAATAAACTTTATACAAAAACAATATGAAGTTTTCTCTTAGAAAAATAATGTAGATAGTGTTAGCAATATATGACAAACATAAACAAACTTCATTTAACCCCACAACAGAAAACAAATGAAACAATTAGATTGTTGATGTGTCATTTCTGTATATCACGTAATATAAGCACCAGCATTGTGTTACAAATTTAATCACTGGTTCAACATATGTGACACTTTCCTTTGATTTAATATTCTGCAATGGCAAATGTGATACTACTTTAATTATTATGATGAGCTTCAAAGGCTTTTGTTAATGTTTATATGTCCTTAAGTGCCAAAACAGAGAGGAAAGAACTATTGTAACATGTGACTGTTCACTGTACTTTTGCTGAAGTAGAAATATATATATGAGCTTACCATCAGTTTAACTAACTTTATTGCTACAGAGTTTCATTCAAACGATGTATTATTACTATTACTACTACTACTACTACTATTATTATTATTATTATTATTATTATTATTATTAATCATTATCAACTGAAACTCGTTAATACATGCTATGGCTTAGCTTTTAAGAAGAATTGTCCATTGGTGCTGTATAAAATGCCAGTTTAGCCATGGAGCCTATTGCAGACAAATGAAAGACTTGAATCTCCAAAAGTTTGTTCCTGTCTCAACTTTTCTGATGTGATGTGGTGCACTTCAAATGTAGTGTATCATTTTACTGTCCTCATACATGAATGCAAAAGGACCAACGTACACATAAAATTGCTCATGTAGAAAATTACAGGACCTCTGAACACTGATTTTTTAACACCACTCATAATCTGAACTGGGTTATACTTACAGCAACAAGCAGCTTGTTCCACACACTTCTTCACTATGTTGCTGAAACTCCCTTCCTTATCCAATGCCTTAGCAACCTAAAGGGTACATGCGTATTTGAAGTTTTACAACAATACAAGAAAATTTCCCTTTCTCTGATGCAACACCAAAACAGAAATTGTTAAAAGCAGCATTATTTAGCTCTCTCTTCAAATGATTAATGTCTATATTATTTTCCAAATACTTAAAAGAACTGAAACACCAGGTACCACATTTAAAAACTATTTGGTCTTACGCATATCATTGTATAAGCCTACCATATACTGCATCAGTGTTGTTTGGTGTGCCAACAACAATGAAGAAATATGTAAGACTGATGCATAACATAGCAATCTCATCCAAGCCACCTGCAATTAAATAAGTCTGACATCATGAGAGAGTCCATCTCCATTTCATGCAACATAAAATTACCACAATGTGCTACATTCCTGCCATCTCTGTTTCAAGGAATATCCTAATCAAACTGGAACATTTGTTTTTAGTAAAGCAATGAGAATACATTGTACACCATCAATATCTTGCATTAAAATGCATAAAAATGTGCCTTCTATCATACAAAGCAGACAAAACTTACAGTTCCAGTTCAGGAAATTATTCCATTTAGTCTTCAGAAGCCAACAGCCGTGCTACAGTGGTAACATCGGTTACCGTCAGATCACCGATGTTAAGCACTGTCGGGCTGGGCTAGCACTTGGATGAGTTACCATCCGGTCTGCCAAGTGCTGTTGGCAAGTGGGGTGCACTCAGCCCTTCTGAGGCAAATTGAGGAGCTACTTGATGGAGAAGTCTCGGAAACTGACATACGGCTGGGAGAGCGATGTGCTGACCACATGCCCCTCCATATCCACATCCAGTGATGCCTATGGGCTTAGGATGACATGGTGACCCGTCTTGGTACTGCTGGGCCTTCATGGCCTGTTCGGGAGGAGTAGTTTTTTTTAGTTTAGTCTTCAGAAACAACTTATTGTTGGAAAACTCTGAACTTCTTTTGTTCTCATGCTACCACTACACAATGAGAAACACATTACTTTAGTTTCTCTCTCATCACTTAAACAATGAAAAATGGTTGGTGTGAGAATATCAGGGCAGTGTCATGTCCAGATCAGGCTTCAGATCTTCAGAGACTTCTAAATTGATATTTGTAGCTCTCGGTAGTCAATGTTCATCATGATTACAAAAACTATTTCTTCTTGTAATCATCATAGACCACTTTTGAGGTCCACCCCCTCTCTCAAACCCCTTCTCCTTTCTCTGACACATCAGCATTTGGTTCTAGTCAACAAAATGTTTTATCACTTTTTGCATGAGTTAAGTTTTTTTTCCTGTCTTCATGTCCCTTGTTTGTCTTCTATATCCTCACTTATGGTATTTTTCTATTTATTTATTGCTTTCTACCTGTTGCATCACAATTCTTTTTGTGTTTAGTTTTAAAATAACTAGCCCTATATTCAATAGGTATGAGTTTTCCCAATTTGTATTCATATATGAGTATGTCAGTGCTCCGTCATTCATGTAAACACTGATAAATTCATAAAATGAACTATATTATTCCATCTTGAATAACTACTGATGTTTGTGGTTGCAGTTTGTATAATATTTACTCACTGTGAAAAGTGTTAGAACACAAATTTTGAAAAGCTATAATTATCAAATATAGTGACTGTCGTAGGGCTGACATCATAAAAGCAGAGAGAATAAACCTAGTATATTGTTAGTAACATCGTATCACACTGGAACTCAACAATAATTTCTCTCTTCCTTCTTAACTTTCAGATGAACAATTGGTTGATTGTAAATTGTGAGGTTCAGTTTTCCTTATTTTAGTACTGTTATTTTAATCAACAAACACACATATGACTGTCATTCCTGTAAATTTTATGAGGCATAATTAATTATGTAAACTTTGGTATATCAAGACCAGTAAAAGTTGAACTTAATGCTGAAGGTATATCATCAGCATTTATGGCTTGACTGTTTGATTCATAGCAGAACATTTCTATAAATCGTGAAAATGAGCATACAGACAAAAAGGAGGAAAGGTTACCACTCACATGGAGCACACAGCATAGACAAATGCAATAGTCACTAGCCTTGGCTGTTTTACACAACAACAAATACCACTAAATCGCTCCTCAACCATCCCTAGTTCAGATTTTAAAAAAAATTTAAAAAAAAACCTCAGGCAACTGCTCTATGTTACAAAAAAAAAACAAAGAGTAACACAAAGACAAACTAAATGAAACTTGTTCATCAATTATGTTACTTAAAATGCAGTTTGCCTGAGAGTTGTTCATTCAAATAGTCACAGCAAATGCTCAAGCATTCAAACACTAGTTCCTTCCTCTTTGTTTTCTGTTAAACAATGTGATGACATACAAGCACTATTAATGTTTTATGAACATTGTTCATTTATTATCTAATAGTAAAATGACATGTATTTTTACTACTTAAACAAAGAATTTATTTATGATTATATTTTAAAATAATGAGAAATGGAGAAAAAAACATCTAAAACTTGTATCATGCTTTGCTGTATACATGCTGTGTGATATAAATTACAAATCAGTGAATGTTGTTGTTATGAAAAAATACCTGCATATATTTTAATTAGTGGTGTTTGTAAAATCTTTTATCAAAGTTAAGAGTACAGTAAACAATAATATACAGGCCTAAAATAACGTCATCTTCAGTAAAAAAAAAGATTTTTAGCAAAGAAACCACATTATCTCCTGAACTATTGGTTCAAGGCACATTTGGAAAAATATAAAGTATATGCCAGTGACCCAATTAGAGAACAAGTTCTCGATGTTTTATGAATTTGTAAAATGCTTAGTGGATTAGGTGGATGAGAATCCAGTCAACTAAGCCCCAGTATAAATGTTTAAGTAAGTAGTCCTGTCACCAACCCAAAAATGGATATCTGAAATGCATATATGTATTTTGTGCATATCATTCCAATATGCCTTGAATTTCCCAGCTGTATTAAAATATAGTTTTACTAGGGATGTAATTTTTTAGGAACAGATGAGGCATAATACAAATGAGAATAGATAATGATCTACACATTTCTAGAAGCCAGCAACTGAGTGTTCTTGGCAGCTAAAATCTGCCATATGATAAATGATGTGTTCATATGACCATGCCACAATGAAAAATCCTTCTTTGAAAAAATGTGTGAATATATTGTGTGTCCTTGCAGTTGACAGACTGCTGTTATATCAAATCATAGAGTAACTTATCATGCTTTTGTAATTGTGACAGTAGTGTTAATTACTGGTATAAAGGGGTGATTACCATCAGCTACATAATATCCCAGAGTTAAAAAAGAAACAGAGAACAGGAAATATGTGAAAGGCACTAAAAAGTGCTATTCACAGGAGTGATCAACAGGGGTTCTGCTACGAAGAAAATACAACACAGATGGTTCAAAAAATGAAAGAACTATCTTGTATTTTATATCCTCTTTATGTATGGTCCTGAATGATAGAGTGCTGTTTTCACCCTCATTTCATGCCACCATCCTCATGGACCTCTCTCAGCATTTTTGTCTTTAAGTCTGCATAAACCATTTTTTCATTTTGAGAATTAAATGTTTTACTTTTTTTTATATTCTTCAATATGCTTCTGCATTTTATGTAGGTAAGTATGGATTTTTTATCCTTTAATTAACTGATTACAGTTGTTAAAGAAATATTAAGTTGTTTCAGCCAGCCACATCTTTTGTCAACTATTCACAGAGACACCTTCTGAATGACAAGTACTGAGACATGTTTTCTAGCTTTGAGTGTCTAAATTTCACTACTGTTCCCATCATAAGTAAGTAGTGTGTGATGCACATTCTACCATCAGTTACATATTAATTGTTCAGCAATGCATTTAACAACATTTCACTGAAAAAGCTGCCTCATTCAAGAACAGAAAACATCCTCCTCTAAACCAGATGACAGTTATATGTATATCAAATGATTCTATATGTATATCAAATGATTCCATAAAAGTTTGTTTTCAGAGCAACAATTCCCAATGGAAGATGCAATTTGCTCTCATTGAAAGTGAGCTCTAGTTCTCACCAAAATTATATTAAATAAAAAATTTGTTTTCAACTGCCAGTTACAAAATGTCGTCACTTAACATATTTAAGTAGGATTTTAACATAAATCACATGTAATCTCTCATATATAAATACACAAAGATACATCTGTGATACAAATAAGCCTCATTATAGCAATGGAAAATTTTATGTTATTTGTCAATATAAAAGGAAATTGTTTGAGAACATTAAAGGTGGTGGAAAATTGAGCAGCAAGGCTACTAGTTCAAAGAAATGGATTGACTAATTGATTAAAACTTGTATGTTAAATGCTGGAGGGCATCATGTGAATATTTGCACATGTAATCTCCTCATTCCACTGTATGGACCTTTTGGACCTTTTGCTGTGGTAGCTGTTTAATAAACAAAGACTGCTTGTATGAAATAAGAACTCCCATCTCTAGATCTCACTAAAGTACAGAAATAGTTAATAAGGACCAAGAGTTTATAATCACAGGCAAATCTCATGCACAACAGAACTGTCATCCTTTCAGTTACAGAAATTTAACTCTTGTTACCAAATGATACCATTTATTCTCAAAGCAACATTTACACTGCAACAATTATGTAATAAGCATCATAACTTACCGATCATTTCAAAAGAGGAATTAACATTATTTATGAATAATACAAGAAAATATTTTTACATGATATTTGACATAGTAATCCAAGTGCCAAACTTTAACTGCTTATGTAGATCATAAAATATTTTCAACAGCCAAAAATACTTTAAACCACACAATGTACTACTGAACTGTTTATTTCTTAAGCCTGAAGAATGTAGCAATGATACCAATTAATTTCTTACATCATTTTATAACAGAGTGAGTTGGAATTGTGATATAAGAGGCTGGAACTCCTAAGGGGAAAATGCAAATACATACATTATTAATAAAATAAGAAATAGCAATTATCAAAAACATGACATCCAGTTTCATTTTTCTCTAATATTATTTGCAGAAGCAGTTGTGTAGGAGATGCAAACACATCTGTCTCTGTTGCTGCTTTCTTGAGTTGTCTATAAGAGAGGCTTTGTATATTTCTTGTCAGCAGATATTCCACTTTTATTTTCACACCAACAGAACAATATGAACAAAAATAAGACATCAAGTAAATATTGTTATCTTTTTGTGTGAGTGTGGCATATAGACAAAGTATGCTAGAATGTTATGTATCATTCCATTCATATCACAGATCATATTGTCTGACAGCTTTAGTCTTAAAGGGTGTTGTGTATCTCTCTCTGGAAAAATGTATCAAGTTATGTGTTAACATTTTAAATAATAACTTATTCAAAACAATTTTTTTCTATTTCTTATTTATCCTGTATATATGCATTTTATAAGCATATTACTATACATATAAAGACACAAAACTAAAGTACAGAAGTGTTGAGATGGTCATGTTTGGTAAAATGGATTAAACTGAAATCTCGCTTATTTACTCTCTGATGATCAAGTATTTGGCAAATCATGTGCCAACCTCAATAGTACACCTCATATTATTTTGTCTTGTGACTTTTTTCTTGTACCATATTAACCAGTCCCTATTCTTTTAAATTCTTTCAATAGCTGATTTTACAAGCCAAGTTCCAGTCATCAAAAGAGGCTTTCATCATCTGATCACTCTCCTAGTTTAGTTTTTATTCCTCACTCCTCTTTAATTCTTCTTGTGTCAAACAGCCACTACACCATTTCTTCCTTCATTTCCTTATAGTATCAGCTTGTCACATAATACTGTTTATGTTATAGCTGCTGTGTTGTCTTCCTCTGTTATAACTAGCCCTAACGTATGTATAACTCATGTACATTCAAGTATTCTTAGTACCTCCTCCTGCTTTTCAATTATGTTCTAGTTCTTTCTTCTTTCTTCTTATTAAACTATGCTCTTAGATGGTTTGCACTCATTTCATGATCTTTATCATAGCTTCATTGATGTTAAATCCAACCTTCTTTGTTTATCTTTTCTCATCTCTTCTCGATCCTCTAGTAATACTCCAATGTTGGCTGCATGTAATATTTACTTTTGTTGCCATTTATCGTATCCTCTTCCCAATATTTTCATCCCTTATCATTCTGATCTTGTGTCAATCTAACTAATGACATATTTTAACTTTAGTTCATGTAAGTGTTCTACTCTAATTTTAACCTTTGCCTTAACTCTTTTTGATGATTCCACTCTACTTTGACAATATGTTTGCTTCTTTCATTGTATTGTTTATAGTTTTTAACTAACCCACCTGGATAGCTGTGTATGCATGTTAAGGCACCCTTTCCAGGATGGGTGTGCTGGCACCGGATTGAATCCTCTTGGTAGATTAACGATGAGAGTTGGTATGCTGGCCTGCTTGTATGTCATTTTTAGGTGGTTTCCCAAATTTCACTAAGGTAGACACAGGACTAGTACCCAAGTCTCACCCTTAGTTACAAAACTCAGAAACGTTTCAAAAACTTTCACTCACTTTCACATGAATAACACTACATGCAGACATCTGGGGAACACGTCTTCTGTCTCACTGGGGTAACAGGGTTGCTATGAAGGCGCATTCGGCCACCCCTTAAACTAACCATGTCAAATCTGTTAATAAACATGCCAACCTTATGCCATTATGAAGCCATAAGAAAAATGCAGTTTTTAACTGAATGTGGTCTTGTACACTGGAGAAATCGAGAAACATTGCACAGATTTATTTGTTGCATCCCTAAATCTTTACACATTTGTTTCATTCTTTATCACTGATGGTATCACCAGATTTGCTTCTCAGCAGCTTGTTCCATGTCATGTAACACAATTATGCATAATATTGTAAAGTAATACTTCATAAGGAAATGCTGCTACAATTATTGCACTTCATTGTGGTATGTTTCTAGTACAGTGAGATTATTACCAATGCTCTCACTCATTTGGTACTTTTTATTCTTTCCATATTCTGTTGGTTGAGATAATTATTTCACTATACAACTTCCTTTTATCCCCTTTAATCATTTCAGATTATTTAAAAAATGAGAGGAG
This sequence comes from Schistocerca gregaria, assembly GCF_023897955.1. Taxonomy (NCBI): domain Eukaryota; kingdom Metazoa; phylum Arthropoda; class Insecta; order Orthoptera; family Acrididae; genus Schistocerca; species Schistocerca gregaria. The sequence continues at coordinate 1,082,880,236 of NC_064920.1, read as the reverse complement.
TGGTAAAACACTGACCTTGCATTCTGGAGGGTAACAGTGTGACCATTAAAATTTAGGTTTTTAAAGGTTTCCCAAAATCAGTCAAGGTGAATGCTGGGATGGTTCATTTGAGAAGGATATGGCTGATTTCCTCCCTCATTCTTCCTCTTAGTCTAAATTTGTTCCCCAACTCTTGTTGTTGATAGGTCACTAAACACCAACTTTCTATCTTCCTCCCTTCCTTCTGTTTATGTTAATTTAAGAATTACTTTTTTGCTGTGTACCAGGAGTCCCTGCTATTATGAAATTTTATCTGGAAACAACCACTAGACTGCAACTAAGCCACTTTCTCTTTTTTCTATGTGTGTTCTTCCAGGAGTGCTGGTCCACCAAAGAGAAAAAAAGGAAGATTAAGTTGTAACATAGCATCAATGATGAGATGACTGGATACAGACCACAAGCTCAGATTAGTGAATGAAACTGGCAGCACCCTTTCAAAGGAATCATACTGGACTCCACCTAGAGCAGTCTAGGGAAATCATGCAAAAGCTAAATCTGGGTGGCTGGAGGTGGGTCTGAATTGCCTTCTCCCAAATACAAGCCCAGTTTCTTACCCCTTTCTCGATCATCAGTCCAATAAGGTGTGCAGTGAAGTCTGGAAAGTAAGAAACATAATGGCAGAATTGAAAGTATAATAATAATATTAGTTATTATTATTACTATTATTATTATTACAACTGTTATCATGTGCATCAGTCACAACAACAAAACTGTTTTATATATTTTACCAAAAAATAGGTATGTGCAACTATTTACACCGGATAAATATTCAACAGCCCAGACTACACAGGCTCAGTCCACTGGACTGCCTAATTGAATGTTTCATGTAGACTCTTGATACCGCTAGGGAAATGTCTGTCAGGGCACTCATAAACAGTGCACTCATTGACTAAATATAACCTGACTCAGACATACCATCTGTGCAAAAGCCCCACTTCTACATGTTGTATTTGCACATACCTTCTCTAATCCGGAGTCTACTGAGCTCTATTCACAGCTCCCTAGGATAATGAAAGCCTGGAACTTGTAACAGCCAGGTTGTCAATAAGCTCTTCTCTCTGGGATTTCGAAGTTTGCCACTCAAGTTTCCATTCGGTATTCTGGCTGAAGCCAGTGGAGAGCATTTGGATTTCTTCTCTGCACACTCATCTTCTGGATTTGAGGCAGCTTCTAGGCAGTGACAGTAAATCTTCGTGAAGAAGGATTGATTAACTTTTAGAAATTTGGAGACAACATTTATAGAGAGCTGTGAAAGGAGGTGGTATCTAGATGGTTCAGTCTATAAGAACAGTTCTGGTTTGAGCCCCAGTCTGTTATACAATTTTAATCTGTCAGGAAGTTTTAGAGGGCTTTCTTTTCTATGTGTCTATTCACTTCTCTAAATCCTCAATACAATGTTTATTTCCCATCCACCTAATCCCTGTATCAATGTCTTCACAACCCTTTTATTTTTGTGTACAATGAAAAAATGATAAAATTGGCTTATCCATTGACATATTTTGATGCTAACAAGGCACATGAACTCACGCAATCATTACAAGGTCAATTATTTATGAAAATAAAAAGTCAGGTACAGTGTGAATTCATTTCAAAGTGTGAAATCATTTCACAGTGTGAATTCATTTCATATGCCATGTCTTGCATCAGGGGTAGGTAAACACAAAATGGTTGACAGTTCAAATGTACCTTGGGGTGCCATGAATGAGCACCTGGGGTGCCATGGATTTGTTTCAGAGTTAGTGGCAAAAAAAAGTATCTGTTGAGTTTTCAGCCAGTTTTTATTGCATGTGACTTTGTTATAAAGTTGGTGATAAAGGTGATAAACTACGGAAAAGTTTTTAAATTTTGTCAAGTTGAAGTAAAAAGTGAGAACTTGGTGAAAACAATAAGGAAATTCATAATGAAGATAGGAAATGCAAGTATAAGAAATACAATGATAGCTACTTAGATTATGGTTTCAGATGCGCTCTTGTAAACAATGAAGAGTGTCCACAGTGTGTTTTGTGTTTGAAAGTATTGCCTGTTGAATGTATGCTACCTAGCAAATTAAAATCTCATTTAGAAAGTGTTTATAAGAATAATGTACTCAAACCTAAGAACATGTTTTTTTCTGGAAAACTGAGTAAATGAAAGTACATACATCACTTTCTAACTAGGCATAAATCTTGAAAAAAGCATTCCTAGTGCCCTATGCTGTAGATTATTGAGTAGCATTAGGCAAGAGAGTCCATACGATTGCAGAAGAATTAATTCCACCATGTGCTATTGACATGGTGTCCATTATGCTTGGAGAGTCTGTAGCAACAGATTTTGCCCATTCATTTGCCTGGTACTGCAATAAGAAGTAAGATTCAAAATTTAGGAGAGGATCTTCATAAACAAATTATAGAAAAAAATTAAGTAAGAGATTATGGTTTGCAGCTTAATGAGACCACTGATAGCAATAGAGATGCTCATAGCCATTCAGAGCATGACAGTGGTCTACAAGCATTTATTCACCTCAAAACTCTGGATATTATGTGGAGCCATTACATTATCCATAGAGAAACACTTGCTTTGCAACATTTTAATGATGATCTGAACCAAGTGTTGCAAACTTTTTTATAAATGTGGTGAACTTCATTAAAATTCATCCTCAGAAAGCTGGATTTTTCAGACAAAGGTGTCAAAGCATGGGTGCTGAACATAGCTCTCTCTTATTTTACAGGAGCACTCAGTGAATGTCCAGGGGAAATGTATTATCATGAATTTTTGAACTTAGGCAAGAAGTTTGGCCTCACCTGGAAAAGAAAATCATATTAATTTGCTAGGTGCTTTCTAGAGACTTAGTGCAGGTATTTTTTTCTACAAAGAAGAACATTTATCTGAACTTCATGGTCATTTTGAAAAACATACTTACCTGCAAAATGTGATAGGTTTCAGTGGGTTCAAAATCTCTTCAGTAATGATTCTCCTTCTCAGTTCAGTACTGCAGAATAGGAAGAGCTGATACAACTTACGTCAGGTTCTTCACTAAAAGTGACACTGGTATTCAGTAATAAAAGAATTTCCAAGCTTGAACAAGAAAACACTGGTCATTTGCAACTTCCTATAATTGTGAGAGTTAGTTTTCAGCCGTGGCTGTCATTAAAACCAAGTACAGATCAACAGTGTGTGTTGAAAGGGAAATGAGGGTAGCTATATCTCATTTGCTGCCAAGATTTGACAAGTTGAGTAACAAGAAGCAAGCTCAACTTTCACACTGAGGTGAGTAGTATTTTATTTGTATCCTCTTTTCATTTATTATTTCAGTTTTTACAAGGTATCATACAGGGGGGGGGGGGGGGGGGGGCCTCAGAGACAACATAGTTGGTTAGGGGAACAATGAACTCAAAAAGATTGAAAACCATGACCCTAAAGAAATACCTCCAAGGGTGGCGAGAAACAGGAAGTATAATTGATGTTTATGCCTGGGATTCATTCAGCCTGTTGAAGGGACTATTCCAGCTGCCACTGAGTGAACAAGATAACTGCAGATTGTGGTGCACATTAGAACAATGCCTATGGTCTGGTATCTGAGGTCTGGCAGAGAAGGCTGAGAAGGACCAGCCTTGCTGATGGAGCTTCAACAACACTTGCAATCTGCAGCATAGTCTCCAGAAGTGATTGTGGCCCTCTGCTTCTGAATTGATAGGAAGGCTTAAACCAGAGACTTTGAAGGTTCTGAGACAAGCTATGCTGTGATCGCATGGACTTGCGCAATAGGGTTGAGAGCTGCAGGGCCACCTATACGGGGAATGTGTGCACTATAATGTCTGGTGTGTGGAGCCCACACAAGGATTATCTAGATCAGGTGACTCTCTATTTATTCCAGATAATGATAACTGTAGGAGACATGAAAGTACCCATATAAGACCAGAATAAATGCCTCTTCCCCTACCCATCGAGTCGAGAGTTTTAGAATTCTTGTGATTCATTGTTGAAGGATTTGGATCAAGGTACCAAACTGCAAGTTTGAAGCACTACTAAAAAGCTGTGAAGCTCACATAATACTAGGTACATATAGCTCATTCAAACCACGAATTGATAACAGTGTGACTGCTGGGGGGAAATTTAAGAATGTATCAAAAGGATAGGCTAATGGTAAATGGAGGGGTATATTTGTCACAATGGACAAGACACTCAAATCCACCGAGATGGAAACTGAATCTGCATTTGAGATTATTTGGGCAAGACTAGGTATCAATGGTGGGCATAAACTTGTAATTGGCTCCTTATATCAAGTACCAGCTCGCCTCCAGGTGCAACCAACTACTTTAGAGAAAACTTAAGTTCATTAGTATGTAACATCATTGGAGAAACTTTAATCATCCAACAATCAACTGGGAAAATTACATCTTTGTAATTTCTGGGATTGTGAAGACGTCCTGCAAAATATTACTAACTGACATGTCTGAGGACTACCTAGTACAGATCGTTGAGAAGCCCACTTGGAATAGAAATATATTGGACATAACAGCAACAAACAAACCTGACCTCTTTGAGGACAGCCACATTGAATATAGCATCAGTGACTATGAGGCAGTTGCAGTACCAATGATCACTAAAGTACAAAGTGCAACTAAACAAAGGAGAAGGGTCTATACGCTCAGAAAACTTGATAAGGAGGCAATAGTGTCATACCTTCATAACAAAATCAAAACATTTAGCTGTGGAGAGTGGCAAGTAGAAGAATTGTGGCCCAAGTTCAAAACAAGACCTTCCATACAGCCTGGCCACCTGGAGACATTGTATCTGCAGTGACAAGAACTCTCTTGATCACTATACTGAGGGTCTTACCAAGGCCTTCACTGACAGGCACTACCTCTCAGACCTAGTCTGCAAAAAGATCTCCCATGCCATTTTCCCTCACACATGCGTTTCCTCCCACTACACCCAAGAACCAGCCACAAAGAAGTGTCCCTTTCATTACCCAGTACCACCCCAGAATGGAATAACTGAACCACATCCTTTTCCAAGGCTTTGATTACCTATCATCATGCCCTAAAATGAGGGACATCCTACTCTAGATCCTTCCCACCCCTCCTGAAGTTATGTCCTGTGACCCCCCCCCCTCCCTACTTCCCCCACTCCTCTGTTTTTTTTGCTCACTTTTTTCTCACCTCTGTGCCCACACCCAACGTCCCAATGCTGCACTTGTTGGCATTCTAGTCCCTGCACACTTCACCAAACAGTGCCCCTTTGTCTCCCCTCCCATAGGCCACTACCCCTTCCCCTCCCCCTCTAAATTGCTGTTGCCATCCCACATGATATCTGCAGTCTGACCTGAGCTGCCACAGTTGGCGGTCATGTGTGTGACATGTGCTTGCTAGTGCATATGAATGGTGGGTGTTTCTCTGTTTCTCTTTTGCTGATGAAGGCTGTGGCCAAAAGCTTTGTATAAGCGTCTTTTAATGGTGCCTATCTGCAACTTAATGTGTCTTCTTTACAGTAAGTAATAATCTACCTTTTTTACATCATGTCCTTGATAGATATGTCTCTAGAACAACAGTTCACAATGGGAGGTATCCTCCATGGAATACAGTCACTACAAAGAAACTTCTAAAGAAACTGAAACTACTGTATAAATGGTGTAAAATGAAGCATGAGCTTATAGATCCAGAAATGCTGAATGAAACACATTTGGCTATCAAGAGGGCAATGCATAACATCTTCAACAATTACCATGAAAGAATTTAATTGAAAGATCTGTCACAAAATCCACAGAAATTCTGATCATGTGAAAAGGCTGTTAGAGGTACCACAGAGTGTCTAGACATTCATAGACGAGAAAGGAACTGAAATTGAGGGTGCAAAGCAAAAGCAGAAATTCTGAACTCAATTTTTTTTATGTTCCTTTACAAACAAAAACCCTGTAGTAGTGCCCCAATTTAATTCTCACACCACTGCAGAGGTGAGTGATACAGATAAACACACAGATGATGCCAGTAGCAGAAAGTCATGCATCTGTAAAAAGATTGATGTGTGAAATAAACGACAGCTACCACTGTCATACTGAGAGACATTATTGGTGTGAACATGAGCTGTAATTTGCTAATGACTGCAACCTGCATGCCCTACAGCCACAAGTACAGCCTCCTCCACATCTTAGATGCAGCAAGGGCCAGAAATAAATCCAATGTGCACTCAGCATGGTCTCAGCTCTTTTGGTCATAAGGCATGTTGTATCTGTTGGTTACTAAAACAGTTCATACAGAACGTGACCTGAAGGTGCTGCAATTTAGCCATTAGACTGTCACAGTCCAAAAGTTTGCCTGCACCGTGCACTAGTTTGCTTAGGACAGCTTCTTGTTGTGAAGGGGCTAGACAGATGGTGGCATACAAGAACAAATTTGTATGTTTCAGTTTACCACAGAGGTTGCATCCTAATGTACCATTTGGCCTTTGTTTGATGAGCACATCCAGAAATGGAAGTTGGTTATTTTCACCTATCTCCACCACAAATTTGATGTTCTAGTGCAGTGAATTCAAGTGTTGCAAGGAGTCATGTAGATGATGTCATCTGAGTGGGTACAATTTGATGTTCTGTTGCAGTGAATTCATGTATTGCAGAAAGTCTTGTAGGTGATGTCGTCCATGTGAACTGATTATGAATGTATCATCTACACACTGAAAACATTGCAAGGGCTTGTAGACTGCTGACCCCATAACTTCCTCTTCAAATGTCTCAATAAACTTCTTGGCCACCGCTGGTGATAACAGACAGCCAGTCTCTACTCCATCTGTTTGTTCATAGTAAATGCTGTTGAACAGAGATTAGGTTGATGTAAGTGCAAACTCAAACAGTTTCATTAGCGCTGATCCAAACTTATCTCCTATGAGACTGAGAGAGTCTCTTAGAGTTGCCTTTGTAAATGAAGATACCACGTTGAATCTCACTAATGTCTTCTTGGTCCCGTCAGAAGTTCTGGAATTGCTTGATGAAATGTGCAGAAATCTGTATGTGGTGCTGGCATTTGTCCACAAAGGGGATGTGCATTGCTTATATCCAAACCCCCCGATTACAGTTTGTAAAATATTATTCTACTTTTAACTTGCAATTTATGTACTCTTTTTCTTATCAGTTAAGATCATTTAGACATGCCAAGTGTAACCAAAACCGCTATGCTTGAAACACACTGCTCCATCTGCCATATGCATGACCTTAGCTTGCAACCTTGACTGAAAAATGCATTGTAACTATTGCTCTCACAACATCCATTGAGATATGTTTGGCAATGTTATTACTCTTTGAAAATACAATATTAGTAGCAATTTTAATCAGTTTTAAACTGTGTCTGCCCTAAACTGAACTATAGTGAAAAAGGCTATCGACTATTAAATGCCAAAGTGGTTGGTGGATACAGGGGTCCAATTGTATATACAACACTCTGACATAAATACACTTCACTGTTTTTACCATTGCTTCCCTTGATTATTGTTTCTGATTATGTGATTATATCCACCAGTCTAACAGTTGTTCTATGCAGAAACAGGATGAGAGTTGCTTTTAACTCATATGCACCAGTCAAATAGTCATTCTTTGGAGAAAGATGATGAGAGTTGCTCTTAAATCACCTCATGACCATCCCTCTGAAATAAATACTGTTACTATGAATTTACAGTTGCCAAGCTCTGAAGCATCTAAGTTAGTTTATCACTTCTGAAATTTACTATGAAGCATTGTTTAACTTTGTCAATGTAATATGTACTTTAAAATATTGATAGAAGCAAACAGTATTGTCTCTGGTGCAACACTTAAGCTGCCATATTTGAAATTTTCACTTGATCAATTACTAAACATTATTAATCAGAACCTGAGATTTCAAAGCAATATTAATGTCAGCAAATTAAATGAAAGGTGACTAACACTTTAGTTTTACTTTCAGTTCTTTTTAAATAATCATAATAGAACTTTTGTAATACATTGGTATCTGAGACATTATTGTATTATGCAAATGCAATTTTTGACACCGTAATGTTAACGCAAGTCATTAAAATATATGCCATGGGAACTAGGATTGTGATTTGACTGTTGGTTAATTGAATTTTTGAAATATTGAGAACACAGAATCCATGTTGTTCAACTTATATTCTGTTCAACAGTTGCACTTAGGTGACTGTCACTCCTTTAACAATTCTACTTCTATCAAACAATATAAAAGTTTTGTCTTCTTGTAACTGTGCCATCGAAATAAGTGGAGGCAATTAATCTTAAACAACTCTTCATGTCTCTGACAAAGTGAATTAAAGAGGTCCACTGTGAAGCCTTCCAGAGCTATTGTCTGAATTGCAGTCTTGACTTGAGAAAATTCAGAACTAACTATGGAGATTCTTGTATCCGTGACCAAATAATTTCAGAGGTGACTCATAAACATGGAAATAAAAGCCACAACACTTTAGCAATGAATTGCAAAATGAAATTTACATTTTCCACCATCAACAACATTTCCACACTCATGAACATCTCACTGCCATCTGTCCTCTTCTTGCTACTGCATACACCATTAAGCAGGTACAGGTCATCCAAAGAAAGTGCCCAGTGAGGTTCCATAGCTATGTGGTTGGCAGTCTGAAATATGACTTCCACAAAATATGATTTCATTGGAAAGGTGAAGCCATTTACAGTTTTGTGAGTAATGCTTTTATCATGTTCTTTTATCATAGCAATAAAACTAAACTAAACTCCTCCCGAAGAGGCCATGAAGGTGCAATGGTACCGACCAGCTGCTGTGTCATCCTCAACTCACAGGCATCACTGGATGCAGATATGGAGGGGCATATGGTTAGTGCACCGCTCTCATGGCCATATGTCCGTTTCCGAGACTGGAGCCGCTACTTCTCAATCAAGTAGCTCCCTCCTCAGTTTGCCTCACAAGGGCTGAGTGCACCGCACTTGTCAACTGCACTCGGCAGACCGGATGTTCATCCATCCAAGTGCTAGCCCAGCTCGACAGCACTTAACTTCGGTGATCTGACGGGAACCGGTGTTACCACTGCGGCAAGGCAGTTGGCTTTATCAAAGTAATACACATTATAAAAAAAATTCATTTTTGAGCTACAAAGACACCAACATTTTTGGAAGTGTACTTGTTGATATTAATTGACATGTTGTTACACCAAAAAAAGTTTAATGTGTTCAGCACAGTACAGTGTTTCACTAACTCATACTTTGGTGCACTAATGTTGCTAAAAATTGGGTAGAGTGGCATTCTTTCCCTGTGGACTTCAGGTCGTCAGTAAAGTCTAGGCAGTGCAACTACTCATGGATGAAGCCTCGTCACCATCTTTGCCAAGGTCATTCATCATGTCAGAACTACAACCACCAACTTGATCACCAGAAGCACAAGCCTGGCCCTAGTCAGAGAGATGATCCAGTACACTTGATGCAGACTGGATGAGATCTCAAGAGGACTCTTCACATTCCACTTGCAGTTGGCGAAGACACCGACACCTGACTCGTGGAACTGGATAGACCCAGCACGACAGTCCGCCACTTGCAGACAAACTGTTAAGTATGTATGACTTTTGGCTAAACCACTGCAAGAAGAAAATAACTGATGATGCTACCCTGTACTAGGAGAGGGACTAAATTTTACACTGACACCAAAAACCATATCAAGAGTGGAATTTGTCAGTGCAGTGGAACAATTTGCTCTTGCAATTCCATAGGACACTGCACAAGAAATACAATTTGAAATATGCTATACACTTCTTAGGGTCGATCCACCAAAGCAAAACATTTCCAAGAAAGAAAAGAAAGCACTTAAGCAGTTCCAAGAAGATTCTGAAACAGTGATCCTCCCAGCAGACAAAGGGAATTGCACAAACGTGTTAACAAATCAAATTTCTTCTTTCACTAAATCTTTCCTTAGGCAGTTCTTCCTTTGTTCACATCTGTTAAAATTCCAAACATTGTTCTTCCTCTCTCTCATTTTATTTCTACTTTTCCCTTCATGATTCTCACTAGTAGAGAATTCCTACTTAATATGTGTCCCATCCAAGATGTTATCCTCTCCTTTACCATCCTCTTGTAGTTCTTCTCCTCTCCTATCCCACTTAGCAACCTCGCATTTTTCACTTTGTCAATCCATTTCACTTTCTCTATTATTCTCCATAACCATATTTCAAAATTTTCTACATATTTTAATTCTTTCTCGCTGACTGTCCATGTTTTACAGCCATTAGACACCACACCCCACACAAAGCATTTGGTGAACATCTTTCTAAGTGTACCGGGGATGCTTCTGGCTGTCAGCACGACTGTCACTCTCCTGAATGCTTTCTTTCCCATGAAGATTACTCATCTAACATCCCCTGTACAACTTCCACTGCAAGTTATCAAGCTCCCTAAATTATTTAGCGACTGGTTAGCACACTGGACTCGAATTCAGGAGGATGACGTTTCTGGCCATCCCGATTTAAGTTTTCTGTGATTACCCTAAATTGTTTCATGCAAATTCTGAGATGGTTCCTTTGAAAGGGCATGGCTGATTTCCTTCAAGCATCCTTCCCCAATCTGATGGGACCAATTACCTCATTGTTTGATCCCCTCCCCCCAAATCAACCAATCCATCTAAATAATGGAATGAATGAACCTGTTCTAAACCATTCTATCTAGTGATGTGTGTTGTCACATTGTCCAGTTCTCATCACCTCCATCTTGCTAATGTTCATGTTTATTCCAAACTCCTTATCCACACTTACCATGTTCTCCATTATCTGCAACTCTTCCTTCATTTCTGCTAACACAGTCAAAACATACTTGATGACTTTTTCTTTTCTCCTCACGTTACAAATCCTTTTGACTTTTCCAATATCTTATTGATTAGCTTTTCATCATATATACTGAAAAGTGAAGATGATGTTCAGTAGCCCTGTCTCAAACCTCTTTCAATATCCACCTCTTCAGTTTCTTCTTCTTCTACATGAACAACCACTTTTGTCCCATATAGAATTCCTTTATCAACTGTCTACCCTTCCAGTTTATACCAGTATCTTTCAGAATCTTCAACGGCATGTCAGATATATAAGCAAGAAATGTATGACCTATTACAGGAAGACCATTGAGCTTCTCCAGCACATTTTCCAAGATAAAAAGACAGTGAAGATACTTTGTCCATGAGCAGCTGTATCATCTAGACTTTATGGACTACCTGAAGTCCACAAGGAAGAAATGTTGCTCTGCCCAACTGTTAACAATATTGGTGCACTAATGTATGAATTAGCAAAACACCTGGTATTGATGTTCAGCATCTTTGCAGGCAAATTACAGCTCCACATATGGTATGGTGCCTTTTATTGAGCAGCTCTACCAGTTATAACTGGGCCAAGAAGACCTCAAGGTAAGCTTGGAAGTGAACTCTCTCTCTACAAGTGTACCTCTGAAAAACTCTACACCTCACAGAAAAAAAAGAAAAAGGTCAGCAGTAATGAGAGTGTTTACATTTGTGCTTCCATACCCTACTCTCTCCTCAAGGGATTACTATGAACAAACAATGGAACAGTACACAAAAGATGCATCAAGCATAAAGGCCACACAGACAATGAAAAGCCAAATAAGTTTGCTGTGGCAGAGCACTGTATCTTGGTGGACATGTCACGAAGTGCAATAGCACCAAGTTGTTACAACAATCCCGCACCTTCTGTGATTGTAATCTAAATAAAGCCATAGAGATCCAACTACACAAAGGACTAATAAGTAAAGACAGTGACTTTTAAAAAATCAAGACCTGGGACCTAGCCTTGAGCATGGTCAAAGCACAGTGACCATCTGTGTGGAAATCCACTCCAGTCATGGAAACTGAAGAGGACAAGGACACATTACCACAACGCTGGCAGAGACCCTCACCTGTGCTGGCCCTGTTACAAATAAGGACAACAGACTGACCCCACTTCCTCCAACACAGCACCAGGTCCACACCCAGAAAGGGCGACTGGAGGCTGTGGGCGAGGGGCCCAGAAGATGACAATCAGTCATCAAGAATGCCTGAAAATGGTAAGGAGTGCACCTGTCAAACTCTTGAGCCACCTGTATGATACAATCCACATAAATACCCAAGAAAGATTCAAAATTTTCGTACATCAGAAATAACCTAAAATCATACATTGTATCTGTTGCTGGTGGTTTCCAGTATACATCAAATTTGTGTTGGCTGTTCTGCATATTTTTGTAAACATACAAGAAATTTAACTGTCTGTTTTTCTCTTTCCCTATTGTACCATTTACCTAATAATGATCAGGACTTATGTTTGTATGTAGCTGGTCAATTTTGCTGTTCAGTTCACTTACCAGGCACAGGATGCCATCCATTAATCTAATCCAGTAGTTGATGTTGTACCTGTTTGACACTATTTCATTAAATACGACCTGTTGTACATAGTTCATAAAGATGTTTCCTGTGACTCCAGACACTGGGTATCCCATTGGTAATACTTAACTTTGTAAATAGAAATCATTATTTCCCAACATTGCTGACTTTAACAACAGTGTGGTGGACACCTGTTTCTTCAGCATAGTAGATTGTGCAAAGGCTCTCTCACAAATTTCCATGATCAGAAACAATAAGCATAAAATAGCAGTGACTACCACATTTAGGCTCTTCGAATATAATACAATGCTCTTCAGACAACAAAATGCTGACCAAACTTGGCATGTTTCATGCATCACATGCTACAAGGGTTTTCATTTGTATTCTGTTACACATAGGTGTAACCCACCACACCTAGAGTAGTTTTTCATAACCCTCCAAAGCTCCTCAGTATTCTTTTCAGACCCATGCTCCTTCTACTCCCATCTCCCAATCCTATGATTCCTACCTCTGTAACCGTCCACAATGTAAGACTTGCTCTCTGCACCCTCCTATTGCCCTGTAACTGGAAAAACGTATACTATCAAAGGGAAAGCCACCTATGGAATGACACATGTCATATACCAGCTGTTATATAAATACTATTCAGCCTTTTAGATTGGCATGACTATTAGCAAGCTTTTAGGATGAACAGACATAGGCAGAGGGAGTATCCTGCCAATCCGGAGCTTACTCTACAAAAGGACTGTTATGACCTCGGTAGGTCCTTCAGTGAAAGGTTCAAGGAACATTTTAATTTAACAAATTGCAAACCTGCATTAACCTCGCATCTATGGGAAGAGGGGCGTAAGTATCATAAGTCTTGCTGAAAATCTTATAATCATCCATCGGAAAGAAAAGGGCCAGGTTTTCAATCTACTGGAGGAAGTGGAAATTTTTAGATACAAAGAAGATAGTATACGGAACATGTTGAATAATCAGTTGGACTTAAAGCATAAGAATATTTTGACAAACTTTCATTGCTTGTACAGTCAACTACACTGTACGGGAGCAATCCAGCACTCTTACGCACACGTACATTGCGACACAGTGTCTATGTGATAATTATTGTTTTCCTGGGCAGTCAATGCTTCCTAGTGGCTGGAGAAAGCACGGCTTATTTTGCACGCAAGCTGCACCTTCCGTGTTTGCCTAGAGCTACATAACAAAGCAGTGCACCTATTTTTTTGTACTTACAGTCTTGCACCAATTCCACTGTTAACTGCATTATAAGCTATATATTGAAAATCAGTTTTAACCTTCAGCACTGTTTTCTTTTTCTTATGGATTCTTGCACATTAAATAAATGCCCAGTATATTGGTTCAGTATACCTGACAACATTACTGGACAATATTACATGGACTATCTTCTCAATTACCCTTCGTTCATTGAGGTTTTTTTTTTTTTAACATTGACAGTATTCTCAAAATGACAATACCCTAACTAAGAATGTTGGGTTCACCTAAGATGGGTTAATATAATAACAGTATAAGTCCTCAAATAACCTTTATATAATAGCACAAATTAGCAATATACTTTACAATTGTACCTCAATTCTTAAACACGTAGGTTACACCTGAAGATACAGCTGTAAGCTGTGATGCTAGTAATATGGTCAATTAAAACAAAGTTTTAGCAGCTGTCAGCACTGTTTTCAATCATCAAGAACTCGATGTTTCATCATCAGCGGAATGAAATTGAGGAAGGAAAAATAATTTCAGGGATACTTCAAGCGACTGTTATAGGACCACCGCTATTTCAGGGTGTATAAGCAGACAAAAACAGAAATTCTTGGATTTTTCCTGGATTCCCAGTTAAAAATATACCTTTCCTTGGGTGACAATACTCTACACCCCTGGTGAAAGTACATATTCTTCCATGTTAGTGACAATATATTTTCCCTTGGAGTCGTAAACCTCATCAATCCTTTGAATGGTGAAGGTTTTATACACAGGCATTGAACTTCCCAGCACTTTAGGAAATGAATCCCAGCAAAAAAACAATGCATTCTAGAAAGATCTTTAATGTGCGGCAACATTTACGCTGCTCATTTTCGTATAACGAAAGTATAAACATGAATTCCACTACATATAGCACGGTAGCTTCTGAAGCACTAAAATCAAGTTTGCGATGTGCTTTTGTCAGCCAGCCATAGCTCACATCACGTGATCTCCCCAGCCAATGACAGCAGATACTGAAAGAATAGGACACATGATGTAGTCAGCCAACAGCAACATCATTTTTAAGTAGTGTGAACTCACAAATAGGAAAAATTAATGGTTTAAATTAAGATATACACAGTGTAACTACAAGAAAAGCTAGGCTATTGCATAAATTATTGGTTGCCAAAAAAAATTTTCTGAGGGTGTGGCTAAGCAGGATTCTAAGGGCGCAACTTAAACCCCAGCGACTGAATATTTCTGACAAGCATGATTATGAAATTCACTGTTGCGCACCAAATGTTTCACGAGTTACCTAGCTGAATACATGTTATTTTCCATAGACAAGTCAATTACATGTGAAATGCCTCAATAACTCACTTTGCACTTTTTTAAGCATAATTATGCTTCTTGGTATCAGTATTGTATAATTTGTAATGTATGCAAGAATATGAAAAGTTAGCATTGAAGCTTGGTCTTTTTTTAGCATGTGTTATACCCTTTAAGATATATCAGCCACAAATTAATGGTGTTAATGGCTGGTCTTCTGGGTCTGAAACTTTTTTTAAGTGGCTGGTTCTTAGTGTTAAATTTTGAATGAGAGTCTAATGCTCTGCAATTTACCAAATTCATTGCACATTCTTGCAAGTAACATAATATCTCTTGCATGAAAGCAAATTTACTTTGAAAGTAAACCACCATTCACAATATCTTCCCACACCTGTCAAAAATGTAAACAGTTGTGATGTCACACTCACTGAAACGAGACCCATGAGTATTTCTCGTGGTCCCTGTGTAGAAAGCAGTTTGTTGTTACAAAGCATTGCATAGTCTTTGACACATTTTGCTGTCAGAAGACGTTTGTGTGTGCACTGTGTTGTTATTGTAAATGGTGCACACTTTGTAACAAAAGTTTTATTTTGTTGTTATTCTCTCATTTATGTTTCATTGCGGAAACATTATTCTGCGGTAGCGGGCTAAAGCAAAATTCTTACCAATCAAAAATACAAAAATTTAACTGAAAACTAAAACAATGAAAAATTTGAATTTAAAAAATTCTCAGGTTTTTCCCGGATGAAAGGATCCCCACATTTTTGAGGATGGAAAAATTTCCGGGCTTTGCCTGTTTTTCCCAGTTGTCCCAGAGTGTATACACCTCGTATTTACATTTCATATTAATGACCCAGGGGAGTAGTGTCGGAGGCCATGTGAGGCCATTTGCGAACAATGCAGTTGCAGTGGCTGAGTACTAGTGTGGTAACTGGCAGTTGACCCTGAATGTAAATAAATGTAACGAATTGCTGTATAACAACAATGGAAACTCCTGGACGGAATAATTTGTAAAATAAAGGAAAGGCAACTGCTCAGCTACAGCTGACTGATGTTGCAGCACACACAAACATGCGACATAAAACTATTTATGTTAGCTTTCGAGCTCTCTCTCTTTCTCTAGTAGAATTACACCACATCGATGCCCAAATGCACACGCTTGTAGCCACGTAAGAGGTGTGTCTGGACTTCCAGATCATTCATCTTCAGCAAGATGGAAGCCATTGTTTATTATCCCATGCTTCACTAAATTCCATGGCATTTTGCCTTGGGAAACAATATTATTAAAAAAAGATACGTATCTCAAACAATGTAAAAATATATAAAATTTAAGATGCTTTTGTAGCTTTTTAGTACCTGTGATATGATACCACACTTTCAAGGCTTTAACTATGATTTTATACACAGTTGCTAAGTCCATAAAGAAACATAAAGAAGAACACAAGTTCTGTCAAAAATATGGTCATGAAAGGGTTGAGATAGGTGTCAAGGCAGCATCTATAGCAAGAAAGATGTAGCAGACACTTTCAGATGTATTTGGCAGAATGCACTTCACAACTCAGCGGAATGATCCTAGCTAGTATCATTTTTTTTCTTAATGCAGGGAAGCAGTTAGTGGCATAGTAACTATTCTCCAGAGGTATGTGTTGAAACCACTGTTCTGGGCCACTCTGAATATTTAATTAAAAGTTAAGGCTCATTAAAGATGACATCGGTCTTTGGTTAGTAAGTGCCCACAGTACTGTTGAGTGTTTATGATGGACAAACCACCTACACAGCTGCCAAGCCCTTGGATGAAGCACCACATGA
The DNA here is from genome assembly GCF_023897955.1 of Schistocerca gregaria. Classification (NCBI taxonomy): domain Eukaryota; kingdom Metazoa; phylum Arthropoda; class Insecta; order Orthoptera; family Acrididae; genus Schistocerca; species Schistocerca gregaria. Next base: position 1,082,863,530 of record NC_064920.1, on the reverse strand, counting down.
AACAGAAGAGGACTAGACAAGTCAGCCATGGCAGAACACTGCTCAGAGAAAGGTCACAGAATATTATTTGAGGAGCCAAGGAGTTTGGCCCAGGTGACTACATATTGGGATCGTACGACAAAAGAAGCTGCCTAGATTTGCGCATGGCCCTGTAATTTTAACACAGAACAAGGTACACACTTAGCAGGCTGTTAGGATGAGCTTCAGACACAGAATGGAAACAGAGGAAGACACTTGACACTTACATATCTGTTGCAATGGTGGTTTTGTGACTGCAGAGACAGTTACTACAGGTCTGAACAGGATCCTTCCTCCAACACACAAATTCTGCACATATAATTTGTTCACAACAACCTGACCAAATTTTTCACAGGGGTGTGGGGCACGAATGAAGTGAATCTACTGATACCCAACACATTGACAGCCAGAGGGTAGAGTGGCAGAGTGTGTGTGTGTGTGGGGGGGGTGTTTTCCCCGTGCAGTTCTGGCATTAGACATGGACTTACTGCTTCATCACAGCACTACAGTCATTTCATAACAGTTAAGGTGCACCCAGGTACAGTATTGTTACATCGATAATGTTGGCAGCAGGTGAACACAAACCACTCGTGGTCCGATGTCAATCAGACTTCAGCTGATCTGGAACTAGGGTATCCTCATTCAGGATGTTGTGAACAAGCTTTAGTTACTGCACATGATGATAGCATAGCTCATGCCATACATATAATTTTACTGAGAACTCAAACCTGTTATCACATGTTAAGCACAATTTGTTCTTAACATTGCACCTATTGAAGGAACAGGGTATAAAGGGCAAGAAAAAAAACTTTATTATTATACTGTTAATACCTGCAGCCATTCTTACTCATTCCGTAATTAAATGTTTTTTACAGCTTCAATATGAATAGCTGTTACTCATATTTTGAAACTGAATACTTAGATTTGTTTTTAAGCAAACAGGTTTCACCTCATATTTTAAGCATCTTCAGTCATCTAAACACAAATTACTGAGATACTTGTTTGGTTAACTATAACTTTTTTGATTTGAGATATGTAGCATTTCGCAGCAGCCCTTTGATGTTACCTTAATACTTACAATGTAGACTGAGAATTTAATTCTCTGTCTACTACATTTTACTTCTATGTAAGCATTTTGTTCTTAAATACAAGGACAAAAATGTTCAGATATAATTAATTTATTCTGCTCAATATTACATATATCGGAGATAAAGCTACAAAAGCAAATACAACTTTTCAGCTAATCACATTTATCATTCTTCAGTAGTTACATAAAAAATATAATCAAAACAAGTTTATAAAAAATATATGACTATTTTACATCATGAGACATACTGCCGTTATAGTTAAGAAAGAAAATGAACTGAGATCATATGAAGCACAAAGCTTACTTATTCTTAGCCTCATGAGATTCATAATGAACATAAAATAAATGGAAATCACACATTTGAAAACATACATTTATACCACAATGTGATTTTTCTGACTAGATGATTAATAAGTAATTACAAATGTGTAATACACAATTACTAAATAGACTGATTAAGAATACCAACTGGTAAACACTAAAAACAATAATTTTATTATATTACTCAGACCATCCCTGAGACTCCCCACATAGAATACACAGAGTAGTGACAGATTTGCCACTTGTGCTGGTAACTGTATTTTCTTATTCAAAAGATAATGTTTAAGTATGACACAGAAAGCTGATACATTATCAAAATTCTTCACCTCAATAGACAAGCACTACAAAATTTTGACATTTAGAATATACTTTTAAATGATAATTATGAAAGGTAAAGTCCGTTGGGCAGCTGGAATATTAACATTTAACTTGATAGTTACAGTCCTGAAATGACCACAGTCACTATATTTGGATTGCATAACTACATCTTGTACCTATTTTTTTTAGTGACTATATTATCAAATTGTCTGAAAGGAAATACATGAATGATAATCCATAATATAAGTGAAACGTTTAAGAATATACATTTTTAATTCAAGACTGCAACTATCTTGTGAAAGAAATACCAATTACTCAACAACATAAACTGGAATGCATTCACTTCTGTATACTTTTTCAGTTCCTTTGAAATAATAAAATACAGTCATGCTAGGCTATTAGAGTAGCATAATTTATCTCTTAGATAGAAATATTTATTTTTCTTTGGCACTGATCACAAGCAACCACATTATGTTTATTAAATTAATACCAATATATGAACTGTGATTATACTTTCACAGACAGCAGTGCATATATTGTTGTATCAAAAAAATAAAAGAAACTGGTTACATAAGCATATTGTGTGAATATTTACATGCCACATGTTCAAAAGCAATTTTATACATTTCACATTTGTGGCACCAATGCAGTGCTAAAATAGTTACTTCTCTCTGTACCTTCTACATAATATGATGAGAAAAACTACATTTACACAGTCTTTGGTACCTATGTTCCCCTTACTCATATCCTTTGGTCCTATGAAGGTAGTGTATAACCAGGAATCTGTGAAAATACGAAAAAGGCGACTGCTCAACTAAAGCAGATTGATGTGTGGAACACAAAAGCACATAACAAAAAACAGCAGTCACACTAGCTGGGATTGTCCAATTGGTTGTGAATGTGAATGTGTTTACTATTACCAGTAAACTATCTAGTGGCCAAAAGCTAGTGTGAATGCTGCTTTCTGTTATATATGTCTGTGCTCCACATATCAGTCTGCTAAAGGTGGGTGGTTACCTTTATCTTATTTTACATGCTGCTCCATACAAAGCACAGAAACTTTTACTCTGAGATTTCAGTTGTTAGTAATTGATGTTTAAGGATCAAATACCTGACACTGGTGTGCCTTCTTAAATTTACTACATATTATATGTCTACAAACAAGGGAGGAACATTAGGATTTAACATCACATTGACGGTGGGGTCACAAGAGATGGAGCACAAACTCAGATTGTGGAAGATGGGATAGGAAATCAGCTGTGCTGTTTCAAAAGAACATTCCTGGCATTTGCCTTTTAGGGAAATCACAGAAAACCTAAATGTGATCAATGTCTACAAGAGATCTCATCTCACATTCTACATTCCACAGGTTATAAACATCCGATATCCAGTAATACTGACTAATGGCTTGGAAGGAACTACAGTGGAGGGTTAAAAAAGCCTCTTTCAAAACTGCAGCAACATAGAGGAAATACATAACTCATTGAAGAAAGCTTTCACCTAAAATTGTCCGTCAACAGCGTACTAATACCAAAGAAAGATATCACACATAACAAATATCACACAGGATCTTGCAAAAATCTGATGCTGGTATGAAATACAAACAACGAGTTGTAATCAAGCTGCAATATGGGTCTACTTTTACTCTGAAATGGCAGCTAGAGGTCATCATGAAATGAAGTTCAACTTTGTTGTACAATGTGGGACATATTCATGAGAATAATCGAAAAGTACGTTATGTAAAGGTGATATATATGCAGCTTCGGAAGAAAAGGATTCAAGTATACAGTGAAAAACTGGAAAATAAATGTCTTGTGTATACATCAGAAGCACAATAACTCATAGTAAGTACTGTTTCTTGTTAACATACCTCACATATTCCACTCTTCTTTCTCAAATCTCTCTTCCTTTACATATATGCTCTAGCACACATTTTATAATGACAATTTCTTGTTCTTGTGGCAGTATTTATCTTTTCAACCCCATGAATTCAATTTATTCCTTTTTAATAACATTTACTTGTTTTTTATGATTTATCATAATTTTTAATTTTCCACTTTGGTTTTGAATAACTGCCCTCAATTTCTGTAACATGTATTCCCTATTTTCATCCCCACTGCACAACCTTTCAATTTTAGTTTATATTGTCATTACAGGAAACACAATTACTACCATCATCCCCGTCTCCTTACCAATTTAATACGTTTCTCCACCTGTCAGTTGAAATTAATCTTTTTGTTACACTTCATTTGCATTATTTCTCATTGAATAATAACCTTCAAACACAGTTTTCTGAGCATAGTGATTGACAAACAAACAGTTTGGAAGACAGGTGTAATCAATGCCATTCTTCTCTTGATATTTCAACTGTTAATCATCCAGCCAGCCATCCGTTGAGTCGAAAGGCTGACTCGGCAACAGGTGTCTTCAGAAAACATTTCTTTTTTCCTGTATACTTTCTCTTTTCTTCAAGAGGTTATGAAATGCATGAACCAAGGACGGTTATGTGGACTGTCAATAGTCCATACAAAATTTTGTGCCTCTGCTGCTTATGGACTGTGTGGTATTATGCAGCTAAACACCTGTGATTTTAACTGCACTTTTTATTAAATAACAAATTTTGTAAACAACTGTCAGTGTGTCACCATAAGGCAATGTATGGATGCAATTTTAAAACTAATTTATTCTGAAGGTATGTCAATGACACTAGGGTAGTGAGATTCACTGCAAAGACAAACTATATTAATTATTGGATCGGCTCAGTGGCAGTTGCTGGAGAGTCACTGTAGCAATAGGATTAACACTAATGTGCACTCACATCTAACTTGACAAGACAGTCTTCTCTTCTAAAAAAGCAAAATCCTGTCATGTTTCTTAGGACAAAACCGATACATGAAAGTTTTTCCAGAAATCCAGAAATAGAGCTGATAGATGGGGAATTTAGTGACAGTGGACTCCATTCACATTGGACAAGCCACTCACTGTTCATTGAGGGCAAGACTAAGAAGTAAGGACAGATTACAACATCTCTGAGAAGAAGAAAATGAATCAGGCAAACACACAACACACCACACCACAAGTTTCTCTGTCTGCCAATACTGGAATCATCACTGCCCAGCTGTGAGCCACCTCTGTACTCTGCATCAAAGTCATGGATGATGCACCTCATCAGGAAACGGAAGTAGCAAGAGTTCCAGAACCAAAGCCAAAGCAAGAAATGTGCCAGCTACTGTGAGGCAAATAGCGTGTCTCACAACTCCAGCACCCCATGCTCCATCGGACGCAGAGACCTCCCACCTCCACCTCAGAGTAACTTCAGGCTTGGCAGAAGTAGCTCAATTATTACAGCAGAAGTAGCTCAATTATTACACAAAAGTAATGCAGTATAAAAGAAGCCAGATCACAAGCCAGCAGGAAACCTCAATACTAAACAAGATCAATGGCTCTGGCATTACAAAACCTGACACGAGAAGAAACTCAAAAGATGTACTGGTATGGACAAAAGTGATAAATGTAGCACCAAGCATATCAGACTTTACTGTGCACAGAAACTGCACCACAAAACTTAGAAGCATCAAGCCTGACATAAAAGTGTGACACCACAACAGAAGGAAGCTGCAGCCCTAAGGAATTTTGCACTCTGAAACACTGAATACAAATTTTGGCATTCTGGCCCACCTATATTTGGTCAACATATTTCCAAATACATACATAACATTCAAGTGTTGTTAATGATCAACGACCAACAAACTCCTTCCCTAAAACTTCTTTATCTACAAGAGATTGCACAACGTCGAGCTTCCCCACATGCCACCATCACACCCAGCACACTGCACAAGATGTTTCAGTTATGGGTGTACAATATATAACTGGCACAACCGTCAAAATGTGTAAGGTGCACAAGGGAATCACTACACTAGCAAGTGTGACATGAATAAAGAAAAAGTTAAATGCACAAACTGTGAGGGAGAGAACCATCCCATCTGCATTGACCCTTGGAACAACCAAACATGTCAATAAACTGATGCCCACCAAACCAACAGTCGCACCAGATAGGCACTACACCAAACTTGAAGACCTACTCAGGGCAGTCACTACCATCGGTCCAATAAGTAAATTACCAGGTAGACAACCAATCGAAGAAAATGTCAGAAATACCCAAAAATCCAAAGAAGCAAACAAAACAAAAAAACTGCCCCAAACCTTGCCATATCATAACAAAATCAAACTAACATCCCATAATTAGCCACAGCACATGAAAAATGAAACATGACAAGCAGAAAGATCAATTCAGGCACTCCCAACAATGAAATCATTCACTTCACCATGGAGATTGAAAATAACACATAACAATCATTATTCAATGACTTGACTGAGCCTAACACTGAAAGCACCCTGGAAGATACAATTCACTGCAGGCCAACTCACATGGATGTGTATCAGTAGCCCAAGATTGGTGTTCTGAAGGCACCTTTCTACAAGGCAAATGCTGTTACCAAGAATAACCATCTCCACAATGAACGCTAACACTTTGCACTTAATGGCTATTACATAGTATCCATAAGGCTTAGTATTTGAATACAATGATGGAAATGCCACATCAAGAGCCTGAAGAGGAAGTGTTTACAGTAATGTCTTTCCTACCACACGTACACGGTGTTCCTCCCAAAGTACACAGGATCCTCAACAAACATAAAATGAACGTAATATTTCCACCAGCACTGAAGATAGCCACTCTAGATGGTTCTATATATAATGAGCAAAGATTTCACAATGCAGATGTCTTTAAGATTTCAAGTGACTGTTGTCTACAATGAGCTGACCAAACAAGACGAAACACCCAGGATGATGCATGGAATGTCAATATTACAGCTACCTGCTCTAGACTGTCATATTAGCAATAGCTCAACACCAAACAAAGCATTCTATGGATTACAATGGCGACCAATGTTCTGCATCCACTTCATCTTTCTAAGATTCAGTCATTAAATAAGCTATTGAAATCCATCTGCAAAGGGATTTACTTAATAGTGATGCAAGCTTCAATTTGTACAGATTATGAAATCTCATGTTTTTAACATGCACATCTCAAAGACACAGTACTGTGGTCCCATCGATGCTGTGTAAGCATGTAAACAGTTGGTGATCCATAGATACCATAGGTCCCTTGTACAGAGCACGGAGGCAGGTTGTTTCCCAGAGAGTTACTTTCTTCCAGTTGTTTATGTACATATAAATGGGGGCAGGTGGACACAAAATTTGTATTGTCATCCCTCTTTTGAGTCAAGAGACGGCTAGATATGTTCCAATGAAAATAACATGAAGAGAAAAGAACTGGTTTTGACTACATTCCCAAAACCCCATAGACCAGCATCTGTGTGGCTTTCCCTTTTCAGTATTTCCTCCTCTCTGATATTTAAAAATCATCTTCAAGCTTTCACTAAAAAAATAGTAACTGCTTCAGATTCAAAATAGGTTACTACCATCCATAATCCAGTGCAATTCAACAAAAAATAACATTTAGCTATATTATTAAAATTAAATATATTCAAAAACAAAGATTCCAAGACTTACCAAGCGGGAAAGCGCCGGCAGACAGGCACAATGAACAAAACACACAAACACACACACACAATTACTAGCTTTCGCAACCGATGGTTGCTTCTTCAGGAAGGAGAGGGAAAGACAAAAGGATGTGGGTTTTAAGGGAGAGGGTTAGGAGTCATTCCAATTCCGGGAGCGGAAAGACTTCCCTTAGGGGGAAAAAAAGGACAGGTGTACACTCGCACACACACACACACACACACACACACACACACACACACACACACATATCCATCCGCACATACACAGACACAAGCAGACACAGCTTGTGTCTGTGTATGTGCGGATGGATGTGTGTGTGTGTGTGTGTGTATGTGTGTGTGTGTATGTGTGTGCGCGCGAGTGTACACCTGTCCTTTTTTTCCCCCTAAGGGAAGTCTTTCCACTCCCGGAATTGGAATGACTCCTAACCCTCTCCCTTAAAACCCACATCCTTTTGTCTTTCCCTCTCCTTCCTGAAGAAGCAACCATCGGTTGCGAAAGCTAGTAATTGTGTGTGTGTGTGTTTGTATGTTTTGTTCATTGTGCCTGTCTGCCGGCACTTTCCCACTTGGTAAGTCTTGGAATCTTTGTTTTTGAATATATTTTTCCCATGTGGAAGTTTCTTTCTATTTTATTTACATCATTATTAAAATTAAAGATTCACTTAATAAACTTTGTATAAAATATCAGGCAATGATAGAAGAAGACTAGATTTTTTATTTCATTAGAAGACTAGACATGATTCAGACAATCTGTGAACTCTGAATGACCACACAGAGTGTTTTGTTTTTCTTCATTGCATATAACTACATTCAGAAAACATAATTCTTCAAATGATAATGATTTTTAACAACATTTCAAGTTACAATTTACATGTTTTATATTATATGCATCATTATTTACAATAATATATGGCAAAGATTGCATTACTCTATTGAATATATCATTCAACATAACCCTTTCAAAATTTGAACAGAGGCAACCCTGTTATCTTTTATTCCCATGAAAAGACACACAAAAGTGTTATCAAGAATTTGTGTATTATTTGGATGAAGTTAAGTCAAAATAGTCTGGAAACTATTCATGTCGTAACTAGATAAATTCAAATCATTTAAAAAAAGTTTAAGTCACTCAACAACCATTGAAGATGAGTCATACAGAGAAAGCCTTGGTTGGTTATTAGCTGATTCTATCAGAACAATAGCTTTTGCAACAACGTTCTTTCACACAAAGTATTCTCAGTAGTATGCAAGGCTAATGTTTAAAACAGAAATAAGACCTATAAGTTTTCTCTCCCATTATCATCATTATAAACATGTGACTATCATGACTGCTATTATGGTCTCCTTTTACAACCAATAGTTAACTTCTACACAGTCTTGTTGTCAGCACAGAAGTGGTACTTCTTTCAGAAAAGAATGTGGTGAGAGATAGAGAGGAAAGGAAATTTTCAGATTTTTAGATGTTTCGATTAACTATAAACCATGTGGGTGGTTTGGGACTCTGCATACTGCAACCTGAAGCATACATTCTTCAACAACAGTGCTCAAAGTTTTCACTATGTTTGCTTTAAAATGCTCTCATATAATGAACTAACACAGTTTCCAATAAGGATCATACAGATTCTGAAATAAGACATCTGAGATGATGTTTCAAAAGAATGGATCAGATAAGAATCATATTAAGTTATCAATCTCTGATAAACATGACTATGAAGCTAGTCCACCAACATAAAATGATCTGGAAACAATGCTACTTCTTTCTCAGAGTCGTGGTCAGTAAAACAAACAGAGTCCTTGGCAGGAATGAAGTCTCCTCAATTTTATGCATGCCAAAGAAATTCAACCAGAAATAAATTGGTTGCAGTAAGTATGCACATTATACATGCTCAAGCCAGTCAAAATCATTGTTCAATGGCAAAAACAAGAAGTACACCACATCAAACTGAGCAGAAAATGTACTAAGCAAATTAAACGACAGAATAAACAGTTAATTTTCATGGGTAGTAGTTACATTCAAAATGCACAAAATATTGGAACACTAATAATAAAATAAATGTATTAGTTTATGACCAAGTATATCTATGGTAAATAATGTTTCTTATAAGACAACAATGAGAGATTACATGTGACCTGTGGTGGATCAGATAATGTCACATACAACTAATGTCTGCATGCTGTTAATGGCCTACAAGAAATTGTAAGGCAGTTGAAATTCATAAAGGTAGTTGTTATTGACATTCTATATTGGCTTTATTGAATTCACACTCACGTGTTAACAAGACAGTAGGAAAAACAAATGCACATCATGCTGAAACCTGCCACAGTTTAGTAAATATTCACTAGGTTGAAGTAAACAATTTTAATGGGAAACTTAGCAAAAATCATAGAATTTACAGTAACTCAAGCAGAAAAAGCCACTTCTAATTTAATAGGCAGTTAATGAGCAGTATCACAAAAATACACCCACATACTGTATTTCACTGGACATCATACCTTTGCCAGTCTTAAAAGACTAATTCTACATGATTACAAACTAACAATGTCATAGAGCAAAACTGAGAAGGAAAGAGGCAGTGATACTGGACAACTTCTGAGAACCGTGATCTCTTTTTGGAGCAGCTAGGCTACCCTCTACTACAACTGTTTAAGCTTCGTTGTTCTTGGGGACCTTTTCCATCAGCTGTTAATGATAAGGTAGGCTTGGAAAATCTGCTGTACACTAACAGCCCTCTTACTGTACTCAATTTCCACATGCAAATAACTCCAAATCCAAAGCACCTTAATCAAAAACTTCTTCACAGACCAGAGTAAGGCAGACAGTATCAATGTTAGTAAAATTCCAAATAGTCTCTCTAAACTATCTGACCTTTATGGGTGGTGGGTTACTATCAACAGTATGAATATTTGCCAGAATAACCTGAGTGCTGACTGCAGTAGCCACCAGAAAGATCGCGGGAGGCGCACATCGGCGCGATTCGTCACGGACGGTAGTTGCCGCAAGTAGAGTTCCGTCCACCAGAGGGCACGCAAGAATTTGGTCGCGACCTCTGCCAGCGGAACAACAACAACAACTCAGGCAGCATGGGCTGTGCCAAGTCAGTTCACATCGGGCAGGCCTAGGAGACAGTTCCCGGTCTACACTATGTGAGGTGCAACGGAAAACGTGAACCGTGTTACTACACTGACGTCATGTCCACATGAAACAGCCAAGTCCTAGAAAAAGCCAAGTAATAAGCATAATAGCAATTGGAAAGAGGAACATCTCCATGTGGTTGGCAATAGAAGCATGGTATCAAACAGTCAGGCCAAGATAGCACCAAGACACCAGGTCACTCAAGCCTATGCATAATAGAAATGCAGTCAAGGTTTTTAACAGATGGAGTCTTGGCATTACTCAAACAGCAGGTGAATCAGAATTGTCTATTTGGATGAGAGAGACTTTACCACATAGAAACATTATCAAGACAGAATAATGCTGAAGAGAATAACGTTGAAGCCAGCATTCTGGCTAGTCAGAGAGTGTGGAAGGTGAGACACAAATGGAGAGGGTTTATAGAGGGGACTAGGGGTGCTGATAAAATATCGACATAGTGATGTTTTTTCTAAAATATATTTATATATATCAGTGATATTTTTTCTACACTATATTGATATCAAAATGGGAATATTGAGGGTCAATATTTTTATTTTATACTATATTTTTTTGCAATTTTTGGTAAATATTTGAACTTGTTCTTTTGAAAATGTAGTAAAACATAATTTTACTTTCACTGTGTAAAGCAGTCTTACTGCTAAGCTTTCAACAGGTCCAATTTTCTCTTTGACAGTGGGAAGGAAGTGCAGGTGGCACAAAGAAGAAGTCGGATGGCATTGGGGGAGGTTGAGGTGTGAATAGGATAACAAGATTTCTAATGTGAAGAAACAGCACATCAGATGCCTTAGAAAACAATTTTCAAGCAACTGGTATGCAATTTCTTCACATCAGCATTCTTCAAAAACAGTTGCTGAAAATGATGAACAAATATCAAAATGACAAGACTGGCCTTTGCGGTGGGTGGAGATGTGTGAGAGGAAAACTGACATAATCGGCACTCAGTGCTACCAAAAGTAACTGAAACTTTTAGCTTCACCACGCAGATTTAACGCTGCAACTGCTAGGTCGTTGACGTTTGCAGAAATGAAAAAAACAGGGAAGTCAACATAAAGTGTTATGGACAAATCCGATACGTGATGAAACTGAACGACAGACCACATTGGACACTCTTTTATTGTGCCACTTACATGAATAAGCATCATTTTCCTCTCAATTCTTGATCCAAGGCGAATAAGCAGGCTGCTAGCTTGTTGATGCAAGGGTTATCTAATAATAAATCAGTACTTACATGTACAGCTCCTATACTGACAATATATTTACAACATGTTGCCAATACTTTTATAGGCCATTAGGACAATATTTTTTCCATCAACATATCAATACTTTTTTTCGATATATCAAGGGCCGATAATGATGTTTTTAAAATTTGATACATCTGATTCCCAATATTTTTAAAAACATCAACAGTCCTAGTGGAGCCACCATCACATCAATGATGGGCAATGACAGGGCTGAGAAGCAGCCTTCATAGTGAAAAAGAGTTCCCTTCTTCTTCCACACAATGTCTGGGCACTGCCAAGACTGGAAAGAGTAGTATTACTTCAATCACAGTCAATTAAGATGAGGGTAGCCTTCAACCTCATGTCAAAGCTATGGGAGACAGGCTCTTAGTGGAAAATGGGCCAAAACTTGAGGGCTGAATGCTCCAAGTCAGTCAAAAGTCAGCAGTTAGACAGTCAGGATGCACTTGAAAGTTAAGTAGACTTAGTGTTCAGACCTGGTAGCAGTCAGTTGATGGGGACTTAGAGAATTCAGCAGTTTGACTCTGTCTGTTATAGAAACCACTGGCAGACGTAGAACAAACTTTGAAGTAAAGCAATTCTTCCACTGGGCTTTATTCTCAAAGTCACTTGCAAAACCTCACCTATTCATACTAAAGATTATCACATCTAGCCTCCTCAAATTTTTCTCTTCTTGTGGTGAAATTGCTGAATCCCTTATTACAAACTGTATTATTCAGTCCCAGACTATACCAATGTTTAGGATGTGTCACTTTTGGAAGGTAGTTGAAGTGATACATAGTGAAATTTTTCGGGTCCTTATAAAGTGCCTCCCAAGGTGTGGACTGGAAATACATCTACAGCAAAAGATATGTTAACTCCAAAAATGATTTGTTCAGAAATTGTAACAATATTAGAAGACACATTTTTAAAAAGAATATGGGTAAATTAATTGAAGGGGTCTATGAAAAACCCCTGGAGCAACATGGAGATAATGATACCAAAATAGGAAGACCTGTGTACCATATCAATAATATCAGGCATCTTTCTGCCCTGTTAAATAACTGCAAAAATACTGCAATTAGAAAACTCAAATTTTGGTTTCAAAAGCAATTTGCTTTGCAATAAAATCTAATTAGTCTGAGATATATAAGGTTATGAGATAGGATCTAATCCTACAAATAAAACAGATTTTGATAACTGTCCAGTAAGCAACCAAATCCTTTCCAAAAGATAATTTTATTCCCCAAATTGAAAAATGAGGTAAAATAACCTAATTAAATATGGCATCATTACACAAAGGGTAAGGTTGGTCTGTACTACAATCTGAAGACTTTGGTGCAAAAGGAGTAGCCTGGAATACAACAGCACTAAAAATTTCAACACACAGTCCATTAACAGTAATTTCCTGAAGTTCAGAGAAACACAATGAGTTTTTATATCTGAACTGTAGTGGTGATACTTAAGTAGTATTGCTCTAACAAAGACTGGTGTAATTTCTGGTAGCACCAAAACTGTTATTCCTTATCATAACTGTGACATCACTACAGCGTATGTCAGCTGTTATGAAATGAATACTGATGATAAAAGGAAACTGCAATAGGAGGCATGCCAATCAGTTGTTGATAACAACAGGCACAGTAAGCTAGGGTTTTCGCTCAAATTTGACATGGCAAAAATACTGAGGCACTGGGATTATTATTTGCTTAAAAATTGATTCTATCCAGACTTTTTACATACTTCTGTTGTTTACAAGGTTTAATATTAAAATTTTTAAACATGTTTCAAAATAACAGGCTTGCCTCCCAATACAAATTTCTGAAACAGGACACAAATGAAAACATTCCCTGTCATTTTCAACATTTTCATTAATATCCCTGTTGTGACTAGAAAACAAAATATGTAATCACTTATTTTGACTACGTAGGTGGTTAAATTACATAATTTAAAAACGGGAAATATAAAATAATGGAATGTAACTAGGCAAATATATAAACACTTTATCAAAAATTCAATATAAGTATGACTAGATAATATTAGGAATGTTGGATAAATTTTTGGTACATTTACATAACAATGGTTCCTAAATTATTGAGCATTTGAATAACTGAATCTTTTTCAGCATCACTGTCATGAGGAAAAAGCAAGTGGTCAGATTTGGTTGCTAAATTAGAACCAAATGTATCACTAAGATCAGAATCAGTTGCACTGGGTGCAAGGGAAATTTCAATTATATTCATATTCTCCTCTGGGTCTGCAGCAAATTCATCCGAGTTGTCTCCCATGATGTTCATGTCAATGTCGTTTGGCTGCTCATTATTTTCACTGGCCAGGAAAGCTTCAAGAAGATTATCTGATTCCTCAATGGCTTCTTGCAGAATATTATTTTCATCCACTAAATTTGCTGTATTTTCTTGTAAAATGTCATCATTTAAAACATCATTCTTAGAAACCAGAAATGCATCAAGGTCATTGGAATCATCATCTACTTCCTGAAAACTTGGAACCTCATTGTTTGAAGTCCCTTGTTGAAGGACAATACCATCATTCAGACTTTCAGCTGCATGAAGAGTGACAGTATCATTTAGAACCATTTCACAGTCAGCCAGCTCTCTGGTCTCAGACACAAAAAAGGTTTCTTGAATTTCATTTCCAATACTGTCTGATGTTAAAAAAGTGAAATACTCTACATCTTCTGAATTGCTGCGCTCATCAGTTTTACCATCAGATAAAGCCTCTGCTACTTCTGAAGATTCTAAAAATGACCTTAAGCTTGTATAAGTTTTACCTTTCCCTTCCTCACTGCTTATTACTAAATCAGTTTTCCTACTACTGGGTCTTTTCGTTCCCTGCAATTCTGGACTGGGTACCAGCCCTGGTTTTTGATGTCGATCCATGTGTCGTTTTCGATTACTCCAATCAGCAAATCGTTTCCCACAAATTCCACACTGCAATTATAAAAAAAATGTTAAAATGGAATTTCTTGAGAAATAAAATAAAAAGAAATAAAGGAAAAGGATGAGAAAATGTTAATAGTCTTACAATCAAAAACATTTTTCGCAGAACTACTAGCAGGAAAAAATGAAAAATACATAGAATGCAAAAATTACAATTACATGTGACAGAATTGATAAGGAGCAGAGAAATGAAATAAGATTATAAATACAGGGTGAAGGCTGACCAGATTCAGTAGAGGACAAACTGAACTACGACTGGTCAAATCCTTAAATCCTCCTTTTTCCTTGCAGTCTGCTCAGCTAAAAACTATTGTCACTGTGCTTTTACTGCATTACTGGTCTTTAGGGCAATGTCTTTGCTAAGATTATCTAACAACAATTAAACCTTATTATAAGTCTCACAGTAAACTCATCAGGGTCAAAATTTGCATTCCACTGTCTGAACAGAACCACAATTTGTAGAACAGGTCCAGTATATAGGTACATGCTAACATTATGCTGTATTAAAGACAAGAATATTTGTAATCCGTGGAAACTACTGTTACAAGTTGATCTGTAGTTTACTTTTAATATTACATTCAAATATGCAGGTAAATAAACAATATGAGTTCTGATTTGCCATGTTATTTCTGGGCAGCAACAGACTGAGTGTGAAAATATCACAAAAGGAAATAAGAAAGATTCTGGTCATGGAAGGTCCTTGGCGAAATATAAACAACAGATGGGTTAAAGGCAGGTGCGTACAGACTTTCTAATACTGCAGGATATAAACCTCTTACTATGACTATGTAAAGGCAGCAAACATATATTTCACATCACTCGGTGCATTTAATGAATATAATTACAGCAATGTATTTTTACACAAACATCATTTACACAATTTAATTTGAAACAAGACACTCCATTGATTTCACAACTACCTTTATGTTTGGCTCAATTTTTGTGACAGACAAGCTCAAAATTGACTGTAAATTGTGATTCACCATGCAGTTCCTATTTTTTTGATTTCTTAATGTTCCTTATGAAAAATTTCATTCCCATATATACATTGATCCAAAGAGGCTGGCACATTTTAAGGCATTATCTACCAATACTTATAACATTGTTCTCATTGACATAACAATAGAAATTCAGCAGATTTGCTTAATTGAATTTAATTTGGACTATCCAATCATTTTGGAGAGGGAATGACAGATGAGTAAAAAAATAAATTACAAGAATGAAAGGTGAGAGACGGCTGCCATCAGATTACTGGCAGGCCACATGCAGCCAACGGTCTGGTCATCCATAAGTAAATATAACAGCTCACCGTATAGCTGAAATGCTGAGTAATTGACAGGCACATACACAAGTCTGAAAATATTGCAATGCTTTTTAACAATGACCTTATTCAGAGATAACAAGTACACTGTACACATATTCATATGTACACCTGCACAGCTCAACTGTCCTGATTGATTACTTGTACCAACACAGTAGCTAGACCTATGGAAAGAGACTGTATTGGGAAGAGTGGTTGAAGTGTGAAATGAGGTGGGAAGGGCGCGAAAGGGCTGGATGGAAAACCAGCTGACATTTGGGAGGGACTAGCAACAAGTGCGTGGAATACAAATGTGGCACCTAACCGTATCCCTTGCCATGGTTTCAGCCACTTATTGTCATGCCCATACACAAGGAAATTCCTACCCATAATTGTCCCCTCCCTTCCCCAACCAAAAAGGTGTTTTGCTGCCCAACCAATCTACAAAATACTTAAGTCTACCCTTTCATCACAACTACTCCCAATTCCTTGCCGTATGAGTCATTCAGATACAAGATGTACCCTATAAACCATTCAAAATATTCAGGAATATTCTGTTCTAGAGACAAAGGAATTAAATATATTTGTTGCTAGTGGGCACTGGTTGATATCAATGGGGCAAGTTGAAAATTTGTGCTGGACCAGTATTTGAACCTGGGACTCACACTTACTATTCAGATGTACTGACCACTACACCATCCCAACACAGTGGTCATCACAACCAAATGGACAACCCTAGTGTGTCTCCTGCCAGACCCAAATTCCCACCTTATAATGCACACTACTGATGTAGTGCCTCTGTTCATAAGCTTCATTAATCATAGAATCTTACCAATTCCTGTCCGAAAGAACAGACACCACACATATATAATTAAGGTGATGACAGACAATGATTTCTTCAGTGCAGATGCATGCCAAGCTCAAACTCCTACTGGAATCAGCGAGATGCCACGAGTGATGCGGCTAACGAGCAAGGGCACTACATCGCTATTGCGAGTTACAACCTGAGAATTTGTGTCCGTTGGGAGGAGGGCTTAGGGCAGTCCATGCTGTTGTGGTGACCACTTTGTCCTGATGGAACAGTGGTCACTGCAACTTCCTAGTTAGCAGGAAGCCCAGTTTCAAATCCCAGACCGGCACAAATTTTCAACTTGCTGCATTCATATAAACCATTGCTCACTGGCAGCTAATGTCTTTAATTGTTTTGCGCCTTGATTCACAATAGCTGCAAGATCAAAATGGTGTCTGTTCTTTCGGACTGCTATTCTGTCACAGGCATAGTCATTTGCGAAAACAGTCATATCATACGCCAGCTCAGATGTAACTGTTGCACAGCCTTTATGTGGGTATGACCACCAACCAGATGTCCACCCACATGAATGGACACCATTAATTACAGTGTGGCTGAGAGCAGAGTTGAGTACATGGCTGTTTCTCAGCACTGTGCCATCTGGATCACCCCCCCCCCCCCCCCCCCCATATCAACTTCTCTAAACTATGTAGATGGTGACCACCTTACAACACATGCTTGCATCCCACAATCCTCTGGTTCTCAGTCTCCACCAGCCCCTGTCTAACACACATCTTTATACCATCCCCTCCCCATGGCACTCATTCTCATGCTCACCAGCCTGGAGTCTCCCTCTTCTTCAGTTCTATCTTTCCCTCCCAATCCACCTGTCCTCAACACTATGTGCCGTACACAGTTATTTCTGCCTTAGCCAGAATGAGCTCACTGGTAATGCATTCCTACTCCACATGCTTGTTGCCTCTTGCTACCAGCCACTTCTTTCCCTTCCATACCTTCTACCCACTCCTCATTTCCTTTTTCCCTTCACCCCCTCCACCCAATACTACAAGCCATCACAGTTCAGCTGCAGTGCCGGAACAACATAGCTAAGCATGTGTATGTGTATGTCTGTGTGTTTCTGGACTAGCAGCTCTGAAGAAGCACATTGCCCGAAAGCTTAGTATTGTTTCCAGTCTTGTTCATGTACCTGTAAATCACTCAGGGCCTCAAATGTACGGTTTGTTCTTACCTATACTGCTTGCAATACTAAGAAGTAATAATAGTGATTCACTGGACATAAAATCATGCAAGTGAGCCCAGACGAATCAGACTGATTACTTGAATCAGCAATAAAATTAACAATTTACTCATAGACCAATTTATACTAGCAAGCAAGGTTCAAAACATAAATGTTCACTCTCTAGAGAAGTGCTTGCTGTTTTACAAGTTACTTTCAACTAAGCAAGTAGTGAGTAGACAATGAGGTTTTTACTTAAATGGAGACAGAATACAGAATAAAGATCTTAGGAAGCTAGTAAATTTGTTAAAGCCTTACAATATTAATGTACAAAAAGGATTTACTGAGAAAATTTGAAACAGATACTGACATCCAATACATTACAATAATTTCAATTGTGAGGATAAGTATAGTTTGTCAAAAGCACACTACCTGCCCTCTTTGAAGAGAGTATTTATAGAAATATTTCTCATTTGCACAAAACATGTGGGAAACATTTCAAGGTAATGAAAGAATGGAGTTACTAAGATACATGTTCCAGAGCCAAAAGTTCATGTCTACAGTACTGAACTAAAAACTTTATATCAAGAAGCACTGTAACAAAGAAAGCAGAAAGCTCAAAAATAACAGAAGTGAAAAATTTGTATATGCAACGCAAACTGCAACTGCTGTGTGAATGAAGTTATCACCAGCCCACAAATACTACTACACTAATGAAAAATTCTGCACTGTAAAAATACTTAAATAACATAAATAGTACAATCATCTATAGCCCTGAAGTTTGCAAGTATACAGAATTTTAAGACTTTCCTCATAGTTTTCCAGTTATTTTTTTTTTTTTTTTATATCATTAAGATAAGAACTTGAGTATCGTGAAACAGGTAAAAAATTAAATAAGTGGCTGAAATGCAGAATATGTGCTATGGGAGGTAGGTAGCAAAATAAATATTGTAATTTCATTCTTTCTCATATTATGGCTGTATGGCACACTGGTCAGTTTGAAGAATTCCATAAGAAAATCTAGGGTGACACCCCTTGCAATCTTTAAGATAGGTTGTGAAGACTGTAGTAAATTTGATTTCACATTCAGCTATGAAAAAGACGTGCTGCCAACAGATTCTGCACAATTTCCCCATAACTCAAAAATAGGCTCATGTCAGTTTTGTGGAAACATTCAAAAAATTCGACTGGAAGAATGCAAAATCATATACAAGATTGTAACTGGACATGAAACTTGAATATATTTCTAAGAGCCCTAAACTAAGTAGCTATGTCCAAGTTGAGGCAAAACAAAAAAAAGTCACTAGTTTGCAAAGCGCAATGACTGAATGAGACTTGGGCATGCCCAGCATTTGCTTTAGAGAATCAAATGTTGAACGCTGTATACCAACCTGTTTGCCGCAAGTCGCTAATGAAATAAAAAAAATGAAAACTTCGCTTTGTTTTTCATCACAACAATGCCACTGCCACACAATTGCCAAACAATTGATTATTTGTTAAGAACTGCATTATACAACACACAGCTGAACTAGCTCTTTTATTTTTGACTACGAATTTTGGTCAATTTCAGACTATCCATGGGCAGGAACAGGAAAAAACTGTTTGATGTTATGGTCAAATTAGATGCAATTTTTTCCCAAATTCAGTGTTATTTTGTTGCCAAGTTCAGTGCTATTTTGTTGCCCAACTTGTTTCTTCGCCAATTTCACTGTTACCTTTTATACCAATTTTGATCTTATTTGTTTCCAATTTTGGTGCTATTTTTTATGGCAAGTTCACCATTATTTTTTGCCAAATCTGGTGATTTTTTAAAAAATCAAATTAAGCATATTTTTTCCAATTTTGGTTTTTTTTCGATCCTGGTGTTTTTTCCTCACAATATCAGTGCTTTTTTCCAATTTTAGTGTTATTTTTTAAGTTCCATAATACTTCTTTAAAAACAAAATGAACTGTCATTTTAAGATTATACATGAATATCAGCCTTCACAAAAAAGAAGGAAAAATGCAAGTTCAGCATTCAATAGCTGTCAGCTATGAACATCGGTACACTTTCATCCTCAGATTTATAATATTTTTTTAAATGAGAAAATGGCAAATTTTACGATATTTCATAGAAATACCCAAGTTTGTGTTATTTCTCTAAGAACCACTAATTTCATACTACTCTTCATGTTACCACTTTCGCAAAATTTTCCTGTCCCTATCCACGAATCATAAAACCTATTCAACTTGTGTTCAACAACTGGAATGCTTATTCATTCTGAAATGTTACACTACAATATAGCACCAGTAAACCCTCAACGAATCAAACTCCAATGCATAAAACAGCTTCATATGTCTGATTACTTTACATTTGTTGGACTTGGTAGTCTCGTGATAAAGCACATAACAGAAACAAGAGGTTGTGGGGTCAAATACCAGGTCCACAACACATATTTTTCATCTGCCTTTAATCTAGCCTTCACCTCTTAGTGATGTGGAGAATCACCAGGAATGACATGCGGTTCGGATTCCATGTCAAACTGTGGGAGAAATGGGTTAGATTAGGAACACACAAGTTGCCAAAGGGGCGTCTAATGAAGACTTGCACTTGGCTACTGAGGCATACACAACTACTTTACCAGTGAGTTAAATGTCTTAAATTACATTTCATGTCAAGTATCTAAAAGTTTGTTGGAAGTCACTAAGTGCTCTCATTATCAAACACTGGATGAGAATGTTGCTGTTGTGATCTTCAGTGCAAAGACTGGTTTGGTGCAGCTCTCCATGCTACTCTCTTCTATGCAAGCCTCTTCATCTCCAAACAATTACTGTAACCTATTTCTTTCTGAATCTGCTTACTGTATTCATCTCTTAGTCTCATTCTGTGGTTATCACCCTTTTACTCTTCCCTCCAATACTACATTGATGATCCCTTGATTTCTCATAATGTGTTCTACAAAACAATCGCTTCTTCTAGTCAGGTTGTGCCACAAATTTCTTTTCTCTCCACTTCTATTCAGTACCACCTCGCTAGTTACAAGATCTACCCACCTACTCTTCTGTTTTTTTCGGTGGAATCACATTTCAAAAGCCTCTATTATCTTCTTGTCTAAACTGTTTATCATCCACGTTTCAATTCCATATATGGCTACACTCCGTACAAATACTTCCTGACACCTAAATCTATAATCAATGTTAACAAATTTCTCTTCTTCAGAAACAACAATTATGGACAGGATAGACTGCTACTTCTTGTAAAGACAATACACTGAGTTGCAGACACGTCAGAAAGACTGTTACTCGCTAAGATTTTGGATAAAACCTTCATCAGAAGAGAAAAAAATCTGATACGTATTCACACAAGCAAGCACATACCTCACACACATCACTGCTACCTGTGGCTGCTAATGCTAGTCATGTGTGTGAGAGGTGTGCTTGCTTGTGTGAATGTGTGTGTTTTTTCCTTTTCTTATGAAGGCTTTGGGCAAAAGCTTAATGTGTAAAAGTCTTTTTGTTGTGCCTGTCTGCAGCTTATCTTTACAGTAAGTAGCTTTTTATCCTTTTCATAATTATTGGTATTCCAACCTGAACTTTCTACTGACTTTTTCAGAAACACTTTTCTTTCCACTGCCAGTCAACACTTCATATCCGCTTTGCTTCGGCCATTATCAGTTAGCTTGCTGCCCAAATAGCAAAACTCATCTACTATTTTAAGTGTCTTGTTTCCTAATCTAACTCCCTCAACATCACCTGATATAATTTGACTACATTTCATTATCCTCACCTTGCTTTTGTTGATGTTCATCATATATTCTTCATTTAAGACACCATCCATTCCGTTCAACTGCTCTTCCGAGGCCTTTGGCCTCTCTCACAGAATTGCCCTGTTATTGGCAAACCTCAAAGTTTCTATTTCTTCTTCCTGCACTTAAATCCTACTCCAAATTTTCCATTCGTTCGTTACTGTTTTCTCAATGTACAGACTGAATGACATAAAGGATTGACTGCAACACTGTCTCACTCCCTTGTCAACCACTGCTTCTGCACAAATTGTAAATAGCCTTTTACCCCTGCTACCTTCAGAATTTCAGAGAGAGTACTCTAGTCAACATTGACAAAAGCTTTCTTTAAGTCTACAAATGCTAGGTAAAAATACATCTGCCTTTCCTTAGCCTATCTTCTAGGAGAAATTGAAAGGTTAGTGTTGCCTCGAGTGTCCCGACATTTCTCCGGAATACAAATCTTCCCCGAGGTCGGCTTCTACCAGTTTTCCCGGGCTTCTGTAAAGAATTTGTGTTAGTATTTTGCAATCATAACTTATTAAACTGATATACTGTATTCTTCTTGAGAGGATAGTCTGGGTAATTTGCTCTCCGTTTTCACAATGTTTATGATATATCTATTGAACTGTCTCATAAAATCACATAATTTTGGAGGTACATTCACTGATGTATGTGGATATTATCTGCAAAATTTGTTACCAATAGAGTTAGTAGCAAAGAAGTAATAAATTAAAACCTTACACCTGATGCTGAAGTTGTACTACCTGAATGGCCAAAACATAGTAAGCAATAAACTTTTCTTTGTTTTTATCATTTTGTGAGGAGCTGTGAGTAAGACAATGTTTTAAAAAGATTTGAAATTATGTGTAGTCTGCTCTCATTTTCAAACACTGGATTAATATAGTCTGGATAAATTGTGTGTTTGAGTTGTACTATCTCAAGACAAAGACACAGTTTATATCTTCAATACTTAACTCACTGCATTAAACCTTTAATGTAAAGTTATACCTCTTAATGAGTATGTTATAACACCATTTATAATTTTTTTAATTTGGTTAATATTGTATGAAATCCTGAAAATCTAGTTTTTGTTGCCTCTGGAAGACCTTAGGCAACCTGCAACTAGAACTATACACTGTGCAACATTTTAGCTGTTTACTAATATAGATGTGTTATACCCAACATGCCCTCTGTGCTGGTATGTAAACACTACATGGCTTTAATGTTTATGTTCCAAGGCAGACGACATCTTGGGTATGACACAAGTCATACTTTAGCAGAACAAATCGGAATGAGCAACTACTGCCAGTTTGGAACACGCAGTTGGATAGGTTTCACCGAAATCAATAGTAAAAAATAGTACAATTAGTACAGATGTGTGCTGTATAATGCATGTGTTACTATTCCTAAAAGCTGTGCCTACACCAAATATTTTTAACTGCTTATAGCACAGAGAAAAACATGGAATTAATATTTCAAACAATGGAAAATCCAGGATGGAATGTTACAATATTGTATAAAGGAAAGTTGCTACTCACCATATAGCGAAGATGCTGAGTCACAGATAGGCACAACAAAAAGACTGTCACAAATGTAACTTTCAGCCGGTAAGGCCTTCGTCAAAATTAGATGACAAACATCCACATAATTACTCACGCAAATGCAACTCACACACACGGCTGCACTCTCAGGCATCTGAGGCCACACTGTGAGCAGCACAACCAGTGCATGATGGGAGTGGTGGCTGGGTGGGGTTGAGGAGGAGGCTGGCGCGGAGAGGGCGAGGGATTGTAGGGTAGGGGTGGCAAACAGTGACATGCTCTTGGAGAGCACGCAGGGACAAGGTGGAAAGAAGGTAGGGCAGCTATGTTCGGTCGGTCGGGAGGTTGGATGGATGGCAACGGAGAGGTTGGGAAAGGGGGGGGGGGGGCAATAGCAGGAAAGGAGAGAAGCAAAAGACGAGGTGCATGGGGGAATGAGGGCTGTGTAGTGCTGGAATGGGAACAGAGAAGGAGCTGGATGGGAGAGGACAATGAGTAACGACGGTAGAGGCCAGGAGGGTTACGGGATATTCATCTTTTCTGAATTGTGCAAGTGTGAACTTTCCCTGCAATATATCTTACATTTCCATAACCCTCCTGGCTTCAACCTTCGTTGTCCTCTCCCTTCTAGCCCCTTCTCTGTTCCCATTCCAGCACTACACAGCCCTCATTCCTCCAGTGCATCCAGTCTTTCTGCTATCCCACTCCCCAACTCTCCATTTAACCTCCTGACTGCACGTAGTGCCCTAACCTCTTTCCACCTCAACCATGCGCACTCTCGAACAGCATGTCACTGTCTGCCACTCCTACCCTACTATCCTTCCCCCTCCCCGCCTCCACCTCCTCCTACCCCCCATTCGGTCGCCACTCCCATCATGCACTGGTGGTGCTGCTCGTGGTGTGACCTCAGATGTCTGAGACTGCAGTCATGAGTGTGTGAGTTGCATTTGTGTGAGTGTGTATGTGGGCGTTGGTCGTCTAATTTTGACGAAGGCCTTACTGGTCGAAAGCTACATTTGCAATAGTCTTTTTGTTGTGCCTATCTGCAACTCAGCACTCAGCATCTCTGTTACATAGTGAGTAGTAACTTTTCTTTTCACAACATTGAATTTATATTTAAGTGCCCATTTTTGTCTGATTTATCAGTAGACAACTTATTTTTGTCATCTTAAGTCAAACAAAATGTACATAGGCAGTGATTTTTATCACCTCAAGATGATGATGTATCCTTCTGAAACCAAGTTTGGAGGAATCAACATCAGAATGCAAAAAATGTTCCCAGAACTGGTTTGAACACATGCAAGAATGCATGAATTTTAGTCACAAGTATTTTGAGAAACAATAAATGATTTGTACTAAAGAAAGTTTTTATTTCACTGCTTTTGTAAAAACTTAAAAAGTGCCCCTCAGTACCAGGTAGTTCGTGCAGCATCCAAAGACACATTACAGGATAGTTGGAGCCTAAGTACATCATTAGCTACTTCCACAACCTGTGTATTAATGGGGACAGTGTAATGTAGCACTGTTCTATAATTTTAGGGGATGACCCAATTCTCTGTAGGTATCTGATAGCCAGCTGGTGAGGTACTGGAGCTATTAATCATGTATCTGATGTTATATTAATTGACAAAGATAAATGTCATTAAGGCTACACTCAAACAATGGAAACACCAGGTTGGAAATTAAAACTGTAAGGAAAAGATAGATTGCTACTCACTGTAAAGATGACACACTCAGTTGCAGACAGGCACAACTATAAGACACTTATACATTAACTTTCAACCACAGTCTTCATCCGGAAAAGAAAGCAACACACACATTCAATCACACACACAAACGAGCCACCTCATGCACACAAGATCGCCATCTCTGGCAGCTCATACCACAATGGCTGCAACTGAATGTGTCATCTTAATGGTAAAAGACTACGCTTAGTAGAACAATATAAAAAAAATTGAAAGCTATCATCAGAATGGAAATTTGAATTTTTGTCCTCATGCAATTATTTTCTCAAAATTAATTCAAAAACAGCTTTTTATAAAAGCAGTAAGAATTCTGTTCATGAAAAAAGGGCATTTGAAGCATACATATAGCCCAATACTATAGAGTGACCTTTTATCATTTAATAATTAATAATACATCAATGTATCACACAATTAGACAGAAATTAAAAAGAAACATCCACTGACTACAGATACTTTTAAATAATTGCTAGTGTTAAATGACTGCTGGTGATCTAATTGTGATATAAAAGTCTACGGAAACACTAATACCCATTTTCTTAACAAACATTAACAAATATATTTCTCCAAAATACATTTTCCATCACCCAAAAATTTTACTTGTATTTCATAAAAAAATACACTAACCTCAAATGGCTTCTCACCAGTATGTGATCTACGGTGCCGAAACAAGCTGTTTTTGGAGAAGAAACATTTGCCACAGATATCACATTTCATATTTCTTAGGCCATGATGAGCAAGCATGTGATCTGAAACACCCAGAAATGCCCAAAAATTATACACCAAATTTTAGAATTTCAAAATACTACTATGTCACCTTCAAAAAGGAGAGACAAATGAAGGGAACAATGCATATATTGACCACGTGACATTATAAAATGTGACTGTAAATGGTGTGCGAAATAGAACAATATACACTCCTGGAAATGGAAAAAAGAACACATTGACACCGGTGTGTCAGACCCACCATACTTGCTCCGGACACTGCGAGAGGGCTGTACAAGCAATGATCACACGCACGGCACAGCGGACACACCAGGAACCGCGGTGTTGGCCTTCGAATGGCGTTAGCTGCGCAGCATTTGTGCATCACCGCCGTCAGTGTCAGCCAGTTTGCCGTGGCATACGGAGCTCCATCGCAGTCTTTAACACTGGAAGCATGACGCGACAGCGTGGACGTGAACCGTATGTGCAGTTGACGGACTTTGAGCGAGGGCGTATAGTGGGCATGCGGGAGGCCGGGCGGACGTACCGCAGAATTGCTCAACACGTGGGGCGTGAGGTCTCCACAGTACATCGATGTTGTCGCCAGTGGTCGGCGGAAGGTGCACATGCGCGTCGACCTGGGACCGGACCGCAGCAGCGCACGGATGCATGCCAAGACTGTAGGATCCTACGCAGTGCCGTAGGGGACCGCACCGCCACTTCCCAGCAAATTAGGGACACTGTTGCTCCTGGGGTATCGGCGAGGACCATTCGCAACCGTTTCCATGAAGCTGGGCTACGGTCCCGCACACCGTTAGGCCGTCTTCCGCTCATGCCCCAACATCGTGCAGCCCGCCTCCAGTGATGTCGCGACAGGCGTGAATGGAGGGACGAATGGAGACGTGTCGTCTTCAGCGATGAGAGTTGCTTCTGCCTTGGTGCCAATGATGGTCGTATGCGGGTTTGGGGCCGTGCAGGTGAGCGCCACAATCAGCACTGCATACAACCGAGGCACACAGGGCCAACACCCGGCATCATGGTGTGGGGAGCGATCTCCTACACTGGCCGTACACCTCTGGTGATCGTCGAGGGGACACTGAATAGTGCACGGTACATCCAAACCGTCATCGAACCCATCGTTCTACCATTCCTAGACCGGCAAGGGAACTTGCTGTTCCAACAGGACAATGCACGTCCACATGTATCCCGTTCCACCCAACGTGCTCTAGAAGGTGTAAGTCAACTACCCTAGCCAGCAAGATCTCCGGATCTGTCCCCCATTGAGCATGTTTGGGACTGGATGAAGCGTCGTCTCACGCGGTCTGCACGTCCAGCACGAACGCTGGTCCAACTGAGGCGCCAGGTGGAAATGGCATGGCAAGCCGTTCCACAGGACTACATCCAGCATCTCTATGATCGTCTCCATGGGAGAATAGCATCCTGCATTGCTGCGAAAGGTGGATATACACTGTACTAGTGCCGACATTGTGCATGCTCTGTTGCCTGTGTCTATGTGCCTGTGGTTCTGTCAGTGTGATCATATAATGTATCTGACCCCAGGAATGTGTCAATAAAGTTTCCCCTTCCTGGGACAATGAATTCACGGTGTTCTTATTTCAATTTCCAGGAGTGTACATTTAGCATAATGTTAATCTTTGAGGAAGAAGATTAATTACGTCAATTAATTTTGTTTCTTATAATATGGTACACCCCAGGTCTTACATGCTTCACCCACTGTCCCTGCTGTTGAGACATCTTCGCGGGCACCGGGCGCGGTTGGCCCACCCTCTCCCCAAGGGGAGTGACGGGTTCACAAGCAGGCACACAGGGGGAGGGGTTTATTAGTTATTGTGAGCTCCAACGTTAGGGGGGTGATGGAGCCCCTTAGGGAAATAGTGGGAAGGTCGGGGAAGAAGGCCAGTGTTCACTCTGTCTGCTTGCCGGGAGGTCTCATCCGAGATGTGGAGGAGGCCCTGCCGGTGACGATAGAGAGCATTGGGTGCACCCGACTGCAAATTGTTGCTCATGTCGGCACCAATGACTCCTGCCCTGTGGGTTCAGAGGTCATCCTCAGTTCGTACAGGCGATTGGCGGAATTGGTGAAGGTGCAAAGCCTCGCTCGCAGGGTGGACTCAGAGCTAACTATTTGCAGTATCGTTCCCAGAACCGATCGCGGTCCTCTGCTTTAGAGCCGAGTGGAAGGCTTAAACCAGAGGCTCAGATGTTTCTGCGGAGATCTGGGGTGCAAAATTCTCAACCTCCGTCATCGGGTGGAGAAATGTAGGGTCCCCCTGAATAGGTCAGGTGTGCACTACAAGCCGGAAGCGGCTACAAGGGTAGCGGAGTATGAGTGGAGTGCACATGTGGGTTTTTTAGGTTAGAGAATACCCTCCCTAGGCCCGACAAGATGCCTCCTGAGATGCGGCAAGGTCGGAGTAGGCAAAATGCAACACGGAATAACAATATTAATGTGCTAATAGCAAAATGCAGGAGCATCTATAGAAAGTTCCCAGAACTGCTCTCTTTAATAAACGGTCACAACGCCCATATAGTACCAGGGACAGAAAGTTGGCTGAAACCAGACGTAAACAGTAATGAAATAATAAACTCAGATTGGAGTGTATACCGCAGAGACAGGCTGGACAGTGAAGGGGGAGGCGTGTTTATAGCGATAAGAAGTGCAATAGTATCGAAGGAAATTGACGGAGATTCGAAATGTGAAATAATTTGGGTAAAGGTCATGGTTAAAGCAGGCTCAGACATGGTAACTGAATGTTTCTATAAGCCCTCTGGCTCAGCAGCTGTTGTGGCTGAGCACCTGAAGGATAATTTGGAAAATATTTCGAGTTGATTTCCCCACCATGTTACAGTTCTGGGTGGAGATTTTAATTTGCCGGATATAAATTGGGAGACTCAGACGTTCATAACGGGTTGCAGGGACAAAGAAGCCAGTGAAAATTTTTTAAGTGCTTTATCTGAAAACTACCCTGAGCAGTTAAACAGAGAACCGACTCATGGCGATAACATATTAGACCTTCTGGTGACAAACAGACCCGAACTATTTGAAACAGTTAACGCAGAACAGGGAATCAGCGATCATAAAGTGGTTACTGCATCGATGATTTCAGCCGTAAATAGAAATATTAAAAAAGGTAGGAAGATTTTTCTGTTTAGCAAAAGTGACAACAAGCAGATTACAGAGTACCTGACGGCTCAACACAAAAGTTTTGTCTCAAGTACAGATACTGTTAAGGATCAGTGGACAAAGTTCAAAACCATCGTACAATATGCTTTAGATGAGTATGTGCCAAGCAAGATCGTAAGAGATGGAAAAGAGCCACTGTGGTACAACAACCAAGTTAGAAAACTGCTGCGGAAGCAAAGGGAACTTCATAGCAAACATAAACATAGCCAAAGCCTTGCAGACAAACAAAAATTACGCAAAGCGAAATGTAGTGTGAGGAGGGCTATGCGAGAGGCGTTCAATGAATTCGAAAGTAAAGTTCTATGTACTGACTTGGCAGAAAATCTTAAGAAATTTTGCTCTTATGTCAAAGCGGTAGGTGGATCAAAACAAAATATCCAGACACTCTGTGACCAAAATGGTATTGAAACAGAGGGTGACAGACTAAAGACCGAAATACTAAATGTCTTTTTCCAAAGCTGTTTCACAGAGGAAGACTGCACTGTAGTTCGTTCTCTAGATTGTCACACAGATGACAAAATAGTAGATATCGAAATAGACGACAGAGGGATAGAGAAACAATTAAAATCGCTCAAAAGAGGAAAGGCCGCTGGACCTGATGGGATACCAGTTCGATTCCACACAGAGTATGTGAAGGAACTTGCCCCCCTTCTGGAAGCAGTGTACTGTAGGTCTCTAGAAGAGCATAGTATTCCAAAGGATTGGAAAAGGGCACAGGTCATCCCCGTTTTCAAGAAGGGACGTCAAACAGATGTGGAGGACTATAGACCTATATCTCTAACGTCGATCAGTTGTAGAGTTTTAGAACACGTATTATGTTAGAGTATAATGACTTTTCTGGAGACTAGAAGCCTACTCTGTAGGAATCAGCATGGGTTTTGAAAAAGACGGTCGTGTGAAACCCAGCTCGTGCTATTCGTCCACGAGACTCAGAGGGCCATAGACACGGGTTTACAGGTAGATGTCGTGTTTCTTGACTTCCGCATGGCATTCGATACAGTTTCCCACAGTTTAATGAACAAAGTAAGAGCATATGGACTATCAGACCAATTGTGTGATTGGATTGAGGAGTTCCTAGATAACAGAACGCAGCATGTCATTCTCAATGGAGAGAAGTCTTCCGAAGTAAGAGTGATTTCAGGTGTGCCGCAGGGGAGTGTCATAGGACCGTTGCTATTCACAATATACATAAATGACCTTGTGGATGACATCGGAAGTTCACTGAGGCTTTTTGCAGATGATGCTGTGGTGTATCGAGAGGTTGTAACAATGGAAAATTGTACTGAAATGCAGGAGGATCTGCAGCAAATTGACGCATGGTACAGGGAATGGCAATTGAATCTCAATGTAGACAAGTGTAATGTGCTGCGAATACATAGAAGGAAAGATCGTTTATCATTTAGCTACAAAATAGCAGGTCAGCAACTGGAAGCAGTTAATTCCATAAATTATCTGGGAGTACAAATTAGGAGTGATTTAAAATGGAATGATCATATAAAGTTGATTGCCGGTAAAGCAGATGCCAGACTGAGATTAATTGGAAGAATCCTAAGGAAATGCAATCCAAAAACAAAGGAAGTAGGTTACAGTACACTTGTTTGCCCACTGCTTGAATACTGCTCAGCAGTGTGGGATCCGTACCAGATAGCGTTGATAGAAGAGATAGAGAAGATTCAACGGAGAGCTTCGTTACAGGATCATTTAGTAATCGCGAAAGCATTACGGAGATGATAGATAAACTCCAGTGGAAGACTCTGCAGGAGAGACGCTCAGTAGCTCGGTACGGGCTTTTGTTTAAGTTTCGAGAACATACCTTCACTGAGGAGTCAAGCAGTATATTGCTCCCTCCTACGTATATCTCGCGAAGAGATCACAAGGATAAAATCAGAGAGATTAGAGCCCACACAGAAGCATACCGACAATCCTTCTTTCCACGAACAATACGAGACTGGAATAGAAGGGAGAACCGATAGAGGTACTCAGGGTACCCTCCGCCACACACCGTCAGGTGGCTTGCCAAGTATGGATGTAGATGAAGATAAGAGTGGAAGTAAGAATGCACGATATGTAAACAAAAAATCTGCAGAAAGGTTGGCACAATTATTATCTGGACGGTGAAAGTTCTGCACATTATGCAAATTTTCAATTCTTGAGTCAAAATATTATTAGAATGATTGTTGTTATTTTGTGGATTTCTGGTACGGAACTGTAATGATATTCCTACTGTTAAAGTGCTTTTATGAAGAAAACTGTTTAAAGAAACAATAATTTGAGAGTCTGACATCAACAGAAACACATACATAAACAGAAACACAGCTAAAATAAACAAGTTTCATTAACATGAAATTTATAAACTCATGGTTGAAACAAGAGGATTTCACGTACTTCCGTACATTCTACAGTAAACAGCATTACTGAAACTTTTCAAGGAATAAGATTAAGAAGGGAAGTATAATCTTACAAGCAACAAGCTGTATGAATATACTCACGATTATTTGTTGCTAAGAGTTCAAGTGTGTTTTCACAACCGTTTACTATTCGCATGGGCTCATGGACTAACTGCTCGAAATAATTTTCAGGGAATGCATTTAGCACAATTTCAGATTATATTATATGTGTACCTCCTGAATTAAACATGTGTTTTTGCCAACATATCAAGGATAAATTAAAGTCACCACCAACTATTAGCATATGAGTCGGGTATGTGTTTGAAATCACACTGAAATTTTCTTTGAACCTTTCAGCAACTGTATCATCTGAATTGGTAGGTTGGTAAAAGGATCCAATTATTATTTTATTCCAGTTGCTAAGAATGATCTCTACCCATATTAACTCAACAGGAACTATCTACTTCAACTTCACGACAAGATAAACTACTTCTAACAGCAACAAACACACCACAGCCGATAGTGTTAAGCCTATCCTTGCAGAACATCATTAGGTTCTTCACAAAAATTTCAGCTGAGCCTATCTCTGGCTTTAGCCAGCTTTCAGTGCCTATAGCAACTTGAGCATCAGTGCCTTCTATTAGTGCTTGGAACTCCGGTACTTTCCAAAAACAGCTACAACAATTTACAACTGTTATACCGACGGTTCCTGTATTTACGCTCTTCCTGTGTTCGGCCTCTGCTACCCGTGTAGCTGCCTCCTGTGTATAGTGGACTCTTGACCTACTCAGCGGGACCAGAGCCCCAACCACCCTATCGAGCAAGTCAAGGAATCTGCAGCCTACACGGTCTCAGAACTGTCTGAGTCTCTGATTCAGACCCTCCACTCAGCTCTGCATCAGAGGTCCACAATCGGTCCTGTCGAATATGCTGCAAATGATCAGTTCTGCTTTGATCTCACAAGCAAGACTGGCAGCCTTTACCGCTTCTGTTAGCTGCTCAAAACCAAAGAGAACCTCTTCCGATCCAGAGTGACACACATCATTGGTACTGACATGAGCCACCATGTGCAGTTGGCTGCACCCTGAGCTCTCCATGGCATCCGCAAGGACCTGTTTCACATCTGGAGTGACTTCACCTGGTATGCACACTGGAATGACTTCACCTGGTGTGCACACTGGAATGACTTCACCTGGTATGCACATAGAGGGCACGCTGGCTTTCTTCTTCTCCTTGGCTGCCAAGTTTCTGAGGGGCCCTATAACGCACCTAACGTTGAAGCTCCCAACTATCAATAATCCCACCCTCTGTGATTGCCCAAATCTTGCAGGCTGAGAGGTTTCCTCTGAAACAGGACAGGCGACAGCATCTGGCTCAGCAACAGTGTCAGCTCCAGACAGCACCTGGAACCTGTTTGTCAGACTAACCAGGGACACCTTACAAGCAGCCCCCTGGCAAGTCTTTTGCTGCCTGCTACACGCCGGAGCAACCTACGACTCGACCAGAGGTGAGGGGCTAACCTCAGTGCGAACAGTAACTGGGCTGGCCACCAATGAGTATCAATTGGAGGATCCCCACAGCCGGCCCACAACAGTGGTGCCCATCCACTGCAGCTTCAAGCTGTGTAATTGAAGCCATCACATCCAGGAGCTGGAGCAAAGTGTCACCAACTTGGATCGCATTCGCATACAACAATCACAGTCCCTATCCATACTAAAAACCATGGAAAACTACACTACCCAGATAAACGGACTGTCGGCACGTGCTGCAGAACTCTACTGTAGATGCTGAGGAAAACACAGGAACTGTGTCTAATAAATTAGATTAATATGCAGAGATTTAAAAATCCAACTACTGAAGCACTCAGGTGAAACTAAATAATTCCACCCTGATTAGAAACTTGTAATATGTCACAGAATCAGTTTATTTTCTGACGTAAGTGAAAACATGAGAATTGTGGCTATTAGATATTAAATTAACATGCAGAAACTCAAGAAACTAAACTAAGGCACAAAGATCGTATTATACAATTTGCTCTGGTTAGGAAATCGAAAAAGTCACAAAATCGGTTACTTCCCTGTTGCTGTGTCTGTCTCGGCCCACTGCTGCTACCAATCACATCATTTTGGGCACATCATTTTTACATCTAGAATGAAATTTTCACTTTGCAGATGAGTGTGCACTGATATGAAATTTCCTGGAAGATTCAAACTGTGTGCCAGACTAAGACTCAAACTCGGGACCTTCGCCTTTCACATGACTGACAACCCATCCTCACAGCTCCAATTGTGCCAGTACCTTGTCTCCTACCTTCTAAACTCCAGAGAAGCTCTCCTGCGAAGGAGAGCTTCTGCAAATTTGGAAGGTATATTAAGACTGCTTCTGGAAGTGAAAACAGTGTTGGGAGTGGTGCATCAATTGTGGAGGGGAGTATTTCGAAGGATACCATGCACAATAAGTGAAAGGTAAGTGAAGAAAAAATTTGTGGACCAAGTTCTGGGATTTTCTGAACAGACTTCACATGTAATGGAGGGCTTTTCAGGAAGACACAAAGTAGAATTTGAAAAGTAGTCAAAGTTACCATCTACAATGAGCTCAGGCCAGTAAATAATAATGGTATAATAAAATCATTTCAAATAACTTGTGGCTGGTTGCAGTATTTCCTACAGTGTAACAAACAAGCATTAATTTCAAAATTGACTATGTATTCCTTACTTAAAAACTTTCTGACTTCCGTGTGTCACCCTGTATATCTGACCCAAGTCCAAGGGAAATGTTGATCCAAAAATATTTACAGAAACATATGCGTAGTGAATATCAGTGTTTTATATGATGGATATAGTGATGAAGCATCTGTAAGAGTGGCTAATATAACACTTCTGAGTGACTGTGTATATTCTTGGTCATATTAATGTGAGTTGTCAGAACAAGAATCCTGGCAGCAGCATCAAGTCTGTACATGGCAGTGCGCCATGTGTACTCAGAAATAACTCTCATTCTTAGGTAACATGATAATAATGTCTCAGGTGTTACCAAAATTATTTTTTAAATCAAACAATGGGAAATCCAGGATGGAATGTAACAACTATGCACAAAAACAAATCTCCTGTGCCTTATCTTTCCAGTCTTCCACAAACTCCCAAAGTCTCACCGTCTGGCCACAGAGGAGCATTCCCCTCATAATCAGTATCACCCAGGAGTGGAGCAACTGAATTACATTCTCTGCCAGGGTTTTGACTATGTATTGTCGTGCCCTGAAATGAGAAATGTCCACCCATTATCCCTCCCACCCCTGCGACAGTGCTATTCTGCCATCCATTGAACCTACACAATATACTCATCCATTCTTACACAACAGTGCTATTCTGCCACCCATTGAACCTACACAATATACTCATCCATTCTTACACAACCCCTGCTCCCAACTCCTTATCTCATAGCTCATATCCCTGTAATAGCTCTAGATGCAAGACCTGTACCGTACAACCTCCCATCACCACCTACACCAGTCCAATTCACAAACATCACCTATCCCATCAAAGGCAGGGCTACCTGTGAAACCAGTCAAGTCATCTACACGCTAAGCTGCAACCACTGAGCACCATTCTATGTGGGCATGACAACCACTGACAACCACCAAGCTGTCTGTCCGCATGAATGGCCACCGACAAACTGTGGCCAAGAAACACCTGGACCACCCTATTGCTGAGCCCTGCACCCAACACGACATTCTTAATTTCAGTGCAACATGGATCCTTTCCACCAACACCATCTCTTCTGAATTGGGCAGGAGGGAACTTTCCCTGCAATACATCCTATATTCCCATAACTCTCCTGGCCCAACCTATCCAGCCCCTTCCCTGTTACCATTCCAGCACTAGACAGCCCTCTATTCCAAAAATGCACAGAGTCTTTTTACTTCTCTCCCTTTCCGCTACCCCCGACTGCGTGCGACCACCACTTCTCCCCTGACTTCCTCCATCTATCCTCCCAACTGTACCTAGCTGCCCTACCCTCTCTCCACCTTGTCACTGCACGCTCCCCAGCAGCACTTCACCAGCCCCCCCCCCCCCTGCTAAACCTCCCCCTCCCCACCCAGCCTCCTCCTTAGCCCCAACCAGTAGTCTCTCCCATCATGCACTGCTGCTGCTCACAGTGTGGCTTCAGCTCCTGGAGACTGAGGTCATGTGTGTGTGAGTTGCATTTGTGTGTGTGTGTGTGTGTGTGTGTGTGTGTGTGTGTGAGAGAGAGAGAGAGAGAGAGAGAGAGAGAGAGAGAGAGAGAGAGATCTATTTTTGACAATGGTCTTGTTGGCTGAAAGCTTATTTTGTACCTGTCTTTCTGTTGTGCCTATCTGCGACTCAGCGTCTCCACTATATGGTGAGTCGCAACTATCCTTTTCATAAAAGAATTACTTTTACTATTTGGTTATCAACTTTCATACTGGGAGTTTCACAAGGACTAACAGAAGTTAAATTCATTAGCAAAATTAAATTAATGAAACAAAATCAGAGCATGCACATACACGCACGCGCAGCACCCCCCCCCCCCCCCCACAACACAACACAACACAACACACACACACACACACACACACACACACACACACACACACACTTGTGCCCCTAAATAGTGCCAGCTCCAAGTAGGGGCACATGTGTGTGTGTGTGTGTGTGTGTGTGTGTGTGTGTGTGTGTGTGTGTGTTTGTTTGTTTGTTTGTTTGCAGACTGGCTTAAGAAATGATTGAGTCTGAAAGCTAGCAAGTTTTCTCTCTCTTTTGCATGTGTCTCTCGACCTTCAACATTTCTGCTATTTGGTGAGTGGTCTCCTTTACTCCTAAATTATTTACTTTCTACCAGAACTTTCCTATGAAACTGAGGTTGCTCATCTAACAGTAAGCTGACATTTTGTGTCATATGTTTGTTAATTGCCAAAAAGGAAAATCCAGGATAGAATAATGACAACATTATGAAAAAGATAGATTGCTACTCACAACATAGAGATCTTGAGTCGCTAACAGGTGCAACAAAAAAGATAGCTAAACACGCGAGCTTTTGGACACACACACACACACACACACACACACACACACACACACACACACACACACACGACCACTGTCTCTGGCCACTGAGGTCAGGAGTGTGTTTCGTCTACTTCATCAGAAGGGCTTTTGGCCAAAAGCTCACATGTAGCAGTCTTTTTGTTGTGGCTGTCTACAACTCATCACCACCTCTGTACGATGAATAGCAATCTATCGTTTCATAATATTGACATTTGTTAATTTTGAATATTTTCATTCCTTTCTTCTTTCTTTACAGAATGTAAAGTTTTATATTCTACCTCATATGAGTAATTTTCTGTAAGAAGATGATCAGCAAAGGTTGGATCTTTCTTTCCTAAACTCAAGCTTGTGTTATTTTCAGATAACCTAATAGTCACAGCTCTTCCTGAATGACCAATACATACTTTTCCACAGTGCTTGCACATGATTTTACACACCCCACTCTATGCCAAGGATAGCAGTTCGTCTTTACTGTTGTATGAGAATTTTGAAATGCTGCTGGATAGATAAAAAATCTACTCACCAAGCGGCGCAGAACACAAACATGAATGGCAAGCTTTCGAAGCCAGTGGCTCCTGCTCCTTCTTCAGGCAGAAGGGTTTGGAGGGCAAGAAAGAGGGGTGAAGGAAAAGGACTGGAGAGGTCTAGGAAAAAGGGTCAGGGGAGACTTACCGTACGGGACGAGAAGGAAAGACTGATTATTGGGGACTGCATCAGACAAGATATGAAAACCTGAGAGCTTAAAGGTGGAAGACAGAGTAATATGCAAGACACAGGTTACTACTAAAACATCATGCACAAGTTGATTTTCTTGTCTGATGCAGTCCCTAATAATCAGTCTTTCCTTCTCATCCCACACAGTAAGTCTCCCCTGACACGCTGTTCTGGGTGACTTTCCCAAAATCTACCCCTTTTCCTAGACCTCCACAGTCCTTTTCCTTCACCCTTCTTTCTTTCCCTTCAACCCTTCTGCCTGAAGAAGGAGGCATTGGCTACTAAGGCTTGCCAATCACAATAGTCCTTTACGTGTGTGTTCTGCCACCGCTTGGTGAGTAGATTTTTTTATCTATCCAATTAAATAATTTTATAAATGGTTCAAATGGGTCTGAGCGCTGTGGGACTTAACATCTGAGGTCATCAGTCCCCTAGAACTTAGAACTACTTAAACCTAACTAACCTAAGAACATCACACACATCCATGCCCGAGGCAGGATTCAAACCTGCAACCGTAGCGGTCGCGCGGTTCCAGACTGAGGCGCCTAGAACCGCTCGGCCACACAGGCCGGCCAATTTTATAAATAATTGATTGTTTTCACTGATGTGCTGTTGGTATTACAAATTGTTGTTGTGAGACTTTAACATTTTGTTATCAGCAACTCTGCCAGTATAAGGGGTGACACACCAGTTTTTGCAGCTACTAACATACAGGAATAGTGTAATATCCCCTCCCCCTTTTTTTTCTGGAAGTTATATGTTTGTTGGTCTGTAGTTCTGACTGAAATGCAGAATCAGGTAATGGAACAGATATGGGACAATACACCATCAAATGGAAAGCTGCACATTTGTGGCTATTACTGCATCTGTGGTTACAGTTTTACTGTAAATCTAAGTAATTGTCTTCTTGTGCTAATATCTATATTAATATCTCAGAAATTTATTGAAGAGCCTCCCAGCTCCTTTGTGAACTGAATTTTCTCATGGTGATAGTTTGAATGTTGTAGTAATGAATCTGCCTAGTGGTAGTATTCCATAAACGTAAAGCGTCATCCACATATTTGAACCAATACTTAATTTTACAATTCAGCGGCTCTTTCTGCAATATTTTTTTTTTTCTGAAACTGTCCATGAATATATAAGCCAGTGTAGGACTAAGAGGGTAACACACAGCTAGGCCATCAAGCTGACTTCAATATGTGTTTTAAAACTGGAAATATTTCTGTTTTCCACACATTTGAGTAGCAACAATTATGTAATTCTACAGGATTTACTTTAGATTTATGCAAAAGATATTTCAGTAATTATATTCACTTATCAGTAAAATCTGTAAAATATTTCCAGTATGGCATGCATGTCAATATAAGCATACCTTGAAAATCAGCATCATTTTGCAATTCTTTACCACAGGCATTGCATCTCTTCTTCCTGATCTGATGATGCACAGTCTTAATGTGTAAATTCAGTTTGGAGCGATAAGCAAAGCGGTGACCACATTCTGAACAAGAATATGGCTTTTCTCCTGTTAAATGAAAAAAGTTTAGGTATTTTAATATATGAACACAAGATTTATTCTAGTATATTTCTATTATGAGACACTTCAGGGATATACCAATGGTTCTTCAAATGACTTTTTCTATGAGAGCAATTAAACAATAACTAAATAAAAAGCAACTACCTCCCACAGTTTTATAAGTGTACTGAACACCAGCCTATAAATTGAACACTGCTTCATAATATAAAGTTTACGAAGAGATTGCTCATAGATGTGATGTTCAAAGTAATAGTACTTGCAGGTTATGTAACAAAAAACTGAGGAAAGAAACCAATTTAAAAGCTGGAAGCTTTGGTATCATGGAAAATGCTGCAAGATAAACTTAGAAAATGTGTAGCTCACATATACAGATATGTGAGGGGTCTATAATCGAAATACGTGCAATGTAGATTACAATCACCATCAAGAAGGAGGAAGAAGCTGTGGTGTCACCACCAGACACCACACTTGCTAGGTGGTAGCCTTTAAATCGGCCACAGTCCGTTAGGATATGTCGGATCCGTGTGTCACC
Source organism: Schistocerca gregaria (assembly GCF_023897955.1). Classification (NCBI taxonomy): domain Eukaryota; kingdom Metazoa; phylum Arthropoda; class Insecta; order Orthoptera; family Acrididae; genus Schistocerca; species Schistocerca gregaria. The sequence goes on along the minus strand of NC_064920.1, from coordinate 1,082,824,350 downwards.
ACTATCAGTGATTGCAGACTGAGCACCACGGCAAGTCTAGTCTAGAGAGACTCCCTAGCACTCGCCCCAGTTGTACAGCCGACTTTGCTAGCGATGGTTCACTGTCTACATACTCTCTCATTTGCAGAGATGACAGTTTAGCATAGCCTTCAGCTACATCATTTGCTATGACCTAGCAAGGCACCATATTTAGTTACTACAAGTACTATCTTCAAGAATGTATTCTGAACAGATAATATTGTGAATCATGTACCGTCAAGAGCGACGTTCATCATTAATGGATTAAAGTTAAGTATCAAACTAATTATGCCCGCTTTCTGAATTCTCATTCCTTGTCATGTTCCAGACCTCATGTCAGTATAGTTCTTCCCTCCTCATGCTAGCCTGCTTGAACTAAAACGCATGCATTTCGGCCTCCACTCATAACACGGTGTTGGCTCTTCTGCTAACACAAAAGAAGCAATCATAAATTTTCAAACAGATACTGATGTTGGTTACATAACCTATAATAACACTATTTATAAAGATGTGGAAGTGGAAACTCAGGAGGAAAAAGTCTCAAGATCTGTGCCAAATATATAGTGATAATATTAGCTACAAAGCAGTTTTATTTGAAAAAGAAGATAGCAGCCAGGTTTTGCAAAAAGAACACAACCGCACAACAAAAAATTTTGTGCTTGCACCAACACAAACATAACACAAAAAGAAATGTTACACACAATTTTCAGACCATTATCAGATTCTGTTATAGGTAATATGCATATCTCAGCTGTTTTTAAGACAAAAATGAAATTCATAGATGTAGGGACACATCCCCCCTCCCCCCTCCCCCATCCCCCCCTCTATGAACCACTGATCTTGCTGAAGTGGTGCATCTTGCATGCCTCAACAACACAGACATTTGTGCCACAGGTGCAGCCACAACAGAGTGGTATCTGCACAGCTAAGCCAGATAAACATGTGGTTCCTGAAGAGGAGCAGCAGCCTGTTCAGTAGCTGTGGGGATAAGAGTCTGGATAACTGACTGATCTGGCTCTGAAATATCAGCTAACATGGACTTGCTGTGCTGTTACAGCAAACAATGGAATGCAATGGGGAAACTACAGCTATTGATCTTTCTGTGGGCATGTAGTTCTACTGTATATTTAAACTGTGATGGTATCCTCTTGGGTAAAATATTACAGAGCTAACAGTCCCTCATTTGGATCTCCACTTTGGAAATATTCAGGAGGATGCTGTCATCAAGGAAAAGCAAAACTGGCATTCTGTGGGTCAGAGCATGGGATGTCAGCTCTTAATTGGATAGGTAGGTCATTTAATGTGAGAAAAGAAGAGGCTTAAGTTAGATATAAGAGTACAAATTATAGTGTTTGTTCTGTTGTCTGTGGGGGATGCAAACCATCCATACTGTGGTTTGCTTTAGACAGATTTTATTGTGTAAAGCATATGTCTTACAGTGAACGAGATATACTGTCCACCTGTGATATGCTCTATGACGTCAATTACTTGTAGAACAAACACTTTGTGAACAATGTGACTACAGTACAGCTTTCCTTGTCCTCTTTAATAGCTTATCAAAGGATCTGTTAAGCCTCAAATAACTTCTGGTAAACTGAAAACATACAACTGACTGGAATGTTCAATGGCACAATGTTTGTATGCAGGAGCAGTTATTGGAAAAGTACAAAATATGTTTCATACACATAAGGAGAATAAGCTGTCCACTGGAAAACATCAGAGCCTCCCAAATTAGGGTGTTGGAATACTTTTTGATAATATCCAAATGATTTTATATCGGAAATGGATGATCATTAATAAGTTTTGTATGACACGCAGTGTATGCTATGTTTTTTAGCCCCACATGCAAAATAACTGCATAGTGCCCTAAATGTCCAGTCCAATTTATTGGCGCAGTAATTCATTTCAAGTGAAGGTTTAAAATCAGAAATGTGAAGCCCAAATATTGATCACCTGCCTTACATATTTTACATGTTTCTTTACATACAGGGGTTTGGGCCACAAATTTAGAAGATTATAATTAGCCCACACTCATGTTTCAATCAAAAACTTGCAATTTTCAGATTTTACAAAAAACATTATTCATAATATTAATCATATACAGTTCAACAGGTACTACAAAAAATTTGTCAATGGAGTGGGAGAGGTTTGTGACCAATAAATCCTTTAGAACCCTCTTAAACTGAACTTTATTAGTGGTTAAAATTTTTATGGTGGCTGGCAAGTCATTGAAAATGTGTGTTTCTCAATAACTGAAGCCTTCCTGAGCAAAAGTGACTGATTAAAAAACTTCAGGAAGATTATTCTTATTTCTAGTTTTTATTCTCTGCACTCTGCTATTGGTTGACTAAAACTTCAGGAAAATTATTCTTATTTCTAGTGTTTATTCCCTGCGCTCTGCTATTGGTTGGAAAAAAAGATAATTATTCATTAAGGAATAAACACCCACATGAGTAGTTAGTTTGCCCCGTTTCTTGAACAGGTGTCTGCAGGACTTTTTGGGAGCACACTACAAATCATTCATATAACAAGCTTTTGGACATGGAAAACATTAGCTTGGCTTGCAAAATTATCTACAAAATAATCCCTTATGACATTATGGAATGAAAGTGAGTGAAGCATATTAATTTTTTTTTTTTAAATTTTTATGTCACTTACATTTGACAACATCTGCGCAGTTCGGCCTACGTGATACTTAATTTATCATCATAATGTTAATGGATGGATAAAAAATCTACTCATCAAGCAGCAGTAGTAGAACACACACACAAAACCATTTAACTTTTACAAGCTTTTGGAGCCAGTGGCTCCTTCATCTGACAGGAGAGTTGAAGCGGAAGGAAGAGGGATGAAGGAAAAGGACTGAAAATGTTTAGGAAAAGGGGTACAGTTCAGAAAATCACCCAGAACACCATGAAAGTGGAGACTTACTGCACGGGATGAGAAGGAAAGACTGATTGTTGAGAACAGCACCAGATGAGATTTGAAAACCTGAGAGCCTGAAGGTGGAAGACAGGGTAATGCGCAAGACAGAGATCACTGCTAAAACATCGTGCACAAGCTAATAAGAGTAAAAAGAGGTGGGAGGGGGGGACAGCGAAAAATGAACAAGTCAGTAAATGACAGATGTAGAAAACTAAACGGAGTAAAGAAAGGAGTAGTTACTGTGAAGAAATGCTGAGACGTAAGGAATTAATGTAATTTAAGGACAGGTGAGTGGTGAGAACCAAGGACATGTTGTAATGCTAGTTCCCGCCTGCAGAGTTCTGAGGAACTGGTGCCTGAGGGAAGAATCCAGGTGGCACATATTGTGAAACAGACACTGATGTCATGACTGTCATGTTGAAGAGCATGCTCTCTAACAGGATATTGTGTGTTGCCAGTGTACACCCTCTGCCTATGCCCATTCATCCTGACCGATAATGGGTGGTTGTCATGCTGATATAAAAGGCTGAACAATGTTTACATAACTGCTGGTATATGATGTGTCATTTCACAGGTGGCTCTCCCTTTCATGGTGTATGTTTTTCCAGTTACAGGGCTGGAATAGGCAGTGATAGAAGGATGCATAGGGCATGTCTTTCAGTGGTAACTATTACACGGGTAGGAGCCTTAGTACAGGGAGATAGGTGCAGATGGAGCATTGGGGTGACAAGGATATTGTGGAGATTGGGAGGATGAAGAAAAGCTATTCTAGGTGTGGTGGGCAAAATCTCAGATAGGATGGATCTCATTTCAGGGCATGATTTTAGAAAGTCATGGCCTTGTCGAAGCAGCTGATTAATACATGCAAGTCCAGGATAATAGGATAATACTGAGTGACATATGACATTGTTTTTTTTGGAGGGATCAGCTGTACCAAGATTGGAAGTGCTGGTCCAGAAATCTGTTTCTGAATTAGGCTGGTGGGGTAATTACATCCAGTGAAGGCTGAGTTGAGAATGGTGGTGTATTGCTTAAAGAGTTTGCCATGAATGCCAAGGCTATATGGGCGGGAACATTTTACATGGAAAGGATGGTGACTGTCAAAATGTAAGTACTTTTGTTTGTTAGTAGGTTTAACATGGGCAGAAGGGTGTAGCTTGCCTTCAGTGAGGATGACATCAACATCACAAAAAGTGGTGTGAGATTAGGCATAGAACCATGTTAAATTTAATTGGGAGAAGGTATGAGAGATTCCAGGAATTTATTTAACAGGTCAGCCTCATCATGAGTCCATACAGCAAAGATGTCATCAATATAACTAAACGAAAACTAGAGGCTGACTGCCTTATGGATCCCAGGAAAGCCTTTCCATGTGACCCATGAAAAGATTGATGTAGGAAGGAGCCATCCTGGTTCCCATGGCTGTACCACTGATTTGTTTCTAGGTCTGTCCCTCAGAGGTGAAGAAATCATTGGTAAATATAAAGTTGATTACGGCGAGCAAGAAGGATGTCACAGGTTTAGAATCAGGTGGGCATCGACTGAGGAAATGTTCAGCAACAGAGAGACCAAGTATGTGGGGGATGTTGGTATAGAGGGAGGTGGCATCAATGATGACAAGCAAGGTGTACGGTGGGAGTAGGACAAGCACGGATTTCGACAATCTAGGAAATGGTTGGTATCTTTAATATACGAGGGAAGTCTTTGTACTATGTGTTGCAGCTGTTGAACAACTAAGGCAGATATGCATTAGGTGGTTGCTTTGAAGCCAGCAACTATAGGATAGCCAAGATGATTGGGCTTGTGGATCTTAGGAGGAAGGTAAAAGGTGGGAGTGTGCAGTTTGGGTGGGGGTGAGAAGTTCTATGGACTGAGGTGTAAGTCCTTGTGAGGGGCCTGAGGGTTTTAGGAGGGGCTGCAGGTCAGACTGAATCACAGGGATGGGATCTTGATGGCAGATGCTGTACGTAGAGGTGTCAGACAGCTGGCATAGATCTTCACTAACATACTCTTATCAGTCAAGTACCATAGTGGTAAATCCTTTGTCTGCTGGGAGGATAATGATGGAGTTATCAGCTTTTAGGGAATGTAGAGCCTGGAGTTCAGCAGAGGGCAGGTTAGAGACATGTTGTAGGGACCTGAGGAAGGGTTGTGAGCAATGCTGAATGTGAGGAATTCTCGGAAGGCTTATAAGGGGTGATTTTGAGGTAGAGGATCAAGTTGGGATCATGGTCGGATCTGTTCCTCAAGGCAGTGGTCAGTGTGAGGTTTGCTGTTGGATAGGTTTTTGGAAGTGGGTTGCAAAGTGTTATTTCCAGTTGACATTGCCTGGAAAGGCAAATAGGTCCTTCAACACAGCAACATGATTAAATGCAGGTTTAGTGATGAAAGTGAGACCCTTGGATAATACATATATAATTCAGGAGGGGAGAGTTCTTTTGGAAAGAGGTTGAGAACACCGTAATGTTGTGACTAGTTTTTGTGATTAGTCTGGGAGGCAGTGGTAAAGGCTGTGGGATGTTAAGGAAGCTGACAAAGCTCAGTTTGTAGCAGAGGAGTGTTGGTTGACAGTGTGGCTGCTTCGGGAACTGCAGGAGGACAGGATGGAGAACAGCACTGTTGAGGTATTTTAGGAGCAGGTGGGATAACGTTCTGGGGTGAAGTCTAGCATGTTGTTGCAGTCTGAAGTTGGAACTGCAGGATTTTTTAGAAAGAGAGAAGTCTGGTGGAGTGAAAACTGGCACATGAGGCATTTAGGTCACAGATTAGTCGGGTAAATGTAAGAGATTGCTCTATTTGAAACTGTAAAAGAGACTGGTGTAGAGTAGTATTACATCTAGAAACAGTACTTTCAATCTTAGGCCTTTGGGAGTAACTCCAAGGGACAAGCAGATTTCAAAAAACGGAATGTGGGACCTTAATTTTGATAGCGCCAAAGCATATTTTTGAAAAGGGTGGATGTAATATGTGATGGGATTCATCATGGCAAGAGAGAACAGTCTGGAGTGTAAGAAATGGGGAGTGGCATAAATGAGAGGCAGAAGGTGGGAAGAGATAGAAAAACAAGAAACGCAGGGAAAAAATTCAGAAAAATCAGAAACTTAGCATGCAATATGCTTGTCAGACCCTATGCTCCTCCTGATCCCATCTCCCTATACTATGGCTCCTACCCCTGTGACCATACCCACTGCAAGACTTGCTCTGTGCACCCTCCTATCACCATCAATTCCAGCCATGTAACTGGAAAAACATAAACTATCACAAGGAGAGCCACCTTGAAATGACATGTCATATACCAGCTGTTACGTAAATACTGTTCACCCTTTTACATCAACATGACTACCACCCAATTATCAGTCAGGATTAATGGGCATAGGCAAAGGGTGTATACCGACAACACACAATATTCTGTTGCAGAGCATGCTCTACAACATGACAGTCATAACCTCAGTGACTGTTTCACCACTTGCACCATCTGGATTCTTCCCCCACCCACTAGTTTCTCAGAACTCTGCAAGTGGGAACTAGCATTACATGCTCTTGGTTCTCACCACCCACCTGGCCTTAATTTACGTTGATTCCTTCCGTCTCATCGCTTCCTCACAATAACTACTCCTTTTTTCACTCCATTTTAGTTTCTACATCTATCATTTTCTGACCTGTCTATTTTTCTCCACCTCCCTCCTACCTCTGTTACATACTATGCACTTAGCTTTTCACTCAGATTATTAACTCATGATGATGTTTTAGTTGTAATCTGTCTTGCATAGTACCCTGTCTTCCATCTTTAAGCTCACACTTCTCAAATCTCATTCAATGCAGTCCCCAACAATCAGTCTTTCCTTCTTATTCCATCCGGAAAGTCTCCCCTGACAAGAAGTTCTGTGTGACTTTTCTGACCACTGTGCCCCTTTTCGTAAATCTCTCCAGATCTTTTCCTTCATCCTTCTTCCTTTCCCTTCAACTCTTCTGCCAGAAGAACGAGCCACTGGCTCTGAAAGTTTGTAAAAGCTAAACAATTTTGTGTGTTTGTCTCCTGCCACAGCTTGGTGAGTAGATTTTTTATGTATCCAATTACATTATAATTTACCAAGCGGTAAAGCGCCAGTAGACAGGCACAATAAAAAACACACACACACACACACAAACACACACACACACAGAATTTCTAGCTTTCGCAACCGACGGTTGCTTCTTCAGGAAAGAGGGAAGGAGAGGGAAAGATGAAAGGATGTGGGTTTTAAGGGAGAGTGTAAGGAGTCATTCCAATCCCGGGAGCGGAAAGACTTACCTTATGGGGAAAAAAGGACAGGTGTACACCCAAATGTCTGCTTGTGTCTGTGTACGTGCGGATGGATATGTGTGTGTGTGCGAGTGTACACCTGTCCTTTTTTCCCCATAAGACATTTACAAATGTCTACTTGTGTCTGTGTATGTGCGGATGGATATGTGTGTGTGTGCGCGAGTGTACACCTGTCCTTTTTTCCCCATAAGGTAAGTCTTTCCGCTCCCAGGATTGGAATGACTCCTTACCCTCTCCCTTAAAACCCACATCCTTTTGTCTTTCCCTCTCCTTCCCTCTTACCTGAAGAAGCAACTGTCGGTTGCGAAAGCTAGAAATTCTTTGTGTGTGTGTGTGTGTGTTTTTTTTTTTTTTTTTTTTTTTTTTTATTGTGCCTGTCTTCCAGCACTTTCCCGCTTGGTAAGTCTTGGAATCTTTGTTTTTAATATATTTTCCCATGTGTAAGTTTCTTTCTATTTTACTTACATCAATTACATTATAATGTCAATAATTGATTATTTTCATTGTTATGAATTTATCATCAATATTTAATGCCAAGAATTTCACACAGTCAGCATCTTTACCTGAGTGTCATCATATTTTAAACATATGCAGGGAGAAAACCTCTTACAAGTTCTGAGCTACATGTAGTGCGTCTTTTTAAAATTTAGTGAGAAACAATTGGCTAGGAACCATTTTCTGACATCTACAAAAATTTCAATAAGTGCTCCTTATAAAACTGTGCTTGATTTGATACTTCCTGCAATGTTTGTACCAGCTACAAGGTTACGGAACTGAGTATTAACACACGGGTGCATTCAATGGTTAAATACTCAGTGAGAAATTTATTCTTGTCAAAACCACTGTGCAACACACCTGTGTGTGATCTCATGTGGACTTGCAATGAATAGCTCTGATGAAATGCTTTTCCACACAATGAGCAAACATGGTGTTTGGCTTCACTGTGCAACCGAACATGATTACACAATGATGAAGCACTACGAAACAGCTGCCCACAAACATGGCAGCAGTAATTATGGTTCTCTGAATGTGTCATCATGTGGTACCTGCAAACAAAACATAACACCAATGCAGCTACACATTGTGCTTAGGGCAGCAACCCTAAAATTACAACCATCTGAAACAAGTATCTAAACAGCACATTAAAATCTACAGCCAATACATCTTCTGATTTGTCAACACTTGATTTGTTCATTTCTGTTCAAATTCAGCAGCAAATAACTTCAAAAGACAACAAGTATTGAAAAAATAAAAAATTAAAGAAAAATGAGTAGGTTAACTCTATGAAATTACTTCTACACAAAAAATAAAATGATTTTTTTATCAGCTTCTAGCTGCACTGATTCTATTCTAGTTTTTTAGCAAGTGAATAATGAGGAACTTTATGCATGGAGGCGTGTGGCCATAACACTATATTTCTAATACTATAATACACATTGCTGTCTGAATGAAAGGAAAAAAGTTCAAATCCAGTTGACACTGAGGCCTGGAGAGAGAGAGAGAGAGAGAGAGAGAGAGAGAGAGAGAGCATATTTTAAACTAGAGAAGGGTTGTGAAAGGAATAATATGTGAACTTGTTCAAGGAACCACTCAGTATCTGCCTGAAGTGATCTAGAGGAAAATGTCAAAAGCCCAAAAGAAAATGGTAATTTGGGGACTGTTAGTGCAGAATTGCATAAGCTTAAAATTGCTGTAAGTCAACTACCTGCTGCTTCAGCTAATGCTTTTACTCTTGTCTGAAACTGTCAAATTTTGATTAATTGTGGGTGTCTAATCAGTATGTTTGCATCATCATTAATATTTTTTTATTTTGTTAATGACTGTTTAATCTATGAATGTCAGACTCAGAATAGACTAAACATAGGAAGATATGAAGTACTGAACCGTAAGGGATGCTATATTTTATGTTCTGCCATTTATTTATTTATTTTTTTAATTTTATACCTGCAATGGAGTCAGTAATGGAAGCGATAACTGTTTCCACTGTGTGCACATGGCAGACACAAAGCTAATATGATGCTATGAAAGCATATAAGTTTCATCTATTTTGAATTCCATAAAAAGTTTTAAATGTGCACAGTTCCTACCTCAAGGAGCACTTGCTTCTCAATGTTTTGGAACATTTATCACATTTATATTCACGTTTATCATCATGCATGGCCATATGCAAATCATATCTATACTTGTGCAAAATGTTTCTCTCACATATATGACAATGGTAGATACTCTTCTCATTTATTTTTGATTTTTTTGATGATGGATCTTTACTGTTATTTTCAGAATTACTTTTATCAGAGATTAGTGTCTTGATTTCTTCTTCATCACTAGCAAATCTACTTGGATCACTCTGGCCCTGTGCACTACATTGATCAGCTGAGTGAATTTCTACTTCCTCCGAGGAAACATCATCTTTATCCCTGTTTAATGAATCAACAGGATCTCCTGGCACTCCTGAGAATGATACTTCCATGGCTTCAATATTGCCCACATTTTTCTCACTTTCTTTTTGATAACCATCCTCTTTCAGAGTAGTGCTTCCTAAATCCTCAGTGGAACCCTTATCTTCAGCTGATTCTATAATATTTTGCTTATCATCTGTCCTAATCTGTACTATACCACTAGCACCAATACATTCTGTGGCACTTTTTGTGTGACCAGAATCTGAAATAGCTGCACCAACAACCCTGCAACTAGATGATACTTTATGATACTTAGTCTTGCATTTTTGCCGTTTAGCTTTTCTTGACCCAGCTGAATATTTTTTGTTTGAATTTTGTTTCTTAGGTCCACAAGTATTCTTCTTTGGTTTCTTTGATTCATTTGAGGAGTTAATTCTCTCAGAATGAAATTCTAACTCAGTACACAAATTTTCCTTATTATCTGAATTCTCTGCATTATTTTCACTCAGTCTCTTGATTCTGTAATTGAAATTCTTTTCTAATTTTCTTTGTGTGTCACAGCATTTTATATAAAATTGTTGCCAAGAAAATAATTTTTTCATGCAGTCTCCGCAGAGCTTTTTAGGAAAGCCATCATTTTCTTTCACCTGTAAAGTAAAAGAGAAAACAAAATTAAAATTACATACTTTTTCCAGAATTGGTAGATTTTACAATATTTAGCTGCAACACAAACAGTGTGTACTTACTTGTTTGACATGTTCACAAATGTTATATTGTGCACTTTACAAAATGAAAAAATGTAGTATCCTATAGCTATAATATCAATGAGGCACTGCTGGAATCAACGAACTCATACAGGTGTAACACTTTGTAGGGATATGAAATGGAATGAACACACAGATTCAGTCATGGGTAAACAGACTTTGGTTTATTGGTAGAATACTGAGAAAGTGCAGGAGGTTGCTTACAAATCACTCGTGTGACCCATCTTAGAATATTGTTCAAGTGTGTGGGACCTGTACCACAAAGGACTAACAGGGGATATTGAATGCATACAGATAAGTGCAGCACGAAAGGTAACTGGTTTGTTTAATCCATGGGAGAGTGTCACAGAAATAACAAAGGAACTGAAATGGAAGACTCTTGACAACAGATGCAAACTATCCTGAGAAACTCTATGAACAAAGTTTCAAGAGCCGGCTGGAAATGATTACTCTGGGGATGTACTACAACCCCTTACGTATTGCTCACACTGGGATCGTGAGGATAAGATTAGAATAATTACTGTGCACACAGAGGGAACAATCATTCTTCCTGCACTCCATACGTGAATGGAACAGGAAGCAACCCTAATGACTGGCATAATGGGATGTACCCTCTGCCATGCACCTCAAAGTGGTTTGCAGAGTATTGATGTAGATGTAGACTTAGTAGGACATTAAATAAGTAGAAGAGGGCAATGGAAATAATTGTTGAGTACTGCTTAATATGCCAATGGAAAATCCAAGATATGAGGGGGCACCCAAAAAAAACGGAAATACATTACAGTGGGCAGAGCTTGTATAGCACACATTTCTGACACTAGACATTTGTAGCTCAACTCATTGCCAGTTCAGTGCCACCTGCATTGCCAATCTGGCTTGTTCTGTTCATCTGCAGTGACTGTGTTTGCTGACAATGTTTTATTCTTGTTTTTTTTTATGATGGCAAGTTTAAGTGAACAATACGAAGCTATGAAATTTTCTTCTCTGTTTGATAAAAATGCTGCTAAAAATGTTTTGATGTTGTAAATAGCTTACCAAGATGATGCCACAGGAAAAACTCAAGTGTACAAATCGTTTGCTCAATTTAAAATTGGCAACATGTTGATTGATAACAAAAATCATTCTGGACGTCCATCAACTAGCCAAATCGCTGAAAATATTGAAAAAATTTGAGCACTTGTGTTCACAAACTGTCGATCGACAACTGATAATCATAAGAAATTAGTGAGTTATCTTGGAGCTTGGTTCAGACCCAATATATGGCAGACAGTAGACTGGTTCTTCCACCACAACAACACACCTGCACACACAGTCGTCTCTGTTAGACAGTTTTTGGCTAAAAATAGCATGTTTCCACTGCCCCATGCACTTTACTCACCTCACTTGGCTTCCTGTGACTTTTACTTATTTCCTTGCATGAAAAGGGGCATGAAAGAACACCAGTTTGACAACATTGAAGAAGTCAAGCAAAAATGAGGGAGGAGCTGTCAGCCTTTTCTAAAGTTAACTATAAAAAAATGTCTCGAATAGTGGAAGCACCGGCGGGACAAATGTATTAGTTGTAATATAGAGTATTTTGAAGGAGATAAGGTTGTTTTGTAAACAAACTTGAAAATATATAGCTATTAAAAACAATTCCAGTTTTTTGGCTACCCCTTGTACAACGAAAGTATTATGATCCTTCTACGAGACATCACCTTGTCAACAGCCCTTTCATAGCAGAAGAGGAGGATTTGTGCATTCCTGTGAAGCTGGGACTATGGTGGCAATAGTGTAGCTACAGGTACAGCCACTCAAGCTGGACAGGCCTGGACAGAGGAGTCACACAATGAATACACCACCCAGTCTAGAGCAAGGAGGACTCAACAGATGTAGTAAGTCAGTCTTCGAAGGACTGTAAACTCTACAACAAATCCAGATCCTCCACGATAAAAAAAAAATAACATTAGGGAATTTCAATCATTGCATCAGCATATAGAAAACATGATCTTGGCAAGAAGAAAAGATAAAAGATTTTGCAATAGCAGCTTGATATACATAAAATATTAAAAGAAAAAATGGGAAACTAGAAGGAAGAGTGGTAAGAATTGTGAAGTTTTGGTATTATATTGTTGCTCTTTGATAAGTGAGGTTGCAACGGTAAGAACAGATGGATGTTCTACGGTATCTCTATCGCATACATCTACATCTACCTACATTTACACGATTACTCCACAATTCACAATTAAGTGCCTGGCACAGGGTTCATCGAACCACCTTTAATCTACTTCTCTACCGTTCCACTCTTGAACAGCACACAGGAATTATGAACTCTAAAATCTTTCTGTAAGAGCTCTAATTTCTCTTATTTTATTATTATGATCATTTCTCCCTTTGTAGGTGGGAGCCAGTATAATCTTTTCACACTCTGAGGAGGAAGTTGGTGACTGAAACTTCATGAGAAGATGCTGCCGCACAAAAAGCCTTTATTTTAGTGACTGCCACCCCGATTCATGTACCTTATACGTGGCACAGGATAATACACAATGAGCTGCCCTTCTTTGAAGTTTCATGATTTCCTCTGTCAATATGTATTATGTAGATCCCACACCACACACCAGTACTCCAGAAGATTGTGCACAAGCATAGTCCAAGCAGTCTCTTTAGTAGACCTGTTACATTTTCTGAATGTTCTGCCAATAGAATGCAGTCTTTGGTAGGCTTTCCACACAACATCAGCTATGTGATCATTTCAATTTAATTTATTTATAATTGTAATCCCTGAGTATTTAGTTGGGTTTGCAGTGCTGAGATTTGTGTTACTTACATCTGCATCTACACGGCTACTCTACAAGTCACACTTAAGTGCCTGGCAGAGGGTTCATCAAACCAAGTTCACAATAATTCTCTATTATTCCAATTCCTGTGTGAGCTCTGATTTCCCTTCTTTTATTACAATGAGTGTTTCTCTCGATATAGGTCACTATCAACAACATATTTTCACATTCAGAGGAGAAAGTTGGTGGTTTAAATTTCATGAGAAGATCCCACCACAACAAGAAATGCCTTTGCTTTAATGATGGCTGCCCCAAATCCTTATTATGCCCATGACACTCTCTCCCCTATTTCTTGATAACATAAAGTGTGCTGCTATTCTTTGAACTTTCTCAGTGTACTCTGTTAACCCCATCTGGTAAGGATCCCACGACGTGCAGTACTCCAAAAGAGGACACAGTCTTTGGTTTGCCTTCCCCACATCATTTTCTATGTGTTCTTTCCAATTTAAGTTGTTCATGCTTGTAATTCCCAGGTATTTGCTTGAATTTATGGCCTTTAGATTTGACTGATTTATCAGGTAATCAAAGTTTAAGGGATTCCTTTTAGCACTAAAGAGGATGACCTCACACTTTTCATTAATTAGGATCAACTGCTAATTTTCACACCATACAGATATCTATTCTAAATCATTTTGCAATTTGTTACTAGATGATAAATGACAGTACCATCTGCAAACAACCTCAGACAGTAGCTCAGATTGTCTCCTACATTGTTTATATAGTAAGGAACAGCAGAGGGCCTATAAGGAATGCCAGAAAGCACTTCTGTTTTACTCAATGACTTTCCCTCAGTTACTACAAACTGTGATCTCTACGACACGAAATCACGAATCTAGTCCCATGGTTGAGAAGATATTCTGTAATCACGCAATCTGATTCCAAACAACTTGTGAGGTACAGTGTCAAAAGCCTTCTGGAAATCTAGAAAGGTTAATTAATTTGAAAACCCGTGTCAATAGCACTCAACACTTTATGTGAGTAAAGACCTAGTTGTGTTTCACAAAAGAATGCTTTCTAAATCTGTGTTGACCTTGTGTCAATAGACAGTTCTCTTCAAGGTAATTCATAATGTCTGAACACAATATATGTTCCAAAATCCTGCTCCATATTGACATTAATGATAAGGGCCTGTAATTCAGTGAATTACTCCTACTGCCTTTCTTGTACATTGTTGTGACTTGTGCCACTTTCCAGTCTTGGGTACGGATCTTTCATTTAACAAGTGATTGTATTTGATCGTTAAGTATGGAGCTATTGCATCAGCATACTCTGAAAGGTATCTAATTGGTATGCAATGTGGACTGAATTTGCTTTTATTAAGTGGTTTACGTTGCTCCACTACTCTGAGGATATCTACTCCCATGTTACTCATTTTGGCAGCTGCTCCTGTTTCGAATTTTGGAATATTTACGTCGTCGTCTTTGGTGCAGGAATTTCGGAAGGCCAGGTTTAGTAACTCTGCTTTGGCAGCACTGTCATCAATGGTATTTCCATTGCTATCGCACAGAGAAGGCACTGATGTTGTCTTGCTGCTAGCATACTTTACATATGACCATAATCTCTCAGGATTTTCTGCCAGGTTTCGAGTCAAAGTTTCATTGTGGAAAATATAATAAGCATCTCACATTGAAGTCTGCGCTAAATTTTGAGCTTCTGTAAAAGATGGTCAATTATGGGGATTTTGTGTTCATTTAAAATTGGCATGCTTTTTTTGTTGTTTCTGCAATTGTGTTTTGTGTACCATGGTGGATCAGCACCATCATTTGTTAATTTATCTCTCAGTTGCTGTTGATACTATTTCTCTGAATTAAAGTCACATATGGTCAACACTTATGCTGTTAATTTCAAAGGTGTGGAGATTGTCTCTCAGAAAGCTGTTGGTGAATTTTTATCTGCTTTTATGAATAGATATATTTTTATTTTATTTTTGGTGGACTTGTTAGTTATGGTAATCAATCTTTCCATGACAAACCTGTGTTCACTAATCCCTGCATCCATTTTGATGCTCATTATTAGCTCAGGACTATTGTTGCTAAGAGGTCAAGTGGGTTTTCACAACCATTTATTATTCAAGTGTGCTCATGAACTAACTGCTTGAAATAATTTTCAGAGAATGCATTTAGCATGATTTTGGACGATGTTTTATGTGTACCTCCAGATTTAAATATGTATTTTCACCAACATGTCGAGGATAAACTGAAGTCAACACAAACTATAACTGTATCAGTCGGGTATGTTTTGGAAATTAGATTCAAATTTTCTTTGAACCTTTCAGCAATTGTATCATCTGAGTTGGGATGTCAGTAAAAGGATCCAATTGTTATTTTAGTGTAGTTGCCAAGAATGACCTCTACCTTCACTAATACACAGGAACTATGTACTTCAGTTCTACTACAAGATAAACTGGTTCTAACAGCAACAAACATGCCACCACCAATTGTATGTAATCTATCCTTCCCAAACACCGTTAGGTCCTTTGCAAATATTTCAGGTGAAGTTATTTCTGCCTTTACTCAGCTTTCAGTGCCTATATTGATTTGAGCATCAGTCTTTCTATTAGCACTTGGAGCTCTGGTTCTTTCCCAAGACAGTTGTGACAGTTTACAACTGTTTTACCAATGGTCTCTAGATCTACATTCTCCCTGTGTTCGACCTGCAACCTTTGAACTGAAGCCCTTCAGTGTTTCCCTGAAACCTTCTAACCTAAAATACCCAGTCAGTGCCACAAACCCTGCTACCTGCTTAGCCACTTCCTGCAAGTAAGGGACTCCGTCCTACTTAGTGTAACCCAAACCCCTACCACCATCTGAGTCTCTGATTCAGACGCTCCATTTGACTCTGTACCAGAGATCTGCCTCGGTCCAGTCAACTATATTGCAAGTGGTCAGCTCTGCTTTCATCCTGCAAGTAAGACTGCAGCCTTTACCATTTCAAATAGCTGCTCGAAACCAGAGAGAATCTCTTCCAATCCAAAGCAACACACATCATTGTTACTGATGAGTGCCACCACATACAGCTGGCTGCACCCTGGGCTCTTTATGGCATTCGGAAGGACCCGTCCCATGTCTGGAATGACTGTACCCAGTAGCCACGTGGAATGCACACTGGCTTTCTTCCCATTCTTATCACCCATGTCCCTAAGGGCACTTTTCTATTAGTATTCATGTGTATGACTTCACACTTTTCTTTATTCAGAGTCACCTGCCACTTTTTACACCATACAGATATCTTGTCTAAATCATTCTGCAATTTGTTTTGATAATCTGATGACATCACGAGATGGTAAATGACTGCTTCATCTGCAAACAATAATAAGAGGAGGGTTTCTCAGATTGTCTCCTAAACTGTTCATGTAGATCTGAGACAACAGAGCAGCTATAACACTTTCTTGTGGAATGATAGATATTACTTCCAGTTTACTTGGTAACTTTCCATCAGGTACTATGAAATGTAACCTTTCTGACACGAAATTGTGAATCCAGTCAAACAACTGAGACAATACCCCACAGGCAAGCAATTTAATTAGAAGTTGCTTGTGAGGAATGGTGTCAAAAGCCTTCTGGAAATCTAAAAGTATGGAGTCAATTTGCCATACCCTGTTGGTAACACTCATAACTTCACAAGAATAAAGAGTTAGTTGTGTTGTTTTTCACAAGAATGATATTTTCTGTATCCATGTTGGCTAATTGTCAATAATTTGTTTTCTTTGAGGTGATTCATAATGTTCGAGCACAGCGTATGTTCCAAAATCCTGCTACATATTGATGTTAGTGATATTGGTGTGTAACTGAGTGGATTATTCTAATATCAACTTGTTCAATTTTCCAGTCTTTGGGTTGGATCTTTCAACAAGCAAGCAGTTATATATGATTGCTAAGTATGGAACTATTTCATCAGGTTAGTAGAAAAGAAAGAACAGGACAGTCTGGAACAGGTAATGCAAATGTGAACATGGGGACTTTAATAAGCTGAGAATAAAAAGTAGCCTCAGGAATATAGCAATAATAACAGAAAATATAACAGAGGAAACAAAAGTAAGAATAAAAGAACAACTTCATAAGGACCGTGAAGTCGAGTAGTAAAGTATGTGTGTTGTGATAGTGCCACGACATTTAACAGTGCCGCCACGACAGTACGCACAAACGGCGATAGAGGCGCTCCACAAATCGGCTGAGCACGGGAGCGCCACCTAGCTACGAATGGCGCCGGCCGCATGTCACGGCACGGCAGTCGAATACGAGAGACTGAGTTGTAATCATGTGATCAGCTATTGTTTCTAAGAGAGAGTGTGAATATCCACGCAATTATTGTGATTAAAGGTTATAACACTTTTTGGCGACGAGGTCGGGATATTTTCACTGCGTTGTGGATTTGCGTGTTCGTGACGGGGCAGACATGGAACAGCTTATGCAAGCGCTCATTGAATAACAAACACAGCTGACGGCAGCGATTCAGGCGTCGTCGACGTCGCTTACTCATCGTCTGTCTTCCTCTTCTCCGCCTCCATTCCCTCCTTACGACGAGGCCGCTGAAGACTGGGAGGATTATGAGAAGCATTTGCGGCAACACTTCTTGGCTTTTGGCGTTGTCGACGCTCCTATGTGTAAGTCATTATTTCTATCTTGGATTTCCCCTCGAGTCTATCAGCTGCTATCTCAGTTAGCCCCTCTGCGGGAACCAGCATCCCTGTCCTTCCAAGAAATGTGTGACTTATTGTCTGCCTATTATCGAAAAAACACCCACGTCGTTGCCGCCCGCGTGGCGTTCTACCGGTGTCGTAAACAGCCCCATCAATCTTACCGGACTTGGGCGGCGGAACTACATGGTCTGAGTAGGAAATGTCAGTTTGTCACGGACACTCATCACGAGCCTTATGCTGATTCAATGGTTAGGGATGCTATTCTAAGGCTTGCTCCTGATAAAGAAGTTCGGCAACGTGCCCTACAACTGCCAAACCCATCGTTGTCGGAAGACCTAAGCATCGCTCAATCCTTTGAAGTGTCTCACGCTGCTGGTGCGCAAATAGACGCGCGGTGTCATGTAGGCGCAGTACAGTCAACTCTCGACAAGGACAATTTGCTTGTTGCACAGGAGAACGAAGATGTGGCGGCGGTTCACTCGCGTAAACAACGACTCGTTGGGCCGCAACGCTCGCAGCGAAACCAGCAACCACAGAAGCCGGTTCGTTCCGCGCTTCCTTCTTGCCCCTGTTGTTTCGTACAGCACGACAGGGCAGCGTGTCCAAAACGTTGGTCCACATGTAATTCATGTAGGAAAAAAGGCCACATTGCTTCTGTGTGTCAGTCCCATAAAGTTCCTGTCGACGAGGACGAGGCGTCGGACATGGATGTTCACTGTGTGCTTTCTCAAACAAATAAGTTGTTTGTTACTGTTCGTGCTCTGAATAAAGACATCCGCATGCAAGTGGACACTGGCTCTGCAGTAACTCTCATTAATTCTCGCACGTATTTGGCGTTGGGCTCCCCTCCTTTGTCTCCAGTTACGCGAAATCTGAGGACTTATAATCAACAGAAAATTCCTATCATGGGCCAGTTTGATGCTTCCACTGCCTACAAGTCTGTTGTTCGGCCACTCACGTTTTATTTGGTGGATCATGCGGGCACTGAAAACCTGTTCGGTTATGATGCTTTCCAGTTGTTCGGGTTCTCCATTGATGATGATGTGCACCTCGTATCTGAGGACATTCCGTATCAACAGCTGGATGGATTGTGTTCTGAATTTTCTTCTGCGTTCTCTGCTGGTCTGGGTTGTGCCAAGGATTTTGCAGCCCACATTACTCTTAAACCTACGACTCGCCCTAAGTTTTTCCGGGCACGCCCTATTCCGGTGGCGTTGCGTGCACCTGTCAAGGCTGAGCTAGACAGGTTAACAGCTTCAGGGATTCTCCTTCCGGTTACCTCCAGCGAATGGGCATCGCCGATCGTGGTGGTTTCTAAACCAAACGGGAGTCTGCGATTGTGTGGTGACTTTAAAGCCACTGTCAACGCTCAGAGCCTCATTGACACTTATCCTCTTCCTCGTCCTGAGGAGTTGTTTACCAAGCTCGCTGGGGGCCAGTTCTTTTCCAAACTTGACTTATCGGAGGCGTACCATCAGTTGCCGTTGGACGCTCCTTCCAAGGACTTTCTCGTTATCAACACTCCTTGTGGGTTGTATCAGTACCAGCAATTACCATTTGGCGTCGCTAGCGCACCGGCCATTTTTCAGCGGTTTTTGGAATAGCTCACGGCTTCCGTTCCCGGCTTCATAAACTATCTGGATGACATTGTTGTCATGGGAGCCTCCACTGCGGAGCACCTTCGTAATTTACGTTCACTGTTTTGGGTTTTGCATTCGGGTGGGTTGAGGTGCAATCTGGACAAGTCACAGTTCTTCCAACCCTCCACTGAGTATCTTGGTTTCCACTTGTCCCGTGAGGGTATACGCCCTCTCCGTCAGCACGTTGCGGCCATTAACGCTCTACCCCGGCCGTCTATGGTCAAAGAACTTCAGGCGTTTCTAGGCAAGATTGCTTATTATCACAAATTCATTCCATCCGCAGCGGCGGTAGCTTATCCTCTGCATCAGCTGTTACGCAAAAACGTCCCCTTCTGTTGGTCCGACGGGTGTGAGCAGGCTTTTGTCCGCCTGAAGGCTCATTTGCAGTCAGCGCCTTGTCTTGCCACATTCCGTCCGGGTCAGCACTTGGTTCTGGCGACTGACGCGTCGCAGTATGGCCTAGGGGCTGTTCTCGCCCATCGGTATGAGGATGGGTCGGAACGACCCATCGCCTATGCTTCCAAGACCCTCAATG
This sequence comes from Schistocerca gregaria, assembly GCF_023897955.1. Lineage (NCBI taxonomy): Eukaryota > Metazoa > Arthropoda > Insecta > Orthoptera > Acrididae > Schistocerca > Schistocerca gregaria. The sequence continues at coordinate 1,082,804,311 of NC_064920.1, read as the reverse complement.
AGGCGCAACGGCGTTACTCTCAAATCGAAAAGGAGGCGCTCGCTATCATTTATGCTCTAAAAAAGTTCAGCGTTTTTTTGTATGGTTCTAAGTTTCACCTCATCACCGACCACAAACCGCTGGTCTCTCTGTTCAGCCCCTCGGCGTCACTTCCGGATAAGGCAGCTCACCGCCTGCAACGTTGGGCCTTATACTTGTCTCGTTTTCATTATGAGATTCACTATCGCCCCACGGCCCAGCACGCCAATGCTGATGCATTGTCGCGATTGCCGATGGGCCCCGACCCTGTTTTCGATCGTGATGAACTCCTCTGTTTCCACATTGATGAGGAAGAACGTCGTGCGGTCGAGGGCTTTCCACTTACAGGTTCGCAGGTCGTGTCGGCTACTGCGCGGGACCCGGTCCTGCGTCGGGTGATCGGTTTTGTTCAACGAGGTTGGCCGGACAGGACCAAGGGCCGGGCATCGGATCCCCTTCGCAACTACCATGCCTTGCGCCTTCGTCTGTCTGTTCGTGATGGTGTTGTTCTTCTGGCCACGGATGGCGCATCTCCACGGGTCGTGGTGCCAGCCTCTCTTCGCAAAGATGTTCTTAAACTGTTGCACGGAGGCCATTGGGGTATTTCTCGGACTAAGTCCCTGGCCCGCACGCACGTTTATTGGTCCGGTATTGATTCAGACATCGCCCATATGGTTGCTGCGTGTGGCCAGTGTGCTCAACAACTGGCGGCACCTCGTACAATGCCCTCTCCGTGGCCTGATCCAGCTCAGCCATGGGAACGGGTGCACGCTGACTTTGCTGGCCCCTTCCTCGGTACTTATTGGCTACTGTTGATTGACGCCTTCTCAAAGTTTCCGTTTGTTGTTAGATGTCCGTCGCCCACCACTGCAGCGACGACGCTGGCTTTTTCCAAAATCTTTGCGCTAGAAGGTCTTCCATCCACGATCGTCACGGACAATGGCCCTCAGTTCTCTTCACAGGCCTTCCGTGATTTTTGTACTGGACAAGGGATTCATCATGTTACCGCACCTCCCTTCCATCTGCAATCGAATAGGGAGATCGAGCGCCTTGTCCGCACTTTCAAATGCCAGATGAAAAAATTCCTTAGTGATTTTTCCACAGATGCCTGCTGCAATTTCTGAGTTCTTATCGCTTCATGCCTCTGGGTGATCGCAGCCCTGCTGAACTCTTGCATGGCTGCTAACCGCGCACTCTACTGCACCTGCTTCACCCTGTCAGGCCTTGTACTGTGTCCCCTAGTGCGGGAAAATACTTGGTGGGCGCCGACGTGTGGGCACGAGGGTATGGACCTCGCCCTACATGGATTCCAGGGGTGGTCAAGGCTCTTCGCGGCTGCCGGCTTTGTGAAATCCGTACGGGCGACGGCACGGTTGTTCGCCATCACGACCAGATGTGCCCACGAGTGGTGGCCACGGCGGAGCCACCGCCCCATCCTTCGCCTCCACCAGCCTGAGGCACCAGTCCTGTCGCTGCTGCCGATCTACCGTCCATGTTGATGCAGCCGCCGTCGCTGCCGCTTCCAAGTACTCGGGAACCGGCCCCAGTCACGACGCCGCCTTCTCCGGGACCCATCTCGCTGGAGCACACTCCCAGGTCAATGACACCTATGGATGCTGCTCCGGAGTTTTCACCCATCATCTCATCCAGGAGGCACGTTCCACGCACGAGCTTCCATCCTGGACATTTTCGACCATACTCTCGTGTCTCTTCGCGGGATCTCCTCGGGGCCTCACAAGAGGCCATGGATGTCTCAGCGCTGTCCATGTCTCCAAGGAAGTGAGTGTTTATTTTTTTCAAGGGGGGAAAAGTGTTGTGATAGTGCCACGACATTTAACAGTGCCGCCACGACAGTACGCACAAACGGCGATAGAGGCGCTCCGCAAATCGGCTGAGCGCGGGAGCGCCACCTAGCTACGAACGGCGCCAGCCGCATGTCACGGCACGGCAGTCGAATACGAGAGACTGAGTTGTAATCATGTGATCAGCTATTGTTTCTACGAGAGAGTGTGAATATCCACGCAATTATTGTGATTAAAGGTTATAACAGAATGAAAATTAAATTTACTGTTCGTCTGGGGACTTTAATACCATACTGTATCAAAAGAATGGGAAGTGTCAGGGAGATGAACATTAGATGATGGAAATAATGACAATGTAGCTAAGTTATGTCAGTTTGCTGCCAAAAGTAACTTAAGAATACTTGTCTTCAACATAAAAGGATACATCCTGGAACATGGTGGAACTTGAAAGGTGAGTGAGACCTGTGGTTACAAAGATTGGCAATGTATTGCCATGAATGAGGCAAAAACTGTGATGCAATAAAAACTAGAGGGAGAGAGAGAGTGATAAATTATCTATTATAAAGAAAATCGGAATGGAAAAAGAGAGTAAATTGGAACAACAGAAACTAAGTATTTTGGTTACGTGTTAAATCACACAAATCTAAATGCATTTAATTCAACGAAATATCCAGGGATTACAATGACCAATAACTTAAACTGGAATGATCACAAAGAAAATGTTATGGGGCAGGCAAACTGAAGACAGTGTTTTACTGGCAGAAAGCTTAGAAGGTGCAACATATAGCTATTAAAGAGAGTGCCTATACTACTTCATAAACATTTTATTTTTATCTGTTATTACATTTATGTTATAATTTCATGTACTGACACATATTATGACCTTGGAGATTTACTCCTCAATTTGGTACTATGGAACTTGATGTGTAAATAAAATAAAAATATTTGTGTGCATCCTCTTCTTGAGCACTGCTCCACAATATGTGACCCTTACCAGATAGAACTGAGAGAGGTCATCAAAAGAGTTCAAAGAAGGGTAGCTCAATTTGTATTATTATGAAATAAATGAGTTTGTCATGTATATGATACACAAGTTGGGTTGACAATCATTAAAACAAAGGCAAATTTCTTTATGATGAGATCTTTTAACAAAATGTCATTCACTAAATTTCTCCTACAATTACAAGAATATTTTATACATGCCCACCTACATAGAGAGAAATCAGAGCTCACACAGAAAGCTTTAAATGTTCATTTCTTCTGCACATTGTTCGAGAGTGGAAGGGTAGAGAAAAAGTATGAAAGTATTTCAATGAATTCTCTGCCAGGCACTTGAGTGTGAATTGCAGAGTAGTCATCTAAATGTAGAAGGGCCTCAGAAAAAGTAAAAAACATTAACAAATGAAAATGAAGACAGAAATAATATAGATTAGACTTTAACATCTCACTGATAACAAGGTTATGACTGGGAACAAGCTCAGGAAGCACAAGGATTCATCAGAAAATTGGAAATGTCCTTTTTAAATAAACCATTTCCCCATGCCTTTGTGTTCTGAGGAATTGTTCATCTCCTTTTATACATACCAACACTGGCATCTATAAATGGAGGTAGCAGGGGCCTGGAGATGAGGAGTCAAAAAATAAATAAGTGTCCAGGCAAAGAATGGTAACCACAATTACCAATGGAAAAGCTTGGATGGTGGTTACACACATCTTGGTACAAGGTAAGAGTTGTTTTGAAAGTGGTATGTCCGTTTGTGGAGAAGGCTTTCCAGTGAAAGAGCTGGTGTAGTAAGCAGTGAGAGCATGCCTCTGAAAGTCTTACAGACACAGGAATATGAATTGTAAGGCAAAGTATTTATGTGACTAGCAGGATGTTGCAAAGAATTTTTAGTGGGGTGTGGGAGCATAGGGTGGAGGGGTTAAAATTAGGCTACTGTGGGTAATATGGGGAGAATAAGGTAGAGTGTACCTCGTTTCATGGCATATTTCAGGATATCACAGTCTAGTGAATAAGTTGTTCAATACAACAAGAGTCAATTTCTTCTTAAGTTTGTTAAGGAAAAAACAGTTGAAAATCTATAAACGGCGCACTCTGTCAGAAATTATAATTTAATATTAAACTGCCCAATGAAATAATAGAAATAACTGCCTATTTAAAAAGGCAGTCAAAGTGTACCTCCTAAATAAAACATACCACACAGTTAAAGATTTACAGAATTCAGAGTAGTTACCAATAAATTTTTAAAAAATGGGATTGCAGGTGCTTACTACTAATGCCTCACTACTTTTGTGTTCAATATCTCACTCACCACAAGGGGATGCTGACTCAATGTTTCATATTGACAGGAGATGTAATGAAGGTGTGGCTGCATGATCGTGATTCTAAAGCCAACTCCAGGTGTATGGGGTTGTGTGCAGTGGAAAGTGTGAAAAGACTAAAAGAACAGTTCGTAATTATGTTTGTTATTACTGTAATTTAAATGAACAGTGCCTAATTCTTTTTGTTGTAAATTTGTTTGGAAAAGACAAGTTACATATAAAAGATTACACTCTAGCAGCTAACTCATGGAGAACTAATATGGTAAAAGAAGGAGTTGTTAAATACATTACTACATGGGCACAAGATTAGTAACATTGAGACCAGCAGATTTTGTATTGACCAACAGAGAGCATTGTGTGCTTGTGAACTAATACTGAAAAATAGTTCACTTTTAATTGTAGCTTTATATGGTCCCCACTGGGAAATTTTGAAATGTTTATACGGAATCTGGATTCCTTACAATGCTATCTGTCAGACAGCAGCAAGCAGTTAATAGTCTGTTATGACTTCAATGTAGATTTTTTGAAGGATTCTCATAGGAAAAATTATCTGGAAACCTTATCTGGATTCTACAATTTGATACCAGTGATCAACTTTCCAATATGGGTAGATAAAGACGGTAGCACCCTAATTGATAATGTTTTGTTTGGTGAGGCTCAGAACAAGAAATAACTATTTAAACAGTAACAAATGTTCTCTCTGAGCATAATACACAGATAGTTAGGATAAATAAGTTACTACCTTACAGTATGGACACTCTTCAGTTGAATTCAATTAGAATAATTAATTAATTCAGAACAAAAGTTTTTAAGATTAGTCTACAAGAGCTGAACTGGGATGAAATTTATAATTAACCAAATGCTATTGTGAAATTTAACCTATCCCAAGTTAAATTCATATCATTATTTGAAAATAACTTTCTATATAAGCTAATCAGAAATGACATTAAACTGCCACATAAATAACCATGGATCAGTAGAGGGATTAACGCATATTGTGAAAGAAAAAGGGAAATATATCTGTTGGCAAAAAGAAGTAGATATCCTGCATTAGTTGCACACTATAAAAATTACCCAAATTATTGAGAAACATCATTAAAAAATCAAGGAACATACACACAATGCCAGAAATCAGTAATTCCAACAATAAACTTAAGGCTATATCGACAGTAATGAAACGAGAGAAAGGTCAACCAGCCACAGAAAAGGATAACATCACTACTGAACTGACTCACTTGTAGCTAATACTTTTAATAATCATTTCTTAAACACAGCAGAAAGTATAGGGATAAACAGTTCCAGAGAAAAACCACAGCAGTATACTGAAAAAGTAGCTTTCATAACATTCAATCATATGAATATATCACCAACTTCTCCTTCTGAAATTAAGAAAATTATATATTCTCTCAAAAATAAAAGCTCATCTGGTTTTGATGGTGTTCCCAATAGAGCACTAAAGATTTGTTCCCATAAACCTAGTCCTACTTGAGATGTGTAATGCATCACTAGTTCGAGGTATTTTTCCAGAGAGACTGAAATATGTCATTGTCAAACCCCTATTTAAGAAAGGTGATACGAGAGATGTTAATAACTACTGACCTGTTTCAATTTCTGGGAAGATAATGTATTCTACAATTAGTGTCCCACTTGAGCAACAATAATAGCTTCAACAAATCACACTCTGCATGTCAGATTGACTTGCTCTACTGAGAATGCTAGTTAGTTAAGTTACGTGTTCCACTGATCAATCTCACAGTAAATATTATGAAAAAAAAAGCTTAAAACTTTTATTTAACCACCTCATTCCATCAAATGGCACAAAATGCATATTTTATACCTAGAAATTTATTTATTCCTATTGAAGAATTCATCTGTGGTATAGAAGCAGTTGTCAAAGAGATATGATTTCAATATATTTTTGAAACTATTACTGTTATCTGTCAGAAAATTTATTTCATCTGGTAATTTATCGAAAAGTTTTACAGCAGCACATTTTGCCCCTTCTGAGTCAAAGATAGGTCAAGTAGAGGATAGTGTAAGTCTTTCTTTCTTCTGGTACTATAATCATGAATGTCACTGTTGTTGTTAAACTGATCCATGTTGTTGAGAAAAGAATTCATTACTGAGTAAATGTACTGTGAGGTTGTAAGAATTCCTAACCTTTTAAACACATGCCTACAACATATGTGACTATGAGCCTCACACATTATTCTACCTACTTTCTTTTGCCTAAGTATTGAGTTACCCCAAAATATTATTCCTTATGACATCAGAGAGTGAAAGTATGCAAAGTATGTTAGCTTACTAATTTCTATATCCTCAAAATTGGCAGTTGTTCTGACTGGAAAAGTTGTTGAACCTAGTCACTTTAGGAGATCCAAAATATTACTTTTCCAATTAAGATTCTCATCTATATGTACACCCAAAAACGTAGTATGCTCTACCCTGGATACTGACTTCTGTTGATGTGTTATATCTATTGAAAAATTTTACTCCGTGCAGCAGAAAATTAGATGTACTGTGTTTTTTCAAAGTTCAGAGCAAGCCCATTCACTGAAACCCAAGTTGTATATTGCTGTCTCAGTGGATCAGCATTTTTGAAATCCGAACTGCGATTTACTAAGTATCCCATTACTGTTGAGATGCTAACCATTCTTGAGTACATTACTTTGGCGAAAATTTTTGAAGATGCTGTAACCAAGGAACCAGGCCGGTAATTATTGACATCTGTGGTGCCCCTTTTCTGTAGAGATGGTTGACAATGGCGTATTTTAACTTGTCTGGGAAAATATCCTGAGTTAGTGATGCAATACATATGTGACTGAGAACATTAGCTGTAACTGCTCCACATTGATTTAATATCTTGTTAGAGATGTCATCTACTCCAACAGAACATTTATTTTTCAAAGACTTTTCCTTATTTCACATGAGGTTGTTAGGTGAAAATTAATCTAAGATTTCTCAAAACTTAATCTGACCAAGATTTCTCAAAACAGACTCTTGTACTGCTTGGCTTTTTCTTTCTCACCAATTTTTTCACCTACACTTAAGAGATTGTTGTTAAATACATTAGCTACTTGTGTACTGTTGGTTAAGACAGTCTCATTCTCCTTAATAGTAACACTATCTACCCCTGTGGTTACTTTTCCCATCTCCCTTCTAACAACATGCCATTTGCATATTCACCTACGAAATTATACAAGCGTTAAATAATAAAATAGTGAAGGCTGGTAGTTTCTGTGAGCTATCTAAGACAGTCGTCTGTGTGAATTATAGTACTCTCCTAGATAAATTGAATTTTTTTGGGAATGATGATACAGCCAACCAATGGATAATGTCTTATCTAACGAAAAGAATACATTATGTTGTACTTAGTAATTCAACCAATATAGTTTGAGGACATAATTCTGACTAGGGAGAAATCATATATGGAGTCCTCAATCTTAGGCCCATTATTGTTCCTTATACATGTAAATGAGCTTCTCTCTAATACACAACAAACAGAATTAATCCTTTTTGCAGATAACACTAGTGCTGTAATCAATCCAAGCAAAATTACAGAAACAAAAGAAATGGTAAACAATGTTCTTAAAGTATGACTGGCTGATTTTCTGCTAATAGTCTCACTCTCAATTTGAAAATGACACAAGTTATTCAGTTCTGCACTTCTAGGGGTACTACACCAATGATAAGTTTAACATATGGCGACGAAGTAATAAATAGGGTGGAAACTTCAAAACTGGAAAGAGCACATTTGGGAACTCCTAAACCAACTTAGTTGAGCCACACTTGCATTCAGAATCATGTTAGGTTAGGTGGAATAATGTTCTGGTGTAACTCATCTTAAAGAAAGAAAGTCTCCATAGATCAAAAACATAGTGTAATAATAATATATGGTGCAAATGCATGATCATCTTGTAGACATATGTTTAAGGAGTTGAGCATTCTGACTACTGCTTCACAGTATATCTATTCCCTCATGAAGTTTACTGTAAATAATCCACTGCAGTTCAAAATGAACAATGCAACACATAATTAAAAGATCATATGGAAAAATTCCCCCCATGAACCATGGACCTTGCTGCGATACAGATAGCCGTACCGTAGGTGCAACCACAACAGAGGGATATCTGTTGAGAGACCACACAAACGTGTGGTTCCTGAACTTTTCAGTAGTTGCAGGGGCAATAGTCTGGATGATTGACTGATCTGGCCTTGTAACAATAACCAAAACGGCCTTGCTGTGCTGGTACTGCGAACGGCTGAAAGCAAGGGGAAACTACGGCTGTAATTTTTCCCGATGCCGTGCAGCTTTAATGTATGATTAAATGATGATGGCGCCCTCTAGGGTAAAATATTTCAGAGGTAAAATAGTCCCCCATTTGGATCTCCGGGCGGGGACGACTCAAGAGGATGTCGTTATCAGGAGAAAGAAAACTGGCGTTCTACGGATCGGAGTGTGGAATGTCAGATCCCTTAATCGGGCAGGTAGGTTAGAAAATTTAAAATGGGGAAATGGATAGGTTAAAGTTAGATACAGTGGGAATTAGTGAAGTTCGGTGGCAGGAGGAACAAGACTTCTGGTCAGGTGAATACAGGATTCTAAATACAAAATCAAATAGGGGCAATGCAGGAGTAGGTTTAATAATGAATAAAAAATAGGAGTGCGGGTAAGCTACTACAAACAGCATAGTGAACGTATTATAGTGGCCAAGATAGACACGAAGCCCATGCCTACTACAGTAGTACAAGTTTATATGCCAACTAGCTCTGCAGATGACGAAGAAATTGAAGAAATGAATGATGAGATAAAAGAAATTATTCAGGTAGTGAAGGGAGACGAAAATTTAATAGTCATGGGTGACTGGATTTCGACAGTAGGAAAAGGGAGAGAAGGAAACATAGTAGGTGAATATGGATTGGGGCTAAGAAAAGAAAAAGGAAGCCGTCTGTTAGAATTTTGCACAGAGCATAACTTAATCATAGCTAATACTTGGTTTAAGAATCATGAAAGAAGGTTGTCTACATGGAAAAACCCTGGCGATACTAAAAGGAAACCAGATAGATTATATAATGGTAAGACAGAGATTCAGGAACCACGTTTTAAATTGTAAGACATTTCCAGGGGCAATGTGGACTCTGACCACAATCTATTGTTTATAAACTGTAGATTAAAACTGAAGAAACTGCAAAAAGGTGGGAATTTAAGGAGATGGGACCTGGATAAACTGACTAAACCAGAGGTTGTACAGAGTTTCAGGGAGAGCATAAGGAAACAATTGACAGGAATGGGGGAAAGAAAAACAGTAGAAGACAAATGGGTAGCTCTGAGGGATGGAGTAGTGAAGGTGGCAGAGGATCAAGTACATAAAAAGAGGAGGGTTAGTAGAAATCCTTGGGCAACAGAAGAAATATTGAATTTAATTGATGAAAGGAGAAAATATAAAAATGCAGTAAATGAAGCAGGCAAAAAGAAATATAAACGTCTCAAAAATGAGTGACAGGAAGTGCAAAATGGCTAAGCAGGGATGGCTAGAGGACAAATGTAAGGATGTAGAGGCTTATCTCACTAGGGGTAAGATAGATACTGCCTACAGGAAAATTAAAGAGACCTTTGGTGATAAGAGAACCACTTGTATGAACATCAAGAGCTCAGAAGGAAACCCAGTTCTAAGCAAAGAAGGGAAAGCAGAAAGGTGGAAGGAGTAGATAGAGGGTCTATACAAGGGCGATGTACTTGAGGATAATATTATGGAAATGAAAGAGGATGTAGATGAAGATGAAATTGGAGATACGATACTGCGTGAAGAGTTTGACAGAGCACTCAAAGACCTGAGTCGAAACAAGGCCCCCGGAGTAGACAACATTCCATTGGAACTACTGACGGCCTAGGGAGAGCCAGTGCTGACAAAACACTACCATCTGGTGAGCAAGATGTATGAAACAGGCGAAATACCCTCAGACTTCAAGAAGAATATAATAATTCCAATCCCAAAGAAAGCAGGTGATGACAGATGTCAAAATTACCGAACTATCAGTTTAATAAGTCACAGCTGCAAAATACAGGGAGCGAAAGGCTATTTACAATTTGTACAGAAACCAGATGGCACTTAAAAGAATCGAGTGACGTGAAAGGGAAGCAGTGGTTGGGAAGGGAGTGAGACAGCATTGTAGTCTCTCCCCGATGTTATTCAATCTGTATATTGAGCAAGCAGTAAAGGAAACAAAAGAAAAATTCGGAGTAGGTATTAAAATCCATGGAGAAAAAACAAAAACTTTGAGGTTCGCCGATGACATCTTAATTCTGTCAGGGACAGCAAAGCACTTGGAAGAGCAGTTGAACGGAATGGACAATGTCTTGAAAGGAGGGTATAAGATGAACACCAACAAAAGCAAAACGAGGATAATGGAATGTAGTCGAATTAAGTCGAGTGATGCTGAGGGAATTAGATTACGAAATAAGACACTTAAAGTAGTAAAGGAGTTTTGCTATTTGGGGAGCAAAATAACTGATGATGGTCGAAGTAGAGAAGATATAAAATGTAGACTGGCAATGGGAAGGAAAGCGTTTCTGAAGAAGAGAAATTTGTTAACATCTAGTATAGATTTAAGTGTAAGGAAGTCGTTTCTGAAACTATTTGTATGGCGTGTCGCCATGTATGGAAGTGAAACATGGACGATAAATAGTTTGGACAAGAAGAGAATGGAAGCTTTCGAAATGTGGTGCTACAGAAGAATACTGAAGATTAGATGGGTAGATCACATAACTAATGAGGAAGTATTGAATAGGATTGGGGAGAAGAGAAGTTTGTGACACAACTTGACCAGAAGAAGGGATCGGTTGGTAGGACATGTTCTGAGGTATCAAGGGATCACCAATTTAGTATTGGAGGGCAGCGTCTAGGGTAAAAATCGTAGAGGGAGACCAAAGGATGAATACACTAAGCAGATTCAGAAGGATGCAGGTTGCAGTAGGTACTGGGAGACAAAGAAGCTTGCACAGGATAGAGTAGCATGGAGAGCTGCATGAAACCAGTTTCAGGACTGAAGACCATAACAACAACAACAACAAGGAAAAATTACATTCATTACTCCACATCATGGTTGTCTTGTGTGCAAAAAGGGGTGCAAAATGCCACAAATTAAGTTTTTGATCATTTGCCAGGCAGACATCAAAGTAAAATTTGAATACAAACTGAAAAAGTTTCACCTTGACAGATCGTTCCTTTCTGCACGAGAATTTCTAATACTGTAATGCGTAAAAGATGGTGGATAGGAATTCTAACTCACATTTATATATTTCAAAAAATAAATAAAACAAAAAAGAACGTGGTGTAAATTTTCAGAGTGTAGCCATATTTACAAATTACTTTGTGATGTGAATGTAAAATGACTCATTCAACATCATTACGATTACTGTGGAAAATAATCCACTGAAGTTGACAATAACTAACTAACTATGTAGGAGAATTGTATATTTTGTATAAGTGACTGAGGTAAAGTATTTGTTATCACGCTGGCCTCAGATTTGAGGAGATAGTCTCTCATGCTCTGTCTAGCCACCCTGACTTAGATTTTGCTAAATCACTTGAAGCAAATGCAGGGATGGCTCCTCCAACAATGCAACAGCCAACCACCTGTCCAGTCATTTAATGTTTTTATATCCCCATGTTTCTATATACAACTTACATTTTTCTTGTATTAAGTTGATTGATGCTATTATCTTTGTAAAATGCTCCTTTGACAGATAAATTACTGATACCAAGCTGTCACAGTTGTGCCCTTACTTATTATGGTTATACTGAACTCCAGAATATGCCCTGTGTCTTGAAGTGATTGTCTCAGTCCCAAGTGTCCACTACTCCTGATATTCTTTCACCTGTGTGCCAATACTAATTTCTCAAGAACTTCTATGTGTCTGTGGGGCCCCCACTCACTCTGCCAATGGTACAGTAATCTACCAGGACCCAAAGAGAGGTGACAAAAATGCTAAATTGCAGCAAGCAAACAATGGAAAATCCAGGACATGTCACATACAAATACAATGAAAAATGTTGCTAAAACAATAAAGCTTTCAGACAATGTACTTCTTTTAAAATAGAAAACACACACACACAAATTCATACAAGCACGTGGTCACTGTATCTGGGTACTGCTGCCTCCTGTGTGTGGTGAGTAGCAGTCTATCCTTTCCATATTGTTGCTGAACCTCAGCAATCTCACATTGCTGAAAGGAAGGAAGGAAGGAAGGACGTTTAGGGATTAACATCCTATTAACACTGAGGTCATTATGGACCAAGAGCAAACTCATGCTTGTTTCATGTATGAGGCAGGTTATCGGACGTGCCCTTTCAAAGGAACTGTCTCAGGTTTGCCTGGAGTGATTTAGAGAAATCTCAGAAAACCCACATCACGATTGCCAGACACAGATTTGAACCATTGTCCTCTATGAGTCCAGTGTGCTGAATGCTGTTCACCTCCCACTGTGTGGACCCTATGGTCAATACGACAGTTTGTTTGCTGATCACATGTCATCACTCAAACTCTCCAGTCTTAATTGTCCTATGGTGGCCAGACATTTTTTTTGTGTGGCACTCATAATTTAGTTAATGCTCGTCATGCTGCCTGCAATGTGCACTGGTGAGCACCACAACCACAGTTGTTGCTCATAAGCACAGTCAATTGAAATATGTAAATAAATTTCTCAGTTTGTTTGCAAATTTTATTTTGCTGTCTGTCAGACATTTCATATCACTGTGGAAGTGACCAAAATTTTTTGTTGCAGCACTGTGCATCCCTTTTTGTGCTAAAGGCACCATTAATGTGAAGGAATGAATCTAAGTTTGCCTTCTGGTGGTGTGATTGTGTACATCATTGTTCATTTTTAACTGTAGTGGATTGTTTACAGTGAACGTCATGAGAGAATAAATATACTCTGAATCATTACTCAGAATGTCTAACACCTTAAACAGATGTCTACAAGATGATCATGAGTGAGAGTACACATTACTCTTACAGCAAGTTTTTGGGCCATGAAGACTTTCTTTCTTAGAGAAGAGTTATCCACAACATTATTCCATGACATTATTCAATGAAAATATGCAAAATATGTCAACTGGATTTGTCTCTCCCTAAGATTTGCAATGAATGTAAGTGCAAATGTGGCTCAACTAAGTTGTCTTAGGAGGTGCAAAATGAGATTTTTCCAGTTTAAATTCTCATCAACATGTTGTTGTTGTGGTCTTCAGTCCTGAGCTCTCCATGCTACCCTATCCTGTGCAAGCTTCTTCATCCCCCAGTACTTACTGCAACCTACATCCTTCTGAATCTGCTTAGTGTATTCATCTCTTGGTCTCCCACTACAATTTTACCCTCCACGCTGCCCTCCAATGCTAAATTTGTGATCCCTTGATGCCGCAGAACATGTCCTACTAACTGGTCCCTTCTTTTTGTCAAGTTGTGCCACATACTCCTCTTCTCCCCAATTCTATTCAATACTTCATCATTAGTTATGTGATCTAATCATCTAATCTTCAGCATTCTTCTGTAGCACCACATTTCGAAAGCTTCCATTCTCTTCTTGTCCAAACTATTTATCGTCCATGTTTCACTTCCATACATGGCGACACTCCATACAAATAGTTTCAGAAACGACTTCCTGACACTTAAATCTATACTCGTTGTTAACAAATTTCTCTTCAGAAACGCTTTCCTTGCCATTGCCAGTCTACATTTTATATCTTCTCTACTTCGACCATCATCAGTTAGTTTGCTCCCCAAATAGCAAAACTCCTTTACTTCTTTAAGTGTCTCATTTCCTAATCTAATCCCCTCAGCATCACCCGACTTAATTCAACCACATTCCATTATCCTTGTTTTGCTTTTGTTGATGTTCATCTTACATAGATACCTAAAAATTCTGAAGTTGGCACCCTATTTATTATTTTTTCATTTTACACACACTTATCATTGGTGTAGTACCTGTAGATGTGCAGAACTCAATATGATGTGTCTTTTTAAAATTGAGAGTGAGGCCTTTTGTAGAAAACCAATCACTGATACTTTTAAGAACTTTGTTTACCATTTCTTTTGCTTCTGTATGCATGCTTGGATTGATTACAATGCTAGTGTCATCTGCAAAAATGACTAATTCTGCTTGTTGTGTATCAAATAGAAGATCACTTACACACATTGAGCCTTAGAAACCCTCCACGATTTCTCTCCAGTCAGAATGATATCCTGGACTGCAATGGTTGAATTACTAAGTACAACTTTCTGCATTCTTTTGGTTAGATGTGACATTATCGATTAGTTGGCTATATCACCAAGCCCATAAAACTGTAAATTATCTAGGAGAATACTGTGATTCACTCAGTCAAATTTCTTAGATAGGGCACAGAAAGTACCAAACAGCACTTGTAAAATTTGGTGAATTAACATGTAAAGACATTCTCAGTACAGCAATTCTTTTGAAATCGAAACTGTGATTTGCTGGGGATATTATTGTTGCTCAGGTTGGATACTGTTCTACAATAGATAACTTTCTCAAAAATCTGGCAAAATGTCGGCAGCAAAACAGTTCGGTAGTTACTGACATCTATCTTATCACCTTCATTAAAGAGGGATTTAACAATGGCAAAGTAAAGCCTCTCTGGAAAAATGTCTTGAATCAATGGTGTAGTGCATATTTCAGATACAACTGTGCTTATTATATGGGAACAAATCTTTAGTAATCTATTGGAAACACCATCAAAACCACATGAGCTTTTATTTTTGAGAGAATATATAATTTTCTTCAGTTCAGAAGACATTGGTGATACACACATACTGAGTTGCAGATAGGAACAACAAAAACGACTGTCAGAAAGTGGGCTTTCAGCCAACAAAGCCTTCATCACAGATAGACAACACACAAACACAACTCACAAACATACGTGACTGCAGTCTCTGGCTGCTGAGGCCATGCTACAAGCAGCAGTGCACAATGGGAGAGGCAACCAGGTGGTGGGGTAAAGGAAAAGGCTGGGGCAGGGAGGAATAGCAGGGTAAAGGTGAGGGCAGTAAAGGGCTTCTTGTGGGAGCATACAGGGATGATGTGGATATAAGATAGAGCATCTAGGTGCTCTAGGTGCAACAATTGGGAGGTTAGATGGAGAGAGGGTGGCAAGGGTAGTGGAAAACAAGAGAAGAAAATAACTGAAGGTGCGTTGGTGGAAAAGAGGACTATGTAGTGCTGGAATGGGAACAGGGATGTGGGTAGATGTGTGAGGACAATGACTAATTAAGGCTGAGGCCAGGAGGGTAATGGGAACGTAGGTTATATTGCAGAGAGAGTTCCCACCTGCGCAATTCAGGAAAGCTGGTGTTTGTGAGAAGGGCCCAGATGGCACTGAAATGAAGAATGTCATGTTGGGCGGCGTGCTCAGCAATGGGGTGGTTCAGCTGTTTCTTGGTCACAGTTCATCACTACCCACTCATGTGGCACACGCCTCTTGGTTGTTATTCCCAAGCACACACTACTGCATGCTGAGCACTATAAAATCTACTTGTCACAATGTTTCTGAACTTCTCTCTTCATATATGTGACAAATCTTCCTTTTCTCATATTTGTTTTGCATGAGTGAGCTGCTACAGTATCATCTTTTGTATGTAACCCTTGGTTATGTGGTGCTCAGACAGGCACAGGATGTCTATGTTCTTTGAGCCCTCCAAATTTTACAAACCAACAAGAAGCTCTTCTACCTTATTACTCAACCATCTGATATTTTGATGAACTAAGCTAACCTTACTTTTCTGTGCACTCATGAGCATTTTGTGGGCTCTTCTGTTACTTTGACTTCTTTCGAAACAAGGTGCCTGAATCAGGATTCTAACCCAAAAATGGTGCCCCTCTGATGCCAGTAACCACAGGGACAGTGCTATGTCTGATGGTGACCCCCCTCCCCATATATTGTCTGCAAGAATCTCAGCCAACCTATCTTTCCCTCTCTTATTTAGGTGCAGGCCATGTCTGGTAATCACAATTTCCTAATTACATTATTACAGTACATTAAATTAATGTAATTTAATAATGTGATTGGAAGGTGATAATATACTAGACATGGCCTACTCCTGAACAGGTGTAGCAGTAGGCACTGCAATCATATGACATTTCATTTCAGTCAGCAGCAACCTGCTCAACTTAGTGTTCACACAGCTCAAAGCAGTGTTAGCACAGGGCTGGTCATGACACTGCAGAACCACCACAAAACTCACATTTGCATTTGTAGTTGCTTCTCCTCTTTCATCCAGGCCATCCCCAATGTTGTAATTATTGTTCTTAGCCAGGCTGTTCCCTGCCCATCTATTGCGATAAACTGACCCTCTTTGTCAAAATCTATGCATGGAACAGTCTGTTGTACAAAAACTGCATTACTTGCAGTTCTGTGAAAGCTTTCACTTCTCCACGTGTTGTAGTTATGTACATTAGCATTTAATAAATTTTGTTCTGGGTTTAGTTTCACAAACATAATTTCCTGCAGGATATATACAGAGCAGATGGTAAGTATTTTATAGTTTCCAAAAATTTCTCTATACGGTTCTCTCTTGTTTACCTTAGCTGTCACTGTTACTTGTAGTCTAACAAGTCTGCCTGTATAGACTGAGGGTGTCCCACACCATATCTCAATACCATAGGCTGGCCAATGTGGCCGAGCAGTTCTAGGCGCTTCAGTCTGGAACCACGCGACCGCTACGGTCGCAGGTTCGAATCCTGCCTCGAGCATGGATGTGTGTGATGTCCTTAGGTTAGTTAGATTTAAGTAGTTCTAAGTTCTAGGGGGCTGATGACCTCAGATTGTAAGTCCCATAGTGCTCAGAGCCATTTGAACCATTTTCAATACCATACTGAAGACGTGAATGTATCACTTCAAAATATATTTGCCTTCAGCTACTATCACCCAAGAAGGCTGAGATCCATGCCAGTAGGTACAAATTTTTATTGATTTTCTTACAAATGTGATAGAGGCCTATGTGCTCTTTCCATGACAGGTGTTCATCAACAATAGTACCCAGAAATTTGTATTCATTCGTGTAGCTATGTGCCAATGGAGATGCAAGTGGAGTATGATTTACGTTCAGATTAAAGCCAAGTGAATTGCATTTTCACTGTCTCCTCATTAGTTTCATGTGGCTTATTTGCAGTATGTTTAGTTATATTATACATATTGTAACTAATTTCACTAATGGTGGCAGCAGTTTGCATATCATGGCCCCAGCTGACAATGGATGTGTCATCAACATAGCTTATGACCTTGCAATTTTTTGATTCAATTATGACACTAACACAAAGGACAGAAAAGGCCCTATTATACTTCCTTGAGGCACACCACACTGCAGTATACTGTAGGTTGATTTAGCTGTTAGCACTTGTTCATTCCTTTCATAAGTGAGTTTGACACTCTGTTTCCTGTCTTTCAAATGGGTACAATTCACAGTACCAAAAGTTTTACTTATATCTACAAAAATGACTATTTGTTTAATATTTCATGCATAAAAGTTGCTACTGCTATTACAGTAGATCTTCCTTTTCTAAAACTGCGTTGTACATTACTGAATAGATCATGTTTGATGAAATATGCCTCAACTTGGTTTAATATTACTTTCTCCAGCAATATCCCAAATTCTGAAGTTAAGAATATTGGCCTGAAGGTTTTTGTGTTAGTTTTTATTCCCTTCTTATACACTGGTAGGATGTCAGTGATTTTCAAGAGCACAGGGCATCCTCCATGGCAGAGGAATGATTTATTAGGTGTGTCAGAGGTTTCACTAACCCTCCTCTGCATTCATTTAGCAGTTTGGGTGAAATGTCATCCTAGGCACAAGATATTTTAGCTTTAAGTTTTGAAATGATTACTCCTGTAAGTGATGCCATGGATGACAAATGTTTCTAGCATTAAAACTGAGTACCCAGTCACCACTCTAGCCATGGAAGAAGAATGCCTCTAATATCGTATATTTTCAGATTCCCAAGAATTTTTTTTTTTTTTTTTTTTTTTTTTTTTTTTTTTTTTTTTGTTATCTACACAATTGAAGGGCTGCTAAGATCACAAAAAATGATACCAGTGTGATTTTTCTTGTTTGGTTCTACCAGAACTGAATTTGTGAGGTCATATATTTCTGTCTCTAAGTGGAAGCCTGTACAGAGGCCAAACTGGGCTGTTGCTGTTACTGTTAGAAAGATGTCTATTATTCTGTTGTAAGCTAAATTCTCAGAGAAGCTTTACCAACATGGGAAGAAGGGAAACAGCTGTATAATTAGAGGTCACTTGCTTATCTCTACATTCATAAATGAGTGTTACTATGGCATACATTAGTCTTTCAGGAAACAAACCTTGACTCACTGACAGATTTTAAAAATGTACAGAAAGCTCTCATTGAGACTCGTGAACTACTTAGGAATAAAGGACCTGACTCACCAAAAGGCAAAAGTGCTGTGTCATTAATAGGTAAGCAAAGAAAAGGTACTGGGCTTTGCTATCGGAGTGAAATTCCTCTTTTTACTTGTAGGAGAAACATGCACACAAAGACATACACACTCACTAATATTCACATGCCTATGCTCAGTCAACTCGACTGAACATAATGTAGGGAGACAGGTGTGTGCATGTGAGTATGTTGTTTTTGTGTGTATGTTTCTGCTACAAGCTAGAAAAAGAAATTTCATCCTGAAAGCTAACAAAACTCAGTACCTTTTGTTTGTGTACCAATCAATGATGTAGTGCTTCTGCCTTTCAGTGAGTCATCTCCTTTATTCGTAAATAATTCATAAGTGACTAATTAAAAAGGTAACTGGAGGGAAGCCTGCCAAGCCACACAAGATTTTTCCTTCCCCTATGATATAATGATTTTTGTAATCTCTTCAACAGTTCTTAGACAAACTGAACTGCTTGATTATGCAAACCATATCTAAGTATGTCTAACAGATTTCCTTTTGACTGTCCATTTCTTGTCCTAAGGCTTCACTTACTGATAGGAACAATTTATTAAATTTAGTGGCAAATGATCTGACATTAATATCATGTTCCACTGCCCTGACGTTGAGGACATAAATATCATTTGCCTTGATGCGTTTACTTGGCTTGGCCTAGACAAGGGCAATACAGTGTTTGTATAATTACAGTTTATCTTACAATGATTTTCCAAGAAGCCTCTGCAAGATGTGCTACTTTCAGTTCTACATAACTCTGGAATTGTTCGTTTAATAAGAGTTACATATTAATTGCAATGCACTGTTCTTGAAGAATTCCAGGTGACCACCTACTCAGAAAGCTTGAAAACTAAGTTAGTATTTTGCCTGAGCTTTTGATTAGTTAATTTATATGTATGGCAATAGGGTACTTGACATCAAACCATTAAGAAATAAAGAGGAAATAATATATGGAAGTTGTGAAGGAAAGGGGGAAGAGAGAATAAAAACTGTGTGAATTTAATTTTTTTTCCTACTCTTCCAAATTTGTAACAATGTGAGGGTAAGACAGAGGGTGTTCACTCTCTTCAGCTGGAAACAGATTTATTTGTAAATAAATGAGCTGCTTCTGCAAATGTAGACATATTTTCTACATTTAATAGGCGCTATGCAGAAAATACGTTCCAAGATGTCGGCAGTAAAATTAAAATAGCACTGAGTAAAAGACGTTATTACATATTACTCACAAATAAAAGAAAAAGTCTCACAAATTATTGAACAACTTTGGAAACAGAACTAGAAACAATATTACAGTTAAATGCACACAAATCTACAAAGTAATTTAAATATGTAAGAATCCATACAGTTCAAAAATTTAGGACAGAACATTACATCAAAAGCAAGGTCATTTTAGACAACTAAAATAATGACATGTTTGATAAGAAATGCCTCATTGGATGGATAGTTGATGGAATGTTGCAATGACTGTACCATTACTCCAAAAAAGCATTGGTTATCATACTGAGTGAATGGTAGTCTTTGTCCGAGTAACAAGCTCTTGGAGGTTAGCTGCACACAGGTAGGCTGTTGCCATTTTCTACGTTAACTGTGAACACACATAACCAATTTAAGAATTATAACAACAGGACACCATAAACTATTTCAGTAGCTTTCTGTCTTCTTCGTGACTCAATTACATACATCCTGATAATGACCACAAAAGGGCATGTCAAAGACTAACTGCAAACAGGTAGCAGACGACACATGCTAATGCTTTTATTTACCTATATTCATCTAAGGATCATCTCCCAATGATATAGGATTTCTCAAGGTAATACAGTGTCAATCAATAGGCCAAAAGTATCACACACAGCATACATAATACGCTTTAAGAGGAAAGGACCTATGTGGTCTAGAACGATAGATAGTCCACAACAAAAGAACTAAAATTAAAATTAAATAAGTTACTTACTTGAAGCTTCACACAACTGTGAATCAACTCAGACAATTCCGATGAGGTGTTCTTTCCAGTAGGTAACTCCGCAAATATATCTGTAAACCTTCTTCCTATGCGACCACATAATCGGCATGTTCGTTTAAAAGAATTTCCGTACTCGTTTAGTTTGGAGGGCAGATTAAGATCCATAACACGATACCGACTTTAAGACCGATTTCGCAAAAAATTGTGTTTCTTTGGAAAATGACAGTTCACTAACTCCTACATATTTACAAATAAACAAACCGGCGCCATATTGTATTGTGTTTGTTTTCCAGCTGGGGCAAAGATTTTCTGATTGTGTTGTCTTTCTCCAGTGATCTGGCTTTCACCCAAGAGAGTTGCAATCTGAACCTCCTTGCTTTCTCCACATAGTGAAGGTTGTATTTTCACATATAGCCTAGATCACCTACCATTATAAAAAAAATCAAAACAGAGCGTACACCAGGTTTGCAGATTGTCATAATTAAGACTGGGTTTTTTCTCCTTCTATTCGCGCGTGGACCGCGCGAAGAATGATTGGATAAAATGTGCGCACTGTAATTTTGTCTTCATGGTCCCTAACAGGGAAGAGCGATGAAGAATATCGCCAGATTCTTTACTTAATACTGATTCTTGACTCTTTATACGCTGACTTTCGCGTGATAACTGGCGTCTATATTCAAAACCATCTGCCAGTTCAGGTGTTTAGATATTGCCGTCATACTATCCTATTAGTCAAACAAACCTGCAGCCATTTGTGTCTTCCTTCTTTGTATACGTGCAATGATTCTGCTAGTCTTATTTGATATGGGCCACACGGACTTGAGTAAAGCTGCTCATGGACTTCGTACTGTGCAATATTATTGACTGTCTACAGTTTTTTTAATGTATTGCATTGTACTGCTTTATTGATCCTCTTCATCATTTTTTTTACATAGATACAAACTGAGTGAAAATTGTACAAAATATTGCAGTATTGCAACAGCCTTACTTGGTGTGGTCAAATTAATGTAGGGGCAACTCCCACGAAACGCCATGGAAGTGGGTCAGACGAAGCAGTGTTACCCATGAAGGCCACACTGATACCACAAGTACCACCGTCCTGGTCTTGGGGTAGCTGACACACGTTCAGGTCCCGACTGCAAAGCAAGAGGTATAATATCAATGACATATGGGATAGACAGAAGTCATTGCAGCACTGGTGACCACCTGCAGCTAACTATGAGAGGAAGTCTACGCCAGTCATCAACCTGAAATGCATCATCTGTCACTGCAATCTGTGTCTCCATTATACTGCAGGCTTGCCTGCTGCACCGAAGTCTGAATTCCACTGGGAGTTGACAGGTGCCTTCCAACCAGAAGGCCACCTATCAGCTGACTACCACTAGCTTTGGCTCCAGAATCTGGGGGACCCTGCTTCATGCCTGACCCTGGATAGCTTCCTTGTGCGGGCAAACTGTATTGTTGGTTATTCGCCCAGTGTGTGGACACTGTACCACACTTGGGCCTCTGCTGCTCTTCAGGAGGAAGTATTGAAGGAAGCAAATGAAGATGTATTATCCATGCACAGAGGTTGTAGAATCACAGACTGGAGAGCAGCTATGCATTATTGGTAGAGAACACAGAAAAAAGATGTGGATCAACATGTGAAAAACTATGTGCAATATGCACACTGTAAGGCTTGAAGTCGCAACATGTGTTGCTACACAGGTTTCTAGTGGCAACTAAACCTTTCGAGGTGACTGGAATGGATACTTTAGACCCTTTTAGCTAGACACCAGCAGGAAACTGCTAAGTTCTTACTATTACAGATCATTTCTTCTCTGTGTGGTGATGATCACAACAGTGAACATAGTAGCACAGGCAAAGACAAATAACTGGCTAATAAAGTTCAGTGTTTCGGAGACAATAATCACAGATAAGGGCACCAACCTTACGTCAGGACTGATGTTGTTATGTATGCATAAGCTGAAAAGGAGTCCATTGCATCCACAGACCAATAAAAGAAAGGAAAGTATGCATCAAACTGCTGAAACGGTGCTGAACTATTAAGTCAACAGCCAACATAACGACTGGCATACACTCTTACTGGATGTGGTAGCAACATATAATTCAAAGATCCATATAGAACAGGTCTGTCACAATAAGGGATGGTGTTCAGTAGGAAAATGCCTCGACATTTAAGGTGGATAAACTGAAGATTGAGAACCTGTATAAAACTTTGCTAGGACATTGAAGGATGTGTGGAAACAAGCGCAAAAAGCTAACACCAAGGTCCCTGAAAGTCAGCAAAGAATGGGGAACATAATAGTAAATTAAGGTAATATTGTATAGGTCAGTGAGTAATGCTGATCAGCTTGTACACCCCAAAGGGTAAGATAAAGAAGTTCATCAGTCAGTGCTAGGTTCTGTAGCAGGTTGTTAAAATGACATCACCAGTAAATGTCAAGTTATAGTTGTCTACACATACAACTATTGTACATGTGGGGTGCCTACATCTGTATAAAGACACACTAGGTTTGTTGCAACTGGTGATGGCACCACTCCATAGGAAGAAGGAAGGGAGTAAGGAGATAATAGGAAACCACAAGCACTCACACAAACATCATGTTAAATTCTAATACATTAAATTTAAGGAGTAGGAACATATACCAGGATGTTTTATTTTTTAAGTGTATTTGTGGTAACAAATGACATAACTACAGTTTTGCATATATTTGAATGTATATTTATGAGCATTAATCATAGATGACAAACTTATATATAGAGAGAAGAGTAATTACATGTATTCTTTGTGAAGTGTTTCGTTTACTTACGTTTTTATTTTTCATGAGAGTGAATTTTACTTGATATGTTAATTTAGGGTGTTCATTTTTTGTAGTTATATGTAGAGGAGGTTATGGGATTCATGGGAATCATTACTGACAGTTGTATTTTGGTTTTGTGTATCTTTGGTGGAATACTGTTTATTTTGTTTTGTTGGAGTGGAGAGGGTTGTCCATTCATTTGGCAGCGTATTAAGATGCTATTCTCTTTGTTGTAATTAATTGTGTAGGATTCTAAATAGTAATGTACTATCTTTGGAATGGAAGTCGGTGGTTTTTGCAATGCCCTAACGAAATGTTACAGGCTGATGCAAGAGTATGCAAGGTACAGTAAATGCTTGAGGGAGCTGGAGCAGATGGATGTCTGTAGGACATTCTGGCACTGGAACCTTATTTTCAAATAGTGGGGATACAATGGATGTATTCTATTTATGAAACTGAAGTGGTGGTTGCAAGCTGTTATGAGCAACGTCAACCTAAGGCACAACATGACTAGAGCTAAAAAGCAGTCGTTTGAGTGGTTTGTTAACCAATGGCACACCTTTATATAACTTAGGAGCAACCTTACATCTCCCAGCAACCTTTGCAGGAACTACCACACTGTAGAGGTGGCACATCCTTGCCAGATAAACACCTGGAAGCGCTCCCAGCTCTGAACTTAAACTATTTCAGTGGTACCTTGTAATCTGACCTTTCCTGCTCAGTGGAGGTGCTAATGGCAACTCAAAAGGGACACATTAATGTGTGACCAGATGCTCCATCATGTACAGCAATATTGTAATATGTAACTTCAGGCAGGCTTGTTATCAAGTGTTTCAGGTGCCATTATTATTTGAACTCTTCTTTGTGCAACCTGAATCTGTTTGAGATGAAAAACCGTCCACCCGACTGAGTTCCTGTTACACAAGTTACCAGTCAACTGGTTCAACCTTGGGAAGAAGGAACTAATTAAGTACTTAAGCAAGAAACATCGTCAGTTAAACTGAACAGTGTAAGGAAAATCAAATATTATGTACATATACATTAAACTGCAAAATATGTTGCTGAATTCTTTCCAGAATGCTGACAGTCTGCGAACTATTGGATTGAACTTCCAAAGAGGGGAGGCATGTTCCACTTCAACTCCTTAACTTGTTGTATCTCAGTTAATGTAATGACACTGCCCACGTGTTAACGCAAGAAATGTAGAAAAGGATCAGATGGGACCCAGCAAAACGATCTTACTTAAACATATTAAACCAAAGGTGCAAGTACTGCCGTAACTGCAAGTAACTGCCACACATTTGGGCCCTGACGGCGAAACCAGGGCTGTAATATCACTGACACATTGAACTCATTGTAGTCACATCCAGAATGGAGAGCCGAATGCCATCCTGACCACTAGAAGGACAGTTCCACGACCTATCATATAGGGGATCTAAGATATTGACTGTTCTATTGAAATTACGATTTCTCCAGCAAGAACTATAAAATTCTTTAAAGAATCGAAATATCGTTTATAAAACTGTTTCAGACATCTAATTAGTTTGCATATGTCCGGAAACGACCAAGTCGAAAATTGAAAGCATAAATATTTCCGATACCTCTGACAGTGGAATACATGTATTGGTGCTGTTGTTGCTAAGACTGCAGGGTAGGCAACTTTCAGAGGTGGTAATATGGACCATAAAGGGACAAAAATGTCAAGTAAACATGGGATCTAAAATTCTCACCAAATAGCTATGAGCACTTGCTCGTCTCTCACACTCATATCTCTTCTACTGAACAATTGCCCATAGCTGTTAGGCCTAAGGTATGGATTTTAGAGCCCATGTTTACTACAATTATTTTCTTGTTTCGGTCCATACTAACATCTCTGAAAGTTGCCTAACCTGCAGTACCACTGTACCAGTACATGTATTCTGGTGTGAGAGGTATCAGAAACATTTCTGCTTACAACTTTCGCCTCTACCGTTTCCACACCACCCTCCCTTACCTCAAATCGATATATTAATCCTTCTCTCTCATCCCTGGAAGTTTATAACATCATCTCGAAATTACACTGTATAGTTTCTGAGTAGTCTCGCACTTCATTATCAGCTCTTTCCAAATGCAGAACTATTTATTTTGCGCGATTTCTTGACTCGTACAACCCACTACTCTACTACATTAACTGTTGAAAACAGAATTCAGCATTTCTCCTTTCAGTTTGGTATCCTCATTCACTGTTTCATCCATGAGTGTCCAGACACTTACATTTTGCACTACTGACTGTCTCTGCATATAGCGAGAATTTCTTTGGGTTTTGAGGGAGATCTTTCAATAACAGTCTGCTATGGTACCGTTAGTAATTGAAGGATTCACACATTGAGCTCTTTGACAGCCAAAATCGTTTAATTCAATGTATCTATCTATAGCGGCACGGTTTGTTTTACATATGTTATACAGCAGTTACCGTCTTTGAAAGTTTCTTTACAGTTATTGTTTAGTATTCTAATCAGAAAGAGTTTTGTGTGACTAAGTGATTTTTTATGAATAACCTCTACGTGTGTGACCAAGATGCAAAATCCAACTCCTTTCCTAAGCATGAGCGAAGATTGTGCCCCTTACCTTAAGTAAGACGTTTGACGAGAGTTTTCGGTTCCACATATCACTAATCAGCTGTGCATATCAAGACTTGTTATGCACTCTAAAGATTCAAGATGGCCGCACTTCCGGTCACATGACCATGACGTCACTTCTGGTCGAGCAACCAGTGAGATTCCTTTTATTTGTACAGCATTAAATCTCCGATATTTGGGTACACTTTATTACTCAGTTGATTGAAGGCGTTATTTCTTTAACAGAATCGTGAATAACAGGTGTGCTGTCTTTGTTTTTGTCTTTTTTTTTTGGGGGGGGGGGCAGTCGGAGTTTTTATTTGCATTTCATTCTCATATCAATAGTGTTTCTTAACCTTGTCGTGAACAACGACTGAAATGTGTGAGGCACCACTGGAACTCTGTTCAACTCATGAGCGGATTTCCCCTAGTCCTCTATCCCCATAATACAGCGACTGAAAACTGTATCTTTCACACTTTGCGCAGCATTTTTTGTGCTGAACTCTAACGAATAGTTATCTTCGGGATATTTAGAAGAATTCAGGCGTATCGTCAATTCGTTTATGTCTGTTGCATAGAATATGCTGCAGTCACTGGAAGTCGAATTGCTGTTGGTCTGAAAAACTACAATTATGCATGTTGCTGTTTCGATCGCAGTGTTGAATTTAACTTGCCACGTCCATGTACTAATTTCTGTTGCAACACATTCAATTAAATCCCAGTAACGGAACACTATCTTCAGGCTTAGATAATTTTTTTTAAGATGTTCCATAATGATATTTGCTCTTTCTCAGACACTCGTATTTGTGACATTTCTCATTATATTTTCTCGACCACAATTTTCGACTTTGGTTCTGGTTTATCCAAGACAGTACGTTTAGTGTTTTGTCTACTGTGAATCAGTGACTCTGGGTACTACCCAAAGCATTCTTCAGCTTACTGTGTATGTACAGTAATTAAAAGTTTACTATTTTATGTCCTTCTTGGTGTTGCAATTTCAATGGCCAGAATTGTATTTTAGAGTACAACAACGTAATTACGCGAGCTAATTCGCCGCCAGTGATTTCAGCCTGGAGTTCTATGTCAAAATCAAGATTACAGAAAGGATACAGCACATTTGTTCTCGTCAGCGCGCAGTTATAATCTGATTCAAAGTGTTTAAAATGCGAAGAGATGTAGTCTCGGAGAAATTAGTAACCGAAAGTTGACACAGCACTCCACGGCCTTGTTATGGAGAAATATTGCCAATTTTTTTACTGGTCATACCTGTCAAACATTATTTAAAACACATGGTAATGTTACAGTAAGAGAAAAACTTCCTTTAACAGATACTCTGTATGCATATAAGCACCATTTTGATCTTGGGACATAGCATTATCGCTGTGCAGAATTCTCAAACGTAGCCCACACACAAAAAAACCCTCACGAGCTGCTCATTTGTTGACATCGAAAGACTGGTTTAACAGCATGCTGTTGAAGCAAACTCAGCTGCATAGACGCATTATTGATACTACGTGTTTTACATGACCGCGTCAAAAGCGGAAGGCCGTATTCCAGCGCAACCAACTCAGTTTTGTAGACACGCCACAAAAATCTGACAATGGGAAATCCTCAGACAAGGCAAGGTGATCTGGTCAATATTTGGCAGGTGGCTTGTTTTCAACCTAAAATGAAAGACACTAAGATATTTTTCCTTAACACCTCTACATTTTTGAGATAACCACAACTAAAGTTAGTGATGTGTAATCGACTGAGAATTGACGGAATTGATCGATAATTGAAAACTGAGTATGTTTCATCATCATGTGTGAAGACCACAGACTAGGCCGTGCAGTTGTATAAAGCCATTGTGCGAGGGTGGCGTAGTGGGCAGAACTTCTGCCAAGTTAGCAGGAACTCTGGTTCGAATCCTGGCCTTGGTGCAAGTTTTCATTCGTCGATTCAGTCTGGATATACTGTATACACCATAGAATATTTTCTTAGGAATCAAGAAAGGAAACTATTACAACTGTTGCTCATGTACCCATAAGGTGTCTGGTGTTCAACGAAAGCGCCGCTGGTCTAGCAACCACGGCATTCGGCTTGGGAGAAAGGGATACGTGTTGGACTCCCAGATGTATTCAGCATCTTATTTTTTATTTGTGTTTTCTCCGCATCGAAACTGACGTTAATAGAAGTATTAGTAAAGTAAGTAAATCAATAAGGAATAATAACAAACTATACAAATTTCTCAAACGACTTGGGTTGGTAAAGAATTAAAATTTTAAGCCTCGTTGAATGAAAACAGTTCCGACTAAGACTGCTGCAAAGATGAGCTTTCTGTGCATGTTATCGCATAAGGGAGAAAAACGAACCCTTATAGCAGTTGGTAGTACACATAACATAATGCATTCTTCCAAGACGCAATATTCCATAACAGCCGGCCGGAGTGGCGGAGCGGTTCTAATTGCTACAGTCTGGAGCCGCCTGACCGCTACGGTCGCAGGTTCGAATCCTGCCTCGGGCATGGATCTGTGTGAAGTCATTAGGTTAGTTAGGTTTAAGTAGTTCTAGGGGACTGATGACCTCAGAAAGTTAAGTCCCGTTGTGCTTAGAGCCATTTGAACCACTTTTATTCCATAACAGCGTCTTCAAAGTCGTTGCCTAAAGTTTTCCTGTACTCGTAAGAAACTAATGATTAATCTGGTCCTCGGCGTACAGAAGAAGTCAGTCTTTAAAAAAATGTTTATGTCATTTGCTGCAAATCTGGGAAATGGATAAATTCAATTTACAAAACATGTGTTGAGAACATTGTAAACCCACACATTGCTGTTACCAAGTTTCGTCTGAAAGTAGTAGTGTCATGTATATCAAATGTTTATACACTCCTGGAAATGGAAAAAAGAACACATTGACACCGGTGTGTCAGACCCACCATACTTGCTCCGGACACTGCGAGAGGGCTGTACAAGCAATGATCACACGCACGGCACAGCGGACACACCAGGAACCGCGGTGTTGGCCGTCGAATGGCGCTAGCTGCGCAGCATTTGTGCACCGCCGCCGTCAGTGTCAGCCAGTTTGCCGTGGCATACGGAGCTCCATCGCAGTCTTTAACACTGGTAGCATGCCGCGACATCGTGGACGTGAACCGTATGTGCAGTTGACGGACTTTGAGCGAGGGCGTATAGTGGGCATGCGGGAGGCCGGGTGGACGTACCGCCGAATTGCTCAACACGTGGGGCGTGAGGTCTCCACAGTACATCGATGTTGTCGCCAGTGGTCGGCGGAAGGTGCACGTGCCCGTCGATCTGGGACCGGACCGCAGCGACGCACGGATGCACGCCAAGACCGTAGGATCCTACGCAGTGCCGTAGGGGACCGCATCGCCACTTCCCAGCAAATTAGGGACACTGTTGCTCCTGGGGTATCGGCGAGGACCATTCGCAAACGTCTCCATGAAGCTGGGCCACGGTCCCGCACACCGTTAGGCCGTCTTCCGCTCACGCCCCAACATCGTGCAGCCCGCCTCCAGTGGTGTCGCGACAGGCGTGAATGGAGGGACGAATGGAGACGTGTCGTCTTCAGCGATGAGAGTCGCTTCTGCCTTGGTGCCAATGATGGTCGTATGAGTGTTTGGCGCCGTGCAGGTGAGCGCCACAATCAGGACTGCATACGACCGAGGCACACAGGGCCAACACCCGGCATCATGGTGTGGGGAGCGATCTCCTACACTGGCCGTACACCTCTGGTGATCGTCGAGGGGACACTGAATAGTGCACGGTACATCCAAACCGTCATTGAAGCCATCGTTCTACCATTCCTAGACCGGCAAGGGAACTTGCTGTTCCAACAGGACAATGCACGTCCGCATGTATCCCGTGCCACCCAACGTGCTCTAGAAGGTGTAAGTCAACTACCCAGGCCAGCAAGATCTCCGGATCTGTCCCCCATTGAGCATGTTTGGGACTGGATGAAGCGTCGTCTCACGCGGTCTGCACGTCCAGCACGAACGCTGGTCCAACTGAGGCGCCAGGTGGAAATGGCATGGCAAGCCGTTCCACAGGACTACATCCAACATCTCTACGATCGTCTCCATGGGAGAATAGCAGCCTGCATTGCTACGAAAGGTGGATATACACTGCACTAGTGCCGACATTGTGCATGGTCTGTTGCCTGTGTCTATGTGCCTGTGGTTCTGTCAGTGTGATCATGTGATGTATCTGACCCCAGGAATGTGTCAATAAAGTTTCCCCTTCCTGGGACAATGAATTCACGGTGTTCTTATTTCAATTCTCAGGAGTGTAGATGGGTAGGATCAACCGACTTACACGATAGAACTAATACCACCAAACTCCACATCTGTTGGACAGCCATGTGATGTTTATTTCTATCGCCAAGTTAAAAAAGTAATCTCGAAGCTTCAGAATTGCAGTCTGTCTCTGGGCGTCCAGTGGGAATTACACAACCGCATTGATGCAATAACGATTCACAGTAGAATTCATGATAAACTTTCAGCATCGATTTTTCAGGCAATATTATCGTTGCGTGAAATACATAAAAATTAATTCTGGAACAAGAAATATTTTTAAATGCAAACAAAGTCTGTTTTCTGTCGAATCTTTGGAAGGAATCATGTAAATGCGGGAAGACTGCATTCGTTTGATGTTCTTGGTGCTGCGACAGTATTTACTTCGAATGTTTACATGACGAGTACGCTCCAGCTGTTTGTTCGAAGGGAACTGTGGAAGCGTAACAGAATGAGTTAAGGAACCATTTTAAAGCGATGAGGATCAATTCTTGATTCTTTATTAACGTAAGTCGTTTGAGAAATGTTTTGCCCACCTTGTTGTTATTCCTTATTAATATACTTCCTTTTTAAATGAAAATTACTGACAGATTAAAACTGCGTGCCGGACCGAGAGCCGATCTCGGGACCTATGCCAATTTCATTTCACTCCCTTATAAATGCTCCTGTTACTACCAGTTTCGAAACGGAAAATAGTGCAAATGACAAAAAAAGCTGTACAATCTATCTGCTCCCCGGCGAGAACCCTTCTACATCTACATTTACATTCTAACTACGCAATCCACCGTAAGGTGGGTGGCGGAGGGTTTGTTGTACCACAACTAGTTTTTGGCTCAAATGGCTCTGAGCACTATGGGACTTAACATCTGATGTCATCAGTCCCCTAGAACCTAGAACTACTTAAACCTAACCAACCTAAGGACATCACACACATCCATGTCCGAGGCAGGATTCGAACTTGCAACTGTAGCGGTCGCGCGGTTCCAGACTGAAGCGCCTAGAACCGCTCGGCCACACCGGCCGGCACTAGTTATTGCCCTTCCTGTTTCACTCGCAAATGAGCGAGGGTAAAACGACTATCTAAATGCCTCAGAACGAACCACTATTTCTCTTATGTTCGTGGTCTTCTCGCGAAATGTACGTTGGCGGCAATAAGACCGTTCTGCAGTCAGGTTCAAATACCGGTTCTCTAAATTTTCTTAGAAGCTTTTTTTCTCCAGAGATTCCCACCTGAGCTGCCGAAGCGCATCCATAATACTTGCGTGTTGTTCGAACCAGCCGGTAACAAATCTAGCAGCCTGCCTCTGAACTGCTTTGATGTCTTCCTTTAATCTGACCTGGAAGTCTCCCAAACACTCGAACAGTTCTCAAGAATTGATCGCACTAGCGTTCTATATGCAGTCTCTTTTGCAGATGAACCATACTTTCCTGAAGCTCTTCCAGTAAACCGAAGTCGACAATTCGTCTCCCCCACTACAATCCTTAAATGTTCGTTTAGTATAAGTTTTCCCTCGTTACGCTTAGATATTTAATCGGCCTGACTGTGTCAAGTATGACACTTCTAATGTTGTATTCTAACATTAGGGGATCTGAATTAACTCACATTTTTCTACATGTAGAGCAAAGCTACCACAGATTTTGTCTAAGTCACCTTGTGTCTATCTGCAGTCACTCAACGATCACAACTTCCTGTACATCAGCAAACAGTAGCAGATTACTGTTCACCCTGTGCGTCAGATCATTTATGTATACAGAGAATAGCAGGACTCCTACCACACTTCCCTGGAGCACTCCTTAGATACCTTCGTCTCTGATGAACACTCGCTATCGAGGACAACGTCCTCGATTCTGTTACTTAAGTAGTCTTCGAACTACTCGCACATATAGAAACCTAATCCGTATGATCGTACCTTCGTTAACAGCCTGTAGTGCCTTGATTGCTACGTCAGTGCCACTTACATTGAATGACTCTTACCTTACGGACATAGAAGCGGCCGTCGTAAAATTTCTTTCCTTCATTTCTTGGAAAATATACACTGAAGTGCCAAAGAAACTGGTATAGGCATGCGTATTCAAATACAGAGATATGTAAACAGGCAGAATACGGCGATGCGGTCGGCATCGCCTATGTAAGATAAGTGTCTGGCGCAGTTCTCAGATCGGTTACTGCTACTACAGTAGCCGGTTATCAAGATTTAAGTGCCAGAATGAGATTTTCACTCTGCAGCGGAGTGTACGCTGATATGAAACTTCCTGGCAGATTAAAACTGTGTGCCCGACCGAGACTCGAACTCGGGACCTTTGCCTTTCGCGGGCAAGTGCTCTACCAACTGAGCTACCGAAGCACGACTCACGCCCGGTCCCCACAGCTTTACTTCTGCCAGTATCCGTCTCCTACCTTCCAAACTTTACAGAAGCTCTTCTGCGAAACTTGCAGAACTAGCACTCCTGAAAGAAAGGATACTGTGGAGACATGGCTTAGCCACAGCCTGGGGGATGTTTCCAGAATGAGATTTTCACTCTGCAGCGGAGTGTACGCTGATATGAAACTTCCTGGCAGATTAAAACTGTGTGCCCGACCGAGACTCGACCTCGGGACCTTTGCCTTCCGCGGGCAAGTGCTCTACCAACTGAGCTACCGAAGCACGACTCACGCCCGGTACCCACAGCTTTACTTCTGCCAGTATCCGTCTCCTACCTTCCAAACTTTACAGAAGCTCTTCTGCGAAACTTGCAGAACTAGCACTCCTGAAAGAAAGGATACTGTGGAGACATGGCTTAGCCACAGCCTGGGGGATGTTTCCAGAATGAGATTTTCACTCTGCAGCGGAGTGTACGCTGATATGAAACTTCCTGTCAGATTAAAACTGTGTGCCCGACCGAGACTCGAACTCGGGACCTTTGCCTTTCGCGGGCAAGTGCTCTACCAACTGAGCTACCGAAGCACGACTCACGCCCGGTACCCACAGCTTTACTTCTAAGCCATGTTTCCACAGTATCCTTTCTTTCAGGAGTGCTAGTTCTGCAAGTTTCGCAAAAGAGCTTCTGTAAAGTTTGGATGGTAGGAGATGGATACTGGCAGAAGTAAAGCTGTGGGTACCGGGCGTGAGTCGTGCTTCGGTAGCTCAGTTGGAGAGCACTTGCCCGCGAAAGGCAAAGGTCCCGAGTTCGAGTCTCGGTCGGGCACACAGTTTTAATCTGCCAGGAAGTTTCATATCAGCGTACACTCCGCTGCAGAGTGAAAATCTCATTCTGGAAACATCCCCCAGGCTGTGGCTAAGCCATGTCTCCACAGTATCCTTTCTTTCAGGAGTGCTAGTTCTGCACGTTTCGCAGAAGAGCTTCTGTAAAGTTTGGAAGGTAGGAGACGGATACTGGCAGAAGTAAAGCTGTGGGTACCGGGCGTGAGTCGTGCTTCGGTAGCTCAGTTGGTAGAGCACTTGCCCGCGAAAGGCAAAGATCCCGAGTTCGAGTCTTGGTCGGGCACACAATTTTAATCTGCCAGGAAGTTTCATATCAGCGTACACTCCGCTGCAGAGTGAAAATCTCATTCTGGAAACATCCCCTAGGTTGTGGCTAAGCCATGTCTCCACAGTATCCTTTCTTTCAGGAGTGCTAGTTCTGCAAGTTTCGCAGAAGAGCTTCTGTAAAGTTTGGAAGGTAGGAGACGGATACTGGCAGAAGTAAAGCTGTGGGGACCGGGCGTGAGTCGTGCTTCGGTAGCTCAGTTGGTAGAGCACTTGCCCGCGAAAGGCAAAGGTCCCGAGTTCGAGTCTCGGTCGGGCACACAGTTTTAATCTGCCAGGAAGTTTCATATCAGCGTACACTCCGCTGCAGAGTGAAAATCTCATTCTGGAAACATCCCCCAGGCTGTGGCTAAGCCATGTCTCCACAGTATCCTTTCTTTCAGGAGTGCTAGTTCTGCAAGTTTCGCAGAAGAGCTTCTGTAAAGTTTGGAAGGTAGGAGACGGATACTGGCAGAAGTAAAGCTGTGGGTACCGGGCGTGAGTCGTGCTTCGGTAGCTCAGTTGGTAGAGCACTTGCCCGCGAAAGGCAAAGGTCCCGAGTTCGAGTCTCGGTCGGGCACACAGTTTTAATCTGACAGGAAGTTTCATATCAGCGTACACTCCGCTGCAGAGTGAAAATCTCATTCTGGAAACATCCCCCAGGCTGTGGCTAAGCCATGTCTCCACAGTATCCTTTCTTTCAGGAGTGCTAGTTCTGCAAGTTTCGCAGAAGAGCTTCTGTAAAGTTTGGAAGGTAGGAGACGGATACTGGCAGAAGTAAAGCTGTGGGTACCGGGCGTGAGTCGTGCTTCGGTAGCTCAGTTGGTAGAGCACTTGCCCGCGAAAGGCAAAGGTCCCGAGTTCGAGTCTCGGTCGGGCACACAGTTTTAATCTGCCAGGAAGTTTCAAGATTTAAGTGAGTTTGAACAAGGTGTTATAGTCGGTGCACGAGCGATGGGACACATCTCCGAGGTAGTGATGAAGTAGGGATTTTCCCCGTACGACCATTTCAGGAGTGTACCGTGAATATTAGGAATCCGGTAAAACACCAAGTCTCCGACATAGCTGCGGCCGGAAAAAATCCTGCAAGAACGGGACCAACGACGACTGAAGAGAATTGTTCAACTTGACCCTTCCACAAATTTCTGCAGATTTCAGTGCTGGGCCATCTACAGGTGTCAGCGTGCAAAACATTCAACGAAACACCATCGATTGGGCTTTCGGAGCTGAAGACCCGCTCGTGTAACGTTGATGACTGCACGACACATAGCTTTACGGTTCACCTGGGCCCGTCAACACCGACATTGGACTGTTGATGACTGGAAACATGTTGCGTGATTGGACGAGTCTCGTTTCGAATTGTATCGAGCGGATGGACGTGCACGGGTATGGAGACAACCTCATGAATCCATAGACTCTGCATGTCAGCACGGGACTGCTCAACCTGGTGGACGCTGTGTAATTGTGTGGAGCGTGTGCAGTTGGAGTGATATAGGACCCCTGATAGTCTAGATACGATTCTGACAGGTGACACGTACGTAAGTTCAAATGGTTCAAATGGTTCAAATGGCTCTGAGCACTATGTGACTTAACTTCTGAGGTCATCAGTCCCCTAGAACTTAGAGCTACTTAAACCTAACTAACCAAAGGACAAATCCATGCCCGAGGCAGGATTAGAACCTGCGACCGTAGCGGTCTCGCGGTTCCAGACTAGCGCCTAGAACCGCTCGGCCACGTAGGTAAGCATCCCGTCTGATCACCTGCATCCATTCATGTCCATTATGCATTCCGACGGACTTGGGTAATTTTAGCAGGACAATGCTACACCCAGCACGCCCAGAATTGCTACAGAATGACTCCAGGAACCCTGTTCTGAGTTTAAACTCTTCCACTGGCCACCAAACTCCACAGACATGTACATTATTGAACATATCTGGGATGTCTTGCAACGTGCTGTTCCGAAGAGATCTTCGCCCCCTTGTACTCTTACGGATTTATGGACAGCCCTACAGGATCCATTATGCCATTTCCCTCCGGCACTACTTTAGACATTAATCGAGTCCATGCCATGTCGTGCTGCGGCACATCTACGTGACGTTGGGGGGGGGGGGGGGGGTTTACACGATATTAGAGAGGTGTACCAGTTTCTTTTGTTCTTCAGCGTACGTTTTGTCGACCCGACACATGATTACGAAAAATGCTCAATTTTCAATTATCTATCGATTCTGTCAATTGTGAGCCGATTGCCGATCGTGAACATTAGTGGGGTTTTCTCAAAGACGATGGGAGGGGTTGAATTACAATATCTTAGACCTTCATCCTTTTATTTTGCGCAGTGAGCGAAATGTCATCATCATGTCCATAAAATTCACTCTATTATTTGACTGTTCTAGACTGTAAAGTGATTGACGGACTGCATTTGCATTTTACAGGGGTGAAGACAAAATCTCCGTCCAGCCATTCTGATTTGGGGTTTCCGTGGTTTTCTTAATTCTTTTAACGGAAATTCCTGCGTGATTCTTTGAGAGGGACACCGTCCATTTCCATCCAGCATTCCAGTCTGATGTCAGCTTGTGTTCCGTCTCTAACGTTCGCGTCGTTAACGGAACGTTAACCTTACTCCTATTTTCAACC
Source organism: Schistocerca gregaria (assembly GCF_023897955.1). Taxonomy (NCBI): domain Eukaryota; kingdom Metazoa; phylum Arthropoda; class Insecta; order Orthoptera; family Acrididae; genus Schistocerca; species Schistocerca gregaria. Next base: position 1,082,767,913 of record NC_064920.1, on the reverse strand, counting down.
ATTTTCTTTACACCACTCTGAAGATGCGACTTAGTGGCAGCATCTGCGGTGTTTAGAAGCAGGAGTGATCGTCACCTACTGATTTGTTTCCAGCGTGTCTCTGGACACCGAACGAGAAGGACCGCTGTAACAACAGCATCGCGATTGTTGACAACTTCCTGTGACGGACCATCACCATAATGTGAAGGATGAGCAAAGAAAACGCCACTAGAAAGGTAATGAACTCTATAGAGTAATTCTCTCAGAACCGTCGATGGTGACAGCTGTTCTTGTGAAAACGGCAGAGACGTGCTGCAGGCCTTCGGTTCATTTTGTTACATAAATGCATCACCATAGTTTCCTCGTTAAGTCAAGCTCTATATGGTTATAGACAGGTACTCGTGTACACTGGTACGCGCGAAGGCAGTAATCGAGCTGGTTGGCGACTTGAAAGAGACTTAATGCGACGGGACTTGGGTCAGTAACTTACCGGTAAAGTGTTGACAAACGCAGAGTAAACACACAACCGGTCCGCATCCTTCGACGAGCATCTTGCGTCACTGGTGGCCTTGCACATTTTTCCCGGCGGAAAACCGCCGCAGGATGATGTCACAGGGAATTAGCGCGGCGTATCTTACCTGTTTCAGTTTCGCAACTACGGAATCGTGCTACAGAGGAAAATCGCCTTTTTTTGTGGACCCCAGTTCCTATCCTTGTTTTACTGCAATAGCCCCCTTCGTCCTCTCCCACAGAGAGACATTACCTTTAGTTTCGGAAATAACATATACTCCGTGGACAATTTAACTAGAGACATCTACGTAGCGTTTCTAGATTGTTCACTGTGTAACCTCCCCACCATATTTGTTTCTATATATATATAAATACATATATGTCCGAAAGAACAGATACCGTCGGTGACCATGCAGCTCATTAGAATGAAATTACAATGAAAGGTATACTCTTAGCTGCATACAGGCGTTGATATGAGTCAGCGGGGACAGTTGAAAATGTGTGCCCCGGACGGCACTCGAACCTGGGCTCTCCTGCTTACATGGCAGACGCTCTATTCGTCTGAGCCACCGAGGACACAGAGGATGGTGCGACTGCAAGGACTTATCTCTGGCACGCCTCCCGTTAAGACCCACATTCGCAACTTGTCCCGCACTATATACATAGTGCCACTGCCCATGATACTCATTACTCGCGGCTTTACAGCTCATTCCCGTAAGAGTTCGGGCACCGTTCGTGCACCCGCACAGAAGAAGATGGTCAAATGGCCGGTGAGCCATATATATATATATATATATATATATATATATATATATATATATATATATATATATATATGGAGACGGTATCTGTTCTTTCGGACATGTCCGAAAGAACAGATACCATTGGTGACCATGCAGCTCGTTAGAATGAAATACCCTTAGCTGCATACAGGCGTTGATATAAGTCAGCGGGGACAGTCGGGGACAGCCGGGGCACACATTTTCAACTGTCCCCGCTGACTTATATCAACGTCTTTATGTAGTTAAGGGTATTCATGTCATTGTAATATTTGTTCCTGCATGAAATTTAGCCCAACTTTACTTTCCACCCTATAAAAATCTACATATTACCAAAACTATGTACTCACAAACTGTTATCTAACTTAAACTTGTATGCTAATGTTTGACTAAACGGAACCTGATTTGAACTGAACTCTTGCTGTTCTGAATACAACTTGACTCTCTATTAAATGTGCAACTGAAGTAAAACAATTATCTGGCCCAAATCAAAATTTCACTTACTTCGCGTCTTGACAACATTGTTGGAGACGTCTCGAAAGCACAACAGCAAACAGCAAGGACGCGGCGGCTAAGCTAGATCTCTGTTTCTAAACAAAATTTCCAACTGTTGCATGACACGTGTAGTAATGCGTAACAGTGGGGTGGGGAGAGTAAATATTCCTTTGCAACGATATTCCATGACAACCATTTCAGAAAGAAGTAAGACTTCGCGTGATCTTCACGTATAACATAGGTCTGAGCAAAAGTTAACAATGTGAACAATGACTTAAAAAGGGTACAATGTTAACGGAGAATTTCTATAAAAATCAAACAGTTTAATTAGTTACTATGTTAAGTCTTACTTCCTTTCGCTTTCCAAAATATATACATACATCAAAAAAAGTTTTGCGTCACCTCCGTTCTGAGAGTTCCGGAACCTGTACAGAAAATGGGAATAGAGATCAACATAAAAACCATTTCCGCCCTTTTTATTGCTCATGAAAACCACACATTGCATGTTGTACCACCATACAGAGAGACCTTCAGAGGTGGTGGTCCAAACTGCTGTACACACCGGTACCTCTAATACACAGTAGCACGTCCTCTTGCATTGACGCATGCCTGTATTCGTAGTGGCATAGTATCCACAAGTTCATCAAGGCACTGTTAGTCCAGATTGCCCCACTCCTCAACGGCCATTCGGCGTAGATCCCTCAGAGTGGTTGGTGGGTCACGTCGTCCATAAACAGCCCTTTTCAATCTATCCCAGGCATGTTCGATAGGGTTCATGTCTGAAGAACATGATGGCCACTCTACTCGAGCAATGCTGTTATCCTAAAGGAAGTCATTCACAAGATGTGCACATTGAGGGCGCGAATTGTCGTCCATGAAGACGAATGCCTCGCGAATATACTGCCGATATGGTTACACTACCGGTCGGAGGATGGCATTCACGTATCGCACAGCTGTTACGGCGCCTTCCGTGATCACCAGCGGTGTACGTCGGCCCTACATAATGCCACCCCAAAAAAGCAGGGAACCTCCAACTTGCTGTACTCTCTGGACAGTGTGTGTAAGGTGTTCAGCCTGACCGGCTTGCCTCTAAACACGTCTCCGACAATTGTCTGGTTGAAGGCATATGCGACGCTCATCGGTGAAGAGCACGTGATGCCAATCCTGAGTGGCCCATTCGGTATGTTGTTGGGCCCATCTGTACCGCGGTGCGTGGTGTCGTGGTTTCAAAAAAGGACCTCGCCATGGACGTCGGAAGTGAAGTTGTGCATCATGCAGCCTATTGCGCACAATTTGAGTCGTAACACGACGTTCTGTGCCTGAACGAAAAGCATTATTCAATATGGTGGCGTTGTTGCCAGGGTTCCCCCAAGCCGTTATCCGTAGGTAGCGGCCATCCACTGCAGTAGTAGCCCTTGAGCGACCTGAGTGAGGCATGTCATCGACAGTTCCTGTCTCTCTGTATCTCCTCCATGTCCGAACAGCATCGCATTGGTTCACTCCGAGACATCTGGACACTTCCTTTGTTGAGAGCCCTTCCTGACACGAAGTAAAAATACGGAAGCAATCGAACTGCAGTATTGACCGTCTAGGCTTGGTTGAACTACAGACAACACGAGCTGTGGACCTCCTTCCTGTGGAATGACTAGAACTTATAGGCTGTCGGACCCCCTCCGTCTAATAGACGCTGCTCATGATGTTTAGTGACACCTTTAAGAGTCAAAGGGACTGCGTCTGTGATACAAAATCCACAGTCAACGTCTACCTTCAGGAGGTCTGGGAACTGGGGTGATGCAAAGTATTTTTTGATGTGTGTGTAGTAACGTAACTTGGTCTCTCTCTCTCTCTCTCTCTCTCTCTCTCTCTCTTTCTCTGAGGGGCACATCGATAACATTCAAAAACCAAAATGACATGACCACTTTAGAACTGGAGTACACTCTTTCAAATTCCGAGGGTACCAGGGGTAAAACGAGCGAGGTGGCGCAGTGGTTAGCATACTGGACTCGCGTTCGGGAGGACGACGGTTCAAACCCTCGTCCAGCCATCCTGATATAGGTTTTCCATGATTTCCCTAAATCGCTTCAGGCGAACGCCGGGATGGTTCCTTTGAAAGGGAAGGGCCGATATCTTTCCCCCATCCTTCCGTAATCCAGTGGGACCGATGACCTGGCTGTTTGGTCCCCTCCCCCCAAACCAACCAACATGGAGTAAAATAAAAGGAGATGAAAGTTAGGTACAACTTGCGTCGCAACCGGACTGCACTTATAAGAGACGGTGGACATGAAAAAGAAGCAGTAATTGAAATTGGAATGACACAGGGCTGTAGCCTCTCCCTAATGTTTTTCAGTATGTAAATTGGGCAAGCAGGAAAAGGGAACCACAGAGAAATTTTGAAAGGGAGTTGAAGTTCGACGGGAATAAATAAAAGGTTTGCTGAAAATACTGTAACCCTCTCAGAGACGGTAAAGGATACGCAAGATTCATTGGACGATATGGATATTGTCTTGAAGAGAGTTTGTCAGCTCAGTGTCGACGAAACTAAAACAAGAATAATAGAATGTAGTCGAATTAAATGAGGCGGTGCTGCCCGGATTAGGATAGGAGACGAGAGCTTTAAAGTAGTATATGTGTTTTGCTACTTGGAAAGTAAAATACCTGACGGTGGCCAAAGTAGAGAAAACGTAAAAATCTGATTGGCGCCAGGAAGAAAAGGGATCCTGAAAAACAGAAATTTGTTGTAACCGAATATCAATTAAAGTGTTAGGAAGTCTTTTCTGTAGGAGTATTGTCTTGTACGGAAGTGAAAAGTGGAAGATAAGTAGTTGAGACAAGAAGCGAATAAAACTTTGTGAAATGTGGCCCTACTGAAGAATGCTGAAGATGAGATGGATGCGAAATGTAGTGTGGGGAGGGCTATGCGAGAGGCTTTCAATGAATTCGAAAGTAAAGTTCTATGTACTGACTTGGCAGAAAATCCTAAGAAATTTTGGTCCTATGTCAAAGCAGTGGGTGGATCAAAACAAAATGTCCAGACACTCTGTGACCAAAATGGTACTGAAACAGAGGATGACAGACTAAAGGCCGAATTACTAAATGTCTTCTTCCAAAGCTGTTTCACAGAGGAAGACTGCACTGTGCTTCCTTCTCTAGATTGTCGCACAGATGACAAAATGGTAAATATCGAAGTAGACGACAGAGGGATAGAGAAACAATTAAAATCGCTCAAAAGAGGAAAGGCCGCTGGTCCTGATGGGATACCAGTTCGATTTTACACAGAGTACGCGAAGGAACTTGCCCCCCTTCTTGCAGCGGTGTACCGTAGGTCTCTAGAAGAGCGAAGCGTTCCAAAGGATTGGAAAAGGGCACAGGTCATCCCCGTTCTCAAGAAGGGACGTCGAACAGATGTGCAGAACTATAGACCTATATCTCTAACGTCGATCAGTTGTAGAATTTTGGAACACGTGTTATGTTCGAGTATAATGTCTTTTCTGGAGACTAGAAATCTACTCTGTAGGAATCAGCATGGGTTTCGTAAAAGACGGCCGTGTGAAACCCAGCTCGCGCTATTTGTCCACGAGACTCAGAGGGCCATAGACGCGGGTTCCCAGGTAGATGCCGTGTTTCTTGACTTCCGCAAGGCGTTTGACACAGTTCCCCACAGTCGTTTAATGAACAAAGTAAGAGCATACGGACTATCAGATCAATTGTGTGATTGGATTGAGGAGTTCCTAGATAACAGAACGCAGCACGTCATTCTCAATGGAGAGAAGTCTTCCGAAGTAAGAGTGATTTCAGGTGTGCCGCAGGGGAGTGTCATAGGACCGTTGCTATTCACAATATACATAAATGACCTGGTGGATGACATCGGAAGTTCACTGAGGCTTTTTGCAGATGATGCTGTGGTGTATCGAAAGGTTGCAACAATGGAAAATTGTACTGAAATGCAGGAGGATCTGCAGCGAATTGACGCATGGTGCACGGAATGGCAATTGAATCTCAATGTAGCGAAGTGTAATGTGATGCGAATACATAGAAAGATAGGTCCCTTATCATTTAGCTACAAAATAGCAGGTCAGCAACTGGAAGCAGTTAATTCCATAAATTATCTGGGAGTACGCATTAGGAGTGATTTAAAATGGAATGATCATATGAAGTTGATCGTCGGTAAAGCAGATGCCAGACTGAGATTCATTGGAAGAATCCTAAGGAAATGCAATCCGACAACAAAGGAAGTAGGTTACAGTACGCTTGTCCGCCCAATGCTTGAATACTGCTCAGCAGTGTGGGATCCGCACCAGGTAGGGTTGATAGAAGAGATAGAGAAGATCCAACGGAGAGCAGCGCGCTTCGTTACAGGATCATTTAGTAATTGCGAAAGCGTTACGGAGATGATAGATAAACTCCAGTGGAAGACTCTGCAGGAGAGACGCTCAGTAGCTCGGTACGGGCTTTTGTTAAAGTTTCGAGAACATACCTTCACCGAAGAGTCAAGCAGTATATTGCTCCCTCCTACGTATATCTCGCGAAGAGACCATGAGGATAAAATCAGAGAGATTAGAGCCCACACAGAAGCATACCGACAATCCTTCTTTCCACGTACAATACGAGACTGGAATAGAAGGGAGAACCGATAGAGGTACTCAGGGTACCCTCCGCCACACACCGTCAGGTGGCTTGCGGAGTACGGATTTAGATGTAGATGTAGATGTAGATGCATCACGTAACTAACGAGGAAGTTGTCAGTCGAATCATGAAGAAAAGAAATTTGTGAACTAACTTGACACAAGGAAGGTATCAGTTGGCACATCGTGAGACATCAAAGAATCTCTCTCCTTGAGTGAGAAAAGGTTCCGTCAACAAATCAACACTGATTTAGAGAGTTTCGCTCATGCGAAACCCTACTTGCCCTTTTCTAGCAAGATATCCTGCAAAGTCTGGAGGAAAGGCAACAGGCAGATTTGAGATTTCTAGATTTCCGGAAAGCGTTTGACACGGTGTTACTCTGCAGATTGTTAACGAAGGTACAAGGCTACGGAGTACGTTTTCAGATATGTTAGTGGCGCGAAAACCTTTTAAGTAATGGACCCAGTACGTTGGTTTCGGAGGAAAGTGTTCGTCGGAGACAAAAGTATCGTCAGAAGTACCGCTAGGAAGTGTCATAAGACCGCCCTTATTTGCTGTAAACATAAATGATGTGACAGACAGTATCAGCGGCTACCTCAGACTGATGGTGAGATAGTGGAGGGGAAATGTAGCGACTGCGGGAGGATAAAAAATGACTTGGATAGAATTTCTGTTTCCTTTAAAGTTAAAAAAAGTAAGTTAATGAAGACGAATAGGAGAAACAATCTTGTTTTTTCGATAACAGTATTAGTGATATGCTGCTTAAAAGTCGCATCGATTAAATATCTGGGCGTAACGTTAGAAAGCGAAATCAAATGCAACGAGCATGCGAGATCAGCTGTAGGGAAGTCTGTCAGCTTCGGTTTATTGGGAGAACCCTACGAGAGCGTAGCTCATCTATAAAGGAGACGACGTACCGAACACTTGTGCAGTCGACTCGTGAGAGCTGAACGAGTGTTTGGGATCCCCACCAAGTCTGACTATAGGAAGGCATGAATTCGAAAGTAAAGCTCTATGTACTGACTTGGCAGAAAATCCTAAGAAATTTTTGTCTTATGTCAAAGCAGTGGGTGGATCGAAACAAAATGTCCAGACACTCTGTGACCAAAATGGTACTGAAACAGAGGATGACAGACTAAAGACCGAAATACTAAATGTCTTTTTCCAAAGGTGTTTCACAGAGGAAGACTGCACTGTCGTTCCTTCTCTAGATTGTCGCACAGATGACAAAAGGGTACATATCGAAATAGACGACAGAAGGATAGAGAAACAATTAAAATCGCCCAAAAGAGGAAAGGCCGCTGGACCAGATGGGATACCAGTTCGATTTTACACAGAGTACGCGAAGGAACTTGCCCCTCTTCTTGCAGCGATGTACCATAGGTCTATAGAAGAGCGTAGCGTTCCAAAGGATTGGAAAAGGGCACAGGTCATCGCCGTTTTCAAGAAGGGACGTAGAACAGATGTGCAGAACTATAGACCTATATGTCTAACGTCGATCAGTTGTAGAATTTTGGAACACGTGTTATGTTCGAGTATAATGTCTTTTCTGGAGACTAGAAATCTACTCTGTAGGAATCAGCATGGGTTTCGTAAAAGACGGCCGTGTGAAACCCAGCTCGCGCTATTTGTCCACGAGACTCAGAGGGCCATAGACGCGGGTTCCCAGGTAGATGCCGTGTTTCTTGACTTCCGCAAGGCGTTGGATGCAGTTCCCCACAGTCGTTTAATGAACAAAGTAAGAGCATATGGTCTATCAGACCAATTATGTGCTTGGATTGAAGAATTCCTAGATAACAGAACGCAGCATGTCATTCTCAATGGAGAGAAGTCTTCCGAAGTAAGAGTGATTTCAGGTGTGCCGCAGGGGAGCGTCGTAGGACCGTTGCTATTCACAGTATACATAAATGACCTTGTGGATGACATCGGAAGTTCACTGAGGCTTTTTGCGGACGATGCTGTGGTATATCGAGAGGTTGTAACAGTGGAAAATTGTACTGAAATGCAGGAGGATCTGCAGCGAATTGACGCATGGTACAGGGAATGGCAATTGAATCTTAATGTGGACAAGTGTAATGTGCTGCGAATACATAGAAAGATAGATCCCTTATCATGTAGCTACAAAAAAGCAGGCCAGCAACTGGAAGCAGTTAATTCCATAAATTATCTGGACAAGATCGCCATACAGAGAGATATGTCGAAAATTAAAGATGCGAAGTGGAACACCAAAGTAAATCAGAAGATAGAAAAGAAAAAGGTTATGAAGAAGGAAGCAGGTCGTTCTAAGGAAAGATGTACAAATTATAAGAGAAAACTTGAGCTTTCATCATCTGAACCTGAATCAGAAGTAGACTTGACCGATTTGGTGACGACAAAGAACTACTGTAGATATTTTACTGTATCTTCTGAAGTGGTCATGAAGTTGAAGTGTGTAAAGGCCATGATCGATAATTATTTTATGAATAGCTGTCGAAGCATGTCGACGAGTAAGCAAATGCATTATATAACAATTCCATGGACATTCGAGATTCCGTGTCTGAACTCTCTATTCTTTTGTCGTCTTCTGTTATTGGACTTGAAGAGAAAAGAACGATTGTCTCAAGTTCATCTATCTGAAATAGTCTATGTAAGTCGAAAACGAAGAAAAAATATAGTGGTTCATTACTTAAAATTTGTGTACGGTATTCACTAATGTACATTCGTCAACCTTACTTGTCTTGAGTAGACGTGGCCTTAATGAAATATTGCCCGTTGTCAAGCGCCATACTAGAAAATAATTAGTAATTTTTCTTTCAGCTCATCTTCGACACGTGTTGCCAGTTAGGACACTATACTTTCTTTCAGATTCTACGAGCTATGTGGCCACTACGAATAATTTAACATATTTCACTTTCAGATTTTCTCAAGGTTGCGAGATAATATTCCAGGCCAAAAGGTCTGGTCACAGGATTCTAGTTCCAATATAAGATGTATCTACAAAAGATTAAGTTTGTTATCTTATATTGGTATTCGAGACGAAATTGCTGGCCGCTATGGCCGAGCGGTTCTAGGCGCTTCAGTCTGGAACCGCGCGACCGCTACGGTCGCAGATTCGAATCCTGCCTCGGACATGGATGTGTGTGATTGCCTAAGGTTAGTTAGGTTTAAATAGTTTTAAGTTCTAAGGAACTGATGACTTCAGGTGTTAAGTCCCATAGTGCTCAGAGCCCTTTGAACCAATTTTTTTAAAGACATAACCACGATATGGAGTTACGGGTTTTAGTACTTCAAATTGAACTGGCATACAAACTATTATCTGGTGCTATAAGCACATGAATTTTAACTATATATAGTGACCCCTTAATGGCTCACAACATGTCCTACCAACCGATCCCTTCTTCTGGTCAAGTTGACTTCTCTTCTCCCCAATCTGATTCAATACTTCCTCACTAGTTATGTGATCTACCCATGTAATCTTCAGCATTCTTCTATAGCACCACATTTCGAAAGCTTCTATTCTCTTCTTGTCCAACCTATTTATCGTCCATGATTCACTTCCATACATGGCTACACTCCATACAAATACATTCAGAAATGAGTTTCCGTGCCATTGCCAGTCTACATTTTATATCCTCTCTACTTAGACCATCATCAGTTATTTTGCTCCCCAAATGGCAAAACTCCCTTACTACTTTAAGTGTCTCACTTCATAATCTAATTCCCTCAGTATCACCCGACTTAATTCGACTACATTCCATTATCCTCGTTTTGCTTTTGTTGATGATCATCTTATATCCTCCTTTCAAGACACTATCCATTCCATTCAACTGCTCTTCCAAGTCCTTTGCTCTCTCTGACAGAATTACGATGCCATCGGCAAACCTCAAATTTTTTATTTCTTCTCCATGGACTTTAATACCTACTCCGAATTTTTCTTTTGTTTCCTTCACTGCTTGCTCAATATACAGATTTAATAACGTCGGGGAGAGACCACAGCCCTGTCTCACTCCCTTCTCAACCACTGCTTCCCTTTCATGTCCCTCGACTCTTATAACTGCCATCTGGTTTCTGTACAAATTGTAAATAGCCTTTCGCTCCCTGTATTTTACCCCTACCACCTTCATATAGGGTGACCACGAACCTACTACGGTGTCGTAGCAGGCGGAGAGGTGATACTCTGACGTGGCGCGTCCCCGGGTGGCAGATAGGGGTGTCCTCACCGGCTTGCCGGCGGATATGAGTGAAATAAAATAGCTCTCGCGGACCAAACACTCAACCTCTATGGTTCACAACCATAGTTGTAATTCAGAGCTTGCTCCATCCAAGGCTCAATGCCTTCTATAGTCAAATATGGACGGAAATCTTTTAAGAAAATCTCCACCGCTTGGCACTACCCAAGGAAGACTGCACTCGGATACGGTGGGCAGTCATTTAAAAGATAAGTTGGATGAGTCGGAGCATCTAGAAATACCCAAGACAGACCAAAGACCGAAACAGAAATTAAAAATGAAACAAATAAATTATTTAGCAACATTTAACATTAACTCCCTGGCACAAGTAGGAAAATTGAAAATTCTAACTAATGAACTAGACAAACAAGGGATCCTAATAGAAGGACTACAAGAGATGAGGAATTCGGACCAGGTGCACATAGAATCTCAAGGTTATAGAATATACAAAGGCGTCCCGGGAGAAAGAGTGATGAAAAATTGTCCACAATTTGGTACGGGATTCATAGTCAACTTAAAAATAATTGATTCGATAACAGATTTCCAGGCCCAATCTCCTAGGCTCTCAACGCTGACAGTAAAAGCATCAAATAAAATCTATACAATAATTAACTCCCATGCTCCCACGAATGATAAAAACAATAGGAGAAAAACCAGAGAAGAGACGGATGAATTCTGGGACCTACTAGATCAAACAGTGACAAATATAAACAAAAATCATAGTAAAATTTTAATAGGTGATTTCAATGCACAACTGGGCAATGAAAAGAGATACAGAGACATAATAGGAAAATGGCCAGCTCAAAAACGAACCAATAAAAATGGTATAAGCTTAGTAGAATTCTGTAGAAACCATAACATGATATCAAAATCGACCTATTTTATGAGAAAACCCAATAAACTAAAGACATGGAAACACCCAGATTGGAAAAAGGGGGAATGGCAATTAGATCACGTCTGTATGGACAAAAATTACCATAAAGAAATCCAAAATGTTAAAGTACTTAGAGGAACAGACATGGGGTCAGACCATTACATGGTGAAAATCAAATGTAACTTCACACCTGCAAAATCCAAATTTAAAACGAGAAAAATATAAGACCCTCATAAACTAATAAACAATGATCAATATAAAGAACTAACTCAAAAAATTGAGAAAACTGATAAATTAGAAGAGATAGTCCCGAAACTAAAAGAAATAGCCGAAAAAATTGCCCCACCAAACCCAAGGAAAAAGCATCAATGGTGGAATGAGGAATGCGATAAAGCATTTGAAAATATACACCAAGCATGGTTAAATCATCAAAGTCAGAAAACAGAGAAATCACATGAAGAATTGACTAAACAAAGAAAACTAACTCAAAAAACAATCAGAAGTACTAAAAGACAATATCAAAAGAGCATTATTCAACAAATAGAAATAGATCATAAAAAGACAAATTCAAGGGATTATTATAAAATATTTAGTAAACAACTTCAAAAATATGAACCACCAATACTCATGCTAAAAGATACAACCGGAAAAATAGCACACAACAATATAGATAATGCCCAAATTCTAGCAGATGCATTCGATCAACTACTGAATGGTGAAGAACCAAAAGAACGGCTTCATATAAACACAGAAACGCCCATTAAAACTGCAACAGAATACATTGATCCACCAAACATTAATGAAGTAAATCAAGCCATTAAAGAATTGAACAATTATAAATCTAGTGGCGAAGACCAAACATTTGCAGAGCTGTGGAAAAATGCATCAGAATCAAGTAAAGAATCACTTCACCAAAGTTCAATTAAAATGTGGAATAATGAAACATTGCCGGAACATTGGACAACAGCAGTAATACACTTTCTACACAAGAAAGGAGATAGAACTAATCCGGACAACTCTCTCTTGGCTTGTACATATAAAATATTTTCTTGAATAATTTATAATCGATGCAAAGGTGATCTGGAAAAAGAAGTAGGGGATTACCAAGGAGGATTTCGACCATGGCTCAGCTGTCCGGAACAAATCATAACACTAAAATTGGTAATGGATATTTACAAAAGAAGACAGAAACAAATGATTATAACTTTTGTGGACTTTAAAAAAGCATATGATAGTATTCACAGACCTTCAATGTTGAAAATACTACGAAATCTTGGATTACATCCTAAACTAGTGAAGATGATAAGCTTAACTTTAACAAATACTAAATCAAAGGTGAAGTTCAGAAGTGAGATGTCTGAACCCTTCACAATTAAAACAGGACTAAGACAAGGAGATGTATTATCACCCCTTCTGTTCAACTGTACTCTGGAATATTTAATGAGAGAATGGTATAAAGAAAATAAAAAATATAAAACTTGGGTACAATAAAGACAAAATTAGCCTAAATTGTTTGGGATTTGCAGATGATCTGGCACTACTAGCCAACAACATTGTAGAGGCTAGGGATCAACTCATCAATCTCCAAAATATTGCAGGAAAAGTAGGATTAGCAATTTCATATGAAAAAACAAAAATAATGGCAACAGACCCCCTTGTAATAAATAGTGTACAGATGTGTGGGACTGATATAGAAATTGTAAAACAATTTAAGTACCTTGGAGAAAATATAACCTATAACTTTAATGAAAAAATGTCCTGGACAGAGAGAACTAATAAATTATCAAGAGCCCAAAAAGTATCCAGAAACACATACAACAAAAAATGTTTGTCAATAAATACAAAATTAAAACATTACAAGACTGTTGTCCAACCAGAAATAACCTATGGAAGTGAAACCCTGTTTAAGCTCAATCAAAAGAACAACACAGACAAAATTCTAAAAATAGAAAGAAGAATAATAAGGACATGCATCAATAAAAAGTACCAAAAAGCAAGAGAATGGCGTATTGTCCCAAATGCAGTAGTATATCAGGAGATAGAACCAGTAACGGATACCATGAGAAAGAAGAGAATATCATTTTTTTCGCCATCTATTGAGAACACCTAAAGACAGATTAATACGCAAAACTTTGGAGAAACTCTGGAAACAAAAACAACAACTTGTCTGGATAAAGGAAATAAAAGAAGACATGAAAGAACTAGACATAACGCTGGAGGACTTGAAAACCAAATCAAAACAAGTAAATAAATTAAAAATAGAAATATTAGATTCTTGCCAAAAATTGATAAAAGAGAAACAACTAAAAGGGTATTTTCAGAACAGGAACGAAAACAAAGATCGGATAGAATGAAGAAATACTGGAAAGCCAAGAAGGAAAAAACAATGAGAAATCTTAGGAAGACCGGAAAGAAATTGACTGAAGTGGTCCACTGAGGCCGTAAAAGCACAATAAAAATAATAAATATATAGGGTGAGTCACCTAACGTTACCGCTGGATATATTTCGTAAACCACATCAAATACTGACGAATCGACCCCACAGACCGAACGTGAGGAGCGGGGCTAGTGTAATTATTTAATACAAACCATACAAAAATGCACGGAAGTATGTTTTTTAACACAAACCTTCTTTTTTTAAAAATGGAACCACGTTAGTTTTGTTAGCACATCTGAACATATAAACAAATAGGTAATCAGTGCCGTTTGTTGCATTGTAAAATGTTAATTACATCCGGAGATATTGTAAGCTAAAGTTGACGCTTGAAACCTCCGACGTTCGGTTGCGTGTTGTAACAAACACGGGCCACGGTCGGCGAACACCATCTGCAGGGACATGTTAAAGATGACGACCGTGTTTACGGGTGTGGCTGTAGTGCACTGCTGTGGTTTGGTCTAGCTGTCGCAGTGTCCGCATGTAGCGCTTGCTGCTATTGTTATTCTGCATTCGTCTCCGCACGCAGACCAACTGTAGTACACCGTGTTACCAGACGTCTGTGATAGTGTAGTGTTGTAGGAACTGTGACCATGGTGTATTCGAACTCTGAAAAGGCAGAGATGATACTCATCTATGGCGAGTATCGATGAAATGCTGCTGAAGCCTGCAGGGTGTGTGCAGAACGGTAGCCGGACAGAGAGCATCCAACGTGCCGCACATCGCAAAACATCTACCGCCAACTGTATGCAACAGGTATGGTCGTAGCACGCAACGGGTCCGTAACAGGCCCGTCACAGGAGAAGCGGGTGCAGTTTGTGTGTTAGCTGCTGTTGCCATGAACCCACACATGGGTAGATAGGACGTTGCGAGAGCCGGTGGACTGAGTCAAAGTAGTGTCACGCGCATACTGCATCGTCACCGCTTTCACACGTTTCATGTGTCGCTACATCAGCAATTACATGGTGATGACTTTAATCATCGAGTGCAATTCTGTCAATGGGCATTAACAGAGAATGCGTTGCAGTTCTACTTGTTTACCGATGAAGCGGGTTTCACAAACCACGGGGCAGTGAATCTACGGAACATGCATTACTGGTCCGTAGACAATCCTCGCTGGCTCAGACAGGTAGAGCGACAGCGACCGTGGACTGTAAATGTATAGTGTGGAATCATTGGCGACCACCTCATTGGTAGTCACTTCACTGCAGTGGCCCAAACAGCTGCAACATACATCGCGTTTCTACAGAATGATCTGCCAACGTTGCTCGAAAATGTCCCACTGGAAACGCGTCGACGTATGTGGTATCAGCATGATGGTGCACCTGCACATTCCGCAATTAACACTAGGCTGACCCTTGACAGAATGTTCGACGGGCGTTTCATAGGACGTGGAGGACGCATAAATTGGTCACCTCTGGACTTCTTTTTGTGCGGTACGTTAAAGGAGAATGTGTACCGTGATGTGCCTACAACCCCAGAGGATATGAAACAACGTACTGTGGCAGCCTGCGGCGACATTACACCAGATGTACTGCGGCGTGTACGACATACATTCCGCCAGAGATTGCAATTGTGTGCAGCAGATGATGGCCACCACACTGAACATCTATTGGCCTGACATGTCGGGACACACTCTACTCCACTCCATAACTGAAGACGGAAACCACGTGTGTACGCGTACCTCACCCCTCATGGTAATGTACATGTGCTTCAGTGAAAAAGACCAATAAAAAGGTGTTAGCGTGTGGACGTAATGTGCTGTTCCAGTCTCTTCTGTACCTAAGGACCATCACAGTTCCCTTTGGATCCCTACGTAATTCGGTGTTCTCCGATACACACGATCGAACAGCGGAGGAGTGGTACTCAATCGTCAACTTTAGTTGCAATATCTCCGGATGTAATTAACATTTTACAATGCAACAAACGGCACTGATTACGTATTTGTTTAAATGTTAAATGTGCTAACAAAACTAACGGGATTCCATTTAAAAAAACGTAGGTTTGTGTTAAAAAACATACTTCCATGCATTTTTTGGATGGTTTGTATTAACCAATTTCACTAGCTCCTCTCCTCACTTTTGGTCTGTGGAATCGATTCTTCAGTATTTGATGTGGTTTACGAAATATATCCAGCGGTAATGTTAGGTGACTCACCCTGTATATATATATATATATATATATATATATATATATATATATATATATATATTGGAGAATATCTGTGAGGATTCAGGAGAGAGAGAATTAATTAATTTTGGTCCCGTAACCACCCTGAGTACTGAGCTAGTTTGCTGATTGCTGATCCGCGTCGGGCTAAATTAAATTACATTGTACTGTTCATAGTATTATTAGAGTTATTTCTCTTTTGTTTTGACGTGACTTTATTAAAAGTTATCAAAGCAGATATAATAAATTTAAACTTTTATTAAATTACATTACAATATTACGGATGGTGATTCAAAACGAGAAGTTTGTTTGGCGCGTGATGAATTTGAAAAGGACGGGAAAGTTGCTGGAGATAATGATCCTGCTCGTTTTGGAGATGTTCAGGAATGCAGTGGATAGGACATTCCAAGTAATATTATTTGTGTGATATATGTTTAAGCTTACAGTGAATTTCTCAAATTTGGATTGGACAATTTTGGTCTTTTTTGCGTCGTTTATATTGAGACACCACATGTTTAGATTAAGTCTAATACGAATCTTCATTTGACTGACTCGAAAAATCTGTAACTCAAGAATTAACAATATACTCCAGATAGCGTCATCTTGTACACTTTTCAGACTCTTTCTGTTACAGATGTTGAACATATTTTGTTATTCTATTTGGAAACAATAGCATTCATTTCATGTGTGCTGCACTGTTCTTCTAAAAATTACAAAAATTGCTTCGGAAAAATAAGGTTTTGCTAGATGTCCTCTAGTCTAAAAAGCAAATTGTGGAAGGAATTATATAAAGGAGACAACTGAAAATATTTCCTGTTGCTGTGGTGTTCAGTCCGAAGACTGGTTTGATGCAGCTCTCTAGGCCACTCTATATTGTGCAAGCCCTTTCATTTCTACCTAGCTATTGCAAATAGTCAAACTGCTCACGCTATTAAAGCCTCCGTCCTCCTCTATAATTTTTGTTCCCACACTTCCTTCCGTTACCAAACTGACAAGTGCCTGATACTGATATTTCAAAAGCATCTATTCCCTTCTTGTCTAAACTGCTTACCGTGCATGACTATGTCTCCCTTCCATACATTGCTACATTCCACACGAATGCTTTCAGAAAAGGCTTCCTAAGACAGAAGTCTACTTTCTGTATTATAAAATTCCTGTTTCTCAGAATTACTTTTCCTGCCATTGCCATTCTGTATTTTATATCTCTCTATTTGCATCAATATAAGTTATTTTACTGCCAAATGGCAAAAATCATCTACAACTGTTAGTGCCTTAAAATGGTTCAAATTGCTCTGAGCACTATGGGACTTAACATCTGAGGTCATCAGTCCCCTAGAACTTAGAACTACTTAAATCTAACTAACCTAAGGACATCACACACATCCATGCCCGAAGCAGGATTCGAACCTGCGACCGTAGCGGTCGCGCGGTTCCAGACTGAAGGGCCTAGAACCGCTCGGCCACACCGGCCGGCTGTTAGTGTCTTATTTCCTTATATAATTCCCTCAGCTTTCCCACATTTCATTCGACTACATTCCATTACCCTTGTTCTACTTCTGTTGATGTCCGTCTTGTAACTTTTTTAAAGACACTATCTACTCTGTTCAACTGCTCTTCAAAATCTTTTGCTGCCTGTGACAGAACTACAATGTCATTGGCAATCCTCAAAGTTTTTATGTCTTCTCTCTGAACTTTACTTCCATTACCAAATACCTCGCTGGCTTCATTTAGTGTTTTCTCAACATCCTTAGGTGTTTCAAAATCACCCACCCTCCCCTGCATCGCAAATTTTTGTTGCGTTTGAAAACTCTGCTTCGCGAAACCTACGGAGGACCAGTTGCATCAGGACAGAAGCGGCGGTTGGGGCTCAGAGCGCGCCATACATCAGGCACGTGAAACAGCATGCGCTACCCACACGGCCTGAGAGACTGTCCAGCCACGGCAAGCGTGTCTGCCGTATGAGTCCAGTGAGTCGTGCGTTACGTCAGATTAGCCACGGGGCGGTCGCTATCTGCTATGTTATAACCTTAAACATCCACTGAGTCACCTATCTACAGTCTCTTAGCGACAGACATCCGTGTTAATAATGCCAGAGCGTTACACTTAAGGTTCTCTTTCCTGCAGTTGTATCCCACACGAGATCCTTTCTCAATCACAGTTGAGAAAATGACAAATGGCCTCTATGCACTATGGGACTTAACATCTGAGGTCATCAGTCCCCTAGACTTAGAAACTACTTAACACTAACTAACGTAACGACATCACACACATCCATGACCGAGGCAGAATTCGAAGCTGCGACAGTAGCAGCAGCGCGGTTCCGGACTAAAGCGCCTAGTACCGCTCGACCACAGTGGCCGGCCACAGTTTAGATGTCAAAGAATTGCTAAACTGAGTCTCGTTTAGACTTCCATTCATCTAATTTTAAGCTGTTTTTTTTTACTATTATTTTATGGCCAACATTGGACCACTTTAGTCAATATTATGAACTAGGTTCTTCTGTTTTTTGTTGGTCCGATACTTTTACATTATTTCAATTCGTGCCCATCTTTCCTCATTCGAAATCACCCTTCCCATTCTCTGGGTTTGTTAAATTTTATTGCTAGAATGATATGTTTGTCCTGAAGTATCTTGAGCGTGTCTGTCTTGCCTTTCAAATCCTCCATCGTAATGCGTAATTTCATCATGTCCTCCCAGATCTCTGCGATCAATCTAATGTCACTCTTACTATTCCATAACTTCTCAATTATTCTTCTGCTAATTCTATTTTCCGTTGCCGTCATCAAATGTCCCAGGAAAGAGATCCGTTTCTTTCTCATTGTACTTGTCACTGGTTCTATTTCTTTATAAACTGTTTGATTTGAAGCTATTCTCCAAACGCCGTCATTTTGGTATTTTTTATTTATACATGTTCTGATAATCTTTCTATCACGAGTAATCTGTCTATTGCTACAGTGTTGGCTGTTTTAAATATCGTTTCGCTAGCATATGTTATTTGCGGCTGTGTGTTTTGCACTGTTTCAGTTTTGTGGTATTTTTTGTTATATGTATTCTTGGGAACATGATGTGTTTTAATCAGTTTGTTTATTGTACTCTGCCGTGATGGTTTCTCATACGGGTTGTGTATTATTATTATTTTTCCCAAATATTTAAACTTTTCAACAATTTTATGTCGTGTTCTCCAACTCTAATTTCTTTTTGTCAGTGGCGGTTCCGTTTTCTCAAAACATATTTTAAGGCCAATACTCTGGGCTATTTCCTGTAATGATTGTATTTGTTGTTTGGTTTCGTGAATGTTGTTGGCGGGAAGAGCGGGGCCATTAGCAAATCATAAACAGTTCAGCTTTATGTCATATTTTTGTGTTCCAACCTTAATGTTCTTTGGATTGTCGTCGCACCATTCCCTCATTATGTATTCAAGGGCGCAATTAAAAAGATGTGGTGAGAGGCCGTCTCCCGGCCTTCAACCAGCTTTTACCAAGAATGATTCAGAAAGTTCCCCTCTGAACTTAATTTTCGAATTTATATTTGTTAAGATAAGTCCTATCAGTTTAATTAATTTTGGGTGGAGTTCGAAACGTCTCTATGCATAGAATCATATGCTTCCTTAAAATTTATAAATGTAATTGAGAGAGGCATGTTTCATTTGCGTTAATAAGCCATGATTAACTTCAAAGTAATTATTTGTTCGACACAGATTCTCCGCCGTCAGAAGTCTCCTTGGTATTCCTCCAGTTCCTTAACCAGTAGTTCTTTGATGCTATTGCGTAAAATCTTAGAAGAAATCTTGTTCGTACAGTCCAGGAGCGAGATTTCTCTATAGTTGTCTGGATCTCTTTTGTCTCCTTTCTTATGAAGTAGATTAGTTAAAGCTGTGGTCCATTCTTCTGGGAACTGTTCTATTGTCCAATTTTTTTGTAAAATAATATGTAAAGATGTCTAAGTTGTTTTACCAGCATACTTCCACATTTCCACAAACACTTGATTTTCCCCACATGCTTTGCAGTTTCTCATTTCTTTAAACGCCATTTCTATTTTCTGGTTTGGTTTTTACAGGGGTGCTTGTGTCTCTTGTTAAAAGCTTTTCAGGTTCGCCACAGTTCAAGAGTTTGTTGAATGCTTCTACCCAGATTTCTGCGTGTTCCTTGTAATAGTGGGCAGTTCTTCCATCTTCATTTCTCAGCAATAGTACGAGAGGCTTGTAATAACGTAATTATTTATCAAAGGCTTCGAAATACTCTCTGTAATTGGTTTTGCAGTAGTTTTTTTTTTCACTGCAACTCAGTCGATTCTTTTGATATTGGCGCTTTGTTTTTCTGATAAGTTGAGAGAATTTTTTTCTGATGGGTTGAGGTTAGTTGCATTTTCTCCTATTCTGTGAATTTGAACTTTTATCCAAGCTTGACGTCTTTCATTACGAATTCCATCACATTCCGTAGGCCACCATGCATGTTTTTTACGTTGATTTACTAGGGGCGATTCTTCAACTGTTATTTTGAAAGCTGTTAGTTCCTCAGGATTATCAGTTACTATTGTATTTTGTGCATTTTCTGATATTTGTCATTTTTTATTAATTTATGTGAATCTTATTTTCCTTTATCTCCAATTGCTTTGTCTTTTTTTCCTTAATGGGGAGAATTTGATATTGATTTTGACAAAATAATGATCTGAACATGCGTGTGTTCATCTCAGTACTTTAACATTTCGAAATTCTCTATGAAAGAGTTTGTCTACGCATACATGGTCCAACTAACACTCTCTTCTTGTTCTGCCATATGGTAGGTACGATAGGCAATAATGTCTCTATCAACAAAACTTTCAAGTCCAGGAACAGTAGGTACTCCTGTACCTCCACGTACAATGGCTACAGTGAGCCTACCATTACCATGTGAGAATGTGTCATTAATGTCAATACTAAAATTAAGTCTACAACCACAGAAAACACAAGGTCCATCGACGAGAGCGTGGGCAGCAACACTCTTCACTGGAATGCGATTCTTCTTGTCCCTAGCTGTTGTGGCGAACACGATGTTCTCGATGTTTCAGTGTCATAAGTTTGCTTGGTTTTCCTTTAAAATATGTAGATTTGGAGGTGAGCCAATGTGTTCTGCAAATTTTAACGAGTCTTTGTTCGTCTCTGTTAGTTTGTTTATGTGGAGCCCATTTTCCAATTATACCTCGGCACTTCTTTTCCTTTCCCAGTAAGGCATTAAAATTACGTTTATGATTTTTACGTTGTTTTTATTGACTTGATTTACTGTCTGATCTGAAAGACCCCAGAATTTCTCTACTTCTACAATAGTTTTTGTTAGAAAAATTTTCTCGTTGGTAGGGGCATGGGCGTTTATGATCGTATAATGTGGTTTGTGGTTTCCAGAGTTAAAGTTGCGATTCGTAGAGAAATAGCTTTCAAATCAGTTATTGAATCTATCACTTCCAAATTTACTATGAATCCTGTTCGAATTGTGGAGACTGTTTCATAACTCTTTGTCCTGGTTTCCCATTGTAAATTCTATAACCTTGAGATTCAAATGGATGCTCTGCTGTATTTCTCATTGCTTAGAGTCCTGCCGTTACGATGTTTTATCTGACCAATTAATTTGTGAAGTTTATGAGCTCTCCAGCTTTCAGTAAAGAGTTATGTTATGTGTTGCAAGGGATATGTAAGGCAAAGGATGAGTGGTGGCAGACCAATAGGTGATCATAATCGTCTTGCTAAGGGAGAAGTAGAGAAGCTGCAGTTCTGTTATGGTTTAGCCATAACGAATTAAGGTGATACAGAGGCCATGAGGAATGCAGTTTCAGCTACCTTTTTAGAAAAAGTCGGGGGGCTTGCAACTGGCGAAATTTATGTGCACCATCACTCCCTGTGGTATACATTGTTGCAAGCAATGAAGCCCATACTCACGGACCTCCTAAGTGATAACAAACTACTGTGATGGTGCTTATATGAGAATACAGAAATATTTCAAGCATACGATATGTGAACAGATCCAAAAATATAATTTTTTTGCTTCAAGAAATGATATTAGGTTTGTTAGACATTGTAATTTCTCTAGTAATAAGACCTGATTTCAATAAGTAACAATCACTTGTGGCAGTTGATTCCACAACAGTGGCTGAAGCTGAACACTGGGTCCTCGGGGCAACTAAGGAGACCAGAACAGCAAGTAAGAACAACAAAAGGAAGAGGGAAAATGAGGAACATCTGAACCACGAAGAATATGCATCTGGGCTGCATTACGAGAAAACGGCTGTCACAGGTCAAATATAAATTTTCAATTGAATTTCCCCACTATTATATCTTCTGAGATGTTTAGTTTATATACAAAACACTATTTAAGCCGACCCGAAATTTTTGGGAAGTTTCATAGGACTATTTGGAGAAAGCTAGACTACAGACAGTCACCTGCTATAAACAGGAGGAATGATACATGCAGATAAATTAGAAATAATTTAAACTTTATTTTGATCATGTATGTAAATATTCCCAGCATAAAAATTTGTGACTCAAAAAATATACTTTTTAGATAGGCATGTTGTTAATGTTTACTTGA
Source organism: Schistocerca gregaria (assembly GCF_023897955.1). Classification (NCBI taxonomy): domain Eukaryota; kingdom Metazoa; phylum Arthropoda; class Insecta; order Orthoptera; family Acrididae; genus Schistocerca; species Schistocerca gregaria. Next base: position 1,082,745,285 of record NC_064920.1, on the reverse strand, counting down.
AATTTCAGTCCTGTAAGTAACACAATTATTCAGTGCACAGACCCCAAGCATGATGCTGCAAACAAAATATCATTTACTGATGTTCAAGAAAGATGTGTAAAAAATCACTATAACAATTACGTACCAAAATGTGCTGCTGGAGACTCTCCTATTCTGCTACAAAGGGCTCACGTTTCTGAGTTACAGTAAGTGTAAACTTTCTGAAAATTCTTACACGCACATTGGAAAGAACGTACACTATTGGTGATATACAGCCGTACGAAATACTCTGAAATTAATTCCCACGAGCGTGGTTGAGACGATCGTGATAAGCGGGGATTTTGGGTTCGAGTCCCTGACCAAACAAATTTTTGTACTTCACAACTGTTTAGTAGATCTAGAACTATCACGATGGATGTCAAGGAATTCGCAATCAGAGAATTAATTTCGACATTTATGAAATTGCTAGCTTTACTTTAGATTATAGGGTATAGGTTCCGCATTTTTGTAAACACAATGTTTTTTTCTTTCTTTTTACCCAAACCTGTTTCAGCACCTCTGTGCCATCATCAGTGGATTTGGTTAATCGAAAACTGTAAAAAGTGAATATATTTTTGATTGTAACTTATCTGACATAGTGAGGGCTAAAGAAAGTTTTCATTCGTTCTACCGAGATTTTGCATTATACGGTTTTGCAGGAGCAACTGCATGGTGTCTTGCACTGATAGCTTGTCATTTGCAAACCAAACGATGTAAATGTGAATTTCATCAACGAGTTAGCACATCGCTTGATTTTTAAATAACGTGATTTTGGCGTGCGAAAATGTTTTGCATGTACATTTGTTATTACTCGCGTTTTATTGTAACTGATCCTTCTTCTTTTGCGTTCTGAGAGCACTCCACACAAATATTAATCTACTTCATGTAATTATTTCGGTTTTTTTATTAACGCTTTTTCGCTTCGCAAAGCGCGGTGGGTACTATGTTATCTTTCCTAACCCCGTCGGCGTTCATTTGTTCCCAAGGGAGTTGGGCGCCGCGTTTCAATTTTGTTTACTTTTTTTCTCTTTTTCTGCGCGTGTGTAAACTTCTTTAGCTTTCAGTGTTGCCTTTTCTGTAAAGCTCCTTTAATGTGTTAGGTAATGTACCTTTACAGAGCGTAGTGAATTCATTTAAAACTTGTTTGCCTTCTGCTATAGTTCTTCTGTAGGTGGACGTTCTCTTCTGTTGTCAGTTTGTGGTACAGGATGGGCCAGACTTCAGTATTTTTAAGTCTGTTGCTGTTGTGGTTGAATGGTGATCCTGAGCTATAAGGTGGTCAGCAAATATCTTATGGGTGCTGTTACTTTTTAGGTCTCTGAGATGTTCTGAGTACCTTGTTTTAAAGTTCCTGCTTGTTTGTCTTATGTATACTGATTGACAAGTGTTGCATGTGAATTCATAGATTCTCGATCTGTTGAATTTTTCTGTGGGTGTCTCCAGAGTTCTGAGTTTTTTCTGTGTAGTGTTGTCTGTCCTGCATCCTATTTAAAGTCCCTGTTCCTTCAATATGTTGCCTATTCTGTTTGCAAAAAAGCGGAACCTTTATATTCTACAATTTAACTGCAAACACGGGAAGAAATAGAAGAGCTCCAGATCCAAAAGATTTCTCCAGGTGTCCACAGGCCAGAGAACATAAGTTGTTATTAGGTGTATGTTGTTTATGTCAATAGAAACTGAGTATTCATTTATGACTATTGGTTCTTTATCTCAAAATAATCAGTCTGATTTTCAACCTAAAGTTTTCAGATACGCTGTATGTGTACTCGAGTGATTTAGTGGAAGGCTTGGAAACTATTTGATTCTTACAGCGCGAACTATACGTAAAATACACTCCTGGAAATTGAAATAAGAACACCGTGAATTCATTGTCCCAGGAAGGGGATACTTTATTGACACATTCCTGGGGTCAGATACATCACATGGTCACACTGACAGAACCACAGGCACATAGACACAGGCAACAGAGAATGCACAATGTCGGCACTAGTACAGTGTATATCCACCTTTCGCAGCAATGCAGGCTGCTATTCTCCCATGGAGACGATCATAGAGATGCTGGATGTAGTCCTGTGGAACGGCTTCCCATGCCATTTCCACCTGGCGCCTCAGTTGGACCAGCGTTCGTGCTGGACGTGCAGACCGCGTGAGACGACGCTTCATCCAGTCCCAAACATGCTCAATGGGGGACACATCCGGAGATCTTGCTGGCCAGGGTAGTTGACTTACACCTTCTAGAGCACGTTGGGTGGCACGGGATACATGCGGACGTGCATTGTCCTGTTGGAACAGCAAGTTACCTTGCCGGTCTAGGAATGGTAGAACGATGGGTTCGATGACGGTTTGGATGTACCGTGCACTATTCAGTGTCCCCTCGACGATCACTAGAGGTGTACGGCCAATGTAGGAGATCGCTCCCCACACCATGATGCCGGATGTTGGCCCTGTGTGCCTCGGTCGTATGCAGTCCTGATTGTGGCGCTCACCTGCTAGCGCCAAACACGCATACGACCATCATTGGCACCAAGGCAGAAGCGACTCTCATCGCTGAAGACGACACGTCTCCATTCGTCCCTCCATTCACGCCTGTCGCGACACCACTGGAGGCGGGCTGCACGATGTTGGGGCGTGAGCGGAACACGGCCTAACAGTGTGCGGGACCGTAGCCCAGCTTCATGGAGACGGTTGCGAATGGTCCTCGCCGATACCCCAGGAGCAACAGTGTCCCTAATTTGCTGGGAAGTGGCGGTGCGGTCCCCTACGGCACTGCGTAGGATCCTACGGTCTTGGCAAGCATCCGAACATCGCTGCGGTCCGGTCCCAGGTCGACGGGCACGTGCACCTTCCGCTGACCACTGGCGACAACATCGATGTACTGTGGAGACCTCACGCCCCACGTGTTGAGCAATTCGCCGGTACGTCCACCCGGCCTCCCGCATGCCCACTATACGCTCTCGCTCAAAGTCCGTCAACTGCACATACGGTTCACGTCCACGCTGTCGCGGCATGCTACCAGTGTTAAAGACTGCGATGGAGCTCCGTATGCCACGGCAAACTGGCTGAGACTGACGGCGGCGGTGCACAAATGCTGCGCAGCTAGCGCCATTCGACGGCCAACACCGGGGTTCCTGGTGTGTCCGCTGTGCCGTGCGTGTGATCATTGCTTGTACAGCCCTCTCGCAGTGTCCGGAGCAAGTATGGTGGGTCTGACACACCGGTGTCAATGTGTTCTTTTTTCCATTTCCAGGAGTGTACTTAAATTAGTCACAAACTGCTGCGTGCACACACGTTATTCAGCATGTAAACGTCGCTACAGATATTCTGATTTAGGCTATGATATGTTCGATATGCCTCCATGATTGGCGACGATGTGGCACAGACGAATAGCGAAATTCTGCATGACCCGCTGAAGTGTTGGAACATCGATGCTGTCGATGACATCCTGAATGGCTGTTTCCAGTTCAGCAATCGTTTTGGGGTCATTGCTGTATACCTTGTCGTTAATATAGCCCGACAAAAAGGAGTCGCATCTGTCCAGATTCGGAGAACATGGCAGCCAATCGAGGCCCATTCCAGTGGCCTCTGAGTACCCCAGAGCCAGAATGCGGTCCCCAAAGTGCTCCTCCAGGACATCAGACACTTCCTGCTTCGATGGGGTCGAGCTCCGTCTTGCATGAACCACATCTTGCCGAAATCAGGGTCACTAGGAATAAGGCGGTAGTCACCGTGCCATCAAGGAATATCGCGCCGATTAGTCCGTGAATGGACATTGCATACCCCACAGTCACCCAGTGTGGATGATAAGACTTCTCGATCGCGAAATGCGGAGTCTTGGTCCCTCAAATACGCCAATTTTGCTTAATGACGAACCCAATCAAATGAAAGTGGACTTCGTCGCTAAAACAACATAGTTTTGTGGAACCAAGTGCTAGCTAGCCTTAGCCAGGTGACAGAAAACTTAGGTCAGCTATGCAAGGACTTTGAGAAGGAAGATCAGGTAGTTATAGTTGAGGGAACAGGAAACAGCCTGGCTATGAATCCAAGATATAGTATTAGGAGTGACCTGGATAAAATAGGAGCAGAATCTGGGCACACGAATCTGGAGTTTGTGGAGGTCTTTCAGCGCTATGATCAGCCCTGGGTAAACACTACTGTAAGGCGTGTTAACACACAGCTGAATGGGATGTTCCAGACACCGACAAAGTCTCAGATGAGTATTGTTTCAGTTGATGCTATTGGTAGGTGGGGTTACACTACACATGGCCTGCACCTTAATAGGAAGGGGAAAGATAAGTTAGCTTCTCTATTAGCAGATACTGTAAGGGGAGCCACAGTCACACGAGGGGTGATCCCTGTGGTTACTGGGACCAGGCAGACATGTTTTTAAGGTTAAAGCCAAATTCCAGACAGACAACAACCAAGGAAAATAGAAGAAAAGAAACTTAATGCACAGCAGGTAGGGATAAAGCTAAGGGTGATATCAATTAACTTACCCAAAATATCAGAGGAATAAAACATAAAGTAGATGAGCTGATAATGTGTTTAGATGATCTGAAAAATAAGAATGAGATTGATATACTTTGTCTGTCTGAGCACCATGTAACTGTGGGGACGGAAAATGTCAGTATAAATGGGTATAATTTAGCAACTTACACTTGTAGATCTAGTATAGATAAAGGAGGAGTTGCCATTTTCATAAAACAAGGGTATAAATACAGAACTGTTTGCAGTAAGCAAATAGTTCCTTCAATAAACATAACACATCAAAAGAAGTCAGTAGCCACGGTAGAGCACACTTAAGTTTTTGGGTGTACATATAGATGAGACTCTTAATTGGAAAACTAACATTTTGGATCTCCTAAAGTGACTACGTTCAGCAACTTTTCCAGTCAAAACAATTGCCATTTTGAGGATATAGAAATTAGTAAGCTAACATTCTTTGCATACTTCCACTCTCTAATGTCATACAGAATAATATTCTGGGGCAACTCAACACTTAGACAAAAGGTATTCACTGCTCAAAAGAAAGTAGTTAGAATAATGTGTGGGGTTCATAGTCGCACATCTTGTAGGCATCTGTTCAATAGGTTAGGACTTTTTACAACTGCTTCACAGTACATTTACTCAGTAATGAAATTTTTTCTCAATAACATAGACCAGTTTAAAATCAACAGCGACATTCATGATTACAATACCAGAAAAAAGAAAGACCTACACTATTCTTTAACTAACCTATCTTTGGCACAGAAAGGGGTAAAATATGCTGCTATAAAACTTTTTGATAAATTACCAGATAAAATAAAATGTCTGACAGACAGCAGTAACAGTTTCAAAAACAAACTGAAATCATACCTCCTTGACAGCTCCTTCTATACCATAGATCAATTCTTAAATATGAGTAAATAAATCTGGAGATTTAATATATGCATTTTGTGCCATTTAAGGGAATGGGATAGATAATAGAAATATTTAGATATAACACTATAATGTAAAGGAAAAAGAAAAGAGAAACTTGTTTCCCGTGCGCATTTCTTGTGCATTTGACACGTTCCACAACATAACGGTCTTTCTGTGCTAACTAACTGGTAATTCCCATCATGCCCTGCGGCCAGTCGTGCAGTTTGAATGTCCTAACGCAAATTTTTCAGGAGTTATTACGATTTTATATCCTATAGTTCACTAATTGTCTCCCTGTATGAAATTGAAAAGGTTGTTTCTTGGTGCGCCCCATAATAAACAGTTAATTAATAACAAAATTCGGAGTTTCCCGAGGATCGAGACGGGACTCTTACGACAGCCGGTGTGGTCGCAGCAATAGCAGTCTGCTTCTGATGTTTGCAACAGGCCTGGCGAGTCTGAGCGTGCAGCAGGCGTGAGAAGGTCGCGGTCACCGCCGATGATGGCCAGCGCTCTGCTGATGGGCGCAGAAGATAGCGGCAGCGCATCTGGCGGCTGTATTAGTCACCAGGTCAGCGCGCCAGATAGCTACAGTACAGATAGTCAGCAGCCACTGCCCATCGCACACCAGTGTCAGCTGACCCCTGATCAGCCGGCAACCCGCCATTTGCCTTAAATGACAGAAACCCAAATATGACAGGGAGAATTGAACCCTGGATCTACATCTACATCTACATACATACTCCGCAATCCACCATACGCTGCGTGGCGGAGGGTACTTCGTACCACAACTAGCATCTTCTCTCCCTATTCCACTCCCAAAGGGAACGAGGGAAAAATGACTGCCTATATGTCTCTGTACGAGCCCTAATCTCTCTTATCTTATCTTTGTGGTCTTTCCGCGAAATGTAAGTTGGCGGCAGTAAAATTGTACTGCAGTCAGCCTCAAATGCTGGTTCTCTAAATTTCCTCAGTAGCGATTCACGAAAATAACGCCTCCTTTCCTCTAGAGACTCCCACACGAGTTCCTGAAGCGTTTCCGTAACACTCGCGTGATGATCAAACCTACCAGTAACAAATCTAGCAGCCCACCTCTGAATTGCTTCTATGTCCTCCCTCAATCCGATCTCATTTGGATCCCAAACACTCGAGCAGCACCCAAGAATAGGTCGTATTAGTGTTTTATAAACGGTCTCCTTTACGGATGAACCACATCTTCCCAAAATTCTGCCAATGAACCGAAGACGACTATCCGCCTTCCCCACAACTGCCATTACATGCTTGTCCCACTTCATATCGCTCTGCAATGTTACGCCCAAATATCTAATCCACTTGACTGTGTCAAGCGCTACACTACTAATGAAGTGTTCAAACATTACGGGATTCTTTTTCCTATTCATCTGCATTAGTTGACATTTATCTATATTTAGAGTTAGCTGCCATTCTTTACACCAATCACAAATCCTGTCCAAGTCATCTTGTATCCTCCTACAGTCACTCAACGACGACACCTTCCCATACACCCACAGCATCATTAGCAAACATCCGCACATTGCTATCCACCCTATCCAAAAGATCATCTATGTAGATAGAAAACAACAGCTGACCTACCACACTTCCCTGGGGCTCTCCAGATGACACCCTCACCTCCAATGAACACTCACCATCGAGGACAACGTACTGGGTTCTATTACTTAAGAAGTCTTCGAGCCACTCACATACTTGGGAACCAATCCCATATGCTTGTACCTTAGGAGTCTGCAGTGGGGCGCCGAGTCAAACGCTTTCCGGAAGTCAAGGAATATGGCATCCGTCTGATACCCTTCATCCATTGTTCGTCAGATATCATGTAAAAAAAGGGCGAGTTCCGTTTCGCAGAAGGGATGCTTTCTAAAGCCGTGTTGATGCATGGACAGCAACTTCTCTGTCTCAAGGTAATTCATTATATTCGAACTGAGAATATGTTCGAGAATCCTGCAACAAACCGATGATAAGGATATTGGTCTGTAATTTTGAGGATCCGTCCTTCTACCCTTCTTATGTACAGGATCCCTTCAAATGTGGCTCCAGTGCAGTAACTACTGCATAATCTCGCTTGATGACCTCATACTGACTGACATTGTCAGGACAGATATGCGTCAATGAAACGCAAAAGGATGCGCCAGCGCCAATGTAAACTCTTACGTGGTCAACACTATGCTGACGTCTAAAGGCGGCGACTTTCGAAGCAAACATTTTCAGGCTCCGTCTACTGCGTCTGTGTAACGAAAAAAAAAGAACACTTTGGACTGTACCAAGCCACAGCACCTGCATATAGCGCGTTAACATATACACAGGGCTGTTTAAACCGTCAGGTGGCTTGAGGAGTATAGGTGTAGGTGTGAAGTAATTGTGTTATGGAGTGCGACGTCTTACGTATCCAAGCAGAGGGACAGCAAAAATAAGACAACATCCATTTTGTTTGCACCTCTATGAGCCAAAACAGAATGACCATCTTCTTAAGAACATGCCAGATCACTTCTGAAACGCAATACACCAGCGATTCTGCGTGGCATGGAATCGACAAGTGATTGGTAGGCTTGCGGAGGTGTGTGCAATCGGTTATCTTTGCACAGGTCATGCGATTCCCTTAAATTGTGGACACGCAGTAAGTGCGGAGTTCGTGCCCGATATCGTCCCAGAACGTCTCCCATCGGATTCAGATCAGACGAAGTTAGTGACCAAGGCATCAACGTCTGCTCCGTAACGTTCTCCTCAGACCACTGTAGCACGAATCTGACCTTGTACACGGACAGTTATCCTGCTGGGAGATGTAACGAGTGTTCAAATGGCTCTGAGCACTATGCGACTTACCTTCTGAGGTCATCAGTCCCCTAAAACTTAGAACTACTTAAACCTAAGTAACCTAAGGACATCCCACACATCCATGACCGAGGCAGGATTCGAACCTGCGACGTAGCGGTCTCCCGATTCCAGACTGCGCCTAGAACCGCTCGGCCACACCGGCCGGCATGTAAGGAGTGTGTCAGAACTCTCCATTACATTGAAAACAATATAGCCAACTTAATCTTATTCTTTGCATTGCGTAGAACTGGAATTAAATAAGCACTCAAATAACGATAGTAACAATCTGTGGGCGAAACATGGGAGCGCGATTCTAACCATTGTTGTGAGATGAAGTCTGTCTGCGAGAGCGGAAGTAGTAGTGTCGGTGGAGAGCTCGGAGATAGAAGACGTATCAGGCTGCCCTCACGTCGGTGATGGTAGATCTTACCACACTCAAGGTCTGATTTCATTTGTATAGCCAGGAGAGATTTAAATGGCTTAACTACGCTTGAAGATGGAATTCAAGGTAAAATTCTCAAGCATAGCCTAAAGTGCAATTGCAGGGTTAGGCTCGTGATTGTTAGTCGGAGTAGGCAATAATCCCACGTTTTGCTTGTCAGTTAAAGGAGCCTCCTTACCCTCCAAATTATTCTGCACATCAAATTAATGAATATGCTGTGGTTTTAAATGCTAATGTAACTTTGAAACTGAAGTAATTTTCTAATCTGGCACTCAACCATTATTGATACCTAAGTCGTTGTCATTGTCTATGACTTGTCATGATGATTTCTGAAGTTTTAAATAGACTTAATTTATGAAATCCCTTCTCACAAGTAATTTAGACGTTGACAAGCCCCAAACAAACTCCTTTTTATTAAAGTCATTCCTAGTAACAATACATTTTAGCCTCTGCTGGTGCGATTTGCTGTAAACCACATGGAAAAAGGCAGTCATTTAAAGAGGTGAGTGCAAAACGTAGGGCCAAAACAGAAACACTGACACACCACAACATGTCATGTACTCCAACCCTGTAAATCCCGTTGCGCAAGCTAGATTCTGTATCACTTGTAAATTCTTGTTCAAAAACGCAGTCAGATTGCTTAGGTATTCATTGTTACAGGTTCATTTGTTCCTTTAGTCTTTCATATTCAAATACACAGCCAGATAGCTTATCCAGAAGGTAGTTTCAAGTTTTTCGTGTAACGATCTGTTGAGGGCTTAAATGACAGTGAAACTGACACTCATACAATACGCACACGGTGTTATGTAGGTTAGATTCCATTTACTGATAGCTCAGGTTGGTTATCGAGTCCATTTTCACAGACGAACATAGGCTTTATTTGTTGTAAGAAAGTCATATATTGATTGTAGGTACGTTAGAAAGATACCATCCGTCTGGGAAGGAACCAAGCATGAGGGGATCTAGGTGATCCACAGTCTATCGGTCGTGGTGCCTTCGAGTCCAATGGAACTCCAGAGTCTCCCATAGCATAGTTACTGCTGGCCTTCGCTCACACCACAGTTCGCCATTCGAGCACAGGAAGCGTGAATCATGTTGATCACCCTGTAGCCACTGGCAGTCGTAATTAATGCTGTCATTGGGTCAAGATGGAAACATCCACAGAACGTCTGCTCCGTTTTCAACAGTTTGTGCTGAATGACGTGCTCTGAAACACTTGTCCCTGCACTAGGGTTCCATTCTGTCGTCCAATCTGGTACAGATCGCCGCCTATTCTTGTTAACAGACCAGGGAAGTCTCTGAGCTCTTCATTCTGTGATGAGGCAAGGAATTCAAACACCATGTCAAATGGTTCAAATGGCTCTGAGCACTGTAACTACTCAAACCTAACTAACCTAAGGACATCACACACATCCATGCCCGAGGCACGATTCGAACCTGCGACCGTAGCATTCGCGCGGTTTCGGACTGAAGCGCCTAGAAACGCTCGGCCACCGCGGCCGGCTAAACACCATGTCGTCTGCTGGTGGTTTCAGCGTGCTTCAACCACTTTCAGTATAAACGAGGGAACTGAAGACATTAGCTGCCAGCAGTCATTGATTTATATCAGTGGGAGAAGTTGCAAATTTTTACGGGACCAAGATTCGAACGTGGGTCGCCAGCTTACTAGGCAGTTGCGTTGACCACTAAACCATCCAGGCACACTGGTGACCCCAACTGCACGAACTAAATCTACATCTTCATGGATACTCTGGAAATCACATTTAAGGGGACATTGTATATCCTATGCCGCCAATGTTCAATTATCGAATTTTGTGACCCATTATCTCGGAAACTTTTTAAGACACCAACTTACAATTTTCCATAATTATTGAATCCACCTTTCTAGATACACTGAACTAGAAGTATTACTAAAATTGTAATGTGGGGCATTATATCTTTTTTTCTTTTTTCAGACACTCACTTTTTTGACAGAATTTTGTAAATAAATGCACATAAAAATAAAATAGCTCAGAATATTTTAATTATTCTAGTTCCATTTGTGTTGAATCTTACACTTGGCATGCTGTGAAAATTTCATGTCTCTACCCTCAGTACGTTTCTAGAAAACGGGTCATTTATTGCAAAAAATGTAGTTAAGAGATATTGAGGTTTAAAACTTTTATTGTTATAAATTCTTGTACAGACTTACATTCTGCGTTTTTTATGCACTAGAATTGCCCTGACCCATAGTGTGTGTCTTCTTCAGTGTCACAACAGCCCAGTGCTTGCCTCCTCCTTTCCTTTCGTGCTTCTTTTGTCAGTTTCTGGGCAGCTAACTCTGCTCATCCAGTTCCCGCAGTCCTTCGGGTGTGTTCTTTCGAAATCTTAAACCCTAACTTCTCCAGAATCTTAAGTCTTTCATACTTCCCACCATTAAAAGTTATTACAGCATCAGACACTGCTATCTTTAGAGTGATAAGGCCAACAAATACATTTTTAGGCACACGGCACCACACAACATTATTTAAGGCCTCATTCACATTCTGGGTCTTCCCATGTAAACACTTCGCCAAAGCTCTGTAAATAGGTTCGATTGCCTCCATTACTGCCAAAGGAAGAGAATGTTCATGTGTAAATTCATGCAGGGTGCCAGAAAATTCAGCTTGCCTATATATACACCACACTTTTAGTGGAGGTAGAGACAGAACACGACATGGCTTTTCGTCTGTGTTTTCAAGTACTTCAGAAGAAAACGCAGGTCTCACATATCTGTTACACGCAAATTTGCGTTTCTTGAAGTTACGTTTACGCTTAGTCATTTTATTTACGTATAAAAATCAATTGAAGTTAGCTTACTACACAAATAGCTGACAAACACACTAGTTTCAACGAATACTCGTATCCGAAACAAATAACTGATTTGTTTATTCGTAATGCCAACCTCTGAGACGTAGCAGTAGGCAAAAAACAAAGAAATTCACAGCCCTCTAGACTGTGTAATTCCCAATATACACTCCTGAAAATGGAAAAAAGAACACATTGACACCGGTGTGTCAGACCCACCATACTTGCTCCGGACACTGCGAGAGGTCTGTACAAGCAATGATCACACGCACGGCACAGCGGACACACCAGGAACCGCGGTGTTCCCGTCGAATGGCGCTAGCTGCGCAGCAATTGTGCACCGCCGCTGTCAGTGTCAGCCAGTTTGCCGTGGCATGCGGAGCTCCATCGCAGTCTTTAACACTGGTAGCATGCCGCGACAGCGTGGACGTGAACCGTATGTGCAGTTGACGGACTATGAGCGAGGGCGTATAGTGGGCATGCGGGAGGCCGGGTGGACGTACCGCCGAATTGCTCAACACGTGGGGCGTGAGGTCTCCACAGTACATCGATGTTGTCGCCAGTGGTCGGCGGAAGGTGCACGTGCCCGTCGACCTGGGACCGGACCGCAGCGACGCACCGATGCACGCCAAGACCGTAGGATCCTACGCAGTGCCCTAGGGGACCGCACCGCCACTTCCCAGCAAATTAGGGACACTGTTGCTCCTGGGGTATCGGCGAGGACCATTCGCAACCGTCTCCATGAAGCTGGGCTACGGTCCCGCACACCGTTAGGCCGTCTTCCGCTCATGCCCCAACATCGTGCAGCCCGCCTCCAGTGGTGTCGCGACAGGCGTGAATGGAGGGACGAATGGAGACGTGTCGTCTTCAGCGATGAGAGGCGCTTCTGCCTTGGTGCCAATGATGGTCGTATGCGTGTTTGGCGCCGTGCAGGTGAGCGCCACAATCAGGACTGCATACGACCGAGGCACACAGGGCCAACACCCGGCATCATGGTGTGGGGAGCGATCTCCTACACTGGCCGTACACCTCTGGTGATCGTCGAGGGGACACTGAATAGTGCACGGTACATCCAAACCGTCATCGAACCCATCGTTCTACCATTCCTAGACCGGCAAGGGAACTTGCTGTTCCAACAGGACAATGCACGTCCGCATGTATCCCGTGCCACCCAACGTGCTCTAGAAGGTGTAAGTCAACTACCCTGGCCAGCAAGATCTCCGGATCTGTCCCCCATTGAGCATGTTTGGGACTGGATGAAGCGTCGTCTCACGCGGTCTGCACGTCCAGCACGAACGCTGGTCCAACTGAGGCGCCAGGTGGAAATGGCATGGCAAGCCGTTCCACAGGACTACATCCAGCATCTCTACGATCGTCTCCATGGGAGAATAGCAGCCTGCATTGCTGCGAAAGGTGGATATACACTGTACTAGTGCCGACATTGTGCATGCTCTGTTGCCTGTGTCTATGTGCCTGTGGTTCTGTCAGTGTGTTCATGTGACGTATCTGACCGCAGGAATGTGTCAATAAAGTTTCCCCTTCCTGGGACAATGAATTCACGGTGTTCTTATTTCAATTTCCAGGAGTGTATGAGTACTCAACTGTGCCACTATATGCATAGCCCCGAAATTTCACAGTCACACGTCAATATTAAAAATATTATCTAAAGATCTCACAATTGTCTGATTTTAAAGTATTATATACCAAAATGTTCAGGAAAGTCCAAAGTACATTAGTGAGTAGAAAACAGAAAATGTCGAAGTTCAACGAATTTTGCGTACTGTGTCCACGTAAGTGCCTCGCAGATGGTTCATCGAACTACCTTCACGATAGCCTTCTATTACTCTAATCTCCGTTTCTCCCTATGTAGGTCGGCGTCAACAAAATGTTTTCGCATTCGGAGGAGAAAGTTGATGATTGAAATTTCGTGAGAAGATTCCGCCGCAGTGAAAAACGCCTATGTTTTAAAGGTGTCCATCCCAAATCCTGTATCATTTCAATGACAATCTCTCCCCTATTTCGCGATAATACAAAGCATGCTGCCCTTCTTTGAACTTTCTCGGTGTACTCTGTCAGTCCTATCTGGCAAGGACCCCACATTGCGCAGCAGTATTCTAAAAGAGGACGGATAAGCGTCGTATAGGAAGTCTCTTTAGTAGATCTGTTACATTTACTAAGTGTCCTGCCAAAAAAAAAGGCACCTTTCACCACAACATTTTCTGTGTGTTTCTTCCAACTCAAGTTGCTCGTGATTGTAATTCCCAGGTATTTAGTTGAATTTACGGCCTTTATATTTGACTGGTTTATTGTGTAACCGAAGTTTAACGGATTCCTTTTAGCACTCATGTGGATGACCTCACACTTTTCGTTGTTTAGTGTCAATTGACAATTTTTACACCATACAGATATCTTTCCTAAATTGTTTTTCAATTTTGAACTTCTGATGACTTTGCTAGTCGATCAACGACAGCATCTTTTGCAAACAACCTAAGACGGCTGCTCAGATTATCACCTAAATCGCTTGCATAGGTAAGGAACAGCATAGGGCCATAAAACCATCTTGGAGATCGCCAGAAATCATAGTTTTACTCGATGACTTTCCGTCAGTTACTACGAAGTATGACCTCTCTGACAGGAAATCATGAATCCAGTCACACAACTAACACGATATTCCATAAGCCTGCAATGTGATTACAAGCCGCTTGTGAGATACGGTATCAAAAGCCTTCTGGAAATCTAGAAATAAGGAATCAATTTGAAATCCATAGTAAATAGCTCTCAACACTTCGTGGGAGTAAAGATCTAGTTGAGTTTCACAAGAACGATGATTTCTAAATCCGTGTTGACTGTGTGTCAATAGACCATTCTCTTTTAGGTAAAGCATAATGTTCGAATTTAATATATGTTCCAACACCCTGCTGCGCATCGATGTTAATGATATGGCCCTGTAATTTAGTGGATTAATCCTACTACCTTTCTTGAGTATTGGTGTGACCTATGCAACTTTCGAATCTTTGGGTACGGATCTTTCGTCAAGCGAGCAGTTGTATATGATTGTTGAGTATGTAGCTATTGTATCAGCATACTCTGAAAGGAACCTAACTGGTATATGGTCGGGACCGGAAGACTTGCTTTTGTTAAGTGATTTATGTTGCACCACTACTCCGAGGATATCTACACTCCTGGAAATGGAAAAAAGAACACATTGACACCGGTGTGTCAGACCCACCATACTTGCTCCGGACACTGCGAGAGGGCTGTACAAGCAATGATCACACGCATGGCACAGCGGACACACCAGGAACCGCGGTGTTGGCCGTGGAATGGCGCTAGCTGCGCAGCATTTGTACACCGCCGCCGTCAGTGTCAGCCAGTTTGCCGTGGCATACGGAGCTCCATCGCAGTCTTTTAACACTGGTAGCATGCCGCGACAGCGTGGACGAGAACCGCATATGCAGCTAACGGACTTTGAGCGAGGGCGTATAGTGGGCATGCGGGAGACCGGGTGGACGTACCGCCGAAATGCTCAACACGTGGAGCGTGAGGTCTCCACAGTACATCGATGTTGTCGCCAGTGGTCGGCGGAAGGTGCACGTGCCCGTCGACCTGGGACCGGACCGCAGCGACGCACGGATGCACGCCAAGACCGTAGGATCCTACACAGTGCCGTAGGGGACCGCACCTCCACTTCCCAGCAAATTAGGGACACTGTTGCTCCTGGGGTATCGGCGAGGACCATTAGCAACCGTCTCCATGAAGCTGGGCTACGGTCCCGCACACCGTTAGGCCGTCTTCCGCTCACGCCCCAACATCGTGCAGCCCGCCTCCAGTGGTGTCGCGACAGGCGTGAATGGAGGGACGAATGGAGACGTGTCGTCTTCAGCGATGAGAGTCGCTTCTGCCTTGGTGCCAATGATGGTCGTATGCGTGTTTGGCGCCGTGCAGGTGACACCCGGAATCATGGTGTGGGGAGCGATCTCCTACACTGGCCGTACACCTCTGGTGATCGTCGAGGGGACACTGAATAGTGCACGGTACATCCAAACCGTCATCGAGCCCATCGTTCTACCATTCCTAGACCGGCAAGGGAACTTGCTGTTCCAACAGGACAATGCACGTCCGCATGTATCCCGTGCCACCGAACGTGCTCTAGAAGGTGTAAGTCAACTATCCTGGCCAGCAAGATCTCCGGATCTGTCCCCCATTGAGCATTTTTGGGACTGGATGAAGCGTCGTCTCACGCGGTCTGCACGTCCAGCACGAACGCTGGTCCAACTGAGGCGCCAGGTGGAAATGGCATGGCAAGCCGTTCCACAGGACTACATCCAGCATCTCTACGATCGTCTCCATGGGAGAATAGCAGCCTGCATTGCTGCGAAAGGTGGATATACACTGTACTAGTGCCGACATTGTGCATGCTCTGTTGCCTGTGTCTATGTGCCTGTGGTTCTGTCAGGGTGATCATGTGATGTATCTGACCCCAGGAATGTGTCAATAAAGTTTCCCCTTCCTGGGACAATGAATTCACGGTGTTCTTATTTCAATTTCCAGGAGTGTATTTCTACGTTACATATGTTTGCAGCTGTTGTTGATTGGAACTCTGGAATATTTACTTCGTCTTCTTTGGCGAAGGAATTTCGGAACGCTGTATTTCGTAACTCTGCTTTCGCAGCACTGTCGTCAATAGTGTTTCCATCGCTGTCGCCATTGTTTATATCTTGCAGCTAGCGTACCTCGCATACAACTGTCCTAGCACGCTGCCCTCAGAACTAAATTCTACACCCTAGTGGTGTAGCGCCCCTGCTAATTAGCGTCATTACTCGCAGCATCTCACTCATTCCCTTAAGGCAGACGCGGCCAATGGTGCATTCAGAGCAGATGCACAGCTGGCTCGTATTCTTACGGGAATCGGCGAGGCGCTGCGCGTAATGAGGGTAATTAGCAGCGGCAATACATCACGTGTGTGGTATAACTTGAGAATTTGAGAACTTGAGAATTCTGATGGGAGGCATGCTAGTGTAGTTCGTGCACTTCTGGTGACCACTGTGTCTGGCTGACGTGGTGGTCAGTGCAACTGGCTAGTAAGCAGAAGACCTAGGTTCAAGTCCCCATTCGGCTTTCGGCCGTGGTCACGTGCGGACCGGCTCCCACCACCGTTGTTTATTTCCGCGTCGCGATATTTCGTGTTGTGTAGCGTCCATTACTACTACACCTCATGGCGTACTGTTACCGCCGAGAGACACGCAAAGTAACATTCCAATCCAAACATGCACGATCACCCGCTTACGAAATTGACAATTCATTCGCGAAGAGCTGCTTCTGGACCGCCAGGAAGAGATAGGTATCCACTTCTCTGTCATTGGCAGTATCGCCTATATTAAAATGACGACGGAAGAAGCATGTGCTGAGACAGTTGGACAACACGCACACGGACTCAAGTTCAAGCATTGTGACTGACATATTGGAGAGGTAACGGTGGATCACGCTGGTTTCGGTCTACGAACAATTCGGGTCTTTGAGCTCCCTTTCGAAGTGCCGCAAGACGTGGTCGTCGAAGCTTTCCGACCCTACGGCAATGTTGTGAGGCACGTCGAGGAAAAATCGCAGAAGTTCACGACATACCACGTGTTGAATGGTGTCCGCCAAATCAAAATCTAACCCTCCAAACATGTACCATCCTATCTGTTGATAGGTGGCGTGCGAGCCATCGTTATGTATGATGGCCAGCTGCGGACGTGTGCCGGTTGCGGACAATAGGGTCATGTTCGGTCAGACAGTCCCCGCCGACGTTTGCTCCAAATCCCGACCAGTGACTCACCTCCCAAAGCGATGGTCACTTCTTTACCAGACAGCTATGCCACAGCCATTGCAGCGCCGATGCGTCACTTCAGGAAGCGCCTATTCTCCCCTCAGCACTCCCCACTGCAAATGACGGTGCTGCCACGGTCTCACCGGCACCATCTCCTATGACGGCTACGAGACCACCAACTCCCCAGAGCTCGATGACCAGCCTGCCAAATGCTGATGGACATTGATGCCGAGTGCGGTGCCTACCTCTGCTTTCCTTCAGACGGGCGCGACCTCAGACATTGAACGTCCACATTCTGATACAGAACAGCACCTCCGAAAGGAGCGATCGCCCAGAAAACGGAAGAAGAGAAGTCAAACGCCATCCGATGACACACTTCTTCATATGGTATCACAAGCAGTGGAGCGTATACAACACAAAGATCTCCCTTCGAGCGCCCTGACAACAGGAGTGGCCGCTCCTAATGTCCCATCTGAGGAACGCTCCCACCTGACATCGATGGATCCCATGGAGGGAGAGTCTCTAGATCCTGCTACAGCAGCGTCACCACAACTCGTCCTCGATGAGTGCGACGGTCGCTTGCAGCCTGTTCCAGTCTCCTGGGCTGATGATGTCGACGATGGAGGAGATCGAGATGGTGACCCTCCCGTCAGGCAGTGCCCCTTGGAGGTGCCTGACCAATCTTCCACCCAACGATTGCGGCTACAGTGACTGCGCCGGATATTACACGCCAGCCGGACATCTCCGCCGGAACATCTGTGCCAATCGAGATGGTGACCCTCCCGTCAGGCAGTGCCCCTTGGAGGTGCCTGACCAACCTTCCACCCAACGATTGCGGCTACAGTGACTGCGCCGGATGTTACACGCCAGCCGGACATCTCCGCCGGAACATCTGTGCCAATGGTGGGAGCACACCCACAACACTACCGCATCGCGACGATGAATCTAGCCACCATTCGGTCTTCCCACAAACTGGTAATGTTCTGAGAGACCATTTATGCTGCTGATGTCGACATTGCACTCCTCCAAGAAGTGATCGTCGCTGATTACTATGCCCCCACTGGCTACACGGCACCCATCTCCCATGCTTCTAACAACGGTAGTGGCGTCGCCATCCTCCTCCGTTCTGGACTCCCTGCTTAAGATGTAGTGTACCTTCCTAATGCTAGAGGTATGGCTCTCACGCTGTTCGGCTTCTGCATCCTCAATGTATATGAGCCGTCTGGCTCCCGTCGACATCGTCAACGACACACCTTTTCTGACAAGGTAACGCCGCTCTTTGAGGGCCCCCTGGATGAAATGGTGCTCGGTGGCGATTTCAACTCCACACAAGGGACTGACGACCAACTTCCACGTCATTCCCCATGTGTGCCCCTTTCCGTCATCATCGACAGACTTCAGCTTTTTGACACATGGACAAGGGTTCGGGGCACCTGTGCAGGTTTCACATACACTCGTCCAGTCGCCTCGACCGTATAAACCTCACACGTTCCATTGCTGCCGACACTCGACATGCCGAAGTATGACCTCTGGCTTTCCCTGACCACGACGCCTACATCTGTGATGTCATCCTCGCCCGCCAACAGGTGTGGCACAGCCGCGGCCTGTGGAAATTAAACGTTTCCCACCTGGCTGTCTCCGACTGCCGACGGATCGTTGAGGATGTGTGGTCCATCTGTCGTCGATGTCACCCCGCATACACATCCACCTTATCCTGGTGGCTACCCTTCGCGACACCAGCTCTACGCAGGGATATGGCAAATACTTCAAAGCTTGGCAAAGCCAGCACCATGGACTTTTATTATGCGGTGCTTCGTGACTGCACTTCGATGGCATTCTCTCCTGTCCGTCAGCGATAACGCATCATGCTAAAGCGCAGATCACTTCATTCATACGACGACGCTTGGAAAGGATCCTTGTCAGATCCTGTACCCGTGGCCATAAGCCTGACGAAAAGCCATCGATGTACCCCTCCCCACAGAACGCCAAACGACATGTTGTTCTGAAAGCACTACAAACGGAATCTCCATTAACATTTCGAGAAGACACGTTTGGATGTTCTGCCAGTCAGAAGGCTCTAGCGACTCCTGGAATTCTGGTACATAGATTAATTTAATAAAAAAAATTTAAAAAATTAATAAATAAATAAAAGAAAATAAAAACATGCAAACAAAAAAAACGCAAAAAATGCACTAAAATAAACTAAGGAACAAAAGCCCGTGCACAGTTACTTTCATTTTCATCGCTACTCTCTATATTCTTCCCCCCTACTTTCTTCCTTTCCTACACCCTTGTACTAATAGGTTAGTTGTTTTGGGATAGGCGTAGATAGGCGCCAACGCCTGAAGGGGTGCATTTTCTTAGGACACAAATGGCGGTGGCAAGTAGATTTTTTTTGTAGTTTCCCTTTCCTCTCCAGGAGCGAAAAAAAGAGGTAGAACATAAAAAAATGCTGGTGCGGCAAACATTTTCTGTTTGCTCCATTGATACAAATCGATGCCCACAGGCAGCTAATGTCTATAGTTCCTTTGTGTCTTGATTCATAGTAGCTGCAGCATCAAAATGTCTGCTCTTTCGGACACTTTCCATAGATTTAGAATATAGTCTGAGAAACCTTCTTAGATTGTCGCAAACGTGCTGTCATTTAGCGCACTATGAAGTCATCAAAAGATTAAAATCGCAAAAATGTTTACACAAAATATCTGTTCGGTGTGGAAAGTGCCAATCGCCTATCAATAAGGAAAAGTCTAATCTACCCCCTCCTTCCTACTTGCAGCTATTGTCTTGTCTGAAGATTTGAGAGGAGCGATGATTACAATAAACTTTCTAGTTTACTTAGCTTGTCGTCTTGAGTTGGCTCTAGTTCTTCTTGTCTAGGGTTCTGATTCTTGAAGCTGAAAATGTCGCATTTTACGTCCTCACAGTGGGATTGATCTAAATAACCGTTGTCTAAGGTTCTGATTCTTGAAGCTGAAAATGTCGCATTTTACGTCCTCACAGTGGGATTGATCTAAATAAATTTGAAGATTGTTCTTGCAGAATTTTTGTTGCTACGTTAATATATTTTGTCACATCTTATCATATCATACAGTCTTTTAATTTTTCACATTAACAAAGCTGAAATTACTTTGTTCGCACAAAATACAAAAATACGTCCGATCACATCTGAGGCATGCTTACTACTCTCTCACTCAGCGGAAATAAAAGTATTCCAGAGTGTTTACAATTTTTGTTGACAAATGTATTTCCATTAGTTTCTGTTACATTATTAATTTCGATTACTATTTCATAAATGACTCCAGCATATGATATGTGATATGTAAATGATTAGATTTTCAGAGCATTCACACAAGGTTGGCGCCGGGGGCGACACATACAACGTGCTGACATGAGGAAAGTTTCCAACCGATTTCTCATACACAAACAGCAGTTGACAGGCGTTGCCCGGTGAAACGTATTATGATGCCTCGTGTAAGGAGGAGAAATAAGTACCATCACGTTTCCGATTGATAAAGGTCGGTTGCGGTTTATCGTATCGCGACATTGCTGCTCGCGTTGGTCGAGAAATGACTGTTAGCAGAATATTGAATCGGTGGGTTCAGGAGGTTAAGACGGAACGCCGTTTTGGATCCCAACGGCCTCGTGTCAGTAGCAGTCGAGATGACAGGCATCTTATCTGCATGGCTGTAACGGCTCGTGCAGCCACGTCTCGATCCCTGAGTCAACAGTGGGGGACGTTTGCAATACAACAACCATCTACACGAACAGTTCGACGACGTTTGCAGCAGTATGGACTATCAGCTCGGAGACCATGGCTGCGGTTACCCTTGACGTTGCATCACAGACAGGAGCGCCTGCGATGGTGTACTCAACGACGAAACTGTGTGCACGAATTGCAAACGTCATTTTTTTCGGATGAATCCAGGTTCTGTTTACAGCATCATGATGGTCGCATCCGTGTCTGGCGACATCGCGGTGAACGCACATTGGAAGCGTGTATTCGTTATCGCCACATTGGCGTATCACCCGGCGTGATGGTATGGGATGCCATTGGTTATACGTCTCGGTCACCTCTTGTTTGCACTGACGGCACTTTGAACAGTGGACTTTACATTTCAGATGTGTTACGACCCGTGGTTCTACCCTTCATTCGATCCCTGCGAACCCCTACATTTCAGCAGGATAATGCATGGCCGAATGTTGCAGGTCCTATACTAGCCTTTCTGGATACAGAAAATTTTCGACTGCTGCCCTGGCCAGTACATTCTCCACATCTCTCTCCAATTGAAAACGTCTGGTCAATGGTGGGCGAGCAACTGGCTCGTCACAATACGCCAGTCACTACTCTTGATGAACTGTGGTATCGTGTTGAAGCTGCATGGACAGCTGTACCTGTACACACCATCCAAGCTCTGTTTGACTCAACGCCCAGGCGTGTCAAGGCCGTTATTACGGCCAGAGGTGGTTGTTCTGGGTACTGACTTCTCAGGATCTATGCACAGAAGTTGCGTGAAAATGTAATCACATGTCAGTTCTAGTATAATATATTTGTCCAACGAATACCCGTTTATCATCTGCATTTCTTCTTGGTGTAGCAATTTTATTGGCCAGTAGTGTAATTCATTTTCATAAATCTTAGCTTTGAAATATAACATAGTGTGTATAAAGTTATGCAAAAGTTTTCAGAAGAGCAACTGAGATAATACTGACTGTCCAAAATTCGAAAAATAATACTGGTATCGACAACTACTGTTGAGGAAAAGTAATGCTAGAGCAGGATGTCTCGTTACATCATCCACATGAGTACCGAAAGAAACCCCTTACATTTTGGTTACACGATAAATCAACAGATTTAAAGGCTGTCAGTTCAACTAAATATCTAGGAAATACAATTAAGAAATATTTAAATTTCTACGATCACATAGATAATTGTTTGCAGAATACTTAAAAGATGCAACAGGTCTGCTAAAGAGACTGCATACTCTGCCGACTGGGGTGCATGAGCGGTTCTAGGCGCTACAGTCTGGAACCGCGCGGCCACAACGGTCGCAGGTTCGAATCCTGTCTCGGGCATGGGTGTGTGATGTCCTTAGGTTAGTTATGTTTATGTAGTTCCAAGTTCTAGGGGACTGATGACCTCAGAAGTTAAGTCCCACAGTGATCAGAGCCATTTTCTGAGACTGCATATTCCACGCTTGTCCGTCCTCTACTAGAGTATTGCTGTTTTGTATGTGATCCCTACCAGACTGGATTGACGGAGTACGTCGAAATAGTTCAAAGAAGGGCAGCTCATTCTGTATTGCCATGTATTAAGGGTGAGAGTGTCACGGACATCGAGAGCGAGTTTGGGGGTGGCAGTCACTAAAACAAGGGCGTTTTTCAATCACCAACTTTTTTCCTCCGAATGTGAAAATATTTTGTTCACCACCACCTGCTTAGGGAGTACTGATCGTTCCAATAAAATAAGAGAAATCAGAGCTCGCACAGAAATATTTAAGCATTCATTTTTCCCACGCACTGTTAGAGAGCGAAACGGTAGAGAAACAGAGTGAACGCTCTGCCAGGCGCTTAATTGTGAAATGCCGAGTAATTATATAGATGTAGATGTAGATGTAGATGCTGATGAAAGCAGCACGTGAACAATCGACGACCTTCGCCTGCTCCGAAAAGCTAGTTCCCAGACTCTGGGCCAAAACAGCCTGTCCTTTCTCAAAGTCATTCGTGTCGGTTGTTTTCTACACTTTCGGCTCGTATGGCCGCTAGCGTAATTCCCCATTCCTTTCTGCTCCGGTTACGTACTTCCCTCGCTCCGTTACGTGCGTGTAAACCACCAGGCGGCATTCGCCCTCGCGGTGGGCACTTGTTATAATGTTTGGCTCTTGAGCGAATATAATTTTTTTGAAATACGGTTTGCGGTAACAGGCTGATCTGTAGCATAGTCCGATGTCGGGGTTACCTTGGAAGGTGATGGTTTGGCTGTGAGTTGCCAAAGCCAACGGAGGTGATGTCAGCGAGAAGATTTAAAATAAGCGCTGTAGCGTGTATTTTGCGGGAATTGGTTTTCATCGAGTAGTTTATGTCCATTTTTATGGCATCATGCAGACGGGTGGTACTGGTGGGTCAGTACATCTCTTAGTGGCTGCCGCAATTACTGTCGACAACATTAATTTTGCGCATGTGTTTTCTATATAAACTGTGATCCAGGAATCTGACCGAAATTAGAAGTATATTAATACCTTCAGCTGCTAGCGGGCGTTGATATATATCAACGGGGACAGGTGAAAATGTGTGCCCCGAGCGGGACTCGAACCCGGGATCTTCTGCTTACATGACAGACGCTCTATCCATCTGAGCCAACGACTGCAGGGACTATCTCGCGCACGCCTCCCGCGAGACCCACATTCTCACCTTGTATGTCCACACACTACATTCGTAGTGTCCCACACCAACACACTCATTACTCGTGGAAGACATTCTTACCAAGTCTCGTAAGAGTTCGGGGAATATGTGTACATCCGCACAGAAGAAGAAGGTCATGGCCGGTGTTGCCAGAACTATATACTTATATGGATATGGGGTCTGCAACTTTCCCTTCTACAATAACCTATGATACCTTTCGTTAGGATTTCTATCTCTTGCTTAATAATAAGAAATGAAATTTTCCCTTTGAAATTTATTCTCTTTCTCAATCTTCGCATACAAATTTAATTGCTGTTTATTAAAAGTGATTTTCTGATTATTTCGACGAAACATAGAATGTGTCGTCGTCGTGGCCCTCAATCGTCATCTGCAGTAACACAACACTGTACCTTACCATTTTTACTGTTACTAGATCGCTATCTGACTGCTACGTCGAACTGTGACATGAATATACTTACTCTGTTTTACTATACTCTATTAGCTCCTGGTGGGCTGTCATAATAAGTGGCTATATTTATTACAAAAGCTGACGTTATTCTTTAATTAATTTGACTGTTGTTGTTGTTGTTGTGGTCTTCAGTCCTGAAACTAGTTTGATGGAGCTTTCCATGCTACTCTATCCTGTGCCAGCTTCTTCATCTCCCAGTACCTACTGCAACCTACATCCTTCTGAATCTGCTTAATGTAGTCATCTCTTGGTCTCCCTCTACGATTTTTACCCTCCACGCTGTCCTCCAATACTAAATTGGTGATCCCTTGATGCCTCAGAACATGTCCTACCAACCGGTCCCTCCTTCTTGTCAAGTTGTGCCACAAACTTCTCTTCTCCCCAATCCGATTCAATACTTCCTCATTAGTTATGTGATCTACCCATCTAATCTTCAGCATTCTTCTGTAGCACCACATTTCGAAAGCTTCTATTCTCTTCTTGTCCAAACTATTTATCGTCCATGATTCACTTCCATACATGGCTACACTCCAAACAAATACTTTCAGAAATGACTTCCTGACACTTAAATCTATACTCGATGTTAACAAACTTCTCTTCTTCAGAAACGCTTTTCTTGCCATTGCCAGTCTACATTTTATATCCTCTCTACTTCGACCATCATCAGTTACTTTGCTCCCCAAATAACAAAACTCCTTTACTACTTTAAGTGTCTCACTTCCTAATCTAATTCCCTCAGCATCACCCGACTTAATTCGACTACATTCCATTATCCTCGTTTTGCTTTTGTTGATGGTCATCTTATACCCTCCTTTCAAGACACTATCCATTCCATTCAACTGCTCTTCCAAGTCCTCTACTGTCTCTGACAGAATTACGATGTCATCGGCGAACCTCAAAGTTTTTATTTCTTCTCCATGGACTTTAACACCTACTAAAAATTTTCTTTTGTTTCCTTCACTGCTTGCTCAATATATAGATTGAATAACATCGGGGATAGACTACAGCCCTGCCTCACTCCCTTCCCCACCACTGCTACCCTTTCATGTCCCTCGACTCTTATAACTGCCATCTGGTTTCTGTACAAATTGTAAATAGCCTTTCGCTCCCTGTATTTTACCCCTGCCACCTGCAGAATTTTAAAGAGAGTATTCCAGTCAACATTGTCAAAAGCTTTCTCTAAGTCTACAAATGCTAGAAACGTAGGTTTGCCCTTCCTTAATCTAGCTTCTAAGATAAGTCGTAGGGTCAGTATTGCCTCACGTGTTCCAACATTTCTACGGAATCCAAACTGATCTTCACCGAGGTCGGCTTCTACTAGTTTTTCCATTCGTCTGTAAAGAACTCGCGTTAGTATTTTGCAGCTGTGACTTATTAAACTGATAGTTCGGTAATTTTCACATCTGTCAACACCTGCTTTCTTTGGGATTGGAATTATTATATTCTTCTTGAAGTCTGAGGGTATTTCGCCTGTCTCATACATCTTGCTCACCAGATGGTAGAGTTTTGTCAGGACTGGCTCTCCCAGGGCCGTCAGTAGTTCCAATGGAATGTTGCCTACTCCAGGGGCCTTGTTTCGACTCAGGTCTTTCAGTGCTCTGTCGAACTCTTCACGCAGTATCGTATCTCCCATTTCATCTTCATCTACCTCCTCTTCCATTTCCGTAATATTGTCCTCAAGTACATCGCCCTTGTATAGACCCTCTATATACTCCTTCCACCTTTCTGCTTTCCCTTCTTTGCTTAGAACTGGGTTTCCATCTGAGCTCTTAATATTCATACAAGTGGTCCTCTTTTCTCCAAAGGTCTCTTTAATTTTCCTGTAGGCAGTATCTATCTTACCCCTAGCGAGATAAGCCTCCACATCGTTACATTTGTCCTCTAACCATCCCTGCTTAGCCATTTTGCACTTCCTGTCGATGTCATTTTTGAGATGTTTGTATTCCTTTTTGCCTGCTTCATTTGCTGCTTTTTTATATTTTCTCCTTTCATCATTTAAATTCAATATTTCTTCTGTTACCCAAGGATTTCTACTAGCCCTCGTCTTTTAACCTACTTGATCCTCTGCTGCCTTCACTACTTCATCCCTCAAAGCTAACCATTCTTCTTCTATTGTATTTATTTCCCCCATTCCTGTCAATTGCTCCCTTATGCTCTCCTTGAAACTCCGTACAACCTCTGGTTCTTTTAGTTTATCCAGGTCTCATCTCCTTAAATTCCCACCTTTTTGCAGTTTCTTCAGTTTTAATCTACAGGTCATAACCAACAGATTGTGGTCAGAGTCCACATCTGGCCCTGGAAATGTCTTACAATTTAAAACCTGGTTCCTAAATCTCTGTCTTACCATTATATAATCTATCTGATACCTTTTAGTATCTCCAGGGTTCTTCCATGTATACAGCCTTCTTTTATGTTTCTTGAACCAAGTGTTACCTATGATTAAGTTGTGCTCTGTGCAAAATTCTACCAGGCGGCTTCCTCTTTCATTTCTTTGCCCCAGTCCATATCACCTACTACGATTCCTTCTCTCCCTTTTCCTACTACCGAATTCCAGTCACCCATGACTATTAAATTTTCGTCACCCTTCACTATCTGAATAATTTCTTTTATTTGATCATACATTTCTTCAATTTCTTCGTCATCTGCAGAGCTAGTTGGCATATAAACTTGTACTACTGTAGTAGGTGTGGGCTTCGTATCTATCTTGGCCACAATAATGCGTTCACTATGTTGTTTGTAGTAGCTTACCCGCATTCCTATTTTCCTATTCACTATTAAACCTACTCCTGCAGTAACCCTATTTGATTTTGTGTTTATAACCCTGTAGTCACCTGACCAGAAGTCTTGTTCCTCCTGCCACCGAACTTCACTAATTCCCACTATATCTAACTTAAACCTATCCATTTCCCTTTTTAAATTTTCTAACCTACCTGCCCGATTAAGGGATCTGACATTCCACGCTCCGACCCGTAGAACGCCAGTTTTCTTTCTCCTGATAACGACATCCTCCTGAGTAGTCCCCGCCCGGAGATCCGAATGGGGGACTATTTTACTTCCGGAATATTTTACCGAAGAGGACGCCATCATCATTTAATCATACAGTAAAGCTGCATGCCCTCGGGAAAAATTACGGCTGTAGTTTCCCCTTGCTTTCAGCCGTTCGCAGTTCCAGCACAGCAAGGCTGTTTTTGTTATTGTTACAAGGCCAGATCAGTCAATCATCCAGACTGTTGCCCCTGCAACTACTGAAAAGGCTGCTGCCCCTCTTCAGGAACCACACGTTTGTCTGGCCTCTCAACAGATACCCCTCCGTTGTGGTTGCACCTACGGTACGGCCATCTGTATCGCTGAGGCACGCAAGCCTCCCCACCAGCGGCAAGGTCCACTGGAGTGACGTAATTCATAGTTACACTATTTCTTGACAACAATAAAATTTTCGCGAAGTTTTACGTAGATGGTTTTTGGGATGGATTACAATCATTAATGCAATATTCTTGGCAAAAATTAATTATATTCTGAAAACGTTTCTTCAAATTTTTACTGCTGGTAATGAAATGATTTTACAAACGTTCTAATGGGACTTACTTTTTACAATAATCTTACAACTAGCATTGCGCAAACATACCTTCAGTAGTCTTGAGTTTCGCAAAGAAAATAATTCAATAATATTAGTTCCTCTTATGATAATAGTTAGCTGATGTCTCTGTGCATCCGTTTATAATCTCTTGTAAATCATAAGTAGTGGCTGGCAGGCACACTGCTCCTTTCAACATCTCGTTTCAGACCTGCTACCAACTCGCTTCACATGTCGCATACTACTGACTTCCTACGAACGCTGAAGTGCGGTCTCTCCTGCCATCAATGCTTTCTGGTGCAGACAATCCCTGCTACCGTTACAAAATGTAGCAACGCGCGGTCTTTCCCGCTCTTTTGTTACAATGTATCCATACGCGGTCTCTCCCGCCCTTTTTAAAATATATCAATTTGCGGTCTCTCTTGCCAACAATACTATGGTGTATGCTCCCACAATTATTTCCAACATGACAAATATTAATTATTCCTACTTAATCCTATTAATAAAATATAAACATCTTTCATAAATTGTGGTTTGACAGTAGACAATAGAAATATATACGTCTTAAAATATTATGATGAATATTCAAATGTTCTACATCTACATTTACATACACGGAGCGTGGCGGAGGGTACCCTATATCACCACTAGTCATTTCCTTTCCTATTCTACTCGCAAATAGAGTTAGGGAAAAAGACTTGTCTATACGCCTCCGTATGAGCCCTAACTTCTCGCATCTTATCTTCGAAGTCCTTGTTGGCGGTAGTAAAATCGTTCTTCAGTCAGCTTCAAAGCTTTGTCAATAGTGTTCCACGGAAAGAACTTCGAGTTCCCTCCAGGGATTACCATTTGATTTCTGATTTCCCGAATCATCGCCACAATACTTGCGTGATGTTCGAATCTACCGGTAACAAATCTAGAGGCCCGACTGAATTACTTTGATGTCTTATTTTAATATGATCTCGTACGGATCTTAGAAACTGCAACAGGCCGGTCGGTGTGGCCGAGCGGTTCTAGGCGCTTCAGTCTGGACCGCTACGGTCGCAGGTTCAAATCCTGCCTCGGGCATGGATGTGTGTGACGTCCTTAGGTTTAAGTAGTTCTAAGTTTTAGGGGACTGATGACCTCAGATGTTAAGTCCCATAGTTCTCAGATCCATTTGGACCAAACTGCAGCAGTACTCGAGAACATGTTGCGCTAAAAGTGCTATATGCGACCTCCTTTACAGATGAACCGCTCTTCCCTGAAATTCTGCTAATACACCGAAATCGACCATTCCCCTTCCCTACGACAATCCCCATCGCTCGTTCCATTTCATATCGCTTTGCAGCATTACGTATTTGTAGCAGTTTGGTTGGGTTGGGTTGCTGTGGGGGAGGAGACCAGACAGCGAGGTCATCAGTCTCATCGGATTAGGGAAGCACGGGAAGGAAGTCGGCTGTGCCCTTTCTAAGGAACCATCCCGGCATTGCAGCATTACGCCCAGATATTTAAACGACGTGACTGCGTCAAGCAGGACGCTATTAATAGAGTATCCTAACGTTACTGCTGTGTTTTGCTATTTATCCGCATTAACTTACATTTTTTCTGCGTTTAGAACCAGCTACTATTCATCACAGCAACTGTCTACGTCGTCTTGTATCTTTCTACAGTCGACTTCGACACCTTACCGTACACCACAGCATTATCACCAAACAATCGCAAGTTGCTGCCCATCCTGTCCGCCAAATCATTCATGTATACAGAGAACAACAGCCGTCCTGTGACACTTCCCTAGGGCACTCCTGACGGTACCCTTGTCTCTGATGACCACTCGCTGTCGTGAACAACATACTGGTTTCCATTACTTAATAAGTCTTCGAGCCAATCACATACCTGGGAAGCCAATCACATAACTGGAAACCTATTGCATATTCTCGTACCTTGGTTAACAGGCTGCAGTGTGGTACCGTGTCAAATGAAATCTAGAAATATGGCACCTGTCTGTTTCCCTTTATCCATACTTGGTACGAGGGTAATCCAAAAAGCAAGGTCTCCTATTTTTTTATAAGTAAAGATCTCTGTTTGTGTAGCAGTTGGTCACTCTGTTATGAAGAGTGCTTCACGTGCTGTGTGCAAACATGCGCACGCCGCACTGATGCTCTCAGTCTTGGCTTGGCAGCCGTTGAGAATGGAGCTCCCGCTGGATGTCACCGCCAAGTGCGAATTGCGCGCAGTTATTCGGTTTTTGAACGCAAAGGGCACTGCGCCGATTTAAATCCATCGCCAATTGACGGAAGTGTATGGTGAATCGTGCACGGATGTCAAAAATGTTCGTAAGTGGTGTAGAGAGTTTGCAGCTGGTCGGACCGAAATTCACGACGAACTGAGGAGAGGGAGACCGTCAGTTTCTCAGAAGACAGTGTTGGAGGTTGAGCAAAGCATGCGTGAAGATCGGCGGATCACCCTGGATGATCTCTGAAAAAACTCAAACGTGCAATTCGTAACCGCAGAAGAGGAATGTTGAGCCAGGGCGTACACATTCTCCATGACAACGCTCGTCCACACATCGCTCGGCAAACCGTTGCTCTCCTTCAACGGTTTCAGTGGAACATAATCACTCACCCACCCTATGGTCCTGACTTGGCGCCCAGTGACTATCACCTGTTTACTAGGTTAAAGGAACATTTGGCCGGAAAGCGACTCAGCTCCGACGATGAAGTGAAAGAAGAGTTTCATAACTTTCTGAACAGCATGGCGGCGAACTGGTAAGACATGGGCATACAAAAACTGCCACAGCGTCTACAAAAATGCTTCGACAGAAACGGTGGTTATGTCGAAAAATAGTTAAATGTTCAAGCTGTAAATTGATGTAAACCATTGTAGAATTAAGCAGGTCTATGTACTTATAAGAAAATAGGAGACCTTACGTTTGGGATTACCCTCGTAGTATACTAAGGCGCTGCAGTCACGGGCTGTGCGGCTTATCGCGGCGGAGGTTCGAGTCCTCCCTCGGGCATGGGTGTGTGTGTTTGTCCTTAGGATAATTTAGGTTAAATATTGTGTAAGCTTAGGGACTGATGACCTTAGCAGTTAAGTCCCATAGGATTTCACACACATTTGAAAATTTGAACCCTTGTAGTATATCATGTGAGAAAAGGACAATCTGAGTTTAGCACGTGCGATGCTTTCTAAAACGATGTCGCTTTGTGGGCACAGGCTTCTCGGTCTCAAGGAAATTTATTATATTCGAACTGAGAATATGTTCAAGGATTCTGCCGCAAAGCGACGTTAGGGATATTGGTCTGTAATTTCCTGGGTCCGTTGTTTTAAGTTTCTTATATACTGTAGTCACCTGCTCTTTCTTTCCAGTCGCTTAAAAGTTTGCGCTGGGCGAGAGATTCACGATAAATGCAAAGTAGCTAAGGGGCCAATGCCGTAGAGTACTCTTTGTAAGGAACTCCAAGTTTTTCTTGACATAAGACAGTCTCGGTTGCAAAATCTTTTTTATTTACCGGAAATGACGCGTTTCTCCCTTTTGGGGCTTCATCAGATTGGCGTAAAAATCAATGTGGAAAGCCAACATTCGCTGATTTTCGACATTAATTTTTACGACAGTCTGATGAGATCCCAAAATGGCGAAACGCCTAATTTATTGTAAATAAAAGAGATTTTGTGACAGAGTCTGTCTTACTTCATGAAATTCTTAACCAGTTGCTGTACCAGGTGCTCAGTATGGAATGGGACCAATTTTATCAAATGTTCCAAATGGCTCTGAGCAGCATGGGACTCAACATTTAAGGTCATCAGTACCCTAGAACTTAGAACTACTTAAACCTAACTAACCTAAGGACATCACACTCATCCATGCCCGAGGCAGGATTCGAACTGCGACCGTAGCGGTCGTACGGTTCCAGACTGAAGCACCTAGAACCGCTCTGCCACACTGGCCGTCCAGACCAATTTTACTCTTCAAGTTTTATCGTTCGGTGTGGCCACACCACAAAAGTGTCGCCTACGTATCAATACAGATAGTACATACGGTGTCACAGGAGTAATGGTTAATACTCAGGGATATGGCAGGAACGATTATTTGAAGGAAAAAAATATCAAGTAAGCATGGGCTGTAAAATTCATCCCTTAAGAGATATGAGCTCTTCGCTACTGTGGAACACTTGTCTTTTGCTGAACAACTGCTCATAGTTGTTAAGAAATGCATTAAAAACCCATGTTTACGGCACAATCTTTTATTTTTTTGTCCATACTACCTCCTCCCAAAACAGGAAAAGTAAAAAGCTTGAGGAAGAAGAGATTCGCTTCACACTCGCGAAGATGGAGGAGTGCTCATAGCTCTTGAAGTGACACTGCAGAGCCCATGTTTACTAAACTTTTTAGCTTCGAATGGTCGCTCTTGTCTTATCCCTGAATACTGAGTACGCCTCCTGGGACACCCTGTATAGGAAACCAGGCACACCAGCTGCAACCCCTCGAGCCATTACCATCTGTCATAAAGAAATTCGGTGCTAAGGACTCTGGTCCAAAGAGCTCGAACACTTTAAAAAAAGGAGAGACTTTCCGAAGAATTACAGATCTGCTAATACACTCGTGTTCATACATTAAGGATAACTGTAGAATGTGGTGCCATACACCGTGGCACTACACAAAACTGGCGCTAATAGCATGAGCATATGGGGAACACACACGACACAGATCTGTAAGTCCACGATATTGGTGATAAATTGAGTAAACCGTCCGGAAAGACATGTGCTACAAAACGCCACTGCTTCCTGCACATGTGCCCCGACGCCGATATGGGATATGATCACCATGCACACGTACACAGGCCACACAACGGGTTGGCAAACTCTGGATCAGGTGGTCGAGCAGTTGCTGGGGTATAGCCCCCATTCTTGCACCAGTGACTGTCGCAGCTCCTCAAGTGTCCTAGGGTTTGAAGGCGTGCAGTGATACGTCGACCGAGAGCATCCCAGAAGTGCTCGATGGGATTTAGGTCTGGAGAACAGGCAGGCTACTCCATTCGCCTGATACCTTCTGTTTCAAGGTACTCCTCTACGATGGCAACTCGGTGGGGTCGTGCGTTATCATCCATCAGGAGGAAGGTGGGACCCACTGCACCCCTGAAAAGGCGGACATACTGGTGCAAAATGACGTCCCGATACACCTGACCTGTTACAGTTCCTCTGCCAAAGACATGCAGGGATGTACGTGCAACAATCATAATCCCACCCCACACCATCAAACCACGACCTCCATAAAGGTCCCTTTCAAGGACATTAAGGGGTTGGTACGTGGTTCCTGGTTAACGCCAGATGAAAACCCGGCGAGAACCACTGTTCAGATTAAACCTGGACTGGTCCGTGAACATAACCTGGGACCACTGTTACAGTGACGTCTGTGATGTATATATGCACACCAGAGCTGGATATCAGGAGACCAGGTACGAATCCCGGCCTTGGCACAAATTTTCATTTGCCTCTTCAGTCAGCATATATGCATACATATGTTTGGGACTTCAAAAGGCCTCTCAAACCTTACACTTTCATTTGCATAAAAAAATCAAGAACGCCTGAGAAAGAGGGTGAAACCGAGAGAGAGAAAAAAGAAGTTAAGACCACGATTTACGGGCTCTCCTGTGACCAGGAGTCAGTTGAATTCACGTTGCAGGTCTGCGGGCCAATAATTAATGTCTGTTCAGTCGTGTGTAGACTGTGTGTCTGGACACAACTGTTCCAGTAGCTGCGATAAGGTTCCGAGCAAGGCTACCTGCAGTACCCCGTGGCCCGTCTGCGGACACTGATGGTGAGATATTGGTCTTCTTGTGGTGTTGTACACCGTGGACGTCCCGTACTGTAGCGCCTGGACACGTTTCCTGTCTGCTGGAATCGTTGCCATAATCTTTGTGGCAGACGGAGGGCCCGTGCTACGACCTGCGGTTTTTGACAAGCCTCCAGTCGCCCTAATATTCTAACCCTCATAACGTCATCAAAATGCGTTCTTTGAGCTATTTTCAACACACAGTCAACATTAGCACGTCTGAAAACTTCTGCACACTTACTCGCTGCACCGTACTCTGACATGCACCAACACACCTCTGCGTATGTGGACTGCTGCCAGCGCCACCGTGCGACGACCGCAGGTCAAATGCACCGCTTGGTCATACCCTGAGGTGATTTAAACCCGCAAACAGCCCACCAGAGCGTTGCTTCACCATGTATTAACATTATCGTTAATTTATGAGCATGAGGGTAGTTTTCCAAAGGAATGGTTACTCACATAGCCAAATTAAGCGGGTACGACAATAAAAATCAAGAACGATGTGTATATGCAGACTGAAGCAACGAATCACAATTTTTACCAATGCCATAATTCATAAAGTGGGCCTGCTGCTCACAAGGCAGATGTACTAACCACTACGCCACCCTGGCACAATGGCTTTGCACAACAGCACGAAATAACCTAGCACGCCTTCCTCCTCAGTCCAAATTTCCATTCACGACTCAGTCCGCTTTGTATTACACCTAAACTCGAACACCATTACAGAGGTTCCTTTTTTTTTTGTTGCAGAGTTTCCCGAACTAAAATGGAATAGCACCGCAGCATCCAACGAAACGGGTGATCCTGCCTGAAACCTAGGCATGCATACTTAAATTAAATGGATCTGTACAGTTTCACAGAGTCCTTTTCATGTCTCAAACGTCTGTGATGTATATATGCATACCGGAGCTGCATATCAGGAGACCGGGTAAGAATCCCGGCTTGGGTACAAATTTTCATTTGCCGTTTCAGTCACCATACATGCAAACAGATGTTTGGGACTTTAAGAGGACTCTCAAACCATACACTTTCATTTGAATAAAAAATCAAGAACATCTGAGAAAGAGGGTAATGGAAATGGAAATGAGTGTTTGGTGTCATTGGTCGGGAGGCTCCTTGCGGGGCAGGTCCGGCCGCCTTGGTGCAGGTCTTATTTCATTCGACGCCATTTTGGGCAACCTGCGCGCCGGATGGGGATGAAATGATGATGAAGACAACACAACACCCAGTCCCTGAGCGGAGAGAATCTCCGACTCAGCCCGGAATCGAACCCGGGCCCGTATGTCGGCAATCCGTTACGCTGACCACTTTCTTTTTTAAAATCTCATTTTGTTCGTATTCGTTCGTTGCATCTGCTCAGGGCGGACGTCGCAACACACCCGTTTCAGTTCGTCGTTGACACATTAACTCAGGTTTTTTTTTATTACAGAGGGCAGCTAACACTCTGACCGAACACCCTGAGCTACCGTGCCGGCTACCAATCAAGTAGCGGGGCGGACTAGAAGAGGGTGAAACCGACAGAGAGAAACAGAAGTCAACAATCGTTTATCTATCTTACGCTGGCCCAGTATCCGAAAATATCGGTAGACACCTACAGAAACATGAGACCCAGTGTACTTCGCGCTCGCCGACAAAGATAAAAAAAAGTATCTGTTGGTTGACATCCGGCTGGATTCCCGAATATCCAAGATGTCAACAGATCGCCGGGAAAGCATGAAGAATTATATCTGTTGGTTCATCATGGACAGGAGACACCAGCTCTTTAAGTAATTATCACATCAACGAAATTTAGCGACAGTGGTGTAAATAAGATGTAATTTTATTTTATTTTGACGACAACGAGTTTCGATATTCCACTATGCCATCTTCAGGCCCCATATGCATCTCTCAAAATAAACGATAATGCCATACAGTGACATTTATCCCTGGATTTCGTGAATTCAAACCGTTTCACAAGAACTTCACTCGAAGACTTGGACCCAGGGATACACAGGCACTATATGGCATTATCGTTTATTTCGAGAGATGCATATGGGGCCTGAAGATGGCATAGTGGAATGCCGAAACTGGTTGTCGTCAAAATAAAATACAATAGCGTCTTAGTTACAGCGCTGTTGGAGAACTTCATTGATATTGGTAAAGATAAAAAGTCTTCTCTGTAATGTTAAAGACACGCCAGGCTTTCGAAAGTCGGGTGTGCAGCGCACTTGATTCGAATGTGGCGCGTCTAACGCTGGGCAGACTAGCAGAGCAGTCGAGGAGGGATGAAACGTACATCAGCGACACACCCGACTAAAACAACCGAGTGGATTAGCTGTCGCCGAGCACTCCCTCGAATATAATCATGAAACGGAATACCATGTAACCAGTATCGTGGTGCAAACGTTGAGTTTCTAGGACAACGTAATTACGAGGTATATCGAAATAAAGATGTCAGAACATATAATAAATAGAGACAGAGGTTTTAAATTCAATAACGCTTTGGGTCCGGCACACAGTTGATTAAGATATCGCCGGCCATCTCATCCATCGGAGTTGGAACACGCTGAGAGTATTTGCGGAATATCAGTGCGGCTCTAGGAAACAAAACAGCGTCCAAAGGAGTCGAATCAGGCTGGAGCCGAGGCAATGAGTACACGTGACAGAAAAGCTCGCAGCATCTGAAGAAGGTTGCTCAGTCTGTCGTCGAAACACTGTGCATGAAATGTATGCAGCTCGGCAGAACACACGGAGGTACAGAAAAAAACTGGCTCTGAGCGCTATGCGACTTAACTTCTGAGGTCATCAGTCGCCTAGAACTTAGAACTAATTAAACCTAACTAATCTAAGGACATCACACACATCCATGCCCGAGGCAGGATTCGAACCTGTGACCGTAGCGGTCGCTCGGCTCCAGGCTGTAGCGCCTAGAACCGCACGGCCATTCCGGCCGGCGGAGGTCCAGCATTAACACGGAGTTTTGCTGATGTCTATCTATAGAGTTTAATGTTGAAAACCCGTTGAACCGTGATTTATTTTCAAAGAATATTCTTAAGAATTTATTTTATTTACTAGCGATTCACCAAGAACATTAACACATTTAATCACACTATGTAAGCATTGAAGTAGTTGCCAGGGAGTAACTGATGAAATCATAAACAAATTCCTTTTAACAAATGGGGATTTTATTCACTTTATTAGTGCCTAAAAGCATTTTTTAAAAGAAACAGATTTAAAAGTATAATCAGAAAGCACCCTCTAAATGTCAAAGTTACAGTTTATTCAGAGGCACAAAGAAACAAGTTTTGACTGTATGAGCTGTCGGGCAGAGAACCTTGCCGCTCCCTTTTGCACGGCCGTAGTTACGACCGCTCACAGTAACCTCTGAAAGACTACCCTGGTGCAAATCTGCAACACACCACATAATTTTAAACTAAGAGTTTTAACTATTTACACAAGCACACAAACTATGCACCTCCCGTAGGAGGGATGGAAATGTTACAAAACACTAACAATTAAAATATTAACCTTGCCACCGAAGGTGTAACTTGATTTTAACTTCTAAGAAAAGTCTTACGGTGAAAGGGTGTCAACATTATATACTAAAATGATCATTTAAATAAAAGCCCATGAAATGCAATCTTATATAAAATTCTACAAGGTTGGCCAAACAATAGTTAAGATGCTCTACACTACACAGATACCGCCTCTCAAGATCATAGGCAATAATATCAAAGTTTCCAAAGATCAAAACATGTTTCAGGTAATAGGCCGTTACACTCCAAGCAATAACTTCGTTAACACACCAAATCCGACAAACATGACAGAGGCAGCTCCTAACGTACGGTAGATTCATAGGGAGATTACCGAACAACCCAAACCATAGGTTGCTCTAACCTGCCTCTACTCCACGGGGGAAAAACGGACCGCCCAATTTATAAACAACCACCATACCGCGGGTGGGCAAACGAAGAAGAATGGTGGGACGACCCCAAAGCAAAACGGCTGGTGACCTCACCAAGAAAACAAGTAGAATTTAACAAGAGTAAATCAAACAACATATCACTAATCACTTAACTTCTAATAAATTGCGATTTCTCGAGAAGACCTGGCGCAGCACCCCCAAATCGCTCTCCCGAACCGTCCGCTACCAGCCGCTTCAACGGACGCAGGAAGGCGCGCCTATCTCCCGTCTCACGGCGTCGCAGCTCGCACCGGCCAGACTGATGTCGTGGGTTGACTCCCGTTGCTCTCGTGTCGACCGCGAAGCCACTACCCCTCGCTAGAAGCCGCGGCCCACTGGACTCACGTGGCGACCTCACATGCGCTGACGCTCAAGACGGACAAGTCATTTTGTGTCTCAGTGATCGACCAACCAACCGATCGATCCAACCGGCAATGACCATTGCCTGAGCAAACTCGAGCAGACTGGCGGCCTAACGCGCAAACTCAGATGCAGGAACCAAGCCCCGACCGGGCGACCACTCGCTGAGTCCTCTTACTGCCTAACAAACGCGGACGAGAGACAGAGCGAGCTCATTACGCCCCTTAAATGCACGAGAACAGGCTACCTTTCCCCTTTCCCACCAGAGGGAGACACCAAAGCTGCGATTGCAAAGCTGCGATTGCCACAGCGGCGCGCCACCGCCAGAAACGGAGGGCGACTATTTCGCACTACGCGCTGCGGCACGCTCTTCAAAACAGCAATTTTTACCACGGCTCACACATGTTCAGAAACGAGCGAGCTGGCACAGGAGTGAAGCAACGGACTCGAATTCTGGACTGCGACTGTTGAAATCCCCATCCAGATTCAGTCTGCAATGGTTTTCTTAACTTTCTTAAGGCAAGTGCCGATCTCGTTGCTTTGAGAGGACATGGTCGACTTCCTGCCTCTATATTCCCATAGTCGGAGCTTGTGCAGATTTAACCAGCTTTTCGTCCAGGGGACGTTAAATCATAATCATTCACTCGGTTTTGCTATTTGAGAGCCATAGCCTATTTAAGAAGCCCCTCTCACTATTTCATTCTGTACTGAAGTAGAACTAGGATACAGACAATATTCTGCGGCAACATCCATCAAGTTCCTCCACGCGATACATGCAAATTGTACTCTACTGCTCCAAAATGCGGCTACAGCTACGTGAGGAGTGATGTTAAAGTGAATCGATTCGTTTTTCCACACGGTCTCCTGAAAGTCTTCCTACAGGACAAACCATATTCTCACGTTGCAGGGGACGTACATAATTTCATCCTAGCTCCACAGATACTGCTTGTTTCCTAGCCGCCCACTGATCATCTATCCCCTTAACGCTCAACTAGTAACCAGTAAAGCTTAAGATTTTAGTAGAATAAAAGCTGTCTGAAATACAGAAGATATACTCAGATATAGAAGATATTTGAAATATACTGGTGGAAGATCTCTCAAAGACTGAAGTGGAAACAAGGCCCCTGGAGAAGACAACATTCCCTCAGAATTACTGATATCTTTAATGGGAGAGCCAGCCGCGACAAAGCTGTTCCACGTGGCTTGCAAGATATATAAGACAGGCGAAATACCTACAGACTTCAAGAGGAATGTAATAATTTCTATTTCAAAGACAGTTGCGAATACTATCAAACCGTCACTTCAGATAAGTCATGATTGCAAAATACTGACACGAGTTGTTTTATAGAAGAATAGAAGAACTAGTGGAAAGAAACCTCGGGGAGGTTTAGTCTGGAGTCCAGAGAAGCGCAGAAACGTGTGAGACAATAAAGACGCTAATCTGATTTTAGAAGATACCTTGAACAAAAGCTAACCTGTGTTCAAGGCATCTGTAGATTTTGACAAAGCTTTTGACAGTGTTGACTGGTCTACACTCTTTGAAATTTTGAACGTGGAAGGAATAAAATGTAAAGAGCTAAGAATTGTTTACAACTTATATAGAAACCAGATTGCAGTTACAAGAATCGAATGGCATAAGCAGTGGTTCAGGAGGCAATGAGGCAGAGTTATAGCCTAACCCCAATATCATTCAATCTGTACACTGAGAAAGCAGTGAAAATGATTATAAGACGAACACCAACAAAAGTAAAACAAGGGTAATGGAATGTAGTTGAATTAAGTGAGGCGATGCAGAATGAACTAGACTGGGGAATGAGGCACTAGAGCCGGCCGGTGTGGCCAAGCGGTTCTAGGCGCTGCAGTCTGGAACCGCTGAGTCGCTACGGTCGCAGGTTCGAATCCTGCCTCGGGCATGGATGTGTGTGATGTCCTTAGGTTAGTTAGGTTTAAGTAGTTCTAAGTTCTAGGGGACTGATGACCTCAGATGTTAAGTCCCATAGTGCTTGAACCATTTTTTGAGACATCTAGAAATAGATTAGATCTGCAATTTGGGCGGCAAAATAAGTGTTGTGTGGCGAAACAGGAAGAATATGAAATATAGACTGTCAACAACATGACAAACGTTTCAGAAAAAGAAAATTCTGCTAATATCGAACGTAAGTATTACAGTTAGGACATCTTTTCTGAAGGTATTTGTCTGGAGTGTAGCATCGTACGGAAGTGAAACGTGGACGATATAAAGTTGAGACAAGATGAGAATAGAAGCTTTTGAAATGTCGTGCTACAGGAGAATGTTGAAGGTTAAATTAAATGACTTTGTAACTAATGGGGAGGTGCTGAAAAGAATTCGAATTCCGAGAGAAAAGAAATTTGTGGCACAACATGACTAGAAGAAGAGCTCGGTTGATAGGACACGCACTTAGGCATCAAAGAATAGGCAGTTTGATAATGTAGGGAAGTATAGATGGTAAAAATTATAGAGTAAAATGTAAGTATGAATACTGTAAGCAGGTTCAAGTGGATGACTGTTCAGTGATTAAGAGACTTGCGCAAGATAGGGCAGCATGGAGAGCTGTTTCAGACCAGTCTTCCTACTGAAGACCACAACAACGACTTCTGAGAAGTAGAAGCCATCTGAACAAGTATTGACTTTCGGATATGTAATTTTTTATCTCTTTTTACAGTGAAGCGTTTTCTTTACCCTTATAACCCCGACGTACACTAAACTTAATTCGTAACCAGTGATTTCTACATTCCGTAATTCGCGACCGCAAGTGAGATCGCACATGTACAACCGTGTATTGACAGTCTACCTAGATCTGAAGGGTTAGAATCCCGCCGAGAGGGTGGGGAGGGAGGGTTATGTGAGCATTTTCGTCTGCCGTTTTGTTCCACTGGAAAGCGATATGTTCATCACCATTTACATCTACAACTACATCTACATGGATACTCTGCAAACCACGTTTAAGTGCCTGCCAGAGGGTTTATCGAACCATCTTCACAATTTCCCATTATTCCAATCTTGTATACCGCAGGGAAAGAACGAACACCTATATCTTTCCGTACGAGCTCTGATTTCCCTTATTTTATCATGGTGATCGTTTCTCCATATGTAGACCGGTGTCAACAAAATATTTTCGAATTCAGAGGAGAAAGTTGGTGACTGGAATTTCGTGAGAAGATTCCGCCGCAAAAAAAAACGGCTTTGTTTTAATGATGTCCACCCCAAATCCTGTATCATGTTAACCTGGACCCAGCACAACGTCAGTCTGAACGCAAAATTGGTTATTATCTCGCAGGTCTCAGGCCAAACACACCTTGCAAGGAACAAATTTTACTCGGCAAACTAATTCTCAGGCGTCAAAAAAATTTTTAGTAAGGAAGCAGTTTCTACGTTTATACAGGGTGTCCCAGCTATCTAGTCCACCCAAAATATCTCCCATGAATGTACATGTTTGGAAACATTCTAAAACGAAAGCATATGTGTTTTTTGACACAAACTTATGTTTTTTTTTAATGGACATCCTATATTTTTTCTTCAGCAATCCATAGCTTGACAAAGCACATACACAATGGCGTTGATTGCATCGCAAAATTCCCATTACATCCCGAGATATTGAGACGCGAAGTTGACGCTTGAAACACCCGACATGCGCTGCTAGCGCACGTCCTGAGGCTCAGGCGTGAACCCCATGCTGCCCATAATCGCGATGTGATTGACATGTGTAATCACACCTCCATACTTATCAAGAGGGACAAACTGATGTATTCTCTGTACTAAGTTTCAACTGCTTCTTCAAACAAGTAAGCCAATAGTGGTGAAAACTGAAGCCAGAGCTTAAAATTGAGGAACCTATCAAATTAGAAAGAACCTGCGTTAGCATTTTCAGCTGCTATGTCAGGACGCTGAAACAACGCAAAAACAAGTAGAAATTCTCAAGGTAAAAGAAGAGAGAGTACGTGCTCCAAATGGCATTTGAAAAAACAAAATACATGTCCAGCAACAACGTGGTACTGAAAATCGTAGAAGGTAAATACTGGAAAATCCAGAGCATTCTTAGTTCGAATATAAAAGCGATACCATTCAGCGAACTACCCTGTAAAATATTAATTACGGAATTCGTTGTCACAAACTGGAAACAGCTTTCAGGCTTACAAAAGAAATCTATAACAAGAAATACATCTAAATGAACAAACTGAGTGCCTTTTTGCGGCCGAAACAATCATTTTAAACAGAAAGAGAGACACTGAACATAATCAATAGAAAGAACGAAAACCAATTAGAAAATTTTTAAGTCCAAATTATAGTGAAGAAGGAACAAGAGCAAATAAAGAAATTGAAAATTAAATCAACATTAGTCGCACACGAAAACACGCAGGCTGAAATTGTATGGGTTTATTAAAAGAACGGAACCTACCAGTTTAACTAGACAGGTTGTGAAACATCTACATCTACATCTACATGACTACTCTGCAATTCACATTTAAGTGCTTGGCAGAGGGTTCATCGAACCACAATCATACTATCTCTCTACTATTCCACTCCCGAACAGCGAGCGGGAAAAACGAACACCTAAACCTTTCTGTTCGAGCTCTGATTTCTCTTATTTTATTTTGATGATCATTCCTACCTATGTAGGTTGGGCTCAACAAAATATTTTCGCATTCGGAAGAGAAAGTTGGTGACTGAAATTTCGTAAAAAGGTCTCGCCGCGATGAAAAACGTCTATGCTGTAAAGACTTCCATCCCAACTCGTGTATCATATCTGCCACACTCTCTCCCCTATAACGTGATAATACAAAACGAGCTGCCCTTTTTTGCACCCTTTCGATGTCCTCCGTCAATCCCACCTGGTAAGGATCCCACACCGCGCAGCAATATTCTAACAGAGGACGAA
This sequence comes from Schistocerca gregaria, assembly GCF_023897955.1. Lineage (NCBI taxonomy): Eukaryota > Metazoa > Arthropoda > Insecta > Orthoptera > Acrididae > Schistocerca > Schistocerca gregaria. Next base: position 1,082,702,492 of record NC_064920.1, on the reverse strand, counting down.
CGAGTGTAGTGTAAGCTGGCTCTTTAGTGGACTTGTTGCATCTTCCAAGTGTCCTGCCAATGAAACGCAACCTTTGGCTCGCCTTCCCGACAATATTATCTATGTGGTCCTTCCAACTGAAGTTGTTCGTAATTTTAACACCCAGGTACTTAGTTGAATTGACAGCCTTGAGAATGGTACTATTTATCGAGTAATCGAATTCCAACGGATTTCTTTTGGAACTCATGTGGATCATCTCACACTTTTCGTTATTTAGCGTCAACTGCCACCTGACACACCATACAGCAATCTTTTCTAAATCGCTTTGCAACTGATACTGGTCTTCGGATGACCTTACTAGACGGTAAATTACAGCATCATCTGTGAACAGTCTAAGAGAACTGCTCAGATTGTTACCCAGGTCATTTGTATAGATCAGGAACAGTAGAGGTCCCAGGACACTTCCCTGGGGAACACCTGATATCACTTCAGTTTTACTCGATGATTTGCCATCTATTACTACGAACTGCGACCTTCCTGACAGGAAATCACGAATCCAGTCGCACAACTGAGACGATACCCCATAGCTCCGCAGCTTGATTAGAAGTCGCTTGTGAGGAACGGTGTCAAAAGCTTTCCGGAAATCTAGAAATACGGAATCAACTTGAGATCCCATGTCGATAGCGGCCATTACTTCGTGCGAATAAAGAGCTAGCTGCGTTGCACAAGAGCGATGTTTTCTGAAGCCATGCTGATTACGTGTCAATAGATCGTTCCCTTCGAGGTGATTCATAATGTTTGAATACAGTATATGCTCCAAAACCCTACTGCAAACCGACGTCAATGATATAGGTCTGTAGTTAAATGGATTACTCCTACTACCCTTCTTGAACACTGGTGCGACCTCCGCAATTTTCCAATCTGTAGGTACAGATCTATCGGTGAGCGAGCAGTTGTATATGAGTACTAAGTAGGGAGCTATAGTATCAGCGTAATCTGAAAGGAACCTAATCGGTATACAATCTGGACCTGAAGACTTGCCCGTATGAAGCGATTTGAGTTGCTTCGCAACCCCTAAGGTATCTACTTCTAAGAGACTCATGCTAGCAGATGTTCGTGTTTCAAATTCTGGAATATTCCATTCGTCTTCCCTGGTGAAGGAATTTCGGAAAACTGCTTTCAATAACTCCGCTTTAGCGGCACAGTCGTCGATAACAGTACCATCGGCACTGCGCAGCGAAGGTATTGACTGCGTCTTGCCGCTTGTGTACTTTACATACGACCAGAATTTCTTCGGATTTTCTACCAAATTTCGAGACAATGTTTCGTTGTGGAACCTATTAAAGGCATTTCGCATCGAAGTACGTGCCAAATTTCGCGCGTCTGTAAATTTTAGCCCATCTTCGGGATTTCGCGTTCTTCTGAACTTCGCATGCTTTTTCCGTTGCCTCTGCAACAGCGTTCGGACCTTTTTTGTGTACCACGGGGGATCCGTTCCATCTCTTACCAATTTATGAGGTATGAATATCTCAATTGCTGTTGCTACTATATCTTTGAATTTGAGCCACATCTCGTCTACATTCGCATAGTCAGTTCGGAAGGAATGGAAATTGTCTTTTAGGAAGGCTTCTAGTGTCACTTTATCCGCCTTTTTAAATAAAATTATTTTGCGTTTGTTTCTGATGGATTTGGAAGAAATGGTATTGAGCCTAGCTACAATGACCTTGGGATCACTAATCCCTGTATCAGTCATGATGCTCTCTATCAGCTCTGGATTGTTTGTAGCTAAGAGGTCAAGTGTGTTTTCGCAACCATTTACAATTCGCGTGGGTTCGTGGACTAACTGCTCGAAATAATTTTCGGAGAAAGCATTTAGGACAATCTCGGAAGACGTTTTCTGCCTACCACCGGTTTTGAACAAGTATTTTTGCCAACATACCGAGGGTAGGTTGAAGTCCCCACCAACTATAACCGTATGAGTGGGGTATTTATTTGTTACGAGACTCAAACTTTCTCTGAACTGTTCCGCAACTGTATCATCGGAGTCTGGGGGTCGGTAGAAGGAGCCAATTATTAACTTAATTCGGCTGTTAAGTATAACCTCCACCCACACCAATTCGCACGGAGTATCTACTTCGACTTCACTACAAGATAAACCACTACTGACAGACACAAACACTCCACCACCAATTCTGCCTAATCTATCTTTCCTGAACACCGTCTGAGACTTCGTAAAAATTTCTGCAGAACTTATTTCAGGCTTTAGCCAGCTTTCTGTACCTATAACGATATCAGCTTCTGTGCTTTCTATTAGCGCTTGAAGCTCAGGGACTTTTCCAGCGCAACTACAACAATTTACAACTATAATTCCGACTGTTCCTTGATCCAAGCACGTCCTGTAATTGCCAAGCACCCTTCGACATTGCAGCCCATCCCGCACTTTCCCGAGGCCTTCTAACCTAAAAAACCGCCCAGTCCACGCCACACAGCCTCCGCTACCCGTGTAGCCGCCAGCTGAGTGTAGTGAACTCCTGACCTATTCAGCGGAACCCGAAACCCCACCACCCTATGGCGCAAGTCAAGGAATCTGCAGCCAATACGGTCGCAAAACCGTCTGAGCCTCTGATTCAGACCCTCCACCCGGCTCTGCACCAAAGGTCCGCAGTCGGTTCTGTCAACGATGCTGCAGATGGTGAGCTCTGCCTTCATCTCGTAAGCAAGACCGGCAGCCTTCACCAAATCAGATAGCCGCTGGAATCCAGAGAGAATTTCCTCAGATCCAAAGCGACACACGTCATTAGTGCCGACATATGCCACCACCTGCAGCTGGCTGCACCCTGTGCTCTTCATGGCATCCGGAAGGACCCTTTCCACATCAGGAATGACTCCTCCCGGAATGCACACGGAGTGCACACTGGATTTCTTCCCCTTCTTAGCCGCCGTATCCCTAAGGGGCCCCATTACGCGCCTAACATTGGAGCTCCCAACTACCAGTAAGCCCACCCTCTGCGATTGCCCGGACCTTGAAGGCTGAGAATGATCCTCTGAAACAGGGCAGGCAGCTGCATCTGGCTCAGCCAGAGACAGTGCCTGAAACCGGTTTGTCAGACGCACCGGGGAGGCTTTCTGATCAGCCTCCGGGGACGCCTTTCGCTGCCTGTCACCCCTTGGAACGACCTCCCAATCAACCACAGGCGAGGGCTCAGCCCCACTGCGGGCAGCAACCGGGGCAACCACAGCGGCAGACCGATCTGGGGACAGACGGGACGAGGTTGACATCCCCGTGATACCCAAGTCCGGCTCCCCACAGTGGTGCCCATTGGCAACAGCCTCAAGCTGCGCGACCGAAGTCAGCGCCGATTGCAGCTGTGAGCGAAGGGATGCCAAGTCAGCCCTCATCCGAACACAGCAATCGCAGTCCCTGTCCATTCTAATCGATATTGAACAACAGTTACTGAAACACGAGTCCGTGCCTAGATAACGCAAGCGAAACACGCAAAGAATGTATCAACTAACCTGTACAAATGCCTAACGACTGCGCTACAATCTGCTCAATTTACGATTACAGTAACTAAAACTCGAAATTGCACCTCCTATACGAAACTCACACGCAATTTAAATAAGAATCTACGAAGTAAACACTAAAGCGCGATGCTACAACTGTCAAATACTATAATACGCCCGAAATATATGAATTAAACAATGCAAGTACCCAAAAACACGCAAAGAAATTAATTAAACTATCTAACAAATAAGTTGCTGGATGGTTTATAGAAAACAAACAGATAACTGTTATTTATTTATAACATGGCTTTTTGACACATTTAATAAAATACGTAGAGTGCAGACCATAACATTCACAACACAAAATCTTATAAACCAGTATGTCTAGCGTTTTCGTGATCTACCTACTTTGTAGTCGCCATCAGGAAGTTTTCTTAAAACATCCTGGCAGATTAAAACTGTGTACCGAACCGAGACTCGAACTCGGTATCTTTCCTTTCACGGGCAAATGCTCAAATTTTCTTATCTACCATCGTTGCGGATTCTTGTGTGATGTATCTGATGGTCTGTGATTCTCTTCAGACACCAAATGTGGATTTTTGCTTATCTCATTCGTATAAATAAATAAATGCGTATCTGACATGTTGCGTTGTAATTCTGTTTAAGGTGAGTTAGAACGGAATGTTTTTTCACATTTCTGGATTTTTATCTCATTATTAAAGTTGCAATTTTCCAAATAAAAGTATTTTATTTCATATTTTTAAATATAATCTACACCAGTCGAAAATATTAAAATTTTTACGTGCCCTACTTCAAGATCTAATAAAATGGGTACCTTTTTTTATATAGAAGACTGTGGATTGCTGTGTTATAAAGCTTAAATTACGTGTTTGCATTGGTAGCACTGTCAAAAACAGTATCGTATCGTTTCATAGTATAAACACACGTTGTTTGTCAAAGTGGTAACGTTTTTCGAGGCTGACAGACAAAATGATTGATGAACTACAGCAGAGTTGTGGGATGGTCATTAGAAATAATACTGAGGGTTTGTTGAAAATGAAGCAGGCAGTAGGGGCTACCTTCTTCCACAGACTGTCAACTGATGAAAAACCAGTATACCACCATTGCCCTCCTGGACCTGATTCATGATGGAATTGCCGCAATGCCCAGTACTCAAACAGTTCACACAGCCATAAACATCCCATCCCAGCAGCAATCATGGATATCATAAAACCTATTTACAGAGACCTGTGCAAATCCTGAATTACTGAAGAAGTGTCTGCGTAATCAGATTCAAAATCCCAATGAGTCATTCAATAATCTTACATGGACTCGCTTCCCAAAAAATGGTGCAGGGTGCTTCTGAGTGACTAAAAATAAAAAAATAAGCATATATTAAATGAGTTACAGTCTTTTGATTCTTTAGAGGCCGTTCCTGAAAATTTACGTTCTCTGTTGCATTTTTCCAGGGAAATTTACGTTCTCTTTTGCATTTTTCCAGAAATCTTAGAAACCAATTCGAGTAGAGTATTCAAATTTTCAGGGAGTGATGACATACATATACTGAGTCTACTGAACTAAAAGAAGAACGTAATATTATGTTAATTAAAATTATTTAGGGTAACATACAAAAAAGGTACACAAAATTTTAATCGTATAATGAAAAAAATGTATTTCCGAAATCAGTGGCTGAAATGCAATTATTGTAGTTCACCAGACTCAGAACGTACAGTTTAATGTCCTGTAAAAATTTCATGTCAATGGCTACAGCGGTTCCTGAAATACAGGGAAACTAAATCAATAAATTTAACATTGTCGGAATTCTTCTTTTTTTGTCCAGTCTATTCCCGAGTGCAAGGTTGAACTCATCTTCCACAATGCCCCTTGCTGTTACCGTTGATTGTGGTCTAGAGGGGCGTCAGTTGTTTGCATCACCGACATCTGGATGGACTGGTAGATATTTCCTATCTACGATCTTTTTGTACTCGTTCATGAGAGCATTTATGCGACGAAGTTGAGAGGGTGGAATGTGGCTTAGAACTGGCAGCCAGTCTGTAGGTACACAAAGTAATTACAGACATTTGCTGCAATTGGGAATTCATGTAAATCAATGGGGAAAGTTGAAAACTTTTGCTGGACTGAGATTCAAACCCGGGTCTCCTGCTTACTAGGCAGATGCTCTGACAATTAAGCCATCCGTAACTGCACGCGTCTCGTCATACCCAATTTCTCAACTTATCCATACACTACTAATGTTGTGCCCCTTGCCCATTATCTTCATGTCCGAAAGAACAGGCACCGTGTATACATTCTGTAGGTGTTGATTTAATGACACGAAAAACCATTCTCATTGCGTTATTTAGTTGGGCAACTACACTGAAGAGCCACAGCACTAGCACGCAGAAGAAACGCAACAAGACATGGCATGGACTCGACTAATGTCTGATGTAGTGATGGAGGGGAATGACACCATGAACCCTGCTGGGCTGTCCATAAATCTATAAGAGTGCGAAGGGGCGGAGATCTCTGAACAGCACGTTGCAAGGCGTCCCAGATATGCTCAATAATGTTCATATCTGGGGAGTTTAGCAGCCAGCGGAAGTGTTTAAATTCAAAAGAGTGTTCCTGGAGCTACTCTGTATCAATTTTGAACCTGTGGGGTGTCGCATTGTCCTGCTGGAATTGCTCAAGTCCGTCGGGATGCACAATGAACGTGAATGGATGCAGCTGATCAGACAGGGTGCTTACGTACGTGTCACCTGTCAGAGTCGTATCTAGACGTATCAGAGGCCCCGTATCACTCCAACTGCGCACGCCCCACACCATTAGAGAGCCTCCACCAGCTTGAACAGTCCCCTGCTGACATGTAAGCCCCACGCATTCATGAGGTCTCCACATCCGTACACGTCCATCCGCTCGATACAATTTGAAATGAGACTCGTCCGACCAGGCTACATGTTTCCAGTCAGCAAGAGTCCAATGTCGGTGTTGATGGGTCCAGGCGAGGCGTAAAGCCTTATTTCGTGCAGTCATCAACGGTGCGCCTTCTGCTTCGAAAGCCCATATCGATGATGTTTCGTTGAATGGTTTGCACGCTGACACTTGATGACGGCCCACCACTGAAATCTGCAGCAATTTGCGGAAGGGTTGCACTTCTGTCACGTTGAACGATTCTTCTCAGTTGTCGTTGTCCCGTTCTTGTAGGATCTTTTTCTGGCCGGAGCAATCTCGGAGATTTGATGTTTTGCCGGGTTCCTGGTATTCACGGTACACTCGTGAAATGGTCGTACGGAAAGACTCCCACTTCATCTCTACCTCGGAGAAGCTGTGTGCCTTGGCTCGTGCGCCTACTGTAACAGCTTCAATCTCACAACCGATCTAACAACTGCGCCAGACACTTGTTGTCTTACATAGGCGTAGCCAACCGCAAGGTAGTATTCTGCATGTTTACATATCCTTGTATTTGAATACGCATGCCTATGTTGTTGTTGTTGTGGTCTTCAGTACTGAGACTGGTTTGATGCAGCTCTCCATGCTACTCTATCCTGTGCAAGCTTCTTCATCTCCCAGTAACGCATGCCTATACAAGTTATTTATTTTTGGCGCTTCAGTGTATCTTTTGAGAATACGGGCTGTTTAGCCAAACTAGGCCACTATATTCAGCGGTTGAGAAGACAAGACTCAGAGCAGACGAACGTTGGATGGACGCCGGTGCTCCCTAAATTGTATCACATAGCTTTTGAATGATGTTCCTTGTTCTCAATTTTTCGTCTGTTTTTGTTAGATGCTCTCTGAAAGACATACTACTTACTATCAAAGGCTACCCCCAGGTACTTTGGTATTTTATTGTGAGTAGGTGTAGTGTTTTCAAACTGTATTTTTTCTTCCAGCGAGTTTATTATTTAGGTGGAAGCAGGAAATCTCCGTTTTGGTGGCGTTTGGTTGGAGTCAACATTTGCAAAATCACTTTCCCACTGCATTTAGCTCCTCCGTTGGGATTTCTTCTGACTCTACAGCTAAACCTTTTTTTAAATCATCCAACCGTCGACATAACCATATTTCCTTGATTTTGGTTTTGGCACGTCTGCAGTGTGAAAACTGAAGAGAAGTGGAGCAAGGACTGATTCCTGTAGTAGACAGTTTTTTTTAATTTTCTTGGAGAGTTGACTATGGATTACATGACTACGTTACTGTCTGTCGCTTAGCAAATTGTCGACGAGCCGAGCGATTGGTTTGCGAGGAATTACGTGAACAAGTTTGTATGTGAAGTAAACGTAGTTTGCTTCCGTAACACAAGGCAAGACGTGTAGGCTGGGTAAGGCTAAATGAACTTGCAAATACTAGCGGTCAGACAACCTAGCGATCTCCTCACTATAAGAAACATTTTACGTACGAAAAGCTGTTAAATGTAGACAGTCTCGGTACGTTTTTCAACTACTGAAGGGACCGTAAAACAGCTATGCTGTGGACATGGCACCAACTGTTTAACAGTCAGTCTGCCGCCTCTGCTTTCATTAATGTGTGGCACCTCCACAATGCCCGCTCAGCCTCCGACTCTATGCATTAGCCGGAATTGCGTCCAGCTGGGAAGGCAGTCTTGTTTACTGACCGCTTACAGCAAAGACGCACTGCTTCTGAGGCGGGTCAACGCCGAGTATGCAGGGGTCACGAATAAGAGGGCCCTCTATTTACAAACAAAAGCGGAATCCTTTCCTTTCCCGGCGTGTGCGCCAGGTGGGAAGTCCACTACAAAGCCGAGATTTAATTAGCCTCACAACAATAGGACGCGTATACGTAACGGGATGTGTCGCTCGTGCGAACGCCGCGATACCGAGATCGATTTGATTGACCACTACTTCAAACTTGGTAAGCATTGTATCACACCCAGGACGAAACGATCCATCCACCTGAAATTAAAAAAAAAAAAGTGGGTGTGGTGGGGAGGGGAGAACAGCGGTAGCTGCAATTAAAACACACGGGGGAGAAATATGTGACTGTGAAAGTTGTTAGCAGAAGTATCTGCCAAATTCATTCTCTACATCTACACGTTTCACCAGAGTTGAATCTAAACTCAATAAGGTACATCGGATCCGAAATTAAATGGGAAATGATTGTTCCAATGATAGCTCTGGGCACAGCAACCAATAGAGACGAATCTAATCGCTTTCAGTGAAAGGCAGTAAACCCCTTGAATGAATCCGCTGTCATTGCCAAATGTTATCAATAGTGCCGTGTATATCGCTTCAAAAATAAAACTTATGTCTATGTTGGGCGTTTTATTGTAACTGTCACTGACTTTTGTTTTACGAGTACTACGTTAAGATCTGATAATAAGAGTAGCGCAAACACCGTAATAGATGAAAATACATTCAGCGGTCTACATGGCTTTATTCATTTTAAAAAATTGTGCCTCAAATAAGGTACAGCTTCGAAACTGAACCGTAAATAGTTGTTCTAGCGATAGAGGCGAGTACACCAATCCAAATACGAAGATTATACAGGATGAAAAGTATTTATACCAACAAACTCTGGGAGTTTGTAGGGGACACCAAATAAATATTTTTCCCTAATGTCATTTTTTTCCTATGAGGAGTATTTAAACCGGCAGAGGAAGGTTTCTCTGGCGGCAAACTAATTAAACCAACAAACACTTTTCCATTTTTTATGACCAAGAGACAACACATTAACACAAACCAATTTCAATTACAGTAGATTTTCAAAAAAGCCTCCATTGACACGTAAACAACGGTTGCACCATCTGATCATGTACTGTCTGACACGGACAAAAACCCCAGGAGTATCCTGAATTGTTCCTGCTGCTTCTACTATCCGGGAAACCAGATCCTCTTCTGATGCAACAGGAGTTGCGTAAACAAGCTTGCGCATCTCTCCCCACACAAAAAAGTCCAGAGGGGACATATCTGGGATTTGGAGCAGGCCACGGTACAGGACCACCTCTGCCAATCCACGTTTCTGGGAACCTTAGGTCCAAGTATAGACGCACACGACGACTGAAATGTGCCGTCGCCTTGTCATGATGGAACCACATGCGTTGTCTCGTAGGGAGCGGGACGTCTCCTAGTAATTCTCGCAATGCTCTGGCAAGAAAAATGTTATAGTGCCTGCCATTTAATGGTCTAGGTAGCAGATACGGCCCAATTAAACAGTCCCCAACAACACCAACCCACACATTAACGAAGAATCGCACTTGATGAGCACTAGTAAATGTGACATGTGGATTACCTCTACTCCAAACATGCGAATTGTGCATGTTGAAGACTCCATCACGCCCGAACGTTGCTTCATCGGTAAACAACTCAGAGGATGGAAATGTAGGATGCATTTCACATTGTTCCAGGTACCACTGCGAAAACTGTGCTCTGGGTGGATAATCAACTGGTTCCAGGTCTGATTCGTCCCCATGTTAAGTGCGATTGCACAAGTGCTGATTGAAGGATCCCGCTCCACATGCTGCAAGACAGCTTCCTCAAATTGCAGCGTTCTTACCGTGCGACAGCGTCCCTGGCCAGGCAACCTGCTAAATGACCCAGTCTCACGCAGACGCTGATACACAGGAGCAAAGGTCGTATGATGCGGGGTACGGCGATTAGGATATTGTTGTTGATAAACCCGCTGTGCAGCTCGTCCTTTATATCAGTGTACTCACTCCAGGTGTATCGCTCCATTAGTAAAAAAAATGGTTCAAATGGCTCTGAGGACTACGGGACTTAACATTGGAGGTCATCAGTCCCCTAGAACTTAGAACTAATTAAACATAACTAACCTAAGGACATCACACACATCCATGCCCGAGGCAGGAGTCGAACCTACGACCGTAGCAGTCGCTCGGTTCCGGACTGAAGCGCCTAGAACCGCTCGGCCACCGCGGCCGGCCGCTCCATTAGTAAACAGAGACAATGCACTACTACACCGGTGGACAGCAGTTGCCTACAACTGAAGAGCATAATACGCCCTCTAACAATTGAAGAGCGTAATACGGTCCCCACCGGCTTAAATGACATTAGGGAAAAATATTTGTTTTGATGTCCCTTACAACCTCCCAGAGTTTGTCGGTTTAAACACTTTTCACCCTGTATTTTTGCTGATTTTTGGAAACTGTCAATAAAATTCTTCTGGGCTGTTGACCGCACTGTCAATATACAAAATTGTCAGACGTTTCGGCCACTACTGCAAAGGGCCGTTTGCAGTAGTAGCCAGATACAACCATGCCCAATTGCCATGCAGAAATAAGTAAAGAATTTACTGGGGTTATCAGTTTGTTAACATTGCATTTTTCAACATAAAATCTTTGTTATAAAATTATTATTTATTTCCTACTAATAAGCAAATTTCTGATTGAATATTTTTACGCATCTTTACATGCAATAGCTCTCTTTTGCATCGTTTTCGAAACTCAGTTTTGCTCTAAAGAAGTTGATTGTTTTCGTCCAATTAATGTCATAATGTATGATGAAGCTTACGGTGTTTATTATGCTCCGGTAGTTGGGTTTTTCTTTAAATTAAATTTTATAATAATATAAGTGTTGTTATTTGTGGTAGTTTCGTGTCTATAACGTAGCACGAAGCGGGCCTGAATTGACCTTGGGTATTTGTAGTGACACGTTTAGTGTATGACAAAGGGGTTCATAATTTGTTGCTTATTTGTAGACGTAAGTTCACAGCATACTAATCGCACTAGCGGTAGAGAGTGGATTACTTTTCGGTTAGTTCGTATAAACATGTGATACTCTTCACGGGTTTGCAGACAGCTGTTAAGTATATATCGGGAAAAGGCCGTGAAGGTAAAATTACAGAGATCCGAATCCACAGAGAAGTTTACCAACATTCTTACCGTGTACCCTTCACGGCTGGAAGAGCAAAGGGCGGAAGCGACAGTGGCATTCAAAGTACGCTCCGCCATACACCGTAAAGTGGTTTGCGGAATATAGATCCAGATGGAGAAGTTATTCCGGCGAGAAAGATTATGAAGTCTCATATAGATATGGTCGATATTTCAATACACCATGAGCTAGGTGGACTAGCGACTGTGCGTCGTATTCATGAACTCAGAGCTTAACTGCCATAGGCCGCTGTGGTCTCATTCATTCGTTGATTCAATTTTCGATCCTGTGAAGTGGGTGACTTCGCCACAGGTCGACAGAAGACGTTAATTAACGTACATTGGTAGGCGTACTTGTTGATAGTTTTTTTTTTGGGGGGGGGGGGGGGGTCGTCAGAAGGAAGTGTTTAGCGTCAGTTAAGTAAGACTTGTTCTGATAGCGTAATCTGTTGTGTTTTCGAATTCAGCATTTGCTGGCAACAAGTAGATTCCTGTGTACCGTTAGAAAGCCTTATCTGCTATAAGAAGTCCTTTGTCTTCACAGAATTTATGTTCTTGTCTTTCAATTTATACAAACAAACCATATGCAATAATTCAAAATACCCTCTTTCGGGTTTGCACTTTTTTTCCGCCAACCCTTCCGTTGGAAGATCACTTTCTGATAACGAATTTAGATATAAATCACCTTTTCCCTTTGATGTTTGACATCTTTTAATCTAATGTACTTATTTTTTGTACAGGACCTGTCTTTCGGTTGCTAGAATTGTGCGATAGGGAGTCTAACCTTTTGGGAATGTGTGGTATTCACATATTTTCATTTTGTTAATTGTGTAGTATTTAAGACGTTGTGTGTGAAGTAAAATTATGCTTAGTATTTACCGTCATACATAGTACCACGCCACGATCTGTGGTGCATGGAGTCCCGGATAGTGGTTAGTATGGCCAGTTCAAACCCGACCACCAGTAAATATGTGTTACGAGGGTTGGAACTTTAATGGTGGCAACTATTTATTCACAACCGATACAAAAAAGTTACATGTTTGCACCTGTTACTGTCTTTCAAAGTAGTCACCAGCGTTGTGTAGAACCCGTTGCCAGCGATGTGGAAGGCGTAGTGTACCGTTAGCAGAGCCTGTTCTGTTGATGGTGCGAATGGAGCGGTCTACTGCCTGTCAATCTCCGGAACAGTTCTGAAGCGAATGCCACAAAGTGGCTCCTTCATCTTTGAAATCAAATCAAAGTCACAAGGACTTAAGTCCGGGGAGTATAGTGGACGGTACAGTACTTCCTCCCAATCCCATCGTCCGAACAGAGCAGCCACGGCTTTCGCTGTATGCGGCCGCGCATTGTCGTGTAAAATATGGGCGGGTTGCGGCGAAAGTGTCGCCGCTTCTTTCGCAAAGCTGGTCGCAGGTGATGCTCCAAAAACGACAAGTAATACGGCTTAAGTTCTTGTGACTTTGATATGATTCCGAAGATGAAGGAGCCACTTCGTAACATTCGCTTCAGAACTGTTCCAGAGATTCGACAGGCAGTAGACCGCTCCATTCGCGCCATCAACACAACAGGCTCTGCTAACGGTTACTACGCCTTCCACATCGCTGGCAACGGGTTCTGCACAAGGCTGGTGACTACTCTGAAGGACAGTCACAGGTGCAAACATGTAACTCCTTTGTGTCGGTTGTGAATAAATAGTTGCCGCTATTTAAGTTCCAACCCTCGTATTTAGTTTAAGTCATTTTTGAAGCATTCTTGAAATATGTTATCTTCGTAATATTTGTATAATGGGGAATATTCGATGTTTATATAGATACCAAAATTCTGAAATATTTTTTGTTTGTCCCAGGAGGAATGGTTATTATTCAGGGATAAGACAGGAACCATCATTCGAAACAAAAAAGTCTATATGGGCTCTGCAATGCATGCGTTATGAGCTATGAGCTTTTCTTCATCTTCAATATTGTGAAACAAAGCTCTTGTAGTGCATGTTTCTTGCTTTTCATACTGAAGTGTTGTTATACGAAGATTAACCTTGACTCGGCCGTACGGGAATTGTCCAATTGTTTGAGTGACTAGGTCTACTCTATACTTTTGTTCTATTATATTTCAGATGAATTTAACACTAATCACAAGTTGTTATTATTCTTCCTCTTGTCGTATTCGCACTTGGTAAACTAAAGCTGGCCTTCCGAAACTAGTCCTGAAGAGAATAAATTCAACTAACTGGCAAAGATTAACCATCTTTTTATTTTTCTGTACTAATTATTGTCGTTTGTCCTCATCGTTGTGCTGTTCTCTGTCCTTTCAGTGATGAAACCCAACAAGAACGGTCCAGCGAGGCGGGTCGACAGTAAAGAATGTCAGAGGAGCGGAGTTTCAAATTCTCAATCGGTCACCATGATACAGGTTTCCAGCAGGCGTGTCCGTAACTCGCTTTGGTTGAATGTCAGGGTGCCTCTAAAACAAGCCACAGCCGCTTCTTTCACTACCCATCTCTTTCCTGTCTTCTCCTCATATTAGTAAGACTTAGTTTTTGAATTCTTTTCTCTCTGAATATGTTGTGGACGTATCTTAATGTACACACCCGACTTGTCCGGAAAATACCTTCAAATTATCACTTTCATTTTTTATATTTGAGCAAACGGTTACAACTACGCAGTGGAGGTTATGTTTGCAAAGATTTTCGTCTGTTCTGAAGAACCAATAAGTGAAAGATATTTGAAAAGTTTTTATTCAAATGGTTCAAATGGCTCTGAGCACTATGGGACTTAACATCTGAGGTCATCAGTCCCCTAGAACTTAGAACTACTTAAACCTAACTAACCTAAGGACATCACACAAATCCATGCCCGAGGCAGAATTCGAACCTTCGACCGTAGAGGTCGCGCGGTTGCAGACTGAAGCGCCTAGAACCTCTCGGCCACAACGGCCGGCTAAGTTTTTATTACACAAAATCCATATCTTTAGTACTTGTTCATATTATATACATATGGACTTGCTTTCTCAACGGGTAACCGTTATTTTTTTGTACTTGTTACATAGTTGTTTTCATTAAACAAGGGAACTATAAAACAAAAACAAATCGCTTCGTGTGTTAAAGGACATTGATATGTAGCATATTCATTACCGTTGGCATATTACGGTTTGGAAAACTTTTACTCTGGACAGAACAATATTTATTTGCTGGAAACAATTTGCACTTGTTCGTGTAACGTCTGGACCATAACTTGCTAGTTTTATAAATATTAACACATTTTGTACAACCATTACTCTTTGAAGCTAAGATATCGCCAAAACTTCATTATTGTATCGCAGATCGAATTTCGTTCATCTTTTGTCTCGTGTCGATGAGTGATGTAATCGGCTTCTCTCTTCATTTATTCCGTGCCCAGCGCTGAAGTAAACAGGTCGCCAGTGACAATTGCTCGCATTAAGCATTTCCTGTCTGAATATTAATTTTACTCGGAAAGGTGGATGACGCCAGGACGTAGAGAGATATACATGCACTCCATGCAACTGAATTTTTGAAGCGTTAAATTAAGGTAAAACGAACTTTTACGCGTTTCTCATTTGTGTATTTAGTCAAGCTTCAGTCGCTCATTGTTAATGACCTGTACATTTCGTCTGTTTTGAAATGGGAGCTGAGAGAATAGCAAATTTATTGTGTGGCGTTTCCGCTTTTCAGAGAATACGTGACTGCGAGAAAAAAAAAATCTAGTATTACTTGTAACTACGAGCTTGAAGATCGCGTGAGAATTATCTTGCCTGCGAGCACTGACTTATGTAACAGTTAACCTTGACCCATATTTAAGACCTTGAAATATATTTTCACATCAATACTTGAATAATATACCAGCTTGCATTTATTTGCAGTTTCCAAATGTTCATTGAACGCAATTTGTGAAATATGTTGGACACTACATTCGGAATACAGTTAATGGCTGCTTTCTACTAGATGGACTGGACAAAACAAAGGCCAACTATTTTAACTATCGAGCATACTGCACATATAATTATCCTGTTGACCAAGGTTTCAGGTCCAGTGTTTTTTCCAGTGTGTTAGCAACATTTACGGCAGTGCCGGTTGTAGATATTTTGCCTCTCAAACTCTGTATTCGGACGTTCTGATGGCGAAGAGAGGGACTTATGGAAGGAAGGGTATCGACTATACACAAACCACGTGAGTCCGGGCAGAATACTGTGGCTGGTAGAGGTGCAGACGGTAGACCACGCCTGGGGAGTGCGGTAGTGATGGAAAAAAAAAAAATGGTTCAAATGGCTCTGAGCACTATGGGACTCAACTGCTGTGGTCATTAGTCCCCTAGAACTTAGAACTACTTAAACCTAACTAACCTAAGGACATCACACACATCCATGCCCGAGGCAGGATTCGAACCTGCGACCGTAGCAGTCGCACGGTTCCGGACTGCGCGCCTAGAACCGCGAGACCACCGCGGCCGGCCGGTAGTGATGGAGGTTATCAGCAGGCGCTGTAGGGGAAATGCCGAGTGGTGGAGGGGTAGTGCCATTCTAAATTGAAGCCTACCCTCACATTTTTTGTAAATATTAAGTGGAGGATCTCCACACACAAGCTTGTATGGTTGCCATTCAAAAAGACCTGTCAGCTGTGCTTTGGTTAGTATCTAAAAAGAATTCCGCCGACAATGCAGCAATTTCTTTGCGCCTGTCTTGGTAACCATTTGTAACTTTCAGAGAAGCGTCATGAGTTTTTGGAGTAAAACTTAAATACACTCCTGGACATGGAAAAAAGAACACATTGACACCGATGTGTCAGACCCACCATACTTGCTCCGGACACTGCGAGAGGGCTGTACAAGCAATGATCACACGCACGGCACAGCGGACACACCAGGAACCGCGGTGTTGGCCGTCGAATGGCGCTAGCTGCGCAGCATTTGTGCACCGCCGCCGTCAGTGTCAGCCAGTTTGCCGTGGCATACGGAGCTCCATCGCAGTCTTTAACACTGGTAGCATGCCGCGACAGCGTGGACGTGAACCGTATGTGCAGTTGACGGACTTTGAGCGAGGGCGTATAGTGGGCATGCGGGAGGCCGGGTGGACGTACCGCCGAATTGCTCAGCACGTGGGGCGTGAGGTCTCCACAGTACATCGATGTTGTCGCCAGTGGTCGGCGGAAGGTGCACGTGCCCGTCGACCTGGGACCGGACCGCAGCGACGCACGGATGCACGCCAAGCCGTAGGATCCTACGCAGTGCCGTAGGGGACCGCACCGCCACTTCCCAGCAAATTAGAGACACTGTTGCTCCTGGGGTATCGGCGAGGACCATTCGCAACCGTCTCCATGAAGTTGGGCTACGGTCCTGCACACCGTTAGGCCGTCTTCCGCTCACGCCCCAACATCGTGCAGCCCGCCTCCAGTGGTGTCGCAACAGGCGTGAATGGAGGGACGAATGGAGACGTGTCGTCTTCAGCGATGAGAGTCACTTCTGCCTTGGTGCCAATGATGGTCGTATGCGTGTTTGGCGCCGTGCAGGTGACCGCCACAATCAGGACTGCATACGACCGAGGCACACAGGGCCAACACCCGGCATCGTGGTGTGGGGAGCGATCTCCTACACTGGCCGTACACCTCTGGAGATCGTCGAGGGGACACTGAATAGTGCACGGTACATCCAAACCGTCATCGAACCCATCGTTCTACCATTCCTAGACCGGCAAGGGAACTTGCTGTTCCAACAGGACAATGCACGTCCGCATGTATCCCGTGCCACCCAACGTGCTCTAGAAGGTGTAAGTCAACTACCCTGGCCAGCAAGATCTCCGGATCTGTCCCCCATTGAGCATGTTTGGGACTGGACGAAGCGTCGTCTCACGCGGTCTGCACGTCCAGCACGAACGCTGGTCCAACTCAGGCGCCAGGTGGAAATGGCATGGCAAGCTGTTCCACAGGACTACATCCAGCATCTCTACGATCGTCTCCATGGGAGAATAGCAGCCTGCATTGCTGCAAAAGGTGGATATACACTGTACTAGTGCCGACATTGTGCATGCTCTGTTGCCTGTGTGTATGTGCCTGTGGTTCTTTCAGTGTGATCATGTGATGTATCTGACCCCAGGAATGTGTCAATAAAGTTTCCCCTTCCTGGGACAATGACATCACGGTGTTCTTATTTCAATTTCCAGGAGTGTACTTCATTTACTGCCATGTCAATATGTGCTTCTTTTGCCAAAACACAGCAGAGTTTGCACTGTATCACCTAACATGTGTCCGCAGCTCGTGGTCGTGCGGTGGCGTTCTCGCTTCCCCCGCCCGGGTTCCTGGGTTCGATTCCCGGCGGGGTCAGGGATTTTCTATGCCTCGTGATGACTGGGTGTTGTATGATGTCCTTAGGTTAGTTATGTTTAAGGAGTTCTAAGTTATAGGGGACTGATGACCATAGATGTTAAGTACCATAGTGCTCAGAGCCATTTGAACCAACCTAACATGTTGTACAGACACAACAACGGGAGAATTCTGAAACAATGGTTTATTAAGTTTATTAAGTGAGGAACTGAGGAAAAGTAAGGTCAGTAGCTTACGATGAAGCACATCCTTGGCACAAAATAAACATGTAACGTCTTCACTTACGTTGTTCCAAAACCTATAGTACTTCTTGTTTCACCAGCTATCGATGGCCCTTAAAAATTACATTATTTTATCAAAAATGTCTGCAGGTAGTGGAATAATATGGTAAATAATGAAGTTTTGCATAATAACAATCTGGAAAAATACTCTCCCCTTTCCACTATCATTTGCCAAAATCTTATTTTGGGATCTCAAACCGTTTTTAAAACATGAGGAATGTTGCGGACATTTCATTCCGGCCTTATCACTGGCGCAAATGAGTGTGCAACATAGGATCCATTTTCTCGGGACTGGTGACAGATACAGTCCTGCACTCAAGTCTAAAAAAATATGTTAGCTAAATTTCATACACAGCAACGTATTATGAAATCTGCACCAAATGTAAAATCATAGCGACTAGTATTTTTCATTGCCAACATTTTCGAATTTCGCGCAGTGTCTTACTTCCGCCTGTTGTTGTTGTTGTGGTCTTCTGTCCACAGACTGGCTTGATGCAGCTCTCCATGCTACTCTATCCTGTGCAAGCTTCTTCATCTCCCAGTACCTACTGCAACCTACATCCTTCTGAATCTGTTTTGTGTATTCATCTCTTGGTCTCCCTCTACAATATTTATCCCAACGGCCGGCCTAGGTGGCAGAGCGGTTCTAGGCGCTGCAGTCTGGAACCGCGCGATCGCTACGGTCGCAGGTTCGAATCCTGCCTCGGGCATGGATGTGTGTGATGTCCTTAGCTAAGTTAGGTTTAAGTAGTTCTAAGTTCTAGGGGACTGATGACCTCAGAAGTGAAGTCCCACAGTGCACAGAGCTATTTTTCCCTCCACACTGCCCTTCAATACTAAATTGGTGATCCCTTGATGCCTCAGAATATGCCCTACCAACCGATCCCTTCTTCTAGTCAAGTTGTGCCACAAATTTCTCTTCTCTCCAATCCTATTCAATACCTCCTCATTAGATGTGTGATCTATTCATCTAATCTTCAGCACTCTTCTGTAGCACCACATTTCGAAAGCTTCTAGTCTCTTCTTGTCTAAACTATTTATCGTCCACGTTTCACTTCCATACATGGCTGCACTCCATACAAATACTTTCAGAAACGACTTCCTGACACTTAAATCTATACTCGATGTTAACAAATTTCTCTTCTTCAGAAATTCTTTCCTTGCCATTGCCAGTCCTCATTTTATATCCTCTGTACTTCGACCATCATCAGTTATTTTGCTCCCCAAATAGCAAAACTCCTTTACTACTTTAACTGTCTCATTTCCTAATCTAATTCCGGCAGCATCACCCGATTTAATTCGACTACATTCCATTATCCTCGTTTTGCTTTTGTTGATGTTCGTCTTATATCTTCCTTTCAAGACACTGTCCATTCCGTTCAACTGCTCTTCCAGGTCATTTGCTGTCTCTGACAGAATTACAATGTCATCGGCGAACCTCAAAGTTTTTATTTCTTCTCCATGGGTTTTAATACCTCCTCCGAATTTTTCTTTTGTTTCCTTTACTGCTTGCTCAATATACAGATTGAATAACATCGGGGATAGGCTACAACCCTGTCTAACTCCCTTCCCAACAACTGCTTCCCTTTTATGCCCCTCGGCTCTTATAACTGCCATCTGGTATCTGTACAAATTGCAAATAGAGTTTCGCTCCATGTATTTTACTTCCACCTAAATATACAATAACTAAGTCCATTAACGAAATGATGGGTACATAATCATGTACCTGACATATAAATCTACCAATAAACAGAAATGAAATTTTTTACTGAATAGTTTCTGTAAAATCGTTTGAGAAGGATTGCAGGGTGATCCCCTCGATTCTGTTATCGCTGACCTGCCGAAAGCTGCCAAACACTGTCGGCCTCCCCTTCCAAACCAACGAATGGACTCGCCCAGCGCTTTGAACGAAAACTGGTCACTGCGCATCGGTCACCGTTTCCTGCACAGACTCTAAACCTACCCGACTTGAATTTTGTGTCTTGAAATCGCATGAGAGTAGGAAGAGGTTTGTAGGAACAACATTGTCACTGTCCTTTTTGTGTTGTTTTTGGGAGTTTCAGTTTCAGGGAGTTAGTAACAGACGGTTTTCGCAGATTTGAATGAGAAAGGGTGTCTTTTAAAGAAACTTAACGCTCTGGGCGTCTTGCAAGAGCAGTGAAACTGTACCGATAGAGAGAAAATCCTGCAGGAGAAGCGCATTTAATGTTCGTAGGGATCAAGATGACTCTCGGAATTGGCTCGTCTGCTGCTTAAGCAACTGTGTATGAACAGTTTTCTCCCATTAAGCGATGGGTATGCCTCCTGTGTCAGCTGGTAAGATGGAAGTCATATGAATGGAAATGTCCATTATATATCCAAATTTGTACTCTGCAGGCACCTTATGGTGTGTGCCGGAGGATACTTGGAGCTCCACTAACAATTCCCCATTTCCGGTCCACTAGCGAGTAGGGCGCGGAAAATTGAACTGCCGCCGGAGATCAAATTTATCATTTTTTCCCCCTACTGATGATTTGCGAGGTGTATGTGGAGTGCATTGCGTGATTTCGTAGAACGTACGTCCTCGGAATTTTTAAGGCAAATCTCTCCGTGGTGAACAGCAACTCTCTTGTAGTGTCCGCCACTGTAATGTGTTGAGCATGAGAAACCGCCCCTTGACTTCTGTCTCGGATTTTTCGATCGGCGTTTCTCTGACGTTTTTCTGACGTTTCGCCAGCACGAGTGGCTGGTACTGCCAAAGCTTCACGCTTCAGTCTACCACCAGCAACGGAGGGTGAAGCTTCGACAATGGCGGCCACTCGTGTTGGCGAAACGTCACAGAAAACGACGGCCAAAGGATCCCAGACAGGAGCCAACACACAGTTTGTCAACAAGTGCCCACGAAAGCCTTAACAGTTTTGTTGAGCATGTCTGTGATGCACTCACACGTACTAAACGATCTCGTAACGAGATTTGCCGTTCTACACCAACATCGATAGTCTGCAATCCACCTTGCGGCACGTACCACTACTAGACCGAGCGAGGTGGCGCAGTGGCTAGCACACTGGACTCGTATTCGGAAGGACGACGGTTCAGTCCCCCGCCCGGTCCTTCTGATTTAGGTTTTCCGTGATTTCCCTAAATCACTCCAGGAAAATTCCTGGGATGGTTCCTTTGAAAGGGCACGGCCGCCTTCCTTCCCCGTCCTTCCCTAATCCGATGGGACCGATGGCCTCGCTGTCAGGTCTCCTCCTCCAAACAACCCGCAACCACTACTAGCCATTTCGTTTCCTGTTCCACGCGCAGACAGAAAGAGGGGAAAACGACTGCCTATATGCCTCCGTATGAGCCCTAATTTCTCATATCTTCGGATTCCTTACATGTAGTGTATGTTGGCAGCAGCAGAATAATTCTGCAGTCTGCTTCAAATGCCAGTCCTCTATACTTTCTCAATATTGTTCCTAGAAAAGAACGGCGTCTTCTGTCCATCGATTCCCATTTGAGTTCCCGAAGCAGCTCCGTAACACTTTCGTGTTGTTCAAACCTACCCGTAACAAATATAGCAGCCCGCTTCTGAATTGCTTCGATGTCTCCCTTTCTATCCGACTTGCTGTGGATCCCAAACACTCGAGTAGTACTCAAGAAGAGGTCGCACTAGTGTCCTATATGTGGTCTCCTTTACAAATGAATTGCACTTTCCTAAAATTCTGCCAATAAACCGAGGTCGACTATTCGACTTCCCTACCACAGTTTTCACATGCTCGATCCACCTCATACCGCTTTGCAACGTTACGCGCAGATATTTAAACGTCTTGACTGTGTCAAGCAGGGCACTAGTAAAACTGTATGCGAATATTAAGTTTTTTCATCTTACTCATCCGCATTAGCTTGCATTTTTACACATTTACACTTAGTTGTCATTCAACACATCAACTATAAATTTTGTCCAAGTTATCTTGTAGCCTCCTAGAGCCACTCAACTTCGACGTACCCCGCAGCATCATCACCAAACAGACGCAGACTGTTGCCCA
The DNA here is from genome assembly GCF_023897955.1 of Schistocerca gregaria. Taxonomy (NCBI): domain Eukaryota; kingdom Metazoa; phylum Arthropoda; class Insecta; order Orthoptera; family Acrididae; genus Schistocerca; species Schistocerca gregaria. The sequence continues at coordinate 1,082,680,553 of NC_064920.1, read as the reverse complement.
CCCTGTTCGCCAGATCATTTATATATATATAGAGAACAGCAGCTGTGCTACCACACTTCCCTGGGGCACTCGTGATGATACCCTTGTCTTTGATGAACACTCGCTGTCGAGGACAACATACTGGGCTCTATTATTTAAGAAGTCTTCGAGCCACTCACAAACTGACGCAGGAAGATTTCACAATCTGTCGGGGGCATACTGTGCTACACTGTCTTAGATTCCTCCAATGTTTATTATTGTGGAATTTACTTTTCCAGTTACTAGTTTTTTGTGGTTGTGTCACTTTAAATCGCTCCAGACGTGTAGATATTTTACAGTTGAATGATCGCCAACAGCATAATCGAACAATAATTTGTATTTCCTGCAGTTTATGCGTAACACCCTTTTTTGTATTTTGAAAATCAAGGGGCCGTGTTTGTGTCTCACAGTAGCAAAGATAAACAAGTGCTCTTATTTCTTGAAGTATACATTTTAGAGCTCATGTTTACGAGACATTTTTGTAGGTGGTAGTATGGACCGAAACTAGACAAAAATGTTCATTAAGCAACCGCTGTAAAATATATACCTTAAGAGATATGAGCACTTGTTCATCTTTGTTACTGTGAGGTGTATCTCTTCAACTGTAAACTTACAGAATGCGGCAAACATATGAGGAGGACATGTTCCTGTACTGCTGTCTATGGATACAGCAAGCAGTGAACATCTGTTAGTGTCCTTGTTGTAAACCGTATCCATAGTTCTGAGCAAGTCCATCTCATACATTAGTTCTAATGGAACAAGTTTGTGTTTTGTTGAGTTTGTGAAATGCTTTTACATTTTAGTTTTATCTTTCCACGTACCAGCATAATGTGAAGCCTATTACTCCACACAGGTAATGGTGCAAATGATCTTCTGTTATGATGTGGCAAATGGAAGTAACCGTTGAGCACATCTGCTGTGTGCTGAAAAATATTCAGAACACAGGTTATTATCCGCACAGACTTATAAAAACATAAACTGTTTCCATTGGAACTAGTGTATGCGCTACACGTACCCAGAAGTGTGAATACAGTTTACATTGATGACACTAACAGATGTTTACTGCATGCTGTATCCATGGACAATAACGGAGGAATGTATCCTCCTTTGTTCACTGCACTGAGTAGGCTGTAGCAATCAGCTTGCAATAGTAGAGATGTGTTTCACAGTAGCAAAGATGAGCAAGTGCTCTTATTTCTTAAGGTATACATTTTAGAGCTCATTTTTACGAGACATTTTTGTCTTTAGTCCATATTACCACATTTCAAAGTATAAAATAATAAGTGAGTGTGTGTATGTGTAAGAATACCTCTTTAGCTGCGAAGCAACGAAAGACAAACTGGAATCTTTTTCATGTTCCATCTTAGACGCAGTGCAAACTTCCAAAATTTTGCTAAGATGACAGCTGTGAGTGTTCAGCATTTTCGTCGGCTCCTTGTTGTTACCTGATTCGAGGGTAGCTCTTTCCTTCGGATAAATAGGTTTTAGCGTCCTGCCTCTTTTTTAAATGGTATTCCACATAACCAGGAGCTCACATCTCCAACCTGTGGTTCCCAGTGAGTTCGTCTGATGAACCCGACTGAAGTATTTTACAAAAAATGTAATGAGAATTTTTATAATAATCTCTTTAAAATTTAACCAAATAATACCATTCAGCTCCGACATAAATGGAGGAAATTAACGTAGTTTTCTGATTCTGCAGCTGAGCTGGTGCCTGCAAGACTAAGATTGTTTTATTGCATTGAAAATGTGCTGAAAGCAGAAATAAACCACAGGTTTAAGAAGCTTAGTCCTCAGGAAAAACGGAAAAGCGTAAAAATTGATGGGTATTAGACAACGAATGCTTTTGAATGAGCTATAAGGAATTTCATTCTTCACTTTTTACTGATATTAGTTGTCTTTATGCTATGTGAAACAGGGAATCTATGTATGACTTGTACGTTGTTCCAAAAAAAGGAAGGAAGAAAGACTGTTTTTAACGTCCCGTCGACATCAAGGTCATTAGAGACGGAAGAAAAGATCGAATGGTGTGAAGAATGAGGAAGCAAATCGGCCGTGCTCTTTCAAAACAAACATCCGGCATTTGCCTGGAGTGATGTAGGGAAATCATTGTATGACGTTCCACTTTACCAGACTGTTAGCATTTCACATCTGAGGCACATAGATGATCCCGTTTCTAAGCCCATAATCACTGCAAATCTGATACAACAGCGTGGGCTGATACGAGAATGGGCATTTTTAATGTGAAACCTAAGCATCTAAATGCATCCGTACACATACTGTTGCCGTTAATAATAGGATAATTTTCGTGGTATAACAACATAAGTAGTCGTCCTGTGAGCCAAAATTCCGAGTGAGTATTATCTTCACACATCGGGTTGTAGTGTTTCGCGGAAGCTTCAAGATACTCGATAAAATATTGTCACTGTTAAAGTCAGTTGTTCTACAGTAGGAAACAGAAATACGCAGTGTTGCTATAATTATAGGGGATCCATCCGACGCAGTTGATCAAGGGTACGGGACTTTCCTAGCAATCTAGCGGAACCGGTTCGAGCGTTCGCTTTATGGAAACAGTTCCGCTCAGATGAGGACAAGCTGGTGGCTTTTTCCTCTTGATGGAGGCAGACAGGTCAGTCAAGTTCTCAACAGGATGCCTATAATGAAGACAATTTTAAATTTATGACATCATATACACACTGAGCTCAAGGCACACTTGTGGGTGTGTAAACCAAAAGTGTTAACAGCTGTGACGAGATTGTAGGTACTCAAACCTTCATAGGTTTTCGATGATGAATCCCGCCATATAAGGCGTATCTTATCAAATGAATTGTAGAATCTCTTAAATTTTTATTTAAGTGACTGCTACTGTTTTTATACCCGTCGTGCTAATCCCAGGAAAGCGTGCAGTTATCCATAGTACAGTAGTCAGCTACTGGTGTATAATAACTGCAATTGCAAAGAAGGCAGCTCATGGCAGGCGTAAATGTTATTGAATCCCATGGTTGCAAAATGCTGACACGGATTATTTACACAAAAATGGAAATACCTGTATAACCGACTTTGAGGAGGATCAGTTTAGATTATGAAGAAATGTAGGGACATGTGCTGCAGTAATTATCTTAAAAGACAAATACAAGAAAGGCAAACCTACCTTTATAGAATTTGTAGATTTACAGAAAGATTTTTACAGTGTTGTGTGGAACATGCTCTTTGAAATTCTGATGGTAGCTGGGGTAAAATATAGGGTTAGTTAGTTAGTTGCATGTTCCATGGATCATTTGCATGATAAATCATAATGAGATGGAATTAGTCAATTTCCATTCACCTAACAAATTAATTTGTAAATATGGCTACATGCTGAATATTTATACTTTTTTTTAAATAGACAGAAGTGAATTAGTGGGACCCATCCACCATCTTTTACACATTACAATAATAGAAATTCTTCTATGGAGTAGAATGAGATGTTACGGAGAAAGTTTTCAGTTTGCATTCAAATATTACTTTGCTGTCTATCAGACTTTTTATATCACTAGTTAAGAGATCAAAAATTGCGTACTCCTTTTTATGCTGAAGATAACCTTAATATGGTATGATGGAAGTGTTTTTTTCTTCTTATGCTGTAATTGAGTCCATTATTGTTCCGTCCGAACTGCAATGGATTAGTAACAACAAACTTCATGAGGGAATAAATATATTGTGAAGCAGTAGTCAGAACGTCCAGCTCCTTAAACAGATGTCCACAAGATTATCACGGGTAATCATCAGATATTATTTTTACAAAACGATTTTGAGCCATGAAGACTTTCTTTCTAAAAGATGATATACCCCAGAACATTAGTCCATATGGCATTATTGAGTGTAAATACTCTAAATACGCCAGCTTACTGATTTGTCTCTCTCCAAAATTTGCAATGGTTCTTAGTGCAAATGTGGCTGCAGTAAGTTGTATTAGGAATCCCAACACGTGTTTTTTCCAGTTTAAATTCTCATCAATATGGAGACCTTAAGAATTTTGAAGTTTCCACGTTATTTATTATTTGATAACCATGTGTTACACTTGTCATTGGTGCAGTACCCCTACATGTGCTGAACTGAATACGTTGTGCCTTTTTAAAATTTAGAGAGAAACCATTCGCAGGCAACCAGTCAATGACACTTTTAAGAAAATTGTTTACCATTTCTTCTGCTGTATACTTGAATGATTACAGCACCAGGGTCATCGACAAAAAGAACCAATTCTGCTTCTTGTATAGCAGACTACAGATCATTTACATATATGAGTGAGAGAAAATAGTGGACCTAAGACTGAGCCTTGGGTAGCTCCACACGTAATTCCTCTGCAGTCAGAATTACGTCCCTAGACTTTATTGGTTGAACTACTAAGTTCAACTTTCTCAGTTATTTGGTTAGATATGGCATTATCCATTGGTTGGCTCTACCATCAGTTCCATAAATCCTCCGCACAAAATACCAATGCTTTTATTTTGTTACTTACTGCTTGTAAAATTTGGTAATTGACTGTATAAATATCATTGTCAATAGAGAAACTCTCGTGCAGTCCAAATTGTGTTTTACTGAGGATATTATTGTTTGTCAGATGGAATACTACTCTAGAATACAGGTAAACTACCTTCTCGAAAATTTTAGAGAGTAATGTCAGCAATGAAACAGGTCAGCAATTATTTGCATCTCTCTCATCACCTTTCTTAAATAGCGATTTGAACGACATATTTCTCTGGAAACAAGCCTTGAGTAAGTGATTTATTAAGCATTTCACATAAAATTTGGTTCATTATATGGTTCCAATGGCTCTGAGCACAATGGGACTTAACTTCTGAGGTCATCAGTCCCCTAGAACTTAGGACTACTTAAACCTAACTAACCTAAGGACATCACACACATCCATGCCTGAGGCAGGATTCGAACCTGCGATCCTAGAGGTCGCGCGGTTCCAGACTGAAGCGCCTAGAACCGCTCGGCCACAGTGGCCGGCGTTCATTATATGGAAACAAAGCTTTAGTACTATACTGGAAACACCATCAAATCCAGATGAGGTTTTTTTTTTTGAGACAATATGTAACTTTCTTAATTTCAGAAGGATAATGTGAGTTTTATGAAAGTTGCTTTTCCAACATACTGCTGTGGTTTTGCTCTTAAACTGTATGTCCCTATATTTTCTACGATATTTAATAATGGTCATTAAACACATTTGCTATCTGAGACTCATCATTTATAGCAGTTCCTTAGTAATGTTAACCTATTCTTTGGTCGGTTATCACGTCTTCCTGTTCACTACATTAAATATGCTGTCAGAATTATTGATTTCAGACTTGCACGTTCCTTCAATAAATATTCATAGTAGGTTTCAATAGTTTTTGTAGTTTGCAACTGCTGCGGTATCTCTACTTGTTCTTGTGAACAAATACGTTTCCCTTGTCTTTCACAAGGCACTTTAATCTTGCTAGTGATCCATGCATTTTTACATGGCCTTTTACTGTTCATTCTGATTAGCTGATGTGGAGAGATAGTTTCAAATAATGATATGAATTTATCAGGGAATAGATTAAATTATAAGTCAGCATTTGGTTAATTATAAATTTCATCCCAGATCATGTCTTGTAAACTATCCTTAAAACATATGTTCTTGAGTCATTAATTATTCTAACTGATATCCCATGCAGAGTATCAGTACTGTAAACCACGATCTTGTTTGTCCTATCTAACTCTGCATTATGATAAGAGAGAGCAGTTGTTACTGGGTATATAGTTATTGTCTTTCTTTGAGCTTCATCAAAGAAGCCATTATCAGTTAGAGTCCTATCGTCTTTGTCCACCCGTGCTGAAAAGATAATTACTGAGATTAAATTCTAGGAGCAAAAGATTATCTACAACTTGTACAGAAACCAGACAGCGGTTGTCAGTCGAAGGTCATGAGAGGATAATAAAGGTGATACACGATTGAAGCCTGCCTCAACGATATTCAGTCTCTACATTGAGCAAGCTATGAAGGAAACCGGGAAGAAATTTGGAAAGTGAAACTTCAGGTAGAAGAAATAAAAACTTTGAGGTCTTTAGATAGCACTGTAATTCTTTCAGAGATGGCAAAGGTCCTTGAAGAAGAATTGGTCTGAGTACATAATGCACTGAAAAGAACTTAGAAGCTGAGCATTAACGAAAGTGAAACAAGCTTAAAGGAATGTAGTCAAATCAGGCGATACTAATGGAATTAGAGTATGAAATAAGATACTAAAGTACTATATGAGTTCTGTTAGTTGGGCAGCAAAGTAAGTAACGATGGCCAAAGTAGAGATGATGTGAATGTAGACTAGCAATGGCATGAAAAACATTTCTCAAAAAATCAATATGTTAACAATAAATACCTTACACGAAGGTATTTGTTTCGAGTCAAATGTGGACGACAAACAGTCCAGATAAGAACAGAATAGAAGCTCTTGGAATATGGTGCTACAGGAGAATGCTCAAGATTATAGGGTGTATTGGATAGCGTATGAAGAGGCACTCAATCGAATTTGGAAGAAAATAAACTTGTGCCTCAACTTCACTATTAGAAGGGATCGGTTGATAAGACATGTTCTGAGACATCAAGGGATCACCAATTTAATATCGGAATATCGGAGCAAACTGTGGAGGGGGGAGGGGAATTGTAGAGGGAGACCAAATCATGAATACAGTAACCAGGTTCAAATGGTTGTAGGTTTGCAGTAATTATCCAGAGATGAAGAGGCTTCCACATCATAGACCAGTAAAGAGAGCTGCAGTAAATGAGTCTTCGGACTGAAGACCACAAGACCAACAACACGTATTAGCTACGTGGGGTGCAGTTTTGAAGAGCCTGTTGTGACAATTTCTCGTCCACGATTCTGCTCCAGCTCAACACAATTGCTTGTCACAGCACAGTGGTTAAGAAACTGTACCTGTATTCTGGAGGATTGGCGGTTCAAATCCTCGGTCGGTTATACATACTTATTCCCTGCGATTTCCCCAATCGCTTAAAAAGAATGCTGGAATGGTCTTTTCGAAACTGCCTCGGCCATTTCCTTCCCCATCCGTGTCCTGTTCGAGTTTGTGCTCCGTCTCTGATGGCATCAACCTCGACGGGGCTTTGAACTGAAATCTTCGTTCCATCTCCAACGGCTCAAATTAACCCCTCCTGTTGATGCGTCAACTCTTTCAGAATCATTCCCAGGAAGTCGCGAAATATTTTCCACAGTGAATACAGTGGAGTGTGCAGTGTCCGTCCAAAAAATTCGGAAACTAGTTTTTATTCCAGGCGTTTGAGCGACGTCAGTGCAGTAATTACGGTTGTAACGTGAACTGACAACTGTAAACAACAGACGTGCTTTCGACCAGTTGGTTGCGAACAGGCAGTGTTAACCACTCGTAGGGAGCGTGCGGTTGCAGCGTGTCAACGTTCTGTCACAAACACCAACGGAGCAATAGCTCTAAATCAAGTGTTCAAGATCTTCTGCAGGACTTGAATCTTCCTGGCAGATTAAAACTGTATGTCATGCCCGGGACTTTAGCGTTTTGCGGGCAAGTGCTCTAACAAATGAGCTACTTTTCTCAGAGCCTTCCGTTCGGGCAGTACCTTGAATAGCTCACACGGTAAAGCACTTGCCCGTGAAAGACAAGGTCCCAGATTTCACTCCTGTTGTGGCACACAGCTTTAATCTGCCAGGAAATTTCTATTCAGCTCACTCTAAAATACAGTACGAGAACTCGCTCTGGAAATAATCTCCAGAATGTACTGAAGAACAGAAAAGCGTGTGCAAAGTTTTACCCGCGCATCTCGATTCTCGAGAGAAATCAAAGACGTGTGGACGCCTGGCATATTTGATTGAAATGCAAAATGCGGAAATTTTTTTCCTGGGAGATACCATCAAGAGTGACAAGACTAGGTATTATCAAAATGAACGACAAAGTGAGGGGCAGACAGGTGTCTTCCCCAACTCGTGGAGGGAGGCAATTCTAATCTCTCTCCTCAAACCAGGAAAGGACCGCACATGTTCCAGTAGTTATCGGAGTGTCGCCTTGACTAGCTGTGTAGGAAAGATCCTGGAACGGATTGTTAACCGTCGTCTAGTCTGGCTTTTAGAGACCAGGCAACTCCTAAGGCGCTCTCAGTGTGGATTCCGAAAATTTTATTCAGCAGGCATTCCTCCATCAGCATAACTGTATCGGCATATTCTTTGATATCAGTAAGGCGTACGATACTATTTGGAGACAATATACGCTAGTGGCCATTCAAATTGCTACACCACGAAGATGACGAGCTACAGACGCGAAATTTAACCGACAGGAAGAAGATGCTGTCATATGCAAATGATTAACTTTTCAGAGCATTCACACAAGGTTGGCGCCGGTGGCGACAGCTACAACGTGCTGACATGAGGAAAGTTTCCGACCGATTTCTCGTTCACAAACAGCAGTTGACCGGCGTTGCCTGGTGAAACGTTGTTGTGATGCCTCGTGTAAGAAGGAGGAATGCGTACCCTCACGTTTCCGACTTTGATAAAGGTCGGATTGTAGCCTATCGCGATTGCGGTTTATCGTATCGCGATATTGCTGCTCGCCTAGGTCGAGATCCAATGACTGTTAGCAGAATATGGAATCTGTGGGTTCAGGAGGGTAATACGGAACACCGTGCTGGATCCCAACGGCCTCGTATCACTAGCAGTCGAGATGACAGGCATCTTATCCGCATGGCTCTAACGGATCGTGCAGCTACGTCTCGATCCCTAAGTCAACAGATCGGGACGTTTGCAAGACAACAACCATCTGCACGAACAGTTCGACGACGTTTGCAGCAGCATGGACCATCAGCTCGGAGACCATGGCTGAGGTTATCCTTGACCCTGCATTACAAACAAGAGCGCCTGCGATGGTGTACTCAACGACGAACCTGGGTGCACGAATGGCAAAACGTCATCTTTTCGTATGAATCCAGGTTCTGTTTACAAAATGGTTCAAATGGCTCTGATCACTATGCGACTTCACTTCTGAGGTCAACAGTCGCCTAGAACTTCGAACTAATTAAACCTAACTAACCTAAGGACATCTCACACATCCATGCCCGAGGCAGGATTCGAACCTGCGACCGTAGCGGTCGCTCGGTTCCAGACTGTAGCGCCTAGAACCGCACGGCCACTCCGGCCGGCTTCTGTTTACAGTATTGTGATGGTCGCATCCGTGTTTGGCGACATCGCGGTGAACGCACATTGGAAGCGTGTATTCGTCATCACCATACTGGCGTATCACCCGGCGTGATGGTATGGGGTGCCATTGGTTACACGTCTCGGTCACCTCTTGTTCGCATTGACGGCACTTTGAACAGTGGACGTTGCATTTCAGATGTGTTACGACCCGCGGCTCTACCCTTCATTCGATCCCTGTGAAACCCTACATTTCAGCAGGATAATGCACGACCGAATGTTGCAGGTCCTTTGCGGGCCGTTCTCGATACAGAAAATGTTCGACTGCTGCCCTGGCCAGCACATTCTCCAGATCTCTCACCAATTAAAAACGTCTGGTCAATGGTGGCCGAGCAACTGGATCGTCACAATACGCTAGTCACTACTCTTGATGAACTGTGGTATCGTGTTGAAGCTGCATGGGCAGCTATACCTGTACACGCCATCCAAGTTCTGTTTGACTCTATGCTCAGGTGTATCAAGGCCGTTATTACGGCCAGAGGTGGTTGTTCTGGGTACTGATTTCTCAGGATCTATGCACCCAAATTGCGTGAAAACGTAATCACATGTCATTTCTAGTATAATATATTTGTCCAATTAATACCCGTTTATCATCTGCATTTCATCTTGGTGTAGCAGTTATAATGGCCAGTAGTGTATTCTCGCACGACTACATCAATGGGGCTTTCGTTGCCATCTCCCCACCTTCATTCGGTCTTTCCTGTCTCAGCGGTTTTTTCGGACCCGAGGGCAGTGTTTTAAGTGTTACCCTCTTTGTCATCGCCATCTACAGTATAACATCTACGGTAAGGAGTCCAGTATGGAGTTCCTTATTTGTGGACGACTTTGCTGTTTTCTGTTCCTCCTCCAGTGTTGCAACGACGAGTCGTAAGTTGCAACTTCCAGTGTGAGGTTAGAAGAGCGGGCTGCAAAGATGGGTTTTCAGTTTCCTGCCGATAAGTGTGTGTATTTTCATTTTAATCGTTCTCGTCGTCCTTTTAATTTGCCTTCCTTGCATATAGGGGACACTGTCCAACATTTTAGAGACACAGTGCGGTTTCTGGACCTCATTTTTTGACTCCAGATAGTCATGGTTGCCGCGCCTGCGAGACTTGAAAGCCAGAACCCTGAAGGCACCAAATATCCTCAAGTGCCTCAGGCACAAGTCTTGGGGAGCGGACAGGGCGCGTCTCCTTCAGTTTTACCGAGTTTTTGTGCGTTCGCGGCTGGACTATGGTTGCACGGTGTATGGGTCAGCGAGGCCCTCTTATTTGCGGATCCTTGACGCTGTCCACCATACTGGCCACGGGTGCTTATCGGACCAGTCCCAAACCCAGCCTCTGAGCTGAGGCCGCAGCACCGCAATTTACATCCGGTGGCAGCTCCTCCTGCTGCGCCAGGTGTGTAAGTTTCTTGCAGCTCCAACTTCACCAGGTCGCCATATTGATGCTCATCCGCCTCTGGACCGTCTTTTTTCCCACTGTACCCGAGCCACGATGCCGTTTGGGATCCGTGTGCAACGTGTGCTGTAGTCCCTGGTGTGGATCCCGTATGGCCCCAAATCCTGGGTTTTAACCGCCCGCCAGCCTGGCTACTGGAGAGGCCCAGAGTGATTTTAGATGTGGTGCGGTACAAGAGAGATTACACTTCTGGTTCCGTTTTTAATGCAACATTTTCTCTCATTTTATCTGAGCACCACGACTATGTAGCTGTTCTTACGGATGGGTCGAAACAGGGGGATTCCTTTGGTTGCTCTGTTCTTTTTCCGGATTGTGTCCTCAAGGTCCGACTGCCTCAAGCGTTTACTGTCTTTGATGAAGAATTGTCTGCGATCTTACGAGCACTGGAGCAGATGAGACGCTCTTCCCATCCAAAATTTGTTGTCTGTTCTGATTCACTAAGTGCCTTCACTCATTGGAACGTTTGTATCCAGTTGATAAAATAGTCCTGACCATCCAGGATGCCCTCCTCCAAGTACTACGACTGGGGAAGGAGGTGGCTTTCTGCTGGGTTCCAGGACACGTTGGCATTGCTGGGAATGAATGGGCAGATCTCGCAGCCAAGGAAGCGTGTCTCCATACGTAAGTATTTCAGTGTGCCATCCCCCTGCACGCACTCACCACGCTGTTGAGTTCACGAGTCATGCTTAGGTGGAAGGATGAGTGGCTGGAGATGACTGATAATAAGCTCCGTTTAGTTAAGCCCACAATATGTATGTGGTTACTTCTTTCCAGCCCCGTAGACGGGACGAGGTTCTCCTCACTCGGCTTCAGATAGGCCACAGTCCTACGACGCATGGCTTCCTGCTCCGGCGAGAGGACCCTCCAATGTGTGGTGCTTGTGGCGACCGGGTCACTGTGCGACACGTTTTATTGGATTGCGTTTTATTTTCTGACCAGCGGGCCGCAGCTGACTTGCCGCTGTATCTGCCATCTCTTTTAGGAAACACTCAAACGAATGTGGTTAAAGTTTTAAAGTTGTGTGATTTGTCCAATGTTTTTACCAAGATTATTGGGAGAGAATCTTAATTTGTTCACAGGATGACTGGCTCGCCCATATTTTACGTAAATGGCCAGCCAGTGACAATTTCCTGTGGCATCCTTGACGCACCTTTCTCGTTTTCCTTACTTTTTAATTTCTTGTACAGCATTTTTCATCTTTTTCCGCTTTCTTTGGTTCTATGCTTCCGTTTTACTAAGTTTTTCCACATTCTTTTCTTTTAGTGTGTGTCAGGGCTCTGATGACCTCAACGTTGAGCGCCCGTAAGCCACAACACACGCACACACACACACACACACACACACACACACACACACACACACACACACACGACATTCAAGCCACACTGAGATGTGAGTTTAGCAACATCCCAAAGAAGGTCTTGTTTGGCAGTTTCACATCTTTGCCCTGCGCGTTGTATTCAAGGGGGAAGGAGGCCCTGTATAACACCTGAAGCATTAAAAACTACCCTCTTAATTTTTCTCTGTTGTTTATTAACCCAGTCTGGAAACTTTTTGGACTGACGGAGTATGCTGTCAAAGTGTTTGCTGTAATAACGGTAATAAATGCAAACCACGCAAAACCAAAATTGGGTTGATTGTACAGTAACAAAGAAATCCAGCGGACCCGTCTTAGATTTCTACTGCTAATCCACCTCTTGGAGATTTTCAGAGCATCCCAGATTAACTCGTAACAGAACACTGAGAATTTTCAGTGAATGTTAGACAATACTGCAAGTTACTCTCGTTTCATGTTTTTTTTATTTTTTATTTTTCCAGTCTTTGGTCAGAATATCAATTCTTTAGACGATGACCGGTTTCAGTCCGTAATGACCATCCTCAGATCTTTTTTACACCATGTCCTAAAGTGATAAGGCCATAATGGCATCGTCAAAACATAAAAATATAATCAGCACAGCATCGTCACATATAACTAAAGTAAGGTGTAGAATAGGCCACATCGTCCACACAGTCATTATCACTTACTTTAGATACATATAGACTGAAACCGGTCATCGCCTAAAGAATTGATATTGTGATCAAGGACTGGAAAAATTAAAAATAATATTTGACAGTATTGGATCATTGTTTGTATACGTGGCCATGTTGCAGTTCGTGAAACTCTCGTTTCAGTTACAGGTAAAAGACGTTGTAGCAGTTGAGAATGTGAAACAGTCTGTAATGGCTTGAAGAGGGTTAATGTGAGAACTTATAAAAGTCGAAATCTCATTTCGTCCACCTTCTAAATTAGGAATTCGATCCATACTTGGAGGAGGGTAGATTGAAAATTGTGTCGAATTTCTACAAGCGAGACTCCTACAACGCTTTCGTTCAAATTTTCAATTAGATGCAACCCAAAGTCGTTTATTGCCAACTGTTTTAAGTGTATAGAAAATAGGTTTGCAGCGCCGGCCGCTGTGACCGAGCAAAAAAAAAATTTAAAAAAAGGCGCTTCTAGGCGCTACAGTCTGGAACCGCGCGACCACTACGGTCGCTGGTTCGAATCCTGCCTCGGGCATGGATGTGTGTGATACCCTTAGGTTAGTTAGGTTTAAGTAGTTCTAAGTTCTAGGGGACTGATGACCTCAGAAGTTAATTCCCATAGTGCTCAGAACCATTTGAAAATAGACTTGCAGCGACAAAACATTTTCAGAATTGTAAAAAATACTGGATCCCAAGATCTTTTTGTAAATTCTGTCATCCAGTTTTGACCACGTACGAGGGGTGTTCCAATCAGAGAGCTGTCATTGAGTTTCTTTTGGGAAAAAACCAGAGCATCGTAAACTTCCACAGGAGCTTGCAGAATGTCTACGGAGACCTGGCATTGATCAAAGGCACGCTGAGTCACTCGGTAAGGCGTCTGTCATCATCGCAGCAAGGTCGTGCGAACCTGTCCGATCTCCTTCGTGCCGGCCGGCCGCACACAGCTGTGACTTCTGCAGCCTTGGAACGTGCGGACACTCTCAGTGGGATAGCAATCAAAGACGTCGCTTCTCAGCTGGACGTCTCTGTCGGTAGTGCTAACACACACGTCCACCAGTTGACGTACTAAGAAGTGTGTGCTCGCTGCGTCCGCCGCTGCTTAACAGAAGACTACAAACAGCAGCGAAGGACCATCCGCGCGGGACTGCTTGCGCGCTACGAAGCTAATGTCGTCACAGGCGCAGAAACATGGGTTCACCACTTATGATTGGAAACAACATGGCTATCCATGGAGTGGCGCAACGTTATTTCTCCTCCGACGAAAAAGATCAACGCCGCACCCTCAGGTGGTAAGCTCATTAGCGACGATCTTCTGGAACTCTGAACGGATTATTCTGCTTGATGTTCTCCCTCACGGTGCAACGATCAACCCTGAAGAGCACTATGCTATCATCAGAAAATTGAAGGAAAGGCTTCAGCGTGTTCGACGCCACAAAAATGCAAACAAACTTCTCCGTCTCCATGACAACACAAGGCCTCGCACAGACTGCGCACCCGAGAGGAGCTCACAGTGCTTCATTGTTCGGTTCTTCCTCATCCGCCCTGCCGGCGCTACAGTCTGTAACCGCGTGACCGCTACGGTCGCAGGTTCGAATCCTGCCTCGGGCATGGATGTGTGTGATGTCCTAAGGTTATTTAGGTTTAAGTAGTTGTAAGTTCTAGGAGACTGATGACCTCACTGTCTGGTCTCCTTCCTCAAACAACCCAACCCAGAAAAAAAAAGTAGTTACTGAAGGCCCCTTGTATTTGTATTGAAATATCTTACTGGTGCCTCTCCCTTCTTCCTACCTCGAACTGCTTTCTACAACTCTTTTGATACTATTTCGGCAATGTAGTCATTTTCGTTATTAACCATCTGTGTCTGTGATTCATCTCTTGAATCATACTAACACTGAATAAAATTTGGAATGTATGTACTGCTTTCTCTTTTTGAGCCACTTGCCATCTTAATTGACGAAAAATGGTGTCTACCCAACTTAAGCTTCTTTCCTTCGTATGTCCATCTGTTCAGAGATAGTTGCAGGACCTCGGCTGTTCAGTGCCGAATGTCAAATCAAACTCCTTTCAACCAACTAAATAACCAGATTTTTTTATTGAGTAACAGTTTCGGGGATATATTACGCCACTTTCAGATTTTACCTGTAGATTTTTGAGAGAGCGATCACTTCAAACACCGGCTGCCGACTGCACAGTCGGCATCTTCCTAGACGTCGGTCAGGGGGCGTAGAGATTGCGTAATATATCGTCATAACTGGTAGCCCTAAGAAAATAACAATTTGGAAATTTAGACGGGTGAAAGGTTATTCATTTGACATTCTCTAAGCTTCTTTTATTCAAGCTTCTTTTTAATTTCTTTCTCATACTACACTTTGAGTGCATCGTCTCACATCCTCTGGAAGTAATTTATAATAGTAATGTCGCCCCCCCCCCCCCCCCCCCCCATGAACCATGGACCTTGCCGGTTGGTGGGGAGGCTTGCGTGCTTCAACGTTACAGATGGCCGTACCGTAGGTGCAACCACAACGGAGGGGTATCTGTTGAGAGGCCAGACAAACGTGTGGTTCCTGAAGAGGGGCAGCAGCCTTTTCAGTAGTTGCAGGGGCAACAGTCTGGATGATTGACTGATCTGGCCCTGTAACACTAACCAAAATGGCCTTGCTGTTTTGGTACTGCGAACGGCTGAAAGCAAGGGGAAACTACAGCCGTAATTTTTCCCGAGGGCATGCAGCTTTACTGTATGGTTAAATGATGATGGCGTCCTCTTGGGTAAAATATTCTTGAGGTAAAATAGTCCCCCATTCGGATCTCCGGGCGGGGACTACTCAGGAGGACCTCGTTATCAGGAGAAAGAAAACTGGCGTTCTACGGATCGGAGCGTGAAATGTCAGATCCCTTAATTGGGCAGGTAGGTTAGTGAAGTTCGGTGGCAGGAGGAACAAGACTTTTTGTCAGGTGAATACAGGGTTATAAATACAAAATCAAATAAAGGGTAATGCAGGAGTAGGTTTAATAATCAATAAAAAAAAAAGGAGTCCGGGTAAGCTACTACAAACAGCATAGTGAACGCATTATTGTGGCCAAGATAGATACGAAGCCCACGCCTACTACAGCAGTACAGGTTTACATGCCAACTAGCTCTACAGGTGATGAAGAAATTGATGAAATGTATGATGATATAAAAGAAATTATTCAGGAAGTGATGAGAGCCGAAAATTTAATAGTCTTGGGTGACTGGAATTCGACAGTAGGAAAAGGAAGAGAAGGAAACGTAGTAGGTGAATATGCATTGGGGGAGAGAAATGAAATAGGAAACCGCCTGGTACAATTTTGCACAGAGCATAACTTAATCATAGCTAACACTTGGTTCAAGAATCATGAAAGAAGGTTGTATACATGGAAGAACCCTGGAGATACTAGAAGGTTTCAGATAGATTATATAATGATAAGACAGAGATTTAGGAACCAGGTTTTAAATTGTAACACATTTCCAGAGGCAGATGTGGACTCTGACCACAATCTATTGGTTATGAACTGTATATTAAAACTGAAGAAACTGCAAAAAGGTGGGAAGTTAAGGAGATGGGACCTGGAAAAACTGACTAAACCAGAGGTTGGACAGAGTTTCAGGGAGAGCATAAGGGAACAATTGAAGGAATGGGGGAAAGAGATACAGTAGAAGAAGAATGGGTAGCTTTGAGGGATGAAGTAGTGAAGGCAGCAGAGGATCAAGTAGGTAAAAAGACAAAGGCTAGTAGAAATCCTTGGGTAACAGAAGAGATACTGATTTTAATTGATGAAAGGAGAAAATACAAAATGCAGTAAGTGAAGCAGGCATAAAGGATTACAAACGTCTCAAAAATGAGATCGACAGGAAATACAAAATGGCTACGCAGGGATGGCTAGAGGACAAATGTAAGGATGTAGAAGCTTATCTCATGAGGGTAAGATTGATACTGCTTACAGGAAAATTAAAGAGAACTTTGGAGAAAAGAGAGTCACTTGCATGAATATCAAGAGCTCAGATGGAAACGCAGTTCTAAGCAAAGAAGGAAAACCAGAAAGGTGGAAGGAGTATATAGAGGGTCTATACAGGGGCGATGTTCTTGAGGCCAGTATTATGGAGATGGAAGAGGAGGCAGATGAAGATGAAATGGGAGATATGATACTACGTGAGGAGTTTGACAGAGCACTGAAAGACCTGAGTCGAAACAAGGCCCCGGGAGTAGACAACATTCCATTAGAACTACTGACAGCCTTGGGAGAGCCAGTGCTGACGAAACTCTACCATCTGGTGAGCAAGATGTATGAGACAGACGAAATTCCCTCAGACTTCAAGAAGAATATAATAATTCCAATCCCAAAGAAAGAAGGTGTTGACAGATGTCAAAATTACCGAACTATTAGTTTAATAAGACACAGCTGCAAAGTACTGACACGAATTCTTTACAGACGAATGGAAAAACTGGTAGATGCCGACCTCGGGGAAGATCAGTTTGGATTCCGTAGAAATGTTGGAACACGTGAGGCGATGCTGACCCTACGACTTATCTTGGAAGAAAGATTAAGGAAAGGCAAACCTACGTTTCTAGCATTTGTGGACATAGAGAAAGCTTTTGACAATGTTGACTGGAATACCCTCTTTCAAATTCTGAAGGTGGCAGGGGTAAAATACAGAAAGCGAAAGGCTATTTACAATTTGTACAGAAACCAGATGGCAGTTATAAGAGTCGAGGGACATGAAAGGGAAGCAGTGGTCGGAAAGGGAGTGAGACAGGGTTGCAGCTTATCCCCGATGTTATTCAATCTGTATATTGAGCAAGCAGCAAAGGAAACAAAAGAAAAGTTCGGAGTAGGTATTAAAATCCATGGAGAAGAAATAAAAACTTTGAGGTTGGCCGATGACATTATAATTCTGTCAGAGACAGCAAAGGACTTGGAAGAGCAGTTGAACGGAATGGACAGTGTCTTGAAACGAGGATATAAGATGAACATCAAAAAAAGCAAAACGAGGATAATGGAATGTAGTCGAATTAAGCCGGGTGATGCTGAGGGAATTAGATTAGGAAATGAGACACTTAAAGTGGTAAAGGAGTTTAGCTATTTGGGGAGCAAAATAACTGATGATAGTCGAAGTAGAGAGGATACAAAATGTAGACTGACAATGGCAAGGAAAGCGTTTCTGAAGAAGAGAAATTTGTTAACATCGAGTATAGATTTAAGTGTCAAGAAGCCGTTTCTGAAAGTATTTGTATGGAGTGTAGCCGTGTATGGAAGTGAAACATGGACGATAAATAGTTTAGACAAGAAGAGAATAGAAGCTTTCGAAATGTGGTGCTACAGAAGAATACTGAAGATTAGATGGGTAGATCACATAAGTAATGAGGAGGTATTGAATAGAATTGGGGAGAAGAGGTGTTTGTGGCACAACTTGACTAGAAGAAGAGATGGGTTGGTTGAACATGTTCTGAGGCATCAAGGGATCACCAACTTAGTATTGGAGGGCAGCGTGAGGGGTAAAAATCAAGGAGGGAGACCAAAAGATGTATACACTAAGCAGATTCAGAAGGATGCAGGCTGCAGTAGGTACTGGGAGATGAAGAAGCTTGCACAGGATAGAGTAGCATGGAGAGCTGCATCAAACCAGTCTCAGGACTGAAGACCACAACAACAACAACAATGTCCGCCTCGATAACTGAATGATTTGCCGGCACGGTAGCTCAGCGTGTTCGGTCAGAGGGTTACGTGCCCTCTGTAATAAAAAACTGAGTTAATCGATCAACAACGAACTTCAATGGATGTCTTACGACGTCCGTCCCGAGCAGATGCAACGAACAAAAGCGAACAAAATGAGATTTTTTAAAAAATGTTCAGCCTGACGGACTGCCATCCTAAGGGGCCCAGGTTCGATTCACAGCAGGGTCGGGGATTTTCTCAGCTCAGGGACTGAGTGTTGCGTTGTCTTCATCCTCATTTCATCGCCATCCGGCGCACAGGTCGCCCAATGTGGCGTCGAAAGTAGTAAGACCTGCACCAAGGCGGCCGGACCTACCCCGTACGGAGCTTCCCGGCCAATGACGCCAAACGCTCATTTCCATAGTAGTAATAACCCTGTTTAATTTAGTATGTTTTATCAGCTCCTTATTATTATTTGACGGAAACTCTAGTGTTCTCTTTAATAGCCACCTTGTTCCATTCAAGATTTTTCCTTGCGTTCCTTCGTATCTTCAATATACACTCTAAGACAAGAAAAAAAAGAGAAAAAAACGCATGACGAAGAAATTATCCGAATGGGACGGAAATCATTAGATGTGACTTACATGTACAGATAAACAAATGATTACAATTTCAGAAAAAATTATTCAAGAGAAGGAGCTTCACAAATTGAAGAAGTCAGCAGAGCGCTGATCCACTTCTGACCCTTAATGCAAGTAGTTACTCGTCTAGGCGCTGATTGTAGAATTGTTGGCTGTCCTCTTGGGGGATATCACGAGAAATTCTGTCCAATTACCGCGTTAGATCGTCAAAATCTCGAGCTGTTTGGACGGCTCTGCCCATAATGCTCCAAACATTCTCAACTGGGGAGAGATCCGATGACCTTGTAGAATTGTTGTCTGTCCTCTTGGGGGATATCATGAGAAATTCTGTCCAATTACCGCGTTAGATCGTCAAAATCTCCAGCTGGTTGGATGGCTCTGCCCATAATGCTCCAAACATTCTCAACTGGGGAGAGATCCGATGACCTTGATGGAATAGGTAGGGTTTGACAAGTACGAAGGCAAGCAGTAGAAACTCTCGTCTTGTGCGGGCGGGTGTATCTTGCTGAAATGTAAGCACAGAATGACTCGCCATGGAGGACAACAAAACGGCTTGTAGAATACCGACGACGTACTGCTGTTCTGTAAGGGTGGCTAGGATGGCGACCAGAGGGGTCCTGCTAAGAAATGAAATGAAACAACTGGTCGTAGGGCCATGTGGCGGGTGAGAGTCAGATTGGTATCCCATACCCGTTCCGAGCGCCTCCAGACACGTCTTTGTTGGTTGTCGTGTTAATCCACATAAATCTACCTGATGATGCAGCTTTAAAGCTCTGTACCCCGTAGTAAAAGAGAAATATAAATAAAGAAACTGCGGGTGACAAGATCAAACTTTTTTCTGTTGGTATTTAAGTACATATAGGAGTTACTTTTATTCGTAATTTAGTTTCCTAGTATTTTTCTGTCCCTTTTTTTTCTAAAAAAATCATTTAATGATGAACTGCTAAGGAGTCGAAACTATTTCTGTGATTCAAGGGTGCAAACTGTATTAAAAGACTTTTGTTGCACGACTGCCAGTGTGTTACATATGGGCAGTGTAGTATTTTATCTATCTTCAGCAGATGTAGTCATATATAACTAAATTATAAGCAATCAGTTTCAAAAAACCCTATGAACACAATCATGAAATTTTTTTTTCATAGGTAGGCTTGTTTATAGTGCTAAAGGAGGGGAGATAAGGTAATAAATGATCTACAATACTTAGCAAACTATGTAAACTAGCATTTTTGAAGTATTGCAGAGAAGTTAACAGTAGAAATTCCTCAAAACAAATATAACACCCGTAAATAATGTTGCACTAAATAAAATGATGTTACTTCCAACCACGACGAATGAAGTCAATAAAACTGTTCAAAAACTAAAAAATAAAAAGTCAGTAGGCTTAGATGAAGTACCAGTGTGTGTACTGCATCAATGCATAGACATTATACAAGGCCTCTTAACAAATATAATAAATGAATCCTTCACATTAGGGACATTCCTAGAGCACTTAAAACAGGCAAGAGTTGCACCTTTGCTTAAGAAAGGGGATGCAGAAGACAGAAAATTACCAGCCCATTTCTCTGCTGTCACAATTCTCAATAATAATAACAGCAATTATGAAAGACAGATTAATGAATTATGTGAATAAAGACATTCTTTTAAGCTAATCGCAGTTTTGTTTCGAAAGTGGCAAAAATACACAAGTAGCCATAGTAGAATTCACAAAAGCTGTACTTGATGCTCTTGACAAACATGAGTGTCACACGCGTATTTTTGAATCTTTCTGAGGCCTTTCATACAGTCTATTAAATAAATTAGAAGCATTAGGAATAAGAGTGGCAGCTAATGACTGGTTTCGATCATATCTAGGAGATATGGTACAAAGTGTAGAGATAACACATACTTCAAATAGATCTAAACATTTAGTAAAACACTTATCAGAACCAAAATACTTTACTATAGGGGTTCCACAAGGTAGCATATTAGGACCAACACTATTCCTGATATACATGAATGACTTCCCCAGTACTGTTACTCGTGGCAAAAAAATTCACTTTGCTGGTGAGAGCAATATTATATTCACTGAGAAAACAAGAGAACTCCTTGCATAGAAAGCAAATGAACGATCAAGGAAGTTTAGGGTTGGCCAATAAGCAACAAAGTGACACTGAACATAAAGAAAACCAATGCGATGAATTTCAGTTTGAAGAGGGAAAATGACAATGTTAAATTAAATGTAGATGACACCTCTACAAACTGTGTAACAATTGCACAATTTCTGGGAATGAATACTGATTCTCAGTTGAAGTGGTGTGAACACACAAAGGTACTTGCACACAGAATGTCATCAGCGTGTTATGCCCTTAGAATCCTATCATCAGTGTGTGACATGCAATGTCTTTTAGTTACATACTATTCATATGTACACTCAGTTCTTAGCTATGGCATTCTTTTTTGGGGAACAGATGCAGAAAATATGAACACAATTTTCAGACTCCACAAGAGAGCCATAAGAATAATAACCAAAAATTTAGTCGATCTCATTGTAAAGATCTCTTCAAAACACTGTGGATTTTAACTGCTCCGTGTGAATACGTTTACCAGTCGCTTGTAGACATCGAAAATAACATTGGTAATTACTTCACAAACAGCTCTGTCCATGACCGTGGAACAAGAGCTAGACTTAACTTACATTAACCAAGGAAAAATAAACATGAAACTCAAAACAGAATTTTATACCAAGGAAAAAAACTGTACAATAAGTTGCCAAAAGAGATTAAAGAAATTTCAAAAATACACTCTTTAAAAAGGCAGCTAAAAAGTACCTGATATCCAACACGTTTTATACATTGAAGCATTGCTTACATAAAACAGAGTAGGGATTTGGTAAAAAAAATATTATACAAATAAATAGCAATAATGATTATAAAACATCCAATATTCCACATCACACCTTCACACTATGTTTTATTCCTTCTTTATTCCTTTTATAGAAAAACGTACCCCCAAGCTATGCATAGCACAATACCTCTTCCTCTTTCTGAGCTCAATATCTCACAAGCTAACTCAGTTTTTCAGGATACCAAATGGGAAGTTGCGGGAACAGAAAATGGCCCAGAGATCACCAGTTTGTGTGTGTGTGTGTGTGTGTGTGTGTGTGTGTGTGTAGTGAGTGAAGTGTTATGAAACAATGTCTGTATAGTGTGTGCAGTGACTCATAGTGAGATTTGAGTGAATAGTGTGGCATTACATTATTTAATCATTATTTGTAAAAAAAATATTCTATACCAGGTGTAAATCCAATTATTGTCTCTAACTATAAGTCTGTAATTGTATGTGTATACAAATAAGTTTATTTTAAATTGGTCTAAACTTGTAAATACTTTGACATATCCTATATCCTTGTAAAAAGAGATCTACGGATGAATAAAGCTACTGCTACTACTACTACTACTACTACTACTACTACTACTACCACTAGAAGCAGAAGTAGTAGTAGTAGTTATATGTAGTAAGTTGCAATTAGTAGGACGTGATTAGTATGCTAGTTTGACAATTCTCATTAGTGGCTAAGCAAATAGTCACTAATTTCCTGTCTATTATTAGCAAATTTAAGTAGTATTTTACACACTATAGCTTGGCCAGACACTGCTGTATTTGGTTGCTGTCAGTCAGCTATATACAGTCACATTTAAATGGCTGTTCACAGCTACAATTTGCCTAACTTTTATTATTGGTACACTTGTTACAGTTAGTTAGTTTTTCAAATGTTTTACAGGTTTTGATGAGTTGACCGTCTGTAGCAACAGGTTATTAGGGATCAACAGTCCTCAGTAGTGAAGCATTTCCAGTTCTAAGTGGTTAGCCACTTACATTGCCAGATAGTTAATCATTTATTATTGCAGGTACTTAACCATACAGAGCCTACAGGTGGTGATATATTTTGCGACACATGATTATCTCTACATAAACGACGACCTATAGACAATCTATTCCTAAACTTACAGATGCTTTAAAGTTACAAGGAATATTTTCCGCTAATAAGCACTTTTATTCGTTCACCTACTTCAAATATACAATTGGCTGATTGGCTCATGTTATGGCACGATGTCTGTGCTTTTTGTTTCGCTTCTTTGTGCTAGTTTTATGCAGACACTGTGAACTGCTTGTGAAACGTCCCCTGTGAACAATTAATGAATTACTGTGCTTAAATTGACACACAATATTTTTTAGCGCAACCCAATCTGACTTTTAAAAATCCCTACAAAAGAAGGGCCCTGACTAACATTAACCTATACGTTTCACAAATCACTTACCTCACAAAAATCTTGGTTAGTCGAACTACTGCAATACAGCGAGCGCCACTACTGCCTGCTAAATAAAAGATTCAAACTACGGAAGGCACTAACTTCTGATAGGGATAGTCAGCAAATGAAAGATTTTGATAGAGAACAAACAATGTATTTACCTCAATAGTGTTCAAAAATCATAACGTATATAGCAGTTCATGACATCCAGTCTTACAAACTTCAAAACTCCGCCATCTCTCTCCCCACATCCACCACTGCTGGCGGCTCACCTCCAACTGCGCAACGCTACGCGCTGTTAACAGCCAACTGCCCAACACTAGAATATTCCAACAATGCAATCCAGCCAGAGACTGCGCACAGCACAGCCAGTGATTTTTCATACAGAGCGCTATGTGGCGTTACCAATAAGAAAACCTAAACAGCCTACTTACACTTGTTGGCATCTAGGAGCTCTTCATCTACATCTACATGACTACTCTGCAATTCACATTTAAGTGCTTGGCAGAGGGTTCATCGAACCACAATCATACTATCTCTCTACTATTCCACTCCCGAACAGCGAGCGGGAAAAACGAACACCTAAACCTTTCTTTTCGAGCTCTGATTTCTCTTATTTTATTTTGATGATCATTCCTACCTATGTAGGTTGGGCTCAACAAAATATTTTCGCATTCGGAAGAGAAAGTTGGTGACTGAAATTTCGTAAAAAGGTCTCGCCGCGACGAAAAACGTCTATGCTGTAATGACTTCCATCCCAACTCGTGTATCATATCTGCCACACTCTCTCCCCCATAACGCGATAATACAAAACGAGCTGCCCTTCTTTGCACCCTCTCGATGTCCTCCGTCAATCCCACCTGGTAAGGATCCCACACCGCGCAGCAATATTCTAACAGAGGACGAACGAGTGTAGTGTAAGCTGTCTCTTTAGTGGACTTGTTGCATCTTCTAAGTGTCCTGCCAATGAAACGCAACCTTTGGCTCGCCTTCCCGACAATATTATCTATGTGGTCCTTCCAACTGAAGTTGTTTGTAATTTTAACACCCAGGTACTTAGTTGAATTGACAGCCTTGAGAATTGTACTATTTATCGAGTAATCGAATTCCAACGGATTTCTTTTGGAACTCATGTGGATCATCTCACACTTTTCGTTATTTAGCGTCAACTGCCACCTGTCACACCATACAGCAATCTTTTCTAAATCGCTTTGCAGCTGATACTGGTCTTCGGATGACCTTACTAGACGGTAAATTACAGCATCATCTGCGAACAACCTAAGAGAACTGCTCAGATTGTCACCCAGGTCATTTATATAGATCAGGAACAGTAGAGGTCCCAGGACGCTTCCCTGGGGAACACCTGATATCACTTCAGTTTTACTCGATGATTTGCCGTCTATTACTACGAACTGCGACCTTCCTGACAGGAAATCACGAATCCAGTCGCACAACTGAGACGATACCCCATAGCTCCGCAGCTTGATTAGAAGTCGCTTGTGAGGAACGGTGTCAAAAGCTTTCCGGAAATCTAGAAATACGGAATCAACTTGAGATCCCCTGTCGATAGCGGCCATTACTTCGTGTGAATAAAGAGCTAGCTGCGTTGCACAAGAGCGATGTTTTCTGAAGCCATGCTGATTACGTGTCAATAGATCGTTCCCTTCGAGGTGATTCATAATGTTTGAATACAGTATATGCTCCAAAACCCTACTGCAAACCGACGTCAATGATATAGGTCTGTAGTTAAATGGATTACTCCTACTACCCTTCTTGAACACTGGTGCGACCTGCGCAATTTTCCAATCTGTAGGTACAGATCTATCGGTGAGCGAGCGGTTGTATATGAGTGCTAAGTAGGGAGCTATAGTATCAGCGTAATCTGAAAGGAACCTAATCGGTATACAATCTGGACCTGAAGACTTGCCCGTATCAAGCGATTTGAGTTGCTTCGCAACCCCTAAGGTATCTACTTCTAAGAAACTCATGCTAGCAGATGTTCGTGTTTCAAATTCTGGAATATTCCATTCGTCTTCCCTGGTGAAGGAATTTCGGAAAACTATGTTCAATAACTCCGCTTTAGCGGCGCAGTCGTCGATAACAGTACCATCGGCACTACGCAACGAAGGTATTGACTGCGTCTTGCCGCTTGTGTACTTTACATACGACCAGAATTTCTTCGGATTTTCTACCAAATTTCGAGACAATGTTTCGTTGTGGAACCTATTAAAGGCATCTCGCATCGAAGTACGTGCCAAATTTCGCGCGTCTGTAAATTTTAGCCCATCTTCAGGATTTCGCGTTCTTCTGAACTTCGCATGCTTTTTCCGTTGCCTCTGCAACAGCGTTCGGACCTTTTTTGTGTACCACGGGGGATCCGTTCCATCTCTTACCAATTTATGAGGTATGAATATCTCAATTGCTGTTGCTACTATATCTTTGAATTTGAGCCACATCTCGTCTACATTCGCATAGTCAGTTCGGAAGGAATGGAAATTGTCTTTTAGGAAGGCTTCTAGTGGCACTTTATCCGCTTTTTTAAATAAAATTATTTTGCGTTTGTTTCTGATGGATTTGGAAGAAATGGTATTGAGCCTAGCTACTATGACCTTGTGATCACTAATCCCTGTATCAGTCATGATGCTCTCTATCAGCTCTGGATTGTTTGTGGCCAAGAGGTCAAGTGTGTTTTCGCAACCATTTACAATTCGCGTGGGTTCGTGGACTAACTGCTCTAAATAATTTTCGGAGAATGCTTTTAGGACAATCTCGGAAGACGTTTTGTGCCTACCACCGGTTTTGAACAAGTATTTTTGCCAACATACCGAGGGTAGGTTGAAGTCCCCACCAACTATAACCGTATGAGTGGGGTATTTATTTGTTACGAGACTCAAACTTTCTCTGAACTGTTCCGCAACTGTATCATCGGAGTCTGGGGGTCGGTAGAAGGAGCCAATTATTAACTTAGTTCGGCTGTTAAGTATAACCTCCACCCACACCAATTCGCACAGAGTATCTACTTCAACTTCACTACAAGATAAACCACTACTGACAGACACCAATACTGGATTCAGTATTGTATTACTTATTGCTCCTGCATATATTTTGTGCTGTATGCACTTTATTATCGACACTCGCAAATAATGCGATAGGCATAATTATGTATCATTTTTTATCTTTTAATTTTTAAACCTTTCGTTCATAATTTTAATTTTCTTATCTGACTTAAACCTTTCGTTCATAATTTTAATTTTCTTATCTGACTTCTACTTATTTGTGGTGTATTTTCCGGTACAGCTTTCTGAAGAAGGGCACTAAGTGGTCGAAACCGGTAAATAAATTAAATTTCTTTTATGCAGCTGGGTGCTTATTATTTCATTGTACCTTGGCAGTGTACATTACTGTCCTCTTGTATCTCTGAACAAGCGTTTACACTGGAAGGAACTGAAGACAACATCTCATATTGAACATAGCTCATGAACGCTGCTTTGTAATTTTATGGCACACAGGATACAACAATATACAATGCTTGATGAAAAATAAGACGAATAATTTTATTAGAAACTAAGTAATAAGCTTAGGCCTATATGGAATTTGCTTTACTCTCCTACAAAGTGCTGTCCTTAGCTAGCAATGTACTTATCCTAACTTTCAATACACGACTGGAAGCATTTCTGAAAGGCTTTATTTTTTGGAAGGGTGTTCAGCTGCTCTGCCGTAGCCCTCTCAATGTCAGGAATGGTGTCAAAATATTCTCCTTTAAGCACGTTTCTAATTTTTGGGAAGTACCAGGAGTCGCACGGTGCAAAATCTGCTGAGTACGGCAGATGTGGGCAGATAGGAACAGATTTTACGGCCAGAAACTCGCGAATGAAAAGTGAGGTAAGGCACAGCGCGTTGTGATGATGAATATGGAAGTCACTGGCCCATTTTTCAGGTCCCTTTTTACGTACATCGTTTCGCAAGCTTCGCAGTACACCCTTGTACAATTCGATGCCCCCTTGGTACGAACTCTATTCGCACTATATCGAAAAAAAGCAATGAGCATGAATTTGATATTCGGTTTTGACTCACATGAGTTTTAGCGCGAGAAGATTAACTGGTTTTCCGTTGGGGAATCTGAATTTTCGTTTCAGGGTCATGCCCATAGACCCAAGTTTCATATCCAGTTAAAATATGGGACAGGAAGTCCAGATGTGAATGAAGGCGATCCTTCAGCTCCATGCAAACTGACATACTATTTTCCTTCTGTTCTTCACTCAGAAGTCTGGGAACAAATTTTGCACTCACTTCTCTAATATGCAACTTATCGGTTAAAATGCACTGCACAGACCAGAACGAGATGCTAAGTTCTTCGGCAAGCCCTCGAATAGTTATCCACCTGTTTAAGCGAAAACTTGTGGCCGCTTTTTGCACTTTTCTTCTGTAGTCTTCTATCGACTCATTTGCCCTTTCTTCATACCACTTGTAAACAGCTGAGTTACAGCATAGCATTATCACCATACACCAATCAACATTTCATGAGTTCTTTGGCACTATTTTGCAACTTTAAACAGAACTTAATGTTCTCGTGTTATTTGCAATCGATGATGCGCACCAGACACGGTAAATACAACACCACTCTAGCGTCTTGGACGCTGACTGACAAGTAGGAACGTGTTGCAAAACTGCCTGTTTCAACGGTTCAGGTTATCAAACAAAGTACGTCAAATAGTTGTAGCATGAGCAGCCGCTGCTAAAAAAAAAATCATTCACTGTATTTTTTTATCACATCTCGCATAGTTAGGGCCACGATGAAAAACTTTGATATTCAGAGGGATCTGAATTACTGCTGCAGCTTTCATTACTATTACTCCATTGCACATTCGTCTGTTGACTGTTTTCGCCGGCTTCTCATTACAACCTAGGAGAAAATTTAAAAGCAGAACACTGGATATCGACGACTACCGTAACTTGAAGAATGGCTAGCATTTGCTCTCTGCTTCTTAGCAACTCGAGATATTTATGTTAGCGATGGTTTCACATTTCAGTGCCTCATATTTCTCAGTTTCTGAAGCATGCAGTGACACAAGCAAAGTATTTCGACGATGTTATTAAAGTATATATAAGGAAAACATCATCAATAAATTACGATTGGCGAAATGCGGAATATATGTGCATATGAGCTCACTACTTGATAAAAAATGCTGTTTGGCCGGCCGCTGTGACCGAGCGGATCTAGGCATTTCAGCCCGGAACCGCGCTGCTGCTACGGTCGCAGGTTGGAATCCCACCTCGGGCATGGATGTGTGTCATGTCCTTAGGTTAGTTAGGTTAAAGTAGTTCTAAGTCTAGGGGACTGATGGCCTCAGATGTTAAGTCCCATAGTGCTTAGCGCCATTTTTTGAAAAACTGCTGTTTGGTTTGTTAGAGGGCAGATAGAGTGATCCCGGGTAAACCATTTCTATGCAATCAAAAATCTCTATCATAATAATGACACGACAGCCATGAAATTACATACTGTACATCATGAACGTAACTGATCAAGTCTTTCGTATGTTTTTTATTTCAATTAGCATAGTATATACATACTTGCACTTGTTTCCTCTCAAGAATATTTATTGCGCTTTTCCTTTTTAATGAAAATGAATACAATATTCTTGCTTACTCATTTCATTCCCGCTTGTTGCAAGTTTCTAATGAATTCATCATCTTTCTCAGGTCTTCATTAGGACCTTTGAGTGCGCCGGCAATTTTCCATCAGTTTTATATATATATATATATATATATATATATATATATATATATATATATATATATATATATATATATATATATTTCCAACGGCATTTGTGCTGTGGATCTCTTGAGTGCTAGAAGCACGTATGCGCGTATTCTGTCAGCAACGTTAGACCACTCCATCGCGCATGCTTCTGATGTGAACAGCAAATATACACAAGACAGCAGACGAAAGCCTTCCGTGCCGCTAGGCGCAGAAATGAAGAGGACGCCTATTCTCTTTGATGGTTCGCGAAAAGACCGCCAACTAGCGGAACGTGAGCGAACACAAGCGAAAGCAAGCCGTAGAAGACAGAACGCAGTTCGAACTCGCTTGCCTATCGTTTCCAGCAGAGAGAATTCTCTTTCGCTGATATTCGTGTTCGCTCCGGTGTGAAGCAAGCTTAGTAACATCCCGTGTGATCGGCTGGTCGAATGGCGCGTTACCAGCTCCCAGATTACGCAACGCGATTCCCACGGCGACAATAGCTAGTGTAGTGCAGTGATTCTTCCTGCTTTCGCATTCTGCCAGTTACGAGACATGCCGTCACCATTTAGAGACGCGTGTAACCGTCAGAGGTGCGCTATGCCGTCAGATTCAGAATAAAGGACAGAACGAAAGAAGGTCAAGGATTTAACTTCCACTCGATGACGAGATCATTATCGTCACGCTCAAGCTCGGAGTGGACGTGGACAGGAAAAGAAATCATTCATTTCATAGCCTGACGTGATTGACGGGCCGGCCGCTGTGACCGAGCGGTTCTAGGCGCTTCAATCAGGAACCGCGTTGCTGCTACGGTCGCAGGTTCGAATCCTGCCTCGGGCATGGGTGTGTATGATATCTTGAGGTTAGTTAGGTTTAAGTAGTTCGAAGTCTAGGGGACTGATGACCTCAGATGTTAAGTCCCATAGTGCTTAGAGCCATTTGAACCATTTGAACGTGATTGACGGAAATAATGGGAACATATAAATTTGTACGAGGAGACGGTGATTTGAAAACCTACTTCCGGTACAAATTTCAGCCCTTTCCTTCAAAGATGCCTAGCGTTAGGGTCTCTTTCGATTTGTGACGAACCATCATAAATTCCCCTGGTTCGGTCGCAGCCGGGTTTAACTTGCGTGTGCCGGAATTCCCGTGTGCCACTGTTGTTTGTAGTGGACACTGGAGCGCAGTAAACTGGCTGTAGGTGTAAACAACGCAGCATTCCAGTCTGTCGACTTATTACATCAGAAAGGCGGAATGGCAAACCGGCCAGTACCGGCGTGGAAATCTCCATATCGCTCAAATGTTGGAGCAGTTCCACGACGTGAATAAACACGAAAATCGAGTTGCAGAAGAAGTTTACGGAAAGGTTCTCTGGATATGGAAACATACTCACCTTAAGTCGTGAGCATTAATACTGCAACTCTAGCAGAGTAACAAAAACAGCTGTACTGTCGTTCAAAATGGTTCAGATGACTCTGAGCACTATGGGACTTAACATCTGTGGTCATCAGTCCCCTAGAACTTAGAACTACTTAAACCTAACTAACCTAAGGACATCCCACACATCCACGCCGGAGGCAGGATTCGAACCTACGACCGTAGCGGTCGCGCGGTTCTAGACTGAAGCCCCTAGAACCGCTCGGCCACTCCGGCCGGCTGTATTATCGTCATCTGTAGACTTTATGCTATATGTTGACACATTTCGACATTTTCAGTTTTTATGACGTGGCCACGACTATATTTACAAAATAGCCGATATCGATGTTTCATTTCGACTGCAACTTCTGTCATGGAATTCCTTGAAGAAGACGCAAAATCTGCTGCTGCAGCCCATCACAGACAACAGCGTACGTACTGAGAAGTGCCAGCAGAGTTAGGGGATGGGTGAAACACGGCAACAACTACAGAGCTGATCAATTCATTGGAGAAAAATAGACGTGTCACTGCGACTGACATCGTGACGAAATATGCGGTAGGACATAATGCAGTGCAGGAGATTATTCGAATTCCGCCGTAGCGAAAAGTTTATGCCCGTTGGTTGCCACATTTATACGCCGAAAAAACCTTAAATTTCACAGAAGAAACTTCATCCAAAGCTTTGTTTTATGTCTTCATCAGTCATTTGGTTCGATACGACAAGCCTCGACTTCCTCTCCCGTCGTCAAACTCTTCATCTCAGAGTACCCAGCGTCTTCAGTTATTCATAGGATATACGCCAGTCTCTGTTTTCACTTGTAGTTTTTACGAGGATCGTTCAATAAATAATGCCCGATTTTCTTTCTCAGAACATATCCATTGTTAAGAGTCAGAATTTGGTGACAATATTCATCAACATGTCTTGTCGATATCCTATTTTTCTCCATCACGTTCTACGCCAACGTTGTGGAAGAGCATGTATTCCGTGCTGGTAAAAGCTCTTGCCTTGTATGCATAGCTATGTTTTCATTGCATGACTGATACACTCGTCATCTTCAAAGTGTGTTCCCCGTTCAGAATCTTTAAGCGGCCCAAAGAGATAGAAGTCCGAGGATGCCAGGTCTGGACTGTAGGGTGGGAGAGGCAACGATGTCCAACCCAATTTGGCGATGTGTTCCCGGGTTCTCAGACTTGTGTGT
This sequence comes from Schistocerca gregaria, assembly GCF_023897955.1. Taxonomy (NCBI): domain Eukaryota; kingdom Metazoa; phylum Arthropoda; class Insecta; order Orthoptera; family Acrididae; genus Schistocerca; species Schistocerca gregaria. The sequence continues at coordinate 1,082,648,877 of NC_064920.1, read as the reverse complement.
GAGCGTTCATTATCGTGTTTGAGCAAGATTTCTGCTGGGTTCTTGTCCGATCGAACACGTCGGAAACAGTTCTTGAGTTTATTCAGAGTCTCCACATATGCCTCTGAATGAATAGTTGACTCTCTTGGCCTCACATGCACGAGAATGACGCCATCACAATACCAGGAGACTGTCACCGTGAGTTTTCCGCAGAAGGAGTTGCCTTTAATTTCTTCTTTTGTGGTGAATGGGGATGATGCCACTCCATGGACTGCCTTTTTGTTTCGGGCGCAAAATAGTGCACCCAGCTTTCGGCCCCCGTAAGGATCCGTACAGAAAGGCTTCTCCGTCGGTCTCAAAACGCTCCAACAATTCAGATGAAATGGCCTTTCTTTGAATCTTGTGGTCCGCTGTGAGCATTCGTAGAACCCATCGTGAGCACCTCTTTGAATATCTGAGAGTATCGATCATTGCCATTCCCTGTACATACTATAAATTTGGACGAAATTGATAATGACGAGCAGATGCGGTCCCCTTGTAAGTGAGCAGTATTTGACCCAGTCGTTTAATGGAGGTCGGAACACTTGCACGGAGCCTGGGCTCTTGCCGGGCTAACCGGCTGTTCACAGGTACAAGAAGTTGTAAGTAGGCTGTTTATGTGTTTGTATGTTGGTAGCGCTATGTATTAAATCTCTAACTGCTCTGTGCGCAATCTGTAAGAGACTCACTGTGGCTGGTCGGACTAGCACTTGGAGGTGAACAGCCTGCAGTGATGGAAGTTGGAGGTGAACAGCCGGCAGTGACGGAGGATAGGAGTTAATAATTAGCAGTGTGGGAGGTTTGCAGAGCGCGAGCAGACGATCTGGACGTGTCCGACTTGGAGATTGAATATTTTTCATGATTATATAATTTTTGGAACTGAATGTCACGGACGATTATATATTTTTTTGAACTGGTTGTCACATTATTAAGGTAAAAATACATTGTTTTCTTTGCAACAAAATCTTTCCTTTGATAACCACGTCCCTATCAATAGTTAGAGCCTTCAGTAGTTAGAATCTTTTATGTAGCTGGCACTATTGGTGCTCGAGGCATTGCTGTAGTTCGTATAATGAAGATTTTTGTGAGGCGAGTGACTTATGAAATGTATAGGTTATTGTCAGGATTTCTTCTTATTCAGGGCCATTCTTCTGAGTTAATTTGAAAGTAGTCAGATCCCGTTACCGTTGAATATTGTGAGTGAATGGGAGAAGTTTGAGTGGTGATTGTAGGGGCCATTCTTTTGTATTAATTATTTGAAGTCAAGTTATCATTTTTGAGCAATCAGATTGCGTTGCGCTAGGATATTGTGGGTAAGTTTTGAAATGATAATTCAGCAAAGAGACAGTACATTCAGTTTCATTCAGCAGTTTAAGAAGATTCACTTGCATTCAGCAGTAGAAGTAAAAACAGTTAAATTTCGAAGTCTAGCAGTTCAGCATAGCTGGTGATGCTCACATCAAAGCAGTGAGCAATCGCTCATCGCTTCAGGGTGGCTCATTAACGCGTTTCGTACCGAATTTATTAATGAGAACTGACAATAAAATTCAACATCTCTTTTAATATGTTGATGTTGCAAGGAACGGGAGCACCTAAGTAAGAAATACGGTATTTCTTACGACCGTTGCAGCCTTTTGATGACTGCCGTTTTAGGACGAAACTTAAATTGACATATTTATGTTACGCTACAATTTCATCTAAACGTTAAACATAAAAACATAGAATTTCGATGAATATTACCTATGCTTTCCAGTAAAGGATCAAAGTCTGGTACCACTTTTCGATTAATGTTAAATCGAAACAAGCTCTTAAGCTGAATAGCTTCTGTGGGTGGATTTGGTTCTTTTCATTGCCAAAAAAAAAAAAAATAGCATGTACATGTTAGTCTAAACATCAACACAATCGTAGCTGTAGACTTACAAAGTCGTGAAAATTTATATCGAGGAAACAGAAGTCTACGAGACTAATTTTGCTATGAAACTAATCACGCAAACATCACACAATAGATGTGTAAGTTCCAGCCGTAGTCGAATTTCCACACTGTCAAGATAACCTCGAAATCAGTAAAACTGTGCAAGGTCAAAAGCATTACGGTAACCTGAGCTAACTGCAAATGCATTCGCTGAGTACTCCTCCAGAAAATAAAAATGTATAGTACAGTGTGGCTTTTTGCACGTCGGCTTTTCGCTGTTCATCTTCCAGGTGACCATTATCTTTTGCATCAAATCTATTGTAATGTTGTTGCAAACTTAGAATTTTTCATTGTACTCAAAGTTTTGAAGCACATTAATAGAGCACTAAGCGTATGAAGACACAATCACATACAATAAAGGTATAAAATACGTTTCCTGCACTGATACGCTGACACTGCTGTGCCTGAAGTTCCTAACCCAACCACCATGCTACTTTTCATCCCTTTCAGATCAGCTATTTTCCATTTTAAGGGGAGACTCCAGCCTAAAACTGAAATGAAAAAAAATAAAAAAAAAACTTAATCGCTAGTTCACATCCTTATAGTGTTTACTCTTAGATCTCAAAACGATTTGGCTGTATTCGAAATAGAAGTACGGTCCATATACAAATTAGAAGTACGGTCCAAGAAATATTTGAAATACGGATTGCGTAATGGTCTGCGGCACATTGATAGATTCCAAAGATAATTTTTTTATTTCTGTCACCATCAAACAGAACAAGATTCACCCCGAACGTGGCATAAACTCAGACTGGGAAAAACAAGTTGGAAGATTTCCAGAAAAACTGAAGCGAAACAATTGACAGCCGCCGGATGGTGTGGCCGAGTGGTTCTAGGCGCTGCAGTCCGGAACCGCGCGACCGCTACGGTCGCAGGTTCGAATCCTGCCTCGGGCATGGATATGTGTGATGTCCTTAGGTTGGTAAGGTTTAAGTAGTTCTAAATTCTAGGGGACAGATGACCTCAGAAGTTAAGTCCCATAGTGCTGAGAGCCATTTGAACCAATTTTGAATTGGCAACCAGTTGTTGGAAATCAATTGCTTTTCTTGTTGAATATGTAAACAAAAATTTAGGGAACACACTGAAGTTCTGTTCAGTACAATCAACAAGCTCCAAGGAAAGCAGGCATTGGCTCACAATCAGATATCCCTACAACTCGTCCAGAAAACTGAGAGTAGATTTTTATTTAGAAAATTCAAGAAAAAGGCTACTTGAATCTTGAAATTACAAGAATACGCCTCATATAATTAGGAAGGCAAAACGTTAAGGTGCCGGTGAATTATATTGGGTATATGACTTGTAACATTCATCTTTTTTATGAAATGTAGAAATCTATTTTACCACAAGTTTGTTTTCTAAGCTCAGTGGCAGCTTTTTTATCATAAATATCAACCAGTGTGAATGAAATTTTTGCAGTACGTTATCTTGATGTGTTATCATACTTCTGAGCATTAATATTATCGGAGATGTAATTTGTTTATTTTATAATCACATTTATGTACGGGTCATTAAAGATAATTTAAGGCTCAAATTTGAAATAAACACTGAAAACAATATTTCTCGTAAAATGAATACACAGAACAGTTGAGCTACGTGAATGTACCTACAAAACCTGGCACGTGGAAATTGTGGTTAAGCACCAGAAGTTCGTTTTCAAGACTACCATCAAAATCATATTAAAAATTCAAAACCTGAAACCATTGAAGTCATAGACTTCAAAAATTGCCTATTGCTTCGTCTTTACATAACAGACACGATTTTAAAATTTGATTGACATCGGTAAAGTAGAAGAAAAGTTAATTTTTTTGTAGGTGGAGTCTCCCCTTAAGCACTGCGCCCCATGTACCGTGTGTTGTAGGGCTACGCCAAACCTGTTTATGGCAATTCCTCTGAAGGCAACACATGTACTTCTTCAGCGCTATCAGGCGGCCGCGCTGTGTTACGCAACGACGTCTGACCGTCCCGTCTTACTGCGAACGCTCACAACATAGGCGGCGAGCGAGGGTGGCCGCTCTTGTTGGCCTAGCCGCGTACTCGACAAACCTGCCGTAGTCCGCGTCCTGTGTTACTAGAAACTAGTTGTAACATGTGTTGAAATGCTGTAAAACTGCCATCAGTCACTTTTATGATAATTTATTTTGGCTCTACCATTTTCGTGCTGGTTTGCTCTTTTCCTAACGGAGGGAGAAAGGGTGGTTTAGTTGCACCGTCATTTGCTGCGTTTCCACTGCAAACATTTTGTATTCGGTGTCCGCCCGTACAGATTTTGATTCTAAGGATCTCTCAAGGCGAATGCTGCGAATATTCCCTAGATGAGGTATCGAATATATTGCTTCCCCCTAATTATACCTCCCGAGGAGATCACGAATGTAAAATTAGAGAGATTCGAGCGCGCACGGAGGCTTTCCGACAGTCGTTATCCCAGCGAACCACACGCGACTGGATCAGGAGAGGGATGTAATGACAGTGGCACGTAAGGTGCCCTCCACCACACGCCGTTGGGTGGCTTGCGGAGTATAAATGTAGATGTAGATATATTGAGCCACGCTGCCTCTACAGCCGTCCAAAACTACGAAATCATTGCCGGTGCAGGATTTCGTGCACGGACTGACTTCTCGATCACGTCCCATAAACGTTCGATGGGATTCATGCCAGACGATCTGGATGGCCAAATCATTCGCTCGAACTTTCCAGAATGTTCTTCGAGCCAACTGCAAAGAACTGTTGCCCAGTGACGTGGCGGATTCTCATCAACAAAAATCCCATCGTTCTTTGGGAACATGAAGTCCCCGAATGACTGCAGATGGTCTCCAAGTAGGCGAAAATAACCATTTCCAGTCAGTCATCAGTTCAGTTGGACCGGAGGATCCAGTCCATTCCATGTAAACACAGCCCACACCATTATGGAACAACCGCCAGCCTACACAGTGCCTTGTTGACAACTCGGGTCCATGGCTTTGAGTGGTCCGCCCCAAATTCGAACCCTAGCATCAGCTCCTACCAACTGAAATCAAAACTCATCTGACACGGTCACGGTTTTCTAGTCGTTTAGGGTCCAACCGATATGGTCACGAGTCCAGGAGAGGCGCTGCAGGCGATGTCGTGCTGATAGCAAAGGCACTCACGTCAGTCGTCTGCTCCCATAGCCCATTAACGCAAAATTTCCCCGCACTGTCCTAACGGATACGTTCATCGTACGTCCCACATTGATTTCTGCTGTTATTTCACGCGGTGTTGCTTGTCTGTTAGCACTGACAACTCTAAGCAAAAGCCGCTGCTCTCGGTCGTTAAGTGAAAGCCGTCGGCCACTGCGTTGTCCGTGGTGAGAGATCATGCCTGAAATTTGGTATTCTCGGCATACTCTTGACACAGTGTGTTATGTCTCTTGCAGCGGTCTCTCCGCGATATTTTCAGAAATTTTTATAAATTGTATAACTCAGTTACATATCTCGAAATATTTCTTCTTATCTTACCGATTCCTAAACTTTAATATACGATGATTATCAATGCAAAGTAGTTTCAAGCCCTATTATTCCTTGGAGCGTGCATTTACTCCATGGAATAGCTTCTCTGCTATCTATGTTTTCTCTTATGAAAAGAATTATTCAGATCTTGCCGATTAGCCGTGAAAGAACGAAGATGTATATGTATGTACTGTTGAGCTAGTCGCCATCCTGATGAGATTCTGTATGGGAAGGAATTTAATACATGAACTAAACTAAAGTAAGTGTGTTCGCGTATCATTTAACTGATTATTATTGACAGTGTCTGCTTACTACGCTGAGTTGCACGGGATCAGTGGGGAACGTCTGATTTACACTGGACGAACCTACCGTTTTGTATGCTCAAGATATCCGGTTCATTACTTTCAATAAATGGGCTGACACGGTCTTACCAGCAGATCTCCGGTCTTCCCCATGTGATCACCGAAAGTTAATAATTATTACAAATGTTTTCAGGAGATCGACTGACAATTTTCGTCGCACCGAGACTTCGAAATCGCTTCACCGCCTTATGGAATTTAAGTTATTTAAGTTAAGCTCAATTTAATCAGGATAGAACAGTATTGGACTGTGTGAAGGTGATAAGCCGGCTTTGTGAATGAAAGTTCATATACGCATGTTTTTTACTATTTTGATCAGTGAAGCTAAATCAGGCCGGTGTGAGAGAGGTTTTTAAATTTCAGATCCCAAAAAAAAATAATTAAAAGTGGCTCTCGTAATACCGAATTCCCTAACGATTTCCGAAATGTAATGTCCCATACGTCTAGCTCCAACCACCATTCCGCGCTCAGGGCTTGTTAATCTCCGTCGTTCAGCATTAATACCGTCTGAAACCTTTTCATCTGCATCGCCTGAGTAAAAATGACAGCTCCGCCAATGCATTATCCTTTCATATACCTTCTGTTTGCGACACTACCTACAGCTATATTTGTGCACATCACTATCCGGTGACTTTTGCCACCTTAGTGCACGGTGTCTCGTCGTACCAGCCGCTTCTGCCGGCTGTTTGCCGCGGCAGGAGAAAGTCCCGTGCCCCGTGGCGGGCATTCCTCTCGGCGAAAGGTCTTCCCTTGCCGCCGCCGACAACTTGCTCTCTCGCCTATTGTTCCACTCCAACTTCCAGACAGAGGGGAAAGGGTTTGTAGCGTTTTGTGTCGCTCCGGCAACGGCCACGAGTCATTGCGTATTGTTGCACTATCGAGGCAGTCAGATAGGCGCCGCATTCCTCCGTTTCCGAGAAGCATTAATACTACGAATAAATTTCTTTTGTTTCCGTCTATGATCACAAAATTGTTTGGCCCTTAGACTACATACTTCGGTCACGATGACCATCTTCAAGTCTGCAGCAAGACATGGGGAAACCAAGTACAGCTAGTAGACAGTACACATCTTAAGACTATAAAACTGTCCACAATGACAAGTATTACTTATCATAAATGAGGGAAACATGAGCTTAAAATACGACTAGGCGTACCTATTTTAAACCATGTCCTAATACAATGAAGGCTTAGTGGCATCGACAAAATATATACAAAAATCAGCTTAGCAACGCGTATTTTAAAATATATTGTAACTAGGCCACTGTGTCGACGGAGACGAACTGTTAACAGCGCTACTGTTCATAGCAAACTGCAGTACAGTAACCGCAACATACCTTTATGTCTTAAGCTCGTTAGGTGTCGTTACTGTAGGTTTATGCACATCCGTTAATCATCAAATTGTATACAATGCAATAAAATGAAGAATGCAATAGATAAAGTGTATAGTGGGCTTGCAAGAGTATGAGCTACTACAGTGAAAGAATGTAATAATTTAAAAAGGCAAAGGTGATTTTAAAATTGTTAGACAGGAAATTGGTTAAGTGATAATAGTCTATTGATACTGAGATGCTCTTGTGGTGATCTTAGAGAGCAACAATATCATACACAAGAATAAGCTTACAAAGCTAACAAACTAGTATAAAAATGACAAAATAATTACGGAAAGAAGCCGACTGGATGAAACAAACGACTGAAGCAAGTAATTAGCGCCCTCTGTTGCCATAGCCGCCGGAATACAGGCCAGGCGAGAAGGCGAAGAAGCTTAACCGCCAGAGGGTCTCACATGTCCTGCGACACGCCGTTCCAAGAGATGAATACGGAAATATTGCGCCAGTCACTTCATACGATTATCTCGCTAGTGAGTTTCATTATTTAAACGGAGCAGGGACAGTGAGTTACGAGAGTAACACGATCAACGTAAGAAAATGAAGCAAATACAAATGCCCTCTATAGTATGCAACGATCAGGCAAGTAAACCGAGTGGTTATAATTAAACTTTCACTATTTAAAACGTTATAACATGGAAACTAATTACAGCACGAGTAACAAACATTAATGTCCAGAAAATGGTGTGCATGATTTCCAACTATGCTCACCAGATGCCGTGATCAGCCGTCGTGATTCATAGTCTCACACACCTGACCAGTCGCAGTGCACTTGTTAGCGTGTCAACATGAGCTTGGACAAGAGAAGCAGGGCATTATTGGTGAAGCTCTATTATTAGAATAACAGTAATGCTGCAGCTGCACTTCGAGAATATCGTCGGCTGAAAGGGTTACGGATCGTCAGGCAGTGCGGGTGCTGTCATCACAGTTGGACGTCTCGTGGTGCACTGTACAGAAAGTGCTTCGAATCATTGTCAAATGGAATACGTATAAGATCCGTGTCATACAGGAGCTTACGGTGATCTCCGGCGGTATTCCGTAAGGTTACCGCCCTTCGATTGTGCAGTTCCCGCACTAATCGAAACGCTACGGTTTCAGGTGCCAGCCAGCCAGCCAGCCAGCCAGCCAAGCAGCAGTGGTCCAGCCGTGCAGTAGCAGTCGAGCCATGCAGCAGCATCAGCAGCAGCAGTCCCGGCCAGCAGCAGCGGTCCAGCCGGCAGCAGCCAGCCACCCCTCCAGCAGCAGCAGCAGCAGCAGCGCTCCTGGCCAGCAGCAGCAGTCCAGCCGGCAGCAGCCAGCCACCCCTCCAGCAGCAGCAGCAGCAGCAGCGGTCCAGCCGGCAGCAGCCAGCCACCCCTCCAGCAGCAGCAGCAGCAGCAGCGCTCCCAGCCAGCAGCAGCAGTCCAGCCGGCAACAACCAGCCACCCCTCCAGCAGCAGCAGCAGCAGCGGTCCAGCCGGCAGCAGCCAGCCACCCCTCCAGCAGCAGCAGCAGCAGCAGCGGTCCCGGCCAGCAGCAGCGGTCCAGCCGGCAGCAGCCAGCCACCCCTCCAGCGGCAGCAGCAGCGGTCCCGGCCAGCAGCAGCGTTCCAGCCGGCAGCAGCCAGCCACCCCTCCAGCAGCAGCAGCAGCAGCAGCAGCGGCAGCAGCAGCAGCGGCGGCCCCCGCCCCGTCTGCGGCAGCAGCAGCTGGGGCGGCGTTCCTGCCAGCCGTCGTCGGCGTCAGCGCCAGCGCCAGCAGCTCAGGACTCTGGTCCTCCTCCGTCTTCGTCCCCCTCCGTCTTCGTCTTCGTCTTCTTCCGTCTCCGTCTTCTTCCATCTCCGTCTTCGTCTCCGTCTGTTCCCAGTTTTTTCGTCGTCATGTCAGCCCCTACCACGACTACGACCACTACCACCACAGCCATAGTTTATACTCCCCCCTCCGCCGCCACCACCACCATTACATGGTGTGCTCAGTCTCACCCCCCTCTTTCCATCCCTCCACTTCTTACCCTCCCTTCGCCCTCGCTCTTTGTCGCCCCCTCTCCAGCTTCTTCCTCCCACTCCTCTCCCTCTGATCCTTTCCCCCCACTCCCCCAGCTTGTCACTGCAGCTCCAGCTATGGTGGTGGCCCGTCAGGCCATTGCCCATGCCCCACTCTCCCCATCGCCTTCGCCATCGCCGCCGCCGCCGCCGTCGCCGTCGCCTTCGCCTTCACCTTCACCTTCACCGTCACTGTCACCATCTCCGGCGCCGACTGCTGCGTCCACGCCGGGACCTGCCCTTTCCCGCCACCTCCCTATAGCTCCCATCCCTCATATCACCACCCACCCTTCTGCCGCCATTAAGCGCCCTAGTGGCACCACCACCTCCCCCGCTCCCAAAAAGGCCCCGCCCCATCCTCCTTCCTCCCCCCAGGATGCCATGGATGTCTCCCTGCCTGGCCCTGCTCCCGCCGCCTCTTCCTCCTCCTCCCCTCCTCTTTATACAAATACCACCTCTCCTGTCCCGATCCTTCCCTTCTTGAGGCCCTGAATCTCTCCCTCCTCCTCCGCCAACACTTCCCTGGTGCTCCCATCTCTCTTCTCACTCCCAGACGGGATTCCGTTCTCATTTCCTCCCCCAGCGTTACCCTCCATACCGACATCCTCTCCCGCCTCCCAGTCACCCCCATGCTTCCTTCACCAATGCTCCTTCTCCATCTCCCACCTGCCAGCATCAAACCCCGCATCGCCCGCCGACCGTCACTGCTGTGATCACTCGGCTCAGTCCGTCGATCAGAGAGGAGGAGGTGTTTGCGGAGCTCAAGGCCCATCCCACGCTGGAGGTGCGGGCGGTTCGCCGCATTTTCAACTCGACCGGCCCCACCCGCCTTATGCAGGTTTTCTCCGAGGACACTCCCTCCATTGACCATCTCCTGAAGGAGGGTGCCCTCCTCTTCCACCAGCGCTACAAGGTCGACCCCTCCCGTTCCCCTCCTCAATCCCTGCGCTGCCAGAGGTGTCTGCACTATAATGCACACCCAACAGCCGAGTCCGCGAGGCTCTCACCTGCCCGCATTGTAGACAAGCGCACTTCCTCCGGCAGTGCCCTAACCTCCAATCCCCTCCCTCCTGCAATACCTGCAATCTCCCCCATCCCACCTACTCCCAAAAGTGTAAAACCCGACCCCCTGCGACCACTCCTGAACTCACTGTACCTGCCCGTCCTCTGGACGTCCCCACCCCTCCTGGCAATTCCCCCCCCCCCACTGCTGAGGACATCATCAGGTTCCTCACCATTATCCTACAAAACGTCCACCCTTTCCAGCGCCCTCAACCCTCCAACAGGTCTCCCTCGCCGCCCATTCCATTTTCCTCTTGAAAATGTATGCCACCTACTCCAACAACCAGGCCCATTTCACCTTCTCCCGCCTTGACACCCTTGTCTAAATCCCTGTCATGGCGCAGTCAGGAACCGTGCGACCACTATGGTCGCAGGTTCGAATCCTGCCTCGGGCATGGATGTGTGTGATGTACTTAGGTTAGTTAGGTTTTTAGGTTTAAGTAGTTCTAAGTTCTAGGGGACTGATGACCTCAGCAGTTGAGTCCCATAGTGCTCAGAGCCATTTGAACCATTTGAACCCTGTCATGGCGCGACAGCACTGTATCCTTTTCAACAACATCCGCTCCCTTCCCGCTAACAAGAACCTCTTCCTGCACACCCTTGCCATCCACCGCGTGGACACCTTCCTCCTCAATGACACCTTCCTCCAACCCCACCACACAGTTCACACTTCGCCATAACCTCCTTCACCATTCTGATAATCCCCTCCCGATTGTGCGTGGCGGAGTTGCCATTAGTCACCACCGCCTGATCCCTGTCGGCTCCAACCTCTCCTTCCCGACCCCACCGAACACCTGATCCTTAGTGTCTTCTTCTCCGGCCTTACTGTTACCTGTGCCACCATCTATGTCCGCCCTAACGCCCCTGTTCCCTTCGACTTCGTCTCCCACGTTGACCGTACCTTCTCCTCCTACTTGATCGCCGCCGACCTCAACATCCACAGTCGTTCCGCCGCCCAGTTACGGCGGTGGCATCGGTTCCTCTCCTCCCTTCAAGGCGATCTCATCCCCATCCCCCAGCACACCTGTCCCGAATCCAACTCCACTCCTGATGTTGTCCTTTGCTCCGCCAACCTCCTTGGCCGCATAACGGTAGATGTCCTGGAACCTATTGATAGCGACCATCTCCCTGTCCTCCTCACCGTTTCAGACGGTCGTCGCCCCTGCCCCGACCCTCGTCATGACCCTCCCCCTTAGTACGTCAATGACTATTCCCATGCCAACTGGAATGCCTACCGGGATACCCTCTCCACCCAGGTCGATAGCCACCCCTTCACCTACCGTCACCCTGACGATGTAACCCATGCCGCCACCTTTCTCCAGCAGACCGTGTCTGAGGCCATGGAGGCCCACGTCCCTACTGTCGCCATCCACCCCCACCGTCCTACCTTACCCCCACAGGCCGTCCTCCTCCTCCAGGAATCCCGCCGTCTCTACTGTGCCTTCCTCCACACGCGTAACCCGGACACACTACGACGCCACTGACAACTCCAACGACACATTCGTAATTTGCTCGAGGCCAAGAAACGCCGGGACTGGCGACAGACATGCACCCGTTTAAATGCTACCCTGCCTATCAGCTCGTCTAAGTTCTGATCCGCCTTCCATCGCCTTACTGGAACTAAGCCCTCCCCCTACTATCCTCTTCTCTATGATGATCACCACTTCCCTGACACCCTTAGTAAGGCCAATCACTTTGCTCCTACCTGTCCGATGTATTTTCCATCCCCAATGATCCCCAGTTCGATTACTCCCTCTTCCCAGATGTCCACGACCGAAGTGACACCTCTGTCCCTCCCCTCGTGCCTGGTTTCCAGTACTTGGACAACGTTACACACACGGAACTCAATGCCCCAGTCACTACACAGGATCTCATTGCTACACTTGAAACGTCCCCTTAGAACAATTTATACAAGACTGTGCTTAAACTGACACACAATATTTTTTTTGCGCAACACAATCTGACTTTCAGTAATCCCTACAAGAGAATGGCCCTGACTAACATTAATCTACATGTTTTACAAATCACTTACCTCACAAAAATCTTCCTTACTCGAACTATTGCAATACAGCGAGCACTACTACTGCCAGCTAACTAAAAGATTCAAACTACGGAAGTCACTAACTACTGATAGGCACAGTTAGGAAATGAAAGATTTTAATAGAGAACAAACAATGTATTTACCTTAATAGTCATAATATATATAGCAGTTCATGACACCAATTCTTGCAAATTTTAAAACTCCGCCATCTCTCTCCCCACGTCCACCACTGCTGGCGGCTCACCTCCAAATGCGCAACGCTACGCGCTGTTAGCATCCAGCTGCCCAACACTACAATGGCGAGTATTACAATGCCAACCAGCCACAGACTGCACACGGCACAGCCAGTGATTTTCATACAGAGCGCTACGTGGCGGCAGAGTTACCAATAAAAAAACCTAAACAGCCTACTTACATAGCCCCCATGCTCCCCACAAAAAATTTTACAAATTGTTTTGGGCACTGACCAATAATGATTTGATAAAATTTTTCATAATTACAATAACAAAGATATCAAATGCACACACTTACTGATACAATGTTGGTCAAAAGCTAAAATTTTCTCACAGTCCATAAAGACAGTCCTGATCGTTCATCACAGTAAAATTGCAGAGTTTTTCTCAAAGTCTGAGCAATAAAAGAAACTGCACTTGGAAGTAGTGGATTTCTAAGCAGTCTTGAAAAAGTAGTGTTGTCCTTCCAACGGAAAGACAGAGCTGACTCTTGACATGCACACAGGTAATGGGCCACAGCAGAGTCAGTCGACGTTGAAGACTATCGGTAGGTAGGTCATCACAGAGTAGACCCATTGTAGTCCTGGTAGAGATTACGGTATTGTTGGGCCACCAGAGGTGCAGACCCACTTCAGTCCTTGTAGAAATAATGGTATTGGTGGGCCATCAAAGATGCAGACCAACTGTAGTCCATGTAGAGATGGCCAGCAGCCATCTGTTGCTACTGTGTAGGTGCACAATCACCGTCGAAGAGTCTTGTGCAGAATATAGCAAGTCCATAAACCACCACTTGTGCACGCGCAAAATTTTTGGAATTGTCCTTAGAACCAGCAATGCTGTTGTCCAGTCCCTTGCTGAATTATTAACACACGTGCAAACACTATCAGTTCTTCTTCTCACATATTGTCTATATAATATGACCAACAGAAACGTGTGCAGTGAAATGTAATTTACAAGTTACTTAATTTGATGAACTGGTGTCAATTACAATTTTCTAACACGAGAATACAATATCAAAGGTACAAAATATATCATTAAAGAACATAATGGTACAGATACCATTTGCAGTAAAACAGGCTTTACAAAAGAATCGAAATAACAAATACATCAGTGTTACAAAAATTATGACATAAGTACATACATAAAAGATCAGAATAACTTTTGAAACATCAACTTCACACATATGCATTAAAACAGAACAGATAAATAATGTCTTAACATCTTTACAAAGTAAATAACATATTATTAATGCAAATTATATTTGAGGGTAACAGTATTCCTCATCATAGTGATGTAGCTTAGTATTAGAAGAGAAAAAATTCTATGAAACAGTACACAGAGACAGGAAGAAAATAAATACACAAGGGTACACAAACACATAGTGGGATAACACAAAAGGAAAGGACAGGGTTTGTTTTCAGTGTAACATTTGGTACTGCAGTCCAACTCAAAACTTCATTCTGTAGATCTTTCGTCATATCTCAACATTTGTTTCCACCAAAAATATCCTATCCAAGCATGCTTTCTGTATTTTGTTCACATCCTCTTTCAAAAATCGTTTTTATCCACTGTACACTGCTTTTTTTTGGCCAAATCATTTCTTATAGCTTCTCAATGCATTTCTTCCAATTCATCACAACTCGTTCTCATTTATAACCTACCCCATCTTAAGCTAACTTAAAGCTACTGAGCTCAGATGCTAAACTATGGACGAGGCAATGCAGCAGCACAAAACAATTAATACAAACAGCAATAACAAAAAACAATGGAAACTGGCAAAGCAAGCAGCAGTAAATGTAATAACTTATATCTAAACATGACAAACCCACAAGCAGAAAAAAATAGTACACTAAAGACAACAATGCAGATAAGGGAAAGTTATAATCACATCTTAATGTCTATGTAATTAAAGTGGTGCACCACAAAAACTAATGCTACAACAAATTACCAAGTACTTGAAAAGAAAATTATATATAGAGTTACTGTTATTAGTCGCTTCTTATTGCTCTTTCCATTCCAAAAGCTCCTTTTCGAAGAATGTGGATCATAAAATAATTATTTAATAGATCTGTTGACAGAAAGTGTTCACATTAGCAAATGCATTTAATTTTATTTTATAAAACCAATGGTGCAACACAGCTGGAAAACAGATATCAAATGAAATAAGCAACTATGTACAAAGCATAAAAATATCATTCATTAGTCATGTGACATTTTATAAGTTAGTAGAATTCTCTCAACTCTCGTAGAAAGACGTTTGTTATAATCAGGTGTCAGATGTAAGTATCTTTCCAAGTAATGGGCGTGTCGTATTTGCGATGCTTTCTACAAAGGAATGTCAATAGGGAGGATAATGCCCTTTTTTTTTCTCCACCTAATGGCTACGACTACCTCTCAGCCGGGCGCCCAAAACGCATTACGTCAAGGTCACTTACCTTTCTTACTGAAATATTTATGACAGCAGTTTCCGCTACAGTGGCAGTCTCATATAAAAAAATTCACAGGTCAAGAATTTGCGTTACAAATCTGTAGAAATAAAATCATTTAAATATATAGTGTCCAAAAAAATTTCGCCAGCATAGTGATGCATTCACGCATATACACACATTTCATAACTCTTAAAGTACGATTCTTGGTTTCCAACCACCTTTTTCACAAACCAGAGTCCCTAACCACTACTCATTATTCCTTACCTTATTCGTCACACTTCTTCAATATTTCATCATAACAGACACATAGCATAATCAAATAAGTCATATAGCATCAGCTTATTGATCATAAATATACCGCAACAGCGTAATACACATCGTCATGATAACATCATAAAACCTCACCCAAATCTCAAAATCGTCGTAGCTTCTTCCAATAATTTCAAAACCTAAAAAAAATTCTCTGCTGATGTCAAAAGTGTCATCTGCCTCAAAAGTACCTTAAAAAGCATGATCCCATACCAAATACATCATTGAAAGCTCTCATAGTATCACAATGGTTCCGAAAAAATATGAACATTACACAAAGTACAGACAAAATTGAAATTTCATAAGTGTGAAATTATCCACGTGCGTAATTGCTTAAACATGTGTCACTCACGTAGTAAAGAGGTGTTTGTTTCTCCCAGTGAAATGATCAGATAGCTGTGTAATTTATGTGTTAGAGAAATATGGTACCGATGTGTAAAGTTGTATAAGCAAATACTATATTAGCTAGGGCTCCTTGTGCTTGCCATACACATGGTACACAAAGTAGTCGTGTACCCCATGAGGATTAATGTAATTATATCCTCAGGTGTTGCCGATTACAGCAATGGAATGAAATGTATCACGGAAAACCTTTGTATCATTGTACTTCAAGTATCTTTAAAAATAAATGTTTTAAGTACAAAATTAATCACTCAACTACGTGTACTGTAGCGCTAAACTATGCGTCGTGTTGTAAGATAATCTCTGTGGAAGTGTCGTAGTTATAGTCCTCCGAAAGTTAAGTTCTGCAGAAGTAAATGTACTTACCTCATGATAAACAAAAGTGAAATGCTTTGCGTATAGATATCGTAGTTACTACGCTTATTGCCGTGATGAAGTAAGTACTGTACTGTAACGTATTGTTGTGCTACAGGAAAGGCTGTCGCATTGTAGCTATACCACAAAGTTACTACTAAAACATGTTTTCCTTTCCAGAAGAATTCAGAAAAACTGTGCAGATATAAAACAGATACAGTGCAAAAGCAACATTGTAAATTGTCACTCATTAGTAGCGTCGTGATAAAATCGTGTGGCTGTCACATAAACTAACCACTGTGTCATCTGGTATCTCACAGAAGGTACTTTAAATCCAGAATGTACTTTCAAGTAAACCAAAATGTTGCATTAAAATCTCATTAGCAATACTGGTAAATGTTCTAAGTATGTGAGCCTTATAGTCGTTATGTAATCGTGCAACTAACAAGCAAGAATGTACACACGAAATAACACAGTGATGTCTGTTCACAATGCACTCGTAAATACTGTCTAAATATGTTCCGTAGGTTCTAGACTGGATAGTGAACTTCAAAACATTGTTGCATGTTAACAGTTTCTAAGTGTGACAAAGCATACTAGAAATTTGAAGTGAAATGTTTTATGGCAAAGACAAAGTTAAAAAGCAGATTATCTTTCAATAAACGGTTTTACATGTGAAATGTGGTGTAAAACTTTACTCTTCCTAGTACGCAGAGTTTCAACTTCAACGCAATTATCATGTGGTATACGTCGGATTCTGTAAGGTCCATTGTAAACTAGAAAGAATTTGTGACTCAAGTGTTTCTTCTTATGTGACAATGGATGAGCTTTAATGAGAACTTTCTGACCAATATATAATTTCTTTGCATTTGCTTTACCGTGTAATTTTCTCCTTTTGTCTGCAGCAGAATTTATATTTTTAATAGCCAAATCAATTATGTCTTTTGTCGAAGTTTACGTGTATTCGGAAAAGGTACAAGCTCTCTGATTCTGTTTGGTGGTTCTTTATTCTTCAATACAAGAACAGGTGGTAAAGCAGTGGAGTCATGAGGCATTTCATTCAGCACGTTTTGAAATAAGTGTAAATATCTGTCCAATGCTGATGCTTTCTGTGACAATAAAGTCTGCAAAGCTTATTGATTTCTTTCATAATCCGTTCAGACGGGTTACAATGTGGTGAGTACAATGAAATAAAAACATTTGATTTTATGGTTACGAAGCATGCGTGACCAAACAGCAGATCTGAATTCCGGTCCGTTATCTGAAATGACTTTACTAACGTGTCCAACTTCACGTAAGAAATTTTTAACAAAGGCGTTGGATACAGACCGTCCAGTGGCTTTACGTAACGGAGTGAAAGAAACAAATTTTGAAGTAAGTTCAACAGCGACTAGAACGTACGAAAATCCATTAGATGTTCTGACAAGAGGTCCCAAGAGATCAATAGCAGCAAATTCTTTTAATTTAGAAGGAATGATAGGTAACAATGGAGCACGATGAGAGACAGTAGATGGTTTCGCCTTTTGACAAAGTTTACAAATAGACAAGACTCTTCGAATTCTCTTTTCCATATTATTAAAATAACAAGTCGTTCGAAGAATATGATAACATTTTCGTGGACCAAAATGTGCATAGCAGAAATGAATGTACCAAATGAGCTTATTAACAAAATCGTCTGGAATGCAAAGTACCCATAGCTTGTCATCAACAGTGCAGCGTTTGAACAGTATGTTGTTTCTAACCAGATAATAATGCCGAATCTGTGTGTGTGTCTTTTCATGCCATTTACTTTTGATGTCTTTCCAAATCGGATCTTTATCTTGTTCATGAGCAATGTCCTTTAAAGATGTGGTGATGAAGTTTTCAAAGGCGACTTTCTGGATGTAAAGAATACTGAAATTTCTCTCGAGGTTGCTTTCTGTGTTACTTTTCTCAAGCCCAGCCGGTGCGCGTGACAGTGCGTCCGCAACAATGTTCTCCTTGCCAGGAATGTAGACTATTGTGAAGTGGAATTCTTGCAGAAACAATGCCCAACGTTTTAACCTGTCATGATTTAATTTTGAAGACATAAGAAATTGTAATTCACGATGGTCACTGTATACTTTTACGTGCTTACCATAAAGAAAGAAACGGAATTTGTTAAATGCCCAAACGATAGCTAAAGCTTCTAATTCAGTAACGGAATAATTTTTTTTCAGATTTTGTTAGCACTCGGCTAGCAAAAGCAATGGTTTTCTGAACAGTAATGTCATTTTCTGTGGCTTCTTGAAATAAATGGGCACCCAGACCGACTTTAGAAGAATCCGTGCTAAGGCAAAAATCTTGTGAGAGATCTGGATGAGCTAGTATTGGCGCGTTAAGTAACGAATCTTTCAAAGAATTGAATTCCAACTGTGCTTGTTCGTCCCAGTTCCAAATAGTATTTTTTCCAGTGAGAGAACAAAGTTTTGGTGCAACTAGAATTTGCATATTCAGAAAACGACGGTAAAAATTTACGAGACCTAGAAAACTGCGGACTTGTTTTTTTGTGGATGGAACTGGAATGGCTCTGATTGCTTCTAACTTTTCAGGATCCGGCTGGATGCCTTCAGAAGAAATAATATGTCCCAAAAACTTCACTTTTGTCCTACCGAATTCAGACTTTTCCAAGTTAACTGTAATTCCAGATTCTGCAAAAATATGTAACACGCTGTTGAGGATGCGATTATGTTGTTCCCATGAGGCTTCTGCTATCAGAATATCGTCCACATATAAGGTGATGTGACGTTTTAAGAGCTCAGGTAATATGGAATTTAGCCCGCGAATGAATGCTGCCGAGGAAATGTTCAAACCAAAAGGAAGTTTCCGAAACTGATAACAAACGCCGAAACAAAGGAAAGCTGTGTATTTTCTACATTCTGGATGAAGTTCGATCTGATAAAAGCTCGATCTGAGATCAATGGAAGACAACACTTTTACACCATTAAAATTTTGAAGAAGTTCTTCCAACGTTTGCGGCCTGTCTGTTTCAGGAATAATGATAGTATTGATTTGTCTCGAATCTAAGACAAGCCTGATCGATCCATTTTTCTTCTCAACAACATGTAATGGATTGTTGTATGAGCTTACTGCAGGCTCAATAATGCCGTCGTCAAGCATAGATTGTATTTCTGTTCTAACACGGTCCCTATAATGCGCTGGAATTACGTATGGTCTAACACAAAATTTAGTATGCTCACGAACACGAAATTGGTATTGAAATCCCTTGATTGTTCCTGTTTTGTGAGTAAAAACTGTGGAATGTGCTTGTAAAATCTCAAAAAGGTCCTGCCTATCAGTGTCATTACAATTCTCAATTGTTTGAATTTTATTTTGAATTAACTCATTAGTTTCAATTGTGCCGTCGATATCATCCTTGTCAGTACTTGCAGAGCGACTGTTAGTGTCTAGTTCCGTAGAAAATTCCGAACTGTTGTCTAACAGAAGGTAAAGCCGATTAATTTCCTCGTCATGGTTTGAGAGCCAATCTTCAAAATTCAAAACTATTGACTTACCTTCTTTCTCTAAACTTATTTCAGCATCGTGAAAGTTTAAGATTGCTTTGTATTCATTCAAAAAGTCTACTCCCAGTATAATTTCCGTCGACAACAATGGAACAATAAGAAAGTTCATAGAGAAGCTGTGGCTCTGACAAAAGAATTCTAAGTTGGTTTGTTGGCGTGCATCTACACTTTTTCCAATGACTGCACCTTGTAATTTAATCTTGCGTAACGGAAGTGTGGGGCAATCGTTCGATTTGTTGCATTTGCTAAAAGCTGTTTCACTAATTACTGAAATGGGACTGCCTGAGTCAAGTACTGCCGTAAATTTTACGACATTTACAGTAATGTGAATCACAGGATGTGCAATGTTGTTATGTTTTACGTCGTGTTCCTGGAGTAATATGTCCCTAATATCTTCCATTTTAACGTAATTACTAGCTACGGCAGCTGCGTCGTCAGTTTCATAAGTACGTTTTGAGGCTGCCAGCGGTATGTGTCATTGCCTATTGTGTCTTTGTTGGTGCGCGTCGTTATTGGGATTTAGAGACCTAACTTCTACAAATTCACCTTGTCGAGAGGGCCCTGCTCTGTTTGATTCCCGCCAGTTCTGCTGCAATTCAGGCCTGTCGTTACGATCATATCGTCTGTCGTCATGTCGGTAGATTCCATAGTTTCTTTCTTGTCGGTAACGTGGTGGAGAATTTCTCTCTGAATCGTAAGTGCGCGCTGGACCGTTGCGTCTAAAGTTATTCTGTCTCCCTTGATAGTAATTATTTTGGTTCCCATATTGTCTGTTTCTCTGATAGTCTCTGTGATAGTCATTACCGCGGAGAGGTGACCTTTCCCTGTAATTATTACTACTCTGCCAACGGTTGTCATACGGGTGGTGTCTGTTTTGGTCACGATTTGTATTGTGAGAATAGCCTTGTCGTGTCCAGTTATTATTTCTTTCATCGCGGAATTTCGACGGATGTGACGTGTAATTGTTCCTGTTTTCGCGTTCCGCGATTGTCAGTGTCAATTTCTAATTCTTGTAAGAGTCCCTGAAAAGCTTCAATGTCGTCTTTGCAACGGCCTGCCAAAATAATAATATGCTGTAAATGTTCAGGCAATTTGATTAAGCAAATGCGGATGAGTTCTGACGGGCTGTATGGGTCTGACAGGTACTGATTCTTGTGCAACATGTCTTCAAAATATTTCACAAGACTGGAAAATTCAGATTGTTCGAAATGTTTCATCATCATGATGCCATGTTTTACTCGGTCTTGTGTGGCTTGGGACAAATATGCTGAGCGGAAGGCATGGTAAAATTCTCCTTCACTGTGGCAGTCGTGAATGACCGATCGCATTCTTACAGCTGGTTCATTCTCTAAGTAGCCACACATAAATTCTAATCTGTGCTCTAGTGACCAGTTGGGAGGAAAACAATGAGAGAATTGATGGAGCCAGGCTTGTGGATGAATGTCGTTGCCAGAATTCTTAAATGTTTTGAATTTACGTGTAGTAATGAACAGCTTATAGCCATAATCATCGTGTCGGCGGGTCGCATATCGGTCATTGTTACGTCGTTTCGGCGGTTCCATCTCAAAATTCAGTGTACTTTGCCAATTTCTTTCATAATCTCCAAAGTGCCCTGTGTTGTTATTTTGTGGCAGTTCCGTATTTTTATGTCCCTCTTCCCGTATTGGAGTGCGAGTGTCCTCTGAAATACGTAATTCTTGTATTACCTGTGTCAACTGATCTTGTACTTCCCGGATTTCTCTTTGGTGTTGCGTATTAATTTGATTCTGATTTTCTTTGAATTTCCTAATTTGTTCGAACTCTTCTGTGTCATTAAAGACTACCGGTTTTGTGTCATTCAGATTATCATCTACCTTCGTAGATAAATTAGTGAACTGATCCGAAAGTTCGGCTACTTTCTCCGATAGTGAACACATTTCCTCAGTGCGTTTTTCTGAACCAAGTTTCAGAGTGTCCATTTGTGTTGAAATCGAATCTACTGTGTCCTTTAAGTTTTCCTGAGTTCTTGCAAGTTGCGTAACCGAATCGGTGGATGCAACTGAGTCCATTTTAGCTTGCAAGGTGTCGTGATTTTCACGAACAACAGTGTGCAATTCTTTTATGGCTGCTTCGTGATTCAGTAATGAGTTTTCATGCCGCGAAAAAATAGGTTGAAAATGCTCACAAATTTGTGTTTTTACGTCATTACAGATTTTTTGATATTTCGATTCAATGTTATGTAACTCAGTAGTTAAATCTTCACGTGTTTGTTCAAGTGTGGTGTCTAACTTCCGAAGATTATGTTCCATTGTGTCCAACTGTTGCTGTGTTTGTCTCTGATTTTGTTCCATTGTGTCTAACTTTTAAAGATTATGTTCCATTGTGTCTAACTTTTGAAGCTTTTGCTGTGTCTGTCTCTGATTTTGTTCCATTCTGTCTAACTTTTGAAGATTTTGCCCCATTTGTTTCTGATTTTGTTCCATTTGTTGCATTAATTGCAATAATAATGTATTAGTATCTGGAATCTATTTTTCTATGCTTTTTGGCAGTGCATTTTCACCAGCAACATTTACATTTTGACAGGCAGAAAATGTGTCTTGACTTATTGGAGAAAACTGTGAGGACCCATAACCTAAGTCTACAGTATTTGCAATATTGTGTTCTGTCATTTCGGATTCCTGAGGCGAGCTGTTGCCGACTGATCGATCGATAATTGTTCCCTGTTCACTACTTGTTTCATTGTCTACACCATTATTTGCCGCCCGCTCCATTTCCCTATGCACAATTACCAAATTACTACTTCGAATGTCTGTTAATTCACTACACATTGGTGCTGATAAACGACGCTCGTCGTCACTATTATTTCTCAGTTTACTTTGGAGCCTAGTGTTACGTTTTTCACACGCCATTATTGTCACAATATTTCACACGATAACACATAAAAGCACAATTTGAAGAACAAAAATAAGAGAACACATTAACATAGCACGGAAAATAATATCTAGTTAATTGCAAGCGCAGCTGCGAAATACTTGGTGCAACTCTACATGCATGCCACAACTGTTGTACTGTACAACAATGAAAGACTACAACTACAAAGGAAATTCTCTCTATGATTACGCGCTAGCAATAAAAAAATCTACATTAATTACACAAACTACAAGAAAAAATCAGAAGATTCCAGTGAGGTATCCTCGGCTAAGGGTCGACATATGAAACGTTCCCTTCCAAAAATTTATACAAGACTGTGCTTAAACTGACACACAATATTTTTTTTGCGCAACGCAATCTGACTTTCAGTAATCCCTACAAGAGAATGGCCCTGACTAACATTAATCTACATGTTTCACAAATCACTTACCTCACAAAAATCTTCGTTACTCGAACTACTGCAATACAGCGAGCACCACTACTGCCAGCTAACTAAAAGATTCAAACTACGGAAGTCACTAACTACTGATAGGCACAGTTAGGAAATGAAAGATTTTAATAGAGAACAAACAATGTATTTACCTTAATAGTCATAATATATATAGCAGTTCATGACACCAATTCTTACAAATTTTAAAACTCCGCCATTTCTCTCCCCACGTCCACCACTGCTGGCGGCTCACCTCCAAATGCGCAACGCTACGCGCTGTTAGCATCCAGCTGCCCAACACTACAATGGCGGGTATTACAATGCCAACCAGCCACAAACTGCACACGGCACAGCCAGTGATTTTCATACAGAGCGCTACGTGGCGGTGGCGTTACCAATAAAAAAAACCTAAACAGCCTACTTACACACTCCGCGCAAAATGCAACACCACTCCTGGTCACGATCGTGTCACCTATAGTCACGTTCGTGATGCTCCTGCCTCTTTCCTCTCCACCTTGGCCAGGCTCTACAATGTAGTCCTGTCCACCGGTTACTACCCCGACCTGTGGAAAACCTTCCGTATCCTGATGTTCCTTAAACCTGGCAAACCACCATCCGCCGTCTCTTCCTACCATCCCATTAGCCTTACCTCGGTCTTCAGCAAGGTCCTGGAATCTATCCTCACCCGCCGCATCCACCAGCATCTCCGCCAGCACCGCCTCCTTCCAGTTACCCAGTGTGGCTTTCGGCCGTCCTTCTCTTCCGACGACGTTCTCCTTCAGCTCACTCATCTCCTTTCCGACTAGCTTAATTCCCGTCGCTCCGCTATGTTCCTCTCCCTGGACCTCGATCGATCTTATGACCGCATATGGCATTCCGGTCTCCTCTTCAAGCTCCAAACCTTCGCCCTTCCCATTAACTACGTCCGTCTGATCGGCTCCTTTCTCTCCGACCATCCTTCCTACGTCACCATCCATAACACGGATTCCTACACCTTTTTTCCCTCCGCCGGTGTGCCCCAAGGCTCCGTCCTCTCCCCCCTTCTGTACCTTTTGTATACGGCGGACATGCCGCCGCCGTCACCCCCCATCCACCTTCTCCAGTTTGCCGATGACACCGCCTTCCTTGCCCTTGCCCCCACCCTGCAGCGCTCCCAACACCTTCTCCAATCACATCTTGACAGGTTCACCGCTTGGTGCAACCAGTGGTTGCTCAAGGTCAGTCCCTCCAAAACCCAGGCGATCATTGTAGGCAAAACCACCCCTTCCTTCCGCCTCCTTGATTTCTATCTCACCATCTATGGCCATCCTATCGCCCTCACTCCCACCCTCAAGTACCTTGGCGTCACCCTCGACCGTCGCCTCTCCTGAGCCCCCCCATCTCCGAACAATCCAAGCCAAGGCACACTCCCGACTCCATCTCCTCAAGCTCCTTTCGGGCCGTACGTGGGGTCTGGACCCCTCTACCATCCTCCACACCTATAAATCCCTTATCCGCCCTATCCTTTGCTACACCCATCCAGCCTGGATCTCCGCACCCCCTACCTTTTATAAATCCCTTCAAATCCTAGAATGCCATGCTCTCCGACTCGCCTATCGCATCCGTCTCCCCTGCCCCATGCGGATCCTGTACAATCTCATTCCTTTCCCCCACCTCCTCCTTTTCCTTGAAAGGATACGGATCCTGTACACCTCCCACAAACTCGACCCTCCTCACCCACTTGTATTGCCCATCCTCTCCTACCCCCGCCCGCTGCCGCACCTGTATTCCCACATCCCACCCAGTCTCCATCTCTCCACCCTCCTAACCCTCTCCCAAGGTGGCTTCCGCCAGCTCCCCCTCCCTGATGATGTTCTCCTCCCCTCCATATACCCCTCCTACCAACTTTGATCCTCCTTCCCTCTTCCTGTGTCTGTTCCTTTGGGCACCCTCCCTCCCTCCTCCCTTTCTCCCCACTCCTCCCCTGGGCTTCCCCTCCCCTGTCCCTCTACTCCTCCTCCCAACTCCTCAGCCACTGGCTTCTTTGTTCTCCCCTCTCAACCCCCCCCCCCCCCGCCCTTCTTCCCCTCTTGGCAGGTCCCCGGACTCGCACAAGCTACATGGACTTTCGCGCGCTGTAGATCATCGCCATCAGTGTCTCGTGTGTGCCGTCGTGTTTAGTGTTCAGTGTTCACCGTCGCACTCCATCGTTCACCTGTGCCGTCATCGTCTTCAGTTTTTGTGCGTCGCATCAACAGTTTCAAGTGTGGATTATCGTCGAGTGTGAACGGCTCCGTGTTTGTCTTTCTGTGTCAACTGTTTTCTTGCCCACCGTTCTGTAACCTATGTATATTCTTTCTGTATTTCCTCATTGTGTATCCTCTGGCTGAAGAGCAGCATAGAACGCTGCTGAGAGCCTGCCTGTTGTACAGGTTTTAAAATTACAATAAAGAGAAAAAAACAGCAGCTTACGCCACAGGACGCACAACGACGTGTTGACTTCGCTCTCCACTTTCTCGCAAGGATTGAAGTTGACGAGTGCTGGCCCTGGACCATCCTATGGACAGACGAAGTTCCTTTTTCTCTGACGGGTGAGGTGAATACACAGAATTGCCGAGTATAGGGATCTTCACCTCCAGCGATTGTGCATGACGTTCCTCTGTATGGTGAACGTGTCGCCGTATGGTGTGGCTTCACGGCCACGTTCATCATTGGCCCATTCTCTTTTTGAACACGTTGGCGCTCAAGGCCCAAAGACTTGCATTGGCCAGCGTTAATGCGATATGCTTCGCCAGCATGTCATACCCGCCCTACTGGAGAGAGACGCATTGAACCCAACAGTTTTATTGCAAGATGGGGCACCACCGCACGTCGCTCGTGAAGTTCACCTGCTTCCCCGAAACACATTTGGAAACGATTCAATTGTCAGCCGATGGTTTCCAAATGGTTGGCCGGCATGATCACCTGATCTCACTCCCTGTGATTTCTGATAGTGGGAGTACCCGAAGGACCGGGTTTGCCAGGGGTCCATTCATATGTGTGCTGATTTGAAGCGCAGCATATCAAGTGATGTAGCCAGCATACCTACGGACATGCGTCGTCTGCTGTGCAGAATGCTGTCCTGAGCTTTCATACTCTCTTGGTCACTGATGGGCGCCATATTGAGCCCCTTTTGCACCAGTTATAGTACTGGTATGTAATGGTTCAAATGGTTCAGAAGGCACTGAGCACTATGGGACTTAACATCAGAGGTCATCAATCCCCTAGAACTTAGAACTACTTGAACCTAACTAACCTAAGGACATCATACACATCCATGCCCAAGGCACGATTCGAACTTGCGACGGTAGCGGTCGCGCGGTTCCAGACTGACGCACCTAGAACCGCTCGGCCACACCGGCCGGCTATGTAATGGTATGATGTACCCTAGCAGCACATTAAAAGTGCATCAATTGAATTGATTCTGCATTATTTCTCCTCCTCATGTTCTTGACATCAATGCTACCAAGTTTGGTACGCGTGCGGTATTTAGTTTCCGCGCTGTAACGCGTTAAATAGGGATAGATTAATTACAACCACCCAGTACATAAGAGAGGCATTCTGAGATTCTCATCTACTTCATTTAGCTGCTACTGGAAAAGAACTAACACTTTGCAAAATTCTAATAAGATCTTCTGTTTTTCTCTTTCAGATCTAACAACCGCCCCCCCCCCCCGGCCCCCCCTCCGCTCCCCCCCGCCCCCCCCCCCCCCCCAAGGAGCAGGCAGAGGCACTCTGCATCACGGAGAGGTTTTCTGCAAAAATTGCGAGAGCGTACGTTCCGGGAAGTTGCAGGCAAGATATTAATTACTTCCTCCGGAAAAGATGTCGGGCAATGATCGTGACGAGCAAATGAGAAAAATTACAGTTAATATGGAGGTTTACTAGAAATCATTCTTTCTACACAATATTCGTCAATGGAACAGTGAAGGCGGAAGACCAGACAGAGGTACCATAAATAGCCTATCCGCACACCGTAAGGTGGATGCTGAGCGTAGATGTAGATGTAGATATAGGAGTAGTTGTCAGTTTAGATATAAGTATGCACTTGGGAGATCGCTGGCGTCCACCTTAAACCGTCTAGCAGTAAAGCTTTCGCATCACCTCCTGTCACGCTTTCTCTTGAGTCAGACAATCCTGTGACCGCTCGTGCTGCCCTTCTGTGTGTATGTCCAGTATCCACTGTTACCGCTGCTTCGGATGTGTCCCATTTGTTTGAGCAGTATTCAGCAATGGGTAGCAAGATTATTTTGCCAGCAATTATCTTTGTAGACCGATTGCTTCCGCCCCACATCCTAGAAATAAACCAAGCCTGCCATCTGCTTATGTACGGTACGACGAAGCCTGTGTCATCGTTTCATTTCACGTCCCTACAAAAGTGTTAGAGCCAGGTATTTGTATGAGCTGACCGATAACAGCGTTATGTCAGACGAAGTCCTTGACTGTCGAGGATTTTAACAGCCCACAGCCCACAGAGAACCAGGAAGCGTTTTTGTCTTTTTTAGTGTGTTTTATTGTTATATTTTATGTAGTTTGTTACACAGAAAAAAGGAAATGGCATTGCCGCAGTGGATCCACCGGTTCCCGTGAGATCACCGAAGTTAAGCGCTGTCGGGCGTTGGCTGGCACTTGGATGGGTGACCATCCAGGCCACCACGTGCTGTTGCCATTTTTCGGGGCGCACTCAGCCTCGTGATGCCAATTGAGGAGCTACTCGACCGAATAGTAGCGACTGTGGTCAAGAATACCATCATAACGACCGGGAGAGTGGTGTGCTGACCACACACCCCTCCTATCCACATCCTCAACAGAGGATGACACGGCGGTCGGATGGTCCCGATGGGCCACTTGCGGCCTGACGACGGAGTGCTTGTCACACCGAAAATGCTGATAAAATACCTTTAGCACCATCCAAAATTTCTCGCCGTTTAATATCGTCTGATAACTTGTACAGTAATTCTGATTCTGAATATGTAAGCTTTATTACATAAACTATATTTTATACATTATCGATGTAATAGTTTATTTATTTCTGTCTGTTTATAATTGATTGTAATTATAATGTAACTATTGTAAATTGCTGGGTAAGGCCAAGGGAACCTTATTGTAATCTATCGACAGCAACGACGAAATGGCAGTAGCTGTGCCCTTGTTTATCTTCGCGTATGTAGAGTGTCTGTCGCCCTGCGAGCAGAAAGGAGGCAGAGCAGCTTGAGTCATGAAAGAGTGCGGAAGTGTTTGTTGGGCGCTCCCGCAGGCTCGGCGTGCAGCTACGGTCGCGCCAGTGTACGCGCGCCAAATTCGTTAACCCGCGAGCACGGTAGGAGTGGATAGGAGGAAGAAGCTGCTGTTCCAACTGTTGCCTGTCCCATAATTATCCGTGGCTCTGGAGACGACTCGGGGCTCTCATCCAGCAGCAGCAACAGCGGCAGCTGAGCAATGTCGTCGGGCACATTCTTCATCGTCCGCACAGCTACATCGTGAGGCCGTAAAGTGACAGATGAAGTATTGTAGAAGCATTACCCAGAGACATTTATTTCACAAAGTATCACTAACTTGAATAATAACCTGCAATTGAAACTTCCTGGCAGACTAAAACATTGTGCCGGACCGAGACTCGAACTCGGGACCTTTGCCTTTCGCGGGCAAGTGTTCTACCATCTCATTTTGTTCGCTTTCGTTCGTTGCATCTGCTCGGGGCGGACGTCGTAAGACATCCGTTTAAGTTAACTGTTGATCGAGTAACTAGGTTTTTTTATTACAGAGGGCTGCTAACCGTCTGACCGAACACGCTTTTTTTCTCATTTTGTTCGTTGTTGATCATTGTGTTGGGTCGTTGCGGACGTCACATTACATCCCTTCAAGTTCGTATGTTGGTCATTGCACTCAGCTTTTTTTGTTATTATTATTAATATTACAGAGGCCAACTGGCTCTCTGAGCGAACACGCCGAGCTACCGTGCCAGCTTCACAGCCTGGGGGATGTTTCCAGAATGAGATTTTCACTCTGTAGCGGAGTGGGCGCTGATATGAAACTTCCTGGCAGATTAAAACTGTTAAAACTTGTAGGTCACCTGTGTTGTCATTGTCCTCAGACGTTATAACCAAGCAGAGTCCCATTCCTTTCCATGTAATCACCGAGTGTCGTAGGAATATGAAAATTGATTAACTATTTACAGCCGGTTTTGTTTGTTTGGCAAAGACCAGTTTCGGTCTAAATTTTCTGTCTCAATAACTGTTCATTCTTCTATGTCATTATACAGACTTAAGTAATTTGCAATTTTGAGAATTAACTTCAGTCACATAAATTAAAGTAAAATTTGACTAGCAAAACTAATAACTGAAGATACAGCAAGAAATTAAGAGTGGGAAATTTCATTTATTCTATTTTTAGCTTAGCGAGTGACTTCTGCTGACTTGATATGTAGTTTATTGTTATTATTTTATAAGTAAAGTCAGCAAACTCAGTGCCTTCAGATTCAATTATTTTCTCATCAACTTTTGTGCTGTGGATACGCTTGACAACTTTCTGTTGCCACGAAAATGGTTCAAATGGCTCTAAGCACTAGGGGACTTAACATCTGAGGTCATCAGTCCCATAGTGAATTCTTCTCGGGTTCGCCGGAAGATGATGGGTACGAAACTCATTGAAACGTTGCGACAAGGCGACGCAACCACTCGGCTGATAACCCGAGAGAATTCATCAGTGGAATACGCCGAGAAAGACTGAAAAAGCATATTATCTAAGGACATTACATACATCCATGCCCGAGGCAGGATTCGAACCTGCGACCGTAGCAGCAGCGCGGTTCCGGACTGCAGTGGCTGGAACCTCACGGCCACCGCGGCCGGCCCAATATTTTTTTTATTAAAAATATTATGTGGTATCCTTTTTTTCCCCTGTGTGGGTCGTGAGCGATTGCTCTAAATTACCTTTCAAAATTATCATCAGTGTTTAGATTAGGCTTAGAATAGATTCTTCCTTGAGAAGGGCCTGTTGGGCAAGTCCGTCCTGCTAACCGGTATTATTTTCCTTCGATAGCGGTAGACTTACTCACTGTAAAATTTATTTAGGCATACGCGATCACGGTCAGTTATATCGCAATCCACCAGACCGATTAGGAAGAAGGAGGTTAAAAGTTCATTCAACATTTTAAATTTGTGATGTGGAAGTGTTTTGACACAGTACTGGCATAAGTGGACCAAAGAAACAGATAACAAAAAATAAACACACAAATTTTATTTTTATGTATTTATTTACTGTTCAGCTAATTCAATCTATACAAGATGTAGCCTCTTTGAGATATTAAATACATTTTAAGAGTTTTTTCGATGCATCTCTGTCCTCTGCTGTCTTCTGCCGGTTGAAGCCCACAACTTTCCTGAGTTCCTTAGCCCAGCGTTCAGGTGGTCTCCCTGGTGGTCTTCGTTTTTCTCTGGGACTCCACTCTAAAACAGATTTTGTCCATCTTCCATCCTTCGTTCGTGCAGTATGTCCTGCCCACTGCCATTTTAGTCTTAACCCATTCTATAATATATTTTACTCCTGTTATAGCTCGAATGTCTTCACTTTTCTGTCGATCTTTCATAGTGAGATCTAACACTGACCTTTCCATAGCTCTCTGAGCAGTTCTAAGTTTCCTTTTGAAAAATTCATTAGAAGTCCAAGTTTCACACCCGTACGTTAAAACCGGTAGGACACATACACATTACTACCTTACAAAATACAAATATCTCGATTTTACTCGTGAGAAATCTCTGAGCCGTATATTCACGGTCCTTGTCCATTGGTGGTGTTTGCAAATAGAGGTTCGTTGTGGCAGTGTGTATCCTCGGAGGTCGACACCGTGTAGAGAGAATGCCTTTTGTCAGGCTGTTGCAGCTTCCCTCATTCCCAGGCCTTGACACGCTTCGTTGCTCCTTCTTGATGTGGATAGGAGCCTCTCGGTTTGATAATGTTAAACGTTTTGTCGGCCGACGCGGTTCTTCAGGTTAGTCGCAGTCTAACGGTTTGATTAGGAATTCCGTGAAGATTTCTTTATAATTCGGTGTTTTCCTTTACGTGTATTGGTCCCATAAATAGGTTAGAAATGGCAATTCCTCGGAGTGACGCAGATGGCAGATGGGCGACTGCCCATGTGACGCAGATCTCTTTCAGGCGGGCACTGGCTTTGAGTCTACTGGTGTGGCTGTTGTCGCGTCAGAATGGTTCGACATGACTCCGTTTATCGGGCTGAGTATCAGTTCATTAGATGTGGCATCCGGCTGCGACCGTCGACACAGAATCCTGTGCTCCAGAGTGTCTACTTCGCTGTAGGGGGCCTGTTCAAAAAATTCCGAAACTTTGTCGACAAAATTTTTCTACCCTTACCTTTTACTTATTGTGCAAGGTGTCCTCCGAAATACTCTTCTCGACAATTGATACTGCGCTGCCAACGCCGTTTGCACTTCCGGAAGCAATCTTTGTACGCCTCTTACTGGATCGCGCGAAGCGCCGTCTGCCAATTGCCTTTTATTTCGTCTGTCGTTGCAAAGCTTCGTCATTCAACGGTGTTTTCAACTTTTGAAATAAAAGTCCACAGAGACCAGGTCTGGAGAGTACGGAGGCAGATTCACACATTGGGAGGCGAAGGTCTTTTCTGGTCTTGACTCATAATGTAAAATTTCTGGCTTTGCAGCCATCATATTCAGGTAGAAGAAGCTCTTTATAGAGTAGTGTGCCGGACCGAGACTCGAACTCGGGACTTTTGCCTTCCCGGGCAAGTGCTCTACCATCTGAGCCTCTGTGAAGTTTGGAAAATAGGAGAGGAGACGAGGTACTGGCAGAATTGAAGCTGTGAGGACGGGTCGTGAGTCGTGCTTGGGTTGCTCAGATGGAGCCGGCACGGTAGCTCAGCGTGTTCGGTCAGAGAGCTGCTCGCCCTCTGTAATAAAAAGCCTGAGTAAAGGAATCAACGATCAACTTGAACGGATGTCTTGTGACGTCCGCCCAGACCAAACGCCACGAACAATACCGAACAAAACACAGAAAAAAAGATGGTAGCGCACTTGCCCGCGAAAAGGTCCCGAGTTCGAGTCTCGGTCCTGCACACAGTTTTAATCTGCCAGGATGTTCCATATCAGCGCACACTCCGCTGCAGAGTGAAAATCTCAATCTGGAAACTGATTGGAAAATTAATTATTTCTAAAATAATAGTTCCTCGCCAAGAGTTTCTTACAGCCTCAAGATAATGGTTACACGACCTACACTGTGGAAGACTGCAGGCTGGTGAACATTCCATAGAACTTAATGGATTGGATTGTTTGGGGGAAGAGACCAAACAGCGAGGTCATCGGTCTCATCGGATTAGGGAAGGAAGTCGGCCGTGCCCTTTCAAAGGAACCATCCCAGCATTTGCCTGAAGCGATTTAGGGAAATCACGGAAAACCTAAATCAGGATCGCCGGACGTGGGATTGAACCGTCGTCCTCCCGAATGGAGTCCAGTGTGCTACCACTGCACCACCTCGCTCGGCATAGAGCTTAATGCATTCCACTCAGTGTGGTGGAAGCAAATAGACACCTCGCGTGTCTGCAGTCTTAGTACAAACGAGATCAGTGACACGTCATCTGTGGTAACGCAGAGGAGGCATGAAGGAGAGAAATTTTTTTGAAGGAAGGTATCTATCATACGCACTTATGTATCACCCTATCGCTCTCTCTAACCTGTCTCTCTCTCTCATTTTTTTTCTTGCGGTAAAAACCCGTGGGACGAAATTGGCGGCAGCACGATGACTTCCAAGGTACTGTGTCAGGATTTCGTGACATGATCCAACTGAAGTGTCACATTCTTCAGCAATCTCTCGGACAGTCGGTCTTCAATTGGCACGCACAATTTCATTGACTTTCCTGACATGAGCGTCGTGGGCAGACATCGAAGGGCGTTCTGAATGAGGTTCATCTTTAGCTTCCTTCCGACAATTTTTAAGCCTTGCGAACGATTAATAACACAGAGTACGGCTTAAACACTATTCACCGTAGGCTTTCTGAATCATCTGGTGTACCTCTGTACAGGTTTTCTTGAATTTCAAAATTTAAAGCAGAAGCGATAAGCCTCCAATTTGGCTGAAAGGGTACAGTACCGCCCGACATTGAAAATAGATACAACATTCTTCGTTATTCTTGTCAGAACAACATATTTTTTGTAATAATAACTCATTTCACTTAATACACCAAAGCCGGATACCAGTGTAGGAAAGAATGACGATTTATTTACTTGATCACAAACGCACTCCCACAAAACAAATCCCTACATCCAATTTGGTGGGATCTGCGAAATGAATGAATGAATGTATGGTCGTCTGCTAACCACAGATAGCGAATGTGCAATGTATGATCATCTCTGAGACGGTCCTTTGGTCACCTTTGGTGGAACCAAAGAGATGAAATTTACCTGAGCTTTGAGCGCCTGAAATGTGGCTGACCAATGGGTAGCATGGTCTTCCCCCACCTCGACAGAGGTGCGAGATGACCTGAAGAACGGCCATGTTTGAGCACTCTGCCGCTGGATCTTGTGTTGGTAAGACCTGTCCTAGGTGTGCTCCGTAATGGCAAAAGAGTAGATAGAATGGTATGCATGTGGAATACTTAAGAGTAGTTTGGAATAATAATTTCTCTATTTCTGGAACTTTTGTGGGGAGAATTAAATGTCAGGAAGGTAATATTAAGGGGATCATAGTAATCTTCGGAAATGACCAGCGGTCACAATGAAACCACGTGTAGCAATAAGTTGAAATACTGCCGAGTACGTAAGTTAAGCTGAATTACTGACGTGTGTACTATACGTTGGAAATATTTAAGAAATGGCGTGTGCAGGACTTGAAATCAGAGGCGAGTACTTCCACGTGTGAGTCTCAATCAGTGTATGAGACAAAGGATAAAGAGAAGTACTCGCCCATGTTATCAGTTGAGGACTCGCGTGTGTGGCAAATATGTTCTTCATATTACTTTGCGTGTTGTGTTTCCGTGTGACGCTTTACTCAAACTGTAATACTCTGAGAGTGAAG
The DNA here is from genome assembly GCF_023897955.1 of Schistocerca gregaria. Lineage (NCBI taxonomy): Eukaryota > Metazoa > Arthropoda > Insecta > Orthoptera > Acrididae > Schistocerca > Schistocerca gregaria. The sequence continues at coordinate 1,082,614,886 of NC_064920.1, read as the reverse complement.
CAAGGTGAGTCAGCCGTCTATCCAGCAACGCCACTTGGCTTGCATTGCACAGGAAGACGTGCACATATCCTCCAGAGTTAGTAGTAGGAAAGAAAAGAAACGAAGCGGGGCAGTGTCGTGTGAAACTGGGATGAATACTAATTGAAGTGGGAAAGCTGAAAGTGAAGTGATTCTAACGTTGTGACTATTCTTTGTTATGTATGTTGTCAGTGTGATGTATTTCATGTAATTTAAGTATGTGTGGTTTGCATGGGAGAGTAGCACGATAGGTTCAGAGGTAGTGGGTTATGCATGTTCCTTTTGTACCGCTCGGTCTGGAGGAAATTTTCGTGATGATGGGTGTGAGAGTCGAAGTGTAAAAGATCCACCATCCTATCCAGAAAGTGCACTGTAGTGTTAGATAATTACGAGACCGTAAGATAGAGAATCACCCATGTAAAGCCACGCCCACTGGGCGGAGTTTCTCATGTGCAACTGTTGTAGAAAATGTAATGGTGTGTTTAGGTTATAGAATTTATCGGAATAAAAAAAGATAGTGAAAAGCAAAAGATTGGTGGCCTTTTCCTTCGAAATGTATATTGTCATGATATCCAGAATTTATAATGTGTGCGCCATTCATATTCAGTGCGATGGCCACGTGCAGATCAAAGCCGTTGGGTAAGAAATAAAATGTGGTATTGCCAGTGCGTAGTGAACAGTCACAGTTGTGTAAATTACTAATAGTCAGAGGTGCGATATCCGTTTCCATTGCGTAATATTCATACAGGAGAATAATTTGTAACTTAGTTGTGAGTACAAGACCTCAAGTTACTCGATAAATAAGAATGAATCCACTCGCTTGGCACACTACTCGTCTTGCAGGCCTGACTGCTTGATGCCACAGTGGGAGCAAGGCATGTGGGTGCCTCTCACGGCCACCTCGAAATTCACAAACTGTGCGACACAGCGTTCTACTCAAAACAGCACTGAACAATAACAGTCATACAACAATGAAACTTCCGTCAGTTACACATTAAACACAGGCGTGTGCAGGGATGCCAACCACATTTCGCTCCAACACACCGTTGTCGCGAAATTACGAATGTTCTGGAATGTTTTGAACAGACCGCGCATATATGGCAGGCGTCTGTATGGATCACGTGTATGCCTGCCGGTTTTTCACTGGTCCCTATCGTCCAGTTAACAGCTTTGTACCAGGAGCTGCAGACCTCTCGTTGTAAGAAACTGGCCGAGACATTTCCGATGCGATATTCTACATCTAATCTACACGGATACTCTGCAAATCACGTTTAAGTGCCTGGCAGAGGGTTCATCGAACCACCTACACAATTCTCTATTATTCCAATCTCTTATAGCGCGCGGAAAGAATAAACACCTATTTCTTTCCGTACGAGCTCTGATTTCCCTTATTTTATCTTGGCGATCGTTCCTCCCTATGTAGGTCGGTGTCAACAAAATGTTTTCGCATTCGGAGGAGAAAGTTGGTGATTAGAATTTCGTGACAAGATTCCGTCGCAACGAAAAACGTCTTTCTTTTAATGGTGTCCAGCCCAAATCCTGTATCATTTCTGTGACACTCTCTCCCAATTTCGCGATAATGCAAAACGTGCTGCCTTTCTTTGAACTTTTTCGATGTACTCCGTCAGTCCTATCTGGTAATGATCGCATACCGCACAGCAGTATTCTAAAAGAGGATGGACAAGCGTAGTGTAGGCAGTCTCCTTAGTAGATCCGTTACATTTTCGAAGTGTCCTGCCCCACCGGTACTCCCGAAATTTCGTTAGTGTAGTTTTCTTGGGTGGGTTGCCTTTGACAGCTTCGTAGCGTTTCTGTGTAGGGTCTTCTCTCTAGGATTTCTGTGATGCAGCTCATCTGCAGGTAGAAGCGTCGCACGTAATCACGTCTGTGTGGACACTTGGTATGTTCCGTGGGCGCTGTTGTGTACTGCGGTCTATATTTGTCTAGAAAGACTAAAAGAGCATGCTTATAGTACTCTTGTCCGTTCTCTCCCAGAGTACTGCTGTACAGTGTGGGATCCTTACGAGATAGGACTGCCGGAGGACATCGAAAAAGGTTGAAAGAAGTCCAGTGCGTTTTGTATTATTGCGAAGTAGGTGACAAACTACCTCGGATATGATACGCGAGTTGGGGTGGCAGTAAATAAAAGAAAGGCGTTTTTCGTTGGAGCGAGATCGTCTCACAAAATTTCAGTTGTGTGTTCGTTTTCCTGCACGCTATTCGAGAGTGCAAAGGTAGAGAAGTAGTCTAACGGTGGTTAGATTAATCCCTCTAGCAGACACTGCAGTGTGAACTCCAGAGTATTGTATTGCATGAAACTGGGGACCTAGAAACGACGGAGAGTCTTCGTCCCCGCCGTAGCCCTCAGTGGCTCACAACCCCAGAACAGGTTACAGCTGTCCACTCACCCCACCGCCACCCCCCCACCCTCCCCCCCCCCCCCCCCGTCCCCCACCACCGGAACGTCTCACACCAGACGAGTGTAGTCCCAATGTTTGCGCGGTAGAGAAATTATGGTGCACGCGTACGTGGAGAAAGGCTTGCACAGCAGTCGCCGACATATTGGACATAGTGTAACTGAGGCGGAATAAGGGGAATCAGCCCGCAATCGCCGAGGCAGATGGAAAACCGCCTTAAAAACCATCCACAGGCTGGCCGGCACACCGGACCTCGACACTAATCATCTGGGCGGATTCGTGCCGGGGACCGGCACGCCTTCCCACCCGGAAAGCAGTGCTTTTTTTTTTCTTTTTTTGAAAAGTTGTGCCAGACCGAGATTAGAACCCGGGTCTCCTGCTTGCAAAGTAGATGCTCTGGCCATTTTTTTTTTCTCGTGATGGTCCTTGGACAGTTTATTTCTTCCCTCCTGGCTAAAAATATTTGCACCGTGCACGTGTCTTTTTTTTATTAAAATAAAACAAAAGAAGTCATTCCGACACAAACAAAAGGGTGAGATCAGAAAAACGTATAGGAAGGAATGGGGCGTCAATTTTAACGTGCTCACATATTCTTTCTTTCGTCACTTCTACATCGTAGAACAACTAAATCCATAACACTGTCCACAAAAATAAAAAAAAATAAAATAAAAAAGAGGGGCATGGCAACTCATCCAATGCCTTGTCGATGAAAAACAAGATACAACATATTAGAAAAAAATTTACGATAACGGGGCATCCTGAGCCACGTCCAATGTGCCGTGGCCATATATTGGAAAAAGGCACACGGGTTTGCGTCATATCCACTTACCATCATGCAGTGGACATAATGGCCAACAAGCCACATGACGGTATTGTTCTTAGATCGAGGAAAGAAGGTTGAATCGGGACGCACGAGAACTTCCCCCGAGGCAGCCGCCTCCGACGTCCTGAGGAGAAAAGCCAGTTGTCGGCGAAGCCATCCCCGATGGCCATGACCGCAGGAAATCAACGGATGAGATAATGTATCAGTTTCATGGCAACGATTAAAGCGATCCGTTACACTAAGGCCAATACGAAAAAGTCGCACGTTGGTAGGTACAATATCATGAAGAACTTGATACCACTAGGACGCCACTTCCATCGGGAAAATCGGGAGGCTGATGTTAGACCAAACAATCTTCCAATTCATTTCTGGCGACATGGCTTCCACAGAGGGAATACTCTGAGGAGCTGGCCAGCAGCTTAACAGCATTTTTAGGGAGAGATGCTCTTGGGAAAGGATATTTACTCCTAAATAACTGACCTCAAGAAAAAATTCCTTGACGTGCCGTAATTTGTAACTAATCCTACTAATATCTACTGGAGGTGTTAAACTCGCCGGTCGGATACAGTCATAAAGGGGAGCTGTAAGTGACTGGGGGGGAGGGGGCGCGTTGACACGTTAATATGGTGCGACGGATGACTAAGGCAGAAGCCTTAACCCGCATGTCAGGGAGGCCCAAACCTCCCTGCAAACGGGGCCGCGCCATGACCCCACAACGCACGCGAAATACAGAGTGGAGCCAGATAAACCTGCCAGTTAAACTTTGCAACTTGCGGTACATCATCGCAGGAAGTGGAAAGATTTGTGCAATAAATTAAGCCTTTTAACACATACGTTCCCATGGCCCGAACCTTATGAAGAAGTGAGAGGGAACGACGCTCGTGTTCAACGATTGCACCCTGAATCTTATCCGTGACATACTTCCAGTTTATCGTAGCCATCTTTAGCGAACAATTGCAAAATTATAACACCCAACGATCGATATCGGGTGACCTTCGAAGCCCATGGAATTTCAATAGCGTCAGATCCTCGCAAACTGAGTAAACGACATTTCTTGTCATTAACCCGCGCTACCGTAAGGAGACAAAAGGCATCCAAAACTTCCTTCAGCAGTAGTATATCATCATGGGTACATAGAACTATAACGTCAGCAGCATATGCACGAACGGTAAACCTTTCTCTCAGCAGCGACCAGCCACTCAAACGAGCAGCTATAGATCGCAATAATGGTTCCAGAAACAGCACGTAGAGCGACATTGATAATGGACTCCCTTGAAGGACGCCCTGACACTCCGCGATGGGGGAAGTAAGACGACCGTTTACGTCAATGGACGCCAGAATACCAGCGATTATAGAGCTAAACAGCCGTCGTGCAGCATTGTTAAAACCAACAGTCGTCAATACTCGCATAAGGAATCCATGATTGACACGGCCGAACGCTTGGTGAAAATCAATGAAAAGCAAAGCGATTGGCACGGGAATGGTGGAAGCAATCGAAATTAAATCTCGACATTCAGCAACGGGAGTCAGGAGAGTACGACCCGGAAGACAACTTTGATGGCTCGCGATGATGGTAGTCAACAATGCCGATAGTCGGCTTTTGACAGCTCGCGCCACTATTTTGTAATCATGGTTGAAGAGGGTTATCGGGTGGACCTGATCCACGCGCAAACGTCCCGGCTTTTTGGGGATCAGGACTATTTTAGCAACCTTACAGCTGGGCGGGAGAAGGCCTCCGTGGAACACTTCATTCACCATGGAACTTATCGTATCTCCTATTAGGGGCCAAAATCGAATATAAAATTCTTTGGTAAGTCCAGGTGATTTATGGGAGAGAGAACGAGCCACCATATCAAGTATATCATCGCGATGGAATACAGAGAAAAACTTCCGGAGAGCTGGTGTAACAATACGATCAAGGAGGGAGGTGAAATCACCGTCTGAATCCACTTCAGCATAAAGCTCGGAATAGTACTGGTAAAGTTCGCGCATGATATCAGATTGGGAGGACCACTGCCGCCCATCTAGAGAACGAATGGTAGAAAGACACGTTCTCTGAGATCGCTTGTGAAGCCGGAGAAGATGATAGAGAGAGGTCAACACGTCCTGTACGATTGAACGAGGCTGGGAACGCAGTCGGACCCCACCCATTTGCCTACGTTTGAGTTGGAGAAGTTTTGCCTTCATACGGTGGACGTCGACGACCCTCAAGGGGGCATCACGAGCATTATCGTAAAGATCGCGAAGGACTGCATAATAAAATTCCCTAGTGCGCCTTATTTCAGCCGCTTTTTCAGCGCTAAAATGCTTGAATGTATTCCGAATCCGGGGTTTAGCAAAGGTAACCCACCATTCTAGTAGTGAAGAATAACGCGTCTGGGACTGGGTTGTCCGCCGCCATACGTCTGCGATGATGCCTTCCAGAGAGGGGTCCGTGAGATGTGTTTAGCTTCCATAAAGGGCGCGAAAGATCGACCCGCTGCGGGACGTGGTTAAAAGTCATTGAAACAGCACAGTGATCAGTGAAACTGGCAGGAATTACATCAATCGATAGAAGCTGACTACATATGGGGGCAGATAAATAAAAGCGGTCCAGTCGGCTACTTGGAGTAGCCGTAAAAAATGTAAACCGCGCCAATGTAGGTTATCTACAAATCCAAGAATCCTGGAGATGCAAGGACGTCACCATATCATGAGGTTCACGACAAAATGTATAATTGGGGATCTGATCATGACGGTGTAAGACGCAGTTAAAATCACCCCCTAACAAAATTTTGCGCGGATTCCGTCGGAAGAAATAAACAACTTCTTCCTTATAAAACCGCGCGCGATCGGATGAACGGCCGGATCCAGACGGAGCGTAAAGAAAAATTAAGAGGAGGTCATAAAAACTACAGTCTATACCGCGACCATCATCTAGCGTTTCGAAGTCCGTCAGTGGGATTCCATCTCGATAAAGCAAAGCCATAACTGTAGAATTTTCAGGTGCGACATTGAAAAACATGGAATATCGAGGAAGACAAAACACATCAAATAATACTTCTTGTAAACACATGATATCAGCTTGGGAATCGTAAATAAACTTGCGTAACGCAGCAAGCCGTAATTGGGAACATATCCTATTAAAATCGAGGTTTAGAAATGTGTACGCCTTGAAAGGTGGCTACACTGAGTCACAGCGCCAGAGAATGGGCCAAAGATTATTATTCCACCGCCTCCACTGGTGCAGTAGTAGTTCAGAGGATGTCGAGGGCAGTTGCTGTTCTGTTGGGCGAGAGAGTAGATGCTGTTGGGTCGGTGTAATGTATAGATGGAAGAAGTTGCAATTGTCAGAGTGTATTTGAGGAGATGGGCTTTTGATTTATGATGCTGGTGTAATGGAAAATTTTCGTCAGTATATGAGGTAAAAAGGTATTACAGTTTTCTTTAATGACAATGCCTCTTGCTCACACGTACAGTCAACAAGGCATCTGGCTCGTGTTCATTTATTAGACTTGTAATTCTGTTTTCTATTTGCAATTATAGTATTTCTGCTTTCTCAATTAGTTCATTGTAAATGGTGTTTAAAATATTTTGTCGTATTGAGAAAGAACCGAGCCAGATAATGTACGTTGAGTCACACTACCACACACAGAAGATTTACACTTGTGCTTTGTTGTTTCGTAGCTTATATAGTTGCAGGGGACTTAGGTAAGCAATTGTGTTAATGGAAATTCCTTCTCATTCTTTATTTTTATTTTATGCAGTCAGATCGCGTGCTAATAATAGTCAGGGCCAACCGGTTACGAGACTTCGTAACCGCTCACACAGCTAGGAAAATTATTGCATTTATTCACTTTTCTTTAAAATTAAGCCCCCATGCAGCCTGCATCCATTAACACATGTAAGGTCAATAAAACAACATTCAGGAAAAAGCACTATCACGTCCGTCTCTCCCCAACGTCCGGAGGAGGGGGGGGGGGGGGGAGAGAAGAAGGCGCAATGCTAGTCCTGACGCCGAGGAATCCTTGCCTCTCTCTCTCTCTCTCTCTCTCTCTCTCTCTCTCTCTCTCTTTCTTTTTTTTTTTTTTTTTTTTTTTTTTTTTTTTTTTTTTTTTTTTTTGGGTTGAAAACGCTGCTTCACACCACTCTTGATGTGGAGGGGTTGGAGGCACGTCAAGCTCCGATTTGACAGAGGAGTCATCGTCACCCCACTTATCGGAAATTCGGGGAACACAACTCAGAACGACCAATGGCAACATCAGGTACAGAAGAGACAGGTAATGGAGTGCCAGTGTCGGATGGCATCTCCTGAACATGAGGAAGAGAACCCGTACAATCTTGTTGCTCGACCGTCTCAGCGTGGAGGAGGGGTGGTATTGCACTAGAGCACTGTAAAGGCTCGCCAGCAGGCGACGTCTCTGCGGTAACAACGGAACCCTCAGGAACCGCCACGTCGACGGGTGAAGTGGTGGACGCAGATTGAACGCACATTTCAACATCAACAGAAGCAGCTACATCCTCTCTGGTAATATTGGAATCACAATTAACATCAGTAGACAACGCATTACCGCCAGAAGGTGCACCCTCTTTCAGCGCCGTGTCAGAAGAACGAGACTGGAGTGGGGCGTCTTCGAAATCTGTACCATCCTCAGTCTGCCGGGTTTGACGTGCGCTGCAGGAGCCGTCGTTCCCTCGTGGACACAGGTCGCACTGGTACATGGAAATTCGCGAGGAGGAGGGGGTAAGCAGGCCTGAGTGGCCGAGCGGTTCTAGGCGCCACAGTCTGGAACCGCGCGACCGCTCCGGTTGCAGGTTCGAATCCTGCCTCGGGCATGGATGTGTGTGATGTCGTTAGGTTAGTTAGGTTTAAGTAGTTCTAAGTTCTAGGGGGCTGATGGCCACAGATGTTAAGTGCTCAGACCCATTTGAACCATTTTGAGTAGAGGGCGGTACAGATTTAGAGGACGCCCCACTCCAGTCTCGTTCTTCTGACACGGCGTTGGCAGAGGGTGCACCTACTGGCGGTAATGCGTTGACTACTGATGTTAATTGTAATTCCAGTATTACCAGAAAGGATGTAACTGCTTCTACACCGCTTAAAGCTGGAGACTGACTGACAGCTGACTGCGAAGTTACTATGTCTGCTAACGTTAAAGGAAGACTTTTTGATAAGAAGACGTCAGAACAATTGTACGGCGCGGGCAATCAGATCTGAGATGACTGCTTTCGTTACAGACAAAATAAGTTCCTTCTTGCCCTGAATACATCACATGGATTCGGTGACCACAAACAGTTAAGTGGGAAGGAATTTTCTTTTTAGCGCACATGTCCACAGTCCGGATACCATCATAACACTGGAAGCGATGTTGTGCTGACCAGCGTTCTCATCGGATATTCCGTATTACTCCAAATGGAAGCAACGCTGTTTTAAGAAATGAATGGTCCACTTCAGGAGGAAGGTTATAAATTCTAACCGGAGTATACTCCAGTGCCTCATTTTCAAGGAGGACTTGACTAACGGAACCATCGCAATTGTAAGTAGGCTGTTTAGGTTTTTTTATTGGTAACGCTGCCGCCACGTAGCGCTCTGTATAAAAATCACTGGCTGTGCCGTGTGCAGTCTGTGGCTGGTTGGCATTGTTGTAATACTCGCCATTGTAGTGTTGGGCAGCGGCAGCTGGATGTGAACAGCGCGTAGCGTTGCGCAGTTGGAGGTGAGCCGCCAGCAGTGGTGGATGCGGGGAGATAGATGGCGGAGTTTTGAAATTTGTAAGAATGTATGTCATGAACTGATATATATATATATATATATATATATATATATATATATATATATATATATTATGACTATTAAGGTAAATACATTGTTTGTTCTGTATTAAAATCTTTCATTTGCTAACTATGCCTTTCAGTAGTTAGTGCCTTCAGTAGTTTGAATCTTTTATTTAGTTGGCAGTATTGGCTCTCGCTGTATTGCAGTAGCTTGAGTATCGAAGATTTTTGTGAGATAAGTGATTTGTGAAACGTATAGGTTAATGTTAGTCAGGGCCATTCTTTCGTAGGGATTTTTGGAAGTCAGATTGCGTTGCGCTAAAAATATTGTGTGTCAGTTTAAGCACAGTCGTGTATAATTTTTCAGAGGGGACGTTTCACAATGTGTAAACAACACTTTAGAACCAACCCTGGAGAGAAGTTTTTCTACTTGAACGGGATCATAAAACTGAACAAAGAATGCATACAAATCAGAATCAAAGTAAGCAGTATCTAACTGATCAGGTGTAACACGGATAACATCAGCCAACCAATCGCAAATTTCTAAGGAGCCAGATTGAACACTACGCGTACTCTTGTCAAAACTGAAACGAACAGTAGCTCGACGAGGAACAGATTTAGGAGACTCGACAGACACCATGGTGGGGGCAGAAAACACCGCCGCCAAGAGGAAAACGACAACAAACTCCGCTACGCAACTACGATGCGACTCCGGCCGATACACCAACAAGACTGAGTAGCTTCGACACAAGCGGCGCTGCGGCACAGGCGGAAGTTAACTACGACCCGATCGCTCGACGCGCAAGACGACACTATGCGTTAGATCGAACGGCTAACCGGGCGGGCAAATTCCAAAGTAGTCATGTACACTCATTCTCATAAATTAAGGATAATGCTGGTACATGGTGAAACAACGCTCTGATGGACAGTTTGCTAGTTTAAATCACCTCGGGGTATGACCACCTGCGGTCGTCGCACGGTGGCGCTGGCAGCAGTCCACATATTCAGAGGTGTGTTGCTGCATGTCAGAGTACGGTGGAGCGAATTAGCGTGCAGACGTTTTCAGACGTGCTAATGGTGACTGTGTGTTGAAAATGCCTCAAAGAACACATATTGATGACTTTATGAGGGGTAGATTACTAGGGCGACTGGAGGCTGGTCAAACAGAGCAGGTCGTAGCACGGGACCTCTGTGTGCCACCAAGTGTGATCTCACGATTATGGCAACGATTCCAGTAGACAGGAAACGTGTCCAGACGCTACAGTACGGGACGTCCACAGTGTACAACACGACAAGAAGACCGATATCTCACCATCAGTGCCCGCAGACGGTCACGGATTACTGCAGGTAGCCTTGCTCAGAACCTTACCGCAGCCACTGGAACAGTTGTCTCCAGACACACACTCTACAGACGACTGAACAGATATGGTTTATTCGCCCGGAAACCTGTAAGGTGCATTCCACTTATCCCTGGTCACAGGAGAGCCCGTTAAGCCTGGTGTCAAGAACACAGTACATGGTCATTGGAACAGTGGTTCCAGGTTATGTTCACGGATGAGTCCAGGTATAGTCTAAACAGTGATTCTCGCCGGGTTTTCATCTGGCGTGAACCAAGAACCAGATACCAACCGTTTAATGTCCTTGAAAGGGACCTGTACGGAGGTCGTGGTTTGGTGCTATGGGATGGGACTATGACTGGTGCACGTACACCTCTGCATATCTTTGACAGAGGAACTGTAACAGATCAGGTGTATCGGGACGTCATTGTGCACAAGTATGTCCGCCTTTTCAGGCGTGCAGTGTGTCCCACCTTCCTCCTGACAGATGATAACGCACAGCCCCACCGAGCAGCCAACGTGGAGGAGTACCTTGAAACAGGAGATACCAGGCGAATGGAGTGGCCTGCCTGTTCTCCAGACCTAAACCCCATCTAGTACATCTGGAATGCTCTTGGTCGACGTATCGCTGCACGTTTTCAAACCCCTACGACACTTCAGGAGCTCCGGCAGGCACTGGTGCAAGAATGGGAGGCTATACCCGAGCACCTGCTCAACCACCTGATCCAGAGTATGCCAACCCGTTGTGCGGCCTGTGTACGTGTGCATGGTGATCATATCCCACATTGATGTCGGGGTACATGCGCAAGAAAGAGAGGTATTTTTTAGTACACGCGTTTCGGGACGGTTTTCTCAACTTGTCACCAATACCGTGGACTTACAGATCTGTGTCGTGTGTCTTACCTATGTGCCTATGCTATTAGAGCCAGTTTTGTGTAGTGCCACGTTGTGTGGCACCACATTCTGCAATTATCCTTAATTTATGAGCATGAGTGTAGATGTAAATGCAGAACAAGGCCGCTGCCGGGCTGTGCAGGTTAATTGTTTTCTGTGCTTTTGGATGTCCTGTTTGTATCAACAGAGCATAAATTCGATCGGGCTGAGGCCTCCGTCTTTAGAGCGCATGCTGTGTATGCAACTTTAAATGTGTCCCCACTTCACAGTAGCCAGGAGACCGGCGATCTTTTACAGAAGCTACACATTTAGCGCGGATTTCAATGCGAGACGCTAATAATAGTTTGCACAATGAAACTTTGTTTCCAAAACTGGCAGAAAATCCAAAGAGATACTGGTGGTATGTGAAGTATGCTAGCGGCAAGACACAGTCAATGCCTTCTCTGCGCGGTAGCAATGGAAATATTATCGATGACAGTACTGCCAAAGGAGAGTTAATAAACGCAGCCTTCTGAAATTCATTCACCAAGGAAGACGACGTACATATTCCACAATTCGAATCAAGAACAGCTGCCAAAATCAGCAACTTTGAACTAGATATGTTTGGAGTAGTCAAGCAACTTAAATTACTTAACAAAAGCAAGTCTCCCAGTCCAGAGTGTATACCAATTACGTTCCTATCAGAGTATGCTGATGCAATAGCTGCATACTTAAAATCATATACAACCGCTCGATCGACGAAAGAACCGTACCCAAAGAATGGAAAGTTGCACAGGTGACACCAATATTCAAGAGAGGCAATAGGAGTAATGCACTAAATTTTTCCCATATCATTAACGTCGACGTGCAGCAGGATTTTGGAACATATATCGTGTTCTAAGATTACTTCGAAGAGAACGGTTTATTGACACACAGTCAACACGGATCTAGACAACATCGTTTTTGTGAAACTCAATTAGCTCTTTACTCACACGAAGTTTGGAGTGCTATCAACATGGGAATTCAAATTGATTCCGCATTTCTATATTTCCAGAAGACATCTGACACTGTACCTCACAAGCAGCTTGTAGCCAAACTGTGTGCTTATGGAATACCGTATAAGTAATGTAACTGGATTCGTAGTAATTGACGGAAAGTCATCGAGTAAAACAGAAGTCATTTCTGACGTTCCCCAAGGTACTCTTATACTCTGCTGTTCCTTATCTATATAAACGATTTAGGAAGCAATCTGAGCAGTCGTCTTAGGTTGTTTCCAGATGGTGCTGTCATTTATCGTCCGGTAAAGTCATTAGAAGATAAAAACAAAATTGTAAAACAATTTAGAAAAAGATATGGTGCGAAAATACGTGGTCACCCTCATGAGTGCTACAAAGAATCTGGGATTCGTCAAACTTCGACTACAGGGTAACTCAGTCTAATCTGAAGGCCTTAAATTCAACCAAATACCCATGAGTTACAATTACGAACAACTTCAATTGGAAAGGACACACAGAAAATGTTGAGGGGAACGCGAGCCAAAGTCTGCGTTTTATTGGCAGAACACTTAGGGAGATGCAACAGATATGCTTTCAGCAGAGGCTGCCTACACTGCGCTTATCGGTCCCCTTTTGGAGTAGTGCTGCGCGGTCTGAGTTTCCTACCAGATAGGATTAACGTAGTATATCGAGAAAATTCAAAGAAGAGCAGTATTTTCGAGCAAAGGGGGAGAGAGTGTCAGTGATGTGATACAGGATTTTGCGTTGGACATCATTAAAGCAAGAGAGTACTTCGTCGCGGTGGAATCTTCTCACGAAATTTCAATCACTAATGTTCTCCTCCGAATGGGAAAATATTTTGTTGACGCCGTCCTACGTAGGGAGAATTAAAAACATAATTAAATAAGGGAAATCAGAACTCGCACAGAAAGTTGCAAGTGTTCCTTTTTTCCGCGCGCTGTTCTAGTTTGAAATAATAGAGAATTATTGTGTTGATGCTTCGATGAACCCTCTGCCGGTGATTTGCAGAGTATCCATGTAGATGTAGATGCATTATAGCTCGTACCAGTTCTTTGGCCAGGTTTAGAACTTGGACCATGTACCATGATTTCGACACTAAAATTGCGTTTATTAATTTTACCATTCCCGTCAATGTCAGATTTCTAGTGGCGCGCTCCTTAGTTAGTGCTCTGATGGAATTTGCTATTTTTCGCGAGCTGCAAGCTGTCGTGTCGCCCATCACCATTTCTTCAGTATGGTGTGTCGATATCAGCGCACCGCAGGAGTATCGCCATTCATCTCACGTCACAGGCCATAGCGATTAACAATGGACACCAGAACAGCAACATTGCACACCGAGGACTGACGTAGCAGTACACGCCAACGGAAAGCCACCTGTGCGTCGACAACTAAAAGCATTTTCACTCAACTCAACTGTGACATTTGCAATTTCCCGCCAACAGTAGCAAGTTGCCTACAGAAACAAGTAGTAACATAATATCGAAATGTACTTATCTTCTGCTCAGTGTTGGCTTCTGCCGTTGTCTAAGAGTACCATTGTTCCCTGTAAAAAAGTCCAGGTTCTTACTGTGTGAACACACTTCTTACATAAATTATTGCATCCATTTCCCAGTATCCACTAGAAATTTTACTTTAGCGCTACTGTTCGACAGTTATAGTACAACGTTCTATTGTTGTAAACTTCGGGCAGTTCATAAAAAATGTGAAATATTTCGGACTCATCACATGCATGCGTCTCTTACTTAGCCTGTTTTAATCAATACATACATCGTCGGCTTACAATTGAGACTAGCATGTAAGTGACCTACAACACTTCCATCTTAAATATAAGTTCTTTACAGTACCCGTTGAAATATGTTTCAATACCCTAGTGTATTATTACAGGTTGATGTATTCACGTCAGATAATTTGAAGAAGAGAGCAGTTTTAAATACGTTTACTAATTTCACACTTGTTTTAATTTGAAAACTATGAAATTAACTGAATTTTAAATATTTCGTTATTCGTAACAATTTATGTATGAAAACAACAGTGATAATGCTGCTTTTTAATAACTGGGTGAAATATAGGGGTCTGAAAATGTGTGAAATTGACAGTGACAAATGAAATGACAATTTTAATATTACAAACATATATATACGAAATATTAAACAGATGCAGATAAGAAAGAAGATAATTACTAGGAAAATGTGGTTCAAAAGGTCTCTAAGTTGGCTGAAGATGTTATCTCGCCGTTTTGAAATACATAATTATAAAAAGTTATAATCAATATAATACTAACACATTGTGCACAGAATAATTCTTATTCAAATCCACAAACTGAAACGTTATTGCAACATAATTTTGGTGCTAGGCCAATAATTTCTCTGTGAAAAGTTGACTAATGGTCTGGAACACGTAAATAAAGACTGTCACAGCAGTTAGAAATTGCAGACATACAATTATGTTTCAAATATCGAAAATGTGTCATACATTCCTTTTTTGTCAAAATAAATGTTCAAACTAAATGTGGTACCACGCTCAGTTCCGTTAGAGATGAATGGTCATGAATTAAGATGTCCTCCCAGCGATTTCAGCATCTAGTGAAATCTGTGCCATGTTACTCGGGAGTGTTAACATTGGATGGCGAAAAAATTTCCAAACATTAGTGCTAAATGTCTTAACAATCATACCCAACCCCTCGCTCGACGGAAGGTCCGTACCGAAAGACTGGAAAGTTGCATAGGTCACATCAATATTTAAGAAAGGTAGTAAGAGTAATCCACTTAATTACAGGGCCATATCATTCACTTCGACATCCAGTACGATTTTGGAATATGTGTTGTGTCCGAACATTATGAGTTACCTTGAAGAGAACGCTCTATTGACACACGGTCAACATGGATTTAGGAAACACCGTTTTTGTGAAATACAGCTATCTCTTTACGCATACGAAGTGCTCAGTGTTATTGACAAGGGATTTCAAATTCATTCTAGATTTCCAGAAGGCTTTTGACACTGTATTACACAAGCGGCTTGTAATGAAATTGCGTGCTTATGGAATATCATTTCAATCATGTGACTGGATTCGTGATTTCCTGTCTGAGAGGTCACGTTTCGCAGTAACTGACGGGAAGTCATGGATTAAAACAGAAGTAATTTGATAGGCCTTCTGCTTTTCCTTATCTATATAAACGATTTAGGAGAAATCTGAGCAGCCGTCTTTCGCTGGTGTCGTTTATTGTCTACTAAAGTCATCAGAAGATCAAAACAGATTGCAAAACGATTTAGAAAAGTTATATGTATGGTGCAGAAATTGGCAACTGACCATAAATAATGAAAAGCATGAGGTCGCCCACATGAGTGCTGAAAGGAATCCGTTAAACTCGGTTACACGATAGATCAGTCTAATCCAAAGGCGGTAAATTCAACTAAATACCTAGGAAACACAATTATGAACCATTTAAATTGGAAAGAACACATCTAAAATGTTCTGGGGGACGCAAACCAAAGAATTACCGCCAGCACACTTAGAAAATGTGAGCAGACCTACTAAAGAGACTGCGTATGCTACGCTTGTCCGTCCTCTTTTGTAGTACCGCTGCGCGGTGTGGGATCCTTACCAGATAGGATTAACAGAGTACATCGAGAAGGTTCAAAGAAGAGCAGCAAATTTTGTATTATCGTGAAATATAGGAGAGAGTTTTGCGGACATCATACAGGATTTGAGGTGAACATAATTAAAACAAAGGAGTTTTTCGTTGCGGCTGAATCTTCTCACGAATTTTAAATCATCCACTTTCTCCTCCGAATGCGACAATATTTTGTAGACGCCTACCTACATAGGGAGAAACGATCATCATAATAAAATAAGGGAAATTAGAGTTCGCACTGAAAGATAGAGGTGTTTGTTTTTTTCTGCGCGCTGTTCGAGATTCGGATTATAGAGAATTATTGCGAAAGTGGTTTGACGAACCCTCTGCCACGCTCTTATGTGTGATTTTAGGACCATCTATGTAGATGTCGTTGTAACGTACTGCGTACAAATCGGTGGAAAGACCCGTTACAGTTAGACTTGAATTGTTAAATACCATAAGGGCCGTAAAATAACCACAGAGTAACCGCCGAGGGACATTTGATGCACAATTGCAAAAAAAGTTTTAAAGGTTATGTTGAAGAACTTTCACTTAGATGTAGAGAAAGAAAAACTACAGCCGCGCGTGAATAGCGGTCTAGGGCGCCGCAGTCATGGACTGCACGGCTGATCCCTGCGGAGGTTCGAGTCCTCCCTCGGGCATGGGTGTGTGTGTTTGTCCTTAGGATAATTTAGGTTAAGTAGTGTTTAAGCTTAGGGACTGATGACCTTAGCAGTTAAGTCCCGCCGGCCGCGGTGGTCTAGTGGTTCTAGGCGCGCAGTCCGGAACCGCGCGACTGCTACGGTCGCAGGTTCGAATCCTGCCTCGGGCATGGATGTATGTGATGTCCTTAGGTTAGTTAGGTTTAAGTAGTTCTAAGTTCTAGGGGACTGATGACCACAGATGTTAAGTCCCAGAGTGCTCAGAGCCATTTGAATTAAGTCCCATAAGATTTCACACACACAGAAGAACTACAGGTTAGGGGCAACTTAGATGGTCTGACATGAGAAACAATAAACAACTGTACTGTGTTGATTACGGCCCACGACCACTGCTGCCGTTGATAGAAAACGTGCGGCTAACTGGCTGTCGCACTTAAAACAGGAACAAGACAACAAAGTTTGTACACGCCTGGTCATTTTGAGCACTGTTTAACGACGCACAAAGCTTGGAGATACCAGACAACACAAGCGGTTCAGATGCGATTTTTATCACAGTGGTTCAAAAGTACTCGGGAGATCTTTCATAACCAGTTATTAGGGGCATACCGTTGCCTGGATTTCCGTCCTTCAAACCTTTGTTAATGTCTGCTGCGGACATTGATTAAAAATAATTTGCTTTATCACAATCTGCTGGCAAAGTGTGCACGCGCCAAACACCTGATAAAGTGCTTCACTCTCTTATCAGCACTGAATGGCATTAAGCATTACATCAGTCGATGAATAAAACAGAGAACCTGAAAACGAATCAAAAACGAATGTTCTCAAGTTTCGTTCCGTTGTCCACAGGGCACCTGTAATGCACGTTTCTCAACCATGTCTCCACATCGGTCGTCGATTTTTAATCAGATATCGAGAGAAAGCGGAGAATCCTAATAGGGTCTACATAGGGGCAAGAAAATTTCGTAAAACCGATAATCGCGAAAAAATAAACTCAAAACTGGCAGTTTTCAGCGAAATAACACGAAATCGGCGATTTTTACGAAATTAGGAAAACACCAAATCCGAAAAAGAAACTAACACCGATTCTGGGAAGAAAAGTAACCCCGAATCTGGTAAAAAAAAAGCTAACACTGAATCTGGCAACAAGAACATCGAATTTGCCAAAGAATAACACCGAATAAGGCAGCAAATAACGCCAATTTGACAAAAAAAAAAAAAAACACCAAAATTGAGGGCTGAAAGGGGGAAAAATAAATCTGAATAGGGAAAAAGTGACACAGACATTGACAAAAAGTAGCATAACTGCCAAAAATTAACAATCAATTCGTCAAAAAACACCGTTTTAAAAAAAAATTAAAGCTAAATTTACCAAAACAGTAGCTCTACATCAAGGAAATAAATAATGCCAAAACTGTCAAAAAGTAGCACCAAATCTGGCGAAAAAAATACCGAATTTGGCAGAATAACACCGAATTCGGCACAAAATAATACCGAATTTTGCTATAAATTAAAACTATTTTTCTTGTCCCTAGTCATGCATTTTTTCCATTGCAAACGGAAACTTTCACACCATAAAACATCAGTCCGCTTTTGTCAAACTTTGTGGAAACGCTCATCACTTAACAGATATTAAATGATTGTCTTCATTGTGTTCCGAACTAACGCGTATCATCAGCATAAGTATGAAGTGTGACCCATGATAACGAATGCAGTCTTATATTTACTGTGGCGTGAAGGCAAACAGCTTCCGAATGTCGTCTTGAGGAATTATTTGTCATGCCTGAAACACAAGCTGTATCAATTCATGAACATTATTGGATCAAGACTGGTATGAAATTACATGTAAATTGCACACACACACACACACACACATATATATATATATATATATATATATATATATATATATATATATATATCTATATATATATATATATATCTCCGCAGGTGACAAATTGGAGTACTGAATGGGCCAGGGTGAAATGCAGAATGGGTTGCTGCATTACCATGCCGGGCTTGCCATTTGGTACAGAGCACAGAAAATAACTTGGCCCATATCCGACGTGGTATGGTAGGGGGCAGCAGTGGAAGAGGTGGTGAGGGGGAAGTGTGGCTAAACTGCAGATGGCCAGCGTGGTAGGGGGACTGCAGCGCAACAGATGAAGGCTAGGTACAAGCAGAACTTGTAAACTGCAGCAAGCGAGCCTGAAAACAATCGTATTATGTCAGTAAGACCAATACGTCAAAAAGTAAACCATTTATTATTTAAAACCCCATGGGTAAGAGGATTGCACTGCAATTGCAATAGAAGGAGCGATTTATTTTCACCTGACTTGTAAACCTTCTTCTCTTTTTCTTGTGCCCATGTCTAAATTAGCTTCTATTGCCAAAACGCAGTGGTGGTTACACAATTTCGCCTCGAGAGTGGAATGGTAGAGAAGTAGTACGAAAATGGTTCGATGAACCCTCTGCCAGGCACTTAACTGTGAATTGCAGAGTAACGATGTGGATGTAGATGTTACAATAAATGAAAATGACTCATTAAACATGATGGACAATATATAGCGTAATTCTCTCCTTCAATGGAAATTGAAGTTAGGGGGGATGAGAAAGGGAAGGAACTAATGTTAGCTGCGGAATTAGCGGCGACGACTGAAGATGCATACCGGTCTGGGATTCGAACGCAGGACGTCCTACTTACGAGGCAGTTGCCTTAACCGCTGCGCCATCCGGACACAGCGATTACCGCAGTTGCGCGGACTATCTCTGCACGCCTCCCGGTCAAGCCACGTTCCCATTTAGCGCCACCTGTCCACAGGCCCCGTTCATGGTCTCCGTGCCCGCTATTTCGATATTCCCGCAGGAGGTCGAACGTGACTGTGTATTCGGACTGAAGGTGATGGATTCAGTGACCATCGAAGTGAATCAATCACTTGCCCGAAAGAACAGACTCCACGCATTCGTATAATTTCCTACATTCATTTTCATCTAGCAAACTAGCTTGGAAGTATGGAACTATGTAAATGTACATGGAGACATTCATTGAACTATATGAAATAAAATCGCCGTAACTTCTAAACGGTTTGTATTGTTCAAACTGCACGGTTAGCCGCAGGGCATGATGTAAATTAGTATGCCCAGTATGGGTTCGTTTAGCGACGAAGCCCATTTTCCTTTGGATGGGTTCGTCAATAAGCAAAATTGGCGCCTTTGGGGGACAGAGAATCCGCATTTCGCGATCGAGAAGTGTCTTGATCGAGTGACCGTGTGGTGTACAATGTCCTGTCACGGAATAATCGTTGCGGTATACCTTGATGGCATGGTGACTAACGAACACTACGTGAAGATTTTGGAAGATGATTTAGTCCCCATTCTCTCGAGTGAACGTGATCTCGACAAGATGTGGTTCATGCAAGACGAAGCAGGAGAGTGTTTCATGTCCTGAAGAAACACTTGGAAACGCATACTGTCTCTGGGGTACACAGAGGCCATTGGCATGCGCCTCAATTAGCCGACGTATTCACCATAATGTAGTTAATGTTATTAAAATTTGCCAAAATCCTAAGAGAATTTAACCTAAAAATAAATAAGAAGGAAACAAAAACTATGGTAGTAGGGAAGACAAAAGAAAATGGTAAAGTTAATGTTAAACTTGAAGATGATGTTCTAGAGCAGGTTGAGAACTTCTGTTGCTTGGGGAGCACAATCACTGACGACAATAAATGTATCACAGGTATAAAGAGAAGAATAGCCTTGCCAAAGCAAGCTTTCCAAAATAAAAGGAATTTACTAACAGCCTAGAATGTAGGAAAAAGTTTGCCGGAATTTTTGTCTAGAGTGTCTCTGGACTCTGGGAAAGGCAGAGGAAAAGAGACTGTAAGCAATGGAAATGTGGATATGGAGAAGAATGACGAAAAAGAGCTGGGTAGATAGAAAAAGTAATGAACAGGTCTTAAGAGAAGTAAATGACAACAGAACGCTGCTAAATTATATAGGAAGCAGAAAATCAAAAATGATAGGGCACATAATGAGAGACAGCCAGTTCCTAAAGAAGGTACTTAAAGGAAAAGTTTTAGGGAAAGAACCAAGAGGCAGGCTAAGAGCAACGTATTTTAATAACATCAAAGAAGATATGGGGATAAAATCGCATGAAGAATTGAAGAGGATGACAATGGAGAGGGGGACGTGAGGGGTCGACAAGGCATAGCCTTTAGTTTATGATGATGATTCACCATATTCACACATGCGACTCCTATTTGTGGGGCTATGTTAAAGACAAGGTGTTCAGCAATAACCCCAAACCATTTCTGGGCTGTTAACAGCGACTCAGGAGGTCATCGACAGCATCGATGTTCCGAAACTTGAGCAGCTCATGCAGAATAGTCTGTGCCACATCATCGCCAATGATGGCAGGCGTATCGAACATGTCATGACCTAAATCCGAATATCTGTAGTGACATTTTTAAATAAAGTGTGTGCACACCGTAGTTTGTAACTAATTTACGTTTGTTTTCATATATTTCAATAACTGTTACCCTGTATATGTGCTGCTAATTAATTCACTTTATGTCAGAATATCACGGTAATGGGTGTGTAATGGATCAGACAAAACACAAAAAACTATAACTGATTAAAATAAAGGCGTGACTTGTCAAACTTACTTCACTTGCACTATTTGATAAGGAATGTTCTAGTCACTTATTCTCTAGATATATACCATAAAGAAGATCATTTCAGTTGAAGCAATTGTGTGTCAAATATGTGAAATAGAATCCATTTAAAAGTGATTTTATCACAAATTCGAAAAAAAAACTTTAATAAACTGATAGTACAAGCAAAGAACCATCGTTAACTTCAGTAATAAGCAACCAATAACAGCTCCAATATTTACTACTGCTTGCGCTAGTGAAGGTGTTCTGAGACTCCTAGACTAATTACAAGCTGTCTATTTTGTCAGGATCTGTCCATGAAAATCAAACAGTAAAAAGCAGCTCTCTGGAACGGGTGTTTTACGATGAGGGCAACAAGTAAAGATGCAATTAGAGCGCTGAGCTATGAAAAACCCGTTATAGCTGCCTTATCAATGCTTCATAACTTTTTTATGAAACACGAGATGTTCTTGCATCATGCTAACGGAGCAGTGAAGGCGCGATCTCCAAGTGACCTCACACAGGTCATGTGTTCAAGCCGCTGCGTGATGTTACCTAATGTATCATGTGATAATATGTGGAGCGGAGTGTGGAAGTTCGACAGGGGTCAACGAAAGCTTTCTACTAGCGCTGCGAAAGGAGAGAGTGGCGATTATGTTCCACGCACCTTTCACGTACTGCGCGAGTGGTCTGCCCAATGCAGCTTCGACACACTGACCTGGTACTCTGTGGAGTCAAACCTCCAAACACACAACGTCCTTTCGTAGCACAGTAAGTCACCCATGACCTAGAATTGTATCTCCACAGGACATTCTATGCGGAATATTCTTCCATGGAAATCTTGGCCGGCCGTGGTGGTCGAGCGGTTCTAGGCGCTTCAGTCCGGAACCGCGGGACTGCTACGGTCGCAGGTTCGAATCCTGCCTCAGGCGTGGATGTGTGTGATGTCTTTAGCTTAGTTAGGTTTAAGCAGTTCTAAGTTCTAGAGGACTAATGACCTCAGATGTTAAGTCCTATAGTGCTCAGAGCCATTTGAATCATTTTTTTTTTTAATCTTGGCCCCTACCGCGTTCTTCTGAGATTCAATTATTAAATAATGTATGATGTTGGGGACAAATCTGTTTTATCCTTTATTACACCTCGTATATTAGCCCGTTGTTTTTTCATCGTTAGTTTGCTTTGGCACATATATCGCAAACATATCGCAGAATAAATATGCATGATAATCTGTGTTTCTAACAATACGTTGTAAGTAATTTCATTCGCCAAAGACTACTTTATTATCTCTCAAAGGACTAATTGGAGTCAATATCCTATAGGTTATCGGCCCAGGAAGAGATTACTGCAGTTTCCACATAGATAGAGTACCATCTGTTCGCCGGCAGGTGTGGCCGAGCGGTTCTAGGCGCTTCAGTCTGGAACCGCGCTACCGCTACGGTCGCAAGTTCGAATCCTGCCTCGGGCATGGATGTGTGTGATGTCCTTAGGTTAGTTAGGTTTAAGTAGTTCTACGTTCTAGGGGACTGATGGCCTCAGATGTTAAGTCCCATAGTGCTCAGAGCCATTTTTGAACCATCTGTTCAGAGACTGGTAAATCAAGATCGTAACTATCTGTATGCTTTCAGTTGCTGTGCCTGTTATTGTGAATTTGACTCGTGATGTTGCCGTATATGGAGCGTTTTCAACGTGGTGCTGTCATGTTATTGTTACGAAACCTTCAAGATTTATTTGCTGAAATAGCTGGAAGTTTCGAAGACGTCTTTAGATGGACAATCTCTGTTCAGTTTTCAAAAGTTGGCTGACACGGCTAACTACATTGACTGGAAACTTCCTATGGAAATGTACGTAAAACGCGAGGGAATAAGGGAAACCATTGCTGGAACTGATGAATATCCAAATAATGTACAGGAAGCATTACCCAAAATACAATGTAAGGAGAAAAACAAACGACGCACCACGGAGGAATTACCCGAATGGGACGAAAATCGGTAGATGTGATGCACATGTACACACAAACAAACAGTTTCAGAAGAATTGGATCATTTATTAAAGAGAAAGAGCTTCACAAACAGAGCAATTCAATTCCGCGATGGTCCAACTGTCGGACTTATACATCCAGTTATGCGCTTTGGCATTGAGTGATAGAGTTGTATCGACTGGTACATCATACCGTCAAAATCCTGGCTTGGTTGGAGGGCCCTGCACATAATGCTCCAAAAATTCTCAATTGGGGAAAGATCCGGCTAGCTTGTGGCCGAAGTAAGGTTCGAATGGTTCAAATAACCTTGAGCACTATGGGACTTAACATCTGAGGTCATCAGCCCCCTAGACTTAGAACTACTTAAACCTAACTAAGCTAAGGACATCACACACACCCATGCACAAGGCAGGATTCGAACCTGCGACCGTAGTGGTCGCGCGGTTCCAGACTGAAGCGCCTAGAACCGCTCGGCCACAAAGGCCGGCTGGTAGGGTTCGGCAAGCACGAGGACAAGTTGCAGAAACTCTCGCCGTATACGGGCGGGCATTATCTTGCTGAAATGTAACGATGGCTTGCCATGAAGAGGAACAAAACGGCGAATAGAATATCGTTGACGTACCTCTGTGCTCTAAGGGTGTCGCGAATGACAACCAAAGCGGTCCTGCTTTGAAAAGAAAATGGCACACCAGACCATCGCTACTGGTTGGTTATCGAGCAGTATGGCGGGCGACGCTCACGTTGATATCCCACCACTGTCCAGGGCACCTCCAAACATGTCTTCGCTTCTTTTCGTCGCTCATTTCGAAGCAGTACTCGTAACTGAAGAGATTTCTACTCTAGCCTATGAGATTCCAGATCGAAGACGTGTCTCTTGACGCCCCGGACAGCAGTCAGATAGAAAGAAATAGAACCTGATTGTCGCCCGTCATATGCCCCGACAACCAGGAGCGCTATTTTAATTTCATAGCAAGA
The DNA here is from genome assembly GCF_023897955.1 of Schistocerca gregaria. Taxonomy (NCBI): domain Eukaryota; kingdom Metazoa; phylum Arthropoda; class Insecta; order Orthoptera; family Acrididae; genus Schistocerca; species Schistocerca gregaria. The sequence goes on along the minus strand of NC_064920.1, from coordinate 1,082,590,770 downwards.
AGAGGAGTTTGTGGCACAACTTGACTAGAAGAAAGGATCGGTTGGTAAGACATGTTCTGAGGCATCAAGGAATCACCAATTTAGTACTGGAGGGCAACGTGGAGGGTAAAAATCGTAGAGGGAGACCAAGAGACGAATACATTAAACAGATTCAGAAGAATGTAGGTTGCAGCAGGTACTGGGAGATGAAGAAGCTTGCACAGGATAGAGTAGCATGGAGAGCTGCATCAGGACTGAAGACCACAACAACAACAGCAAGACTCCTTTGGTTGCGCCCTTACAGCACAGCAGTACGTCGCCGATATTCTATGTGTTGTCTTGCCCTCCACAGCAAGCCACCCCAGGCTTACTTTTCGGCAAGATAACGCCCGCCCGCACGCGGCGAGAGTTTCTACTGCTTGTCTTCGGGCTTTCCAAGCCCTACCTTGGCCAGCAAAGTCGCCGGATCTCTCCCAAATTGCGAGTACGTTTGGAGCGTTATGGGCAGAGAACTACAACCATCACAAAATTCAGACGATCCAACGCGCCAATTGGGCAGAATTTAGCACGTTATCTCTTATGTGGAATTTGTTAAGCTCCTTCCTTTGAATAAATCATCCAATTTTTCTGAAATTGTAATCATTTGTTTATCTGTACATGTATATCACATCAGCCGATTTCCGCCCCATTCAGATAAGTGCATGGTGGTGCGTCTTTTTTTTTTTTTTTTTTTAAGTGTATATGGAAGGTACGAAGAAAGTGAAAGGAAAAATCTTACATGGGACAAGATGGTTATTAAAGGAAACATTTGTCTTAGTTTGTTTAACCGCAAATTCACCTGTATATTCAAAATTTTGTGGAGCAACGACAGGTAAGGATGCGTGGCAAAATTTACAATCTGAATTCGAAGATCAGAGTTTATATAGATACACTGGGTCCCTACAGTGCTTCAGAAATGTACGATTGGCTTCTGAGAAAAGTATGAAAGCGTATTTGTCTAAAGTTATGGCACTTCCTCAACAAACTCGAATTATTGGTAAGGAAATTGTCTATAACTTCGTAGCTGTGATAATGTTAAGTGCAATAACAACCGATTTCCAACCCTTGATTACGACGATTGAGAATTCGTATGTCACTGTTAGAAGTTATGAAGCTATTAATTCAAGAACCAATGAAACGTCAATTTGCTTCGACAAATGAGGCTACAGATTCGACGCTGGAAGCTAGTAGGCAGAACAGTACAAACCAGAATTCGAACATCAATTGCGATGTGAGAAATTCTATGTCATTTAAATGTTATAAATTTCATAAAGTCGGTAGTAAGGTGATTGTGCTTAGAACTAAGGAGAAACCAAATAAACCTCCAATTTCTACGAATACTGTAACAATAGGAAAGGAAAATGATGGCTCTATATGCATCTTCGCATTACGGTGACGTTTGGCACAGGGTGAAAATTATTTTTCAAAATGGCTCTGAGCACTATGGGACTTAACAGCTGAGGTCACCAGTCCCCTAAAACTTAGAACTACTTAAACCCAACTAACCTAAGGACATCGCACACAACCATGCCCGAGGCAGGATTCGAACCCGCGACCGTAGTGGTCGCGCGGTACCAGACTGATGCGCCTAGAACCGCTCGGCCATATAGGCCGGCAAAATTATTGTACTATATGAAAAAGGAACGTAAATTAGTTACAAACTACGCCATGCACACTCTTTATTCAACATGTAAGCGTCGCTACAGATATTCCGATTTAGGTTATGACATGTTCGATACGCCTGCCATTATTGGCGATGATGTGGCGCAGACGAATAGCGTAATTCTGCATGACCCGCTAAAGTCTCGGAACATCGATGCTGCCGATTACCTCCTGAGTGGCTCCTTCCAGCTCAGAAATGGTTTTGGGGTTATTGCTCGACACCTTGTCTTTAATAAAGCCTACACAAAGAAGTGGCAAGTGTTCAGATCCGGAGAACATGGCCCCCAATCGAGGAACACGCCAATGGCCCCTGCTGGAATGCGGTCCCCAAAGTGCTCCTCCAGGGCACGAAACACTCTCCTGCTTCGATGGGGTCGAGTTTTGTCTTGCACGAACCACATCTTGTCGAAATAAGGGTCACTTTGGATAACGGGGATGAAATCACCATCCAAAATCTTTACGTATTGTTCGGTTGTCACCGTGCCATCAAGGAATATCGCACCGGTTATTCCGTGACTGGACACTGCAAGCCACACAGTCACCTGTTGACGGCTAAGGGACTTCCTGATCGTGTACTTAGCATTCTCAGTCCCCCCAATGTGCCAATTTTGCTTATTGTCGAACCGATCCGAGCGAAAGTGGGCTTAATCGCTAAACCAAGCCATACAGTAGGTACTAATTCCCATCATGCCCCGCGGCCAATCGTGCAGTTTGAATGTCCTAACGCACACCGTTCAGAAATTATAACTATTTTATGTCATATAGTTCAATAATTGCCACCTTGTATGTAGATTTTGAGTGTACGTGACCCGTTCATCAATTTCAATTCGACCGCAATGTCTGAAGTTTCGGTAGCTGATAACAGCAATCTTGAGGCAATTGGAGAGGGCAACGTTCATCTTCAAGTTACAAGAATAAAAAGATAACTGTTAAGGACAATGCTTACATTCCAGGCCTTGAATACAGCTTACTGTAGGCTAGTCACACGAAGAGACGTAGATTGTGCGTCTTGTTCGGTCGGTGTGGCCGAGCGGTTCTAGGCGCTTCAGTCTGGAACCGCGCGACCGCTACGGTCGCAGGTTCGAATTCTGCTTCGGGCATGGATGTGTGTGATGTCCTTAGGTTAGTTAGGTTAAGTAGTTCTGAGTTCTAGGGGACTGATGACCTCAGATGTTAAGTCCCATAGTGCTCAGAGACATTTGAACCATTTTGCGTCTTGTTTGATGATGTCCAGGGTGGTATACACAACAAAAGTGATGTAACTGTGTCTGAACTATCAGTAGCAACTGCAACTCAATTAAGTAGCGTATATAAATTTGAAGAAGTTTTCCAGTACGCAGATGCTGTAGAAATCAACAGTCACGAAATGTGGCATCGAAAATTAAACGTGCAAGCACGCGATTATTAAAGGAAAATACTTAGGCGCGCTTGTTTCTTACATAAAAGGCAAACGTTCTCGACAATACAAGTTACTTCACTACAAGTACTCCGTCTTTTAACGTACATCTTACGGAATATACGATTTTATAATACCCATAAGCCTTCCATTTAGCGTTGTATTATATTGAATCTTAACCGAGGACCTAGAAACGACGCAGAGGCTCCGTCCCCGCCGCAGCCGCAGTACGCCACAACCCCACGACGACTACCGCAGTCCACTTCACCCCTCCGTCTCCCCACACCGAACCCAGGGTTATTGTGCGGTTCGGCCCCCAGTGGACCCCCCTCCCCCCCCCCCTCCCAGGGAACATCTCACACCAGACCAGTGTAACCTCTACGTTCCGTGGTTGAGTAATGGTGGTGTACACTTACCTGGAGGACTTGTTTGCGCAACAATCGCCGACATAGTGTAGCTGAGGCGTAAGAATGGGAACCGGCCCGTATTCACCGAGGCAGATGGAAAACCGCCTAAAAACCATCCACAGACTGGCCGGCTCACCGGACTTCGATACTAACTCCGCCGGGCGGATTCGTGCCTGGGACCAGGCGCTCCTTCCCAATCCGGAAAGCCGTGCGTTAGACTGCACGGCTAACCGGGTGGGCTTCCATTTAGCATAACTGACTATCATATGCAGAATTTATCATGAATTACGGATGGATCCGCCTTTTATGCAGGTACACAAATTACTGTTTTCTTTTATCAGCCAAACATGTTTCACCATAGTTGTGATATGCTCAGCAGATTTTGTATTATTTTCCTGAAATACTTACATGCAGGTTATTTTTAGTTTAAGGAATACGATACATCAGATCTTGTTGTCATTTATATCGTATGTGCGCTTTACCTTTTATTTCACATTGTGTATATCCTGTGCTTGCCAATGAAATTCAGCCACAGATCTAAATTAGGAGACCATATCATCTACAAGCTTGAAGCATGTTAAGTAGTCTGTATTGCATTTTTTGTCCATTATCCGGTCTTTAAGATGTGTATTCTGGTAAAATTCGTTGCATATGCTTCTTGTTGTCTTTACTGTTGAGGTATTTTCTTAGTCCTTCGCTGTGACAGGTTTTTTATGTATGCAGAACTGTAATTATGAAGAACATTGTTTTAATATTTTGAAGTCACTTGTAGAGTATGTGCGTTGCCGTGGTAGGAGAAGTTATACAAGTTATTTTACGACAAATACTCTGCCCTTTTAACGTACACTTACGGAATATATGATTTTATAATGCTCATAAGTCTTCCATTTAGCATTGTATTGTATGTTAACCGGGGCCCTAGAAATGACGGAGAGGCTTCGTCCCCGCTGCAGCCGCAGTGGTCCACAACCCCACGACGACTACCGCAGTCAACTTCACCCCTCCGACGCCCCACACCGAACCACTCTTTCAGAGCTATTGTGCGGTTCGGCCCCCGGTGGACCCACCAGGGAACGTCTCACACCAGGCGAGTGTAACCCCTATGTTTGCGTGGTGGAGTAATGGTGGTAAAGCTACTATTGTCGCCTATATACGAACATAATCCTACCCTTTCAGTTAGTATGACAATGCATACTACACGTATCAAAAGATGATACACGGATATGGACCATATTTTATGTTAATTTTGAAGTATGCTTTGCTAAGTAGAACATTTTTTAATTTCCATACTTGTAATTAGGTTTTTACGTCTTCCATTGTTGTTTCAATATCTGGTCGTAAACAAAAATGTTGTGATCGCGTCAGACAGAAAAGAAAATAAATTACGATCACTTACGACTGAAAAAACTTCGGCATTGCAGTTGTTGTTCGAGTATCTCCAGTCCTCTTTACCAGAAAAAAGACTTATTGTGAAGTAAAACACCATGTAAGAGCCGTCCGGAGAGCTTTCCTGAACGCAAATTTCACGGGGGGCAGTTTACAGAACATCTTTTCCTTCTGACTGGGTATAAGAAGTTGTATAGGATTTTGAAAGTAGGAGATTGATAGTGACAGATGTAAGCTTTGGATGTGAGATGGGAGCTGAGCCTGGGTCGCTCTGCTGGTAGGAGCACTGTTTGTGAGAGGCAAACAGCTGAGTCCAGTCTGCCACCTAACTTTAGTCTGCCAACCGTTTTCAACTCTGTCTTGTGTTTGTAATCAGCTCAGTAATCTCGCTGGTACGGGAATCTTCCACGGACGCGTTTCAGCATGAACAAAGAGACATGGAACGGCCTTGACTGTGAAAGCGCCCAGCGATGTTATCTGTGCTAACAATAATGGCCTCGCCCTGGAGTGATAAAGCCGCGCTTTATCTGGAGATGTAACACAGCTGGTCGGCAGAAGTGGCCGGTCTGACCTTCCCAGAGGACAACAGCCTCGTATCTGGCGCGCCGCTGTTGCTAAAGCCCTGTCAGTCACCTTCATCACGTGTGTTGCTCGCCTCTCGTTTGTGAGCGCCCAGCGACAGCAACGAATCGCAGACTGCGCGGCTTCGTCCACAGTCCCTGGGCGTCGCTTCTCCGCCGTCTTCGAGAACAGGCTGTTTCAAAAAGTGTTCATCAGCATTTTACCAGACCATGCAGTCGATTCTCTACAATTCGAAGTTCAAGAGACTCCACTCTGTTCATCATAACAATGAACCTGATACAAAGAAACACAAATAGCTCAAGTACACTGGTGTTGTTACGCTCTTGGTAGTAGGTCCTACTTATGTATTGGATATATTATTACTAAGTTACGTTACATGAAACTTTTAAGATATGTCTTAACATCCATCAACGTTTCTCTTAATCACGCTTTAGCTATTTTGTTTTTAATTCAAAAATCGTGTATAGTCTAGGGTGTCCATTCGTCCCGTTTTCCCCGGGACAGTCCCGTTTTTTACCAAAATGTCCCGCTGTCCCGAAAGTTTTTATGGGGACGCTCAAATGACCCGTGTTAAATGATGCCGCTTGGCTAGAGTATTTTACGCTACTGGTTGTTTGACTTGCTATTAACTGCGCAATTATTTACGCTAGGAAGGGTGTGATGACTTTCAGCATACCCCAAACATGTACCGAACTGTCAAAAATCGCAAGTAATTTTAAACGCACTATAGGTTACGAATAACAACGAAGATTCTTCTGTTCTAAATTCATCCACTGAAACCGTCCTTTCGGTCCAGAGATACTCTACACCACTGATACTTGCTCTCTGACTTTCGTCACCACACTGTTAATGTTTTGCACTGTGCAATCACTGTTTCATTATGCCATAACGAAAGTGTAATTTTAACAGCAATATAAAAAGCGAGCTTCCTTTTATCACTGGTAGTGGAGAAACTGTAGAATGTGCGTTGTGCAGATCAAAATTTGCTATTGCTCATGGTGGAAGGTCTGATGGTTCAAATGACTCTGAGCACTATGGGACTTAACTTCTGAGGTCATCAGTCGCCTACAACTTAGAACTAATTAAACCTAACTAACCTAAGCACATCACACACATCCATGCCCGAGGCAGGATTCGAACCTGCGACCGTAGTGGTCGCTCGGTTCCAGACTGCAGCGCCTAGAACCACCAAGGAAGGTCTGACATTGTGAATCACATTAAGACGAAGAAACATCGGACGAGTGATCAAACGAAAAGAGCAAGTAAATGCGTGAGTAACTACTATGTAAACTTAAAATCAGTGGCAGAAATGGATAGGCAGTTGGCAGCACAAGAAGCTACGTTTGCGTACCACAGTGCAATGGTGTTCTACAGCAACTGTTGAAAACTTTTCAGTCCTAAATTCACATGTGGACACACAAAATGTAATGCAATCATATTAAATGTTATTGCACCGTATGCAGCTCAGCAGTTTTTAAATGAACTGAAAAGTGCTCGATTCATTTCTGTAATGATCGATACATCGAATCATCAGGATTTGTAGTTGGTTCCTCTCCTTATCAGGTATTTTCACCCTGAAAATGGCATCACGGTGAAAGTGCTCGAATTGGTTAATTTAGCTGGAGAAACTTCAGATTTACTTCAGAATTATGTGCTGGAGGTTTTAAAGAAATATGATCTTGGGGGAAAGGTGATTGCAGTTTCTGCAGACAACACTAACACCAATTTTGGTGGTAAGCAGAGGAAAGAAAAAAACAATTTGTTCTATAGACTGCAACAGAACACAGTGAATAATATAGTAGGTGTTGGCTGTCCAGCACATGTGGTGCACAATTCCTTACAAACTGGCTCAGATTGCCTACCCATCGACTGCCAATTAATTGTACACAAAATCTACCAGTATTTCCACATATATACAGTACGGGTTGAATCTCTGAAGTCATTCTGTAAGTATTAGTCTCATTACTTATAGCAGATCGTAGATCTAATTTACCGCTACTGTGTTCGAGGTGGCAACACTTTTCTTTAAGCAAAATGAACAGTTTTGTCACACAATACCAGACGCACACAACACTAATGTATTTTTCCTGTCAAAATATTTCATAAAAGTTGTTGCGAAATAACCAGGCTTCATACATCAGCAGATAATTTATATCACGTAATACGCTGTTTCCATTCTTAGAAGTTCACTATATTTAAAGATTATTCACAGTCTAACTGGAATTTATTACCTCTTAGTGGGTTCTGGACCACCAGTACACAATTATTATCGCAATAATGAACAACAACATTTATGTCTGTTTAAAAATTCAATTTAAAACTGCCGCTGTAATGTTTCACTAAGGTGGCGGCTAACATAAGAGAATCACTTTTCGAATCTCCTTCAGGCACTATTGTACTACTAACAAATGATATATATTAAATCTTTTTTCTGCTTTTACTGTGTGCATTAACATTTAAAAATATTTCTCAATGTTAATCGCTTATTCTTCAGCATTTACCTATAAACCGCGCTGTAGATAGTAACGCTAATGGCTGCGCTCCATTGTAGCTGGTCAGAAAAGTTAACATATATGCAGGACGAGAATCATAATGAAATAAAACTCCAAACAAAGAAGATTCATTTCAATCACACATCAACTCTATTTTTCAAATATTACATTAACAACATAATACTGTTTCTTACAGACCTCTATGTTACGGGACATCAATCATATCTGATCAGTACAACAGTTCTTAAAAGAAGGAGGATTATTCTAGAAGAATCATAGATAAGAAAACATTGAGATTTTCATCATATTTTTCCATGGTTATTGCCTGAGATATAGTTTCTCATAGAATATTGAATTAAGACATTGATAATAATTAATTATTATTTTAGTATCGATGAAGTCTTTTTTATTAATCTGTCGAGAATGTTCATTCACATTCCGTACACTGTCGTGAATATGATTCTGAGTAAAATATAGGCGTGGATATTACACAGAGTATTGGGTACCCGTTGACTTAGAACTGTAGTACATTGCCGGACGGACTGCCATGACGATCGCTTCGATTTATCGAGTCTACCAAAACACGTTGAATTTCTTCAATTTCTCGAGATTTTTCTTTCAGGAGACTTGATAACAAGTTAAATTTTTCAAGAAATTCAGTATATCAAAGTTCACATTAGCGAGAGTCGGGCGTATATTCTAGGTGTATGACGATTGGTGTAAATTGTAATTCACGCATCGAAACTAAAACTTTACCCTAGCGCCAGCTGTAAGTTGCTGGTTGATGAGGTAGCCGATAAGTGTCTCATGGTTAGCTAACCCGCTCGTTCATTAGCCAAAGTGTGTCGAATCAATATGACGATAAGACAGCAACAATTTGTCGCACTCGAGGACCTGTAGAAACACATTGACATCAGGATAAAGTTTTGAAAACTCTGAAGAGAGTAGGCGTGAATTTTAAGAAAGGACGAATAATTTAAACGACAACTTCCATTTTTCAACAATATCTTATCACAGAAGGAAAAAAAAAGATATATAGATGATAAAATACTCATCACTTAAGGAGATAATAAGCAGCACGCACAGGTTCTGACGTAAATGTGCAAAATCATTCTATATTTTTGCAAATATGAGTGACACAATTAATTTCATTTAGTTGACAAAAAGTAAGGTATATAGATATTCATGCCTCCTTATGTCATTTTAAAAAAACATAAACTAGCAGCGTGTTGGTCATACAACACAGAATATGTAAAAGTCCTTTCAACAAAAGTTACTGTTGTGGAATGAAAACCGCAAACAGTTGCATGTAAGACCCTCCATTTGGAACCACAACCGGTTTCGTAACATAAAGCTACATCTTCAGGTGGGTATCGTAACACAAAAGGGATACATCTGTTAAAAAGCAGAATATATCCCCCAGTCACCAACAGCAGTAATAACAAATAAATAATCACATAAATTACGTCACATGAGATCCAAATGTGGAGATGGATGGAAGACGCCATTCACTGTCCAAATTATGGTGATCCGCCAGGCCATAATTTTAAATAGGCTTAATGGTGTAGGCTTAATGGTGCCATCAACATCCCTTGAAAATCGAGCGAGAAACTGCAATAAGCTGCGTGGGGTTAGCCGAGCGGTCTGGGGCTCTGCAGGCTGTGCGCCTGGTCCCAGGCGGAGGTTCGAGTCCTCCCTCGGGCATGGATGTGTGTATTGTCCTTAGGATAATTTAGGTTAAGTAGTGTGTAAACTTAGGGACTGATGACCTTAGCAGTTAAGTCCCATAAGGTTTCACACACATTTGAACATTCACACAAACTACAACATAATCAGAACGAATGTAATAACTATTGGTTTCACCCTCAAAAATTGTATCTTCCGCGTTGACGAAACATCAAAATGCAGGAACAAGGTCTCAGCGCACCAAATGAGCTCCAGCAACATGTTAGTACAGATGGAAATCCAAACATTTCTATAAATCGGGGTTTGAAAAAATGGGACTTAACATCTGAGGTCATCAGTCTCCTAGAGCTTAGAACTACTTAAACCTAACTTACCTAAGGACATCACACACATCCATGCCCGAGGCAGGATTCGAACCTGTGACCGTAGCGGTCGAGCGGTTCCCGACTGAAGCGCCTAGAACCGCTCGGCCACAGGGGCCAGCACGTGAAAAAAAAATTTCCTTATTACGGCTGTCTATATTTTAGTATGCACTGCTGTGTGGCATCATACTATTTGAATGCACAATCAATTCGTGCCATTCCATAGTATAAATCAAGTTATAATTAGTGGAAACTGTCATGTGTTACATCCTGCTTTACAAAATCAGACGTTGTACACAATACTTTCAACCACTTGTAATTTAATTAATACTGTGGAATAGCATGAACGAGTTACTTATGAAAATCTTAACGCCAAATTGTAATATCACATAACAAAATATATACAGTCATAAGAAGACTTGGCGTTTTACAGAATAACCCATACAAATGGCGAACACGTTCTTCAAGAAGACAGTTGAAGAAATTGTATAGTACCCTTCAGTCATAGAGTGGACGTCCAAGAAAATAAAGACAAAATATGCAGCAACAAATAAATACAATAAACAACCCTACACGCTGACAGTGTACCATTTCACTAAGAACTGAGAAACGATTACCAAATATGGACACATTTTCGAACTCTAAAATCAACTGGACTGAAGTGTGAAGCACAGTAAACTGACCGGACAGGCGGAAACTGTGCGACCAGATTGAAACAAAATAAACTGATAATCTTATAGAACTTCATAAGCCAAACAATGGCCACAGAACGAATCTTTATCAAGAGTTAGAAAACTTTTCAGACAACAGGAAACATGGATAATACATGTTAACATCAAAGTTGATACAATAGTAAAGAAGATTTTTAGATGCTTGACATATATATTGCACAATGTAATAAAGCCATATAATAAAGCAACCTGGTGCAGTTATGGCTTTTACAATAGCAGAAATTAATGAAAACCAAAAACAACGCCTGTGATGATACAATGCAACAGTTCCAATACAAGTATTATTTTTATGTAAAAGGATATTATCAAAAAGAATAAAGTGAGATATTTTTAAAGATGGAACTGTCAATTGATTTTATGTACGAATGCAGGCTCTCGCAGTGACAGCAATTACGAGTTCATGACACATGTCGGTGTGTCAACTGTAAAAATTGTTAGTTCGCCTAAACAGGTCATTCCAAAGGATTTAAATATGCTAAATCTCATGTGTCGAAGTGTCTGTAGCAAAATCCCCCGAGTTGCTCTCCGAAATAAACAGTAGTAATGCCAATATTGTATAAGGTACCGAAAGACGTAGCAGTGAAAAGTTGAACTCGAATTCGACAATTTTTAGCAAGGATAGGACTGATGCTATGGGAGGTGATGTGTTCATTGCAGTTAAAAGCTGTTTAAACGCAGTTGAGATCGATACTGGGTCGGACTGTGAAATAGTCTGGATAAAGCTGTCAATCAGACAAGGAGTGACCATTGTATTAGGATGTTTTTATAGACTACCAGCATTGGCAACAAACGTTTCAGAACGTTTCAGGGAAGGACTTGAGTACATAGTAAATAAATATCCAAGTTATCCATTAGTTATAGGTGGAGACTTTAATCTGGCGTCCATTGAATGGGAAATTGCACGTTTATCACAGTGGGCACAAGCAAAGACTCGTGTGAAGTTATTGTAGGAGCGCTCTCAACATACAATCTTGAGCAACTGGTTAGAAAACTAACTCGGGATGGGAACCTATTAGATATCTTGGTGACATACAGACCTGATCTTTTTGAGGAAGTTAATCTAGAAAAAGGGATTAGTGTCCATAATGTCCTACGTCAGTGGAAGACTCAAAAAAAAAAACACCCTGGTTTGGGAAAGCAAATAAAAGTGTCATTAATGAATATCTTCATAGTCAGCGGGCATCTTTGGTCAGAATTTGAAGGTATTGTGCTAAAGAAATATGTGTCTAGCAGAAATGTAGGGGAGGGAATGGATTCACTTTGGTTCAACAAACATATTAGGAAGTTGCTGAGAAAGCAGAGAATTTTGCACAGAATTTTGCCCCGTTGACAAACAGAAATTATGCGAAATGAAAGCAGCTGTCAAAAGGTCAATGAGAGATTCTTCTAACGAATTTGAAAGCAATATTTTATCTGCACACTCTAAAAATAACACCAAAAAATTTTGGTCGTACGTAATATCTGTGAACGCTACAAATAATTCAATACCTTCTCTTGCTGACAGTACGGGTAATGTAACGGATGATGATAAACAGAAGGCCGAAATTCTAAACCTGGTTTTCAAATACTCGTTTACGGTAGAGTACTGCAGTACCATTCCCCCTTTCAATTATCAAACAAACGCAAGGGTGGTTGACATAATGTTTAGTGTATCTGGGATTGTAAAACAGTTAATATCCTTAGACGCTAGGAAAGCATCTGGTCATTCTTATCCATCATCTATCAGAGATCATTGGAACAGCGGAAAGCTCCACGGGACTGGAAGAAGGCCCAAGTCATAGTAATCCATAAAAAGGGTAGTAAACTGGATGCACATAATTACCGGCCAATTTCACTCACGTCGATTTGTGTAGAATCATGGAGCATATTTTGTGTTCAGACATAATGACCTTTCTAGACTCTGAGAAGCCCATCTGCAGAAACCAACACGGTTTTAGGAAACAGCGGTCATTCGAGACACAGCTGGCCCTCTTTGTGCATGGTATACAAAAGGCCCTAGATACCGGCTCCCAGGTTGATGCCATATTCCTCGACTTTCGAAAGGCGTTCGACTCAGTTCCGCACTATCGCTTGCTCCAAAAAGTCCGAGCTTACGGTCTATCCGATGATATATGCGGTTGGATAGAAAGTTTTCTAACAGACACAGAGCAGTATGTCGTCCTGAATGGGGAGACTTCAACAGAAACAAGCGTAACATCAGGTGTGGCACAGGGCAGCGTAATTGGGTCCGCTGCTTTTTACGATTTACATAAACAATCTGTTTAATGCTATTGACAGCGGCATTAGACTGTTTGCCAATGATGCTGTAGTCTACAGGAAAGTAGTATCACACGAAAGTTGTGAACAAATCAGCGAGGATTTGCAGAAAATAAATGCGTATTCTAATGACTGGCAGTTATCTCTCAATATTAGTAAGTGTAACCTACTGCGTATAACAAAGCGAAAATCTCCATTAATGCATCTCAAATGAAACGATCAGATTACACAAGTAAACGTTAAGGTGAACTCTAGATTGCGGTTTATTAGTAGAATCCTGAAGCGATGCCGTCCTTCAGCAAAGGAAATTGCTTGCAATACGTTAGTTGTCCAGTCTTAGAGTATTGTTCGTCTGTATGGGACCCTTACCACTTGGGTCTGATTCAAGAGATTGAGAAGGTCCAAAGAAGAGCGAAAAAATTCGTGAGTGTTACATTTAGCCATGGCGAGAGCGTTACAAATCTCATAGGAAATTTGAAGTGGTACATACTTGCAGATACACGATGCACTAAACGGAAGGGGCTGCTCACTAAGTTCCAAAGTCCGATCTTCGCCGAGTACATAGAGCATATATTATTACCACTAACTTTCATATCGCGCAATGATCACCATTCAAAGATAACGGAAATTAGAACTAGTACTGATGCGTTCAGACAGTCTTTTTTTTCCTGGCGCGAGGGGGGGAATATGACTTCGGAGCGAATAGTGCCGTCCGCCACACTCCACTTCGTGGCTAACGGAGTATATACACTCCTGGAAATTGAAATAGGAACACCGTGAATTCATTGTCCCAGGAAGGGGAAACTTTATTGACACATTCCGGGGGTCAGATACATCACATGATCACACTGACAGAACCACAGGCACATAGACACAGGCAACAGAGCATGCACAATGTCGGCACTAGTACAGTGTATATCCACCTGTCGCAGCAATGCAGGCTGCTATTCTCCCATGGAGACGATCGTAGAGATGTTAGATGTAGTCCTGTGGAACGGCTTGCCATGCCATTTCCACCTGGCGCCTCAGTTGGACCAGCGTTCGTGCTGGACGTGCAGACCGCGTGAGACGACGCTTCATCCAGTCCGAAACATGCTCAATGGGGGACAGATCCGGAGATCTTGCTGGCCAGGGTAGTTGACTTACACCTTCTAGAGCACGCTGGGTGGCACGGGATACATGCGGACGTGCATTGTCCTGTTGGAACAGCAAGTTCCCTTCCCGGTCTAGGAATGGTAGAACGATGGGTTCGATGACGGTATGGATGTACCGTGCACTATTCAGTGTCCCCTCGACGATCACCAGAGGTGTACGGCCAGTGTAGGAGACCGCTCCCCACACCATGATGCCCGGTGTTGGCCCTGTGTGCCTCGGTCGTATGCAGTCCTGATTGTGGCGCTCACCTGCACGGCGCCAAATACGCATACGACCATCATTCGCACCAAGGCAGAAGCGACTCTCATCGCTGAAGACGACACGTCTCCATTCGTCCCTCCACTCACGCCTGTCGCGACACCACTGGAGGCGGGCTGCACGATGTTGTGGCTTGAGCGGAAGACGGCTTAACGGTGTGCGGGACCGTAGCCCAGCTTCATGGAGACGGTTGCGAATGGTCCTCGCCGATACCCCAGGAGCAACAGTGTCCCTAATTTGCTGGGAAGTGGTGGTGCGGTCCCCTACGGCACTGCGTAGGATCCTACGGTCTTGGCGTGCATCCGTACGTCGCAGCGGTCCGGTCCCAGGTCGACGGGCACGTGCACCTTCCGCCGACCACTGGCGACAACATCGATGTACAGTGGAGACCTCACGCCCCACGTGTTGAGCAATTCGGCGGTACGTCCACCCGGCTTCCCGCATGCCCACTATACGCCCTCGCTCAAAGTCCGTCAACTGCACATACGGTTCACGTCCACGCTGTCGCGGCATGCTACCAGTGTTAAAGACTGCGATGGAGCTCCGTATGCCACGGCAAACTGGCTGACACTGACGGCGGCGGTACACAAATGCTGCGCAGCTAGCGCCATTCGACGGCCAACACCGCGGTTCCTGGTGTGTCCGCTGTGCCGTGCGTGTGATCATTGCTTGTACAGCCCTCTCGCAGTGTCCGGAGCAAGTATGGTGGGTCTGACATACCGGTGTCAATGTGTTCTTTTTCCATTTCCAGGAGTGTATGTAGATGTAGATAGCCGCGAGGTCTGGGGCGTCCAGTCACGGTCCGCGCGGCTGTCTCCGTCGGAGATTCGAGTCCTCCCTCAAGGATGGGTGTGTGTGTCGTCCTTAGCGTAAGTTAGTTTAAGGTAGATTAAGTAGTGTGTAAGCTTAGGGACCGCTGACCTCAGCAGTTTGGTCCCATAATATCTTACCACAAAGTTACAAAAACAATTATTTTTTCACAATCATATCCATTAACAAAATAGTCTCGGGTTTCAAGCTGCATCACGAGGTTAACTGCTCACAAGCTTTCCGCACAGATCTCTTCTGCCAATGCCAAGTGGTTGACTGTCGTATGGGTGCCGCTACCTTCCGGAGTTTCCCAGTCTGCAGTGGTATTTAATATCTTTGTCTTGTTATAGGCGATATTCAGTCTGGCTACCATACATAAGTTGTAGAACCTTAAAACCCTTGTTATTTTATTCATTTACCATTTATTTTGTATTTCTGTGTATTTCATTAATTGCAATCCTCGCCAACGCATAGACTATTTGACAGTAGAATTTAAGCTACAGATTATTACTTGCAGCGTTCTAGCTGCAGGGCCTGAAAGCTAGATACACTGTGTGAGCAAAAGTATTCGGACACCTGGCTGATAATGACTTACAAGTTCGTGGCGCCTTCGGTCGGTAATGCTGGAATTCAACATGGTGCTGGCCCACCCTTAGCCTTGATGACAGCTTCCACTCTCACAGGCATACGTTCAATTGGGTGCTGGAAGGTTTCTTGGGGAATGGCAGCCCGTTCTTCACGGAGTGGTGCACTGAGGAGAGGTATCAATGTCGGTCGGTGAGGCCTGGAACCAAGTCGACGCTCAAAAACATCCCAAAGGTGTCCCATAGGTTTCAGGTCAAGACTCTGTGCAGGCCAGTCCATTTCAGGGATGTTATTGTCGTATAACCACTACGCCATAGGCCGTGCATTATGAACAGGTGCTTGGTCGTGTTGAAAGATATGATCGCCGTCTCCGAACTGATCTTCAACAGTGGGAAGCAAGAAGGTGCTTAAAACATCGATGTAGGTCTGCGCAGTGATTGTTCCACCCAAACCAACAGGGGCTGCAAGCCCCCTCCATGAAAAACGCGACCACACCATTAACTCCACCACCTCCGAATTTTACTGTTGGTACTACACACTCTGGCAGATGACGTTCACCATACCCTCATCCTGGCATCGGATCGCCACATGGTGTACCATGATTCGTTACTCCAAACAACGTTTTTCCACTGTTCAATCGTCCAATGTTTACGCTTCTGATATCAAGCGAGGCATCGTTTGGCATTTACCAGCGTGATGTGTGGCTCATGAACAACCGCTCGACCATGAAATCCAATTTTTCTCACCTCCTGCCTATATGTCGTAGTACTTGCACTGGATCCTGATGCAGTGTGGGATTCCCATGTGGTGGTCCAGATAGATGTCAGTCTATTACACATTACGACCCTCTTCAAATGTCGACGGTCTCTATCAGTCAACAGATGTGGTCGGTATGTACGCTTTTGTACTGTACGTGTCCCTCCACGTTTCCACCTCACTATCACATCGGAAACAATGGACCTAGAGATGTTTAGGAGTGTTCAAAATGGTTCTGAGCACTATGGGACTTAACGTCTGAGGTCATCAGTCCCCTAGAACTTAGAACTACTTAAACATAACTAACCTAATGACATCACACACATCCGTGCTCGAGGCAAGATTCGAACCTGCGACCGTATCGGTAGCGCGGCTCCAGACTGAAGCGCCTAGAACTACTCGGCCACTTCGGCCGGCTTTAGGAGTGCGGAAATCGCAAGTGACACTCAATCACCTGACCACGTTCGAAGACCATGAGTTCCGTTTACAGCATCACGATGGTCGCATGTGTTTGGCGACATCGCGGTGAACGCACACTGGAAGCGTGTATTCGTCATCGCCATACTGGCGTATCACCCGGCGTGATGATATAGGGTGAAATTGGTTACACGTCTCGGTTACCTCTGGTTCGCACTGACGGCACTTTGAACAGTGGACGTTACATTTCAGATATGTTACTACCCGTGGCTCTACCCTTCATTCGATCCCTGCAAAACCCTACATTTCAGTAGGATAATGCACGACCGCATGTTTCAAGTCCTGTACGGGCCTTTCTGGATACAGAAAATGTTCGACTGCTGCCCTGCCCAGCACATTCTCCAGATCTCTCTCCAATTGAAAACGTCTGGTCAATGGTGGCCGAGCAACTGGTTCGTCCCAATACGCCAGTCACTACTCTTGATGAACTGTGGTATCGTGTTGAAGCTCCATGGGTAGCTGTACCTGTTCACGCCATCCAAGCTCTGTTCGACTCAATGCCCAGGCGTATCAAGGCTGTTATTACGGCCACAGTTGGTTGTTCTGGTTACTGATTTCTCAGGATCTATTCACCCAAATTCAGTGAAAATGTAATTACATGTCAGTTCTAGTATAATATATTTGTCCAATGAATACCCGTTTATCATCTGCATTTTTTCTTGGTGTAGCAATTTTAATGACCAGTAGTGTACCTGTGTTACGGTCGCAGTGGTAAAGTCCGTATGGCATCATGAGATTTCAAGCCCCAACTTCCAGTAATCTGTTCCCGACAGATCGCACTGACTCTGCCCAGATTTCAGCTGTTGTCATCCTTCTGTTCTTCAGAGCTAGTCGAACAATGCTACAATCTTGTCGTGGTGTAGTCTTTTTGAAAGGTCTCATACCTGCCCTTCTTGGTACACTTTTGTCCAGGGACCGAATCCCGCTTAGGCTGCGCAGGTGAGCTGATCGCTGCACGTTAAGCGCTCGCTCCCCAGCATGTACGGACGACGCGGAAAGGGAGGCAAAGCCGCCGCCTTGCTGCAGTTGCTGGGCCTCGTGCTCGGCAGAAGACGGGGGATGCAAGAAGACGGCGGAGCGGAAGGAGCAGTGCTACCGCTGCCTAAACGTTGGCCACGTTGCCAAGTATTGACGGAATCCAGTGGCGTGCCTTCGGTGTGCGCAAGCACAGGATTCGCGCCGCTGCACGAAGAAGGACGCCACACGCTGGTGCGCCAATTGTGGCGGTGCTCACGCAGCTACAGCAAGAACTGGAGTCGCGGTGATGAAGCTAGAGGGAGACGCAAGACCACCAAGAAGGCGGATACAGCCGAGGCCGTTTCGTCCACGCCACCCCCCGCCACCGGCGAATCCGTGGTGGCCGACGACGCGGTTGTCCCACCGGACGCAGTCAGCGAGGCGTGCGCCAGGGTCCGCGCCGCAGCCGACGATGAAATTGCTGCCCTCAAAGCCGCAATGGCGGAAGAGAGGGCAACACTCCGAGCCGAACCAGCCGAGGCTCGGCAGCTGGTGCACAGTCTCCGTGATGCACTGGCCAACCAGCGCCACCCGGCGCAGAAGAAGGATGCTGACACGCAGACTGCCGCCCCCGTGTAGGGTGACAAGATGCAATTTTTTTAAAAGGAGGACAAAGGAAGAAAAAAGAGGACACATCAAACGGTCAACTGCAGATGAGGATTCCACCCGTCAGCTTTGGACACGTCACGTGACTGCCGGGAATTACTGGTAAAACTAGTAGTTAATTGTTAGTGGTGGTCAGATGATGATTCCCAGAATAATATTTTTTTATTTTAAATTTAAAAAAAACATTGATTGTGGTGACAGTGTGGCATCAATTGTTTTTATATTTACGGGCAGTTTCAAGATTTAACAAATACGGCTGCCTAAACGCCACTCCTGATTGGCTACTTTCATGTGACTTGTCCAAAGCTGACGGCTGGTATCCTCACCTGCAGTATTCCCCATCAAACATACGTTCAATTTTAATAAATGAGTTTATTATTTATAGACATAACATACAAACTTTCCGTAAAAATTATTGATACTTTAAGAAAAGAGCAATAGAACGGGACGAATAGTAAATTTAACTGTATTACGCTCAACTTGAAAAAGCCGGACACTGTAAAAATCCACCAGGTCGCCGGACAAAGAGCTAAAAAGGAAGACATGTCCGGATTAATCCGGACGTCTGGTCACCCTACCCCCCCGTGGAACCTGTAGTAATACAGGAAGCCACGAGGGTGGAAACACAAGACGCAGCCGCACAGACAATCGTCGCGGCGAAGAACAAGGCAACCCAGGTCATCACGGAGGAGGCCCCTTGCCCCCTCTCCAAGACGCAGTTGCAGAAGATAGTGTCCGTTCATTTGGACACCCTCAGGTCCTACAACTCCCACCCTCCTCTCACCCCTGCAGAGTGGGAAGTTCTCGTCGCCACGATAGAAAAAGCCGAGAGCGCAAGCAAAGAAGAAGGGTCGAGGACCACTGAACACGCAGAAGCCGCCGGCTTTGAGGCTGCGATAGACCCTGTAGTGTCACAAGGAGACACATACAAGAAGAAGAAGGACAAGAAGAAGTACCTTGACGCCAGGAAACCTTAGAAGACCCTACTCATCACCACGCCGGACACCCTTCATCACCACCATCAGCCATTCGCCCTGACAGTCGTCGACTGACAGTCTTTGGCGTCAACCGGGCCAGTCTAGTCAAGGCTCCTACCAGACGCACGGTCATCGTCCGATCCAACCACCGCTTGCCCCTGACCGCCAGTATCAGTATTCCATAACTATGCACATCATCCCTGTAAACCCCAAACGTCGCAGCTTTCAACGCGTCAACGTGGAGTAAATGTCTTACGACAACAAACTCCCCCTTACCTACTTAAGTGCGAAGAGAGTGACCTGGGACCATCTGCCCACACTCGTCTAGGCAGTCACTGCACTGAGCCGATGGTCTGTGCGATACGATGCACACGTGCCCCTCATGCCAAGGGTTCGACCTTTCTCAAAGTCCGAAAGCTGGCTGAAGCTTCACGTGCATGACTTCTGGGTATGCCGTATTGCCGTCTCCACGTGACGTTAGATACACCCGACAGCAATCGCGTATCATCACCATTCTTCATCTGTCCGCAGCTCGTGGTCTCGCGGTCGCGTTGTCGATTCCCGGTGGGGTCAAGGATTTTCACCTGCCTCGTCATGACTGGGTGTTTGTGCTGTCCTCAGCATTTTCATCATCATTCCTGACAGTGGCGAGATTGGACTGAGCAAAGGTTGGGAATTTGTACGGGCGCTGATAACCGCGCAGTTGAGCGCCCCACAAACTAAACATCATCATCATTCTTCATCTGTAGGAACGGCTTTGTGCTGTACTGAGAATATTTTTCTAAAAGTGTGATCACATGAGGATGAAATTTTTTATCGTACATCCCACGTACATGGAAACATTGGAGTAAGAGTAGCGCTCGCTGGAGGTCCTCATGGGTAACACCTTCCTTGTCCGTAACTGTATATTGTTATCACAGAGAAAGTAAAGGGAGACTGGGGTTTGAAATCCCGAGGCGGTAACTGGAACAAGCATAAGGATGGGAACTGTCTTTTTCAACATAACCGTCTCGACATTTGCATTAAATGATTTAGACGTACCACAAAACTCCTGAAATTGGATGTGTAAATAGGTGTTTGAACTCCACTTCTTCTGATTACTAATCTTGTGCCACAACCGACGCTGTACCTCACTTTTTGCCGCGCGGGATTAGCCGATCGGTCTCAGGCGCTGCAGTCATGGACTGTGCGGCTGGTTCCGGCGGAGGTTCGAGTCCTCCCTCGGGCATGGGTGTGTGTGTTTGTCCTTATGATAATTTAGGTTAAGTAGTGTGTAAGCTTAGGGACCGATGATCTTAGCAGTTAAGTCCCATAAGATTTCACACCCGTTTGAATATTTTTGAACCTCACTTTTTTGTAAACTGAAAGTCTGTAATTGAGCTCAGTTACAAAAAACTGCAGTGTAGCACAAATGTTGATGCAAAGCCTAATCATTATCAACACATCCTTTAAATCTTTTACACTGAACAAAGAATAGAAAAAAGCACGGTGAGCAAGGAATAGAAAAATAAAAATACGTGACGTCAGTGTACTTTTTAAAAGAAGATAAACAGATTTTATCTTCTTGCACGGCATTTTCTCTGTGCTGGTTTCCGACGTCTATTGAAGAAATAAAATAACAAAATTGCAATAATGACAACGAAATACATGCGACTGCAGTCTTTCTCGGCGTATTCCAGTGATGAATTCTTCTCGGACTATCAGCCGATTGGTGGTGTCATCTTGCCGCAACGTTTCAATGAGTTTCGTACCCATCATTTTCTGCCGCAGACGCCACCACTCGGCTTATGACCCGAGAAGAATTCATCAACAAAATACATGTTAACTAAAATAGGAATTTCAAGCGTAATCCAAAAAAGTGAACACTGATATTTCTGTTAATGATAGGAATGATTTGTGAAAAGTTGTTGTGTATGAATCTAGTTTCTCCAAATTTTTGTTAACTAAACTGGTGAAATACAACATACACTACTTTCTTCACCTTTACTTTAAAAAAAGTTCAGTTTTACTGCAAACACTGCATTCTTCTATGAACCCTAGAAATAATCTAAATTTAAGTCTATTCTCTTTGTGATTTTATAACAGTCTATTATTCCGTGACGCGGCTGTGTTGCTGGTTTGAACACGAAGCGTTAAACATAGTTTTCAATCCGTGAGCAGTCTCGGGAAACACGCGCAGGGACTCTGTTCTGGAAAGATAATCAAGATAAGTATCAGTGGGAATTCCGTTAAAAGGAAGACATTTCTCTTCAAAGTCCGCGTGTCATTCCTTATTGCGCTGATGAATTCACGTAGATTACATCAGACACAAGGGACAAGGTGACACTGGCATCGTTTTAAGTTATTCAACACTCTCTTGACATTCCCTACAGGAATCAGCATGGGCTCTGAAAGCGAACGATCGTTTAAAACCCAGCTCGCTCTGTTGCTCTTTGAGACCCAGGAAGCAGCAGGTACAGGCGCCCACCTTGTACATGCCTTTTGCACTGCTGTCTAATGAACAAAATACGAGAATACGGAATATCAGACCAACTGTGTCACTGGATTGAAAAAAGTCTTCAGACGTAAATGTAACTTCGGACGTGTCTCAAGATAGCCATATAGGACCATTACTTTTCACGAAATACGTTGATCAGCGAGAATATTATGACCACCGACCTATTATCGTTATAAACCCGTTCAGGCGATAGCAGCGTCACCTGGTGAGGAACGACTCCTAGTCACACACACGCACTGTGTACGAGGGGCGTTTGAAAAGTCCGCGCAAAGTCCGAGAGATGGCACCACCGACGCGTATGGAGGTCATGTTTAGTTAGTAGCATCTTTGGAAAGAACGCACACCAATTTTCAGCCATATTGGTCTATTTCTTTGTGTTTGACATCAAGGAAGTCGACTGATTGTCAAAAAATGGACGTACAAGAATTTCGTATGGTATTAAACGTTACTTTATGAAAAGCAAAACGCTTCAGGAGACTAAAGAGAAGCTTGATAAACATTACGGCGACTCTGCACCTTCGATTAGAACTTTTATAAGTGGTTTCAAGATTTTCGGAGTGGCCGTATGGGCACAACTGATACTGAACGTTCTGAAGGCCCTGTGGAGTTTACGACTCCAGAAATCAGTGCTAAAATCCATGATATGGTGATGGACGACACAAGAGTTAAGTTTCGTGAGATTGTTAGTGCTGTGGGCATCTCGAATGAACGGGTACATAGTATTTTGCATAAACATTTGAACTTGAGAAAGCTCTCTGCAAGATGGGTTCCACGATTGCTCATGCTTGAGCAAAAACAGAATCGTGTGAAGTTGTGCAACGATGGTTTGCAGCTGTTCAGGAAGAATCTGCAGGACTTTATGCATCGTTTTGTCACTGTGGATGAAACATGGATACATTACTATACTCCTGAGACCAAACAACAACCTAAACAATGGATTACCTAGGGAGAAAAAGGCGAAGACCAGTCCTTCGGCCGGAAAAGTTATGGCGACTGTCTTTTGGGATTCACAAGGAATAATCCTCATCGACTGTCTGGAAAAGAGTAAAACTATTACAGGTGCATATTATTCATCGTTGCTGGACCTTTTGAAAACCGAGCTGCTAGAAAAAGACCAGCGACTGGAGAGCAAAAATGTTCTCTTCCATCACGACAATGCACTAGCACACACCTCAGCAGTTGAGGTCGCAAAATTAATGGAAATAGGATTCCAACTCGTTTCAAATCCCCCCTATTCTCCAGACGTGGCTCCCTCAGACTACGATTTGTTCCCCAATTTGAAGCAATGGCTGGTGGGACAAAGATTTTATGCAAACGAGGTGATTGCAGCAAATAATAGCTATTTTGCAGACGTGGACAATTCCTATTGTTCGGAAGAGATCAACAAATTATAACAGTATTGGAGGAAGTGTGTAAGTCTAAAAGGAGACTATGTCGAAAAATAAAAAAGGTTTAAACCCAAACACGTAAGTAGTTTTTATTTTTGCAAGGACTTTTTAAACGCCCCTCGTATGTAATATCAGTGTCCATGCTGTCTGCATTTAGAATGGTGAATGCGTGCGATCTATCAGAGTTTGACCAAAGACAGATTGATCATGGCCCGGTGGCTGCAGTTGTCGGGTGTTCGGGGAGTGCTGTGGTGAGTGTCTTCAACATGTCCGAAACGAAGGTACGCCACGGCCAGACGTCTTGGAGTTGGGCGGCCACCACTCCCATTACAGATGTTTGACGTCGTAGGCTGGGCAGGCTGGTAAAACAGGACAGGCGGCAAACTGTGGCGTAACTGACATCACACTTTAATGCTGGACAGAGTAAAATTATGTCTGAACACACAGTGCACCAAACACTCTATCGATGGGCCTCTGCAGCCGACGACCCATGCATGTGCTAAGGTTAATGTCACGACATCGGCAACTACGACTCAAATGGGCACGTGACCATCGGCACTGGACGTTGGCGCAGTGGCAGAGCGTTGCCTGCTCTGATGAATCCCGATGCCTTCTTCATAGTGCAGACATGTGGGCGCAAATCCGTCATCTTCCAGGACAACAGCTCCTTGACACCTGTAATGCGGGACGGAGACAAGCTGGCAGCGGCCCATTATGCTGTGGGGGAAATTCACGTGGGCATCCATGGGTCCAGTTGAGATCGTTCAAGGTACCGTGATGGCAGATGTGCATCGTACACTGGTTGCAGACCGCGTACACCTCTTTGTGACTGTCATGTTTCCCGACGGCAGTGACATTTTTCAGCAAGATAATGCACCATCCCACAAGGCCTGGAGTGTAATGGAGTGGTTCAAGGAACACAGCAGCGAGTTCCGGTTGATGTTCTGGCTCTCCAGCTCTCCATATCTGAACCCGATCGAATGCATCTGGGATGTGATTGAACGTAGCGTCAGTTCCCGAAATTTACGGGAATTAGGTGACTTGTGTGTTTAGATGTGGTGCCAACTCCCTACGACGTCGCCGATGGTGGACATACCGGCTGTTGGGTAGGTGGTTATAATATTCTGGCTGATAAGTGTATGTAAATGACATAGTATATAGCGTCGGAAGTTCTGTAAGGGTTTTCTCGGAAGGTGCTGTTGTGTACAGAGAAGTTGTAACGCTAGAAAGTTGTGGCGAAACTCAGGAAGACCTGCACAGAGCCAACACTTTGTGCATGGAATGGCTACTGACCCTCAACATAAAGAAATGTAACATATTGCGAATACATAGAAAGATCCACTATTGTGTGATTGCACGATTGTAGGACAAACACTGGAACCAGTTACTTCCATAAAATATCTAGGACTATGAGTAGGGAGCGATATGGAGTGGACCGAGTACATAACATTAATCTTGGTTAAGGCAGACACCAGCCTGAGATGCATTGGACAATTCTCAGGAAAAGTAGTCCACGAACAAAGGAAGTAGCTAAAAACCCTTGTTCGACCAATACTTGAATATTGCTCGTCAGTCTGATGTCCATACCAGATCCAAAGAAGAACAGTGTGTTTCGTTAGAGGTTCATATACTAAGCTTGAAATTATCATGGAGATGGTCAGTCAAGTCCGCTGACAGACGCTACAAGAAAGGCATTCTGTATCGTGGTGTGGTTTGCTGTTAAAGTTCCGAGACCGCTCCTTATTAGAACAATCAGCCAATACGTTGCTTCCTCTTGCTTACATCTTACGAAAAAAGAACCACGAAGGTCAAATCAGAGAGATTCAGGCCCACACAGAGGCTACCCGGCAATCGTTCTTCCCGCGAGCCATGCGTGAGAGGAACAGGGAAAGTGGGAAGTCAGGCGGTACACAAAGAAACCTCCGCCACACGCCATGAGTTGGCTTGCGGACTGTAATGAAGATGTAGATGGCAGGAGTAGACTGTCAGAGGATGGTAAATGCTGACTCACAAGGAACCCCTTGAGTGCGAGATCGGGAGTTCAATGTTTAGTAAGGTTCATCTGAAAGTGTTGTGTTAACAATCAGGACAGGAAAAATAGCAGATATGCTAATGACTCATGTTCATTAGGAGGGCGACGGAAAATGAGTGCGCGGGAGGTGCAGAGATCAATCTTCATTAGGGTTTATGTATTATATTTCACAAATCGGACATCGTCGACTTTCATGAAATGTTCAAAACAAACCATTGACTTGCACCACGAACACCGAATGAAAAATGGCGGGCCACAGTGATCACAAAGTTTCGCACCATCGAGCTCAAAGGTGAACTCCTGGAGAGTTACAAACCGTGCAGGACGCTCAGCTAGGTATCCAGCCTTAAAGAATGCATACAGAATCACATTGGTGAAATATGGTGATGGAGAACTGATGGAATGTGATGGCATGCAACCGAATGCCAAACAGTCTGTCGTGGAGTTTATCGTGAAACAGGCTATCCTTTAAGGCGCAGTTGCAGATAATGTAATAATATGTTTTATAGACACAGGAAAAACACACGTCCAGAGACTGAATTTGTCCAGTTGTTCCACGTGGAATGAACTGCAATGTCACACACTGTTCATGAGGGATAGTTTGCGCTAAAGGAGTATGGTTTCTATACGCAGATCAGGAATCAAGCAAAAGCAAGTTATTATGACCAGCTATCGGCCAAAAACAGTGCCTATATCAAAGTTGTAGTTCTCTTACGCCCATTTTCCTACTCTTGCTTACTGTGACGCAAGTATCCCCTACTGTCCTTGCGAGATAACGCACACGAGAAAGAATCGCAGCACAACAAATGCGTAACTCTACAGCCAATATACCGTCCAGATTAACAGTCGACGGGACCGATGACCGTAGCAGTCTGGTCCCTTCAATCCCACAAACCAACCAACCAACAGTCGCCATAATTGTACACGAAGGCGTTAAGGCATTGATGTTAGTTGCTCTTGCTACAGCTCTCTTGTTACTTCTCACTTCCAGGTATCCTTTCATGTGTGTTTCCTCTTAGAATTCCGAATGGTCAGAGTTGAAAACAAATTCCTAACTGAACGATGGGATAAGTTTGTTTATGTCATCTATAAATTTTCGGGCCGCTTCCGCAGTTTCTTGTCCATCGTCAAGTTGAAACTTTCTTTGAAATTTCGCTATCTTACGTCTTCCAATTCTGTAGCACTGTTTAAAGTTATGCATCGATCCACTGTTTCCCTTGAAATCACTGTGCTTTATGTCGCGCACACTTTGATGTACGTGATGTAGTAGTTCACTCTCATGTAGATACTGGAAATTATGCCGAGCATCTCTGAAACGCGCAAACACCAGTTTTTGTAAAAAAGCGGGCATTGTCCTCCCTAGAATATCCGTGGTTTTTCTTATGCACTACACGATCTTAATGCTGCGAACTTATTCGAAATCTGTTCATAATTGTTCTTTTACTACGTTGTGGCTGATCTTCCGTGTGCGTAACTATGTTTAGTACCCGCTACTTAGACAACAATAAATTGTCCTTTACTACGTTTCACTAGAGGCGGGATTTGTGGCTCTCTGTCCGACAAGAGTAATGAAATACATGGCTCGACACCTGTTTCAATATCGCTTTCACTTGTTACGCACGTGTCGTCATCTTTATACTCCTCATGAACATCGTCCGCACTGTCGAGCATACGAGGATTGCTCCAAAAGAAATGCAGACTATTTTTGTAAAAATAAAGTCTTCATTCTGCATGTGTGAAAGTTTTACAGTGTGTAGATACATCCTTCCCGCTTGTTTTCAAACTTAGTTCAACCTGTTACCGTGAGTGGCGCCGCCACAGCATGCCTTCAAGACAGCTGCTACACTTGACGTTCGTCAGAAGCAACGTGCTGTCATGGATTTCCTGTGCAGTGAAAACGAGACAGTGGGAAACATCCACAAGAGGTTGAAAAACGTGTACGGAGATGCTGCTGTCGATCGCAGTACCGTTAGTCGGTGGGCAAGCAGGTTACGTGATGAAAGCGGGCACGGCAATATTGAGGATTGTCCTCGTAGCAGCGGGCCTCGTACTGCACACACTCCAGACAATGTGCAGAGAGTTAACGAATTGGTGACTGCTGACAGACGCATCGCAGTGAACAAATTTACACGCTATGTTGGAATAGGGGAAGGAAGTGTTTGCAGAATACTGAAAGTGTTGGCGTTAAAAGAGGTCTGTGCCAGGTGGGTTCCCAGGATGTTGACAGTGGCTCACAAAGAAACAAGAAAAACGGTTTGCAGTGAACTTCTGGAATAGTACGAGAATGATGGAGATGAATTTATTGGAAGAATTGTGACAGGTGATGAAATATGGGTCCATCATTTTTCACCAGAGACGAAGAGGGAATCAATGGAGTGGCATCATGCAAATTCACCCAAGACAAAAAAAAAAAATTCAAAACCGCACCTTCTGCTGGAAAAGTTATGGCTACGGTGTTTTTCTATTCCGAAGGACTCTTGCTTGTGGACATCATGCCAAGTGGAACCACCATAAATTCTGATGCATATGTAACGACACTGAAGAAACTTCGGCTGAGTCGTGTTCGACCACATCGGCAAAAGCAGGATGTTTTGCTTTTGCACGGCAATGCACGGCCACATGTCAGTCAAAAAGCCATGGAAGCGATCACAAAACTCGGATGGACAACAATGAAACACCCGCCTTACAGTCCTGACCTGGCTCCATCTGACTATCATCTCTCTGGGAAACTGAAAGACTCTCTTCGAGGATCAAGGATTGGAGATGATGACTCCCTTGTGCACGCTGCCAAACAGTGGCTGCAACAGGTTGGTCCAGAATTTTACCGTGCGCTGGTACTAAGATGGCGTAAGGCAGTTGAGAGGGATGGAAATTAAGTGGAGAAATGAAAATATTGTTCCTAAAGGGTGTATCTACACACTGTAAAACTTTCAAACATGTAGAATGAAAGATGGATTTAAAAAAAATTGTGTGCATTGCTTTTGGAGTGACCCTCGTATAATACACGACACATTCCAATGTCTCATCTTGCAGAAACGCTAATATTTCATAAGCCAATTCTTTCTCATTCATTCACGCGATCACGCCCAGTGGAGAGCGCGCAACCACAGTTAGAGCTCTCCATTCGTCTCTGTCTTCTGCTATCTGTCTCCAATTTTCCGTGACTCCCAGCTTGAACAAGTCTTCTCTCACTCCATCGATCCACCTCTACATGCCCAACCCACAGCAGTCTTTTGCTTCTCATCACTCCCAAGATATTACGCTCCTTGTACAGCTTTTCTAATTTAGTGCTATGGCGTCTTCTCCATTTTCCAGTAGTCTGATCTCGGACTGGTCCAAATATTTTCCTGAGGACCTTTCTTTCAAATGTAAGCAGTCGGTTAAGGTCTTGTTTTCGAGCGCTCCAGGTTTGAGAACCATGAAGTACAACTGGCATTCTTAATGTCTAATACAACCGTATCTTTAGTTTTTGAGAGACACATTTGTATTTTAATATAAGGTCTAGAGAGTGATAGCATCTGTTTCCCGCCTGCAGTCGTGTTTTTATCTCTGCTTCAGTTGATGTTACTCCTGTAAAAATTGATACAAGGTATTTGAACTTTCTCTTGTCTACACCTGGTGTTGTTCACAATTAAATCTTGAGACTTTTGGATCTTTCTTCCTACGGTCATATATTCAGTCTTTTAAGAGCTAGTTTGTAGACCGATCCCAGCTGCCAATAACTCCAAGGTCTGGGTACATCTCCTCAGATCTTCTTGTGTGCGTGCTAATAGTGCAATGTCGTCTGCATAGGCCAGATATGTAAAGTGTTCATTGCCAATTTGAATGCCCTGGAAGTTTTCTTTGTTGAAATCCCTCGTTACCTTCCCAAGTGCCAGGTTGAAGAGAACAGGTGATAGCCCATCTCCTTGGCTGTTACAACTTGGAAGTTTTCTGTCATTTTATTGCCTACCTTAACCTTAAGTTTTCTGTCATTTAGGCATACCTCTACCAGTTTGACCAATTTCTTTGGTATTCCAAACCCTGTCATAGTTCTAATCAGGCTCACTCTGCGAAATTCCTTGTGTTCTTTTCTGAGGAAATGTCAACTTCGGCAGCTGTTGTTATAGTGCAATGTTTGCTTTGTTTATTGTTGCCATTGTTCTGCTTTGTATCAACACCACTAGCACTGTAGCACTGTTGTGAGTTACACGTCGACTAACCAGTTCAACCACGCTACGTAGCATCATGCCGTGCTCAGGGTTGGACAAATCCAGACTCGCCTCATGTTGTCATTAGCAGCCAATACCGTGGTTGCATGGAAGGCAATATGTGGGGCGTAGGATGCAGTAAACATCATTGACCTTTTACGACCGCGCACTAAAGTGGCTCCTTGTCAGTCACGCTATTCAGTAAGACCATAGGATGAATTTTACCAAGGGTTCATAGCAGATGCGAAATTTCTGTCTTTTCTAAAAATATTATTACAACATTAGGGATGTATTTTTTCGTTAAACGGGCCAGGGGCAATAACAGTGAGGGGGCTGAGAGAATGGGGAACCAACATATCCAGCACACTGAAGACAGAGAGCTTCGTTTAAAGCGAAGGACTAACTCTAATCAACACTTGAGGGTACACTATAAGTAGTATTGGAAAGTTCTTCGCTGTATTATTAAAACGCATTGTAAACAAAGAATTACACATGCCTAAGGCAAAACAATTTGTCAGCATGAAACGAATAAATTCAATAAGGCAGATGACATTCAACTCCCTGATGAGATTGTTTGCGGGGCAGATTATTTCAGATACAAATGGTTGGCCGCCTAACAGCAACAGGAAACATAGGGACAAAATGGATCACCGAGTTCGTGGTCACTTGATTTATCAGCAGACGTAAGTTCTGCCAACACGATTGTTAAAGGGCTCACAAAAGTCACTGAAAAGCGATGGCTGTTCTGGCTTTCGTGGCGTCTGAAGCAGAGAACTGTAATCTTGCGCAGACTTGGAGCACACCTATAGAGTAACGTTTATGCTCAGTCTAGTTGATCGAGATGTATTTCCTGAAAGACTGAAACATGCACGAGTAACGACAATTTATAAAAGTGAAAACAAGCAGTTGACCTCTGATAACAGACACATTCATCATCCTTCCCGTGTTATTAAAAAACGTAGCTTCCAACATAATACTGAACCACTTTTCTTAGAATAAACTTTTTATTTAACAAATCACTTTGGTTTCTATGAAGGCTTCTCTACTGAATCCTCACGAACACATTTCAGACAACTAAATCGTTTAACTACCCTGCTAGAGCAAAAAGAGGGCTCGTAAGGACCAACACACGCAAAGATAGGAACAGAAACTGTAAGGAGCCAGGGCTCAATTGGAGGATTTCGCTACTTACTCCTGGTGTTTAAAATGCTGTATTAGTCTCTTGTGATTTAACTAAACCTTAACAACCTCTTCCCGCTAGAAAACTATGCTATGTTTTAATGTTCCCCTAAAGCTATGTGTTGTCACAGACCAATATCATTTTCGGAATGTTTACGAATTACGAGTGGATCAGTGCTCAGTCCAATTAAAAAATATGGAAACGACAAGTTGCATCGTCGTACGTAGTCCACATTTAAACTATAGGACCCCCTAATGCTAGTTCAGACGTTGTAGTATGGTAAGGGCCTAACAATTCCAGTTGGAACATGCCTACCAAAGCAATGTGGTGTAGGCAGTCTTTGGGATGAGGGTAGATTTACTATTCAAATTCCTGGCAGATTGTCAGGAGACAGGAGACGATTTCGCCTTGCGTAAGAGGTACTAGACTAGGTAAAGAAGTGGGGCAATACTGAAAGCAATTTCTCGTCCTTTCTCTTAGCTCTGAGGATACTTATCCTGGAGTGTTCACTACAGACTCGGTGCCGAACTTGTAGATAGGAACGACGTAATGGAATGTAAATAAATAAAATTGTGAGTTAATGCACACAACCTCTACTGGATTGCGTGTACCAGGAGGAAATTGGCGGCAGGTGGACTACAACGAAATCTTTCCGATACTTATCGGCTCTATCTTTGCCAAGAGGCTATATTCCACCTTCGATTAGGAAACAAATGTCTTCAATGACCTTTATGAAACGAATAAAACTTCTAAGATAACGCACATAAAGCAAAATCTGGCGCAATTCAAGATAACTATCCACTGCGGAACCGCGTCAGTGACGGCTGTGTTGCAAAATAAACTTCGTTCACCCCACACTGGGGACAATGAAAACGCGCGATTACTGGAAACAGTTTCAGAACTGTGTGATATGTACAGTATTTCTAGATTTCCAGGAGGCTTTTGACACTGCACCACACAAGCGGCTTGTAGTGAAATTGCGTGCTTACGGAATATCGTCTCAGTTATGTGACTGGATTCGTGAATTCCTGTCGGAGAGGACACAGTTCGTAGTAACTGACGGACAGTCATCGAGTAAAACAGATGTGATTTCTGACGTTCCCCAACGTAGTGTTGTAGGCCTTTTGCTGTTCCTTATCTGTATAAACGATTTAGGAGACAATCTGAACAGCCTTCTTAGTTTGTTTGCAGATGATGCTGTCGTTTACCCAGAAGATGAAAACAAATTACAAAACAATTTAGAAAAATATATGTATGGTTAAAAAGTTGGCAACTGACCGTAAAGAGCGAAAAGTGTGAGATCATCCACATGAGTGCTAAAAGGAATCTGTCAAACTTCGGTTACACGATAAACCAGTCAAATAGGCCGTAAATTCAATTATATAGTGTGTGAGTTGCGTTTGGGAGTGTGTGTGTGTGTGTGTGTGTGTGTGTGTGTGTGTGTGTGTGTGTGTGTGTCCTATCTCCGGCGCTGGCGTTGTTGGCCGAAAGTTCATTTTCTGACGGTCTTTTTATTGTGCCTATCCGCGACTCAGCGTCTCCACTATATGGTGAGTAGCAACTACCCTTTTCATAATATAGTAAAAATAAAATAAAAATTTACATGATTAACAGCCATGCATCCCAGCCATACATACCACAAAATATTTTGATATATGTATCAGCGTCAAAATATACATATGTAGGTACATAGTACGTGCTGGTGATGGCCGGGAGGCGTCCAGTATTTACGCAAATAACTGGTGCTAGCAGAAGGTACATGAGTAACCAGTATCGTAAATTTAATAGTTATATGCATACTCATTAATTAAAATTACTTTGTACGGCAAAATGAGCGTCTGTCAATAAAACATGAACTGACATACGATATGTGGAATTAGATCGACACTTAAAATCCACGTAAAACTAGTAAAGAGTGGTAATGGGACGCTCCCACCAATCTGTAGCTGGCTGCTCAAGCCGTCCGCTTCACTTGTTACTTATCAGTCCGCCATTACAATCATGTTCTGACAACGCAAAAACTTTTTACATAAATATAGACTATAGTCACGTAAACCAGACCCTTACTTTTTCAGGTTTAATGCCTGCCTGTATTCGTACACACGCTTATTCTCTTCCAGATTCCGAGAGGATATGGTGAAGGCTGAGCGAAGAGAGAGGATTCCGTCTAAAATAACTGAAGCTGATGATGCACTTCGGGAAAAGATGGACTGGAAGAAGGACGATAAACAGTTCATGCTCCAAAAGCAACACTTATGACGTTGTCAAACATTGAGCGCTCTACACCTGAGGAAGCAGCCGAGCCGAACGTAGGCAGTCCTACACTTCTGGTTGCAGATAAAAGCTCAATTCACGGGTCTACTTGTTATGACGTGAGAAGAATGGCCATACAGTTGGCAGTGAGAAATAACATTGAGCACCCTTTCAAAAATGAAATCGCTGGAAAAGTCGGTTAGTCTCCTTCGTTAACGCCATTAAAGCAAACAGTCAGAAAACAAGGCTACAGCAGTGGTGTTGGGTTCAGCAAAGAAATCACAATAAAATGCCAGAACATTTCGTAAGATGTTATAGTATTACATCTACTTTGAAATTAGATTATGCCTTATCTGACAACATCTTTTGTTTTAATTTTGATTATTTCTACATGGGGCTAGATTTTGACAACTGTATGAAAGATAAGTTAAGTGTCAAGTTATTGAAAATTTTTTTTTTCACAATACCTTTTAATTACATATTCTAAGAGCGAAATGTAAATTATGCATAAGATTATAAAGTAAATATTACATGCATTTCGTACATATTTGCAACTTAAAAAAACAAAAAACAAAATGGGGATCCTGTTTTAGACACTTCCCTCTATTAGTTTTAGCTATAGTGACGATAATATTTTGCTTAATTTGCTTTTTTTATAAAGTTCCAGATACCATCAGGAAATGGCGATTACAATTTTATAGCCGCCTATATAGGACAGACATAAAGATGCTCACAAAAATTTCTAAACTTAGCCTTATCGATGGAAAACGACACATGAGTGATGAAGACCTAATAGAAATTTGCATTCGTGAAATTATTTAACACGGAACAAAATTTAGAACCGTAATCCACAAACACAAATTTGGTGATAACTTAAGGAGAACATAGTGAACGACTGAAGAAATTCTGGGAAGAAAAGAACAGTTAAAAACCCGCCCCTAATTCTGATACAGCGAATAAAACGACGCATTATTTTTATTTGAGAGAAGGTGAACTTCTTAGCTTTATTTTTAACCGCAGTGTCGTTGTTATTTAACCTAAAAAGAAAGAAGAAATTTATCTGTAGACCTAAAACACGGCCTATTCTTCTATAGTGTGTTACAGGATATGATTCAGACTAAATGAAACAAAGCATCAAATTACTAAGTATCTTTGTTGGAATCGCGCTAATAAGATTAAACGCAGTGGCAATTAAAAATGCTATCTCATTGTGTTAAACCCAAATCCTTCGTGACTGTAACCGTAGAAAAAAAATAATCTGTCTTGCTTCAGACCACACCGATTATTCTTTCTTGCTTGCAAAGTGTACTGTTTTTTAAATTATGTCTGCTTTTCGCAGTCTCGCAAAAACAGGTTTAGAAGTAAACAAATGTCACTTGTCGGTCGAGAAGGGCTTTAGACTCCCTTTCTTGGTACAAGGTCCCATGGAGCGGCAGAACCAGCTACAGTATGTGGCCTTGGAAGTGTCTGCCGCATTAAATTATGAAATAATGTGTATCTTATGCAAGGCACTCCCCACGTCTGGTGCAAAAGAATGTGCGGAAATTGCTGCCAGTTCCAAATTCGTTTTTCTAGCATTTCCATTACGACGGAACGGAGGCTACTATTATTCGACTACGATAAAATGTACATGTGAACATTAGCACAGTGCTTCCCAGCTTGAGGTAATTAACCCCCTGAGGGGTGAAAACCAAAAGGGTTCCACCGTGTCTATTTTTGTGTTGTCGTGGTCTTCAGTCCCGACACTGGTTTGATGCAGCTCTCCATGTTACTATATCCTGTGCATGCTTCTTCATGCACAGTACCTACTGCAACCTACATCCTTCTGAATCAGCTTAGTGGAACCACCTCTTGGTCTCCCTCTACGATTTTTACCCTCCACGCTGCCCTCCAACACTAAATTCGTGATCCCTTGATGTCTCAGAACATGTCCTACCAACCGATCCCTTCTTCTAATCAAGATGTGCCACAAATTTCTCTTCTCCCCATTTCTCTTCAATACCTCCTCATTAGTTATGTGATCTACCAATCTAATCTTCAGCATTCTTCTGTAGCACCGCATTTCAAAAGCTTCTATTCTCTTCTTGTCCAAACTATTTATCGTCCACGTTTCACTTCCATACTGGCTATACTCGATACAAATACTTTCTGAAATGACTTCCTGACATTTAAATCTCTAATCGATGTTCACAAATTTCTCTTCTTCAGCAATGCTTTCCTTGCCATTGCCAGTCTACGTTTTATATCCTCTCTACTTCGACCATCATCCGTTATTTTGCTCCCCAAATAGCAAAACTCATCTACTACTTTAAGTGTCTCATTTCCTAATCTAATTCTCTCAGCATCACACGACTTAATTCGACTACACTCTATTATCCTCGTTTTGCTTTTGTTGGTGTTCATCTTATATCCTCCTTTCAAGACATTGTCCATTCCGTTCAACTGCTCTTCCAAGTCCTTTGCTGTCTCTGGCAGAATTACAATGTCGTCAGCGAACCCCAAAGTTTTTATTTCTTCTCCATGGATTTTAATACTTACCCCGAATTTTTCTTTTGTTTCCTTTACTGCTTGCTCAATACACAGATTGAATAAAACTGGGAATAGGCTACAACCCTGTCTCACTCCCTTCCCGACCACTGCTTCCCTTTCATGCCCCTCGACTCTTATAACTGCCATCTGGTTTCTGTACAAATTGTAAATAGCCTTTCGCATCCTCTATTTTACCCCTGCCACCTTCAGAATTTGAAAGAGAATATTCCAGTCAACATTGTCAAGAGCTTTCTCTAAGTCTACTAATGCTAGAAACGTAGGTTTGTCTTTCCTTAATCTATCTTCTAAGATAAGTCGTAGGGTCAGTATTGCCTCACGTTTTCCAGTATTTCTACGGACCTCCTTTTGCGTGGCATAGTTCAGCAACTCGACGTGGCGTGAACTCAACAAGTCGTCTCCAACAAAAACACAGAACCATCTTGCCTCTGTAGCCGTCCGTAACTGCAGGATTTTGGGCACAAACTGACCTCTCGATTATGTCCCACGTCGGGTGATCTGGGGGGCAAATCATATATTCTAATTGTCCATAATGTTCTTCAAACCAATAACGAACAATTGTGACCTGGTGACACGGTGCATTGTCATCCATAACAATTCCATCGTTGTTTGGGAACGTGAAGTCCATGAATGACTGCAGATGGTCTCCGAGTAGCCGAACATCACAATTTCCAGCCAATTATCTGTTCAGATAAGATCAGAGTACCCAGTCAATTCTATGCAAACACAGCCCACCATTAAGGAGCCACCACTAACTTACAAAGTGCCTTGTTGACAACGTCAGTCCATGGCTTTGTGGGGCCAGTCTGAAATCGAGACTCATCTGACCAGGCCACGGTTTCCCGGTCGCCTATGCTCCAATCGATACGGTCACGAGCCCAGGAGAGGCGCTGCAGGCCATGTCGTGCTGTTGGCAAAGGCACTCGCGTCTCTCGTCTGCTGCCATAGACCAATAACACCAAATTTCGCCGCACTGTCCAAACGCATCCATTCGTCGTACGTCCACATTGATTTCTGCGATTGCTTCACGCAGCGTCACTTGTCTACAAGCACTGACAACTCCATGCAAACGCCGTTAAGTGAAGACCATCGGTCGCTGCGTTGTCCGTGGTGAGAGATAAAGCTTGAAATCTGATATTCTAAACACACTCGTGATACTGTGGATCTCGGAGTACTGAATTCCCTGAAGATTTCCGAAATGGAATATCCCGTGCCTCTCAACTCCAACTAGCATTTTTGTGTGTTTTCCTTCGTTATTGGCATAGGTTGATACCGGAAAAAAGTGGTTGTACTTTTACTTGTCCCTGCTCTTTTTGCCTTTGTTAACCTGCGCTTTTTCGACTTCCCCCTCTTTTGTAAACATACATAATGAGCACAGAGGATGTTTTAGATATAAAAGCGAGAAGCGTCTGGTGAAAAACACACTTTAATTGCTTTTTTTATTTATTTAGCGCGTGGCTAATACAGACATATCCTAAAATTACATATACATGTGTCCAGGCGCTACAGTACGGGTCGTCCACAGTGTACAACACCACAAGAAGACCGACATCTCACCAGCAGTGCCCGCAAACTGCCACGGATTACTGCAGGTAGCCTTGCTCGGGACCTTACCGCAGCCACTGGAACAGTTCATCTCTGGACACACAGTCTACAGACGACTGAACAGACATGGTTCATTCGCCCGGAGACCTGCAAGGTGCATTCCACTGACCCCTGGTCACAGGAGAGGCCGTAAAGCCTGGTGTCAACAACACAGTACATGGTCATTGGAACAGTGGTCCCAGGTTATGTTCACGGACGAATCCAGGTATAGTCTGAACAGTGATTCTCGCCGGGTTTTCATCTGGCTGAACGACGAACCAGATACAAACCCCTTAATATTCTTGAAAGGGACTTGTACGGAGGTCGTGGTTTGATGGTGTGGGGTAGGATTGTGGTTGGTGGACGTACACCCCTGCATGTCTTTGACAGAGGAACTGCAACAGGCCAGATGTATCGGGACGTCATTTTGCTCCAGTATGTCCGCCTTTTCAGGGGTGCAGTGGGACCCATCTTCCTCCTGATGGATGATAACGCACGGCCCCGCCAAGCTGCCATCGTGGAGGAGTACCTTGAAACAGAAGATATCAGCGAATGGAGTGGCTTGCCTGTTCTCCAGACCTAAACCCCATCGAGCACGTCTGCGATGCTCTCGGTCGACGTATCGCTGCATGTCTTCACTCCTCTAGTCATATCCCCCCCTCTGTTCCATGCGCGGATCGCGCGAGGGAAAAACGACTGTCTGAAGCCCTCAGTACGAGCTCTAATTTCCCTTATCTTTGAATAGTGATCATCGCGCGATTTGAAAGTTTGGGGTAATAATATATGCTCTACATCCTCGGTGAAGATGGATTTCGGAATTTGGTGAGCAGTCCCTTACGTTTAGCACGCCGCCTATCTGCAAGTGTGTCCCACTTCAAACTTTCTATGAGATTTGTAACGCTCTCGCGATGGCTAAATGTACTAGTCACGAATCTTGCCGCTCTTGTTTGGACCTTCTCAGTCTCTTGCATCAGGTCCAGCTCGTAAGGGTGTCATACGGACGAACATTACTCTCAGACTGGACGAACTAACGTATTGTAAGCTATTTCCTTTGTTGAAGGACTGCATCGCTTCAGGATTCTACCAATAAACCGCAATCTAGAGTTTGCCTTACCCGTCACTTGTGTAATCTGATCATTCCATCTGAGATCATTGCGAATAGTCACACCAAGATACTTCACAGATGTTATCGCTTCCAAAGACTGGGCATTTATTTTGTACTCGTGCATTAATGGCGATTCTCGCCTTGTTATATGCAGTAGGTTACACTTACTAATATTGGGAGATAACTGCCAGTCATTACACCACGCATTTATTTTCTGCAAATCCTCATTGGTTTGTTCACAACTTTCATGTGATAGCACTTTCCTGTAGACTACAGCATCATCCGCAGTCTAATTCCGCTGTCAGTACCATCAACCAGATCGTTTATGTGAATCGTTAAAGGCAGCGGACCTATTACGCTGACCTGGGTCACACCTGAAGTTACGCTTGTTTCTGTTGAAATCACCCGCTTCACGACGACAAACTGTTTCCTGTCTGTTTAAGGCGGTTCGCAGATGAAGCGGCTGTCTATAACAAAGTGGCAACGCCACAAGATAGTAACGATTTTCAGAGTTACCTCGAGAGAGTTTATGGATGGTTCAGGCTCTGGCAGTTGACACTGAACTTAAATAAATGTAAGATATTGTGCATATGTAGGGAAAGAAATCCACTACCGTAAAGCTACACTATTCATGGCAAACCACTGGAAACAGTAACTACCGTCAGATATCTTGTAGTACTATCCAGAGCGACCTTAAGTGGAATGACCACATAAAAGGAATAGTGCGGAAAGCAGATGGCAGACTCAGATTCATCGGAAGTGTCTTAAGGAATTGCAACTCATCCACGAAGGAAGCGGATTATAAGGCGCTTGTCGACCCATTCTTGAGTACTGTTCATCTATCTGGGATCCCTAGCAGGTACGACTGATAGAACCGATATAGAAGGTCCAATGAAGAGCTGCGCGTTTCGTCACGGGATCGTTTAGCTGGCGAGAGAGCGTTACGGAAATGCTAAACAAACTCCACTGGCAGACGTTACAAGAGAGGCGTTGTGTATCATGCTCAGATTTAATATTGAAATTTCGGGACTGTACTTTTCAGGAGGAGTCAGACAGCATATTATTTCCCCCCACATACATCTCACGTATTGACCACGAGGAGAAAATTCGAGAAATTAGAGCCAATACAGAGGCCTACCGACAATCATTCTTCCCACGCACTATTCGCGAGTGGAACATGGCTCGAGGGACCTACATAGTGGTACCGAAAGTACCCTCCGCCACACACCAATAGGTGGCTTGCGGAGTATGATGAAGATGCAGATGAAGACTAATCTTGAATGAAAGCAGAAAAACTTTCAAGTTCAAGATCAATAAGCAGCGACACATTATTGTGCCACGACAAATAATGTCTTAAAAGTGTAAGCAATCTTTGTTTTATTGTCTGAGCAGTATGAGTGAGGAGAAAGACCTGGCTACAAACCGTCTCATCCTGATAGACTTTTAGAGCCATGGCAGCCCGCCAGGCGTAACTCTGCATGTCACGCTGGACTGGTGACACGTTTAGCCAAGCACCGCTCGTAGATTTCGGAAACGCTTACTCCTTGAGTCACGCCACCAGAGTGTTTACAAAGTGTCACTACACTCAACGAGTGCGTGGCTTGGGTAAGGTGGGGGGTAGGGGGGGTGGTTAAGAACAGCTGACGACAGCGCTTCTGCTGGCGCCTCTCCACTGCTCCCTGAGGCACACACAAATAAACAAACAAACCGCAGCAGCCAGCTGGCCGTGGCGTGGCGTGATCCAGCTGGCTCCAAGGACGCCGGGAGCAGAACCCAGCCAGCCTGCGCTATCGGCGTCAGGCAGCAGGTGCCGAGTTGAGGTCGCTCGCCGCGCTGTGGCCAAACCACACGAGAAGCGGGAGGGGGTCAGCTTGCGTCAAGGAGTCGGCGATCAACAGAGCGTTGCACGTCAAACAACAGGCGAGACCTCGAAGCTGTGGGTAAATTTCCGATACGCTTGCGTGCGAGAACATCCCAGTACTTTCCGGACATGTAGGTTGAGTGAGGGGGACAAGGTGGGGAGCAGAGGTGTGGAAGCGGAGCTAGTAGTCGGAATAAACCAAGGACGCTGGTAATGGTTGAGACGTCTGCTTCTCACCGGACACCATCGGTACAGAACTGCGTGTTGCTGACGCGCTGGTTGGCCAGTCCTTTCCATCGACAAAGGCGAGGCCTTAAATATGTCCAACCGGTACGGCTCGAATATTTGACAGCTAGATTATGCGCTACTTAATAGGATACACCCTTAACTGTGGATCGACAACCTCTCGTTTTTGAGAAAACTACCCCTAAATTACATGACGTGTAATCGACTGAGAATTGAAGGGATCGATAGATACTGAAAAACTGAGCATTTTTCATCAACATGCAGGGGGTCCACAAATCCATTTTTTCATAGAAATCGTGCAAGGAAACTTTTTCGACTGCCGCTTATTTACCAACAAGGTAAAAGTAGTTCAACGAAAGCGCCACAGGTTTGGCGACCAAGACGTTTCGCTGCGGAGCGGAAATCTTATTCGACTCTCAGTTGCATTCTGCTGGTTTTTTTTTTGTATGATTTTCCCTTATCGAAAATGGGCGGCATAGAAGGGTTAATAAAGTAAGTAAATCAATAAGGAGTAATAACTAGGTAGATAAATATATTTCTCAAACGACTTTGGTAAGTAAACAATTAAAAATTTAATCCCTGTGGATTTACGATGCCTCTTTCTTTCACTGTGTTACATGTTCTTAATTTCCTCTGAACAACTTAATGGATAGTAATTGTCATATAAACATTGTAAGCAAGTTACTCGTAGCGCAAAGAACATCTAACGAATGCAATCATCGGGCAAAAACGTCGTTCAAAATTGTTCGAATGGCTCTGAGCACTATGGGACTTAACTTCTGAGGTCATCAGTCCCCTAGAACTTAGAACTACTTAAACCTAACTAACCTAAGGAGATCACACACATCCTTGCCCGAGGCAGGATTCGAACCTGCTACTGTAGCGGTCGCGCGGTTCCAGACTGAAGCGCGAAGAACCGCTCGGTCACACCAGCCTGCAAATACATCGTTCCTAGCAAAGATTCAGAGGAAAACAAACGTGGTTTCTATAAAAAAAATTAGGAATTAGTTTTTGGCGCATACTGTGAATACGATAAGATCGTCTGGAGATTCGGTGCTTAAATTGATCATGAATTACGTCCTGAGTAGTTATTGCAGTGCGCAATTCCCGCTGGCTCTCCGGTAGCAGATTGTAATTCTAAAAAAATCCTTGATTTTTAGGAAAATGTGCCTCTACAAACCTTATATACGTTTATGAAAAAAATGCTCAATCTTCAATTATCTATTGATCCCTTCAGTTCTGTGTCGACTGCACGTCATGAACTAAAGAAGCAGTTTTCTCAAAAATGGTGAAGTCTTGAGATTAAATATGATACAGCATTTTATTTTACGCTCTACACAAGCAACTTACGGAATGTGAGCCGAATCGGTTGAACGTGTCTGAGGAAAACGCAATCTAAAAAAAAGGAAAGAAACTTTGGATTGAACGAGGAGATCATTAGAGACGGGACAGAAACCCCCAGTGGAGGAAGGATTAGGAAATCGG
This sequence comes from Schistocerca gregaria, assembly GCF_023897955.1. Classification (NCBI taxonomy): domain Eukaryota; kingdom Metazoa; phylum Arthropoda; class Insecta; order Orthoptera; family Acrididae; genus Schistocerca; species Schistocerca gregaria. The sequence continues at coordinate 1,082,548,783 of NC_064920.1, read as the reverse complement.
GAACTACATGTAGGAAGCTGTGTAAGGGTCCCTATGACAAAGTGCTTACAACTATTACATGGTTAACAAAAAAAAGTCTTTAGTCGAACAGACTTCTCTGAAAGGTGTGTTCTGTTCAGTTGCGTTACCACCCAGACTTTATGGGTTGGCAAAAATTCATGAAGAAAACGTTCTTCTGAGACCTGTAGTAAGTGTCATTTTTGTCTGCCAAGTTCTTGACAACACTATTGCGAGCGCATGTGGGCCGATAGAACTCTTACATCAAAAATTCAGTGGTTTTCATCAGTAAATTAATTGGCATGGTGGTCCAGTCAGAGATGGTAACGCTGGTTACCATTGTTTCGCTTAATATGGTGTTGGAACAGCTGAATTAGATTTTTTTCTGCCGATATCACAGAATTGTTTAAACATTGGCACACGACCAAGTATACTTCTCATGGATCGATGAGTTGTATGAAAAGACAAAAGGGACGGCTATGGGGATCCCACCAAGCCCCAATATACAAAATTTCTCTGTGGAGAGGTTCGAAGAACTCCCAATAAAAAACCGACTATGTGGTTCTGTTACGTCGATGATACGTTCGTGTTGTGGAGATGTGTCAGAGAAGATGTAGGCCTTTTCCATGAATATCTGCATTAAATTAATTGGATTTTCCTGGTGTGGTAGTCTCCAAGAAAGAAGATATGAAAATGGTAGCTGGTCTGTATTGTATTCCAAAAAGTCATGGATACGAACCATTACCTACAGCGCATCCAACCCCCCCCCCTTTCCCCTCCCCACTACCGAACCAGTACATAACAAAAAAGTAAGCAGATCGACGGAGGAACACCTGTGAAATGAAGCTGCTTGTTATGGAGTTGGAATACCTTACCAATGCGTTGCTAAGGAATGGGTATTCTTCCACTGAGATAAAAAAATGTATTAAGACAGTCATGAAATGATCATAGCGATATACAGGTGTCTCTTAATTCTACGATTACGCTACCGTTCATAAATGTCGTTACTGACCGCATAGGAAAGATCTTGAGGAAACGGAATATCTTTATAATCTACAAACCAGTTTGCAAGATACAGCAACACCTCAAATATGCAAATCGCTAGCAAAATAGCAAAAGCAGAAATTTACAGGACACCGTGTAGCTGTGGAGACTTAATACTAGTAGTAGTAGTAACTTTATTCATCTGTAGATCTCTTTTTACAAAGATGAGGGACATGTCAAAGTATTTACAAGTTTAGACCGATTTAAAATAAGCTAGTTCGTATACACAACATTTACTTCTAGTTAGAGATAATCATTTGACTTACTCCTGGTATACAATACTTCTTTTACAAATAACTTATTAAATAATGCAATGCCACACTGTTCATTCATATCTCACTATCAGCCACTGCACACACTATACACACATTGTTTCATAACATTTCACTCACAACACACACACACACACACACAATGGTTATCTCTGGGCCGTTATCTGTACCGCGACTTCCCATTTGCTATCCTGAAAAACGGAGTCAGCATCCGTCTATAATAAATGAGATGTTGAGCTCAGAAAGAGGAAGAGGTGTTAGTATTATGCTATGCATAGCTTGGGTATGAGTTTCTCTAGAAAAGGGAAAAAGGATGAAGAAAACATAGTGTGAAGGCGTTATGTGGAATGTTGGATGTTTTATAATCTTATTGTTATTTGCTTGAGTAACTTTTTTTTTACCAAACCCCTACTCTGTTTTATCTAAGTAATCCTTCAATTTATAAAGTGTGTTGCATAACATGTACTTTTTAGCTGCCTTTTTAAATAAGTGTATGGCGCTGAAGTTTTGTACCAGTCTCTCACCATGCTGTAATACGAAACAATAGTGGACGACAACAATTATCAACGACCAACTGCTTTCCAGTTTTCAAAACATGTGACGTCATGTCGCTGTGCGAGAGCACCTGCAGAAGGAATTTTACTTCAGCCAATCGCGAGCCGGGGTGTGCATCGAGCCTAAGAAAAAATGTCCGCAGAATAGGACGAGACTTAGTATTTCGATAAGAAATTCATTGGACAACGCCGTAATAGCGTTCGATGTTTTAATAGGTGCGGCACCGCTCTGCGCCCAACGCACAACCATTGTTCTGATCGACACACGACATCACTCACTAATGCGACGGCCCGCAGAAGGCAAACCACTTCACGTTTCCCTTTTTCCCTCCGCAGCCGGGAATGCGGCGTAGCCAGGTCGCATTTCTCCGTGCCTCTCATATCTAAGAACGCTGAGCGTGTGTGATGATGCAACTGGGAGCACATTTGGCATAAGCCGTGACCATATACTGTGCTGCAGCTCCTGATTCCGGTTTCCCTCTGTTTGTTTTCTCTCCTGAGAACGCTCGTACGGTGTTGTTGCTGTTGTCTTCACTCCTGAGACTGGTTTGATGCAGCTCTCCTTGCTACTCTGTCCTGTGCAAGCTTCTCATCTCCCAGTACCTACTGCAACCTACATCCTTCTGAATCTGTTTAGTGTATTCATGTCTTGGTCTCCCTCTACGATTTTTACCATCCACGCTGCCCTCCAATGCTAAATTTGTGATCCCTTGATGCCTCAGGACATGTCCTGCCAACCGATCCCTTCTTCTAGTCAAGTTGTGCCACAAACTTCTCTTCTCCCCAATCCTATTCAATACCACCTCATTAGTTACGTGATCTATCCACCTTATCTTCAGCATTCTTCTGTAGCACCACATTTCGAAAGCTTCTATCCTCTTCTTGTCCAAACTAGTTATCGTCCATGTTTCACTTCCATACATGGCTACACTCCATACAAATACTTTCAGAAACGACTTCCTGATACATAAATCTATATTCGATGTTAACAAATTTCTCTTCTTCAGAAACGCTTCCCTTGCCATTGCCAGTCTACATTTTATATCCTCTCTACTTCGACCATCATCAGTTATTTTACTTCCTAAATAGCAAAACTCCTTTACTACTTTAAGTGTCTCATTTCCTAATCTAATTCCTTCAGCATCACCCGATTTAATTTGACTACATTCCATTATCCTCGTTTTGCTTTTGTTGATGTTCATCTTATATCCTCCTTTCAAGACACTGTCCATTCCGTCCAACTTCTCTTCCAGGTCCTTTGCTGTCTCTGACAGAATTACAATGTCATCAGCGAACCTCAGAGTTTTTACTTCTTCTCCATGAATTTTAATACCTACTCCGAATTTTTCATTTGTTTCCTTTACTGCTTGCTCAATATACAGATTGAATAACATCGGGGATAGGCTACAACTATATCTCACTCCTTTCCCAACCACTGCTTTCCTTTCATGCCCCTCGACTCTTATGACTGCCATCTGGTTTCTGTACAAATTGTAAATAGCCTTTCGCTCCCTGTATTTTACCAATGGCACCTTCAAAATTTGAAAGAGAGTATTCCAGTCAACATTATCAAAAGCTTTCTCTCAGTCTACAAATGCTAGAAACGTAGGTTTGCCTTTTCTTAATCTTTCTGTTAAGATAAGTCGTAAGGCCAGTATTGCCTCACAGGTTCCAACATTTCTACGGAATCCAAACTGATCCTCCTTAAGGTCCGCATCTACCAGTTTTACCATTCGACTGTAAAGAATTCGCGTTAGTATTTTGCAGCTGTGACTTATTAAACTGATAGTTCGGTAATTTTGACATCTGTCATCACCTGCTTTCTTTGGGATTGGAATTATTATATTCTTCTTGAAGTCTGAGGGTATTTCGCCTGTTTCATACATCTTTCTCACCAGCTGGTAGAGTTTTGTCATGACTGGCTCTCCCAAGGCCGTCAGTAGTTCTAATGGAATGTTGTCTACTCCGGGGGCCTTGTTTCGACTCAGGTCTTTCAGTGCTCTGTCAAACTCTTCACGCAGTATCGTATCTCCCATTTCGTCTTCATCTACATCCTCTTCCATTTCCATAATATTGTCCTCAAGTAGATCGCCCTTGTATAAACCCTCTATATACTCCTTCCACCTTTCTGCATTCCCTTCTTTGCTTAGAACTGGGTTGCCATCTGAGCTCTTGATATTCATACAAGTGATTCTCTTCTCTCCAAAGGTCTCTTTAATTTTCCTGTAGGCAGTATCTATCTTACCCCTAGTGAGATATCCCTGCTTAGCCATTTTGCACTTCCTGTCGATCTCATTTTTGAGACGTTTGTATTCCTTTTTGCCTGCTTCATTTACTGCATTTTTATATTTTCTCCTTTCATCAATTAAATTCAATATTTCTTCTGTTACCCAAGGATTTCTAGCAGCCCTCGTCTTTTTACCTACTTTATCCTCTGCTGCCTTCACTACTTCATCCCTCAGAGCTACCCATTCTTCTTCTACTGTGTTTCTTTCCCCCATTCCTGTCAATTGTTCCCTTATGCTCTCCTTGAAACTCTGTACAACCTCTGGTTCTTTCAGCTTATCCAGATCCCATGTCCTTAAATTCCCACCTTATTGCAGTTTCTTCAGTTTTAATCTACAGGTCATAACCAATAGATTGTGGTCAGACTCCACATCTGCCCTGGAAATGTCCTACAAATAAAACCTGATTCCTAAATCTCTGTCTTACCATTATATAATCTATCTGATACCTTTTAGTATCTCCAGGTTTCTTCCATGTATACAGCCTTATTTTATGATTCTTGAACCAAGTGTTAGCCATGATTAAGTTATGCTCTTTGCAAACATTCCTTAGCCCCAATCCATATTCACCTACTACGTTTCCTTCTGTTCCATTTCCTACTGTCGAATTCCAGTCACCCAAGACTATTAAATTTTCGTCTCCCTTCACTACCTGAATAATTTCTTTTATCTTATCACACATTTCATCAATTTCTTCATCATCTGCAGAGCTAGTTGGTATATAAACTTGTACTACTGTAGTAGGCATGGGCTTTGTGTCTATCTCGGACGGTACGTGCACCAATGTATTGCTCGAATCATTCACACATTATTGTCTCAAATTGGTTACTTTCGACGCTGACCGTTCCAAAAATAAGAAAACTTTTTTTTAAATGAACACACCGCCATTCGACTGTATTGTTCTTTATTCAATTACGACCCACGTTTCGACCTTTTGTGCCATTTTCAAGTGAAGTTTATGCCATTTACACATACTGCAAAACGTCAAGCTCAAAATTGTTGTTGAATTAAGAAAAGTATTCGTTCCCCGTAAAATGCCAGATGTAACATCATCACACTGAAAAATAATCAGTAAATAATAGTGGGGGACACGTCATGTTTAATATAAAAACAGATTTACTTTGGTACTAAAGTCTAAGTAAACCTGTTTTTGTTAACTATGACTTCGGTGCCAAAGTAAACCTATTTTTTATAAATATGAGGTGCTCCCACAATTATTTACTGACCTTTTTTCAATATGTTGATTTTACATCTGGCATTTTGTGGGGAGCGAATACTTTTCTTAATATTACATTAATAGTGAGCGTTATGTCCCGGAACATGTGTTGAAAGGTCTCTGTTGGATTCCTTTCATATTAATTTCTTAAATCTGTTGTCATTTACGGCATAAATTCCTCTTCTAAATTTACTGTGGTGTTTCTGACTATCTGGGAGGAGACTGAGCAGTGAAACGTGTTACTTTTACACATAAACAAGAACGATCTGTCACACTACTCCACTTTAAAACACAGTTTATGTGTAATTCATGTCACACAGTCTCATACGGAACCTACATCCGCTTTCTTTTATGTACTGTATATGATAAGATACTGTCATCCCCCTTCCCTTCTGTGTGAGAGGATGTATGAGCAAATGTATTTGTAGTTGCATGCTTGATGGTAGCAGACAAGCCTGTCTGCTAGAGAACAGTAGGACCAACGTCGGAACAGGTGGCTACACTTTCTAAAAGCAGAGAGGTTTCTATTCTTAGTATGGTTCTGTCCGTCCCTTGTCATGTTGGTATAGGAAGCTGCCTTTCTGGTTACTTCCGTTTTGTATACGGAAGCACCCTTGGTAGGAGCCCAAGTCAGTCTGTCCGCGGCGAGCGTCTGAAGTGGTAAGATCTCCGGCTAAGCGCGTGTCTGCTAACTCCGTAGGACAATGGATTTCTTAAGTTCAGATTAACTGAAAATTTAATCACCTTTATTTCAGGTTTAGCTCTAAAATATCTAATGTTATCTTAAATTGCAACACAGTGTAATTCGAATGTGAAGTTCAGAATATCTTCCGGTAGTGGCTTTGTCACTAGTTTGTGAGTAAAGTGGAACCATGTGTTGATCAGTAACTCTAACTAAGATCATCAATCTTAAATGCGAATGTGCGTGAGATTATAACGTCTCGCCTTAACAATATTTTTCAATATAGCAACTTTTCTTTATGTTCAACCCACGTGGGGTGTACTTCGTGAGACCAGTACCACGTGCTTATACAATTGTTTGACCCATCAGGTTAATAGTAAGACGATAGTAACCAGTTCGAGGTTTTTCTTTTGTAAATTGCTTTTCGATCTAATTTATTTTAATTATCAGAAATATTGTGGAGTTACACTCTTTGTGTAAACCAAGTTAACCACGTGAAGCATGTGCTGTAATCATCAAAGTAGCTCTCAGCTATTCTTTTCGGGAAGATTTCACGGAGAGTTAGTATGAATTTAGTATACCAGTGTGTGGTAATTTCATGACGGACAGGATTGCGCTACGAACGTAACTTCTTTGGGTGAAAATTGAATCGGTTGGTTGTGATTAATTTCCTCTTGCATATGTTTCAACGTTCTTCGTGTGTTATTTTAAGAATGCAGTGTTGTATGCAGTCTCCCAATCTTGGCTCCCTATTTGATGTGTTCCGTAAGATTACAAACTCACATTTTCACAATCCTAAATAAGGCACCAGTTTAGTTATGAATCAAGTTTGAAATGCTGAAATTTTAATGGGACAATGAGCAATGTTAAAATAAATGTCCAAATATAAACTGATTTATTTCTTTTTATTTAAATTGTTATATATATATATATATATATATATATATATATATATATATATATATATATATATATATATCACCGGTTATCGTAAGATGAGTACTAAAAGATTACAATTACTGTTAGTCTGGTTGGGAATTTGGTAAGCTAGACTGGATACCTGGTGAAACAGTTGCGCAGTAATGCAAGGTTAACTCCCTCACATAGCTCACAGCTTTTAACCCGATTTTATTGTCTATCAGCACCGCTTTCAGAACAAATTAATGCAACAACATTACAGTGTTAATGACATAAACTTCACTTGAAAATGGCATAAAAGGCCGAAACCTGGGTCGTAATTGAATAAACAACAACTCATTCAAATGGCGGGTGTTCATTTACAAATTGTTGTATGACTGTTGCTCAGCAGCATCAAAAAGTGTTCATATGAAAACGTCTTTCAGAGAGCGCTAGCAGTCACAAATTTTTTGTTGTTGACTTACTTAAGTTATTTAATAACGCAACATATTTCGAAGTACAAATGCACACCTTGGAGGGAATCGAAGTAGTTATCCTCTGACGAAAGGAGAAAAAACGAGATCCTAAAGGTAATTACAGACTTCAACAGACTTCAACAACCCACTTTTCGTCACCAAATTCAGTTCAGTTTTCTTGAAACAGATACCACGTAACTATTAAGAATATACAATGGTGTGCAAAACTTAAGGACGAATGTAACTTTCGCATGATGTGTCACTGGTAAGTAACATAGCTCGACGAACTTTGGACCATATAAAAAAAAAAAATGTTCAAATGTGTGTGAAATCTTTATGGGAAGTGCTAAGGACATCGGTCCCTAAGCTTACACAGTACTTAACCTAAATTATCCTAAGGACAAACACACACACCCATGCCCAAGGGAGGACTCGAACCTCCGCCGGGACCAGCCGCACAGTCAATGACTGCAGCGCCTTAGACCGAACGGCTAATCCCGCGCGGCGGACCATACACAGAATGAGCCGCTACAATGTAGTACAGAAGGTAATAGAAAGAAATACGCAATGAGACGAACAGAAATCACACTTTTCGTCATGGAAAGAAATTACGCTGAAACCACTGTGATTTATGATGGTCCCATAAAATGCGAGACATGGTTCTTTTCTTAACAGAGAGCCGCGCGGGATTAGCCGAGCGTTCTAAGGCGCTGCAGTCCTGTGCGGCTGGACCCGGCGGATGCTCGACTCCTCCCTCGGGCATGGGTTTGTGTCCTTGTCCTTAGGATAATTTAGCTTAAGTAGTGTGTAAGCTTTGGGACTGATGACCTTCGCGGTTGAGTCAAGTAAGATTTCACACACATTTTTTTTTTCTTAATATAGTGTATGATTCCCCCCCCCCCCCCCCCCCCCCCCCCCCCGTGAACCATGGACCTTTCCGTTGATGGGGAGGCTTGCGTACCTCAGCGATACAGATAGCCGTACCGTAGGTGCAACCACAACGGAGGGGTATCTGTTGAGAGGCCAGACAAACGTGTCGTTCCTGAAGAGGGGCAACAGCCTTTTCAATGGTTGCAGGGGCAACAGTCTGATCTGGCCTTGTAACACTAACCAAAACGGCCTTGCTGTGCTCGTACTGCAAACGGCTGAAAGCAAGGGGAAACTACAGCCGTAATTTTTCCTGAGGGCATGCAGCTTTACTATATGGTTGAATGATGATGGCATCCTCTTGGGTAAAGTATTCCGGAGGTAAAATAGTCCCTCATTCGGATCTCCGGGCGGGGACTACTCAAGAGGATGCCGTTATCAGGAGAAAGAAAACTGGCGTTCTACGGAATGCCAGATCCCTTAATTGGGCAGGTGGGTTAAAAAATTTAAAAAAGGAAATGGATAGGTTACAGTTAGATACAGTGGGAATTAGTGAAGTTCGGTGGGAGGAGGAACAAGACTTCTGGTCAGGTGACTACAGGGTTATAAACACAATATCAAATAGGGGTAATGCAGGAGTAGGTTTAATAATGAATAAAAAAAATAGGAGTCCGGGTAAGCTACTACAAACAGCATAGTGAACGCATTATTGTGGCCAAGATAGACAAGAAGCCCACGCCTACTACAGTAGTACAAGTTTATATGCCAACTAGCTCTGCAGATGACGAAGAAATTGAAGAAATGTATGATGAAACCAAAGAAATTATTCAGATAGTGAAGGGAGACGAAAATTTAATACTTATGGGTCACTGAAATTCGGTAGTATGAAAGGGGAGAGAAGGAAACGTAGTAGGCGAATATCGATTGGGACTAAGAAGTGAAAGAGGAAGCCGCCTGGTAGAATTTTGCACAGAGCACAACTTAATCATAGGTAACACTTCGTTCGAGAATCATGAAAGAAGGCTATATACATGGAAGAAGCCTGGATATATTGACAGGTTTCACATAGATTATATAATGGTAAGACAGAGATTTAGTAACCAGGTTTTAAATTGTAAGACATTTCCAGGGCCAGATGTGGACTCTGACCACAATCTATTGGTTATGAACTGTAGATTATTCTTCTTGAAGTCTGAGGGTATTTCGCCTGTTTCATACACCTTGCTCACCAGATGGTAGAGTTTCGTGAGGACTGGCTCTCCCAAGGCCGTCAGTAGTTCCAACGAAATGTTGTCTACTCCGGGGGCCCTGTTTCGACTCAGGTCTTTCAGTGCTCTGTCAAACTCTTCACGCAGTATCGTATCTCCCATTTCATCTTCATCTACATCTTCTTCCATTTCCATAATATTGTCCTCAAGTACATCGCCCTTGTATAGACCCTCTATATACTCCTTCCACCTTTCTGCTGTCCCTTCTTTGCTTAGAACTGGGTTTCCATCTGAACTCTTGATGTTCATACAAGTGGTTCTCTTATCTCCAAAGGTCTCTTTAATTTTCCTGTAGGCAGTATCTATCTTACCCCTAGTGAGATAAGCCTCTACATCCTTACATTTGTCCTCTAGCCATCCCTGCTTAGCCATTTTGCACTTCCTGTCGATCTCATTTTTGAGACGTTTGTATTCCTTTTTGCCTGCTTCATTTATTGCATTTTTATAGTTTCTCCTTTCATCAATCAAATTCAATATTTCTTCTGTTAATCGTAGAGGGAGACCAAGAGATGAATACACTAAGCAGATTCAGAAGGATGTAGGTTGCAGTAGGTACTGGGAGATGAAGAAGCTTGCACAGGATAGAGTAGCATGGAGAGCTGCATCAAACCAGTCTCAGGACTGAAGACAACAACAACAACAACCCAAGGATTTCTACTAGCCCTCGTATTTTTAACTACTTGATCCTCTGCTGCCTTCACTACTTCATCCCTCAAAGCTACCCACTCTTCTTCTACTGCATTTCTTTCCCCCATTCCTGTCAATTGTTCCCTTATACTCTCCCTGAAACTCTGCACAACCTCTGGTTCTTTCAGTTTATCCAGGTCCCATCTTCTTTAAATTCCCACCTTTTTGCAGTTTCTTCAGTTTTAATCTACAGGTCACAACCAATAGGTTGTGGTCAGAGTCCACATCTGCCCCTGGAAATGTCCTACAATTTAAGACCTGATTCCTAAATATCTGTCTTACCATTATATAATCTATCTGATACCTTTTAGTATCTCCAGGGTTCTTCCATGTTTACAACCTTCTTTCATGATTCTTAAACCAAGTGTTAGCTATGATACAGCCTACAGGAAAATTAATTAGACCTTTGGAGAAAAGAGAACAACTTGTATGAATGTCAAGAGCTCAGACGGAAACCCAGTTCTAAGCAAAGAAGGGAAAGCAGAAAGGTGGAAGGAGTATATAGAAGGTCTGTACAATGGCGATGTACTTGAGAACAATATTATGGAAATGGAAGAGGATGTAGATGAAGATGAAATGGGAGATATGATACTGCGTGAAGGGTTTGACAGTGCACTCAAAGACCAGAGTCGAAACAAGGCCCCGGGAGTAGACAACATTCCATTAGAGCTACTGACAGCCTTGGGAGAGCCAGTCCTGACAAAACTCTACCATCTGGTCAGCAAGAAGGATATAATAATTCCAATCCCAAAAAAAAAGCAGGTGTTGACAGATGTGAAAATTACCGAACAACCAGTTTAATAAGTCACCGCTGCAAAATAATAACGCACATTCTTTACAGACGAATGGTAATACCAGTAGAAGTCGACCTCGGGGAAGGTCATATTGGATTCCGTAGAAATGTTGGAACACATGAGGCAATACTGACCCTACGACTTATCTTAGAAGCTAGATTAAGGAAAGGCATACCTACGTTTCTAGCATTTGTAGACTGAGAGAAAGCTTTTGACAATGTTGACTGGAATACTCTCTTTCAAATTCTGAAGGTGACAGGGGTAAAATACAGGGAGCGAAAGGCTATTCACAATTTGTACAGAAACCAGATGGCAGTTATAAGAGCTGAGGGACACGAAAAGGAAGCAGTGGTTGGGAAGGGAATGAGACAGGGTTGTAGCCTCTCCCCGATGTTATTCAATCTGTATATTGAGCAAGCAGTGAAGGAAACAAAAGAAAAATTCGGAGTATGTATTAAAATTCATGGAGAAGAAATAAAAACTTTGAGGTTTGCCGATGACATTGTAATTCTGTCAGATACAGCAAAGGACCTGGAAGAGCAGTTGAACGGAATGGACAGTGTCTTGAAAGGAGGATATAAGACGAGCATCAACAAAAGCAAAACGAGGATAATGGAATGTAGTCAAATTAAATCGGGTGATGCTGAGGGAAGTAGATTAGGAAATGAGACACTTAAAGTAGTAAAGGAGTTTTGCTATTTGGGGGGCAAAATAACTGATTATGGTCGGAGTAGAGAGGATATAAAATGTAGACTAGCAATGGTAAGGAAAGCGTTTCTGAAGAAGAGAAATTTGTTTACGTTGAGTATTGACTTAAGTGTGAGGAAGTCATTTCTGAAAGTATTTGTATGGAGTGTAGCCATGTATGGAAGTGAAACATGGACGATAAATAGTTTGGACAAGAAGAGAATAGAAGCTTTCGAAATGTGGTGCTACAGAAGAATGCTGAAGATTAGATGGGTAGATCACATAACTAATGAGGAGGTATTGAATAGGATTGGGGAGAAGAGAAGTTTGTGGCACAACTTGACTAGAAGAAGGGATCGGTAGGACATGTTCTGAAGCATCAAGGGATCAACAATTTAGTATTGGAGGACAGCGTGGGGGGGGGGGGGGGGTAATGTACATGTGCGTCAGTGAAAAAGACCAATAAAAAGGTGTTAGCATGTGGACGTAATGTGCTGTTCCACTCTCTTCTGTACCTAAGGTCCATCACCGTTCCCTTTGGATCCCTACGTAATTCGGTGCTCTCCGATACACACGACCGAACAGCGGAGGAGTGGTACTCAAGCGTCAAATTTAGGTTACAATATCTCGGGATGTAATTAACATTTTACAATGCAACAAACGGCACTGATTACGTATTTGTTTCTATGTTCAGATATGATAACAAAACTAACGGAGTTACATTTAAAAAAACCTAGGTTTGTGTTAAAAAACATACTTCCGTGCATTTTTGTATGGTTTGTATTAACCAATTACACTAGCCCCTCTCCTCACGTTCGGTCTGTGGAATCGATTCGTCAGTATTTGATGTGGTTTACGAAATATATCCACCCTGTATGTTGAATTACACCTTAAGCAGCATTGTGACATAATATACGCTTCGGGTCCCACGATGAAGAAATGATCACAATTTGATAAGCTTTTTAAGCTGGTTTTTTAATATTTTGTACTTCGAATATAAAAAACAGATTGATTTGTTTGTGAACCACAGAAACACATATTTAAGAAAAAAAACTATATTTTGTTCCATGGTCCATACTACCCAACACTTTTCTTAACATCTCGAATTGTAAGTCTTCAAAAATCTTTTCTTTCTGTGTGTCGTTTGGCTCACAAATCTTTTTTTCATCACGTATACCGAACGAAATGTCGAAGTAAAGGTGAAACTTCTTTATTTAAATGTGTGTGTGTCTGTACTTAAATTGCTGAATGACAGAGAAGATGGAACTTCTACGTTATTTGATTCTGAAACAGCTGAGTAAAACTGAACGTATTGAGCCTACTTTATCTTTACTTTTTCTTATCATCTCAACACTGACCCACAATATTCTAGCGCAACGCAACCTGACTGCTCAAAATAATTACAACCCGACTTCAAATAATTAATTCAAAAGAATGGCCCTGACTAAAAAAAATCTTAACAACAACCTATACATTTCATTAAGCAGTTGCGTCTCAAAAATCTTCATTACGCGAACTACCGCAATACAGCAAGCGTCAATACTGCCAGATAAATAACAGATTCTAACTATTTAAGCCACTAACTACTAATAGGCGTGTGGTTAGCAAAGGAAAGATTTTGTTGCAAACCAAATAATGTATTTTTTTAACTTAATAATGTGACATCCAGTTCAAACACGAATGTAAATCGTCATTGACATCCAGTACAAAGATCATGAATAATTATCAATATCCAAGTCGGATACTTCTATATCGTTAGCCTACGCTAACACTTCAAATCTCTACCCTCCATCAATGCTAACTTCTCACATTTAACATCCATCACTGCTTACTGTTCACCTCCAACTGCCCAACAGTACTTCCATCACTGCTGGCGACTAACTTCCAACTGCCCAACACTACTGGCGATTAACTTCCAACGAGTCCAACCAGCCATAGAGTCTCTTAGAAAGAAAGAGCAGTCAGAGATCCAATGCGCGCTGCCAACACAGAAGCAGCCAACTTACAAAGGTTTCATGTAATTGTACTTTCTTTTAAAACATCGACAATTTTTTTAAATTGATTATAGCTTAATTGGCCCACACTAGCCACTGTTTCGCTAAATGTCACTTTAAATCACCATTGTGGCCTGGAGATGAGCTTTGGACAACGAAACACGTTGTTTTATCAGATAATACTGCCCTCAACCATTTTTTTATATTTCCTTCCCTTTACAAATCCAGTCTCACCAACTTTGGGTTGAGAAAAATATAATTATTAGAATCTATTTTTTTCATAAACGTATATAAGGTTTGTGGAGGCACATTTTCCTAAAAATCAAGGATTTTTTTAGAATTACAATCTGCTACCGGAGAGCCAGCGGGAATTGCACACTGCAATAACTACTCACGACGTAATTCATGATCAATTTTAAGCACCGATTCTCCAGACGATGTTATCGTATTCACAGTATGCGCCAAAAACTAATTCCTTAATTTTTTTTATAGAAACCACGTTTGTTTTCCTCTGAATCTTTGTTAGGAACGACGTATTTGCAGGCTGGTGTGACCGAGCGGTTCTAGACGCTTCAGTCTGGAACCGCGCGACCGCTACGGTAGCAGGTTCGAATCCTGCCTCGGGCATGGATGTGTGTGATGTCCTTAGGTTAGTTAGGTTTAAGTATTTCTAAGTTCTAGGGGTCTGATGACCTTAAGAAGTTAAGTCCCATGCGCAGAGCCATTTGAACCTAATTATTCTTCTTTCTATTTTTAGTATTCTGTCAATTTCTTCTGTATTAGTTGTTTTGAAGATAGTTTCAGCTGCATACGTTATTTCTGGTTGTGTAATTGTTTTATAGTGTTTTAATTTTTTTTCTATAGATGGACTTTTTTTGTATGTAGGTTTGGTAATGTAATTTGCATAGTTCAGTTTTTTTATTCTATTCTGCCATGATGGCTTCTCATTTAGATTGTATGCTATTATTTCGCCTAAATATTTAAATTTATCAACAATTTTGATTTCCTGTTCTCCTATTGTAATTTTGTTTGCAAGTGGTGGATCAGTAAGGCCTACTTTCCCTGCTATTTCTTTTAGTGATTTCACTTGTTGTCTGGCTTCTTGAACGGTGTTGGCTAGGAGAGCAAGATCATCAGCGAATCCCAAGCAGTTTAAGCTAATAACATCTTTTGCACTTCCAATTCTTATCATCTATGGATTGTCCTTGTACCATTCTCTCATTATGTATTTCAGTGCACAGTTGAACAGTAATGGTGATAGGCAGTCACCTTGTTCAAATGGTTCAAATGGCTCTGAGCACTATGCGACTTAACGTCTGTGGTCATCAGTCGCCTAGAGCTTAGAACTAATTAAACCTAACTAACCTAAGGGCATCACACACATCCATGCCCGAGGCAGGATTCGAACCTGCGACCGTAGCAGTCGCGCGGTACCGGCCTAAGCGCCTAGAACCGCGAGACCACCGCGGCCGAACACCTTGTCTTGAGCCTGTTTTGTGAGGAGTGGTTCCAAAATGGTTCAAATGGCTCTGAGCACTATGGGACTTAACATCTGTGGCTATCAGTCCCATAGAACTTAGAACTACTTAAACCTAACTAACCTAACGACGTCACACACATCCATACCCGAGGCGGGATTCGAAACTGCGACCGTAGCGGTCACGCGGTTACAGACTGAAGCGCCTAGAACAGCACGGCCACAGCGGCCGGCGAATGGTTCCGAAATTTCTCCTCTAAACTTAATTTTTGATTTGGTGTTGGTTAGAGTGAGTTGCATTTTTTAATTAGTTTTGGATGGAGTCCTCGATTTCTTAAAATTTTTTAAACTGAAGGTCTGTGGAGACAGTCATGTGCCTTCTTAAAATCTACAAATGTTATTGCCAGAGGTTTGTTCTGTTTCTTGTAGTATGCCATAATCAATTTTAAACTAAAAAAATAGGTTGAAGTATGTTACTTTAAGGGAAGAGAAAGCACTAATCTTTCATTTCGCGCGCCGACAGCATTGCTGAAATGGGATGGAGTGAGAGAGAGAGAGAGAGAGAGAGAGAGAGAGAGAGCGGAAAGGTCCGCTGTTACCGACGCAGCCAAGCGCAGCGGGTGAAGTGGCTTTGCGCACAGTGGCGGGGGCCGGTGGAGTAGCCCCACGGCGAAGCCCGTGGACCGCGCACGCTATAGTCACAGGCCCGCAGCGTGTTGATCAAGCCGCCGCTACGACAAAGGGCGCAGAGGCTGTCGGTTGGTCAAGCAGAGCGCGACCTCGCCGTAACCAGCCAGCTGGCCGGCGTGGAGAGAGAGAGATAGAGAGGCAAAAGGGGTCTCGTTATCTCGACAGCGGGGAAAACTGGATCGTTGCGGTTAGTGCGCCGCTCGTTATGCAGCACCGGCGAAAGAGGGCAAATGCGAAGGAAACATTCGATTCCTATCGCTTGCCACCATCTAAAGATCATTTGCAGTATTTCTGATCAGCCGGTAGCAATGCAGAACATCTACCTCTGAACTCCGGAGCGTGGCGGAGGGTACTTTCTGTACCACTCTCACTTCCCCCTTTTCTTGTTCCAGTCGAGAATGGTTGACGGTAAGAACGACTGCTGGTATATTTCCAAGTGGGCCCTAATCTCTCTAATTTTATCTTCACGGTCTTTTAGCGAGGCGTATCTTGGAGGAAGAAGTACATTTGTTCGCTCGTCTAGGAAAGTACGCTCTCGAAACTTTAATAGCAACCCACCCCGTCATGAAGAAGGTCGGTCTTAACAACGTCTGCCTCCGGAGTTGGTTGATCATCTCCGTGAAACTTGTGTGCTAAGTAAATGAACGAAACACGCTGCTCTTCTCTGTTTCCGCTATCAGTCCTATCTGGTACGGATCCCAGCCAGACCGGCGAGCAATATTCAAGTACTGGTCGAACGAGTCTTTGGTAATCCACCTCCTGCGTGGGTGGATTGCATTTCCTGAGGGCAGGCCCGAAAGTGGCCGAGCGGTTCTAGGCGCTTCAGTCTGGAACCGCGCGACCGCTACGGTCGCAGGTTCGAATCCTGTCTCGGGCATGGATGTGTGTGGTGTCCTTTGATTAGTTAAGTTTAAGTAGTTCTAAGTCTAGGGGACTGATGACCTCAGATGTTAGGTCCCATAGTGCTCAGAGCCATTTGAACTATTTTTGATCCCAGCCAGACTGATGAGCAGTATTCAAGTACCGGTCGAACGTGTCTTCTGTAATCCACCTCCTGCGTGGGTGGATTACATTTTCTGAGGAATCTTCCAATCTGGCATCCGTCTTATCTGCGAATAATTTTACTTGGCCATTCTACTTCAAATCGTCTCGTGAGCACACTCCCTGGTATTTTGTGTAAGTAACTGCTTCCACTGACTCCTCTGCTTTCGTATCATCGCAGAGTAATGGATCTTCCTATGTACTAGCAAGGCATTATATTTTTTTATGTTGGCCGGCCGCGGTGGTCTAGCGGTTCTAGGGGCTCTGTCCGGAACCGCGCGACTGCTACGGTCGCAGGTTCGAATCCTGCCTCGGGCATGGATGTGTGTGATGTCCTTAGGTTAGTTAGGTTTAAGTAGTTCTAAGTTCTAGGGGCGTGATGACCACAAATGTTAAGTCCCATAGTGCTCAGAGCCATTTGAACCATTTTTTTTTTTTTGTTTATGTTGAGGATTACTTTCCACTCCGTGCACCATGCGTCGATGTTCTATAGGTCTTCCTGTATTTCGCTACAATTTTTTAGCGCCGCGGCTTCTCTACGTACAACACTATCATCCGCAAAAAGCCTCATCGAACTTGCCACGTCATCTGCTAGGTTATTTATATGCAGGTTGCTTAAGCAGGAGCGTGCAAAAATCTACATCTACATCTACATCCATACTCTGCAATCCACCTGACGATGTGTGGCGGAGGGTACCATGAGTACCTCTATCGGTTCTCCCTTCTATTCCAGTCTCGTATTGTTCGTGAAAAGAAAGATTGTCGGTATGCCTCTGTGTGGGCTATAATCTCTCTGTTTCTATCCTCATGGGCTCTACGCGAGATATATGTAGGAGGGGGCAATATACTGCTTGACTCATCGGTGAACGTATGTTCTCGAAACTTCAACAAAAGCCCGTAGAGAGCTACTGAGCGTCTGTCTTGCACAGTCTTTCACTGGAGTTTATCTATCATCTCCGTAACACTTTCGCTTTTACTAAATGATCCAGTAACGAAGGGCGCTGCTCTCTGTTGGATGTCCTCTATCTCCTCTATCAACCCTATCAGGTACGGATCCCACACAAGGGTTGTTGTTTTGGGGGAAGATACCAAACCGCGAGGTCATCGGTCCCATCGGTTTAGGGAAGGACGGGGAAGGAAGTCGGCCGTGCCCTTTCAAAGGAACGACCCCGGCATTTGTCTGGAGCGATTTAGGGAAATCACGGAAAACCTAAATCAGGATGGCCGGACGCGGGATTGAACCGTCGTCCTCCCGAATGCGAGTCCAGTGTGCTAACCACTGCGCCACCTCGCTCGGTCCCACACAGGTGAACAGTATTCAAGCAGTGGGCGAACAATTGTACTGTAACCTACTTCCTTTGTTTTCGGACTGCATTTCCTTAGGATTCTTCCAATGGATCTCAGTCTGGCATCTGCTTTACGTCGATTAATTTTATATGGTCACTCCTAATGCCTACTCCCAGATAATTTATGGAATTACCTGCTTCCAGTTGCTGACCTGCTATATTGTAGCTAAATGATAAAGGATCTTTCTTTCTATGTATTTGCAGCACATTACACTTGTCTACATTGAGATTCAAATGCCATTCCCTGCACCATGCGTCAAATCGTTGCAGATCCTCCTGCATTTCAGTACAATTTTCCATTGTTACAACCTCTCGATATACTACAGCATCATCCGCAAAAAGCCTCAGTGAACTTCCCGTGCTATCCACAAGGTCATTTATGTATATCGTGAATAGCAACGGTCCTACGACACTCCCCTGCGGCACACCTGAAATCACTCACATTCCGGAAGACCACTCTCCATTGAGAATGACATGCTGCGTTCTGTTATCTAGGAACTCTTCAATCCAATCACACAATTTGTCTGATAGTCCATAAGCTCTTACTTTGTTCTTTAAACTACCGTGGGGAACTGTATCAAAGTCAAGAAACACGGCATCTACCTGGAAACCTGTGTCTATGGCCCTCCGAGTGTAGTGGACGAATAGCGCAAGCTGGGTTTCACACGAAAGCTATGCTGATTCCTACAGTGACGGGATATACAGAAGGCTGCACTGAACAGTTTGAGGTACGGAACCTAGATTCGGAGAAGCCAGCTTAGCCGGCCGAAGTGGCCGAGCGGTTCCAAAAGCTACAGTCTGGAACCGCGCCACCGCTGCGGTCGCAAGTTTGAATCCTGCCTCGGGTATGGATTGTAATTTGTTTTCATCTTCTGGGTAAACGACAGCATCATCTGCAAACAAACTAAGAATACTGTTCAGATTGTCTCCTAAATCGTTTATATAGATAAGGAACAGCAAAAGGCCTACAACACTACGTTGGGGAACGTCAGAAATCACATCTGTTTTTCGCTTCCCGCGCCCGGGTTCCCGTGTTCGATTCCCGGCGGGGTCAGGGATTTTCTTTGCCTCGTGATGACTGGGTGTTGTGTGATGTCCTTAGGTTAGTTAGGTTTAAGTAGTTCTAAATGATAGGGGACTCATGACCTCAGCAGTTAAGTCCCATAGTGCTCAGAGCCATTTGAACCATTAATTCTGTCAGTGGTGACTATGGAGTTCGGAGTTCAGCGCGGTGGATAGTGTGTTGAAAACAGATTATAAGATGAACATTAATAAAAGTAGAACAAGGGTAATGGAATGAAATCAAATTAGTCAGGTGTTGCAGAGGGAAACAGAACGAGAGACTAATAGTCGCAGATGAGTGTTTCCATTTGGGCGACCAAAAATCTGACGATGGCCGATGTAGAGGAGATATAAAATGCAGACTGGCAATAGAAAGAAGAAAATTTCTGAAAAAAGTGGAATTTGTTAACGTGTAATACAAACTTAAATGTTAGGAAGTGTGTTCTGCAGGTATTTGTCTGTAGTGTAGTCTCGGAGGGAAGTGAAACGTGGTGGATTAGCAGTTCACACGAGAAGAGAACAGAAAATGTGGTGCTGCAGAAGAATGCTGAAAATTAGATGAATACATCGAATAACAGAACCAGGAGGTAATGAATTGAATTGGAGGAGAAAGAAATGTATGTCACAACTTGACTAAAAGAACGGACCAGTTGATAGGTGACATTCTGAGGTATCAAAGAATTGTCAGTTTGGTAATGTTAGGAAGTGTGAGGAGATGAGCAGTGAAAATTGTAGACAGGAGCCGAGGCTTGACTACGGTAAGCAGGATCAGACGGAGATGGAGAGGATTGCACAGGATAGAATAACATAGAGAGCAGCATCAAACCTGTCCTCGGACCGCTGCAAGAACATACAGTACTACTCCTGATATGTAAAATTTGGTAATGAAACTTCAAAGATGAATAAAGACTACACAGTGATCGAAAGGAGGTTGAACAATTTAATCGAAATACTTCAGTGCTAAAATTCTCGAGATAAAATGTCTGTGTAGCAGTCTTTTTCAAGATGTATCACTGTAAAACGAACCATGGGCAAAATAAATTACTAATAGTAACAAATTAAGTAGTAAGAATGCAAAAGTTTGTGCCGAGTAATTCAGATAACATCGGAAATGCAGAGAACTTTAGTGACTGGGAAAAAATTTACAGGAGGGTGTTCCACAATGTTCAGTTTTGGTTCCACTGCTATTCCTTACATATGTCAATGACCTTCTGCTTTAACATTCATCAAGCAAAATTGGTAATTTTTGCAGACGATACTAGTGTTATAATAAATCCCATTAGAGAGAAAGCAACAGAATACTTGGTAAATGATTTAATTTCCAAAGATGTATCAAGGCATCTTCGTAAAGTTTGAATAAACGCACTACATTCGTTTCTGTACTACAAATACAGTCATACCAACAACTGCTGTAGCACATGAGTGGGAGTCAGTAGGGTAGGATACTCCAATTCTTTCGGTGTATATGGTGACGAAAAGTTTAACTGGAAGAAGCATATTACGGAGCTTCTCAAACAATTATGTTCAACTACTTTTGCTCTTCACATAATTTCTAATCTTGGAAAGAAACGTATCAATCTTTCTGATGTATTTTGTGTATTCCCACTCAATAATGTCGTACGGGGTAATTTTCTGGGGTACTGAGTGCACAGAAGCCAGCAGTAAGAATTGGTTCAAATGGCTCTGAGCACTATGGGACTTAACTTCTGAGGTTATCAGTCCCCTAGAACCTAGAACTACTTAAACCTAACTAACCTAAGGACATCACACACATCCATGCCCGAGGCAAGCACTAAGAATAATATGTGGTGGTACCCCACGGACGTAATGTGAAGACCTCTCCAAGGAGGAAGGAATTTTTACCGCGCAGTCGCGATACATATAGATCACAGTTCAAACCCGCGTCCTGCCATCCAGATTTAGGTTTTACGTGGTTTCACCAAATCCCTTAAAGCAAATGCCGGGATGGTTCCATCGAAAGGGCACGGCCGCTTTCCTTCTCATCTAAATGACCTCTAACCTAACGTTCAGCAAGCAGAACTAGTACTTTTAGCAGATGACACGAGTGTTATGATAAATCCAATTCCAGAAAAAGGAGCTGAAGATATTGTTAAGGATGTCTTTCAAAGAATTATTAAGTGGTTCTCAGAAAATAGACCCCCTTAATTTTGAAAAAAACTCACTATATCTAGTTCTGTACACCGAATAGAGTCATACCGACAGTTGATGTAGCATATGAACAGGGCTCAGTTAACAGGGTAGATTTCTCCAAATTTTTGGGTGTTCACATTGATGACAACTTGAACTGGAAAAAGCATATTACAGAGCTTTTCAAACAACTTTTCAAGTTCAGCTTCTTTCACTCTTCGTATAATCGCTAGTTTTGGTAATAAACAGATCAGCCTCCTAACGTAGTTCGCATATTTCCACTCAATAATGTCTTATGGAATAGTTGTCTGGGGTGACTCACCACTTACACATAAAGTACTGATTGCAAAAAACAGAGTAGTGACAGTAATTAGTGCTGTTCACCCAAGGATGTAATGTAGGCACGTTTTCAAGGAGTTAGGTATTTTAATTGCACCATCAGAGTACGTACACTACTGCCCATTAAAATTGCTACACAATGAAGATGACGTGTTACAGACGCAAAATTTAACCGCCAAGAAGAATATGCTGTGATGTGCCAATGATTAGCTTTTCAGAGCATTCACGCATCGTTGGCGCCCGTGGCGACACCTAAAACGTGCTGACATGAGGAACGTTTCCAACCGATTTCTCATACACAAACAGCAGTTGACCGGCGTTGTCTGGTGAAATGTTGTTGTGATGCCTCGTGTAAGGAGAAGAAATGCGTACCATCACGTTTCCGACTTTGATAAAGGTCGGATTGTAGCCTATCGCGATTGCGGTTTATCGTATCGCGACATTGCTGCTCGCGTTGGTCGAGATCCAATGACTGTTAGCAGAATATGGAATCGGTGGGTTCAGGAGGGTAATACGGAACGCCGTGCTCGATCCCAACGGCCTCGTATCACTAGCAGTCGAGATGACAGCATCTTATCCGCATGGCTGTAACGCATCGTGCAGCCAAATCTCGATCCCTGAGTCAAAAGATGGGGACGTTTGCAAGACAACAACCATCTGCACGAACAGTTCGACGACGTTTGCAGCAGCATGGACTATCAGCTCGGAGACGCTGTATCACAGACAGGAGCGCCTGCGATGGTGTACTCAACGACGAACCTGGCTGCAGGAATGGCAAAACGTCATTTTTTCGGATGAATCCAGGTTCTATTTACAGCATCATGATGGTCGCATCACTGTTTGGCGAGATCGCGGTTAACGCACGTTGGAAGCGTGTATTCGTCATCACCATACTGCCGAATCACCCGGCGTGATGGTTTTGGGTGCCATTGGTTCCACGTCTCGGTCACCTCTTGTTTGCACTGCCGGCACTTTGGACAGTGGGCATTTCATTTCAGATGTGTTACGACCCGTGGTCTACCCTTCATTCGATCCCTGTGAAACCCTACATTTCATCAGGATAACGCACGACCGCATGTTGCAGGTCCTGTACGGGCCTTTCTGGATACAGAAAATGTTCGACTGCTGCCCTAGCCAGCACATTCTCCAAATTTCTCACCACCTGAAAACGTCTGTTCAATGGTGGCCGAGCAACTGGCTGGTCACAATACACCAGTGACTACTGTTGATGAACTGTAGTATCGTGTTGAAGCTGCATGGGCAGCTGTACCTATACACGTCATCCAAGCTCTGTTTGACTCGATGCCCAGGCGTATCAAGGCCATTATTACGGCCAGAGGTGGTTGTTCTGGGTACTGATTTCTGAGGATCTATGCACCCAAATTGCGTGAAAATGTAATCACAAGACAGTTCTAGTATAATATATTTGTCCAATGAGTACCCGTTTATCACCTGCATTTCTTCTTGGTGTAACAATTTTAATGGCCAGTAGTGTATATTCCCTAATGAAATAATCCATCTCAATTCATGTTCATACGTACAACACTAGAGGGAAAAATGACCTTTCCCATCCGTTATTGAAGCTGACAGTTGCTCAAAAATGAGTACATTATTCAGCAATAAAACTCTTTGATCATTTGCCCAACAACATGTAGTTTCTGGCAGGTAGCAGATCAAGTTTTAAATCTAGTTTAAATCATTTCTTTTGGACAAATCCAACTCCATGGACGAATTTCTGTTTCAGAAATGGTAAAAAAAATTGTACCTCTAAATGTAGTTGCATCTGTATAACTAAAAATCTCAGTAATATTAATATTAGCATTATTCATGTGTGTATATATATCTTGTAATCTGACCTGTTCCACATCATATCAATAAAATAATCGAGAAAATGATCTACGGAACGTGACATAACTAAAACTAAAAACTAAACTAAAAGCATCCTTCCGTAATCCGAGCTTGTGCTCCGTTTCTAATGATCTCGTTGTCGATGGGACGTTGAACACTAATCTTCTTCCTCCTCCGATGCATATATTTGTTAAAGAAATTCGTCATAAACAATCCACCACAACGTGAGAAGAACAATGATATCCATATCTACAACTCTAGAGGAAAAATGCCTTCGTTATCCATTATTAAAGCTGTCAGAGGCTCAGAACGGAGTTCAGTATGCAACAACAAAATTTTTGATCTTTTCCCAGTAACATAAAATGACTGCCAGGTAGTAGCGAAGCAATTTTTAAACCTAATTTAAAATCATGCCTTCTGCACCGGTCCTTGTGTTCCACTGACGAATTTCTGCTTAAAAACTGGTATCCAGTAAGAAAAAAAAAGTGAATGTACTTGTGTGAGTAGGACTGCTTACTAAAAATTAATTTAGCACTAATCATGTATACATATAATGTAAACTGACTCGTTACACATCATTTCGATGAAAAAATTGTTCAAATGGCTCTGAGCACTATGGGACTTAACATCTATGGTCATCAGTCCCCTAGAACTTGGAACCACTTAAACCTAACTAACCTAAGGACATCACACAACACCCAGCCATCACGAGGCAGAGAAAATCCCTGACCCCGCCGGGAATCGAACCCGGGAGCCCGGCCGTGAGAAGCGAGAACGCTACCGCACAACCACGAGATGCGGGCCATTTCGATAAAAGAATAGTTCAAATGGTCCATGGAACATGTAACTAACTCCCTAACCAAAAAGCCAAGGTACGTCCGCTTAGAAATGCCTTCCACTGCGCTGGCTTACAACCGTGATTGCTACCATACTTTGTATGTGTCCACCTGATGCTTCTCTATGACATAGTTTTCTGGGATTAGTGCGCAATAAGAATTTTGAGTGAAGCTGACAATATTTCCCTTAACTCTCTTCGTGGATGCTCTTACCTACGAGGATGTGATACGTAATGACTCTCAAGATCGGTTGAGGCATAACATGCCACGCATATTAGCCGATCGACTTTCCCGGGTAGCTGGCGCAAGTTGTAACCTCTGCCGCTAAGGGTCTCCGAATTGTAGCGGGTAACATAGTGGTTTGTATCATAAATGTGGCGGCCCTCAGTGAACTGAAAGAACATAAATCGAGCGAATGGAACACCCTCCTCTTCAGACTACTCACGATTGTTGCGACATCTGCAACAATCCGACGCTGCAACAAAAAGACGCCTTCAGTTCACCGTCACCGACCATCCTCCATCCTCACAGTCCAGACTCGTTACCATCTGATTTCCATCTTTTTTTTTAAGAACACTATCTTATTGTTTATTTAAGTACAACTCAGGTTTTGGGCCTTTATGGCATTTCCAAATATTTTCTAAAAGCAAAATTGCGTTCAGGAAGACCACTTAAAATTTCAAAAGATGTAAAATGTCTTAAACAATGATTGTAAATTGGTGTATAATTACGAAAAATTGTTCAAATGACTCTAAGCACTATGGGACTAATCTTCTGAGGTCATCAGTCCCCTACACTTAGAACTACACAAATCCATGCCCGAGGCAGAATTCGAACCTGCGACCGTAGCAGCAGCACGGATCTGGACTGAAGTTCCTAGAACCGCTCGGCCCACAACGGCCGGCTATAATTACCAAAAATATGTACTTATAATTTATGCTTTTAACATATATTGCAGGACACTTAACATGTTATCAAGCTCAAGCTTGGCCACAAATCAAGAAAATATTGGCTCCCCAAGAAACGCCAGATCTAAAATCACCATCTTGTAACAGATCAGTTAGTAATCGTGGGAGCACGTAATATTTAGTAAAAACAGGCTTACGTTGGTAAATAAAAGATGAACACATGTCCTTAAAACGTAATGATAGTCAAATCAAAGAGTGTGACTAATAGAATAACTCAATAATAAAATGAGAAAGTGTCATAGATATATGACTGTTAATGTTAAATATCTTCAGTCTACATATAAGTATCTTTGGGGTGGCACTGTGCACCATAATCTTTGCACTAAACATGTATACATCAGATCATCAACAACTGTAAGTTTGATGGGGAGCTAAAGTGTTGTTGTTGTTGTTGTCTTCAGTCCTGAGACTGGTTTGATGCAGCTCTCCATGCTACTCTATCCTGTGCAAGCTGCTTCATCTCCCAGTACCTACTGCAACCTACATCCTTCTGAATCTGCTTAGTGTACTCATCTCTCGGTCTCCCTCTACGATTTTTACCCTCCACGCTGCCCTCCAATGCTAAATTTGTGATCCCTTGATGCCTCAAAACATGTCCTACCAACCGATCCCTTCTTCTAGTCAAGTTGTGCCACAAACTTCTCTTCTCCCCAATCCTATTCAATACCTCCTCATTAGTTATGTGATCTACCCATCTAATCTTCAGTATTCTTCTGTAGCACCACATTTCGATATCTTCCATTCTCTTCTTGTCTAAACTATTATCGTCTATGTTTCACTTCCATACATGGCTACACTCCATACAAATACTTTCAGAATCGACTTCCTGACAATTAAATCTATACTCGATGTTAACAAATTTCTCTTCTTCAGAAACGTTTTCCTTGCCATTGCCAGTCTACATTTTGTATCCTCTCTACTTCGACCATCATCAGTTATTTTGCTCCCCAAATAGCAAAACTCCTTTAGTACTTTAAGTGTGTCATTTCCTAATCTAATTCCCTCAGCATCACCCGACTTAATTCGACTACATTCCATTATCCTTGTTTTGCTTTTGGTGATGTTCATCTTATACCCTCCTTTCAAGACACTGTCCATTCTGTTCAACTGCTCTTCCAAGTCCATTGCTGTCTCTGACAGAATTACAATGTCATCGGCGAACCTCAAAGTTTTTATTTCTTCTCCATGGATTTTAATACCTACTCCGAACTTTGTTTCGTTTCCTATACTGCTTGCTCAATATACAGATTGAATAGCATCGGGTAGAGGCTACAACCCTGTCTCACTCCCTTCCCAACCACTGCTTCTCTTCCATGTCCCTCGACTCAGGTCTCTGTACAAATTGTAAATAGCCTTTCGCTCCTTGTATTTTACCCCTGCCACCTTCAGAATTCGAAAGAGAGTATTCTAGTCAACATCGTCAAAAGATTTCTCTAAATCTACAAATGCTAGAAACGTAGGTTTGCCTTTCCTTAATCTTTCTTCTAAGGTAAGTCGTAGGGTCAGTAGTCGGGGAAGGAAGTCGGCCGTGCCCTTTCAAAGGAACCATCGCGGCATTTGCCTGTAGTGATTTAGGGAAATCACGGAAAACATAGATCCGGATGGACGGACGCGGGACTGAACCATCGTCCTCCCGAATGCGAGTCCAGTGTGCTAGCCACACGAAGCAATGTTTACCAGAATTGGCATCATCAGTCCGCATAATCTTCATCTGTGGGCTACAGACAAACCTCGGGAATGGTTGAGGCGTCTCATCGGCGTCGGCTGAGCATCACTGCGTGGGCAGGAATTCTTGGCGGCCACATAGCTGGACCGGTCATTACTCCGCGACCCCTCGACGGAGGAACGTACCTGGACTTCCTGCGTAGTACTCTGCGTGGGCGGCTTGAGAATGGGCCTTTCGCAATAAGACAGGTTATGTGGTTTCTGCACCACGGAGCACCACCCCACTTCCGCATTACAGTTCGCCGACACCTCAACAACACTTTCCCAGGACGTTAGATAATACGCGGAGGCCCTGTAACAAGGTCTGCTAGATCACAGGACTTAGACCCCCGGATTTTTACTTCTGGGTGCATCTGCAAAGCGATGTTTATGTTGAACCAGTTCCTGATGTGCAGACCCTTCAACAGCAAGTTCACGATGCCTGTGACGCTATTCGGAGAGGCCGGAACGTGCGAAAGAGTGCGGTAATCCGTGATGCGAGTATGAACGCGTCTATTGCATCCCATGGACGCCACTTTGAACATCTGTTATGACGTCGATCTGATGCACCTTGTGGCAGCGCGGTTCTTTCCGTCCCTTAACGACGAACCTGCAGCTAGCTACCTGTGAATATTGTCTCAGCAGGTCATTACTAGGGAAGCCGAGCGAAGCCTACTGTACTACGAGGTGAACCAGGCTACAATGAAAGTCACTAATCTACGTGTCGGGAGAAAGTTTTCACACGAAATGAAAGGTTGGAAATTTTGTCCTTAATTAATATATTCTGAAACTTAGGTGAACAAGTATCACTGCCAAGCCCGTGCTAGTCTCAACACAGTTACTCACAATCCCTTTCACTCACGTTAGGAAGTTTATGGTGTTTCATTTCCCGAAAACGTAATAGCTACAAAAATACGGATTGAACGAGAATGTTCGACAAATATTAAAGTCTGTCGGTACCTAATGCAGTCACAGTTTTTAGCCACCGACCTGCTCAATACGCCACGCGGAATTTATGTCTTTCTCGTCACAAAATTCACTTAAAAATTCCGAAATTTCTACATACCCATCGGAATAATTATGCCGTCACTTTACAACACATTTGATGTATGAAACACTGCTACATCCGGCAATTTATCATTTCCATCGGAACCACTACTACACACGTCCGAATTGTTTCATGGCTAGGCTCCGACTCCTCTCTAGAATACTCTGACTTCTCTACCAGCAGAGAAGGCGCGCGAAGAATATTGCTCTACCATTGGTCAGTTTACTCAACAGCCAATAGCAAACCAACATTTACCCGCGTCAGTCCGCGCTTTTCATCCATAGCCAGTCGCAAAATAGTTAACCTCACGACTGCACTTTTTACCGACGTAATTATCTAATGTACTGACGTTTTGTTTATGCATAAAGCTATTTACTGTTGTTATTTATATCTGAATTAACTTTCTCTTTACCATAAACTTACGATACAAATCTATTCAAAAAAATCCCCTTTGACCACATCCATACTTCTTCGAAATGTTCCCGCACTAAATCCCACTACATAACTCGTTAAACAATTATCTTCATATTAACCTTAAACCACACTCACGCATCATTCATACTGCTAAAACACATTTATAACATTTTACGTACACAAAAAGACATAATAACACTTTATGAAAATACTAGAAGAGTTTATGAAAAACATTGTATTGCTTTAGTGCACAGTCGGATTTAAATCACAGTCCCCTGTCCAATGTTGTCCTCTATCGGCTGATACATAAACTACGTGCGCGTCCCGTCTCGCGTCACCATCTGTCCGTATCAAGCTCTGAGACACATCTCCCACTTAACCGCCTCCAAGGCACGATCGGTATGCGGCGCTACGCCTCAACCTCTGTACTGCGTTCCGGGACGATTTGTTGTCGTTGCATGTTCACCGTCCAATTTCGGAAACATGTTCATAGGACATTTTTTCCTCTCTTTCCAGTCAGGAATCCGTCCCAGTAGTTTGTCGGCTTTATTAGCGTTCACCCTGTATATTAATCCTATATGTAGTAGTCCGTAGGGATCCCAAGGAGAAGACCGACTATTTACACAGTAACTGTTAGCTGCACGGGGTAGCCGAGCGGTCTAAGACGCCTTGCCACGATTCGCGCGGCTTCCCTCCTTCGGAGCTTCGAGACCTCCCTCAGGCGTGTGTGTGTGTGTGTGTGTGTGTGTGTGTGTGTGTGTGTGTGTGTGTGTGTGTGTGTTGTCCTTAACGTAACTTACTTTAAGTTAGAATAAGTAATGTGTAAGCCTAGGAAGCGATGACCTCAGCAGTTCGGTCCCATAGACCTTACCACAAATTTCCATTTTTTTGCCAGTAATTGTTTCAGCATCCTGCGAAGCATTTAGATTTTAGTCAGTAATTCTTCTCGTGCCCGTTCCGCGAATGAAAGGGGTGGGTGGAACCTAAAGCAGTGTTTCCTACACTATTTCATGCAAATGCTACGATGGAATTTTTTGCAACGTTATAGCCTCTTCCTTCGCCAATTACAGCTGTCCCGTTCACGATTGGGCAAGTAATTCTAACCTTCCTTTTTGTGCACAATGAAGACAATTGCATCCATTCTCTTCCTGCCGGAATTATTGTTGGAATGGTAGGCTTTTCCTCAGTGAAACGCAGTTTGGAAACAAGATCATATCTTGTTTTACAAAACCAGGAGTATCATTCCGTCTTTTCGGTTGTATTGTATATTAACCGGGGGCCTAGAAACGTCGGAGAGGCTCCGTCCCCGCCGCAGCCGCAGTGGTCCACAATCCCACGACGACTACCGCAGTCCACTTCACCACTCTGCAGCCCCACACCGAACCACTCTTTCAGGGTTATTGTGCGGTTCGGCCCCCGGTGGACTCCCCCACGGGACGTCTCACACCAGACGAGTGTAACCCCTATGTTTGCGTGGTAGAGTAATGGTGGTGTACGCGTACGTGGAGAGCTTGTCTGCGCAGCAATCGCCGACATAGTGTAGCTGAGGCGGAATAAGGGGAACCAGCCCGCATTCGCCGAGGCAGGTGGAAACCGCCTAAAAACCATCCACAGACTGGCCGACTCACCGGACCTCGACACTAGCCCGCCGGGCGATTTCGTGCCGGGGACCAGGACCTCCTTCCCACTCCGGAAAGCCATGCGTTAGACCGGTCGGCTAACCGGGCGGGCTTCTTTTCAGTTACAAACTTCAGTTCTGTTATCTGTTTTTCAACTTTACACGTCTATTTTAGTCCTGTTAACTTCAAGTCTTTCCTCGCTACGTTAATGCGTACCTTTCCTTCCGTATCATAAGTACCTCTTAATCGGTGGGAATCTGACCAGACCGATTCTAATCAGCCCGTGTGAAGTGTTCTAGGATTACCACATACCGCTCGAGCTAGATATTAGTATAATTCGTTTACAACGCTGTGGCTATTGATTTCTTACCATTAGCCTTGAGAAAACTGAGCCAGTGTTGCATCTGTCAGAGCAGTGAACCAATGTCACAGTAGAGATACGCGCAGTTTTGTTCCATATTGATAAATGACGGTCTAGATTCTAGATTTTCCGCGGGGCATTTCATAAGTATGAAGTAAAAAGAAAAAAATAATTAAAACGTTAGGTCGACAGACTCCAATTTGAGATTACGGATGGAGTGCTGGCACTAGGGGACTTACCTGAAGAGTCTCATTGTGACGTCACAGGATTTGTTGCGGTTTTCTTTGGCGTCGTCTTGTTTGCGCTCCTATTCGCAAGTTGTTACGACGTCAAACAAAGCGTGCCTTTAAAGTTTCTTATTTGGAGAAGTTTCTTACCGGGAAAAACTGCGGCTTAGCTCATCCTCACATCTAGCGTAGCAGTACCACTGGCCTGTTTCTAGAATTTGCGTTTCCAGAAACAGGCACATGTTAGCGCAAATTTTCTGCTTATCCTGACAATCATAAATGAAGGGAACAAGTGATGCCACATAAAACCCACGGAACTTCAAGCCTTTCCAGCGTGATACGAGGATGAGCTGAAAAGTAATGCCTCCGAATTTTTATATGGCAATTCCTAAACCTATTTAAATTAATATTTTATATCTGTATTGTTCACATCTACATATTTATTTCTCAACATACAGACCCTAGCGAAGAAGACATTCCTCTCAACGAAAGGCCAGTTTGTTGATACCGTCAGTGTAGAAAGTTTGACATTGTTGACGGACCACAACCTCACCTTTGCTTGCACCGCTTCATCACTGTCAAATTGAAATCCTCGAATCTATTCCTCAAGTTTTGGGAACAGCTGAAAATCGAATGTGGCCAAGCTGGGACTGTATGGAGGACGATCGATGACGGTGAACCCAAGGCGACGGATTGTTGGTTGCAGATGTCGCAGCGCTCGTGTGTGAACTGGTGGGGGGGGGGGGGGGAGGGAAGGGGGGAGGGTTTTCCATGTGAGAACGAACTCTTCTAGTACGAAACTCGATTACAGTACACTGTTTTCCGCGCAGCGACATAGTTACGTTACGAATACACCGCCATGTTCCACGCTACAATTCGGAGCCCTCTAGCCTCCAGAGGGCTGCAAATGCGTAGACACGAAGAATAAAAATGTAGAACGTTAATAACATTTGTTTTGTTGAAAACGCTTCACGAATTTTCACATTACTTTCCAGCACTCTCTCGCTGATAGCAGAGACTTTTTCGCCCACCCAGCACAATAGTAACTTTTATTTTGCACAATATTTCACTATGTGGATTAATTTCGTTCGTAACTCTTCACTAATGAGGTCGGAAAAAAGGTTTTCTTCAAGTTACCAGGACCTTCTCACAACGACATTGCGAGTTTTGGGCTACCTGCAGCTGTTCTATCAAGACCCTGGGGGCTTCTTCAGTTATGTAAGGATAAAATACTTCTGATACTAATAGTGAACTATATTTGTGCGCTGACGTACTCTACATACAAACATCAGCTAGAGTAGGGCTGATCAAACTTTTCAGCAGGCGCGCCAAATTTTGGAAAGGGGGTTTCCCCGAAGGCGGCGTTTCCAATTTTTATTTTCTTAAGCAAAACTAGCTAGAAATTTTAATTTATCTTTTGAAGAAAATAAAATAAATCTCAGGAAAAAAAACTGAATCGTGCGTCGGTGGCCGCGGTGGTCTAGCGGTTCTAGGCGCTCAGTCCGGAACCGCACGACTGCTACGGTCGCAGGTTCGAATCCTGCCTCGGGCATGGATGTGTGTGATGTCCTTAGGTTAGTTAGGTTTAAGAATTTCTAAGTTCTAGGGGACTGATGACCTCAGCAGTTAAGTCTCATAGTGCTCAGAGCCATTTGAACCATTTTTTGAACGTGCGTCGGTGCTTGGTAGAACGACGTAACAATATATGAAAAGCACTAGTTTGCTTTTTTCTACAGTATTTCTTTTATTACATTAATCTGTTTTCGGCTTACAAGACCATCTTCAGACGTTTCTGAAAATGACCTTGAGCAGAAAATCGGTTAACACAATGTTAGTGGAACGCCTGCCATTGTTTGACTGGTCTAAATGAGTTTGTGTTGTTGCTGATAGAAGTTTTTGTTGAAAACGAAGAATTTTCCATATGAACATCAGTAATTCATGTTATCGAAACTTCCTGATAGTTTAAAATCGTATGCTGGACTTCAACTCGAACTCGAGACCTTCGCCTTTCGCGGGCCAAATGCTCTACCAATTGAGCTACCCAAGCACGACTTACGAACTGCCTTCGCAGCTGTACGTCCGCCAGTACTTCGTCACTTGTTTCATTCTGTAACTGATGTTCTCATTTGTGACCTAAAGTGGTTCATCCGACTAACAAGCTGTTCACCCACATAAGTGTTGCCAAATAGTGAAGTCAGGAATAAAGCATGTTTGTAAAACTCGGGATGTTTCTCCTTGTCCAAATACGTTTCACAGAACACTTCCAAACAAATCTGACTAAATTTCTCCTCTAACCGAGCGTCACATTACACTTCGCAGCATTTCATTTGCGAATATCCTCGTAGTTTCTGCGGAGATTGGAGTATCAAATGCAGAAGTGTTTCTTGAAACATTGAAATCGGTTTTCGAATTAGAATTTCAGGTCAGATGTCAAAGTGTAGCATTTAATTGCGCCGCCTGTGGGACATCCGCTTGCTTTGGCACCGTGGCGTGAGTCAAGCTTTTTGTTAGTGGCTGTTGTTCCTAAAGACCAAGTTTCCGAAATGAAACGTTCTTTTCAACATTTTGGCACGGTTGTGCATAAAATACAAAGTTATCACATTGTGAATCCAAAGACTTGAGAAATTGTAACTGACGACGATCCAATCCTTTCGACTTAACAAAGTTTGCTGTTTTGTCAACTACCTGCACGGCATGGTTCATTGTGAGGTACTTGGCACATATAATCTCTTGATGGATAAAATTTAGTCTCGACGTGTTGCCAACTTTGCGGGCCTCATTTTCAATCAACTGAACTCATCCTTTTTGTTTCCGAGCCATTACTGGAGCACCATCCACTATTAGCCCCAACAGGTTGTTAAGTTTTAACGAAAAGCGACTTAAGGGGACACAGTCGCGAGGGAACTCCCATAAGGAATCAATGCTAAAACGAGCAAAGGTTAGGTACACTTTTTGAAGTAAGTAATGGAGATAAAGACCTGAAACTTTTACAGTGTACAGCTGAAACATCATTCTCAAATCACATAAAAAATGGTGAATGTATTTTATATATTTCATGAGTAATCATTTTTTTGTTCTATAAGACAAAAAATTAAAACTTTTCTAAACACCTTGGAGCTTGTAAATCTGTTCTTTTTATCACTACTGGTCTATTTTTTTATCTAATTAATCATCGTTGTATTAACAAGAGATACCTTAAGTCTGATAGTTTTTTATAAACGTGTACCAGGTCAAAAAATGTAGTTTTGAGAAAAATGGTATTAAAGTTTTACATGCAAGAAAGTAATGTACAATGTCACATAGACACACTTTTAAAACATTCCAGGGCTATACTAGAGCTCAGCTTCTTGATCTTTATCTTCTTTTCTTTGATCTTCTGGCTATCCAGGCCTCCTTGGTAGCATTAGCTGCAGAAATACCAGCATAACGGACAGGGTCCATGTCAATCTTTTTCAGTCCCCTTTGGGTATTGATACCATCCTTTGTTCCCAAGAGTCTTAATACATCAGTCTTCTTTGACACACAAGCATTGAAGCACATCACTGCATCATGAACACCAAATTTTAGTGTTTCTTTTCTAACGAAAACAGTTTTTGGTAGCCTTGTCCAAATGACAGAATTCAAACTTTCATTTGGGTTTTTAGTTTTTCCATGGAGACACTTTTTCAAGAGCTGTTGTTGGCTAAGGTCTCTGAAAATGGGTTTCACAGCTAGCAGGATTTTTTCTGGAATTGAATGTTCGTGCTTATAGCTGGAAGATGTAGCTGGGTTGTTGAATTTGCACCAGCTGTCAGGTCCCCGTGGGCAGAGGTTATGTTGTGGTTCCTTATGTGCTGAAATTTTATGAAAGAATACAGCCCAGATGGCTCTCCTCATTGCTTCTACATTGTTGCAGTTATTTCTAATGGCCATACCATAATAAGTCTGGATCCTGTCTATTTCGACCTTAACCACCTAACTTTTTTTCCTTACATATCTTTAGATGTTGAAATCCCATTCTTTTCTGTACATGTCATATACATTCCAGTTTATTAATTTTGACTCTAGGCCCAAAGGTTTATCTTCTACCGCTTTCTGATAAGCCTTAGTGTCCCCGTCACCAAGATAGTCTGTATAGAGGATACCTCTTGACTGCACAAACCTTTTGAAAATGTTAGCAACGCCAGCCACTTCCATGCCTCCACTAGAACGATCATAGTCCTTTATGCACACATGTATAGTGGGATTTTTGCTACAGATGTCACAGAACTTACTAATAATTTCAATATCCAGAACCTTCCCAGTATCAAAAGAAGTTACTGACACAGCGCCATTTAGGGATATATGCCCACGTTTCTGCCAACTGTCATCAAAACTAGCAGAAATTTGCCTTGGGTCAGATTTCGTATCATTCAACTGAACTGCTTCTTTGGCTGCTTTCAACATTGTACTGTAGATTCACTTACCTCAGCTACAACTGCACCAATAGTCTTGTTGTAAACATCAAACTTTCTTGGAGGTGGAGGAATGTTCATAACTGCACAAAGAACAGCACCTGCACTTCGCGCTTTTCCAATAGATCTAAGTGCATACACTAATCTTATATTGTTTTCATACAATCTCCTTCTTGTTACGTGGGATGACATTGTATTGGCAGTACACCTACATTCCAAACAAGTCAAAACTAAATTACAAACAATTCCCTTGTTTTCACTACATCTTCGTGCAAAGTAACGTTTCCACCACAGTTTTTACAATTAGTGCGTTTTTCGATAAGTTCACGTAATAACCTCATGGAGATCAGAATGTTTGTGTCAGTAACAACAGAAACACTGTTCACACCACATCTTGCATTGTCACGCATTTGAGAGGCACTTGGAAAACCGGCAGCACCTAGAAGCTTCTTGCTTGAAGCACTGACACTCGCACTGACTTCACTTTCAATATTATTTTCTGCCCTCTGTTCAAAACTAGCAGTTTCGCGGTTTATTTTTACATATTAATTTCCACGAAACTTAGGCTTATATCCAAACTTCCTTATTCTACCCATTGTGTTATAACGTTGCACAAAATCATTACATTTGTATCACCAAAAAGTAAACAACTAGGATGAAGAAACTGACAAACGATAGTCGACAATGCAGACAGGCTGGCAAACATCAGAATAACAATTCTCTCTTGCAACCCAAATAAAGAGTATTTATATCCGTGGAACATAAATGATTGCTGTACTATAGTCAATACTGACTACTGCGCAAGACACAGCAAAAATGGACGGGGCGCTAGTTACCATGCTTCACGAACAAATTAATGACTCCGAATCTAATAACCAGATTTGTATGAAACAAACGGCATTTTGTAGCCAAATAACTGGAGCATAGATTAAGACAAAAAAAAAGATTTTTTGAGCCTATTCGCGACTGTGTCCCCTTAATGTCGATGTAACAGCTTCCAACACATTTCATGACTTCGTCGTATCCTGAAGCGGATACAATGATTCTAATTTTTGTGCTTTATTAAAATGGCCACCAACACCCCTCATATAAAGCACTCCTTGGGCGATATCCGCCATACCTGTGCTTTCAGCAAATGTTAGAAAATAAACTATGAACTCAAGTGCACAATTTTTTAAATTATGAATTTGTTTTCCAGTGTCATCCACAGGTCTAACAATAATCTGACGAGACACGCTTATTTTTGAGAAATCCTTTTTGTTTCCTTGGAACACAATTTCGAAGATGCTCTCCAAGCATTCCTCAATCATTTCACCATCTGAATATAGCTTCGACTTTTTTTCACCGTTATCATAGCTACCGCATAACTCACTTTTCCATAACATGATGAGTCTGAATTCAGTCTTGCAAATATCTGTTGTTGAGTGGAAAGTTATGTTGTTAAGTTGTTTAGCTGGTCTTGCTGAAACTGTTTACTGTCGTAATGCCGTTTGATGATATATACTCTTTTGGAACCGAGGTAGATTGATTGCATGTCAAGTTTGTTTATATGGTACTCATATTGAAGAGATCATTGAAAGTGAAAGTAAGTTTATCTAAAGTTGTTGTAATACTATTTTATACATCTTCAGTAACTGTAGTTTTATATATCGAAATACCTAGCAACCAGCTGCAAAAAGAAATTTTATTTCCTCAAACGGTCTCAGACACTTAGTGTCCTTCTTCAGAAGGTTGTAAAGACCGTATTATTTGTGAGTGTCAAAAATAAGATGAATGCAGCATATTGCTGTCGTCATGTGGTTCATAGTGCTTGTACAAAAATGGTATAGTAGAAGACAAGCAACGATTGCAGACACCATGTCAGAACTGGAGCTAATAATCTAATAATTACTGTAATTTAAATTTGGGTTCGCAATACTGCTTCTATGAGTGGTTTCGAAATGAAACCACTGGAGCAGAAAGTACCTTTGATATAAATTTGTTAAATGTTAAACACATTTCTGCTTTTTATTTAGCAGTATAATTTCCTTTACGCATTATGAGTTCGTGAACGTGTTGAGAAGTGCGACAGTGCACATAAAAAATGCAAAATTGCATTCAAATGTATCGCATGAAATCATAGTTGTTTGAAAACTAGACGTCCGAAGTGGTTCAAAAGTGAAACCTCCACAAAAGTGAAACCTCCACAAGAATTCATTGTTTACTTTCTGCGATTTCTTCTTGTAGTCATTCCTTACCATTGTAGTAAAGGTTAATTTTATGCAACATTTTAAAATAATATACGACGGTGTGCTGAAAAGTAATGTGTCCGAATTTTTTTCTTCTGAAAACTCTTAAAGATTTTCAATAAATCAAACGTTATTAACGTTGTAGATGCTTATTCTTCATGTCTACATAGTTGAACACCTCTGCCGCTAGAGGGCTCTGAATTGTAGCGTCTAACATGGCGATGTGTAACTGTGTAACTTAACTACACTACAGGCCATTAAAATTGCTACACGAAGAGGAAATGCATATGATAAACGGGTATTCATTGGACAAATATATTATACTAGAACTGACAGTAATTACATTTTCATGCAATTTGGGTGCATAGATCCTGAGAAATCAATAACCACAATAACCACCTCTGGTCGTAATAAACGGCCTTGATACGCCCGGGCATTGAGTCAAACAGAGCTTGGATGGCGTGTACAGGTACAGCTGCAAATACAGTTTCAACACGATACCACAGTTCATCAAGAGTAGTGACTGGCGTATTGTGACGAGCCAGTTGCTCGGCCACCATTGACCAGACGTTTTCAGGTGGTGAGAGATCTGGAGAGTGTGCTGGCCAGGGCAGCAGTCGAACATTTTCTGTATCCAGAAACGCCCGTACAGGACTTGCAACATGCGGTCGTGCGTTATCCTGCTGAAATGTAGGGTTTCGCAGGGATCGAATAAAGGGTAGAGCCACGGGTAGTAACATATCTGAAATGTAACGTCCACTGTTCACAGTGCCGTCTATGCGATCAAGAGGTGACCGTTACGAGACATGTAACCATCGCGCCTGCTGATACGCGCAATATGGCGATGGCGAATACACGTTTCCAGTGTGCGTTCACCGCGATACCGCCATACACGGATGCGACCACCATGATGTTGTAAACAAAACCTTGATTCATCCGGAAAAATGACGTTTTGCCATTCGTGCACCCAGGTTCGTCGTTGAGTACACTATCTCAGGCGCTCCAGTCTGTGATGCAGCGTCAGGGGTAACCGCAACCATTGTCTCCGAGCTGATAGTCCATGCTGTTGCAAACGTCATCGAACTGTTCGTGGAGATGGTTGTTGTCTTGCAAACGTCCCCATCTGTTGACTCAGAGAGCGAGACGTGGCTGAACGATGCGTTACAGCCATACGGATAAGATGCCTGTCATCTCGACTGCTAGTGATTACGAGGCCTTTGGGATCCAGCACGGCGTTCCGTATTACCCTCCTGAACCCACCGATTCCATATTCTGCTAACAGTCATTGGATCTCGACCAACGCGAGCAGCAATGTCGCGACACGATAAACCGCAATCGCGATAGGCTACAATCCGACCTTTATCAAAGTCGGAAACATGATGGTACGCATTTCTCCTCCCTACACGAGGCATCACAACGACGTTTCACCAGGAAACGCCGGTCACCTGCTGTTTGTGTATGAGAAATCGGTTGGAAATTTTCCTCATGTCAGCACGTTGTAGGTGTCGCCACAGACGCCAACCTTGTGTGAATGCTCTGAAAAGCTAATCATTTGCATATCACAGCATATTCTTCCTGTCGGTTAAATTTCGCCTCTGTAGCACATCATCTCGTGGTGTGGCAATTTTAATGCCAGTAGTGTATTTTATCTACTAAATGCTTAATACAAAGAGTGGTTGTAAAGTCAATACCTATTTTTAATTTTGATTCTCCTAGAAAGTAGCATCTTCTCTTGTTGGCCTGTATTAACTTTGACTAATATGAGGTTTACCATTTATGATTTCAGAGACTGCTCGAGTGAAAACCAAAAAATGGCTGGTGTACTCACAGTTTGTCAGAGATAACGATTGCCATCAGCTATGAAGTTTGGCAGTCGGTGGTAGAAGTAGGCAGATGGTGTAGACAGCAGCGAGGTAGGAATGCAAAGCTTGACTCTAAGACAATAAAAAAAGAAATTGATGACAACTGGTAGTGTGAAAGATGCAGGTCGACCTGGAAGACCATCAACATCCAAATCGGAGGACAACGTGAATTATGATCAGCACGTCTTTGAACAGAGTCCTTCAAAGTCAACAGGACAACCCTCCAGGGAAAAAGGATTGTCGTTCCACGGTAATGACCATTTAAAAAATGGATTACTGTTTTGTAGATCTCGAAAGCCATGTTACGTGCAACATGTGTTCGATGAGCACTGCGACAGGAGAGTGGAATTTTACGAGATTATGCTTGCTCTGGGAGATGATTATCCCGATCTGTACGACAATATCATGTGCTCTGGTGAAGAGATATTTCACTTTGGAGGTTTTGTGGACCGTCACAACTGTTGTTACTGGTCAAATTTGGATCTAAATAACAACTGAAAAAATGCAATCGAGATCAAAGGTAACCATCTGCTCTTTTAATGACGTTAAGCAGATTCATTGGCCTATACACCATGAGTACTGTACAGTACCTAGAGATTCTTGGAACTTACATGTGGCCTGTGTTTCGAGAATGGGAATATGGAAGGGAACTGCTGTTCACGCAAGATGGAATTTTTGGCCCCTTTAGTGCAGTTGCCGTAGGAGAATGGATGACAACTTCCTTGGCAGATGGATTGGCCACCGTGGACCGACAGAATGGTCTGCACGCCGCCACGATCTATCTCCATGGGTTAAGCTAACAAGTTCACAGGTTACAACCAAATGATATTACCACTCTTTAACAAATTGGAGGGCAGCGTAGAGGGTAAAAATCGTAGAGGGAGACCAAGAGATGAATATACTAAGCAGATTCAGAAGGACGTAGGTTGCAGTAGGTACTGGGAGCTGAAGAAGCGTGCACAGGATAGAGTAGCATGGACAGCTGCATCAAACCAGTTTCTGGACTGAAGACCACAACAACAACAACAACAACAAATTACCCATCAAGTGTTTGGAAACGAACAAGAAAGTTAAAAAAAAGCTATGAATTGTGTTCCTAATTCAATATTTGTGTGGAAAATGCGGCTGCATAAGTAGAAATGTAATTTAATAACCAAATTGTACACTCTAATGATGTATTCAATGGAAATAAAACTCTAATAAGTTGCACACTTTATGAAATATTCATTGTTACAAACATGTACTGGCTTTACAACCACTCTGTACTCTTCTAAATTTCAAATGAAAACGCTAGCCGTAAAATTTGTTGCAAATCTTCAATTATCCGCTGGTAGATTCACTTCTATCCAGTTGTACAATACAATGCACAATCCATAATAATGTTGAGCAATAATTCCATATACAGAGTACTTGACAGTCACGTCTGTTCATTAGTACAACCAAGCAATGACTTTCTGTATCAAAGCATCCAGGGTCATAGAAATATTGCTAGTATCGACTTATCGATTACAGTAAGATCTCCTTACACAGATGACTAATAGGAAATAATACTAACGCTAAAAGTGAGTCAGATGTTAACGACATTCTTGTATAAAATGGGGCTGCTAATTACGGGAATATATTTTTTCAGTTTCTGCTGTTAATAGTACAGGGAATTTGAGTAAGAAGATGTTTTGAAAACTCGTTCGACAAGTATATATTTTAAAGTTAATTTTCTACAGAATGTGATTTTTTAGAGAGTGTTCATTAATTTAACGTTGTAAAATTCTAAATAGAATTTTGGCGTTAACAAGAATACAAGATTACGCTTTAAAGTTTTACATTACGAAGCAATTTAAATACTATATATATTTCAATGAAACCTCAATCCAGCAAGTCTGACTAAAATAAATGTATTCTGAATTATTCTCTACCTAAACGTCCTAATAGTTACAAATTCTTGAAAAGGTGATTTTTTTTTTTTTTTTTTTTTTTTTGTAAAAGGTAACCCTGCGAATTACATAATTCGTCAGTTTACATTCTGCTTCTGTTATTTAGCAATTTAGATGTTCATTTGTAAGTTGTGGGCCATACTAGATTAGACTGAGTACTAATGTGACTTACATTGCTTCGTAATTTATCAGTTCTGGTTTATTGTGTATTTGCAGACATGGTAGTAATCATGGCATGTCGACAAATGTTGGCAACCGAAGGATAATAAGCCGACTGTTATGATGTTATGTAAACAAAGGTATCACAGATAGTATATAGAAGATTGTCATTTCAGTAGTAAGTGTTATTCGCTAAACTAGAGTGTGAAATTGTCAATTGATGAAATTGATACCCAGGTACCTCTGCCTCTGCGCACAACAACAAACCAGGTTCCTTAGCGAAATGGCCGATACCTGGTACAAAGTGTTACAACATCTCCTTAGGATTCCATTCCATATCTGTCCAGGTGTAAGCTAGAACTTTCTTATTTGTAATACAACTGTGTTTGATCATAGGTAAACTTGGTATTTTTTTCTATAATTCTGTGTGTCCGAAGACATGAGTAAATGAGCGAGCATTTGTATTAAAAATGTAACATCTTTATAGCAAAAATAGAGTATGAAATGGAATATACGAAAGCAGATAAATAGAAAATATCGGATTATGAAATAGAATGTACCAAAGCAGCAAAAAGTCATACTGGTATTAAAGACTTAAATCTGCATGAAAAAGTAATACGTGAAATGAGAATATCTTGTCCAATGAACTCTTAAGTATAGCAGAAATATATAAAGTGTTCTTCTTCCAGTTTCTTACTGTACATATAGTCCGACCTCCTCTCGGCTTCATCGGTTCCTCCACATCCATGAGGTTGGAATCTTGATCCATTCTGGTGTCAAGTGCCTTCCTTCATCCTCTCCTTTCTTGTTTCTTGGACTTAGCAGATATTTCCCCTTCAGACTGACCCTGCCAGATATGTGCTTTTGTACTACACCAGTGGAATCTTTCTGAACTACAGAATCGAGATTGTTCTAAACACATAAATAACAGTTTATTTTTCTAATATTGAAACGGACCGAAAGTTAATTACATTTCATAAGATTACTGTATCTAAGGAAGTGTTGGAAATATCATTAAATCTAAGTAAAATATAGAAGTATCAAAAGTAATCTTTCTCAAAATCAGCAGTCTTCCGTGAGAGCCGTCTTATATCTTACCCTCATATGGGTTGCAACTTCTTTTGAACATGAGAGGGGAAAAAAAAGTTAAAATGGCTCTGAGCACTATGGGACTAGACATCTGAGGTCATCAGTCCCCTAGAACCTAAAATTACTTAAACCTAACCAACCTAAGGACATCACACACATCCATGCCCGAGGCACGATCCGAACCTGCGACAGTAGCGGTCGCGCGGTTCCACACTGAAGCGCCTGGAACCGCTCGCCCACTACGGCCGGCCATAAGAGCAAAACCGAAACTTAAAACATATAAGGTATATGCTAGTAAGCATATGAACTAATATTAAGAAAATGGAAACT
This sequence comes from Schistocerca gregaria, assembly GCF_023897955.1. NCBI lineage: Eukaryota > Metazoa > Arthropoda > Insecta > Orthoptera > Acrididae > Schistocerca > Schistocerca gregaria. Next base: position 1,082,505,903 of record NC_064920.1, on the reverse strand, counting down.
GTGCTTTTAATATGCATATAAAGATTATATGCATATTTGAAACAAAATATATCAGATTTTTTAATGTAGTTTCTGTGAAAACCACAAGATATGTTCTCAATAGTGGGTACTACGATTTTTATATTATTTCTGGAAGTGCCCCTTGTCCTCCGCAAGTAGGTCTAATGTTTACTTTACAGATAAATGAGAAAAAATATTGATCATTAAAGACATTCTCGTTGTAGTAGATCCATAATAAGTTTCTTTCTATAGAAGAGAAATTTGTTTCAAGTTTGTAAGTAATTGTGATTTTGAGATAGGATCATTTGTTGTTCTTTCATGTGACAATATCTCAACTTTAGTAGAATACACTGACGTTCCTTTGCAGTTTTGTGTGTTTGATCAATGTTGCATTCCTTTTTTACTCACACACACACACACACACACACACACACACACACACATATATATATATATATATATATATATATATATATATATATATATATACTCCTGGAAATTGAAATAAGAACACCGTGAATTCATTGTCCCAGGAAGGGGAAACTTTATTGACACATTCCTGGGGTCAGATACATCACATGATCACACTGACAGAACCACAGGCACATAGACACAGGCAACAGAGCATGCACAATGTCGGCACTAGTACAGTGTATATCCACCTTTCGCAGCAATACAGGCTGCTATTCTCCCATGGAGACGATCGTAGAGATGCTGGATGTAGTCCTGTGGAACGGCTTGCCATGCCATTTCCACCTGGCGCCTCCGTTGGACCAGCGTTCGTGCTGGACATGCAGACCGCGTGAGACGACGCTTCATCCAGTCCCAAACATGCTCAATGGGGGACAGATCCGGAGATCTTGCTGGCCAGGGTAGTTGACTTACACCTTCTAGAGCACGTTGGGTGGCACGGGATACATGCGGACGTGCATTGTCCTGTTGGAACAGCAAGTTCCCTTGCCGGTCTACGAATGGTAGAACGATGGGTTCGATGACGGTTTGGATGTACCGTGCACTATTCAGTGTCCCCTCGACGATCACCAGAGGTGTACGGCCAGTGTAGGAGATCGCTCCCCACACCATGATGCCGGGTGTTGGCCCTGTGTGCCTCGGTCGTATGCAGTCCTGATTGTGGCGCTCACCTGCACGGCGTCAAACACGCATACGACCATCATTGGCACCAAGGCAGAAGCGACTCTCATCGCTGAAGACGACACGTCTCCATTCGTCCCTCCATTCACGCCTGTCGCGACAACACTGGAGGCAGGCTGCAAGATATTGGGGCGTGAGCGGAAGACGGCCTAACGGTGTGCGGGACTGTAGCCCAGCTTCATCGAGACGGTTGCGAATGGTCCTCGCCCATACCCCAGGAGCAACTGTGTCCCTAATTTGCTGGGAAGTGGCGGTGCGGTCCCCTACGGCACTGCGTAGGATCCTACGGTCTTGGCGTGCATCCGTGCGTCGCTGCGGTCCGGTCCCAGGTCGACGGGCACGTGCACCTTCCGCCGACCACTGGCGACAACATCGATGTACTGTGGAGACCTCACGCCCCACGTGTTGAGCAATTCGGCGGTACGTCCACCTGGCCTCCCGCATGCCCACTATACGCCCTCGCTCAAAGTCCGTCAACTGCACATACGGTTCACGTCCACGCTGTCGCGGCATGCTACCAGTGTTAAAGACTGCGATGGAGCTCCGTATGCCACGGCAAACTGGCCGACATTGACGGCGGCGGTGCACAAACGCTGCGCAGCTAGCGCCATTCGACGGCCAACACCGCGGTTCCTGGTGTGTCCGCTGTGCCGTGCGTGTGATCATTGCTTGTACAGCCCTCTCGCAGTGTCCGGAGCAAGTATGGTGGGTCTGACACACCGGTGTCAATGTGTTCTTTTTTCCATTTCCAGGAATATATATATATATATATATATATATATATATATATATATATATATATATATATCCAGAACCGCCCGTACAGGACCTGCAACATTCGATATCCTACTGAAATGTGTGTGTGTAACAATGTGTATCCACAGTGAATCGGCACAGATAAGAAATGTATGTGGTCTGAAGCGGTGAGTGAAAGCTTGTAATGAGGCCAGGAATCGAACTCGGATCGCTTGCTTACTAGGCAGGTGCCTTAGCCACTAACGCACCTTGGCACAACAGTTCACACAGCTGCCGTATTATCCCGGCATACCTCCCTCCTCGATCCAAATTCTCACTGTTGCCCCAGTCTGCTGAGAATTTAGATGGAGGAGGGAGGCGTACGAGGGTAATCCGTGCAGTTGTGTGAATCACTATGAGATCAATGAAGTCTCTGAAATCGTGTCATTTCACAGCTAAGAAAATATCATGTTTGTTGAGTGAAAAGTAATGCTCAGAAAAAGGAACTGTTCCCATCTTCAAGTGTTTCATTTGTTCAACAATGCTCAAGTAAAATTGCAAATTCCAAATTTCCATTTGGTATAATGTAATTCTAAAACACTTTGAATAATATATGTTTAAGTGCACATAATAAATTCAAAAAACAATACTGCATAACAAAGTCAACAATTGGAAGAACAACAGCACACAGCTTGTGTTTGCCAGGCACATTGTGTTTGCGAGGCACATGGTATTCAAAGAATGAGTACCCCCTGAGGTATGTATGTGAAAAGTTCCTTCTTTATCTACAAAATATACATCAAAATTTAGAAAACAAGTTTAAATCTTTAGTATATAGTGCTGCAAAGAAATGATGTTCTTCAAATCGAGCCATTTTCTGAGTCTTGGGTAGACCAACCTATCAGTATTTGGCTGAGGGTTTTTTACTTCAGAAATTGTATTGTAGATGTGAAAGAATTTCTTCAATTCTGCGGCAATGAATTTTGCCCATTCATGTGTTTTCGCTACCATGGAGATCTCCCACTTTTATGTGAGTCACCTTTACTCTCTTATCGCCAAGACCAGCCAGGCCTCATGTATTGGCGGGCAGGAACTGTCGATCACTGCGGAGGGTGTTCGTAAATTTAGTAGTTTTCGCATGAAACCAACGGGACAAATCACTCGTCAGCTACAAATCGCTACCAGCAGTCCAACTAGCACAATGACTACACGCAGGGGTTGAAAAAAATGGGGTAGAATGGTCGAGCAACTCTCATTTCTGTAGCCAGCGCTAAGTCATGATTCAGACGGCGTACAGAGCGTCGACACTGGACTGGGAACGACTGATTACAAGTGATGAATCACGCTGTACCCAGTGGCAGTCCGATAGAAGGGTTTTTGATTTTCGCAAATGCCTGGAGAACGTTACCTGCCATCATGTGTAGTGCCAACAGTGAAGTAGGGAGGAGGTGGTGTTGCTGTACGGGGGTGTTTTTCGTTCTTACGGTGTGGTCCTCTTATTGTACTTAAGAAAATTTTTACAGCAATATGTACTGCGTACAGTAGAGGGACAGTTTGGATACGACGATCGTGTGCATCAGTATGACAACGCACTCTGACAAATGGCACATCTGTGAGTCATAGGGTTGTGGACGACAACATTCCTGAAATGGACTCGCCTGCCCACAATCCCGACCTGAATCCAATGGAACACCTCTGGGATGAGTCGCTCTAGATACCAACGTCCGACGTCACGACATTCTGTGGTATCGGCACTTGAGAGAGAATAGTCTGCCATTCCTCCACAGACATTCAGATTTCTCAGCAGAGTCCCGGTCATCATAAAGGCGAAGGGTAGACAAGCCCCCCCCCCCTTTATGTCCACTAACAGGTGACCGGGTACTTATGATCAGAGAATACGTGTGCGTCCGCATCTCTACTGCTTCGTTTTTGACAGTAAATGTTACGACCAGCGGGGCGATGATACACATCTTTCATCGTTGACTGTATCGAATCTTTACATACAAGCAGCTTACTTCAGCGTAGTTACTGCCGTTTCGAACAACTTTTTCCTTGCGACAGTGATTTTCAATCTGTTCTCCTTTTAGTCCAGTTCGACAAATGAAGCAATGTGTCAAATGTTTACATTCCAGAAATGTGAGTGAAGTGAAATGGCAGTAGTCACTGTCAGAATAGGCAGGTCATTAAAACCGGAAATCTCTGTAATACTGGCTTTCACCCAAATGCTGAATACTTCTAAGGTATAAGAATTTTTACTTTGAACTTCCGTAGAAAGAAATTTTATTTACTTCACTTACTTCTGAGTATGTCTGATTGTATTAACGAAAGACCGTTTTCAGTAATCACACTAGTACCGGCAGAATAGGTCTGCAGAAATCACACACTTCTAATCCAAGCGAATACGAAAGTTTCCTCTGCTCAATCATCGAGTGTGTGCAGTCTCACTGTGGTTAACACACGGTTGTCACATTTAGGATGTAGGTTCAAATGGCTCAGGGCACTGTGGGACTCAGCATCTGAGGTCATCAGTCCCCAAGAACTTAGAACTACTTAAACATAACTAACCTAAGAACATCACACACATCCATGCCCAAGGCAGGATTCGAACCTACGACCGTAGTGGTCGCGCGGTTCCAGACTGAAGCGCCTAGAACCGCTCGGCCACAGCGGCCCTCTGGGATGTAGGTCTTCCACGCTTTCCCTACATCATTTAACACAAAAGTCAGCTTCTTTCCTTACAAAAGGACACAGCCAATTCCCTTCCCACTTCCTATCCTATTCTGTCCTATTCCAATCGATCTTCTACCACCTTTCTAAGGACACAATCTCCAACTGGATGATAACTGTTATCCTTTTTTTCTTCTTAAAATAATCGATGAAAATGTCTGCCTCCAACTCTGCCGCCATATTGAAATTTCTACAAGGGCACCCATGCTATAAAGTATTGTCAGTCCTATTGATCTTCAGCTTAGTGTCTCTTAAAAACGCTAGCACGTTTTAACTCTACTGCCAAATAAATATCGTGTAGTGGATCGAAGGAGGTCAACACAAGTTGTGCTGGCAGTCCTGACCATTACATATTCAGCATTTCGGCGAAACGTTTCACTGTACACAATAGCATACTTTATATGGCTACACTCCTCAACCCAAGGACTGTTGACGAACGATAACAAGGTGCATTGTTCATCGTTAACAAAATCGTAGAGGAGATGTACATTGGCATAACTGGAGCTTTTAAGAGGAATGTATTAACGAAAAGACACTGTGACACTACTATTTTTTGAATTATTCCATCTCATCGTTTATCTGAACTTCATGAGAGTCCAACATCGTGAACAACACGGAATGAAAGGATTTTGTAAGTGGTCTCTTCGTGGGTAATTTACAATTCTTTAGAATCCTACCGATAAATCTACAGTCTGGTATCCGTTTTTCTTAAATCACTATGGGGAGACACTCTTGTATCGCCTGAGAATGATTTGAGTCAGGGTTCACCAATTGTTAAGTCAAACAATATCGTGTCTTTTCGACTGTTGCGTGTATGTCATTTATTCATATTGATGACCAGTTGGCAGCCCTTGTAACAAGCGTTTATTATTTTAAGTCTTCCTGCATTTCATAAAAATTTCTATGAACTTGACACCTCTCTACACAATTTCTTTTTATGTTAATAGTGTCAGCAGTTAATACGTTGTCTGCCAGATCTATTACGTATATGCCGCAAATGTAACGGTCTGACACACTTCCTTGAAATACGCAAACGCTACTTTAGATTCATACCATGTCTGTCCATTGAGAACGGCGTACTGGATTACTTGTAAAGAGGCTTTCAAAAGCTGCTACATAGACGTCCATTTTCGTTCTGTCACTCATTGGGAACCCATTTCCAACAAGTTAAACATTTATCGAATATTATGAGTCACCATATAAAATGAAGACATTATCAATACCACAATTTTCATTTCATACAAGCGTCATGTATCTCAACCTCCACCATCGTGTTCTCTTCATTCCATTGTTTTCCAGATGTGTGCTGGTCTTCAGGTTTAGCCAGATATTTTACATACAAGCTGTTACAACGTATCAACAAGCTTAGTTGTACAACAACGAAAAAAGGAAAAGGTATGGCATAGCGTCACTATTCGTGATCTTCTATTTACACCAGCAGACGAGGTGGGCCTACAGCGCGGAAAATATCTGAATAATGTTTGACAGCAATTTAACCAGTCACTAACTCAGTTACTACAATTACAGATTCAGCATGATGGTCGAACGTGACGAACATGCGGTCATTTACTTCAGAAATAAATCTTGGGAGTGGATGTCTAACAACTCCGCGAATAGCGGGTCAAGCTCTTTATCGTCCAATGTAAAATGGCATTAAGAACGAATACTACCGTAATTAACATGCTAGAGTTATGCAAAACAATCTGACTATAACATTTTCTTTACACACGATCTAACTTCAGTAACAGGCGCATTACGAAGATGCGTATGATTTTCAGAGAGGTTTACTACCGCTGCACATAGCTTCCGCGGAAACACTTCCCTCTGGAATTTAACACTTCAAAGATGATAATCTTTGGCAACTTAGAAAATACAACAGAACACAGCACTCAGGCCCACATCACATTTTCATTCAAGTTTTCAATTTTGCAGCAGTATCCGCATCGAGCACACATAACCCCATGGATCTTCAAGGCTACCAGTTCTATAATCGATGCTGAAAATTTTTGATATGAAATTACTGGTTTGTTCGTCAAATTAATTACATTGTCAGGTAAGCTTTCCATATAGTAGTATTGCTTAAGTCAGACGGTTTTAGTGCTTCCAGTAACTTACCGTAAATGTCTTTAATAACCACAAAGTACCTTTCCTTTATCACACTGAACTGTTCATATTTCTCAGCTGAAATGTTTGTTAATCTTGCTTATAGTAGACAACATTGTTCAGCATGAGCTTCTGAAGCCTTGATGTACTCGTTCTGCAAACCACTGCTGAAAGACACTATTTTGATAAGTCTTCTGCTTATCCTTTTGCAGTTTGCTTCTCATGACAAGAATTTACACTTAACTTTTTTATTATGTTGCCATTACATGTAACAAAGCGTCTCTTCCGAAGTAATTTTCATAAAGAAATATTTTCGTTTGCTAACGGTTAATGTAACACTCACGTCACAGTTTCATTGTGAATATAATGTTATAGGCCACAACTCCCAAACGTGAATATTATTTTGGATTGAGAAGCAAATTAACCACGTTCATCTTCATACTGTCCGCCCCTAGTAGCTGAGTGGTCAGCGCAACGGAATGTCATACCTAACGGCCCGGGTTTCATTCCCGGCTGGGTCGGAGATTTTCTCCGCTCAGGGACTGGGTGTGGTGTTGTCCTTACCATCATCGTTTCATCCCCATCGACACACAAGTCGCCAAAGCCGCACCAGGCGAACGATCTACCCCACCGGAGACCCTAGCCACACGGCGTCTTCATACTAATACTCTTAAAATCCCCAAGAGATATTACTAAATTTTTGAATTTTGAAGCTCTTTTTATAGTTTCTAGCCGTTCTTAGGAAATAAATATTGTTTTCATACGACTTCCACTTTAGTGCACAAGATGTGTTTCTTTTTTTGTTTTGGTTTTTTTGTTTTATTAGTCAGACATGTTATTGCAACTATACACCAGCTTCTGTGTATTTAGCTTTATTTACTCAAGAGCTCTTTTTAGATTACTACCTAAGAATGTGGCATGAGATTTTGTTATATTTTATGGGCGGAAATCATGCCATGTCTTTGCATATTGTGATTTGTTTACTTTGACGTGTTTGTCGTGTTTGATCTGTCTTTAGGAACTGTAGTCATCACACTTTTTACCACGTCACTGTTGCTTTATTTCGTCAGAATACAGCAACAAAAAGGAATGGAGAAAGAGATATTATACTGCTAGATGGAATACACTGAACCAAGCAGCTTACTCAGACAAAAAATAAGAGGCTCTGTCACGTCAAGATGCTGTTGTTGTCTTCAGTCCGAAGACTGGTTTGATGCACTTCTTTATGCTACTCTACCCTGTGCAAGCCTCTCCAGCTTCGAATAACTGCTGCAACTTACATCCTTCTGAATCCGCTTTCTGTATTCCTCTCTTGGACTCCTTTACAATTTTTACCCTCCACATTTGCCTTCAACATTAAATTGGTGATCCCTTCATGTCTCAGAATGTGTCCTATCAGCATACACTTTCTTCTAGTCAGATTGTGCCACGAATTTCTTTTGTCCTCAGTTCTGTTCATTACTCATTCAACTTTCTTCCGTACTACATTTCAAAAACTTCTGTTCTCTTCTTGTCTATACTGTTTATCGTCCATGTTTCACTTCCATGCATTGCTTACCTCCACACAAACACCTTCAGAAAAGACCTCCTGACACTTAAATCTACATTCGATGTCAACAAATTTCTCCTCTTCAGAAACGTTTTTCTTGGCATTGCCGGTCTACATTTTATAACCATCATCAGTTAGCTTTCTGCCCAAATAACGAAACTCATTTACTACTTTCAGTGTCTCGTTTCCTAATCTAATTCGCTCAGCTTAACCTGATTTAATTCGACTATGTTCCATTATCCTTGTTTTCCTTTTGGTGATATTCGTCTTATATCCTTCTTTCAAGACACTACCCCTTCCATATAACTGTTCTTTGCTGCCTCTGATGGAAATACATTGCTAAATCGCAAAGTTTTTGTTTCTTCTCCCTGAACTTCAAACCCTACTTCAAATTTTTCTTTGGTTTCCTTTACTGTTTGCTCAGTTTACAGATTGAGCTTCCCTTTTATATCCCTCGACTCTGATAACTGCCGTCTAGTTTCTGTAAGAGTTGTAAATAGCCTTTCGTGCCCTGTATTTTACCCCTACCACCTTCAGATGTTCAAAGAATGTAGACCAGTCAACGTTATTTGTCAAAACCTTTCTCTAAAAATTTACAAATGCTATAAACGTAGGTTTTCCGTCTTAAACCCATCTTCTTCTAGGGTAGTATGTAGTAGGGTCAGTATTGCCTCGGGTGCTTCCATGTTGCCTCGGGTGCTTCATTGTTTCATCATTAGAGTTATTTGATCATCGGTTGGGTGAAGTTCACAAAGCACAATATTTTTGGATGTCATTGTTAGTTTTATATATCCTTTGGCTAACAGAATTCCCGAATTATACAAGAGAAATGCAACTTCACCTTTCGTGAGTGCTACAGTCTCGGGCGACGTATCCTACTTGCGAATATCCTACTTGCGAATTACTTCCAGTACACAACCGTAAAATTCAGCACACTATTTAGCTTTCTTTCAGCAGCTATAAGTGTTTCATTGGTTTTTGCATTAAAAGTGCGTGTCAAACGGTCGTACCTCTGGAATTACAAGCTGAATGTAAACTTTCTGTTTCAAAGGCATCAAGCTTAGTTTTGAAAAATCTATAATGCACTTTTTCTTCTTCTTCTTTCAAAACGGTAAGACTTGTCTCTGTATCCACAGCTTCCTCTCTTCAGCAGTTCTCTTCATCCCCGTGTATAAAGAACATACATCTCACTGATCATCTTTATAAATAGGATGTTCTTGGTCGTCCCCTTGTGTTCTTCCCCATGATCGCGCATTCTGGCTGTTTTATATCATATCTAATTAAGTATCCAGTGCGTTTGATTTGCACTGGACATTCATTTTCAGTGGTTCTTTCTTCTCTCCTATTTCTTTCACAACTATCTCATTCGCTTTTCTGTCTGTCCAGGTAGTTCTTGTAATTCTCCTCCACAACAACATTCTACAGCTTCTAAGTGAGCTTCCTCCTGTTTTGCTAATGTCCAAATTTTACATTCGATAGTAACTGCATTCAACAAAAATACAGTAATATTTTAAGGAAAGTCATTACAATATCGATAAGTATATACATCCTGCTAAAAATTAATAATGCATATAATAAGATTAAAACTATTTAGGACACTGTCAAACGGGAGACAGTAAAATCAATCAATTTACAGGATACCGCAACAATTAAACTAAACGACGGTGCTGTGGTTGGTAACACACAAATTGCAAGTATTTTTAACAATCACTTTCTAAATGCAGCAGCAAAAATAGGATTAAATGATTCAGTTGGAGAAGCAATAGAATATATTAAAAATATTATTCCACAAAACTTTAAGCAACTAGAAGTAATTACAAAACATCGTTTACTGAAACTGATAGAACTATAAAAATTCTAAAAAACGAATAGTTCATCTTCTGTTGATGGAACTTCAAACAGAATTCTGAAAAGTAGTTCTAACTTAATAAGTAATTCCTTATTGAGACATGTAGTGCATACAGAATTTTTCCAGACAGATTAAAATGTGCAGTTGTGAAACCTCATTATAAGAAACGTAACAAGAAAGACTTAAATAATTGTCGTTCAGTTTCCTTACTGACATCTTTTTCCAAAATTTTCAAAGAGTTTTCTCATATTTAACTTGACCCGTCTCACAAATTTAGATAAAAGAACCGTTCGTATTACCTGTGGAACATGTAACTAACTGACTATATCAAGACACACAAATCTTACTGGAATCCGACAGTTGCTTGTTCAGCAGAAAGATCTTTTTATTCCGCAAAGTGCTCCTAGCCAGTGTTATTCCGATTTTCTTGAGAGATCAATTGTTTTCTTCAAAATTGCTACCAGTAGTATGGCTATGGGAATTCTAGTGTAGTTTGACCTTTACCTGTCGGATTTCCTACATGCAGGAACAGAAGCTATGGCCTTGAATGCGTGATGTCATGATCCATTATCCTTCTCTATCACGTGGCAGGCCCCTTTGGTCCTTAAACTATTTTTAACTGAAACTTCCTCATGGAGTAAACCTTGGAACATTTGGTTTTTGCAGGTTAAGTTCTCTACCAACTGAGCATTCAAGCAGACAGAAAATTTCAAATCAGTGCACACTCCACTGTGCAGTGATAATTTATTATAGCTTTTCGGTATGTGTGAGCAAGCACGTCCTGTTACAAAATGACCAAATTCCGGCTAAATGCTCGTAGTGTTGCAACCTACAGTGTCTGCAACAGAGACTGAAATTTGTACACATTGTGAAGTATTTAGAGTGCAGAAACAACATAATAAGCTCAGCGAACCTGCCAAATGAATTGCTCACTCGCTTAGCTCGCCATCGTACTAGCTCGGCTCAGCTGTCGCCAGCCAGCCGCAATGATATGTCACTGGCATGTCCAGAGTTTAGAGGCATGTTCAATCAAATGGCAGGTGGGCAGATCGGTAGAGCCGGCTCATCCAGCGGCGCCATCTGGATACCAAAGTACAACAATCCCAGCAATGTCAAACGACAAGCATGAAGCTATGGAAGTGTGCAATGCTGCACCGACACATCAAGTTGCATCCAGCCCCAAAGCGCCAGAGACTGCACTGAAACTTCGGATAACAGTGGTATCAAATGCTGCAGTTGTGACTGAGTTAACGATATTCATCAACGAAAAGAAAATCATGATCAATGGACCACGTGGCCATACAGTGACAAGGAAGATGGGAGGGATTGCCACATACGACAACAGCACGTGAAGAGGCCGGACTACGAAACCCTGCAATAGCACAGGGAGAGACAGCTCACTGAGTTTCGGCTTGACAGTAAATGGCACAATTACAACGCCGCTGTGACACCAGAAGAAGATGATGACCGAAGAAAGCCTGCCACATGCATCCCACGTACAAACAGGGAGTACAAATGGAAGGTGGTGGTGGACAAGAGTGGCTGCTCAACACTAGTGGCCAACCATGCAAGCTGACCACGAACACTGAGAGTGGAGAATCACACCATGCCACAACTCAGCGTCTCAGGTGGCAGATGATGCCATCATCATGCTAGCAGCAGTTGCAGATGAGCAGCTTGGCCCCTCCTCGTGTCGCCGACATCCCACGGAGGAGAAGGAGCCGAGGCTGCCACCAATCGTCTTCCAAGTGACTGATGATGACCGCAACTTTCTGCACCACGTCTCATAGTGAGGCCAAAACCGACGTCACTGTGGAATTAGCAGGGAAGAACCTAGTGTGGATAAGTCTCCACAACTGTGAAGATTCTCGTATCCCGATGCGCCGGGAAGTGTGCCCCGCATGGGCTGGAAGTGCAGGGTGGCTCTCTGGCAAAAGGGGAGATGGAACAGGTGGTGAACTCCCGCCCCCCGCCACCCCCCCCCCCCCCCACTGCGCAGAAGAAGACCAGATGGGACGTCAGCATCACAGAAGATGGCACTTGCGGCCATGCTGAACCCACTAATCGCAACAGCTACACTGGTACTGCGAGAAGTGGCGCCATCGGAACCCTGTTCGTCGTGTTAACAAGGATGTTCGAGAGCACGATGGGAGTGGGCGATCAGACGACTTGGCAGATAGTCGCTGTTATGAAGGGTAGGCAGCCTCCCCCTTCTTAGCACAGTGCATGGCCCTGTTGCGAGAAGCGTGTCAGCTCGGACCAACCAACTCCATACTGTTGTGCCAGTGGCAGAGAAGAGATGGTCTAAAAAGGGTCAGACCACAAGATAACCAACAAGAGAGGCTACAATAACATCCACAAAGCATGGAAGAAACAGCACTTCACTACTGTTACAGTCCACGACCCCTAGAGGCTGAAGGGAACCTACATAAAGGCCTACTTGAAGATCAATTGACAAGTTGAATGCATTTCCTGTGACAATTGAGGAAAACAATATAGTGCCCATGGCAAACACTTTACTGTTTACCAGGTGCTGTTCGATAGATAATGTAGCTAACGGATAAGAATAGTATAAATAGAATGATATTTTCGCTCTACATCGGATTGTGCGCTGATATGAAACTTCCTGGCAGATTACAACTGTGTGCTTCACTTCTACCAGTACCTCGTCTCCTACCTTCAAATCTTTGCAGGAGAGCTTCTGTAGAGTTTGGAAGGTAGGAGACGAGGTACTGGCAGACGTGAGGCTGTGAGGACGGGCCGTGAGACGTGCTTGGGTAGCTCAGATATGCCAGCACAGTAGCTCAGCGTGAACGATCAGAGGGTTAGCTACCCTCTATAATAGAAAACTGACTGAAAGGATCAACGAAGAACCTGAACGGTTATCATAGACCGTCCACTCCGAACAAATCCAACGAACAATATAGAACAAAATGAGATCTGAAGAAAATAAAATAAAAAAGATGGCAGAGCACTTGCCCGTGAAAAGCAAAACTCCCGACTTCGAGTCGCGGTCCGGCACACAATTTTAATCTGCCAGAAAGTTTCAAGATTATAAATACACTACTGGCCATTAAAATTGCTACACCAAGAAGAAATGCACATGAGAAACGGGTATTCATTGAACAAACATATTATACTAGAACCGACATGTGATTGAATTTTCACGCAATTTGGCTGCAAAGATCCTGAGAAATCACTACCCAGCACAACCACCTCTGGCCGTAACAACGCCCTTGATACCACTGGGCATTGAGTCAAACAGAGCTTGGATGGCGTGTACAGGTACAGCTGCCCACGCTGCTTCAACACGATACCACAGTTCATCAAGAGTAGTGACTGGCGTATTGTGACGAGCCAGTTGCTCGGCCACCATTGACCGGACGTTTTCAATTGGTGAGAGATCTGCAGAATGTACTGGCAAGGGCAGCAGTCGAAAATTTTCTGTATCCAGAAAGACCAGTACAGGACCTGCAACATTCGGTCGTGCATTATCCTGCTGAAATGTAGGGTTTCGCAGGGATCGAATGAAGGGTAGAGCCACGGGTCGTAACACATCTGAATTGTAACGTCCACTGTTCAAAAGTGCCGTCAATCCGAACAAGTGACCGAGACGTATAACCAATGGCACCGCATACCATCACGCCGGGTGATACGTCAGTACGGCGATGACGAATACACGCTTCCAATGTGCGTTCACCGCGATGTCGCCAAACATGGATGCGACCAGCATGATGCTGTAAACAGAACCTGGATTCTTCCGAAAAAATTACATTTTGCCATTCGTGCACCCAGGTTCGTCGTTGAGTACACCATCGCATACGCTCCTCTCTCCGAGCTGATAGTACATACTGCTGAAAACGTCGTCGAACAGTTCGAGCAGATGGTTGTTGTCTTGGAAAAGTCCCCATCTGTTGGCTCAGGGATCGAGATGTGGCTGCACGATACGTTACAGCCATGCGGATAAGATGCCTGTCTTCTCGACTGCTAGTGATAAGAGGTCGTTGGGATCCAGCACAGAGTTCCGTATTACACTCCTGAACCCGCCGATTCCATATTCTGCTAACAGTCATTGGATCTCGACCAACGCGAGCAGCAATGTCGCGATACGACAATCCGCAATCGCGATAGGCTACAATCCGACCTTTATCAAAGTCGGAAACGTGATGGTACACATTTCTCCTCCTTACACGAGGCATCACAACAACGTTTTACCAGGCAACGCCGGTCAACTGCTGTTTGTGTATGAGAAATCGGTTGGAATCTTTCCTCATGTCAGCACGTTGTAGGTTTCGCCACCGGCACCAAACTTCTGTGAATGCTCTGAAAACCTAATCATTTGCATATCACAGCATCTTCTTCCTGTCGGTTAAATTTCGCGTCTGTAGCACGTCATCTTCGTGGTGTAGCAATTTTAACGGCCAGTTGTGTAGCTTGTTGTAGAGTATGAAGCATTTTTTTGAAAAATGTAGGCCGGTCGTTGTGGCCGAGCGGTTCTAGGCGCTTCAGTCCGGAACCACGCGGCTGCTACAGTCGCAGGTTTGAATCCTGCCTCGGGCATGGATGTGTGTGATGTCCTTAGGTTACTTACGTTTAAGTAGTTCTAAGTCTAAGGGAATGATTATCTCAGATGTTAAGTCCCATAGTGCTTAGAACCATTTGAACCATTTTGAAAAATGTTGCGCAGTCAGTAGTCAAAAATTGAACTCTACAAAGATAACACATTAACAGAAGGTCGTTCAACAATGAAAATATTTACACCTGCGAGATGCAGCACTTATGATGGATGAATGCCCAATAGATTAAGGACCTGTGCCTACAGGGATTGTTTTGGAAGGATTATCGAACAAGTGGACAATCAGAGAAGGTGTAATTCCAACAAAAGAACCAGCAATTATACTTTATTATTTATCTAGTTGGCTGTCACAGCTGCATACATATTCCTCAATAGTGACTAATTTCGTACGGGTCTGTTCATTTTCGAAGCACTGCCTGAATCTTTATCATGTTATTGTAAAATAAATCCATTGTAATATATAAACGCTCTTTTCTGTTCTTATAGTATACATTTGTTAAGTTGGCATTGTGTTTGGATATCAGTTGTGCCAAGTACAGACAGTTCAAACGTATACTGCAAGAGCAGAGCAACACTTTTATACATGTGTATTACACTGAAATTATTTTACAATCACGTGATGAAGACGGAGGGAATGATTCGCAAATGAGCAGATTCTTCCGAAACTAGCTACCATTCACGAATGCATATGCAACTGTGACAGGAAACTAAATAAAAAAGCAGATAAGGCGTTGCAAAATGTCACATCAAGATACTAATGCAGTAAAAGAGACATTTTTTCAAGTACAGATAATTATTATCACTGAAGTACTAGAATCTCGAATTAATGTGTAATCACTGCAGCTATTACTTTCACTCCGAGCAAGAGACCAACAGTGAGGACTTACGGAGCAGACTTTTCTGTAACAATAGAAATAATAAACTGGTACAACACAACACACTGTGTGCAAAAGACACACCAGAATGGGAAGAGAATAAAATGGGAGCTATACGATTTGTTAGAGGACTAATGATAATTTACCACCTAAGACATGGGATACAACTGTTGCAGTTCTGTGAACAAGTTAAAGAAAAAGTATGAGATGACGTATTCAATAACCCATGACTCTTGGTGAAATGATAAAGAGACCTTGAAGTTCACAGATATTTTACAAAGCAACAAAGTTAACATGCACCTGCAATATACGAAAGTCACGGAAACAAAACAATATATCTTCGGGGACAACCTACAACTTAGCAGATTGGAGGAGTGAATGAAAGCACAGGGAAAAGTTTCATAACAGCTGCTCTGATTTGAAGAAACTTATCGCCATCGATAGTAACTGGGTGGCTGGAGCCACAGAGAAGTGGCGAAGGTTCTCGTCAGAGTTGTTCGCTCAGCAGAATTTGAGAATATAGTGTTGGGTCGTGTGGCAGAGTACCATCAACTTGACAACAGAGAATACAGAATGGAGTGTGGCAATGAGCAGCACTTACGGCCCCTGTTTTAAACGATGCATGAAATAAACTGGACCAAATGATTGCGAAAAAATGGTTCAGTTTTGTCAGAGGTTTGTAGAAATTCTTTGTCACTTGTGAGAAGACACTCTAAATGAAGTTCAGAATCTGTTAAGCGGTAAAATAAAACACTTTACTGTGTCAGCCACTTAGTTTGCAACTACACATTACGACGGCTCACTCCATCATCTTCAGATGGAGAATTCTGCAGCCACATCCATGGTCTTAGTGAAGAGCACAGATGTCTTCTCACAACAGTAGACCAAACGCTAGGTAGGTAACACAAATTTGTACGAATAAAGGATACTCACTCGCCCAAGGTAAGGAGAACAGAAAAAATGCTACACACTGCCACTTGTTGCATGTGGTCTTCACTGTGCATTTGTTTACATATTGGTGGCCTGCGAGCCTGATTCACGTATTTACTTAAGCTCAATTGGCCGTCTCATCATTTGACGCGACATTAGCACTCCCAGCGCATAAAATCAAAACTATAGCGTCTGTGACACTTTATGGGGTAACGCGCCGATATGAGTTGCACCCATTTCCCAACATGCTATGCAATTAAATTATGCCTAAAAACAACGTTTTTGGGAGTACATAATTTTATGTTCACCCCATCTTCAGATTTTACATTTACTTGTGCTTAATGAACACTGTTTTTTGCGAAGGACGTTTTACAGTACCTGCCTTGAAAACTTCCATTAAAAAATTCTACGATCCCGTTAATAAAGAAATAATGTTCACAACACATAAATAGGTATAAAATCTGAAGATGTAATTCCAGGCATCGTGAAATGTCATCATGGAAAAATAAACACCTATGAAAGCAAGTGTTTGCTTCTAATTCACTGAAAATTAATTTAAGTTTCAACACTTGCAGTGTTCAAATACATCCATAGTGCACAAGAATTATTTACTAATTTTAACACGAAATAACCAAAAATATGTCCGAGGAGGAGCACGACATGAGCGCTCTCTCTCTGTCTTTCTCCCTCTCTCTCGCTTTTTCTCTTTCTTTCTCTCCCATGAATTTCTTCCATAGAGCAGACTGAAACCAATTGTACGCCAGATCTGGCATCCAGTGGTCCACCTGTGGTTTACAGTGCTACTTGAAAGGTGTTTTATATGACAGAGACATGTTTGCTTACATTGAGTACAAAGATAATTGAAAGGTGCAGTTGCAGGAACTTGGCTTTCCGTTTACTGTACATCATAATTCAGCTATATTAAATGGTTATATCTACGTAAAAACTTTTTTGTTTCACTTTACAAATATGGATTGGTTGTGACAGAATGTGGGTATCTGCAAAAGTATGAGAGAAAGTAATCAATAGTAAGAGCGAAATTAATTTTATGTAGTGACTTGTTTTTGAATTTAGACTTCTTACTACATATAAATATATTATGAATTTAAAGAACAAAAGCCAATCAACTGACAATGTAATGTTGCAAGTGCCAGAGTTTGATTGTTTACATTGTTGTGCTAACAAAATGTTTCTTATATGTTACATATTTATATTTCTTAAGTTCTTTCTTGTTTTACAAGGTTGACTAAAACAGTTTGTACATATATACCATAGGCAGATCAAACCTGATCATACATACCTGTATATATACTGCTGCAGAACTTATAGCGATATGAATGTAAGAGCTGAAATACATTGCTGTGCATTGAAATTTATCATAAATTATCAAACAGTTTAAGCATTTTGTCAAAGCTTTTGAAAATTGTGTTTGAGTCTGTTTCGTTATTGACATTGAGTAGATTTTCCCCAAGTTTGTTTCTGTTGGTATAGATTTCTAGTTCTTCATAGAGACACATTTTGTGTCCTTTGATCATTGTGTGTAGTATCTTACGGTTTCTTATCTCAAGGCCAAATAGATGTCCCATCAATATCTTTTATATGGGGAGCTATTGCAGATTTGTGTGGTGTGCGTTATCAGAAGATGTTGATGCCTTTTTTGAATGTGAAGAGGATATTACAGCCTCTTTGACCTATGTACTGAGCTTGCCCTTTACTGCACATGATACGTATGCCAGAGGATGAAAATTTATCTTGGTTGCTTTTTTGGTTATGAGGTAGTCTGTAGCTAGTTTTAATGTTTGTTTGAAATGCAATTCTTTTTGTATGTCATTTGAAGGTGCTGGGAATTTTTGGGATATATTTTTGAGGAAGGGGATGCATGTTGTCCATGATGGATCGCTTCCTGTAAATTTGGAATACATATTTACCATCTTGCTTGCAGATAGTTAGGTCAAGGAGGTTAATGGTATTATGAGGGTCGTTTAATAAGTAATGCCACACTTTTTCTTCTTCGAACATATTTATTGTTAAGAGTCAGAATTTGGTGACAAAATACACCAAAGCGTCTTGTTGATGTCCTACTTTTCTACGTAGTCTCCATCACGTTCTATTGCCGTACGCCTACGTTGTGGAAGAACATGTACTTGCTGCTGGTAAAAGCTCTTGTCCTGCAGGTGTAGCCAAGTTTTCACTACACGTCTGACACTCTCGTCATATTCAAAGTGTGTTCCCCGTACAGAATCTTTAAGTAGTCCAAAGAGATGGAAGACTGAGGTTGGCAGGTCTGGACTGTAGGGTGGATGAGGCAATGATGTCCACCCCAATATGGCGATGTGTTCCCGGGTTCGCAGACTTTTGTGTGAGCGTGCATTATCGTGTTGGAGCAAGAATCTGTTGGAACACTTCGAACACTTCGGAAACGATTCTTGAATTTATTCACTATCTTCACATATGCCTCTGAATTGATGGTTGACGCTCTTGGCATCACATTCACGACAATGGCACCATCACAATCCCAGGAGACTGACATCATGGCTTTCCCAGCGGATGGGGTTGTCTTGAATTTCTACTTTTGTGGTGAATGGGGATGATGCCACTTCATGGATTGCCTTTTTGTTTCCGGCTCAGAGTGGTGCACCCAGCTTTCATCTCCCGTGACAGAAAGACCTCTCCGTCGGCCTCAAAACTCTCCAACAAGTCATAGATGAATTTAATGTTACTGTGCATTTTGTTGAAGGTTTGTAGGACGTCTTAGACATCATCTTTGTTTTCCTCTTCAATGATTAGAATTGTATTACCTACGATGTCCTGTAGATATTAACTTTTTGAATGCATGTTGGCTTTAAAAAAAAGTTTGTGCCTTAGATGATAAGGAATATTTCAGTTACACTTCTCGATATTGTGACACTCACAGTTAGCCCATTTGTTTGTTTCTAGATTTTCAAAGAAGTGATTATTTCAGGAGTAGCTCCAAGAGCTTAATGACTTCTGCAATGTCTGCAGGGAAAAGCTCCTTGTATCTCAATGAGTTCTGTTTAATAACAACTACTGCATCGTGAAAAGGATGTCGGTATACAGATTAGATATATCTAAGATACAACAAGTGGCAGTATATAGCATTTTTTCGACTCCTACTTGCCTTTGAATTCCTAGGGGAGCCAACTGCTGAGGTCCCTAGACTGACACACTACTTAAACTATGCTGATAACAACACACACATACACACATGGACACATGTCCAAGGAAGGACTCAAACCACTGGTGGGAGGGCGACTCTTACTTACTTGTAAGTACAATTTACAAATTCATGTCTTTTGAATTTGGCAATGGCCTTGCCGCAGTGGCTACACCGGTTCCCGTAAGATCATCGAAGTTAAGCGCTGTCGGGCGTGGTCGGCACTTGGATGGGTGACCATCCAGGCCGTCATGCGCTGTTGTCATTTTTCGGGATGCACTAAGCCTCGTGATGCTAATTGAGGAGCTACTCGACCGAATAGCAGCGGCTTCGGTCAAGAATACCATCTTACGACCTGGAGAGCGGTGTGCTGACCCCACGCCCCACCTATCCGCATCCTCCACCGAGGATGACACGGCGGTCGGATGGTCCCGGTAGGCCACTCGTGCCCTGAAGACGGGGTGTTTTTTATGTCTTTTAAATTTAATAGTGTCTTTTGTAAAAGCCCAGTTTTGTCACTGGCAAAAGAGGAAACATAACCTGCCTAGATGTAGTTTGCTCTTTTTAAAAAGTGTCTGTGCTCCTCACTATGCTGGAATGTAGCTACACTGTACTCCACCTAAGGTGGTGACTGTGTGACCCATCGAAACACTAAGTGGAAAAATAAATGAATGATGGTTGCACTAACTATTTTATTTATATTTATCAAAAGTCGCACCCACCATGAAGCTGTCTTTATGACGAAAGATTTATTATTAAGAGATTTCCCCCCCCCCCCCCCAGTATATGTCTAAAATACACTCTAAGATTTAAAAAAAGTGATGCAGCACCAAGGAATTATCCAAACGGACCAAAATCGGTAAATGTGATGTACGTGTACAGACAAACAAATGATTACAATTTCAGACAGTTTGGATGATATATTCAAGAGCAAGAGGTTTACAAATGTGTAAGTCTACACTCCTGGAAATTGAAATAAGAACATCGTGAATTCATTGTCCCAGGAAGGGGAAACTTTATTGACACATTCCTGGGGTCAGATACATCACATGATCACACTGACAGAACCACAGGCACATAGACACAGGCAACAGAGCATGCACAATGTCGGCACTAGTACAGTGTATATCCACCTTTCGCAGCAATGCAGGCTGCTATTCTCCCATGGAGACGATCGTAGAAATGCTGGATGTAGTCCTGTGGAACGGCTTGCCATGCCATTTCCACCTGGCGCCTCAGTTGGACCAGCGTTCGTGCTGGACGTGCAGACCGCGTGAGACGACGCTTCATCCAGTCCCAAACATGCTCAATGGGGGACAGATCCGGAGATCTTGCTGGCCAGGGTAGTTGACTTACACCTTCTAGAGCACGTTGGGTGGCACGGGATACATGCGGACGTGCATTGTCCTGTTGGAACAGCAAGTTCCCTTGCCGGTCTAGGAATGGTAGAACGATGGGTTCGATGACGGTTTGGATGTACCGTGCACTATTCAGTGTCCCCTCGACGATCACCAGAGGTGTACGGCCAGTGTAGGAGATCGCTCCCCACACCATGATGCCGGGTGTTGGCCCTGTGTGCCTCGGTCGTATGCAGTCCTGATTGTGGCGCTCACCTGCACGGCGTCAAACACACATACGACCATCATTGGCACCAAGGCAGAAGCGACTCTCATCGCTGAAGACGACACGTCTCCATTCGTCTCTCCATTCACGCCTGTCGCGACACCACTGGAGGCGGGCTGCACGATGTTGGGGCGTGAGCGGAAGACGGCCTAACGGTGTGCGGGACCGTAGCCCAGCTTCATGGAGACGGTTGCCAATGGTCCTCGCCGATACCCCAGGAGCAACAGTGTCCCTAATTTGCTGGGAAGTGGCGGTGCGGTCCCCTACGGCACTGTGTAGGATCCTACGGTCCTGGCGTTCATCCGTGCGTCGCTGCGGTCCGGTCCCAGGTCGACGGGCACGTGCACCTTCCGCCGACCACTGGCGACAACATCGATGTACTGTGGAGACTTCACGCCCCACGTGTTGAGCAATTTGGCGGTACGTCCACCCGGCCTCCCGCATGCCCACTATACGCCCTCGCTCAAAGTCCGTCAACTGCACATACGGTTCACGTCCACGCTGTCGTGGCATGCTACCAGTGTTAAAGACTGCGATGGAGCTCCGTATGCCACGGCAAACTGGTTGACACTGACGGCGGCGGTGCACAAATGCTGCGCAGCTAGCGCCATTCGACAACCAACACCGCGGTTCCTGGTGTGTCCGCTGTGCCGTGCGTGTGATCATTGCTTGTACAGCCCTCTCGCAGTTTCCGGAGCAAGTATGGTGGGTCTGACACACCGGTGTCAATGTGTTCTTTTTTCCATTTCCAGGAGTGTATAACGCGTTGGTCCACCTCTGTCCCTTATGTAAGCAGTTATTCGATTTGGCATTGACTGACTGAGTTGTTGGATGTCCTCCTGAGGGATATCATGCCAAATTCTGTCCAACTGGCGAGTTAGATCGTCAAAATCCCAGGATGGTTAGTGTGTCCTAACCATAGTGCTCCATACGTTCTCAATTGGGGAGAGATCCGGCGACCCTGATGGCCAAGGAAGGGTTTGGCAAGCACGAAGACCAGGAGTAGAAACTCTCGCCGTGTGCAGGCAGGCATTGTCTTGCTGAAATGTAAGCCCAGGATGGCTGGACATGGACGCCAACAAAACGGGGCGTAGAATGCCGTCGGCGAACCGCTGCGCTGTAAGGGTGCCGTGGATGGCAGCCAAAAGGGTCCCGCCATGAAAAGAAATGACACCTCAGGCTGTCAGTCCTGATTGTCGAGCTGCATAGAGGGAGACTGTCAGGTTGGTATCCGACTGCTCTCTGGGGCGCCCCAGACACGCCTTTGGGCTGGAATCTCATTGGTTAGGGTAAAATTGTCTTCAGTCAGGAGTACCGCCTCGAACTGAGCCCCGATGACCAGTGAAGATGTTCTGGAGACGTCCTGGACGTGGGCTACCAATATAACTGTCGCCCACCATGTGGCCCGACAACTAAGAGTGACGGTCTGTTGTGCCATTTCTTTTCACAGCAGAACCACTTTGGTTGTCATCCACTTCATCAATACAGCACAACGGGGCGTAGACGATATTCTACGCCCCGTTTCGCGAATCATACCACAGAAGTGCTCACGCGCCTAAAGAAGTCTTAATTATTCCATAATGCGATCCGGAATCATTTTTTCAGGTAACACATCAAGCCAACTTAAGGTTTTTCGAGTCCAAAAGCATATAACACCAATGATTTGTAGTCTGAAGTGTAGACAAATGGCATGTACTCTCTGGATTCTGGAAGAACATATATCTGTGCGCTAGACAGCCAAAAGGTAGCATGTACACTATGTGATCAAAAGTATCCGGACACCCCAAAAACATACATTTTTCATATTAGGTGCATTGTGCTGCCCTCTACTGCCAGGTACTTCATATCAGCGATCTCAGTAGTCATTAGACATAGTGAGAGAGCGGAATGGGGCGCTCCGCAGAACTCACGGACTTCGAAGGTGGTCAGGTGATTGAGTGTCACTTGTGTCATACGCCTGTACGCGAGATTTCCACGATCCTGAACATACCTAGGTCCACTGTTTCCGATATGATAGTGAGTGGAAACGTGAAGGGACACGTACAGCATAAAAGCGTACAGGCCGACCTCGTCTGTTGACTGATAGAGGCCACCGACATTTGAAGATGGCCGTAATGTGTAATAGACAGACATCTATGCAGACCATCACACATTAATTCCAAACTACATCAGGATCCACTGCAAATACTGTGACAGTTAGGCGGGATGTGATCGAGCGACTGCTCTTAAGCCACACATCACGCCGGTAAATGCCAAACGACGCCTCACTTGATGTAAAGTTTGGACGATTGACAGGGGAAAAACGTTGTGTGGGGTGACGGATCACAGTACACAATGTGGCGATCGATGGCAGGGTGGGGGAATGGCAAATTCCCGGTGAACGTCATCTGTCAGCGTGTGTAGTGCCAACAGTAAAATTCGGAGGCGGTAGTGTTTTGGTGCGGTCGTGTTTTTCATGGAGGGGGCTTGCACCCATTTTTGTTTTGCGTGACACTCACAGCACAGGCCTACACTGATGCTTTAAACACCTTATTGCTTCCCACTGTTGAAGAGCAATTCGGAGATAGCGATTGCATCTTTCAACAAGATCGCGCACCTATTCATAATGCACGGCCTGTGGCGGAGTAGTTACGCGACAATAACATCCCTGTAATGGACTGGCCTGCACATAATCCTGACCTGAATCCTATAGAACACTTCTGGGATGTTTTGGAATGCCGACTTCGTGCCAGGCCCCACCGACCGACATCGATACCTGTCCTCAGTGCAGCACTCCGTAAAGAATGGGCTGTCATTCCCCAAGAAATCTTCCAGCACCTGACTGAACGTATGGCTGCGAGAGTGGAACCTGTCATCAAAGCTAAGGGTGAGCCAACACCATATTGAATTCCAGCATTACCGATGGAGAGCGCCACGAACTTGTAAGTAATTTTCAGCAAGGTTTCCGGATACTTTTGATCACATAGTGTAGATTTTTAAAATTATTTTTATGTTTCTCTTACGTAGTTATTTTATGTATATACTTTTCCTTTAAACATCGTAATGGTTAGTTACAAAATTAGGTTAAAATACTAAGTATTATATTCATACAGAAAATACATTGATACATTACCATACCTAATGCGGTATTCAAAACTGCTTCCAGTCATCTTGAAATGGATAAATACAGGTCGTGTAAGGTTTAATGGGAATATGTACCATTCTTCATGAAAAATAATGACCAGCTCAGGTAACGATGCTGGAAGTGGATAGCGATCACTCACTATTCTCTCCAAACTAGACCACAAGAGCTCATTAGTACTGGGGCCTGGTGACTGCTGTGAGCAGTGGAGGTCCGACACTTCATCGTTGTGCTCACGATGTGAGCTGTGTGAAAGGGACCCTCTCATGTTGGGAACACCAATGGGGAACAAGCATTGTACCATAGGGTGAATCTGATCAGCCAAAGTAATCCTTGGCAGACCAACTAATTGGGACCCCATGGAATACCACGATATGGCTGCCCAGGTCGTCATTGAACCCCCGCCTCGTTTCACTCTTGCTGTGTAAACTCGGCCGTAAGTCGGAAACAGTGTGAAACAAGACGCACCCCATTGCTGATGGTCTCCTTTCATTGCTCCACACAGCAGATTTTACGTCTTCAGCATCCGTTCCCCTTTTTCGGGCATTTGCACCACTGATGAGCGGTTTTGCAATTCCATCTCGCCCTGCACTCCCATGTTTATGGGGACCGATGGCCTCTGCAGTCTGGTCCCTTCAACACCCACAAACCAACCATCCGTGCTTATGGAGCCCCCGGTTGTTTTGCTGCTGACAGGGTTCGCGAGTGAGACACTCGGTTTGCAGTGACTTTTCCTGTTGTCGTCCACTTACCTTTCATCACATTTCTCTTGAAGGGGGGAGCTCATTTCTCTGTTACCGTCGCTCAGCACACACTTTCATCCTCCGTATAAATCTTGGATACGGACACCTGCAACGTATCGAGCGCACTGCACGGGCCAAATAGAACAGCATAACCTACAGCCTCGGCTAGCATCTGCATTTATGTTGAAGCACGCATTTCTGTTAGTGTTTCGATATTTGTTTCTCAACCCTTGTATATAGGAATTCATACGCATACGGCAAATGGCCGACATCTAATTAAGTGTCCAAGGAATAGAAAAGCAACTGAAATCACTCAACAGAGGAAAGTCCATTGGACCTGACGGGATACCAATTCGATTATACACAGAGTATGCGAAAGAACTTGCCCCCCTTCTAACAGCCGTGTACCTCAAGTCTCTAGAGGAACGGAAGGTTCCAACTGATTGGAAAAGAGCACAGATGGTCCCAGTCTTCAAGAAGGGTCGTCGAGAAGATGCGCAAAACTATAGGCCTATATCTCTGAGATCGATCAGTTGTAGAATTTTAGAACATGTTTTCTGTTCGCGTATCATGTCGTTTCTGGAAACCCAGAATCTACTCTGTAGGAATCGACATGGATTCCGGGAACAGCGATCGTGTGAGACCCAACTCGCTTTATTTGTTCATGAGACCCAGAAAATATTGAATACAGGCTCCCAGATAGACGCCATTTTCCTTGACTTCCGGAAGGCGTTCGGTACAGTTTCGCACTGTCGCCTGATAAACAAAGTAAGAGCCTAAGGAATATCAGACCAGCTGTGTGGGTGAATTGAAGAGTTTTCAGCAAACACAACACAGCATGTTGTTCTCAATGGAGAGATGTCTACAGAAGTTAAAGTAACCTCTGGCGTGCCACAGGGGAGTGTTATGGGACCAGTGCTTTTCACAATGTACATGTGCGTCAGTGAAGAAGACCAATAAAAAGGTGTTAGCATCTGGACGTAATGTGCTGATCCAGTCTCTTCTGTACCTAAGGTCCATCACCGTTCCCTTTGGATCTCTACGTAATTCGGTGCTCTCCGATCACAGGATCGAACAGCGGAGGAGTGGTACTCAAGCGTCAACTTTAGGTTACAATATCTCCGGATGTAATTAACATTTTACAATGCAACAAACGGCACTGATTACGTATTTGTTTATATGTTCAGATGTGCTAACAAAACTAACGGGGTCCCATTTAAAAAACGTAGGTTTGTGTTAACAAACATACTTCCGTGCATTTTTTTATGGTTTGTATTAACCAATTACACTAGCCCCTCTCCTCACGTTCGGTCTGTGGAATCGATTCGTCAGTATTTAATGTGGTTTACGAAATATATCCAGCGGTAACGTTAGGTGACTCACCCTATATATAAATGATCTAGTAGATAGTGTCGGAAGTTCCATGCGGCTTTTCGCGGATGGTGCTGTAGTATACGGAGAAGTTGCAGCATTAGAAAATTGCAGCGAAATGCAGGAAGATCTGCAGCGGATAGGCACTTGGTGCAGGGAGTGGCAACTGACCCCTATAACAGAGAAATGTAATGTATTGCGAATGCATAAAAGAAGGATCCTTTATTGTATGATTATGTGATAGCGGAACAAACACTGGTAGCAGTTACTTCTGTAAAATATCTGGGAGTATGCGTGCGGAACGATTTGAAGTGGAATGATCGTATAAAATTAATTGTTGGTAAGGCGGGTGCCAGGTTGAGATTCATTGGGAGAGTCCTTAGAAAATGTAGCCCATCAACAAAGGAGGTGGCTTACAAAACACTTGTTCGACCTGTACTTGAGTATTGCTCATGGGATCCGTACCAGATCGGGTTGACGGAGGAGACAGAGAAGATCCAAAGAAGAGCGGCGTGTTTCGTCACAGGGTTATTTGGTAAGCGTGATAGCACTACGGAGATGTTTAGCGAACTCAAGTGGCAGACTCTACAAGAGAGGCGCTCTGTATCGCGGTGTAGCTTGCTGTCCAGGTTTCGCGAGGGTGCGTTTATGGATGATGTATTGAATATATTGCTTCCCCCTACTTATATCTCCCGAGGAGATCACGAAAGTAAAATTAGATAGATTCGAGCTCGCAATGAGGCTTTCCGGCAGTCGTTCTTCCCGCGAACCATACGCGACTGGAACAGGAAAGGGAGGTAATGACAGTGGCACGTAAAGTGCCCTCCGCCACACACCGTTGGGTGGCTTGCGGAATATAAATGTAGATAGTTTGGTGTGTATTTCTATAACAGAATAAAACAAAATAGCAACTAAATAAATAAATAAGTAAAGCGGTCACGTGAATACCTATCTTGCTGCAAACAAGTTCTGTTCGTGGCTCAAGATAAATGACCTGGCTGTCCGGTTGAGCGAACAGCATGTCTCTCCTCTCTGGCGCTAGTCGTGTGGGGACGTTGAGACCATGAATGGCGTTGAGCGTGGTCCACCTGAACCCATCGATTCCGTATTCGCCTGACGGTCGTGAGATCACGACCAACACGAGCAGCGATACAACAGAACGGCAAATTGCAGCCGGAATAGGTCACGATCCTGTCGCTGCATAACTCCAACACATGCTGGTGAACATTTCGTCTTCTTACACGACAATCTCAACACAAACAACCGACATTCAGATGCTGCCTCTGAATTAGAAACTGGCTGTGGATTATTTCCTTTTATGGAGAAGGTAGATGGCGTTATGGCCACCTAGTCTGTGGGGTTGTGTTGAAATGCTGATAATTTGGATAGCCAAGAATGTGGCGCAATTTACACTAGTGAAACACAAGTTGCATGCGGCCTTCATATGTTGCAGTTGTAATAGCCAGTGTTGTGTCTTCGTCATCACTGTATGTGAAACGCTTAAAAATGAAGCTGGCCGGGAAAGAGGTACAGGCCAGGAGGGAGGTACAGTGCGCGTGTCTTGTTTAAAGTTTATGAGCGATGTAGGACAGACGAAAACGTTCCACGTGTCTGAAGAAGTGTTTGATTTTTATTAGCTGGCATAGACAGCGCGTGGGAGAAGGTAATCGGATACGGGAAGCAAAGTGGGGTAGCAGCAAAATTTTGGAGGAGCAGAGACAATATCACGTCACATGTTGAAAGGAATGTGTGTACCTTGTTTGAAGAACGTAGAGTAACAGCTCTGCTTCCTTGTCTTGCGTTTTCGTTTGACTTGTGGGCCATCGAACGGAATGTAAGATATGTGGAGCTGGAACGTACGTCTCTGGTCAATAAAGGTAAGAAATAACTCGACATATTAACTGTCAGAGTTTTATTTCATTGTTTCATAGACATTCAATTCATTTGTATTCGGAAGGTTAAAGTGCAATTTACATGTCGTCAGCTGCTGCTTGAATTGTAGATGTTGGTAGCGGTGCGTCGAGTGAAGGGAGTTGAATGGTCTTACGTTTTTCGCTTTGTAAACAATTCCGTGTTGTTGACATAACAAAACAATTGACGTCACACTGACACCACAATCGATGTTTTTAATTTTTTTATATTGCTCAGTTAACCACCACCTTACCATCAGTAACAGTTAACTACTAGTTTTACCCGTAATTCTCCCGGCAGTCACGTGACTTGTCCAAAGCTGACGGGTAGTATACTCATCTGCAGTTGACCCGTTTGATGTGTCCTCTTTTTTCTTCCTTTGTCGTCCTTTTTTAAGCTGTTTGTCCACCTTTTTAAGCAATAGCATCTGGTCACCCTAGCCATAGTCGATACAGATTTCAGTGTAATGACTATGTTTTAGGGTTATGATTTCACAGTATTCGATTAAGACCAGAGATTTGGTGTGTCCTTAAGAATGCTCTCGCAGACAGCAGCTCTTTCGGTTTTTTGTTTGTGTATTTGTGTGTGTGTGTGTGTGTGTGTGTGTGTGTGTGTGTGTGTGTGAGAGAGAGAGAGAGAGAGAGAGAGAGAGAGAGAGAGAGAAGAAAATGGATTCCACTGTTCCTTTCATGACTGGCAGACTTTAACAGCGAATAAGCTCCTACGTACATCTCGCGAAGAGACCATGATGATAAAATCAGAGAGATTAGAGCCCACACCGAAGCATACCGACAATCCTTCTTTCCACGAACGGTAAGAGACTGGAATAGAAGGGAGAACCGATAGAGGTACTCAGGGTACCCTCCGCCACACAGCGTCAGGTGGCTTGCGGAGTATGGATGTAGATGTAGATGAAGCAGTCTTCAAATATTGTGAAACATCGAATACTGTTTCGACGTCTAATTATTATGTAACGATGTAGACAGCACCGCAATGTAATCTACAAAAAATTAAATGTCCTGTGGCTAGGGCCTCCCGTCGGGTAGACCGCTCGCCTGGCGCAAGTCTTTTGAGTTGACGAAACTTCGGCGACTTGCGCGTCGATGTACTCACAAAAATGGCATTGGATGCTGTTCTTGTAAACCTATCAAGCTTGCTTAAGAATCAAAAGTTGAACACAGCTATTAGTTAATTTGATTGTATCTTAAAGAAATAAACGTTCGTGTTTATGAGACGTCAAGAATTCAAAACGGTGTTTTTTCCGTGACATCACATCACATCACATACACACACACACACGCACGCACACATATACACACAAAGTGATTAAGAATGAAGTCCCTGATACTATTTGTAATAGGTTTAATTATTTGTTGAATCTCGGATTTGCGGACGAATTAGCGCTTTTGCCCCGAAGCAACTTTACATTATAGTCATTAGTCGAATTCCATTGATCCCACAGAACGAATAGAGGTCTGTGGAAAGAAGTCAGATGAGTGCATTTAATTTAAGGGCAGTGCAGTAAAATTACTTTAAATCCTGTTTTATAATGCCAGTTCTAAGTGTAAAATAACTTAAAAGGTTGAATTTAAGAATTTCACTGAAGATACTCTTCAGTGGAGTACCTGAAATTTATATGCTTAGATTCAGAGTTAAACTCCGGCGCATTATCTACATGACATTCAATGTACTCTAGTAGGAATTTGAGTACATATATATCAATTAATCACATTCTTTTCTGTACTAATGTCAACCTCTTGGCGTCTTTTTGGACGTTGTTCTTAGTCCTAGTATTTTTTCTTTTTTAAGTCATGTCCTGTAGGCCGAAGTCTACATTAGTGACTCAATAGTCTTGGCCCAAGTCGTATTCGGGGATATAACAGGAACGATAATTATAATCAAAAGAGTCTAATAAACATGAGCTCTAAAATTCATACTGTAAGAGCTATGAACACTTTATCTTCAATACTCTCCGAAACACATCTCCAATACCGCAAGCTTTTTGCTTTCCATACATTAAAAAGTGGTAGTATGGACCACAGCAAGGGAAAAAAAAGAAAGTCCTATGGGCTGTGGGTGAGAGTGCATACCTTAAGAGCTATGAGCACTCATTCATCTTCGCAACTGTGAAACACATCTCTTGTACTGATCAATTACTCGTCACTTTTTAAGGTAGGTATTTTAGAGCCTATGTTTATGAGACCCTTTTGCTTCGAGTTATCGTTCCTGTCGTATCCGGGAATACGATTTCTTCCTATGGGCCAAAAACTATTGAATCACTAATGTAGACTTAGACGGGCACGACTTTTCGATCACCTTGTGTAGTATTTGTCAAAATACCAAGCCTTTTTTTTTTTTTACAGATCTCTGCAGGATGTTCTAGAATTAACATCAGATAGAATTATTACAACGATTCTGGTTTCTGAAAGTACTACCCCCGTACGTTGAGTTTCCCAAGAAAATGAAACCATAACTTCCTAGTGAAGTTTCCTACTCCTCACCTTGGTTTGAAATAGACGAGCAGGAAACATGTAGAAATACTGGTTCAGAACGACACTAGTATTTGGCTGCTAATCTCAGAAAATTTCGTTTATGGATTACTCCGAGAAAGCCTACATTCTCAAAAACGATTGTTTCCTTTTTCTGTCCATTGTTTTCAATTTATTTCTTATTATACTTTCCAGCAAAATTTTTTCTTTGCGCATGAACCACATTTGTTAATTTCTTAATCCAAAAAATTATTTTCTATCAACGTTATAAAAAGTATTCTATAGATCGAATGAAAGAAAGCGACTTTCCTTCAAACCGAGTCAGTGCTGTTTTGGGGGCAGACGTTAGTACAATTCATAAAATATAAAACCTTCTGGAAACTGCAGTCTTCCGTAAATTAACCATCTAATCAGAACTACTTTCTCATTTTCGTGAGTCTAATACGCGCAGATCAGTACAGTTACCACAGGAGTAGATGAACGCAAAATTAGCGCATATCTCCTCTCGACGACGAGAGCGCCACAAGTGGCAGAGTCCGTAGTATTTCCCCTCCTGGTTAGCAGATGGCGCTGAGTGCCTTCCATTCGGTACGCTTGCAATTACATTGTGTGGCTTCATGTTGCGAGGCCACTGAATTCAACAACATTTTTCTTTTCTTTTTTTTTACGGAAAATAACAGAACTATTGATATTAAAAAGAATCGTCATTTATAGCCCAGTTTTATAACTACAGCAGTATTTTTTTTACGTGAGGCTGTCCTCTCTCAAGTGTTTCGGACAAAATTTGTGTCACTATTGAAACTTTTACAAAGTTAAGTATTTCTGCTACGTACTCTTCGAAATTCTGTTTATTTTCAAGCAATGAGTGATTTATTGGTATCGAGCTTAGATTAGAAAACAAAGCGTACATCACTAATAAATTTGTCTATTCCTCATAAGGTTATGATTGGCATTTTTTGTGACACTTTGTTACAAAGCTTTTAGTGTGCATATATCATGCGTTTTGTATCTGACCCTGGAAACAAGTAAAAGTAATTTCAGAGTGATAGCTTGTGTAAATATTGATTCATCTCTTCATATACACTGAACAGTTTTGACACAACTGAGAATAGAAACCAAATAGACGGAGTAATCGTTGCAGCATTTACAAAGAAACGCGGGCACAAACAAATAAAAATAAAATACTTAAGTGCTGCCGACTTTCTGTGTCGAGTAACAATACCTATTGGGAGATAACTTTAACGTAGTGAACTGCTCTCGCAAAAACAATACCACTGTTCGGCGTAGAAATAATTCTCGTATGTAGTAACGCAAGATAATTTGCCCAACATATATACTACTTACATATTCATTTACTAGTGATAACGTCCCGATTAGTGATTTGGAAGCAAATTCCAAAAAAGGAATTAAACTTTCTCAAAAACATAGAAAAAGTACTTAAATACAACTTTAGTAAGTCTATACTTATCTGGCTCTATTTGAGAAAGAGTAGGATTATATCCGAGAACATGTTGCAAAGCATACAGCAGACGAAACAAAGGCTAATCATGGTAATAAAAACAAATACTTGTAAGCTATGCACGAAACTCCGGCAGTTGTCA
This sequence comes from Schistocerca gregaria, assembly GCF_023897955.1. NCBI lineage: Eukaryota > Metazoa > Arthropoda > Insecta > Orthoptera > Acrididae > Schistocerca > Schistocerca gregaria. The sequence goes on along the minus strand of NC_064920.1, from coordinate 1,082,473,373 downwards.
TTTTAATTACTATCGCCTTCCGTACAAGTATTCATAAGCACAGAGCTAAGTTTTGATAGCAAACTGAATGTGCCCTCTTCCACCCGTCCATCCATAATGACGAACACTTTTTCGTTATTCGTATTTCCCTTGTGCGTATCTCGAACGCGCACGAAAGCGTAACAAGCTGCCGCCAATCGTGGGTATTGGCAGCGTTTACGGCACGAGCCAACCACGAGCCTGCATTGTGGTCTGACTACTACGCTAGTCAGTGTAGTACCTTATGACATTATTTCGTTTCAAACTGCAACATAAAAATTGATAATCGTTATCCATAAAGTACAGTTAACTTTATAAATACATACTTGATATTTATATTGCAACTGGTGATACAATTTGTCACAATAGTCACGCGTACAAGGAATGCGCTTGACTTCAGCTTTCCCCCACCACTAACAGGAGACCTGCTTTACTTAAGGCGGGTTGGCGGTGTACTCAGTAGACCATTTGCAGTGGGTTACGTGAGTGCTTGTGTTCGCGTGTAAATTTATATTCCAAGCTTCGTTTGCTGGAATGTTATTGAGTGATTCTTTGACATCGTGCTGTGATACAATTTCTTTACCAATGGATAACCGGTAAGTCCTTTATAATTAAACAGTTGCATTTCTGACTTGTGAATTTCTCTTGCGTTGAAGTTTTTAATTTTACTATACCTTACGGAATGCTTTCCCTTGCCTTGTGATTGTTTAATACAGTTTCTCTGATCCCCCCACGAAAACTTGATCAAAGCTGCAATGTATTAGTGAATATTTAAATTATTTTAGCGCTTCTAACTTTCGCGTCTTACGGTATTGCTTGATGGACAATTGTTAAGTGCCTTCTTTTTTTCACTTTTGTAGAAGCTGCCTTAGAAGGATTGGACGCCACGAAGACGCTCCATTTTCCAATCAGAGCATAATGAACGTGATAGAAAAATTTGTTAAAGCCGTCGGAGAGATGGAAGAGACGATCTTAGTTCCCTGCAGACTAATGGATCTGAAAGTTGGTGATGCTGGAGATACTGTGGAAGTAGACACCAAAAAACATCAAAAGGGCAAGAGGAGTATCCGCGATATGGCGAACACCGATCTTTACAATCTCTACACTACAGTTAATTCAGTAAAGAGAGAATTACTGTGGGGTCAAAGCGAAGATGTGCCGGACCAGGGGATGATAACTGTGCCGTCATCAACATCAGTGTCATCAGCTACTAAGGGTCATGCACGGAGACCATCTACAGCTTCCATGACTTCTACAAATTCCTCAAATTCTATATCTGATACGGACTCGGAAAATGGAAACGAAAACGATTCGGGGATTGAAGATTCGCAAGCAGCAGACGTCTCCCAAGAAGTCGCCGCAAACTTCCGCCGACATTTGCATGGCTTATATCGTTCCCTCGAGCAGATGACAGAAGCTGCTAACTACCTTACAACTCGTTACCAGAATGACGTCGGTGGTGCCGTGTGATACTTCGTGCTGGCTGAAGCCATTAAACCAAAGTCCTTATACCATCAGGTTCACTTCCATTCAGAGAAAAGCCGTGGTATTAAAATTATTCTCATGTGATAAGACTTATCGCTTTCTGCATATCCAATGTCATGTTCAGTGCACAAAGTTTGCTCAGTGCAATGATTGGAATACTTGACACAGGTATTCGGAAGTATTGTACACAGACTGTATGAGAGAATGTACGATTGTAAGTAACCAAACTGCAGATGGTGTACGAAAGTATTTGCTGGATTTTTTTCCCAGCTAATTGTATAATTAATGAATGAATGGATGGATGTGGGCGATTACGTGACAAATGTGCTGTGTTTTGCAAATGTACTGTGAGCAATGACAGGTTTAGGAAGTTCCAAATTTTTAGTTCTATCAAATATAAGTTTAAACATAAACTATTTCTGTTCCTTTCCTGCAGTCTTGCTCGTGCTTTCCAAACAAATGTACAAAGTAATTTTTCAGGGAAAAGTTAGATGCAGGGCATCTGCCTAATTCATAGTGATCTTGTAACAGCATATTCTTCCTTCTGTCAAAAGCTACTTTTCATAAATGCTTCAGCTGCAGTCTTCAAAATTGTCATTAATGTGCCATATGTTCACGGATATCTACTTAATATCATGTTTTCATGGTCATGTAATTTATTCTGAAATAACTGCAGTAATTGAGAAAACAATGTACTTCAATTGGTCTGATACTCATTAGCATACCTTCATTTTTAAAATTCAAGGAAAAAATGTAACATTGCCTTATGTCATAACTGCTCATGTCTAGTGCCTAAAATCTGGTGCAACAAATCTCAAGTTTTATGGTTACAAACTCGATTTGCTTCTATTTATTTTTTGCTGTCTTGTTCTCGTTAAGAACAATTCGTTAAAAATGTTCTTGAGTGTTGTACATATTTTTGTTTGTTCTCCTCGTGTTCATTGTACAAGAACTGCACAATGCATTTCAAAGAGATTTATTTGTCTAATAAATTTCTATATAATATGTAAAAGATAAAATTTTCGATTTTTATTTCTGTCATGGTTGTGCTCCTTCCACATACTTCCCTGGCAAAAGTAACAAGTATGAACTTCACAATTTTTGTCTCTTATGGCCTATGTTTATTGCACCAACAGCTGTTGATAAAAGGAAAACAATACTTGGAGAAACAAGCAAAATTTTGTAAGTGGCTGTTGACTTTTTGGGAACAAAAAATTAAATTCAGTAGGTGTGGCAATTTGCAGGTTGGTTTTTTTGGTGTCAATTAGAATATGTATTTAAAATGGCTTTAATTATGAGTGTCAAGTAGTGAGGTATAATTATAGAAAATGCTAGTGCACAATAGTTCATGAAGAAAAAGTATATTGGCTGGCTTGTGTGGTGTTTATATTTTCTTGAGTCCATTGACATGAATGAATTTAGCTCTACAGTTAATTTTTTATATGTGGAAAAACAGTTCCTAATTTTTTGGGAAGTACATGAGACAGAGGCCAGCTGAAACTGAATACAGAGAAATAATTTCTCTTAAGATTACAAATATTGCTTTTTGCCACACAAAGTTTAGTCTTTGATCTTGCACTGAGAGTGGCTGTACAGTAACTGCTACAGTAAATGTTACAAAATAAAACTAAAGGCTACTGGTTGCATTGTAGAACAGTTGACTAATAGAACCAGCTATCCTCTTGTGGGTGTGCGTTTTTTAGCCTTTGAGCAAGCCCTTGTTGCTGAACTAAAGTTCAGATTATTTAGTGTTCATCCTGCCTTATTTGTAGTGGCTCATCCATTTTATGGTGGCACTGAGGTAATTTGTGCATTCAAAAATACATTTTTGTCTTGCAAAGAAAACCTTTTTATATAAAACTACATTTGAAATTTACTTTATTAAATATACATCATCAATAATATTAGAACTACACTGGAATGACATGTAGACAACACTTGTTCAGTGAATTGATTTAGTGCTGCTACCATCTGTAGTCTTAGGCCATGATCTGGAATGAATTACAATCTTTCCTTTAGTGCGGGACAAGGATTAAGAATATAATAACATTTGTCTACTTTCCCTGTGTGCTGTCAAATTAATATCCACATTAGATGCATATTTTGTCAAATTACTGAATTACACTAATTTATTATGTTAAGGAGCATAGTGTAGGGGGTAGGTTGTGTTGGAAGAAAGTATGTACAGGGCATTTGCCAACTTACAGTGGTAGCTTTATGACTTGCGATCTGTGCTAAGAGAAAAATAACAGTTGTGTCATTAATATAGAAAGCAACTGTATGTTAGACTGAGATGATGTCATAACTTGATATGCTGCGTGTGTGGTGAAGCTGTAAACTAGCCAGCCTCCATATTTCTTTCTCTTTAAGTAACATAACTTTAGTGGTAGGCTTAAAGGTGTGGTCAACATTGAAGTCAGTACAGTAACAGATAAGTAATTGTATATAGAAACATTGCATCGAGTAGTGGTGTGTTCTTGGGCAGGTCAGAGGAAGATATGGTTCTCTCTCTCTCTCTCTCTCTCTCTCTCTCTCTCTCTAGCATTCAATTCTGTTGTACAGGCACTAAGTCTTGTATTGTTCCAAGCACGTTGCATGGCAACTAAATGATTACATCAGCTGAGCATATAAGAAATTTATTGGATTTACAGCTGATGAATGATAGAATCTAAAAATTCCTGTGACACTTCCTCATTGCTTGTAAATAATATGAAACAAGGGAGGAGGGGGAGGTGCTGTAGCATTCACTTCATAAACGCAAGTGACAAAGATAATGTTTCATTAGCCTGTTTTTTATTAACTGCACTACAAGTAAGATGTTTTTGTGAACAGCATTATTTTCAATGGGACATGAACACACACAATTTTTTATTTTAGGGGGAGATATAATCACAGAATTGAGAGGTTTATTTGATCATATTATGTAAAAACCTTCACAAAGGAAGCTATGGAGAAGTGATAGTAGTTAAAGTTTATAATTAAATTGCTTTATTGTGTTTGTGCATTGGTAATCTATAAACGAACAAAAAATTAAAAGAGGAATGAATTCTTTGTCAACACACCGTAAAGGTAGATTTGCTGCTTGTCATGTTGCTAGTAGAGCTTTTGGGTATTTGAATCTAGATAATCAGACAGTATATAAAGAGACAGAGACACACTTTTCATTTTCTTTTTGATTTCCAGGGACTACAAATTTATTTCATTATACTTGCAGGAAACCTGTTGAAGACCCTTAAACAGGAGTACAGAATTCTAGTCAGTAGCCACAAATGTGTTTGTGAAAGAGTACAGAATCGTAGTTTTTATCCAGAACTCCTGCCAAAGAGTAAGACTAGTGTGAGTGTAAAGAGCTCAGAATTTTGATCCTTAATACCAACCCAGACTGTCCTGCAAGCAGGCAGTGCTGAGACATATCCCGATTTCCAGTTCTGATAAGAGTGTACAGTCTAGTAGCTTCATACAACTCTGAAGACTGGAAGTTCTCATCAGTTTACTAACCACAAGGATTGTGACAGCTTTCCAAGTCGTAGTCTCGATTCTTAGAGAGAGTATGTTTATTTATTTATTGATCCTGTGAATCCAGAACTGCAGAATGTACAAAAGGTGTTGGACCATTCCTACTACTATGAAGACTTCTTGAAGTGTTACACACATTTTCAAGAAGTAATATTATACAATATTTTATTAATGTGCACACCTTATAAATACAAACCTGATTGATGCTACAGTTTTGTTTTTCCTCACTGTAGCGTATAGGAGCAATGCTTGACCACGAGCTTCGAATTGTTTCTGTACTTCATTATTTTTGTGTATCTGAATAATGTATTATACAGTCTGATGCTAGGATGGGGGATGCCTTTCTGTAATAGTGCAGGACGTTGTCCGTTGTACCTCTGCATCATTTATTTGTCATATGTTGTTACTGTATAAAGATCGATTACGGGGGTTATACTGTTTCTTTTTCGTTCTACAGTAATTATATTTATGTAAATACATGAATGTGGTAGAATTTTATTTTTTATAAATAGTTTGCTGCTTGACAATCCTTGGTACATCCCTTCCAATAGTTTAATAGTTTTCTTCTATGATTTAAGTGATTTCAAACTAGCTCCACAGCTTTACCATAATACTACAACACATTTCAATATCAAGTGAGCATAAGCAAAATATATACCCTCATTTCCGTATTAGATACAATTCTTTTTTTATTACTTGTATGGGAACATGTTTTGCTCAGTTTTCTGTTTGTGTAGCATAGAACATTACTTAGGCACGGCAGGGTCTGACCTTTAATGGTATGAGCAGCTGTTCACTAGTGCTTTTGGAAGCCTTCTGAATTTATTTAATCAGCAGAAATTCCTCAGAAAGTTTATACATCTATAAGTGCCTCGAATATCAAGGAAAAGGCCAAGTTTTAAGCAGGTGGATTTGTTTATTATCTGGTGCAAAGGTGGTGATGCTTTATCAAAGGTTACTAATAGTGGTGGTGCTGAGTGAAGAGAGGTTACAGAGGGGAAAGGAGATCCAGTAGGTTGGTCTCTGCAAGATTTTGTATTTGCTTTACCCAATACGTGTATTGATTACGTTTGCTGAATGAATACGTTACTTAGTTTAACGACTAAAGAGAGGGAAAGTCAGCGCCCATGTTCTTGAATTTGCACAATGAGAGATATTTGCAGATGGAAAAAGGCATTAACTGAGCCTCTTGATTGGCTTATCAATGGCTCCATTAGTTTTATACACAACATTTCATTAGGAGTACAGCCATAAATGACACTCTTACATTCCAACAACTTATTTTTATTCTTCTGAAACAACATTGCAGTACATTAATATTTGTGAAATGGTCACTTCCAGTCAGGTGTAGGCTGAAAGTTGGAAAGCTTGTATTAAATTTTTCGCTGCGACGTGCCCTTCTTATGAGGTGAAATTTGTTTCACGAATTCCGAGTATGCACTACAATGACTTCACGGTTGCTTCCCCCCTTTTATAGCGCTTTTTTTTCTGCGTAAGACACGCTGCTTTGTTTGTTTGCATTTGTTACGAGTTTTTTTATTTGAAGAAACGAGTTAATATTTGGGTTCTTGACAAGGGCATGTGGGTATTTTCAGCGTGCACTTATAAAAATAATGAGACTGTTCTGTTAGAGTGATTAAGAGGGACTAGGATCTTCGACGGGGGTTTGAACGTAACTCAATGTAATCGTTTATTCTCCAATGATAATGAGACCTAATTATGACAGGACTGGGAGATATTTTGTTGATCAAACGCGCTCATAGCCACGGGGGGTGGGGAAGTAAATGAAAAAAAGATTGTGTATTCAGGTGGTTTTCTTTCAATAAAATGATTTAAAAGTCGGTATTACGCAGATTTTTAACAAGGTCGGAACTGAAACTTTTTTATGGCTACTTACAAGTCGCCATTCGTCTTGCAGAATATTAAAAATACTTCAGAACTCGAAACCCCCTCCCCCACTCACTTTGCTATCACGTTTTCTATGGGCTCTCGAGTTCAGCTTACAGCAAGATTGCAGTTGCTTCATCGATTCTTCTCAACAAGCTGAAACAATCTATAACGTTCATTATTGTGGCTATGCTGACCGTAGTTTGCAATACTTGCCAAGGGCGTACCCAGGATCTGAACCAAAAGGGGGGTGGGGGGCAGGTCACACTAGTATCAGGTAACAAAGACTCGAGACAACATACAGCATTTCTTATTAAATAAAACAGTAAACTAGTGAAAAACTGCTTTCAGTAAACATTTTAAATATAAGAATGCACTTGTTTAAAAATAAAACTTTTTAATTCAGTAATAATCTTCTAAGATTTGCCGCAAATTTCTCAATTACTTTCTTCTCTAACATTCGCAATTTTCTTTTACATAATTGCGGTGTACGCTCATCAGGCACAATCCTTTGAGCCTTTCTTCTCCCATAGTGCTTCTGAGCCACGTCTTCACTCTTCGAAGTGTGCTGAAGGATCGTTCCATAGTCGCTTTTGTGCATGGAATAGTGCTCAGAATTTTTAGCACTTCTTTTCATGCTAGGGAAAAAAATATTGGTCTCGTTAAATAGGTCAACGACTTCCATATCCTTTAATTTAGCTTCAGTTATATTCCTTTTCCTCCACAAATTGTACCATAGTTCCAGTTCTCCGGCAATATCATCCAATCCATAAAATGTTTTATAGAATTCTGCGCTGTTTTCGATTATGTCCTGGTAAAAACTCAACTGAATGGAGATTTTTGGCCTACCTTTATCGTTTAATATGTTGTGAAAGAAGGAGACGTACCGAATAACAATGTCTTCGTGTTCTAAAGAAGTTTTTTTTCTTTGGGAGAGTATGCAACTTGCTTGTCAAAAATCCGAACGTGCGTTCCACTAGCACTCTAGCCCGATAATTTCTTGGTAAATAATCTTTTTTCGTCACTTAGTAACGACCCAGAAAATGGACTCATTAAATTATGCAAGTGAGCAAGGGCTTTAGGCAGCCCTAATGGGGCTTTTACTGAAGTGCCCGGTAGTTTTTTCGGTGATGGCCACTTTTGTGGAACGTTCTAAAAATTATTTTATAAATCACTTGCTCTAAATGTCTCGCCATCTACTGCTTCTCATAACTTGTACGTCAACTGCTATTAATCTACAGTTAGTTTAGGAGCAGAAGAGCATTTTACATTTAGATATGGTAGGAGAAACGATCGTGTTGTTCGTTAGAAACTTCACATAGTCATGATCCCTTACTGCCTACAAGTGAATACGCTGTTCCTTGGCGACGTAACATGCCTGTGAATAGCAGAGCGGATTGCTTATCGCTAAATTTATTATTTCTATAAACTTCCCTGCCGACAGTAACGTGCCGAAGACGAAAATCTGCGCGAACGGGTTCGGATATCTTCTAGGGGGGGGGGCAGGTGCCCGCCCCCTGCCCCTCGCTGGGTACGCCCATGATACTTGCGTTATATGTAGTGAGTTTTTGTACCCAAACAAATAACTGATAAAAAAGATTACTGGTATAGGTCAGATATTTTGTCAGTAAGTAATATCTTTTCTTTCGTGTAATTTAGGTTATGCGTGTCTAAACACGGTAAACTAGGAGATCGTCTGTTTTTCTCTCTATGCATGCTATCAAGAACACCGTTGGTTGAGTTTGGCCAATGTTCTCAGGCAAGTCGTCAGTGTGTGTCCGACGAACACGAAGAGTGTGCGTTCGATTCAAGTTAGGCGTACCGCTAAAGAATTTTGCGTAGAAATTTATGAACGAAGCTCACGCACCTTCGTGTAAACAGTTAGGAGCCCTATTGATATATGAAGGAGGAGGGACGCCGTTTATAAACCGAGAGAGCGGTGTGCGTACAAAACGCACCTCCAGACTGCTGCTGTATGGCGCCATAGGTGGGTGAGCTTCGGACAGTGGCACGGAGCTTGACATAAGGACACGCGCGCTGACTTGGCGCACCGCCTACATTCTCAAGGAGACGCGGATGACGACACAGTAGCCTACGTATTTAAAACAGGCAGCGGCCGGAGAGAGAGAGAGCGTCATAGGTCTGACGTGCTTCCCGCACAGGCGCTACAACATTATCTTTCAGCCGTTACCGCATTATCTGTATTGCCTTAAATGATGACTTACAAGAGGGAGGCAGACAGGTACGGGTTTAACCGCACCTGGACCACGTTGGACATCAGAGATGTGGCACGAGCTTTCTAATTCTCATTTCCCCTAAGCGATATTGAGAAACGACGGAAAGGAGACCCAACATGCGGAAAAATGTAAATCTGGAGGGTAGAACGAAAATTTCAAACGCCATGCTCCCGAATGTAAGTTCATCACTTACCCGCTACGTCACCTCGATCAGTATTCGTATAGGAACATGTTTGAAAGGAAAAGTCTCCCATGTTTCTAAAAGAAGTCCACAACGGCATGTAGTTCCTGAATGGGTGATTACCTTCATCAGTACTCAGGATGGCGAATTGAAATTACATTGAATGAAAGCAAAAAGTGATGATTTTCATTCTTATCGTGATTACATAACGGCATGCAATATCTGATCAGGCAAAAAGCTAACTCCAGAGTTGAGTGCTCACAAATTTTATGTAGAAGTGAAAACAAATTTGGTACTTAACTATACGTAACTTTTATCGATTTTTAAGATTTGAACAGTATTCACTGAAAGCGAGTGTGAAGGTAATAAGCAGTCCAGCAATGGGAAAGATAGTGTGAGCACCATAGTACCTTATCCGCCATGGTCTCATCGCTGTGCCATGCATTCTGCCTTCCTCTTACGTGTAAAAGTGATTTACCCCGCTGGTTATTGGAGTCCCTGCAATTCGTTGAGGATACCAAACCATGTCGCAGATTGGAATTTTACGCATAAACAAAACAGCGTCAGACGTGAAAGCAAATGTAAGAAATACGACGCGTGTTTTTTAAGTAAGTACCGTCTTGAAATTAAAAAAGACGTGCTAAGATATATCAATAATTTCATTTTTACATGGAAGCCTTAATCTACTTTTCTACATAATTCCCGTCAATATTGAGGCACTTGTCATAACGTTGTACTAGTTTTTGAATACCCTCCTCAAAGAAGTATGTCGCCTGACTTGTTAACCACTGCATCACCACTGTTTTAACTTCGTCATCGTCTTGAAGACGCTGACCGCCCAGGTGTTTCTTCAAGTGCAGGAACAGATGGTAGTCACTGGGTGCAAGATCGGGGCTGTACGGAGGATAATCTAGAGTTTCCCATCGAAAAGATGTGATGAGGTCTTTGGTCTGATTCGCCACATGCGGACGGGCATTGTCTTGCAGCAAAACGATTCCCTTGCTCAACTTCCATTGACTGTTGCTTTGATTCTGGTGTGACGTAGGCCACCCATATTTCATCGCCCGTAACAATTTGGCTTTAGAAATCATCACCGTCGTTGTGGTACCGCTCAAGGAAAGTCAATGCACTGTCTACACGTTTGGTTTTGTGCACATCCGTCAACATTTTCGGTACCCAACGTGCGCACAATTTTCGGTAATTCAAGTGCTCGGTCACAATGCCACTCAAAACACTAAGAGAAACAGGGAAGTCATCCCGCAAGGAGGAAATCGTAAAGCGTCTGTTTTCTGTCACCTTATTGTCCACTTCCTGCATCAAACTTTCGCTAACGACCGAATGACGCCCTCTCCGTTGTTCACTATGCACATTTGTGCAGCCATCTTTAAAGGCTCTCACCCACTTTCTTACCATTCCATCACTCATAATGTTTTCTCCGTAAACTACACAGATCTCACGATGAATATCGATCGCTTTTAGGCCTTTAGCACTAAGAAATCTTATAATAGCCCTTACTTCACAGTCGGCGGGACTCACGATTATCGAAGGCACCTTAAACACTCAGTACACAACGTAAACAAGGAAGAATCATACTGTAATGGCGTCAGTGCGTAGATTAAGGTACAGGATTTCATGTAAAATTAAAATTATTGAGATATCTTAGCACGTCTTTTTTAATTTCAAAACCTTGCTCACGTAAAAAACACGCCTCGTAGAAAAAAATGATACAGCAATCTAATCTCATCTCTAATGTGTAAGTCTAATCTGCAGAACCATTGCAATCTACAGGGTGAGCCAGAACTCCATCGGCAAGCTTTCAGAGGTGGTACATTGACAAAAACAAGACAAAAGTATCTAGTAAATATGGGTTCTAAAGTGCATACCTTTAAGAGTTGTGAGCACTTGTTCATCTTCGTTATTGTGAGAGACATCTCTTCTACTGTCTACTGAAGAGGCGCTCATAGCTGATGAGATCGCGTTTTATATCCCATGTTTACCAGGCATTTTTTCTTCTTTTAGTTCATACTACCTCCTCCAAAATATGGAAAGCAAAGAGCTTGCTGTAGAAGAGACGTGTTTCACAGTGAAGATGAAAAAGTGCTCATGGCTGTTCAGAGCCCATCTTTACTAGATTTCTTTTTTATTGTTTTGGTCCATACTGCCATTTCCGAAAGTTTCTCGGTGGGATTCAGGTTCACCCTGAATATCCCCTTGAACACGTTTGGTCTCCTATAACAATTTAACCCCCCCCCCCCTCAAGCTTTCCACCGTTCCAGAATTGACTATTCCTTGATGCATCAGTATGTCCCCTATCGTCATATACCTTCTCTTCGTCATGTTGCACCACAAATCCCTTTTCTCCCCGATTAGATTCAGTAACTCTTCATCATTTATCCGCTCTTCCCACATAATCTTCACCATTATTCTACAACACCACTATTTAGTAGGTTTTGTTCTCTTTGTGCGTGTACTGTATAGTGTACAAAATGGTTCAAATGGCTCTGAGCACTATGGGAGTTAACTTCTGAGGTCATCAGTCCCCTAGAACTTAGGACTACTTAAACCTAACTAACCTAAGGACACCACACACATCCATGCCCGAGGCAGTTTTCGAACCTGCAACTGTAGCGGTCGCGCGGTTCCAGACTGTAGCGCCTAGAACCGCTCGGCCACTCCGGCAGGCGTATCGTGTACATTTCACTTTTATATAATGGTACAATCCAAACAGGCACTCACAGAAAATTCCTGAGACTAAAATTTGTAACACATTTCTCTCTTTTTCAGTAAAGCTTCCAATGCTATTGACAGTCTTCATTTTATATCCTCTCTACTTCGGCCACCGTCAGTTCTTTTGCTCCACAAATAGAAACTCAGCTACCACTTTCAGTGTCTCATTTGCTTCAGTATCGCTTCACTTAAACTACACACCACTACATTTGAGCTACCTATGTTGTCCATTATGTAACCTGCTTTCAAGACGCTATGCATCCCTGTCGACTGTTCCACCAAATCATTTGCTGGCTCTTACAGAATTACAATGTCAACCGGAAACGTCTTCAGTATTTCAATTATTTTCCCTGAAGGTTAACTCCCTTTTGAAATTTCTCTTTGGTTTGCTTTAGTGCTTGCTCAATACACAGATTGAGTAACATGAGCATCGGTTACAAACCGGTCTCATTCTATTTTCAACTACTGTCTGCTTTTCAAGTTCATCGATTCTAATTGTGACTGCAGTCTGGCTTCCGTACAATGTGTACATAATCTTTCGATCCCTGTTTTTTATCCCTTCGAAATTTCGAAATGTGCATTCCAGCTTATATCGTCAAAATGTTTGCGCTAAATCCACGGTGGGAAAGAAATGTGCTTCTCATTCCGTATGCTAAGATAAGATCTGGACTCAGTATTGGCTTTGCCTGTCCCTGTCGTTCTCCGCAACGCAAACTGATTTTTCTCGAGGTTGATTTCTAGTCTTCCCACTATTCTGTAAATATTTGGCGCGGTTCGATAATACTCACAGCTGTGGCGCGCACCTTGTTTGGAATTAAGATTATTACATTCTTGAAATCTGAGATATTTCGCCTTTCTCATATATCTTGCTAGGAGGTGGAACAGTTCTGTCATGGTACATTCTCCCAAGGATCTCAATGATTATGAGAGGGTGTCGTGTACTCCAGGTTCTTTGTACCGTCTTAGGTCTTTCAGTATCCTGTCAGATACTCCTCGCAGCGTCATATCTCCCATCTCCTCTTCACCTACTTCCTCATTACTTTACGTCGCTCTTCCACATATTCTGTCCACCTTTGAGCCGTCCTTTCTTTCCTTAGTGCTCTCTGTCCATCTGCTCCTACTTTCTACAAAGTTGGCTTTTTTTTTCTATTAATTTTGCTGTGTGCAGTCTCCGTGTCCCCTACATCATGAAGCACCAATTTACGGATGTTCTCTTCACATAACGGGTATCAAATAATCAGATGCCATCATTATGAGCTGTGACACCCCACAGCGACGAATACACTCAGGTGTTTAATATGTCTTGGAAACAAAAAGCCTCCGAATGTCATCTTGAGGAGTTCCTTACCATGCCTGAAACATGTGGTGAATGATTACGGTATATTGATAATTTTTACACTACTGACCATTAAAATTGCTTCACCACGAAGATGACGTGCTACAGACGCGAAATTTAACCGACAGGAAGAAGATGTGATATGCAATATGATTAGCTTTTCAGAGCATTCAAACAAGGTTAGCGCCGATGGCGACACCTACTACGTGCCGATATGAGGAAAGTTTCCAATCGATTTCTCATACACAAACAGCACTTGACCGGCGTTGCCTGGTGAAACGTTGTTGTGATGCCTCGTGTAAGGAGGAGAAATGCGTAACATCACGTTTCCGACTTTGATAAAGGTCGGATTGTAGCCTATAGCGATTGCGGCTTATCGTATTGCGACATTGCTGCTCGCGTTGGTCGAGATCCAATGACTGTTAGCAGAATATGGAATCGGTGAGTTCAGGAGGGTAGTGCGGAACGCAGTGGTGGATCCCAATGGCCTCGTATCACTAGCAGTCGAGATGACAGGCATCTTATCCGCACGGCTGTAACGGATCGTGCAGCCACGTCTCGATCCCTGAGTCAACAGATGGGGATGTTTGCAAGACAACAACCATCTGCACGAACAGTTCGACGACGTTTGCAGAAGCACCGACTATCAGATCGGAGACCATGGCTGCGGTTACCCTCGACGCTGCATCACAGACAGGAGCGCCTACGATGGTGTACTCAACGACGAACCTGGGTGCACGAATGGCCAAACGTCATTTTTTCGGATGAATACAGGTTCTGTTTACAGCATCATGATGTTCGCATCCGTGTTTGGCGACATGGTATGGGGTGCGATTGGTTACACGTCTTGGTCACCTCTTGTTCGCATTGACGGCACTTTGAACAGTGGACGTTACATTTCAGATGTGCTACGGCCCGTGGCTCTACCCTTCATTCGATACCTGCGAAACCCTACATTTCAGCAGGATAATGCACGACCGCACGTTCTGGATACAGAAAATGTTCGACTGTTGCTCTGGCCAGCACATTCTCCAGATCTCTCACCAATTGAAAACGTCTGGTCAATGGTGGGCGAGCAACTGGCTGGTCACAATACGCCAGTCACTACAGTCGATGAACTGTGGTATCGTATTGAAGCTGCATGGGCAGCTGTACCTGTACACGCCATCCAAGCTCTGTTTGAGTCAATGCCCAGGCGTATCAAGGCTGTTATTACGGCCAGAGGTGGTTGTTCTGCGTACTGATTTCTCAGGATCTATGCACCCAAATTGCGTGGAAATATAATCACATGTCAGTTCTGGTACAATATATTTGTCCAATGAATACCCGTTTATCATCTGCATTTCTTCTTGGTGTAGTAATTTTTATGGCCAGTAGTGTACTTTTGGACTGCCTAACAACAACTGAAGGAAATAAAATTTTTGTGGCATAAGCGTTTCCCCTCTATTCTCGGCAAAGCATCTACAGTGACTTGGAATAAATACATAATTTTACTACTTACTTTAGATTTTGAGGCAATGTACCTATAGGTTACAAACAGTTCTGATGGTTGGTTTTTTTATGGTGTAGTAATTCTGTTTACAGGCTGTGTGGACGATTTTATACACGTTATGTTTTTGTTCCATTTTTGTTGCTGCTCCTCTTCTTTCAATTGCCACTTGGGGTTTTTGTTTTCCAGGGTATGCCGAAATATTACACGCAACTGAGGAAGGAAGGACTACAAAAGTTGATGTGGTGTATCGGTTCATGAGGACTGCTGCCTGGAGAGTAGAATGAATGTACACGTGTTCCTATCAAATCCCAGACATGCTGCGTGGGCGGAAAATCAGAGGCAACAGTGAAGGAAGGACAGATCCACTCCTCAAGCCGTCTGTGGTGTGAACTGCACTGTTGGGTGTCGCGTCACTCTGCTACTATGTGCCATTTCGTAGCGTGGTTACGAAGGGTACGGCAACATTGTTTATCATTCTCCCCACGCACTGGCGACCTTTAGGACTCCCATCGATAATTGCCGAATCAGTACTGATGTCGTATCCAGTAGCTCCCCACCCCTTGATTCCAGGAGCCGGAGAGGCGCATAACTTGTGATTCTCTGTGTTTTGTGACCTTTCACCAGGTCGCCTAGAGGCACAATGGCCACGGTGTGACCGCCAGAAACAAAAATTATGCGAAACAAAATGTAGTGTGAGAAGGGCTATGCCTCTGCGTTCAATGAATTCCAAAGTAAAGTTCTGTGTACTGACTTGGCAGAAACTCCTAATAAATTATGGTCTTATGTCAAAGCGGTAGATGGATCAAAACAAAATGTCCAGGCACTCTGTGACTAAAATGGTACTGAAATAGAGGATGACAGTCAAAAGCCGAAATACTAAATGTCTTTTTCCAAAGCTGTTTCACAGAAGAAGACTGCACTGTAGTTCCTTCTCTAGATTGTTGCACAGATGACAGAATGGTAGATATCGAAATAGACGACAGAGGGGTAGAGTAACAATTAAAATCGCTCAAAAGAGGAAAGGCCGCTGGACCTGATGGGATACCAGTTGGATTTCACACAGAGTACGCGAAGGAACTTGCCCCCCTTCTTGAAGCGGTGTACTGGAGATCTCTAGAAGAGCGTAGCGTTCCAAAGGATTGGAAAAGGGCACAGGTCATCCCCGTTTTCAATAAGGGACGTGAACAGATGTCCAGAACTATAGACCTATATCTCTAACGTCTATCAGTTGTAGAATTTTGGAACACGTATTATGTTCGAGTATAATGGCTTTTCTGGAGACTAGAAGTCTACTCTGTAGGAATCAGGATGGGCTGCGAAAAAGACGATCGTGTGAAACCCAGCTTGTGCTATTCGTCCAAGAGACTCAGAGGGCCACACACACGGGTTCCCAGGTAGATGCCGTGTTCTTGACTTCCGCAAGGCGTTCTTACAGTTCCCCACAGTCGTTTAATGAACAAAGTAAGAGCTTATGGACTATCAGACCAGTTGTGTGATTGGATTGAAGAGTTCCTCGATAACAGAACGCGGCACGTCATTCTCAATGAAGAGAACTCTTCCGAAGTAAGAGTGATTTCAGGAGTGCTGCAGGGGAGTCTCGTAGGACCGTTGCTATTCACAATTTACACAAATGACCTTGTGGATGACATCGGAAGTTCACTGAGGCTTTTTGCGGATGATGTTGTAACAATGAAAAATTGTACTAAAATGCAGGAGGATCTGCAGCGAATTGACGCATGGTGCAGGGAATGGCAAATTGAATCTGAATGTAGACAGTGTAATGTGCTGCGAATACATAGAAAGAAAGATCCTTTATCATTTAGCTACAATGTAGTAGGTCAGCAACTGGAAGCCGTTAATTCCACAAATTATCTGGGAGTAGGCATTAGGAGTGATTTAAAATGGAATGCTCATATAAAATTAATCGACGGTAAAGCAGATGCCAGACTGAGATTCATTGGAAGAATCCCAAGGAAATGTAATCCGAATACAAAGGAAAAGTAGGTTACAGTACGCTTGTTCGCGCACTGCTTGAATACTGCTCAGCAGTGTGGGATCCGTACCAGATAGGGTTGATTGAATAGATAGAGAAGATCTAACGGAGAGCAGCGCGCTTCGTTACAGGATCATTTAGTAATCGCGAAAGCGTTACGGAGATGATAGATAAGCTCCAGTGGAAGACTCTGCAGGAGACACACTCAATAGCTCGGTACGGGCTTTTGTTGAAGTTTCGAGAACATGCCTTCACCGAGGAGTCAAGCAGTATATTGCTCCCTCCTACGTATATCTCGCGAAGAGACCATGAGGATAAAATCAGAGAGATTAGAGCCCACACAGAAGCATACCGACAATCCTTCTTTCCACTTACAATACGAGACTGTAATGGAAGGTAGAACCGATAGAGGTACTCGGGGTACCCTCTGCCACACACCGTCAGGTAGCTTGCGGAGTATGGATGTAGATGTAGAAGCCAGACACAGGATGCCACGCACTCTCCTAGATCATCCTGCCTCTCGGCGGTCTGTGGTGAATGCCGTCACCGCATGGCAACCAGAGATCTCGACCCAGCTTCCAGCAATCTGTTCGCTATGGTTCGAGGTGGCGCTCTGCCTGTAGCCGCTGCCCGAATTTCATTCGTGAGAGTCAGCAACCTTCCCGTGATGCAGTGCTTCTGGAAGCACCCCAGCCTGTTTCTCTTGCCTCACTGTCGCCCTGAGTCGACGTCGTCACCTGTTCTATAGTCATGGCACCACCGCCGCGTCGCTAGGATGCTTCTACTACCCCCATGCCAATAGTTCTCCCTTCCCCAAAGACGGTCCGCAGCTCGTCGTCTTGCGGTAGCGGTCTCGCTTCACGCGTTCGGGGTCCCGGGTTCGATTCCTGCCGAGGTCAGGTATTTTTTCCTGCCTCGACATGACTGGGTGTTGTTGTGTCGCCTTCATCATCATCATTCATCCCCATTACGGTCGGAGGAAGGCAATGGCGAACCACTTCCATTAGTACCTTACCTGATACGTGGGTGCAGGTCTCCCGCATCGTCCCCTAAGCTCCTCGGAGTATGGGACCTGAAGGACGGAAAGATTTCGATAAGCTGTAACTGATCGTCCGCTGGGCATGCTGTGTGTAAGCTCACCTGAAAACTTCCATTGACGTTGGAGACACCCAATAGCCAACATGTAACCGCACAGTTCCTCATCTGTGGGAACGGCTTTTTCACTATGAAAGATAAGCTCTCAAGGATGAAAGTTTAATCAACATACACCCGTGACAGGGAAATACTGGAGAATCAGTTGGATAGCGTCCGGTACAGGTGTTTGTCGTGTAGCAGTTTCTGTTTTCCTGAATGTAGATTAGTGGATGTCTGACCGTTTGCGCATCAGTGGTTTCTGCCTCACACCTCAATTTTATCACTTTTGTTTTCAAGTCACAATGCCTTTCACATCAAAGCACCGATGCTATTGTAAGACTGCCGGCCGCAGTGGCCGAGCGGTTCTAGACGTTATAGTCTGGAACCGTGCGACCGCTACGGTTGCAGGTTCGAATCCTGCCTCGAGCATGGATGTGTGTAATGTCCTTAGGTTAGTTAGGTTTAAGTAGTTCTAAGTTCTAGGGGACTGGTGACCTCAGAAGTTAAGCCGCATAGTGCTCAGAGCCATTTTGAGCTATTGTAAGACAGAGACGTCCAGTAGTGCACTGAGGGACTTCTGGGAATGTAGTGCATTGTAGCACTCAATTACTGCGTTCAGATCAACAGCTGGCGCGGTGATTGTGCTGCATTAGTGTAGGAGATTCTGACGTCAAGTTTGTTTATATAGTACTCATATTGAAGAGATCATTGAAAGTGAAAGTAAGTTTATCTAAAATTGTTGTAATAGTATTTTATACATCTTCAGCAACTGTAGTTTTATATATCGAAATACCCAGCAACCAGCTGCAAAAAGAAATTTTATTTCCTCAAACGGTCTCAGGCACTTAGTGTCCTTCTTCAGAAGGTTGTAACGACCGCATTATTTGTGAGTGCCAAAAATAAGATGAATGCAGCGTATTGCTGTCGTCATGTGGTTCATAGTGCTGTACAAAAATGGTATAATAGAAGACAAACAACGATTGCAGACACCATGTCAGAACTGCAGCTAATAAGCTAATAATTACTGTAATTTAAATTTGGGTTCGCAATACTGCTTCTATGAGTGGTTTCGAAATGAAACCACTGGAGCAGAAAGTACCTTTGATATGAATTTGTTGAATTTTAAACCCATTTCTGCTTGTTATTTAGCAGTATAATTTGCTTTACGCATTATGAGTTCGTGAACGTGTTGAGAAGTGCGACAGTGCACATAAAAAATGCGAAATTGCATGCAAATGTATCGCATGAAATCATGGTTGTTTGAAAACTATACGTCCGAAGTGGTTCAAAAGTGAAACCTCCTCCTTACAAGAATTCATTGTTTACTTTGTGCGATTTCTTCTTGTAGTCATTGCTTACCATTGTAGTAAAGGTTAATTTTATGCAACATTTTAAAATAATATACGACGGTGTGCTGAAAAGTAATGTGTCCGAATTTTTTTCTTCTGAAAACTCTTAAAGATTTTCAATCAATCAAACGTTATTAACATTGTAGATGCTTATTCTTCATGTCTACATATTTGCAGCCCTCTGCCGCTAGAGGGCTCTGAATTGTAGCGTCTAATATGGCGATGTGTAACGTAACTACACGACAGGCCATTAAAATTGCTACACCAAGAAGAAATGTAGATGATAAACGGGTATTCATTGGACAAATACACTCCTGGAAATTGAAATAAGAACACCGTGAATTCATTGTCCCAGGAACGGGAAACTTTATTGACACATTCCTGGGGTCAGATACATCACATGATCACACTGACAGAACCACAGGCACATAGACACAGGCAGCAGAGCATGCACAATGTCGGCACTAGTACAGTGCATATCCACCTTTCGCAGCAATGCAGGCTGCTATTCTCCCATGGAGACGATCGTAGAGATGCTGGATGTAGTCCTGTGGAACGGCTTGCCATGCCATTTCCACCTGGCGCCTCAGTTGGACCAGCGTTCGTGCTGGACGTGCAGACCGCGTGAGACGACGCTTCATCCAGTCCCAAACATGCTCAATGGGGGACAGATCCGGAGATCTTGCTGGCCAGGGTAGTTGACTTACACCTTCTAGAGCACGTTGGGTGGCGTGGGATACATGCGGACGTGCATTGTCCTGTTGGAACAGCAAGTTCCCTTGTCGGTCTAGGAATGGTAGAACGATGGGTTCGATGACGGTTTGGATGTACCGTGCACTAATCAGTGTCCCCTCGGCCTCTCGCATGCCCACTATACGCCCTCGCTCAAAGTCCGTCAAATGCACATACGGTTCACGTCCACGCTGTCGCGGCATGCTACCAGTGTTAAAGACTGCGATGGAGCTCCGTATGCCACGGCAAACTGGCTGACACTGACGGCGGCGGTGCACAAATGCTGCGCAGCTAGCGCCATTCGACGGCCAACACCGCGGTTCCTGGTGTGTCCGCTGTGCCGTGCGTGTGATCATTGCTTGTACAGCCCTCTCGCAGTGTTCGGAGCAAGTATGGTGGGTCTGACACACCGGTGTCAATGTGTTCTTTTTTCCATTTCCAGGAGTGTATATTATACTAGAACTGACAGTAATTACATTTTCATGCAAATTGGGTGCATAGATCCTGAGAAATCAGTACACACAATAACCACCTCTGGTCGTAATAACGGCCTTGATACGCCCGGGCATTGAGTCAAACAGAGCTTGCATGGCGTGTACAGGTACAGCTGCCCATGCAGCTTCAACACGATGCCACAGTTCATCAAGAGTAATTACTGGCGTATTGTGACGAGCCAGTTGCTCGACCACCACTGACCAGACGTTTGCAGTTGGTGAGAGATCTGGAGAATGTGCTGGCCAGGGCACCAGTCGAACTTTCTCTGTATCCAAAAAGGCCCGTACAGAACTTGCAACATGCGATCGTGCATTATCCTGCTGAAATGTAGAGTTTCGAAGGGATCGAATAAAGGGTAGCGCCACGGGTCGTAACACATCTGAAATGTAACGTCCACTGTTCAAAGTGCCGTCAATACGAACAAGAGGTGACCGAGACGTGTAACCAATGGCACCCCATACCATCACGCCGGGTGATACACCAGTATGACGATGACTAATACACGTTTCCAACGTGCATTCATCGCTATGTCGCCAAACACGGATGCGTCCATCATGATGCTGTAAACAGAACCTGGATTTATCCGAAAAAATGATGTTTTGCCATTCGTGCACCCAGGTTCGTCATTGAGTACACCTTCGCAGGCGCTCCTGTCAGTGATGCAGCGTCAAGGGTAACCGCAGCCATGGTCTCCGAGCTGATAGTCCATGCTGCTGTAAACGTCGTCGAACTGTTCGCGCAGATGGTTGTTGTTTTGCAAACGTCCCCATCTGCTGACTCAGGGATCAAAACGTGGCTGCGCGATCCGTTACAGCCGTGCGGATAAGATGCCTGTCATCTCGACTGCTAGTGACACGAGGCCGTTGGGATTCAGCACGGCGTTCCGTATTACCCTCCTGAACCCACCGATTCTATATTCTGCTAACAGTCATTGGATCTCGACCAACGCGAGCAGCAATGTCGCGATACGATAAACCGCAATCGCGATAGGCTACAATCCGACCTTTATCTAAGTCGGAAACGTGACGGTACGCATTTCTCCTCCTTACACGAGGCATCACAACAACGTTTTACCAGGCAACGAAGGTCAACTGATGTTTGTGTATGAGAAATCGGTTGGAAACTTTCGTCATGTCAGCACGTTGTAGGTGTCGCCACCGGCGCCAACCTTGTGTGAACGCTCTGAAAAGCAGATCATTTGTATTCCTGTCGGTTAAATTTCGCGTCTGTAGCACGTCATCTTCGTGTTGTAGCAATTTTAATGGCCAGTAGCGTATGTCGGTGCCCGAGAAGCAGCCTTCTGTAATAGAGTTTCGTATTCGAAGAGTTCGTCCACACTGGAGCACCCTTTGCTTCCGCATGACAATACCACACTTCACACGAGCGCTAATGCATCTGCAATAGTCCGGCGCTTTGGGTTCGCTGTCACTGATCATCCTCCAAATTCTTCCGACTTGGCCACATACCATTGTCATCTGTTTCCAAAACTTGAAGAACACTTTGGAGGAGTTCACATTGATAGTGATGAAGCGGTGCAAGCAGAGATGAGTTTGCGGCTCCGTCAACAAAGTCGAACATCTACAGTGACAGTATCGACAAACTGATTGGACGTTGAGAGAAATATGTTCACTGCCAGGTAACTATGTTGAGAAATGAATATGTAGACATGAAGAATAAAGGTGTAGAATGTTTTGTTTAAAAAACTTTAAGTGTTTGCACATAAACAATTCGGAGGCATTTCTTTTTAGCCCGCCCCCGTAGGTTTCCCAATTGCTGGAAGTCAAAGGGTTAAAATGTAACCTCCATGTCCATTTACTAGGTTTCCCAATTAAGTTCTTCAATTGCGATGTGTCCGGAACGTGCACCACGTCAGTAATCTCGGTCGTATCATCACATTTCACGACTACCTTCGAGGAAGTGCCCTGTGACTGCCTCGGCTTGCGTGGTTCCAGTCTGGTGCGTCACATATGTGCCTTGCACAACTCCTCGACTGTTATCTGGCTCTGAGCACTATAGGACTTAACATCTGAGGTCATCAGTCCCCTAGAACTTAGAACTACTTAAACCTAACTAACCTAAGGACATCACTCACATCCATGCCCGAGGCAGGATTCGAACCTGCGACTGTAGCAGTCGCGCGGTTCCATACTGAAGCGCCTAGAACCGCTCGGCCACACCGGCTGGCGACTGTTTCCTGCCCCACATACGACACGCCACACCGGCTCCGAATGCGGTGTACATGTAATGTTCGGAAGCCTACATCGTCGTTTACAGTACAAAGTGGATGGGAGTGAATTATAAAGGCGTTGCACGAACAAAAGCTAGCGTTGGCTGGGGAATCACGCTGCCGTCACCAGATGACGCAGGAATCAACCAAGTTGATACACGAGACAGGAAAATGTTTGGGCAGAAAATTCACGACTGGCCAGTTTGTCTTGCAGGAAAACACAAGAAGGAGGCCGGAGTAACAAAGTCCGCCAAGCGGAAAAAGAGCCCATTCTGAGAGAATGGAAATAATATGGGCACAAAGGAAAGCTAAGAACATAACCCACCGATGCGGTAAATCACGTGGTCCATTGCTCCCAAACGTGAACAGTAATATTATTAATAATAATACTCTACATGTATATTTTATATCGTGGAAATATTATGCCTAGAGAAATTAAAACCATTTACAATCAGAGAAACAGACGGAGACAATTGACGGACAGTTACGTGGAAGTGGACAACCAGTGGCAAATGTGAACTAACAAAGGAAATTAAAAGGATATAAAAATTCGTTATATTCAAAAAAGAACCCAAAAATGCTAATTAGCGAGAGTATGTACACTGTCAAAGAATACCCTCAATCAAATGTCTCTGAGCACTATGGGACTTAACAGCTGCAGTCATCAGTCCCTTAGAACTTAGAACTACTTAAACCTAACGAACCTAAGGACATCACACACATCCATGCTCGAGGCAGGATTCGAACCTGCGACCGTAGCGGTCGCGCGGTTACCCTCAAGCACCAGCATTCAAAATAGAGCAGCTTATTTTCTCCATCATCGTGGCCAGAAGCGCTCAATTGATAAATAAATTGTATTAATTTATTATTCTAATTTACTACATTATGACTGTTGTTGTGTGTCTGGTTCCATGCTACCGGTAAAAATATTTTATTAGGCATCATATAGCTGTAAAGACAGCCACAAATTTTGATAACAAGCGCAGGGGGTTAACGGAAGCGTTCGATTCCACCCGTCTGCTTTGACCCATGACGTAAGGGTGTTGTCGTGTGTGACGTCATTACGGCGTGGAGTTTATGAGTTGGTTGTTTTTGTAGATGTCGTCTTGTGTTTGATGGCGCCCTCTCTCTCTCTGTGTGTATGCGTGTGTGTGTGTGTGTGTGTGTGTGTGTGTGTGTGTGTGTGTGTGTGTATGTTTGATGTTTGGGATGGCCGACCTACTTTGCAGCGACGAAATTTTTTGGTGGTAAGTAATTGTTTTCTTGGGTCTATTTTTCTCGAGTTGTAATGTTTCCTGTATTTATTATGTATCGAATGTGTTTTAATTTTGGAGGTGTTGTGGTTTTGGTTCTGTTTTTCGTAGTTGTAGTTGTCGGTTTTGTCGTATCAGTAGTTATGGTTGACCTATATAGGTAAAAGGAAATGACCGAATACAATTTTCGTAGTTTTAAATGTAGGTATTGGTGTTTTGTTATCGTCAGCTGTGGTCAAGAGAAATGTCTGATTCCAATTTTCGTAGTTTTTGCCGTAGGCATTGGTGCTTTGGTATGGTCTGCTGCAGTTGACATATATAGGTCAAGGGAAGTGTCCGACTGCTGCAGAGTTTGTAATTTTTTTTTTGTTCCTCATTCTGTGTGCTTTGGGATCGTGGTGGATTTTTTTTTTTTTTTTTTTTTTTTTTTTTTACATTTAGCTTGTCCCCTCCCTAAAGCCCCCAGTTTCCCGCGGTTGTCGCGCTAGTTTGATTGTATTTTTGGAGTGAGATGCTGTTGTCTTATTTATACGTATTAACGTGTTTTTTTGCCGTTTGTATGTAGTGACATCATAGGCGCCATATTGGAGACGATTAAAATAGCCATTTACGCAATATTTATGACGTCATGGGTCAAAGGAGATGGGTGGAATCGGACACTTCCGTAATCCCAACGCAGGCTTGGTAATTACAATTCAGCAATGTGCATTCTAAGACAAAAAATGACACACCGCGAATGACGTTGCCGGTCAAAGTAGAATTTGGCAGGCAGGAAGACAAGCAGCAGAAACTCTCGGTGTGTGCGGGTGGGCATTATCTTGCTGAAATGTAATCCCAATAGGCTTGCCATGAAGGCGACAAAATGGGGCTCACAGTATCGTGTACGTACCGCTGTACTGTAAGGTTACCGTGGATGACAGTCAAAGAGATGGCACCCCTGAGCATCGCTTCTGGTTGTCGGATGGTTTGGCGGGTGGCAGCTAGGTTGGCATCCCACCGCTGTCTGGGGAGTCTCCAGACTCGTCTTCGACCTGGAATCTCAATAACTGGAGTGGAATTGCCTTCAGCGATGTCTCCCGCTTCTAACTGAGCCCTGATGAGAAGACGTGTGTGGAGACGGTGGTGGGATACAAACG
This sequence comes from Schistocerca gregaria, assembly GCF_023897955.1. Classification (NCBI taxonomy): domain Eukaryota; kingdom Metazoa; phylum Arthropoda; class Insecta; order Orthoptera; family Acrididae; genus Schistocerca; species Schistocerca gregaria. Next base: position 1,082,448,175 of record NC_064920.1, on the reverse strand, counting down.
TGACTGTCGCCCGACAACTGGGAGTGATGGTCTTGAGGTGCCATTACTTTTCATAGCAGGACCCCCTCGGTTGTCATCCGCGGCACTTTTACAGCACAGCCATACGTCGACGATATTCTAAGCTCATTTTTGTTGCCTTTCATCACAAGCAACCTTGGGATTGCATTTCAGCAAGATAACGCCGGTCCGCAAACGGCGAGGTTTTCTAATGCTTATCTTCCTGCCTGCTAAACCCTACCTTGGCCAGCAATGTTGCCGGATCTCTCCGCCAACCGAGATCATTTGGAGAATTATGAGCACCTCTCTCCAACCGGCCCGGGGTTTCGACGACCTGATGCGCCAATTGGCCGGAATTTGGTACGATATCCTTCACGAAGACGTCCAACAACTTTGTCAGTCAATCTCAAGTAGAATTACAGCTCGCATAAAACGATACGTGGACCAGCGCGTCATTGACGTACTCAATTTGCGAAGCTCTTTCTCTTAAATAAATCATCCAGTTTTTGAAACTGTAATAATTTGTGTGTCTATACATGTAAACCAAATCTACCGATTTCCGTTCCATTCGGATAATTGCTTGGTGGTACGTCGTTTTCATATATAAACACTGGTGTACAAAACCTACGGACAAAAGTAACTTTCGTATGATGTCTCAGTGCCAAGTAACATAGTTAGATGAAACTCGAACCATATATGGAACTACTACCATATAGTAACTGAAAGAAATACATAGTCAGACGAACTGAAATTACAGTTTTATTCAAAGACGATAGTGGACAGTGAAGTCACGCGATTTATGATGGTCACCTGGACATTAAAAAAAGCGGGACACGGTTCTTAGTAGGATGTGTGATCAGCACGGACAACAGAGCATGGTCTGCGACGTGCTCCCATCCTGGACACAGGGTTGGTAAGGAGTTGTCGTGGTAGGGCGTTCCATTTCTTCCACCAGCGCGGTGGATGGTGGTTGGTGCACGTGGACGAGCTGCAATATTTCTTCCCAACGCATCCCGCACGTGCTCGATGGGATGTAAGTCGCGGGAACGGGCAGGTCAGTCCGTTCGCCAAATATCCTCTCGTTCCAAGAGCTGCTCCAAGTGTGCTCTTAGCCGAGGCCGTGCAATGTCATCCATCAAAATGACGTCATGGCCGTATGCACTCCTGAACAGACGCGCTTGCGGAAGGAGTTCATTGTCAAAATAACGTGTACGGTGTTCAGGGGTTTGGATCTAAGTGGGCCCAAGCGACGTTACGGTTCCCCACACCCCAGCACCTGCACCGCCAAAACGGTCATGTTCAACAATTTTCCTGGGTGCCTTCCGTGGATCCACCTCATGTGGTATGAGGGTACATCCAGCAAAATAGTAAAAACACACACATAACAAACAGGCGAAACACAGACTACCTACAGACATAACAGTAAAAATAAAAAGAGGAATGAAAACACACAGCGACAGTTGAGATCACTACATGCAGTTAACACATACAAGACAGTGAAATGGTGAAAATAAAGTCTTCAGTTGAAGTGTGTTTGAAAACGCCGACAATCGAACATCCTGGTGTACGCAGGCCAACAATGTACAACTCCAGAACCTGACATATGGAATAATATCACAAAATCGTGAATAAAACCAAACAGTAGTTTAAGCTTACGAATGTTAGAAACAAAAAACTTGTGTCCCCACTGAAAGTGCTTCATAAATAAAGAGAAGCGAAAAGCTTACGTAACATAAAAAACAGCCTTATATGTAGTTAGACAGATGGAGTACATCTCTAAGAACACAAAAGTATAAAATTAAGATACAGTTTGTTTACTCTTGTTAAGCTACAATTTCTAACAAATGTTGCGGTCTGTTAGTCGCATCCGGCGTGTATCTTGGAACAATCATGCAACAAGTCTTCGCCGCCGGCGCGGAGGTAACAACAGCGTGGGAATTTTCTCGTGAAGGCTGAAACCGACGTCATTCGCCTCAAACGACCCCGCAGGTATGCGTTACGGGGATTCATAGCGCTTTTCTGTTTTCCCGTCAGGGAGTGACTCTGCTTTGTGCCTGATGGATGCGTACTGAAAATCGACCCTAGAAAAGAGGAAAGGAACACTTCTGTGCCTCTTTGTGAAATGTGATGTACTGTAGAAGCCGTGTTTGCAGCTTATGGGCGCTCAAGGCAAGGTTATTTCCTTAGATGCCAGCGTCAAGCATCGGCTAATGGTATTTTCCATACAGGGGCGATCTGCATAACGCATGGTGTTCTATGACTGTTGCTGAGGTGGATGTGTTTACAGCTCTCTGTTCGTATTTATCAGAGTGAGAAGATTTTTTTTTATCCGCTGCACTGCCTACATCACCCACCACGTTGTTTTCGTTTTTCTGTAGATGATGGGGATATTAAATAATCGTGTGTAGGGAACCTGAAACATAGGACTTAGGGAAAGGCAGGGTTCGGTGCGGATGGGACCTTACTCAGTTCCCGTTGGTTGCTCAGTTTTTTTTTTTTAATCACTTACGCCTTATTTGGAACCAATTGCAAATGAGGTTGACAACAAGGAACAATTATCACATTTGACTGTTAAGACACAGTGTCTAACAAAAAATTCTTAGACAAGTTGTACTCATCGCCGAAGCCCTTATTGGCCAGAAACTCAAATTATTTGTCGGCTGAAGGCCCCAGTAGTAATAACTCAAAGACAATTTGACAGCTGAAGGCCTGGGTAGAAAATTCTTAAAAACAATTGAACTTCTGCAAGAGATACTAAAATATTTACGAAAACAATCATAAACATTTCACTATTAAGAGACAATATCTAATTAAAAATTCATAAGACAAAATGCATTCAGGTCTGAAGGCCTTATTGACCAGAAATTAATATTATTTGTCGGCTGAAGGCCCCAATAGTAATAACTCAAAATTAAAATTAAAAAAATAAAACAATCATCACACTCTGATCAAACCAAGAAAGAAGTTGGCCTCAGACAGTACTCCAGGGATCGGCCTGGGAAAGTCGCTCAACTTCGTAACCGATGAGACAGGTAGCCAAGAGTTGTATTCACTTAACCGGATGGCAAGTCAAACTAGTGACAGTTTAAACGCAGACCAACACTCTTGCAAAATCTACCTGGCGTCTGGTAACAAACACAACGATGGAATAACCACGGCAAGGCGGAACCAGCGGACAGCACTGCGTCTTTAGAATCCGGTGTTTAGAACATCCAGAAGCAGAATGAACCACTACCACCAAGGTAGTCCAAAAGAAACAAATATCCGAAACACAATCAAGGAGGCTGTCGAACTACACTCCTTACCGGACAGCAGCGGCAAGGCGAGGAAATGTACATTGTCGCGAAAATACGCTAACCTTCTGGGCAGGTAACTGAGGCGTTAGAGGCCACTAGGCAGAAAAATACCGCTGGTTGGACTTCATCAATAAACACAAGGAATTGAAAGATTAATAATAAGAAGTGGAGGACAGGTAATTAATTTCGCCAACTCCGAACACTTCACTCGTTACTCTTTGCCCCAGTGACCCTGCGAGCGGCTGGTCCCGGAGGAGGTTCGAGTCCTCCCTCGGGAATGGGTGTGTGTGTTTGTCCTTAGGATAATTTAGGTTAAATAGTGTGTAAACTTAGGGACTGATGACCTTAGCAGTTAAGTCCCATAAGATTTCACACACATTTGGACATTTGGCCCTGCGAGCAGCAATGTGCGAACACATGGCGTGATCTCAAAATAGTGGAGGTTTCAGTACTGGGTTAATGTTCACTCAACTCAAATGTCCTGGGTCCGGTGGACAACGAGATTGTGGCCCTCGCAAATACAGCCCTGGATCAGGCAACGCCTGCATGCCGCCAGCGGTCCCGGCATGTCCTCTCGCTGCCGGACCTCACTGCTGGTCTCTCCCAACCGAACAGCCAACACATCCGACCCAGAATAGACTTGACATCCTTCCAAAGATAGTACCACAGTACTAGATATTGATAACCGCTGCTGTTGCCACTTGCGCACAGACAACGCTAGCAAATGTAGTGGCGCCAATAAACACAAGAAGAAAACGAGACGCTGCTATCCCTATTACACGATGCCAAACTACCAACGGCACCAACGCGAGCCGCAACACGGCTCAGAACTCTTCTAGAGTGGCAATCAGTAAGTAATGCGACACGTTTTTTCTCGGACAATTTCGGTCGAAAAAAAATGCGGAATTTGTTGTGGAGCGTCATGAAATATCCTCGCTTCAGCCCCTGTAGTTTCATGAAGTTCCAACAGGTGGCGGCGCTACACGTAGCCTACAAAATGTCATCTGTAACGGAGGTGCGTTCCAAGCACAGACCTGTCATTGAGTTCCTTTTGGAGGAAAACCAGAGCGTCGCGGGTATTCATGTCTACGGAGACCTTTCAGTGAACAAAAGCAGTGCGAGTCGTTGGGCGAGGCGACTATCACCATCGCAACATGGTCGCGCAAACCTGTCTGATCTCCCGCGTGCCGGCCAGCCGCACACAGCCGTGTCTCCTGCAATGTTGGAACGTGCGGACACCCACATTTGATATGGTCTACGGATCAAATCAATCACCTCGCTGCTCAACTGGACCTCTCTGTTGGTAGTGCTGACACACTCGGCCACCAGTTATGGTACTCAAAGATGAGTGCACGCTTTGTTACCCCCTGCCTAACAGAAGACCATAAAGACCAACGGAGGACCATCTGTTTGGCCCAATGAAGGATACACTCCGAGGGAAGCGGTACGTGGGCAATGTGAAGGTTATTGACGGAGCAAGACGTTGGCTCCGACGTCGGCCAGTAGATCGGTACCATACGGGCATACATGCCATCGGAGGAGGTTGGCGTACGGCCGTCGCGTTGAAAGGAGATTACGTTGAAAAATAGAATTTTGTAGCCATAAGAGTGGGGAATCTGCGAATCAGAATCCTGCATAAAACCAACCTACTTTCAGAAAAAAATGTGTTACATTCCAGAATGAGATTTTCACTCTGCAGCGGCGTGTGCGCTGATATGAAACTTCCTGGCAGATTAAAACGGTGTGCCGGACCGAGAGTCGAACTTGGGACCTTTGCCTCTCGTGGGCAGGTGATCTACCAACTTTTTTTTAAGTTCTTTTGGAGAAGAGACGCTACTTTTTTTAAATATCATTCGGTTCGGTTTTGTTCGTTGCGTGTGCTCGGGGCGGACGTCGTAAGACATCCGTTTAAGTTCGTTGATGATCGATTAACTCAGTTTTTTATTACAGAGGGCAGCTAACTCTCTGACCGAACACGCTGAGCTACCGTTCCGGCTTAAAAATAACTAACCTAAGGACATCACACACATCCATGGCCGAGGCAGGATTCGAACCTGCGATCGTAGCGGTCGCACGGTTCCGGACTGACGCGCCTAGAACCGCTCGGCCACTGCGACCGGCGTACCAACTGAGCTACCCAAGCACGACTCTCGCCCCCTCCTCACAGCTTTACTTCTGCCAGTATCTCGTCTCCTACCTTAGACCACTCGCCCGCGAAAGGCAAATGTCCCGAGTTCGAGTCTCAGTCCGGCACACAGTTTTAATCTGCCAGGAAGCTTCATGTGTTGCATTACTTGTTGAGAGTCCCTCGTATGTTGTGCGAGGCTGAACACAGAATTTATGATTTTCCATAGATCCCATGGTTACCCCGAAACGTCGCATTACTGTCAAGAATTTTAGGACCATTATGGGTGATCCGGCGCATCCCATGTTACAATGTTTATTCCGCAAAGGTGATGCTGGGTTCCAAGACGTCAGCGGCCCTGTTCACGCAGCTCGCATTGTGCAGGACTTGTTTTGTGAGGACGTGGAAGAACTGACGCATCTTCCTTGGCCACTGCAGTCCTCATGTCTCAGCATTGTTGAGCGTTTGCGGTCTACGTTGGAGAGAAGCGTGTGTGGTCGTTATCTTCCTCCATCATTGTTACTCGAACTTGCCCTATTTTTCAGGAAGAATGGTATAAGATTTCCTTGAAAACCACACAGGACCTGCATTTATCCGTTCCGAGACGATAGGACGCTGTTTTGAACGGCAGCTGTTTTCCTACACATTATTAGGCACTGCAGTGTGTTGAGTTTCTGGTGTTTCCATATTTTTGTTCACCCCTGTACTTACGTATTACAACTAATCTCTTCTGTCACTGGCTGTTCGTCTCACTCCCATCTAGTTCTCACGTCCTATCCTGACGATGCCATACAATTGCTTCGTCCTAGGCCGTCATCTTCCTTTCTTTTCCTTCAGGAATATTAATGATGAAGATGTGTCTGATGACATGACCAGTAAGTTTTATCCATCTCTTTCCCATTTCCTTTAATAATCTTCTCTCCTCGTTTTCTTCTCTGAAGACGTCCAGGCTGATTTTTCTTTCCGTCCACTTCGTTCTTACAATTTTCCGCCATTTCCACATTTCAGCACCTTCAAGTGGATTCCTTTCCAATTTACACAGAGTCCCACTTTCACTTCCATACAGCGTTGTACCCGATAGAAATGACTTTGCAAAGTATTTTATGGCATCTGTTTTCATACGTTTGCTCGTTAAAATGTTTTTCTTAGTCGTAAATATCACTTTTGCCAATGTAATCCTTCACTTTACTCCATTAAGAAGGAAGAGGCCTCTTGTGATTATACTACCGAAATGGTTCAAATGGGAGTTAACATCTGAGGTCATCAGTCCTCTAGCACTTAGAACTACTTATACCTAACTAACCTAAGGACATCACACACATCCATACCCAAGGCAGGATTCGAACCTGCGACCGTAGCGGTTGCGCGGTTCCATACTGAAGCGCTTAGAACCGCTCGGCCACCCCGGCCGGCTACTACCGAAATAACAAAATTGTTTCACCTGATGTGATCAATAATTACGTTTGTCTGTGTGGCCATCAGATGATCGATTTTTACATTTGTTTTAATGTTTTCAAATTTTTCCGCACTAATTTTTTTTTCGTTTTCATCTTGTTCACTTTTAATTTATATAATTCTAGTGTTTCTGATAGGACTATCAACATTCTATTCACTTCTTTTCCAGAGACTGCAACTATTACGATGTCATCAGCAAATCCAATACAGTGTATCCTTTCACCGTTGACATTTATTCCTATTGTCCTCTCTCTCATGTCTTGAATAGATTCGTCAATGATCACATTAAATAAATATGGAGACAGGGCATATCCTTGAACTCCTTTTGTAATCCTGGCCTCTTCCTCTGCCTTATCGATGTTTATTTTTGTGCTTTGGTTCCGATACAGTCGATTAATCATTCTCCTATCCTTCCAGTCACGTTCTAAAGAGTAGCTTCTAGTTCATATTGTAAAAAGCGCTTCCTAAGTCAATATTACACTCTTCAGACGTTTTCTGGGCGCAAGCTGTCAGGTTCTTGAAACGCTGTTGTGCCCATTGTAGCCTACTTCTCACAGTTATATCGCTGCAATCGTTAAATTTTTCCGTGCTCTTGATATGGATCTTGCAATAGAATGTACTTGAAGATAATAATCCTGTAAAAATAATACAGGCATTTAATCTGTGTTTACAGTTAAGGTATTTTTTAAATAATTACGCACACACGCTTTAGGTGCTTCTTCCTTCTATCGCAAATGCAATGCGAGCTGTTTCAGCAGTCGTATTGTTCCGTCTCTGACGTGGGTCGCCGCATAGCATTCTAGATAAGAGCGCCGTTTGCAGCAAATCTGCTTTCTCTGCGACTGTTTTCCAAGAGGCTCGCTTTATCGACAGGAAGCTGGTGAAGCGAGATACCGTGCTTTCATTATTGCCTTTACCTTTATAACTAAGCGGCCTGAGCACAGGATTACTGTGAACGATTCATCGGCATTCGAAGAAATCAAGTAGGAGAGGATGGGGAATTAGACACTGTTAGGAATTTGATCATTACACATAATATTCTATTGGTAAAATCACGGAATTTGTTGCTAAACTTTCATCCATTTGTCCTTAATTCAGTGCCAAAATGACATGAATTCTGGATGTTAATATTTTACGACACCACATCTATCTATCTATATCCGAACCCCGCTCCAGCTACTACCGGGTCTGGGTGCTGACGAGTCCTCTCCATTTGGCTCGCTCCTCCCACCATTTTTCTTCCTCCACTTGCTGCCAGGTCACACCTCTCCTTTAAACAGATATTCTCACTCCCATTTTCCACCGTGTTCTTGGGCGCCCTCTAGGTCTTTTCCCATCCATCTTTAGTTCTTCCATAATTTTGGGGAGTCTCTGCCCATGCATCCTCTTAACATGCCCATACCATCTTAATCTCTTTCTTTCAATTTCTTCTCTCATACTTTCTTGTTTGAGGTCCTTTCTAATCTCTACATTCCTTACTCTATCCTTTCTTGTTTTTCCCTTAACTGCTCTGAGAAATTTCATTTCCTGTGTTTGCATGTTTCTCCACCATAGGTGACAATAGGGATGTAATAATTCCTATACATAAGGAGTTTTGCTCTTTCTGAAACCTCATTATTCCAAGTCAGATGTTTTATTGTTTGGTAGAAATTGCCTCCCTTCTGTAACCTCCTATTAATTTCGTTAGTTATTCTTCCATCCCTAGATATTTCACTCCCTAAATAAGTGAAACTTTCTACCACTTTGAGGGGGTTCTCCATTCAAGGTAATATTTCCATTGATTCCTTTCTTCCAAATACCATTACTTCACTCTTATCTTTATTTATTTTTAATCCATACCTTTTCTTTATTTCCTTCCACGTATCACGCTGTAACTGTACATCTACCTCTTTATCACTCCATATTACCATATCATCTGCAAAAATCATCTTTTTGTCTTTTTCTTTTACTATATCTTTAACTGCCCTATTCATTCCCTCCATCACAACATTAAAAAGCGCAGGAGATAGAATACTTCCTTGTTTAAGTCCTTGTCTTATTTCGAAGTATTCAGAGTTCCCCAATGGTGTTCTAATTCTACAATTGTGGCCTCTGTATATTGTCTTTATGACATTAATGTATCCATCTTCTATATCTATCTTCTTCAGTTCTTCCCAGAGTCTTTCCCTGTCAACTGAGTCATATGCCTTTTCTATGTCTATAAAAACCATTATCACCCTTTTGTTATACTCCCAACTTTTTTCCATCAGTTGACGGATAGAAAATATCAGGTCGATCGTGCTCCTTCCTTTCCTAAACCCATGCTGTTCTTCACTCAGCTCCTTTTCTATCTTTCCACTGATTCGATTTAGTAAAATTCTTTCAAAAATCTTGGCTGTATGACTCATGAGGGTTATTCCTCTGTAGTTTTTACAAAGTCTTTTATTGCCTTTCTTGAAGATGGGAACAATGTCTCGTATTCTCCAGTCGTCAGGTATTTCACTATTTCTCCATACGCTTGATAGTACTCTATACAGCCACTGCATTCCCACTGGACCTGCTTGTTCTTATCATGTCCACTGATACTTCATCAGGTCCTGGGGCTTTCCCCCCATTCATCTTCTTCACAGCTTTTTCCATTTTTCCCATGTAATTTGTCCTAATTCTGCTTCCCAACTTCTCTCAATTTCTCCATTATTTGTTGTTTCCTCGTGTACCTGCTCCTCAGCATCTATAATCTCACCATTTAACAGCTTCTCAAAATGTTCTTTCCAGAGATCTTTTATATTACCTGGATCTTCAATAATGGTACCGTCCTCTGTTTCCATCATTACTGTTACTTCAGAAGCCTTCCTTTTATTTTTCATCATTTTATAGAACATGACACCACATACGTCCTAATTATTGCATTGCAGCATTTTGCCCGAATATGATGTGGAAAATGGCGCATCATCTTGAGCTTAAAAGATACATTGTAAGATTTTTAATTTACTGCTTTATATGACACCTTTTACTTTAATGTGCTAAGTATTCCAAATTAGGCATAATATAAAATATAACATATCCAAATAAACTATAGAAATAAAGCGTAAAGTTCAGTCTTGAAGGAATTCAAGGAGAACTCAAGAAATAAACTGTTTGCTTAAACATGCGAGGCGAAACTGGAAATCTGTAGAAAATCAAACAAGGCTAGTTTTAAAACAATTTAAATGATTTTACTGTTTTCAAAATGTTCGCTTGCAACGTCGATACATTTTTGCATTCAACGAAACCAGTCCTTAAAGGACTGGTGTGCCTCTTCATGAGTTAGTCTTCGACTGCTTTATCTGATGACGAAAACTTGATTATGCACTTATAATCTTTAATTTTTGGGAACAAAAAGAAATTGAAAGGTGTTATGTCAGGGCTGTATGGTGGAAGATAGAGGGTGCTGACCTTCAGAGCATCAAGAAACCCAGTTGTCAGTTTTGCTGTAGGCTTATGTAAGGATGTAATGGAAAAAATATTCCTTTTTTTTGGCGAACTTTTTCAAAATTTTGAGGTGGACACGCTTTTGTATATCACTCGGCAGTAACGGAACGTATATTTTCTAACGCTGTAGCAACTGTGCGGCCTGCATTAGAAAGAAAAACTGGCAACTATTTCTGACCAGCACTGCGAATATGTCGGACTTTTGTAGGCTTTGGTTCTGTTCAGAGAACCCATTGAGGCCACCGACTTTTCTTTTCAGGGTCATAACAGTGAATTCACGAACCGTAACTAGTAACGATAATCCAAACCAAGTTTGAAGTGAAACCTTGGAATTTTTTCAGAGATTTTGTATACCAATCAAAGTATTGTTTTTGATGTGAATCAGTTTATGTGGAATCCATCGACAACAAACTTTTCTCATTTTCAACTGCTGACGAAAAATTATTTTGGATTTTAGTCATACCAATGCCCAATATCGTCTGAAGAAATTCGTAAGATCTTCGTCGATCTTCAAGCATTTCTCGAACAGCGGCAATACTTTCATCACCAAGAAAAACACAGTTCTCTTTTCAACTCGCCGTCCGAATCGTAAATCGACTGCCAAGACGATAGAAATTAGCTGTAATATATATTTCCAATGTATCCCTAGTATAAAATGTAAATAATTAAATAAATATGTGGACTGTCGAATCCTCTGCATTCTAAATAGCTCCAATAGATGCAGGATACAGCGTACGCATCTGTACCAAACTTAACCTGTATTTTTCTAATTCATGACACACTAAACAAACTTCTTGTTTCGAATCAGACCTCGTATCATCTAGTTCATTGTCGTCACACACGTTGGTCAAGCCTGCCTCTAATTTAGATCCATATGATGCAAATTCCATGTTTTTCTTATAATTCGTACGGTCTGCCTGAGAAGGACCTGCCTTCATCTTCGTAATCATTGTTTGCTTTCCGCCGTTCTCATTTTTCGATCATCTGTTTCTCTTCTTTAAGTTTCAGCATCTGTTCGCATTGCGTAGCTGTAAAATGTTGGGAATGCTGCTTTTGGTACAGTGTGAATTAGTTGCAACGTAGGCTGTGGAGCAGCTGTGTCGTATTATAACATAACAGTGGTGCCATTTATTAACAACACTGTTATGCGCATGTCCACCAAAATACTAAATGATATGTGTCCAAAAGCAATCGTTTAAAAAGAGCACAAAATTATAAAGAAAACCTTACTGCTTGGTATTCTATAATAATAATCAAGCAATAATTCCAGAAAAGTCTAGTGACAGAAATAGCAATATCAGTAGTTCAATAAGAAGGGGACCTAATCAGTTTTCATCGTATCTTACAAAATCTCGCAGTTCGTGATTGACTTCTGGCTTAACCATACTGGAAGCCGTCAATCAGAGAATAAACCAACAACTCTAAAACCCTAGCGTTAGGGGCATAAGATAAGATGACAAGTAAAACTTAAATTTCACAGAATACGTAGAATACGGAATAACAAACAAGGTACACTGCAATGCTGGATTGAGCCAAACTACCCTACTACTTAAAAAACCTTCTTCCTTGCACACACATGTACACATACCACCCAACTATACGAATAACATAAGCCCTTCACACAGCTAAAATCAATCCGGAAACGTATTCTGATGCCAACCCCAAAAACTTGACAGTTTAAGATACATTATTTTATTAATAATTTCGGGTGTACCGTAAGCGAGAGAAATGCTTATCAAGCACCTGCGGTAGAAGTTACAAGGCCGGCACTTTTCAAGGTACGCGTACACGATCTGGTTGTAGCAGTGAAGGTCAGCGAGGCTCAGAGCACATGATGTCGAACACCGTTGGGCCAAAACATCACCGCCGTTGCCCACCGCGACACTGAAATCAGCCTGGTGACATGGTAAGGAAAATGTATACGTGGAGCAAAGACGAACAGAGAATCACTCTAGCAACGACACGAGTCCAAAAAGGAGAAATGCACTGGCGTAAGTGACTTAGGCGAAGGGCAGAGGAAACAAACGGCGGAGCTGGTCGGCTGTTCGCGAGCGCACATACGGAAACTGACTGAAGAGTGATAGAACCACGAGCAGGCGACAAGGTGTTGGGTGTCCGCGCCTCATCACAGAACCTGAACATCTCAATCTTGCCCGCTCCTTAAAGCGAGAAACTGCACCTGTGAACGGAAAGAGCGTACGACGGCTCGAGGAAGAGTGTTGTTTATAATGCGGTCAAGTTGTGCACTTGTGCAACTATTTCCTTCTGCCATATGCAACAGCACAGGAACATCCTACATTTCTCTTAACATTGCTTGAGTTAATGAAATTCAGTTGCACTGCCATTTACTGAAACAGGAACAATGGAAACATAATTTTGTGCTCGTCGCTCATCTGGTGAAGACTCTATGGGTACATAAAGAGATTCTGAATCGAATTGGAAAAAAATTATGGCACAACTTGACTAGTAGTAGTAGTAGAAGCTTTATTCATCCGTAGATCTCTTTTTACAAGGGTATAGGACATGTCAAAGTATTTACAAGTTAAGACCAATTTAATATAAGCTAATTCATATATACATACATTTACAAACTTCTAGTTAGAGGCAATCATTTGATTTACTCCTGCTATAAAATATTTTTTTAAGAATAACTTATTAAATAATGTAATGCCACACTGTTCACTCATATGTCACTATCAGCCACTGCACACACTATACACACATTGTTTCATAACATTTCACTCACTACACACACAAACAAACACACACACACACACACACATACACACACACACACACACACACACACACACACACACACACACACACCCTGGTGATCCCTGGGCCACTTTCTGTACCACAACTTCCCATTCGCTATCTTGAAGAACTGAGTCAGTATCACTCTATAATCAGTGAGATTTTGAGCTCAGAAAGAGGAAGAGGCTTCAGTATTATGCAATGCACAGCTTGAGGGTAAGTTTCTCTAGAAAAGGAAAAAAGAATGAAAAAACATAGTCTGAAGGTGTTATGTGGAATGTCGGATGTTTTATAATCATTATTGTATGACTTTCTTTTTTTTACCAAACCGCTACTCTGGTTTATCCAAGTAACCCTTCAATGTATAAAATGTATTGCAAAACAGGTACTCTTTAGCTGCCTTTATAAATAAGTTTATTTTTGCAATTTCTTTAATCTCTTTTGGTAATTTATTGTAGTTTTATTTCTTGGTATAAAATGCTGGTTTGAGTTTTATGTTTATTTTTCCTTGGCAAAAGTAAGTTGAGTCTAGTTCTTGTTCCATGGAGCTGTTAGTGCAGTAATTACCAATGTTATTTTTGATGGGTACAACTGACTGGTAAATATATTCACACGGATCAGTTAAAATCTCCAGTGTTTTGAACAGATCTTTGATTATTACTCTTATGGCTTTTTTCTGGAGTTTTAAAATTGTGTTCATATTTTGTGCATTTGTTCCCAAAAAAAAGAAAGTCTTAGCTAAGAATTGAATGTACATATGAACAGTATGTAACTAAAAGACACTGCATGTTACACACTGATGATAGCATTCTAAGGGCATAACATGCTGATGCCACTCTGTTTGCAAGTACCTTTGTGGGTTCACACCACTTCAACTGAGAATATTCATTCTTAGAAATTTTGCACTAAATGAAGGGGTTGGCCTCTTATAGCATCAAGGAAACGTCAGTTTCGTAATAGAGGACAGTACGAAAGAGTAAAAATCGTGGAGGGAGATCGAGGGATGGATACGGTAAGCACATTCAGAAGGATGTAGGTTGCAGTAGGTATTCGGAGATGAAGAGGCTTGAACACGAGAGCTGAATCAAACCAGTGTTCTGACTGAAAACCACAACAACAATAACTCAATGTGTGCCACTATGCACGTATTATAATTCCTTATTTATGACACATTTTATGCACTTTACGAAAATGAAGCACCTAGAACACATGGTCGGATGTGAACGTAACTTCGTACACGTACACGCCACTGACGGGTATGTAAGTGCTCAGAGTTGCAGTTCTCTGCGATAACTAAAACCACCACCAGAGCTCGTTGGTTCAAATGGCTCTGAGCACTATGGGACTTAACATCTGAGGTCATCAGTCCTCTAGAACTCAGAACTACTTAAACCTAACTAACCTAAGGACATCACTCGCACCCATGCCCGAGGCAGGATTCGAACCTGCGACCGTAGCGGTCGCGCGGTTCCGGTCTGAAGCGCCTAGCACCAGTTCGTTGGTATATGAATACATGAAGATGGTATCTATTCTTTCGGACATGTCCAAAAGAACAGATACCATCTTCATATAATAAGGCTTACCAGGCAATGTTCTTCTTCAGTGCGGATGCAGTCACATTGCCCGAACTCTTGCGGGAATCGCTAGATTGACTGCCGTGAGTAATAGTGGCCAGGGGCACTACAAATGTAGGGTGTGCACAGAAAGCTGGAAGTGTGGGTCAAACGGGGAGCGTGCCAGTAATAAGTCCCTGCAGTCGCACTATCCTCTATGTCCTCGCTGACTTAGTAGGATAGAGTGTCTGCCATGTAAGCAGGAGAACCCGGGTTCGAGCCCCAGTCGGGGCACACAGTTTCAGCTGTCCCCGTTGATATTAAAGCCTGTAAGCAGCTAAAGGTCTGGATTTCATTGTAATTTGAGAGCGCATTAGTATTGTTCGTGTTTAGTGTTGTCACCACGGCTGGTTGGGTATGTAAAGGGCACGAATAGAGTCAGATGTTGGGTGATCACTGTGAAGAACATGCCGTGGCGCGCATCTCGTGTGAGACAAAGAAGCACCTGACAAAGGGCCCTCATTGTGGGTTTTCTTTTGACTGGCTGATCAAACCGTGCAATCCTGAAAGTGCCCTCACATCGGGAGAGGTGCACCCAGGAGCATTGTCGAACATGGTCGTTTTGGCGGTGCAGATGTCATGGTGCGGAAGCATAATGTCGCATGACCTCAAAATCTCTGAACACGGTACATGTTATCATGACACTGTACTCCTTCCCAACAGGGTTGCATACGTCCCTGAGTTAAATGTTAATGGTTGACAGTGAGTGACCGCATCAAACAGCGCAGGTGAAGGGGCTCTTGGAACCATAGGATGTTCGAGCGTCCAGCACTTGTCAAACCGCGCTGATGGAGCAATAGAACGCCCTATCACAATAACGCTTTACCAAACTTCTGGCCAGCATGGGAGCACATTGCAGAACATACGCTGCCGTCTGTGATGATCACGCAGCCTATTAAAAACCATACCCCGCCTTTTGTAATGTTTAGTGAACCATGATGCACCACGGTGACTTTGCTATAATTATTGTCTTTGAATAAGATCGTCATTTCGTGTCGTCTCATAGCGCATTTCTTTCAGTTATCTTCCGCTCTGTAGTATACTGGAGCAGTTCTTTGTATGTATAGTCCGCATTTCATCGAGCTATGTTACTTTGTCCTTGCGTTTCGCACACCAGTGTAGAAGCAATTCGTCATTTTATACTCCTCCGCATAGCTTTTATTTTATTTGTTCGTATATTTAACCTGAACATTTTAGTGCTTTGGGCTCTCCGTTACATTAAACCTGGATTTTACACAAAGCAAAACTCTTTATATTAACAGCATTATCAGCTGCAATAATCAGGATAATAATATCGTCGTAATACAACAACGAAAAGATGATTTTCTTTCACATTGTGGTGTATGTTATGCAGAAAAAATTGCAGGATTAGTTCTGTCTCCTAAAACTTTTCACACAGTCGCCACCTTTTCTCTCAATTTATTAATTCAGGGCGCGCATTGTATTGGTAGGATTCTCGTGCCTTCCAGTCTGCAGAAGGGCGTGGCGCTGCCTCTAGTGTAGGGCGTCACACGCAGTCCGAGGCGCCAGCAGAAATCGATGCGTGTGTGGCTAGCAATTACCTCCAGCACCAAGAGACAGAACGGCAGCAGGTACGCACGCATAAAGGCGACGAGGTTCAGAGAATATGTTCAACCTGCGAGTGGAAGCAGATGCGTCACTGCTAGCACACCGTACTTTCTAAGAGTAATGAATATGAAAAAAATATTAATCATGACCTTGCCGGACATCTGTTTATCAGAAATCTAGTTGTACTATGGATCTCCCTGTCAGACAAGGGGAGACAGTTGGTATCCCATCAGGTTTCGTGACTGCAGCCGGGTCATCTTGACTTCTTCCCACAGTATTTCGGCTGGCAACCGTCCAGACATTTTCAGGTGAATGTCCGCCACCTGAAGATGGCTGGACGATTGCCAGCCGAAATATTGTGGCAAGAAGTCAAGTTGATGTGACTGCAGTCACGAAACCTCATAGAATATTCAGTACGCCCAGAGAACCTCAAGAATCACAAACAATTAGTACACACATGCTCACAAATTAAGGATAATTGCAGAATGTGGTGCCACACAACGTGGCACTACACAAAACTGGCGCTAATAGCATAGGCACATAGGGAACACACACGACACAGATCTGTAAGTCCATGGTATTGGTGATAACGAAAAAATTGCTGACATCGAAATAAGTGTCCAAGGAATAGAAAAGCAACTGAAATCACTCAACAGAGGAAAGTCCACAGGACCTGACGGGATACCAATTCCATTCTACACAGAGTACGAGAAAGAACTTGCCCCCATTCTAACAGCCGTGTTACCGCAAGTCTCTAGAGCAACGGAAGGTTCCAAATGATTTGAAAAGAGCACAGGTAGTCCCAGTTTTCAAGAAGGGTCGTCGAGCAGATGTGCAAAAGTATAGGCCTATATCTCTGACATCGATCTGTTGTAGAATTTTAGAACATGTTTTTTGCTCGCGTATCATGTCATTTCTGGAAACCCAGAATCTACTCTGTAGGAATCAACATGGATTCCGGAAACAGCGATCGTGTGAGACCCAACTCGCTTTATTTGTTCATGAGACCCAGAAAATATTGGATACAGGCCCCCAGGCAGATGCCATTTTTCTCGGCTTCCGGAAGGCATTCGATACAGTTCCGCACTGTCGCCTGATAAACAAAGTAAGAGCCTACGGAATATCAGACCAGCTGTGTGGCTGGATTGAAGAATTTTTAGCAAGCAGAACACAACTTGTTGTTCTCAATGCAGAGACGTCTACAGACGTTAAAGCAACCGCATGGTCATACCCCGAGGTGATTTAAATCCACAAACCGCCCACTAGATCCTTGTTTCATCATGTATTAGCATTATCCTTAATTTGTGAGCATGAGTGTGGTTTGTAGAGATTTCAGTACAGATTTCTTAAAAGACACACAGAGAGAAAATGAACTGTAATCATTGTTTCAGTGTTTCATCTCAGTTGTCAATTTTCCAACTTGTTTGCAGCAAGACAGTAGAATACAGATTGATAACATTTTTATAGACAATGCTCAGACTGCAACAATTAGTATGTACACAACGGTTAATGGACTATTTGACCATAATGCACAATTAATGAAATAAACAGTGATGCTTATTATTGAGAACAGAATACAGTGATTTAAGAATAACTCAGAGGAGGTTCTACAGGACGAGATATACGAAGGAAATAAGGTGTATTAGCTATTAAATGTGTGTGGCTATCTTAAAGTAGCTTTCCTAAAAAGTTATGCAGAATATCCATTAAAAAAGCAAGTAACCCACGGATAACTGAAGGATTTGATCTCTCATGTAAGAGGAAGAGGAAAATTTATATAAAGGACAGAATAATTCAAGATTCGACATTATTTGCATAGTACAAAAACTACCGTAATGTTTTAAGGAACGCCACGAAAATGTCGGCATTACTTGCACACTACAAAAACTACTGTAATGTTTCAAGGAAAGACATGAAGATGTCAAGAGGTATGTCTGTCCTGATAGAAATTAATAATGCAGATATGAGACTAAAACTTTATGGGGCATCATCAAACGGGAGACAGGACAGCGAGTCAGTGTATAAGATACCATAACAATTAAACTAAATGACAATGTTGTGACTGATAATTCACAGGTTGCAAGTACTTTTAACAAGTGCGCTCTACAGCAAAAGTAGGACTCAAACACATCAGCTGAAGGAGGACGAGAATTCACTGAAAATGCCATTCCTCGTATCTTTAAGCAGGAGTAGCACCAACATCCTCACTGAAATGAAAATAATTATAAAAGTCCTAAAAGGCAAAAATTCATATTGTGTTGATGGAATTTCGAACAGAATTCTGAAAAGTTGTACTAACTTGTAGGTAATGTCCTTGGTAACGCTAACTCGTCACTGGCACAGGAAATTTTCCCAGACAGATCAAAATATGCAGTTGTTGAACCTCTTTATAAGGGTGACAAGAAAGATTTAAATAATTATCGCCCTGTTTCCTTACTGACATCTTTTTCCAGTGTATTAGAAAAAGTAATGTACTCAGGAGTAATCTCGCATTTAAGTACAAGCAATTTACTTAGCATATCATAGACTGGATTGCACAGGAGTTGCTGGACTGAGAATGTTATTTATATATTCACCCACAAAACATCACAAGACTTAAATAACAAAATATAACCAGCTGACATGTCTTGTGGTCTTTCCTAGGCATTTTATTGCTTAGACCATGTTACTCTGTTAGAAAAACCTAAGTTTTACACACAACTGGTTTGACTCATACTTCACAAAGAGAAAGGAAAATACTGAGCTGAATAATTCAAACAATGTTGGAAAAGGGGGAAAGCTTTAGCGAGTAGGGAGAAATCACAAAGAGAGTCTCCGAGAGCACAATTTTGGCGACACTGATATTTTTGACATATGTGAGTGACCTTCCACTTAACATTCGCCGAGCAGAACTGGTACTTTTTCCAGACGATACTAGTGTTATAATAAATCCAGTTAGAGAGAAAGTAACAGAAGACAAGTTGTTAATTATGTTTTTCAAAGAATTATTAAGTGGTTCTCTGAAAATAGGCCATGCATAGATTTTGAGAACACACACCATATTCAGTTTTATACAACAAATGGCGTCCATATGAACAACTGATGTGGCTCAATAATAGCAGGACTAGGAGTCAGCAAATAAGACAGAACGCTCCAAATTTTTAGGTGGACATACTGATGAAAACTCAACCGGAAGATAGTTATTACTGAGATTCTCAAACAATTAAGTTCAGCTGCTTTTTCTTTTAATATAATTGCTTGTCTTGGAAACTAATAAATCAACCTCCTGACATACTTTGTCTATTTCCACTCAATAGTGTTTCATGGATTAATTTTCTATAATCACTCATCACTTCGAATGAAAGTACTGATTACGAAAAAGCGAGCAGTAAGAATATTTGATGTTCACTCGTGGTAGCCACAAGGTACCTTTACAAGGAGCTAGGCACTTCAACTGTTCCATCACAATACGTACAAGGTTTTAACGTGAGACAACTATATATCTCGAAAACAAAACATAGAGCGATTTAAGTGTTCTAGGTCAAAAATCGATTTTTAGTAAAGGGGCTCTGTCTGTGGTACAAGTGACCCACATGGGCGGGGTCAAATTTGTGTTTTCAAATGAGAACCCCCCCCCCCCCCTCATTTTTATTGCATATTACGATTTTACGCGAAAAATACACTCCTGGAAATGGAAAAAAGAACACATTGACACCGGTGTGTCAGACCCACCATACTTGCCTCGGACACTGCGAGAGGGCTGTACAAGCAATGATCACACGCACGGCACAGCGGACACACCAGGAACCGCGGTGTTGGCCTCGAATGGCGCTAGCTGCGCAGCATTTGTGCACCGCCGCCGTCAGTGTCAGCCAGTTGGCCGTGGCATACGGAGCTCCATCGCAGTCTTTAACACTGGTAGCATGCCGCGACAGCGTGGACGTGAACCGTATGTGCAGTTGACGGACTTTGAGCGAAGGCGTATAGTGGGCATGCGGGAGGTAGGGTGGACGTACCGCCGAATTGCTCAACACGTGGGGCGTGAGGTCTCCACAGTACATCGATGTTGTCGCCAGTGGTGGGCGGAAGGTGCACGTGCCCGTCGACCTGGGACCGGACCGCAGCGACGCAGGGATGCACGCCAAGACCGTAGGATCCTACGCAGTGCCGTAGGGGACCGCACCGCCACTTCCCAGCAAATTAAGGACACTGTTGCTCCTGGGGTATCGGCGAGGACCATTCGCAACCGTCTCCATGAAGCTGGGCTACGGTCCCGCACACCGTTAGGCCGTCTTCCGCTCACGCCCCAACATCGTGCAGCCCGCCTGCAGTGGTGTCGCGACAGGCGTGAATGGAGGGACGAATGGAGACGTGTCGTCTTCAGCGATGAGAGTCGCTTCTGCCTTGGTGCCAATGATGGTCGTATGCGTGTTTGGCGCCGTGCAGGTGAGCGCCACAATCAGGACTGCATACGACCGAGGCACACAGGGCCAACACCCGGCATCATGGTGTGGGGAGCGATCTCCTACACTGGCCGTACACCTCTGGTGACAGTCGAGGGGACACTGAATAGTGCACGGTACATCCAAACCGTCATCGAACCCATCGTTCTACCATTCCTAGACCGGCAAGGGAACTTGCTGTTCCAACAGGACAATGCACGTCCGCATGTATCCCGTGCCACCCAAGGTGCTCTAGAAGGTGTAAGTCAACTACCCTGGCCAGCAAGATCTCCAGATCTGTCCCCCATTGAGCATGTTTGGGACTGGATGAAGCGTCGTCTCACGCGGTCTGCACGCCAGCACGAACGCTGGTCCAACTGAGGCGCCAGGTGGAAATGGCATGGCAAGCCGTTCCACAGGACTACATCCAGCATCTGTACGATCGTCTCCATGGGAGAATAGCAGCCTGCATTGCTGCGAAAGGTGGATATACACTGTACTAGTGCCGACATTGTGCATGCTCTGTTGCCTGTGTCTATGTGCCTGTGGTTCTGTCAGTGTGATCATGTGATGTATCTGACCCCAGTAATGTGTCAATAAAGTTACCCCTTCCTGGGACAATGAATTCACGGTGTTCTTATTTCAATTTCCAGGAGTGTACTAATGCCGATGTAAATAGCAACATTTCTGTTCTAACACTTGATATTAATGTTCGAAATTTACTTCAGTGTTGCAAATTTGATTGTGCACTACAATATTGATGGCCGTTTCCATTTATGTTTAGAAACTACGTCTAGCGTGATCCAGGAACAAACGACATGGATGTAATAGTTTTCCGATCCGTTCGGTATGCTTACTTTCTGTGAGTCCTTTTGCCTTTCAGCATTGGGGCGCTTGATCTCGATGAGTATCCATGGCGGGAATTTTACCCTGTAGGGAACAGAAAACTGCGTTACCATATAAGTAGCTTATTTACCGAAAAATGTGTATCTAATAATACTGTTTGTACTGGACAATCACATTTGCAACACTCATGTAACATTTGAACATCAGTATCAACCGTCAGTACACAAGGCTGTAGAGTTACGTCGTAAACGAAATCTAGAATCAAATGTCCCGGCTCTTAATTGGAGAAACAGGCGCCCTTGATATTTGCCGATTAGAGCATCATCTATCACGAATGGAAAACAATGGTTAGGTAAACAGTATGTATTTTTTGACGTAGAATCCGGGTACGCAATAAAAACGGGGGAGGTGTTCCAATTCGAAAATTCAAAGTTGATCCAGCTCACGCAGGAGGGATGGTTAGTATGTGGCCAGTTGTAACACAGGTATCTCCTTTACTAACATTAACTTTTCACCTAGAGCACTTTTTTCGTACGATTTATCATTTTCGAGATATTTAGCTGTCTCAAGTTAAAATAAACACCCTGTATATTCACTGCTGACACTTATTCTTAATAGTGTATTACATAAACGCACTAAAAAAAAGCAATCAGACATATATGCTTGAGGTTTGCGGCATCATGTAAAGTAACTCAAAAAGCGTTGCAGAAAAAATTAACACAATTCTACATTGGCTGCTTTCGTAACCCGTAAAATATATGAAATTACAATTAAATCAATACCGGGACGGCTGAAAATGTGTGGCCCGACCAGGACTCGAACCTGGGATCTCCTGCTTGCATGGCAGACGCTCTATCATCTTTTTTTTTCATTTTGTTCGATATAGTTCGTTGCGTTTTTGGTCTAGGCAGGTGTCACAAGACATCCGTTCAAGTTGATCGTGGATTCTTTTACTCAGTTTTTTTTTTTTTTTTTTTTTTTTTTTTTTATTATTATTATTACAGAGAGCAAGTAGCTCTCTGACCGAACACGCTGAGCTACTGTGCCGGCATTCGTAGTCCCTGCCATTATACCCATTACTCGAGGCAGACAATCCACCGAGTCTCGTAAGAGTTCAGGCAAATCGTGTGCATCCGCACTGAATGTCATCAGCCGGTTAGCCTTAAACGATATGAAGATGGCATCTTTTCTTTCGGACATGTCCGAAAGAACAGATGCCATCTTCATATTGTAAAATATATAGACGATACTCCGTCTCAGCCCACGTACACAAAAGTTGCCGCAATCACACACAGCTCTTCTACGGGTATGCTCAGATCACATGCATGCGAGGCATATGTAGTGTGTTTCACTTAACAACACAGGAAGAAATCCGGAGGCGTTATATCCGCAGATCGCCGTGGCAGGTTAGTTGATCAGTCACGTCCTATCCATCGCCGTCAAAATGTTCGGTCCAGGAAATCACGGGCACGTCAATTCCAGTGGGGTAGTGCGCTGTCTTGCTGGAAGATCACGTACGACTGAAGGGGAAAAAATGATGAAGGATAGCAAACTGCCCAAGCATGTCCAGATAAACGCTCCTCGATCGATGAAGAAAAATGGTCCAGCTATTCTGTCTTTCATCAGTGCACACACACGTATACCTTTTCGCTGTCTCTGGTAAGTTTCCGGAGGCTGTGAAGGTTTTCTGAACTGCAGATGCGATTGTTGTGTGAATTAAGTTTTCCACACGTGTAAAAGATGGCTTCGTCAGAGAAAACATCTACTTGACAGCTGGAATTTTTTCTCCATCCAGTCCAATACGCCAATGGCAAATTAGCGGCGAAGCTGGGAGTCTTTTTCCTTTTGTGCTTAACTGCATAATTTGAACTTTATCAATGAGCAAGGGAAGTCATGCATGGTTGAGAGAGGGATGTTTAGCTCTCATCATGCTCCTCAAACTGACTTTGGTGGGCTTCTTCGGAAGGTCCTTTTGATGTCTTCTACCATTTCATCAGATTTATGTTTTCCGCGAGAACGTGGTTGCCTGTCTACACTCCCGGTGGCTGGTAACTTGTCATACCAGGCCTTAAGTATCTCAACTTCTGATGACTCACTTTGAAATTCAGGTGGGAAATTTCTTTGGGCAGCAATGAGTACTTCGCTTTCGCATACCACGAGCCATTTCTCGTAATTGTTTAGCACCTGAAACAAAACAAAAAGAACCGTTTAGTTTAAAATTCTCTCGAGGAGTAACCATTTCTGGTAATTGTTTAGCACCTGAAACAAAACAAAAGGAAACGTTTAGTTTAAAATTCTACACAAATCTTTTTGAGTTGCTTTTACGGGATGCTCTTAGTTGTTTTAATTGCATCTGGAAGTCAGAGAAGTTCCATGTGGATACCTTGGTGGGACGAGACAGGATTCTGTAGTGACATACAGTATTTTTGACTGTTGGGAAACTGTTTTTCGCAAGTTGCTGAAGCGGTCAGCTTGTGTCACGGATATTCGTCTTTGGGACTGGTGAAATATCACATGACGGTATTTGTGTCTTGGGATGAGAAGTTATCTAAGAGTCTAGCAGCACAGCTCTAGCTGCAATTTGTTTTGTACTTGAGATAGCACGCGGTGTAAAGTACGGGTTTTTTGTTTATGGAACAACATAAATGTGTGTACCAAGCACGGTAGTATCAGAGTTATGTGTGCGCTCATAAACGTACATCTTTCAGGCATTTGTCTAAACAGCTTGAAATATCAATCAAATCCTCACAGATCAGAAATTTGTTACCAATAATCTGTCTCAGCTTGAGAGTAACAGACATATTGACGATACTGAAAGGAAAGTAATATAATTACAGTTTAATGAATCAAATTTGGGCAAAGAAAGGAGCGAAATATGCAGGTGTAAGCTGCAGTCAGAGGAAAACAAGACAGGTTCGTTGGTTGATTTGGGGGAAGGTTCCAAACAGCGAGATCATTGGTCCCATCGCATTATGGAACGGTGGGGAAGGAAGTCGGCCGTGCCCTTTCAAAGGAACCATTCCGGAATTTGCCTGAAGTGATTTAGGGAAATCACGGAATATCTCAAACAGGAATTTTTCTTTGTTGGCCAATGTCGTTAAGATCTTGTTAACATTTTGTAAGTTTGACTGCGACTTGTGTCAGCGATGTTACATGGTTACAGATTTGTTTTTATAAATCTATGGAGTTGAGGGACAGTAAAATCTTTGCAGCTGTCACGATACTCCATAGATTTATAAAAACAAATCTGTAACTATGTAACATCGCTGACGTAACTGGAAGGTGTCAAACTTACAAAATGTTAACAAGATCTTAACGACACGGGCTAACAAAGAAAAATTCCACTGCTGAGACATTACCTATCGAGTAATTTATAATTTCGCCTGTGCTTTGCTTAAAAACGCACCAAGTAAGATATCTGCTAGCAAGAGCGTCAACGACGTAATATGGAAGTAAGTCTTACTACGTCAAATGTACAAAATAATTATTTATTACGTAAACTCACAGATACATGATCTAAATACCGCACTATATGTTGCAGAGTGCTTGAAAATGGCCTTTGAGCCGAAATAGGTCTATAGTCAATGAAAATAAAGTCACAATAACAACAACTGCAGCGTTTTGGCTTAATGTACACATAACGTCCTTACAAGACATATATAACGCTGCAGGCCCAGTAGCATTTAAAATACTCTTTACAGAAATGCTAGCATGGCATGCTTAATGAACGCACAGTGGGACATGACGTACAATCAAAAAGGTTTTGAAAGATCTGAAGATGACAGTCTCACCTGTCGAAACCGGCCAGTAAAAAACAGTTTTGTACGCGATCTTGGCTATTAAAAAATTTTCTTTACGGTATATGTGTACCAAGTTTGCCAAGTTTGGCTGAAATCGGTCCATTGGTTTAGGAGGTGATGTAGAACATGCACACATACTCACACACATATACATACATACATTTTTTATAATATTAATACATAAATGATCTGACGGACAAATTACTATCTGCTGCTGTTTGCTCAAGACGCTGTGGTGTACAGGAAGCTGTCGTCGTGACTGTAGGAGGATATGAGATGAGTTAGACATAATTTATAGTTGGTTTGATGAATGGCAGCTAGCTTTAAATGTGGAAAAATGTAAGTTAATGCAGATGCATAGGAAGAACAATCCTGTAATGTTCGATTGGAGCTTTAGTAGTGCTTGCCCGACACTGTCACGTCGATCAAATATCTGGGGGTAACGTTGCAAAGGGATATGAAATGGAACGACTATGCAAGGACGATGGTAGGGAAGGCAAATGCTCAACTTCGGTGGGTGGAATTTACAAAAGTGTCGTTTATTTTTTTTTAAGGAAACTACGTACAGGACGCTAGTGCGACTCATTGTTGAATACTGCTCGTCTGTTTGGGATCCCCACGACATTGGTTCGAAAGAAGACATCGAACCAATTCATAAGGGTGCTGCTAGATTTGGAACAACACGCGAGTATTAAGGAGATACTTTGTGAACCCAAATGTGAATCTCCGGAGGGAATGCGACGTTCTACTAGCCAAACGCTATTGAGAAATCTTAAATTAAATTTTCCCTGAGACATTTAAGTCTCTAATTTATCTACGATAACATTGGAAGTTGAAGAAGTGAGTTAAAATTTGTGCTGCGGCCGTTTTTTTTTTTTGTAACCATATGATTCATTTAAATATATTAACAACGATATATTAAAAAAGACATTTTATTCTATTAACCTATTATATTCCTAGTGTTGGTTAATATTACTGTCGTTTTACAGGTTTTCGTTTTTATATTATTCCCTTTTTCGTTTTTCTCTTATTGTTCTTCCCTGAAACCTTTTACGTGGCCATTTGTCATCTTTTTTTTTTTTTTTTTTGGGTAGACATTGCAGGACATTTATATGTAGCATCGACACATTGATTTTGAGTTCATGTTTCTGTATGTGATGCACTTGTGATGCCACAGGCACATTTTGCATTCTGGTTTGATCTCTTCCTCTAGTTTACACCGTTAGGTGGGGCAGAGTATGAGGGAAACATCACCATGATAGATGGAGCAGAAGTAGAAGAAACTTTTTTACATATACTACAGGTTATTCATAAATTGAAGAAGAGAGAAAATTTTGTCATCTTATATAAGAGAAGCAGAAAGGAGAATGTGAGTAAACAATATAATTTTATAGGCACATAGTAAATGAAATCATTTTAAAAAAATTGTGAGTAGTTGGCCCTTTCCACTAAGTAATGCTTGTCTCTTAGACAATATAGCGCAAATAATGAAAAAAATTAATTAAAAAAACGGGTAGTACTGCTGGGTATACTTTTGACCCTGTTTCGGCTGCGAGCATGACAGATGTTGGGCTCAAACTCAGGTCTTCTTGCTTACTAGGCAGATGTGCTGACCATTACATCAATACAACATTATGGTCAACATGGTAGCACGAACTACCCAAGTAAAATACCCTCGGAGAGTCCTGGCAATAGTGACAATATAAGGGGAGATGTGAATTAGTGTTTGTGTTGGGGAGGGTATTTGACTTGCTTAGTTCGTGCAGCTATGTTGGCTGCAATGCTGCGGTGGTGTAATTGTCAGCGTATCTGCATATTAAGCAAGAAGACTTGGGTTCGAGTCCCGGCCGCAGCACAAATTTTAATTCACTTCTTCAACTTACCATGTTGTCGTAGCTATTGAGAAAGTTTAGATAATCGACGTTTGAAACTAACTGCTGAATAACTCTACCGCAGCCAACGTACATTGCACGTAACAACGACGAAGATAAGACACGAGAAATTAGGCCTCGAAACGGAGATTCCGTAACGGGACTCAAGATTCCTCCATTGTGTAATACCGGTTTCTGCCTCGCTCTATCTGTAAGTGAAAAAGCATAGAGGTGGCCAGTGGTGGTACAAGGTACACTCCGCCACACACCACACGGTGGTTTGCGGCGTTACTGACAGGAGACCTAAAACAAGTATAGTATGGACGTAATGGTCCGAAGCTTGTCATGGCTATAAAGCAAAGCTACCTAAAAGTATTTGTGGCTGGTTGCGGTCCGCTTCAACAATCCTTAATAAAATAGAAAGGGTCTACACACCACACGGTGGTTTGCGGCGTAGTAATGCACATGTAAATGAACAACATTTAAGTGCTGACCATTCAAGTGAAAGAGCAAGTCAGGCTTTCGAGACTGCGACTGTTCCGCTGAGTTCGTGTTACAGTAGGACCGTGGTTTGCTACATCTCCAGCAGATTACTGCCTCCGCAGAGAGGGTGCAGAATGTCCCGTTACCCGCTACACGTGCGTCAGGGCGAGGAGCCGCAGAGAGGGGTCTTCTGGCGGCCCACGTAGTTTCCGAAACGGGACTCAAGATTCCTCCATTGTGTAATACCGGTACGTCCCGGGCCAGTTTCTGCCCCTCCCGTGTTCCACTGCCGGAATACCAGACTCCACAACCTTTAACTTGCTAGCTGCACAATTAACACCCACAGGCGACCATTACGACGCGTTTGACGTGGGAAGATGTGGATGGGCAGGAGAGAATTTTGAAGATGGCATGATTTTATCTAAAGACAGTAGTGTACATGCAGGCTAAATGCAAATTTTATGTATTCGCTGCTGGATCTTGTTCAACTCCGTAGCTGTTAATCAAAAAAGGATTGCTACGGGAGACCGCAAGAACCATAAACATTTGGAAAAGTTTCATTTTATTGCCTTGACATTACGCCCACTTTCAAATGGCTGCATTTCTTTCGGCAGTTGACGTTACTGACAGGAGACCTAAAACGAGTATAGTACGGACGTAATGGTCCGAAGCTTGTCATGGCTATAAAGCAAAGCTACCTGAAAGTATTTGTGGCTGGTTGCGGTCCCCTTCAACAATCCTTAATAAAATAGAAAGGGTCTACTTTCATTGTTTCACATATGGGTTTTCGTCCTGTTTTTAGCAGTTAGTATTTGTTCGTTGTTGTTGGGGTGGTGGTAGTCTTCAGTCCGAATAACGGTTTGAAGCAGCTCTTCATGCTGCTCTATACTGCGCAAGGCACTTCATCTCCGAATAACTGCTAGAACCTACATTCATTAGAATCAGCGCACTGTATTTACCTCTTAGTCCCCCTCTACGATTTTTATCCCCCACTCTTTCCCTCCAGCACCAAATCCACGATTTCTTGATGCGTCTGCACATGTCCTGTCGATCGATCACTTTTTTTAGTCTGTACCCCAGATAGTTTCAGCTCACAGAGACTGCATACATGTGTGATAGTTGCGTTCGCGTGAGTCTGTGTGTGCGTGTGTGCATGTGTGTCTACTGCTGACAAAGGCCTTAATGGCCGAAAGCTATGATTGTGTCAACCTTTTTACTGTGCCTATCGCAACTCAGCATCTCCGCTATATGGTGAGTAGACTTTCCTTCTCTGGCATTCTTATAACTGCAGTTTAGCTTCCGTACAAGTTGCATATAGCATGTCGCTGCCTGTATGATATCTGTGCTACCATCAGATTTTCAAAGAGTGTATTTCAGTCAACGTTCAACAGCTTTCTCTAAATCTATAAATGCTGTAAACTTAGGTTTTTGCCTTTCTTCAACCTATCCTTCAAGATAAGCCGAAAGGCGAAGTACCGTACTTTAATAAGCAAAATTAACTATAGTAATAACCTATGTGATACAGGGGCCTCAAAAGAACACAACTTTATTACTCGTATTTTTTCGTGTTCTATTCGATGGTCAAATATTTCAAGCACAGGTATAAGTCTGTGTCCGAACTGAACATGAGTATGGTTCTCGAGTTTTATAGGGATTTTATTCATTCTCCTTCAGCTTCCTAGCACGACAAATGAGTGCTAATGTGTAAGGAAAAAAGCTCTGCTCATATGAGGAGACCTGATGGAAGTCCCACACATGCTTAATGAAAAATAATTAACTACTTGGAAACTAATGACAAATTTCGTACAAGTCATTACTGTAACCCCACGGCAAACGGCCTATCAACAACACATGCAGACGAATTTTCGTTTCACGTAATTTGTCATTATCCTGTGTTTCGTGGCCATTTTATTGTATACGCAGGCAATTCCCAAAAGGCAGATTTTTTTCTGAACCACTCCTCTCACTGTGAGTATTCACTTGAAGGACAATGTCGCTCTATTATCGAAAGCCTTACCTTTTTCTCAGTACGTTAACCGAAAAGCACCATGATTCTACAAAACGATAAAACTACGCAGCTAAGTGTGCACCGAATTGAACCTTACAGACAGGACATGGATCTTTGCCTTTGCTCACGTGGTAGGACGCTGACCACGAATGTCACAGCGCCAGTTTAGAGTGGAAGTCTGGAATAACCGTTAATCTGCTAGGAAGAGTTCCCCCATAGAGACAATGACTCACCATACTAAGTCGTCATAGACACACGTGACTTCCATTGCTCGCTTACAGTTAACTGGATTCGTTGACAGTTTTTATTCTCAGTAATTCGCACGTTTGGTCCTAGGGTACATTGCATTAAAATAATTACATTCAATAAAGTTAGGTATTACTACGAAGTGGTACAGATAGCCACGGTTGTTACACAATTTGTCACCGATTAAAGTATTCAATAATAACAGTGCTGTACAGATCGACAGTTGTTTCATTATCCAGGCAGTACACAGACAGTAAAAATACTTTACAATAAAACTTAGCTCTACGTTTGTCTTCAATTGTTAAGTTAAAATATTCTAAAAATGAGTGCCTTTCTGTCACAATTACGAACATATACGTTGAATAACCACATAATTCTCTTTATAGCTGACAGTGTAATATCGAAACAGTTACACTTCAGAGCGCATAGGCTTCTGTAATTACCAAGCTGATCGCACATTCATCAGAATGCTACACACTGTTGTCAAAAAACCGCTATTTTCCCGTCCTGTGTCTAATTCACGATATAATCATACCAACTGTCAACAGATGTCTACCGTTATGAATGTTGTATTTGTATACGTTCTGTATTCCTTATATTGTTTGCACTTCACTATCACCTGTTTATACTGTTTTGGGGCAAAATAAACGCTACCTTGCAAAATTTCCGTTTGTTGCATTATTTTGAGCACCAGTATACATTACGATGTTTCTTATACTTGGCCTTATATTTGCGTGACACCCTCCATTACCTTTATCATTTTGTCTAAGAGTCCCGATCACTAGACGATTTTGTTAAAAATTATTACTTATTCATTTCGTTCGCAGCTTTCTTGTCAATTCCCCTTACGGCCGCAATTAAGCCATTTCTTGTTTTGATCTATTTCGTTTGTTAAGGACAATGCACGCTATTTTATTGTCCTGTTAGGCATAGGCCTGAAACTGTAATCTTTTTCCTCCAGGTAATGTATGTTAAAATCGGTATTGCCAGCTTGAAGACATGTACGATGCTGTCCAGCTGAGAGTGCTAGGCCATTTTCATGTGCGTTAGATGTCCTGAATTTAAACTGTACTCCCACAAAACACAGTAGGCTGCCTCGAAGAGTATAAATGAACTTGCAGGTAGCGTTCTTTAATCTTCGGAATGAACTGCTAACTTCTAGCCTTATCTCTCAACTGCAGGAAGTCCTCTACTCATATAACCGCGCTGATACAATCGCTCCATATCTAACAATGATGTACAACCGCTCGTTGATCGAAAGATTATTGTACCTAAAGACTGGTAAGTTGCACAAGTCACACCAATGCCCAAGAGAGGCAATGCGAGTAATCCGCTGAATTACAGACCGGTATCAATAACGTCGACTTGCAGTAGGATTATGGAACATATTCTGTGCTCGAACGTAATGGATTATCTCGAAGAAAACAATTTGCGGACTGATAGTCAAGAATGGATTCAAGAAAAATCGTTCTTGTGAAACAAAACTAGCTCTCTGTTGTCCGGAAGTAATGGGTGCTTTCGACCTCAAATTGATTTCATGTTTCTAGATTTCCCGAAGGCATTTGACATCGTACCTCAAACGTGATTTCCACCCAAATTGCGTGCCTATGGTATATCGCCTCAATCGTGCAATTGGATTCGTGATTTCCTGTCAGGAAGGTCATAGTTCGTAGTAACTGACGGAAAGTCTTCGAACAAAACAGAAGTAATATTGGCGTTCTCCAAGGAAGTGTTATAGGCCCTCTATTATTTCTGATCTATGTTAACGACATACGAGTCAATCTGAGTAGCCTTATTAGAGTGTTTGCACTCGATGCTCCCATTTACCCTCTTGTAAAGTCAATAGATGATCAAAACCAACTGCAAAACCATGTACACAAAATATCTGTACGGTAATTGACTCTAAATAATAAAAAGTGTAAAGTTATCAACATGAGTATTAAAAGAAATCCGCTGAATTTCGGTTACACCATAAATCACACAAATCTAAAGGCTGGAGATTGAACTAAATACTTGGGGATTACAGTTACGAATAACG
Source organism: Schistocerca gregaria (assembly GCF_023897955.1). Lineage (NCBI taxonomy): Eukaryota > Metazoa > Arthropoda > Insecta > Orthoptera > Acrididae > Schistocerca > Schistocerca gregaria. The sequence goes on along the minus strand of NC_064920.1, from coordinate 1,082,416,200 downwards.
TAAATTGGAACGATCACATAGATAATGTTGTGGGTAAAGTAATCCAAAGACTGCGTTTTATTGGTAGAACACTTAGAAAACGCAACAGATCGACTAACGAGACTGCATACACCACGCTTGTCCGCCCTCTTCTGGAGTATTGCTGTGCGGGAAGGGATTCGCATCAGATAGGACTAACGGAGGACACCGAAAAAAATCTAAAGAAGAGCAGCTCGTTTCGTGTTATCGTGAAATAGGGGAGATGGTGAATTAGGGCGGCAGTCGTTAAAACAAAGAAGTTTTTCGTTGCGGCAGAATCTTCTCGTGATATTTCAGTCACCGACTTCCTCCTCCGATATTTTATTTGCTCCCACCTGCACTGAGAGAAATGTTAATCATGATAAAAGACGAGAAAACAGAGCTCGCAGAGAAAGATTTGAGTGCTCGTTTTTCCCGTGCGCTGTTGGAGAGTGGAATCGTAGAGAAATAGCTTGAAGGTGGTTGGATGAACCCTCTGGCACGCACCTAATTGTGATTTCCAGATTTATGATGTAGATGCAGGGAGAACTCCATTGTCTCCTTCATGTGTGCATGCATTTTTATAGCTGCTCCGCGTTGAGGTTAGAGTCATGTTGCCTTTCGTTGGTCAGGAGAGTATTCCGTAATTTCATATAATACCCAGCAACCCAGTGTAGTATATTTGAATCAGTATTTCAGTCAGTGTGTACCACTTTAAAATGTGCCACTCACACAGCGCAGCTCCTGGCCACTATGATATTATCACTATAGCAGTGGTCACTATAGCACTTGAATCTGGTAGCCGGCCGGAGTGGCCGTGCGGTTCTGGGCGCTACAGTCTGGAGCCGAGCGACCGCTACGGTCGCAGGTTCGAATCCTGCCTCGGGTATGGATGTGTGTCATGTCCTTAGGTTAGTTAGGTTTAATTAGTTCTGAGTTCTAGGCGACTGATGACTTCAGAAGTTAAGTCGCATAGTGCTCAGAGCCAAGCCACTTAATCTGGTAAATTACCAGCTCTTAAACTCTCCTTTTGATACAGAAGGCTAATCTTTTGGGTAATTGTTAACCAGGCTATTTGAAAGCTTAAATTTTAGCTGAACAGTGAAAATAAAAAAAACTGTCCTTCTCAGCCCTAAACATAAATGCGCACTTTTCTTCTAACGAGCAAGTTTTGCGACTTGATAAATGCCACTTTCATACGAAGCTTAGAATTCTTAACTTGTACAAGGAAATTTCTTAGATTTCATTGTTAACGGGAAAGAAATCTGATTCTGAAAATTCCTTTAGTGTTTCAACTCATAATTTACGTAAAGATCAATTTTAGAAATTCGCATTGCTGTTAGAATTCTCTCAGGTTTTTGACCCTTTTAAGTGCCCTTATCGGCAGAAAAACACAAAGGAATATAACTGGCGGATCAGAATACACACAGAATGCTCACTCATGTAGTGTGTGATGATATCGTATATTCGAACATGAAATCGTCTCGGAATACACATTTCAGATGTTTATATGACATTCGAGGTGATATCCAAAAGTTCTCAATGGCCAGGCAATTAAGGTAATGGGCGGAGAAATTTAAAAAATTGAGGGTTATTGAGAGTATTGTAATTCTAGCAGAAACATCAAATGACCGAGAAGAGCAGTTGAACGGAATTCGTAGTGGCTTCAAAAGAGAATATGCGCTGCATGTCAACAGAAGTAAAACAAGTGGAGTAGAATGCAGTCGAATTAAATGAGGCGATGCTGAGGGAATCATATGAGGACGTGAGACACTAAAAGGAATAGATGAGTTTTGCTATTTGGGCAGCAAAATAGCTGACGACGATCGAAGTAGGGAGGATATAAAATGAAGACTTGCGATTGCACAAAAAGCATTGTTGAAAAAGAGAAATTTATTAACATCGAAAATAAGTCTTAGAGACTCTTTGGTTAAGGTATATGTCGGGAGTGTAGACTTGTAAGGAACTGGAACGTGGACGGCGGTAAACAGCGCAAAGAAGAAAAAATATGCTTTCTAAATGTGCTGCTACAGAAGAATGCTGAAGATTAGGTGGGTAGTTCGAATAGCTAATGAGGAGGCCCTGAATCGAATTGGGGAAAGAAAGAATTTATGACAGAACTCGAATAAAAGAAGGAACCCGTTGATAGGGCAGATCCAGAGGCGTCAGGTAATTGTCAGATTGGTAATCGAAGTAAGCTTGGGGGGAGGGGGGAGGGGAAGAATTGAAAAGAGATATCACGGGATGGATAGAGTAAGCAGGGTCAAATGGATTTGGGTTGCAGTAGTTTCTCGGAGATCAGTATCAAACCACATTCAGACTGAAGACAATAACAACAAGATAATTACTCGATATTTTTAATTTACTGGCATTCGAGACGTGCCCATGCAGCCATCTCAACAGCCGAATGTCAGTTCTGACGTTACGAACGTGAGACAACACAACGCCCAATAACCAAGCGGAGAAAAAGTCCGACCCGATTAAGAATCGAACCCGAGCCTCTTAGCAATCCGCGGCGCTGACCGCGTATCTGTCGAGATGGATATCGCCTGACGTTCGCACGTTATTGAACTGCAACTCTTTGTGTGACACAAAGGGTTTAGACGTTTTCCAAGGTTAAAGCAAATCTTTGAACCGACACGCAACTCTTTCAGGTCAGCTATTGCAACCCGCAAATTCACGGATACGTGACAACGAAATAAGCTGTCCAATAACAAAACAAACCACTGAAAGTGAAGCAGCGTACTTGCCTTGCACTTTGTTTCAAGGACGATGTGTGGGGAGGATACACCTGTCATTACTTAAGCGAACGGCAAAGGTGGCTGTTATGGCCCACTTGAGCCAAAATTGGTATAAAACTTTCGTTATTGTGTTGGAATAAAGTATAATTGCATAAAAATTTTACATGAACACTTCTTTTGGCGTAAATATCGAAAAAAGTATATCTAACCAAAATGACACACAGCAAGAAATTATCCAAGAATTACATATCGAGCTGTTCAGAAAACTATCGGGTAGTAAGGATCATATAACAAAATAAAAGTTTTTAAATAAACAAACTGTTTTGTTGTTCACAAACAAATGAATCTGTTATACACTTGAGGTGACAAAAATCAAAGGATAGCGACATACACATATACAGATGGCGGTAGTATCGGGTAAACAAAGTATTAAAGGACAGTGCATTGGCGAGCTGTCATTTGTACGTGGGTGATTCATATGAAAAGGCTTCTGTCGTGATTATCACCCAACGACGGGAATTAACAAACTTTGGGTGCAAGATGATAGTTGGGGTTAGACGCAAGGGACTTTCCATTAGGGAAATCGTTAGCGAAATCAGTATTGCGAGATCCAAAGTGTAAAGAGTGTGCGGAGAATACCACATTTCAGGCATTACCTCTCACCACGGACGATGCAGTGGCGGACGGCCTTCACATAACGACCGAGAGCAGCGGCGTTGTCAGTGCTAACAGACAAGAAACGCTGTGTGATAAAGCGGCAGAAATCAATGTGGGAAGTACGACGAATGTATCCGTTAGGACAATGCGGCGAAATAAGGTGTTAATGGGCTTTGGCAGCAGACGAGTGATGCGAGTGCCTTTCCGAAAAGCACGTCGCCTGCAGCGCCTCTCCTGGGCTTGTGACCATATCATTGGACCCTAGAAGACTGGAAAACCGTGACCTGATCAAATGGGTCCATATTTAAACTGGCAGCAGCTGATGGTAGGATTCGAGTGTGACGCAGGCCCCACGAAGGCATGGAGCCAAGCTGGCAACAAGGCACTGTGCAAGCTGGTGGTGGCTCCATAACGGGCTGCGCTTTGTTTCCATGGAATGGACGTGGTCTTCCGATTATGTTCGGCTGCTTGGACGCTAGTTGCAGCCAATGATGGAGTTTACATTCCCAAAAAAACAATGGAACTTTTGTGGATGACGATGCGCCATATCACCAGATCACAGCTTTTCGCGACTGGTTTAAAGAACATTCTGCACTATTCGAGCGGGTGATTTGGCGACCCAGATCGTCCGACACGAATCAAATCGAAGATTTATGGGACATAATGGAGAGGTCAGTTCGTGCACAAAATTCTGCGCTGGCAACACTTTTGCAATTATAGACGGCTCTAGAGGCAGCCTGGTTTACTATTTCTGTAGGGGACTCGCAACGACTTGTTCAGTCAACGCCACGTCGAGTTGTTGCACTTCACCGGGAAAAACGAGGCCCGACACAATATCAGAAGGTCACCTTGTCACCTCAGGGCATATCAGAAGTACAAGATAATAGAAGAAACAGCTGATTTACGAACAGTTCAACTTTTGGTCGATTGAACATGACACAAGGTATTACGAGGTGCATTCAAGTTCTAAGGCCTCCGATTTTTTTCTAATTAACTACTCACCCGAAATCGATTAAACTGGCGTTACTTCTCGACGTAATCGCCCTGCAGACGAACACATTTTTCACAACGCTGATGCCATGATTCCATGGCAGCGCGGAAGGCTTCTTGAGGAGTCTGTTTTGACCACTGGAAAATCGCTGAGGCAATAGCAGTACAGCTGGTGAATATGCGGCCACGGGGAGTGTCTTTCATTGTTGGAAATAGCCAAAAGTTACTAGGAGCCAGGTCAGGTTAGTAGGGAGCATGAGGAATCACTTCAAAGTTGTTATCACGAAGAAACTCTTGCGTAACGTTAGCTCGATGTGCGGGTGCGTTGTCTTGGTGAAACAGCACACGCGCAGCCCTTCCCGGACGTTTTTGTTGCAGTGCAGGAAGGAATTTGTGCTTCAAAACATTTTCGTATGATGCACCTGTTACCGTAGTGCCCTTTGGAACGCAATGGGTAAGGATTACGCCCTCGCTGTCCCAGAACATGGACACCATCATTTTTTCAGCACTGGCGGTTACCCGAAATTCTTTTGGTGGCGGTGAATCTGTGTGCTTCCATTGAGCTGACTGGCGCTTTGTTTCTGGATTGAAAAATGGCATCCACGTCTCATCCATTGTCACAACCGACGAAAAGAAAGTCTCATTCATGCTGTCGTTGCGCGTCAACATTGCTTGGAAACATGCCACATGGGCAGCCATGTGGTCGTCCGTCAGCATTTTTGGCACCCACCTGGATGACACTTTTCGCAATTTCAGGTCGTCACGCAGGATTTTGTGCACACAACCCACAGAAATACCAACTTTGGAGGCGATCTGTTCAACAGTCATTCGGCGATCCCCCAAAACAATTCTCTCCACTTTCTCAATGATGTCGTCAGACCGGCTTGTGCGAGCCCGAGGTTGTTTCAGTTTGTAGTCACACGATGTTCTGCCTTCATTAAACTGTTGCACCCACGTGCGCACTTTCGACCCATCCATAACTCCATCACCACATGTCTCCTTCAACTGTCGATGAATTTCAATTGGTTTCACACAATGCAAATTCAGAAAACGAATGACTGCACGCTATTCAAGTAAGGGAAACGTCGCCATTTTAAGTATTTAAAACAGGTCTCATTCTCGCCGCTGGCGGTAAAATTCCATCTGCCGTACGGTGCTGCTATCTCTGGGACGTATTAACAATGAACACAGCCTCATTTTAAAACAATACCCATGTTTCTATCTCTTTCCAGTCCGGAGAAAAAAATCGGAGGCCTTAGAACTTGAATGCACCTCGTAAATCTGAGGACTCAGATTTTCAATAAAGCTCTTCTGCGTGCTTCTTCATACTGCTTTTAAAGAAATAGCTACCTGCCAACTTCTGTTCCCTGTTAAATCTGCGAGGCAGCTTTAAATTTTCTGCCAAATCGCAAGGCAACTCTTGGAATTCATTCATAGTTAGCTGCATTAACATATATCTGTCAAGTGTGCTACATGCAGTTATTCTTCATTTTCTGCACATGTTCCTTTGGGAAATCCTTTATGAGATATCACAGATGTCTGCTGTTTGCCTAAAATGATTTTAATGTCCTTCACAGAGTAGTTTTAGGACCAATAAAACAACCGGCAGCAGATCTCTTGATTATTTCACCTTCAAAAACTCTTGAAACCGCTCGTTTCATTGCCATTTTGGAGCACACCCCTCGACCCCCTACAGCAACCTGGGCAGCAGATCCTAAAAACAAAAAACAAAAAAAACAAAAAATTCGTGTTATGGCTCATACTACCCGACTTGGGTATGGCCCACACTACTCCGCTGACACTGTTCACTAAAACATGGCGGAAAGAGAAACAAGAATGAGTGAACGGAATATCATTACTACGATACAATCTACATCAGACTGCTTAAATTTAATACTATTATGATAATGTTAGTTCTTAATTTCAAGTCGCAGGTTCGAATCCTGCCTCGGGCATGGGTGTGTATGGTGTCCTTAGGTTAGTTAGGTTTAGGTAGTTCTAAGTTCTAGGAGACTGATGACCTCAGAAGTTAAGTCCCATAGTGCTCAGAGCCATTTGAAACATCTTAATTTCAAATGTATAAAACGGAGCTGAAAATTACACCAGTCACCAGCTTCGACACTTAGAAACAAATAAAACAATCTTATGATAACGAACTCAACACCTATTTTATTCAAATTGTAGTAAATGACAGATTGAAGTCTGAGCCCTATTTCAAGCTCTGCATGCGGTCCGTTGGTTTGTGGCAAACGCTAAGTGACTTACAGTTCCTGCTGGCCCGTACTAACGGCCGTTCCACTACTTCAACGTTTGCACGAAAAAGTAACGTTAGCACTTCATAGTTACCAGATTTCGACTACGCTTCCGCGTGTTTCTATGCTCTGCTCGCTGTTTAGTATTCTATTTACGATATTAGATGCGAAATCCCGTGATCCAACAGCTACTAATCCAACTTTTAGCGCAACTTATATCTTCTGAGCAGGTGTCCATAAATTCTCGTATCTTCGTTCTTGGAGTGAGGCGATCACTTTCCACGTGACGACGCGAAGTTACGCTACTCCAGACTCAGTCAACGAAGATTTTAATCGTTCGTTTTCTGGAGCCACACGCGTGTCGCAAATAAGCTACTGCCCATTAAAGTTGCTACACCACGAAGATGACGTGCTACAGATGTGAAATTTAAACGACAAGAGAGAAGATGCTGTGATATACAAATGATTAGCTTTTCAGAGCATTTATACAACGTGCTGACATGAAGAAAGTTTCCAACCGATTTCTCATACACAAACAGCAGTAGATTGGCGTTGCCTGGTGAATCGATGTTGTGACGCCTCGTGTAAGGAGGAGAAATGTGTACCAGCACGTCTCCGACTTTTATAAAGGTAGCGATAGCGGTTTATCGTATCGCGACATTGCTGCTCGCGTTGGTCGAGATCCAATGACTGTTAGTAGAATATGGAATCGGCGGGTTCAGGAGGGTAGTACGGAACGCCCTGCTGGATCCCAACGGCCCCTTGTCACTAGCAGTCGAGATGACAGGCATCTTATCCGCATGGCTGTAACAGATCGTGCAGCAACGTCTCGATCCCTGAGTCAACAGACGGGGACGTTTGCAAGACAACAACCACTTGCACGAACAGTTCGACGACGTTTGCAGCAGCATGGAGTATCAGGTCGGAGACCTTGGCAGCGGTTACCCTTGACGCTGCATCACAGACAGGAGCGCCTGCGATGGTGTTCTCAACGACGAACCTGGGTGCACGAATGGCAAAACTCATTATTTCGGATGAAACCAGCTTCTGTTTACAGCATCATGATGGTCGCATCCGTGTTTGGCGACATCGCGGTGAACGCACGTTGGAAGCGTGTATTCATCATCGCCATACTGGGGTATCGCCCGAAGTGATGGTATGGGGTGCCATTGATTACACGTCTCGGTCACATTTTGTTCGCAATGACGGCACTTTGAACAGTGGACGTTACATTTCAAATGTGTTACGACCCGTGACTCTACCTTTCATTCGATCCCTGTTAAACCCTACATTTCAGTAGGATAATGCACGACCGCATGTTGCAGGTCCTGTAAGGGCCTTTCTGGATACAGAAAATGTTCGACTGCTGACCTGGCCAGCACATATTCCAGATCTCTCACCAACTGAAAACGTCTGGTCAATGGTGGCTGAGCAACTGGCTCGCCACAACATGCCTGTCACTACTCTTGATGAACTGTGGTATCGTGTTGAAGCTGCATGGTCAGCTGTACCTGTACACACCATCCAAGCTCTGTTTGAGTCAATGCCCAGGCGTATCAAGGCCGTTATTACAGCCAGAGGTGGTTGTTCTGGGTACTGATTTCTCAGGATCTATGCACCCAAATTGTGTGAAAATGTAATCACATGTCAGTTCTAGTATAATATATTAGTCCAATGAACACCCGTTTTATCATCTGCATTTCTTCTTGGTGTAGCCATTTTAATGGCCAGTAGTGTAGCTCAGAGGCACATCAACTAAATGTCTCGGTGAAGCACGTTTTGCATCTTACGTAATATCGGTGGGGTGCATCTAGAAAACAGCGTCCGCAGACCACGTGCTTCGCGCTGATTGGTGAAAGTCTCGGCGGCCAGTTGCAGGAAGCAGCGAGCGCCCTATGACGTAATCCGCTCTGCGATCTTCCTTGGTGTCGGCTCGGTCACACCCTCTGCGTAGTTTCGTAATACTCAGTCCGCCACGCAGACAGCGAAGAAATTTTACGGGAGCAGTAAATGTCTCAACTGCATGCGAGAAACTAATTTTTACAGTCTGAATAGAGTACATGTGCAATGCAAGTGGAGCAATTATCAACGTGAAAACAGTTCACCAGCAATACATTGAGGAGACAGAAGTAATGGGATACCTCCTAATATGGTGTTAGACCTCCTTTTTGCTGGTGTAGTGCAGCAACTCGACGTGCATGGACTCAACAAGTCATTGGAAGTCCGCTGCAGAAATATTCGGCCATGCTACCTCTATAGCTGTCCATAACTGCAAAAGTGTCCCAGTGCAGGATTTTCTGCACGAACTGACCTCTCGATCATGTCCCATAAATGTTAGATGGGATTCATACTGGACGATTTGGGTACTGTAGTCATTCGCCTGTATTTTCCAGAATGTTCTTACAACCTATCACGAAAAATTGTGGCCACTGACATGACGCATTGTCATTCATAAAAATTCCATCGTTGTTTGGGAATGTGCTGTCCATGACTGGCTGCAAATGGTCCCCAAGTAGCGGAACATAACCAGAGGATGCAGTGCATTCCAAGTAAACACAGCCAATACCACTGAGGAGCAACCACCAGCTTACACACTGCCTTGTTGGCAACTTGGGTCCATGGCTCCGTGGGTTCTGTACCACACTTGAACCCTACCGTCAGCTCACACCAAATGAAATCGGGACCCATCTGACCAGGCGACGGTCTTACAGTAGTCTAGGGTCCAACAGATATGGTCACGAGCCCCAGAGTGGCGATGTCGTGCCGTCAGCAAAGGCACTCGCGTCGGTCGTCTGCTGACACAGCACGTGAAAGCCAGATTTCGCCGCACTGTCCTAACAGGTAAACTCATCGTACGTCTCACGTTGATTTCTGCCGTCATTTCAGGCTGTGTTGCTTGTCTGTTAGCACTGACAGCTCTACGCAAACTGGCCTAGCGGTTCTGGGCGCTACAGTCTGAAACCGCGCGACCGGTACGGTCGCAGGTTCGAATCCTGCCTCGGGCATGGATGTGTGTCATGTCCTTAGGTTAGTTAGGTTTAAGTAGTTCAAAGATCTAGGGGACTGATGGCCTCAGATGTTAAGTCCCATAGTGCTCAGAGCTATTTGAACCATTTTTCTACGCAAACGCCGCTCCTCTCGGTCATCAAATTGAAACGTCCCCTTAGAAAATTTATACAAGACTGTGCTTAGACTGACACACAATATTTTTTAGCGCAACGCAATCTGACTTCCAAAAATCCCTACGAAAGAATGGCCCTGACTAACATTAACCTATGGGTTTCACATATGACTTACCTCACAAAAATCTTGGTTACTCGAACTACTGCAATACAGCGAGCACCACTACTGCCAGCTAAATAAAAGATTCAAACTACGGAAGTCACTAACTACTGATAGGCACAGTTAGCAAATGAAAGATTTTAATAGAGAACAAACAATGTATTTACCTTTATAGTCATTATATATATATACACTCCTGGAAATGGAAAAAAGAACACATTGACACCGGTGTGTCAGACCCACCATACTTGCTCCGGACACTGCGAGAGGGCTGTACAAGCAATGATCACACGCACGACACAGCGGACACACCAGGAACCGCGGTGTTGGCCGTCGAATGGCGCTAGCTGCGCAGCATTTGTGCACCGCCGCCGTCAGTGTCAGCCAGTTTGCCGTGGCATACGGAGCTCCATCGCAGTCTTTAACACTGGTAGCATGCCGCGACAGCGTGGACGTGAACCGTATGTGCAGTTGACGGACTTTGAGCGAGGGCGTATAGTGGGCATGCGGGAGGCCGGGTGGACGTACCGCCGAATTGCTCAACACATGGGGCGTGGGGTCTCCACAGTACATCGATGTTGTCGCCAGTGGTCGGCGGAAGGTGCACGTGCCCGTCGACCTGGGACCGGACCGTACCGATGCACGGATGCACGCCAAGACCGTAGGATCCTACGCAGCGCCGTAGGGGACTGCACCGCCACTTCCCAGCAAATTAGGGACACTGTTGCTCCTGGGGTATCGGTGAGGACCATTCGCAACCGTCTCCATGAAGCTGGGCTACGGTCCCGCACAACGTTAGGCCGTCTTCCGCTCACGCCCCAACATCGTGCAGCCCGCCTCCAGTGGTGTCGCGACAGGCGTGAATGGAGGGACGAACGGAGACGTGTCGTCTTCAGCGATGAGAGTCGCTTCTGCCTTGGTGCCAATGATGGTCGTATACGTGTTTGGAGCCGTGCAGGTGAGCGCCACAATCAGGACTGCATACGACCGAGGCACACAGGGCCAACACCCGGCATCTTGGTGTGGGGAGCGATCTCCTACACTGGCCGTACACCTCTGGTGATCGTCGAGCGGACACCGAATAGTGCACGGTACATCCAAACCTTCATCGAACCTATCGTTCTACCATTCCTAGACCGGCAAGGGAACTTGCTGTTCCAACAGGTCAATGCACGTCCGCATGTATCCCGTGCCACCCAACGTGCTCTAGAAGGTGTAAGTCAACTACCCTGGCCAGCAAGATCTCCGGATCTGTCCCCCATTGAGCATGTTTGGGACTGGATGAAGCGTCGTCTCACGCGGTCTGCACGACCAGCACCAATGCTGGTCCAACTGAGGCGCCAGGTGGAAATGGCATGGCAAGCCGTTCCACAGGACTACATCCAGCATCTCTACGATCGTCTCCATGGGAGAATAGCAGCCTGCATTGCTGCGAAAGGTGGATATACACTGTACTAGAGCCGACATTGTGCATGCTCTGTTGCCTGTATCTATGTGCCTGTGGTTCTGTCAGTGTGATCATGTGATGTATCTGACCCCAGGAATGTGTCAATAAAGTTTCCCCTTCCTGGGACAATGAATTCACGGTGTTCTTATTTCAATTTCCAGGAGTGTATATATATATATATATATATATATATATATATATATATATATATATATATATATATATTTCAAAACTCCGCCATCTCTCTCCTTACGTCCACCACTGTTGGCGGCTCACCTCTAACTGCGCAACGCTACGCGCTGTTAGCATCCAGCTGCCGCTGCCCGACACTACAGTGGCAGACAACAATGCAAACTAGCCACAGACCGCGCACAGCACAGCCAATGATTTTTCATACAGAGCGCTATGTGGCGTTACCAATAAGAAAACCGAAACAGCCTACTTACAAAATAAAGGCAAACAAAGCAACAGGGGCTGTGTTCCTGGACATCGAAAATGCTTTCGACCGTCTATGGCACAACGACCTCATTCGCAAACTCAGCGACGCGGGGTTCCCCGACGGGCTGCTGCGTCTCATACCTCACAGACAGGAGATTCAATACTGACGTGCAGGGAAAACAATCAACACGACACGGTATACACGCGGGAGTAACCCTGCGAAGCAACCTAGGGCCCCTACCGTTTAACCTCTACATAAACGACCTCCCAACCACACACAACGCAACGATGGCAATCTACGTGGATGACACAGCCATCCTTGCGCAAGATTGGAAACCATCAAACATTACGTCACGCCTACAGACTGCACTCAGAGTGGCTGAGCCTTGGTTGGAGAAATGGCGTGTTAGAGTAAACGTCGACAAGTGCGAAGGCGTTCTGTTCACTAGAAGACTGAAGCAACTGCGCAAACACCGCTGCTGCAGATCAATAACTGTACATGCACGTCCAATACGTTTCCGCGAGAAAGTCAAATACTTCGGCGTCTGGCTGGATCGGAAATTACTCTGGGGGGACCACATACAACACATAACCAACGGAGCAAGCGCAAGGATCAAACAGCTGTACCCTATGCTCAACAGGCGTAGCACACTGAACAGGAGGGTGTCAAGGTCCATGTACATGACCCTTATTCGACCCCTGGTGACGTACGCAACCCCTGTCTGGGGATACGCTGCGCCCACACGCCTGCGCCGTCTGCAGATCGTACAGAACAAAGTAATGCTCCACGATACACACGCATCGCGGACCTTCTCCGGGAATACCGATTTGAGACTCTCGCGGAGATAATCCACAAACTCACCACAAGACTATACAGAAACTCCAGACTCTCGCAGAACCCGTTTATTCTGAATCTGAGGAATTACGACCACAATCATAGATGGAAACATACTTGTAAGGACCTAACATCTATGGCGAAGTACAAGCAAACACAACGGTGCAGGTGAGCCCCTGTTAATCAGCCACCATTACTGGATATCCAGTTGGAACACACTTGCCGAATAACAGGCACCACGCAGGGAAGCCGTACCATACACTGCATGCAGACAAGCTCCACCCCCCCCCCCCCCCCCCCGACACAGTGAGATGATCTATGGCCGATCTCCCACTAATATATAGCGATCCTGATTGTTCCAGGAATGCAGCGGCTGCAGTAAATTCGTACACATCGCCATCGCTTGCCACGGTAATGATGCCTGATACTCATACTAACAAAGCCAACCTTGCATGAACTATCACAGCTATTAAACCACTACTGCTCTTACTACCCATCCCACTGTCACAGAGGTTTTTCACCCATGAAACGAGCCTTGCTGCTCTTTAAATTGCTACCCTCATTCGCGTTTCGTCCACTATCTATCACCTGTTGGACTGTGTTAATGCGTAGTGTTACCCAGACGCACGGACATCACAGCCCAGTAGCCTGTGATGCACCTATTAGATAACTAACATGTTGACGGAGGTGACAGCAGAACTTTTGATTTGGTCAACACGTTGGTAACGGCGTGGAGGAGCCCCGTCTCTATTTTTGGTGAGACGTAATGTCTGAAATTTGGTATTCTCTGCACACTCTTGATGCTGTGGATCCCGGACTACTGAATCCCCTAATGATTTCCGAAAGGAAAGTCCCAAGTGTCTAACTCCAACTCCCATTCCATGTTCTAAGTCTGCTGATTCTTTTCTGAACTCGGCAGGATCGACAGCACACAATCTTATAATGCACTTGATTAAATCTAGTAAATCGTTTATATATACTCTACTGGCCATTAAAACTGCTACACAACGAAAATGACGTGCCACAGAAGCGAAATTTAACCGACAGGAAGAAGATGCTGTGATATTCAAATGATTAGTTTTTCAGAGCATCCACACAAGGTTGGCGCCGATGGCGACACCTACAACGTGCTGACATGAGAAAAGTTTCCAACCGATTTCTCTTACACAAACAGTAGTTGACCGGCGTTGCCTGTGATGCCTCGTGTAAGGAGGAGAAATGCGTACCATCACGTTTCCGACTTTAATAAAGGTCGGATTGCAGTCTATCGCGATTGCGGTTTATCGTAACGCGACATTGCTGCTCGCGCTGGTCGAGGTCCGATGACTGTTAGCAGAATATGGAATCGTTGGGTTCAAATGGCTCTGAGCACTATGGGACTCAACTGCTGTGGTCATTAGTCCCCTAGAACTTAGAACTACTTAAACCTAACTAACTTAGGGACATCACACACATCCATGCCCGAGGCAGGATTCGAACCTGCGACCGTAGCAGTCGCACGGTTCCGGATTGGGCGCCTAGAACCTCGAGACCACCGCGGCCGGCCAGGAATCGATGGGTTCAGGAGGGTAACACGTAACGCCGTGCTGGATCCCAACGGCCTCGTATCACTAGCAGTCGAGATGACAGGCATCTTATCCGCAAGGCTGTAACGGATCGTACAGCCACGTCTCGATGCCTGAGTCAACTGATGGGGACGTTTGCAAAACAGCCATCTGCACGAACAGTTCGACGACGTTTGCAGAAGCACCGACTATCAGCTCGGAGACCATGGCTGCGGTTACCCTCGACGCTGCATCACAGACAGGAGCGCCTGCGATGGTGTTCTCAACGACGAACCTGGGTGCACTAATGGCCAAACTCATTATTTCGGATGAATCCAGGTTCTGTTTACAGCATCATGATGGTCGCATCCGTGCTTGGCGACATGGCGGTGAACGCACATTGGAAGCGTGTATTCGTCATCTGGCGTATCACCCGGCGTGATGGTATGGGGTGCCATTGGTTACACGTCTCGGTCACCTCTTGTTCGCACTGACGTCACTTTGAACAGTGGACGTTACATTTCAGATGTGTTACGATTCGTGACTCTACCTTTCATTCGATCCCTGCGAAACTCTACATTTCAGCAGGATAATGCACGACCGCATGTTGCAGGTCCTGTAAGGGCCTTTCTGGATACAGAAAATGTTCGACTGCTGCCCTGGCCAGCACATTCTCCAGATCTCTCACCAATTGTAAACGTCTGGTCGATGGTGGCCGAGCAACTGGCTCGTCACAATACGCCAGTCACTACTCTTGATGAACTGTGGTATCGTTTTGAAGCTGCATGGGCAGCTGTACCTGTACACGCCATCCAAGCTCTGTTTGAGTCAATGCCCTGGCGTATCAAGGCCGTTATTGCAGCCAGAGGTGGTTGTTTTGGGTACTGATTTCTCAGGATCTATGCACCCAAATTGCGTGAAAATGTAATCTGATGTCAGTTCTAGTATAATATATTTTCCCAATGAATACCCGTTGATCATCTGCATTTCTTCTTGGTGTAGCAATTTTAATGGCCAGTAGTATATATTGAGGAAATTGGAGATTCTATTTCTCATCTTTGGGCACTCGTCGTTTTTTTCTGTGAAACATTCGTCTTCCAGTTCTATTATCCAAATATTCCAAGAGCCAATCACATTTTTCCAAAGATGCTCTGTACGATCGTGTCTTGATTAGTAATAGATGATGCAGTAGCTTCGAAAGCCTTTCGGAAACCATTCCCATGAGTAATACATCATCTGACTGTCTTCAGAACTAGTTCAGACAGTGGCAAACACCGAAATGATGCGAGCACGGTTCTCGTATGCTGTACCCAGGACGCTCTTGATTGAAGGTTGTGGCGACTGACAACCGCTGTTCTTCTCCCGCGTGCCTCGCTCCCGTTCCAGGGGAGGCTATCTTGGTCACACCAGATCAATAGATAATGGCGCTCGTCGAGTGTGCACGCTGCGGAAGAGACGGGCCACGTTCGTAGCACGTGTACAGTCGAATCGATCTATCATCTACGACGTGTCAGGCTGCAGGAAAATTATAAGAGTGTTATGCCATCATGGTCTCCATACAACATAACAGCCGTACAGCCTGCAGATACTCTATGTAAACAAAAGTCTGTAATGACACTACTGTGTGTTATGTACACGCCATCGGGCTGTTCATCCGAGGGTGCAAAAATTCAGTTATAGACAGCACACACACCTAATGATCTGGGGAAATAGAGGAGACGACGATTAGCATCAGTTATGCTGACACATATGGAAAGTGAACGCATACGGAAAGGAAACTTAGAATCTGTTATATGACGGTCAGTTTGGATTTAGGAAAGGCATTAGAGTTAAGAAAAAATAAGAAATTTTTACAGGATCGTTCGACCTAGAAAAAAGCGTTCCATAATGCAAAATGGTGCGAGATGTCCGCAAGAATCAGAAAACTAGGTGTTAGCTGTAGGGACAGACGGGTAATAAAGCCTGTACGAGGATCGAGAGGTAACAATAAGAACGGAAGGGCAGAAACGAAGAGCTTGAATTAGGAAGGGTCTAAGACAGGGAGGCAGTCTTTTCTTCTCCCCTACTGTTCAATCATTACGCCCAAGAAGCAATGACGGAAATAGGATACATCTCAAGGAGCGGGATTAAAATTCAAGGTGCATGGATATTAATTATGAGATACGCTGACGTCACTGCTATCCTCACTGAAAGCCGGGACGAACTACGCAGTGCAATGAGCAGTCTACTGGGCAGAGAAAATGTACACAGAGTAAACTAAAGAAAGACGACAGTAATGGTTAATAGCAGAAAAGGGATTAACATCGAAATTGAGATATTAAAATTTCATTTCCTGTATTGTTGGCACAGTTTAACGGGTGGTATTGGAAAGAGCATTGTCGTGTTGCAACAAAACACCTGAACTCGTAAAGCGCCGGCCGGAGTGACCGAGCGGTTCTGGGCGCTTCAGTCAGGAACCGCGCTACCGCTACGGTCGCAGGTTCGAATGCTGCCTCGGGCATGGATGTGTGTGTCGTCCTTAAGTTAGTTACGTTTAAGTAGTTCTAAGTTCTAGGGGACTGATGACCTCAGATATGAAGTCTCATAGTGCTCAGAGCCATTTGAACTTCTTTTTTTTTGCTGATTGCTGATTTTTTTTTATAGAATGCTATTTATTAATTTTTCGTGAAGTGGGCCGCCTCCGTAACCGAAGGTTAGAGCGTGGAAGGTCCCGGGTTCGATTCCCGGCACCTCCTCAGGTTTCTCTGAAGCAGGGAGGTCTATCATGGGGTCCAGTCAGCACTTGTGAGGCCAAATGAGACGCAGCTTGAATAAACAAGCAGCTTTTTTTATGGCAGTTTACTAATACCCAGCGTCACCCGTTCAGATCCGGTCCAACTGTCTCGGTGGACAAGTGAGAGGAGACTCAAAGCAACAGCTGAATACCAGCCGAGCATAGCACGTTGACGGTGTGGCGGTGGAGCTCTAAGTTCCGTGCCACTCTTCGACGGTGGAAGTACAGAGGAGGGGTGCAGCAAGGCGACAACTCCATGGTCAATGAAAAAAGTGGCTGGACGAGAACAGGCCATTGCTAGTGACTGTACGAAAACGGACAGAAAAACGTGGTCGTATTGGGCCTATAGTCAGTCATAGCCTCTCTTGAGCGGAGAGGCGTGAAGACTCCACCTGAGAACTTTATTCTGTAGGCGCTGGAGCGTCAGCATCCGGGACTTACTAACCGTGGCCCACGCAGAGGAACCATATGTTAGTGAGGGTAGGACAACAGAGTGATACAGCCGGAGCTTGGTATCTAAATTCAGCTCTCGGCTGGAGAAGAGCGGGTACAAAGCCTTTGTCAACTTTGACCCTTTAGGGGTGACGTATTCTAGGTGGCGGTTGAAGAAAAGTTTCTTATCTAACCAGACCCTGAGATACGTGGTCGCTTGGGTCCACGGGACCCGGACGCCCCCGACTGAGATGTTGTTGTGGCGTATAGGGCACCGTTTAGTGAAATACACAACCATGATTTTGGCGGCATTGAGGGCCATTTTATTCGAGCGACACCAGGTGACTGTCGAGTCCATTTGCCTTTGGAGGCGAGCAATGAGTTGATCAGGATTGCAGCCGGTCGTATAAAGCGCCGTGTCATGGGCGTATTGCGCCAAATGGCAGTGACAAATGACGGGCATGTCATTGACATAGATATTAAAAAGAAGAGGGGACAGCACTAGATGTGGCGTACACTGGAGCGCTTTCCCGATGAGCGACGAGGAAGTCCTCTGGTGAAGGAAATCATCCACGGTCTTAACGTAGATGTCAGGGATGGGTGTTTGCGTCAGCATCTTATACAACAGGTTGTCCAGGCAAATCTTATCAAAAGCATTCTGCACATCCAAGAAGACCGCTGCCGTCGACATGCTGGAATTAAAACCCTTGCTCATGAGCTCCGTGATCCGGAAAACTTGAAGTTCAGCGCTAAGGTGGGAGGCAAAACATGCAGCGGTATCATCAGGATTCATATGCTGGCAGCGGTCGGAACAGGCTTAAGGCCTAATCCCTGAGACATGTTCACTTAATTTTTGCGAAGAGCGCGATTCCTTGCTGGATCTTTTCGTTTCAGGTTTTCATATTTTTTTGTGGGATCTAAAGTTTAAAAACCTCTCTCACACCGGCCTGATTTACGAGCTTCACTGCTCAGCATAGTCGATCTCCTGAAAACATTTGTAATAATTATTAACTTTCGGTGATCATATGGGGAAGACCGGAGATCTGCTGGTAAGACCGTGTTATCCTATTTATTTGAAGTAATAAACTGGATAGCTTGAGCATACAAAACGGCAGGTTCGTCCACTGTAAATCAGACGTTCCCCACTGATCCCGTGCAACACAGCGTAGTAAGCAGACACTGTCAGTAATAATCAGTTAAATAATACGCGAACACACTTACTTTACTTTAGTTCGCGTATTAAATTCCTTCTCGTACAGAATCTCATCAAGA
Source organism: Schistocerca gregaria (assembly GCF_023897955.1). Classification (NCBI taxonomy): domain Eukaryota; kingdom Metazoa; phylum Arthropoda; class Insecta; order Orthoptera; family Acrididae; genus Schistocerca; species Schistocerca gregaria. Next base: position 1,082,397,540 of record NC_064920.1, on the reverse strand, counting down.
CGGCGACTAACTCAACAATACATACATATACATCCTCCTTCTTTCACGACTAATCGGCAAGCATTACTTCATTCTTTTCATGACAGAAAACATAGATAGCAGAGAAGCTATTCCATCGTGTAAATGGACGCTCCAAGGAATAATTGGGCTTGAAACTACTTTGCATTGATAATCGGTAAGATAAGAAGGGATATTTCGAGATATGTACTGAGTTATATAATTTATAAAATTTCTGGAAATATCGCAGAGAGACCGCTGCAAGAGACATTACAAGGTTGGCAGTGCTTTAGAGTTCCACTCCTGCAATCTTGTATTGGTTCTATCCAGAACTCCATTGTCTTCGACTTGGAAACGACGCAAAACTACCTCACGCGACAACCACCGATGCGGCGATTCAGCAGTCAGCTGCGGTTAACACCGTCTAGCCGATGCTTTATTGTATCGCAATACATTACGGACAACGCTGAGTGCTGAACCAACACTAACAGCCAAAATACCAGCTATTTTGTTTAAAGTATTACGGCTATTTCCTTTCAGAAGCTGTTCCACTGAGGGGATGTTTCCCGCTTGTCATCTTGCAGTGTGTCTGGAACGTGTACGGAACGTATTTCCACGGAAGATACGGCAACTCTTAAACTTTCTACACCATCACTAGAGTTGCACACAAATCTCCGAACTCTGCTTTCGTCCTGGGATGCATTTCCACCGGTTTAACAGATTCACTAGCTAAACAAACGTTATCACGGGACGATGCTCCAACGCGGTGAAGTCGACATTGAGATGGCCATCTTTGCACAGATACATCTTCCTTCTCAGTGATGCATCAACGGGCTGCCAACTGTTGGGCATTTCTCGACACATGAGGATAACTCCTGTAAACCGCAAAATCGATAGAACAGGCATTTTATTATATTTTTAAGATTTTCATTTTAAGTCTTCTCGTACGCGGAAGTTGGTTTCGTCTGTGTATTGTGACACAGACATAGCGTGCACTCTATTGCTGCTACTATTTAGGTTTTCCGATTAAGTTCCCTCGTTAATAAAAAGAACAATTACCCTTATTTAGTGGTTCTGTTTCACGAGTTATGTACTTTTTCTTCTTTATTATATCTGTCTTATCCCAAGTTTCAGCTGGAGGCTCTCCATCGTGTCCTGTTCTGAGCATCTTCCTTCATCTGTATGTGTGTTCGTCTTCTTCTAACGTCTTCCCTCATTTAAATTCTCTTCCTACCTCTTCCTCTCATTCGTCCCACTTTTCCCTCTATAATTCTTTGGTGCATGCATTATTCCTATGCAGTACACGTCCCAGCCCACTTCTTGCTTCCCCCGTTTTATTCATTAATTCCTCATTTTGAAGTCTCTCAACCCACACTCTTCTCAACAGCCACGTTTCAGAAACCTCTAAATATATTTCATCTTTATTTTTAATTGTCCTTGGTTCGCTGCTGTATAACTCTACACTCCAGACATAGCATGTAACACTGCTTTTTCTCAGCTTCATTGGAATTCTTCACCTTCTCAAATGCTCTCCTTCCCATAGATATCCTCCTCCTTATTTCTTCTGTGCAGATTCTGTTCTATTTCTATGTTAACTGAAGCTTACTTCCTGGTTGTCCTCATCTTTTGTCTTTCCTATATTTGTCTTCATTCCACAGTCCTTGCCCTTTCTTGCAATACGATTCATCATTTTTCTGCAGCTCCTCTTCTGATTCCGATAGCAGTGCTTGATCATCCGCGTATTTACCTTTTCTCCTCCAATTACGATGCCTCTTGCATCATCTGTGGCCTTACCTATCAGTTGTCCTGCATGTATATTGACCAGCTTCGGTATCGGTAAGCATCCTTGCTCTACACCCAACGCTCATCTCTTCTGTCTCCTCATTTCCCATTCTGTCACTTATTGCATTGTGCACAACTCCTGTATTAAACTACTATGTTTCAGTCTACACCAACATCGTTCAAAATTCTCAGCAGTATATTCGAGTTGACTCTATTGAAAGTCATATTCCAGTCAATAGATCAAATTTACAACTCATTGTTCATTTCTGCCATCCTTTCTCCAATCAATCTCAGACTACGTATGGAACCCCTTGTTCCTTTACTCTTTCAGAACTCTAACAGATTTTCCCCAGTATTTTCCTCAAATTTCTTACTATTTCTCCTTAATGTGACTCTCATTCAAGCTTTTGTCACGTGACTGATGGTACTATTTGTGTCATAGTCTTTGCATCCTTTACTGTTGCAGTTTTTAGGTAAAGCTACTATAAAGGTATTAAGTAGATGTTGAGGCCAAATTCCTGTATCATTAATTCAGTTTACTACCACAGTCAACCTAGGTATTGAATTTGGATCTGAGACTTCCAGTGTCTCAAAGATAAAAAAAAAAAAGGTTCAAATGGCTCTGAGCACTATGGGACTTAACTTCTGAGGTCATCAATTCCCTAGAACTACTTAAACCTAACTAACCTAAGGACATCACACACATTCATGCCCGAGGCAGGATTCGAACTTGCGACCGTAGCGGTCGCGCGGTTCCAGACTGTAGCGCCTAGAACCGCTCGGCCACTCCGGCCGGCTCCAGAGTCTCAGTTTAAAAATGAATGTCATGTGGTACCAGCCTCGAGCAAGCGGCTTGCGTGGTACTCAATCACAGACCAAGGCCTTCTTTCCCCAGAGCCCCTGAATTGCTTTCTCCAACCCCCATTTCAGTATTTTAGGGTCTCGGTCTTCTTCATCGTATTCCCCTTCACCTTCCAAACCCAACCTGCTGTTCTCCACCAGAACACCATATAATTCTTCCACATAATCCATCCAATGTTTCTTCTCCTCTTGTATACATACTGCTTATTTAACATTCCATGTTTGCTTGCTTTCCTTACTTCTCATCTTGTTACGGATTTCACTGTTATGCATATTTCTTCAAATTTTCCTTTTTTCCAAATCTTCTATTTGCTGACATTGTTTCCTCCCCCAAGCCACTGTAGCCTGATCAGTTAAATTCCTTAGTTCAATTTTCAGTTTATTTGCACTGTCTTCTACCTTCCGCCGAATTTTTGTTTTTCAATTTCTTGCACCCATCTGTTTTATGCAACATAGTTCCTATTATCCGCACTGTCTTATTTCTTATTCCTTTCATCTCTCGGGTGTACTAATGGATCGTTATTTCAAAAGATGTTTCTGGTACCATACTAACAGACACCAACCGGCAGAGCAGTTACCATAGCACACAGTTCGTCGTTCAAGATGCCGTCGCAAGCTGTTCTACAAATATAAACACACGGGGCGTGTCATGAGAGGCTGATCTGTTGATACAAAGAGCTGCAGGCCGAAAATAATCCTGGCTGACACACAAGGGAACCGGTGTTGAAAGTCTGCTTCCTTGTTTATGTGCTGTGACGTGCGGGTCGCCTCACATTTACTCGCTATATGCGGAGGCGCTATTCCGTTGTCCGTGGCAGGTCACTGCAAAAACTTAAGCAGGAGCGATTTTGTTTTTACTCTGTAGCTTTCTCACTGCAGTGCAGTGTCTGTGGAATCGGAGACCACTGGAGTGACTCTTAGCGACTGAAGCATACCGGTCAGTCCCGATTGCGTCCTGTTGCGAGACTGACGGCTACAGCTACAGTCGAAATCCGCGGCCTGCGTGGGCACTTCACGACAGAGGTTACTTTGTACGGTTCTTTTGATTTTCTGTTTGATTCTCAAATGTGTTGAGGTATAAGTAATTATACGCCTCCACATCATCTTCACCTCTCTTATCTTGTAAGTACGGCGCAAGCCACTGAGTCGTCGAGCATCTATGCAGAATTAGATATTTTTAATTTAGGTATGAGTGCTCCTCGAATAAAACCAATGTAGCACGGTTCTGGCCTTACGGCAGGGTCATTGAGTCGAGATCGCCGTCGGGGAAGACACGGAGCATGATGCGATGCAGCTGGTCCGCAATAACGTTCACGCAGTCCACAACCGTCACGGAACTTTCGGTTACCACCATTCGGTTACCACCGCAGGCCCCATGGGAGCCCAGGTGAACGTCCCCTGTAGCACAGTCGTCCGCTTCGAGAATCTTTTCGTCTTGGTGACGGTGTATACGGATACCAACCACCAACCTGGTGTAACAAGAAACACGATTCATCCGACTAGGTGATCCGTTTACACTGATCCACGGTCCAGTCTCCATGGTACCGAGCCCACTTCAGCCGTAATTTAAGACGTCGTGGGGTAAACGTGGGGAATACGTAGGGGTGGCCTACTACAGAGTCCCGTGTTCAACGATGCGCGCCGAAAGGTGCGCTGCGAAACACTTACCCCTACACCAGCATTGTCAGATCTGACAGCACAGTTTCCAATTCGTGGGGAATTCCCCAAACTGTGGGCAATTTCAGTTCGATTAGGGGTTTTGTGGGGATTGGCACTGTGTGGGAGTGTGCGTGTAATTTAACGTTTTACTGTTTATTAATATATCGTAGTTATTACATCAATGATCTGATTGTTGGTGAGTTTGTTGCTGGTGTTGATTCTAATGATTTTCAAGACTTTAAGCTCAGAATAAGTTTCACAGAGAAGATATCGAGCAATATCATATAAACATAGCAGATAACTCTCTTATGTACAGATATTAAGTTAGCAAGACTGAACGTACCAATGGCTGAGCACATACGAGGGAAAACTGTTGTGCTTATGCATTGAGCAAAGCATCACGCCATATAAAAACATTTTTGTGGCGTTTCGAGTTACTTGAATTTCTGTTTTTGCTTGTAAATACACTCCTGGAAATGGAAAAAAGAACACATTGACACCGGTGTGTCAGACCCACCATACTTGCTCCGGACACTGCGAGAGGGCTGTACAAGCAATGATCACACGCACGGCACAGCGGACACACCAGGAACCGCGGTGTTGGCCGTCGAATGGCGCTAGCTGCGCAGCATTTGTGCACCGCCGCCGTCAGTGTCAGCCAGTTTACCGTGGCATACGGAGCTCCATCGCAGTCTTTAACACTGGTAGCATGCCGCGACAGCGTGGACGTGAACCGTATGTGCAGTTGACGGACTTTGAGCGAAGGCGTATAGTGGGCATGTGGGAGGCCGGGTGGACGTACCGCCGAATTGCTCAACACGTGGGGCGTGAGGTCTCCACAGTACATCGATGTTGTCGCCAGTGGTCGGCGGAAGGTGCACGTGCCCGTTGACCTGGGACCGGACCGCAGCGACGCAGGGATGCACGCCAAGACCGTAGGATCCTACGCAGTGCCGTAAGGGACTGCACCGCCACTTCCCAGCAAATTAGGGACACTGTTGCTCCTGGGGTATCGGCGAGGACCATTCGCAACCGTCTCCATGAAGCTGGGCTACGGTCCCGCACACCGTTAGGCCGTCTTCCGCTCACGCCCCAACATCGTGCAGCCCGCCTCCAGTGGTATCGCGACAGGCGTGAATGGAGGGAAGAATGGAGACGTGTCGTCTTCAGCGATGAGAGTCGCTTCTGCCTTGGTGCCAATGATGGTCGTATGCGTGTTTGGCGCCGTGCAGGTGAGCGCCACAATCAGGACTGCAAACGACCGAGGCACACAGGGCCAACACCCGGCATCATGGTGTGGGGAGCGATCTCCTATACTGGCCGTACACCTCCGGTGATCGTGGAGGGGACACTGAATAGTGCACGGTACATCCAAACCGTCATCGAACCCATCGTTCTACCATTCCTAGACCGGCAAGGGCACTTGATGTTCCAACAGGACAATGCACGTCCGCATGTATCCCGTGCCACCCAACGTGCTCTAGAAGGTGTAAGTCAACTATCCTGGCCAGCAAGATCTCCGGATCTGTCCCCCATTGAGCATGTTTGGGACTGGATGAAGCGTCGTCTCACGCGGTCTGCATGTCCAGCACGAACGCTGGTCCAACTGAGGCGCCAGGTGGAAATGGCATGGCAAGCCGTTCCACAGGACTACAGCCAGCATCTCTACGATCGTCTCCATGGGAGAATAGCAGCCTGCATTGCTGCGAAAGGTGGATATAAACTGTACTAGTGCCGACATTGTGCATGCTCTGTTGCCTGTGTCTATGTGCCTGTGGTTCTGTTAGTGTGATCATGTGATGTATCTGACCCCAGGAATGTGTCAATAATGTTTCCCCTTCCTGGGACAATGAATTCACGGTGTTCTTATTTCAATTTCCAGGAGTGTACTTAAATTTAAGAAGAATGACCACGAAGTAATGTTATCAATAATTCATGCAAGACGAGACCGGAAAAAACTCAAATATCCTATTATGTGGGCAATCGGGAAATTTTTTTCCCAAATTTGAGGAATTTCTCCTAGACTTTTGGGGAAATTGGAATATTGACACTGGCAATCCTGTTTGTCACAGATCGCCGCCTGCCCTGCTTTACTGGGCGGCCAGATCTCCGATCTCTCGTCTGCGTGATGAGTCGTGGACGTCCAACAACTGTTCGCCTACTCGTGGTTCCACCGTCCTTCAACCACTTTCGACCACTGCTCAAAGCAGTAGTACGTCAGCAGTCGACCAGCTTCACCGTTTCCGAAATGCTCGCTCCCAGACGACGGCCATAACAATCTACCCTTTGTCTGAGTCGTTTATGTCGCTGATTTTAACCATTTGCGGACCGAATCGTCAATTGAATGATTCCCCTGTCGTCTCCGCTCCGCCTGCGTGCTTTCTTCTACCTCCAACAGGCGATACACAGTGGTTGTAATGTTCCGACTCATCAGTCTATACCACTGAGTGTGTGTGTGTGTGTGTGTGTGTGTGTGTGTGTGTGTGTGTGTGTGTGTATGGGCGACCAGATGTGGAACTTACAGTAGAATATAGTTTGTGTACTCACTGTTTTCGATCTTCTTGTTTTACGCGCTGTCTGGATGCATAACACATGTAAAATTAAATTAAAGTAGAATAAATTTTAAGTTCCCCACTATGTTTATTTTCGAATGGAATTTAGCCCAACTTTATCTCCCACTCTATAAAAGTCTACGTATTACTAAAACTATATACCCACAAACAGTTAGCGAACTTAAACTCGTATTCTAACCTTTGATTAAACAGAACCTAATTTGAACTGTAACTGGCCTGAATGCAACTTGTCTTTATATTAAATGCGCAACTGAAATAAAATAATTGTCTGGCCCTAATTAAAATTTCCACTTACCCGCGTCTTGACAACATTGTTGCAGATTTCTCGAAAGCACAACAGCAAACAATAAGCATGCAGCAGCTAAGATAGAATTCTATTTCTAAATAAAATTTCCAGCTGTTGTATACCACACGTGGTAATGTGTAATGATAAACAGTGGGGTGGGGGAGAGCATATTCGTCTGAAATAATATTCCAAGACAGGATTTAAGAATGAAGTATGTATTCAAGAAAGACAGAGTAAAAAAACTTCGCGCGATCTTTACACTTAATACTGCTCTGAACAATACTGTGCATAACAAAGCGAACAATGATTGTTCACAGAGAATTTCTATGGAAATCAAACAGCTTAATCAGTTAATACGTTAATGCATGACTCAGGGAAGTGGATTGGTCTTTCAGATCTGAGCAAGTGAACCAAGTTAATTAGCTCAATAATTATTTCTACAAATTATGTGCGAGGTGCTGCAGTCTCGCCTTTAACTTCTTTTCTTCAAAAAAAAAAAAAAAATAACAACGTTATTTAAAATTTATATTCCTTTCACATATTCATCGTTGCTGTCCTCTACAACAAATCTTTCTTCATCTGACAGATAAAATCACAAGTCAACACAGCACTACAGGATCCGTCCATCACCTACCACACTTCAATTAATAATGGATGAGACTGCGTAAAGGCAAAGATTGTGCCACGACAAGACCAAAGATTGTTTAACAGTAACGTAACTTGATCTCTCTCTGACGTGCACATGGATAACATACAAAACTCAAAATGATATGACTAGCCTACAAAATAAACAAATGAAGTTAAGCTTAGTAAATTCAGCTGGGTATGTGGAACAATTAACAGAAACCTAAAAAACAAAACCTGGAAAGACACTCAAATTAAATTTTACAAAACTGTTGCAGTTCCCACAGTGGTCTACGGAAGCGAGACATTGGTGATTACCAAGAAACATGGAAGCCGGATTCAGGCACAAGAAATGACATTCCTTAGAGGTGTTAAAGGTTGCACAAGAGAAGATAGGCTAAGGAATCAAGATAGTAGAGAAGAACTGCAAATCTTTAGCCTCAGTGATAAAATTCGAGATTACAGAAGAAAGTGGAACGAACATCTACAAAGAATGGAGAGTGAGAGGCTTCCCTTAAAGGCAAGAAATAATAAGTGCCATGGGAGAATGGACAGAGGGAGACCTCGAATGAGATGGGTACCGTAACAGGAAAGTCTTACCTAATACCTGAAGAGAAGATGAGGATGAAGCCTACATACATTCTCCGCAAAACACCATATTTTATGTGACCCGCAAGAAGTGTGGAACAAGAATCTTATGTAATTCTCTAAATTTCCGTCGAGATCGTTACATGACATTTGAACTAGAAAGGAAAGAGTCTCTTGATTCCTATTTGAACGTGGCCTTCTCCGCAACGCGCTGCGCATTTCTTGCAGCGTCTCCGATTGGATTTTGCTGGAAGGCGCCATTGCGTCGCAGAAGACAGCCGTGATAGTGTTTCATTATTTTTTTTACTACCTGTTTCGGCCGAAGAAGACCTTCTTCAGATAGCTAATCCGGAGTCAGCTAGAGCGCGTCGCTAGATCTGCAGATGGCCTCATCCGACTTAAACTGGTATTTACAGATCAATGGAAAACATGATCTGGGCCACCGGATTTCCTTCATTTCTGTTATGCCCTCACGCTGACTGAACAATTGAGTGACGAAACGCAGAGCTCTCCTTTAAATCTTTTCCCTCGCTGTACTCTTCTGGTTATCGAATTTTATAGATGTCTCAGACTCAAGAGCAATCGTGAGAAATTTATTGAACGAGGTTTTTGTACGTGGCCTCTATTATAGATGAATTACACTGCCTGAAAATAAATAAAAAAATAAATAAAGTGAAAGCACTCAGTAGGGGAGGAGGAAATGGTAGGGAACTTCAAGGCTAGAATGGAATTCGATGTTATTTCTCTGATTCCACAATAATTCACATTCACAAATATAATGACAACATGAGCCCACTTAGCACGTCTCATCTCCTCTGTGCCGTTCTTCGATGTATCGTATCAACAGAGGTCATTCTTCGTCTATTTTGTTAATAATTGTGCTCTTCAATCATCATGAGTCAGTTTTGTACTGGTATCCAAATCCTAGCCTGTTATGTGTGGTTTTGTACACAATTTAAAACTCTGATGGTTTTCAGTGCATTCCGTGGAAAGCTCAATTATGTATCCATCTAGTATACAGCTTTTTCCGAGCACGTGAAGTTCGTCGCTACGACTGAAACAGGTAGAAAATAAAGAATAAATTGTAAAGCTGATGGCAAACTTGCAGTTCTTAAAACGATATGAACCAAAGTAAGCTTTTTCGCTCGAAATGGAAGAATTTTAACATTCGTAAAGAAAAAGAGAGACGTGTTTGTTTCAGACAGCACGCTCAGGTTTCGTACGAAGCGAGTCTTCCGTGTTTACCATCTTTAGCAACGTCCGATCGACGCGAAGAGGACTCTTTCGATTAAGAGCCAACGTTATGTCATGGGATGGCGGTACATCTACATCGCTGCTCTGTAAATCACACTTCAGTGCCTGGCAGAGGGTTCATCGAACCATCTTCATAATAATTCTCTATTTTTTCCAGTCTCCAAGAGCGCGCAGAAAAAACGAACACCTGTATCTTTGCGTGCTAGTTCTGATCTCCCTTATTTTATTGTGGTGATCGTTTTTCCCTTTATAGTTCGGCGTCTACAAATTTTTTTCGCATTCAGAGGAGAAAGTTGGTGATCGAAATGTTGTAAAAAGATTCCGCTGCAACGAAAAACGCCTTTGTTTTAATGATGTCGACAGGGCGACCCACAGGAGAAACACATTTTCAGTTGGCCACCCTGGTGGGATATAGATGTGCTCGCGCCATCAACTGCATGTAATCGGCTCCACATAGCCACATAGGACACCATTCGTTTCAGTTTGGACCGTTGGCCGATGAGAATTTAGGCACTGGAGCAGTTCTTTCGCGTGCAGAACATTGCGGCTGTGGAAAGGACCGCCATTTATGTGTTCTAGACACAAAGACAGTGTCCAGGTGGATACAACTATGGCGAGAGAAAGGGTAATCAGCGTGAAGCATAAAGGGACCTGAAACGACAGTCCGGACGTCCGAAATACGAAGAGTTCCCTCAGCTCTGCAGTGAAGCCCATGCTGATCTGTCCGTCGCCATTCCAGATCGTTACAAATTCCTCGCACGGCTCTGCAGACGATGTGTGAAACACGATTTAAAGTTTCCTCTTTATAGGATGGTTACTGACAAGTCTTCTGGTGTCTGAGGGGGCATATTTTCATTTCAATGGTTCTATGGTTCAAATGGCCCTGAGCACTATGCGACTTAACTTCTGAGGTCATCAGTCGCCTAGAACTTAGAACTACTTAAACCTAACTCACATAAGGACATCACACACATCCATGCCCGAGGCAGGATACGAACCTGCGACCGTATCGGTCACGTGGTTCCAGACTGAAGCGCCTAGAACCGCACGGCTTTCAGTGGTTCTGTCTATAAACAAAACTACTCGGGCACAAATGCGCTACTATTCATGAAGAGGAGGAGGAAGGCCAAAACTTGTCTTCTGATGTATTACCGATCAGTGCACTGGAATCGTAGGGGTAGCGCCGTATTTTTCTTTTTCTTTTAAGACAACAGTGGCCGGGTAGTGACTATCAATTCTGAAAGGTACGCGGCCATGATTACAATTTTTTCACTACACATCTGCAGGGACATTGCTCTCTGAAAGCGATATGGTTTCAGTAATATGGAGATAGCGCCGATACTACCCGTAATTCTGTGACTGCACCCTGCGGGCCTCTTCGGTAGGTTCTGTCCATCCACTGCTCTGTTCGCTTGATATCACTTTTGTTTGCTTTCGTGCAGAAGTTGTTTTAATTTATCACTTCGTTACTACCAACTCTATTCGCAACACATTTTGCAGACAGTAATCACATATACCAGTTAATGTACCTGCAAAATTATATCACTGCAATTTCCTTGACTTGCGTCATCGGGCGGTGGGTTTCCGGGCTCCGCTTAATAGATCAGGAGTCCACTACACACAGGAGGCGGCTACACGGGTAGCGGGGGCTGTGTGGAAGGGACTGCGAGGTTTTTTAGGTTAGACAGTCTCAGGGAACCACAGAACGGACGTCCGTCTAAAAGTGGGCACGTAAAACACAGTAAGGTACTTGTAGAAACGATTGGTATTGCAGTTGTAAATTGTCGTAGCTGTGTTGCGAAAGAACCAGAGCTGCAAGCCCTAATAGAAAGCACTGAAGCTCAAATAGTTGTGTTACAGAGAGCTGGCTAAAGCCGGAAATTAGTCCAGCCGAAATTTTTTCAAACGATCTAACAATGTTCAGGATAGATTAAATATAGTTGGTGGTGGAGTATTTATTGCTGTCAGAGGTAGTTTCCCTTGTAGCGAAATTCAAGTTGTTAGTTTGTGTGAAATAGTATGGCCAAACGTTATACCTGACAATCGGGCTAAACTATTAATTGTATCGTTTTACCGCCCCCCCCCCCCCCTCCCCAGAGCCAGAAGATATAGTTGCTCAACAGTTCAAAGAAAACTTGAGTCTCATTTCAAATTTGTACCCCGCTCATACAATTATAGTCGGTGGTGACTTCAATCTACCCTTGATACGCTGGAAAAATTATACGTTTAATGCCGGCGGCAGGCATAAAACGTCATCCGGAATTGGACTGAATGCTTTCTCAGAAAATTATTTTGAACAATTAGTTCATGAGTCCACTCTAAGCGTAAATTGTTGCGAAAGCATACTTGAACTTTTAGCAACAAATAATCCTGGACAAATAGTGAGTGTTGTGACGAATACAGGGATTAGCGACCACAAAGGGAGCTGTTGCTAGGCTGAATACCGTAACACCTCCAACCGTCAAAAAGTAACGCAAAGTATATCTATTTTTAAAAAAGCCTATAAAAAGGCTTTTAACGCCTTTTTAAGAGACAGTCTTCACTCCTTCCAGTCTGATCATGTAAGTGTAGAAAAATTGTGGAATGTTTTCAAAGAGATAGTACCGACAGTAATTGAGAGATATATACCACATAAATTAATAAGTGATGGTACTGATCCCCCAAGGCACATAAAACGGGTCAGATCGTTGTCACAGAAGCAACGAAAAAAGCATGCCAAATTTAAAAGAACGCAAAAACCCCATGACTGGCAAAGTTTTACGGGTTAGAAATATGCCGCGCACTTCAATGCAAGATGCTTTTAATAATTTCCACAACGAAATTCTGTCCCGAAATCTGGAAGAGAACCCAAAGAGATTCTGGTCATACATACACCAGTGGCAAGACGCAATCAATACCTTCACTGCGCGACAACAACGGTGAAGTCACTGATGACAGTGCCACTAAAGCAGAGTTATTAAACACGGTTTTCCGAAACTCCTTCACCAAAGAAGACGAAGTAAATATTTCTGAATTCCAAACACGAACAACTGCCAAGATGAGAAACATAGAAGTAGATATCCTCGCTGTAACAAAGCAGCTTAAATCACTTAATAAAGGCAAGGCCTCCGGTTCCGATTGTATACCAGCAGGTTCCTCTCAGAGTATGGTGATAAAATAGCTCCATATTTAGCAATTATATACAACCACTCGCTCACAGAAAGATCCGTACCTACAGACTGGAAAATTGCTCGTCTCACCAATACCCAAAAGGGGAAGTCGGAGTAATCCGCTGAATTACAGGCCTATACTACTAACGTCGATTTGCAGTAAGGTTTTGGAACATATATTATATTCGAACATTATGAAGTATCTCGAAGAAAACGGTTTATTGACACATAGTCAGCACCGTTTCAGAAAATATCGTTCTTGTGAAAAACAACTAGCTCTTTACACTCATGAAGTAATACGTGCTATCGACAGGGGATGTCAAATTGATTCCATATTTTTAGATTTCCAGAAGGCTTTCGAAACCGTTCCTCACAAGCGTCTTCCCTGCCTACTGAGTATCGCCTCAGTTGTGCAACTGGATTCGTGATTTCCTCAGAAAGGTCACAGTTCGTAGTAATAGACGGAAAGTTATCGAGTAAAACAGAAACAATATCCGGCGTTCCCTAAGGAAGTGTTATAGGCCCTCTATTGTTCCTGATCTATATTAAAGACATAGGAGACAATCTGAGTAGCCGTCTTAGATTGTTTGCAGATGATGCTGTCATTTACAGTCTTTTAAAGTCATCAGATGGTCAAAATGACTTGCAAAATGATTTAGATAATATATCTATATGGTGCTAAAAGTAGCAATTGACCCTGAATAAGGAAAAGTGTGAAGTTATTCACATGAGTACTAAAACAAATCAGCTAAATTTCGATTACGCGATAAGTCACACAAATCTGAAGGCTTTAAATTCAACTAAATACGTAGGGATTACAATTACAAATAACCTAAATTGGAACAATCACATATATAATATTGTTGGCAGAGCAAACCAAAGACTGCGATTCATTGGCAGAACTCTTAGAAGATGCAACAGGTCTTCTTAAGATACTGTTTATACCACGCTTGTCCGCCCTTTTCTGGATTATTGTTGTACGGTCTGGGATCAGCATCTGGTGGGACTGACGGATGACATCGAAAAAGTACAAAGAAGGGCAGCTCGTTTTGTATTATCGCGAAATAGAGGAGATAGTGTCACATACATGATACGTGAATTGGAGTGGCAATCATTAACACAAAGGCGTTTTTCGTTGCGACGGGATCTTCTCATGAAATTTCAATCACCAATTTTCTCCTCCGATTGCGAAAACATTCTGTTGGCACCCACCTACGTAGGGAGAATTGATCATCAAGATAAAATAAGAGAAATCAGGGCTCGCGCAGAAAAATATAAGTGCTCGTTTTTCCCGCGTGCCGTTCGAGAGTGGAACGGTAGAGAGACACTTTGAAGGTGGTTCGTTGAACCCTCTGCCAGTCACTTTATTGTAAATAGAAGAGTAATCATGTAGATGTAGATGTAGATACATTGTTCAAGAGATATGAAGTCATCGCTCTGAAATGCGTGAAAAGCTAGCTTCTGCTTAAAAATGCAGCGCGAATGCGACTTACTATACTCAGCTAGTATTTGACAATGAGAGAGAGCTTAGCGATTTTCACCATACTTTATTTCAAACCTGCTCCAAACTTTTTCTCGCTTATATGCTTGAAAATATTTAAGACATTAACTGATTTGTGAAATAATCAGACGTCTGAAGCTATTTTATACTTGGGAGTTCGATTCTTTGAAGATACGTTTTTTGTTTTGGGGAATGGGGGAGAGGGGAAGGTGCCGGTATACGCTAAACCTCATAAAAACTAAAGATACAACTTCCTGTGGGTCACCCTGCAGTTTCACCATTTGGTAACAGTTCAGCATTCGGTAAATGGTCCATTTTTTTAAGACACCACCGTTTGACGTCGACGTTGCGACATCTCTCGCGATACCAAACTTCTGTAAACCTCTCATTTTCGCCACGAGTCAGTAGAAAGTGGTGTAGTTGCCGGTCAAGCCTTCGCACCCGATACTGCTCCACTTTCCCGGATTATCTTGATGGATCTTCGCCGTAGGATTTCCTCCCACCTGACCTTTTTATGTGACGCTCTTTCTCTGATGTTGACTCTCGAAGCATTTCCCGTAGCGCACTGCATTCTTCAGAAGATGCAGCCAGGCTGCCTGTGATTATAAGTGGACGCTGCGGGTAGCTAATTTGCCTGAGAAATGTCCCGGCATGCCGTTATGATGCATTTACTAGCAAACGTCTTAAAATAGTTACAAATTAAATAATCTGAAATAATTCATCTTTTTTAAAACTTCGTAGCTGTAGGTTAAAAGTATCCTTGAGGGTATTTTTCTTCTGTCGTCGCAACTACAAAAATGTGTGTTTTTTTTTTTTTTTTTTCATCAGACCCGTCTCGCTTTATTGAGGTAAAGTATCATCAGCGGTCTGTAATTAAGTTATTTACATTTTGATTTGCTTTAAGATCGAAGAAACAGTTCATTAACAATATGTTGGTTTGTACTTACGATACATCGGGAAATGCCGTCTGCTACCACATCGTAGATGTTTTTCTTCTTTAGATATTGATGGTTGTGATCTAATTTTTAGATGTTCTACAGCAGAATGCATTTCTAATGTTTTTTATCTCACACTTTTTCCCACACCACTGTTTTCTGTTTGTCTTTATACTTCTAAGTATGTGTTGTGGTTTGTGTTTTGTAGTGTTGCCAACATAACTCTGCAGCTGATTTGACTTTGACCTACAAGTTTTTTTTTTTGCATGACTGTCTTTGTGAAACAAACTATTGTGGCAAGGTTATGTTGGCACCACTACAAAACAAAACAAATGAACTGTTCTTCGATCTTAAAGCAAATCAAAACGAAAATAACTTAATTACAGACACATGATGCTTTACCTCAATAAAGCGAGACGCTTCTGACGAAAAAAAAAAACAACCACGTGTTTTTGTAGTTGCAACGACAAGACAAATACCGTCGAAAATAACTACCGACAGTATGAGCATGCAAATAAAGAAATTAAAAATATCCATTACTCTACTGATTTGACTTGTTTACTGCATAGTGGTATTGTGGTATCAAAGCTCTGATGACACCTAGGCTCCTCCTAGTACACGGTGCAGTCACATTAATGTGACCACTACCTATGTTTCACGTGAACATACAATAACAATCCACGGGCAGCAGGTGCCAGCACTGGCAGTGGACGATACATAAAACGTGTTGGAGGGACGCTGAAAACAGTGCAGTCGTTGTCGAAATGTGGAAACGGAGTGATTTATCTGACGTCGAAAAGGGCATGATCATTGGGTTTCGGGCCAAGGGTGAAAGCATTTCCGAAACGGCTTAAGTTTGTAAATTTCTTGCATGCCGCTGTACTTAGAGTATGTCGTCCATGGCAAAATGGCACTGTCCAAAGCCATCGCCGAGGCAACTGTGTTATGCCACGGACCATGGTGTCCTCAAAGTCCGACTGCCTCAAGCATTTACTGTCTTTGATGCAGAATTGTCTGGGATCTTGCGGGCACTGGAGCAGATGAGATGCTCTTCCCGTCCTAAATTTCTTGTCTGTTCCGATTCACTAAGTGCCCTAGACTCATTGCAACGTTTGTATCCAGCAGATAAAATAGTCCAGAACATCCAGGATTGCCTCCTCAAACTACAACGGCTGGGGAAGGTGGTTTTCTGATGGGTTCCAGGGCACGTCGGCATTGCTGGGAACGAAAGGGCAGATCTCGCAGCCAAAGAGTCGTGTGTCGATCCGCAAGTATTTCAGTGTGCCATCTCCCTGCACGCACTCACCTCGCTATTGAGCTCACGAGTCAGGCGTCGGTGGGAGGATGAGTAGCTGGAAATGACTGATAATAAGCTACGTTTAGTCAAGCCCACAACGCGTGTGTGGCTACTTCTTCCCAGCCCCGTAGACGGGACGAGGTTCTCCTCACTCGGCTTCAGATAGGCCACAGTCCTACGGCGCATGGCTTCCTGCTCCGGCGATAGGATCCTCCAGTGTGTGGTGCTTGCGGAGTCCAGGTCACTGTGAGCCACGTTTTATTGGATTGCGTTTTATTTACTGATTAGCGGACTGCGGCTGATTTGCCGGCGGATCTGCCACGTCTTTTAGGAAATGCTCAAACGAATGTGATTAAAGTTTTAAAGTTCTGTGACTTGTCCAATGTTTTTACCAAGATTTTAGGGAGAGAGTCTTAATTTGTTCACAGGATGACTGGCTCGCCCATATTTTACGAAAATGGCCAGCCAGTGACAATTTTCTGTGCCATCCTTGACGCTCCTCTCTCGTTTCCCTTACTTTTTATTTTCTTATACAGCATCTTTTCCCGCTTTCTTCGCGTGTATGCTTCCATTTGACTAAATTTGTCCACATTCGTTTCTTTTAATGCGTGTCAGGGCGCTGATGACCTCCACATTGAGCGCTCGTAAGCCCCAACACACCCTACGGACCATAGATGACAATGAGTTGCAATCACGTCTTCGAATGAAGCACTTGGGTTACGTTTTGAATCCACGGCATCCAGCAATATACGGCACTGTATGACGATATCGTCTATTTTTGAGAGATTCATATGAGGCTTGAAGATGGGATAGTGGAATGCCGAAACTGCTAGGCAAAATAAAATAAAATAACGTCTCAATTACACAGCTGTTGGGGAGTTTCATTAATAATTACTTGACCAGCTGATGTCCCCTGTGCATTATGGATCAAGAGAGACGAGGTAGATAACAGGGGTGAACAACGGCTGCGGAGATGTGTTCAAATTGTTCAAATGGCTCTGAGCACTATGGGACTTAACTTCTGAGGTCATCAGTCACCTAGAACTTAGAACTACTTAAACCTAACTAACCTAAGGACATCACACACGTCCACGCCCGAGGCAGGATTCGAACCTGCGACCGTAGCGGTCGCGCGGTTCCAGACTGTTGCGCCTAGAACCGCCTGGCCAGTCCGGCTGGTGTAGAGATGTGTACGGGCGAATAGACGTGCAACTGTGGAACAACTGACCGCCCAGATGAGCCAACAGTGCACCCTTCACGACCGTTCAGCAAACGTTGCTGAGTTTGGGCCTCTGAAGCAGGTGCCTGGTTCATGCACTCATGCTGACTCCTGTTCATTGGCGACGAAGACTGGACAGTGAGTCCACTGAGCGGCCGCAGGTGGCGTTGTCAGATGAATCACGTTTTGTGCCCCATCGGTGGCCTTTGGCGTGTACCGCGTGAATCGTCGGAAAGCAAACACACTGCAACAAACACTGGAAGAGTCCAGGCCACAGGAGGGAGTGTCACCTTCCGGGAAATATTTTATTAGCATTCCCTGGGTCACGTTGTCATTCAGGAAGTCACAATGGTTTAAGTCAAGTATGTATTCCCGTATGGAGGACATAGTGATAGACATCCCTGGGGTTGTGAAGCAGCTGAGTGGGTTGAAAATAAATAAATCGCCAAGTCCTGCTGGGATCCCAATTCGGTTTTACAGAGAGTACTCTACTGCATTGGCTCCTTACTTAGCTTGCATTTATCGCGAATCTCTTGCCCAACGTAAAGTCCAGAGCGACTGGAAAAAAGAGCGGGTGACGCCTGTATATAAGAAGGGTAGAAGGACGGATCCTCAACATTACAGACCAATATCCCTTACATCGGTCTCTTGCAGGATTTTCGAACATATTCTCAGTTCGAATAAAATGAATTTCCTTGAGACAGTGAAGTTGCTGTCAATGCATCAGCACGGCTTTAGAGAGCATCGCTCCTGAGAAACGCAACTCGTCCTTTTTTCACATGATATCTTGCGAACCATGGGTGAAGTGTATCAGACAGATGCCATATTGCACCGAGCGAGGTGGCGCAGTGGTTAGTACACTGGACTCGCATTCGGGAGGACGACGGTTCAATCCCGTCTCCGGCCATCTTGATTTAGGTTTTCCGTGATTTCCCTAAATCGTTTCAGGCAAATGCCGGGATGGTTCCTTTGAAAGGGCACGGACGATTACCTTCCCAATCCTTCCCTAACCCGAGCTTGCGCTCCGTCTCTAATGACCTCGTTGTCGACGGGACGTTAAACACTAACCACCACCACCACCACCACCGATGCCATATTCCTTGATTTCCGGAAAGCGTTTGACTCGGTGCCCCACTGCAGACTGCTAACTAAGGTACGAGCATATGGGATTGGTTCCCAAGTATGTGAGTGGCTCGAAGACTTCTTAAGCAATAGTACCCAGTACGTTGTCCTCGATGGTGAGTGTTCATCGGAGGTGAGGGTATCATCTGGAGTGCCCCAGGGAAGTGTGGTAGGTCCGCTGTTGTTTTCTATCTACATAAATGATCTTTTGGATAGGGTGAATAGTAATGTGCGGATGTTTGCTGATGATGCTGTGGTGTACGGGAAGGTGTCGTCGTTGAGTGATTGTAGGAGGGTACAAGATGACTTGGACAGGATTTGTGATTGGCGTAAAGAATGGCAGCTAACTCTAAATATAGATAAATGTAAATTAATGCAGATGAATGGGAAAAGGAATCCTGTAATGTTTGAATACTCCATTAGTAGCGTAGCGCTTGACACAGTCACGTCGATTAAATATTTGGGCGTAACATTGCAGAGCGATATGAAGTGGGACAAGCATGTAATGGTAGTTGTGGGGAAGGCGGATAGTCGTCTTCGGTTCATTGATAGAATTTTGGGAAGATGTGGTTCATCTGTAAAGGAGACCGCTTATAAAACAGTAATACCACCTATTCTTGAATACTGGTCGAGCGTTTGGGATCTCTATCAGGTCGGATTGAGGGAGAACTTAGAAGTAATTCAGAGGCGGGCTGCTAGATTTGTTGCTGGCAGGTTTGATCTTCACGCGAGTGTTACGGAAATGCTTCAGGAACTCGGGTGGGTGTCTCTGGAGGAAAGGAGGCGTTCTTTCGTGAATCGCTACTGAGGAAATTTAGAGAACCAGCCTTTGAGGTTGACTGCAGTACGAGTTTACTGCCGCCAACTTATATTTCGCGGAAAGACCACAAAGATAAGATAAGAGAGATTAGGCTCGTACAGAGGCATATAGGCAGTCATTTATCCCTTGTTCTATTTGGGAGTGGAACAGGGAGAGAAGATGCTAGTTGTGGTAAGAGGTACCCGGCGCCACGCACCGTATGGTGGATTGCGGAGTATGTATTTAGATGTAGATGTAGATGTATGTATCCTAGGAGACCGTGACCACCCGTAAAAGCAGTCTGTTTTCATCGGGACGATGGCATCTACCGGCAGGACAATGCAACGTGTCGCACAGCTAACAGTGTACGTGCGTTGTTCTAAGAGCACCAGGATGAAATTACCGTACACCCCTCGCCACTAAACTCCAGGTATTTAAAGCCAATCGAGGCTTGTGGGACCACCTCAGTTGGGCTGTTGGCGCGATGGATGGTAAACCGAGAGAACTAGTGCAATTGGCCGGGTTGACATGGTTCCCCATCGCTGTCCGTACCTTCCAGAATCTCGTTGCCCCTCTTCTAGTGGTCCGCGCTGCAGAAGATGTTTAATCAGGCTTCTGACAGGTGGTTCAAATGGCTCTGAGCACTATGCTACTTAACTTCTGAGGTCATCAGTCACCTAGAACTTAGAAATAATTAAACCTAACCAACCTAAGGACACCACACACATCCATGCCCGAGGCAGTATTCGAACCTGCGACCGTAGCGGTAGCTTGGCTCCAGACTGCAGCGCCTAGAACCGCACGGCCACTCCGGCCGGCGACAGGTGGTTAATCTGACTGGACAGTATATTTGCTACAACAAAAGTGGTCTTTGCTAAGTAATATTTAAATAAGAAAATACTCAGTTTCGCACCGGAATGCCTGTGGTTCCTCTACGTATCGATCGCCAAACAAGATCTTTTCTGAATCTTTACAGAAGCTCTCCTGCGAACCTAGCAGAACTATCACTCCTGAAAGAAAGGATACTGCGGAAACATGGCTTAGCCACAGCCTGGGGGATGTTTCCAGAATGAGATTTTCACTCTGCAGCGTAGTGTGCGCTGATATGAAACTTCCTCGCAGATTAAAACTGTGTGCCGGACAGAGACTCCAACTCGGGACCTTCGCCTTTCGCGGGCAAGTACTCTACCAACTGAGCTACCCAAGCACGATTCACGCCCCCTCCTCACAGCTTTACTTCCGCCAATACCTCGTCTCCTACCTTCCAAACTTTACAGAAGCTCTCCTGCGAACCTTGCAGAACTAGCACTCCTGAAAGAAAGGATACTCCGGAGACATGGCTTAGCGAGGTTCACAGGAGAGCTTCTGTAAAGTTTTGAAGGTAGGAGACGAGGTACTGGAAGAAGTAAAGCTGTGAGGAAGGGGCGTGAGTCGTATTGGGTAGCTCACCGCTGGCATGGTAGCTCAGCGTGTTCGGTCAGAGAGCTGGTTGGCCTCTGGAATAAGAAAACTGAGTGGAAGGATAAAGAAACGAAATTTAACGGACGTCATTTGGCGTCCGCATCGATCAAACACAACGATCAACAACGAACAAAATGCAAAAAAAAATAAAATAAATAATTAAATAAATAAAAATAAAAAGAATGTTGGTAGAGCACTTCCCCGCGAAAGGCAAAGGTACCGAGTTCGAGTATCGGTGCGGCACACAGTTTTAATCTGCCAGGGAGTTTCATATCAGCGCACACTCCGCTGCAGAGTAAAAATCTCATTGAAGATCTTTACTCATGGCATGTGTACCTGTGCCCACTACATTGACTGCGCGCCATATGGTCAACTCTTCACTAACGCGCACGTGCCACTGTACTCTGTTTAAGGCAGCCAATTATTTGTGCTAGCTGCAGAGACTTAGTAAAATCTACTATTTAGAGAATACTGTCTGCCAGAAAAATGTATACACTCTTTGTCAGGCTCTATCGAGATATCGATAATGTAATTCGATTTGAGTTACGAGTGAGCTGAAGTATGCTCTTTTGCTCAACAGATGCTGATATTTTCAACTCAGTATTGAGAAAACAAGATGGCTGCGACACCCTTGACATTCGAGCAACGAAAATTTATTGTGAAGTGGTTTTTCAAGTTGGATAATGCCGTTGAAGTGCAACGTCAGTGGAGGCGGGAGTTTGTAACAGAACCGCCGAACGATTAAACGCGTCATTGACAAGTATGAATTGCATGGAACGATTTATGATATTCGCAAACGAAGATCTGGAAGACAGCTTATAGCTAAAAGTCCTGCTTCGTCGGTTCTCGTGTTGAAAACGTTGTTAATTCTTCACAGAAGCATACTGCGCGATGTGCGCGTGACGTGGAGGTTAGCAGTGCAAGTGTACGATGAATTCTGAAAGCTGTAAAGTGGAAAATTTACTTTTCGCGAGCAAGTGCTCTACCAACTGAGCTACCCAAGCACGACTCACGCCCCGTCCTCACAGCTTTTACTTCTGCCAGTATCTTCCAAACTTTACAGAAGCTCTCCTGCGAACCTTGCAGAACTAGCACTCCGGAAAGAAAGGATATTGCGGAGACATGGCTTAGCCACAGCCTGGGGGATGTTTCTAGAATGAGATTTTCACTCTGCAGCGGAGTGTGCGCTGATATGAAACATCCTAAGGTAGGAGACGAGATACTGGCAGAAGTAAAAGCTGTGATGACGGGGCGTGAGTCGTGCTTGGGTAGCTCAGTTGGAAGAGCACTTGCCCGCGAAAGGCAAAGGTCTCGAGTTGGAGTCTCGGTCCGGCACACAGTTTTAATCTGCCAGGAAGTTTCATATCAGCGCACACTCCGCTGCAGAGTGAAAATCTCATTCTGGAAAATTTACATTTCGCGATTACTGCACACGATTAATGATGACGATCCTGATTGCCGAATGCAATTTTGCGTATCATATCAGCAAATCTTAACTGAAGACGAGCAATTTGTGATGAAGGTAGTGTGGAGCGACGAGACTCAATGTAAACTTAATGGAACCGTGAATCGGTATAACAGGATGTACTGGGCACCGGAAAATCAGCATGTTTATGTTTATGAAGCAGTCAATCTACCAGGGGTTCATGGGTGGTGTGGACTATGATAGGGGCTTACTAGGACCTTTTTTCTTTGATGCTACTGTCACTGGAGAGGTGTACCTGGAAATGTTACGCACAGCAATTTTGTCAGGTATACGTGCGGTTTATGGAGCTGATGAAGAGGTGTTCTATCAACAGGACTGTGCGCCACCACACTACCACCTGGCCGTACAAGCTTCCCGGATGACAGTTTCCTGGGGCATTAGGTTGGACGAAGAGGGTCCATTGAGTTCCCTCCACGGTCGCCAGATCTAACACATATGGACTTTTACTTGTGTGGAACTGTGAAAGATAACGTCTGTCGACGTAAAGCACCCACGCTGGAGGAACTTCGCCAGGAGAGTACAGCGACATGTGCAGCGATCTCTACTCTGACACTGACTGACGTAGTTGAGCCGACAGCTTGTCTTTCTGTTATTTGTGTAGTCGCCAACAGTGAACATAATGAACATTTAAAGTAACAATAGGCTAAATTGAAAATTGTACAACATGTGTTATCAGTTATTAAATATAAAATAAACACGTAACTAATACACTACTGGCCATTAAAATTGCTACAGCAAGAAGAAATGCAGATGATAAACGGGTATTCATTGGACAAATATATTATAATAGAACTGTCACGTGATTACATTTTCACGCAATTTGGGTGTTTAGATCCCGAGAAATCAGTCCCCATAATAACCACCTCTGGTCGCAATAACGGGCTTGATACGCCGGCCATTGAGTCAAACTGAGCTTGGATGGCGTGTACAGGTACAGCTGACCATGCACCTTCAACAAGATTCCACAATTCATCAAGAGTAGTGACTGGCATATTGTGACGAGCCAGTTGCTCGGCAACCATTGACCAGGCGTTTTCAATTGGTGAGAGATCTAGAGATTGTGCTGGCCAGGGCAGCAGTCGAACATTTTCTGTATCCAGAAAGGCCCGTACACGACCTGCAACATGCGGTCGTGCATTATCCTGCTGAAATGTAGGGTTTCGCAGGGATCGAATGAAGCGTAGGGCCACTGGTCGTAACATATCTGAAATGTAACGTCCACTGTTCAAAGTGCTGTCAGTGTGAAAAAGAGGTGACCGAGACGTGTAACCAATAGCACCCCATAACATCACGCCAGGTGATACGCTAGTATGGCGATGACGAATACACACTTCCAATGTGCGTTCACCGTGATGTCGCCAAACACGGATGCGACCATCATGATGCTGTAAACAGAACCTGGATTCATCCGAAAAAATGACCTTTTTGCCATTCGTGCACCCAGGTTCGTCGTCGAGTACATCATCGCAGGCGCTCCTGTCTGTGATGCAGCGTCAAGGGTAACCGCAGCCATGGTCTCCAAGCTAATAGTCCATGCTGCTATTCGTGCAGATGGTTGTTGTCTTGCAAACGTCCCCATCTGTTGGCTCAGGGATCAAGATGTGGCTGCACGATCCGTTACAGCCATGCGGATAAGATGCCTGTCATCTCGACTGCCAGTGATACGAGGCCGTTGGGGTACAGCACGGCGTTTCGTATTATTCTCCTGAACCCACTGATTCCATATTCTGCTAACAGTCATCGAATCACGAGCAACGCGACCAGCAATGTCGCGATACGATAAACCGCAATCGCGATAGACTGCAATCCGAGCTTTATCAAAGTCGTAAACGTGATGGTACGCATTTCTCTTCCTTACACGAGGCATCACAACAACGTTTCGCGAGGCAACGCCGGTCAACTGTTGTTTATGTATGAGAAATCGGTTGGAAACTTTCCTCATGTCAGGACGTTGTAGGTGTCGCCACCGGCACCAACCTAGTGTGAATGCTCTGAAAAGCTAATCATGTGTGTATCACAGCATCTTCTTCCTGTCGGTTAAATTTCGCGTCTGTAGCACGTCATCTTCGTGGTGCAGCAATTTTCATGGCCAGTAGTGTACTTTTCGTTCCTTAAAATGTGGATACATTTTTTCTGACGGACTCTGTCGGATGCTGTCCTGATCGAGAGGAACCTTACAACATACAGTGTATACCGATCTTTAATGGCATCGGTGTTCCTTTGTTCCGGTTACTTGCTGTTGGAGAGCGTGCTTCAGCTCTCACCGGTGGTGCGATACGAAAATAAACGGGCTCCAGTGCCACACTACTGGACGCTGGGTCCGGTCGTATCTCCAGGAACCAGTTCCGTCGCTGGGACGACTTTTGCGAAAAAGGACCGCCACGGCTCCAGCTATGCAGCCCGCTATGCTGGCAGCGGTTGTCTTGGCTGAGGCGAGCCGTTTGCCATGACTAACCGGATATTACCGGTTAGCCGCGACTCGACTAGCCAATTACTGCCAGCCGACTTTCTTCTTATTTCCCGCCGCCCGAGTGCAACCCGTCATTAAAAAGCGAGAGAACACGTGCTCAGAATGATGCTCAGGCACAGCCTAGTGTGCTAGCGGCCTCAGGAATGTGCAGATGCCCCGTGAGTAGTTAGCGGTGGACCCTCGTCGGCATAGCCGAGACCTTTAAGCCGGGTTGTGCTACGAGCAGGAATTTTGAGCCGCGCCAGCGAGACCGGGCTTTTCGCGTCGGCAGGGACGCAGCGCTTAAATACGTAGCGCATTTGTTTTTTTCACGGAAAATGAAACGGCGACAGCATTAACTATTCAGTTGACACGTGCTCTCTGCGAAGTAATTAATGTGAAAGCAGTTTTCTTGTACTTTTATGAGTGATGTTCCGTTATTTGCGACAAATTCGATGAAAAAATACGTAGGTTGGAACTTTAATAGTGGCAACACTGCTCTGGAGAAACTATGCAATGTAATCTACTATTGTCGCTGATAGCACACGTTGTTGACATACCTACCTTACCGCCGAGCAAATGGACTCGCCCGTACCACGTCACCGGCGTGCGCCAATCGAGGGAAACACAGTCACTTATGAAAGATCCGTCTAACGTAACGGTGTCACTATGTTTTTGAAACAGGAGCAACGGAAATGGATCAATGCACAGTATTACCTGCGGCCAGCTTTGCGAAAGAAGCGGCGACACTTTCCGCGCAACCCACCCATCATTTTGCACGACAATGCGCGGGCGCATACAGCGCAAGCTGTGGCTGCTCCGCTCGGTCAGTGGGACTGGGAAGTACTGTACCATCCACCATACTCCCCGGACTTAAGTCCTTGTGACTTTGATTTGGTTCCGAAGATGAAGGAACTACTTCGTGGCATTCGCTTCAGAACTGTTCCAGAGATTCGACAGGCAGTAGATCGCTCCATCCGCGCCATCAATAGAATAGACTCTTCTAGCGATATACTACGCCTTCCATATCGCTGGCAACGGGCTCTACACTACACTGGTGACTATCTTGAAGGACAGTAACAGGGCGGGCCGGAGTGGCCGAGCGGTTCTAGTTGCTACAGTCTGGAACGGCACGACTGCTACGGACGCAGGTTCGAATCCTGCCTAGGACATGGATGTGTGTGATGTTCTTAGTTTAGTTAGGTTTAAGTCGTTCTAAGTTCTAGGGGACTGATGGCCTCAGAAGTTAAGTCCCATAGTGCTCAGAGCCATTTGAACCATTTTTGACAGGTGCAAACATGTAACTCTTTTGTATTGGATGTGAATAAAATAGTTGCCACTATTTATGTTCCAGCCCTCGTATACAATTTCCTGGTAGGTTAAAACTGTGGTCTGCACCGCGACTCAAACTCGGCATATTCGCCTTTCGCTGGTAACTGCTCTATCAATAGAACACTAAGCAGGCACGACTCACGAACCGTCCTCACAGGTTTACTTCCGCCATTACCTCGTCTCCTACCTTCCTGCGAAACTTGCAAAACTAGCACTCCTGGAAGAAAGAATATTGCGGAGACATGGTTTAGCCACAGCCTGGGAGATGTTTCCAGAATGAATTTTTTCTCTGCGGTGGAGTGTGTGCTGATACGAAACTTCCTGGCAAATTGAAACTGAGTTCCAGGCCAGGACTCGAACATGCGACCTTTGCCTCAGCAATATCACTCCTTTCTGGAAGTACTAATATTGCGAATTACGCAGTTTCGAAGGTAGGAGTTGAGGTACTGGCGCAGATGAAGCTGTGAGCGAGCGTGAGCCGTGCTTGTGCAGATCAGTTGGTAGCGCACTCTGGCAGGGAAAAGGCGTAGGTCCCGAGTTTGAGTCCCGCGCCGGCACACAGTTTTAATCTGCCAGGTAGTTTCATATCAGCGTTCACTCCGCTGTAGAGTGAAAATTTCATTCGGGAAAAAGAATGCGTTTTACAAATCTGTAACACACAACAAAAACAGTGCCAAAGTACGGAGGGGGGGGGGGGGGGTTACTGTATAATTATCGACATGTTGAGAAATATCTACTGGCAGACTTAGTCGACCTTGAGCTGCTATCTGACTTAAGTTGGTTCTGTTTAAACGTACAGTTATGCCCCCAGTATCATTTGCATCGAAATTATCATTACACTCTAATTATTAGACAAAAATATGGTGACTTCTAGCTACGAAATCAATAATGCGGTGATTAGCATATGATACCAAATTAAGATTTATTCAGAAAACAGGATGAACAATATTTCTAGGCTAACATGACAATCCAGTACACTCACTAACCTAACTAGCCTATCATTGGCACAATGTATCCTCTTTTCCTAACTACTTACGTCAACACTGAACCCGCAAGTGACTCTAGTGAAGTTCTGCCTGAACGGACACAGAGAGCGCCGGTCAAAGAGCTAACGGAATGCGAACTCATTTAGAATTACAGTGCCCCTACTTTGGCTGATGATTGCTAATATCACAGCAATTCTCCGTGATGATTACGACGGTCCGTCCAGCCAACGTCGTGATGCCGTCTTTCCCGTGAGCGAGATTGGCTGTAATCTCCAACGTGGACGTAGTTTGCGTCCGTAAACTCCTGTACATAAGTGTTCAGTTGCGGAGTCCGTCACTAGCCAACACTCAAGCTACTCGCACATATGCCAACAGTAGTTGGTCGACTCAAGTGAGCGGCAGCAAAGGTAAACACTTCAGATGGCATATGAACACCACAGGTCAGTACAAATCTGTTTCTCTTCTCAGAGGAGCAGATAATGCTACGTGTGTGGAGTCGTATGCTCTAAACTATTTAGACTTGGAGAGTAACCACTGGACTCAATGCCGGTAATTTCTCCAACCTACTTCTCTCCACGCTCTCCAAGCAGGGCAGCCAGACACCGCGACTGCTCCGGTCCAGTCCCGACCACCGAGTATTATTTCAGATTTCTTCAAACCTGGCCGTTCTTCGCCACATGTATCCGTGCGCGTTTGTACCCAACCACGACACAGAATTCTCCCGCGGCTACTGTTCTCCCGCGGTTACTGTTGCCGCCAAACTTTTGATATGTATCTCTACGCGCTCCGCTCTGCGCCAATCGCGCCACAGTCTTCCGCAAATTTTCCACTGTGGCGCGAAATCGTCTTTCTCTCTTTCGCATAGAGCTCCTTCTCACTTCTTGTTGTGATGGCCCAGTCTCCCCCAACGTCTTTGGTGGCCTGAAGTGCCTGCCGACAAAGCCGTGTTCCAGCCTCTGCGGCCATCTCGTTAGTTTGACATGACACACACGTTTTTGTTGTTGTTGTTGTTGTTGTGGTCTTCAGTCCTGAGACTGGTTTCATGCAGCTCTCCATGCTACTCTATCCTGTGCAAGCTTCTTCATCTCCCAGTACCTAGTGCAACCTACATCCTTCTGAATCTGCTTACTGTATTCATCTCTTGGTCTCCCTCTACGATTTTTACCCTCCACACTGCCCTCCAATACTAAATTGGTGTTCCCTTGATGCCTCAGAACATGTCTTACCAACCGATCCCTTCTTCTGGTCAAGTTGTGCCACAAACTTCTCTTCTCCCCAATCCTATTCAATACTTCGTCATTAGTTATGTGATCTACCCATCTAATCTTCAGCATTCTTCTGTAGCACCACATTTCGAAAGCTTCTATTCTCTTCTTGTCCAAACTATTTCTCGTCCATGTTTCCCTTCCATACATGGCTACACTCCATACAAATACTTTCAGAAATGACCTCCTGACACTTAAATCTATACTCGATGTTAACAAATTTCTCTTCTTCAGAAACGCTTTGCTTGCCATTGCCAGTCTACATTTTATATCCTCTCTACTTCGACCATCATCAGTTATTTTGCTCCCCAAATAGCAAAACTCCTTTACCACTTTAAGTGTCTCATTTGCTAATCTAATTCCCTCAGCATCACCCGACTTAATTCGACTACATTCCATTATCCTCGTTTGGCTTTTGTTGATGTTCATCTTATATCCTCCTTTCAAGACACTATCCATTCCATTCAACTGCTCTTCCAAGTCCTTTGCTGTCTCTGACAGAATTACGATGTCATCGGCGAACCTCAAAGTTTTTATTTCTTCTCCATCGATTTTAATACCTACCCCGAATTTTTCTTTTGTTTCCTTTACTGCTTGCTCTATATAGAGATTGAATAACATCGGGGAGAGGCTATAGCCCTGTCTTACTCCCTTCACACACAACTCCCTTTTCTGTGTCTATTAACACCTACCCGTGGGCCAATTATCTCGTTTTGTTAAATGGCTATCTCTGTGTATTCGGTCTATTAGTACTGATTTAGCATCATGTGCAAAATCTGCTACCTTACACAGTATACAACTAGGAATCAATTTCCATGGACTCCAGGGAGTTCTATATACAAAATGAAGTATGGAACCTTATACAAAACGTTTTTTTTTTGTTCTGTATTGCTTGTTGTCTTAGTACTGGTCTTCAGTAAGGCTATTTAGTGAAAAACCGGGTGCGTCATTGCCAATGTCAGTTGTTCGTGTAAATTCAACGAGAGATATTGTAGGTGTGTCAGTGGCGGTAGAATGGTGTTGACGAGAGTTGCGAGGACAAATCACTTTTATTATAATCCACAGTTGGTGAATTAGAATCGCATTCAAGGTGTTGGCTGAACACTTCAGTCTATTTGACCATCCGAAAAACTCCAGTCTCGGTCCGCGAAATGGCGTCTGGCCAAAATGGTTTTACCATCGCAACCATGGTTTTGAAGAACAGGTCTACTTCATCCTCTTGTGCTGGTTGTTTCGACAGTTCATCCAGACAGTGGAGTCTGTCTTCTTCCTCCTTGCTAAAATACATGGAGTCTGAATTAAACAGATGATAATGTAAAACGAAA
The DNA here is from genome assembly GCF_023897955.1 of Schistocerca gregaria. Classification (NCBI taxonomy): domain Eukaryota; kingdom Metazoa; phylum Arthropoda; class Insecta; order Orthoptera; family Acrididae; genus Schistocerca; species Schistocerca gregaria. Next base: position 1,082,367,590 of record NC_064920.1, on the reverse strand, counting down.
TCACTTGAGGCGTAATTGAGAAATTTTTTGTCGGTTTGCTCCTAAGTTGTGGTAATCCAAAAATTTTTCTGTGTTTGGTTGCGGTGGTTGGTACCGCGTGTGCATGCGTGTAACTGCTTTGTCCACTACAATGCTCCTCAGTCGCCTTGTGGACTCCACAGCAGAAGGTGTTTTCTGTGTGGTTTTTCTCCCGGAGGTAACGTCTGTTAACATTGGTACTACGTCGGTTTCGGCATGAGTATGGACTGCGAGCAACTGGCAATGCTCTCGCTTATGTAACAATCAAGAAATGGGACAAGCGGCACCAGGGGAAACTGGGAGTTTGCTCCACCACGCCAAGTACGCAGTTCCAGAGGTTGCTGCGAATTAATCCGCACGTCCTTACAGCGGAGCTCTCGTAAGGCAGTCTGATGAACACGTGGACAATTGCAGTTACATCGTTCGGCAGTATACGATGTCGTCCATTAAAGGTGTACAAACGGTGAGTTCATCACAAAATCAAGCTCAAGGGCAGGCCGTGATCTAAGGCAACCACGGAGACAATTCTGGTAAAAATGGACCGAAACGAAGCATTCCTTGATTTCGTCTGTTTCTCGGACGAGGCTGCATTCCGCACTTCCCGCGCGGTAAACACACACAACTGCCGCGTATGGGGAACTGGACCGCCACATGAAGGGATAAAAGTGCGAACGTCACTCTCCCGAAGTGAATGTGAGGTGTGGAGCGCTAAAGGGCAGGATTATAAGCCCATTCTTCCTTGTAGGCCTCATAGTTAGTGCAACAACGTGCGTAGACGTGTGGAGCTGTATAATGTGACATGATCTTTCAACAAGATGGCGCACTCTGCCATTTTGCGAACATTGTGAACGATTACTTGGGAGTTCCCAGATCACTGAATTCGGAGAGGCAGTCCATCGATTGCTTGGCCCCTTGGAAGTCTAGACATTACGCCACTTGATGTCTTTCTGTGGAGGTTTATCAAGAATCAAGTGTACCAAACACCAGATCTGTGTAATCACATCTGTGCAGCTATCACAAATGTTATGGCTACAATGCTACAAAAAAGTAGGAGACAAGTGGAATACAGATTAGATATGCGTTGTGCCACCAATGGTGAACGTATAGAGCTGTTTTAGGGGTGTAAAAAAAAATTGAATTAGCATAAGCGTAGAAACATACCTTAAATAAATATCTCAATTATTTCTCAAGTTATTACGTTTTATATTATTGTATGTTTAACTCAGACTCTCTGTATTTATAGAAGGGAATCACTTTCCTTCTTGTTTTTGGTCGAATGACGTTGATATGATAAGGGGAAAGTGGTTCGTCTCAATTGTTTCTGGACACATATCGTGGGCTGTTATTGGATTCTGCCGATACTTTAGGTAATTTTCCATATTTGTAGCGTGCGGTGTAACATTTCAAAAAGTGTTCTTCTTGTGTTCAACACATTCTATAAATCTCAGCCTGTCCCAGTAACTGTTTCTCTTGTTTTGCAGCAGACTCTGCGGTACCCATTTCCTCTTTTCCCTGTGTTTTGTAGTGATCACCGATACTCTCCCAACGTCATTGGCACTCATTCACTAGAACGCAGTGTACAACGCAGTAGACTCGTCCAGAACCTGTTGCCCTGTGACGTCTAACATACACTAAAGTGACTGAAGTCATGGCATACCTCCTAATATCATGTCGAATCTTTTCTTGCCCGGCGTAGTGCAGCGGTTCGATGTGGTATGCACTCAACAAGTTGTTGGAAGACATTTGCAGAAATATTGAGCGGTGCTGTCTCTTTAGCCGTCAGTAATTGAGAAAGTGTTGCCGGTGCAGGATTTTGTGCACGAAATGACCACTTGATTATGTGTCATATGTGTTTGAAGGGATTCATGTAGGGCGATCTGGGTGGCCAAATCGTTTGCTTCAGATGTCCAGAATGTTCTCCGAACCAGTCGCGAATAATTGTGGCCTCGTTACATGGCGCATTGTCGTCCATAAAAATTCCATCGTCTTTTGTGAATGTAAAGTCCACGAATGGGTGCAAATGGTACCGAAGTAACCGAACATAACCAGAGGACACAGCCAGTACCATTATGGAGCTACCACCAGCTTGCATAGTGCCTTGTTGACAACTAGGGTCCGTGACTTTGTACGGTCTGCGCCACATTCAAACCGTACCATCAGCTCTTACCAACTGAAATCGAGAGTCATTTAACCAGGCCATAGTTTTTCCAATCGTCTAAGGTCCAACGGACATGGTCAGAAGCCCAGAAGAGGCGCTGCAGGCCATGTCGTGCTGTTAGCAAAGGCAAGCATGTCGGCTGTCTCCTGCCATATCGCATTAAAGCCTAAATTCGACGCGCTATCCTAACGGGTACGTTCGTCATACTACCACATTGATTACTGCGGCTATTTCAGCAGCGTTGCTTGTCTGTTAGCACTGACAACACTTCGCAAACGCCACTGCTCTGAGTCTCAAGCAAGGCTCTCGGCCACTGCATTGTCTGTGGTGAGAGGTAGCGCCTCTTGACACTGTGGAACTCGGAGCATGAAATTCCCTAACGATTTCCCTTATGGAAAGTCCCATTCTTCTAACTCCAACTACCATTCAGCGTTTGAAGTCTGTTAATTTTCGTCTTGCACTCATAACGACATCGGAAACCTTCTCACACGTATCGTGTGAGTACAAATGACTCCGCCAACACTCTACCCTTTTATACCTTGTATACGTGACACTACTGCCATCTGTATACGTGCATATTGCTGTTCCATGACTTTTATCACCTCAGTGTGAAGCGCTGGTGCACTTTGCATTGCGCTCTGTCGGAAAATATCTCCGCCCTTTGTGTCGCTGTTGAGTGGACAACGCAGTACACCGCGCTCATTACTCACTGCCCGGCGCAAAATTCCCGGAATTCTGGGAGGCGAAGCAGCTCCCGATCGAATCCGCCTCGCGGATTAATGACGGCGGCCGGTGTGTTGGCCAGCCTGGATGTGGTTCTTAGGAGTTTCCCAAATCCAACCAGTTGAATACCCGGCCGGTACCGACGTCCGGCATCACATACACTTCATGCAAACAAGCAGAACTCGTTATCACAGTTGAACATTGAGACTTACCCGAGACGCCGTTGCAGGGGGTACACAGATTCCGTCCTGGGGGAATGGTGGCGTCAGGAAGGTCATCAGAGCACCTACTGTCGTTATAATTGCCAAAATCCATGTAACGAATGCTGACACCACAGCGAAACGGGAAAAGACAAGGAGAAAGACAGAGAAGAAGAAGAAGACATCCTCGGCACATAGGCAGTGATAAACCTGCCCAATCATAGCTGTGATACATTTATGAGGAACCTTTGGTAGGTGGAATGAATGCAACTGTTATAATGGTTACAATCAAATGTTTTCTTGTGTCATCAGTCTTATGACAGGTTTGATGTAGCTGGGCAAAATTCCTTTTATGAACCAACTTCTTCGTGTCAGGACATTACCAGCATCGAACGTCATGAATTATTTGCTGGATGTATTCCAATCTCTGTCTTCCTCTCCAGCTCTCTCTAGTACACGTACATCTACATCTACGTCTATACTCTGCAAACCACCGTCGAGTCCATGGCAGAGGCTACGTCCCTCTGTACCAGTTATTAGGGTTCCATTCACGTATAGAGTTTAGGATGAATGAATGTCTGAATGCGTCTGTGCATGCAGCAATTATTGTAATCTTATTCCCGTGATCCCACTATGATGGATGCATAGCTGATTGTAGTATATTTCCGAATCATTATTTAAAGTCAGTTCTTGAAACTTTGTTAATAGACTTTCTTGGGATAGTTCACGTCTATCTTCAAGAGTCTTCCAGTTCAGTTCCTTCAGTATCTCTGTGACACTCTCCCACCGACCAAACAAACCTGTGAGTATTCATGCTTCCGTTCTCTATATACATCAATATCTCCTATTAGTCCCATTTGGTACGGGTCCCACACACTAGAACAGTATTCTAGAACTGGTCACATGAGTGATTTGTAAGCAATTTCATTTGTAGACTGTTTGGACGTCCTCGGTATTCTACCAATAAACCGAAGTCTACCAACTGCTTCATCCACAACTGAACCTATGGGATCATTCCACTTCATATCCCTACAAAGTGATACACCTACGTATTTGTATGACTTTCCCGATTCAAACAGTGACTCAGTAACATAGCAGTCATAGGGGGGAAATTATTCCGTGGAATTTATTCCGTGATATCTCAACACTAGTGTCTCAACACCCGTCTTATCATCCTGTTCCATCTTCTGATCAATGTTTTTCACAATGTGCTCTTCTCCCCGATTCTGCAGAGAACCTCCTCACCCCTTATTTCATTAGTTTTAACATTCTTCCATATCACCACTTCCCAGACGCTTTTATATCTATCGTTTCCGCTTTTTTCCACAGTCCATCATTCACTTCCGTGCAATGCTGTGTTCCCAGCGTACCTTCTCATGACGTGTTCATTATTCAGCGACACATATATTTAGTAATTTGCCAGCAACCATAAAAACTTCATCTATTAATAAGTTCAGTTTAAGAGGGCCCTAGAGTACATGACGGTCAACATCTTCTATTCCATTCGCGAATTTCTTAGTTAATTATATGTTCTGCAGATCGTTAGAACGACTCTTTTATCGGAATGACGTCGAACAAGTCAGTTTATGGGACATGTATACGTGACTGGTGTTAACATTAATAAACGTATTATTTTTTTAGTACTACTTATGCAACTATATTTAAAACTTCTTTTACAGACTTCTAGTTCTTACATAAAAATTCGTCCATGGAATGGAAGGAGATGTCCAGGAAAACTGATTTTAGGTCAGATGTAAAATTAGCTTTGCTACCTGTAGGACTTTATGTTATTGGTCAAACGATCAAATTTTTTTGTCACTTCATGTTGAAGCTTTTTCTGCACCACTGACAGCTTTAACAATCTGCTATAAAGATCATTTTTTCCTCTACTTTTATGGGTATGGACATCACTGTTCCTCTCAAACTGTGATGGACTTATTAGGACGAATTTCATTAGCGAGTATATCTACTGTGCTGGAGCGGTTAAAATGCCTAGCTCTGTCAAGAGGTACCTACATGACATCCGTGGGTGAACATCTCATATTATTCTTACTGCTAGCTTTTGTGCTATCAGTACTTTCTTTCTAAGTGATGAGTTAACCCCGAAAATTTTTCCATGAGACATTATAGAGTGGATATAAGCAAAATACGTTAAGAGGTTCAGTCCTTTGTTTCTAATATTATCAATTACAGGAAGAGGAAAAGTAGATGGACGTAACTGTTTGTAGAAGCTCAGTGAAACGCTTCTTCCAAGTCAAGTTTTCGTCAACACGTATGCCCAAAAATTTTGTTTGCTTCCAGACAAGGCACACACCGCATACCGTCGGCATTTGCACCATGTCCAGATATTTACAGTTCATTACAGATTCTTACGAAAGTATGGGTAAGTGGGGGTAAGAAATGAAACGAAATGGTGACAAGGCACCAGTGATCACAGTTGCCTTACACCAAAATACTCAGAAAGTATCAGTCAGCAAATTCCGAAATTTTATGGGTGGAGGTCGGAACGACTACTGTCATCTTTAGGCTATGCGTAATCAAACGGAAGCAGTTTGCAACACTATTTCACATTATCCACACTGTTGCACTGAACATTCGCTGAATTAGCAGATTTCACGTAACACTCACCTCATTTTATATTATTAAAAATACATACATCAAGTTGTTGTAGTAGTCCCCTAAATTTTGAGAAAACACACTAAATGCAATTCAATACAACAAACAGAACAATAGCAACAATCGATATGGCACGTGAACAGGAGTCAGTAAACAACGTAGAATGCTCCAAACGTTTGGTTGCACGTTTTGATGAAAACTTGTAATGGAAGAAGCATATTAGTGAGCTTCTCACAAACATTTGAATTCAGCTACTTTTGCTCTTCGTATAGCTGCTAATCTTGGAAACAAACGAATCTGCCTCCCAACGTATTTTGCATATTTCCATTCAGTAAACTATTATGGAATAATTTTCTGGGGTAACTCATCACTTAGAAATAAAGTATCGACTGCAGAAAAGCGAGCAGTAAGAATAATTTTTGGTGTTCACCCACGGACGTCACGTAGGTACTTTTTCAAGGAGCTAGGCATTTTAACTGCAGCATCACAATATATATAATCGCTGAGAAAATTCGTTGTAACAAAACCAACACAGTTTGAGAGGAACAGTGACCATAAAAGTAGCGGAAAAATGACCTTTATAGCCCATTGTTAATGCTGTCAGTGATGCGGGAAAAGGTTCAATATGCAGACACAAAAAATTTTGACCTTTTGATCAATAACATAACATGTCCTACAGGTAGCAAAACTAATATTACATCAAACCTAAAATTAGTTGTCCTGGACAATTCCTTCCATTCCATGGACGAATTTCTATTTAAAAACTGGTACCCTAAAAAACCCTAGTTTTCAAGTTTAGTTGCATGAGGAGAACTAAAAAATAATGTGTTCATTAATGCTAATACTAATCACGTATATGTAAATAGCGTCGTTCCACATCATTTCTATAAAAGAATCCTTGAAATGATCTATGACACATGTAACTAACACAAAATGGCTGACATCGAAATACATGTCCAAGGAATAGAAAAGCAACTGGAATCACTCAACAGAGGAAAGTCCACTGGACCTGACGGGATACCAATTCAGTTCTACACAGAGTACGCGAAAGAACTTGCCCTCCTTCTAACAGCCGTGTACCGCAAGTCTATGGAGGAACGGAAGGTTCCAAATGATTGGAAAAGAGCACAGGTAGTCCCAGTCTTCAAGAAGGGTCGTCGAGCAGATGCGCAAAACTATAGACTTATATCTCTGACGTCGATCTGTTGTAGAATTTTAGAACATGTTTTTTGCCGGCGTATCATGTCATTTCTGGAAACCCAGAATCTACTCTGCAGAAATCAACTTGGATTCCGGAAACAGCGATCGTGTGAGACCCAACTCGCTTTATTTGTTCATGAGACCCAGAAAATATTAGATACAGGCTCCCTGGTAGATGCTATTTTCCTTGACTTCTGGAAGGCGTTCGATACAGTTCCGCACAGTCACCTGATGAACAAAGTAAGAGCCTGCGGAATATCAGACCAGCTGTGTGACTGGATTGAAGAGTTTTTAGCAAACAGAACACAGCATGTTGTTCTCAATGGAGAGACGTCTACAGACGTTAAAGTAACCTCTGGCGTGCCACAGGGGAGTGTTATGGGACCATTGCTCTTCACAATATATATAAATGATGTAGTAGATAGTGTCGGAAGTTCCATGCGGCTTTTCGTGGATGATGCTGTAGTATACAGAGAAGTTGCAGCTTTAGAAAATTGCAGCGAAATGCAGGAAGATCTGTAGCGGATAGGTACTTGGTGCAGAGAGTGGCAACTGACCCTTAACATCGACAAATGTAATGTATTGCGAATACATAGAAAGAAGGATCATTTACTGTATGATTATATGGTAGCGGAACAGACAGTGGTAGCAGTCACTTCTGTAAAATATCTGGGAGTATGCGTATGGAACGATTTGAAGTGGAATGATCATATAAAATTAATTGTGGATAAGGCGGGTGACAGGTTGAGATTCTTTGGGAGAGTCCTTAGAAAATGTAGTCCATCAACAAAGGAGGTGGCTTACAGAACACTCGTTCGACCTATACTTGAATATTGCTCATCAGTGTGGGATCGGTACCAGGTCGGGTTGAAGGAGGAGATAGATAAGATCCAAAGAAGAGCTGCGCGTTTCGTCACAGGGTTATCTGGTAAGCGTGATAGCGTTACGGAGATGTTTAGCAAACTCAAGTGGCACTCTCTGCAAGAGAGACGCTCTGCATCGCGGTGTAGCTTGCTGTCCAGGTTTCGAGAGGGTGCGTTTCTGGATGAGGTATCGAATATATTGCTTCCCCCTACTTAGATCACGAATGTAAAATTAGAGAGATTCGAGCGCACACGGAGGCGTTCCGTCAGTCGTTCTTCCCGCGAACCATACGCGGGTGGAACACGTAAAGTGTCCTCCGCCACACTCCGTTGGGTGGCTTGCGGAATATAAATGTAGATGTAGATGTAGATGTATATGTTGTTGCATTCAATCACGGTACTTGCTGTTTGATTACAGTAGCGCCCACAAGGCGGTATTCAGTGGTATTCGGCTCTGTCTTGAGTCAGTATTTTTGTCAGTGTTAGTGGTAGGTTGACTGTTTCTTCTAGAAGCAGCTGTATTTTCTCTGTAATACACTGATGGATGCCCTTGCAATGTACTCAGGACGAATAATTTTTAGTATATACCTCTATTCTGAAACCATTCACACAGCTAGTGTATTGTTCAACACTAAGTGCCTGATGTTCACGAATCGTAGTTTAAACATGAGAAAGAGAACTTTACGCAACAATAATATTAATAATGAAAACAAAACAGAGTTTTATGACGTCTATAACCCTTCACAGTTGCACTAGGACTGAATGTTATTGTCAGATATAAAGTAATACGTAATACTGCGTTTTTCTTTCTGGCGTGGCTCCAACTTTTAGCGGTAAACGAAACTTAATCTTGGAATTGTCCTCGTACAAGTAATCCGCCCATCACGAAGAAGCCACTCTCGGTAATGACTGTGTGTCCTGTTTTCGTTGTCCGCGTGTGCACAGCTGTATCAAGTTTCCAGGCTTCCCAGCATAACTGCGTCTTTCGGCGAATTCGGCCGTTCACCGAAGAAGAGGGTCAACAAACAGTCTTCCCTGTCAACACCCAACACTCGAAGAAAAAAAAAAGTGCACTATGTGACCTCATTTTTTATCACTGCCACACTCTCTTTCCCAAATCGTGGAGTGTTGGAGGAAGCCATACTTTTTTTTAATGTGAGTGTGGTTTACAAAATGTAAAGCGACTTGTTTCCACTCTGAAATTCACCCTTTCTATTCGAAAAACATTCGTTATTTTCTTCTACAAACCTTTGAAAAATATTTTATGATGCTGCTTTATTGACTTGGACGAATCTCTAAGAAATGCCAGGTGATCAAAAAGTCATTATAAATTTGAAAACTGAATAAATCACGGGATAATGTAGATAGAGAGGTTGTAACCTCCCCACAAAATAAAATAATATTCTCATTTAGCGTAACTACCCAACAGTGAAAATATAATACAATGTGACAAACCTATAACCTTTCAATAATTGACAGTCAATTTAACCTGGTGAATTTTGGACGTCAGCAATGCTGCGTCATGGCCCTGATACATCATTCTGAATAAACTGAAAAATCTTACCTTAATTAGATCGCTGGATAACGCGTATATATCTGCTCCTATAAGAAATTTTCCTGGCGCAGCTGAGTGCAATGCTGGCCGATAGATTTGTCTTATAAAAGAGGAAAGAACTGACTTTTGTTTTCAATAATCGGGATTGCCAAGGATTGGAGAAATTAGTGAATTCTTTTAAATTGAGATAAATGTCAAAAGTTACTTTTTATGAGAAAGATTATTATCAACAGATTTTTTTTTAAACATTTACATGGGACTTGATGTAACAATACTACATATGCGCGATTCTGCTTTTACCTTATCCTACAACGCTCAGGCTCCGCCATCGCTGCACACAACCGGCCCAGCCAATACGATATACCAGAACACACTGCTCGCTACCAACAACTAACTGCTACTGCTACACAGTTCCTACTGCAGTCAATAATGCTCTTTGGTCTCAGATTCCCTTCTAGCTTACATATCGCAGTGGAGTTTCCACGACAGGTATAGGATTTTCGGTAGGCCAAATTCTGCAGTTGTGGGCGTTGACACACCACGGAGCGTGAAATGAGCTTCGTCGGTCCACAACACGTTACTCAACCAATCGTTATCTTCCGCCATCTTTTGAAACGCCCACACCGCAAATGGCCTCCGCTTCACTAAATCGCCAGGTAACAGTTCATGATGCCGATGGATTTTGTACGGATAGCATTGGAGGGTACGCCTCAGTGCCAGCCAAACAGTAGTGTATGGAATGCCGGTGCGACGTGCGACTGCACGAGCGCTGACTTCCCTGTGCATAGACGAACCCGCTAGTCTCCATTTCTTCCTGAGCTGCATTACACCTTGTGCTCGGTCGGCCACTACGGGGTTCTATCGTCTAAACAACCCGTGGCTTCAAACTTCGAGATCATTCTCGCCACAGCTGCATTTGTCAACGGACCTTCACCCATTCGAATCGCCTTCCTATGGCGTAAGGATCGTAATGCTGAACTAGCACATTCCCCATTCTGGTAATACAGCTTCACTAAAAGCGCCTTTTTAGGTAACGTCAACATGCTGTGACTGCTGGCGCATCTGATTCTCTCTCTCTCTGCATAGATATAAAAAAAGGGGGGAACATAATTGAAGGCAATAGACAAAAACGGGGTGACTGTAAAATGGAGAAAAAAACTGTTTAAAAGTAGCACACACAAAAAGCCACACACTGCGACAATTAAAAGAACACAAGGCACAGGATGACTGGAGCGTAAAAGATATCGACGGATGGCGTAGCACATTACAAACACTGACGGCGAACCTCAAGGCAGTACACAATTAAAATCACACCTCTTGACACACAGGAGAAACAGCACTAAACACAACACTGATGTGGCACACTGACGATAATGAGTGAGACCGGAAGAAGGGAGGGAGGGAGGGAAGAAAGGAGGGGGATGAGAGGGGGGCGCGCTGAAGAGGGCCAGGTAGGGAGGGATGTGGGAAGGAAAGAGGCAGGTATGGGGTGCAGGGTCTCAGGGGCGGGGGGGGGGGGGGGGGGGGGGAAGGAGGAAACTGATTCTCTCTCTCATTACAGTTCCTTTTATACACGATTGTCATGCGCAGTCACTGACGTTTTGCTGTCCAGCGCCATCTGTCGGACATTTTGTGAACTTTGTTCTTTTTTTTGTTCTAACAAAACACCGTGTCATTCCAAGTATGTGTGTCAATTTTTACCTCTCTATTTACATTCTTCCGTGGCTTATTAAGTTTTCCAATTTTATACTGAGTTTCTGATCACCCAGTATGTTGTCTGTCCTTCCTGCCACCACTCATGCGACGTAAACTGGGCCAGAATTTGGAAACGGTGTGGAAAAAGACTCACCCGACCAAACGACATTCTGCCATTGCTGCACAGTCCAGGTTTTATGGCTGCGGCTCCACGTGTTCCTGTCACGGCCGCTAGCATCACAATGAGTGGTTTTGGAATTCCAGCTGGACCTGCAGTTCACTGCTTAAGGAACACCCTTCGTGTTGTTTTGGTGCTGACCCTGTTCACAGATGCGACATACTGTTCTGCAGCGACTTTGGAAGCTGTCGTCAGAACTCTTTTAAATGACAGTCGATCACGCTCATTCAGCACACACTTTCCACCGCGTTGTGACGTGTCAGATGATGTTTTTCCGCTTTCCCTGTATGCTGTATAAATCTTCGACACGGTGCCTCTCGAAAACCCAAACATTTCGGCTGCCTCGGTTACGGAACCATCCACCATACAGGCATCAACAATTTGCCCCCATTACGTCCGATATAACGCACTCGCAACTACACAGAACACTATTCTGAACACGTCTGATATGTCTATCGTATTAATGACATTGTGCAAGTGTCACTCGTGTACAAATATACACACCAAAAAAAGTTTTGCATCACCCCAGTTCCCAGAACTCCTGAAGATAGACGTTGACTGTGGATATTGTATCACAGACACAGTCCCTTTGACAGTTCAGAAATGCCAATAAATCCTCCCAGAGATGTAAACAACCATGCACGAGCAGCGGAGGGGGTCCGACAGCCGGTCAGTTCCAGTCATTCCACCAGGAAGGAGGTACACGCCTCGTGATGTCTGTAGTTCAACCATATCTAGACGGTCAATACCGCGGTTCGATTGCTTCCGTATTGTTACTTTGTGCCAGGAAGGGCTCTCAACAAGGGAAGTGTCCTGGCGTCTCGGAGTGAACCAAAGCGATATTGTTCGTACATGGAGGAGATACTGAGAGACAGGAACTGTCGATGACATACCTCGCTCAGACAGCCCAAGGGCTACTACTGCAGTGGATGACCGTTACCTACGGATTATGGCTCGGAGAAACCCTGACAGTAGCGCCACCATGTTGAATAATGCTTTTCGTGCAGCCACAGGACGTCGTGTTACGACTCAAATTGTGCGCAATAGGCTGCATGATGCGCAACTTCACTCCCGACGTCCATGACGAGGTCCATCTTTGCAATCACGACACCATGCAGTGCGTACAGATGAGTCCAACAACATGCCGAATGGACCGCTGAGGACTGGCATCACGTTCTCTTCACCGACGAGTACCGCATATGCCTTCAACCAGACAGTCGTCGGAGACATGTTTGGAGGCAACCCGGTCAGGCTGAACGCCTTAGGCACACGGTCCTGCGAGTGCAGCACGGTGGAGGTTCCCTGTTGTTTTGGGGTGGCATTATGTGGGGTAGATGTACGCCGCTAGTGGTCATGGACGGCGCCGTAACGGCAGTGCAATACGTGAATGCAATCCTCTGACCGATAGTGCAACCATATCGGCAGCCCATTGGCGAGGCATTCGTCTTCATGGACGAAAATTCGTGCCCCCATCGTGCATATCTTGTGAATGACTTCCTTCAGGATAACGACATCTCTCGACAAGAGACATGAACCCTATCGAACATGCCTGAGATAGATTGAAAAGGGCTGTTTATGACGACGTGATCCACCACCCACTCTGAGGGATCTACGGCAAATTGGTACAATCTGGACCAACAGTGCCTTGATGAACGTATGGATAGTATGCCACGAGGAATACAGACATGCATCAATGCAAGAGGAAGTACTACTGGGTATTAGAGTTATCAGTGTGTACAGTAATCTGGACCACCACCACTAAAGGTCTCGCTGTATGCTGGTACAACATGCAATGTGTGGTTTCATGGGCAATAAAAAGGCCGGAAATGATGTTTATGTTGATATCTATTCCAATTTTCTGTACAGGTTCCGGAACTCTCGGGACCGAGGTGACCCAAAAAATGTTTTATGTGTGTAAAATAGCGCAAACTGCTGGCATCTGCATTTATGTTCAAGCATTCATTCCAAGCGGGGTTTCAATATTTTTGTTCTACTTCTGTAGCTCTGATAAATGGTACAATGTTAAATACCTTCTGCCATGCATTTCGCAAGGTTTGAAGAGAGTGGTGTAGATATAGTGACTATGGCTTGAAGGATGTCATTTTCTTTTCTAGGCTGTTTTATTTTTGAAATACATTACTTCACGGTTTAGCTATCAGCTGATTTTGCCCCCTTGGTGATTATAAAGCCAACTCTGTTGCTTTTACCACAACAAAAACTTGTAAGCACTTATCATCACATATTCTACATATTTTTGTGGAGGAAGTTACATGTGATGGCGTCTTTAATAACTCTTTCACAAAAACTTTGCTAGTTAGGGACATACCTGTCTCAGACGTGAAATCTGTATGTAAAAATGGTCGCATCTTTCCCCTTTTCAATATGGAATTCTGGTCTGAGATCGTTGTATCCCTAACCACTGCCACCACTTAGAGCTTTGCCGGGATGAGTTGTCTTTAATTGCTTCAACGATGAATTTATGTTGAAACCTCAAACTGGTATTTGCAAGGTTTCACTTGTTTGGCCGTTGGCTTGTTCTCGTGGTCCAAATCACATCCTTGACTCACTTCTTTAGGCAAAATGAAACTGCGTACTCCGCCAATATTTTGTATGGGAAGCCAACTGGGGATGTATTTTAGCAACAGACACTAAGAACTAGTCAAGAAAGTAGTACACATGCAGCAGAGATGGTGAGTTCAAAGTCAACGCAGTTGAAATTATTCTTTTCCAATGTTTGCTAATTTTCTCGGCTGGGCTCGCATCAGTCCGATTATGGAAAGTACACACTTGCATACAAAATTCACCCACTGTCTATAGACACTGTAGACGGACTGTCTCGATACTTGCTAAATGTTGCTGAAATTGTTGGTGTCCTGGGGCGTCCAGTGATAATAATGGATAGTGAAAGAAGTCGAAGAGGAGATCTTCGTGGAAATGTTAACTGTTTGCGGATTAGGCCCTGTTTCGGCTTTAATTTATTCTCGACTTTGAAAGTAGAAGACAGCATCGATTTCCGAAATTTTACCCGTCCGAGTCCAAGTGACTGACGACTGCTTCAGCCTTAAGGCAGAAAAATAAAGAAAAAAGAAAACAAATGTAGAAAAATCGTTGCCTCTTCTGTGAGACTGTCAGTGCAACCGCGTTATCTGACAAGCGGAGCATCGATTTTCCGTGATACAATCTGTGAAAGGTTTCGTGAAGGTATGTCTAAATAACCACAAACTAACTACAGATCAACATTTATATTTGTGAAATAACATGTGAAGGGAATATGAAGTACATAGAAAAGTGGTAACTGCATAGGGCACGAATAATATATAATTAATTATTAATTAATCAAGAGAGAAAGGGCTTGCAAATTCCAAGACTATTTCACGTCACTCAGACTGTTTGCGCACGTGTAAATACTCTCAGAAATAGTATGAAGTGTTACAGTGCTAGGAGTACTGTCAAGCAAAAGTGCTGCTCAGTGTCAGTTGTCGAGCCGTAGACGTCATTGGCTTACAGAGGCGCACGTGTGACAGCGGTCCAGTTGTAACACAGCTGGAATGTACACTGGTACCACCGTCTCAACTGTCATGAGCAGCTAGTTCAACAGTCCACATGCAATGGAAATATTTTACAACTTGTAGCTGCAAACATGTGTGTGTGTGTGTGTGTGTGTGTGTGTGTGTGTGTGGATCTTATGGGCGCCCAACGGCGAGGTTGTCAGCGCCCTGCTTGGCCATACCCACAGTGTCAGTATCGTGACAAGGTTTAGTGAGCATGGTGTCATCGTAGCAACGATAGTTACTAAAGTTAGCAAATCAACCAAGAAGGCTAGGAGAATATTTCTGCTAGAAGTAACAAATAAGCTGTTGTTAGCATCCCACTCAGACAATGAACTGAACTCACGTAGTTGTAATAGATTGGACAAAATTTAAACGAATTGTAAATTATCTGCAGAAAATAAAAAGGAAGGAAGATTGGGTTTCACGGGCCGTCGACAACGAGGTCATTAGAAATGGAGCTGAAGCTCGAATTGTGCCAAGGATGTGGAAGGAAATCGACCGTGTCCTTTCAAAGGAAACATCCCGGCATTTCCCTGGAGCGATTTGGAGGAATCAGGGAAAATCTAAATCTGGGTGGTCGGTCGCGGGTTTGAACCATCGTCCTCCCAAATGTGAGTCCAGTGTGCTAACGTCTGCACCATATCGCACGGTCCGAGCTCTGGAGAAATATGTAACGAGTAAGTAGTTTAAGGATGGATTAAGGACGAAAATGACCCACCGCAGTTTAACAACGAAATTCGGAAAATACTGAGGAAGCAAACGGTGTTGCAGTCTCGGTTCAAAAGAGAACGCTCAAATGACAACAGGCAAAAGTTAGTAGAGATTCGAGCGTCTATGAAAAGATGTATGCAGGAGGCATAACCGCCGTCACACCTTAACTAAAGATCTGGCAGAGAACCGGAGAAAATTCTGGTCCTACGTAAAATCGCTAAGCGGGTCTAAGTCTCCAATCCAGTCACTCGTTGGCCAGTTTGGTGTAGCGGTAGAAGACGGAAAAAGGAAAGCCAAAGCTGTAAATTTCTTTTTAAGAGATTGTTCACGCAGAAGAATCGTACAAACATACCTTCATCTGAACATCGCATAGACTTCCGTAAGGAGGACATACACTATGTGATCAAAAGTATCTGGAGACCTGGCTGAAAATGACTTACAATTTCGTGATACCCTCCATCGGTAATGCTGGAATTCAGTATGGTATTGGCCCACCCTTAGTCTTGATGACAGCTTCCACTCTCGCAGGCATACGTTCAGTCAGGTGCTGGAAGGTTTCTTGAGGAATGGCAGCCGATTCTTCACGAAGTGCTACACTGAGGAGAGGTATCGATGTCGGTCGGCGAGGCCTGGTACGAGATCGACGTTCCTCGAACCCAGTATGTTGTCCTCGACGACAAGTGTTCGTCAGAGAGAGAAGGGCATCGTCAGGAGTGCCCCAAGAAGTGTGATGGGATCGCTGTTGTTCTCTATACGCATAAATTATCTGTGATGTGGGGTTGATCTGCTATTCAGTTATTCTGCGCAACGGACTAATCTGAGATGTACCCTTTACCCTGTGGCTCCTGCAAGATGCAATTTCCACCCCCACACTACTTCAGAAGTCAGACAGTCGCTCTTAACGTTCTAAAGAGAAATGCCTGAAAAACTTTCAGCAATAAATATCTTCTGGAGTCGTCCGCTGTAAGGAAACGACACAAAAATTCACAAAATTTCTTACGTAATTAGTGGGATACTTGGGTACTGGAGCAGTGTTAGTTAGTATAAGAAAAACATGAAACTAACGAAAGTTATTATTTATTTTGCAAAAATGCTGAGAAATAACCATGTCACTTAATTATGAATTGAACAAGTTATATACTGGTTCTTTTCGGAATGTGAATTTACCTCAAGGATAGGATTCGCTAATGAAATTTCTATACAACGTTTAAGATTGTTATTGACTTGGCAGAATGGCTGAGAGGCGCTCCTACTCAACTTGAATAATTACTCTTTAGAATGTTGCTAGGTACAGTTGAGGCTGTCGCGTGTGAAATACAGTGAAGTGTACTGTTGTGGAGGAAATATGGGGCTCGCAATAGCTCTAGTGCACAATACCGTAAGCTGCGATGACTGCTGTCTGCGCCGCTCGCTGCTGACAAATAAGATATCTCTCGTTCTATCTGGATTGACCTTCGCCAATGAAACTCTTTCTACGCCTTGATGAAGTCAAGGATTCCTATTCGGCCCTAGTCTAACTATTGGCATGGTACACCGGTCAGATAACCAGTCCACCGCGATGCCACTCAAAAATTCGCTTGCAGGCGTTTAACTATAACTCCGTCCATTCACGCCGCACAGTAAATGTGTCGGCCAGCGCAGTGAACAACGCTTAATCGCAAGGACTCAATATAGATTCGCACTTCGATTCGCTCTTGACAGAGGTGCTCTCCCAGTGAAGTACTGAGGAGAGACTTGTTCCTCGCTCCAAGAGCGACAACGGAACGGCGCATATCCACATCAGACATGAAGGGGTATATCTTTCGGTCTCTTCCATTACTCCTTCAGCTCAAGGCGTCAAAAATATCGTCTGTCAGTCAACATTGCTCTTCTAAAACGGGAGAATGATGTTTCGTTTAAGGCGACCAATCCGGAAATGGGTAGTATTGGCGTTTGGCGTTTGCTGTCTCCCTGTGAAAATCTCTGAAACTGCATGCTATGTGTAAAGAATGCGTAGATTGGACACTCCCACACAATGTAGCGGAATTTGCTTTTAAGCCGAACATGGGTCGTTCCCCCTTTCACTCGTGCGCACGCTGTCTGCTCCACGGACGGCCAAAGTTGACTCGTCCTCTGAAGGGACCGGCCTCCTGGTGTGTGATCTGCCTCTCTCGAACTAAAGCTCCTGTGACCGTCGTGTCTGGAATGTATGTGTGTACGCCAGCCTCGAGTATTTCAACCCCGGTGCGCACTTGTTATTTGCATATCGTTTACATAAATTCATACAACGCTGACTTTATCTTATCGAGTCTTGATGTGCGGAATATGATTGTGAGGGCGGAATATGTAACCAATGAAGGTCAGGAGATCACGGCGTCTTACAATGATTTGGAGGACAGGGTGGGCAGCAATCTGTGGTTGTTGGCTGACGATGCTGTGCTATGCGTTAAGGTGTCGTCATTGAGTGACTGTAGGATGATACAAGATGACTAAGACAAAATTTCTAGTTGGTATGACAAATAGCTCTAAATGTAGAAAAATGTAAGTTGATGCGGATGAGTAGGAAGAACAAACCAGTAATGTTTGGATACAGCATTACTAGTGTCCTCCTCGACACAGTCAAGTCGTTTAAACATCTGGGCGTAACGTCGCAGAGCGATAAGAGATGGAACGAGCGTGTGAGAATTGTGGTAAGGAAGGCGAATCGCCGACTTCAGTTTATTGAGAGAATTTTGGGACAGTTTGGTTCATCTACAAAGGAGACCGCATATAGCACCTAGTGAGACCCACTGTTGAGTACTGTTCACGTGTTTGGGATCCTCACCAGTTCGTGTTAAATGGCGACATCGAAGCACTTCAGAGGGGGGCTGCTAGATTTGTTACCGGTAGGTTCGAACACGCGAGTATTACGGAGATGCCTCGTAAATTCAAATAGGAATCCTAGGATGGAAGGCGATGTTCTTTTCGTAAGGCACTGTTGAGAAAATTTAGAGAACCGGCATTTGAAGCTGACTGCCGAACGATTCTACTGCAGCCAACATAACAAAGCGCGTAAGGACCACGAAGATATGAGAAATTTGGACTCATACGGAGACACGTGATTGCGCCCTCGTTCTGTATGTGAGTGAAAGAGGAAAGGCAATGACTAGGAGTGGTACAGGGTACCCTCCGCCACGCACCGTACGGTGGCTTGTGGAGTATCTATGTTCATGTAGATATAGAGTCCTGTGCCTAGGAAGTAAAACCGGTAGTGATGTCACCCAATAGAGACCTTGTGTACGCTTTGTCTCATAATACAGTGCCTGTCGAAAGTGTTTATCTTTTATCTGGGTTCGGCAGCCGGTCCCCCATTGTGCACCAGTGACCTAAGCATGAAGGGGAATCGTCATAATATCACGAACTTGAGGCCGACTTCCGCCACGTCAGTTGGCGCAAACGTTGATAAAGAAATGCCAGCTTGCGTCATTTACTGACGCATTACTCGTTCTGATTATTGTCTTAAATATAAAAGAATCCTATATCATTCGTGAGTGGGCTCATTCAAGCGATATTTTCTTTTGTATTTAGGAATTTTGGTTGCGCTGTTTGCTTTTACTGTGCTGATTTTATTTGTAATTTGACTCTAAAAATGGTCAGAAGTCTTATAGGACTTAACTGCTAAGGCCATCAGTCCCTAAGCTTACACACTACTTAACCTTAATTATCCTAAGGACAAACACACACACCCATGCCCGAGGGAGGACTCGAACCTCCGCCGGGAGCAGCCATACTGTCCTTGACTGCAGCATTTTGTACGTTGTAGTTCGTCGAAATTGTTCGTGGTGGACGTCCCCTGACGCCCGTTGAAGTTCATTATTGAGCCATTCACTCAATTTTTTTGTTACAGAGGGCTGCTAACCGTCTGACCGAACACGCTGAGCTACCGTGCCGGCGTTCGCTCGGCTAATCCCGCGCGGCTATTTGGCTTTAGATTTCCTATCAGTCCAGCTGGAAGAGCTCTCTCGGTAGACGCCGTGATAAAGGAAATTTGGAATCCGACCATACATTGCAAACTAAGGACACGGACCGAGCGTCAGTATCGTGAGTCCTTATAAAAGAAAATGGCTGGATTACGAAAGCACGTTTTCACATCGCACACTTCTGTTCTTGGTTTTTCGATTATTCGAAACGTGTAATAAAAAAAGTTACATTAACGAGGTCAAATGCTTCGTATTACTGCATCAAATATGCTTTTAAGGCCAGAAAAAAGGTCTGAAAATGTCTTTCTGATACTATGTTATTCACGAAAGCACTGTTACATTCACTTTTTAAGACAAGTTGCATTCACACGGCAGATAAATAAGGAACCGTACACAGTAGTCTGCTAATGTTTTGGGGCATCTAACATGGCGGCGACTGCTTCAAAGCAGCGTACAGCGTAACCCTGTAGCGCCATCTCCCATTATTACGCGTCTCTGGTTCTCGTCGTCAGACGAAAACAATCGATGGCGAGCCACAGACACAGACGCTGCGGCGGCTGGCGTCTGGCCGGTTACATCTACATCTACATGACTACTCTGCAATTCACATTTAAGTGCTTGGCAGAGGGTTCATCGAACCACAATCATACTATCTCTCTACTATTCCACTCCCGAACAGCAAGCGGGAAAAACGAACACCTAAACCTTTCTGTTCGAGCTCTGATTTCTCTTATTTTATTTTGATGATCATTCCTACCTATGTAGGTTGCGCTCAACAAAATATTTTCGCATTAAGGTCTCGCCGCGACGAAAAACGTCTATGCTGTAATGACTTCCATCCCAACTCGTGTATCATATCTGCCACACTCTCTCCCCTATAACGTGATAATACAAAACGAGCTGCCCTTTTTTGCACCCTTTCGATGTCCTCCGTCAATCCCACCTGGTAAGGATCCCACACCGCGCAGCAATATTCTAACAGAGGACGAACGAGTGTAGTGTAAGCTGTCTCTTTAGTGGACTTGTTGCATCTTCTAAGTGTCCTGCCAATGAAACGCAACCTTTGGCTCGCCTTCCCGACAATATTATCTATGTGGTCCTTCCAACTGAAGTTGTTCGTAATTTTAACACCCAGGTACTTAGTTGAATTGACAGCCTTGAGAATTGTACTATTTATCGAGTAATCGAATTCCAACGGATTTCTTTTGGAACTCATGTGGATCATCTCACACTTTTCGTTATTTAGCGTCAACTGCCACCTGACACACCATACAGCAATCTTTTCTAAATCGCTTTGCAGTTGATACTGGTCTTCGGATGACCTTACTAGACGGTAAATTACAGCATCATCTGCGAACAATCTAAGAGAACTGCTCAGATTGTCACCCAGGTCATTTATATAGATCAGGAACAGCAGAGGTCCCAGGACGCTTCCCTGGGGAACACCTGATATCACTTCAGTTTTACTCAATGATTTGCCGTCTATTACTACGAACTGCGACCTTCCTGACAGGAAATCACGAATCCAGTCGCACAACTGAGACGATACCCCATAGCTCCGCAGCTTGATTAGAAGTCGCTTGTGAGGAACAGTGTCAAAAGCTTTCCGGAAATCTAGAAATACGGAATCAACGGTGAACGACGCGCCGGACGGTGAGGCACGTCTGTGTGTGTGTGTGTGTGTGTGTGTGTGTGTGTGTGTGTGTGTGTGTGTGAGCAACCTATTCTGATGCGGCGGTGGCGGCCTTAGCCCCACGCAGGAGCGGGCTACAGTTGCACGCTCTGCCTAGGTAGGCTGTATAGGCCTAGCCTATTCCTGGCGCCAGCGCAGCTGGGCTGTTGAGCACTCAGCAACGCGACCCCCAAACCGTTCAGCTTCGTTCTTGTTTTGTTACAAGTAAATCTATTTACGAACGTTCTCCGTATATACAGGGTGGTCCATTAATCGTGACCCGGCCAAATATCTCACAAAATAAGCGTCAAACGAAAAACTACAAAGAACGAAACTCGTCTAGCTTGAAGGGGGAAACCAGATGGCGCTATGGTTGGCCCGCTAGATGGTGCTGCCATAGCTCAAACGGATATCAACAGCGTTTTTAAAAAATAGGAACCTCCATTTTTATTACATTTTCGTGTAGTACGTAAAGAAATATGAATGTTTTAGTTGTACCCCTTTTTTCGCCTTGTGATAGATGGCGCTGTAATAGTCACAAACATATGGCTCACAATTTTAGACGAACAGTTGCTAACAGGTAGGTTTTTTAAATTAATATACAAAACATAGGTACGATTGAACATTTTATTTTGGTTGTTCCAATGTGATACATGTGCCTTTGAAACTTATCATTTATGAGAACGCATGCTCTTACAGCGTGATTACCTGTAAATAGCACATTAATGCAATAAATGCTCAAAATGATTTCCGTCAACCTCAATGCATTTGGCAATACGTAGAACGCCGGCCGCGGTGGGCGAGCGGTTCTAGGCGCTCAGTCCGGAATCGCACGACTGCTACGGTCGCAGGTTCGAATCCTGCCTCGGGCATGGATGTGTGTGATGTCCTTAGGTTAGTTAGGTTTAAGTAATTCTAAGTTCTAGGAGACTGATGACCACAGATGTCAAGTCACATAGGGCTCAGAGCCAATATGTGGAACGACATTCCTCTCAACAGCGAGTAGTTTGCCTTACGAAATGTTCGCACATGCATTGACAATGCGCTGACGCATGTTGTCAGGCGTTGTCGGTGGATCACGATAGCAAATATTCTTCAATTTTCCCCACAGAAAGAAATCCGGGGACGGCAGATCCGGTGAACGTGCGGGCCATGTGAAACGTCGCCTTAGAAAAATTGTGCATCACTGTACTTAAACTGACACACAATATTTTTAGCGCAACGCAATCTGACTTCCAAAAATCCCTACGAAAGAATGGCCCTGACTAGCATTAACCTATACGT
This sequence comes from Schistocerca gregaria, assembly GCF_023897955.1. Classification (NCBI taxonomy): domain Eukaryota; kingdom Metazoa; phylum Arthropoda; class Insecta; order Orthoptera; family Acrididae; genus Schistocerca; species Schistocerca gregaria. The sequence continues at coordinate 1,082,345,228 of NC_064920.1, read as the reverse complement.
TTCACAAATCACTTACCTCACAAAAATCTTCGTTACTCAAGCTACTGCAATACAGCGAGCGCCACTACTGCCAGCTAAATAAAAGATCCAAACTACGGAAGGCACTAACTACTGATAGGTATAGTTAGCAAATGAAAGATTTTAATAGAGAATAAACAATGTATTTACCTTTATAGTCATAATATATATATATATATATATATCAGTTCATGACACCAATTCTTACAAATTTCAAAACTCCGTCATCTCTCTCTCCACGTCCACCACTGCTGGCGGCTCACCTCCAACTGCGCAACGCTACGCGCTGTTAGCATCCAGCTGCCGCTGCCCAACACTACAATGGCAGACAACAATGCAAACCAGCCACAGACTGCACACGGCACAGCCAGTGATTTTTATACAGAGCGCTACGTGGCGGCGGCGTTACCAATAAAAAAACCTAAACAGCCTACTTACACATGGTATGGTGCTTCGACGACCAATACACCTGTCATGAAATATGCTATTCAATACCGTTTCAAGCACACGTGATCTATGTGCCGGACATCCATTGCGTTGGAAGTACGGGATGATCAAAAAGTCAGTATAAATTTGAAAACTTAACAAACCACGGAATAATGTAGATAGAGAGGTAAAAATTGACACACATGCTTGGAATAACATGGGGCTTTATTAAAACAAAGTATTGCTAGACGCGTGAGAGATCTCTTGCGCGCGTCATTTGGTGATGATCGTGTGCTCAGCCGCCACTTTCGTCATGCTTGACCTCCCAGGTCCACAGACCTCAGTCTGTGCGATTATTGGCTTTGGGGTTACCTGAAGTTACAAGTGTATCGTGATGGACCGACATCTCTAGGGATGCTGAAAGACAACATCCTACGCCAATGCCTCACCATAACTCCGGACATGCTTTACAATTCTGTTCACAACATTATTACTCAACTACAGCTATTGTTGAGGAATGATGGTGCAAATATTGAGCATTATATATGACGGTAGTATCTGTTCCCGAAAGAACAGTTACCGTGGATGGCCATGCAGCTTTGCTAGAAATGAAATGATAGTTAAAAGGACACCCTAGCTGCAAACAGGCGTTGATGTACTTCATTGGGGAAATGTTGAAAATGTGTGACCCGACCGGGACTTGAACCCAGGATCTCTTGCTTACATGGCTGACGCTCTATCCATCTGAGCCACTGAAGGCACTGAGGATATTGCACCTGCAGAGACTTATCCCTTGCACGCTCCCCTTGAGACCCACATTCCCAACATGTCCACACCACTACATTCGTAGTGCGCCTTATAGATGTTTGCCCATCATACTCATTACTCGTGGCAGATTAATCTACCAAGTCCCGTACGAGTTCGGGCATAGCAGGGTTCGAGTCCCGGACGGCGCACGCATTTTCAACATGTCCCCAATGAAGTATATCAACGCCTGTTTGCAGCTAGGGTGTCCGTTTAATTATGATTTCATATTGAGCTTTTCCTGTAAATAACATCATCTTTGCTTTGTCTTACTTTGTAACGCTAATTATTGCTATTCCGATCAGATGAAGCGCCATCTGTCGGACATTTTTTGAATTTTGTATTTTTTATGTCATTCCAAGCATGTGTGTTAATTTGTACCTCTCTATCTACATTATTCCGTGATTTATACAGTTTTCAAATTTATACTGGCTTTTTGATCACCCGGTACATCGCCATTCTGTCATGCAGTGAAACATCTTGTGGTAACATCGGTAGAACATTACGTAGGAAATTAGCATATATTGCACCATTTACATTGCCATCGATAAAATGGGGGCAAATTATCCGTCCTCCCATAATACCGCACCATACATTAACCCACCAAGGTCGCTGAAGTTCCACTTGTCGCAGCCATCGTGGAGTTTCCGTTGCCCAATAGTGCATATTATGCCGTTTTACGTTACCACTGCTGGTGAATGACGCTTTGTCGCTAAGTAGAAAGCGTGCCAAAAATCTGTCATCGTCTGATAATTTCTCTTGTGCCCAGGGGCAGAACTGTACACGACGTTCAAAGTCGTCGCCTTGCAATTCCTGGTGCATATAAATATGGTACGGGTGCAATCGATGTTGATGTAGCATTCTTAACACCGACGTTTTTGAGATTGCTGATTCTCGCGCAATTTGTCTGCTACTGATGTGTGAATTAGCCGTGAAAGCAGTTAAAACACCTACTTGGGCATCATCATTTGTTGCAGGTCGTGGTTGACGTTTAATATGTCGCTGAACACTTCCTTTTTCCTTAAATAACGTAACTATCAGGCCAACGGTTCGGACACTTGGATGATGTCGTCCAGGATACCGAGCAGCATACATAGCTCACGCCGATTGGGCATTTTGATCACAATAGCCATACATCAACACGATATCGACCTTTTCCGCAATTGGTAAACGGTCCATTTTAACACGGGTAATGTATCGCGAAGCAAATACCGTCCGCACTGGAGGAATGTTACGTGATACCTCGCACTTATACGTTTGTGACTATCACAAAGCGAAAAAAGTGGTCCAACTAAAACATCATGTTTCTTTACGTACTACACGAAAATGTAATAAAAATGGGGGTTCCTTTTTTAAAAAACGCACTTGGTATCTGCTTCCCCCTTCATGCTAGACGAGTTTCGTTCTTTGTAGTTTTTTTGTTTGATGCTTATTTCGTGAGATACTTGGCCCGGTCACTATCAATGGACCACCCTGTATATTTCTGGCCCGCCGCTTCGGTTCCCCGCAAGTAATACACTTATCACGCAAAACATTTGGCAAACTGAGAAAATTTCGGGTGACTGGAAAACCGCATCCGCTGCATAAAATGGGAAACAGAACGGATGTTAATAATTGTATAACAGTTTCCGTTCTGCTATTATGTCGAAAATTGACATTCTGAGTCCGTGACTATGTACCAAATATATGTTGACTCTTACGTAGAATATAACAGCAACCAGTTACTTTTTGCAATGCTATTTATTTATTTAAGGAGCGTCCTCACCAGTTTCGAACCGAAAGGTTCATCTTAAGACGGCTAGTTCACGTTAAGATACATTTTACATTAGCTGTCGCTATTTGTTTTCCGAAAAGATTAAATTTATATGGGGTGGTGATTCGCTATAACCAAAATCAGATGTGAGACAATGTCTTTTTAACTGTAAATGTGCCTCACAACGCTTTTTAGCGATATAAACGAATTATTAAAGAGAAGATGTTTCGGTTGCTTACTTCCAGAGCAGACGGCTTGTGATCTTGCAGCAGCGAAAACTGTATGATCTCCTCTTTTCCACTTACATGTGTGCACATAATCTGAAGCACCACTCACACACTAAGAAGTGTGCATATAAAGATGGCAATATTGCAGCCATAACAATGGCAAGACTTTCACTGTCAGAGATATTTCCTTATATACATGTGTGTGACAGTACGAATTTACAAATTACTAATGTTACTTTACTTGCTATTTACATTAAAAGAGAACTGATTAATATTAAGATAAACAAATAAAGCAGTTTGTTTGTCATAATGTTTTACTGCAGTGACATTACGTAAATATTGTGGTACACATAGGTACCGACTCGGTCTGTTCATTGAGGAGATTTTGTGGTGAAATGCTTTTATGTACATATATTTCAATCCTTCAAGCATGCTGAGGAAGGTAGCTTAATGTATTTGTTCGAAGAGAGTGAAATATATGTACATAAAAGTAAATCACCACAAAATCTCCTCGATGAACAGGCAGAGTTAGTCAATGCAGTCTTTCTTCAAAATTCCATTCACCTGCTTTCCAATTTAAAGTACATTGGCGCAGTTTTTTCATCGTAAGTAACCGAAACAGCTCTCTTTAATAATTTGTTTACATCACTTAAAATCTTTGTGAGGCACAATTACTGTTAAAAAGACATTGTCTCACATCTTGTTTTGGTTGTAGGGTACCACCACGCCAAAGAGATTTCATAAGTTGGGAAAACAAATAGCGAAAGGTAATGTAAAATGTATCTTAACGTGAGGTAGACGCCTGAAGATGAACCTGTCGGTTCGAAACCGGTAAAGGTGCTTTTTAAATAAATAAAAGCATTGTAAAATGTGGTTTGTTGCTGTTATCTTCTATGTAAGAGTCAACCCGTAATTTCCATTCTTCCTGTCCCATACAAAATTGTTCCTCAATGTTTCCTGAAGCGATCAGAGCTCCAACATGAACACAAAATTGGAGAGTATCAAGCACGTTCAAGACCAGAATGGACTTGCCGAGAACAAATCTTAGTTCTGAAACTAATTGTCAGGCAGCAAAAAATTTGAGATAAGAAAGTAGTTCGTACACTCAGTGTACAGTAAACCTCTCTTACAGATTCTGAAAGACGACCACTGCAGTTATAAGCGAAACACTAAATGATACAATATCTATGGTAAAATTCGTGTGCTACATTTCGCAAGATTTTGAAATTAAAAGTGAGACAAGGTGATGGACTCCTTCCATTACTTTTCGACTGTTGGTGAAAGCTGAACTCAGAGCTTAAAACTGACGAACCAATCATATTAGGAAGAGCCAATATTAGGATGCATTGCTTAGCTTTTGTAGACGACCTGGTAATTCCATGTCACGTCATTGAAACAGCAGAAAAACAAATGGAAATTCTTAAAGAAACAGCAGAAGTAGTAGAACTGCAAATGTCATTTGAAAATACAAAATACATGCCTAGAGCCACATATCTCCAAAATTCTAAAACCTAAATGCGGGAAAATCGAGAGAGGTTCTCAGTTGAAATATTTAAGTGGAGCTATTCAGGAAATTCGTTGTCACAAACTGGAAACAGCCTTCCGACTTATAAAAGATATCTATAATAGAAAATGCGTTTCAGAATACACCAAACTGAGACACTACTTCGTAGTCATCAGAGCAGAGTATCTTGATGGGGCTGAAACACTTATTTTAAGCAGAAAGACGAACGTTGAAGAAATTCAAAAGAGAGAACGGAAAGTAATAAAGAAAATTATAGAAAAAAATGGCTCTGAGCACTATGCGACTTAACGTCTGAGGTCATGAGTCGCCTAGAACTTAGAACTAATTAAACCTCACTAACCTAAGGACATCACACACATCCATGCCCGAGGCAGGATTCGAACCTGCGACCGGAGAGGTCGCTCGGCTCCCGACTGTAGCGCCTAGAACCGCACGGCCACTCCGGCCGGCAAAATTATAGATTCAAGCTATACTGAAGGAGGAACATACAGACTAACGTAAGAATAAATAAAGAAACTTAAAACTACACCACCATTTATTCGGATATGAAAAAAACGCAGGATGAATTACTTCGAGCGTATTAAAGGAATCGAACCGACTCCGTTAACTAGACTGGTTGTGTAATTCTTTTATCTGTGCTGTGAAACCTTGCTTCTTGCCAAATTTCGTGATTCTAGGTCAACGGGAAGCACACTACATGTTTTGATGAGTCATATAAATGGGCGTATCTTTTGACTGCATTGACTCAGAAGCTTCAGTTTTGTACACCACCAAGGACAACAGACCTTAGACTTAAATTTCAACTCGATACGGCACCCGTTCCTGAGGAAAAACGTTTTTAACAGTCCGACAGAAAGACAGATTGGAAGACGGACAGAAAAGTGATCTTATACGGGTTCCATTTTTACCGACTGGACAACGGAACGCTAAAAAGAGCATATAAAGTAGTTGTTGTCAGGAATGTACGTTTTCCATGTTCAGTCACTAACTTCTAGGAAAAATCCAAGAACCCATTAGAAACTGAACCGTGTACAATGATCTGACAGATAGCCACAGGCACACACACGTGTATACAAAAGGAATGAATCACTGTCTGACTACCTGCATCCCTTTCAGGAATGTTTGATGGATGATAACGTATTGTGGCCTCTCAGCAAACATAATCACTTCTCTTGTACACGGTTAGCAAAGGCCGTGAGTCATCCACAGAGATAGCAAAGTAGCAGTCCTGTTTACATGTGATCGTGCTCGCAGCAAAAGCTCACCCCTTTGGCGAGCGGTGTGCGCTACGCGCACGGCTGATACCATAGCTCACATTCCACTTCCGTCAAGCCCTCGATGTTATCATTCTCTCGGTGATGAGAATAGGAGGCAACGCTGCACTAGCGTTAGCGGTCCCGACACTTACATTACTCTGATTACATTTATTTCTAATTATCAGACACGACTCTCCGCTTCGGGGTCAATATTTCCGTGTAGCGCCATGTCATTAACCGTATTTCATTGTCCTAGATTTCAGCATTGACATCGAGTAGGCAGCCGATTCGTTTCCACCGGTAGCTATCCAACCACTGCACAAACGACAATAAAAAGAATGAATCTGCTAAACTTGGAATCTTTTCTTGCTTGGACTTCGGATTGGAGCGGATGTAAAATAGGAATACTCTGCAATTTAACTGTTAAAATAGGTACGAAATGACATTATGCAATAGTCTCATAAAAGAAACGGCGAGTGAATACCTTGGTTTGCTGGCAACGTTATTCAAGTGAGCGGCGAAATCGTTTGTTGTTGTGGTCTTCAGTCCGAAGACTGTGCAAGCCTCTTCATATCCGAAAAACTACCGTAACCTACACCCATTTTCATCTGCTTACTGTATTCATCTCTTGGTCTTCTTCTGTCCTTTTTACCCCCACACATCCCTCCAGTACTAAATTTATTCCTTGATGTCTCCTAACGTATCATATCAACGGACTCCTCCTTTTTTTCTTCTTCTTTTATTCTTTTTTATGCCACAAATTTCTTTTCTACCCAGTTGTATTCAGTGCCTCTTCATTAGTTACGCGATCTACCAATCTAATTTTCAGTACTCTTCTGTAGCACTACATTTCAAAAGCTTCTGAACTCTTCTTGTCTGAACGTCTTATCCTCCACATCCGTACATGGCTACACCCCAGACAAATGCCTTCACACAAGACTTCCAAACACTTAAATTTGTATTCGATATTAACAATTTTCTGTTCTCCAGAATCGCTTTCTTGCCATTTCCAGTCTACATCTTGTATCCTCTCTTCTTCAGTCATCACCAGTTATTTTGCCATTCTAATAGCACAACTCAGCTACTACTTTTAACGTCTCAGTTTCTCATCTAATTCCCTCTGTGTCACCTCATTTAATTCGACTACATTCCGTTATATTTCTTTTGTTTTTGTTAATTTTCCTCTTATATCATCTTTGCAAGACATTTCCAATTCGTTTCAACTGAACTTTCAAGTTAATTGCTGTCCGACAATTACATTGTAATCGGCAAAGTTGAGTGTTTCTATTTCTTCTCCTTTAATTCCTTCTCCAAATTTTTCTTTCGTTTCCTTTAGTGTTTGCTAAATGTACAGACTGAATAACGTCAAGGATAGGCTACAACCCTTTCTCACTCCCTTCTGAAGCACTGTTTCGTCTTCATGCCATTCGATTTTTGTAACTGCCACCCGGTTTCTCTACAGCTTCTGAATAACCTTTCGCTTCCCGTATTTTACCTCTGTTATCTTCACAGTTTGAAAGAGCGCATTCCATTCAACATTATCAAAAGCTTTATCTACGTCTACAAACGGTATAAACGGTGTTTGTGTTTGCTCAACCCACATTCTAAGTCTTAGGATCAGTATTTCCTCGCGTGTTCCAGAATTTCTCCAGAACCAAAACTGATCTTCCCCGAGGTCGGCTTCTACCACTTTTTTTTCCATTCTGTTGTAAACAATTTCTGTCGGTAATCTGCAACCAAAACTCATTAAACTGATAGTTCGGCAATATTCACACCTGTCTGCACCTGCTGTCTTTGGCACTGGAATTACTACATTCGTCTTTAAGACTGAAGATACTGCGGTACAAGTTCACTGCCTGTTCCCTCTCTGACTTGCGCACATCAGCAGCCGTCCTAAATTCGAACATGCGGTCGTCTGCTGCGTACAGCGAACTTAAGCATATTACAGCACTAAATATTTAAGTTTCATGTTACCATGGTGATATTTTCCAATTGTTTTCTCTTCATATTGTGTTAGCGATGAAATATGTTTATAGCTGTGGCAGTTGTTCCGTTATGAATTGGACTGGTACTGAGTTTGGAACTAACGCTAGTTTAAAATACCACGTCGATGGCAATGCCGTGTTGTTCGCTGTATGGTCAGTTGTTGCACATGTTCTTTACACGTGCTGTGGCCTGCGATGTGTCTAGTTGCGATAGGACAGTAATGACTTATTTGAAAAATCGGTACAGAACCGAAATTTCAATATGATCGAGAAGGAAGTAAAATAACAGTCAAATGGCTAAAGGCCATTTAAATTTATTTCTAGTTATTGAGCTTGCTGTGATTTTTCGCTGATCCACGGAAAAAAGCGCAGTTTCAGGGTTATCACGACCGCAGAAAACTGCCCAGACGGTGGACACGCCATATATCTCTCACACGTGGCTGCGACTTCATTCCTTGATCCTTTCGGAGATTACATTCTCGCTAAAAATTACGGTTTTTGTGAAAGTTACGCCATTGGCCGATAAGTGACCGTCCTTCGCAACTGGAACGTGAACCGGACACACCGGAATCTTACTTAACTTCGGGGCGCAGACTTGCTTTACTACGCAGTACCAGGAGTGGAGAGGAGTACACGAGTACTCGTTGACGCCGAAGGTACGACGTGGGTCTATCCAGTATGTCCAGTGGGGAAAAAGAGCGAAACTTCTCGAGCGGGTGAACACCAACGACCTTCTAAACAACTAACGTCAAGAGATTCAGCGTTAAATATTAAGCACCCTAAACACAAAAACAAACGTAAACAACAAATAAAATTAATGTCCACATCACCTGTAGCACTTAATAACTCTCGCCCTTTTCTTAAATTTATAACAGGGATTGCAGCCATTGGTATATATAAATGAACTGCTGCCTTTAATAAGTGAAGCCATTTACAGAAAATCGGTACATAAAGCATTATCCATACACAGAAGGCCAAAGAAAGTAGTATACAAATGCGTATTCAAATACAGAGATGGCACTTCCATCGGCAACACCTATATAAGACAACAAGTGTCTGTCGCAGTTGTTATATGGGTTACTGCTGCCACGATGGTAGGTTATCAAGATTTAAGTGAGTTTGAGCGAGGTGTTGTAGTCAGTGCACGTGCGATGACACACAGCATCTCTGAGGTAGCGGTGAAGTGGGGATTTTCCCGTACGACCATTTCACGAGTGTACCGTGAATATCAGGAAGCCGGTAAAACATCAAATCTCTGACATCGCTGCGGCCGGAGAAAGATCCTGCAAGAACGGGACCAACGACGACTGAAGAGAATCGTTCAGCGTGACAGAAGTGCAACCCTTCCGCAAATTGCTGCGGATTTCAATATGAGGCCATCAACAAGTGTTAGTGAGCGAACCATTCAACGAAACATCATCGATAGGGCTTTCGGAGTCGAAGGCACACTCGTCTATCCTTGATGATTGCACGACGCAAAGCTTCACGTCTCGCCTGGGCCCATCAACACCGACGCTGGACTGTTGATGACTGGAAACATGTCGCCTGGTCGGACGAGTCTCGTTTCAAATTGTATCGAGCGGATGGATGTTTACGGGTATGGAGACAACCTCATGAAATCGCAGACCGTGCATGTCAGCAGGGGGCTGTTCAAGACGTTGAAGGCTCTGTAATGGTGTGGGGCATGTGCAGGTGGAGTGATATGGGACATCTGACACGTCTAGGTACGACTCTGAGAGGTGACACGTACGTAAGCATCCTGTCTGATCACCTGCATCCATTCATGTCGGTTGTGCATTCCGACAGACTTGGGCAATTCCAGCAGGACAATGCGACACCCCACACGTCCAGAATTGCTACAGAGTGGCTCCAGGAAGACTCTTCTGAGTTTAAACACTTGGCGCTGGCCACCGAACTCCCCAGACATGAACATTATTGAGCGTCCTGGGATGCCTTACAACGTGCTGTTCAGAAGATATCTCCACCCCTACGTACTATTACTGATTTATGGACAGCACTGCAGGATTCATGGTGTCAGTTCCCTCCAGCACTACTTCAGACCTTAGTCGAGTCTATGCCACGTCGTGTTGCGGCAATTCTGCATGCTCGCGAGGGCCCTATACGATATTAGGCAGGCGTACCAGTTTCTTTGGCTCCACAGTGCAATTTTTCCTGAGTCTATAAATATATCTATTGGAATATCTTGTCAGACATGTGTCACTGCCGAGTTCCTTTATTTGCAAGTGAGAAACCAACAGTCAACTGTACCTTGTGGAAACCCATTACTAATGTCTTCACAATTTAAGAAAATCTCCCGAGATCTACATTCGTTGAATAATGCAGCACGGTATTCAGTTTCATGTGAATAATTCATTAACTATAGCAGTTAATTCCACAATACTTCAGTTTTTTTAGCCGCATATTGTGGCTTACGCAGCAGAATGCTACGAAAATATTACACAGAAATAAGAAAGAGCTGGTGCTGTTTCGTGATTAACGCTTGCAAGACAATGTGGATGAACGTATAAATAGTAATACGTTACGGAACCCTTCCGCAATCCTATCTGTGGTTTACTATCTGTAGGGGGAATTAGGCAATAATTGGGTATGGGGGTGAAACCGGTTACACTCATATTTCTTTTTGCGAGTTGGTAACTTTGTAAAGCTGACAGAGACAGCAAAAGACTTGGAAAATCAGTTGAACGGAATGGTCAGTGTCTTGAAAGGAGCATATGAGACTAAAAAGCAAAACAAGGATAATGGAATGTAGCCGATTTACATCAGATGATGCTGAGGGAATCAGATTAGGAAACGAGAAATGTATTAGAGGACTTTTGCTAATTGGGCTGCAAAATAACTGATGATGGCCGAAGTAGAGAGGATATAAAATGTAGACTGGCAACGGCAAGAAAAGCATTTCTGAAGAAGAGAAATTTGCTAACGTCGAATATAGATTTAAGCGTCAGGAAGCCTTTTCTGAAAGTATTTGTGTTGAATGTGGGCATGTATAGAAGTGAAATATGGACGATAAACAGTTTAGACAAAAAGAGAATAGAAACATGGCGCTGCAGAAGAATGTTGACGATCAGATGGGTAGAGGATGTAACTAAAGGTAAATCATGTAACTAATGAAAAGTACTGAATGGAATTGGGGAGCAAAGAAATTTGTGGCACAACCTGACTAGAACAAGGGATCGCTTGGTATAACAGGTTCTGGGACATCAAGGGATGCCCAATTTAGTACTGGAGGAAAGTGTTGGGGGCACAAATCGTAGAGGAAGACCAAGAGAGGAATACAGTAAGGAGATTCAGAAGGATATAGATGAATTGGTGTCCTGCGTCAAAGTAATGGAATGCCAATTATTTGGGCGTATGAACTGGCGTAGAAGATGTAGTGTTTTATATATATATATATATATATATATATATATATATATATATATATATATATATATATATAGTGTTGAAGATATAATTATGTTTTGTGTATAACTTGGCGACAGAACCAGAGATTGATTGAATTATCTTATAGTAACAAGTCACTAAATACCTGACATTCTTTCGACATGGAGCAGCAGATTAATTTATTTGAGATTGGTAGGAAGCAACATTATCATTTCCGCGAGTTTTCATGACCGCGGTGCAGTCATACCCAGATCGACACTAAGGGACCAAAGGATTTACTGACTCTAAAAGAAATCAACACTACACAATTGAAAAGGATTGTTTCAGAAAAGATACGAAAACGATAATGTTCCTCCGGCCTCAATGCTGCGTTCAGTCCATCAGCGTGATCGTAATTTCTGGAGATAATCTGATACAAAATGATTAACATTCGAGTAATGAGGAGATGGATATACTTAAGGATAATTTATCTAAATAAGCACACTTCATATATAACATACGTTTTTTAATGTTACGCAACTTTTTTATGTTACGGTTAAATAGCTGGTGCATATTAACAAAAGCTTTGCACATCACAGGCAATACTTGAGATTAAGGTCCTCTTGATGGTGACTGATCGTAACTAATTACATAAAACTATATGTTTTCTGATTGGGAAGACAATTAGCACATTTACAGACTATTTTGTACAAATTATAAAATACAGTTTGCTGAACGCAGCAAGACCGCGTCCGCCTTTCATGGAATAGAAACAGTAAAAAGTGAAGCCTTCAAGATCTCATTTGTCTTGAAAAAACAGAATTCTTTTTATATCATTAATCGATGCGTGTACATAGTGATTTACAGCCGCCGCGCAGGAGCAGCAAAGATAAAGAATAACAGATTCTGATGTTGCTATGCGACGGTTCATTTCTGTTACATTACAATTGTTTGATAACTTCAGGCCATCAGGCGTTTACTATTGACCACATCCTAATGTCTGTGAGGCGAAAATTACCAATATTACAAAGAATAATCTTAAACAGGATTTGAGTACAGGAGGGAAAATGGCTGGATTAGATTGTCTAAATAACTTTCAAAAGGCCGCTCCATCGCGTTCAGAAACCTTAACCAATTTCGGCTTTTCGTGCAATGGATTTCAATCAAACAGCTGCTGCAAACTTTTTAAAAATGTTATCCAAATGATTTGAGAGGTACAAATTCGTACCAAACAGAGTTTATAACGTTAACGAAAAGGGAGTGACAACAGTACCAAAGTCGCAGTTAAAGATAAAAGCCCAAAAGGGAAGGAGGGAGGTGGGAACCTTAGCATCAGCTGAGCGACAGAACCTGATACAGCAGCAATTTGTTTCTTCGCAGCAGGCCATAACATTCCTCCACTTCTAGTGTTTCGTAGAGTTAGGATGAAAGAGGTGCTTTTAGATGGAGCCCCACGAGAAGCTGGATTCAAGCTGAAATCTTCGTCCAGTGGTTGCATCCCTTCATTTCTCAAAGCAAATCTTCAAAGAATGAACCAGTTCTTCCGCTGCATGGTGGCGACGCAACTCATGTTACAGACTTAGAGGTTATCGACATTGTTAGAAAACTCGGCGACGTGATTGTTTCTGCTTCACACCACACTGCATCCATATGCTGCAACTGTTCGATGTCGATTTCATGGGGCTATTTAGCACTTTATACGGTCAGGAAATTAAGCCAAGGCTTATCAACCTTCTGGGAAGAGTGGCAACCCAGTACCAAATAGTTCTGTTGTTTAGACTTGCATGTACTAGAGCAGCTACAATACAAAATGCCATATGCGGTTTTAAAAAGGCGGTAACTTTCCTTCTGACTGCAAATGCATTTTGCGAAGACGAATATGCACCATCAGATACGACAAGAAAAAATAACGCTAGATTCCAAGACCACAAAAGAGTCAGTTACTGCTTCTTCTCCTTAACCTGGTCCACTGACTGACGTGCTAACACTATCCTCACTCACTGTATCAGCGGAGAGCGAAAGCCAGTTCCTCATTGCTGGCGACCATGACCAACAGGTGAAGAGGAAAATACGCAGTCATCATTGAGTCTCCGTACAGAAATGAACTTAGTGCCACAAAAGTATCTTTCCGTCAGTTCAAAAGAAAAGTGTTGTAGGACTCCAGATCAAGACCATCAAAAAAGGGTCAGAAGACTTCTGAAGGAAATAGCTCTTCTGAAGATGGGAGGGAAGCAGGAACCTACTCGTCAACAAGAAAATCAAATGGTAGGGTAAAGTGTTTAAAGTGTAGGAAAAGGGCCCATGAGGGTTGTGATTTGTGCAATGAAGAGGATCTGCTTGAGTACAGAGTTGTCGCTGTCTCAGGCGGAAAATGTAACATTTTCCGATTGTGCCCACAGAATGACTGCTTTTACCCCCTAGGCTCGTGTATAACGGTATATTGCAGGGTGCTGAGTTCTACTAAACATAATTTAAACCAACAAAAATAACCACTTACAGGTCTTGTGTATTGTTCATCCATTGTTTATCTTTCGCTGAAATAAATTTTAAGTCCTAACAATGAGAAATGTCACTGTTACAGGGTGTTTCAAAAATGACCGGTATATTTGAAACGGCAATAAAAACTAAACGAGCAGCGATAGACATGCACCGTTTGTTGCAATATGCTTGGGACAACAGTACATTTTCAGGCAGACAAACTTTCGAAATTACAGTAGTTACAATTGTCAACAACAGATGGCGAAAAGAATGAACACCTATATCTTTCCGTATGAGATCTGATTTCCCTTATTTTAGCGTGTTGATTGTTCCTCCATACGTACGTCGTAGTCAACAAAATATTTTCACATTCGGAGGAGAAAGTTGGTGATTGGAATGTCGTGAGAAGATTCTGTCGCAACGAAAAACGCCTTTCTTTTAATGATTTCCAGCCCAAATCCTGTATCATTTCAGTGACACTCTCTCCCATATTTCGCGATAATACAAAACGGGCTACCTTTCTTTGAACTTTTTCGATATACGCAACTAGTCCTATCTGGTAAGGATCCCACACCGCGCAGCAGTATTCTAATAGAGGACGAACAAGCGTAGTGTAGGCAGTCTCCTTAGTAGGTCTGTTACATTTACTAAGTGTCCTGTCAATAAAATGCAGTCTTTGGTTACCCTTCTCCACAACATTTTCTATGTGTTCCTTCCAATTGAAGTTGTTCGTAATTGTAATATCTTGTCATTTAGTTGAATTTAGGATTTTAGATTTGACTGATTTATCGTGTAACTGAAGTTTAAGGAATTCCTTTTAGCTCTCATGTGGATGACCTCACATTTTTCGTTACTGAGGGTCAACTGCCACTTTTCGCACCATTCCGATGTTTCTTCGTCGGCCTTTGTGATTGTTCCATTTCACTCCCCTGCAACGCGTAACACCCAGATATTTAGCCGGTCGCTGTGACCGAGCGGTTCTAGGCGCTTCAGTCTGGAACCACGCGAGCGCTACGGTCGCAGGTTCGAAACCTGCCACGGGTATGGATGTGTGTGTTGTCCTTGAGTTAGTTAGGTTTAAGTAGTTATAAGTTCTAGGTGACTGATGACCTCAGATGTTAAGTCTCATAGTGCTCAGAGCCATTTGAACCATTTTTTGATATTTCTTCGCCGCGCGGGATTTGCCGAGCGGTCTTAGGCGCTGCAGTCGTGGACTGTGCGGCTGGTCCCGGCGGAGGTTCGAGTCCTCCCTCGGTGGGCATGGGTGTGTGTGTGTTTGTCCTTAGGATAATTTAGGTTAAGTAGTGTGTAAGCTTAGGGACTGATGACCTTAGGAGTTCAGTCCCATAAGATTTCACACACATTTGAACATTTTTGATATTTCTTCTAAAACGTTTTGCGCTTTGTTTTAGTCTTCCAATGACTTTATTAGTCGGTAAACGACAGCGTCATCTGCAAACAACCGAAGACGGCTGCTCAAATTGTCTCCCAAATCGTTTATATGGATAAGGAACCGCAAAAAGCCTGTAACACTACCTTGGGGAACGCCAAAAATCACTTCTGTTTTACTGGACCACTTTCCGTCAATTACTACGAACTGTGACCTCTCTGACAGGAAGTCACTAATCCAGTCATACCATAGAGACGATAATTAGTAAAATGAGAATACTCAATCCAACAGACGACAATTTTCGATGGATAATGAGCTACTGACTCGTTGGAACAACGAATATAGGCAGTTTGGGAAAAATTGCGAGATGATGAATTTCTAAGTATGAAAAATTAAACTGGTGCAGTAGAAGTTGTTTTGAAAACGGCTAAACGTCTTAAGAAAAAAAGGTAGTTTATCAGGCTTTTGATAGGTGGTTACATCAGTGTGACTGGGGAGTGTATGACTAAGCTTAAACCAAAGAAATCAATCTACAGTCGTCTGAAAGCCTAACAGTACGTAGACGTTAAGAGCGCTATTACAGGGCCACGCCGTTGAAAGTAGCTTTTGATTAGCTTCTGTTACAACATCTTTCTTTTATCGTTACCTAATATTATGGTGGAGTTACAAGGGAAACCGAATTCGGAGAACAGTTTCATAATTAGCAGTTCTATTAAAAATGTTCTCCATAACCGTACCTCGATAGAGGTCCCAAAGGACATGAATCGCAAGCTACGCACCCACACAGAACTACCGACAGATTTTTTAAATTGTCTTTTTTCTTTGTAAGAGTCAGCAACGGTTTTTTTTCTGGGACAACAGGAATGAATGGAGACGTAGGAATCAAACGTCTTGGGATAACCGCTTGCAGAACAGTTTTTCTGAGTGTACTCCGAGCCAGTTCTGCCTTAGCCCCCTAACAACCTGACACGACAGTACAAAGTGCTGCTAACGATGTTACGACTGCCGCGATAAAACGGTCCGGCGGCAGGAAGTCTAACCCCGCCCTACATACACAAGGAAACATGGGGTCGGGTAGCAATGTTGTTCCATCAAGTGTTAATTTTCAAGATGTGTCCCTCGACTCAGACGGTAAACGCCGAAGGAGCCTCAGATACTGAGCGTTGACTGTTTTTCCATGAGTGTTTGCATACTGTTTTTAGTCAGTGCATGATACGAGGGACAGTCAATAATTAAACTGAGAGATTCATGTAGAAATGGAACAATTTGCAGGAGGAGTTTTGTACATTCATGACTTTAGGTTGGCATTACTGGCATGAGCGGAGAACAGCTGATGGATAAACACTGTTTTGTTTGTAACCTCTAAATTGCGTTTAACGATGGAGTGTCTTCTGTTAGTTTCTGTATTCGCTGAACAACGTTCGGCGATCCGCTTTCTGTTTCCTGAAGCTGAAAAACCGACTAAAACCTTTTCTCGAATGATTTTACAGCATGGTGAAAGTTGTATGAAGCACGGAAATTCTTATAAGTGGGTAGAAAGTGGTTGGCAGCGACATGGGCGGCCAATTGGAGCGCCGACTCCTTCTCTTGAAACCGTCATTGGTTACATTATTCGTGAAGATCAACGAACATAGAGCATAACGTTATCAGTACGGTAGAACAAGGGCAAGGTGGGTCCCGAAAGAGCTACGCAACAACACCCAATGTGTATAGAGATTAAAATAAACGCTAAAGTGATCCGTTCCTATACAAGATTTCAACGCGCGATGAAACTTGGGTTCACCCAGAGTCCAAAAAAAAAAAGAAAAAAAAAGAAAAAAGAAAGTATAAAATGGAAGCAACAATGAGAAGGCCAAAGAATTTGTGGGAAGAGGCTCAAGCAGCAAGACAATTTCTTTGCATCAGGTATAAGAAACACTACTTCTTTGTTGATATAAGTGTATTACTTTTGATGAAGATTTTGTTGAGAAGATGTAAAAGTCTCATTTTATAAAAGTATGGTTTTTTACTACATCAAAGATAATTATTGAACATCCCTCTTAAAACTAATCCTTATTGAAAGAAACTGATCACTATTTCCTACAGTCAAGGAGCTCTGACTATGGCAGAAATTAAAGTGGTTAATCGTGCGAAAATTAGAAAAACACTAGTAGCGAGTTGTTCGAAGCAAATGGTCGCATCCTTTTGAAACCTGTACCTTTGAAGAAGGGCTTCGTAATGAAGTAGGATTTCTTCATCCGTTATCGGATATTAGCGGTACACATAGTAACATGATGGTTCAAATGGTTCAAATGGCTGTGAGCACTATGGGACTTAACATATGTGGTCATCAGTCCCCTAGAACTTAGAACTACTTAAACCTAACTAACCTAAGGATATCACACACATCCATGCCCGAGGCAGGATTCGAACCTGCGACCGTAGCAGTCGCGCGGTTCCGGACTGAGCGCCTAGTAGCGCTAGACCACCGCGGCCGGCTAGTAACATGACCTTTGATCACTGCTGGTCGGATAAGGTTATTGTGTGATGCCGGAAATTAACTTCTTAACTTTCTGTGGCGTGAGATCTTGTACCATGCGCGTGTCTTCAGACTATTTTAGCTTGAAATACTGGCTGGACAAGCGCATAGTTCAAAAGATGCCTCTTCGCAGCGCGAGATATTCAGACATCCGTTTTCGAAGTGCCTTAATGCCACAATTTTCCACAATATTTCGCAGTCTGTAGTGCAACCAGTCAACGAGATTCTAGGCCCCCGCCTGTAACGAAAATATCCGAACGGCGCTCTGGTTTTCTCGTTACCATCCCGCCCGCGCTTCTTCTCCGCAGAGAGAAAGAATTAGGCCTATTAATGTGTATTTGTGTCGTCGACGACTCAAAATCTCGGTTTGAAGGAAGGGCAAGGAAGGAACTAGGCCGTGACCTTTATCCAAAGGAATTATTACGGCATATGCCCTAAGCCACTTAGAGAAACAATGCAAAACCTCCGAGGTGGATGTACGGGCATTCAAACGCCGGTTCTACATCTACATAGATGCTCTGTAGTACACAGCACGGCACGTGGCGGAGCGTACCCTCTACGTCTACTTGTCATTTCCTTCCCTATTCCACTCGCGAACAGCACGAGGGAAAACCGACGGTCCATACGCCTCTGTACGAGGTGCATTCAAGTTCTAAGGCCTCCGATTTTTTTTTCTAATTAACTACTCACCCGAAATCGATGAAACTGGCGTTACTTCTCGACGTAATCGCCCTGCAGACGTACACATTTTTCACAAGGCTGAGGCCATGATTCCATGGCAGCGGCGAAGGCTTCTTTAGGAGTCTGTTTTGACAACTGGAAAATCGCTGAGGCAATAGCAGTACGGCTGTTGAATGTGAGGCCACGGAGAGTGTCTTTCATTGTTGGAAAAAGCCAAAAGTCACAAGGAGCCAGGTCAGGTGAGTAGGGAGCATGAAGAATCACTTCAAAGTTGTTATCACGAAGAAACTGTTGCGTAACGTTAGCTCGATGTGCGGGTGCGTTGTCTTGGTGAAACAGCACACGCGCAGCCCTTGCCGGACGTTTTTGTTCCAGAGCAGGAAGGAATTTGTTCTTCAAAACATTTTCGTAGGATGCACCTGTTACAGTAGTGCCCTTTGGAACGCAATGGGTAAGGATTACGCCCTCGCTGTCCCAGAACATGGACACCATCATTTTTTCAGCACTGGCGGTTACCCGAAATTCTTTTGGTGGCGGTGAATCTGTGTGCTTCCGTTGAGCTGACTGGCGCTTTGTTTCTGGATTGAAAAATGGCATCAACGTCTCATCCATTGTCACAACCGACGAAAAGAAAGTCACATTCATGCTGTCGTTGCGCGTCAACATTGCTTGGCAACATGCCACACGGGCAGCCATGTGGTCGTCCGTCAGCATTTTTGGCACCCACCTGGATGACACTTTTCGCATTCTCAGGTGGTCATGCAGGACTGTGTGCACAGAACCCACAGAAATGCCAACTCTGGGGGCGATATGTTCAACAGTCATTCGGCGATCCCCCAAAACAATTCTCTCCACTTTCTCGATCATGTCGTCAGACCGGCTTGTGCGAGCCCGAGGTTGTTTTGGTTTGTTGTCACACGATGTTCTGCCTTCATTAAACTGTCGCACCCACGAACGCACTTTCGACACATCCATAACTCCATCACCACATGTCTCCTTCAACTGTCGTTGAATTTCAATTGGTTTCACACCTCGCAAATTCAGAAAACGAATGATTGCACGCTGTTCAAGTAAGGAAAACGCCATTTTAAGTATTTAAAACAGTTCTCATTCTCGCCGCTTGCGGAAAAATTCCATCTGCCGTACGGTGCTGCCATCTCTGAGACCTATTGACAATGAACGCAGCATCATTTTAAAACAATGTGCGTGTTTGTATCTCTTTCCAGCCAGGAGAAAAAAAATCGGAGGCCTTAGAACTTGAATGCACGTAGTATGAGCCCTAATTTCTCGCATCTTGTCTTCGTGGTCCTTAAGCGCAGTGTATGTTGGAGACAACAGAATCGTTCCGCAGTTAGCTTCAAATGCCATTTCTATAAATTTTCTCAGCAGTGTTCCTCGAAAAGAACGTCGCCTTCCATCCACGGATTCCCATCTCAGCTCCTGAAGCATCTGCGTAACATACTGCTGTTAGACCCACCAGTAACAAACCCAGCAGCTCGCGTCTGAATTGCTTCGATATCTTCCTTTAATCAGACCTGTTAAGTACCCCGAACACTCGAGCTACACTCAAGGATATACCTCACTAGCGTCCTACATGCCATCTCCTTTACAGAAGAACAACACTTCCCTTGAATACTTCCATTAAACCGAAGTCGACCATTTGCCTTCCTTATCACATTCGTCACATGTTCGTTCCATCTGATAACGCTTTGCAGCCTTATGGCCACGTATTTAAACGATCTGACTGTATCAAGCAGGGCAATATCCATGTCCACCCGAACATTATGCGTTTGTTTTTTCTATTTATCCGAACTAACTTCATTATTTTTTACGTTTATAACCAGCTACCATTCCTCAGACCAACTAGAAATTATGTCTAAGTCACCTTGCATCCACCTACAGTCGCGTAACTTCGACAACTTACCGTACACCTCAGCATCATCAGCAAACAGTCGACGATCGCTGCCACTATGGTTCAAATGGCTCCGAGCACTATGGGACTCAACATCTTAGGTCATAGAACTACTTAAACCTAACTAACCTAAGGACATCACACACACCCGTGCCCGAGGCAGGATTCGAACCTGCGACCGTAGCAGCCCCGCGGTTCCGGACTGCAGCGCCAGAACCGCACGGCCACCGCGGCCGGCGCTGCCACTATGTCCGCCGAACCATTTATGTATGTAGAAAATAGCAACGGTTCTATTACACTTCTCCGGGGCTCTCCTGACGGTGATCTTGTCTCTAATGAACACTCGCTTCGAGGACAACATATTGGGTTCTATTGGTTAAGAAGTCTTCGAGCCACTTATATACACTCATGCTCATAAATTTAGGATAATGCTGATACATGGTGAAACACCGCTCTAGTGGGCGGTTTGCGGGTTTAAATCACCTCGGGGTGCGACCATGCGGTGCATTTGAACTGCGGTCGTCGCACGGTGGCGCTGGCAGCAATCCACATATGCAGAGGTGTGTTGGAATATGTCAGAGTACGGTGCAGCGAGTAAGTGTGCGGATGTTTTCAGACCTGATAAAGGTAACTGTGTGCAGAAAGTGCCTCAAAGAACTCATATTGATGACGATATGAGGGTTAGAATACTAGCTGGAGTGGAGGGTCGTCAAACACAGCAGGTCGTAGCACAGGCCCTCCGTGTGCCACAAATTGTGATCTCCAGATTATGTCAAATATTTTAGCAGACAGGAAACGTGTCCAGGCGCTACAGTACGGGTCGTCCACAGTGTACAACACCACAAGAAGACCGATATCTCACCATCAGTGCCCACAGACAGCCACGGAGTACTGCAGGTAGCCCTGCTCGGGACCTTACCACAGCCACTAGAACAGTTGTCTCCAGACATACAGTCTACAGATGACTCAACAGACATGGTTTATTCGCCCGGAGACCTGCAAGGTGCATCCCACTGACCACTGCTCACAGAGACCCCGTAAGGCCTGGTGTCAAGAACACAGTACACAGTCATTGGAACTGTGGTCCCGGGTTATGTCCATGGACGAGTCCACGTATAGTCTGAACAGTGAATCTCGCCGGGTTTTCACCTGGCGTGAACCAGGAACTAGATGCCAACCCCTTAATGTCCTTGAAAGGGAGCTGTATGGAGGTCGTGGTTTGACGGCGTGGGGTGGGATTAAGATTGGCGCATGTACATCCCTGCATGTCTTTGACAGAGGAACTGCAACAGGTCA
Source organism: Schistocerca gregaria (assembly GCF_023897955.1). Classification (NCBI taxonomy): domain Eukaryota; kingdom Metazoa; phylum Arthropoda; class Insecta; order Orthoptera; family Acrididae; genus Schistocerca; species Schistocerca gregaria. The sequence goes on along the minus strand of NC_064920.1, from coordinate 1,082,323,575 downwards.
GGCGTATCAGGACGTCATTTTGCGCCAGCTATGCTACTAGCGCCAGTTTTTCGTAGTGCCACGTTGTGTGGCACCACATTCTGCAGTTATCCTTAATTTATGAGCATGATTGTATTTGTGAATCTATTTCATATACTTCTATCTTCGTTATCAGCCTGCAATGGGGCACCGTGTCAAATGTTTTTGGAAATCTAACAATATGGCATCTGATCATACAGTGTAGGCTTTCAATATGGAATCTGTCTGTTTCCCTTCGTCCATAGTTCGCAGTATATCATGTGGGAAAAGGGCAGGCTGAATTTTGTACGAGCCATGCTTTCTAATACCATCCTGATTCGTGGACATAAGCTCCTCCGTCTCAAGAAGATTTATTATATTCGAACTGAAAATATGTTCAATGTTTCTATAGCAAACCGGTGTTAAGGAATATTTTCTGTAGTTTTGTGGGTCTTTCTTTTTGCCCTTTCTATATACAGGAGTCACTCGCGCTTTTTTCAGTTGCTAGGGACTTAGCGCTGGGCGAGAGGTTCGTGATAAGAGTCGGTAAGGGGCGAACGCCGTAGAGTACTGTTTGATAAACCGAACTAGGATTCCATCCGGGCCGGGTGACTTGTTGTTTTTAATTCTTTCAGTTGTTTCTTTACCCCAGGAAAGCTCTTTACTATGACGTCCATACGGGAGTCTGTCCGATGGTCAAACGACGGTAGGTTTGTGCGATTCTCCTGCGTGAACTATTCCTTGAACACGAAATTTAAAACTTCGGCTTTTGTTTAGCTATTTTCAACTGCCACACCAACCTGGCCCGTTCGCAGGCTCGAATCCTGTCTCGGGCATGGATGTGTGTGATGTCCTTAGGTTAGTTAGGTTTAACTAGTTGTAAGTTTTAGGGGACTGATGACCTGAGATGTTAAGTCCCATAATGCTTAGAGCCATTTGAACCATTTGAACCAACCTGGCCGGCCGCTGTGGACGCTTGGTTCTAGGCGCTTCAGTCTGGAACCGCGCGACCGCTACGGTCGCAGATTCTAATCCTTCCTCGGGCATTGATGTGTGTGATGTCCTTAGGTTGGGTAGGCTTCTGTAGTTCTAAGTCTAGGGAACTGATGACCTCAGATATTAAGTCCCATAGAGCTCAAAGCCATTTGAACCATTTGAACACCAACCTGGTCAACAAGTGACTGTTTGGAAGCCTTACACCCACTTAGCTGTTTACCATACAACCAGAGTTTTCGCGTGTTCTCTGTCAGATCTTTTCCTAGGTTATGAAAGCGGTATGCTTCACGCATAGATCTTTTCACAAACGCACGAACCTCTACTAACCTTTGCTTGTCGTCAGTTGCGCGTTCTCTTTTGAACCGAGAGAGCAAAACAGCCTCTGCTTTCTCAGTATTTTCCGAATCTCTTCATTAAACCACGGTAGATTCTCTCCGCCCTTTATGGACGTGCTAGGCACATAATTCAACAGACTACGATTTACAGTCTGCTTCCACCGTGTGTGAATCCAATTATCTTCAACACTGCACGACTTCGTTCGTTTTCAAATAGCCGTAGTTTCGTCTAAATGCTCTTACCGATTTTTGGTTTCTTAGTTCCTGTAAGCACTGGTCCAGTGGGCTCAGTAAACCTTTATCTGCCATTGAACAGTTCTTGGTCCTGATGTACGCCATCTTTTCATCTCTCTCTCGGTTCCAGCACTGTTCAGAAGTAGTTTGTCGTGCATTCTATATTTCTTGCTTGGAACCTAATGGCGCATACGAAACAGAATAAGGCATTATTGACAATTGAGATGTGTTTCTGCAAAAATTGTTAAAATCTGTGCAGGTAAACGATAAGATGTAGCATAATCACCTCTGAGAAATACATGGAGTTACCCTTCAACGTTTTCGGTCGTCCAGGTTTACTTTAATCTAGTCGCTTTTCTGACTTAACTGCCATGCATGACGTTGGAAGTGTGTCGAACTGCCGGGGCCAGTCTGTGCATTCTTACGGGAGTTCTCCCGTCACCCAAATACCTCTTTAGTCTGCAAATCCGTTCTTCGTTCCTTTTCTTGGCACCTCTAGCGACACATGACCTGTCGTACAATGAAATAGCTTATAGTAATATAAAGTTAATTATTACTACTGCTGTTAGTAGCGTTATAATTGACTGTGGTTAATGGCATGTAGTAAATACAATAATCCGTTCTGCGCACTCCACCAGAGTTTTGGGGATACTTATGATGTATGATGTTTTGCCCGTAAAGGAGAGGTTGACTGGATCGCCGGAGATTTTCCACAATCGTAGATTGCTTATTTATTCAGAATGAATGCACTATTGCAAAATGTGTTGTACTGTTATTTACGAAATCGGTTTCAGCTCCGTTAGGAGTAATTTTCAAGATTATTGGCTGTTTATGTTGTGGACAGAATATCCGCGTAACGAAATTCTTGAGCTCTGACGATATGTGTCGTTGCCAGCTGGAGTAGTTTATTAAAAAATGTTCAAATGTGTGTGAAATCTTATGGTACTTAACTACTAAGGTGATCAGTCCCTAAGCTTACACACTACGTAACCTAAATTATCCTAAGGACAAACACACACACCCATGCCCGAGGGAGGACTCGAGCCTCCGCCGGGACCAGCCGCATAGTCCATGACTGCAGCGCCTCAGACCGCTCGGGTAAACCCGTGCGGCGAGTAATTTATTATGTCACCGTGCTGTCACCGACATAAATGCGTGAAACTGTATCGTGAGGGGAAAGTGGTCGCGTAAATAATACGATTACATAATTAGTTACTAATCATTTGATAACAGTAAACATATTGAAGTTCTGTTATACCTCTTCCAGAAAATTCTTTGGACTGTTTGTAAGTTGTTAATATAATTCTAGCAAATTTTAATTATTTGTTTTTGTGGTCTTGAGTCCTAAGACTGTTCTGATACAGCTCTCCATGCTACTCTGTCGTGTACAAGCCTCTTCATCTCCGAGTAACTACTGCAACCTACAGCCTTCTGAATCCGCGTATTGTATTGATCTCTTTTTCTCCCTCTACGATTTTTATCCCCACACTATCCTCCAGTGCTAAACTGGTGATCCCTTGATGTCTCTGAATGTAGCCCACCAACCGAACCCTTCATCTAGTCAGGTTGAGCCACAAATGTCTCCTCTTCCCAATTCTATTCAGTACCTCCTCATTAGTTACGTGATCTACCCATCTAATCTTCAGCATTGTACTGTTGTGCTACATTTCAAAAGCTTATATTCTATTCTTTCTGAACTGTTAACGTCCATGTAAGACTTCCTGACACTTTCGTCTATATTAGATGGTAACAAATTTCTCTTCTTCAGAAACGCTTTCCTTGCCATAGCCAATCTACAATTTATATCCTTCCTAGTTCGATCACCATCTGTTATTTCGCTGCCCAAATAGCAAAACTCATCTACTACCTCAAGTGTCTTCCCTCAGTTTCATCTGATTTAAATCGACTGCATTCCATTATCCTTGTTTTGCTTTGGTTGATATTCGTCTTATATCTTCCTTTCCAGATACTGTCCATTCCGTTCAGTTGCTCTTCCAAGTCCTGTGCCGCCTCTGGCAGCATTACAATGTCATCAGCAAATCTCGAAATTTTTGTTCCTCCTGCCTGAACTTTAACTCCTCCTCCATATTTTTCACTGGTTTTTACTGTTTGCTCAGTACACAGATTTAATAACATCGGCGATTGGCTACAACCCTGTCCCACTCCCTTCTCAACCACTGCTCCCTTTCACACCCCTCGACTCTTGTAAGTACCGTACGGTTTCTGCACAAGTTGCAAATTGCTTTTCGCTCCTTCTGTTTTACCCCCGCTCCCTTCAGAGTTTCATAGAAAGCATTCGAGTCAACTCTATCAAAAGCTATATCTAAGCCCTTGAATACTATTATCGCAGGTTTACATCTCCTTAACCTATCTTCTAAGGGAAGTCGTAGGGCCAGAATTGCCTCGCATATTCCTATCTTTAATTACTATTGTTACTCTTTTTGTTATTGTCATTTATAGGAGCAACATCAGAATGGCAAGAAAATACAGATAAGCAGATCGAATACAGGGAAAAAATATCTTAGTGAAGACGCAAGTTTGAACGAAATGGAAATTCAGCGTGTGAGTTAACGAGCATTGCGCTCTCATTTAAATATATGGCCGTAAGAGTCAGCCTACAGAAATTGTGAAACGAATCCAGTCGTCCAGGACCGTGTGTAACAAAGGGAGCAGATTCACCATGAGACGGGGAAACTCACAGCCGTCTATTGTCTATTGAGGCCTAAGCGCTGTAGTGTGCGAGGAGACAGACATGAACCTACGTCATAGGGAAACCCAGTAGAAGGCGTTTGTGGCCAGAGAGATGCAGCAGTATACGGCGGACCTAAGATCAGCCATAAAGGGAAACATTTATGAAAACTATTTAATTCTGTAGTAATGCAGGGAATGAAGCCACAAATAAAACTTGAATATTGATCATATCTATAATAGTTTAGGGTTTACTGTTAAAGCGAAGTTAACAATTTTTGTAACAAAGACCTGAATGCTAAAATCTGAACGCTTTGGTCGATCTTAACGATCGACATTTCATATAGAAACGCATCATTAAAAGGACAAATGTTGAAATATCAACTCTGAAATTTATTTGTTTAAAAGGTGTAGTGAATTTAAATTGTCAGTATTTTCAGTTAAGCATCAGATCATCATTTCCTCCTCACAGAACACATTGAACGATGACAGCATGACACCTCACTGAATCATTAGGTATTAGAACATTTGTTGTAAAGTTTAGTGAATAATAGTTACGTTTGTTCTTTATTTATTTTTCAGAAAGCACGCTGTTGCAAGGGTACTTGCCGTGACATTCAAAGTTAAGAAGAAAATCGTATTGGTTTGATCTAAGAGAATTTAACGTTTTTTATGTAATGGATATTATTGTTACTTTATTAGAAAGTGAAGGTGATCAAGCTTAGATTATTTAAATATGTTAAAATGTAAAGTAATATAGAATAAGCTGCAGCCAATCAGATGGACTGCTTCAGGAAAGGGAACTGCCCTAGTCAGTTGAGCGAGGATGTCCGGCGCGCGGGAAACGCGGCCTGGGACGGACGGAAGGATAGTGCTCGTGCAGGCGAAGGCGGGCAGTTCGGCAGGAGGCACCAAAGTGGACAGTTTGGATTGAGACGCTGAAGTGAACAGTCGATCTTTAGGCCGCTAGGAAGTGAAACGACTTAGAAAATTTCGCGTTGTGTGGTATCGCGGGACTTAGTCTCTGAGCGGTGTAAACACTAACTTTTCGTGTAAATTATGAGATGGAGTATCGGACTCGTGTTTCGCAATGAGATTGTGAATGATCGAACTGTGTCAACTGGATATGCGGTCGACCTCTTCCGGTATTAGTTTGCTTTCCGAATAAACATTATTCTAACCAAGTCGCAACTGTGTGGCCTACATCATTTGTGGGTCGTTAATTTAGTTCCCGATATTATTATTACTATTATTATATGTTACATTAACTTTGTTTCATACTATTTCGCAAACTTGCCATCAGCCAGACAATTTAACGGAAGGGTCACAAGTGTCTAAATTAGGGCGTGTAGCCGGCCGCGGTGGTCTCGCGGTTCTAGGCGCGCAGTCCGGAACCGTGCGACTGCTACGGTCGCAGGTTCGAATCCTGCCTCGGGCATGGATATGTGTGATGTCCTTAAGTTAGTTAGGTTTAAGTAGTTCTAAGTTATAGGGGACTAATGACCACAGCAGTTGAGTCCCAAAGTGCTCAGAACCATTTTTTTTTTATTTTTTTTGTTAAGGCGTGTAATGCGACACGTGCGGTTCAACCCCTAGACGAGTTTCAGCCAAGACATTTCGACGAAGAGGAACCGTATGTAAGCCCGAACACCTTTGGGATGTTAGCCCGCAAGTGGTAATCCGCGTGTCCCAACCTGAGAGCCTAACGCATTTTCGTGTCGTCAAAATTACACATCCAACACTCCCCCACTATGGACAAACATGTATTTCAGTGGTCAGAGACAAAAAAGACAAAAAAATTAGAGGAAAATATGCAAGTGAGCTCCATTCTTAAATTTACTGCTAGTCCACGCAGCAGTAACTGAAAAAGAGCACAAGCAGCTCATAAGATCACTCGAGCTCCATAAAAAATATGTCGAAGGCTCTCCAGGTGACAAAAGTCTTCGAATACCTCTTAATATACTGTCGGACCTCCTTTATCCCGCCTTACTGTAGCAACTCGACGTGGCAGGGGTTCAACAAATCTTTGGAAGACCCCTGCGAAATAATGAGTCATGCTGCATCTTTAGCCGTCCACAACTGGAAAAGTGTTGCTCCTGTAGGATTTTGTGCACAACCTGGCCTCTCGATTGCGTCCCACAAATACTCGATAGAATTCATGTCGGGCGATTTGGGTGTCCAAATCAAACGCTCGACTTGTCCAGAATGTTCTTAAAACCACTCGCAAAACACTGTAGCCCGGTGACATGGTGCATCGTCATCCGCAAAAATTCCATCGTTGTTCGGAAAAATAACGTACGTGAATGGCTGCAAGTGGTCTCCAGATATCCGAACATTTCCAGTCAGTGATCGGTTTAGCTGGACCAGAGGACACAGTCCATTCCACGTAAACACAGCTCACACCATTATGGAGCCACCACCAGCTGTGTCTCGTTTACAATTTAGGTCCATGGCTTTCGCCACACTCGGACCGTATCATCATGTCATCATGTCTTACCAACTGAAATCGGGACACATCCGAACAGGCTACGGTTTCCCGGTCATCTAGGGTCCAACAGATATAGTCACGAACCCAGGAGAGCCTCCGCAGGTGGTGCGCTGTTAGCAAAGGCACTCGCGTCGGTGGTCTGCTGCCGCAGCCCATTAATGCCAGATTTCTCCGCACTGTGCCAGCGGATACGTTGGCCGTACGTCCCACATTGATTTCTGCGCTTATTTCACGCAGTGTTTGCGTGTTGCTTGCCTGTTAGCACTTAAAAGTCTACGCAAACACCGCCGCTCTCGGCTGTTAAGTGAAGGCCGTAGGCCGCTGCATTGTCTGTGGTGAGAGGTAATCCTTGAAATTTGGTGTTCTCGCCACACTCTTTACAATGTGGACCTAGGATTATTGAATTTCCGAAACGGTATGTCTCATGCGTCTAGTTCGAACTAGCACTCAGCGTTCAAAATTCGTTAATTCCCGTCACGTGTTCATTATCACATAGCAAACCTTTTCACGTGAATCATCTGCGTACAAATGAAAGTTCCGCCAACGCAATGCCCTTTTATACCTTCTGCACGCGACACTCATGCTAATAATTAAGGATAATGCTGATACATGGTGCAACAACACTCTGGTGGGCGGTTTGCGGGTTTAAATCACCTCGGGGTTTTTTATATTTGAACTGCGGTCGTAGGTGCTAGGTGGCGCTGGCAGCAATCCACATACGCAGAGGTGTGTTGGAACATGTCAGAGTACGGTGCAGCGAGTAAGTGTGCGGACGTTTTCAGACGTGCTAATGGTGACCGTGTGTTGAAAATAGCTCAAAGAACACATATTGATGACGTTATGAGGGTTAGAATACTAGCTGGAGTGGAGGCTCGTCAAACACAGCAGGTCTTAGCACGGGCCCTCCGTGTGCCACAAGGTGCGATCCCAAGATTATGGCAACGATTCCAGCAGACAGGAAACGTGTTCAGGCGCCACAATACGGGACATCCACAGTCTGCAACACCACAAGAAGACGGATATCTCACCATCAGTGCCCGCAGATGGCCACAGAGTACTGCAGGTAGCCTTGCTCGGGACCTTAACACAGCTACTGCAACAGTTGTCTCCAGACACACAGTCTACAGACGACTGAACAGACATGGTTTATTCGTCTGGAGACCTGCAAGGTGCATTCCACTGAGCCCTGGTCACAGGAGAACCCGTAAAGCCTGGTGTCAAGAACACAGTACATGCTTATTGGAACAGTGGTACCAGATTATGTTCACGGACGATTCCAGCTATAGTCGGAACAGTGATTCTCGCCGGGTTTTCACCTGGCGTGAACCAGGAAACAGATACCAAGCCCTTAATGTCCTTGAAAGGGACCTTTATGGAGGTCGTGGTTTGATGGTATGGGGTGGGATTATGAATGGTGCACGTACATCCCTGCATGTCTTTGACAGAGGAACTGTAACAGGTCAGGTGTATCGGGACGTCATTTTGGACTAGAATGTCCGCCTTTTCAGGGGTGCAGGGGGTCTCACCTTCCTCCTGACTGATAGTAACGCACGGCCCCACTGACCTACCACCATGGAGGAGTACCTTGAGACAGAAGATATCAGGCGAATGGAGTGGCCTACCTGTTCTCCAGACCTGAGCCCCATCGAAAACGTCTGGGATGCTCTCGTTCGACGTTTAACTGCACGCCTTCAAACCCCTACGACACTCCAGGCACTGGTGCAAGAATGGGAGTCTATACCCCAGCAGCTGCTGGACCGCCTGATCCATAGTATGCCAACCCGTTGTGTGGCCTGTGTATGTGTGCATGGTGATCATATCCCATATTGATGTCGGGCAGCCCGCTGTCCTTAGGTTAGTTAGGCTTTAGTAGTTCTAAGTTCTAGGGGACTGATGACCATAGATGCTAAGTACCGTAGTGCTCAGAGCCATTTGAACTATTTGATGTCGGGGTTAATGTGCAAGAAACAGTGGCGTTTTGTAGCACATGTGTTTCGGGACAGTTTTCTCAACTTATCACCAATACCGTGGACTTACAGATCTGTGTTGTGTGTGTTCCCTATGTGCCTATGCTATTGGCACCAGTTTTGCGTAGTGCCACGTAGTGTGGCACCACACTCTGCAATTATCTTTAATTTATGAGCATGAGTGTATATATGTAGATATCGCTATCCCGCTATCCCATTAATTTTGTCAGCTCAGTGTATATTGCGAAAACCTGTTTAGAAACGGCCAGGGACCTACTCTCGTGCCTGAAATCACGAATATTCTTTAACCTCCGGATTACGTACTGGATAAGTAAACAAAAGGAGTTTATCGTAATGACATAGAAAGATGGCTACAAGATATGTGGAGCAATTACAAAACCACGCACGATCATTATCCTCCTAGGAAGGACATGAGAAAAAAAAAATCGATGCCTTTCAAGAAATACGCCTGGCAAAGACATGGAAATACTTGCACAGAGCATCAAAGAAGAAGTGACTGACTGCGTATGAAGAAATACTTGGGTTTCACGTAAAATGTCCAGACCATTAGGCTGAGGAAAGGAAAGGACGGAGTAATATCCTATTCAACTGGACGAACAAATAAAAGTATGGTAGTTGTGAAGGGTAGCTGCGGCGGGTAGTTGTGGATTTTTTATAGCGAAATGCGCACGAAGAAAATTCCTTCGCGAGTCGGCACCTGGCATCTCCCAGAAGCCTCTGGAAAAGTACTGACTGCTGACGTAATGGCAGATGAAACGGCGCTGCCACTCGGGTTATTACTCTCCGTAAAAAGTAAACACAGTTCCCGTGACGTCAGAGGCAGCAGGGGCGTGACGTGAAGCTGCAGGTAGGTGCTAGTCAGAGAGACGACGCAGTTGGGATACCGGAGACGGCTGCGATTTAACCGCTTGTAGGACAACTCATTTCAGAGTTGTGCTTTCGTCTTCAGTTTATCTGCACCTACTGTTTGATTTAGATCTTCCATTAAATGCAAATACAGTATACTTGGTAGTTAACGAAGAAAATAACTCTAAATATGATCCTATTCTCTATTTCAGTTTCTGTCTGAATCTGACCTTTAATACTTTTACTGTACAAACTGTGAGGACACTCCTCAACACAAAGTCTCTGCTCTAAACAGAATCGCCTGACTTCAGACAATACACAGAGTACTGTACTCGATGATGGCTATATACCATAACATCCAATATACTGACAGATAAAAAGCGGCCAGGAGGGGAAGAGGAAAGTAAGTGAACCCTCACAATTTGAGACCACATCTTAAGTCATTTCAGTAATTACAAAATAGAGACAAATTTACAAAAAAAGCTGCGAGTATGATCCCACTCTGTACGACACTGTACCTCCTCTGGCTTTGGATGCAGGCACTGATTCGGTCGGGAAGGATGTCATACCGCACTTATGTCCTCCGCTCAGGCAAGCTGGGGTACAGCTGATGTAAGTGGTCTTCGATATGCCAGATGGCATGGCGCTAACTTCCGAACTGGTCTCACACGTGTTGTACCTGGAGCCCGTCTAGCGATATCGCTGGCCACAAGGCTACCTCAGCATCACGCGTACCGTTCATAGACTGTAATGTCCCCACAACAAATACCCTCTACCACGCACCAATTAATCATTTTCAATCAAACCATCCACATTCATTCACTTTGGAAAAGTTATCTCATCGGATTTTCTCGTAATATATGAGGCGACAGCTCGTTGACGCCAAAGTATTTTCTAGTGCATTTATTCTTTGAAATAACAGAGATGCATATATGCATTCTGTTTGGTTGTGAGAGTGGTAACTAGGACAGCTTCTGGAGTATCTGTTGAGGGATTGATGTGTTTCTGAGAGATACATATTCTGCTTTTCTTCTCGCTAAAGAAAGCCAATTAACATTTGTGCCGCTAGCGGTTTGTTTGAAGAGAAAGAGACTGTAAAACGAAAATAATTAAGGCGTGGAATCACCGGAGATCTGGACATGTAATGGAGATGGATTTAATACACAATTTCCTCCATAAATAAGGTTTGTGACTTTTTTGTTCTGGGGTGAATGAACTAATGAGTTTTTTCTGAATCATTTGTTGATCACGTTGGCCCTGTAATTAGTGGGGAAGTTTCAGCTGTGTCGAAGAGAGCCTACAATCACTGAGTCTGTGTTAAATCGTCAAAATGTTTCAAATGGCTCTGAGCACTATGGGACTTAACATCTATGGTCATCGGTCCCCTAGAACTTAGAACTACTTAAACCTAACTAACCTAAAGACAACACACAACACCCAGCCATCACGAGACAGAGAAAATCCCTGACCCCGCCGGGAATCGAACCCGGGAACCCGGCCGCGGGAAGCTGTTAAATCGTCCAAAAAGGCTTTGTACACATCTGGAATTCGCAATCTTTCGTAAAAGGAACAAATTGTCCAAATGATTGATTCTCCCGATGGACTGCAGTGTCTAACAGTAATAATAAATGTAAAGATCCCTTACAGCAAGCCAGCCGCTGATTATCAAGACGAAGGACTCCACCAAAGATTCTATTTGGCTGATTCCTTTTATCCACATACCACGTAATGAAATCTTATATTAAAAACTATACATAGATAAAGGAGAGAAAGAGAGAGAGCGAAAGAAAATAGAGATAATACTAATAATCCTCTAATTTTTCGCCTGTCTTATCACGGATCAGCCGAGAACTGGGAGGGCCTTACTTTATTGTATAGATTTATGTGTGAAGGTGAAGGGATCTTAAAGGCAACAGATACACGTCTATACAGACAAGCCATTACACAGAGATAGCGGCTAGCTGCATTCATCGTCTGTTCTTAGATTAAAGAGACGGCAACTTACTATCCGAACATTTAAAATGTTAAAAGACGGGTGCCATATGGAACAGCACTGTCCTGTTTGGACGGCGATACCGTTGCACGAGAGGTAACACATCAGGACGCAGGACCTCCCTGTTGTGAAGTCGTAATTCCGCCAACCGTTAACAACAGTGACCTCAAGTCATATGCGATGGTTCCTCACATAATGACGCCAAGAGTTAATACCGCTGCGCCTCTTGAAAGCATTGGAAGAATGGGAGCTCTGTCCAGGGGTCACCATGCTAGCCGGCCAATGTCATTGGCAGGTAGCACAGAAGGTCGATTGACCGCTGAACACAATGCGATGCCATTCAACAGCAGTCTTTGCTTTCTGTTCATGTCACCACTCCAAACGCAGCCATTTGTTTCGTGCTGTTAACAGGAGGCTACGCTCGGGACGGTAATTCTCGAGTCCAACTGCTGCTGGTTTCCAACCAATGGCGTGGGATGACACACAGTGTTGCAGTGAGTCCATTACTTCTTCTAGGAAGGCAGGCGCAGATGTGAAGGCATTACGATGTGATCGGTGCACAAAAAAGGCGATCCTCCCTCGTAGCGATCATACACGGTTGACCGGAACCTTGAGGACGAGTGTGCATGCACCCACGTTCTCATGCAGTCCAGCATCGGGCCACCGTCACATCCGAACGCTCCACAAATGTGGGTACAGCACGATTCGACCAGCCGGCCAAATGGAGACGTACAATGAGGCCCCTTGTAAGTAGGCTGTTTAGGTTTTTATGTTGGTAACGCCATGTAGCGCTCTAGATGAAAATCACTGACTGTGCTGTGTGAAGTCTGTGGCTGGTTGGCATTGTTGAAATAGTCGCTATTGTAGTTTTGGGCAGTTGGCTGTTAACAGCGCGTAGCGTTTCGCAGTTGGAGGTAAGACGCCAGCAGTGGTGGATGTGGGGAGTGAGATGGCGGAGTTTTGAGAGCGGATGATCTGGACGTGTGTCCATCAGAGACAGTAAATTTATAAGACTGGATGTCATGATGTTCTCTATCAAAATCTTTCATTTGCTAACTATACCTATCAGTAGTTAGTGCTTAGTAGTTGGAAACTTTTATTTAGCTGGCAGTATTGGCGCTCGCTGTATTGCAGTAGTTCGAGTAACGAAGATTTTTGGGAGGTAAGTGATTCATGAAAGGTATAGGTTATTGTTAGTCAGGGCCATTCTTTTGTAGGAATTTTTGAAAGTCAGATTGCGTTGCGCTAAAAATGTTGTGTGTCAGTTTATTGATGATCAGAATAAGTAAAGAGAGAAATTTCTGAGCACGTTCAGTTTTGCTCAGCTGTTTGAAAATAAAACAACGTAAGAGGTTTACCAGCACAGTAATTCATAAATTTTTCTAAGGGAAGGTTACACCCTTTCAAATTCTGTAGCCTGCTGATAACGCTGTCTCATACGAGTACTCTACAGTGATCACTCAACATCTGACGCTGTTCACGTTCCTTACACACTCTTAACAGATCTAGTAGCAACACTAAACACGAACAACACGAATGCACTCTGGTGGCAGTTCTGCCTCTCACAGAGAATTTCAGCTTTAATCATTTTCATGCTCCCCAATGGTGTGTATGAGTAGGAAGTTCCACTCCATCCGACCTTGGTTTCTGGGTGCTTTACTTTTTTGTGACCTAGTGTAAACTCAAATGAAGACACTGTCCCAAAACATCCTGCAGCGTCTCTATTGTCAAGTGTGGCTGACATGGAATAGTGTCCGTCGATCGCGAAGACTCCGATCTGAAACTGTTAAAGAAACTCCTCGCTTGGTTGATTAGTTTCAGACACTATTTTCCTTCGACTGATGTCAGCGTATCGATGTAGCGACACGCCAGAATGTGTAAGCAGCCCTTGTTTAAAATTGAAACACTGGTGTTTGAAGTCTGTCTGTCTTCTTTACTTCGAACCCACAGCGACGGCACCACTCGGTACCGCAACAACTCCCTTGATCTGAAACAACTAACCAAATACGCTTCGCGTGTTCGAAACAGGCTGATATCCTTAGGCGAACATGATAACTCTAGTTCTTATGCCCGGTTTGCGAATGAGTTCTCAAACGCTGATAATAGGATATCGTGAATTATAAAGTCGATCACTCACGTCGATACCACATCATAATTTTTGCGAGGATGTTGATTCATTAATTAATACAGCGCCGTCCAGGCGTCGCTACGGTGTTAATTCAACAACTAATACGACGTAATTCCAGAGATAAAATACTCTTTTGACAACGTAGAGGAAGCGTCGTATTTCGGTGTAAACTTGCTGTTCACTGTTAATAAAATCACTAAATCACCTTTAACTTCTGCGTTCTCTCAAGAAATAGTTAATTTCAAATTACACAGTAAATTTCCATTAAATGGCGTAGCCGACACGAAGCATTCAGGTTATATTGGAGTTTAGTGAACTTCGTAATTACACTCCTGGAAATTGAAATAAGAACACCGTGAATTCATTGTCCCAGGAAGGGGAAACTTTATTGACACATTCCTGGGGTCAGATACATCACATCATCACACTGACAGAACCACAGGCACATAGACACAGGCAACAGAGCATGCACAATGTCGGCACTAGTACAGTGTATATCCACCTTTCGCAGCAATGCAGGCTGCTATTCTCCCATGGAGACGATCGTAGAGATGCTGGATGTAGTCCTGTGGAACGGCTTGCCATGCCATTTCCACCTGGCGCCTCAGTTGGACCAGCGTTCGTGCTGGACGTGCAGACCGCGTGAGACGACGCTTCATCCAGTCCCAAACATGCTCAATGGGGGACAGATCCGGAGATCTTGCTGGCCAGGGTAGTTGACTTATACCTTCTAGAGCACGTTGGGTGGCACGGGACACATGCGGACGTGCATTGTCCTGTTGGAACAGCAAGTTCCCTTGCCGGTCTAGGATGGGTTCGATGACGGTTTGCATGTACCGTGCACTATTCAGTGTCCCCTCGACGATCACCAGAAGTGTACGGCCAGTGTAGGAGATCGCTCCCCACACCATGATGCCGGGTGTTGGCCCTGTGTGCCTCGGTCGTATGCAGTCCTGATTGTGGCGTTCACCTGCACGGCGCCAAATACGCATACGACCATCATTCGCACCAAGGCAGAAGCGACTCTCATGCTGAAGACGACACGTCTCCATTCGTCCCTCCATTCACGCCTGTCCAACACCACTGGAGGCGGGCTGCACGATGTTGGGGCGTGAGCGGAAGACGGCCTAACGGTGTGCGGGACCGTAGCCCAGCTTCATGGAGACGGTTGCGAATGGTCCTCGCCGATACCCCAGGAGCAACAGTGTCCCTAATTTGCTGGGAAGTGGCGGTGCGGTCCCCTACGGCACTGCGTAGGATCCTACGGTCTTGGCGTGCATCCGTGCGTCGCTGCGGTCCGGTCCCAGGTCGACGGGCACGTGCACCTTCCGCCGACCACTGGCGACAACATCGATGTACTGTGGAGACCTCACGCTCCACGTGTTGAGCAATTCGGCGGTACGTCCACCCGGCCTCCCGCATGCCCACTATACGCCCTCGCTCTAAGTCCGTCAACTGCACATACGGTTCACGTCCACGCTGTCGCGGCATGCTACCAGTGTTAAAGACTGCGATGGAGCTCCGTATGCCACGCAAACTGGCTGACACTGACGGCGGCGGTGCACAAATGCTGCGCAGCTAGCGCCATTCGACGGCCAACACCGCGGTTCCTGGTGTGTCCGCTATGCCGTGCGTGTGATCATTGCTTGTACAGCCCTCTCGCAGTGTCCGGAGCAAGTATGGTGGGTCTGACACACCGGTGTCAATGTGTTCTTTTTTCCATTTCCAGGAGTGTATTTAAACCTGCACTGAAAACACACCGATATGTCATTCAGGGTCTTGAATCCATTTGCATCAGCGATTCTGACATTGACTACAGCTCCCGACAACACGGTGTAACCGTAAGTTCTTCGTGATCGCGTGTAGCTGTTTCCTACTCAAAAGGTTAATAGTAGAGTTTATGTCGGCGGTTGGTATATTGCTGTGTCCCTTGATGTTCGCGACAATTACAGATCACGAATGCTGAGTCCCAGCGTTAATCATGTACCACACGATTTACTTTTCTTTCACATATAATAACTGTTTCGTTGTCTGGCTTTTGTGCAAAACTATTCAGTGTAAGACAGAGGAAAACAGATTAGACAAATGTATGCAAATTTAATATTGTTTAAATAACAATAAGTCTCCCTTGTAAATTGGCTTCGTTGATGTAAAAATATAGTCTCGGATACATTTTAATAATGAATAACTGTAGGCCTAGGTAACACAGCACTATTTATTATTAAATTTATCAGTTAATGTACACGATGAATGTGTTTCATTTCCTTACACTTTAATTCTCCTACCTTTACAGCAGAAACATTAAACTGCCATTAAACTGTCATTTTTAGTGCACAACATACAATAAAATGATTCAGTTTCACATTTATTCATTATCCAGTGGTTCTTGAAAGCCTTCCACTGCAAAACCAATGTTTTGTTTGCTAAACAGTAATACTTGCTTTTATACTATAAGTAGTAAACCATTAGCAACTATCTCATATAAAAATTGACAGAAGCCACTAAGGCTGAATCTGACCATAACTTGAACAAAACAACTCTAGTTAAGACACATTATTTAAGACCCTTTCAATTCCAATACTTTAACATTGCATATAAAATAACAGTGGACACACAGCCTCAGTTTTAACACGAATACTTAAATCATATTTATTAAAACGTAACTTGGGCAATCTTGCAAATTACCTAGACTAGAGAACCTCGCAGAGCGAACCACGAAATTATTCAAATGCACATTGGCTTGTACGATGGGCTTTTAGGGCATAGAAAGTTACAACCTTGTACAATCATAAATGTGTAACACCAGAAGTAAGGCCCAAGCCTGTAAGGCCAAAGTTTAAGCACGAACGGTGGAACCGACTGAGGGAAGTAATACTTAACTTCGAACCAAGACGTGGCTCCGTTTGCAACGCCACATCGAGCCGAAATGTGAATTCAGCAAAAGCTACCGAAGAGGAACACACGAGCTCAGGCGAAGTCCACCGGCCGTAAGCCGAACTTGTAATCTAAAGGGAAGCTCTGCGCTTCGGTTGCCCGCTGCCTCAGCTCACTGAAACACAGACCACACCCGACAACAGGAGGCAAAAAAATAACTTCTCTTAACTTTAACATTCAAGATTGACTAGTGAATTAACACTATAAAATCAAGGCTAAACAACAACTAAGTTCACTTGCATGTCCTTTCTTTAAGTGAAACAGTACCTGATCAACAAACGCTAAGAGGGGGAAATGTACTGACTCACGAGAACTGACACTCACTAGAACTTAATGACACACATATTGGCCACCTTAAGTGGACCTGCAAAGCTCAACACGGTAACGTTTAGAAATAAAATCTCAGATTGCCCGCAGAGGACATATTGTCTTGGATTAATCGATATCGTAAGCAAATTTAACACTTGCTAATAATAAATGGTTCAAATGGTTCTGAGCACTATGGGACTTAACATTTGAGGTCATCAGTCCCCTAGACTTAGAACTACTTAAACCTAACTAACCTAAGGACATCACACACATCCATGCCCAAGGATCGAGCGATGTGGCGCAGTGGTCAGCACACTGGAGTCGCATCCGGGTCCGACTATCCTGATTTAGTTTTTCCATGATTTCCCTAAATCGCTCGAAGCAAATGCCAGGATGGTTCCTTTGAAAGGGCACGGCCGACTTCCTTCCCCATCCTTCCCTATTCCGATGAGACCGATGACCTCGCTGTTCGGTCTCCTCCTCCAAACAACACCCCCCCCCCCCCCCCATGCCTAAGGCAGGATTCAAACCTGCGATCGTAGCGCTCGCGAGGTTCTAGACTGAAGAGCCTAGAACCGCTCGGCCGCAGCGGCAGGCTTGCTAATAATAGCTAATGAACTAACATTCTGCCCGCAGCTCGTGGTCGTGCGGTAGCGTTCTCTCATCCCACGCCCGGGTTCCCGGGTTCGATTCCCGGCGGGGTCAGGGATTTTCCTGCCTCGTGATGGCTGGGTGTTGTGTGATGTCCTTAGCTTAGTTAGGTTTAAGTAGTTCTAAGTTCTAGGGGACTGATGACCACAGATGTTAAGTCCCATAGTGCTTTGAACCATTTGAACTAACAGTCTACAAATACATCAATATTATGCGGATTCAGAGCACACGCTACGCAAGAGGCATCAAATGAAATTGAACGCATATAACATCACGCGTTCGTCAACGTCTCACTGTACCAAGAGCGATCACAATCACAGTTCACTATGCGCTCTTACTAATTAGAGTAGTTAACTGGGTGTCTTGATGCTACCCGCCAGGTTAGACGAGAGCGCTAACGCGCTGCTTCCTGGACTTGGGTAGGCGCGCCGGCCCCGGATCGATTCCGCCCGGCAGATTAACGACGAGGGCCGGTGTGCCGGCCAGCCTGGATGTGCTTTTTAGGCGGTTTCCACATCCCCCTAGGTGAATACTGGGCTGGTCCCCACGTCCCGCCTCTGTTACACGGCTCACAGACATCTGAACACTTTCGCACTATTCCATGAATTACACTAGTCGCAGACAGTTTGGGTACACTAATTCCTCCCTGGGGGTACGGGGCATCCGGCCACCCCTTAAACTAACATTTGCCACATCCGATTAACCATGCCGCCCCTGCGTATCCGCGGGAAAAAAAGGCACAAGCAAAAGAAAGAACTGGGTGTCTTGATGCTGGGGCGATTTTGCGAAGATGTCAGACCATCAGTTCGCAAGACCTTTACAGCGTGCCCCTCCAAGGAAGCGGGCACACAGCTCACGAGGTTGCCGGAGAATGTACAGCGCCGGCCAACTCCCGCCGCCTCCAGTACAACCACGTGACAACCGCCGCCCGGACTCAGGCACGCCGTCTTCACTTCTGCCCGCCAGCCAATCGCCGACTCGCGCACCACCGCCTTCCGTTCTCAAAGCGTGTTCCCATTACTCGGCGGTCGGCACTCGCTTATATCCCGAGCCGGCGCAAGCCCAAAGACAAACCTCTGCACTAAGAAACCGATCGAACTCATGTCAGAAGATACTACTGGCGTCGGTCCCGCCACGGCTCACTCTGGGCATCACCTGTTACGATACTTTGCTTTAACTGTGGATGAAGCCTGCTCAAGAGGGCTTCGCTACCCTGTTCGCTTCACAGGCCGGTTCTTTTTACTGCCCAACGGACTACCCGAACCGTTGACAGTGAGTGTTTGAGAAGCTGTGGATGCCGTAGCAGCTGGGGAAAAAGGCAGTGCGCCCAGATAAATCGTAGGGTCAGTACGGCCTCACGTGTTGCTACGTTATTCCGGATCTCAGCGCTTATTCTAAGAGTGTAGCAAGAACCAAATATCACCTCTTGCAGCATGTGCAATTCGGTGTAATTTAATTCTTGTTTTAATGGTTCATATGGCTCTGACCACTATGGGACTCAACATCTTCGGTCATAAGTCCCCTAGAACTTAGAACTACTTGAACCTAACTAACCTAAGGACATCACCCATGGCCGCTTGTTTTAATGTTCTGCAGATATACTATCTGGCCAAAAATATCGGGAGATCCCTATGTAATGCGGAATTGAGCAGTAGGTGTCTTGATAGGTGGATCTACCTAAATAAAGAGAGGGGGGAGCACTGTAGTCAGTTGTCAGTAGACTAACATTGTAAAGGGTCGGTCAGCAGACCTCAGTGACTGCCAATGTAGGCTAGTCATTGAATTTCATCCAAGGAACAAATCTGTCGGGGACATTTCAACCCTTCCAAAGCTGCCCAAGTCGACTGCTGGTGATCTAACTGTGAAGCGGAAACGCGAAGAGTCAACCACACCTAAACCAGCACCAGGCAGACATCATCTAGTGACGGATAGGGACCTTCGAACATTGCGGAGGCCGGTTGTAATACATCGCATGAAATCATCGCAAGGAATTGCCCTTGAATTTAAAAGTACTGCCAGCAGTCCAGCTATGACAATGACTGTGCCTATGGAGTTAAAAAGAATGGGGTACAGAGTGCGTTCCATAAGTAACGCGACCAATTTTTTTCTGACGCAACGGTACACTACAGCGTTTTGTAACCGGCTGGGCTAAGTGGATGGGGGTGTTGGGGGGTGTTGGCTTCAAAGCGCTCTTTGTCTCATTCGGCTGTGAGCTGCCGGAGAGTCAGGACGTGCGTTTCCGTCAACCGTTTTGAGTTTATGTAACACGGCACAATGGATCATTCTGTAGAGCAACAGTACGCTATCAAATTTTGCGTTAAACTTGGGTAGTCTGCCACCGAAACGTTTCCATTACTTCAGCATGTCTTTGGGACTGATTGCTTGTCCAAATGACAAGTTTTCCGATGGTACAAGTCGTTCATGGAGGGCCGAGAGGAGATCACCGACGAACCTCGTAATGGACGGCCCTTCAACCGCACGAGTCGACGAAAATGTGACACGTGTGCGCGATTGTTTGAATTCTGACAGACGGATGAGCCTTCAATTGATACTACAAACTCTAAACATGTCAAAAACAACCGTTTTCCGCATGGTGACCGACGATTTGAACATGAGAAAGGTGTGTGCCACACTTGTCGCAAAAGTGTTGGCCGACGAACACAAGCACATGCAAGTGCTTCGGTGCCGAGAAATGTTGGAAATGTGTGAAAGTGATCCTTATTTTTTAAACTCAGTTATCACTGGTGATGAATCGTGAGACAAGAAGGCACAGTTCAGAGTGGCACACCCCATCGTCGCACTGTCCCAAGACGGGAAGCATGAGCAAGTCCAGGATCAAAACCATGCTCATTGTTTTCTTTGACGTCAGAGACATTGTCCACCACGAATTCGTACCTACTGGCACTACAGTGATCTCAGCTTTCTACTTGGAAGTGAACAAAAGACTGAAAAGGAGGATCTCGTGCTGCCGAAGCGACGTCAAGGAAACGTGGAAAGTTCACCACGACAATGCACCGAGTCACAGCGCCTTCATTGCCAACGACTTCCTGGCCAGGACCACGACTCCACTGTTTCCCCAGCCTCCCTACAGCCCTGACCTGGCTCCTGCTGACTTTCTTTTGTTTCCTCAGTTAAAAAGAGTCACGAAAGGAAAGCATTGGGACACGATTGAAAGCATCCAGGCGCATGTTACATCAGCGCTAAAGGACATTCCGGAAAAGGCATTCCAGGATGCCTTCCAGGCATGGAAACCTCGCCTCCAGAAGTGTATCGACGCAAGAGGGTGCTATTTTGAATTTTTTTTATTATTTGTACTAATATTTTCAATAAGTGGTTTTTTTATGGATTTGGCCACATTACTTGTGGAAAGCACCTTGTACAATGGTCGAGCAACTCGTCATCAGACTCACATTTCTGTGGTCAAAGCCAAACGAGGCTTAAGCTGGTGTAAAGAGGAACACCGCTAGACAGTAGATGACTAGAAATGGGTGATCTGGAGCAATGAATAACGCCACATTCTGTGGCAGTGCGACAAAAGTGTTTGCCTTGGCGAATGCCTGCAGAACGCTACCTGCCATCGTGTTAGTGCCAACGGTGAAGTGGGCAAGAGGTGACGTTAGAATTTATGGGGGTGTTGATCGTGGTTAGCGTGTGATCTCGTCGTTGTACTTGAGGCGGAAGGACAGAAACATTTTATTGTACTGTGTACTGCATACAGCGGAGGAACAGTCGGAGACGATGAGTGTTTGCTTCAGCATGACAATGCACCCTGTCATAAAGCATCATCTGCAAGGCAGTGGTTTGTGGAGAATAACATCCTCCACTGCCCAGAGACCCGATCTGAACCCAATGGAACGCCTTTGGGGTGAGTTAGAACGTCTAGTTCGCTCCAGACCCGAGCGTCCCACATCAGCACCTTCTCTGGTTTCAGCTCCTGAGGGATGTAATGGGACACTGATACTATGTATACTATCGATTCTCGTATAGGTGAACATTACATTAGCTGTTTAACTGAATGAACTACATATGATTTTGTATAAGATATATTATATACCAGGCTAAAATGTACAAAAAAGAAATTAATTTGTTACAATCGATACGTACTAATCTGTAAGTGTAGCTAAAATTACTCTTCTTTTAAAATCTGAAATTACGGAAATATCTGGCATATTTAAAAATTCAAATTATTAATTGCATGATCTAAGACTAGTTGCTAAATTTATTTATGGATTCATTTATAAAATAATGATTTTGTGATGATTCTTCTTTTGTCAATAAAGTTTGTAAACTCTTTTAAATATTGTGATTACCGCAGAATGTCGGTGGTAGTGGGCATCCTTCTGATGGAATCGCTCGGAATTTTATGTTATGCCATAACAATGTGAATTCAAGTACTACAGTGGGGACTGTAAAGACGTGTGATATTGAAAAATACGACAAAGAATAAAACTCGAGAATTATACAGGCAAATCTTCATCGTTATTTAGTCATCAGGAACCCACAACGTTAAAAATCAAAACTTAAGCCGCAAGAATGTACTTCTAGGCACAATAACTGCAGTCAACAACAAGAAGAGAAAATTAAGATAAGTAAAAAGTTTTACTTTTGCATGTCTTACGCCTCTCAAGGCTTTCAAAACTTGTTCTGAGACAGAGAATTTTAATGGTGATGTGTGGGACGGTACGATTACTGGGAGAATGGGCTTTCATTGCTACACAAACATGTAGGCACCTGACTGGAAGTGTGAAGCCGTTATAAAGGCGAAGGTGAACACATCTCACACTGAAGTCCATTTATAGTTCTCTTCCAAGGCTCGTCTGTGTTTTGAAAGCAATATATGAAGACTTTCCTACTGGCTTGCTAGGCCTAACGCAAGAAATGATTTTCTGTTGGGGTTGTCTCCCTCAGCCTTTGGAGTTTCTCCTCCACCACAAGGCAGTCGTTCCCTTCTCATTTAATCCCCAGAAAGGAGGGTTGCCTCATCTGCCTGCTAAGCCATTCCGAAGTCTTCCTTCTCCGCAGTCGCTGACATTAAAGTCTTCACCCGTAACCCTGGGTATGGTTTCCGTGTTATACCCCACGGGACTGGGTCACTGCCTGAACTCAGCCATCGTAGCACTCTGGCCTACTGAAATGTAGGATGCCAACCCCCGCGACGTGGACGCGCCAGACGGGAATTACCTCAGTGTAGGAATAGGGAAGGGCACCCTACCTCCCTGGAGCCGGGTTAATGTATGGTGCCACAGTCAATAACCCTTATGAATCATACAGCTAAGATTTTTGAAAGAATTTTACTAAATCGAATAAGTGAAAAGATAGAAAAGGAGCTGAGTGAAGAACAGCATGGGTTTAGGAAAGGAAGGAGCACGATCGACCTGATATTTTCTATCCGTCAACTGATGGAAAAAAGTTGGGAGTATAACAAAAGGGTGATAATGGTTTTTATAGACATAGAAAAGGCATATGACTCAGTTGACAGGGAAAGACTATGGGAAGAAATGAAGAAGATCGATATAGTAGATGGATACATTAATGCTTTAAAGACAATGTACAGAGAACACAATTGTAGAATTAGAACACCATTGGGGAACTATGAATACTTCGAAATAAGACAAGGACTTAAGCAAGTTAATGTTGTGATGGAGGGAATGAATAGGGCAGTTAAAGATACAGTAAAAGAAAGAGACAAAAAGATGATTTTTGCAGATGATATGGTAATATGGGATGATAAAGAGGTAGATGTACAGTTACAGCTTGATCCGCGGAAGGAAATAATGATAAGGTATGGATTAAAAATAAATAAAGATAAGAGTCAAGTAATGGTATTTGGAAGAGAGAAAGGGATCAAATGGTTCAAATGGCTCTGAGCACTATGCGACTTAACATCTGTGGTCATCAGTCGCCTAGAACTTAGAACTAATTAAACCTAACTAACCTAAGGACATCACACACATCCATGCCCGAGGCAGGATTCGAACCTGCGACCGTAGCAGTCGCGCGGTTCCCGACTGAGCGCCTAGAACCGCGAGACCACTGCGGCCGGCGAGAAAGGGATCAACGGAAATATTACCTTGAATGGAGAACACCTCAAATTGGTAGAAAGTTACACTTATTTAGAGAGTGAAATATCTAGGGATGGAAGAATAACTTGAAAGGTCTCTGTTGGACTCCTTTCATGTTAATTTCTTAAATCTGTTGTCATTTACGGTATAAATTCCTCTTCTAAATTTACTGTGGTGTTTCTGACTATCTGGGAGGAGACTCAGTAGTGGAACGTGTTACTTTTACACACAAACAAGAACGATCTGTCACACTACTACACTTTAAAACACAGTTTATATGTAATTCATGTCACACAGTCTCATACGAAACCTACATCCGCTTTCTTTTATATGCAGTATATGATAAGATACTGTCATCCCCCTTCCCTTCTATGTGAGAGGATGAATGAGCAAATGTATTTCTATTTGCATGCTTGATGGTAGCAGACAAGCCTGTCTGCTAGAGAACAGTAGGACCAACGTCGGAACAGGTAGCTACGCTTTCTAAAAGCAAAGAGGTTTCTATCCTTAGTATTGTCCTCTCCGTCCCTTGTCATGTTGGTATAGGAAGCTGCCTCTCTGATCACTTCCGTTTGTATCTGCTAAGCACGCTCGGTAGGAGCGCAGGTCAGTCTGTCCGCGGCGAGCGTCTGAAGTGGTAAGATCTCCGGCTAAGCGCGTGTCTGCTAAGTCCGTAGGACAATGGATTTCTTAAGTTCAGCCTAACTGAAAATTTAATCACCTTTATTTCAGGTTTAGCTCTAAAATATCTAATGTTATCTTAAATTGCAACGCAGTGTAATTCGAGTGTGAAGTTCAGAATATATTCCGGTAATTGCTTTGTCATTACTTTCTGAGTAAAGTAGAACCACGTGTTCATCAGTAACTCTAACTAAGATCATCAATCTTAAATGCGAATGTGCGTGAGATTATAACGTCTCATCTTGACAATATTTTTCAATATAGCAACTTTTCTTTATGTTCAACCCACGTGGGCTGTACATTGTGAGACCAGTACCACGTGCTTATATAATTGTTTGACCCATCAGGTTAATAGTAAGACGATAGTAACCAGTTTGAGGTTTTTCTTTTGTAAATTGCTATTCGATCTAATTTATTTTAATTATCAAAATTATTGTGGAGTTAGACTCTTTGTGTAAGCCAAGTTGACCATGTGAAGCATGTAGTGTAATCATCAAAGTAGCCCTCAGCTACTCTTTTCAGGAAGATTTCACAGAGAGCTAGTATGAATTTAGTATACCAGTGTGTGGTAATTACATGACGGACAGGATTGCGCTATGAACGTAACTTCTTTGGGTGAAAATTGAATCGGTTGGTTGCGGTTAATTTCCTCTTACATATGTTTCAACGTTCTTCGTGTGTTATTTTATGAATGCAGTGTTGTATGCGGTCTCCCAATCTTGGCTCCATATTTGATGTGTTCCGTAAGATTACAAACTCACATTTTCAAAATCCTAAATAAGGCACCAGTTTAATTACGAATCAAGTTTAATATGCTGAAATTTCAATGATCAATGTTAAAATAAATTTCCAAATATAAACTGATTTATTTATTTTTATTTAAATTCTCTTTTATATATACACTCCTGGAAATTGAAATAAGAACACCGTGAATTCATTGTCCCAAGAAGGGGAAACTTTATTGACACATTCCTGGGGTCAGATACATCACATGATCACACTGACAGAACCACAGGCACATAGACACAGGCAACAGAGCATGCACAATGTCGGCACTAGTACAGTGTATAGCCACCTTTCGCAGCAATGCAGGCTGCTATTCTCCCATGGAGACGATAGTAGAGATGCTGGATGTAGTCCTGTGGAACAGCTTGCCATGCCATTTCCACCTGGTGCCTCAGTTGGACCAGCGTTCGTGCTGGACGTGCAGACCGCGTGAGACGACGCTTCATCCAGTCCCAAACATGCTCAATGGGGGACAGATCGGGAGATCTTGCTGGCCAGGATAGTTGACTTAAACCTTCTAGAGCACGTTGGGTGGCACGGGATACATGCGGACGTGCATTGTCCTGTTGGAACAGCAAGTTCCCTTGCCGGTCTAGGAATGGTAGAACGATGGGTTCGATGACGGTTTGGATGTACCGTGCACTATTCAGTGTCCCCTCGACGATCACCAGAGGTGTACGGTCAGTGTAGGAGATCGCTCCTCACACCATGATGCCGGGTGTTGGCCCTGTGTGCCTCGGTCGTATGCAGTCCTGATTGTGGCGTTCACCTGCACGGCGCCAAATACGCATACGAGCATCATTGGAACCAAGGCAGAAGCGACTCTCATCGCTGAAGACGACACGTCCCCATTCGTCCCTCCATTCACGCCTGTCGCGACACCACTGGAGGCGGGCTGCACGATGTTGGGGCGTGAGCGGAAGACGGCCTAACGGTGTGCGGGACCGTAGCCCAGCTTCATGGAGACGGTTGCGAATGGTCCTCGCCGATACCCCAGGAGCAACAGTGTCCCTAATTTGCTGGGAAGTGGCGGTGCGGTCCCCTACGGCACTGCGTAGGATCCTACGGTCTTGGCGTGCATCCGTGCGTCGCTGCAGTCCGGTCCCAGGTCGACGGGCACGTGCACCTTCCGCCGACCACTGGCGACAACATCGATGTACTGTGGAGACCTCACGCCCCACGTGTTGAGCAATTCGGCGGTACGTCCACCCGGCCTCCCGCATGCCCACTATACGCCCTCGCTCAAAGTCCGTCAACTGCACATACGGTTCACGTCCACGCTGTCGCGGCATGCTACCAGTGTTAAAGACTGCGATGGAGCTCCGTATGCCACGGCAAACTGGCTGACACTGACGGCGGCGGTGCACAAATGCTGCGCAGCTAGCGCCATTCGACGGCCAACACCGCGGTTCCTGGTGTGTCCGCTGTGCCGTGCGTGTGATCATTGCTTGTACAGCCCTCTCGCAGTGTCCGGAGGAAGTAAGGTGGATCTGACATACCGATGTCAATGTGTTCTTTTTTCCATTTCCAGGAGTGTATAATCACCGGTTGTCGTATGACTATTAAAGGATTATAATTAATGTTAGGCTGGTGGAGAATTTGGTAAGCTAGACTGGATACCTGGTGAAACAGTTGCGCAGTAATGCAAGGTTAACTAACCCCAGACAGCTCACATCTTTTAACCCGGTTTTATTGTCTATCAGCACCGCTTTCACATCAAATTAATGCATCAATGTTACAAACTAACGAAATTAATAGGAGGTTACAGAAGGGAGGCAATTTCTACCAAACAATAAAACACCTGATTTGGAATACTGAAGTTTCAGAAAGAGCAAAACTCCTTATGTATAAGAATTATTACATCCCTATTGTCACCCATGGTGGAGAAACATGGACAATGACAGAATGGGACTGGAGCAGATTGCAAGGAGAGGAAATGAAATTTCTCAGAGCTTTTAAGGGAAAAACGAGAATGGACAGGGTAAAGAAAGTAAGGATTAGAAAGGACCTTAAACAAGAAAGTATGAGAGAAGAAATTGAAAGAAAGAGATTAAGATGGAATGGGCATGTTAAGAGGATGCATGGGCAGAGACTCCCCAAAATTATGGATGAACTAAATAGGGATGGGAAAAGACCTATAGGGCGCCCAAGAACACGGTGGAAAATGGGAGTGAGAATCTCTGTAGAAAGGAGAGGTGTGACCTGGCAGCAAGTGGAGGAAGAAAAGTGGTGGGAGGAACCTGCCAAATGGAGAGGACTCATCAGCACCCAGGCCCGGCAGTATCTGGAGCGGGATTCGGATATAGATAGATAGATAGATAGATTATTGGTCTCTGGAAATTTTTGATGAGCTAGTCTAGTCATTTTGCAGATTTTATACATTATAATGATTGAGGACGCATTATTGTGGCCAAGATAGACACAAACCCCATGCCTACTACAGTAGTACAAGTTTATATGCCAACTAGCTCTGCGGATGATGAAGAAATTGATGAAATGTATGAGGAGATAAAATAAATTAAGGTAGTGAAGGGAGACGAAAATTTAATAATCATGGGTGACTGGAATTCGTCAGTAGGAAAAGGGAGAGAAGGAAACATAGTAGGTGAATATGGATTGGGGCTAAGAAATGAAAGAGGAAGCCGCCTGGTAGAATTTTGCACAGAGCATAACTTAATCATAGCTAACACTTGGTTCAAGAATCGTAAAAGAAGGTTGTATACATGGAAGAATTCTAGAGATACTAAAAGGTATCAGATAGATTATATAATGGTAAGACAGAGATTTAGGAATCAGGTTTTAAATTGTAGGACATTTCCAGGGGCAGATGTGTACGCTGACCACAATCTATTGGTTATGACCTGTAGATTAAAACTGAAGAAACTGCAAAAAAGTGAGAATTTAAGGAGATGCGAGGTGGATAAACTGAAAGAACCAGGGGTTGTACAGAGTTTCAAGGAGAGCATAAGGGAACAATTGACAGGAACGGGGAAAAGAAACACAGTAGAAGAAGAATGGGTAGCTCTGAGGGATGAAGTAGTGAAGGCAGCAGAGGATAAAGTAGGTAAAAAGACAAGGGCTGCTAGAAATCTTTGGATAACAGAAGAAATATTGAATTTAATTGATGAAAGGAGAAAATTTAAAAATGCAGCAAATCAAGCAGGCAAAAAGGAATACAAACGTCTCAAAAATGAGATCGACAGGAAGTGCAAAATGCCTAAGCAGGGATGGCTAGAGGACAAATGTAAGGATGTAGAAGCTTATCTCACTAGCGGTAAGATAGATACTGCCTACAGGAAAATTAAAGAGACCTTTGGAGAAAAGAGAACCACTTGTATGAATATCAAGAGCTCAGATGAAAACCCAGTTATAAGCAAAGAAGGGAAAGCAGAAAGGTGGAAGGATTATATAGAGGGACTATACACCGGCGATGTACTTGAGGACAATATTATGGAAATGGAAGAGGATGTAGATGAAGATGAAATGGGAGATACGATACTGCGTGAAGAGTTTGACAGAGCACTGAAAGACCTGAGTCGAAACAAGGCTCCTGGAGTAGACAACATTCCATTAGAACTACTGACAGCTTAGGAGAGCCAGTCCTGACAAAACTCTACCATCTGGCGAACAAGATGATCAGTTTGGCTTCCGTAGAAATGTTGGAACACGTGAGGCAATACTGACCTTACGACTTATCTTAGAAGAAAGATTAAGAAAAGGCAAACCTACATTTCTAGCATTTGTAAATTTGGAGAAAGCTTTTGACAATTTTGACTGGAATACTCTCTTTCAAATTCTGAAGGTGGCAGGGGTAAAATACAGGGAGCGAAAGGCTATTTACAATTTGTACAGAAACCCGATGGCAGTTATAAGAGTCGAGATGCATGACAGGGAAGCAGTTGTTGGAAGGGAGTAAGACAGGGTTGTAGCCTCTCCTCGATGTTATTCAATCTGTATATTGAGCAAGCAGTAAAGGAAACAAAAGAAAAATTCAGAGTAGGTATTAAAATTCATGGAGAAGAAGTAAAAACTTTGAGGTTCGCCGATGACATTGTAATTCTGTCAGAGACAGCAAAGGACTTGGAAGAGCAGGTGAACGGAATGGACAGTGTCTTGAAAGGAGGATATAAGATGAACATGAACAAAAGAAAAACGAGGATAATGGAATGTAGTCAAATTAAATCGGGTGATGCTGAGGGAATTAGATTAGGAAATGAGACACTTAAAGTAGTAAAGGAGTTTTGCTATTTAGGAAGTAAAATAACTGATGATGGTTGAAGTAGAGAGGATATAAAATGTAGACTGGCAATGGCAAGGAAAGCGTTTCTGAAGAAGAGAAATTTGTTAACATCGAATATAGATTTAAGTGTCAGGAAGTCGTTTCTGAAAGTATTTGTATGGAGTGTCGCCATGTATGGAAGTGAAACATGGACGATAACTAGTTTGGACAAGAAGAGAATAGAAGCTTTCGAAATGTGGTGCTACAGAAGAATGCTGAAGATAAGGTGGATAGATCACGTAACTAATGAGGAGGTATTGAATAGTATTGGGGAGAAGAGAAGTTTGTTCCACAACTTGACTAGAAGAAGGGATCGGTTGGTAGGACATGTTCTGAGGCATCAAGGGATCACAAATTTAGAGTTGGAGGGCAGCGTGGAGGGTAAAAATCGTAGAGGGAGACCAAGAGATGAATACACTAAGCAGATTCAGAAGGATGTAGGTTGCAGTAGGTACTGGGAGATGAAGCTTGCACAGGACAGAGTAGCATGGAGAGCTGCATCAAACCAGTCTCAGGACTGAAGACAACAACAACAACAACAACGATTGTTCTTGTCTTCTTTTTTTCGTAGTCTTATGATGACTACCACCCGATCGGAACTATTAACTACATCTATACGTTTTTGTGATTGCGTCGCAAGTATACAGAAGTTATTAATCAAAATATCCACGGGTGTACTGCCGGTCTTTAGTGTCCAACGGGCACAATATTTCGGCGATCAAACATGTCGCCATCATCAGGTGAACTGACGGACTGAGCTCCTGTGAACGTGCCGGCACGGAGATCCGTACGCTATGGCTGCTCAGGAGGAACTGGGTTCAGTTGCGGCGGCGGCCGATTTAAATACCCTCCGCCCGCGGCGCGCTCGCTCCGCCGTCCGCACCCCGCGCCACGGTAGCGCGGTGGAACAGATTGCGACGGCGTCTGAGATGACGTCGGTGTGATGGCTCTGTCCGCCGTGGTCGTCACAACTATGCGTTTGCTCGATTTACTCTTGATTAACCCAATCGCTGGTTCCCAAGCCTTGCTAAGATTATAGCCACAGTCACGGTTTATGAGGTCGTCATTGGTGCGAATTTCGATGGCCTCTCTAACAACGCTGTCCCAGTATCTCGACGTCTGTACCAGAATCCTCGTGCGGTCATAGTCCATAGCGTGATTTTCCGACAAACAATGTTCAGCGACCGCCGACTTGCTCGGATACATCAGTCGAGTGTGCCTCTGGTGTTCACGGCATCGATCCTCGACGGTACGCATCGTCTGACCAATATACGACTTGCCACGTTGACACGGAATCTGGTACACGCCGGCCTTCCTCAAACCGAGGTCATCTTTGGCGCTCCCCACTAGTGCACGAGTTTTATTCGGAGGACAAAACACAGTTCCGACCCGGTGTTTCTTCAGAATGCGGGCGATTTTCCCCGAGAGTGCGCCTGTGTATGGAATAAACGCAGTGCCTACCTCCTCCCTCGTGACTTCATCCATCTCAACAGGTTGTGCTGCAGTGGTTGGGCGGAGACCACGTTGGATCTGCCACTCTGAGTACCCATTTTTTCGAAACACAGTTCTCAGATGTTCCAATTCCTGGGGTAGACTCGCTGTGTCAGAGATAGTGCGCGCCCTATGTACTAGAGTTTTAAGTACCCCATTCCTCTGTGAAGGGTGGTGGCAGCTGTCTGCGTGCAAATACAGATCAGGGTGTGTTGTCTTTCGATACACCGCATGACATAGGGTGCCGTCAGCCCTTCTCCTAACCAAGACGTCAAGGAAAGGTAATTTACCCTCCGTTTCAGTCTCCTTAGTGAATTTGATGTTGGGGTGTATGGAGTTTAGATGTGTAAGGAAGTCAAGGAGTTTATCCATACCATGTGGCCAGATGACGAACGTGTCGTCCACGTAACGGAAAAAGCAAGTAGGTTTCCATTCGGATGACGACAGGGCTTCCTCCTCGAAGTTCTCCATGTACAAATTCGCTACCACCGGTGAGAGTGGGCTACCCATGGCGACTCCCTCCGTTTGTTCGTAGTATTCTCCATTAAAAAGAAAATACGTGGAAGTCAAGACATGCCTAAAAAGTTCAATGGTATTCTCGTCGAACCTTTGACCAATCAACTCTAGCGACTCTCGCAGGGGTACCCTCGTAAACAAGGAAACGACGTCAAAACTCACCATGATATCTGACTCATCCAACCTGAAGCTATCAAGGCGTTTAACAAAATCCACGGAATTGTGGATGTGATGAGGGCATTTACCCACATAAGGACTTAATATTCCCGTCAGGTATTTGGCCAACAAATATGTAGGTGCCCTGATGTTGCTGACAATGGGGCGTAATGGTACCCCCTGTTTGTGAACCTTCGGGAGTCCATATAGTCTAGGCGGTACCGGACCTTGGGGTAACAATTTCTTAGCGTCACCCTCCGGTGGTGGTATTTAAATCGGCCGCCGCCGCGACCGAACCCAGTTCCCCGTGAGCAGCCATAGCGTACGGATCTCCGTGCCGGCACATTCACAGGAGCTCAGTCCGTCAGTTCACCTGATGATAGCGACATGTTTGATCGCCGAAATATTGTGCCCGTTGGACACTATAGACCGGCAGTACACCCATGGATTATCAAATACGCCGGGAGAAACTCAAGAATCACATCATACAGAAGTTATAGTTTCTCTTTTGGAAAGCGTCCACTGCGGAAGACGTTATCGCGTGACTCTACCAGACGCACACGAGCCATCAGCGGCTCTAGTGCGGCTTCGCCAAGTTACGCGAGACAGTATTTCACAGGCGAACGTGTTATGTAAGGGAGGGGCCAGACCTCGTCTCAAGGTCGCGTGACAGCCTTCTCGTGACTGCATAGGGCTTCTGCGGTTTCATAATGGCACTCGAGATTCACTGAGCGTTACAAAAGAGCGCGATTGGTTCGTTCCGCGCGACTCTGCGACAGATAACACGATAATGGCCCTTTTCCGGAAAATTTGCGTTCTTCAAACTGAACAGACGGGTACGCGACCATTTGAGAATCGGACAGAGACTTATGCGTTTGTTCCGGCGACACCAACGTCAGATGCCTCATGTCGAATGTTCAGGCAGGTAGTCTTAACCTGTTTTCCATACTCGTTTTGATGCATATGGAAGAAGGAAGGAAGGAAATGAGGTTCAAATGGCTCTGAGCACTATGGAACTTAACATCTGTGGTCATCAGTCCCCTAGAACTTAGAACTACTTAAACCTAATTAACCTAAGGACTTCACACACATCCGTGCCCGAGGCAGGATTCGAACCTGCGACCGTAGCAGTCAGTCGGTTCCGGACTGAAGGGCCTAGAAACACTCGGCCACCGCGGCCGGCACGAAATAAGGGTTCAACGTCCATCGACAACGAGGTCATTAGAGACGAAGCGCAATCTCGGGTTGTTTTTGTTAAGGATGGCCGAGGAAAGTGGCCGTGCCTCTTCAAAGAAACCGTCCCGGCATTTTCTGGAACGATTTAGCTGCATATAAGGTTTATTCTCAAGTCATTCTCCAATAAAACGGAAGCAGAACGTCACTATGAAAACACACGCCTCAAAGTTGGAGTGACATACAGTATAACATTCACCTCTTCTTTCCCTATCCTCCGCCAGAATGCAAATTATTGCTCTGTTTTCTACATAAACACGCGATCACAAATAGGAAAGTAAAGAGAAAGAGAGACAAAACGACATAACGATGTAGATAGTGAGCCTATGGAAAATGGAGAAACAACAAACAATATCCTTGATGATTTTTGTTCAAATTTAAAATGGTTCAAATGGGTCTGAGCACTATGGGAGTTAACATCTGAGGTCATCAGTCCCATAGAATTTAGAACTACTTAAACCTAACTAACCTAAGGACAGCACACACATCCGTGCCCGAGACAGGATTCGAACCTGCGACCGTAACTGTCGCGCTGTTCCGGACTGAAGCGCCTAGAACCGCTCGGCCACCGCGGCCGGCTGGTGATTTTTGTTTTATGGGTATTAGCCAGTAGTCCAAAGGATATTTCTCCCTCTAAAGTTTCAGTCCCTAACGCTGGAGACGTCATCAGGAGCTGTAACGACTCAGAGAGCAATTAAAGCCTCAGCAACCCCAACTGTTCACATGCTTCCACGCAACGGTCAGTTAATACGTCATCGGCTCGCTGCCTAAGATCACTGAATCGCACCGACGTGTGTTATGGAAAAAGAACCAACTATAGAGATAGTTTGTGCCATAAAATTAGACCGCAAGTTTGTCAGTAGTCTATATTAAAGAAATCACATAACGATTATTAGCTAGTAATCGAAAGATTCGTGTACTGTGCTATTAACTCATATCACTCTATATATACGTTACTTATGAAGTAGGTGCTTCATATGAATGTGAACTGGAAACGTCGACATCTTTTACAGTTTCTTCGATTTGCCGTGCCAATCCTAACGATCATAAGGATACGTGCCCATGGAAGATTATTGCTAATTAGACTACGTTCTAAAAATGAAGTGCTTTTTTTGCAAAAGACATTCAGAAGAGCACTTTACCACGTACATAGAGGGCAGCACGATGAATTTTATTGATCTATATAAAAAAAGGCAAATGTTCGTTTGTTCAAAATCGTTGATCTCCGGAAGTTCGTGACTGACTGCTTCGAAATTTTGACACAAAGCCTCATTGGTATACGTGCGTATTTTTATTTACCTGTTTCTTAAATAAATGTAATGCATAAATTTATATAAATTTAATGATACGGTAAACTATAAAATAAACAATAATAAAACGTTGTTAGCAAACAGGAAAGTTGTATTTATGGTTTAATGGTTTATGATTAGAATACTACTACAGAATGTGAATTAGCAATAACAATAAACGAGGCCTAGGAAAAGGTGGGAAGAGGAGATGGACAGAGGAGTAGCAGGAAAAGTATGTAGAAAACTGGAAGGAGGAGATGGACAGAGAAAGAGAGCAGGAGGATATGGATAGAGAGGTGGAGGAGGAGAGGGAGGTGGAGGAGAAGATGGATAGAGGAAAGGGAGAGGTGGTGATGGTCTAGGACAGGGGGAGAGGGGGGAAGGAGGAGATGAAGAGAGAGGGAGGGAGGGAGGAGGTGATGGACAAAGAGAGGGGGAAGGAGGAGGAGGAGGAGGAGGAGGAGGAGGAGGAGGAGGTCAAAGAAAGGGAGAGGTGGAAATGGACAGAGGAAGGGGAGAGAAGGATATAGGAACGTATATCCCATTCCCACACATATTAGAAAAAGTGTACTCTCTGTTTTGTTTCTTTAAGCGGACAGCAAAGCGTGGCCAGGTCAAGTAGCATAAAATAAAAATTAAGGAGGATCGATAACGCAGAAGAATTTTTTTTTTATGGAGAAGCAAATATACAGCCAATTCCCTTTCCCAAGCAGTTCCTTTTCTCCCTACACATCATTTGCAATTCGATTTGCAGATCAAAGAAGCAGTTCACAGACGATCCTGAATTTTCAGTTTTGGTCTGTTCTTGATGCAGTCTCTTGCGTATCGACGACGAAATTGTTGTCTTTCCAGTTTTCGCCTGCTGTAAAAAGCGTGTAACCTGTTTCTTGCATTATTCATGAAGCTTTTTTTTTAATTTTAAGTTTCATTTGATCGAGTTCCGCTACAGTGAGTACTCAGCCGATTCTAGAAGTAAAGACTGCCACTACCTAATAAACTGCATTTTATTTTAAGGAGAGTCCTGCATACATGTTTTTCTCGTGTGGTCACTCAGACCTGTTTTGGACCGCCGATAGACAACTGAAAAAGAAACAGAGAACGACGTAGAATTCTAACACTCCTGTCCGGTGTTCCTACTTGGAGTTTAC
Organism: Schistocerca gregaria; assembly: GCF_023897955.1. NCBI lineage: Eukaryota > Metazoa > Arthropoda > Insecta > Orthoptera > Acrididae > Schistocerca > Schistocerca gregaria. The sequence goes on along the minus strand of NC_064920.1, from coordinate 1,082,288,347 downwards.
AGCTGTGGGGTTAATGTTTCTTCCCCAGCCATCCATGATTTTCATTACAGCACTTTCGAGACAGCCCCTAGCGAATAAGACCAGAACACGAAATGTACAGTAATGGAAATAATTGCATTCTGGGAGAAAACTAAATGAGGTGTCTAACATTATACTAAATATAAAGAAAGGAAATGCGCCTGGTGATGGTTTTACGATAGAAAAGAATAAAGCAACGGGGAATGTGATACAAACTTGCAAAATTATTCACAGAATCCTATATTCGTTCTACTTCACAAGAAAGGTGATAGGTAAAGTATAAAAAAGCTATAAACCTATTAGCCTCCTCTTAACAATGTGCAAGATATTCTCATTGATCAGGCAGAAAAAATGGTCCAAATGGCTCTAAGCACTATGAGACTTAACATCTGAAGTCATCAGTCCCCTAGACTTAGAGCTACTTAAACCTAACTAACCTAAGGACATCATACACATCCATGCCCAAGGCAGGATTCGAACCTGCGACCGTAGCGGTCGCGTGGTTTCAGACTGAAGCGCCTAGAACATCTCGGCCACTCCGGCCAGCTTCATGCAGAAAAAGAAAGGTTTCAATCGCGCTAAGTTGCAAGCTGGTTCTAGAATGATTATGTACAATAGATATTCACAAGTCGACGTTATGAAATGTGGAATAAATTCTGATTTTATCTCTACGTGGAATTCATAGATTCTGAGAACTTTTTGAACTGATTTTCAACAAACAGACAATAAGCCATGAGAAGTGATTCAACATATTTACCTATGTTAGCATACTGTTAATCCACTATAAGGAAAAAAAGAAAAAAAGAAAACTGACGCATCACATATGAACTGGAAATCTTCGGGCTCGAATCTTGTTGACTGGGGTAGGACTGTCTTCAGTGATCTGTTTCGTTTAGAATTGAGACCCGAAGGAGAAGACGTGTGTGGAGACGCCCTGGAAAGTGGTACGCTACTAGCCCGACAGTGTCACTTCATTTCACAGCAAAACCCCTTTCGTTGCCATCCGCGGTACCCATACGCTTCGTTCTGTTGACTTCCACAGCAAGCCATCCAGCGCTTACATTTCAGCAAGAAAATTCCCGTCCGCATACGGCAATAGTTTGTATTGCTTGTCTTCACGCTTGCAAAACTCTACCTTGGCCAGCAAAGTCGCTGGATCTGCGCCCAATTGGCACGTTTGGAGCATTATGGGCAGGACCTTCAATTCAGCTCGGGATTTTGACGATCTAATGTGTCAATTGGACCGAATTTGGCAAGACATATCTCATAAGGACATCCAGCAACTCTACCAATCAAGCCAAGCCGAATAATATTTGCATAAGGACCAGACGTGCACCAACGTGTTACTGACTTATTCATTTTTGTGAAGCTCTTTGCCTAGAATAAATCTTCCAATTTCCTGAAGTTATATGCATTCGTTTGTCTGTGCATGTACATAACATCTACCGATTTCCATCCCATTCAGATAATTCCTTCGTGGTGCCTAGTTTTTTCGTCTTAGAGTGTATATACATCATGGGTATAGTTCCTGTTAATCAAGACAGTGTGAAATTCAGGGTTTGTAATAGGGGTCAGAAAAGGAGATTTGACGCCACCAAACTACTCTCAATATCAGTGTAAGTTTTCACATCCCTAAAGTGGGGGGAAAACGTTGTGATAGAACGTACATGAAATATGTTCATTTCGCTGATAACACAGTACTTTTTGACTCTAGAAGAAATTAAACTTAAGACGTAATGGAGGAGTGTATTTGAGTAACTTTCAAATTAGGCCTGATAATGAAATCAAATTTAATGGTTTTGATATACGAGGGGCGTTTGAAAAGTCTGTGCAAAAATAAAAACAATTTACGTGTTTGGAGTAAAACTTTTTTATTTTTCGACATAGTCTCCTTTTAGACTAATACACTTCATCCAACGCTGTTCTAATTTGTTGAACCCTTCCGAATAATAGGAATTGTCCAAGTCTGCAAAATAGCTATTAGTTACTGCAATCACCTCCTTGTTTGAAAAAAAATCTTTGTCCCACCAGCCATTTCTTCAAATTGGGAAACAAATAGTAGTCCGAGGGAGCCAAATCTGGAGAATTGGGGGTGGGGGGATAGGAAACGAGTTGGAATCCTATTTCCATTAATTTTGCGACCACAACTGCTGAGGTGTGTGCTGGTACATTGTCGTGATGGAGAAGGACTTTTTTGCGGTCCAATCGCCGGCGTTTTTCTTGCAGCTCAGTTTTAAAATGATCCAATAACGATGAATATTATGCACCTGAAATAGTTTTACCCTCTTTCAGAAAGTCGATGAGGATTATCCCTTGCGAATCATAAAAGACAGTCGCCATAACCTTTCCAGCCGAACGAATGGTCTTCTTTTTTGGTGCAGATTCTTCCTTGGTTACCCATTGTTTAAATTGTTGATTGGTCTCGGGAGTATAGTAATGTATCCACGTTTCATCCACGGTGACTAAACGACGTTTAAAGCCCGGTGGATTCTTTCTGAACAGCTGCAAACCATCCTTGCAACATTTCTCACGATTCCGACTTTGGTCAAGCGTGAGCAATTGCAGAACCTATCTTGCGGATAGCTTCTCATGTCAAAATGTTTATGCAAAATATTATGTACCCCTTCATTCAAGACGCCCACAGCACCAGCAATCTCACGCACCTTAACTCTTCTCTCATTCATCACCATATCACAGATTTTATCAATCATTCTTAATCAAAACGTCTTCAGTCCCGGGTTCGATCCCCGCCACTGGCTAAATTTTGATAAATAATCAGCATTGGCGCCGAAGACTTCCGGCATAAGAAGTCAGCCTCATTCTGCCAACGGCCTTGTCAAAGAGGACGGAGGAGCGGATAGAGGTTCAGGGCACTCTCTTGTCCTAGGGGTGTGAAATTGCCCCTAAAGGCGGAAGAATCAGCAATGATCAACGACATGAGGATGCAGAAGGCAATGGAAACCACTGCATTAAAGACACGTAACGTGTATCCACAGGACATGTGGCCTGTAGTTGAAGAAGTGTCATGATGATCTCTCCATTGGCAAAAGATTCCGGAATAGTCCCCCATTCGTATCTCCGGGAGGGGACTGCCAAGGGGGAGGTTACCATGAGAAAAAGATTGAATAATCAACGAAAACATAATGTTCTACGAGTCGGGGCGTGGAATATCAGAAGCTTGAACGTGGTAGGGAAACTAGAAAATCTGAAAATGGAAATGCAAAGGCTCAATCTAGATATAGTAGGGGTCAGTGAAGTGAAGTGGAAGGAATACAAGGATTTCTGGTCAGATGAGTATCGGGTAATATCAACAGCAGCAGAAAATGGTATAACAGGTGTAGGATTCGTTATGAATAGGAAGGTAGGGCAGATGGTGTGTTACTGTGAACAGTTCAGTGACCGGGTTGTTCTAATCAGAATCGACAGCAGACCAAAACCGACAACGATAGTTCAGGTATACATGCCGACGTCGCAAGCTGAAGATGAACAGATAGAGAAAGTGTATGAGGATATTGAAAGGGTAATGCAGTATGTAAAGGTGGACGAAAATCTAATAGTCATGGGCGCCTGGAATGCAGTTGTAGGGGAAGGCATAGAAGAAAAGGTTACAGGAGAATATGGGCTTGGTACAAGGAATGAAAGAGGAGAAAGACTAATTGAGTCTGTAACAAGTTTCAGCTAGTAATAGCGAATACCCTGTTCAAGAATCACAAGAGGAGGAGGTATACTTGGAAAAGGCCAGGAGGTACGGGAAGATTTCAATTAGATCATGGTCAGACAGAGAATCCGAAATCAGATACTGGATTGTAAGGCGTACCCAGGAGCAGATATAGACTCAGATCACAATATAGTAGTGATGAAGAGTAGGCTGAAGATCAAGACATTTGTCAGGAAGAATCAATACGCAAAGAAGTGGGATACGGAAGTTCTAAGGAATGACGAGATACGTTTGAAGTTCTCTAACGCTGTAGATACAGCAATAAGGAATAGCGCAGTCGGCAGTACAGCTGAAGAGGAATGGACATCTCTAAAAAGGGCCATCACAGAAGTTGGGAAGGAAAACATAGGTACAAAGAAGATAGCTGCGAAGAAACCATGGGTAACAGAAGAAATACTTCAGTTGATTGATGAAAGGAGGAAGTACAAACCTGTTCCGGGAAAATCAGGAATACAGAAATACAATTCGCTGAGAAATGAAATAAATAGGAAGTGCAGGGAAGCTAAGACGAAATGGCTCCAGGAAAAATGTGGAAACATCGAAAAAGATATGATTGCCGGAAGGACAGACTCAGCATACAGGAAAGTCAAAACAACCTTTGGTGACATTAAAAGCAACGGTGGTAACATTAAGAGTGCAACAGGAATTCCACTGTTAAATGCAGAGGAGAGAGCAGATAGGTGGAAAGAATACATTGAAAGCCTCTATGAGGGTGAAGATTTGTCTGATGTGATAGAAGAAGAAACAGGAGTCAATTTAGAAGAGATAGGGGATCCAGTATTAGAATCGAAATTTAAAAGAGCTTTGGAGGACTTACAGTCAAATAAGGCAGAAGGGATAGATAACATTCCATCAGAATTTCTAAAATCATTAGGGGAAGTGGCAACAAAACGACTATTCACGTTGGTGTGTAGAATATATGAGTCTGGCGACATACCATCTGACTTTCGGAAAAGCATCATCCACACAATTCCGAAGACGGCAAGAGCTGACAAGTGCGAGCATTATCGCACAATCAGCTTAACAGCTCATGCATCGAAACTGCTTACAAGAATAATATACAGAAGAATGGAAAAGAAAATTGAGTATGTTCTAGGTGACGATCAGTTTGGCTTTAGGAAAAGTAAAGGCACGAGAGAGGCAATTCTGACGTTACGGCTAATAATGGAAGCAAGGCTAAAGAAAAATCAAGACACGTTCATAGGATTTGTAGACCTGGAAAAAGCGTTCGACAATATAAAATGGTGCAAGCTGTTCGAGATTCTGAAAAAAGTAGGGGTAAGCTATAGGGAGAGACGGGTCATATACAGTATGTACAACAACCAAGAGGGAATAATAAGAGTGGTCGATCAAGAACGAAGTGCTCGTATTAAGAAGGGTGTAAGACAAGGCTGTAGCCTTTCGCCCCTACTCTTCAATCTGTACATCGAGGAAGCAATGATGGAAATAAAAGAAAGGTTCAGGAGTGGAATTAAAATACAAGGTGAAAGGATATCAATGATACGATTCGCTGATGACATTGATATCCTGAGTGAAAGTGAAGAAGAATTAAATGATATGCTGAACGGAATGAACAGTCTAATGAGTACACAGTATGGTTTGAGAGTAAACCGGAAAAAGACGAAGGTAATGAGAAGTAGTAGAAATGAGAACAGCGAGAAACTTAACATCAGGATTGATGGTCACGAAGACAATGAAGTCAAGGATTTCTGCTACCTAGGCAGTAAAATAACCAATGACGGACGGAGCAAGGAGGACATCGAAAGCAGACTCGCTATGGCAAAAAAGACATTTCTGGCCAAGAGAAGTCTACTAATATCAAATACCGGCCTTAATTTGAGGAAGAAATTTCTGAGGATGTACGTCTGGAGTACAGCATTCTATGGTAGTGAAACATGGACTGTGGGAAAACCGGAACAGAAGAGAATCGAAGCATTTGAGATGTGGTGCTATAGACGAATGTTGAAAATTAGGTGGACTGATAAGGTAAGGAATGAGGAGGTTCTACGCAGAATCAGAGAGGAAAGGAATATGTGGAAAACACTGATAAGGAGAAGGGACAGGATGATAGGACATCTGCTAAGACATGAGGGAATGACTTCCATGGTACTAGAGGGAGCTGTAGAGGGCAAAAACTGTAGAGGAAGACAGAGATTGGAATACGTCAAGCAAATAATTGAGGACGTAGGTTGCAAGTGCTACTCTGAGATGAAGAGGTTAGCATAGGAAAGGAATTCGTGGCGGGCCCCATCAAACCAGTCAGTAGACTGATGACCCCAAAAAAAAAAACCTCCACAGGGCGTCCAGAACGTTCATCATCACTTGTGCCCATATGGCCGCTCCGAAAATTTTGAAACCACTTATAAACTGTTGTAATCGAAGGTGCAGAGTCACCTTAATGTTTTTCAAGCTTCTCTGTAGTCTCCTGAGGCGTTTTGCCTTTCATAAAGTAATGTTTAATCACCACACGAAATTCTTTATCGTCCGTTTTTTGACAATCACTTTACTTCCTTGATTCACACGAATGCCAACCACAAAGAAATAGACCAATATGGCTGAAACTTGGAGTGCGTTCTTTCCAAAGATGTTACTAACTAAATATGACCTCGATACGCGCCGTTCGTGCCATCTCTCGGACTTTCCACGTACTTTTCAAATGCCCCTCGTATCGTCTCTGAAATCTAACATAATGCGCACTTCTTCAGAAGGAATAACTGTTTCAGCACACCGCGGGAAATTTAGCCACACTTACAACAAAAGTGGTGCTGGTACAGATACGAACGGCACAGCATTTGTGGTTCCTCGTATACTATCGGTATATTAGCCCATTTATCCTTCCGTTTCTCAATGCGACTCCCCCAATATATTGAGTACGGTAAGAGGAAAACTAGGCATCATTGCACTCATAGTTCTGTAGAAACTACCATGATACGAGGCGATCAGGGAGCAAGCGGTGAAACTCCTCAAAACCTGTGTTTTGAGAACAGAGGCCTTGTACTCTCTCTATTGCATTATCTTTTCCTCACTCTAGTGAATCAATCCCCTGGTTGAGCTGTGTCAGATGGCAGCACTCTTCTTGGCAAGTGAAACAGCCGTTAATTATTCCAGACGACAGGTGAAGACAGCCCACACTGCTGCCTGTGTTTCAAAGTGTTGTAGTTCCATGACACCAAATAACCATTACTATGGACGTAGAGGACTGTTCACAAGGAAATTAAGGTAAGCCAATTTAATTCAAAACGTACTGCGAAGCACACTTCACGTTTTTATCACTTACGTCGTTTGTACACCTGGTCTGACAACAACATAACCTGCCTTGAAACCGCTAATGCAATAGAATGCGTTTCTCTAATGTTACTTTTGGTGTTTCTAATAGCCATTTACTTATATTTTTTGTTGTACGGCTGAGAGAGAGAATCGTAGAGAATGGTCAGTCACCATTAAAGCAGAGAGGAGAAAAACATACACATGTGAAGACCTGGGAGACGAACAAAAGGAAAACTCTCCCAAATTTTGGACATGAGTATATAACCAGGAAAGGGCGACTGGTTAAAAGAAAAGGGTGCTACTGAGTCTCTACATGTCCATTAAAGTGCTCTACAAGAACAACAGAAACTGTTTTATTCTTTCTGAAATCTAGTTGACTATTCACAACAAAATATTTATGTTCTGGGCTCGGTGCAATCATTCTGTGCGCAAAGGAGACGACCGCGAAATGATTGTGGAAATCAGAAATCAACGTTATTTGCTTCCTAGATATGGAAAACCAAAGAGTCCAGGTTTGAAAGCATTCTCTCTGAACACATTTCGAATATCCGATGAACGACTGTAACGTTACATAACAAAGCTTGTTGTTTGTGCTTTAATTGACACTCGTGGCAAGAAGACCCCGGGCAATAACATGGATAAAACGGATGTTATGGAACGTATCAAATCATTTCCAGCCTATCAAAGCCGTTACAAAAGAAATAAAAGTTCCAAAAGAGAATACTTAAACCCAAATCCAAAGTGTACATCCACAGATGTGATAAAGAACATAGAACACCAGTAAGACGGAAATTCTGTTAAGATATCTTTTCAACAAAATTTAATCTCCATTTCAAGCTAGCATCAAAAGACACGTGCAGTTTCTATGATGAAATTAACATGAAGATTTCAGTGGGACAGAATGAAGCTATTTTGCTGTCCATGACGCAGAAAAGATGTGCACTTAAGAATAACTCCTCAGGCTATGAAGAATTTGAAATCAGATGCAGCAAATATGTCAAATGACTTGTACGTACTGGTCTTTGATCTACAGAAAGCAATCCCGTTTCCAAAACTGTCCAAGTCAGTAGCACACTACAAGAGGAATCTGTGTGCCCACAACTTCGGAAAACTTTCATCTAGTGAAAAATGATTTTATGTATATGTGGGATGAAACAGCAGGAGGAAGTGGGTCACATGACCTTTCATCGCCTCTACTGAAGCATCTCAAGGAACATGCTAATCATTGTAAGCAGGTGATTTTGTATTACGACAGCTGCACGGCACAAAATCGGAACATAAAAATGGCACTTTCTTTGAAGAAACTATTAGAAGAGCCTGGTATGTAATCCAAAATCGTAGATCATAAATTATTTGTGTCAGGTCATTAGCACCTACCAAACGATGCCGACTTTGGCTTGACAGAAGCAAAGAGTAGAGGCAACCCATATAACTGGATAACCGTTCAAACAAACCAAGCAGAAAAGTCATTTTAAAATAGTTCACAGGATGCATACTGACCTTCTATCCGCAAAGAAATTGCAAGCAGTCATTCAAACAGGAAGAAAACCGTTGACGGTCACTGGCAAGACATTTAGTGGTTGAGGTATGAAAACGGTGTGTATACCACAATACTCTCGATCCTGACATTTATTTCCATGAAATTAATTTGACAAAGACAGGTACAGGTGGAGCAACACGTCAGCTACCAGAAGAAGACAGTCTCTACACAAGCAGCGACGTGCAGTTACGGACGCAAAGGAGAAGGATATATTGGATTTCCTGCTTTTTATTTCTCCAATTCAGCGCCGTTTCCTTAAACAATTTCCTTGCACTGCAAAAACACGTCAAAAACAGTTTGCTGAAAATGACGCCGAGTCTGAAGACAGCAATGAATTGTTCTATGAGTAGGCATATGTAATCAATACAAGAATGGGTGTGGACATATTCAACACGGATCTGTTATATTATGTACTACTTTGTATTTATTTACAGGAGACACTCAAGCAAGTCCATAATTTCCGTTTCAAACATTGTTGCAGCCTCCAATGTTTCTTCGATATACTCCGTTCTGCAAGGAATAAGTGAAGTATAATTGTCTATTTGACAATAAATGAAATATATGTTTATTAAATTTATGCAGATTTTTTAAATCCCATACATATTTATTTCCGACGTCTCAGAAACTCTTTCTCTGGACTTGCACCACTTGTATTCTGAATCCCTCTTACAGCAGTTGCACATATTTCGTTCTTTTAATATTGTTACATGGCCAGTAAATTAACAAAAACACGTAATCAATAGAATACTAAAATAACTGCTAAGTTCTTTGAACAAAGAAAATATTTGGCCCGTGGGGGGATCGAACCCACGACCTTCGCGTTATTAGCACGACGCTCTAACCAACTGAGCTAACGGGCCGATATTTCTTCGTTGCTAGGCACAGCTATAGTAATGGTATTCCTCTGCATAGCGTGATATAAATACTTTGCAAGACGTGGGTCTGTTCCAACGGCTGGCTCAGATACAGCATGGCAGTTGGTGGTGGCGGCGGCCAACACGTCATCGCAGCGTCTGCCCACGCACAGCAGCAGCACGTGAAGAACACCGTGCCAGTGCGTGTCTCGCCAGAGAGTTCAAGGCCAACGCTTGTCTCTCTCGCCTGCAGGCGCCGCTGTTAAAACTGGACAAATCCGGTGCGCCCGTATCAGCTACGCGGCGTTTGCATTCCGCCGACCCATGTGGACATCCATGTGTGGATGATGCCCCACCAGACAGGCCTCGATAACTGGGGTACCACTTTACGTGCACATTGCATGCGAGGGTAACGAGTGGTGGGGGCTTTCCGAACATCATTGCGTCGTTGTTATCAGTCACAGGTTAGGCGTATTACAGTACAACGCGTAAGTGAGGAACCTGCGCGGATGCTGGTGGATCTCTCCGCCCGTAGTCAGTCAACAGAAGCGTGTACGTCGGGGGGCATGGACGTGTACAGTACATGTTCTCAATAAGCACACGGTGTATTGTCAAAAATCGCGTTTGTTGCTATGCGTGAGTCTTGTGCCAGTTACGTCCAGATTTCTAGACGGTAGCATCTTATTGTCGTCTTCAGATAGTCATGTTAAGTAATCCGTAACATATCGTAACAAGCCGATGAAGAAGTACTTTGTCCGGACTTAAGCAATACTGTGCCGGCATACTGAGATAATATTCAGCTTAACACACCAGAGCGAATGTGGTAGGCACACTAAAGAACACGGCGATTCAGCACTGTAAGTGTATTTATCTACGTTTCGTTATGGTGATTCCTATTTTTCAAGTGTGACATTTTTTTGTGCTCTGCTCTAGTTTGGTTCCACTGTACAACAAACTGAGCTGCGCGTAATTTGAGCTCCAATGGAAAAAGAGCAAGGTGTGCCCCTAGGCACGAAAAATCGCTTAAAGGGTTGATTTTTTATTTCAGAAACTAGTGTTTAGAGGTGTCTGCTTAATGCACAAAATGCGTGTTTGACCATCAGCTGGCTTTTTATTTACAACCCAAATATCGACCAGTTTCAGTCACAGACCATCTTCACGGATTCTACCCTAAAACACAAAAAAATACATGTAGTGCACAGGAAATCGTTAACCGTTAACTTCATCACTTTCAACGTAACAACTGATATTATGTATTAAATGTTATATTACAATCTACAAAACTGCCGAAGATAATGTTTCTCGCGCAGATATGACGATAAAATTACGTTTACTTTTAAAAATTCTTATTCCATTATAAATACGGAGAGGAAATGTACGAGAATACACGAATAAACCTGCAGAACGTGCTGCTTTCGTTTATAGCATTTGGTAAATAGTTCTTTGCAGTCCTGCTTGTGCTTCAAGCCTCTCTCACCAGAATCATTTACGACTTTCAGTTTTTAATAACTAGCACTGACAAAATATTTATTTCCGTGTCGATCGTTGGATCTGTCTTGAACTCGTCACTCAAATGAAATCTGGTAAGTAAGAACCAAACCGCTCCATCCCGTTATTGATAATTTTCGAGATTTGATGGATTTCTACTTTTTTTTGATATTTGCGTCATGATTCAGGTTAATGAGCATTTTCCTTTTTTGTTTTGTTTTGTTTAGGCGGTTAGTTAGGATCAAAAGTAGCCACGAAGGCAGAACAGGAGAAAGGTACCGTAGCATAAATGGCTGTTCAGTTTTTGTAAGGTTAGAGATACCGCGATCACTTATTCCACGCACCAACCTTGACTTACCTTTCAAATACTGATTGATAAAAGTCTGGCTACCTTCTCGAACAGTAATGGCCTTTAAATCATTGGCATGCCCTATGTTCTCCGCTTCCTTTTGCTTCTGAATCTGCGACGATCTTCGAGTACAATTTTGTAACTGCCACCACTTTGTTAATACAAGGCTTCTAATTTTTGTATGCAGTTTCTCTGCTCCTGTGTCGAAAAGCGTACTTTTTTTTGCCACAAATCACATCTTTCCACACAGCTAGTGCACCACTTTGATGCACAGATAATTTCTACAACTGCAAATTGTAAATGTTTGTTTGACCAATAGAACGTTACTTCTAGCTATTCTTAGCAAGTAACACCGAAGCAAGTATATAATCTCCCGCAAACGAACTGAAGACGAAAACACTATACTACTACGATTGCTACCTTGCCTTAGCAATGAAGGGCTGCAAGTGAGGTCCTGGTTGAACCGCATACAGGAGCGGCATGACTCTCTTCACACTCTCCCTCCCCTCCCCTCCCCCCTATCCTAGGGTCATTGACCCGTCACGTCACTCGACCAATGTGGTCTGTGAAAAGACAACGCGTTTAGCCAAGGAAAGTGAAGTAAATAACCGGCCTACATTAGCTAATGAAAGAATTTATCATCCAGAAGTAATATTTTGTGAAGCTGATGCTTCTACTCTCTTTTTTCCTGATTTTTCCGATTTTCAATGCCCAGGGGTACACTTCTTCTTATTCTACTGAGCCCAAATATAACACAGCTCATTTTTACACGGATGAAACCTATCTGAGGGTATCCAAAGAAAAATTGTGAAATATTCAAAACAGTGCCATATAAGATCCACCCTAAAGCATCATCTATGCATCAAATGTATCGGGCATAAAGAGAAAACATCACTTTTGCACACGAAAGAGAGGGGATGAAAAGGAGCAATTTAAAGATCTGGAAGAAGTTCTCACAAGATGTTGGCACTTTCTCGGTCTGTACAGGGGGCAGCACAGCTGTGAAGTTGGTAAGCCTGCACACTGAAGAGTCAGTCGGCAGAGACGAGGACGGACCTGCTCCAGGCCTTTCTCACACAAACATCTAATTATATGTAGGACCTGAAGTACACTATGCACAAACAACACAAACAAATGTTGACTTTAAAAACATTTCATCACCTTTAATTCTGTCAGTCAACATAAGAATTAGAAAACATGAAAATAATGCAGCAAATCTATTATCATGAAGAGATGTTAAGTGTTGCATCATTATTGAATAATCGATATTTTTCGGTTCTTGTTTTCTCCAATCAGACGAGTACAGTCAGTGGCATTTTTCCCTACTAATTTTTATTAATCTTACGCGAATTGACATTGTCCATGTAACCAGCACTTATATTAAATTCAGATGCAATTACGGACTGATATTAAACCAAAGAAAGACGAAAGTGATGAGGAGGAACAGAAATGTGATCAGCGATGAATGTAACAAAAGAGTTGGGAACCACGAAGTAGACCTAGTAAAGGAATTCTGCTACGTTGCAAGCAAAAGAAAACTTGGCGGCCGAAGCAAGGAGGACACAAAAGCAGATGGGCACAGGGAAAGCCAAGAGAAGTCTACTGGTATCAGATATCGGCCTCAGTCTGCGGAAGAGAAAAAAACGAAAAAAATTCAGAAGAATGGCGGGTCAAAGACTAGAGCCCCGAGCTTCTACAGTCCGAATCTGTTATTATACTCACCAAAGAAAGGAAGAAGGGGCGACTTGGGTTTCGTTTCCCGTCGACCACGAGGAGGTTAGAGATTTGCGATGGAGCACAAACTTGGATTGGGAAAGTATGGGGAAGGAAATACATCAGGTTCCTTCAAAGGAACCGTCCCGGCATTCAGTATAACTTATTTAGGGAAGGCACAGCAGACCTGAATCTGGGTGGGCAGAAGTGGATGTGAACTGCAGTCCTTTAGAATGCACGGCCAGTGTGATAACCTTGCAAGAGTACCACCCGTGTTCTTTGGTCAACAAGCGGCAGCCGCCGGGTCTCACATTCTGGAACCTTCGGTACCATGGTTCCAGTAAGTAACGAGCGGGCATCAGAGGTAAGTGTTCGGAGATACAAAGTGTTGGTCAGATCGTAAGGATGGGTATCAGTTGCAATAAAAGCTCAGTAGGGTGTTCAGATGAAGAATTCAGTTAAAAAGTTAATCACATTTTCTTGATAGTGGGAACCACAGCAATGGATTTATCAGAAGGTGGCATTAGCAGCTGTTGCTGTATTAATTTTATAAGATTAAATTTTAAATTTCGTTTTATTGTATAGATCATTTCTGATTGGTCATTAGCGGAGTGTAACTGCAATCACACAGAATTTTTGTTTCCGGTTACGTTTGAAAGAGAACATAAAAACTATGGATAACAATACAAGTAAGTGCCTCTGGACTACACCTCCTAAACGATAAACATAATGAAAACATTAATGAAAAGCTCCGATTTTTTCATTACGCTAAGAAAGGGAAGCAAATGAGTATCTTCGAAGAAGTTGAAATTTTCAGTCTTTTAAAAAATCAACGCGATACACTCTTTTATGATCAGATCTAACGATGTAAAAATTTCACGTTAATTTCAGCCACAGTATGCTAACGGCCAGTCACAAATGACTTGTACACTGAAGTTACAGTTAAAATTTAATTTTCCATCGCTATATCTTTTAATATTTTTATTTTATTTTACTATCCATGATATTTTCTTTCTTACTATTTCTTACCACTACTTACACACACACTCAAATATTGAGCCATAGTAACTGAAATTATTATTCCATCCTTAGCTTTACTCTTTGATCAATGTATTATTGATGTATATTTGATTATATTGGTATATTGATGAGACAGAGATTTAGGAATCAGATTTTAAATTGTAAGACATTTCCAGGGGGAGATGTGGACACTGACCACAACCTATTGGTTATGGACTGTCAATTAAAACTGAAGAAACTGCAAAAAGCTGGGAATTTAAGGATATGGTATATGGATAAACTGAAAAAAAAACAGAGGTTGTAGAGGGTTTTAGAGAGAGCAATAGTGAACGATGGACAAGAACGGGGGAAAGAAATACAGTAGACGAAGAGTGGGTAGCTTTGAGAGATGAAGTAGTGAAGGTAGCAAAGGATCAAGTAGGTAAAAAGAAGAGGACTAATAGAAATCCTTGGGTAACAGAAGAGATATTGAATTTAATTGATGAAAGCCGTAAATATAAAATTGCAATAAATGACGCAGGCAAAAAGGAATACAAACGTCTCAAAAATGAAACTTTTATTTATTTTATTTACACGTCAAGTTCCATAGGACCAAATTGAGGAGCAAATCTCCAAGGTCATGGAACGTGTCAGTACATGACATTACAACATAAAAGTAATAACAGATAAAAATAAAATATTTATGCATCCGAAAAAAGCCAAGCAATAAGTTTAAGTGAACGCATTCAACAATACATCAAGAATCAGCTTAATTTTTCAAGGAATTCCTCGACAGAATAGGAGTGACCCATGAGCAAACCTCTCAGTTACAATTTGAAAGCGCGTGGATTATTTCTAAGACTTTTGAATTCTAGTGGTATCTTATTGAAAATGGATGCAGCAATATACTGTACACCTTTTTGCACAAGATTTGAGGAAGTCCGATCCAAATGCAGGTTTGATTCTGCCGAGTATTAACTGAGTGAAAGCTGCGTATTCTGGGGAATAAACAAATATTATTAACAAAAAATGGTTCAAATGGTTCTGAGGTCATCAGTCCCCTAGAACTTAGAACTACTGAAACCTATCTAACCTAAGGACATCACACACATCTATGCCCGAGGCAGGATTCGAACCTGCGACCGTAGCGGTTGCTCGGTTCCAGACTGTAGCGCCTAGAACCGCTCGGCCACTCCAGCCGACTATTGTTAACAATAAATGACGATAACGAATATATATATTGAGAGACCAAAGTCAAAATACCCAGAATCGTGAATAGGGGTCAACAAGAGGTTCTTGAACTTACACCACTTATTGTCCGAACAGCCCGTTTCTGAGCCAAAAATAACCTTTTAGAATGGGATGAGTTACCCCAAAATATAACACCATACGACATAAGCGAATGAAAATAAGCAAAGTAGTCTAATTTTCGTGTCGAACGATCACTTACTTCAGATACCGTTCGAATAGTAAAAATGGCAGCATTAAGTCTTTGAACAAGACCCTGAACGAGGGATTTCCACGACAGCTTACTATCTATCTGAACACCAAGAAATCTGAACTGTTCAGTTTCACTAATCATATGCGCATTCTGTGAAAGTAAAACGTCAACTTTTGTTGAATTCTGTGTTAGAAGCTGTAAAAACTTAATCTTACTGTGATTTAGCATTAGTTTATTTTCTACAAGCCATGAACTTACATCATGAACTGCACTATTTGAAACCGAGCCATTGTTGCACACAACATCCTTTACTACCAAGCTAGTGTCCGCCTCCGTAGCGTTACCGCCTACCACGCAAGGGGGCCTGGGTTCCATTCCTGGCAAGGGACTGTGGGTGTTGTGCGTCCGTCATCATCATTTTCATCATCATTGATTCGCAAGTCACCGATGTGGCGTCACCTAAAAAGAACTTGCAATACGGCGGCCGAACTCCCCCGAATGGGGCCTCCCGACCAACGATGCCATACGACCATTTACATTTACCAAGTTAGTGTCATCAGTCATCTTGTAGTCGACAAAGAAAACAGATTATCTGGAACAAAGGTACCACAGGGAATCTTAGCCAGTAGTCCCGTTCTCTCTGTTATACTCCAAGTCTTCCAAGCCAGAATATTTGCATTAGAAAAAGCTTCAAGGCCACCATAGGCTGTAAAACTGCCTCCATAAAACAGACAAGGTCAACCATGTACTGCCTCCAAACGAAGCTGACACATCACACCTGAACTGCATTTGAAGTCCACGAAAAACGCTGGCACCACCTATAAGCTGCTGCTTATTGAATTGCCCAGTAAGGTCAATGTTAATTTCTTTCAGTGACCTATACACAGGAACATATCACCAAAGGTAACGATGCTAATAACGTCGACGAGGCATTGCACCGAACGCTTGGAAGACTTGGAGAATAACATAGAGTACGGGACTACTGGCTAATTCGATAGGAAGTGCAAAATGGCTAATCAGGGATGGCTAGAGGACAAATGTAAGCATGCAGAGGCATATATCACTAGGGGTAAGATAGATACTGCCTACAAGAACATTAAAGAGACCCTTGGAGAAAAAAGAACCACTTGTATGAATATCAAGAGCTCAGATGGAAAATCAGTCCTAAGCAAAAAAGGGAAAGCTGAAACGTGGAAGGCGTATACAGGTCTATAAAAGGGCGATGTCCTTGATAGCAGTATTACGGAAATGGAAGAGGATGTAGATGAAGATGAAATGGGAGATATGATATTGCCTGAAGAATTTGACAGAGCACTGAAAGACCAAGTCGAAACAAGACCACAGGAGTAGACAACATTCGATTAGAACTACTGATAGCCTTGGCAGAGCCAACCCTGACAAAACTCTACCATCTGGTTAGCAAGATGTATGAGACGGGGAAATTCCCTCAGACTTCAAGAAGAATATAATAATTCCAATCCCAAAGAAAGCGGGTGTTGACAGGTGCGAAAATGATCGAACTATCAGTTTAATAAGCCACGGCTGCAAAATACTAACATGAATTCTTTACAAGCGAATGGAAAAACCGGTAGATGCCGAAATTGGGGAAGATCAGTTTGAATTCTGTAGAAACGTAGGAACACGTGAGGCAATACTGACCCTAAGACTTATCTTAGAAGATAGATTAAGTGAAGGTTAACATATGTATCTAGCATTTGTAGACTTAGAGAAAGCTTTTGAGAATGTTGATTGGAATACTTTCTTTCAAATTCTGAAGGTAGCAGGGGTCAAATACAGGGAGCGAAAGGCTATTTACAATTTGTACAGAAACCAGATGGCAGTTAAAAGAGTCGAGGCGCATGAAAGGGAAGCAGTGGTTGGGAAGAGAGTGAGACAGGGCTGTAGCCTATCCCCGATTTTATTCAATCTGTATATTGAGCGAGCAGTAAAGGAAACAAAAGAAAAATATGGGTTAGGAAATAAAATCCATGAAGATGAAATAAAAACTTTGAGGTTTGCTGATGACATTGCAAATCTGTCAGAGACAGCAAAGGGCCTGGAAGAACAGTTGAACGTAATGGACAGTTTCTTGAAAGGAGGATATTAGGTAAACGTCAACAAAAGCAAAACGAGGATAATGGAATGTAGTCGAATTACATCAATTGATGCTGAGGGAATTAGACTACGAAACGAGAGGCTTAAAGTGGTAGATGAGTTTTCCTATCTGGGGAGCAAAATAACTGATGATGGTCGAGGTAGAGAGGATATAAAAGTAGACTGGCTCTGGCAAAAAAAGCGTTTCTAAAGAACAGTAATTTGTTAACATCGATTATAGATAGTGTCAGGAAGTCTTTCCTGAAACTAATTATGGAGTGTAGCCGTGTATGGAAGTGAAACATGGACGATAAATAGTTTGGACAAGAAGAGAATAGAAGCTTTCGAAATGTGGTGCTACAGAAGAATGTTGAAGATTAGGTGGGTAGCTCACATAACTAATGAGGAAGTATTGAACAGGATTGAGGAGAAGAGGAGTTTGTGGCACAACTTGACTAGATAAAGGGATCGGTTGGTAGGACATGTTCTGAGGCATCAAGGGATCACAAATTTAGTATTGGAGGGCAGCGTGGAGGGTAAAAATCGTAGAGGAAGACCAAGAGATGAATACACTAAGCAGATTCAGAAGGATATACAGGTTGCAGTAGGTACTGGGAGATGCAGAAGCTTGCACAGGATAGAGTAGCATGGAGAGAGGCATCAAACCTGTCTCTGGACTGAAGAACGCAACACGACAACAGGGCCTATAGATAATTTAAGCAGAAGATACGAATGTTAGCTTTTTAATGCGAGTAGAACTGAAGTTAATGATCAGAATCTATGTGGATTAATTACCTGTAGGTTTCTCTAAATCGCTCCAGGAAAATGCCGGGATGGTTTCTTTGAAAGGGCACGGTCGACTTCCTTCCTCATCCTTCCCTAATCAAATGAGACCGATGACCTCGCTGTCTGGTCTCCTGCCCCATAACAACCCCAACCCAATTACCTGTAGTAGACTGTAGTAAAAGTTGAAACCAGTATCAATGAAGAATTGAAGAACAATTAAATCGTGGCTTTCCTGGGATGACAAATTATCATTGTGGATTACAAACGTGTGGATGTGGAAGGCATATTTAGGTACCTTCATGATCGGGAACCAATAAACTACACTCCTGGAAATTGAAATAATAACACCGTGAATTCATTGTCCCAGGAAGGGGAAACTTTATTGACACATTCCTGGGGTCAGATACATCACATGATCACATTGACAGAACCACAGGCACATAGACACAGGCAACAGAGCACGCACAATGTCGGCACTAGTACAGTGTATATCCACCTTTCGTAGCAATGCAGGCTGCTATTCTCCCATGGAGACGATCGTAGAGATGCTGGATGTAGTCCTGTGGAACGGCTTGCCATGCCATTTCCACCTGGCGCCTCAGATGGACCAACGTTCGTGCTGGACGTGCAGACCGCGTGAGACGACGCTTCATCCAGTCCCAAACATGCTCAATGGGGGACAGATCCGGAGATCTTGCTGGCCAGGGTAGTTGACTTACACCTTCTAGAGCACGTTGGGTGGCACGGGATACATGCGGACGTGCATTGTCCTGTTGGAACAGCAAGTTCCCTTGCCGATCTAGGAATGGTAGAACGATGGGTTCGATGACGGTTTGGATGTACCGTGCACTATTCAGTGTCCCCTCGACGATCACCAGAGGTGTACGGTCAGTTTAGAAGATCGCTCCCTACACCATGATGCCGGGTGTTGGCCCTGTGTGCCTCGGTCGTATGCAGTCCTGATTGTGGCGCTCACCTGCACGGCACCAAACACGCATACGACCATCATTGGCACCAAGGCAGAAGCGACTCTCATCGCTGAAGACGACACGTCTCCATTCGTCCCTCCATTCACGCCTGTCGCGACACCACTGGAGGCGGGCTGCACGATGTGGGGCGTGAGCGGAAGACGGCCTAACGGTGTGCGGGACCGTAGCCCAGCTTCATGGAGACGGTTGCGAATGGTCCTCGCCGATACCCCAGGAGCAACAGTGTCCCTAATTTGCTGGGAAGTGGCGGTGCGGTCCTCTACGGCAGTGCGTAGGATCCTACGGTCTTGGCGTGCATCCGTGCGTCGCTGCGGTCCGGTCCCAGGTCGACGGGCACGTGCACCTTCCGCCGACCACTGGCGACAACATCAATGTACTTTGGAGACCTCACGCCCCACGTGTTGAGCAATTCGGCGGTACGTCCACCCGGCCTCCCGCATGCCCACTATACGCCCTCGCTCAAAGTCCGTCAACTGCACATACGGTTCACGTCCACGCTGTCGCGGCATGCTACCAGTGTTAAAGACTGCGATGGAGCTCCGTATGCCACGGCAAACTGGCTGACACTGACGTCGGCGGTGCACAAATGCTGCGCAGCTAGCGCCATTCGACGGCCAACACCGCGGTTCCTGGTGTGTCCGCTGTGCCGTGCGTGTGATCATTGCTTGTACAGCCCTCTCGCAGTGTCCGGAGCAAGTATGGTGGGTCTGACACACCGGTGTCAATGTGTTTTTTTTTCCATTTCCAGGAGTGTATGTTTATTACAGAGGTGTTACAAAGGGTCTGCAGTGATCAAAGAGTAAAGCTTGTGTAATTACCACGTCGATGGCCATTAATTACAGAAATGCCGCGCACGATAGTAACACGGGTTATTTCTGTGTCGGACGTAATCTGTTGTAACTCGTCTCCCTTAATGAGACCGATCGCTGAATAATCAAATAAACATTAATACGTGTAAAATTCAAAAGAGACAGCTTATATAACCTGTGTGCCACCTTGCCTTATTTAACTACCAAGTTATCTCGCGCAGTCAAGGCAATGGGAACGCGTTTTGCCAGCTTCAGCAGCGAGGACGCAAAAATTATCCTTATGAGATGGCAGATATTTATCAGGCTGACGGTAAGGGCGTTGTGCGAAGCCACACAGATATTGTATCAAGGACGGCGAGTGCATTCCACAAGAACGCAAAATACGGAAAGATGTGAGACGCAAGCTGAATTTGATCCTGTTCAGTATTTATTCTTAAAGTATGTTTTTTTTCAGAATCTTGTTTAACAGGACAAGTGCGTGAACTAATCGCACACTTATCCTGTAGCAATCTTTTTAAGTAGTCAAGCATCTACATCTACTTCTACATTTACACTCCGCAAGCCACCAAATGGTGTGTGGCGAAGGCCCTTTAAGTGCCACTGTCATTGCCTCCCTTTCCTGTTCAGTGGCGTATGGTTCGCGGGAAGAACGACTGCCGGAAAGCCTCCGTGCACGCTCGAATCTCTCTAATTTTACATTCGTGATCTCCTCGGGATGTATAAGTAGGAGGAAGCAATATATTCGATACCTCATCAAGTCTGCCACTTGAGTTTGCTAAACATCTCCGTAACCCTATCACGCTTACCAAATAGCCCTGTGACGAAACGCGCCGCTCTTCTTTGGATCTTCTCTATCTCCTCCGTCAACCCGACCTGGTACGGATCCCACACTGATGAGCAATACTGAAGAATAGGTCGAACGGGTGTTTTGTAAGCCACCTCCTTTGTTGATGGACCAAATTTTCTAAGGACTCTCCCAACGAATCTCAACCTGGCATCCGCCTTACCAACAATTAATTTTATATGATTATTCCACTTCAAATCATTCCATACACATACTCCCAGATATTTTACAGAAGTAACTGCTACCAGTGTTTGTTCCGCCATCATATACTCATACAATAAAGGATCCTTTCTACGTATTCGCAATACATTACATTTGTCTATCTTAAGGGTCAGTTGCCATTCCCTGCACCAAGTGCCTATCCGCTGCAGATCTTCCTGCATTTCGTTGCACTTTTCTAATGCTGCAACTTCTCTGTATACTACAGCATCATCCGCGAAAAGCCCCATGGAACTTCCGACACTAGCTACTAGCTCATGCCGTCTACACCTTCATAACAAACGCATTCGCTAATGAAATTCGCCATAAATAGTAGTGTACGAGGTTAAAAAAAGAGAAGAGAAAATGTCTTTAATTACTGCTAATAGCTTATAAAAGTGTCCAGTATGTAACCACAAAAACCTCTGAACGTTTGTCCAGTGACAAAGAAGTCTGATAGACGAAAACAAAATTTTTAATGCAATCGCAAAGTTTTTCTCCTGGACAAGAGCTTCTACTCTACAGAAGTTTTTTTTCTTCTAAAATCTAGTAGCATACGTATACAAATAAACTGCGGTTGCGACTATTTCTAGCTCTAAACATTCATGGTGGTGTCTGATTGTTCTATATCGTGTCTCCCTACCACTTTCGCGCAACGACGCTCTGAGCATGTTTTTTGGGGAATTAACTAGTTTGAACCTGGGACCTGTTGCTGGTAAGGAGACGCCAGACCACACATGACATGTAGAATTCAGAAGAGTTCAGTGAGACTAGCGATGATATAACCAAATACTAAATGATCTCAGCGTCAGCTCCACTGCACTCCCTGTAAAAGAATCTTAATACTAACTAAATATAGTGGAAAGGGTTCAAGGCTTTCCTATTTTTAGTTAGCTGGTAAAATAACGAAGAAAAAGCAGTTAAGTTTACCATTGATAATTTTATTCTACTCACAAAACATCGTTTATAAATTGCAATATAGATAAAAGGAAATGTTTCAATACAGGATGGTAAAAACCAACTGCGTTCAACAAAAATGTGAACGAATATTCCCTGAGTGGTTTTCCAAGTTCTACAATGGATCGAAGGATGACCTATGCCATATCACATTTATAATCTATGTTTAAATTAAGTATCACAAAAGAGAAAACTATCAAAATAGTCTACAGTGACCCTCAATTATCTTTAATTACTAATCTAACCTGTCGTAAATTACAGTGGCTGATGTGGCTTCTCAATAACTATAACAGAAAAATTATCGCGTTTCAGATTTTTACTTCAAGTGGCAAATGTGAACACCATGAGTTTTAATTAACGATCGACACTAGTATTACGCAAAAAGGGGGTGTAACAGATGAGACTTCTGCAGTTCTGAGTGAAGCCATATGCGCTCAAAAATGCGGCATCGCGTGCGTTCATTACCTTGTCGGTGTTTAAGCAGCGTCAGGGCGGCAGCGGCCGGCGCAGCAGCCATCCAGCTCGCCGTCTCGGAACCAACCCTCCTCTAACTTCTCCTTACTACAATTTGCTGGAGTTAGTTTAAAAAAAACTATCTGGCTATGTTTTCATCTGACCAATCAGGGTCTCAATGTTAACCTTAAACTCCGCCTACAAAAATTCTGTCTATCCAATGAGAAACGTTATACTTTTCGTGGTGGGGCAATGATTTTAAAGTTTGCAACGTAACAGAGACGCTAAAAAGTCTCACGCTAAAACCTGCAGCTGGTGTGGTCCTTTTAGCGTTATCGTAAGATCTATACTGTTCTTCTGGAGGGCTCTATATTTTAACATGGGCTGGGGGGTGGTCCTTGACGTACCTGAGACCCGAAAAAGTCTCACGCTAAAACTTGCGGGTGGTATTGGCCCTTTTTGTGTTATCGTAAGATCTATACTGTTTTTCTGGAGGGCTCTAGCTTTTAACAAGGGCTGGGGGGTGGTCCTTGACGTAACAGGGACGCGAAAAAGTCTCACGCTAAAACGTCCGGGTGGTAGACTTAGAGGAAAGCTGGCGACGTGGGTGTCCAGTCCATCCCTTATCGTAGGGCCTTCTAGCTTAACACGGTTCTGCTCTCGGCTTCTGTCCTCGTTTCTCCCCTCGGAACTGCGTCTGCCTCACGGTGGGAAGGTACGACATGCATTTAGGCATTCTTGTGTTAGTCTGTGGCATTCCATTTGCTCACTCGTTACTTGTATTACTTTGGTTAATTTAATGTCACGATTTATTCGGAGCTATGTGACAACTAGTAGATTTGCTTATTATGTCAGGGTTTTCATGGAAGGTGTTGGATTTGCCTGACACCTTACATAGCTATAATTATAAAATTGATATAGCTACTTTTATTCCTTATAAATCGTAGGTAAATATAAATGGTTTCACGAAACGGAAACCGGTCACGACATCAGAAACATGTACCAAAAAAAATTGTACAGAAAGTTGAATATGCATAACTTCAGACATTTGTCAAGGAGATGAACTGAACCTTCTACTGGCTGAACGGGTCCAACAAAGGAGGCAGGCGAACATAACCATGACTATTGAAGGTGTACACACTGTGTACAAAATAAAACATAGCACCACAGTAGATTGCCTGCCCTTTGCCGATGGTATGTCCCTGCTACATGAGGACGAAGAAGCGAAGATGGCATTGGAAAATTTTGCAGCAGTTGGAGCTAAATCTGACCGCAACTTTCGTTGCCTAGGTAAAAGTAAAACAGACTAGCTACTGACCAACAAGGGCATAGTAGACATGTTCCAAGTTCTACATATACAACATATGGAAGAGAAATCTGCCGTGCAACGCCCTACTGAAACAATCAGAAAATCGCAATTACGTAACGGAGTCGGCCGTCTTGGGCAAGAGAGCGTGTATGCGACTTGACAATGAGGAACGCTCAAGATGTTGAGAGACATCTGGGCCACGAAAAACAAGGCGAAGTCTGGATAATTAGGTCAAGGCATGAGTGTTGAACCACTGTCAACCACTATACGGAAGAAAAAATTGAGATTTGCCGGACACGTAATGAGGATGGAGGACAACACGGTGACCAAGAAGAACAGATAGCAGCTGGATGAAAGAAGTCAGGAGGAATTGGAAAACTGGAATAAACGAAAAAATTCCGGACGGAACAGTGCAGAAAGAGGTGGCCATCATTAAGAATACGGTGGAAGGTCGAAGATGGACTGACAGCAGAATCAGAATTAAGATCGCGGAAGCACAGAGTAGCGAGAGAATGAAGATGTTTTGGGAAAAAAAGAAGACGTACAGAACAAGTCACCTGTGATCCTCGAGAGCCAAGACGAACCAATAAAATAAATAAATATAATGTATCAAACAACCACCGTACAATAATATTTATTGCACAACACTCAAATGGATTACAAACTTAACAGTTCAGTTTTCTGCCATCATCTGCTAATCGTTTCAAAATGGGCTACATAGAAACCGGAAACAAAAAAGTCGAGCGTAAATTTATTTTTCACGATTCACCTGGACAATTTTAGTGTCAGTTCTTTCATTCCCAATTCAATTTCTACGCGAATGGGTGGTGTTTCCTTTCTTGTGTCCACATAACTGAAGGTTGCCTTCGATCACAAGAAAATTATATTTATGTGTGATTACTTTTCGGATGCTGAGAATCCACCTTCAAGTGCAGGGAATTTGTAGTTATGTTTCATTGTTATGGCAACACTCTTGTGGGTGCTTACGGAAACAACGTATGTAATAAAACCTATCATGCTTATGGATAATGAAAACAAGCTAGCTCTGTGGTGTCATGCAGAATCCACAACAGTTAACTAGAACATAGTCCATACAAGGTGCAGAGAAGTATTAGTAACTTACGCGTGACAAAGATGTACATTTTACGCAGACGCTCACTAAGCAGAAAGACTGTGCAAATATGATTGTATAGTACAGCAAAGAATACCGAGAGTGAAATATTTAATTTTCCCATTCGTTCGGTCTATGACTACGAAAACAACTGAAGCATGCATACTGTCTCTCTACTGCACATGGCTCAAAGATTTTAGCGAGCTTAACACAACGATAAGCAATCCTTGCAAGTTATCGAAAGCCTTTAGTAAATACGCCGGAGATAATGTCAAGATTAGACACGAACAGCTGTACGCATCCTGCTTATGTCTTGTGCTCGATATTCGAGAAAAATCTGGCGCAATGTGACAATGCTGCGATAGCTAAGCATGGCGGACCACTTCGTCCCCGTGAGATTTTTGGAAGAAGAGGTTATCTGGCGCTAAATAAGTTGCATGAACATCAAGGAGACCAACGAAGAATGTCGTCCCGGCATCTCTTCAGTTTCAAACAAACGAGACGGTTATTTACTAACTGCCTGTGATAGGCGTCTAGGCTCCCGTGAATTCACTTAGCTCTAGACTCCTACACAAACAGTCTAAAGTTGTACAATGGTTCTGGCCAAATATCTATGAGAAAACATGACCATAGTGTGACAAATGAAAGATCTGAAAATTACCCTTGGTCTGTCAGTCTCAAGTTTCTCTCATATCCTCATTAGAGCGTGGAATGAGTGACTGTCTTAACTGTTTAAAGTGCAAACAAGGTCTGCTTGGACAAGAGACGCAGAATATATTCTTTCATGGCTACAGTGATCACACACAGACCAAGTAAATAAAATAACGCTCGTGTGGCGCTGATACACAATACATATTTAGTTACAGCAGTTCAATGGAAACATAATAACCAAGCATTACTTTATCACAGTTTTAGCGTAATGTTGTTCTGCACATTTCTATCCACATGCAGCATTAATTTATTTAGAAGCAAAAATTGATTTGAGAATTTCACTGACAGTTAGCTACGCTACAGCTAGCCAACCTGTTTCCTTTATTCTGAAGACATTTCTTTTTAGTAATCATTTCGCATCACGGACCGCTTAGCTACGGTTTCGTACAGCGTCAGTAACGGTGTTCAGGGTATTTTAAGCGCGTTCCAAATGAACCTATGATAGTGAACTCAAAATTACCAAAGGCAGAACAGTGCTTCATTAAAGGTAGGACATTTTTTACATAACTTTATTTTAGAGTTGACAAAAAATTGGTATTTTACCCATACAAGTAATACGAGAGGAAATAATTTATTGAAAATGTTCTATAGTATTACACAAAAGTACATCTGTTACATTGTTACAAATAAAGCGCAGTTACCTTGAAGTAGCTTTTAATCTCTTCCAGTGATGTTTCGTTTGAAAGTGTGTTTTGTCTGATAATTTGCTTTGTCTTTTTAGTTATATTTACCTGAGAAGAAGTTATTAGAATGCAGTCATATACAGCGATAGTACTTCAGTAAAACTCTCAATGAATCAGCACTTCTAAACATGATAACATACAAAAAACCCACCTTCAAACTATTAACTAGCAAGCTTATGTTTCAAAGCGTGAAAATATCGAGACTATGCTTGACAAACTACAATACCTCGAATTGAGATATCGTATACGTAGACCATGAACGCAACGTTTCTTGAGTTACACCACTGTTAACGAACCTTATGAAAAATATAAAAGCGACGTGTGTGCAGCTTTTAATTCAGTCCAATTGCGTTACACTGAAATTCGTTAGATAATGAAATGGAAGTTGAACATTTTCTAAAAAACAAAAATGCCGGACTGACATTAAAGAAAACATCGAAAAGTCGGACATGTCCGGAAAAAGCCGGACGGTTGGCTCAAATGGCTCTGAGCACTATGGGACTTAACTGCTAAGGTCATCAGTCCCCTAGAACTGAGAACTGCTTAAACCTAACTAACCTAAGGACATCACACACATCCATGCCCGAGGCAGATTCGAAGCTGCGACCGCAGCGGTTTCAGACTGTAGTGCCTAGAACCGCTCGGCCACTCCGGCCGGCCAGGACGGTTGATAGCCCTACAATCACAAAACACGTGTATTCAGTGGCGTGATACTGCTTACACAAATCAAACACATTTACTCCATCAGAAGATGCAGTAAGAAAAGCCACACTAAAAATCAGCGTGCCTCGATGAGTAAGGCGATATAAGTTTAGTCCCAAAAGTGTGAAAAATAGTGGGGAATTACAATCAAAGATCAAAATACATGAAACGATCACAAGAGGACGAAAAGTGTAAGTATGGTACACACACCACAACTAGGGAAATGATTTCAAAACTAATAATTCCTTAAGCAAATTACCTCGACTACTTTCTACAAGATAGGCTGTAAAACCATAAAATGTCATAAATGCAAGCCGGCTCGTACTAATTCACTTTCACAATTAAGGTATTTTCATTTGAGCCGTCAAAGATTGAAAAAAATCATATCACAGATTTTAGACTTAAAATAGAAAAACAACTATGAACTTTGTATGATATTTTACAGAAATAAACGGAAACCCACACATAGGTGCCGAAGCATGTTTAAGTAGACAGGATAAAGATATACATTGTGTTTTGCTGAGAATGAGGTTTAAACACTAAAATTTCCGTATAATGCTATGAACTCTTCCTGGACGAAATGTAGTCGTACGAGCAGTAAAGTTAGCTACCCAACGTTGGTGTCGGCATCAGAAAACTCCGCCCGACTGAAAAGGGAACAGTGCACTTACATTTTTACTCATCGCCTACCTTCTAATTCTTTACTGAGATGTTTTCTTCTCAATAACTGATCGGCATTCTCCACATCCTGCACGGCGTTCGATGTACGGCTGACAGCAGAGTACTAGGAACGGAAAAGTCTGGATTTGTGATGAATAAAAGTCGGTGCTTATGTCGTTTTTCTTACGACAAGTTAGGCTCATGCAAGAGAAAATTTCCAACGAATATGTTCTTTGTGCGTTTCGGCTACACCATCGCTCAAACTTTATTATAAATATTTATTTTAGAAAGTTTATTTTTACTCTTCGTTAGCTGATGTAGAGAAAACTGATCGATACAAAGAAGCAAATTTTTGCCTCCGTTTATTATCATCTTAAGGTTACCTGCCTGTTGGCAGATTTCTGACTCAACTGCTGTCTCCATTTTATACAGTACCATACGAACTGCGTCTTAGTCTGGTGTCTTCCTCTACCCATTTCATCTAGCATTTTTATTGTTCTCCTTCCCATTTTCTTCTGTCTTTCCATTGCAACTTCGATAGCTGTAGTTCGAATCTCCTATCCTCGCAGTATATGTCCCACCGAATGTACTTTTCTTATATTGACCATGTTTAGGAGTGTTCTTTGTTCCTTCAGCATTTCTAGTATTACACTTTTATCAACCTATTTTATTTTCTCCGTTCTCGTCCAAAACTACATCTCGAATGCCTCAGTATCCTCTCTATCACCCTTCTTCAACGTCTAGCTTTCACAGCTTGGAGAAAACACTCCACACGAAGCATTTAGCCAACCGTTTCCTTAAATCCAACCACAATTTGCTGGTTAACGAGCGTTTCTTTTTCTAGAAAGCTTGCTTTGCCGCTGCAGTCCTTGATCTTATTTGTTTTTCACTCGTCCAGTTGCCAGACACCACACTCCGCAAATACCCTGAAGAGACAAAGAATCTTGTACACCTGCCTAATATCGTGAAGGGCCCCCGTGAGCACGCAGAAGTGCCGCAGCTCGACGTGGCATAGAGTCGAATAATGTCTGAAGCAGTGCTGGAGAGGACTGACGCTTTGAACCCTGCAGGGCTGTGGAGATCTCTTCTGAACAGCACACTGCAAGGGATGGGAGATATGCTCAATAGAGTTCATGTCTGGGGAGTTTGGTGGCCAACGGAAGTGTTTAAACTCAGATGAGTGTTCCTGGAGCCACTCTGTAGCAAATCTGGGCGTGTGGGGTGGGTGTCGCATTGTCCTGCTGGAATTGCACAAGTCCCTCGGAATCCACAACGGACATGAATGGATGCAGGTGATCAGACAGGATGCTTAGTTTCGTGTAACCTATCAGGGTCGTACCTAGACGTATCACGGATCCCACATCACTCCAACGCTCCACACTATTACAGAGGCTCCACCAGTTTGAACAGTCTCCTTCTGACATGCAGGGTCCCTGGGTTCATGAGGTTGTCTCCATACCCATCCACAACTTGAAAAGTGACTCATCCGACCAGGTAACATGTTTCCAGTCATCAACCGTCTAATGTCGGTGTTGACGGATCCAGGCGAGGCGTGCAGTCATCAAAGGTACACGAGTGGGCCTTTGGCTCCGGAAGCCCGCATTGCTGATGTTTCGTTGAATGGTTCGCACCTGACACTTGTTGATCGCCCAGTACTGAAATCTGCAGCACTTTGCGGAAAGGTTGCACTTCTGTCACGCTGAACGATTCTCTTCAGTCGTCTTTGGTCCCGTTCTTACAGGATCTTTTTCCGCCACAGCAATGTCGGGGATTTGATGTTTTACCGGATTCCTGATATTCAGGGTACACTCGTGAAATGTCCGAACGGGAAATTCCCCACTTCATCGCTACATCGGAGATCCTGTGTCCCATCGCTCGTGCGCTAACTGTAACACCACTTTGAAACTCAGTTAAATCTTGATAAGCTGCCATACTAGCAGCAGTAACCGATCTAACAACTGCGCCAGACACTTGTCTTATAGAGGCGTTGCGGAGTGCAGCGCCGTATTCGGCCTGTTTACATATCCCTGTATTTGAATACACAAGCCTTTACCATTTTCTTTGGCGCTTCATTGTGTCTGTACTATGCAACATGTTCAACGGAACCTTCTGTTGTTTCAATTTCCACTACGTTACTCCATGAGAAAGAGTGTCCGGCACTTTAAGTGTGTTCTCGCTACTCGGGAATCTGACCAAGAGTCTCTCCGAAAAGAGGATTTGCTGACAATAGCACGAAGCATTCCAAGCAAGGTGACTCGCCAGAAGGTGACAATGGGCTGTTAGTAGAGTAGGAGACAGCGCGAATCACACCAGCGGATCGCGCGAGGCACGAAAGCCCGCACCGCGGCCGTACGAAAATAGCGCTCCCAGACCTGTGTGTGTGTGTGTGTGTGTGTGTGTGTGTGTGTGTTTTCGATGAGAACGGAGAGTCGCAGGTGGCATACGATAAAAGAGCGCGATTAACAGTAAACTGACATGGGAGGAGTGTAGGATGTGTCAGTGACGTCGGCAACTGTTTTGAATCAGTATAGTCAGGTAGGGAGGGGCTTTACAGTCGGAATTTCTTCAGGAGTGAGGATCC
This sequence comes from Schistocerca gregaria, assembly GCF_023897955.1. Lineage (NCBI taxonomy): Eukaryota > Metazoa > Arthropoda > Insecta > Orthoptera > Acrididae > Schistocerca > Schistocerca gregaria. The sequence continues at coordinate 1,082,258,073 of NC_064920.1, read as the reverse complement.
ACATGACTCATCAACGCAGCGTAAACAGAGAATCCAGCAAACTCTTCGAAATTCTGAGGGTATCAGGGATCAAATAGAGGGAGCGAAACGTTGTCGACAACTTTTAGAGAAGCCAAAACTGCACATGAAAGTGGAGCAGTAGTTGAGAAGGGAGTTTGACAAGGTTCCAGCGTATCCGTTACGGTATTCGATTTGTACGCTGGACAACCAATAAAGTATACTGAAGTGAAATTTGGAAAGCAACTGAAATTCAAAGAAAGGAAATAAAAACTTTGTGGTTTGCCCATGACATTATACAGACACACACGGTGAAGGTCTCGGAACATCACTTGAACGGATTGGATAGTGTCTCGCACAGAGGTTACATAATAAGACGAACATCGATAAAACTAGGGTTATGGGGTGTAATCTAATTAAATCAGGCCATGCTAAGAAGTGATATTAGGAAATCAGACAAAAGTAGAAGATGAGGTTTGCTGTGCAGCAAAGTAACTGGAAATGCCGTGTCGCTAGCGCTTTCCGTCGGGTAGACCGTTCGCCCGGTGCAAGTCTTTCGAGTTGAATCCACTTCGGCGACTTGCGTGTCGATGTAGATGAAATGATGATGGTAAAGACAACACAATACCCAGTCTCTGAGCGGAGAAAATCTCCAACTCAGCACGGAATCGAACCCAGGCCGTTAGGCATGACATTCCGTCGCGCTGACCACTCAGCTACCAGGGGCGGACAGCAAAGTAACTGACGATGGCCGAAGTAGAGAGAATATGAAATGCAGACATGGAATAGAAACTGAAGCGTTTCTACTGAGAGAGAAATATTTTAACATTTAATATAAATACTTTTATATACTTAAACTGTAAACAGAACTTAGAAAATGTTGTTGAGAAGGCAAACCAAAGACTGCGTTGTATTGGCAGGACACTTAGAAAATGCAACAGATCTTCTAAAGAAACTGCCTACATTACACTTGTCCGTCCTCTTTTGGAGTATTGCTGCGCAGTGTGGGATCCTTACCACATAGGATTAACGGAGTACATCGAGAAAGTTCAAAGAAGAACAGCACGTTTCGTATTATTGAGAAATGGGGGATAGTGTGTCACTGACATGATACAGGATTTTGGACATAATTAAAGTAAGGGTGTTTTCGTTGCGACGGAATCTTCTCACGAAATTTCAATCGCCAACTTTCTCCTCCGAATGCGAAAATATTTTGTTGACGCCAACCTACATACGAAGAAATGATCATCATAATAAAGTAAGGAAAAACAGAGCACGCACGGAAAGATATAGGTGTTCCGTCTTTTTTTCCGCGCGCTATTCGAGAGTGGAATAGTAGAGAATTATTGTGAAGGTGGTTCGCTGAATCCTCGGCCAGGTACTTAAGTGTGATTTGCAGAGTATCCATTATTATTTGTCTGAAGTGTAGCCTTTTACGGGAGTGAAACGTGGACGATAAACACTTCAGACAAGAAGAGAATAGAAGTTTTTGAATGTGATCCAACAGAAGAATGAGGAGGTACTGAAACAAATTGGAGGAAAACGAAATTTGTCGCATAGTCTGACTAAAGGAAGGCATCAGCTGAAAGGACGCATTTCGAGGCTTCCGGAAATGTCGATTTGGTACTGGCGGGAGGCGTGGCGAATAAAAATTGTATTGGGTTGCCGTAGTTATGCAGAGATAAAGAGACCTGGGTATGAATGACTAGCGTGGGGAGGTACATCAAACCATTCTTCAGACTGAAAACCACAACAACAGCTGAAGAGGAACGTTGAATAATTAACGTGTTGTTTGTTGTTTGTTGCCAGTTCAAAGATTGGTTTCGTAAAGCTCTCCACGCTATCCTACCATATGCAAGCCTCTTCACCTCCGAATAACTACAGCAACTCACATTCATTTGTACCTGCTTACTGTGTTCACTCGGGAGAAGGTGACAATGGGCTGTTTTTATCTCCACACTTCCTTGCATTACCAAATAGTTCATTTTTTTATGCCTCATAATGTGTTATGTTAACGACCCCATCTTTTAGTCAAGTCATGTCACAAATTTCATTTTTCTCCATTTAGAATAAGTAGCTGTTATCGTCCATGATCCACTGCCGTACAAGACTGCACTCCAGACAAATATCTCTCGAAAATACTTAACTTTATATCATGTAGATATTAATAAATTTCTCTTTTTCAGCAACAATTTTCTCACTATAGCCAAACTGTATTTAATTTCCTGTCTGTTTTGGCACTGATTAGCTATTTTGCTGCCCAAAAAGGAAAACCCATGTACTAATTTTAGTGTTTCGTTTCTTCAGCTACACCTAATTTAATTCGACTACGTTCCATTAAACGTGTTTCGCTTTTGTTAATGTTCATCTTGTAGCCTCCTTTCAAGACGCTGACAATTCCCTTCAACTGCTGTTCCGAATTCCGAATCCTTTGCTGTCCATGAAAAAAGTACTGTGTTATGAATGAAACACACACGACACTGTTGTAATGTTCTATAATATTTATTATCCTATTTGTTTTATCTGTTCAATTTATTTTCTTCTCAGAACAACTGTTATAATTTGTTGCATAAGTCTTTAGTTGATGTATCACATATTTTACCTAAATAAAATAATCTTACACCGCATTACCGCTGAGATAATTCTTCAAACATTTACAATTGTCATATTTGAAAGCCGACATACAGTTCTCTGTAGATCCACTAGTTTAAATTCTTTCATCATACAAAATTTTCACGGCCGTTCATATTTATTTTTGTACCTAATCACGGCTTTACAGCCGAATAGCGTGTCGTAAGATAAATAATAAATATTGTAGGATATTCCACCACCGTCGTGTGTGTTTTCATTCATTCATAATGTATAAAATACGCTTTGAAAAACCCGTGACCAGTGCTCAAACTCTCTACTCCTTCTCCACGAATTTAAATTCACTCTCGATATTTCTTCTTGGTTTCTTTTACTGCTTGTTCAGTGTACTAATTGATTAACACGGGGATAGGCTACAACTGTGTCTCAATCCCTTCTTAATCAATGCTTTCCTTACATGCACTTCGAATCTTTCAGCTATAGTCTGGTTTCTATAAAAGTTGTAAACAGTCTTCCGCTCCTTGTATTTTATCCCTACTACCTTTAGGATTTCAAAGAGTGTATTCGAGTCAACAGTATCAAAAGCTTTGTCTAAAGGAGTCATGACACGGTCAATAACATTGTCAAACCGTCAGTATTTTCACCATCGGAGAGCACTATCGACGTAATGTCAATACTATCGAAATACTAACGAGCAGTATTCAAATGCTCCCGAGCACTATGGGACTTAACTTCTGAGGTCATCAGTCCCCTAGAACTTAGAACTACTTAAACCTTACTAACCTAAGGACATAAACCTTACTAACCTAAGGACATCACACACATCCATGCCCGAGGCAGGATTCGAACCTGCGACCGCAGCGGTCGCGCGGTTCCAGACTGAAGCGCCTAGAACGGCTCGGCCACACATGCCGGCGACGAACAGTATTAATATCCCTCAAAATGTTCTTATTATTGTTGTACATAGTGTAAGTGTGAAGTCAAGTATTGACGGTTTGTCAATACTCCCCATTCGGATGTTGACAGAGTTTCAGGAACCAGTCATATGGCGTTAGCGTGAGCTTTTCATGTTCTCTATTCGCGTTTGTGCATATCATACCTCAGATTCGGTTTTCTTTCAATACAAAACAATTTTAATTAGCCTATGCGGGAGTAATCATTGTATCGTACCACTTTAGGATAATCTCTATGACATTGCTTACTTTCTTAATTTGAAAATATAGTAGGGATTGGTGAATTACATAGCAGTTTGGAAAAACCCCTCCGCTTTGGGAAATATGCGAAATGCATGTCAGATTCACCAAACTATCGCAAAACTTAAAAAAAAAGTTCTACCTGAATTGCCTGAACGCATTTTTGCCAGGCAGATATAATTGCTTAATTGCTTCACAGCTTTCCGTACAATTTTACCAATCGTGTTTGCTGATATTACATAACCAAACTTCAAACAATCGAATGTCGCCAGAAATCTCGAAGTTACTCTTAATCTCCCGTCGACTGATCCTTCATTAAGGGTACTTTGTTCTCTATTTTATTACGCATCGACATTTGTCTTAAGAAGCAGGGCCGATGCGAAGTAGTTTATGAAATCTTTCGGGAATGTGATTCTGATTTCAGCCAATAAATTAACATGCGACAAATCGCTCGCTTTTCTCACACATTTTCTGAACTATTTTCTGTTTTGTGTTGTTCTTTGTTACAGGTAATATAATTGCGGCTTATGTTTCGCTTTGGGCGTTCGACATATTAACCTTGTGAAATCATGTTGCCAACCGAAAATATTGACAGTAATATTGATGGTGTGTAGGTTGCTTCCGTCTACATGTGCTATAAACGTAGATTTACCTTTCTGTCACTAATCTAAGATTGGCTGTAGAGTTCTATTACCTCGCGTATTCCTACGTTTCTACAAAACACAAATTGATCTTCCCCAACGTAGGCTACTAGCAGTTTTCTATTCTTCTACAGAAAATTCGTATCAGTATTTTGCAGCTGGAATTCTCAGTTGGGTAATATTCACAATTGTCAACAGGTGACGACGATACAGGGTGATTTTCGACTGATGGTGAATAAATGCGAGCGTCAGAAGATTTTTCCGCCACAGACTACTTGTTGGAGACTGTCCGTTGGGAATAAACTGCTGTTACAAACCTTCCTGGAAGTGTTCACGTGTGCGGCACGCTGCTTAGGTGGCGATAAAAGCGCCTACCGCGGTGCGAAGTTCGCCCGTCCTGTTGCCATGGCACGTACGATCCGCGTGTTAGGTGCAGCCGGCAGATAAGGGAATCAGCAACGGCATCATGGAGGTAGGTGTCGGTTGACCGGACTGTACTAGTCCAGCGTCCTTCCGCGTCAGCTGCGCAGGCTGTTCGAGAACACAGCGGCGGGATAAACGTAGCCACACACCTTGCAGTGTAGGGTTCCCTCTGAAGATGCGAATCAACAAACTGCACGGCTCTTATGTTCGCTGAACCACCATCATCGTCATCAATATTCGGCATCCACTGTTGGATAAAGGCATCCACCAGACTTATCCACGTACTATATACCTTACGTCTTAAGCACCCGTGTCTCTGCATTACGTCGCCATATTCATTGTCGATGTCGAACGGCAAAAGTGATTTAGATTAACGGAATGAATTTTCAGTGTACAGCGTACAGCGGAGTGTGGGCGCGTTCGAAACTTCTGGAAGGTTGAAATTGTGTGCTGCACCGCGACTCGAAGGTATGACCCTAAATTCGCGATTATTTATGCGGGTATATTATGCAACCAGTTGCTTTGTTCAATTCTGATTCGATTTATTTTCAATGCCGTTAACTTCAGGCTCACCATCAGACGGAGCTGGTACTGGAACATTACATTCTGATAGCACGTGCTGCTAACCGCATGTGTTGGTGATTCTGGCGGAAATAACGGAAATTTAGTTTGTGAAAGTTTATGAAACGAAAATATTATTATGTTCTAAAGGATACTTACGTTGCGCTGCCTAGTGTCATCCATGCCAAATCCGTTCCAATAATGTCCATTTTGCAGGTTGTACACATAAATACACAGTATTCAGCTTCACTTGTTTTCACACTTATTTACAGGAAGTACAAAGAATATAATTACTATCGATGCCACACTTTGCCACATCCAGATCTTTCACAAGAGGCATTGCACTACAGAAAAATATTTACAAGTGTAGATAATGGATTTAGTGAACACTGCAATATGCCAGTGTGTTCATACATTGGCACCATACTCATACATGTAATATGTATCAAAAATTTACACAAAAGATACACTAATACACTGATATATCGCTGACAGGCAATGAAAACCTCGTAACTCCATCTGTGTGAAAATCTCGTGAATTTAGTAACCATTAATTCCAGTACCAAAGAGAGATTTAAAACTGATTGGATTTCTCTAATCTGACATTAACTAGACTCCTACTACATAGTTACACATGTAGCGACATTATCTGTATCACGTTACATATTTTTTTAAGAAACGGTTTTCGTTCCTTCCGTAAAATAAAAAAAAGGGGGTAACGACGTTTTTATTGCCTGCCATCGATATTTACTACGCAATTAAACAGCTGCTACAATATGTGGCAGAAGTTTTTCTTAGATCGACGCCGATGTAAATGATAAAGACCAAAATAATTACGAGTAAACAAACTGAGTGACATAGTCGTTACATGAGTAAGAGAGTAATAACTTACGCTGGAGGGTGAATGTATCTTATTAGTTCTTTTCTTTGAAGGTTTTATAGTGCCAGGATGGAACAGAAAGTTGATAGAGTCACACATGGTACTTTAAAATGTTGAACAGTGCTCATATGAACGCTGGATAAATATTTAATAGTCAGTAGCCGTAAGGCAACTGGTTTACTGACGTGTTCAGAAAACACCCATCTTCAGAATATCGTCAAGTAAAAGAGTCGTGTGAATATGTTGTGCTGTTGTGGTCTTCAGTCCTGAGACTGGTTTGATGCAGCTCTCCATGCTACTCTATCCTGTGCAAGCTTCTTCATCTCCCAGTACATACTGCAACCTACATCCTTCTGAATCTGCTCAGTGTATCCATCTCTTGGTCTCCCTCTACGATTTTTACCCTCCGCGCTGCCCTCCAATCATAAATTGGTGATCCCTTGATGCCTCAGAACATGTCCTACCAACCGATCCCTTCTTCTAGTCAAGTTGTGCCACAAACTTCTCTTCTCCTCAATCCTATTCAATACTTCCTCATTACTTATCTGATCTACCTATCTAATCTTCAGCATTCTTCTGTAGCACCACGTTTCGAAAGCTTCTATTCTCTTCTTGTCCAAACTATTTATCGTCCACGTTTCACACCCATACATGGCTACACTCCATACAAATACTTTCAGAAATGACTTCCTGACACTTAAATCTATACTCGATGTTAACAAATTTCTCTTCTTCAGAAACGCTTTCCTTGCCATTGCCAGTCTACATTTTATATCCCCTCTACTTCGACCATTATCAGTTATTTTGCTCCCCAAATAGCATAATTCCTTTACTACTTTAAGTGTCTCATTTGCTAATCTAATTCCCTCAGCATCACCCGACTTAATTCGAATACATTCCATTATCCTCGTTTTGCTTTTGTTGATGTTCATCTTATACCCTCCTTTCAAGACACTATCCATTCCATTCAACTGCTCTTCCAAGTCCTTTGCTGTCTCTGACAGAATTACAATGTCATCGGCGAACCTCGAAGTTTTTATCTCTTCTCCATGGATTTTAATACATACTCCAAATTTTTCTTTTGTTTCCTTCACTGCTTGCTCAATATACAGATTGAAGAACATCGGGGAGAGACTACAACCCTGTCTCACTCCCTTCCCAACCACTGCTTCCTATTCATGTCCCTCGACTCATAACTGCCATCTGGTTTCTGTACAAATTGTAAATAGCCTTTCGCTCCCTGTATTTTACCCCTGCCACCTTCAGAATTTGAAAGAGCGTATTCCAGTCAACATTGTCAAAAGCTTTCTCTAAGTCTACAAATGCTGGAAACGTAGGTTTGCCTTTCCTTAATCTAGCTTCTAAGATAAGTCGTAGAGTCAGTATTGCCTCACGTGTTCCAACATTTCTACGGAATATAACACATTTGCAATACGTAACCCAGTTGCCTTACATCTAGTGACTATTAAATATTTATCCAGCGCACATATCAGCATTGGACATCATTTTAAATGTCACAAAATGGCCGAGTACCTATTGTGTGACTACATGTCACATCTTAACCATATGGTAGTAACAATATTATGAGAAGGAAAGTTGCTACTCACCATATAGCGGAGATTGTGAGTCGCAGATAGGCACAACAAAAAGATTTTCACACTTACAGCTTTTGGCCAAAGGCGTTTGTCAACAATAGACGCACAAATACACACTCACGCAAACGCAACTCACACACGCGACTGTAGTATCAGGCAACTGAAACCATTCTGCTGGAAAAGGTGGCAGTGTGCTTTCAGTTGCCTGAGACTGCAGTCGTGTGTGTGAGTTGCGTTTGCTTGTGTGTGTGTGTGTGTGTGTGTGTGTGTGTATGTGTGTGCGTGTGTGTGTGTGTGTGTGTGTGTGTGTGCGTGTCGTGTGTGCGTATGTGAGTGTATTGTTGACAAAGGCCATTGGCCAAAAACAATAAGAGTCAAAATCTTTTTGTTGTGCCTATCTGCGGCTCATCATCTCCTCCGCTATGTGCTGAGTAGCAACTTTCCTTCTCATAATATTGTTACATTCTGTCCTGGATTTTCCATGTGGTAGTAACTCATTCATTCTTCAATTATATTGTAAATATTTCAGTCTTTTTATCCTTTTGTAGCTTCTTGATCTATATCACATGTATATTGTCAACGCATGAAAACACCTGCAGATTGCAGTTCCCGCTTACATCCATTATCTACATCTACACGGTTACTCTGCAACTCACACTTAAGTGCCTGGCAGAGGGCTCATTGAACCATTTTCGAGCTACTTCTCTACCATTCCACTCTCGAATGGAGCGTGGGCAAAAGGAACACCTAAATCTTTCCGTTCGAGATCTGATTTCTCTTATTTTATTATGATGATCATTTCTCCCTACGTAGGTGGGTGTTAACAAAATATTTTCGCATTCGGAAGGGAAAGTTGGTGTTTGAAATTTCGTAAATAGACCTCACCGCAAAGAATGCCGCCTTTGTTTCAGTGACTGCCACACCAACTCGCGTATCATATCAGTGACACTCTCACACCTATTGCGTGATAACACGAAACGAGCTGCCCTTCTTAGCACTTTTTCGATTTACTCCGTCAATCCTACCTGGTAACGATACCACACCGCGCATCAATATTCCAGCAGGGGACGGACAAGTGTAATGTAGGCTATCTCTTTAGTGGGTTCGTCGCATCTTCTAAGTGTTCTGCCAACAAAGCGCAGGCTTTGTTTCGCCTTGCCCACAATATGATCTATGTGGTCTTTCCAGTTTAGGCTGCTCGTAATTGTAATTCCTAGGTATTTAAGCGAATTGACAGCCCTTAGATCTTTGCGATTTTTCGTATAGCCAACATTTATCGCATGTAAATACACTCCTGGAAATGGAAAAAAGAACACATTGACACCGGTGTGTCAGACCCACCATACTTGCTCCGGACACTGCGAGAGGGCTGTACAAGCAATGATCACACGCACGGCACAGCGAACACACCAGGAACCGCGGTGTTGGTCGTCGAATGGCGCTAGCTGCGCAGCATTTGTGCACCGCCGACGTCAGTGTCAGCCAGTTTGCCGTGGCATACGGAGCTCCATCGCAGTCTTTAACACTGGTAGCATGCCGCGACACCGTGGACGTGAACCTTATGTGCAGTTGACGGACTTTGAGCGAGGGCGTATAGTGGGCATACGGGAGGCCGGGTGGACGTACCGCCGAATTGCTCAACACGTGGGGCGTGAGGTCTCCACAGTACATCGATGTTGTCGCCAGTGGTCGGCGGAAGGTGCACGTGCCCGTCGACCTGGGACCGGACCGCAGCGACGCACGGATGCACGCCAAGACCGTAGGATCCTACGCAGTGCCGTAGGGGACCGCACCGCCACTTCCCAGCAAATTAGGGACACTGTTGCTCCTGGGGTATCGGCGAGGACCATTCGCAACCCTCTCCATGAAGCTGGGCTACGGTCCCGCACACCGTTAGGCCGTCTTCCGATCACGCCCCAACATCGTGCAGCCCGCCTCCAGTGGTGTCGCGACAGGCGTGAATGGAGGGACGAATGGAGACGTGTCGTCTTCAGCGATGAGAGTCGCTTCTGCCTTGGTGCCAATGATGGTCGTATGCGTGTTTGGCGCCGTGCAGGTGAGCGCCACAATCAGGACTGCATACGACCGAGGCACACAGGGCCAACACCCGGCATCATGATGTGGGGAGCGATCTCCTACACTGGCCGTACACCTCTGGTGATCGTCGAGGGGACACTGAATAGTGCACGGTACATCCAAACCGTCATCGAACCCATCGTTCTACCATTCGTAGACCGGCAAGGGAAGTTGCTGTTCCAACAGGACAATGCACGTCCGCATGTATCCCGTGCCACCCAACGTGCTCTAGAAGGTGTAAGTCAACTACCCTGGCCAGCAAGATCTCCGGATCTGTCCCCCATTGAGCATGTTTGGGACTGGATGAAGCGTCGTCTCACGCGGTCTGCACGTCCAGCACGAACGCTGGTCCAACTGAGGCGCCAGGTAGAAATGGCATGGCAAGCCGTTCCACAGGACTACATCCAGCATCTCTACGATCGTCTCCATGGGAGAATAGCAGCCTGCATTGCTGCGAAAGGTGGATATACACTGTACTAGTGCCGACATTGTGCATGCTCTGTAGCCTGTGTCTATGTGCCTGTGGTTCTGTCAGTGTGATCATGTGATGTATCTGACCCCAGGAATGTGTCAATAAAGTTTCCCCTTCCTGGGACAATGAATTCACGGTGTTCTTATTTCAATTTCCAGGAGTGTATTTATTTCTTAATGTAATGCACCGCGATGAGGCAAAGCGTGATCTTCAGGATATTCACTTCTTTATACTTAGCGTTCAGACCTAACTAACTGTGAATGAGAGTGAAACCAATTGCAACGAAATGCTGTGTATATGTCGATATAAGTTGCAAAACGCACATTAGTAGAACGAATTTTATCATGAATACAACGAGGCAGTGCTGTGTAGTTATCGTTAAACATAACAGTCTTTTCGTTTCATAAATTTTTCGTTAACGGTAACTAAATTTCCGTCATTTCTACCAGCACGACCACCACCCTGCAACACCTCTACCTCATGATCAGACTACAGCGGTTTGAAAACTAGTTGATAAATAAATCGAATCAAAATTTTTAAAAAAGCGATTGGCTGCATATTATACCCACATAAATTAACAATTCTATTACGTTATCCTGGTATCTTCTTACATCCTTGAATTCAACAGTCTGACCGCCACATCATCCGTTCGCCTCGGTAGATGCCCTGTTCACCTCCAATTCGTTTCCGCTGCAGACGTAATTATATATTCCACTCCAACTTTTTCCTATCTCTCCTTTTTTGCGTCTCTTTAGTGTTCTGACTAGTTTTGTGCTGCCCGCCACAAATTCTTCACTCGTACCAACCTCTTCATCTCAGAGCAGCACTTGCAATATACATCCTCAATTTTTTGTTGAATCTATTCCAATCTATGTCTTCCCCTATTGTTTTTACCCTCTACATCTCGCTCGTTACTTATTCCCTAATGTCTTAACACATGTCACATTACCCTGCCCCTTCTTCTTACCAATGTTTTCCATATGATCCTGTCTTCGCCGATTCTCCGAGACCCTCCATATTCCTTATACTACCAATCTACCTAATTTTCAATGGCCTTCTGTAGTGCCACATGTAAAATGCTTCGATTCTCTTCTTTTCCAGTCGCCCCATAGTCCATGATTCATTACCATACAATGCCGTGTTGTATACATACATTCACAGAAATTGTTCCCTCAGAATAAGGACTAGCAGACTTCTCTTTGCCAGGAATGCTCTCTTTCACAGTGCTAGCCTGCATTTTCATGTCCTTGCTTACTTCGCAGTCACCACTTTTTGTATTCAGTTTATCGGTAATCTCATTCCTGCCACTCATTACTTCCGTTTTTCTTAGGTTTATGCTCAGTCCACATTCGGTTCCACAGATTCTCTATTTTTCCTCGTTTTCACTGAGGATAGCAGTCTCGTCAGAGAATCTCATGACACTTTTTCACCTTTTTTATCACTCGTGAATCTTCCCGTCATTGCTTCTCCGCTATATGGACTGGACAGTAGGGGTGAAAGACTGCACTCCTGTCATCCACTCTTTTTAATCTGAGCACTTCGTTCTTGGTCTCACATTCTTATTTTTCCCACTTGGTTTTAGTACATACAGTATATCATCCGTCTTACTCCATACCTTACTCCTATTTTTCTCAGAATTTTGAGCATGTTGCACCATTTTAAGTTGTCGAACGCTTTTTCTAGGTTGATAAACGCTATGAGCGTATCTTGATTTTTCTATATCTTGCTTCCATAATTAAGCTTTCCGAAAGCCACACTGATCGTCATCTAATAGATTTTTTTGTCATTATTCTGTATATTATTATTGTCAGCAAGGTGGGTGCATGAGCCGTTAAGCTGATTGTGCGAAAGTTTTCGCAGTTATCTAGTCTTGCTTTCTTCGGGATTGTGTGTATGATATTTTTCCAAAAGTCTGATGGCATGTCTGCTGAAACAGATTCTACACATCAATCTGAATAGAAGTTTGGTTGTCACTTCTAATCAATTATTCCACAAATTCCAAAAGGATAATACAGGGTGTTTCAAAAATGACCGGTATATTTGAAACGGCAATAGAAACTAAACGAGCAGCGATAGAAATACGCCGTTTGTTGCAATATGCTTGGGACAACAGTACATTTTCAGGCAGACTGCAACATGTGGCTTTTCGGTTTCCCATATGCGCCAGTCCTGTTTATTGACGAAGCCGTCCAGGTAAAAATAAGCTTCGTCAGTAAACCAAATGCTGGCCACATGCATATCGCCGTCATCAATCCTGTGCACTATATCGTTAGCGAATGTCTCTCGTGCAGCAATGGTAGCGGCGCTGAGGGGTTGCCGCGTTTGAATTTTGTATGGATAGAGGTGTAAACTCTGGCGCATGAGACGATACGTGGACGTTGGCGTCATTTGGACCGCAGCTGCAACACGGCGAACGGAAACCCGAGGCCGCTGTTGGATCACCTGCTGAACTAGCTGCGCGTTGCCCTCTGTGGTTGCCGTACGCGGTCGCCCTACCTTTCCAGCACGTTCATCCGTCACGTTCGCAGTCCGTTGAAATTTTTCAAACAGATCCTTTATTGTATCGCTTTTCTGTCCTTTGGTTACATTAAACCTCCGTTGAAAACTTCGTCTTGTTGCAACAACACTGTGTTCTAGGCGGTGGAATTACAACACCAGAAAAATCCTCTGTTCTAAGGAATAAACCATGTTGTCCACAGCACACTTGCACGTTGTGAACAGCACACGCTTACAGCAGAAAGACGACGTACAGAATGGCGCACCCACAGACTGCGCTGTCTTCTATATCTTTCACATCACTTGCAGCGCCATCTGTTGTTGAAAATTGTAACTACTGTAATTTCGAAAGTTTGTCCGCCTGAAAATGTACTGTTGTCCCAAGCATATTGCAACAAACGGTGTATTTCTACCGCTGCTCGTTTAGTTTTTATTGCCGTTTCAAATATACTGGTCATTTTTGAAACACCCTGTATCTACCGTTTATGCCTTATCTAATCGTAAGTTCCCCTGACTCTAATACTGGATCCCGTATGTCTTCCATGACGACTCCCATTTCTTCATCAATCACGTCACCAGATAAGTCGTCCCCTTTCGACGTACAGTACTCTCTCCATGTATCCGTTGTTCTGCACTTAACTATCGAATTCTGATTTCGCTTTTAGTGTTGGCGCCGTTGTTTTTGATTCCATCGAAGGCTATTTTGACCTTTCTACACACTGAGTCAGTCCTTCCGACGACTACTTCTTTTCCGATTTCTTCATACTTTTCCTGCCGCAATTTCGTCTTGGCTTTCCCGTACTTCGTATTTACTTCATTCCTAAGTGACTTGTCTTTCCGTATTCCTGAATTTCCCTTCACACTTTAGTAGTCCCTTCCTTCGTCGATCAAGTGAAGTATTTCTTCCGTTAGCCAAGGTTTGTTCGGAGTTACCTCCCGTGTACCTATGTTTGTCTGTGCAGTTCTGTGATTGCTCTTTTTAGAGATTTCCGTTCCTCTTCAAATGAACAGCCTGTTGTAGTATTCGTTTTCGCACTCTCCACAGCCTCAGAGAACTTCAAACGCATCTCATTGTTTCTCATCATTTCAGTATCCCATTTCCTTGCACTCTGATACTTCCGGTCTAGTTTCTTCAACTACTCTTCGTCTTCACAAGATTGTGAGTCGATTCTGTATCTGCTTCTGAGTATGCCTCACAGTCCAATATCTGATTTTGGAATCTCTCTGTCTGAGCATGATGTAATCCAGCTAAAATCTTCCCGTATCTCCAGGCCTTCTCCAAATACACCTCAAACTCTTGCGACTTTAAAAAAATAATATCTACCGTTTATGCCTTATTTGATCGCAGGTTCCCCAAAGCTCTGTTAAACTCTGACTCTAATACTGGATTACTAACTGAAATTTATTGCGGAACTCACTCTTTCTTGTTTATCATTGCTACTAACAAGCCCATATTCTCCCGTAACTATTTCTTGTATTCCTTCACGTACTACCGCATTCATATCCCACATGATTATTATGATCATCCCCTTTTACACAGTAAGCTACCGGGTCAAAATCCTCGCGTGTTTCCTCTATCTCTTGATCTTGTGGCGTCGGTACGTGTAGCTGAACTTGCTGGCGTTGGTTTTTTGTCGATTTTGATGAGAAAAATCCTATCACTGAACTGTTCGCAGTAACTCAAAGTCTATTCTACTAATTCGCATTTATTTATTTTGCTGTTCATCTAACCGTTGTTATCAACTTTTGTGCTTTTTTCTGATATCTCAAATACTTAATGAAATTTTTTCGTACACAATAGGATCCACATTATTGCTTCCATAACAGGGTAGTTTGCAGGCAGTTGTATACGTTGTCCCGTGACAAATTATCAAATTCCAGAAAAGCTTTTTCCCTTTTGTGGTCGATGATGGAGACACTTACGCTGAGTTCATTGGTGCTTAGGTATGTGGCAGACCATCTGCACGTTCCTCTTTCTTGCATATCTCATTACGTAATTATTCCAGTAGCTGCACTTATTACAGGACACCGATCCGAGGCTAATACCCATTATCTGGAGAGAAATGCAGCCTCAAATTGTCTAAACATTTTTGGAAGGTGACTATCAATTGCCATAAAGTAATCTACAATATGTGTGTTTGGACAATGAGCTGTTTTTTTATTTAAAACCCAAATATCGAGCGGTTTCATCCACAGACAAACCCGTCTATAGTTAGGTTTTAAATTAAAAAAAGGAGGTGATTGTAAAACATGCATGTTATACATCATTTTGTATGTTCTAAGATTTCTGTTCCCCTCATGCACAGTGAAGAATATCTACGTCTGTCCAGGAGAACTGTAACGTGACGAAATTTTCGAAGTTGGCATTGAGCCAAACAGAGCTTGGATGGCGTGTACAGGTACAGCCGCCCATGCAGCTTCAACACGATACCACAGTTCATCAAGAGTAGTGACTGGCGTATTGTGACGAGCCAGTTGCTCGGCCACCATTGACCAGACGTTTTCAACTGGTGAGAGATCTGGAGAATGTGCTGGCCAGGGCAGCAGTCGAACATTTTCTGTAGCCAGAAAGGCCTGTACGGTACCTGCAGCATGCGGTCGTGCTTTATCCTGCTGAAATGTATGGTTTCGCAGGGATCGAATGAAGGGTAGAGCCACGGGTCGTAACACATCTGAAATGTAACGTCCACTGTTCAAAGTGCCGTCAATGCGAACAAAAAGTGACCGAGACGTGTAATCAATGGCACCCCATACCATCACACCGGGTGATACGCCAGTATGGCGATGACGAATACACGCTTCCAATGTGCGTTCACAGCGATGTCGCCAAACACGGATGCGACCATCATGATGCTGTAAACAGAACCTGGATTCATCCGAAAAAATGACGTTTTTCCATTCGCGCACCCAGGTTCGTCGTTGAGTACACCATCCTGGCGCTCCTGTCTGTGATGCAGCGTCAAGGGTAATCGCAGCCATGGTCTCCGAGCTGATAACCCATGCTACTGCAACGAAGTCGAACTGTTCGTGCAAATGGTTGTTGTCTTGCAAACGTCCCCATCTGCTGACTCAGGGATCGAGACGTGGCTACAGCCATGCGGATAAGATGCCTGTCTTCTCGACTGCTAGTGATACGGGGCCGTTGGGATCCACCACGGCGTTCCGTATTACCCTCCTGAACCCACCGATTCCATATTCTGCTAACAGTCACTGGACCTCGATCAACGCGAGCAGCAATGTCGCAATACGATAAACCGTAATCGCCATAGGCTACAATCCGACCTTTATCAAAGTCGGAAACGAGATGGTACGCATTTCTCCTCCTTACACGAGCCATCACAACAACATTTCGCCAGGCAACGGCGGTCAACTGCTGTTTGTGTATGAGAAATCGGTTGGAAACTTTCCTCATGTCAGCACGTTGTAGGTGTCGCCACAGGCGCCAACCTTGTGTGAATGCTCTGAAAAGCTAATCATGTGTGTATCACAGCATCTTCTTCCTGTCGGTTAAATTTCGCGTCTGTAGCACGTCATCTTCCTGGTGAAGCAATTTTAAAGGCGAGTAGTGTACATTCATCCCACTGTGAGGCGATATGGTCAGTGTCTTCATGCAAAAATGTTTGCGGTCGCCTGCGGAACCATGATTGTACCCAAGCGTGCACTTCTTCATCCGCAGCTAATCGACGGGCACGAATGCCTTTCTTTAAGGCTCCAAAAATATGGGAATCGCATGGGGAAAGATGGAGGATCAGATCCAGGGAAGTCATGATGATCGTTTTCTTTGATTGCAAGGACCCGCTGCACACTGCCGTTCTGGGACATGGCTCCACAATTAACGCACGGCAGTACACAAACACATTGCAAAAACTGAAGTTGAAACTTCCCCTTTGTACTGTATGTAAAGAATGATAGTGCTGGAAAAACTCTTACGTTATTTGATTTTCATACAGCTGAGCAAAACTGAGACAATTTTCTCTTTACTCATTCTGATCATCACTAAATTGACACAATATTTTATCGCAACGCAATCTGAATTTCAATAATCCCTACAAAAGAATGGCTTTGACTAACAATAACTTATACCTTTCATGAATCACTTACCTCACAAAAATCTTCGTGACTCGATCTACTGCAGTACAGCGAGCGCCAATACTGCTAAATAAAAGTTTCTAATTACTGAAGGCACTAACTACTATATATATATATATATATATATATATATATAAAATTTTGTGACATCCAGTTTTACAAATTTCCTTTTTCTGACGGACACACGTCCAGATCGTCCGCTCATAGTAACCACTCAAAACTCTGGCATCTTTCTCCCCACATCCACCACTGCTGGCGGCTGACCTCCAACTGCCCAACGCTACGCACTGTTCACATCCAACTGCCCAACGCTACTAGCGAATATTCCAACAATGAGTCTAACCAGCCACAGACTGCAGACAGCGCAGTCAGCGATTTTCGTACAGAGCGCTACGTGGCGTTACCAACATAAAAACCTAAACTGCCTACTCAGAAAGGGCATCGACAAGCCTAGGAATTTTAACGGAAGACATCATACTGTTGAGGACTATGTCCACCCACATGTTGCCAAGCTTATTTCGAGTAAGCTAAAAAATCCCGATCATTCCTCTTGTGATTTTCGACGCCTGAAGAGAGACATTCGTAGCCTTTGATTTGCTGCGGACGAAGAGGTGCACGCCAGGGTACAATCATGGTTCCGTAGGCAACCGCAAACATTTTTCCGTGAGGGCACTGACCGTCTTGTCTTACAGTGTATAGCGTTGCGTGTGCTATGCATGAAATATCCAATGGTTATAATTAAACCTTTCCTATTTAACACGGAAACTAATTACTGTACGAGTACCAAACTTGGTAGCATTAATGTCAAGTATCTGTGGAAGAGAGAGAACGCAGAATTAATTAAACTGAAACACTTTTAATGTGCTGCTACCATACTTCATACCATTTCATATGTGTACCATTACTGTTAGAAAAAGGGCCCAATATGGCGCCCATCAGTGACTAGAAGAGTCTGAAAGCGCAGGTTTGCATTCACACAACAGAACGAAACATGTGCGTAAGTATGCCGGCTACCTCTCTTGATATGCTCCGCTTCAGATCAGCACATGTGTGAATGTTACCCTGGTAAACCCCATCCTTCAGGTAGCCCCAGAAGCAAAAATCACAGGGAGTGAGATCAGGTGATCGTGCCCGTCAAGCATTTCGAAACCATCGGCTGACAATTCGACCGTTTGCAAATGTGTTTCGGAGAAGCAGGTGAACTTCACGAGCGATGTGCGGTTGGGCCCCATCTTGCATGAAAACTGTTGGGTTCAATGCGTCTCTCTCCTGTAGGGCGGGTATGACATGCTGGCAAAGCATATCGCAGTAACGCTGGCCAATGCAAGTCTTTGGGCCTCGAGCGTCAACGTGTTCAGAAAAGAATGGGCCAATGATGAACCTAGCTGTGAAGCCACACCTGGCAGTGACACGTTCACCATACAGAGGGAACGTCATGCATAGCGACTGGGGGTAAATATCCCCATACTCGGCTTCTGTGTATTCACCTCATCTGTCAGAGATAAACGAGCTTCGTCTGTCCACAGAATGGTCCAGGGCCAGCCCTCATCAACTTCAGTCCTTGCGAGAAAGTGGAGAGCGAAGTCAAAATGTCGTTGTGCGCCATGTGGTGCAAGCCGCTGTACGATATGGATCTTACATACGGATTCCGTTTGAGAATGGCTCGAACCACCTTCCGTACAGTGGACCACGCGATGTTCAACAGTCGTGACACAGCACGCGCACTGCCTGACGATAGGGAATTGCGCGGAGCGTTTTCTTCCATAGCAACGCCGGTTTCGGCAACTCGTCGTCAGCCTCTTCCCGGAGCAACGGCCAGTTCTCCAGCTGATTAGAACTTCTTCATCACGCTCCGCAGAGCAGGTGGAGAAAGACGACCCTCCCGTGATCCTCTCAGCCACCGATATTCTCGAAGTGTAGCTCCAGCATTACTGTTGTTTTAATAATAGAGCTTCACCAATAATGCCCTGCTCCTTTTTTGTATAAGCTCATGTTGACAAGTCAAGAAGTGCAATGCGACTGGTCAAGTGTGTGAGGCTATGAATCACGATGGCTGATCACGGTACCTGGTGGCCGTAGATGGAACTGGACGGAGGCGCTGTGGCGCGTGGAGATCATGCATCCCGTATTCTGAACATTAATGCTACCAAGTTTAGTACTTGTACGGTAACGAATTTCCCTGTTATAAGGTGTTAAATAGGAGAAAGTTTAATTGTAACCATCCGGTACGTATATGCATGGTCCGAATGTAACTTACAACCGTCTAAAGTGTCAGATGAAAATATATCAATGGAAACATATTAATACCAGTACTGAATTGAAATGAAATGAAATGATCGTGTGGCATTGTTGGCCGGGAGGCCCCATTCGGGGGAGTTCGGCCTACGCATTGCAAGCCCTTTTTAGGTGACACCACATCGGCGACTTGCGAGTCAATGATGATACAATGATGATGAAGGACACAAAAAAAAAAAAAATACCCAGTCCTCTGCCGGGAATTGAACCCGGCCCCCCTGCGTGGTAGGCGGTAACGCTACCGCTACGCCTCGGAGGCGGACAATGACAGTACTACGTGATATGTGATGAATTTTTGTTTTGTTTTTATTTGTAAAATACATTTTGTACTTAAAATAATAATACAAACGTTTGGTCAGAGACTTCTGCTGAAGAGGCGAAACGGAAGCGAACTCTCTATATCTTTTGCTGTAAAACAAACGAAAGTGTAATTATCCTTGCGTCTTCTTTTTGTGTGGTTGTTGCAGAGACCACAGACTTCAGCCATGTGACGGCCCTGTTTCGACAACCGTTCACAACTGACTACTCCAGTATTTCCCGGTTTCTGCAAAAAGAAACAGGTATCCAGTTTTAAGTCAGACACACAAACTCCAGCGTGATCCTGTGATACATGGACTACAATGGCTATGTACCATGAAGATGTAATTTCTAATGTCTGTGATATATATTGTATACCAAATCTATAGTTACTCACTCCTCTGGCTAAATGGTTAATACCACAGACCAATAAATGCAAAAAAAGTAAGCACATATGTTTCTCTGTACCGAAACTTAAGATAAAATATAACATATTTCCTGGAAATGTGTAGATGGAATTTAATTGCAGCATCAGACGTCATCATACCTCATGATAACCATATCTTTGTATGAATACTCGTATCTTTCTTTTCAGAGGCCGTAAAGAAAGGATCGTGGACGAATTGTACGAGGGTAGAACGACCGAACGCATTACAAGTCCTCTCGTTATCCACTCAATGTCGCTAAGCAGAACCACGCTGGGTTGGCGATAACTTCTTTTCATGTCTTACATATACAAATTATCTGCCAAAACAGAGTGAGGTAACAGGCTACTCCTGAATATTACAATTTCTTTGATGTAATTACCACACATTTTTGTTGATACCTCTTACGTAAAATAACAATAAAGCAGTAACGTTACAGTGATCATATACAGCGTGTTACAAAAAGGTACGGCCAAAGTTTCAGGAAACATTCCTCACACAGAAATAAACAGAAGATGTTATGTGGACATGTGTCCAGAAACGGTTAATTTCCATGTTAGAGCTCGTTTTAGTTTCGTCAGTATGTGCTGTACTTCATCGATTCTGATGATCAAATTTGTAAATTTTCACAATCAACATGTGTGGGCTGACGAGAATCCGCACGCAATTGTGCAATCACGTCATCAACACAGATTTTCCGTGAACATTTGGGCACACATTGTTGGGGATGTCTTGATTGGGCCCCATGTTCTTCCACCTACACTCAATGGAGCACGATATCATGATTTCATACGGGGTATTCTACCTGTGCTGCTAGAACATGTGCCTTTACAAGTACGACGCAACATGTGGTTCATGCACGATGGAGCTCCTGCACATTTCAGTCAAAGTGTTCGTACGCCTCTCAACAACAGATTCGGTGGCCGATGGATTGGTAGAGGAGGACCAATTCCATGGCCTCCACCATCTCCTGACCTCAACCCTCTTGATTTTCATTTATGGGGGCATTTGAAAGCTCTTGTCTAGGCAACCCCAGTACAAAGGTAGAGACTCTTCGTGCTCGTATTGTGGACGGCTGTGATACAATACACCATTCTCCCAGGGCTGCATCAGCGCATCAGGGATTCCATGCGACGGAGGGTGGTTGCATGTATCCTCGCTAACGGAGGACATTTTGAACATTTCCTGTAACAAAGTGAAGTCACGCTGGTACGTTCTGTTGCTGTGTGTTTCCATTCCATGATTAATGTGAATCGAAGAGAAGTAATAAAATGGGCTCTAACATGGAAAGTAAGCGTTTCCGGACACATGTCCACATAACGTATTTTCTTTCTTTGTGTGTGAGGAATGTTTCCTGAAAGTTTGGCCGTACCTTTTTGTAACACCCTGTATATAAGGGGCTTTCAAAAAGAAACGAGCCGGAGGCATAATTACAGAAACCAGTACCTGTATGTTAGAAGTATTGATCCTGGCTGTTGAGACACTTGTCCCATTATGACACAAGGCGGTGAAAGGCCCCAAGAGACAGACTTACGCTAAGCTGTTTTAAAACAACCAAAGATGACTTAGTTCGCATCTTGCATACTTTATTTCTAGAATAACAGAAGACGCTGTGACAGTGGAGGGTATACGAAAGCAATCAAGTCACACGTGCTGTTGGGAGTACTGATGTCCGAGTGACATCTTAAACATGATGACTCTGACCTTAGGCAATGGCTTGTTTATTTTTCACAGTGAGTTAGCTGCAGAGACAACAAAACACTTCTTTGATTGGTTATCAACGAGGTACCGCCCACACAGCTTATGATAGGTCACCTTGCTTGGAACACTTTGCCCCATAGATACCACAAAAAAAGAATACGTTGTTTTGCAAGCGATAAGCATTCTAACTTCCCAGTTATGCCAGTCCTATCATTAACAGGTGCTGTTGGTTGCTAAGCAAACGAATGTACCAGAACGGTACAGGATTCAAGCAGGTTAGCATTCCCGATTGTTAAATTAGAGTATAGTTCAGATATGAAATGTATGCTTTGTGAAAGTCAACCACAGCTAAGCTCAGTAACATGTGACTTTTATAGCAGATCTCTGGTCCTTGCATTGATTGTGTATTTGGCTGCCTGATTTAAATTCAGAGAGTAAATGACCAAGAGCTTCTACAGAAATTTTCACAAGTTACCAAAAATTTCCCAAAAGTAACATAAACGTTAGGCAGTACTGGCACGATCTCTCGAAACCAACGGAAAGAGACTCACAATATTTGATTTACATGGTAAATGACACAAGTTCAAAGCTTGCAGATAAACGTCAAGGGATTAAAATTACAGCACCTTAAAGTGGAACCATCGAGCAGAAAATGTTGTGGGTAAGGCGAACCAGAGGCTGCGTTCTATTGGCAGAACACTTAGAAGATGCAACAAATCTATCAGACTACCTACCCTATGCTTAGCCGTTCTCTTAAGAGTACAGTGCGTGGAATGGGACCTTTACTAGGTAGGATTTACGAAGGACATCGGGAAAGTTCAAAGAACGGCCGCTCGTTCTGTATTGTCACGTAAGACAAGAGAGTCACAGATATGATACGCGAGTTGTGACATCAATCATTCAAAACAAAGGCGTTTTTCATTGCGGCTAGATCTTTATTCGTAATTTCAATCACCACCTTTCTTCTTCGAATGCCAAAATATTTTATTAACGCCCACGTACACTCATCCTCATAAATTAAGTATAATGCTGATACATGGTGAAACGACGCTCTGGTGGGCAGTATGACTATGCGGTGCATTTGACCTGCGGTCGTCGCACTGTGGCGCTCGCAGCAGTCCACATACGCAGAGGTGTGTTGGTGCATGTCAGAGTACGGTGCAGCGAGTAAAGGTGCAGACGTTTTCAGACGTGCTAATGGCGACTGTGTGTTGGAAATGGCTCAAAGGACACATAATAATGACGTTATGAGGAGTAGCCCCCCATGAACCATGGACCTTGCCGTTGGTGGGGAGGCTTGTGTGCCTCAGTGATACAGATAGGTGCAACCACAACGGAGGGGTATCTGTTGAGAGGCCAGACAAACATGTGGTTCCTGAAGAGGGGCAGCAGCCTTTTCAGTAGTTGCAGGGGCAACAGTCTGGATGATTGACTGATCTGGCCTTGCGACATTAACCAAAACGGCCTTGCTGTGCTGGTACTGCGAACGGCTGAAAGCAAGGGGAAACTAAAGCCGTAATTTTTCCCGAGGACATGCAGCTTTACTGTATGATTAAATGATGATGGCGTCCTCTTGGGTAAAATACTCCGGAGGTAAAATAGTCCCCCATTCGGATCTCCGGACGGGGACTACTCAGGAGGATGTCGTTATCAGGAGAAAGAAAACGGGCGTTCTACGGATCGGAACGTGGAATGTCAGATCCCTTATCTGGCAGGTAGGTCAGAAAATTTAAAAAGGGAAATGGATAGGTTAAAGTTAGATATAGTGGGAATCAGTGAAGTTCGGTGGCAGGAGGAACAAGACTTTTGGTCAGGTGACTACAGGGTTATAAACACAAAATCAAATAGGGGTAATGCAGGAGTAGATATAATAATGAATAGGAAAATAGGAATGCAGGTAAGTTACTACAAAGGAAAATAAGAATGCGGGTAAGTTACTACAAACAGCATAGTGAACGCATTATTGTGGCCAAGATAGACACTAAGCCCATGCCTACTACAGTAGTACAAGTTTATATGCCAACTAGCTCTGCAGATAATGAAGAAATTGATGAAATGTATGATGAGATAAAAGAAATTATTCAGGTAGTGAAGGGAGACGAAAATTTAATATTCATGGGTGACTGGAATTCGTCAGTAGGAAAAGGGAGAGAAGGAAACATAGTGCGTGAATATGGATTGGGGCTAAGAAATGAAATAGGAAGCCGTCTGGTAGAATTTTGCACAGAGCATAACTTAATCATAGCTAACACTTGGTTCAAAAATCATAAAAGAAGGTTCTATACATGGAAGAATCCTGGAGATACTAAAAGGTATCTGATAGATTATACACTCCAGGAAATGGAAAAAAGAACACATTGACACCGGTGTGTCAGACCCACCATACTTGCTCCGGACACTGCGAGAGGGCTGTACAAGCAATGATCACACGCACGGCACAGCGGACACACCAGGAACCGCGGTGTTGGCCGTCGAATGGCGCTAGCTGCGCAGCATTTGTGCACTGCCACCGTCAGTGTCAGCCAGTTTGCCGTGGCATACGGAGCTCCATCGCAGTCTTTAACACTGGTAGCAAGCCGCGACAGCGTGGACGTGAACCGTATGTGCAGTTGACGGACTTTGAGCGAGGGCGTACAGTGGGCATGCGGGAGGCCGGGTGGACGTACCGCCGAATTGCTCAACACGTGGGGCGTGAGGTCTCCACAGTACATCGATGTTGTCGCCAGTGGTCGGCGGAAGGTGCACGTGCCCGTCGACCTAGGACCGGACCGCAGCGACGCACGGATGCACGCCAAGACCGTAGGATCCTACGCAGTCCCGTAGGGGACCGCACCGCCACTTCCCAGCAAATTAGGGACGCTGTTGCTCCTGGGGTATCGGCGAGGACCATTCGCAACCGTCTCCATGAAGCTGGGCTACGGTCCCACACACCGTTAGGCCGTCTTCCGCTCACGCCCCAACATCGTTCAGCGATGAGAGTCGCTTCTGCCTTGGTGCCAATGATGGTCGTATGCGTGTTTGGCGCCGTGCAGGTGAGCGCCACAATCAGGACTGCATACGACCGAGTCACACAGGGCCAACACCCGGCATCATGGTGTGGGGAGCGATCACCTACACTGGCCGTACACCTCTGGTGATCGTCGAGGGGACACTGAATAATGCACGGTACATCCAAACCGTCATCGAACCCATCGCTCTACCATTCCTAGACCGGCAAGGGAACTTGCTGTTCCAACAGGACAATGCACGTCCGCATGTACCCCGTGCCACCCAACGTGCTCTAGAAGGTGTAAGTCAACTACCCTGGCCAGCAAGATCTCCGGATCTGTCCCCCATTGAGCATGTTTGGGACTGGATGAAGCGTCGTCTCACGCGGTCTGCAAGTCCAGCACGAACGCTGGTCCAACTGAGGCGCCAGGTGGAAATGGCATGGCAAGCCGTTCCACAGGACTACATCCAGTATCTCTACGATCGTCTCCATGCGAGAATAGCAGCCTGCATTGCTGCGAAAGGTGGATATACACTGTACTAGTGCCGACATTGTGCATGCTCTGTTGCCTGTGTCTATGTGCCTGTGGTTCTGTCAGTGTGATCATGTGATGTATCTGACCCCAGGAATGTGTCAATAAAGTTTCCCCTTCCTGGGACAATGAATTCACGGTGTTCTTATTTCAATTTCCAGGAGTGTATAATCGTAAGACAGAGATTTAGGAATCAGGTTTTAAATTGTAGGACGTTTCCAGGGGCAGATGTGGACGCTGACCACAATCTATTGGTCATGACCTGTAGATTAAAACTGAAGAAACTGCAAAAAGGTGAGAATTTAAGGACATGGGATCTGGATAAGCTGAAAGAACCAAAGGTTGTACAGAGATTCAAGGAGAGCATAAGGGAACAATTGACGGGAATGAGGGAAAGAAACACAGTAGAAGAAGAATCGGTAGCTCTGAGGGATGAAGAAGTGAAGGCAGCAGAGGATAAAGTAGGTAAAAAGACGAGGGCTGCTAGAAATCCTTGGGTAACAGAAGAAATATTGAATTTAATTGATGAAAGGAGAAAATATAAAAATGCAGTAAACGAAGCAGGCAAAAAGAAATACAAACGTCTCAAAAATGAGATCGACAGGAAGTGCAAAATGGCTAAGCAGGGATGGCTAGAGGACAAATGTAAGGATGTAGAAGCTTATCTCACTAGGGGCAAGATAGATACTACCTACAGGAAAATTAAAGAGACCTTTGGAGAGAAGAGAACCATTTGTATGAATATCAAGAGCTCAGATGGCAACCCAGTTCTAAGCAAAGAAGGGAAGGCAGAAAGGTGGAAGGAATATATAGAGGGTTTATACAAGGGCGATGTACTTGAGGACAACATTATGGAAATGGAGGAGGATGTAGATGAAGACGAAATAGGAGTTTGACAGAGCACTGAAAGACCTGAGTCGAAACAAGGCCCCGGGAGTAGACAACATTCCATTAAAACTACTGACGGCCTTGGGAGAGCCAGTCGTGACAAAACTGTACCAGCTGGTGAGCAAGATGTATGAACAAGCAAAATACCCTCAAACTTCAAGAAGAATATAATAATTCCAATCCCAAAGAAAGCAGGTGCTGACAGATGTGAAATTACCGAACTATCAGTTTAATAAGTCACAGCTGCAAAATACTAACGCGAATTCTTTACAGACGAATGGAAAAACTAGTAGAATCCGACCTCGGGGAAGAACAGTTTGGATTCCGTAGAAATGTTGGAACACGTGAGGCAATACTGACCCTATGGCTTATCTTAGAAGAAAGATTAAGGAAGGGCAAACCTACGTTTCTAGCATTTGTAGACTTGGAGAAAGCTTTTGACAATGTTGACTGGAGTACTCTCTTTCAAATTCTGAAGGTGGCAGGGGTAAAATACAGGGAGCGAAAGGCTATTTACAATTTGTACAGAAACCAGATGGCACTCATAAGAATCGAGGGGCATGAAAGGGAAGCAGGGGTTGGGAAAGGAGTGAGACAGGGTTGTAGCCTCTCCCCGATTTTATTCAATCTGTATATTGAGCAAGCAGTAAAGGAAACAAAAGAAAAATTCGGAGTAGGTATTAAAATTCATGGAGAAGTAGTAAAAACTTTGAGGTTCGCCGATGACATTGTAATTCTGTCAGAGACACCAAAGTACCTGGAAGAGCAGTTGAACGGAATGGACAGTGTCTTGAAAGGAGGATATAAGATGAACATCAACAAAAGCAAAACGAGGATAATGGAATGTAGTCAAATTAAATTGGATGATACTGAGGGAATTAGATTAGCAAATGAGACACTTAAAGTAGTAAAGGAGTTTTGCTATTTAGGAAGTAAAATAACTGATGATGGTCGAAGTAGAGAGGATATAAAATGTAGACTAGCAATGGCAAGGGAAGCGTTTCTGAAGAAGAGAAATTTGTTAACATCGAATATAGATTTATGTATCAGGAAGTCGTTTCTGTGTAGCCATGTATGGAAGTGAAACATGGACGATAACTAGTTTGGACAAGAAGAGGATATAAGCTTTCGAAATGTGGTGCTACAGAAGAATGCTGAAGATAAGGTGGATAGATCACGTAACTAATGAGGAAGTATTGAATAGGATTGGGGAGAAGAAAAGTTTGTGGCACAACTTGACCAGAAGAAGGGATCGGTTGGTAGGACATGTTCTGAGGCATCAAGGGATCACAAATTTAGCATTGGAGGGCAGCGTGGAGGGTAAAAATAGTAGAGGGAGACCTAGAGATGAATACACTAAGCAGATTCAGAAGGATGTAGGTTGCAGTAGGTACTGGGAGATGAAGAAGCTTGCACAGGATAGAGTAGCATGGAGAGCTGCATCAAACCAGTCCCAGGACTGAAGACAACAACAACAACATGAGGAGTAGAATACTAGGGCGACTGTAGGTTGGTCAAACACAGCAGGTCGTAGCACGGGCCCTCTGTGTGTCACAAAGTGTGATCCCAAGATTATGGCAACGATTCCAGCAGACAGGAAACGTGTCCAGGTGCTACAGCACGGGACGTGGACAGGGTAAAAAACTACAAGAAGACCGATATCTCACCATCAGTGCCCGCAGACGGCCACGGAGTACTACAGGTAGCCTTGCTCTGGGACTTACTGCAACCACTGGAACAGTTGTTTCCAGACACGCACTCTACAGACGACTGAACAGACATGGTTTATTCGCCCGGAGACCCGCAAGGTGCATTCCACTGCCCGCTGGTCTCAGGACAGCCCGTAAAGCCTGGTCTCAAGAACTCAGTACATGGCCATTGGAACAGTGGTCCCAGGTTAAGCTCACAGACGAATCCAGGTATAGTCTGAACAGTAATTCTCGACGGGTTTTCATCTGGCGTGAACAAGGAACCAGATACCAACCCATTAATATCCTTGAAAGGGACCTGTATGGAGGTCGTGGTTTGAAGGTGTGGGGTGCGATTAAGATTGGTGCATGTACATCCCTGCATGTCTTTGACAGAGGAACTGCAACAGGTCAGGCGTATCAGGACGTCATTTTGCGCCAGTATGTCCGCCTTTTCAGGGGTGCAGTGGGTCCCACCTTCCTCCTGATGGATGATAACGCACGGCCCCACTTTGCTGCCATCGTGGAGTACCTTGAACAGAAGATATCAGATGGAGTGGCCTGCCTGTTCTCCAGACCTAAAACGCATCGAGCACGTCTGGGATGCACTCGGTCGACGCATCGCTGCCGTATTCAAACCCTACGACACTTCAGGAGCTTCGACAGGCACTGGTGCAAGAATGGGAGTCTATACCCGAGCAGCTGCTCGACCACCTGATCCAGAGTATGCTAACCCGTTGTTGCGGTCTGTGTACGTGTGCATAGTGATCATATCCCATATTCATCTCGGGGTACATGCGCAGGAAACAGTGGCGTTTTGTAGCACAAAAAGTGTTTCTGGACGGTTTTCGCAACTAATCACCAATAGCGTGGACGTACAATCTGTGTCGTGTGTCGTGTGTGTTCCCTATGTGCTTATGCCATTAGCGCCAGTTTTGTGTAGTGCCACGTTGTGTAGCACCACATTATGTAATTATCCTTAATTTATGAGCATGAGTGTATATAGAGAGAAATTACCGTCACAATAAAATACGAGAAATCAGAGCTCTCACGCAAAGGTTAAGGTGTTCGTTTTTCCCTCGTGCTATTCGAGAGCGGAACGGCCGATAAATGGTCTAAAAGTGGTTCTTTCAACACAGAATTGTGAACTGCAGAACACTCATGCAAATGTAGTGGTCATCAGTTGGGGTTGACCGCGGACTATCTCTAAGAGGCAGATCTTGAACGTTTTGTGTCCGCGGTACTGGTTGTATGTGCGATTACCTGATATCAAAATAGTATATAGTAAGTGGCTCAAATAAAAAACAAACACAAAAGGTGCAAAAGATGCAGGTGGCGCAATTTATTGACCACTTTATTATAATACTAATCACTAGAGACCGGATTATATGCATTTGCATATTGCATACGCATTTGCATATTTGGCGCCTTTTCACTGGTTATTACATACACTCCTGGAAATTAAAATAAGAACACCGTGATTTCATTGTCCCAGGAAGGGGAAACTTTATTGACACATTCCTGGGGTCAGATACATCACATGATCACACTGACAGAACCACAGGCACATAGACACAGGCAACAGAGCATACACAATGTCGGCACTAGTACAGTGTATATCCACCTTTCGCAGCAATGCAGGCTGCTATTCTCCCATGGAGACGATCGTAGAGATGCTGGATGTAGTCCTGTGGAACGGCTTGCCATGCCATTTCCACCTGGCGCCTCAGTTGGACCAGCGTTCGTGCTGGACGTGCAGACCGCGTGAGACGACGCTTCATCCAGTCCCAAACATGCTCAATGGGGGACAGATCCGGAGATCTTGCTGGCCAGGGTAGTTGACTTACACCTTCTAGAGCACGTTGGTTGGCACGGGATGCATGCCGACGTGCATTGTCCTGTTGGAACAGCAAGTTCCCTTGCCGGTCTAGGAATGGTAGAACGATGGGTTCGATGACGGTTTGGATGTACCGTGCACTATTCAGTGTCCCCTCGACGATCACCAGAGGTGTACGGCCAGTGTAGGAGATCGCTCCCCACACCATGATGCCGGGTGTTGGCCCTGTGTGACTCGGTCGTATGCAGTCCTGATTGTGGCGCTCACCTGCACGGCGCCAAACACTCATACGACCATCATTGGCACCAAGGCAGAAGCGACTCTCATCGCTGAAGACGACACGTCTCCATTCGTCCCTCCATTCACGCCTGTCGCGACACCACTGGAGGCGGGCTGCACGATGTTGGGGCGTGAGCGGAAGACGGCCTAACGGTGTGCGGGACCGTAGCCCAGCTTCATGGAGACGGTTGCGAATGGTCCTCGCCGATACCCCAGGAGCAACAGTGTCCCTAATTTGCTGGGAAGTGGCGGTGCGGTCCCCTACGGCACTGCGTAGGATCCTACGGTCTTGGCGTGCATCCGTGTGTCGCTGCGGTCCGGTCCCAGGTCGACGGGCACGTGCACCTTCCGCCGACCACTGGCGACAACATCGATGTACTGTGGAGACCTCACGCCCCACGTGTTGAGCAATTCG
Organism: Schistocerca gregaria; assembly: GCF_023897955.1. Lineage (NCBI taxonomy): Eukaryota > Metazoa > Arthropoda > Insecta > Orthoptera > Acrididae > Schistocerca > Schistocerca gregaria. The sequence goes on along the minus strand of NC_064920.1, from coordinate 1,082,227,715 downwards.
GCGGTACGTCCACCCGGCCTCCCGCATGCTCACTATACCTCCTCGCTCAAAGTCCGTCAACTGCACATACGGTTCACGTCCACGCTGTCGCGGCATGCTACCAGTGTTAAAGACTGCGATGGAGTTCCGTATGCCACGGCAAACTGGCTGACACTGACGGCGGCGGTGCACAAATGGTGCGCAGCTAGCGCCATTCGACTGCCAACACCGCGGTTCCTGGTGTGTCCGCAGTTCCGTGCGTGTGATCATTGCTTGTACAACCCTCTCACAGTGTCCGGAGCAAGTATGGTGGGTCTGACACACCGGTGTCAATATGTTCTTTTTTCCATTTCCAGGAGTGTATAAAGTCATTTCTTGCCTGATGATTGACTTATACCATTGCGCCCCAGTCAGCCTGAATGCAAATCTGCTGATTTGGCTAAGAACTATATGTAATGACGTTACTATTCCTGAGACAGAAAATGTTATTGGCTTAATACAGTGAACAGCCAAATAAATTGGTACACCTGCCTAATATCGTGAAGTGCCCCCGTGAGCAAGCAGAAGTGCCACAACACGACGTGGCATGGACCGGTCAATGTCTGAAGTAGTGTTAAAGGGAATTGACACGATGAATGCAGCAGGGCTGTCCACAAATCCGTAAGAGTACGACTGGGGGGAGATCTCTTCTGAATAGCACGTTGCATGGCATCCCAGATGTGCTCAGTAATAATCGTGTCTGGGGAGCTTGGTGTCCAGTGGAAGTGTTACTTACGTTACTATGTAGCAATCCTGGACGTGTAGGGTGTCGCATTGTCTTGCTGGAATTGCCCAAGTCCGTTGGAATGGACAATATCCATGAATGGATGCAGGTGATCAGACAGGGTGCTCAAGTGCGTGTCACCTGTCAGACCCATATCTAGACGTATCAGAGGTCCCATATGACTCCAACTGCACCTGCACCACACTATTACAGAGGCTCCACCAGCTTGAACAGTCTGCTCCCCACAAGCAGGGACCATGGATTCATCAGGTTGTCTACATATCCGTACACATCCATCCTCTGGATACAGTTTGAAAAAGAGACTCGGCCGACGAGGTAATATGTTTCCAGTCATCAACAGTCTAATGTCGGTGTTGACGGATCCAGGCGAGGCGTGCAGTCATCAAAGGTGCACGAGTGGGCCTTTCGATCCGGAAGCCCGCATTGCTGATGTTTCGTTGAATGGTTCGCACCTGACGCTTGTTAATGGCCCAGCATTGAAATCTGCTGACTGCAACGCTGTATTCTGCCTGTTTGGATATCTCTGTATTTGAACACGCATGCCTGTACCAGTTTCTTTGACGCTTCAGTGTATGTGGTCTGGGCTATGGGTAATTGTAATTCCATGTATATTCTGCACTGACTTAATGTAATTTTCGGGAAATTTATGCTATCTGCACAGGTGCATTTGGAGATGGAAACGGAATCCCCGAAATCGATTATGTAATAATAAGAGTAATAAAACCGTCCTGCAGCTAGAGGCTGTTTTCTTTACAATCAATAATCATACAAGGCTGTGTTTTTTCCATCCTCTACGATGGATAGTCAAGTACTGATTGTACAGTCTCTATCGTTTGATGTCTGGCCTGACGGTACTGCAGAGAGCTGTTGATTCTTAGGGCCGACTGCACCAGTGCCGATTAAAAGTTAACCGCGGTCAAGTCAGCATTTAACCCTGATTAACTCGATATTCGACTGCTCCAACCTAGATCAAAGTTAATCGAGGGATTTGATCGCGATTGAAGTTAACTGATCTGAAAGGGTCGATTATCTTGAATTTATCGCGGTTACCTTATTGTAAACACGCAACATGGCAGCGCGTTTTGACGTTTTAGATGGCATAGAAGACGAGGAAATGCTACATCTTCAACATATAAATCGTCATAACCATGTTGGTGTACTTGTGGAAAAGGGAAATCCTTTCTAAGATTACGGTGACCGGAAATCTGAAGAGAGGTTACGTCTTTCAAAAGAAACATGTGGTGGTTATTGCATCAAATCCACGATAGGTTAGAATTTCCATCTTACCGAAATAACCCGGTCCCGCCCATGAACGGACTTCTGATGACATTAAGGACATACGGAACAGGAGAATTTAATATAGTAATTGGTGACAGTGCTAATGTACATTCTACAATGACACAAAGAATTACATCTACATCTACTTGACTACCCTGCAATTCACATTTAAGTGCTTGGCAGAGGGTTCATCGAACTACAATCATACTATCTCTCTACCATGCCACTCCCTAACAGCGCGCGGGAAAGCGAACACTTAAACCTTTCTGTTCGAGCTCTGATTTATTTTATTTTGATGATCATTCCTACCTATGTAGGTTGCGCTCAACAAAATATTTTCGCATTCGGAAGAGAAAGTTGGTGACTGAAATTTCGTAAAAAGATCTCGCCGCGACGAGAAACGTCTTGGCTGTAATGACTTCCATCCCAATTCGCGTATCAAATTTGTCATACTCTCTCCCCTATTACGTGATAATACAAAACGAGCTGCCCTGTTTTGCACCCTTTCGATGTCCTCCGTCAATCCCACCTGGTAAGGATCCCACACCGCGCAGCAATATTCTAACAGAGGACGAACGAGTGTAGTTTAAGCTGTCTCTTTAGTGCACTTGTTGCATCTTCTAAGTGTCCTGCCAACGAAACGCAACCTTTGGCTCGCCTTCCCTACAATATTATCTATCTGGTCTTTCCAACTGAAGTTGTTCGTAATTTTAAAACCCAGGTACTTAGTTGAATTGACAGCCTTGAGAATTGTACCATTTATCGAGTAATCGAATTCCAACGGATTTCGTTAGGAACTCATGTGGATCACCTCGCACTTTTCGTTATTTGGCGTCAACTGCCACCTGTCACACCATACAGCAATCTTTTCTAAATCGCTTTGCAACTGATACTGGTCTTCGGATGGCCTTACTAGACGGTATATTACAGCATCATCTGCGAACAACCTAAGAGAACTGCTCAGTTTGTCACGCAGGTCATTTATAAGCGAAGTTTTGGGAATCATAGCAACAATGTCTTCTCAAGCGGAAGTACGCTCTGTGATGGACGGTTTCAACACACTGGCTAGATTTCCTGGAGTCAGTGGTACAGTGAAGTGCACTCACATAAGGGTTCAGCCACCTAAGGAACAGAATGCAGAACTTTACCGCAATAGGAAATCATATTTCTCCTTCAATTGTCAAACAATCAGCGACCACAATTTAATAATACGGCACACTGTGGCTCGGTGGCCTGGCTCTGTGCACGATAGTACAGTATTTCGTAATTGCGCTTGAAGGGCACAGTTTGAAACTGGTGAAATACCAGTCGGTCACTTACTAGGAGATGGTGGCTATGCATGCAGACCTTACTTATTGACACCACTTTGAATGCCGGTGTAATAAGTCTCACGTTATGGTTTGTGGAAGAGTCGATTCCCCATTTTATCTATGGGAATGAGGTGTGATCCACAAAAGACAATGGCAATTACAGTGAGTACGGCTGTCTTGCATAATACTGCAAGGAGCACAAGCAAGGAAGAGCCACCAGAAGACACGGGAGTAATGCCGCTGCTGACACTAGCCCCGATATCGACGATAATGAGCTAATGCCTCCCGGTCAACAAATGTATCGTGATGACACATTACCAGGACGAGCAGCTCGTCGCACTATAATTGATGAACATTTTCACTCAGGTAAACTGTTACTTAATACACGTAAAATTTGTAATTATTTTTATTTGATATTATTATAGTGCACAAACAAAAAAAATTTGAAAATTTGCATTACATTCGGTAGCATTCTTCCGCTTCCAATATTTTAATTTTTCTTTTAGTGCCAAAATTTTGAGATGCGTGTTTGGCGCCATGCAGGTGAGCGCCACAATCAGGACTGCATACGACCGAGGCACACAGGGCCAACACCCTGCATCATGGTGTGGGGAGCGATCTCCTACATTGGCCGTACACCTCTGGTGATCGTCGAGGGGACACTGAATAGTGCATGGTACATCCAAACCGTCATCGAACCCATCTTTCTACCATTCCTAGACCGGCAAGGGAACTTGCTGTTCCAACAGGACGATGCACGTCCGCATGTATCCCGTGCCACCCAACGTGCTCTAGAAGGTGTAAGTCAACTACCCTGGCCAGCAAGATCTCCGGATCTGTCCCCCATTGAGCATGTTTGGGACTGGATGAAGCGTCGTCTCACGCGGTCTGCACGTCCAGCATGAACGCTGGTCCAACTGAGGCGCCAGGTGGAAATGGCATGGCAAGCCGTTCCACAGGACTACATCCAGCATCTCTACGATCGTCTCCATGGGAGAATAGCAGCCTGCATTGCTGCGAAAGGTGGATATACACTGTACTAGTGCCGACATTGTGTATGCTCTGTTGCCTGTGTCTATGTGCCTGTGGTTCTGTCAGTGTGATCATGTGATGTATCTGACCCCAGGAATGTGTCAATAAAGTTTCCCCTTCCTGGGACAATGAATTCACGGTGTTCTTATTTCAATTTCCAGGAGTGTATGTGAACATATAAATACAGAAAGCATGCTTGGATAGGATTTTTTTGGTGGAAAGACGAAAGATCTAAGGAATGAAGTTTTGGGTTGGACTGCAGTACCAAATGTTACACTGAAAACAAATCCTGCCCTTTCCTCTTGTGTTAACCCACTATGTATTTGTGTACCCTTGGGTATTTGTGTTCTTCCTGTGTTTATGTGTTTATCTGATGAGAGTTGTGTAGTAGAATTTTTATGATAGTGTGTTATTTACTTTGTAAGTTGATGTTTCAAAAGTTATTCTGATCTTTTATGTATGTACTTATGTCATAATTTTTGTAACACTGATGTATTTGCTATTTCGATTATTTTGTAAAGCCTGTACTACTACAAATGTTATCTGTATTGTTATGTTCTTTAATGACATATTTTGTACCTTTGTTATTGTATTCTTATGTTATAAAATTGTAATTGACACCAGTTCATCAAATTAAGTAACTTGTAAATTACATTTCACTGCACACATTTCTGTTGGTCATAGTATATGGACAATATGTGAGAAGTAGGGACAGATAGTGTTTGCACGTGTGTTAATAACTCAGTAAGGGACTGGATAACAGCATTGCTGGTTCTAAGGACATTTCAAAAACAATTTTTCTGAGTGCACAAGTGGTGGTTATGGACTTGTTATATTATCCGCAAGACTCTTCAATGGTGATTGTGCGCCTGCACAGTCAAACAGATGGCTGCTGGCCATCTGTACCAGGACTACGGTGGGTCTACACCTTTGATGACCCACCAATACCATTATTTCTACAAGGACTGCAATGGGTCTGCACCTCTGGTGGCCCACCAATAGTAATCACTACCAGGACTACAGTGGGTCTCCTTTTTGATGACCTAACTACCGATAGTCTTCAACATTGACTGACTCTGCTGTGGCCCATTACCTGTCTGCATGTCAAGAGTCAGCACTGTCTGTCTGTTGGAAGGACAACACTACTTCTTCAAGACTGTTTAGAAACCCACTACTTCCAAGTGCAATTTCTTTTATTGCTCAGACTTTGAGAAAAACACTGGAATTTTACTGTGATGAACGATCAGGACTGTCTTTATGGACTGTGAGAAAATTTTATCTTTTGACCAACATTGTATCAATAAGTGTGTGGATTTGATATCTTTGTTATTGTAATTATGAAAAATTTTATCAATTTGTAAAATTTTTTGTGGGGAGCATGGGGGCTATGTACGTAGGCTGTTTAGGTTTTCTTATTGGTAACGCCATGTAGTGCTCTGTATAAAAAAAAAACGCTGGCTGTGCTGTGTGCAGTCAGTGGCTGCTTGGCATTGTTGTCTGCCATTGTAGTGTTGGGCGGCTGGATGTTAACAGCGCGTAGTGTTGCGCTGTTGGAGGTGAGCCGCCAGCAGTGGTGGACGTGGGGAGAGAGATGGCGGAGTTTTGAAATTTGTAAGATTGGATGTCATGAACTGATATATATATTATGACTATTAAGGTAAATACATTGTTTGTTCTGTATTAAAATCTTTCATTTGCTAACTATGCCTATCAGTAGTTAGTGCCTTCAGTAGTTTGAATCTTTTATTTAGCTGGCAGTAGTGGCGCTCGCTGTATTGCAGTAGCTTGAGTAACGAAGATTTTTGTGAGGTAAGTGATTTGTGAAACGTATAGGTTAATGTTAGTCAGGGCCATTCTTTCATAGGGATTTTTGAAAGTCAGATTGCGTTGCGCTAAAATTACTGTGTGTCAGTTTAAGCACAGTCGTGTATAATTTTTCTAAGGGGACGCTTCAGTAGAAATTTGAAGTAAATCTTCCAAAAAAAAATCTATATATAACCTATGACCGACCAAATGTTTGTTAGAGAATCGTGTAGAAATTTTAAATAAATCGGCAAGAACTTTTAGAGGATTTTCTCTCCATCTGCCCTTGGCTGTGGTGTGTCATCTTCGGGCCAACTTTTAATGCAGTGTTTCAAGTGAGTGTTGAGTGTCTTTTCTGAAGTGTTGTGCACGGAAATCATAGTGTCGCTGGGTGTGAGTTTTACATCTCTTGCGAACAGAAACCAGACTGTCGCCGTGTTTTTTTAATTGTCTGTCTCCTATATTGCCTGTCTGCTTTCTGTGTATTTTATTAGCATCGCCCACCCTTTGTTTTATGTTTTAACTTTACCATTTCCGCCATTTTACAATTTAAGTCGCTGTTTTTATCGCCTCCTTTTATTGTTTATTATCTTCTTCTTATGTTTTAAAAATTCTGTAGGCTGAAGAGCGACGTACTAAGGTGCTGCCAACCCGCCCCCTTTAGGGGTAATCGAAACTCAAAGAAGGATAACAATTTAGAGGATTTTTGGAAACATTCCTTCTAAGTCAGGTTACAAAAATCTTATGTAGACTGTGATCTTCCTATTGCCATGACAGTAGTGTGCAAAATTTCATCAAGATCGGAATAACACTGTAGATCTGTATGAATTACAAACAAACATGGACACCGTTCTTTATATACAATGTATAGATAGAGGTTTTGTTATCAACTCCAGAAATTATTGTCTCTGGAGAGTGGTTACACATTCCCACTGCAACTCGTCTTAATTCAACTGTAAGCTGGCTATACCAAAGATAAGAAAATATTGTTGGCGTAATAGTTGGCACTGACTGTGAGTAATTGTAATTTCGTGCATATTCTGCCAGAACTTTAATAACTTTAACCTGATGTTATGATCAGCAGGCTTGACAACTTAGATTTACTTGCTACAAATGCTGGTGGGTTGTGTATTCATTATTCTAGTATCCGTTATTCTACCTTTGCTGTTTTTGTAGCATACGACTAGGTGGCCAAGGGACGACAGAATAATATTTTACTTGGTCTCGGTGCCTTCCGAGAATAGTACTCACTTAATTCCGTCGTAATGGTTTCAATTACATAAAAGGTTTATGTTTCTACAGATATTCTCACTGTAAATGTTGCTTAATTGTAAAAAAAAGGTAGTCGCGAACATAACCTGAAGACAATTAACGAGGAAGATGCAAAATTACCATATATTAATATTTTCTTCTATGGCTGTGCATTGCTATGCCTTGGGTCAAACGTGATAATTCTGTTGACTTAAGCAACTTTTATCGTATGACGTTGTTAGAGGTGAACATTCACCCGATTTCACATTTTGGCTGTCTAGCCCAGAACAAAACAATTTCTCATTATATCTCTGTGTCCGTTCAGTTTAATATTCACTCATGTTCGGTATAGACTTCGTTGTCGACGCCATATATGATTTATTTCTTGTGAAGAGTTGTCAAAGACTCCCAGTATGAATGATTTTAAATCAACTCTAAATTCTCTAAGAATAATATAAATGCAGGTATAAGGTCATGCAGGGGACAGGCGACCATTATTGTAGTAACCAGTATTTCTGTATTCAGGCAAGGAATGCTCGAATGACGCGTTTCGGAATTAATCCATCATCAGATATCTAGGAACTGGACGTAGATACGACGTTTGAGGTTGTACGTGAAAACCTATCTGCGAATATTTGTTTTACATGCAATTTGAAACGTCATATCTGTGTGCAGAAATCGCTCCTGGATATATGATGATGGATAAATACCGAAACACGTCGTATAAGCTACACTCCTGGAAATTGAAATAAGAACACCGTGAATTCATTGTCCCAGGAAGGGGAAACTTTATTGACACATTCCTGGGGTCAGATACATCACATGATCACACTGACAGAACCACAGGCACATATACACAGGCAACAGAGCATGCACAATGTCGGCAATAGTACAGTGTATATCCACCTTTCGCAGCAATGCAGGCTGCTATTCTCCCATGGAGACGATCGTAGAGATGCTGGATCTACTGCGGAGACCTCACGCCCCACGTGTTGAGCAATTCGGCGGTACGTCCACCCGGCCTCCCGCATGCCCACTATATGCCCTCGCTCAAAGTCCGTCAACTGCACATACGGTTCACGTCCACACTGTCGCGGCATGCTACCAGTGTTGAAGACTGCGATGGAGCTCCGTATGCCACGGCAAACTGGCTGACCCTGACGGCGGCGGTGCACAAATGGTGCGCAGCTAGCGCCATTCGACGGCCAACAGCGCGGTTCCTGGTGTGTCCGCTGTGCCGTGCGTGTGATCATTGCTTGTACAGCCCTCTCGCTTTGTTCGGAGCAAGTATGGTGGGTCTGACACACTGGTGTCAATGTGTTCTTTTTTCCATTTCCAGGAGTGTATTTCTTACTTCATCATTTATTTTCCAGTATCTTACCTCATCATTTATTTCCAAGAAAATCCTACCTATACCTGTTTTCTGTACTTTTCTCATATAACCTCTCAGTGCATTTCTTCAAATCCATTGCAACTCATTCTCTTATATAGGCTACCCCCTCTTAAGCTAACTTAAATCTACTGAGCTCAGATGCTTAACTAAGGGACGAGGCAATGCAGCAGATCAAAACAATTAATAGAAACAGCAATGAAAAAAAAGTGCAGGTAAGCAAAGCAAGCAGCAATAAATGTAATAACTTTTATCTAAACATGACAAAGCTGAAGCAGAAAAAATATTAGAGCAAAAATGTTTAATACCTATGTCACATCTTAACACTAGAGTGATGCATCACGAGAACATACGCTAGTAGATAAGTTACCAAATCGTAAAAAAATTATTTTTGCAATTCCTGTGAAGGGAAATGTCTATTTGTGCTCTCTTTTCCAAGAAAGTAGATCATAAAATGATTCTTTACTGGGTCTGTAGACAGAAAATAGTAATATTAGTCCATCTATTAAATTTTATTTTAACCAATGCTGCAGTGCAGATAGAAAGTGGATATTAAACAAAATGAGTAATCTCTCAGCTAGAAAGACAATAGATATAAAATGTTTCTCATCATTTCATTTCAGTAAATATCATAAATTAAGAACTCTACAATGTAATCATGTTTTCAAGTTTGAGGGTGTCGTATTTACGGTGCTTTCTACAAAGGAATGTCAATAGCGAGGATAATGGCCTCTTTTTTTTCTCCACCTGTGCCTCTGATAGGCACACAATAATGGCTTTCTTTTGTCAGGTGGTTGTCGCGCAGCTGGGTGCCCACGACACATTACGTGCAGGTGGTCACTTAACTGTCTTATCGAAATATTTACGACACCAGTTTACACTACAGTGGCAGTCTCATATAAAAAAATTTCACAGGTCAAGAATTTGCGTTACAAATCTGTAGAAATAAAATCATTTAAATATAATAGTGTCCAAAAAATTTTCGACAGCATAGTGATACATTTACGCATATACACACATTTCATAACTCTTAAAGTACGATTCTCGGTTTCCAACATCCTTTTTCACAAATCAGAGTCCCTAGCCACTACTCATTATTCCTTACCTTACTACACATATACATATTCATAGACACTTCTTCAATATTTCATCATAATAAATAGTAGCATAATCAAATTCCTCATATAGCATCAGCTTATTGATGATAAACATACCTCAACAGCATAATACACATAGTCATCGTAATAATAACATCGTAACACCTCAGTCAACTCTCAAAATCGTCGTAGCTTCGTCCAATAATTTCAAAACCTAAAAAAAAATTCTCTGCTCATGTCAAAAGTGTCATCTGCCTGAAACGTACTTTAAAAATCATGATCACATACAAAATACATCATTCAGACCTCTCATAGTATCACAATGGTTCTGAAAAAATATGAGAGTTCACAAAGTAGAGACAAAATACAGTTTCGTAAGTGTGAAGTTATCCAACTGTGTAATTATGTAAACATCTGTCACTGATGTAGTAAAATGAATGTTTGTCTCTCCCAGTTAAATAATCAGATAGCTGTGTAATTAATGTGTTAGAGAAATATGGTACCGATGTGTAAAGTTGTATAAGCAAATACCATATTAGCTAGGGCTCCTTGTGCTTGCCATGCACATGGTACACAAAGTAAGTGTGTATCCCCCTGAGGAATTAATGTAATTATATCCTCAGGTGCTACAGATTACAGCAATGGAATGAAATATATCACAGAAAACCTTTGTATCATTGTACTTCAAATATCTTTAAAAATAAATGTTTTAAGTACAAAATTAACCACTCAAATACGTGTACTATAGCGATAAACTGTGCATCTTGTAAGATAATTATGTGAAAGTGTCGTAGTTATCGTCCTCTGTAAGCAAACTTGTGCTTGCCATGCACATGGTACACAAAGTAAGTGTGTATCCCCCTGAGGAATTAATGTAATTATATCCTCAGGTGTTACAGGTTACAGCAATGGAATGAAATATATCACAGAAAACCTTTGTATCATTGTACTTCAAATATCTTTAAAAATAAATATTTTAAGTACAAAATTAATCACTCAAATACGTGTACTATAGCGATAAACTGTGCATCTTGTAAGATAATTATGTGAAAGTGTCGTAGTTATCGTCCTCTGTAAGCAAAGTTCTGCTCAAGTCAATGTACTTACCTCGTAATAAACGAAGTGAATTGCTTTGCGTATAAATATCTTAGTTATGACGTACCTTACCGTGATCAAGAAAGTACTATAATGTAACGTATTGTTGTGCTACGATAAAGGCTGTCTCATTGTAGCTATACCACAAAAGTTACTATTAAAACATGTTTTACTTTCCAGAATAATTCAGAAAAACTGTGCAGATATAAGACAGATACACCGCAAAAGCACAATGTAAATTGTGTCACACATTAGTAGCGTCATGATATAATCGTGTAGCTATCAAAGAAACCAAACGCTAAGTCATCTTTAATCTCACAGAAAGTACTTCAAATAAAGAATGTCTTTTCAACTGAACCAAAGTGTTGCATTAAAACCTCATTAACAGTATATGTTCTAAGTATGTAAGCCTTATAGTCGTTACGTAATCGTGCAACTAACAAGCAAGAATGTACAAATAACAACACTGTGTCGTCTGTTCGCTATAACAATCCATTCGTAATTTCTGTTTAAATAAGTTCTCTTGGTTCTTGACTGGATATTTAACTTTAAACATGGTTGCATTTTAACAGATTCTAAGTCTGACAAATTGTACTAGTAGCGTGAAGTGAAAAATTTTATGGCAAAGACAAAGTTATGAAGCAGTTTATCTTTCAATGAACGGTTTTACATGTGAAACGTGGAACGATCTTTTACCCTTTCTAGTGAGCACTGTTTCAGGTTCAAAGTAATTATCATGTTGTATCCGTCGCTACAGAATGCTAAAATTATTCTAAAGGTTAGCGTCTATGTTACTTTTCTCTGAGCCAGCCGGCGCACGCCGCTGCCTGCGGTACGAGTCATCGTCTGTCTCTTTGTTGGCGCGCGTCGTTATTGGGACTAGGAGACCTAACTTCTACAAATTCACCTTGTCGAGAGGGCCCTGTCCTGTAGGAATCCCGCCAGTTCTGATGCAATTCAGGTCTGTCATTTTGTCGGTAGTTTACATAGTTTCTTGTTTGTCGGTCATTGTTACGTCGTTTCCGCGATTCCATCTCAAAATTCGGTGTACTTTGCCAATTTCTTTCATAATCTCCAAATTGCCCTGTGTTATTATTTTGTGGCAGTTCCGTATTTTTATGTCCCTCTTCCCGTATTGGTGTGCGAGAGTCCTCTGAAATACGTAATTCTTGTATTACCTGTGTCAGCTGATATTGTACTTCCCGGATTTCTCTTTGGTGTTGCGTATTAATTTGATTTTGATTTTGTTTGAATTTCCTAATTTGTTCGAACTCTTCTGTGTCATTAAAGACTACCGGTTTTGTGTCATTCAGATTATCATCTACCTTCGTAGATCAATTATTTAGCTGATCCGCAAGTTCAACTACTTTCTCTGATAATGAACTAATGTCCTCCATGTGTCTTTCTGAACCAATTTTCAGAGTATCTACTGTGTCCTTTAAGTTTTCTTGAGTTTTTCAAGTTGCGTAACCGAATCGGTAGATGCAACTGAGTCAATTTTAGCTTGCAAGGTCTCATGATTTTCATGAACAATTGTTTGCAGTTCTTCTATGGCTGCTTCGTGATTCTGTAATGCATTTTCATGCCGCGAAAAAATAGGTTGGAAATGCTCAGAAATTTGTGTTTTTATGTCATTACAGACTTTTTGACATTTCGATTCGATTTTATGTAATTCAGTAGTTAAATCTTCACGTGTTTGTTCAAGCGTATGTTCCACTGAGTCTAACTTTTGAAGCTTTTGCTCCATTGCGTCTAACTTTTGCTGTGTTTGTCTCTGATTTTGTTCCATTGTGTCTAACTTTTGAAGCTTTTGCTGTGTTTGTCTCTGATTTTGTTCCATTGTGTCTAACTTTTGCTGTGTTAGTCTCTGATTTTGTTCCATTGTGTCTAACTTTTGAAGATTTTGTTCCATTGTGTCTAACTTTTGAAGCTTTTGTCCCATTTGTTTCTGATTTTGTTCCATTTGTTGCATTAATTGCAATAATAATGTATTAGTGTCTGGAATCTGTTTTTCTATGCTTTTTGGCAGTGCATTTCACCGGCAACATTTACATTTTGACAGGCAGAAAATGTGTCTTGACTTATTTGAGAAAACGGTGAGGACCCATAACCCAAGTCTACAGCATTTGCAATATTGTGTTCTGTCATTTCGGATTCCTGAGGCGAGCTGTTGCCGACTGATCGATCGATAATTGTTCCCTGTTCACTACTTGTTTCATTGTCTACACCATTATTTGCCGCCCGCTCCATTTCCCTATGCACAATTACCAAATTACTACTTCGAATGTCTGTTAATTCACTACACAGTGGTGCTGATAAGCGACGCTCGTCGTCACTATTATTTCTCAGTTTACTTTGGAGCCTAGTGTTGCGTTTTTCACACGCCATTATTGTCACAATATTTCACACGGTAACATATAAAAGCACAATTTGAAGAGCAAAAATAAGAGAACACATTAACATACCACTGAAAATAATATCTAGTTAATTGTAAGCGAAGCTGCGAAATACTTGGTGCAAATCTACATGCATGCCACAACTGTTTTACTGTACAACAATGAAAGACTGCAACTACAAAGGAAATTCTCTCTATGATTACGCGCTAGCAACAAACAAAGGCTACACTAACTACACAAACTACAAGAAAAAATCAGAAGATTCCAGTGAGGTATCCTTGGCTAAGGGTCGACATATGAAACGTCCCATTAGAAAAATTATACACGACTGTGCTTAAACTGACACACAGTATTTTAGCGCAACGCAATCTGACTTTCAAAAATCCCTACGAAAGAATAGCCCTGACTAACATTAACCTATACGTTTCACAAATCACTTACCTCACAAAAATCTTCGTTACTCAAGCTACTGCAATACAGCGAGCGCCACTACTGCCAGCTAAATAAAAGATTCAAACTACTGAAGGCACTAACTACTGATAGGCATAGTTAGCAAATGAAAGATTTTAATACAGAACAAACAATGTATTTACCTTAATAGTCATAATATATATATCAGTTCATGACATCCAGTCTTACAAATTTCAAAACTCCGCCATCTCTCTCCCCACGTCCACCACTGCTGGCGGCTCACCTCCAACAGCGCAACGCTACGCGCTGTTAACAAACAGCCGCCCAACACTACAATGGCGAGTATTACAACAATGCCAACCAGCCACTGACTGCACACAGCACAGCCAGTGTTTTTTTTATACAGAGCGCTACGTGGCGTTACCAATAAGAAAACCTAAACAGCCTACTTACACTACATTCAGATGAATCAGAGAAGAAAATTAATGAAAAATTAAATGCCAAACAAACGACAAACGTCGTGCTAAACTGACTGTAATTATATCGCGAGAATAAATTATACCCGTCTTGGAGATAGTACCATTAGCTGTCACTAGATCGCAGGGCGAGCGAAACCCCGAGAATTTGAATTATTTATTGATTAGTCTCCGTTGTTACATCTGCAACGGAGCAAGGTTGTCCGTGAAGATCCTACTGATGAAGGTAACACAGGCCATCATCCATCATCACGGGGCATGCTGCAGGTGAAGAAGTATTCATTCCTGGCATTCTGTTGATACCCAGTGATTTAAACAAGACCTTCACCTCAAATGTCCGAGGCAACATAGGTCATTGCAGCTAGTACTGAATAAAAGTAAATATTAACCTGAAAGTACAAGGAGGTATAGTAAAATACTAATATATGCCCCATGGGCTACACAGAGTTCGAAGTTAGGCGAATATTCACTTATAAAACGTCATCGATGAAACAGAAATTGCTAAAACTCACTAGAGTTCCCAGAGTGAAATTTTCACTCTGCAGTGGAGTGTGCCTTTCGCAGGCAAGTGGTCTACTTTTTTTAAAAAAATTCAGTTTGTTCTATATTGTTCGTTAAATTTGTTCAGGGCGGACGTCTGATGACACGATCAGTTTGTTTGCTGATCCGTTCGTCAGTTGTTTTTATTACAAAGGGTTGCTAACCCTCTGATCGAACACGCTCAGCTACCGTGCCGGCATCGGCGACGTGTCTCCCCAATATTCGTTCAGCAGTGCTAGTTCGGCAAGTTTCGCAGGAGAGATTCTGTGAAGTTTGCAAGGTAGGAGACGAGGTACTGGCGGAAGTAAAGCTGTGAGACGGGTCGGGAGTCGTGCTTCCGTGCTCAGAAGGTAGAGCCCTTGCCCGCGAAAGGCAAAGGTCCCGCGTTCGAATCTCAGCCCGGCACACAGTTTTCATTTGCTAGCAAGTTTATCACTAGAGTTATCTTGTTTGATCCACGAAGTAATTATTCGCCACAAAAAATATTAACGCAATAGTATTTTCCACTTTACGTGTTACACATCGTCAAGCAATGTTGATAACCAGCGTTTCGTTTAACGTTAATGGACATTTGCAGTGGGAAGATTATCTGCCACAACAACTCGTTTTAATAGTACTGGTTACCAGTTATATGTAATGACAGTAATATAATGGAGACATACTAGTATTGGCTTAGTAATTGTAATTCCACAAATATTCTGCATTAATATCACTGAATTTTAGGAAAATTTTTGTTTTGTGCTCAGATGCATCTCAAGATGCGAAAGGAATTCCCGGAATCGATCATATATAGTAAAAATAATTATACAACCGTTCTGCAGTCAAAGGCTATTTTATTTATAATTATTAATAGAGAATATTATAATCCTCTTTCTCTTGAAGTGTGACTCAGAAGCCCCTCCAGATCATAAAGGATAATAATAATAATAACAATAAATTTGTTTTTGGATGGGATTCGCTATGGGCAAAACACTTTTTTACTTCTTTACACAGACATGCTTCGCTGAAGTTTCAACATCATCAGTGGGCTACTATTTTCTTTCTGTTAAACAAGAAAAATGACCTTTTCGACTTTTACACACACAAATTTGAATTTTAAGAAAGTATTTACAAATTTGAAAAACAGATAAAGTTTTGTTCATATATACCTTGTTACCGCATTCTGTGGTTTTCCCAGATTATTAAGTTTTGATTTCCCTTCGCAGTTTGTTCTCTGCAATCATATAGAACTTAATGTAGAAAAGTTATTTACTTCGATATTTCACAACTGGAAATATTCTGACTAGGCTCAACATTAATTAATTCTGTGTGAGAGACGGTGTGTTTGTGTGTGTGTTTTTGTGTCTGTGTTAGCAATGTGCTGCATTTACTTTTCCTGG
Source organism: Schistocerca gregaria (assembly GCF_023897955.1). NCBI lineage: Eukaryota > Metazoa > Arthropoda > Insecta > Orthoptera > Acrididae > Schistocerca > Schistocerca gregaria. The sequence goes on along the minus strand of NC_064920.1, from coordinate 1,082,211,494 downwards.
TTTCCCCTTTATCTTCACTGTGAAAAACTGCACTATGTAACGTTCACGTCACTAAGAAACAAGATGGCGGAGAGTGGAATAGCTCAATGCGTTCTGGGCAGGAGTTTAGAATCTTTGCAGAGATCTTATTATTTCTTTTCCTTCGGCTACGGCTTTTTGTATTGGTATTTTTCTTCAATTATTAGTTTGTGCGGAGACTGTTTCTGCATTTAACAATAATAACAATAAGAGCAATAACGTTTAGCGTAACAATTAAGTTCATTGTAAAAAGTTTATTTCATTCTGCAGTGGCCAAGTAATTCGTCTATCAGTACCTGAACCGAATAACATACTGAGAAAGATTCGCTAGACATTTGTTTATCTGGTAGTCTCGTGGTCACGAACATTTGTAAAGTTCCTTAATTCTGAGAATTCGTTACATACAGTGAGTACAAGGTATGGATTGTCTGATTCTAACATACGTCACAAGTTACTTACTGCTGGGAACAGCGGCGTAACAGCAACTGAAACCCTCTATCTTCGCTGGCATATCCACCTTTAGGAAATAACTCTTCCGTGACTGAACCAACGCTGCGCAGTTTGGCATAATAAGCTTTTATTGCAAACTCTTATATAAGCTGAACAATCGAGAAGACATCTCCGGTCATATCACTGGGAGGAAGTCCAATTAACGAGATACAATTTCTCACGTTCTTTTGTAAACACAGGGGTTAGCCATCTTGTGGAAATAATTTTATTTCTTTCCCAGGGTACTGCTCAATATGCTCACGAAACCCAGCACAAGAATGGGACGGTTGCACGCACGTGAAATTACTGCGACTATATTCTTCGATAACTGCACGTACATAAAACACAAAGGTCTGGAACACCGCGTATTTCACCCGCATACACTCATCGCAAATCTACAAAGATTGTATAAAAGTTAAGATACAACTCTAAATGAAAATGGAATAAAAGATTTCATGATGACCATAACGGCTAATCCGGGCAAAATCGGAACACTGAAATGAACGGAAAACTTAATAATAAAGTCCGTCTGCTGTCTTTTCAGTGGCGTATTTACTCCGAAAACGTACATTTCTAAACATATCTTCATTGTAAAGCATTCAGTTGGTATCTAAAGACCTTCATTGTGACGTCAGCACGCCAGAAATGCGTATCCGAGAGTTATTTCCCATTTCTGTTGTATAATGACATCACAATGAAGTGTCACATGATGTTTAACGAAGTATGTTCGTGTAACACTTTGCTGTTCTCTGCCTGATGTGCCACAATTCAACAGAAGTCAGTTCAGAGCTGTTTTCCCCGAAAAGTGAGATCAAAATGAAACTACTGGTTCTGAATCCGGTCACATGCGAGCTCCTGCTGCGATGGAACAATAAGACAAACTGCTATACTGCATTGCTAAGCTTATCCATTACGGATATTTTAGAACCTGTAACTGTTAATTGAATGCAGATACATAAAACTGCAACCAGTCACTTTTTTGAATAGTTGTATGTTACTCGAAGAATCGGTTTTCGTACCTTTTCAGGTTCACATTCAGCTGGTTTTGTGGAAGCTAAATCACTATTTCTACCATGATGCTTGTTGCAGGCTCTGTGACAAGAAGATGGAACACTCTTTAATGTATTGCCATGACTTGTTTATCGCAGGCCGCTGTGGCCGAACGGTTCTAGGCGCTTCAATCTGGAACCGCGCGACTGCAACGGTCGCAGGTTCGAATCCTGCCTCTGGCATCGATATGTGTGATGTCCTTAGGTTAATTAGGTTAGGTAGTTCTAAGTCTAGGGGACTGATGACCTCAGATGTTAACTCCCATAGTGCTCAGAGCCAATTGAACTTGTTTATCTGTCGATATGGATGAAAAATTTAGTTTTTTACTTACTGCGGCAGAATAGGCGGCTTTCTTCGTTAGTGTCCATCTGTATGATTCCATTTTGAGGGCCAATTGGTACATCACTTCACACACTTTTACATAATTTGTATTCATTTACTCTGTGACAGCTAAACTTCGCCAGCATCCAGCATGTGCTATACAACTGTTGCGTGTAACAAAGATCTAGACAAAAAGATATGGCATAGGCAGATTTTGCTCAGAGCTGTAATTTGTTCCTGTTTTTATGTATTAAAGTCAATGTAAGGCCAAATATTTTAATCAGACTGGCGATAACATGAGAGCACAAAACAAAATAAATGATATACTAGAAGAACAAACTTCAAATGATCTGATGTCTTATTTCTATTCATATATTAACGTATAATACAGTCAATTTATGAGCAAATATTTTAATCTAGATTGGAAAATAACATGAATAAAATAATACAGAGTTATATTGTTTGCAATGATATACAATTGTTTGTATGACCATGACCTTAATACTTAAATTTAAAAAAGTAACAAACCTTTAAATGAACTGCTGTCTTATTTCTGTGCTTACAGTAATAATATCTGGAATGTTAGTAAGAGTAGATTCTGTTTATTTTAGGTAAAGGTAATATGTATAAAACTTATAGGTGTTTATAATTAACTAAATCTGTTTGTAAGACCGTACGCTGCAAATGAAATGTTGACTCATTTCTGTTCTTGTCACACTGCCAGCAACCAGCATCATGCTAGAAATAGTGATGTAACTTCCAGAAAACCATCTGAAGACGAACCTTAAAAGGTTCGAAAACCGGTTCATGGAATAATAAATAACTATTCATATAAGTGACTGGTTGTAATGTTATGTATTTACATACTGCATTGTGACTGGTGATGAAACTTGGAATACGTGACCACATCTGGGAATACAAGACACACTCCACAGAACAAACAAAGCATTGCATTTTTTTTATAAACAGGAGCTGAAGTGTTGTCTCGAAGTCAAACTCGCTACACCGATTTCTACTGCCAAAAGCCAACAAAAACCGCAAATTCATTCAGCAACAAGTGGCGAGGAAAACAGCGGAGTGCGTACAGGGACAGGTGAAGTGATTATCATTCCTTCGATATGTAGATCGTTAACTGCCTTTGGCAGCTGGATATTTTGTCCAGTTCTCTGATATATTGAGGGAAGTCATTCCAGAATCGGGTTCCTGCTACCAAAAAGGACTTCGAGAAAGCGATTGTGTGAATGAGATACGAAGGGGTTTGATCCGATGGGAACGAGTCTTCCTGATATGTTGGCCCAGGCATGAGCATCAAGGTCAACGAAAGATATAAGGGACAGTGTATGTTGATAAGAGTGTACGGTAATCTCTGCGCTTGTCTGCACGTATCCAGGATAACTGATATGATGAAATATGATCAAAGAGCCGAACTTCACAGATAACATATCGAGCGCAAGAGTTCATCGCCAGTTCCAGGCGCATTGAGGTTTCCTAGGAAAGACCTTTCAGGATAACATCATGGTAATCAATAACTGGAAGTACTCGTGTAAGCGTTTGGACTAGTTTCTTTTCTGGTCGCCAGGGAAAAACTTTTTATATATTTGTAGGACGTAGAGAGATGTTAATGCCTGTTTGCATTTTGCAACTATGTGCTCAGCCCAATTTAACTTTCCATCTTTTCTTCTTTGTTGAAGGAGAGAAGTTGATATTTGTCCCATTTAGGATTAAATGTGGTACAGATTCCAGATATTTAGGGATGATGAACCCAGAATAACCAAGCAGGACCGTTGCTGTTTTGGTCGGTCGAACTTTATACTCTGTACCCATTTTGATAGTGCACACAGATCAATATTGACATTTGCGATATCTGTCTTTATACTTACTGATTTCGCACTTAGGTACCAATGGAGGTCATAAGCATACATCTGATATCTGCAGCAGGACAAAACTGATGACACATCTTTGACGTACAGTGAAAATAGTATAGTACCTAGTACTGATCCCTGAGGAACACCTGATACTCTGTCCAATGTGACTTATGGAGAGAAGTTTAGGCTGCTACGTATGACACGTAAAATGTCAAATTTGACAATGTCAGAGGCTTTGTTGGACTCTTAGAAGCGCATGATAGTCTCCTCTTGTCTATCCATGGCAAACTTCAGGTTGTCTGTTACTTTTTTTAAGGTTGATTTTGTGCTGTCATGTTTGCGTAAACCTGAATGATATTCTTCTAGAGGTTTTTTTGTTTAAGTTACGTAGTTTGCGAGCAGTGGGCGTGGACTATATATTCTAAGGCCTGGACAGTGCTGGAAGAATGCAAATAGGTTGGTCATCAGGTTGTAGTAGAAACAAGTTAACAGAGGAGCAGGAGCGTAATATCTGTGTCCTTCAGGTGCAATTACAATACGCAAAGGAGGAACTAGATAGGTTGAGGAGGGTGAAGGGTAGTGGGGAATGGGAACTGGCAGTTGTCAAGAAGGTAGCTAGGAAGAGGAGGTATTCAGACAGTTTTACTTTGCATATGTGCAATAGATACGACCAACTGTCAGAGTTGATTGGAGAGAAGCCTCGTGTAGCTGTAGATGTAGGTAACTTAACAGCAGTCTTCAGCAATTAGGAGGCGTAGGTTAATTGCAAAGTCTAGCAGAAAGAAGGTCTGCTGCTAGGTAGTTCCCACGGTAGAGGTGTGGGCCAGCAGTTGCAGGAAGTGTTGGGGACTGAGTACCAGGTCACGAGCATTGTGAAGCCTAGTGCAGGGTTGGCTCAGGTGACGGAAAGCATAGCGGAGTTATGTAAGAATTTAACGAAAGAGGATCAGGTAGTGATAGTGGGTGGAGCAGGGAACAGTCTCGATAGGGATGGGGAATATGTCAGTGGTGACTTGGTTAAGATGGCGACTCAAACTGGTGGCACTAACGTGCATTTCGTGCAACTGTTTCGGCGTCATGATCGGCCTCAACTTAATGCGGCTGTTAGGCGCGTTAATGTGGGGCTGTGGCGGGCACAGATGGCGGAGGGCATGGATGACATCTCAGTGGTGCCAGTTGGGTCTATCAGTAGATGGGGTTTCACCAGGCATGGCTTGCACCTCAATAGGTATGGGAAGGGGAGGCTTGCTAAGCTTATAGGTGACAGTGTAGTGGCTGGTGGTGGTGGTGGTAGTGGTATCACTCATGGAAAAATTCCTGTAGTAGTTGGTGTTAGAGCTGCACCTTTTTTTAGACTCAAATCATCTGATAGGTATACCTGCTTAAAGGAAGTGCCTCTAACTTCCAGAGGATGTAATGTTTCCAAGTAGAGAAGGAATTAACATATTTCATCAAAATATAAGAGGTATTAGAGATAAAGTTAGTGAACTGCTAATATATGTTAACTCTGAAATTATTGGTATATCAGAGCACCACTTAAATAATTTGATAATTCAGAGGCTTCCTTCACCAGGCTACAGATTAGCTGGCTGTTTCTCAAGGAGTTCCTTGCGGGGTGGGGGAGTGGCTCTGAACGTAAAAATCCGTATTTCATTTGAGTCCATAGACGTATCACGACACTGCACTGTACAGATATTTGAAAGTTGTGCAGCATTAGTTGAATTTAGCGAAACTAAACTTCTAATTGCTGTTGTTTATAGGTCCCCTAACTCCGACTTCAGAGCATTTTTGATTAAGCTAGAGAGGGTTCTTGATTCACTTCGTTGGAAGTACCAGAAAGTAGTTATATGTGGTGACTTCAACATTAATTTTGTACATGATTGTGCAAGACAAAGGTTGTTGGTAGATCTCCTAAATTCATATGATCTGATGCAAACTGTGTTTTTTCCAACTAGCGTGCAGGGGAACCGTAACACAGTCATTGACAATATTTTTATTCATTCTTTATTACTAGATGGGCATTCTGTTAGTAAAAGGGTGAATGGACTTTCAGACCATGATGCACAAATTTTAAAATTAAAAGGTTTTTGTACTCAAATCAATGTCGTATTTAATTACAAACTACGTAGGAAAGTTAATCCAACAGCAATAGAGAGTTTTAAAAAAACTTGTCAAGGAACAAGAGTGGCAAGATGTTTATAGTGCCGATAATATAGATGACAAATACAATGCTTTCCATAACACATTTCTCATGCTCTTTGAGAGTTGCTTTCCATTAGAACATTCTAAACGGGATACTAGTAGTCATGGACAGCCCGGTTGGCTGACTAGTGAGATAAGGATATCATGTAGAACAAAGTGGGAATTACATCAAAATGTTAGAAGTAGTCGCAATCAAGCTACAGTAGCCCATTACAAAAAGTATTGTAAGGTGCTTAAAAATGTTATCAGCAAGGCAAAAAGTATGTGGTATGCAAATAGAATAGCTAATTCACAGGATAAAATTAAAACCATATGGTCAGTTGTGAAGGAAGTGTCTGGTCAGCAGCAGAAAGTGAGTTCGCAGCAATAATATTTCTGTTACTGATAAATCAGATACATCTACAGTATTTAACAACCATTTTCTGAGCATTGCTGGTGAATTAAATAAAAGTTTAGTTTCTACAGTAAATCATACAAATTTCTTAGCAAATGCCTTTCTGAGATTGACGCCTGAAATACTCCTCTGTGATACAGACAAGAGGCAGATTGAGTCAATAATTAAATCACTGAAGACTAAGGACTCTCATGATTATGATGGAGTGTCTAGTAGAATATTAAAGTACCGTGCTGCACATGTTAGCCCTGTATTTAGCCATTTGTAATTTTTCTTTTAGGAATGGTCAGTTTTCTGAGCGATTAAAGTACTCAGTAGTAAAGACGCTTTATAAAAAGGGAGAAAGGGATAATGTAGATAATTTTAGACCTATTGCTATGCCATCAGTGTTTGCAAAAGTTATTGAAAAGGCTGTGTATGTAAGGTTAATTGATCATTTTATATCACACGGTTTGCTATCAAATGTACAGTTCGGCTTTAGAAGTCGTTTGACAACTGAAAAATCTATATTCTCTTTTCTCTGTGAGGTACTGGATGGGCTAAACAAAAAGTTTCGAACGCTTGGCGTATTTTTTGATTTAACAAAGGCATTTGACTGTGTTTATCTCGCAATATTGCTCCAGAAGTTGGACCATTACGGAATAAGGGGAGTAGCTCATAATTGGTTCACCTCTTACTTTAGCAACAGGCAGCAAAAGGTCATTATTCACAATGTTGATAACGGCTGTGATGTGGGATCTGAGTGGGGTACTGTCAAGTGGGGGGTGCCCCAGGGATCAGTGTTGGGGCCGCTCCTGTTCCTTATTTATATAAATGATATGCCCTCTAGTATTATGGGTAACTCTAAAATATTTATGTTTGCTGATGACACTAGCTTGGTAGTAAAGGATGTTGTGTGCAACATTGACTCGGTTTCAAGTAGTGCAGTACATGACCTCAGTTCATGGCTTGTAGAAAATAAACTAACGTTAAATCACAGTAAGACTCAGTTTTTACAGTTTCTAACACACAGTTCAACAAACCCTGACGTTTAAATCTCACAGAACGGGCGTATGATTAGTGAAACTGAACAGTTAAAATTCCTAGGTGTTCATATAGATAGTAAGCTGTCGTGGAAAGCCCACATTCAGGATCTTGTTCAAAGACTTAATACTGCCATTTTCACTATTCGAACGGCATCGAAAGTGAGTGATACTTCGACACGTAAATTAGTCTACTTTGCTTATTTTCATTCACTTATGTCGTACGGTATTATGTTTTGGGGTAACTCTTCCCACTCTAGAAGGATATTTTTGGCTCAGAAACGGGCGGTTCGGGCAATAAGTGATGTGAGTTCATGAACCTCTTGTCGACCTCTGTTCACAAGTCTGGGTATTTTTATATTGGCCCCTCAATATGTATATTCCTTATTGTCGTTTCTTGTTACCAATATTAGTTTATTTCCAACAATAAGCAGCTTTCACTCGGTTAATACTCGGCAGAAATCAAACCTCCATTTGGATCGGACTTCCTTAACTCTTGTGCAAAAAGGTGTGCAGTATACTGTTCATACATTTTCAATAAGCTGCCACTCGAATTCAACAATCTTTGCAGTAATCCACGCGCTTTCAAATCGAAGCTGAAGTGTTTTCTCATGGGTCACTCCTATTCTGTCGAGGAGTTCCTTGAAAAATTAAGCTGATTCTCATTGTATTGCTGATAGCGTTTGCTTAAACTTATGGGCAGATTTTCTTTCAGCCTCATGAATATTTATTTTTATCTGTTATTACTTTTATGTTGTAAGTTCATGTACTGACACGTTCCATGACCTTGGAGATTTGCTCCTCAATTTGGTCCTACGTAACTTGACATGTAAATTTAAAAAAAAAACAAAACAGAAGGGACTCTGGCAACGTCCTTTTTAGGTATTAGCTTACCAAGTGGCTATGAGACCTCAAATGAAACATTTGTCCTCAAGGAAAGGTTGAAGATATTTCTTATAGTGGGCGGTATTGGGTCAGAAATAAGCTTCATCATTTGGACTGTGGTGCAATCTTGTCCAGTAACTGCTGATGTGATGTGGAAGGTGGATTTTCAGACGGTATTGCTAGTAATATACTTAAGACAGCGCTTATCCACTTAAAATAATCAATATGCCTCTGTTTCATTTGCGGTTAAGTTACTGCACTACGTCCATCCGACATCGGAGGAGACGTTTAAAAGATGGACAAAGATATGGAAAAATCGACAGCTCGGCCAATTACCAAGCATATTACGCTGTAGGAAATATGTCGGCATTGAAAACAGTCGTCTCGAAACGCATGAACGCAGGTGCTGTATGGGTGGCAAGGCATCTTACACCATCCTTTTTGCAAAACAGTGGCAAATTCAGGTAACGATGATGGAGGTAGATAGCGATAACACACTCTTCTCTCCAAACTAGACAACAAAGGCTCAGTAACTAAGATCTGGTGATCAGGGAGGCTGCAACAATGCACGCTCATGCTCAGAAAATCATTTCTGGAGTCTGCGAGCTGTGTGAACTGCGCCCCTATAGTCCTGGGACACGGCATCACCACTGGGGAACAAACACTGTGCCATGGCATGGAGCTGAGCAGCCAAAATGGTCACGTGTTCCTCGGCAGCATTGCACAGTAACCACGGAGAGCACGGAATACCACGATATGGCCGCCCAAATAATCACCCAACCCCCGCCATTTTTCGCTGTTGGAACGTAAACTCGACCGGAAGTGGCAAACAGTGTGAAACAAGACTCATCCGACCAAACGACGTTCTGCCATAGCTTCATAGCCCACGTTTTGCTATTAGCGACATTTGCATGAGTGATTTTGGAATTCCAGTTCGCCGTAGAATTCCCTACTTGTGGTGCTACACTCGTGCTGTTAGGGTTCGCGAATGCGGCATTCAGTTCTGCAGTGACTTCCGCAGCTGTCGTCCGTTTATCTTATGTTTTTCTTCAATGACCGTCGAAACGCAGTTTCTTCCGCCTAGTGACTTAGCGGATGACGTTTTCTGTTTCGCTTCCATGTGTTATAAATCTCCGATACGGTTTCACTTGAAACACCAAACACTCCACCAACAGTATGCCCACGTTCGAATTCACGCAGCTCCGACATAATGAGTCACAGCTACACAAAACACTGTATTGACCACGAGTGACATTTGCAGCGTATTGAAGGCACTGCACAGGTGCCGTTCTTGGTCAAGTACAACAGCGCCACATTCTACCATCTGCATTTATGTTCAAGCATACATTCCTCGCCGTGTTTCCGTATTTTTGTCGAACCGTTGTACAAGAAGCGTTGCAGCGCTTCGGATGCACAGTTTTTTGTAATTGCACTGAACTATCCATTTCTTCTTCTGCAACGCTGTATTGAGAAAACTGGTACCCAACTTCACAAACCGTACTGACTTCGCCGTTGACTATTTGGAATCACATATCGAGTGTATACGAAAACCTAATGCTCTAAAAAGATTTCATGTATTTTCTATCTTCAGGGAATAGCCGTTCCACCACCAGAGACGATTTCAATTCCACAGACGGTATTAAAAACGTAGGCTCCACTTGGTCGAACAACATAGTCCAATCTCAAAACTGTTCACGCCAAAAATGTAATACTTCAGAAACAGTATGCGACTTACTTCCAGTCCAGCTCATAACGAGTGAAAAATTTTTTCGGATGTTCTCATACGTGCTAGTCTTTCTTTGCCGGCGGCAGCAGTAATGTAATCAGCTACAAATAGAGTGGGCAACAGGAAACCGCCGAAGATATGCAGCGCAGCTGCAGTCGAAACGTCAGATATGAAATCCAGATACGTTGAACCACAGGCGCTCAGTCCAGAGTGTTCGTTGCGCGCCACTAAACAGAGTTTCATTGCTTATTCTTACCATTGTAATCGCATATGTTACATATGTCAAGTATTAAATTACCTAAAATTACAATTAAGAGCTCTGATAACATATCTTACAATTTGTTAATTGTTGTTGTTGTTGTTGTTGTCTTCAGTCCAGAGACTGATTTGATGCATCTTTCCACGCTACTCTATCCTGTGCAAGGTTCTTCATCTCTTGGTACCTACTGCAACCTACATCCTTCTGAATTTGCTTAGTGCATTCATCTCTTGGTCTCCCTCTACGATTTCTACCCTCTACGCTGCCCCCTAATACTAAATTGGTGACCCCTTTATGCCTCAGAACATGTCCTACCAACCGATCCCTTCTTCTAGTCAAGTTGTTCCATAAATTTCTCTTCTCCCCATTTCTATTCAGTACCTCTTCATTAGTTATGTGGTCGACCCATATAGTCTCCAGCAACCTTCTGCAGCACCACATTTCAATAGCTTCTATTCTCTTCAAGTCTAAACTATTTATCGTTCATGTTTCACTTCCATACATGGCTACACTCCACACAAATACTTTCAGAAACGACTTCCTGACATTTAAATCTATACTCGATGTTAACAAATTTCTCTTCTTCAGAAATTCACTTTACATTTTATATCCTCTCTACTTCGATCATCATCACTTATTTTTCTCCCCAAATAGCAAAATTCATTTACTACTTTAAGTGTTTGATTTCCTAATCTAATTCCCTCAGCATCACCCGATTTAATTCGACTACGTTCCATTATCCTCGTTTTGCTTTTGTTGATGCTCATCTTATATATTTGGTAATCGTAAAAAAGAAAAATTTTATCCGTGAACACGGAAAAGGCTGCAACAGGAGCTTATAACCTCTGGGAGAATATTATATTTTCCAAAAAAATGTGTCTCTCTTTTCCTGCATAAAGGATATCTTTCTTTCTTTGCCTGTCGATCATATACTAAGTGCCTGGGGTGTGAGCTCATTTTGACGAAGAACTAATTCCATTTTTTCCCTATAATGTAACAGAGTGGTGTCGAATGTTCTGTACAACACATTCCAAATACTGGAAGACTGCAAAAAATTCAGTTAGTATCTTGTAATTTCTTTTGGGATGTTAAATGCTTTGTGACCTTTATAACTGAATTTTTCACATTTAAGTGTAGCGAATCAGCAAAAAATTTAGAGGACAGGTATGGTGATTGATGGCTGCGAGTAGTAGTGGGACATCCCCAATCTGCATTGCTGCCAAATTTATTCAAGATGGCGGATCCAAAATGGTGACTATAGATATGGCAACATCCCTTTTAAATCATGGCGGGAAGTTCAAATTTTGGCGGGAAAACAGGTCAATGGGGCTACCTCCACTAACCTCCCCTAGAAAATGGCGTGAAGTTCAAATTTTTGCGGAAAAATCTCGTCCGACTGCCACCTCTTCCTTGGAATTGGCGAGAGAAGGACTCAGCTTGTGCTGAGCTGCTGGTTAGGATGGATGTAAGTCTTTATTTTGCAGACAGTCTTTATTTAAACAATTTGAGGCTCCATCCAGTGTGTTCACCACGAGGTTCGTAGTCCAACTGACCGAGTACACAGTATGGGCACCAGAGAGTGCTATTATCCCACGGTGGTCAGGGGGAAAATGGCGTGGAAAAGGACTCAGCCTGTTCTGGGCTGCAGGATAGGAAGGAGTGTATTTATTTTGGAACAGTTTATTTAGGGATGGATTTCCAATAGTTTATTTATTACACTGATACAAAACACTTGCTCTGAAGTGCTTGGGGTCACAGTAAAGAGTCTACAGCACTGCAAAATACTTGTAAGCCACCGAAATAATGCAGTACACTGATGTAGACACATCAGGGCGAGTGTTTTGTATCGGTGAAATCCATCCCTAAATAAACTGCTCCAAAATAAATAAAGTACCCAGCAGCCCAGAACAGGCTGAGTCCTTCTCCCCTTCCTCACTATTTTTTCCCAGACCACCATGGGATGATATTGCCCTCTGGTGGTAGTACTGTGTACTAGGTCAGTAGGACTCCGGAACTCATCGTGAACACACTAGATGCAGCTACTGCCTCAGATTGTTTAAATGAAGACTGCCTGCAAAATAATGACTTACATCCGCCCTATCCAGCAGCCCAGCACAGACTGAGTCCTTTTCCCGCCAATTCCAAGGAAGAGGTGGTGGTCGGACGACTTATGTTAGTGGAGGTAGCCGAAGTGATGTTTGTTCCACCAAAATTGGAACTTCCCGCCATTTTTCTGGGGAAGGGGATGGGGAGGGTTAGGTTAGTGGAGGTATCCCAATTGACCTATTTTCCCGCCAAAATTTGAACTTCATGCCATGACGTCATTGCGATGTTTCCATATCTATGGCCGCCATCTTGGATCCGTCATCTTGAATAAATTTGGCGACAATGCAGAGTGGAGTGACGAGCAGGTTGTCCCACTTCTACTGCAGTCGAGCAACAATGACTGCGGTTGTTGTTTCAACTGACCAACCAAATCCGCCCTTTCCTTCTAACATCCCTTCACCTGCAGTTACTAGCAGCTAATTTCATTGTGTCCTTTATCAGTACTTTCTTTTGTTGACTCATTGTAGGATGTTTTCATTAATTTGTGCTCGGGTGTCCTCAAAATCGCGCTATCAATATAAAAAAAAAATCATAACCTATACACTAGTAGAGATATTTAGCAGCTGTTAAAGCTTATTTCCTTTGTCCTTTGTTGCTGATTTTTCTTGGTTTGCATCAAAATGTCGACAGGGCAGGAGAAGGCGCAGTGTGTCACATGGCGTCCTAAATCCAAATCTGTGACAACGGCACAGCGGAATTATCGGCCGGAGCACGGAATGGAACCACTGGTACAAACAAGTACAACGATGTGGTTCAAAGACTTAAACGAGACGGGCTCCAAATACCTTCCTCGAAGTGGACGTCCCCCTGTGTCTCCATCCCGTATTGACTGAGAGCAAGCTGCATTTCAACGCAGCTCCCAGCAAGATCAACTGTCCAAAAGTGTTACTTAGGGGGTTAAGTCTTCTTGCTAACAAAGTTCAAGTGGTTTAAGCGGTGTAGCCGAAGAATCGTTCTCTGCAGCATGTATTCGCATCTTCCATGCTAGCCTTCATAGATGTCGACAATGACTACCTGTAAAAGTACCTGTTTTCATACGGTACAATGATCCTCATTTCTGGACATATGGATCGTCACTACTTTTTGGGGCTTCGAAAGAGCACAGTAACACGAAACCTTCACCTGGTTACGCTCGAGCAGTTTCTACTACCACAAACCGAAAAGCTGCAGTCGCCCATCATCTTTCAGCATGACGGTGCACCCCCTACATTGGAGTTTGTATATGTGAGATGAGCTGAATGACATGTTTCATGATAGATGTATGTATTACGATGGGGATCAGCGCTCTGCCGACGCCCATTGCCGCGCCACAAGACTTCTTTCTTTGCGGTTGCGTCAAGGACCGCCGCGTTTACGCAACACCACCCTTCGTGCACGAGTCTACGAAACAATCAAAACTACTAATCCTGCAATGCTGGCCTGTACATGCCCTGATGTCCTAGGAGCGACAAGTAGAGCGCGTATTGAAATTCTGGCATAACGGAAAAAAGACTTTGAGGGTGCAAGCGCATATGTGTGTGTGTGTGTGTGTGTGAGGGGGGGGGGGGGGGGGGGGGGGGGAAGGCAGAGTGTCTGTTGTACCGGGATGGGGATATTAATTTCTATGAAACTCTTAAAAGACGTAAAATTTCTCATATGACAAGAAGGCGTTTATAGATATAAGTCTCACGTGATTCAATTTTTGGTGACGACGAATGCGAGAAATGAAGATCATTTTAAAATTTTATTTGTAATAAGAACTTATCGCTCAGCTGGAAGTATGAATTAAAAAAGCATTGACTCACAAATTATCGTGTTTTATTAAATACATGATGCATTTCGGTCCCTGTGGGTCTATCATCAGGTATAATTTGTCTTAACACATGATTTATTTTTGCTCTTGAATAAGATGAAATGCATATTCCTTACACTTCACCTCACTCACTTCATTCAAGAGCAAAAATAAATCGTGTATTAAGATAAACCTGATCTTGGACCCACAGGGTCCGAAATGTATGGTGTATTTAATAAAACACGAAAATTTGTGAGTGAAGGCGTTTTTTTAATCCATACTTCAAATGTATTGAATACAGTCACGTTTGAGGCTGCAAAATATGGATAAAATTCAATTATCGTTAAGCGTTTTGTGTTTCGATGTTAATATGTTTTTGCGGAATGGCTCGCTCATTCCTTCAGATAGACCAGACATTCTTATCTATTGCATTATTTTCTTTCGCAGTCCTAACACTTTTTATGCCGTGTTTTTAGCTGAGACTCTTATACAATGTTATGATGTTTGTGTGTGACTGGGTGAGAGGAGGGTCATGTGGCTAAATGCTTGTTTAAGCCAACTGGTTTTATTGCAGTTTCTAATGAAAGCTGATTTAAACAAACTCATTTCCACAGTGTTGGTCCTGGTGATCTAGTGGTAAAGCACGTGGCTGCAGACCGAAAGGTCGAGGAATCGAATCCCGACTGGATCATGGAATATATCAGTGTGCCTTCATCCTAGCCTTCACGTCTCAGTAATGTGGAGATTCGCCGCCACGTGCTCCGTATTCTACGTGAAAACTTAGGTCCCCTTTCTCGGGTTAAATAGCTTCGGTGATAGGGACACGCAAGTCGCCGAAGTTTAATTGAAAGACTTGCACCGTTGAGCCAAACTGAATTATGCCAAAGAAACACACAAATACACAAAGCGAATGTACTTAAGGACAAACACAGTAATTCAGGTGTACATAAAATGAACTGCCAAAATCGTCAGAGCACGTACATTGGCCAAACTGAAAGAGCGGTTAAAATACGTTACAAGGAACATTGCAATTTATATTCAAATTGTACAGCATTGGGTGAGCGTTTGAGAACTACTAGACATACATTAGGTGAGATACAAGATAGTGTGAAAATTATCCACACGTCAGGTGGATGTTTTGCAGCAACTGGAAATTTTCGCAGCAAAGAAGAAGAAACCCGCAAAATTTATTAAACAAACAAAGCTAATTTAATTTACATGGGTTCTTTCAGTTATTTCATGAACCAAAATATGATACCTACCGTATCATCCTAACAGAAATATTTTAAAAAACAGTAATTTTGATTGCATTTATGTATATACATTTTTAAGTATGTATTTTTATAGTGTATTTCGAAAGGCATTTTTATTTATTATAGATGTATTCGTATTTTTTTAGAGATAAGCAGATATGTACAGATATGTGATGTCTATACATACACCAATAAAAGAGGCAACTAAAATGTAAATTTCGTTTCCGGTAGTTGAAAATTATCTTTGGATACACGACACCATAGACGCTACAAGTGTTGTTGTACAGTTAATTTCATCTTTGGCCAATTTTATACGCAATATTTAATCGTGTCAGCCAACTTCAAACGTAAGTTACCATGCTGGAAATAGAATATGTACATTATGTACTGTCAGTGTAAGTTTTCTGTGTTATCTCGATTTGTATCTTTTACAGTGTATATTCTGATGATGCTCGTGTTCAGTTGAAGAGCGAAACCAGTGAACAAAACATACAAAATGCGACTTGTGGCTGTTTTCAAAAACTTTCTTTGGTATTATCATTATTAGCTTGATAATTTTTGGTACAGATGATACTGACATGTCATCATCATTTTGAGAACAAACGAGAACGTTTGCGATGTAACTACGCAATAAAAACAACTATTAAAATTCTAGCAGAGAACAGCTCTCAATTGCGTCAGATAATCATTGCTAACTTAACTGAAGTAAATCATGTTTTGCTTGTTATGCATGAGTCTGGTTATTTACAAGTATTGCGTCAATAAGATTTAGTAAAAGTGAGACCGTGGAAGTAGAAAACACATTCTCACTCTGATGCCAGGAATAGGATCAGCCGAGTACAGAATCAGTCTCTTTAATAGTCAGATATTCTTGCGCTGATGACGGACAATTTCTAGTCAAAATATCGCAGCTGTAACCTCTTAAACAGACGTATCAGACGCAATAATAATAGTGTTCATTTATGGGGCGTTCTTTCATCACTGAAAAGATCCACACGCAAACGTTTCGTCCGTGGTCAGCGTCGAAACAGGCAAGTTTGTCAAAGGGGGAAGCCGGATTACAAGCCGGCAGGCTTGGCCTCTGTGTCACAGGAAATCCCCGCTCTAATTTCGGACACGCGATCGTCTTTTGTCGGCCGCACGTCAGGATTCGGAAAAACTTCGGCTTGTTCCTGCTCACAGGCTCTAAAAATAAAGATGTCTCCTCGCAGTCTCTTTGTTCATTTGCATCGGGATGTACTATTGGTTCCCATGAGTAACGGTATGCTGCATCACGCTTATGAAACAACACAAATTCGTTTAATATGAATACTAGTTACAGAAAATAGTCATATATAAAGCCAAAAGTGGTATGTATTTACTACAGTGCATTATGTCAAGAATTTCATATTACGCTCAATCTCTTCTCCTTTTCTGGTTCAAAAAATGGTTCAAATGGCTCTGAGCACTATGTGACTTAACATCTATGGTCATCAGTCCCCTAGAACTTAGAACTACTTAAGCCTAACTAACCTAAGTACATCACACAACACCCAGCCATCACGAGGCAGAGAAAATCCCTGACCCCGCCGGGAATCGAACCCGTGAACCCGGGCGTGGGAAGCGAGAACGCTACCGCACGACCACGAGATGCGGGCTCCTTTTCTGGATTGGTTAATTTAAAGTAAATAACAGTGGACATTATGCAATAAAATAAATACAATGACAAATGTTATTGCCTATCTAAACTGACGCTGTTTCTGAAAATATCCCATTTTGTGACAGTCTTGTGTGTTGGGTGGTCCGCAGCTTGTATGTATTTGATAAAGGACATCTTCTTGTACACCATAGGCTGCACTTCAGAAGTATTTATTTTCCAGACACGTATTTGGGCACACAGTCCATCGTCAGCGGCATTTGATAGACAGGATAAACGAACAACTAAACGCTTGCATTTCGATGTCGATAACCCAAGAACATTCTCTACACATTAAAGCAGAAAGACAAGATTTCTTACATACTGCGTTCGTAAACTTTTAAATATTCACGGAACTCTTTGTTTTAGACTCGAATTGTTTTCACCACCATAAAGGTCTTGTACTTGATAGACACATTGTTTGATGTAGACGTACACAAAATTTACGTGATCTTGCCTCTCTACATTTGCATATTCTAAATTTCCTATGTTATCGACATAGAAGTGCATAAATTTGTTTTTTTAACCACCGTATCAGAGACCATATACGGGTCTGGCAAATGAATAAGAGGGGACTTCAAAAAGTAAGTTACACATTGTCATGGCCAATACACGTTTATTAAATGCTGCTTGACACTTCAAAGTGACACGGACATATGACACTATTTTTCAACATAACCACAAAGTCTCCTTAAACATCGACTGGAGTGTTGTACCAATCGTTCAACTTCTCGACGGAGAAATACGCACCTGGGTCATATATCCATTACAGGGCCGATGTATGAACGTCGTCTTCACTGCAAAATCTCCCCCCCCCCCCCTCCCACCTTTCCGATGTTCTTTCAGCTTGCCGAAAAGATGCAAATCGCACGATGCAAGATATTGATTTCCGTATCACCCACGTCTGTGTGGCCCTGGTCAAATTGCTGGCACCGTTTCACTATGGCTGACATGACATCGCACTTGGCCCATTTACGTTATTTCACGGTGAATTTTGTCATCCGCACCGCAGTAAAACTGCGTCTACAGGGAACTCATACTTATTATCTTCTGACAGTGAGGGACACCATACGTAAGTTACTTCCTTAGGTCCGTATGTACTCTTGAAGTACAGCTCATGTTGCCCAACACGACATCATTTATGAAATACTCCATCTTGTTTGGAGTGGACGTCCTCTCAACAGGGAGACGCACACGGAGCCCCTGCTTAGACGTAGACATGGGGTTTAAGGTACTACCTGTAGCAGCTTCGTCGAAGGAATCATTCGTGCATTCGGCTGAAGAGATTGAGGAAACCACAGGAAACGTAAATAAGAATGGAAGAAGAGTGGACATTCTCTCTTTGGCTTTTATTTATAGTTTTAGTTGTACAGTTGTATCAGTCTTACAAACACCACAATACGGAACGTTATTAAAACAACAGCCAGCGGTATGTAAATGTGGAAAACTCGTTTTGTACAAGTGTTGGAGACATTGATTGGTTTTTAAGTAGGCTACCATTTCGAAATAAAAATAAAACAACCAGCCTTTTCTTAGCAGTTTTATTTTTGCATAAAAGCCTGTGTTTTAATCTAGTTTTCTACATAATTCCCATCAATATTCGGCGTGTTTACTTTTGTTCGTTTGTATCTGAAATGCCTTCAACTTCAGTCATTACTGCAATTTGGCGCAGAAAGTTGACGAAAAAGTGAGAGAGGACGGCCAGTTTACGATTTCGACGTTACGAGTTCTCTCAGAGTCAAGAAGCGTGTGTGTGTGTGCTTTATTTAATTGTTGCCTAATCAGGCGGCAGATTTGTGAGGATGGTATTGAAAAGATGGTTGTAAGACACAGTAAGTGCCTTAATATTTGTGGTAATTAGAAAAGTAGGTTAAAGTTCAGGATTCCATGTGGAATTAAATTGCTAAGAAAAGTCTACTTCTTTCACTTGTATTTCAAAACAGTACTTCAGAAAACTTGAGAAATCTTACGTTCTTCCTGGCCAGTACGGCACCTGATAATCCAATGCAGAGAAAGCTATACACAGTTTTCAGAGGAAATGTAGCAACAGTTCTGTAATAAATTTTGGAACGCCACAAATCTCTCTTCGGAACAAAAAAAAAAAAGAATCTAATTATCGATCAGAGAGCGTCTAACGCTACTTGGCACGTTGACCTTTGAGAGCATTTATCTCGCGAGAACCAGAAAATACCGGATGCCGAGCCTTGACTGAAAGTGGACCATGCCTCTTTTCGGTATTTAACCAGAACAATGCCGGCAGTCAAGGGATACCAACTTTTAAATACTTGGAGATTTCAGAGATCAGGCTGAAGCAGAAGAGTATCTTACTTTCAACTTTTTTTAAACAACAATAAACAGATTTTTCCGTAAGAACATAGGTAAATCAAGAGCAGCGAAATGACTTTCCTTCCTCGAAATAGTACTGGGTGGTTATGATTAAACTTTCCCTATTTAAAAAGTTATAACACGGAAACTAACTACCGTACGAGTACCAAACTTGGTAGCATCAATGTCAAGGGCGTGGGAAAGAAGCAATACAATTGAAACACTTTTAATGCGCTTTTACAGTGCGTCATACCATTGCATACCGGTACCACTACTGCTACAAAACGGGCTCAATATGGCGCCCATCAGTGTCCAGAAGATTCTGAAAGCGCAGGATAACATACTACACAGCAGATCGAAGTGATTTCCCTAAATCGCATCAGGCAAATGCCTGGACGGTTCCTTTGAAAAGCCACGGCCGACTTCCTTCCCCAACCTTCCCTAATCCCATGGGACCGATGGCCTGGCTGTTTGGTCCCCTCCCTCGAATCCGCCAATCAACCAACAGCAGAACGAAGCATATCCGTAGGTATGCTGGCTACCTCTCTTGACATGCTGCACTTCGTATAAGCACATGTATGAATGTTCAGTTGGTAATCCCTGTCCCTCATGTAACCCCACAGCCAGAAATCATAGGGGTGAGATCAATTGATCGTGCCGGCCAAACGTGTTTCGAAGTAGCAGGTGAACCTTGCAAACGTGTGTGGTGGGGCCCCATCTTGCATGCTCAGTTCAGTGCGTCTCTCTCCTATAGGGTAAATATGACTAGCTGGGGAAGCATATCGCAGTAACCCTGGCCAGTCACACTGCAAGTCTTCGGTCCTTGAGCGCCAACCTGTTCGAAAAAGAATGGGCCCAATGATGAACGTAGCCGTGAAGCCACACCATGCGGTGACACGTTCATCATACAGAGGGAACGTCATGCACAGTGACTGGAGGTGAAGATCCCTACACTCGGCAATTCTGTGTGTTCACCTCACCCGTCAGAGAAAAATGAGCTTCGTCTGCCAATAGGATGCCCCAGGGCCAGCCCACGTCAACATCAATCCTCGCGTGAATGTGGTGAGCGAAGTAAACACGTCGTTGTGAGTCCTGTGGTGTAAGGTGCTGTACGATATGGATATTGCATGTATACCATTTGACAATGGTTCGAAGTACCTTCAGCAAAATGGACCACGGGATGTTCAACTGTCGTGACACAGTACGTGCACTGTCTGACGATCGGGAATTACGAGCAGCGTTGTCTGCCATAGCAACAGTGGTTTTATTAACCACCTGTGGTGCAAGCGGTCGTCGACCTCTTCCCGAAGCGACGCCCAGTTCTCCAGTTGGTTAGAACTTTTCCATCATACTCCGCGCAGAAGGTGGAGAAAGAGGAACCTTCCGTGATCCTTTCCGCCGGCGACATTCTCGAAGTGCTGTTGTTTTGATAACAGAGCTTCCCCAATAATGCACTACTACTCTTGTCCAAGCTCATGTTGACACGCCAACAAGTGCACTGCGACTGGTCAGGTGTGTGAGACTATGAATCCATGACTGGTCACGCCACCTGGTGGCCAGAGTTGGAACTGGACGGTGGCGCTGTGAAGCATGGAAATCATACACCCCATACTCTGGACATCAATGCTACCAAGTTTGGTACTCCTACGGTAACCAGTTTGCCTGTTATAGCGTGTTAAATAAGGAAATTTTGCTTATAACCGTCCGGTATTACACATCTACATCTACATACATACTCCGCCAAGCCACCGTACAGTGACTGGTGGAGGGTACCATACACCACTGCTGGTCATTTCCTTTCCTGTTCCACTCACAAACATAAGAGGGGTAATCACTGTCTTATGCCTCTGTACGAACTCTAAGTTCTCGTATCGTACATGGTCCTTACACGAAATGTACGTTGGTGGCTGTACAATCATTGTGTAGTAAGCCTTAAATACCGGGTCTCTAAATTTCATCAATAGTGCTGCTCGAAAAGAATATCACTTTCCCTCCATTTGTGTTCCTGAAGCATCTCTGTAACGCTTGATGTTCCACTGTAACAAATCTAGTCTTCCTCTAATCCGACCTGGTGTGGATCCCTAATACTCAAACAGTATTCAACAACGGGTCGCACCTGCTTCCTATAGGCGGTCCCCTTTACAGATGAACCACTCTTTCCTAAAATTCTCCAAATAGATTATTCGCCTTCCCTACCACAGTTCTCACACGCTCGTTCCACTTCATATCGTTTACAACGTTATGCCCAGATATTTAAACGACGTGTCTGCGTGAGCAGTGCACTGTTAATGCTGTAGTCGAACATTACTGGTTTGTTTTTCCTATTCATCCACATTAACTTACATTTTTATACAGCTAGCTGTTATTCATCACACCAACTAGAAATTTTATCTAAGTCATCTTGTACCCTCCTATAGGCACTCAACGATGACACCTTACCGTACACGACAGCATCAGCAGCTATCAACAGCAGATTTACTTCCACCCCATATGCCAAGTCATTTATGTATATAGAAAATAATAGCGGTCCAATCATACTTCCCTGGGGCATTCATGACGATAACCTCGTCCCTGATGAACACCCGCCATCGAGGGTAACGTACTGGGTTCTGTTCCTCATGAAGTCCCCGAGCAACTCGTGTACCTGGAAAACGAATGTGTATGCTTGTATCTTCGTTAACAGTCGGCAATGTGGCACCGTGTCAAATTCTTTGTGGAAGCCTAGGAATATGGAATCAGCGTGTTGCCCCTCATTCATGGATCGGAGGATCTCATATGCCATGCCATGATCCAACTTAGCTCCTGACAAGTCAAGTCTAGGATCACAATGTTTTATTTGCAATCAGATTATTAATTTCGGTCGATAGGGAACATCTTAAGACGTAGAAAATAAAATCACACAGAGATAGCTGCTCGGCAGTACAACTGGGTCTCTCTATATGTGCAGTGATTACGCTTCAGTGGTGCTCTTTACATGCCATAATTTTTTTTTTTATTTGACGAAGCCGAATTGGCTAACCATTGCGACTGCACCATCACATGTAATGGCGTGATATCTGTAGTGCTACATGTTTTTACTCAGGTACGGATTTGTCGTACAGGTGTTTTGCGTTTTATATACGTATAGGTGGGAGTGTTTCGTAAATTAGGCTACTTCTACGCTGCTTATAATTTCTAGGTCTTAAGGTGATCATTATCTGATTACAAATAAACTTTGTGATCCAATATCTGGCCGGTGTGGGCGAGCGATTGATTCTAGGCGCTTCAGTCTGGAACCGCGCGACCGCTACGCTCGCACGTTCGAATCCTGTAAGAGTTACGGAAACCTAAAAATGTGGCGTTCTGCGACTTGGTGTGTACGCGACAGTGCTGGGGAGCACGTCGCAGCGTGCAGTGCGAGTTCCAGGTAAGTCGCCAATGATGCCGTCGTCGACGCGACGTCGCGCTGCACTCGCCCTCGCACTGGGACAAAGCGTCTGTAGGCCCCACGCGGGCACCCTCTACTCGGCCAGAACTCCACCCACGCCGGCCTGCCACTCCTGTCTAATTCCGGGCCTCGGTTGACACCTCGCCAAGCCAGTGCGCTGACGTCCGCCGCGCTGTTCGTTTCCACCTGCTGCTAGCTCCATAGCCGACCGCGCGCCGGTTCGCGCCAGAGATTCTGCCAACGCACAGCTGGTGCACGCGCCACTCGCGTGTCGCGCTTCTCTGTACCGGATCACGCCACCCGCGCTAAATTCGGCCCGCACCGCCTACGTCAGGGGGGCCGGCGGGCCGCAGCGCGCATGCGCGCCCAAACACGGCGCGCGCGACCTTCTCCCGGGTCACTGCCGACTTCTCGCGCGGCGGCCTTGTAAGAGGCTGATGCTGTCTGTGTCCCACAGACAGTCCGCCGCAGTAGAATCCAGTTACATTTCCATCAGACACACGTGAAAAGTATCGGTTCTACTTGGCAACGAGTGCTTTCAATTCGATCACGATACTTTTTTACTCGATATTTCTCAAGTGATACTTTCACTGACAACAGTAGTACTTTGTAGCAGGTATCGTGTCGAATGAACCTAACACTGCGTTATTTACGTTTTTATTATTTGCCCACATTTTGGTCGCTTCTACATCTATATCTACACCCATACACTGCGAACCACAGTGAAGTGCACTACAAAGTACATCCCATTGCTCCATACATGAGTGACTCGTAGGAAAAATGACTGTTTAAATGGTGCTGTAATTAATCCGATCTCTAGTCACACGACGAGGCCCATACAACGGGCTTAAAGTGAATTACTACACCTTGTTTAATAGAAGTGACAAAACCTTATGGTTATGCATCAAGTTTAATAAAGTCGACGTAGGACATGGCTTGTTTTAGGCAAACATTTAAATAATATTTTATGTAAGTACTATACGTTGCATCCTGTAGGATGACCATGTCTAATATAATTTACTAGCACATTATAATATTAATTTTTGGAGGTTCTGAAGAAGACGTTATTACTAACGTTGAAATCTAGGTAAATGATTAAGTTAACCTGCAACTGTAGGCTGCATATTCTTATATAAACAAAATCAATGGTGTCGCTGCACAAAAATGTTAAAAATTATGTAATCCCATCTTGTCCTGACAATCATTAACGGAGCGATACTTTGGGGTTGCGGTCTATTCCTAAAGTCACCATTTAAAAGCCAGTTCCTGAAACTCTGTTAGTACGTTTTCTCGGGATAGTTCACGTCTTCATTCAAAAGTGTCTGCCAGCTCGGTTCTTTCAACATCCTTGTGACGGACTCTCGTAGATCAAACAAAACTGTGACCATTCGCGCTGCGCTTCTTCGTGTATTTTCACTTCCCCGCATTAGTCTTAGTTAGTACAGGTCCCAGGCACTTGAGCAATATTCTAGAACCGATCAACCGTGCGACTCTTAAGAAATTTCCTTTGATAGAATTTCCCAGTATTCTATCAATAAATCGAAGCCTGCTACATCTATATCTACACTCCTGGAAATTGAAATAAGAACACCGTGAATTCATTGTCCCAGGAAGGGGAAACTTTATTTACACATTCCTGGGGTCAGATACATCACATGATCACACTGACAGAACCACAGGCACATAGACACAGGCAACAGAGCATGCACAATATCGGCACTAGTACAGTGTATTTCCACCTTTCGCAGCAATGCAGGCTGCTATTCTCCCATGGAGACGATCGTAGAGATGCTGGATGCAGTCCTGTGGAACTGCTTGCCATGCCATTTCCACCTGGCGCCTCAGTTGGACCAGCGTTCGTGCTGGACGTACAGACCGCGTGAGACGACGCTTCATCCAGTCCCAAACATGCTCAATGGGGGACAGATCCGGAGATCTTGCTGGCCAGGGTAGTTGACTTACACCTTCTAGAGCACGTTGGGTGGCACGGGATACATGCGGACGTGCTTTGTCCTGTTGGAACAGCAAGTTCCCTTGCCGGTCTAGGAATGGTAGAACGATGGGTTCGATGACGGTTTGGATGTACCGTGCACTATTCAGTGTCCCCTCGACGATCACCAGAGGTGTACGGCCAGTGTAGGAGATCGCTCCCCACACCATGATGCCGGGTGTTGGCACTGTGTGCCTCGGTCGTTTGCAGTCCTGATTGTGGCGCTCACCTGCACGGCGCCAAACACGCATACGACCATCATTGGCACCAAGGCAGAAGCGACTCTCATCGCTGAAGACGACACGTCTCCATTCGTCCCTCCATTCACGCCTGTCGCGACACCACTGGAGGCGGGCTGCACGATGTTGGGGCGTGAGCGGAAGACGGCCTAACGGTGTGTGGGACTGTAGCCCAGCTACATGGAGACGGTTGCGAATGGTCCTCGCCGATACCCCAGGAGCAACAGTGTCCCTAATTTGCTGGGAAGTGGCGGTGCGGTCCCCTACGGCACTGCATAGGACCCTACGGTCTTGGCGTGCATCCGTGCGTCGCTGCGGTCCGGTCCCAGGTCGACGGGCACGTGCACTTTCCGCCGACCACTGGCGACAACATCGATGTACTGTGGAGACCTCACGCCCCACGTGTTGAGCAATTCGGCGGTACGTCCACCCGGCCTCCCGCATGCCCACTATACGCCCTCGCTCAAAGTCCGTCAACTGCACATACGGTTCACGTCCACGCTGTCGCGGCATGCTACCAGTGTTAAAGACTGCGATGGAGCTCCGTATGCCACGGCAAACTGGCTGACACTGACGGCGGCGGTGCACACATGCTGCGCAGCTAGCGCCATTCGACGGCCAACACCGCGTTTCCTGGTGTGTCCGCTGTGCCGTGCGTGTGATCATTACTTGTACAGCCCTCTCGCAGTGTCCGGAGCAAGTATGGTGGGTCTGACACACCGGTGTCAATTAGTTCTTTTTTCCATTTCCAGGAGTGTACATGGATACTCTGCAAATCACATTTAAGATGGTTCATCGGACCTCCTTCACAATTCTCCATTATTCCCATTGTCATGGTGATCGTTTCTGCCTATGTAGGTCGGGGCCAACAAAATATTTTCGCTTTCGGAGGACGAAGCTGGTGATTGGAATTTTGTGAGGTGATTCTGCCGCAACGAAAAAAACCTTTGTGTTAATGATGTCCGGCCCAGATCCTGTATGATGACGTGCTGCTCTTCATTGAACTTTCTCGATGTACTTTATTAATCCTATCTGATAAGGATCCTAGATTGCACAGCAGTACTGAAAAAGAGGACGGACAAGCGTAGTGTAGGCAGTCTCTTTAGTAGGTCTGTTACATTTTCTAAGTCTTCTGTCAACAAAGCGTAGTCTCTGGTTCGCCTTCCCCACATTTTCTGTGTTGCTTCCAATTTAAGTAGTTCGTAATTGTTATTCCTAGGTATTTGGTTGAATTTACAGCTTTTAGATCTGACTGATTTATTATGTAACCGAAGTTTAACGGATTCCTTTTGGCGCTCATATGGACGACCTCACACTTGTCATTATTTAGGGTCAATTTACAAATTTCGCACCATTCAGATATATTCTCTACGCGCTTCACGCATGACTGAGCCTAAAGTGATTGTTCCATTTCATGCCCCTAGATAGCTTGTGGGTTTACCGATTAAAAAAAAAAAAAAATGCTCAAATGTGTGTGAATTCCTAAAGGACCAAACTGCTGAGGTCATCGGTCCCTACACTTACACACTACTTAAACTAACTTATGCTAGGAATAAAACACACACCCATGCTCGTTGGAGGACTCGAACCTCCGGCGGGAGGGGCCGCGCAGTCCGTGACATGGCGTCTTAAACCGCGCGGCTTTACATATTGCAGGTGTGACTCATTTATATTATAGCCATAGGATATTACGTTTATTTCGCTTTGTGAAGTGCACAATTTCACATTTCTGAATATTTAAAGCAAGTTGCCTATCTTGGCATCACTTTGAAATCTCATCTAGGTCTGACTGAATATTTACGCAGCTGCTTTCTGACAGTATTTCATTACAGATAACTCCATCATCTGCGGAAAGTCTGACGTTACTATTAATATTGTCCACAATATCATTGATATATAACATAAATAGCAAGGAGCCCAACACACTTCCCTCGGGTACACCCGAAATTACCTCTAAATCTGTTGATCACTCCCCCTCCAACATAACTTACTCCATATGCAGAAATTCTCAACCCACGCACACATTTCTCTTCATACGCCATGCGATCGTAATTTTGACAATACGCGTAGGTGTGGTACCGACAAAGGGCACCCGCCATAGGCCGCTATCTGATCCAGTCGAAACCTGTCATGGAGATAGAAGTATGAAAATAAAGGGACACTTATTTCGGCTTAGGTGCCAACACAAAATACCTTCCGAGGAAATGACAGTCAAAGTCTTGTTACGATTTCATCAGGCTACTCGCTCGACGAAAATCTAGGTGCGTGGCCTGCGCAGTGGCCAAATAGAACAGTTCCGAAATTTTGGCGCCCGTGTTCAAATGCAATCTTACATAAAAAGTTTTTGGAACATTGTTACAGGATAAACAGCAATCTCTAATATTATAATTAATTTCAATACACACAGTCGTAAACGTATTTGTTTATTTTTATTTTTAGATGATCGGTTTCCATTGTCTACGCGATCATCTTCACATCTTACATTTCTTGATGGCCTCATTAAAAAAAAAAATCTTTTATCATAGCTGACGCAGATTAACACCTTTCAGAAAACTTCAACCAACAGTTTGCCATTACCTTGAATACGTCAGTGACATACTTGGTCTCCCAGTCGATCAAGACGTAAACCAATTAACGAAACGATATCAGAATGTGCACACAACAGCCACTAAATCTAGAAAGCTCTCGAGAGAAACCTATCATCAGTTTCTCGACAAAGTTTTGCGACCTTACGTAAAAATTTAGCCGTTTCTGAAAGTTACTGATTCGCGTGGTGGGCAAAACGATCATGCATTATACAATGGGCTGTTTCTCGCTGAAATCGGAATACCGACGTATTCATTAAAAATAATTCCGCCAGAGTGTATGACGTTATTTAAACCTCGCGACATGTATCTGATGCACTTAAAACACACTGTCTGATCCATTATCAGTTGCAGGCCCCAGCTTTCGAGAAAATGCTTAGATATGCGTGGTTTACCGCGAAGTTTTCGCGAGGTTGTTTTTCCAATGATATTAACACAAAAAATTTGACTGTGGTATATGTGCCTTCGGACATTGCTCGTGGAGATCCAAATTTTTATGTTTTGAATGTTTTTATATAAATACACTAGTTCTTCTGCAGCATAACTGAGAAAAATCTAAGAAAAAATTGAAATACCATATTTTTTATGTTTTTAATTTTCAATCACTGTTAATTATATAATATTATATCAGAGATATGACGATACAATCTATTTTAATAAGATCTGAAACTCTTGTGGCAATTATTCCATTGTATTTTGGGAAGTAAAAAAAAAAATATATTGACGTGAAATACCTCTGCGACAACAAAGAAGAAAACGTGAGACCGGATTTGAACCACAAACAAACAAATACCGTTCGAACAGGCCTTGAAGGCCCAATGGTACGAACCCCTTGGATCGAAATTTCGAAACTGCGCTGTTAGCCAATGCGGTTTCAACAACTTGCTTTTACGATGCGCGAATGGACTCGTGAAGCCGCGTCGAAAGTCTGAACGTCATATTCTCGATAACTATTGAGTGTTGGTTCCTAAACCGGAATGGGTGCCCCGTAATTTTCAACCTTCTTTCGTCATGCCAAGTTTCGACTATGGTGGGTTTCCCATGCGAGTCAAATGCTTTTCGGAAATCGAGAAATATCGCATCTACCTGCTTGTCTTGATCCGTGGCTTCCAGTACGATATGTGAGAAAAATGTGAGATGGTTTTCACATGACCGATGTTCCAGACATCCGTGTTGGCTAGTATGGAGATCATTTCGTTCGCGACACCTCATTATGTTTTAAATCACAGCATGTTCTAAGATTCTAAAACAAATCGATGTCAAAGATACTGGTCGGCAACTCTGTGGATCACTTCTGCTGTCCTTCATGTAGAGGAATGTGACCTGTGCTTTCTTCCAGTTACTGAGCACGGTTTTTCGTTCGAGGGATCTACGATAGATTATAGTTAACACAGGAGGTAACAAGGGGTAAATTGAGTATAGAATCTTGAAGGGATTCCACTGGGCTCTTGGGCTTTGATCAGTTCAAAAGACTTCAGATGTTTCTCTATACCATTGACACCAATATCTAACTCCCTCATCATTTCAGTACTACGAGCATTAAATTGAAGCAATACTCCGCGGTTTTCCTATGTAAACGAACACCCGAAGACGGAGTTAAGCATTTAAGTTTTTGCTTTGCTACCCTCAATTTGAGTTCCTGTCTGGTCCATGAGTGACTAGGCACTAACTTCGGTGCCACTAGCAGCCTCTACATACGAACAGTATTTATTTGGATTTTGTGAAAGATCATCTGTCAGTATTTTGGTACGGTACTCATTGAAGGCTTCTAGCATTGACTCACTTCCACTTCTAGACACTGAAAACATTAACTGTTTGCAACGGAACACAGTGGCGTGCAAGGAGTTGAGACGAACAATCTTATACAAGACGCTTTAGGTCCAGCAAGTCGGTAAACTACGCCACAATGGCCTGCAAAAACCGGCGTGTACGCGTCGCCCGAGATTTTCAACATTCTCTCCCCCTCTTCTCCAAAACTATTATTCCCAGAGAAGGGAAAAAAGAGAAAAACGAATAGGAAACTCTTTGCAGGAAGTTTAGTGTATTTTAATTTTCCGTTACTCAAGGAAAACGCATAGAAGTGACTTCCAAATGCACCACCACCCTCTCCCCCCCCCCTCTCTCTCTCTCTCTCTCTCTCTCTCACACACACACACACACACACACACACACACACACACCTCGCTGCCCCCACCAGTCAGAATTTTCAGTATAGCGTTCATCACACTCCCTCCTACCACTGTACAAAGCCGCGCGGGATTAGCCGAGCGGTCTTAGGCGCTGCAGTCATGAACTGTGCGGCAGATCCCGGCGGAGGTTCGAGTTCTCCCTCGGGCATGGGTGTGTGTTTGTCCTTAGGATAATTTAGGTTAAGAAGTGGGTAAGCTGAGGGTCTGATGACCTTAGCGGTTAAGTGCCATAAGATTTCACACACATTTGAACACTGTACAAAAATTAGCGAATACAGGATTTTTTTCGATGTTCGAACTACTTTGGTCTTCATTGACGAAGAAAATATTAACACGAATGGGTTTTACAACAAATTTATTCTCGCCAGTCATCTAACTATATTAAGAATGAGGTTGCACGGGTTCCGAGGTAATTGCCTCATGAAGCACTTTATTTGCTCAGGTACGAGGTGGTATGAACCCATTTCTGCGCTAAGCTACGTTATTTCTCATATGATTTAAAAGTGAAAAGCCTGTATTCTGTTCAAAAACTATTGTCTGCAAAGCGTCTAGCTATTCCACAGTAGTTCGGTGGGTAGCTTGATACACTCTTCCGGGCAAGAAAAAATCACAAATTTCGGTACGCTGAAGATGCAGATGTGTCCTTTTTTTCGCCATTACGGTCGCTACGGGTCAACAGTGTAACGACCGACAGCGTCGATCTGGTATTGTTAGGCTTCGAAATGGCAAATTCTCAGTATATCATCGTTCAAAGCGCAAATGGAACATGGCGAAAATTCCGGAGTACCGTTACCTATACACCCATCTGCACTTAATGCGGCACGCCATGTTTACACAACTGCGCTGCTACGTCACGTGTGGTACGGTTATCACTGCTTGTGTCTGCTTAATGGAGACACGATCTGACACAGAAAACAGCTTTGGCTCTGATACAGGAGTATAGCATGAAAAATAAGTTGCTGCAAACTAAATTTGCCTCCTCTCTGTGAATTAGTTCTCATCGTTGCAACGGTTAGCTACTTACTGAAAAAATACCATCCTTCTTTTATTTATCCGTAGAGCACTTTATACGAATATTGGACATCTCATCTACACCAATGCGTAAGATAAACGTTGTTTACAAAAATCTCGAAAAGCTCTCCACTGATTTACTTCAACGACAGACATTGTGTGTGTGTGATTTTTTTTTTTTTTTTTTTTTTTTTTTTTTTTTTTACAATCACCAACCTCATGTCAGTTCCAGTGTCTATAAATTTATGTGGTTTAAATGTTATCTACTTCATATGACGAGAGCATTTTGCTCTTAAATCTGTTCATTTGTTATTACATGAGGGTATAATTTCCTCATAAATCTGCTCGGTATAATAACCATGTCCTCTTGTTTTTTTCTCTCTGTGTTAATATGGTCTTTTTAGGTAATTGCTTTGATTTTTTGACGAAGACGCCCATGGTGTGGAAACTAGGTTCAAGTAAAATCTTGTTGCAACCGGTTGGCTGTGTTATATAAACACTTGTTTCACGGTTGCTTTCTCACAGCCATGTTTAAAATCGCAATGATGTAATATATAAGTATATACATAACATATAAAGCGGAAACGTTGTTAGCAAAATTCTCGAAAAGTTCTTAACCGATTTACTTCAAATCTTAAGACGATACTCACATTCATTCGAACGGACATAGGCTACACATCTTTTAAACAACAATGTACAGGTTTTCCGTTACAACCGACTGCGAGGGATAAAAGATACTGTGAAAATGTGCAGTTTCGTTTTCTTTTCGCAGTCAGTTTTCACTACGGTAGCAGATCATTGAAATCAATAACAAACCGATGTTACAACTAGGAAGAGGAAAGTAGACAGAAAGAGAGAGCGAAAGAAATAGTCTTACGTCTCGTTCGTTCCCTTCCCGCCATAACATGACAAAGCAGCCTCGCTTCTCGCACAAAACTCTGAGGAACCACCTTCGCGAAAACAAACGCAGGCACTGTGGAGAAATATTGCGCTATATTACATTCTGCAAAATCAGCTAAATTAGCCAAATGGATTGTTTTCTGCTCTCGTGTGCTGTAGACTTTAAAACAGAGAGGGACACTATTTATTTATTTGTCGAAATATGTTACTAAGACTGTAGTCATCCAGTGTTTCATAATTAGACCACTTCCGACTAACTTTGCACATAATTTCAAACCTTTCCTAAACTTTTTCTCGCTTATATGTATAATGTCAAATATTTAACATTGTAATATTTCGTTTGTAATCTAATCAAGTGTTCGAACCCCTTTTTGTATTGGAGTTCGGTTCTTGAAAGAATTAGTAGTTTACTGGTTATTGTTCTACTAATGTGCAGCTAACAGTGTACGAAATCTGAAACATATAAAATCACAATACAATTACTTGCAATCGTCAACTCTTCGGCAGTGATTTTTGTTGCCTCAGATTCGCATTTGAACGTTTGGTCGAGCACCCACATTTTTAGAATTCGATTTAGGCGAATGCTAGGTTGTTTCCTTCGGTAATAAGGCGGTAGATATCTTTCCTTACACTTATCCTTTCCAATCTAGTCCTCTGTCTCTAAAAACTTCGGTTTCGGCAGGACCCTGAACCCAAACTTCTCATTTTATTTTGGCGCTTAAATATGGGTTCAAACAGCAAGTCCAGATGTCTGTTTATACATGAGTATGTGCTGGTAAATATTAAGAGGCGAATTGAGATAATTATGTGCAGACAATTCTTACGTTTGTAGAATTCTCGTTAAGATTCAGCTGTAAATCCACTGGTCGATTATATCGTCATATTTTCGCTCTGTTAGTAAATATTGAAGAGGCGAACTGAGATAATGATGTGTTGACATTGTTTATGTTTTTACAAGTCTCGTTAAATTTCAATTGTAAAACCACTAGTCGATTATGTCGCCATAGTTTCGCAGATTGTACTTCGTTTTACCTTCAGGGAGGATATATTGAAACCACATGCGGCAAATAAACAGTAGTGAACTTAGTACCAGTTACTTGGCTCTAGCTCCTTCAGACACCTTGCCTGTTTCACAGCCTCGGATCGGAAGCACATTCAAGTTGGCAACGAAGTGGTCACGTTTGCAATCGAAACAAGACTTTGACTTCCTTACGAAACTAGCCAGAGTGTACAGTTTGCGTAGTTGGCGTCTGTTGACTGTAAACAAGAGTGTCTCATACACGGACCGCTCGTGCTTCCACTAACTAGTCTGTCTAAGGAAACTCAATGGAGGATGCACATCACGAGCGCAAGACGATGTTAGATTTTCTTGGATCCGTGAGAGCATATGAGCCATCACTACTTGGTCGCTGTACAATTCAGAACAGAATAACGATAAGAAAATTTAAAAAAAACTAGAAAGAAGAAACCAAAAGATTTGCGGGGCGACATTCCGTTAATACTGCCGATATCCTTTCGAGAGCCAGCCAAGACAAAGCTCTCCCACCCAGTGTCGAAGCTTTATGAGACAGGCGAAATACTTTTAAGATTTACAAGGAAAATATAATAATTTCAATTCCCAGGAAAGCAAGCGATGACAAGTATGAACATTACCGAACTATCAGTTCAATAAGTCATGGCTGCAAAATACTAACACGATTTAATTATAGAAGAATAGAAAATTTGGTAAAAATCGATCTCGGTGAATATAATTTTGGATGCCGGGAGAAATGCTGAAACACGCGAGGTAATACTGACCTTACGACTTCTCTTAGAAGATAGGTTAACGAAAGGGAAAACTATGTGTATAGCATTTGCAGACTCAAAGAAAGCTTTACGCAGTGTTGACTGGAACACGCTCAAATTTTGAACGTGGCAGATGTCAAATACAGAGAGTGAATTATTTATATTATATATTATATACATATTATATATATTATATTATATTATTTATATTATATTTATACTATTTATAATTTGTACAGAAACCAGAAGGCAGTGAGAAGTGTCGGGGTGCATGAAAGAGAAGTACTGGTTGAGAAGGGAGTGAGACAGGGTTTAACTTACCCCGATGTTACTCAATCTGTACACTAAAAACTTTGACGTTTTCCGATGGAAATTGTAATTCTGTCAGAGACAGCAAAGGGCTGGGAGGAGCAGCTGAATGGGATGCACAGCGTCTTGAAAAGTGGATATAAGGTGAACATTAACAAAAGCAAAATATGTATAATGGAATGTAGCCGAATTAAATCAGGCGGTGATGAGGGAATTAGATTAGGGAGTGAGACACTTGAAGTAGTTGATGGGTTTTGCTATTCTGGCAGTGAATATACTGACGATGGCTGAAGTCCATGATGTTTCAAAGCACTGCACGGAAGAGGTTTTTGAATGTAGTGCACTTGTGGTTGATTTTAGTGGAACTAAACTTCTAATTATTGTTATTTGTAGGTCTCCTGACTGATTTCAGAACAAGCTGGAGAGGGTTCTTGGTACACTTTACAAAAAGTAAAAAAAAGAAAAATAGTTTGAAACTAATTGTGTGAGTGTGCACTGAAGAGGATGTTGGTAGATCTCCTTAATTCATATCATCTGATGCAAACTGTACTCTTTCCAACGAGAGTGCAGGGGAACAGTAGCACAACCTCAGACAACATCTGTGTTCATTCTACATTACTAGAGGGGCATTCTGCTACCAAAAAGGTCAATAGACTTTCAGAGCATGATGCGCAAATTTTAACGCGAAAAGGTTCGTGTGCTCAATCACATGTTAAATATAATCATAAACTACTTAGAAAAGCCAAACCAGTTGCGACAGAGACGTTTTTAAACCTCATTAATAAACAAGAATGGCAGGATGTTTATAGCGCTGATAACCTAGACGATAAATATAATGCTAACAGGCAGCCTGGGTGGCTGACTAGGAGAATGAGAATATCATTTAGAACAAAGTGGAAATTATATCAGAATGTTAGAAGCAGTCACAATCAAGCTGTAGCAGCCCATTACAAACAGTATTGTAAGGTATTTAAACATGTTATTAGGAAGGCAAAGAGTATGTGGTACACAAATAGAATAGTTAATTTTCTGGATAGAATTAAAATCATATGGACAGTCATGAAAGATTTGTCTGGTCAGCTGCACCAGGGTGTTTCAAAAATGACCGGTATATTTGAAACGGCAATAAAAACTAAACGAGCAGCGATAGAAATACACCGTTTGTTGCAATATGCTTGGGACAACAGTACATTTTCAGGCGGACAAACTTTCGAAATTACAGTAGTTACAATTTTCAACAACAGATGGCGCTGCAAGCGATGTGAAAGATATAGAAGACAACGCAGTCTGTGGGTGCGCCATTCTGTACGTCGTCTTTCTGCTGTAAACGTGTGCTCTTCACAACGTGCTAGTGTGCTGTGGACAACATGGTTTATTCTTTAGAACAGAGGATTTTTCTGGTGTTGGAATTCCACCACCTAGAACACAGTGTTGTTGCAACAAGACGAAGTTTTCAACGGAGGTTTAATGTAACCAAAGGACCGAAAAGCGATACAATAAAGGATCTGTCTGAAAAACTTCAACTGACTGGGAATGTAACGGATGAACGTGGTGGAAAGGTAGAGCGACCGCGTACGGTAACCACAGAGGGCAACGCGCAGCTAGTGCAGCAGGTGATCCAACAGCGGCCTCGGGTTTCCGTTCGCCATGTTGCAGCTGCGGTCCAAATGACGCCAACGTCCATGTATCGTCTCATGCGCCAGAGTTTACACAGTCCCATCATCCCTGCATCCTCAAAAAGTAGTGGCCTGAGCCGCCATTTCTTCCAAAGGAATCATTGGCCCATTTTTCAGATCCGAAACGATTACTGCATCACGCTATCTGGACATTCTCCGTTAATTTGTGGCGATACAAACTGGCTTAGACGACACTGTGAACACCTCGTGGTTTATGCAAGATGGTGCCCGGCCACATCGCACGGCCGACGTCTTTAATTTCCTGAATGAATATTTCGATGATCGTGTGATTGCTTTGGGCTATCCGAAACATACAGGAGGCGGTGTGGATTGGCCTCCCTATTCGCCAGACATGAACCCCTGTGACTTCGTTCTGTGGGGACTCTTGAAAGACCAGGTGTACCGCCAGAATCCAGAAACAATTGAACAGCTGAAGCAGTACATCTCATCCGCATGTGAAGCCATTCCGCCAGACACGTTGTCAAAGGTTTCGAGTAATTTCATTCAGAGACTACGCCATATTATTGCTACGCATGGTGGATATGTGGGAAATATCGTACTATAGAGTTTCCCAGACCGCAGCGCCATCTGTTGTTAACAATTGTAACTACTGTATTTTCGAAAGTTTGTCTGCCTGAAAATGTATTGTTGTCCCAAGCATATTGCAACAAACGGTGTATTTCTATCGCTGCTCGTTTAGTTTGTATTGCCGTTTCAAATATACCGGTCATTTTTGAAACACCCTGTATAAGACGAAGACAACGGCTACTTTGGACCAATGGAGCAGGCCTGCGATGCTGAAAAGAAGAGTACAGGCAAGATGGAAGGAGTTGGAAACTTAAATACGAGAGACGCCGCTTCGTGTAGAAGCCCCGCACGAAGAAGAACAAGGCTTGTGCTGAAGGTCGATGTGCGCTTACATTACCGTCGTCGAGACAGAGATCACGCCTGTCAGACTCTAAGAGTTACCTTGTATAGTAGAGTGGCGTGTACATCCTAACTACAGCACATTGTAAGGTGTCAGGCAAATCCAACACCTTCCATGAAAACCCTGACATCATAAGCAAATCTACTAGTATGTCACATAGCTCCGAACAAATCGTGACATTAAATTAACCAAAGTAATACAAGTAACGAGTGAGCAAATGGAATACCACAGACTAACACAAGAATTCCTAAATGCATGTCGTACCTTCCCACCGTGAGGCAGACGCAGTTCCGAGGGGAGAAACGAGAACAGAAGCTGAGAGCAGAACCGTGTTAAGCTAGAAGGCCCTACGATAAGTGAGGGGCTGGACACCCACGCCGCTAGCCTACCTGTACGACTACACAACCCGCACGTTTTAGCGTGAGACTTTTTCGCGTCTCTGTTACGTTGCAAACTTTAAAAACATTGCCCCACCACGAAATGTATAACGTTTCTCATTGGATAGACAGAATTTTTGTAGGCGGAGCTTAAGGTTAACATTGAGACCCTTATTGGTCAGATGAAAACATAGCCAGATAGTTTTTTTAAACTAACTTCGGTAAATTGTAGTAAGGAGAAGTTATAAGAGAGTTAGTTCCGAGACGGCGAGCTGGATGGCTGGTGCGCCGGCCGCTGTCGCCCTGACGCTGCCTAAACACCGACAAGGTAATGAACGCACGCGATGCCGCATTTTTGAGCGCATAAGGCTTCACTCAGAACTGCAGAAGACTCATCTGTTACACCCCCTTTTTGCGTAATACCAGTGTCGATCGTTAATTAAAACTCATGGTGTTCACATTTGCCACTTCAAGTAAAGATCTGAAAGGCCATGATTTTTCTGTTTTATAGTTATTGAGAAGCCACATCAGCCACTGTAATTTACGACAGGTTAGATAAGTAATTAAA
Source organism: Schistocerca gregaria (assembly GCF_023897955.1). Taxonomy (NCBI): domain Eukaryota; kingdom Metazoa; phylum Arthropoda; class Insecta; order Orthoptera; family Acrididae; genus Schistocerca; species Schistocerca gregaria. The sequence goes on along the minus strand of NC_064920.1, from coordinate 1,082,174,149 downwards.
GATAATTGAGGGTCACTGTAGACCAGTTTTCTCTTTTGTGAAACTTAATTTAAACCTAGATTATAGATGTGATTTGGCATAGGTCATCCTTCGATCGATTGTAGAATTTGGAAACCCATTCAGGGAATATTCGTTCACATTTTTGTTGAACGCAGTTGGTTTTTACCATCCTGTATTGAAACATTTCCTTTTATCAATATTGCAATTTATAAACGATGTTTTGTGAGTAGAATAAAATTATCAATGGTAAACGTAACTGCTTTTTCTTCGTTATTTTACCAGCTAACTAAAAATAGGAAAGCCACTGTACAAGTTTTATACAACCTTTCGCTCGCTCTATTTTACCCCTGCTACTTTCAGAATTTCAAAGGTATATAACAATCGACATTGTCAAAAGCTTTCTCCAAATCTGCAGAAGCTGTAAACGTAAGTTTGCTCTCTTTAACCCGTCGGCTAAGATAAGTCGTAGAATTAGTATCGCTTCGTGTGTTGCTACATTTCTCCAGAATCCAAAGTGATCTTCCCTGAGGTCCGCTTCTGCCTGTTTTTCCATTCTTACGTAAATAACGTACGATGGATGGCCAGAAAGTAATGCACTACATATTTTTCTCAGCTGAAAAGAATGCTACGAATGCGAAACGTTACGTATGTATTATTTGAAATCTTCTAGATTAGATTAGATAAGATTAATATTAGTTCCATGGATCATGAATACTATATTTCGTAATGATGTGGAACGACTCAAATTTTCCGATACATGACATAATTAAGTTAATTTTCTAAATAATTAAGTTAATATAACAACTTTTTTATTTTTTTAATATTTTTTGTTTTTCCTTTTTTTCTTAATTTATATCTAAAACTTCCTCTATGGAGCAGAAGGAGTTGTCTAAATAATTAAGTTAATATAACAACTTTTTATTTTTTTAATATTTTTTGTTTTTCCTTTTTTTCTTAATTTGTATCTAAAACTTCCTCTATGGAGCAGAAGGAGTTGTCATTCAGAAATTCTTTTAATTTCTTCTTAAATACTTGTTGGTTATCAGTCAGACTTTTGATAAGTGACCAAAGACTTTAGTGGCAGTATAATTCATCCCTTTCTGTGCCAAAGTTAGATGTAATCTTGAGTAGTGAAGACCATCCTTTCTCCTAGAATTTTGGTTATCCACACTGATATTACTTTTGAATTGGGTTTGGTTGTTAATAACAAATTTCATAAGAGAGTATATATACTGAGAAGCTACAGTGAATATCCCTAGATCCTTAAATAAATGTCTGCAGTATGATCTTTTGTGCAATAAGTACTTTATTCCTCAGTGATGACTTACCCCAAAATATGATGCCATATGCAAGCAATGAGTGAAAATAGGCGTAGTAAGCTAATTTACTAAGATGTTTATCACCAAAATTTGCAATGACCCTTATTGCATATGTAGCTGAATTCAAACGTTTCAGCAGATCATCAATGTGTTTCTCTTAATTTAATCTCTCATCAATGGACACACCTAAAAATTTTGAATATTCTACCTTAGCTATATGCTTCTGATTAAGGTCTATTTTTATTAATGGCGTCATACCATTAAGTGTATGGAACTGTATGTACTGTGTGTTATCAAAATTCATTGAGAGTCTGTTTACAAGGAACCATTTAGTAATTTTCTGAAAGACATTATTGACAATTTCATCAGTTAATTCTTGTTTGTCAGGTGTGGTTACTGTATTTGTATCATCAGCAAAGAGAACTAACTTTGCCTCTTCATGAATATAGAATGGCAAGTCATTAATATATATTAAGAACAACAAAAGACCCAAGACCGACCCTTGTGGAACCCCGTTCTTGATAGTTCCCCGGTTTGAGGAAGGTGCTGATCTTTGCATATTATGAGAGCGCGCGAAGTTTCCGTCACTTCCGACAGATAGCGTAGCTGCAGGACAGTTTCAAATTAAATTGACGTCTGTAGGCGATGTACGTTACTAGCAACGTGCCGTCATTGAATTTCTGAGTGCAGAAAAAGAAACTGTGGGGTATATTCACAAATGCTTGTGCGAGGTCTGCAGAGCATCTGCTGTCGACAAAAGTACAGTTAGTCGCTGGGCACGGAAGGTGAGGTCATCAGAAGGCCGTTCGGCGGAGCTTCAAGATTTGCAGCGGTCGGGGAGACCACCCACGGCTGTCAAACCTGACATGTTGCATGGTGTCATTTGCGAGGACAAACGCATTACGACTCGGCAGTTGGCGCTGCGTCTGTCAATTAGCAAAGGGAGTTCACACAGTGAAGCATTGGCTCCGCCACCAGGACAGGGGCTGGTACCGACAGGACATGACATTCAAAACGCACCTTCCTTAAGATCCTGTTGTCACTGCAAACGGAGTTGCCAGTCGAGATAATTTAAAAATCTCATTAGTTGGTAATTTTGTTGGAGCCGTTGGTTACTTGCCGCCTTGTTACCTCGCCCTCTTTTCAGAAGCTTAGAAACTTAAAAACGGAGGTCAGTATACCATTTGGTTTTCAGATATACCGCCGCAGGAACACGGATTTTCGCATCATGATTTGAACTAGACTACGTTGCTCTAGAAGCGTCCGTAACTTGAGATGTAGCGACTAGTGGGACACTGGTACATTTCCACGCTCAAATCGCTCCGCTAATAGAGGGAATTCTCCGCGTCTGCAGACTGCTTTCGGCTGCAGCTGCGCCGACACGGGCATGAACAGAAGCAATCATCTGCCGTTATTAGCGAAGAGGCAACCGACTATTCCCGCGCCCTGTTGAGTCACCCAGTAGCAGCAGGAAGTTTGCCCGCAGGTCGGACCCACAGCAACGGGCGCAGGGCCCCTTTAGAGTTCTGGGGTAGTCCGGCTGCTTGTTTATTCTCGTAGGTATACATGGTCAATTGGAGTTTGGTCTGGGTACCTTCTCGCAGCCACCTCTGCACCTCAACATCACAAAGACAGGTCGTACGACTTTTGCCATGTGTGTTGTCCCGTTGGAAAAATAGAACAATTACACGGCGGGAGGAGAGGTAACATAAGGACGCAAGCTGTCCGTGACCTACCGTTGCGCCGTCACTGAGTTGCTTCAGTCACTGCAAGCCGAGAGGTTAAGTCACACCCAACAGCTCTTAACACTACGATGCCAGGGGTGCAACACTGCCGTTCCTCTCCACGACAATGCAAACACGCGGGACGTCTCCCCATGAGGCCCACATACCTACATCTTCGGCTACATGGATACTCCTGCAAATCACATTTAAGTGCTTGGCAGAGGGTTGATCGAACCACCTCCACAATTCTCTGTTATTCCAATCTATACGCGCGGAAAGCACCAAAACCTATATACATTACTGGTTATTAAAATTGCTACACCACGAAGATGACGACAGGAAGAAGATGCTGTGATATGCAAATGATAAGCTTTTCAGAGCATTCACACAAGGTTGGCAGCGGTGGCAACACCTACTACGTGCTGACATGAGAAAAGTTTCCAATCGATTTCTCACAGACAAACAGCAGTTCACCGGCGTTGCCTGTTGAAACGTTGTTGTGATGCCTCGTGTAAGGAGGAGAAATGCGTACCATCACGTTTCCGACTTTGATAAAGGTCGCATTGTACCCTGTCGCGATTGCGGTTTATCCTATCACGACATTGTTTCTCGCGTTGGTCGAGATCCAATGACTGTTAGCACAATATGGAATCGGTAGGTTCAGGATGGTAATACGGAACGCCGTGCTGGATCCCAGCGGCCTCGTATCACTAGCAGTCGAGATGACAGGCATCTTATCCGCATGGCTGTAACGGATCGTGCAGCCACGTCTCGATCCCTGAGTGAACGGATGGGGACGTTTGCAATACAACAACCATCTGCACGAACAGTTCGACGACGTTTGCAGCAGCATGGACTATCAGCTCGGAGACCATGGTTGCGATTACCCTAGACGCTGCATCACAGACAGGAGCGCCTGCGACAGTGTACTCAACGACGAACCAGGGTGTACGAAAGGCAAAACGTCATTTTTTCGCATGAAATCAAGTTCTGTTTGCATCATCATGATGGTCGCATCCATGTTTGGCGACATTGCGGTGAACGCACATTGGAAGCGTGTATTCGTCATCGCCGTACTGGCGTATCACCCTGCATGATGGTATGGGGTGCCACTGGTTACACCTCTCGGTCACCTCTTGTTCGCATTGACGGCATTCTGAACAGTGGACGTTACATTTCAGATGTGTTACGACCCATGGCTCTACTCTTCATTCGATCCATGCGAAACCCTACATTTCAGCAGGATAATGCACGACCGAATGTTGCACGTCCTGTAAGGGCCTTTCTGGATACAGAAAATGTTCGACTGCTGACCTGGCCAGCACATTCTCCACATCTCTCACCAACTGAAAACGTCTGGTCAGTTGTGGCCGAGCAAGTGGCTCGTCACAATACGCCATTCACTACTCTTGATGAAGTGTGGCATCGTGTTGAAGCTGCATGGGCAGCTGTACCTGTACACGCCATCCAAGCTCTGTTTGACTCAATGCCCTGGCGTATCAAGGCCGTAACTACAACCAGAGGTGGTTGTTCTGGGTACTGATTTCTCAGGACCTATGCACCCAAATTGCGTGAAAATGTAATCACATGTCAGTTCTAGTATAATATATTTATCCAATGAATACCGGTTTATCATCTGCATTTCTTCTCGGTGTAGCATTTTTAATGGCCAGTAGTGTATTTCCGTACGAGCTCTGATTTCCCTTATTTTATCGTGGTGATCGTTCCTCCTTATGTAGGTCGGTATCAACAAAATATTTTCGCATTCGGAGGAAAAAGTTGGTGACTGGAATTTAGTGAGAAGATTTTCTTTTAATGATGTCCAACCCAAATCCCGTATCATTCCTCTCCCCTATTTCGCGGTAACACAAAACGTGCTGCCCCTCTTTGAACTGTCTGGATGCACCCCGTCAGTCCTACCGGGTAAGGATCCCACATCGTGAAGCAGATTCTAAAAGAGGACGGAAAGGCATAGTGTAGGCTGTTTCCTTAGTAGATCTGTTACATTTTCTAACTGTCCTTCCAATAAAACGCAGTCTTTGGTTATCCTTCCCCACAACATCTAGGTGTTCCTTCCAGTTTAAGTTGTTCGAAATTGCAATTCCTAGGTATTTAATTGAATTTACAGCCTATAGATTTGACTGAGTTATCGTGTAAACGCAGTTTAACGGATTCCGTCTAGAACTCATGTGGATGACCTCACACTCTTCGTTATTTAGTGTCAATTGGCAATTTTCTCACCATACATATACCTTTTCTAAATCATTTTACAATTTGTTTTGATATTCTGATGACTTTATTAGTTGATAAACGACTGGAAACAACCTAAGACGGCTGTTCAGATTGTCTCCCAAATCGTTTATAGAGATAAGGAACAGTAAATGGCGTATAACACTATCTCGGAGAACGCCAGAAATCACTTCAGTTTTACTTGATGACTTTCCCTCAATTACTACGAACTGCGACCTCTCTGGAAGGAGATCACGAATCTAGTCACGTAACTGACACGATATTCCACAAGCACGCAATTTCACTAGAAGCCGCTTGTGCGGTATAGTGTCAAAGCCTTCCGCATATCCAGAAATACGGTATGAATAGCACTCAACACTTCGTGCGAGTAAAGAGCTAGTTGTGTTTCACAAGAACGATGTTTTCTAAATCCGTGTTGACTGTGTCTCAATAGACAGTTTTCTTCGAGGTGTTCGAACACAATATATGTTCCCAAATCCTGCTGCATATCGACGTTAATGATATGGGCCTGTAATTTAGTGGATTACTCCTACTGAATTTCTTGAATATTGGTCTGACCAGTGCAACTTTTCAGTCTTTGGGTACGGATCTTTAGTCGAGCGAACGGTTGTATATGATTGCAAGTATCGAGCTATTGCATCAGCATACTCTGAAAACAACCTAATTGATATACAGACTGGACTAGAAGAATTGCTTTTATTAAGTGATTCAAGTTACTTCACTACTCCGGGAATATCTACTTCTACGTTATTCATGTTCTTGATTAGAATTCTGGAATATTTTCTTCGTCTTCTTTTGTGAAGGCATTTCGGAAGGCTGTGTTTAGTAACCATGCTATGGTTAGCACTGTGGTAGCACTGTCTTGGTTAGTATCCCCATTGCAATCGCGCAAAGAAGGCATTGATTGTGTCTTGCCGCTAACGTACTACACATAGGACCTGAATTTCTCTGGATTTTCTGCCAGGTTTCGAGACAAAGTTTCGCTATGCAAACTATTACAAGCATCCCGCATTGAAGTTCGTGCTACATTTCAAGCTTCTGTAAGAGATCGCCATTGCTGGGGATTTTGCGTCAGTTTAAATTTGGCATGCTTGTTTCGTCGTTTCTGCAACTGTGACCTGACTCGAGTTGTGTAACAAGCAGATCAGCTCCGTCGTTTGTTAATTTATTTGGTACATATCTCTCAAATGCTGCCGATACTATTTCTTTCAATTCAAGCCACAACTGGTCAACACTTGTATTGTTAACTAAGAAGGTGTGGAGATCGTCTCGCAGGAAAGCGCCAAGTGAATTTTTATCTGCTTTTTTGTGTAGGTATATTTTTCGTTTATTTTTGAAGAATTTAATGGTTACAATATTCAGTCTCACTACGACAACCCTGTGTTCACTAATCCCTGTATAGATTTTTATGCTCGTTACTAACTCACGATTATTTGTTGCAAAGAGATCAAGGGTGTTTTCAGAACCGTTTGCTATTCGCGTTGGCTCATGAAATAACTGCTCAAAATAATTTTCAGAGAATGCGTTTAGCACAATTTGTGATGATGTTTGATGCGTAAATCCGGATTTAAATATATTTTCGCCAACATATCGAGAGTAAATTGAAGTCACCACCAACTATAATCGTAGGAGACTGGTACGTGTTTGAAACCAAAGTCAAGTTTTCTTTGAACACGCCGGCGAATATCATCCGACCATTGTAGAACTGCGATTCGTCGCTCAGCACAATGCGACGCCATTTACCAGCAGTACATGCATCCCCGTCACAATATCATTCTCGCATTCGGGAGGACGACGGTTCAATCCCATTCCGGCCATACTGATTCAGGTTTTCCGTAATTTTCCTAAATCGCTCCAGGCAAATGCCGGGATGGTTGCTTTGAAAGGGCATGGCCGACTTCCTACCCCTTCCTTCCTTCCTTCCTTCCTTCCTTCCTTAATTCGATGGGACCGATGACCACGCTGTTTGGTCCACTCCCCCCTTCAAATCAACCACCAATCACGGCACCATTCTTAACGCAGCCGTTTGTGTTGCGGTGTTAACGGGAGTAACTCCACTGTCTGCTGCTGCTCGTCTGCTAGCAGTCGTGATGGATGTCACAGAACTTTGCTCGAAGTCCATTACATGTTCTCGGTTGGCATTGGGAGATGTGAAGAGCTTACTAAGTGTTTGGTCCACAATATGGTGATGGTGCAAGATATTCGAAATTCTGAGAAAAATATGAATACGCTAGAGTGAGAGGCGGGTAATATATACACTATTTTCAAACAACTTAGGGAATTCAGTACACCGCAACTTTTCTTCAAATGTATCCAGACACCTGGCTGAAAATGACTTACAAGTTCGTGGCGCCCTCCATCGGTAATGCTGGAATTCAATATGGTGTTGGCCCACCGTTAGCCTTGATGACAGCTTCCACTCTCGCAGGTACACGTTCAATTAGGTGCTAAAAGGTTTCTTGGGGAATGGCAGACCGTTCTGCACGGTGCTGCACTCAGGAGAGGTATCGATGTCGGTCGGTGAGGCCTGGCACAAAGTCGGTGTCCCAAAACATCCCAAAAGTGTTCTACAGGCTTCAGGTCAGGACTCTGTGCAGGCCAGTTCATTACAGGGATGTTATTGTAGTGTAACCACACCGCCACAGGCTCTACATTATGAACAGGTGCTCGATCGCGTTGAAAGATGCAATCGCCATCCCCGAATTGCTCTTTAACAATGGGAAGGAAAAAGGCGCTTAAAACATCAGTGTAGGCTTGTGCTGTGATAGTGCCACGCAAAGCCCCCTCCATGAAAAACACGACCACACCATAAAGCCACCGCCTCCAAATTTTACTGTTGGCACTACACACTCTAGCAGATAACGTTCACCGGGCATTCGGCGTACCCTGCCATCGGATCGACACGTTGTGTACCGAGATTCGTCACTGCACACAACGTTCTTCCACAGTTCAATCGTCCAATATTCAATGTTGATTGGTCTGGGGAAGGAGACCAGACAGCGAGGTCATCGGTCTCATCGGATTAGGGAAGGACGGGGAAGGAAGACGGCCGTGCCCTTTGAAAGGAACCATCCCGGCATTTGCGTGGAGCGATTTAGGGAAATGACGGAAAACCTAAATCAGGATGGCCGGACGTGGGATTGAACCGTCGTCCTGCCGAATGCGAGTCCAGTGTCTAACCACTGCGCCACCTCGCTCGGTTCCAATATTCACGCTTCTTATACCAAGCGAGGCGTCGTTTAGCATTTAGCGGTGTGATGTGTGCCTTATGAGAAGCCGCTCGACCATGAAATCCGTTTTCTCACCTGCCGCCAGTCATAGTACTTGCACTGGGTCGTGATGCAGTTTGGAATTCCTGTGTGAAGATCTGGATAGATGTCTGCCTATTACACAGTATGACCTTCTTCAACAGTCTCTACCAGTCAACACACGAAGCCGGCCTGTCCACTTTTGTGCTGTACGTGTCCCTTCACGTTTCCACTCCACTGTCGGAAACAGTGGACCTAGGGATTTTAGGAGTGTGGAAATCTCGCTTGCAGACGTATGACACAAGTGACACCCTGTCAGCTGACCACGTTCGAAGTCCGTGAGTTGCGCGGAGGGCCCCGTTCTCCTCTCTCACTATGTCTAATGACTACTGAGGCCGCTGATATTGACTACCTGGCAGTAGGTGGCAGCACGATGCACCCAATATGAAAAACGAATGTTTTTGGAGGTGTCCAGATAGTTTTGATCACGTAGTGTACAGTATGGACAAGAGCCAACAGGGAATAATACGAGTGAACGTCCAGGACCGAAGTGTTCGGATTAAAAGGATGCAGGAGAGGGACTAGTCGTTCCCCCATAATGTTCATCTCTTCACCGAAGAAGCAATGACGGAAATAAAAGAAACGTTCAAAAGTGGAATTAAAATTCACGGTGAAAGGATGTCAGTGATACGATTCGCTGATAACATCGCTATCCTCAGTGAAAGTGAAGAAGTATTACATGATCTGCTTAATGGAATGAACAGTCTAATGAGTACAGAATACGGATTGAGAGAAGTTCGAAGAAAGACGAAAGTAATAAGAAGCAGCAGAAATGAGAAGAGCTAGAAGCTTAACATCAGTATTGATGGTCACGAAGGAGATAACGTTACGGAAATCTGCTACCTAAGCAGCAAAATAACCAATGAGAGACTGAGCAAGAAGGACATCAAAAGCAGACTAGCACTGGCAAAAAGGGGGCGTTCATGGCCACGAGAAGTCTACTTATATCAAATATCGGCCTTAATTTGAGGAAGAAATTTATGATAATGTACGTTTGGAGGGGGGTTGTTTTAGGGAAGGAGACCAGACAGCAAGGTCATCGGTCTCATCGGATTAGGGAAGGACTTCCATGGTACTAGAGGGAGCTGTAGAGGGCAAAAACTGTAGAGGAAAACAGAGATTGGAATACGTCAAGCAAATAATTGAGGACGTAGGTGTTGCAAGAGCTACTCTGAGATGAAGAGGATAGCACAGGAAAGGAATTCTTGGCGGGCCGCATCAAACCAGTCAGTAGACTGATGACAAAAAAAAGGGGGAAAGGAAGTCGGCCGTGCCCTTTCAAAGGAACCATCCCGGCATTTGCCTGAAGCGATTTAGGGAAATCTCGGAAAACCTAAATCAGGATGGCCGGACGCGGGATTGAACCGTCGTCCTCCCGAATGTACGTTTGGAGCTCATCATTGTATAATAGTGAATCATGGACTGTGGGTAAACCAGAACAGAAGAGAATCGAAGCATTTGAGACGTGGTGCTTCAGACGAATGTTGAAAATTAGGTGGAGTGATAAGGTAAGGAATGAGGAGGTTCTGCGCAGAATCGGAGAGGAAAGGAATATGTAAAAAACATTGACAAGGAGAAGGGACAGGATCGTAGGACACCTGTTAAGACATCAGGGAATGACTCCCATGGTACTAGAGAGAGCCGTAGAGGGCAAGGACTGTAGATCGGAATAAAGCCAGCAAATAATTGAGGACGTAGGTCGCAAGTGCTACTCTGACATGAAGAGGTTGGCAGAGAAGAGGAATTTGTGGCGGGCCAGATCGAACCAATCACGAAACTGATGACACAAAAAAAGGAAAGGGAAAAAAGCTGTGATCCTCCTTTGCAGTCGTAGGACGTGGTCTACGGAAACCTTGACAACCACTAATCCTGCCCTCACGTTCCCGTGCAGTTTATCCTCGGACCACTGTCACATCCGAATGCTCCACAAGTCTGAATACTGGACGATTCGACCAGCCGGCCAAATGGAGACCCACAAACTCTGTCAGGTGCTGATAACATTGTCTCAGACGAGTATACGGCATCTCAGTTTCCTTCGCAATGATCACACGCCATCTGACGCTCTTGACGTCACTTATATAAACATCTAGAGGCCTCATAACAACACTAAGCACGAACAACACTAATCCACGCTATGACCATTTCACCTGTCGCAGAGAACAGCATCTCCAACCATGTACATACCCGCCGATGGCGTATATGTTTGCCGTGTTACATTGACATTCGACCACCTCTTTTGGGTGCTTCACTTTCCTTGTGAGGCACTGTACGTGATAAACAGTAAAGCATACAATTCATGGGGAGTCAGCGGCTAATAGAACTGCAAAGTGACGGGGTGTTTATATATTTTCATGTAATTGTGAAACGATGGAATTTATGTTGAAATTTTTAATAACGTCAGTACTATGATAGAACTATACACTGTTACAGACTGAGTGTTTTTAAATTCTCTTACTTAATGTGAATCCAGAATAGTATATGATGTAACACTACAGATGCTACTAACAAATCTAAGACCAGCAATATTTTACTGAGTACAGACTGTACAGGGTGAAGAAAAATTCACGCACTCGGACTTCGCAACGCCGTTCCTCACATACTGGCAGTACAAAAATGTCTGTCACAAACTTTCGCTCTGCGCATTCTTCGGGCAATAAATGTACGTTGAAGATAGAAAATGTGGCAACACTGTAATCACGTGTAGGGTAACTACCTCTGTTTACGATAGCCACGCGGAGTGGCCCCGCGGTTAGAGGCGCCATGTTACGGGATGCGCGGCCCCTCCCGCCGGAGGTTCGAGTCCTCCCTCGGGGACGTGTGTGTGTGTGTGTGTGTGTGTGTGTGTGTGTGTGTGTGTGTTGTTCTTAGAGTAAGTTAGTTTAAGCAGTGCGTAAGTCTAGGGACCGATGACTTCAGCAGCTTGGTCCCTTAGGAATTCACACACCGAGCAGTCTAAGGCGCTGCAGTCATGGACTGTGCAGCTGGTCTAGGCGGAGGTTCGAGTCCTCCCTCGGGCATGGGTGTGTGTGTTTGTCCTTAGGATAATTTAGGTTAGGTAATGTGTAAGCTTAGGACTGATAACCTTAGCAGTTAAGTCCCATAAGATTTCACACAGATTTGAGCATTTGTTTACGATACACTAGTGCTTCCGTGCACTTAAGTGGAGTCAACAGCGTTTTGGGTTAGCATGCAGGAGGTCAAGAGTTCGATTCTGCGTCGAGGCCGATTTCCCCCCCCCCCCCCCTTAAAAAGTAGTCTCCGTGGCTCGGTATCTGGCGTCTTAATCCTAATACAGCGATTACAATGAGTCTTCTAAAAAACTTGCAGTTATGCTCTACAAGCACAGAAATGGAAATATAATCGTTTTTATTGGTCACGTTTCAAAGAACCCTCTTGCGCGTCGTGAACGCGAAATTTCCACACCATTGCATCTACTAGATTTCACACCTGTTTTCTGTGTACTCTCCCCCCACGGTCCCATCAATTAATACCAGCTATTATTCTTGCCAGGTTCAGGCCCATTACATTTAATTAGTGCCTTATGTCACCAGTAGCAGTAGCAACGTGAATTGCAAACAGTTTCGATGAGACCATTAGGAGAGGGTACACACAAAACAGATTAGAAATGTAGTAGATGGAGTGGCTCGAAACAATTCGCGTCTACGACATGCAAAAGGATTCTTTAAAAGCTGAACAATGAAAACGGTTGTACTTCCATTTCTGTGTTCATAGTACGTAACCGCAAACGTTTTGTAGAAGACCCACTTTAAACGTCGTATGACGATTAAGGAGCCAGATACCGTACCACGCAGATTACGTTTAGCACATGAATATAAATAAATGTCGTCCCAGAACCGAACTCTCGACCTCCTGCTTGCTACCCCAAAACGCTAGCCTCTGCACCTACTCATAGCACTACTGCTGTATAGTGACAGAGGTACCTACCGTACACGAGATTACAGTGTTGCCAGATTGCCAATCGCTAACGTCCGTTTACAGCCCGAAATATGCGCAGGACGAAATTTTGCGAGAGACGTATTTGTAGTGCCACCACGTGAGGAATCGTGCTGCGACGGCCGAATATGCGATTTTTCTTCACCCTGTATACGAGGTGCACCAATCATTATAATAAAAGAAAACTAAGAATCTCACTCTATAAAGAAGCATCACTGAAGAAATTTCGTTGATAGCGTCTCGAATCTGCTATAATGTGTCTATAGGTCCGATACAGGAAGATGCGAAGTTAACAGCCGACCGTGAAATCGTTTAGTCGGGAGACAGACTGGGGCACTGCTATCCTCTGCTATTCTCTGTAATAGTGAAGCCGTGACCTGGAAAACAGCCGCCATGATTGTTTAATGAGCCGACGGCTGACTTGGCCTCTCGTTAAAGGCACTCCACTTAAAAGGGAAGCCAACAGAAAGGAGTCGTCTTTCAACCTCATTTACAGCAAGTGGAATCATTCTCGTTTCCAAGAAGGAAGCGACAGCAAATATCACCAATCGTCAAAACTACAAAGAATGCCTGCTCATTAACAGAGCCATCGCTAAGGTCTTGATGCTTGTCAAACGTAGGCCGAGATTAAAGCAGATTTTTTTAATCATTATTTTAGGAATCAACTTTTTGTCGGAAATTTTATTTTGAAATTGGGAATTGGATATATTTGGCAAAGAGCGGAAAGAAAAGTCTATTGCATCCTACTTCAAGTATGTTAATTAGTATGCTTAATTAGCTTCAGGGTGTACATAAGAAACAAATTTATGTTAAAAAAGTAGCATTGTAAGTAGGCCGTTTAGGTTTTTATATTGGTAACGCCACGTAGCGCTCTGTATGAAAATCACTGAATTTGCTATGTGCAGTCTGTGGCTAGTTTGCATTGTTGTCTGCCATTGTAGTCTTGGGCAGCTGGATGTTAACAGCGCGTAGCGTTGCGCAGTTGGAGGCAGTGTTGCCAATTTAGCGACTTTGTCGCTAGAAATGGCGACTTTTGCCTTCGTCTTAGCGTCAAAAAAAACTTTTTAGCTACAAAAATTATTTAGCGACTTATCTGGCGACTTTTGGAGCACTGACGACTTTTGTAGTACAAATTAAAACTATTTTGGGCCAGTATTTTCCATAACAAAACTAAGATTTTAACTATGGAATGGGTACTACACTGACTTTCTTCTAGATTTACTAAGTTAAATTAAGTTCTTAGCAGATCATGTAGCGTTCATTGTTCAGAATTTAGTAAACCTGAATGTGGGAATCGCCTACAGAGTAATGAAACCTTGATTATAGAACAATTCATTATTCATTACCGACTAGCCTGTTATCGTCGATAGCATATCGATCTATAATTCTTCAACTTTTGAACTCCCTTTATCGAATTGACAAAACACATACGTAATATTAAGTATAATAAAATACATTTCTGTCCAGCAACCTCTAATTTTTTGAAATGTTAACTGGCAGTCAAATTATTACCACATGCACAGTGGTAACGCAAGAACAATTTGGTGGGGGTATCTCAGACCTTATTACGTTTTAAACAATGAACAATAGGACTGATATCGAGTTACCAAGTGATTAGACTGTTTCATGACCTCTAGTTCGCCTGAGTTTTAATGTATTTTCAGTGATTATAAATTGATGAAACTTATGTTGTGGTGGCTTACATAATGGATTTACTGCAGAAGAAGAAGCAGTACGCTCAAAAATATCGGGATGCGTGGGGAAGCAGAACCTGAGTTCAATGGGTGGCTGAAACCAGTCATTGGAGACTCATCCAAGGCAAGATGTCAAGTACGTGCAACAGAGTTTTATGCTAAATTGTGTGATACTAGAAAGCATTCGAAAACTATTAAGCATAAACAAAAAATTGATTTTAAAAAACACAAACGACCTTACCTGTGAAAATTGTTCCGAAAACTACAGTTAGAATAGCAAGCAGAGCGGAAGGCTCCCTTTCTTTATTTATTGCTGAACATTGTCCTATTTTAGCTGTAGATCATTTAGGAATACTGTGCAAGAAGGTGTTTTCCGGTGATGAGGGCGCTAAAAACATGCAATTACATGGTACAAAGTGCACTAACATTATAACTGAAGTTTTGGCTCCATATTTTACACAATAATTGGTTGAAGATATAGGTAACCAAAAATACAGTGTACTAATAGATGAATCCACAGATGCATCAATATCAAAAATGCTAGGTATCGTTATACGGTATTATAGTGTAAACAATCAAACCATTAGTTCAGCATTTCTCAAACTCGCTGTAGTAGAAACTTCAGATGCAAGAAATCTGGCTTCTGTTCTTGTAAATTTCCTTGAAAGATATCAAACTTCCAATATGGTAGGAATTTGCACAGATAATGCTTCTGCAATGGTTGGAATAAACAATGGGCTTTTCGAAGAACTCAAGAGAGAATATGGTTTGAAGCATTTGGTACTGATCCGTTGCATTTGTCACTCTCTTCTGCTTGCAGTTTCGCACGCCCCAGTGAATACCATACCTAGAAATGTAGAGTTTCTTGAACGGGAAACCTCCATTTCACCCAAAAGACAAGAGGAATATAAAAATTGTTTATGAGAAAATAAATTGTGGAAAACAGCCACTAACACAACACGTTGGCTTTCAATTGAACCAGCAATACGAAGGATTCTGGAGCAGTGGGAAGAACTAAAGCTACATTTTTCACTTGCCATGGTTCAAGACAATTGTTACACTGCCGATCTTTTGTACAAGATGTATTGAGACGACTAAAATCATCTTTACATATTTTACCTTAAACATGCTTTAAAAGACGTACAAATAGCAATAAAAGCTTTTGAAGGAGAAGACTATGACCCCACTAAATTACTAGAAACACTTGTATTTCTCATGCAGTCACTCGGACAAAACATAGTTTTTCTTATTTGTTGACAACACCAGTTCCAAGCGAATGTATGTACGCAAATCCGAACCTTGGCTTTATGTCTGAACAGAAATTGTCTGAGTCAAGTTTGTCTGAAGAAAATAAAGTTTATTTGAAGAAGAGATGCATTCAGTTTAGTCTGAAACTCATAAAAGAAATTCAACAAAAACTGCCAAGTAACGTTACGATCCTGAAAAAAAAGTCAATGTTAAAGAAACACTAAAAGTGAATAAAAATAATGCTGTAGCAGATGTAGCCAAAGAATTGGGTTTTAGTGGCGATTTCATAGACGGTATGCTGCAAGAATGGCATAATATCAACTTCATTACGTGGAATAACATTACTAACACTGTTCGATGTTGGAGTGAGGTTTTGCAGTATAAAAATGCCACAGGGGAGAATCCTTTTTCTTTGATTTCACAGCTAGCAATGGCTGTTCTATGCCTACCGCATTCAAATGCAGAAGTGGAAAGAATATTCAGTTCTACGAACATTATAAAAACTAAAGAACGTAACAGATTATCGTTGAAGACAATTAATGCTTTGATCATATTGAGATAGCAGCTGAAGAAACAAAATAAAGATTGTGCATCTTTTGACATACCGTCAGACGTATTGGAGCTTATTGGAGCTTATTGGAACGAAGAAAAGTTACTCTTTTGCGACAAAACCAGTCGAACTGCAATATCATCTTCTGAGTGACGTTCAACCTTCTACATCAACTACAGTTCCGTCAGAGCTTGAAACAGACGAGTTATTCGACATTCTGAGTGACGACGATGAATAGCTCACATACCGGTATGTATATATTTTGTAACCTAATTTGAGTTCTTGGTTTCTTTTATTACAAATATAGTTGTATATTTGTAGTATATATGAATACTGTGATTAAAACAACAATTTGTGTGTTGCATCAATTATGAAAACATGTTTAATTAAACGTTAGCGTATTTTATATGTATGTTGTTGCAAGGTATGCGTCATTTAATTAAGACAATATAGCAATTACGTCGGAGACAATTTTGATTAATATTTCATTACCCCCCCTCCACCCCACCCCCCTCACACACACACACACACACACACACAATGGCTTATTGCACAACTCACAGCACGAAATTTTCAGTACACCAGTAGCAAAATCAGTTTTAGCGGCTTTCTAGCGACTTTTGATATTGAATCTAGCGACTCAGGTTTTTTTATAGTTGGCAACACTGTTGGAGGTGAGCCGGCAGCAGTGGTGGATGTGGGGAGTGAGATGGCGGAGCTTTGATAGCGGATGATCTGGACAGAGACACTAAATTTGTAAGACTGGATATCATGAACTGATACATGTATTATGACTTTTGAATACTATTAAGGTAAATACATTGTTTGTTCTCTATCAAAATCTTTCATTTGCTGACTATACCTATCAGTAGTTAGTGCCTTCAGTAGTATGAATCTTTTATTTAGCTGGCAGTAGTGGCGCTCGCTGTATTGCAGTAGCTTGAGTAACAAAGATTTTTGTGAGGTAAGTGACTTGTGGAAGGTATGGATTAATGTTAGTCAGGGCCATTCCTTTGTAGGGATTATTGAAAGTCAGATTGCGTTGCGCTAAAACATATTGTGTGTCAGAATAAGCACAGTCATGTATCATTTTTCTAAGGGGACGTTTCAGCGTTACCAAAATTTATGTCCTACGCTTCCCGAGTCTACAGCAGAACCGCAGTCAGCGCGGCTGTTTCTTTTAATAACAGCTTTCATTTGCTTCGTGGTTCCCGCTTAGCGCTATCTAGGAGCAACTAAGCACGTGACGGTAAAGTTACTATCGTCTTGTCCAGTCAGTAAAGATCAGCATGGCTGGACATAAAAGTACCTGAGACAGAAATATACATGAAGGCCCTCTGTCCATATAATACTCAACCTGTTGAGTATTCATGAGCTATATCACTGCAGAGCAATTGTGAAAAGGTAACATACACACTCCGGCCGCGGTCGTCTCGCGGTTCTAGGCGCGCAGTCCGGAACCGTGCGACTGCTACGGTCGCAGGTTCGAATCCTGCCTCGGGCATGGATGTGTGTGATGTCCTTAGGTTAGTTAGGTTTAAGTAGTTCTAAGTTCTAGGGGACTAATGACCAAAGCGGTTGAGTCCCATAGTGCTCAGAGCCATTTGAACCATTTTTTTTTTTTTTTTGAACACACACACACATTGTAAACAGTAACGCCATCACAAACCAAAGACGAACGACGTCAGAAATTAATAACCAACGGGTGAGGTAAAATTAACTGTTCCTCTGTTTTGTGACAAGAGAGAGAGAGAGAGAGAGAGAGAGAGAGAGAGAGAGAGAGAGAGAGAGAGAGCAGGATTCCACGCAGAATTTATAGAAAAACGTCCACCTCAATTTACATGGTTACTTGATCATTTAATTTCAACTGCTTCCATAACATTAATAGCATTTGTAGGAAGCCTACTCGCAATGAGTTGTATCACAAGCTGTAAGGTGTCAACATCCGGATTAGTATAAAGTTCTATTTTACTTATTAGCCGAGCGGTCTTAGGCATTAGCCGAGCGGTCTTAGGCGCTGCAGTCATGTACTGTGTGGCTGGTCCCGGCGGAGGTTCGAGTCCTGTGTGTGTTTGTCCTTAGGATAATTTAGGTTAAGTAGTGTGTCAGCTTAGGGACTGATGACCTTAGCAGTTAAGTCCCATAAGATTTCACACACATTTGAACATTTGTACTTCTTACCTGGCCCACGTCACCTCAGACGCTGAAGGTTTGTCAGCGTTAGCACATCTCAAAATCGCCTTTCGTCAGAATGGTTGTAGTGGAAGACAAATCAGACGTGTGCTGAGCTGTCTGCCAATCGTGTATCGGGTGAGTGATGATAATTCCGAGATGGCACCGACGTCTATGGCCTTTTTTGCCTCACGCGGGTAGAACTTTCAACAGGATTGGTCGTGTTTTGCGGCAATCTGAAGTGAAATGTGTTTTACGACTGTCGTCTGAGCTTGGGGTCTTTTAGGTTCTGTAAAGGATGATCTTGGTTTGCGTAAGGCGGGTGTCCGTCGTAATCCTTACAGTTGTGGCTCGTCTAAAGGTGCCTTGACACCGAAAACCATATCCAACAAACAAAAACATACAACAGTTGTAAGTTATGGAAACTTGCAACTGTTGTGAGTTGGCTAACTTACAATTGTTGTCAACTGTTGAAATGTATTGACAACAGTTTAAAACTCTTGCAAACACACATTCGACGTTTTTCATTTATGTTACAGAAAAGCAATGGAAATGGATTCTGAATGTGAAGATGCATTATCACTTTGTACAATAATTGTTATGTGGTTGGTTGTCACTAATATCAACCAAAAGAGAGTGGTCCAGAAAACTACTGTTACAAAGAGAAAATCGTGGAGCTTATAATTCTGTACTGGAGGAACACTATATTGGAGATTTTCTAGAATTTTTTCGGAATGACATGTGGGCAGTTTGAAGAACCCTTGAGGCTAGTAACACCATATATACAACGGATAGACACAAATTTTTGAGCCGCAGCGGAACAACTTCTTGTAATTCTGCGACTTTTGACAAAAGGTGACAGTTATACTAGTTTAATGTACTCTCATCGAGTACAACTGTGCCTAAAATGTGCTGGGTTATTGTGAATGTGCTCAAGGATTTTGTAAAAGTAAATACTGTTATTTTACTTACTATCCGTTCGTAACACATTTATACATACACTTGCTACATATTCAGTTCCATCCCAATTTCCTTCTATCTGAAGGCAATATACTGAAATGGTCTCAAATTGCCATAGTAGTTGCCAGATATCTGAATCTTAAAAGTAAAATGGTATAAGTTGCCGGAAACATGCACTTATGCTCAGATGTACTATATCTTGCCAGAATTTCTCTCTGAAAGGACGTTATGGAAACATTTCAAGACCCAAAATGAAATATAATGTATGTCAGTGCCTTACACCTAAAATAAAAACGATTGATAAAATGAAATAATTTATTCTTAAAATATTTGCCTCTATAAAATTCATTAAAAAAGGAAAAGATATCACTCTGTTTCCCCACTCCGTGTTGTCAGAATTTGTGTGTTATTTACACCTGCAGCCTCATTTTCAGTTGCATAAAGTTGCTCAAAGTAATGTCATTGTATTCGCTGTAGCAGCAGCTGCTGCAGCTTTATCAGCAAGCATGTTTTTGTATTGTGTATTACATCACAAATTTTTCGTTTTACTTTAATAAACATTTTTCCGTCATTTATTTCTCTCAGTTGAGATGCAATCGAATCTGCAAATGCAAAGTGTTTGTTGGATATGACTATTGTTTATTTTGTTATGATGAAGAAATTGATTTTATGCACGTTAACAGTTTGCTCTGTAGCAGGGGTCTTCCTCTTCTTCTTTATCTTACAAAATTGGGATCTCTGATAGATGATGAAGGTGATGTGGAGTGTGCAGTTTATTTTTCTTCTTCTTCTTCTTATGATGATGATGATGATGATGATGATGATGATGATGATGATGGCACTGCAGGTGCAGAGATGTTTGTTGTAGTAGCTGGGATTTCTGCATTAAAGCTTGTTGACTGGAGTTCAGTGGTGCTAATTAAAAATTCATCTGAGCCACCACTGTAATCTTCATTATCCTCTGCAATGGTGGTTAGGTGGTGCACATTAAACGTTTCTGATGAATTCAAAAATACACAAAAGGCAAATTACAAAAAAACTGT